>NC_089495.1:65364409-67864409 GCF_036850765.1 Saccopteryx bilineata | reverse complement strand
ACGAACCTTTTGGAAAGTAATTGTGCAATGATTGTTAGACTATATTATTTGGCATCCTTGTCTTCTATCTTATTCCATAGTTAAAAAACCACATGTATATAAAGATATTTAGCATATAGAATAAACTATTAAATCTATTTAGTATAATCTTATTAAGTATTAGTTAATTTACTAAATGTAATACATGCATGCTTAAAGAAGAAAATGTTTTAGATATTTCACATTTTCTAATGATAATTTTAAGTGAAAATGTGAAATTTGCTATGTTTATAAGGAGAAAAACTGAATTTGTGTATGACAACATCCATTATGAAGCACCTTTAACCTAGACATAATTTTAGAATGTTGGCCTTGACTGAGTGGCTCAGTGGATAAGGTGTCATCCTGGTGCACCGATCAGGACTCATATAAGGGGCAACCAGTGAGTGCATAACTAAGTGGAACAACAAGTTGATGTTTATCTCTCTCTTCTTTGCCCCCTACCTCTCTCCCTTTTTATTTTCTATCCCTTCCTCTCCAAAACAATGAAAAAAATATTTTTTTAAATAATTTTAAAGGGTAAAGAAAAAAGAAAATGTTGGAAAAAAATAAGTGACTCAAAATACATTTTGTTTTTAAAAATCAAAATTTAAAATCCAAGTCAAAGTAAATTATTTTTAAAAAATATTTTTAAGACTTTATTCATTTTTAGAGGGAGGGAGAGACAGAAATATAGAAGGGGGAGGAGCAGGAAACATAAACTCCCACATGTGCCTTGACCACGCAAGCCCAGGGTTCTAAACCAGCGAACTCAGAGTTTCCAGGTCAACACTTTATCCACTGTGCCACTAAAGGTCAGGCCAAAATAAATTATTTAAGAAGTTTCTCATAATGTATTTTTATAACATGAATCTGAAAATTTACATACAAAACTAACTTACCCAAAGCAATACTATAAAGTAACAATTTTTCAATAATTATAGAAGAAAAGATGTTTATAATTTCTCCAAGTCATGAATACTGGGAATAAATGTCTCAGGGGAAAAAATATTTTTCAAATAATATTTCTCTATTACAGCCTATTGATTAGTGATATTAATGAATTGTTACTTCTAAAGTAATACAGATATTCAGACTTTCAGAACATTTAAATATTTATACCACAGTGAACACAATGATGTATTAAAATTTGATTTCTTGTTACTAAATGGTTTCATCTTTCACACTTTATAGTGAATCTAACTAAAAAATATTTATAGAATGCAAAAACATTAAACTAACAATGCCATGTGATTGTTATCAATAATACAATGAACATGGTTGAACATATATCTGGTTTAGAAATCCCAACATATAACGTTTCACTCAACTACTTTATTTTTTTTAGAAAATAATTATAGTAACTAAATATAATATAACTAAATTCAATATAATTGTTGCCTTAAGAATAAATAAATTGCCTGACCTGTGGTGGCGCAGTGGATAAAGTGTCGACCTGGAAATGCTGAGGTCGCCGGTTCGAAACCCTGGGCTTGCCTGGTCAAGGCACATATGGGAGTTGATGCTTCCAGCTCCTCCCCCCTTCTCTCTCTCTGTCTCTCCTCTCTCTCTCTCTCTCTCTCTCTCTCTCTCTCCCCCCCTCCTCTCTAAAATGAATAAATAAATAAAAATTAAAAAAAAAGAATAAATAAATTGATTTTTAATCAATTTTCTTCAGTCAAAATTAAGGCATAGTACATACAAAAATTTTAGAACTACATAGTGATTTTACAATATGGTCAAACAAGATAGAAAAGCTAGCCTATATTTCAAATCTTCTTGTGAATAAATAATAAATAAAATTAACTTCAACAATAAACTACTTGCTTAACAATAGCAATATAACAAAACTTCTTAAAAACCAATGGCTGTTTTATTTTATTTTATTTTAGTGAGAGAGAGAGACAGACAGACAGGAAGGGAGAGATATGAGAAGCATGAATTTTGTATTGTGGCACCTTGGCTGTTCATTGATTGCTTTCTCATATGTACCTTGACCCGGAGGCTCCAGCCAAGTCAGTGACCCCTTGCCAGTGCCCTTAATCTCAAGCCAGCCACCATGGGATCATGTCTATGATCTGTCGCTCAAGCTGGCGACCTCGGGTTTCAAACCTGAGTCTATAGAGTCCCAGGCCAATACTCTATCCACTTCACCACCATCTGGTTAAGCAAGCAATAGTTGTTTTAAATAAAAACAATTTGTTGGTTAGTAACTGCAGAAAAGGAATCAAACACATTGTCTTGAAAATACAGCTATTGGCCCTGGCTGGTTAGCTTAGTCAATTAATAGCATTATCCCAAAACAAATTTGCGAGTTTGATCCCCAAAGCACACATGGGAAGCAAACAGAAAGGCACAACTGAATGGAACAACAAATGTTTCCCTTACCCTCTCTCTCACTTCCTCTTTTTGACTTTCTAAAAATTAATAAAAATTTAACCATGACTGGATAGCTCAGTTAGTTGGATCATCACCTCAGAGCCCGGAGGTTGCTGGTTCAATTCCCTGGTCAGGACACATACAAGAGCAACACCATGTTCTTGTCTCTCTCCCTCCCTGCCTCTCTTGAAAAAAAAAAAGAAAAGAAAATTAATTTCTGAGTTATATCTGCTATGAAATCCTCTCATCATTCTACTCTGGATGGCATACTGTGAATGGTGTGCCGCTATTCAATGGTGATATTAAAGATATTTAATATGTCATACAGAAATTTTCCCCCAAAATAAGGGCAAGGCCATAGAGCTAAATCAAAAACAGTTACCAGGTTCCTAGTAATCATAGATAAGAACTAACAGTCACGGGAAAGTGGACGTTTCTTTTCTACTTCAGGCAAATAGTATTTTTACTATATTGAAAATAGAAGTAGTGAATGAAGACCCAGATTCAATATGAATTTTGCAAAATTGAAACTACAAAAGAAATTGTCTTATCCTAAAATGCAATTATATTTATATAACTACATTTCTTGATCTCAAGTATAAAGGTGAATCTTCATTCAAGTAAAAGTCTGAATAATTATATATATTAAAATAATATTAGGAACATATATGTATATAAGAGGGCAAATTTTTAAAGCCTTTTAAAGAACATACACATTAAAATAAATTTCATTTTCAAACTGTATAATCAAAACTGTATATAACTTATCAATAATTTTTTTCAGAAGATATATGAAACATGTCTTTAAATCACAGTCCCATTAAGAGCATCTGTAGTACACTATACATGCAAAATTAGCCAAAGATATCTTTTCAGTCCACCACAAGCTGAGTTTTGTCTTCTACCATTACAGAAATTTTGTGGTAGATGCCTTCTTCATCGTCACAGGAGCTAACAGTGCTAAGAAACGAATATTCCTCTAATATAATGCCCTACATTTTAAAATCTTAATAGTAAAATGAAGATAATATTTTGATAAAATTCAGATACAATCAGCAATTTCAGCAGTTTATCCTATGAGGTCGATGTCTGATTTGTGCTTCAGCTTTTGTGAAATTAAGCCATTTGGTCATTTGCCACTATGTACATTTAAGGCAACCTTATTTTTCCATGATGCATTTTTAAGAAACTGAATAAAAATACAGAGAAATGTATAAAATGTAATTTACTTGGTAAGAAATTGCAATAATCTCAAATGTTCATGGATGTGTTTTTAGATGATCCTTGAACAAGACAAAGGTTAGGGGCACCAACCTTTGCACAGTTAAAAATGCATAAATAACTTTGACTCCAAAAAACTTAAGTTGTTTGTTAGTATATTTTGATCAGATTTATAAATGCAGAGAACCTACTGACAGCTCTCAGAGCAGAATGGGGTTAAAGGCTGAATGAAAAAGATACAGGGGTCCAGCAAAAAAACAAACAAACAAAAAACAAAAGTTTGTAAGGTAATGACAGAAGGAAAAGGGAGTGGGGGAGATAAAAGAGGTTACTGAAACCTCAGAAACATTGATACGTGAAGACACATGTAGCCCCATGTTCATTGCAGCACTGTTCACAGTGGCCAAGACATGGAAACAACCAAAAAGCCCTTCAATAGAAGACTGGATAAAGAAGATGTGGCACATATACACTATGGAATACTACTCAGCCATAAGAAATGATGACATCAGATCATTTACAGCAAAATGGTGGGATCTTGATAACATTATAAGGAGTGAAATAAGCAAATCAGAAAAAAACAAGAACTACATGATTCCATACATTGGTGGAACATAAAAATGAGACTAAGAGACATGGACAAGAGTGTGGTGGTTACCAAGGGTGGGGGGGGGGAGGGAGGACATGGGAGGGAGGGAGGGAGAGTTAGGGGGAGGGGGAGGGGCACAGAGAACTAGATAGAGGGTGACGGAGGACAATCTGACTTTGGGCGAGGGGTTTGCAACATAATTTGATGACAAAATAACCTAGACATGTTTTCTTTGAATATATGTACCCTGATTTATTAATGTCATCCCATTACCATTAATAAAAATTTATTAAAAAAAAAAAATAGGGATAAATGTTGATGGAAGAAGACTTGACTTGGGAAGATGAATGCATGGTACAGGATACAGATGATGTATTATGAAATGGTACACCCTGAAACATATAATTTTATTAACCAATGTCATCCAAATAAATCCAATTCAAAAAAACAAAAAACAAAAACTTAAGGTGTCCTTTAGCATCAGTGAGGGATTTGATTCCAGGATCTTCCATAGATACCAAATCCACAGATCCTCAACATCTCTATTTAATACGGCCTATGCATACAGTCAGTCATACATATCCACAGTGTGTCAGTGTATCAAAAAGAGGTACTTATTGAAAAAAATATCTGCATATAAGTGGGCCCACATAGTTCATACACGCCTTGTGCAAGGGTCAAATGTTTATGTACACCACACGCACATACGCGTGCACGCCATGGAGATGTACCAACCTTATAAGTTTAAGGGGAGAACTTGCTGAGAGAACTACAGTTAGCTGACAGTGCCTAGCCTCTGCAACCTCAGCATCCACTGCAGTGTTCATGTTTTGGCTACAATGTCTCTAAACTGTGCCCAGTCAATGACATTGGATTATGAGGAGGGAATCCTTTAACAGGCTGTTTTCCCTTGGCCTCTCACAGTTCTGGCTGGGATTTTCTCAGAGCTGGATTGGAACCTGAGACTTTGTCTAACCAATTCACCATCCTATTTTCCTTTCACAGCTGTCAGTGTAAAATGATGGCTTGAAGACTGGATCTGCCTAATCTATGAATTTAAGGCATTACCACCCACCCACCTCCTCACAAATTTATCATTTTCTTGGTTCTGCTTGTTTTGCTTTTACATTGCTTTTTCTTTTTTAATTTATCAATTTGGAAGATTATTTATTTGTAATATTTTTCTTTGTTCTAATGCATGAATTAAATAGTATAAATGTCCATATCAACATTGCTTTAACTGTGTAGTTGTGTTTTTCAAATTTTAGTATTTTGTATTTTCATTTTAATTTAGTCCTATATGTTTTTTTATTTCCTTTGAAACTTCTTTTTTGGACACTTGGGTTATTTATAATTTTTTTATTTTGTTCCCAATTATATTGAGCTTATCATACTATCTTATTGATTTCTACTTAGACTAAGCTGTAGTTGGAGAATAAATTCCCTTATGTATTTGGTTCCTGTACATTTCTTAGGGTGTGTTTTATAGCCTAAGGTCGGTTCTATATTGGTACATGTTATGGGGACACTTAAAAAGGTGTACATTTGGGGAGATGAATTAAGAAAAATAAGTCTTGAATTGGGTCAAGTAATATACCCAACAAAGTATAAATATTTAGTGTAATATAAGTAAGTTATATGCTTATTTAAATAACAGTAGTATCTTACAATTATATAAAAAATAATAATGCTAAGCCACCTAAATATGCAGAAGAAAATAATAAATTTGAATTGCTCCTTTACCAAGTATATAAAATTATACTCCAATTTTGTCAATAATCAAACTAAATTACCTAATAACTTGGACAATTAAAAACATTTTTCTCTGGGCCCCTGCAAGTTGGCTTAGTGTGATAGCATCAGCCAGATGTCAGGCCCTAGAATAGCTCTGAATGTGGCAGAGCAACGCCCCAGAGGGGCAGAGCATTGCCCTCTGGTGGGCATACCAGGTGGATCCCGGTCAGGTGCAGTCTGTCTGCCTCTCCCCACACCACAACCCCCACTTCTCACTTAGGAAAAATACTAAAAATAAAACAAACAAACAAAAATATATTTTTCTGTTCATGTCCAAGCTGTTCAAATGAAAATAAGGGATGCATATAAAAAAATGAATGAACTCACAAGTAAACAGATGACAGTCAATATATATGTCAAAAAATTGTATATGATGGATACATTTGGGATAAGCAAAAGTTAACTCATAAAGTAATTGATTGTGGTGTTTGCTAGGACTTTGGCTAAGATGACATAAGTCAGTTCATGTCATGGAATAGGGGAAATTATCAGGAATTGGGGGAAATATGTGTGGTGCGAAAAAGGTTGTGAATATTAGTGGAATTATTAAACAACTGGCAATCTGCTCTTGATCTTTCTTATTTATTTATTTTAGAGAGGGGAAAGAGAGAGAGAGAGAGAGAGAGAGAGAGAGAGAAGGGCAGAGGAGCAGGAATTATTAACTTCCATATGTGCTTTGACTAGTCAAGACCAGGTTTCGAACCGGTGACCTCAGCATTCCAGGTCATCACTTTCCCTACTGAGCCACCACAGGTCAGGCTACTCTTGGTCTTATAGTCTGATGAATTCCCTCATTTCCAAATCACCCATTGCCTTCATCTTCTTCAATGAAGTCTTTTTATACATTTCTAACACAGATTGTTTTTTATATTCTGAATTCTACCTTGATATCCCCATTTCCTAAGTGATTTTTTTTAAAAAAAGTTTTAGACATTCAGTTTAATTCTCTGTGATGTAAAATTCTATGAATTTTTACAAATCATAGTGTTATGTACCCACCACTATAATAGCTTAAAAAATACAGTTAACCCTTAATTTACATGGTTTTGAACTGCACGGGTCTACTTACATGCAGATTTTTTTCAATAAGTGCATGTACTGTTTGAATTCACAGATAGGAGTCTGCAGATGTGGAGGGCTGACTGTATGCATTGTTCTATGCCATTTTATAGTGAGGGCTTGAACAACGTAAACATTCATGGATTTTGTTATTCATGAGAGATCCAAAAGCTAACCCCCCAGAGATACTGAAGGATAACTTAAATTTATGGGGAGCCAAATATTATAAGCAGATTTTCAATACTGTGGGGGAATCAATGCCATTAACCCCTGTATTATTCAAGGGTCAACTGTAGTTTTACTGACCTTTAAAAAAATGTGTTTCACCTATTCAACCCTCCTCAACTCACAAAGCATGGGCATCTATAATTATATATATATATAGATATTCATTTATATATATTCATCTATATATATTCATCTATATATATTCATCTGTATATATTCATCTATATATATATTCACCTATATATAAATACATAGATATATAAAATGATTACTGTAATTTTGCCTTTTCTAGAATGTCATATGTTTGGAATTATAATATGTATTTACTTCAGACTGGCTTATTTGTTATCACAGCATGAATTTAAGATTTAATCATATTTTTAACAAGTAGATAGCTTATGTCTTTTTTATTACCTAATAATTTCTTATTGTGTGAATGTGCCACAGTTATCTATTTATTTATATAATATAAAGACCTTTTCTTTGTTTCCTACTTGGGGCTATAATGTTTTATGCTACAATAGACATTTATATGCAGGTGTTGTGTGAACATAAGTTTTAAATTCACTTGGAGAAATACCTAGCAGTGTGATTGATTGTCAGATCATATGTTAAGACTATGTTTAGCCTTGTTAGGAACCATCAAACTCTCTTTCAAAGAGTTTGAATTCTGTATTTCCACTAGCCGTTAATGAGAGTAACTGTTGCTCCACAGCCTTCAGAAATTATATTCTCAAGGTGTTTTGTTGTTGTTGTTCTGTTCTATAATTTTAGCCATTCTAATATATGTGTAATTGTATCTCATTGTTATTTTGTTGGCAATTTCCTAATCACAATGATGTTGAACACATTTTTCTGTTCTTATTTGCCAACTGCTTATTTTATTTGGTAAAATGTCTGTTCAGATCTCTTGCACATTTTAAAATTTAATTGTTTGTTATTTTATTGTTCTAGAGTTCTCTGTGTTTTATGAGTTATCACATTTGGAGCAAAATACTTCCTAAAAGAATGCATGTCAACATCTTATATAGTATTATAAATAAGGAAATATAATATTTTCAAATAGGCATAAACAAAATATCAGAGTCAGTAAATCTTGAGCTGATAAAGAAAGAAAGGTGCAAAAAAGAAGCTGAGGTCTGGTGCTGACAGCATGGGCAGAACCACTCAAGCATCACGGAACATGGAATGTTATAGATACTAAAAAAACCCATGTATAAAACATAGAATGATGATAGATAAGCATGAATGGCTTTTAAGAGTTAGGTTTTGCTGTGGATTTTATTAATTCAAAAGCAATAAATGAAGGATCAACATGATCAAATTAGTTTTGTAAAATGAATGTAATATTTTCAGTTATAACACTTAACCTGATTAAATAAAGTATGTGTGCAGAAAGATTAGCTAGAAAATTATTTTAGTTTTCGTGGTATGACATGATGATATATTGGACTAAATTATTGTAAGAATTTAAAATTAGTGAAATGGCCTTGGCCGGTTGGAGCATTGGCCTGGCATGTGGAGGTCCTGGGTTTGATTCCCGGTCAGAGCACACAGGAGAAGCGCTCATCTGCTTCTCCAACCCTCCCCCTATCACTTCTGTCTCTCTTTCTCTAACTTTCTTCTCCTCCCCTCCTGTAGCCATGGCTCAATTAGAGCAAGTTGGCCCCAGGTGCTGAGGATGGCTCTGTGGCCTCTTTCTCAGACACTAAAAATGGCTCTTGTTGCAAAGGATCAAGGGCCCCAGATGGGCAAAGCATCACCCACTAGTGGGTTTTCTGGGTGGATCCCAGTCAAGGTGCATGTGGGAGTCTGTCTCTGCCTCCACATTCTCTCACTAAAAATATAATAAAATAAGATAAAATAAAGTGAAACAAACCTATATGTTTTCTGTATCAGAGAAGAATGTTTCTTCGTTTAGTACTAAAACAATCTGATAATTAATCTTGAGTTCATTGGTAATTCAGAATATTAAAGAAGAACCAAAATCAGTAGTAGGTGATGAGTTCTGTCATGGAAAAAGGGGTAAATTATAAGAATATTGTATGAAGAATTTCGAAAAAGCATGATTCAAGAAGAAGACAAAAGCCAATCATCTATGTTGCTTAATAGGCATATAGAATAATTTTTACAAAGGCTCCATTCAGAAATATTTTATGTGCTATAAGTCAAGAGAAGGTTGACAGTATTAGACAGCAGGTATTCAGCAACTATGTTTAAAACCTTATCTTACTTTGACATAGCCGTTAAAGATGGCTGTTGCTGTATTTTGAAATTTTCTTTCTCTTTATTGAGAATTTTTCCAGATACTGAATCTTGAATTCCTTTCAAAAGCTTCAGCCAAAAGTGGGCTATTTCTAAGGATGTTGTACAGAGCAAAGAGACTCACAATCCAGGGCATGCTGATTAAGATTATAAAACTTTAGCCAAAAACTTTCCGACAGTGTCCTTAGTCCTAATAGATAAGCTCTGATATAGGTAAGACTCAAGGATTCCGTTAGCATTTTTTAAATCCATTTCTTACATGAAAAGTTGGCTGGATGACTTCTTTTAGGGAAGATGAACTCAGTTCTTCTTCCCCAAATTCCATAGCATGACTTTCCTCTATAATTAACATTAGAAAGATAAAACAAATGAGACCTTAAGAAAACACAGTATATGCCAAACATAGCATTGTCATATACCAATCCAATTAAATCATAAGCCAGAAGTTGGCTTTACTGCTGTCTTTATCTTGGTCTCTGTTCTTTCTCATTGGGGAATGATTTAGCAAATGAAGAAAGAAAACTGTGAGCTCTTTCACAAAGCGCAAGAATCACCTCTAAGTTCTTTAATCCTAAATAGAAATTGTTCCATCAAGTAATATTTTCTGTGAGCTTACAGTTGTCCAAGAGTTGATAATAAAAAGCTTAAGAAAAGTGCTATTATTGTGTACAGGAGAAGAAACTTTCTCTCTGGATCAGAAACATACAAGATGCACTAAAATATATATAATTTAGTTTTCCAGAATCTTTGCTTACTATATCTAATGCTGCATGTTCACTTTACAGTAAAGTCTGGAGTTTTTCATAAATTTATTGTTGTTATTGTTTTCTTGAAAAGATACTTTAAAAAATAAATGCACAATGAAGTTCCACAAGGAATTTAGTAGTCATAGAACCTTGTTAATATGTTAACAGCCTTATTGAATGTGGCCATAAAATTTATCACTCTATGTTGCCATGCCTCATCTAAACTTAAGAACCAATTATGTGGGATCCAGAGCAATTGGTTTAATACTCTTGACATATTGATATGACTGGATAAATCAGTCTTGAAATATATTAATACGAATTACACTCCTCACAGTGATGCCCTATTTCTTTTTTCACTATTATTTCTCAAGCCTTCATATCTCATAGAACACCATGGTGATATATTGAACAATGAATGCCAGGACCCGTCAACATTCATACAAAACTTGAAAGGAAATGCTAAAAAAATGAAAAAGAAATATAAGTCTCACCAACTAAACTAATAGGATACTGTATATGCTTTTAAAATTTTGTTAAACATTGTTAAGTTAGTATATAGTGTGACTCTATGAGTTAAAAAAAGAAGCACCTTTCAGATGTATAAAATAGGAAAAGAAGTAGCATCTTCTTTGAACCAATTAATTTAAAAAAGGCAGCCTATTTGCAAGTGACTTTGGGTTGGTGAGCTTTTGCAGTGGCATGGTAGTTAAACTTTTCAAAACTGCCCCTAATATTACAGAATTAGTAGAACTATGAAATACTAAATGTAACAAAATTATTCTTATTGTAAATTTACCCACAGGTTTTTAAATTAATCATACAATAACTCATCAGATGTAAAATTTGCAATTGGACCATCAAGAGTCTTGATTTTACTTTTAATTTAGAAGAATAATCATATAAAATGTCAATTAATTTAAAAAATTCAACTAAAATAATCATGCTTGCCTTGTACTATGAAAGACTCAGTTTATTGTTAAAATAGTGTATTTTAATAAAATGAGAGAAGTTATTTGAAATTAAAACTTCAACTGATAAAGTATTTTCTTATAACTTTAATAATAAACTCTTTAAAACTAATTTTCAGTTTGTGAAATTTCAAGTTATGCAATAAATTAGTGAAGTTTTAAAGAATATTTTTAGAGTATAGAAAATAAATTTAACTGAATATTTAACTTTAGAACCATTTTTTTTCTTACTCAGTGAGGAGAGGAGAGGCAGATACAGACTCTTGCATGCGCCTGACCAGTTCCACCCCGCAAGCCCACTAGGGGATGATGCTCTGCCCATCTGGGGCGATGTTATGTTGCTCAACATCCAAGCTCTTCTTAGCTCTTGAGGTAGAGGCCATGGAGCCATCTTCAGTGCCTAGGGCCAACTCACTCTAATGGATCCTTGGCTGCAAGAGTGGAAGAGAGAGAGAGAAACGAGAAAAGGAGGGGTGGAGAAGCAGATGGGTGCTTCTCCTGTGTACCTTGACTGGGAATTGAACCCAAGACATCCACTTGCTGGGCCAATGCTCTACCAATGAGTTAATCAAACAGGGTCTGAATATTTAACTCTAAAGAGCAAACTAAATGAATGTTGTTTGAAATTATTTTGCTATAGTTCATAAATATTTAGATATGTGTAATTGTTTTTTAAAAAAGTTTGACACAATATTTTTCTTCTTAAATATAATAAAATCAAAGGTAAAAATGAATATTTTGTCTGACCAGGTGGTGACACAGTGGCTAGAACATTGATCTGGGGTGCTGAGGACCCAGGTTTGAAACACCAAGGTCATCGGCTTGAGTGCTGCCCACCAGCTTGAGCTCAAAGAGTGGGGTCACTGGCTCAGCTGGAGCTCCCTGTTCAAGGCACATATGAGAAGCAATCAATGAACAACGATAGTGCCACAACTAAGAGTTAATGCTTATTTCTTTCCTTTCCTGTCTGTTTCTAACTTTCTCTTTCTCTTGTGTTTTTCGCCAAAAAATATAAAAAATTAAAATGTGTATTTGGCACATAATAAAATAATTTTTCTTACATTCAATTAATTGAATTAATAAAGTCATCTGGGAAGTAGAAAATTAAATATATTATATATATAATATATATATTCATATATATATATGAGAGAGAAGAGAGATTTATATCACCCATATTTAGTTTTTTAAGTATTGACTTATGAACAATTTAAACTTATCAATTCAACTACATGTCTATATTAAGTGCTAAAAGTTATAGTTTCTCGACTTCAATAATATATTTTATGGATATGAATAATCATCTGGAATGTGTGTAGTATGTGCTTTTTTGTTTTTTCCATTGCAATTACACCCAGATTGATTCAGCTGCACCTTAGAAGAAGCATATTTCTCCACAGGATATCAAGGGAACATTAGATACTTGCACTTCTTAGCTCTTTATTCCATGTGCTCCAGGCTGCTTCCTTGATTCCTGCTGGTGTTGAAAAAGAATTTGCATGATACACTTATAATGCATAAGACCTAAGGTGGTCATTCTGCCCTATACATTTTATCCTGAAAGTTAAAACTTGATGAGGAGGTTGGAAAATTTTTGTATGATAAGGTATAGAAATGTTAATAATAACAATAGCAATTTTAGCATTAAGGTTGCTGATGTGGGTTGGATTTTCCCTTGGAACTTTCTCCTTAGTCTTGTTTAGTAATGTAGCAGATTTGCAAAGGCATTGAAGAGAGTTCTCACCACTGTTAAACTGAAAGATAATCAGAAAAAATCCACCTCTATTTTTTTGTCTACTTTACAAAACTCAACATATCTAACACCTCCTTTTTAAAGATTATATTTAGTATGTTCTCTGATAACATAAATTACTCCTGGGAATTGCTAAGGGCTTCCAGTTTTGGGCTTCTTGTAGAAGAACTGAATGTTTTTCTTGTTGCTGACAGTTGATTCACAGATAATTTTTGTCATTGCCTGAGCTCTTATTTGCCAGGTGTAAGAAATTATAGAATTATAATCAATTGGGAAAGATGAGAAACTGTAGTTTAGATGGCCATAAAATATATTTGAGCAGTGGGGCTAAGAAGTCATGCCACAGAGTTTAGAAAGAGATAAAATATTTTGATACATTAATTTTATCTTTTTTTTAAAGAGGCAAGTAGAAAGAGAGGAACATAAAACTGTTTGTATATGTGCCCTACCAGATAATTGAACCAGCAACCTCCTCCTTCCGGTTCAATGGCCCAACCAATTGAGCTATCTGGCCAGGACTTAATTTTTTTTTTAATTTATTTATTGAGAGAAACAGGGAGAGAGAGGGAAGGGGGAAAGAAAGCATTCATTTGTTCTTTTGCTCAGTTTGATTCTTTGGGTGCCTCCCATGTGTGCTCTGACCAGGGATCTAACCGCAACCTGTCATATCAAGAAGATGCTCTTAATCAACTGAATTATCTGGCCAGGGGCATAATTTTATCATTTGTTGTATGATTTTAAATGAAACATTATATGTTAATATATGTTATGTTAATTTTTCTACATATACTCTTAACTCACCAAACCCTTGATGATTTACCACAACTAAGAAATAAAATCTAGTGGTGTTTTAGACTACATTAATTAAATTATAATTTCAAGACAGAGACATTGGCCTCGTAATTCTGTTAAAAGTATACATGTATCCTCTTCACTTACCAGTGTAACAATTCTAAAATACAGTGACATACCAAAATATATCTAAAAGATTTCAGCAAGAATTTTGATATATCTATAAACTAAAAAATCATGAACAGTAATATATATATATATATATATATATATATTTCTCATAGTGTAAGAAAAACACAGAAGATAGGAGAGGACAGATGATAAATAGATAGATAGATAGATAGATAGATAGATAGATAGATAGATAGATAGATAATAGATAGATGATAGATAATCTCCACATGCTTGGTAAAGTATATTAGTAATTTCTTAGATATGGTCCTAGCAGGATTCTTGCTTTAAAAAGATTAAGGTTGGTATTTTGTTGACTCTATTTTAGTTCTTACCTCCCTGATTCAGAAACAGAGGATGTGAAGAAAACCAGTCTTCTCATACTCCAACCAGCACATATTGAAGTCTGTCAAGTGCAGATGCATGTGATTTCACTCTAACATCCAATATTATGTCCCATTGTTAGTGTAAGCCTCTTTAGAAAAGAACACATTGAGACTATAATTATATTTTAATGACACTTGATTTAAATAAGGACTGCATCACTGCTTTCTTATTCTCCCTTGAATATGTCAAGATCATTTTGGTTCAGGCCTTTGCATTGCTCTTCTTTCTGCCTAAAATGCTTCATCTCTTCTAACTCACGTTTGTCTCTTTCTCAGAAGTCTCCTGTTACCGTCTAGCCCTGCCTGTAATATTGACTCTTATTTCTTTGTAGTATTTTATTCATATATGGCCATCTAAAATATTTTGTTAATTTGTTTATTTATATTTTATATAACTTCAAGATTGGAGGCAAGGTCTAAGAAAACAAAGACCTCCTATTGCTAATTCACTGCTGTTAAGCCCAGAATAGTACCCTGGAAATGAGAAATGTTCCAAATTATTGGTTAAATGAAGACAACCCAACACATATAACAATCAGATTATAATCAGCTATTTAAAAATGATAAAAGGAGAGAATATAGGTAATGCAAACAAATGTGTAATCACTTCATGAAGTGAATAGTCCTTTCAGAGAACAGCAAAATGGGTCATAAAGAACGATGATATTATGAGATAAAGAATAAAAAACAATGACTAAAAAATAGAAAATATCTGATTGGCCAGTGAACCTTGTTTGAATAAGAAGGTCCAGCCTGACCGGGCAGTGGCACAGTGGATAGAGCATCGGACTGGGATGCAGAAGACCCAGTTTCGAGACCCTGAGGTTGCCAGCTTGAGCGAGGACTCATCTGGTTTGAGCAAAAGCTCACCAGCTTGAACCCAAGGTCGCTGGCTTGAGCAAGGGGTTACTCGGTCTGCTGAAGGCCCGCGGTCAAGGCATGTATGAGAAGGCAATCAATGAACAATTAAGGTGTTGCAATGTGCAACAAAAAAGTAATGATTGATGCTTCTCATCTCTCTGTTCCTGTCTGTCTGTCACTGTCTATCCCTCTCTCTGACTCTATCTCTGTCTCTGAAAAAAAAAAAAAAAAGGAAAGCTAAGAGCTAAGTCCAGAGTTAGCTTTGTGTTGGAGGACTGAGGGAATGAATACACTGCATTTCTGGTCACAGGAAGTATTTACCCAGACACGAAGTTATC
Source organism: Saccopteryx bilineata (assembly GCF_036850765.1). Lineage (NCBI taxonomy): Eukaryota > Metazoa > Chordata > Mammalia > Chiroptera > Emballonuridae > Saccopteryx > Saccopteryx bilineata. Next base: position 67,848,838 of record NC_089495.1, on the reverse strand, counting down.
TAACTTATAGTTTGCTGACATGGAATCCTGGAAAGGATTAGCTCCATTTTGGGCTTAGAGAGTTAGTTCAACATCAATATAGTCTGCTTAATAAAATTTTTTTGAAAAATAATTTTTATTATTGATATGTTCAGGTATTGAAAGCTTACTTCACAATGTGTTTGTCTTCTTCTTGGAATATATGATTGCATTTGACATAGAAATCTTAATAGTACTTAAGTAAGTATATGTATCCATAACTAAATAAATGTTTCAAGCCTACAGAAATATCTTTATTAATAAAAAATAATGCTGTATAAAAAACATTTTAACTTTTCTAATTTCCCAGTAAGTCTTGTTACATAAAAGGCTTACCACAGGAAATGTGTTTCAATAAATGAGTGGCATTGTTATCATAGAAGTTTTCAAGGATTAAAGAATAAAGCAAGCTATTTATGTAAAATCAATATCAAATTACCTTTACCAAATCTCTTTGACTAATATTTTTATGTATGTCTGAAAGAAACTACTTAAAGTCATTTCATAAAGTTTCTTTTCTTTTCTGAAAAATAGATGTACATTTTAAAGAGAAAACAATTTCAAATTCAAATAGAAAATCAACTCATTCACTTCTCATCTTCTTTTATATATTAAGAACTTATTAAGTTTGTCATTATGCAAATTGAATAATTTTTATTTATATTCTTAAAATGTTTCTATTTTTTCATCATTGTGTGGATGAAGCTCATACATATTAGCAAAGTGTAAAAGACTGTTAATATCAACCTTTCCTACCTTTACTCTTATCACCTGGTATACTCACCCTACCAAAGTTGTGCCAATTCTGCTCCATTCATGCTGCAGTATGTCTAGTGGTATGAACATGACAATAATAATTTTTATCCCTATCTGAATTTTACTTTGGCTTGAATCACTTTTATTCCTCAACTATTTATTCTTCAAGTTTAAATCAAATCAATTCTCATCTATGAAAGATTCTCTGACCTCCTCATACATTTGTTTGTAGGATAAAACTTTTAGGAAAAATTATATGAAATCCTTTTTAGGTCAACTTTCTGAGCTTTTGAAAGTTAAAATAATTTTTATGATCTTAATTGAATGTTGAAGAGTTAGAGCAGTGGTAGTCAACCTGGTCCCTACCATGTGTACCAGCTTTCATGGTGGGTGGTAGTGGAGCAACCAAAGTATAAATAAAAAGGTAGATTTAACTATAGTAAGTTGTTTTATAAAGATTTATTCTGCCAAACAGTGAAAATCCAACATAAAGTACTTGGTAAGTAATTATTATTATATGCTTTAACTTACTATAACTCTGTTTTATAAATTTTATAAAGTAAAGTTACTTTCCTACTTTATAAATCACCATTACTGTGGAACCAGTAAGTGGTTAGAAAATTTTACTACTAACAGAGATACAAAAGTGAGTGGTAGGTACAAAAAAGTTGACTACCCCTGAGTTAGAGGAATACATTTTGAAATGAAAGGTCTTAAAAATGAATATATGGTTTGGCACTAGGGATTAAAAGATATAGAAAAACTCTCTTTCAATGATTTATAATACACAATAGGGAAAAGAGAGAAAGAGAAAGAGAGATGAAAATGTACAACACAAACACTAGATGCATTGTATTACAAATTAAAGGCAAATTTAATAAAATATATTTAAAGAAGTATCTATCAAAGAGGAAGTACAAATAATTTGTGAAAGAATTATGATTTAACTGGGAAAAAATGATTTTTCTTTGTTCTTTCTAAGTTCTTAGCTGGGACCCTCATAACCCATAATAAAGGATTGATTAACAGGACAAAGAAAATCAATTTAGTTGCAGGAATACATTCATACATATGTGAGTCCTACAAAGATATAATGCACAAAAACAGATCATTGAAGAATAGAAAAGAAATAATGTGTTTGGGCTTCAAAGTGGCCAAATAATTGAGGAGTACTATATAGCATCCAAAACTAAAATAAAGGATAGGTGTGTCTGGGGTTTCAAAGTAGGGGGAAGGTAATTTACAAGAAGGTGAGAAGAGTAAATGTTTGCTAAACAATATTTGGCCATCAATGCAGAGAAGTCTATCTGGTTAAAAAAAAAAAAAAGTGATCTCTGTGACTAGCTCTCTTCTTGATATAAGTCCCCTTGCTAATGTAAATTTCCCTTTCATAAGGATAACTTTGGTTTTGAAAGATTCTTCTGTGTCTGTAGTTTCTCAAAATAATGAACTCACAACAATCCTTATGTCAAAGTGTCACATTTTGGGCTGGTGTATTTTGCTATTCTTCATAAGCGTAGAAGAAGGGCACATCAGGCACAAATTAAGAGGGAGGCACGAAGACACAATTTTACATAAAGAGCATATGAATAGATTTCAATTTGAGTAAGGAATAATAGTGGGTTAACTCAATAATAATGAATAATTGACCAGACTGAAATGTTTTACATAATAAATTATGAAATTTTTAATTAAAAATTATTGACTGATATTGACTATGTAATGATTTAGAAATTGTGCTTAGAAGATTACATATCAGTTACTAGTATAATGCTGTCTCTTTATTTATTTATCTATATTTCTCTTTACAAAAGTATTGAATGCATTGTCCTTAAATTCTAGTTTATTGTCATAAAGATTGAGAGAATTCTGTTTATATATGATAGACCTGAAAATTTAAATCAAGCTTATCTACATCTAAAGTCATTGTAAATAAAACTTTTCTCAAGGCAATAATATTATTTCCAGGACCTTCATTATCTTTAATCTGTAAATCTAATTGGGCAATTTATTTTTACTTTGAAATATGTTAATTAATGCACAAAGCTATTTAAACTTATTATAGTTTGACTTTAAAATCCTTTATTTACTTGGAACCTTTTAATTAGGCAAATATAATCTCATGTAAACATGAAAAAATGTTTTACCAAATAATCACTTCAAATATTCATTATATAAATAAACAAAAATAGGATATATTTGTCACATAAGGCAAATTTTCAATAATACCTTTATTCTATTATATTCTATTAATTCATGTATATAAATTAACATTTCTATACTTTTAATTTCCATATTACTTACAATCCACATTTTAAGTTTTTCTTGTTATGACAAACTATTGAACATAGGAGGAAAAAAAATGCAGTTTGTCTTAGACTAAGTACAAAGTAGTTAATTTGTTAATTCACTGAGAACTATCTTAACTAGGGTAAACTATAAAGTGAATTTTTAAGTGTTTTATGGCTTTTGCCACTTTCTACTAATTAGACAATTTTAATTTAGTACTATAATAATTTGCTAAGGCTGTCTTAAAAAAAACACCACAAATTGAAGATTTAAACAACAAAAACTTATTTCCTCACAGTTCTGGAGAATGGAAGTTCAAGATCAAGATGTCAGCAGGTTTATTTTCTTCCGAAGTCTCTCTTTTTGTCCAGCAGATGGTCACCTACTTGTTGTATCCTCAAATGGTCTTTCCTCTCCATGTACTCATGGCTGGTGTCTCCACATTCTCCTAAAAAAACAATCTTATTGGATTAGGACCTACATAAATTATCTCATTTTACCTAATCACCTCTTTAAAGGTACTATTTTCATATATATAAAATCACATTCTGAGGTACTGGAGATTAAGATTTCAACATTTAAATTTAAGGGGGAAACAATTGGCCCAACGCATTTTACCCAGTGCCCCACAAAATTCACATCCTCTTGTTTATAATATATAAATATATTGATATTTACCCCATCCCAAAAGCCCCTAAATTCCTAACCCATTCCAGCATCAACTCTTAGTGCAAAATCTCATCTAAGTCAGATTGAGTCTCGAAATAATGATTCATCCTGGGACAAAATACCTCTTCACCTATGAATCTGTGAAACTAGAAAAAAAATAGATTTCCAAAATAGAATAGACAGGCATAGAATAGATAGTCTCATTCCAAAAAAAAAAAAATCAACCGGGATCCACCCAGCATGCCCACTAAGGGGCGATGCAATGCCCATCTGGCATTGCAACAGGAGCCATTGTAGCATCTGAGTTGGAGGCTACGAAGCCGTCCTCAGCTCCCTGGCCAAGTTTGTTCCAATGGATCCTTGGCTGCAGGAGGGGAAGAGAAATATATAGAGAAAGGAGAGGTGGAAGGGTGGAGAAGCATATGGATGTCTCTCCTGTGTGTCCTGGTCAGCAATTGAACCTGGGACTTCCACATGCTGGGTTGACGCTTCACCACTGAGCCAACTGGCCAATACGCCATTATATTTTAAAGTTTGTGAATAATCTTCTTCATTTCAATGATTGAACCTCTAGGCTTACTCTAGGCTTACAATGGCAGCATTGTCTTCTGCACTCTCAGGGTTAGTAGCCTCACTTCCTTACCCTTAGGCAGAAGTGTTGTTCCTGTGGCATCGGGCAGCAGCCCTGCTTGCGAGACCCTGAATAAAAGTTCTGCCTTGGGAACCACAGAGAAGCCAGCCCTGTCGCATGTACCTGTTCCTTCAAAGCCACTGATGACTGTGAGATCAATGCCTTTGGGGTCATCATTCTTTTTTCATAAAGGGTAACATATTTAAAAACAGCTCTGTTGGCCTGTCTTGTAGAACCTCGGAGATACAATAGTCTTTCTTCACTTTCTCCTGTCTCTGCCACTTTAGCAAAAGAAGCTCTTCTACTGTAATAATTGAGTGGATGTGTAAGTTACATCCATAATATCTTTATAAGAATTTTTTCCCCAGCCACATCCTTAATGTTCTCTGCATAACTTGCTTTCTTTGTTTTGCAATATGAGTAGATTGAGAATTTTCCAAATCTTCAAGTTCTGGTTACTTTGTGCTTATGTTTTACTATAAGCAAAAGAAAAAACTAGATAAATGTGCATAGAAGTTTCCTTAGCTAATATCCAAGTTAATCCTTTACAAGTTCTACTGTCCACAAAACAGTAGAACACCGGTCCTTTCTCACTTATATCAGGCTCCTCTTTCCTCCACTGTTCAATCATATATCCACTTTCCATCTAAAGTCTTAGCATAAACAACCTGAACATCTATATTTCTAGTAAGAGTTGAAATAAATCTAAGTTTTTTATTAAATGTGCCTCAAAAGTTGTGTAGTTTCTATCCACTACTCAATTCCAAAGCAACTTCTACATTATCTCTATTTATAATGATATAACTATGTCATTAATTAATTTTAAGATATTGGCTCATATGATTTTGGAGGCTTGACCAGTCCAAAATATGCAGGGTAGGCCAGTATATGTTTTTACTCCTCAATAATCTGCGCCAATAAAAAATATGAGAATAATTAATTTAAATATTGTCAAACATTAATAAGTAACATATTTTTAATAAACTTGCTGCATAGAAATTATATCTCTGCTACACTGTCACTTTTATTTTTATTTTCATTGGTGTTTAACTACAACTTAATTATTGTCATTTCTTTACATTGTCATTTTAAAAATCATTATTTTAGCTTTTATGATAATTCTCTTTGATTTTTATTTCTTATTATATGGTTAGAAATAGTTTTATAATTTAGCATTGATAAGGTGAGGACAGATGTCACAATGTGGTATTTAATATATTTTTCTAATTTATGCCTCATTATTTTTGCATTGGGTTCTGAATCCTGAAAAATGCAAAATAAGTTCAAAAGCACTTAGCCATATAAATAGCAGTGCCAAAAACATTACTAAAAATTGTGAAAATAAGAGTTGCTTGTAGTCATAACTGCAGCATGCAAAATTATCAACCTTATCATCAGTACTCAGCTGCTTGTAAATGATAATTTACCAGAAGTTAATTTGATTCTACAAAACAGTTTGGATACAAAAGCAAGTTCTTTGTGGGTATGTGTGTATTTGCCTGTATGTATGTTTAGAGTGGAATAATAAAAGTAAAGAATAACTGTAAAACAGAAGCCAGTGTTACTTGGGGTCAATTTCTATTGAAAGTAGCTCCAATGTCCACCAACAGAGCCTGAGGTGGAGCGTTTAGGCATGGACAAACTAAGTTTTACTTGGTTTGATTACTTCCCACATGGCACAATCCTAAGGAACTATGGAAAAAAAACATGCAGGTATGTCCAAATAGAATTGTAATCTATAATTAAATGAGATTTTTCCCCTTAATTTACAACTTAATTCATGTTAGCATTTGGTATATAAATGAAAGTTGTTTATATTAGAAAAGCCATTAAAATACTTAATTCTGACTCTTTTTAAAAAAATAATATATATGTATCCAGAATATAACTGCAGTTGGCATAGTGTAAATGGTAAGATTAATGTGACTGATCTCAACAAAAACTTTGATAATAATGACTTTAGTGATCAAATCGATTGGGAGATTTAATTAAAACCTCCAAAAGACATTTATCTAATAAAAACTAATTGCTCAGAGGAGGAAATAGAGTTATTTAATTCTAAATTAACTGTTATATTGACTTAATCTGCTAATACCTTTAATAAAGTTCAAGTATCAATAGTTCAAGAAAGTAAAAAAGATTACAAACTAAAACATAATTGTGAACAAATTTGTGCCAGAATGTTTGGCAAACTGAAATTCTTTAAACCAATTCCTCATTTGACAATACTGATGACTATTATGATTTTAGCAGTTTTCCTTTTTACTTTTTCTGTTCTATAAATGGCACAAAATATGATCATGAATAATTTATAATTAAAATTTTTGAGCCAAGAGACAGAGGATAGATTACAAGAATAGAACAGATTTACATTTTAAGATTAATGCTTTTAAAAAATTGTTAATACTGTCAAGTAAAGACATCTTTAAACAAGTAAAAAGTAGTCATATTTATGACCCACTCCAAATACAAAAATAATGCAGCTTTTCAGATAATCTCCAATTAAAAATGTGTATGTGGGGTCTGGGTAAGGTGGGTGGAGAGATAAAAAAAACTCATGGATATGACAAAAGTGTGGTGATTATGCTGGAGAGGGGGTTGTGGGAAATGGTTGGTGGTATGGGGAGATAACTGATGATGGACTTGAGTTGGGGTGCTGAACAGACAATCCAGTGCAAGGATGATGTCGTATAGAATTGTGCACTTGAAACTTGTATAATTTTGTTAAGCACTATCACCTTAATAAATTAAATAAAAGAGAAAATATGTAATTTTCTTTTTCTTTTTTTTTTTTTTTTTTTTCAGTGACACAGAGAGAGAGGGATAGATAGGAACAGACAGACAGGAATGGAGAGAGATGAGAAGCATCAATCATCAGTTTTTCGTTGCGACGCCTTAGTTGTTCATTGATTGCTTTCTCATTTGTGCCTTGACCACGGGCCTTCAGCAGACCGAGTAACCCCTTGCTCGAGCCAGAGACCTTGGGTTCAAGCTGGTGAGCTTTGCACAAACCAGATGAGCCCGCGCTTAAGCTGGCAACTTCAGGGTCTCGAACCTGAGTCTTCCACATCCCAGTCTGATGCTCTATCCACTGCTCCACCACCTGGTCAGGCTGTAATTTTCTTTAGATAAGAATAAAAACATATATTATACACATAATACTTAAGGTGAGACCATTATAAAATGATATTTGGATATTTTTCTTCAAACTTACATTTTAATAATATAGTAAAATATTTGGGGTTTTACAGATTTACTGTTCTATGTAAATCTATAGTTTTATATATGTATATATTTTTGTGTAAATACCATATATATGTATATTTAGCCATTATAGACATTATATTTTGCTGTCCAATACTGTAACTATTACCCACATGTAGCTTTTTAACTTTATAACAATTAAAAGTGTAGCCCTGGCCAGTTGGCTCAATGATAGAGTGTTGGTCTGGCGTGTGGAAGTCTCAGGTTCAATTCCCAGCCAAGGCATACAGGAGAAACACCCGTGTACTTCTCCACCCACCCTTCCCCCTCTCCTTTTTCTCTAGCTCTCTCTTCCCCTCCAGCAGCCAAGGCTCCATTGGAGCAAAGCTGGCCCGGGCACTGAGAACGGCTCTATGGCCTCCACTTCAGGCACTAGAATGGCTCCATTTGCACAGAGCAATGCTCCATATGGGCAGAGCATCACCTTCTAGTGGGCTTTTCGGGAGGATCCTGGTTAAGTGCATGCAGGAGTCTGTCTCTCTGATTCCCCCTTCTCACTTCAGAAAAAAGAAAAAAACTAAATGTAAAGCAATCTTTAATTCTGCACTTCCATAAGCCACATGTCAAGTTTTCAATAGCCACATGTAACTGGTGGTTACATGTAATAGAATTGATTTACAGATGGGCTGAAAAAAGTTTATTGATCTCTGGGAATGCTTATAAAGTCTGTTTGTTGACTCTTGTCCGGCATAAGATTGGTGGAATTTATTATTTGTTGTTTAAAGATTGAAATTCACCTGGTTACCACCAAACACAGTTTTTTGGAGGGTTTTTTTGTTTTGTTTTGCTTTGTTTTTACTAAGAGTTTTTAACTGACCTAACTTATTTATCAAGTTGGCCAGATTAAGTACTAAAAGAATAGAAAATCCTGCATGGAACTTATGATTTGAGCTCATAGGAAACCAAGATTCTTTATACAGACCATAGTGGTTCATTCTAGTCATAGAGCATAGTCCATGTAGAAATAGAACCCTGGAAAGCTAGCATATGACATATCTTTCATAACTCTAATGCTCAACTGCATTCTATTTCTCTTTCTGTACACATTATATGTTTTGTCTTTAAAAAAAATTATAATCTTTGGTTTTCTTAAAAAAAAATCTTAACTTGAAAAATCTTTAAATTACAATATAATCCAGTGGTTATAGAATATTTCTACCATCACAGGAATATCTAGTAGATGTTTAAACCTATATTAATATTTCAAGTTGAGAAATAATTAATAGACTAATAAAACCAGGATGTGTTTTAAAATATTGGCAACTTAAACATAGCAATACATCTTCTGTTTGAGAGGAAGTAAATTCGATATTTTTCTCTTTTATAATGAAACATAATTAATCAGTCTATAATAAATAATAAAATAAATAAGGTTTAACTCTAAAATATAGTTCATAAAGATAATACTTAAAAGGAAGACAATGTAAATTATATTTAGAGAGAAAATATGTTATTTAATTTGTTAGCTCCAGAAATAATTTGGCAAATACTATATGTAAAGTTCTAATGACAACTTCCAGCAAACTTAAAGAGAAACAGTAATTTTTTTAACCTTTTAGGAAGATGAAGGAAATAGGAAATAAAAGGATATCTAATTGTTAAGTTAGAAACTATGAATGACCTGAAATAATGCCTAATGCAAATGTGAGCCTCCCATAGTTTTATTTCTTATACTACCAGAATCATTATACCTCTTTATCAAAGGGTGGACATTTTAATTATTTACAGTTAGTAGTTCTGGTTTCTTATGCCCCAATTCTCCATGCAGCACCAGAGTGAATGATGGACATACCCGCATGAACAACAACAGAGTTTGCACAACTGGAAATGTAAACGTTTTCTGAGAAAGATAGGAGGTCTCTGCCTCACCAGCAAATAGCTCTGGGGAGGAAGCTTCTTCAGATCTTCAGAGCAATCCATAGCCTTTACATTTCAAAATATCTTTATTCTTTAATTATCCATTACTAATCTAATTTGTTAGTACTTTGTTCAGAAAGCTCAGCTTTTGCAGGAAACTATTTATGGAGTGCTATTTTCCCAAGAAAGTACAAGAGATTTTCAAAACATGAACGACACACTAATGAACTTACAAAATTTGAACTATTTTGAAATTACTCTCAAAAAGAACATATATAACTGAATTAACTTTTGTCTGGCAAATACAGTATAATTTTAAATCTCTGAGTAAGTTTCTACGTAAAAGTAAATGCTTAATAGAATAAACAGTTAAATGGAAAGCAGTTTAGAACTTAAACTAATATAATATTTTGGGGGGATATATTTTCTTTACTTAGAATTACAGCCTCCTGGTGATAATTAAAAGCAGAGCAACTTCTAGTCAGATTTATTGTTTATTTTAATTTCTCTAAGACACACCATCTTATTGCCCAAATCCATGTTGGATTGCTCCCACTGTACAATCCTAGCACTTCAGCCAAACCAGCTTAGATAAACTAATTAGATTAACCCCTATCTGATCTCCAGATGCAGGAACAAGTTCAGCAAATAATCAGAAACACTCAGCTGAACCAGATCTGTGGGAATAACTGATGGAGTTCTAATTCACTATGGTTTTAGGTGATGTGTTATGCAGCAAAAACTAATTTGTACATAGAAACATTTACTAAGCAAATGAAAAGTTAATTATTAAGCATTTTGTGTTTGAATTCTTATGGTGATTATATCTCAACCAAAGGTATATAACAGTCTAAAATTCCGAGAGAAACTGTATTACTGACCAAGGGAAACTATGAATTTATAGGAGAGGATTAGGTAGGATTAAAGGAAGAACTGCAACAGACACAAACAATATGTAGAGGAATACAGGCAGAAAAGGGAATCTACATGGACAAAGAGAACTAGTCAGAGACATTCATTTCTATAACAATTTTAAAGGTACTAACTCTAATCTTTTTCACATATAAACCTCTTTCTTTTAGAAATTTTAATACTCATAAAAGAGGTAAATTTATGATATATAGTAAGCAATCAGTATAAAGTAATTTAACAATACCACATACATACATAAATAAGTGAATAGAAACTTGTCTATGTAAAAAAGTCATTGGGTTCAAGAGATAGTCACTGTTAAAAAGTCATTTATTTAAAATAGTAAAAATGACTTTTATCTTTATGTCATTATTCTCAGATTTTAGTTGAATAACATATAATTATGTTAACTCTACACCCAAATAAATGTGCATGAGATGGCCTGACCAGGCGGTGGCACAGTGGATAGAGCATCAGACTGAGATGCAGAGGACCCAAGTTCGAAACCCTGAGATCTCTGGCTTGAGCGCAGGCTCATTTGGCTTGAGCGAGGACTCACCAGCTTGAATGCAGGGTTGCTGGCTTGAGCATGGGATCATAGACATGACTGCATGGTTGCCGACTTGAGCCCAAATGTCACTGGCTTGAGCAAGGGGTCACTAGCTCTGCTGTAGCCCCCCGGTCAAGGCACATATGAGAAAGCAATCAATGAACGACTAAAGAGACTAAAGAGCCGCATTGAAGAATTGATGCTTCTTTTTTTTTTTTTTTTTTTTTTTTTAATTTTTTTTTTTTTTAATTTTATTTATTCATTTTAGAGAGGAGAGAGAAGGGAGAGAGAGAGACAGAGAGGGAGAGAGAGACAGAGAGAGAAGGTGGGGAGGAGCTGGAAGCATCAACTCCCATATGTGCCTTGACCAGGCAAGCCCAGAATTTTGAACCGGCGACCTCAGCATTTCTAGGTCGACGCTTTATCCACTGCGCCACCACAGGTCAGGCGAATTGATGCTTCTTATCTCTCTTCCTTCCTGTCTGTCTATCCCTTTCTGTCCTTCTCTTGGTCTCTCTCTCTGTCTCTGTCTAGTTATAATTAATAGCATTGCTATGAACACTGGTATACAATATTTTGCATCTATATATATATTTGTTAATGCTCTTAATATATACCTCAGAGTTGAATTTCTAAATTATATGGTAACTCTACTTTTATTCTTTGGAACAATTACAAACTGTTTCACAAAGAAGTTGCCTTCTTTTCCATCTCACCAGTAGTGTATGAGGTATCCAATTTCCCCACATTCTCACTGAGCTGAGTTATGGTCTGTCTTTTCGGTATTGGCTATCCCAGTAAGTGAGAAGTGACATTTCATTTTGGCATACATTTTTTATTTCTGAGATAGCTAATAATGAATAATAATGAATATTTTGTCATGTGTTTATTGGTCATTTGTATATTGTCTTAGGAAAAATGGCTCTTCAAATTATTGCCTGTATTTTAACTGGGTTCTTTTTTTTATTTTTGAATTGTGTGAACCATTTATATATTGTGGATATTAGTGTTTATCAGATATATAATTTGAAAATATTTTTTTACACTCAGTGAGTTCTAGTTACATGTTTGATGGTGCCCTTTAAAATAATTTTTTTTTTTAATTTTGGTGAAGTCCACTTTAGTTTTTCTTTTGTTACTGTGCTTTCATATCATATTCAAGAAACCTTTGTCTCCCTCAAGGCCATAATTTTTGCATCTTTTTTTTTTCTAAGAAATTTATAGTTTTATCTTGTACATTTAGGCATTTGGTTGTTTTGTGTTAATTTTTTACACTGGGTATGAGTATGAGATAGAAGGTTATGTTTATACATCTGTATGAGAATATTCACAGTAACATTTCTTGAAAATACTATATTTACCCTTGGCTTGTCTCTGCACCCTTGTTGAAAACAATTTACCATAATTGTAAGGTATATTCCCTACAGTGAAGTATATTCCATTGTTCCATAATTTTATTTTTATGGTGGTACCACACTTTCTAGAATAATGTAATTTTGTAATGTGATAAATAAAGAAGTTTGAATCTTTCAAATTTGTTCTTTTTTTTTTCAAAAGTCTTATGGTTCTTATAAATGTGTTGTCAATTTCTATAAAAAATTGAAATAGAATTTTACAGTTATTGTGTTGAATCTGTTGATTAAATTGAGTGTACTGACATCTAAAAAAGTCTGCCTTCTGACCCATAAACATTGATTAATTGTCATTCATTTAGCACTTTTTAAATTTCTTTTAACTATTTTGGTTACATATTGTAAGTTTATTGTTGATGCTATTAACCAGTATCTTTAATAGAGTTAAGAATCTCTGCTTCAGAACTGGACTACCTGTATACCAGTGGTCCCCAAACTTTTTTGGGCTATGGATTGGTTTAACATCAGAAAATATTTTCATGGACCGGCCTTTAGGGTGGAATGGATAAATGCACAAAATAAAATTATGCTACCGGCATAAAAACTGTGGTATTTTTAAATATAATTGTCAAACTTACAAGACAAGAGTCAGAGTGAGTCTTAGACAGATGTAACAGAGGAAATCTGGTCATTTAAAAAAATAAAACATCGTTCAGACTTAAATATAAATAAAACGGAAATAATGTAAGTTATTTATTCTTTCTCTGCAGACCGGTACCAAATGGCCCACGGACTGGTACTGGTCCGCGGCCCGGGGATTGAGGACCACTGCTGTATAACACTAAGAAGCTGGATAAGAATATCATGGAAAAGGGTGAAACAAAAATAACTATTGTAATGTCTAGAAGATAATGTAGGAAAAAACATAGATGACATTGACTTTTGAACTACAATACCAAAGGGAAATTCTATGAAAGAAATAATTCATAAATCTCATAAAATGAGAAACTTCTGCTCCATGAAAGACAATGTTAAGTGAATGAAGAGACAAGTTACAGACCAGGAGAAAATATTTGCAAAATACAGGTTTGATAAACTTGGACTATTATTTAAAACAGACAACTCTTAAATCACAAAAGCAAAACAACCTTATTTAAAAATTGAATAAAAGACCTTAACAAACACTTTAATGAAGAAGATACACAGAGAGCAAGTAAGCATAATGAAAATATGCTCCACATCATATGTATAGGTTAAAATAACAATGAGATACCACTATAAACCTGTTGGAACAGCAAACTCTAGAACTGGAAACAGCAAATTCTAGTGAATATATGAAGTAAAAAGAAATATCATTCAATGCTGGTAAGAATGCATAATGGTAGACATTTTAGAAATGAGTTGAATGGTTTTTCACCATATGATGTACGAGGACCATTTTGTAAGTAGCTTTTATTTATTCATTTATTTATACCAAAACTGCTCTACAAATAAAGCATTTATTTTTAAAAATCAGGAGGAACAGATTTTTATTTTATTTTTTTATTGAAATACAACTTTACTGACAGAAAACAACTTTCTTTTATTAAGTCTTAGAATGTAGGTAACTGACATCAGTTTTAACCCCAGGTTCACTCTTACTACTATTTAAAATACTTTTAATTAGCTGAGAAAAAAATCCACAGCTAACACACTGTAGAAAATCCCCAAACAATACAATCACTTGAAAGACTGCTATTACAAAGCCTCAGAGGATTTACTAAATTGAAGTGAAAGTAGAAAGGGACAAGAATACAAAGCTTGTCTAATTCCCACTTGGGGAAAAGGATCAATGTTTTTACAAATTGCTTAGCTGTTCATAAGGGAGAAACCAATAAATACTTTAACAAATCTTACCATGCTAGGACATGGAAACAGTTTCATTTACTACTCTGGGGATTCTCCCCTCCACAGTAAAGAAATGGAATGAAGAATGAATCTTAAATGATCTCTTTATTTGAAGTGTTAAAATTGGTCTTTATATTCATGAAGCCAGACAGGTTTTGTGAGCAGATTGTGGAGAGAGTAGATTCACTTTTCCCAAACCACAAACCGATGCCTTAGATCTACTTAAACAGAATATTAACCTGAACAATTATAAAGTTACTTTTAGCAACACAACAGCAAGAGTAAATATCTCTGATATATAATTTTAAAGAAAAATGCCTAAATATCTGGTTCGTTCTGGCTGGATACTCAGTTGAATGGATTGTTGTCTCAAAACACAAAAGCTTTGGTTTTGGTCCTTGATCAAGGCACATACAGGAATAAATTGATATTTTTCTCTTTCTCTTGCTCCCTTCTTCTCTGTCTAAAATAAAGAAATAAATAATAATAAAAAATGGTTCATACTGCATAAAATATAAAAACATTTCAGTTTTCCATAATGAGCATATTGTGGTGAGTAACTACTTCAATTTACAAATAAACACAATCTGACAGTGGTTTTCAAACTTTTTGGTTCTTAATACATTTAAATGTTTAAAAAGTATTTAGAATCCCAAAAGTCTTTTAAAAAATATTGATTGTATTATCAATATTTATCATTGCAGAAATAAAAACAGAAAATTTAAATATAATTATTTATTTAGGCATTTTAAAATAATCAAAATCAATAAGCATACTATATAACAAATATATAATACTTTTTTAAAAAAGTTTTATTTATTAATTTTAGAGAAGCAGGGGGAGAAGAAGAGGGGTGCAGGGGGAGGAGCAGGAACCATTAACTCCTCTATGTGCCTTTACTAAGTAAGCCCAGGTTTTCGAACCAGTGACCTCAGCATTCCAGGTCAACATTTTATCCACTGCGCCACTACGGGTCAGGCTATATATATATATATATATATAATACTTATAAAAATAAATTTAGAACATTAATGAGAAATGCCACTGCTTTAGTTTTATAAATTTCTAAAGTTTGTATATATTAACACACATTCTCATATTTGTTGTTGCAATTTATTTTAATATGGTTTTTATTTTGACTATATGAAGAAAATTAGCCTCGCACAGTATACTGTTGAAAAGGAAAGAATATTTAAACAATCTTTTCAAATAATCCTAGAAATTTATTCTATATCAAAACTCAACAAGTAGTAGTTTTATAAAGGATATTTGTCAAGTGGCATCTTAAAAATATATCAACAAGCTTTTTAAATTCTGTTATATTAAAATATTTACTATTTACGATTTCTTACACTTTAACTAGATCATGCATCAGTTTGTAAAATAATGCTTTGGTTACTTTAAACTTACTATTTCACTAAATTACAGAGATTTACTAAAGTTTGACACAATTTATAACAGATTTTAAAATTCACATATGTTAATATCATCAGTAATCTCATCATAAAGAGTGACTATTGAGAAACACTCAAACAGTGACAATAACTTCAAAATCCTAAATTTTACTTGAAAAATAAAATTTTATCATTGACAAAATATAGTTGTATTATTAAAAGTATTGTTTAACTTCATTCATTATCAATATAATGTATGCAAATCATTAAATCTGGATAATTAATGTTTTTCTAGAGTGGTCGTCAAAAAAAAAGTGGTGTGCTATGATAAAAGTTTATATATGCTTTACCTTAAGATAACTATTACACTACAGTAAACAACAGAAGTGCTTTTTTCATACATATATTTATCACACTAAATTTTAAAAATGTTTACTCAAGGGTTAAGATTTAATTAAATTAATAATTGTTACTGCTTCTTCCAGGATATTAAGTGAAACTGCTGCATTATGCACAAATCCTTTTAATTAGCATATCTGAATTTTGTATTAATTAAGGGCAGAGCAAGGTTGAATGCAAGGAGCTAATTTTGTATAATACTAGCAAACAAAGAGCATAATAAAACCTGTTAGTTAGGACATTGTAAGGTTTGTTATCACATTAAACTTTTAAATGTATTGATAAATTCACTTGTGTTGAATTTTAGTTTGAGTAGCTTATCACACTTGAGGCCACTCCAGATTACTTAAAATTATTTTATGTAGGTTGAATCTGGGAATATGCAGTCAGAGGTTGCATAAGGTAGGTGAAAAAAAAAAGATTTTGCTCTTCATAAACACCTGCTACAAAGGAGATGTTTATAGTCATGAAGCATATCTGAACTATTATTTTTTAATATAAATAATTTTCCCCAGTACATTGTTCTACATGGAGCTTTTACAAGAGTGCTGCTGCCTGACCAGGTGGTGGCACAGTGAATAGAGGGTCGGACTGAGATGCAAATAACCCAGGTTCGAAACCCAGGTTGTCAGCTTGAGCGCAGGCTCATCTGATTTGAGCAAAGACCACCAGTTTGAGTCCAGCATCGCTGGTTTGAGCAAAGGATCACTTGATCAGCTGTATTCCCTCCCCCCTCCCTCAAAGCACTTGTGAGAAAGCAGTCAATGAATAACTAAGGTGCTACAACAAAGAATTGATGCTTCTAATCTCTCTCCCTTCTTGTCTGTCTGTCCATATGCATCCCTCTCTCTGTTTCTGTCTGTCTCTGTCACACACACACACACACACACACAAAGAGTGCTGCAGATTTCATGTGACATCTTGCTGCATAGACCATGTATAGATTAAGACTTTAGGCAAAGAAATGGAGGCCAGTTGGCTAGTCAAGCACAACACAGAGCAAAACAGGAAATTGCATATGATTCTAGCTAAAACTTAAAAAAAAAATGATTGCTGGAAAATATTAGGCAATTTCCTCTGTTATTGACTTTATTTGCAGGTGCTCTTCTAGACTTATATTCCTGAAACCAGCAAGTTGATGCTGCCTTTTATCCCTCTGCCATCATCCATAAGGTCTTAGCCCTAGTGAGCTTAATATTTCCTTCTTACCACTCACAATGAAGCAGCAGATGTCCAAGTAATCTTAACCACTCATTCTCTTAAAACAATGGCAGTAAAAATAACTTAATAACTTAAATTAAAAATGAAAAGTTAGACCAAATAAATTCCAAACATAGAAAAACAATAATGTATCAGAATCTTCTCATAGACTCTATTACATCTTTCGGAAGAGCAAGTGATATTTAGTGTAACAATTCACTTTCAAAGTGTTTTCTTCTATGCAAATAAGAGATCTAACTTTATCTGTTAGTATAAACTGAATTAAATGCATAATAACCATTTTCTTTCAAAAGTCTAAGAAAATTTTTAAATTAAAAACAATTTTTTTAGTTTCATAAATAATACATTCATATTTGTCAGTTATCTTCATAATAAAAAATAGTAAAATTTGCAACAGTGCTGGATAAAAATAATATTTGAAGACAATGTCCCTTATTTAAATTCAGTTGAATTATTACAGCATAAAACTAAAAATTTGTGAACTGTAGAGAAGACAAAATTCACCTAGTAAGAATCATTTTTGACCTATTATACTTTTGTGTGTTCAAAAAAGTAATTACAAGGTTAGGCAAAAGTAGGTTTATAATTATGAGTGTACAAAACACAGAATGTATTCTTGTATCATTATTTATTAATTATTATATTATTTTTATACAAACAACTGTAAACTTACTTTTGCCTCACTATATATAAATTAACTGGCTCCAATCTGTGACTAAAATAGTAGCCCACAATTTTCTTAAGTAAACTTACTATCACAAAATCTGAGTATTCAAAACATAAGTAATTAATATAAATTTTGAATTGATATTAAACTTTTGGATTGAAAAAAAGTAGTGTTATCTAAAATAACTTTCAGAGCCCTGGCCGGTTGGCTCAGCGGTAGAGCATCGGCCTGGCGTGCGGGGGACCCGAGTTCGATTCCTGGCCAGGGCACATAGAAGAAGCGCCCATTTGCTTCTCCCCCCCTCCCCCCCTCCTTCCTCTCTGTCTCTCTCTTCCCCTCTGGCAGCCAAGTCTCCATTGGAGCAAAGATGGCCCGGGCGCTGGGGATGGCTCCTTGCCCTCTGCCCCAGGCGCTAGAGTGGCTCTGGTCGTGGCAGAGCGACGCCCCCCGGAGGGGCAGAGCATCGCCCCCTGGTGGGCAGAGCGTCGCCCCTGGTGGGCGTGCCAGGTGGATCCCGGTCGGGCGCATGCGGGAGTCTGTCTGACTGTCTCTCCCCATTTCTAGCTTCAGAAAAATACAAAAAAAAAAATAAATAAAATAAATAAATAAAATAAAATAACTTTCAGAAAAGAAGCACTTTAAGGAAGATGTATGAAATATTAATTCAGTTTACACGGTAATATATTAAATTAAAAATAATTAATAAAATAGTAAATTAAACATATTAAGATTGTTAATGTAAATAAATGTAACTGTATTGTGAATAAAAAGTGTAGCTGTAATTCCTCACTTTAGCCACACAATTATTAAGAAGCTGAGAGAGATCAAGCAGCAACATAATATCTAAAAATCAGAAATATTGACAGTGTACTTAAATATATTCGCATTTCAATGCTAATATTTTGTTGGTAAAAAAGTTCAAAGACATCTTGAGAAAGATAGCTTATCTATAGCAGAATTTGCAACTTGAAATTTTTGTCCCAGAAGTAGAAACCTAGGTGGAATCAGGTATTACATTATACCATCAAAGGCTCCAATCAGAGCTTTGGGATTCGTAAGAAATGTTGGCAAGCTATTCTTGGCTTTTTTCTTTTCTTTTTTTTTTTAATTTTAGTGGGGTGACATTAATCAATCAGGGTACATAGGTTCAGAGAAAACATCTCCAGTTTATTTTGACATTTGATTATGTTGCATACTCATCACCCAAAGTCATATATAGTCTTTCATCACCTTCTATCTGGTTTTCTTTGTGCCCCTCCTCTCCCCCCACCCCTCCCTTCTGCTCCCCACCCCCGGTAACCACCACACTCTTGTCCATGTCCCTGAGACTCATTTTTATGTTCCACCTATGTATGGAATCATATAGTTCTTAGTTTTTTCTGATTTACTTATTTCACTCAGTATAATGTTATCAAGGTCCATCCATGTTGTTGTAAATGATCCGATGACATCATTTTTATGGCTGAGTAGTATTCCATAGTGTATATGTACCTCATCTTCTTTATCCAATCATCTATTGAAGGGTTTTTTGGTTGTTTCTATGTCTTGGCCACTGTGAACAATGCTGCAATGAACAAGGGGATGCATATGTTTTTATGTACCAGTGTTTTTGAGTTATGAGGGTATATTCCCAGTAGAGGGATTACTCGGTCATATGGTAATTCTATTTTTAATTTTTTGAGAAACACCATCCTTTTTTTTTTTTTTTTTTACAAAGACAGAGAGAGAGTCAGAGAGAAGGATAGGCAGGGACAGACAGACAGGAACAGAGAGATGAGAAGCATTAATCATTAGTATTTCATTGTGCATTGTGACACCTTAGTTGTTCATTGATTGCTTTCACATATGCGCCTTGAATGCAGGCCTTCAGCAGACCGAGTAACCCCTCACTCAAGCCAGCAAATTTAGGTCCAAGCTGCTGAGCTTTTGCTCAAACCAGATGAGCTCACACTCAAGCTAACGACTTTGGGGTCTCAAACCTGGGTCCTCAGCATCCCAGTCCGTCGCTCTATCCACTGCACCACCGCCTGGTCAGGCCCACCATACTTTCTTCCATAGTGGTTGTACTACTTTACATTTCCCACCAACAGTGGATAAGTGTTCCTTTTTCTCCACAGCCTCTCCAACACTTGTTATTACCTGTCTTGTTGATAATAGCCAATCTAAGAGGTGTGAGGTGGTATATCATTGTAGTTTTGATTTGCATTTCTCTAATAGCTAATGAAGATGATCATCTTTTTATATATCTGTTGGCCATTTGTATTTCTTCCTGGGAGAAGTGTCTGCTCAGGTCTTCTTCCCATTTTTTTTTATTGGATTGTTTGCTTGTTTGTTGTTGAGTTTTATGAGTTCTTTGTATATTTTGGATATTAGGCCCTTATCAGTGCTGTTGTTTGAAAATATCATCTCCCATTTAGTTGGCTGTCTGTTTGTTTTGTTGTAAGTTTCTCTTGCTGTGCAAAAGCTTCTTAGTCTGATGTAGTCCCATTATTTACCTTTGCCTTCACTTCCCTTGCCTTTGGAGTCAAATTCATAAAGTGCTCTTTGTAACCAAGGTCCATGAGTTTAGTACCTATGTTTTCTTCTATGTAATTTATTGTTTTACTAGGATAGTTCAACATATGTAAAACGGTTAACGTAATACACCATATCAACAAAACAAAGAACAAAAACCATATGATCTTATCAATAGATGCAGAAAAGGCATTTGTTAAAATACAACATCATTTTATGTTTAAAACACTTAACAAAATGGGTATAGAAGGAAAATATCTCAACATAATAAAGGCCATCTATAATAAACCATCAGCCAACATCATATTAAATGGCATAAAACTGAGGACTTTTCCCTTAAAATCAGGAACAAGACAAGGTTGTCCACTCTCTTCACTCTTATTCAACTTAGTGCTGGAAGTTTTAGCCAGAGCAATCAGAAAAGAGAAAAAATAAAAGGCACTCATATTGGGAAAGAAGAAGTAAAAGACTTCACTTTTTGCAGATGATATGATCCTGTACATTGAAAACCCCAAAGACTCCACAAAAAGACTACTATAAAAATAAACCAATACGGTAAGGTCACAGGATACAAAATTAATATACCAAAGTCCATTGCTTTCCTATATGCCAACAATAAAACATCTGAAAACGAGCTCAAAAATTAAAAAAAATCCCCTTCATGGTTGCAACAACAACAAAAAATACCTAGGAATAAACATAACCAAGAATGTAAAGGACCTAAAAAAAAAAAAAAAGAATGTAAAGGACCTATATAATGAAATCTATAAAGCATTGTTAAGAGAAATCAAAAAAGATATAATGAAATAAAAAAATACCTTATATTTCTTGTTCTTGGATAGGAAGAATAAATATAGTCAAAATGACTATATTACCCAAAGCTATATACAAATTTAATGTAATTCCCCTCAAAATTCCAATATCATTTTTTAAAGAAATGGAACAAAAAGTCATCAGGTTTATATGGAACTGTAAAAAACCCTGAATAGCCAAAAAATCCTAAGGAAAAAGAACAAAGCTGGGGTCATTACAATACCTGACTTCAAATTATATTTATATTATAGAGCCATGACAATCAAAACAGCATGGTATTGGAAGAAAAATAGACACTCAGACCAATGGAACAGAATAGAAAGCCCAGAAATAAAACCACACGAATATGGTCAAATAATTTTTGATAAAGGGGTCAAAAATACACAATGGAGAAAAGAAAGCCTCTTAAACAAATGGTGCTGGAAAAACTGGAAAATCACATGCAAAAGAATGAAACTCGACTACAGTTTGTCCCCTTGTACTAAAATTAATTCAAAATGGATTGAAGACCTAAATATAAGATCTTGGCTTTTTTCAAATGAGTTCTGAACTAGGTTAATATTTTATGCTTTCCTTGGCCAAGGGTCAATACCAGGCTTTCAGCTTCTCCAGGGGATAAACAAAGAGGTAAACTAACCCAGTGATGAGATACCCTTATTTTACACAGGAGCTAAGACAAATATGGTTGAAATCAATGAAACATAAATTTAGTTCTATCTGGTAAGTAAAGTATGACTTTAAAATCCAAAAAAATAAGTGTGCTTACTTTGCCTTTTTTTTTTAGAGAGAGGTCTCCCTAAACTTTAAAGGAGCACTACTGTAAACCAAATTAATAGATAATTCTGCAAGTTTGAAGGACAAGCAAATGGGTTAACATAATTTCCCATCAACATCAGACTCACCCTACCTTTAAGTCCAGTTCTCTATGTTTTATAAAACACTTTCTTATTGTGTGCAAATTGTAAACAAATGGTAAGTTTTGGAGTTTTTTGTTCTTTTTATGGTTGTTTTTGTTTTGTTTTGTTTCTTTTGTTTCATTGCAATAAAAACTATCATTAATGACTGACATCCCTGACCAATACTCCAGTAGTGGGATTCAGCCAGTTTGCACCAGTTTGGCAAAACTGATACCTAATTTTTTGTTGAGTTCAGCGAACTGGTTGTTAAAATAGCGCTTGTAATCAAGGTTCTCTCTACGGTGGGCACCTGAGCAGCTGCACAATGTGGAAATCACAAATTTACATTTCTTACTCTTTTTTAATGTTTATCTGTGCAATAGTGTATTCTAAGCACCCCTAGTAATGTTTATTCAGTCCATAGATGAAAAAACTTGCAAGTGAGGACAACAATCAAGAAGCAGTATGGAAATATCTTAAAAAGTGTTTTTGTTTTGTTTTGTTTTGTTTTTGTGGCAGAGACAGAGAGAGTGAAAGAGAGGGACAGATAGAGACAGACAGACAGGAAGGGGGAGAGATGAGAAACATCAATTTTTCTTGCGGTTCCTTAGTTGTTCATTGATTGATTTCTTATATGTGCCTTGACCGGGGGCTACAGCAGACCGAGTGACCCCTTGTTTGAGCCAGCAACCTTGGGCTCAAGCTGGTGAACCTTGCTCGAACCAGATGAGTCTGTGCTCAGGCTGGCAACCTCGAGGTCTCAAACCTGGGTCCTCCACATCCCAGTCCAACGCTCTATCCACTGCCCACTGCCTGGTCAGGCTTAAATAGTGTTTTAACGTTTTGTTTTGTTTTTTTGGTCAGGTATTATTTAATCTTTTTATTAATATTTTAAAACTCTTTCTTATAACATAATCTAGTTTTGTGTACCTTCTTTATTGTTCTTGAGTAATAAATGCATGAAATAATAAACTACCTTTTAGTATATCTTTTTTTTGTCATTAGGGAAGAGAATTCTTTGTTAAATTATTTGAATCTCACCACTGTGATACTCTTACTGTTATCCACTTGGAAAACTTGTTCAGCATATATTGGAAGAACATTTATTTAGAGTATCAACTTCTGTAACAAATCTTCTCTTCTGTTAAGCATTTTTTTTAAGTTAATTGTCTCTTTCCAAGGGAGTTTTAAATATTGTTTTATATAAAGTTTCTGATCTTTCTGCTTACCTTGACATTGTTATAAAAAGCTTTACTTACAAGTCCATGAGAGAAGTATCAATAGAAATAAATTACCTGTGTATTTTGATACTCAGTCATAACCTTTTCTTCTTCTCTAACATCTTTGCACAATTCCAGTCCATTTCCTTCTATTGATATTATAGTGAGACACAAGTCAAAGGATATAATCAAATTATTTTGTCAATATAAATCCCCAGGTGTTAATAAGTTTGTTTATATGTAATTGAGTTAACCAATGATTTATTCTTCAAATATTAGAATAGAATACATGAGCATTTAATAAATATTTTGCTATTTATATTAATGTTTTGTTTCCTCTTCAAGTTTCATTCATTTTGAATCTAAAACAAAACTTTGAAGAAACATACAAAGATTGATTACAGAAATTCATAAATATAGTCTTGTATTACTACCATATTCTTGAAAGTACACTAATATAGGTTTATAGATATGTTGATTTTATACATAGTAATATATTTTCAGAAGTATAAACACAATTGGGTTTTTGGGAGGAGAATAATTGAATACCCAAACAAAATATAAAGCCTTAAAACCAAGCTTTCAAACCTCACAATACTGAAGTTATTTTTGTTATACATATTTATCAATTTTATGCATGAAAATAAAATATTTCATAAAACAATCAGAAAGTAACATTGCATAAATTCATGTGCTATGGTTCAACTATAAATTGTGATTCAGCTTGAGTGTTTCAAAAAACTAATTTCCAATTACATATATTTGCATTCTATTACTACAAACTTCTGTACCAGTGAGTATATTACTTTGAATTCTTGAGACACTCTAATATACTAGGAACATATGAACATAATTTTATATGTAATTTATACATACAATCTTATGCATACACAGTCCTCTTTTATGATTATAAGAATAGATTTAAAGCAAAATTAGAGAAAAAGAGCAGAAAAATATAAAATAATATAAAATCGTCTACAGGTCTATCATAATCTGAAGTTTGTGTGTTGTTTTGTGTTGTAAGTGGCTGGGCACACATAAGTATGAGCCTGCCATTATATTGTTAATGTAAATTAAACTATTAAATTATATCAAGGTATTTTTCATGTATTTAAGATTTTCTAATGACATGAATTGAATGCTTTCCCCATTATGGAATTCAATGGAGTTCTATTTCAACTCCTATACATTCATTATTTAACTTATTATTTACAAAAACCCATGAAAATCTATTAATAATATTTATTAAAGCTAATGAGAGGTAAAGTAAGATTCATATTCATAGTTACCTGAATCAAGAGACTATACTTTTTACCTGTATACTATACAGATAAATTTACCTTCCAGTTTAGATGTTAGTCTTTGATGAGTGCATTCCTTACTTTTTCAATCTTCTGTTTAATAAAAAATATTTAATGAATATAAATATATAATAAGACGTCACGGAACTGGCGCCGTGAGCAGCGCGTCCTACAGCTCTCCCCTAAATCACAACAAATTTATCAACTAGAAACAGAAAAATTTATCCTCGGAGCATTCCGGAGTTCCACACAAACTGATAGCGAAAGGACTGTTATCACTTGAATCTGAGAGACGAGGGTGTGGAGGAATCGACCACAGGGACGTTCTTTCAAACCGCAAGGAAGTGCGCCTGTGGTGAGTCAGCCCATATACTTGGGAACCGTGAGCCTCCGCGAGCGGCCAACGCGAGCCGCCGCGAGCCCCCGCGAACCGCCGCCGAGAGCGGAGCGGCCGCCACGAGCCGCCGCCGCGAGCCACCGCGAGCCGCCGCGTGCGCGCCCGGTCCGGTTGAGCACCGCTGACGTTCCCAGCGACCCGCACACTGCGAGTGGGGGTCGCCGGCCACCAGTGCCCGGAGCGCCCCATTCGCGCGCATGCCTTGGGCATTCCACTCGCCCAGGGCGCCCTGCTGGCCCGCACACCCAGGGGGCTCCATTATCCTGCGCCTGGTGCGGTCCAGCCGCCAGCGGCGGGGCGAGCGGGAGAGGCTTGGGAGATTCTCTCCGTGGGCGGGGCACCTCACCCAGCCATTCAAGCTAACAATCAAGCGTTGGGGGAGGGGCGCGCGCAGGCAGCCTAAAATACCTTCAGAAGCACAGCTGCGACCCAATCACTGAAATTAGCTTAACCCATGAAATCTGCGCACCCTCGGTTCTAATTGATAAGATCTCTCTCAATTCAGCGTTCCAAGACAAGAGGCGTGATATTTTTTAGTGCCTCTCGCTAAAGGGGCGGGGGCAACTTCTGATTAATAGAGCCTCCATATTTAGGGATAAACGCTAACAAGAAGGACTTGGCAGATAATAAGGTCTATACTACACTAGTAGTAAGCAGAGACTAGTGCCTCTTCTTCCCTGAAAAAACAGGCTACAAAGTGTGGAAAGCCTGGGTTGAGAGGTCCAACTAAATAATAGGCGCTGAACAGTCACCTTGACAACAATTGACTCCCACCCCCGCCTGATTACACTGGAGGCCCTGACTCTCAGAGCCTCTCCCAAAGCCTTGCACTGAGTGGGGATAGAGTGGGGATTTCCCAGCTCTTTGAGCCTCTTACTCCCGAGGCAGAAGCAGTTGCAGCCTTATAGCTGGATCACCAGGCTGCTAATTCAGAAAGGGGGGACTAGGAGAGAGAATCCAGGAAAGCAAACTCTCTCATCGTTGGACCCTGCAAACGCCAACAAGCCTTTACTTCCAGCAAGACTAAAGCCAATTATATGACATTGCCATAGAATCCCATCAACTGCAAATCCCTACCTAAGAGTGACACAGGGGCAGAGCCTGGGGTAGAGAGTCACCGAACAGGAAGAGGGAGAGAAAAGAAAAAGGAAGAAGTTAACCTCTCAAAATCAAGAAAAATCCACAGACTTTACAACTTGATCCACTAATTTTTGTTGTTGTTGTTGTTGTTGTTGTTTGTTTATTCTATCTTTTTGCCTTTATTTCCTCCACCTCGGTACTTCTATTCTCTGCCCATCTTATGCTTCCCCTTTCTTGAACTACACTACCCATGAGTGTTGCATTTTATTTTTCTTCTTCATCCTCACCCTCCTTTAAGGTTATACTCCAAAACACTTAACTCTCACTCTCTCCTCTTTTTTTTTTTTTTGTCTTGCTTTATTTTGTTTTTTTCTCTTCCTATTTTATTTCTTCCTTCGTTTTTCTCTTTTTCTTATTTTTTCCTTTCTATTCGTTTTTTCTTTTCTCATTTTACTTTCCTCCCATATAATCCTCAATCACGAACAAATTAGTTAATTTGGGACTCAAGGCTTTTTTTGGCTTTATTTCTCTTTTTTGCCTTTTTTTTTTCTTGTTTGTTTATTTTTGTGGCATTTTGGGTCCTCCCAACCCAAGGTCTCCATTGTATTTAGTCTTCGCTCCACTTAATACAACAGATTTTTACTTATTATTTTTATTTTTTCTTCTTTATTATTCTTTTTTGGTCCTTTTTTCTGGTTCCCTCTTATCCCTCTCATTATATCTCTTAGTTGACCATCACATACAAGCAAATCATCTTATGCTTGTCTAAGATTTTCTTCCTTTTTTTGTTTTTTTGCATTTAGTAGGTCCCTACTCCCTTTTTTTTGCCCTTTGAACTCTTCACCCCAAATCAGGCCCTCCATTATAGGCACGATATTTCCCTGAGGAGGGGAGAGGAGGGAAAGAGAAGAGAGAAAAAAAGGGGGAAATAATAAATTATTACTGTTTTTTTTTGTGGGGTGTTTTACACTTTTTTTTTTTTTTTTTACTTTTTACTCTTTATTAATTCTAATTAGTGCTATCAACAAGACCACCCTCAGATGCCGATAAGAAAGAGGAAATCGAATATTATGGATACAAAAGAAAGAGAGGTAACACAAATAGATGTGGAAAAATCTATGGACAAAAGACTTAACATATTGGAAGCCTTGGAGCTAAATGACAGAGAATTTAAAATAGAAATCTTAAAAATACTCAGAGATATACAAGAAAACACAGAAAGGCAATATAGGGAGATCAGAAAACAACTCAATGAACACAAAGAATATATTACCAAGGAAATTGAAACTATAAAAACAAATCAAACAGAAATGAAAAACTCAATTCACGAGCTGAAAAACGAGGTAACAAGCTTAGCTAACAGAACAGCCCAGATTGAAGATAGGATTAGTGAAATAAAAGACAAACAACTTGAGGCACAACAGAGAGAAGAAGAAAGAGACTCAAAAATAATAAAAAACGAGAAAGCCCTACAGGAATTGTCTGACTCCATCAGAAAGAATAACATAAGAATAATAGGTATATCAGAGGGAGAAGAGAAAGAAAATGGAATGGAGAATATACTCAAACAAATAATAGACGAGAACTTCCCAAGCCTGTGGAAGGAACTAAAGCCTCAAATTCAAGAAGCAAACAGAACACCAAGTTTTCTTAACCCCAACAAACCCACTCCAAGGCACATCATAAGAAAGATGACACAAACCAATGACAAAGAAAAAATTCTCAAGGCAGCCAGGGAAAAGAAGAGTACAACATATAAAGGAAGGCCTATTAGATTATCATCAGATTTCTCAGCAGAAACTCTACAAGCTAGAAGAGAGTGGACCCCAATATTTAAAGCCCTGAAAGAGAGGACCTTTCAGCCAAGAATACTATACCCATCAAAGCTATCCTTCAAGTATGAAGGAGATATAAAAACATTCACAAATACAGAAAAGATGAGAGAATTTATCAACAGAAAGCCCCCACTCCAGGAAATACTAAAGGGGGTTTTCCAACCAGATTCAAAGAACAAAAAAAAACAACACCACAAGTAACAGCTCCACCAAGAACACAATAAAACCAAACTTAAACTGTGACAACAAAGGAAAAAAAGGGGGGAGAGGATGGAGATTAACAGTAGCAAAGGATGATGAAGTGCAGAAATACTTATAAGATAGGGTACTACAATGAATATGGTAGGTACCCTTTTCATTACTTAATGGTAACCACCCTTAAAAAAACCACCACAAAAACACTTGACTTAAAAAAGGTAGCAACAGAGGAAAGAAGTATGGAACACAAACAAACAAAAACAAATGATAGAAAAACAAAAGAGAAGAATCAAACTAGATACAAAACTAAGAGAAAGCAATTTATAAAATGGCAGTAGGGAACCCACAAGTGTCAATAATTACACTAAATGTAAATGGATTAAACTTACCAATAAAAAGACACAGAGTAGCAGAATGGATTAAAAAAGAAAATCCAACTATATGCTGCCTACAAGAAACACATCTAAGCAACAAGGATACAAACAAATTCAAAGTGAAAGGCTGGAAAACAATACTCCAAGCAAACAACACCCAAAAAAAAGCAGGCGTAGCAATACTCATATCTAATAATGCTGACTACAAGATAGAAAAAGTACTCAGAGACAAAAATGGTCATTTCATAATGATTAAGGGGAAGTTGAATCAAGAAGACATAACAATCCTTAATATATATGCACCAAACCAAGGAGCACCAAAATATATAAGACAGCTACTTATTGACCTTAAAACAAAAACTGACAAAAATACAATCATACTTGGAGACCTCAATACACCGCTGACGGCTCTAGATCGGTCATCCAAACAGAGAATCAATAAAGATATAGTGGCCTTAAACGAAATACTAGAACACCTGGATATGATAGACATCTACAGGACACTTCATATCAAAGCGACAGAGTATACATTTTTCTCTAGTGTACATGGAACATTCTCAAGAATTGACCATATGTTGGGCCACAAAGACAATATCAGCAAATTTAGAAAAATTGAAATTGTACCAAGCATATTTTCTGATCATAAAGCCTTGAAACTAGAATTCAACTGCAAAAAAGAGGGGTAAAAACCCACAAAAATGTGGAAACTAAACAACACACTTCTAAAAAATGAATGGGTCAAAGAAGAAATAAGCGCAGAAATCAAAAGATATATACAGACAAATGAAAATGAAAATACGACATATCAGAATCTCTGGGATGCAGCAAAAGCAGTAATAAGAGGAAAGTTCATATCACTTCAGGCCTATATGAACAAACAAGAGAGAGCCGAAGTAAACCACTTAACTTCACACCTTAAGGAACTAGAAAAAGAAGAACAAAGACAACCCAAAACCAGCCGAAGAAAGGAGATAATAAAAATCAGAGCAGAAATAAATGAAATAGAGAACAGAAAAACTATAGAAAAAATCAATAAAACAAGGAGCTGTTTCTTTGAAAAGATCAACAAAATTGACAAACCCTTGGCAAGACTCACCAAGGAAAAAAGACACAGGACTCAAATAAATAAAATCCAAAATGAAAGAGGAGAGATCACCACAGACATCATAGAAATACAAAGAATTATTGTAGAATACTATGAAAAATTATATGCCACCAAATACAACAATCTAGAAGAAATGGATAAATTCTTAGAACAATACAACCTTCCTAGACTGAGTCATGAAGAAGCAGAAAGCCTAAACAGACCAATCAGCAGGGAGGAAATAGAAAAAACTATTAAAAATCTCCCCAAAAATAAAAGTCCAGGCCCAGATGGTTATACTAGTGAATTCTATCAAACATTCAAAGAAGACTTGGTTCCTATTCTACTCAAAGTCTTCCAAAAAATTGAAGAAGAAGCAATACTTCCAAACACATTTTATGAGGCCAACATAACCCTCATACCAAAACCTGGCAAGGATGGCACAAAGAAAGAAAACTACACACCAATATCTCTAATGAATACAGATGCTAAAATACTAAACAAAATACTGGCAAACCGAATACAACAACATATTAAAAAAATAATACATCATGATCAAGTGGGATTCATCCCAGAATCTCAAGGATGGTTCAACATACGCAAAACGGTTAACGTAATACACCATATCAACAAAACAAAGAACAAAAACCACATGATCTTATCAATAGATGCAGAAAAGGCTTTTGATAAAATACAACACAATTTTATGTTCAAGACTCTCAACAAAATGGGTATAGAAGGAAAATATCTCAACATGATAAAGGCCATATATGATAAACCATCAGCCAACATCCTATTAAACGGCATAAAACTGAGGACTTTCTACCTTAAATCAGGAACAAGACAGGGTTGTCCACTCTCTCCACTCTTATTTAACGTGGTGCTAGAAGTTCTGGCCAGAGCAATCAGACAAGACAAAGAAATAAAAGGCATCCATATTGGAAAAGAAGAAGTAAAGTAAAAAATCATATCATCACTTTTTGCTGATGATATGATCCTATACATCGAAAACTTGAAGGACTCCACAAAAAGATTATTAGAAACAATAAACCAATACAGTAAGGTCGCAGGATACAAAATTAACATACAAAAGTCCATAGCCTTTCTATATGCCAACAATGAAATATTAGAAAACGAACTCAAAAAAATAATCCCCTTCACGATTGCAACAAAAAAAATAAAATACCTAGGAATAAACATAACAAAGAATGTAAAGGACCTATATAATGAAAATTACAAAGCATTGTTAAGGGAAATCGAAAAAGATACAATGAGATGGAAAAATATTCCTTGTTCTTGGATAGGAAGAATAAATATAATCAAAATGGCCATATTACCCAAAGCAATATACAAATTTAATGCAATTCCCATCAAAATCCCTATGAGATTTTTTAAAGAAATGGAACAAAAAATCATCAGATTTATATGGAACTATAAAAAACCCCGAATAGCCAAAACAATCCTAAGGAAAAAGAATGAAGCTGGGGGCATTACAATACCTGACTTTAAACTATATTATAGGGCCACGATAATCAAAACAGCATGGTATTGGCAGAAAAATAGACACTCAGACCAATGGAACAGAATAGAAAGCCCAGAAATAAAACCACATATATATGGTCAAATAATCTTTGATAAAGGGGCCAACAACACACAATGGAGAAAAGAAAGCCTCTTCAACAAATGGTGTTGGGAAAACTGGAAAGCCACATGCAAAAGAATGAAACTCGACTACAGCCTGTCCCCGTGTACTAAAATTAATTCAAAATGGATCAAAGACCTAAATATAAGACCTGAAACAATAAAGTACATAGAAGAAGACATAGGTACTAAAATCATGGGCCTGGGTTTTAAAGAACATTTTATGAACTTGACTCCAATGGCAAGAGAAGTGAAGGCAAAGATAAATGAATGGGACTACATCAGAATTAAAAGTTTTTGCTCAGCAAGAGAAACTGATATCAAAATAAACAGACAGCCAACTATATGGGAACTGATATTTTCAAACGACAGCTCAGATAAGGGCCTAATATCCAAAATTTACAAAGAACTCATAAAACTCAACAACAAACAAACAAGCAATCCAATAAAAAAATGGGAAGAGGACATGAACAGACACTTCTCCCAGGAAGAGATACAAATGGCCAACAGATATATGAAAAGATGCTCAGCTTCATTAGTTATTAGAGAAATGCAAATCAAAACTACAATGAGATACCACCTCACTCCTGTTAGATTAGCTATTATCAACAAGACGGGTAATAGCAAATGTTGGAGAGGCTGTGGAGAAAAAGGAACCCTCACTCACTGTTGGTGGGACTGTAAAGTAGTACAACCATTATGGAGGAAAGTATGGTGGTTCCTCAAAAAACTGCAAATAGAACTACCTTATGACCCAGCAATCCCTCTACTGGGTATATACCCCAAAACCTCAGAAACATTGATACGTGAAGACACATGTAGCCCCATGTTCATTGCAGCACTGTTCACAGTGGCCAAGACATGGAAACAACCAAAAAGCCCTTTAATAGAAGACTGGATAAAGAAGATGTGGCACATATACACTATGGAATACTACTCAGCCATAAGAAATGATGACATCAGATCATTTACAGCAAAATGGTGGAATCTTGATAACATTATAAGGAATGAAATAAGTAAATCAGAAAAAAAACAAGAACTACATGATTCCATACATTGGTGGAACATAAAAATGAGACTAAGAGACATGGACAAGAGTGTGGTGGTTACCAAGGGTGGGGAGGGAGGGAGGACATGGGAGGGAGGGAGGGAGAGAGTTAGGGGGAGGGGGAGGGGCACAGAGAACTAGATGGAGGGTGACGGAGGACAATCTGACTTTGGGCGAGGGGTTTGCAACATAATTTAATGACAAAATAACCTAGACATGTTTTCTTTGAATATATGTACCCTGATTTATTAATGTCATCCCATTACCATTAATAAAAATTTATTAAAAAAAATACAAAAAAAAATTTTAAAAAAAATTAAAAAATTAAAATAAATAAATAAATATATAATAAAATATATATATTTTATCCTATATATATATATATTGTCCTTTGTAAGAGAACCTAGCTTAAATATATAAATAGATATATATATAATAAAATGGTTAATAAAAATGTACAGAAGGCCAATGTACATCCACACATCACATGGTAACCATATTATGTGTTTTATCATGAAATAATGGTCCATTGTTATTACCTAAAAATCTATTTGTTTCTTTATAAAGTATTTTAAATGATTTTTATTCTAAAGGTATAATATCACTAAGTTTTTACCACCTCTAGATTATGACAAGGTGACTTGTTAATTATCATTTTACTTTCTAACTTTATTCTACTTTTTATTATAAATATATTTTCTACCTCCTGTAATTTAATGATCATTCTCATATAAAATAATCATATTACTCTTTATGACACTGACCAATAAAACTGTGTGCAGGAAGGTGAATTTCAAATTATCCTTGTCAAAATATTTTAATTATTCACAGATTCATTTTGAAAAATTATTTTTTTTAAAAATTCTCTAAATTTCAGTAAGTTACAGTAACAGATCCATTTGACATTGCCTAAGAATTATTTTTAGTTCCTCTTATAATCTTTGTTTGATGGCTACAGTAATCTCAAATCAAACTGCCTTACCTTAATCACTATATCAACTATTTTGTTTTTCTTTTTTTGTTTTTATATACATAAATATTTTATATCTTTAGATGCAGCATGCAATGTGTCTTCAGTTTAGTTGGTTTATGCATTCTTTCAAAAATATATAAATTTTATAGTTTCCTTTTTGAACAGGTTAATTGTGTGTGTATGGATGTGTATATTTTGTGTGTGTATGTGACAGAGTGACAGAGAGAGGGACAGTTGGGAACAGACAGACAGGAAGGGAGAGAGATGAGAAGCATCAATTCTTTATTGAAGCTCCTTAGTCTCCTTTGTTGCTCATTGATTGTTTTCTCATATGTGCCTTGACTTGTGTGCTACAGCAGACAGAATGACTGACCCCTTGCTCAAGCCAGCAATCTTGGGCTCATTCTGGTGAGCCTTGCTCAAACCAGATGTGCCTGGTCAGGTGGCATGTGTATGTTTTAATTTAAATAAAGTTAAACATGAATTAAAAGCACAGAATAAACTACCCTGGGAAATGATAACTAAAAAATGCATTTAATTTTCTTTTGTCCTTTGTAAGAGAACCTAGCTTTCTATAGCAAATAGAAGTGATATGCCTTATACTTTCATTTATTTAACACATAGTTTAAGTAGAAACTATATGTTAACATAATTATAACAGTGAACAGACAAAAAGGAAAATAAAAATGACATTTTATAAAATATATAATTTATAAATATTGAATAATTTTCATCTCATCTTTTAAAAACTAAACATGTGTATCAATGATAGAAAACAGGTAAACCTGACAAGTGTTTTCGTAAAGAGAATTTGATACAAAATGTGTCATATAAAAATATTTATCTGGATTATTATTTCTGTAAATAATGAAACTATTCCATAAATAATAAAAACTAAAAAGCAAATCTTCAACACAAAACAATTTGAGTGAATCTTTATAAAGCATATACAAATGTATTAGTCCAGCCAGAAGAAGTTGTGGATTCCTTATCTTCCTTTATAGTTTTTCAGAATAACAAATGAACATTGTTACAACTCTAATTTTTCTTTGACTTTTCATGGCCTAAAGACAATAATTTCTCAAATTTTGTACTTTCTTTAATATTTTTTGTTTGCCTTGTTTCGAATTTCATGATAGAGAATGGGGTTTTCTTAAGTTGATAGAAATAGGGAGTGATGCATCTTTCTGAACATTAATTATATTATTGATTTTACTAATAGCTTTGGGCAAGAAATTGGGAGAACTTTTAGGGAGAAAATTTTTGAAGTTGGTTTAAATAGCTTGATATAACAAATTGTCTACTGCTCACTTTGCTTCTCAAATAGCTCAGTTTATGACTCAGCTGCTCAAAATAATCTGCTGAATTAAGTCAATATTCACACACTTTATATATCTAAAGTACATATGGAAGGAATAAATAGAAACAATATGCTTTAAATTTTAAATATTTAAATATTTTAAAGTCCTGCTAAAATTGACATTACATATTTAAATATGCTTTTTCTTACTTTGTTTTAACTTTTTTTTAATTTTTATTTATTTATTTATTCATTTTAGGGAAGGAAAGAGAGAGAAAGAGAGAGAGAGAGAGGGAAGGGGGAAGAGCAGGAAGCATCAACTCCCATATGTGCCTTGACCAGGCAAGCCAGGGTTTTGAACAGACAACCTCAGTGTTTCCAGGTTGATGCTTTATCCACTGCGCCACCACAGGTCAGGATGCTTTAACTTTTTAAAAACCCCAGTTTAACCCTAGGTTAACTTGTAATGTTGTTAAAGGGAAAATGTGACAATATTTTTGTATTTAAATATCAGTTTATTTATTGTACTTGAGATTTGCACTATGATAAGAATTTTATGTTATTTTTCTCATGGTATGTCTCAAAGTCAAATGATGGTAATATTTATTAAAAAATAAATGGTTAGAGAAGCTGAATATGACATTATTATATCTGCATATGATAAGTTCAATTAGTTATATGTTTTCATGCATGCCAGATAACCTTTCCTTAACTTACATGGTCATGTTTTTTTTTACTTGATTATTAAAATAATAAAATAAGTAGATGACTTGAACATAAGTCCACATCAAACTATGAAATACCATTTTCAATGTGAGATAATAAAAAAAGAGGAATAAATAGAGAAGGAATGAAAGAAGAATCCATGGCTCACAAAATTATTTAATAGAACTTTTTTTGAAATATGAACTCTTATTCTGATGTGGATTGCTGAGTAAATAGAAGGTTGATGACAAATACAAAGCTTTTGCTAAAACCAAACCTCAACTAGATTAATGTTGCAGTAATGATCATTATTGCAGTCAGTATCAATTGCTTATTGAAAAAAAGGGGGAGGATCCACAGTATAATTAAAAATGTAAATTATACAGTTTTCCAGCCCATGACACAAGGATATTGATATTCAAACATTTAAAAAATAATCTCAGTTCTTTAAACAATATATTTATACTACAGAAGGAAAGATATATAGCTAATTATTGTATGATAGAAGAAAATGAAAATAATAGAAGCTGTTTTAAAAATTGAGACTATTAAACATTTACTTAACATTTTTACAAACAGGCATCAAAGAAGGTCACATTTAACTGAGTTATTTGATAGTTCCAAGATATTTCAGAAACATACAAAAAGGAGGAATAAATTTGTCTAGAGGTTGATTAGAGGGAAAAGTTAATGGGATGGTTGGAAAATAGACAATGATAAAGTCATGGAAGAAATTTAATGTTATACTAAGAAATTGGTACTTCATTCTGTATAAAATAAAAATTATAAAACATTTTAACAGGAGAATTTTTTAATACAAATAATTGGATCTAATGTGAAAATATGTTGAAAGAAGAAAGTCTGAAAATGATCAAGGTTCTATTATTATCATTGTTAAATATTTTCTAATTATATGATATAACCGTATAAACACTTCTAGACATATGTACTTACTTTTTCTATAGGATTTTCCTAACACAATCACATTATTGTTTCTGAAACATATCTTTTTGGGGAGTTTATAATACTCATGGTTTCTCTTTTATTTAATTTATTAGCGTGCAATAATTAACATAATTATGCAGCTTTCGGGTGCCCAATTTTACAATAAATCTGTACATTGTATTGTGTTCATACTTCCATCAAGGCAAGTCTTTGTCAGTCACAATTTATGCCCCATACACTCTTCCTCACCCCCTTCCTGTCAATCACCATACTGTTGTCTGTGTCCATGAGGATATTTTTTGTCCGTTTTTGCTTTAACTCTCTGCCTTTTTGTCTAGCCCTCACCCTGCCACATAGCTGTCAACCTACACCCTATGTGCCTGTCTCTATTTTGCTTGCTATTTTATTTTGTTCATTAGATTCTACATATGGGCAAAATCATATGGTATTTGTCTTTCTCTTATTGGCTTATCTCACTTAGTATAAAGCTCTTCAGGACCATCCATGTTATTGCAAAAGGTAAGAGTTCCTTCTTTTTACGTCCACATAGTATTCCATTGTGTAACTGGACCTCAGCTTCTTTACTCATTCATCTACTGATGGGCACAAGGGCGGCTTTCAGATTTTGGCCATTGTAAATAATGTTGCAATGAACATAGGGATGCATATATTCTTTCAAATTAGTGTTCAGGCTTTTTAGGATATATTTCCAGAAGTGGAATTGCTGGGTCAAGAGGCAGATCCATTTTTAATTTTTTGAGATAACTCCATATCGCTTTCCACATTGGGTGTACCAATCTGCATTTCCACCAGTAAGTTCTTGTATTCAGTGGGTTTTCTTTTCATTTTGTTGATGGTTTCTTTGGTCGTGCAAAAATGTTTTAGTTTGATGTAGTCTCATTTGTTTATCTTTCCTCTCATTTTTCTTGCTTGAGGAGATATATCAGAAAAAGCATTGTTATGAGAAACATCTGAAATTTTACTGCCTATGGTTCCTTCTAGGATATTTAAGTCTTTAATTCATTTTGAGTTCATTCTTGTGTATGGTGTAATAGTGTGGTCTAGTTTTATTTTTTGTGCATGTATCTGTCCAATTTTCCCAATACCATCTACTCCTTATATATCGCTATTCTTCAAATACCTATATACAACTCTACTACCCATTAAATACTTCACTGAAAATTGTCTGAGAGGATTTTTGTTTGGTTGTGTATTTTGTTTTGTTTTAGTCTTTCTGTTCTCATCATGCATAGCTGTAGTTTTTTCATGTATGTTCTACCGTTCTACCCTTTTTTTTTTTTTTTTTTGCAGAAATGTCATAAATACATATCTTTAGCAAATGCTTTTCTCCAGTGTGCTACCTGGATATATCACATTGTACCTCAAACTCTTTAGGTTGAAAACATGCTAAATTCAGTATTTATTAAGAAATAGTGTTGTGATTTTATTCCTAATTTTATTTTTAAAAATTAAAATTGTGGACTTGTTCAATTAATCATTCCATCACTCTGATATTAATCTCTGCCTAAAAATTATCAGTATCTTCCTGCTCATTTCTACCATCACTTTTATTGTTTTAGTTTAACTTTTTCTCATCTCGTAGTAGATTCTTACAATAGCAGTATGTGTAGCTACGTTATGTCCATTATTTTTCCCAATTATAAGTTTAAAGCACCAAATGATAATAAAATTTGAAAATTATATAACTTCTCACATTTTAGAAACATTTTAAATTTCATAATATAGCTTGTAAGATCACCTCAATCATTCTTCTTTTAACTGCACTCCTTGAACTTGTAAGTATTAAAACTGTTTGAAATCCAGAAAAATACTAGGCCTTTGTGTTGCTCAGTGACTTCATTCATACTATCCATCTCTTTCCAAAAATGTCTTCCTATTCTGCTTGTTTAACAAAAACCAATCTCATTATCTACTTTCTTTCATTTGCTCAATGAGGTGTCATCTACCCAAAGCAGCATTTGTTTTATTTTACTTTATTATTTAATTTTTTAAGTGAGAGAAGAGGAGATAGAGAGACAGACTCCCACATGCACCCCAAGCAGGATACACTTAGCAACCGCTGTCTGGGACTGATGCTCAAATCAACCAAGCTATCATCAGTGTGTGAGGCCAAGCATTTATATTTTTTAAAAATACCACTTCACTTAAAAATATGTATATATAGGACTTGGCCAGTTGGCTCAGTGGTAGAGAATCGGCCTGGTGTGTGGATGTTCTGGATTCAATCCTCAGTGATGGCACACAGGAGAAACACCCATCTGCTTCTCTAACCCTCCCCCTCTTGTTTCTCTCTCTTTCTCTCTCTTTTCCCCTCTTGAAGCTATGGCTCGATTGAAGTGAGTTGGCCCTGAGTGCTAAGGATGGCTCTATGGCCTCTGCTTCAGGCGCTCAGAATTTCTTAGCTGCTGAGAAAAGGAGCAACACCTCAGATGGGCAGAGTTTCGTCCCCTAGTGGGCTCACTGGGTGGATCCCAGCTGGGCACATGTGGGAGTCTGTCTCTCTGCCTCTTCTCCTCTCACTGAATAAAAATTAAATAAAATAAAAGATAAAGACCCTGGTTGGTTGGCTCAGTGGTACAGCATAGGCCCAGAGTGTGGATGTCTTGAGTTTGATTCCCAGTCAAGGCACACAGGAGAAGTGCCCATCTGCTTCATCACCCCTCTCTCTCTCTTGCTTTTATTCCCCTCTCTCTCTCTATTCTCCTCCTATAGTCAAGGATTGATTAGAGTAAGTTGGCCCTGGCACTAAGGATGGCTCCATGGCCTCCACTTCAGGTGCTAAAATAGCTCCGAATACAACAAAGCAAAGGTCTCAGATAGGCAGAGTATTGCCCCCCAGTGGGCTTGCCAGGTGGATTCTAGTCAGGTACATACAGGAGTCTGTCTCTGCCTCCTCTCCTATCACTAAAATTAAAAGATAATAAAATAAAAATAAATACACACACACACATATACAGCTGACCCTTGAACAACACAGATTTAAACTGCACCAGTCCGTTATATGCAAATATTTCTCTTTTTATTTTTTTAATTACAGTTGACATTCAATCATGCTTCCCATTAATTTTAGGTATACAATATAGTGGTTTAGACATTTATAAAATTTACAAAGTGTGTGTCAGTGGTCATCCTTTATATATACCTCTACCAGCACCATAACACACTATATACTTGTCTAATTCATCATATAATTGAGAGTAAGATTGTACTTTAAAGGACCTTGCCTCATTATCACTGCATAAGAAAAATTGTATTTTTTCCTTATTCTTTCACCTCTTGACATGTAATTTAATTAATTAATTAATTAATTATATTTAATGTTTATGGTCTCTCCTTACAAGAAAAGTCACATTAGACCACGTATCTTTGTTTATATTTTTTTTACTGATATACTCAAAGTGTTTCAGACAGTGACTGCCACAGAATAGGCACTCTAATTCTTTTTAAGTGAATTAACTATTGCAAGGGACCCCTAAAGCAGGGGTCCCTAAACATTTTACACAGGGGGGCAGTTCACCATCCCTCAGACCATTGGAGGGCCACCACATACAGTGCTCCTCTCAGTAACCACCAATGAAAGACGTGTCCCTTCTGGAAGTGCGGCGCGGGCTGGATAAATGGCCTCAGGGGGCTGCATGTGGCCTGTGGGCCATAGTTTGGGGATGCCTGCAAAGTATCTTTTATCAATTGATGGAGCTAACAATTTTGATTGATGACAAAAACTGCTCTCCAATAAATATATATATTTTTTTCTGCTAACCAATGTATGTTGATGTTATGAACTGAATGACTGTGTCCTCTCAAATTTTACATTTTGAAGTCCTCATTTCTAAGTTAATGGTATTTGAAGATGGGTTTTTTGAGGAGTAGTTAAGATGAGATGAGGTCATTAGGGTGAGGTCCTCATGAAAGAATTAGTATTCATTTATAAAGAGACATCAGATCTCTCTCCTCACACACATCATCACTTTGTTCACACATAGCACAAACAGAAGGTGAACAATGTGAAGACATGGCAAGAAAGCAAACACCTGCAAGCCAGAGAGCCCGTATAAGGAATCAAATTGATTGCCACCTTTGGCTTAGATTTCCCATCCAAAAGTACTGTGTGAAAACAAATTTCAATTGTTTAAACCACTCCATCTATGGTGTTTTATTATGGCAGCCCAAGCTGAGTAAGACAATATGCCACAGATATTTTCAAATACAAATAGGCCAAACCGAACCTATGGATTTTGCCCAAAATCTTCTTCTGCATTCTTTACCTTGGTGGGTGTTATTATCATATTCCCACTTAATTAGACCAAGACATGAACATTATTAATATTACTGACTGTTCTTTTACATTATTACCATTCCATAAAGGCTCTACCTTCTTATTACCTATTGGTTATAGATATTCAATCCTCATTGCATTAGTAATAATCATTTCTTGAAGGTTGCCCTATAGTTTTAGAATGATGATTACCTTTCTAATAGCAGTTTATTTCCTCATGTGGTTTGTAATTTTTACTGAAAAAATTTTAGCTATAGCTCTTTTCAAGAAAGTTCTTCATTGGTTTTTAAAAATTCTTGAGAATTGTTTCCCTTTGCTCTCAGCTAGAAACACAAAAATTTAATCAGAGCTCTGGTATTCTAGTAAAAGGATGTGTACATGTGTGTCAGTGTGTATATGATTTAACAGCAAGAGGGGTTTTTTTTGTTGTTGTTTTGTTTTTGTATTTTTCCGAAGTGAGAAGCGGGGGAGAGGCAGACAGATGGACTCCCACATACGCAGGACCGGGATCCACCTGGCATGACCACCAGGGGGCAATGCTTGGCCCCTCTGTGGCGTTGCTCTGCTACAATCGGAGCTATTCTAGCACCTGAGGCGGAGGCCATGGCGCCATCCTCATCACCTGGGCCAACTTTGCTCCAATGGAGCCCTGGCTGTGGGAGGAGAAGAGAGAGACAAAGAGAAAGGTGAAGGGAGAAGGGTGGAGAAGGTTATGGGTGCTTCTCCTGTGTGCCCTGGCTGGGAATTGAACCCTGGACTTGCACATGCAGGGCCGACGCTCTACCTCTGAGCCAACCAGCAGGGCCAGGTTTTACTTTTTTAAAACAATTGTGCTCATTCCCAGATGAATATTTATAATTTATGCATAGTTGTAGTTCCCATCCATTAAAATGCTTAAAAAGTCTTCACTCACTCCTGTTTGAAATTTTCACTCCAAACCCTAAATCTTACATCCATTCCTATAGACTGGTAGGTCATCTAGCTATAGCTGGTATATCCATTCTAGCTTTAATGTCCATTTATTTTTTGTTTTAAGCTCAGATAAATATGTGTAATTTATTTTATTTAGAAATTTTTTGTGTAAAATGATGACTTTGTTGTTGTTGTTAACTCATGGTAACACACTAAAGAAATGTCTAAAGGTTTTCTTTTATGGATAAATTTTGACAATTATTTCCTACATGTTCTCTATTTATGACTCCCTTCTATTTGATCAAGCATTATTTTTGAAATAAAATCAATCTGCTCTAACATGTATGCAGAGATACCCTTACTATAAGTATTCTTATTCAAAAGTATATAGGTTACATGCAAATACACTAATTAAGTGTCATGCAGCATGATGTACTAACACAAGGACTTTGACCAATTTTAATATTTTTATGTAAATGTTATAAAAATTAACATGAAATACACTGACTTCACAAATTTTTAAGTGTACAAAAATTACTGTAAACTATAGGTACATCATTATACAGCATATCTCTAGAACGTATTTATCCTGCTTAATTGAAACTTCATGCTGATTGATTGGTAATTCCCCAGCTCCTCCTTTACTCAACCCTTATAAATACTACTCCACTCTGATTCTGCAAATTTGACAATTTTAGAGACTTCATATAAGTGAAATTATGCAATATTTATCTTTCTGTGCTTGTCATATTTCACTTAAAATAATGTCTTCTTGATTCATATTGTTATCTATGAAGGGGTTTGTCTTCTTTAATTTCTTTCACTGATGGTTTGTAATTTTCAATATACAAGACTGTCACTAAGTTAAATTTATTTCTAAAGTATTTTATTCTTTTTTTGGTAAACTGTAAATGAGATTTTTAACATAATTTCCTTTTTAGGAAGTTCATTGTAGTGTATAAAAACACAAGTGGTTCTTGTACATTGATTTTGTATCCCATAATTTGACTGAATTATTTTATTAGGTCTGACAGGTTTGTTTGTTTGTTTTTTTGTTTTGGGGTTGGTTGATTTTTTTGCTTTTTATGAAGTCTAGTATTTTTTTGTATAATATTTCCTTGTTAAAATGTTAGTAATTAAGTTTAGTAAAAACTTCATAGACTATTTGTGATTATTGAAAGAGATAATGCTTGTAGTATTCTTAATACAGTACCTAAATCTTAGTTAGTAGTAAGAAATGTTGGAAAATTTTATTTTTTATAAATTGTCAAATATTGTTAATAGTTTAGACCCATGTCTATGTCCCCAATTTCATATTCAACCAATTTTCTCTAGAGAAAAACAGATTGCAGGGTTTTAAGCAGAGAGTTGGTATGATTATACTTGCATTTTATTAAGATCATTTTGGCTCTAATAGTAGAAATAGACAAAGTATGATCTGGAGGTTGAGTGCATGTGAAGATATTACTAGGATATGATAGCATTTGTCATGATAGGAGAAGATGAAACAGTAAAATATGGAAGTACATGAAAGATAATGAAAAATAAGTATATTTAATAAGCATTTATGTGTTTTATGCTACAATTTTGGGGTAATTATCAGGTATAGAAAGATGAAAAAGTAGGAAGTGTTAATGATGGCCTCTCTATATATCACTTAACAGGATGATTGACAAAGACCTTGATTGAAGAAAGCTAATATAAGTCAAAATTTTAAAGAAATATTTTTCTTTATTTTTATTTTATATATAAATCAACATTTAAATTGCTTTAAAATATTCATAAAATTGTATTAGTTAATTAGTTGGAATTACCAAGGTTGTGTTTGGAGGTAATATATGCTGAAATTTATATTCGATTTCATCATAACTATAGAGAAATTAAACGTAAGCATCTCTGGTTAAATTTCCAAAATAAAAATATGCAATGAGAAATAAGTAAGAACAATCTTTGAAGAAACCCATTATTTAGTGACTGATGGAAAGATGCAAGGGATCTGACAAATAATAATGAGAGAAAGAAAAAATAGTAAGTAAGGTTAACTTTTACTGAATAATTAGTCAATGATAAGCACTTTTTGAATTTTATCTCATTAATGTCTTTTAATCTCATTCTGTGACACAATTTAAAGAAGTATGTCCTATTGTATAACAAATCTTCCCTTTAATAATGATGATATTGTGATTTAAAAAGATTAAGAAATGCCCTTGAGCATTGTGCTCATAAATGCTAGAAAGAAAACTCAAATGATGCCTGTCTGCAAACCAAGACCAAGTTTAGTATAATATTTTGATTTATCAAAAAGTAAAATAACAAAAATAGGCTTAAATACATATATTTATATTATGGATTACATTTAATTTTAACTCTTATTTTTAAACTAATTCACAACCTATCCAACCAAAATAACAGCATCCCTATCATCTTGTTTCATTTTAACATTCCTTATATCCAGATACTTAAAGGAATCAGTTGAAATATAAGTAGGCTAGTAAAATGAATCAAACTCAACAAGACAAGTTATAGATTAGTGTTAAAAAACCCCTTAATTGTTGACATAATTAAGTGAGCAGAACCATTAAAGACACTATTTTGTAAGCTGTGATATGAGATAAAAATAAAATACTCTTTTAATTAAATGGCTATAAAGAGCCAATTCATTCTTTATTGGAACAATTTAATACAAAGATGCAGCCATCATTCTTATTTTAAGGAAATGTGCCCCATTCTTTCTATTTTGGTTTTATAATCCTGAGATTTGAAGAATTTTGAAAA
Source organism: Saccopteryx bilineata (assembly GCF_036850765.1). Classification (NCBI taxonomy): domain Eukaryota; kingdom Metazoa; phylum Chordata; class Mammalia; order Chiroptera; family Emballonuridae; genus Saccopteryx; species Saccopteryx bilineata. The sequence goes on along the minus strand of NC_089495.1, from coordinate 67,804,664 downwards.
CTAAAGAACTAAGAATGCTATGGTGCAATTGATTTATGAAATTTACTTACAAAAGGAGAAATTTGTAAGGCAATCTTGAATCAAACGATATGTTTTCTTATTAACAGTATATTTAATCATCTGTGGGAGAAAGAGCATGGAAAATTTTGTGGAAGAAAAGTGTAGCAGTTTGTTAGCTGCAAAATTTTCAAGGTTTTTATTAGAAACTGTCATATAAACCATTTTTCTCCTAGCATATACCAAAATTCTAATCATTCTTAAGAAAAGCAGGTGTTCAGCATAAACCATATTATTTTCACTCAATGTTTAGATTTACAGTAAGCCATTATTAGGGAATACTTCTGGAATAAAATATTATACAAAATAATAAATGAGTCTTACAACTTATCAATAAAAACAAATGACCTGGGTGACATAAGCAAAATAGTAGAATAGGTAGCCCCAAGCCTTATTCCCTCAGAAAGACACTAATGTAACCTTGGTATAAAGATATAATTAGAAAGCCCTAGCCAGGTGATTCAGTGGTAGAACATTGGTCTGGCATGTAGATGCCCTGGGTTCAATTCCTAGTCAGAGCACACAGGAGCAGCACCCATCTGTTTCTCCAACTCTTTTTTTCTGGCTTTTCTCTCTTTCTCTTCTCCTCTCCTCCTGCAGCCATGGCTCAATTGGAACAAGGTGAACCCGCGTCCTGAGGATGGTTCCATGGCCTCTGCCTGAGGCACTTAAAAAATGGCTCCAGTTGCAATGGAACAAGGGCATAAGCAGAACATCCCCCCCCTAGTGGACTTGTCGAGTGGATCCCAGTTGGAGTTCATGCGGGAGCCTGTCTCTGCCTCCTCGTCTCTCATTGAATAAAACACACACACACACACACACACACACACACACAACAGATATAATTAGGATCATCACCAAGGGGTGGCACAGTGGACAGAATGTTGGCCTGGAACACAGAAGTTCAAACCCTGAGGTCTCCAGCTTGAGCATTGGCTCATCCAGCTTGAGCACATGGCTGCTGGCTTGAGCATGGGATCATAGACATGAATCCATGGTTGATGGCTTGAGTCAAATGTCACTTGCTTGAGCCCAAGGTCACTGGCTTGAGCAAGGGGTCACTTGTTTTGTTGTAGTTGTAGCCCCCCCCCATCAAGGCACATATGAGAAAGCAATAAATGAACAACTAAAATGCTGTAACAAAGTATTGATGCTTCCCTTCTTGTGTGTCTGTCCCTATCTGTCTCTCTCTCTCTGTCTCTCTTACAAAACAAACAAACAAACAAACAAAAAAACCCAAAGGTATAATTAAGAAATATGTTAATGGTACATTTTTCCAAAGGTAATTTGCTTTCTCTCCTGTTAGGTATCAAAGCCACTAACCAATTTTTAAACTTTTTTTTTTGACTGAGGCTTTTTTAAATTTACCTAGCTACTTTGAATTTGTACCACAGATCTGGTTGAGGCCAGGCTAGTCACTACTAGCTGTTACTACATAACTTCTCAAGCACTGTTTTTGTTTTTACTTTTCTTGTACTTAGTTTTAAATAATGCAATTCTTCCAGCAGTTTACGGGGCCTTTGGGAGTGAGGGATATTTACTTCTGGCTTACCTTCAACTGAGGATTTAGTCCTTTGGTCACACTTTTACTCAGGGAAGATTTTCTCCATAATTCTTTGCTGTCAGTGGCTAAGGTCATGTGTCCTTTGTTTCCAATGTAAAGCTCAGGTCAGGTTTGTAAATTCTCCCTGTTCAAAATCTGCTTTGAAATTCAACGTATGTTTGTGTGTCTTCTTTATTTATGTTTTTGAAATACTAATTAATGTACATTAGTTTGCCAGTAATACAAAAGAATAACCTTTTGTTGTTGATTGATTGATTTTTGTGTATGTGTTTATGCTTAAAAAATAATTCAGTAATTTTAGTTGTTTTCAGTGGAAACATAAATTTATCAGCCTTACTTTTCATATTAAAGAAATGGTGCAATTCCTGTGACATTTATCCTTGTTCATTACCTATGCATGCATTTATACTTGACATAAAATATAAATCCATCACCCTTGAATGTTAAACCTTCCTTATACTCTTGCTGTCTTCCTCTTTATATACATTTCACTTCTTTTTAGTTTGACTTAAACATGTGTAAATGGTGTTTTTTCCTCAAAATACTAAATGCATGTCTAATTTGTTGTCTCTATATTTCACCACGATTTTTTAACAGTAACAAAGAGGAAAAGAGCACACAATTTAAATTTCTATCATAATGATAAAGCACCTAGAATAAGCTGAAATAATGCTAAGAATCAGTCCACTGACTAGCTGTGTGCTTCAGCTTGTTGTTTTAATTTCCTGAGTGTTCAAATTTTTAGTAAAATAAAGATGTTCGTCCCTTGCCCCAGCATTCTGATAGCTTCTGCTTAGCTCTTACTGCTTCCTACATCACACTATTCTCCTTACTGGTCACCAAACACACAAAGAAAACTGGGGAGGCTCAGTGTTTGAAAATGATATTTAAAGATAATATGTAGGTGCTGAAGAGATCTCAATGAGCTAAAGATCAGAGGTGGATTAAGGTCGGTTGAGGCCCCAGGCGTCAAAGAAAATACTTGGTGCCGAAGAAAATACTGGGTGCCTTATATTAGAAAAAATGTAATGTTGGGGTTTTGCAGGGCCCTTCAGAAGTTGAGGCCCAGTGTGTGCGTGCCTGGTGCACCCACCATTAAATCTGCCTCTGGTAAGGGTGACTTTCATCAGAAAAGAAAAAAGAATTTTCCCTGTCTTATGGCAGTCCTATTCTTTTATAAAACTATATAAATGTGCAGAGGACCTGGGTTCGATTCCTGGCCAGGGCACACAGGAGAAGCGCCCATTTGCTTCTCCACACTCCTCTCCTTCCTTTCTGTCTCTCTCTTCCCCTCCCGCAGCCAAGGCTCCATTGGAGCAAAGATGGCCCGGGCGCTGGGGATGGCTCTGTAGCCTCTGCCTCAGGCACTAAAATGGCTCTGGTTGCAACAGAGCAACACCCCAGATGGGCAGAGTATCACCCCCTGGTGGGCATGCCAGGTGGATCCCAGTCAAACGCATGCGGGAGTCTGTCTTACTGCCTCCCCATTTCCAACTTCAGAAAAATACAAAAAAAAAAAAAGTATTACTTTAAACAAAACTTTCTTTTCTTCCCATACATTTTCTATTTTTAGCCAGTCAGGAGCTCTTAGTCATTATTATTGTGTTCTAAAAAAGAATAAAGAAATAAAAATTTAAAGACCAATAAAACTACTTCTCTTAACTTCTTTCATTTCCTTACTAAGTGCTACCATGACCAATTTATTTAACACTTCATTTCCCACAGAATTTCTAATCTCTTTACTCTTTCCAATTTTATATTATTGTTATAAACTATATAATTTTTATATTTATTATGTTTACCATTTATTATTTAGTATACTTACCTTCTGTCTCCTGTAGAGTGACAAATTCAAGAAAACAAAGTTTTTCTGTATGTTTTGTTTACTATTTTTTAAAAATCTAAAAATATATCTTTTTTAGAGTTAGTGCTTAAACAATTCAAGCTATTTCTAACTCAGCAGATGTTCCAAATATTAAATTACTTTAATAATATTTAATTACTATGTTCACATTCTGTCAAAAAAATTAAAACAGATCATTAAGCACTAAGATATATTATATGGAGTTCTTTAAATATATGTGTTTTTGAGTACTTTCAAGAGGGATGTATGCTGATTTATTTTGATAATTGAAGAGGTTTATAATCAAAACTCACATCTCCAACTTGTTTTCTTAGGACTATTTTAATGTCAACTTCAAAAGATCTAAATTTTCACCTTCTATCTTTGTTATTACTTTGAGTTTTTATCAAAATGTACTATTTAATAATTTCTTCAACATTGAAATCATTCACATATTGAATCTTTTATTTCTACTTTATAAAATGATGTAAGACATATAGGCTTTCTTATTCTTTAACTGATTAGGAGGCAGAAATTCAGATTTTAAATAATTCTAAATTTGAAATATAATTATTAATTGAAAAAGGCATGAATAGCATGTAATTTTTCTAAATACACATATTTTACATTGTAACTTAATAAGTCCTTCTGACATTCTCAGGCACATTAAATAGTAAAACATAAAATATTTAAGAATCAGATGTCATTTAAAAATAATTTGTTCTCATATATTCAAAATACTTATATCTAAAGCCAATCATTATGATTACTCTTTCAGCCAACTAAATTGATATATAACTAAATTAAGTTTATATTTATAATATTGTAATTTATTTATATTTTAAAAATATTTATGATTTTACAATCATTTTCCATTTATGTCATTCTTGGGCTTAGATTGCATATTACAATAACAATACATGATGTTTAGTGTACACATTGAAAAATTCTATGTATAGAAATGAGCGTGTACCTATGTGGTAGCAGGCAGTTTACAAATGACACATAGTGGATATATGTCAATCTTTCTTTTTGGAAAATCCTTTCCCTTTAATAGTAATAGCTTCCCACATTTTTGTTAGGGGAAAAACTCTCACTTCCATTTAATTTGATGATTCTACTAAGACTCTTAATCAGTGATAAGTAAGGATTTTTTTTATTTAATCTTTTAATATTTTTCCTGGGAATTAAATCTTTAACAAAATATTCTGTGAACAAGAAAAAGTCTGTACTGGGGTGCGTAAGTGTAAGTGTGTCTGTAATTTTTCTGCTAACAACGTGGAAATAATAAAATGTAAGGTCCCACCTGACATCACAAAATTTACATATATGTTGTGCCCATCTGAGCTCTTGCTCCATTGCATCTGGAGCCATTTCATTGCCTAAGGTGAGGCCATGATACCAATCTCAGCACCCGGGCCAACTTCTTTCAATACAGCCATGGTTGTGGAAGGGGATGAGAGATAGACAGAAGGGAGAAGGAGAAGGGTGGAGAAGCAGATGATTACTTCTCCTGTGTGCCCTGACCGAAAATTGAACCTGGGACATCTACATGCCAGGTGATGCTCTACTACTGAACCAAACTGCCAGGGCCTAAGCTAAATCTGTTTTTAAAAAATTAATATTTCTTATAATCTTCATATACCTGAAAGTTATAAAATCATTTTATTCTTTATTAGCTCGAAATATAAAATAATTAACTGGCACTTTTTTTTTTCAGAGACAGAGAGAGAGTCAGAGAGAGGGATAGACAGGGACAGACAGGAACGGAAAGATGAGAAGCATCAATCATTAGTTTTTCGTTGCACGTTGCAACACCTTAGTTGTTCATTGATTGCTTTCTCACATGTGCCTTGACCATGGGCCTTCAGCAGACCGAGTAACCCCTTGCTGGAGCCAGCGACCTTGGGCTCAAGCTGGTGAGCTTTTGCTCAAACCAGATGAGCCCGCGCTCAAGCTGGTGACCTCGGGATCTCCAACCTGGGTCTTCTACATCTAATTGGCACTTTTTAATTGTGAATGCAATAGGAAACATTCTAACAACTCTGACCAGGCTTTAAAGTGTTTTTAATTGCTAAATATTGTCTTTTATTGTTGTTGTTTCTGTTGTTATATGCTGAATAGATAGAATCATAATAAGTCTAATTTCATGAAGTCCTTATTGCAGGTTGAAGCAAGCCTATTCTAAGCTACACTTCTAGATGAGTAGCAAGAACATCAATGACTTACAAAAGGACAGGAATGCCAATGGGGAAAATTCTTCGACTTGTGATTAAAGGCTACCTTAGCTCTTAGAGATCTCTTGAACACCTATAAGTCTTGAGCTAATTTTTCAAATAATTGGAAGTTCCAATTATTTGAAAGAACTATTGGAAGGAAGGAGAAAAAAGAAGAAATGAAGGAAAAAAAGGAAAGAAAGAAGGAAGGGAGAAAAAAAGAAGAAAGGAAGAAAGGTAAACAGGAAGGGAGGAAGGAAAAAAAAGAAAGGAAGAAAAAGGAAAAGAAAGAAATAGAATATGTTCCTGCTCAATAAAAGCTCCATGTCAATCTTTCACGAGCTCTGGTTACAAAAATGAACACACAAATACAAAGGTTTTATTTCACTTTGCTGGTTATAAATGAAGGGAATCTACTAAAGCAATAAACTGAATTTACTTTGACAGGATTGATTTTAAAAGAAGTAGAGCTGCCAGGTGAAGAGCAGTCATTAGTTCATAAAAGAACACAATAAGTTGCCCAGGAAGTATGTGGTGTTAACCTTTCACATCATCAGCTACTGGCACATAAATGAAAGTTTTCACTCCCTGAAATTGTGTTTCACAAAGAAATCTTTAGAAAGGTTCATTTTGGCAGAGTTCCCTGAGATGCTGCAGTCTCTGGGTTCTTCTATTTAGACAAAATTGGCTTGTGTTACTTTCTTTTTTATTATTACTATTATTTTATAATGTGCCCTTGTATTTTATATCAAAATTGTCAGACTACCAAAAAGAAGAAAAGATGGAGAAACTGCAGAGATGAAAATATATTGGAAAAAAATGCAATTGGTAGCACAGCTATAGAGTTAAATAAATATTTGTCTTAAACATGTTTTAGTAACTGCATAGATTAATAATATAACAAAAACCTTATGTATTTGAAAAAAGCTAAAATTTTTGATACATTGCCTTTTTAGTATGATTGATGTGTTTTCCTCACTTAAATCGGAATGGTTGAAATTTATATTCAGACCAGAAAAATTTTTGAAACTCTCTCTGAGGACAAAGAGAATGACTATGTTTTAGGTGTTCAAATTATGTATTCTGGTGTTACAATATGAAGAATTCTTATATTTCCTCTGGTAGAACCATTTTTCTTATGACTCAAATGAGAAATCCAGTATTGTTCTTCACAATTTCTGTTTTTTGCAGAACATAACCAGGCACAAAATTCTCCTTATTCCATTATTATAAAGAATCACATTTCCATTTGTGGCCCTGTAAATCACCCATTAATTTCTGATAATTTGATGATACATAATCATAACTAATTACCTCTATAACAGGGGTCCCCAAACTACGGCCCGCGGGCTGCATGCGGCCCCCTGAGGCCATTTATCCGGCCCTCACCGCACTTCCAGAAGAGGCACCTCTCTCATTGGTGGTCAGTGAGAGGAGCATAGTTCCCATTGAAATACTGGTCAGTTTGTTGATTTAAATTTACTTGTTCTTTATTTTAAATATTGTATTTGTTCCCATTTTGTTTTTTTACTTTAAAATAAGATATGTGCAGTTTGCATAGGGATTTGTTCATAGTTGTTGTTTTTTTATAGTCTGGCCCTCCAACGATCTGAGGGACAGTGAACTGGCCCCCTGTGTAAAAAGTTTGGGGACCCCTGCTCTATAAAGTCCTAATTATCATATCTCAATTTTGTACATAAATAACGGGGGAGTTTTCCTAAGCCTTGTTTTACTGTAGTTCTTTTAGTTCAAAAAGCACTATGGTTGGATTTACCCCATATTGCTCTTTAAAATCACCAACAATAATTGCAATTTCAACCAAGTGTGTATAAGAGAAAATATGCACAACACCACACTCCAAAAAAGTTAATCCCAAATTATCAGTCTTCAAGGTGACTGTTTTTAACTGAGCAGTGACAATGGAAAGTTGTTGATTTATATTTTATTTACTTGACTACTGATTATCTTAAATATCTTTTAAAAATGAATGTCTTTGTATTATAGCAGAAGAAATTCATATTTTCTTCTAATGTTAGAATACTTTATGGACTTTTATCTTACTTTTGTACATTTTATCAATTAAAATTTCTGCCTGACCAGGCAGTGGTGCAGTGGATAGAGCGTTGGACTGTGGGATGCAGAGGACCCAGGTTCGAGACCCCAAGGTCGCCAGCTTGAGCGAGGGCTCATTTGGTTTGAGCAAAAGCTCACACCAGCTTGAGCTCAATGTCGCTGGCTCAAGCAAGGGGTTACTCGGTCTGCTGAAGGCCCGTGGTCAAGGCACAAATGAGAAAGCAATCAATGAACAATTAAGGAGTTGCAACGCGCAACAAAAAACTAATGATTGATGCTTCTCATCTCTCCGTTCCTGTCTGTCTGTCCCTGTCTATCCCTCTCTCTGACTCTCTCTGTCTCTGTAAAAAAACAAAACAAAACAAAAAAAAATTCTAACAAAATTTTTTCCAACAACAAGAAAAAGGAAAAAAAAATATCCTGGGAAATTTTTTTATGTACTGCCCCCCTACCCCAACATTTTAGTACTGATATTAATATAGTCATTTATCTAGCAAAACTTGCTGACATTCTTAATTATTTTCTAAAAGTTCCCTGAAAAATTGCTAATACTTTCTCTGCAGACAATTACATTATCTGCCAAAATAACAATTTTGACCCTTCTTTTATTTATTAATTTTATTTTCATCTTAAAGTTGTTTAACCTAAATTTTTATAGGTTACACCTATTAGGTTAATATGTTTGTAATCATTTTAATTAACCTTTTTACTCTCAATTAAAAATATCATATTTGGTGTTTTCTTAGTCTAAAAAATAAACTTTAGCAAACTCTTAGAACAAACAAATTGGACTTCCATAACTGTGAGGCCATGCCTGATTCATTATCTTGAGCTTGAAATATTAATACAAATATAATTGGAAATCTAATAGAAAAGATGATGGAAATAGTAGGTTTTAGCTAGACCTCCATCATTGTCTGCTTCAGATAATTTAAGATTAATTTATCTGCTCAATGATATCTGAATTTACAAGTCTTAATTTGTTTTTGCATTAAAGACTCTCTGCATGGAAGGTGTATTTATGGACTTCTCATTGATTCAAGGTGCAGGATTAATTTTGACTATCTCACTAGATACTCTCTATCTTTTCTTAGACTAGCAAGCATCTTTTCTGCCAAAATCTCAATAAGTGGAAAGAAAATTTTATCTTGAATTCATGTGTGGGACATGGAGTTCTTACTAGTGCTATACAAAGAACTGTGATAATGAAAATATTCTATAATTCTGCACTGTCCATTTGGTAGCAGTGGCGTACTTGAAATGTGGCTATTACTGAGAAGGTTAATTTTAGTTTAAGACTATTGTTAATTTCAATTGATATATTTGGTTTTGGATTTCAATAGCTGAGTAGACGTTTTGGTTATGATCTCTTTCCAATCATGGAGGCTCTAGGGGCTTATCTCCAAGGCTACGTCCTGATAGACTTATTCTCTTGCCTAGAAAGTTTTAAAGTTTAAAAAAAAATTTATATGGATCTCCAAGGTATGAAGAGACCCTTTCCCATAATCACTTAGAATACAAGCTAAATAAGTGAATAAAGAAGTTTTTCATTCCAGCATGAAGAAATGATTAAAACTTTAGATGTAAATATTAGGCAAAATTATATCCATATGTGCTAGCATAAGAGCTAGTTGTATCACAAGAAAAGGATCATAACAGTATAATGTCTATTGATTATTATATCTTTCTTTTGTATTATTTTTTTGTAAGTAATTATTTTTAAATTTTTAAATTAAATGTGTTGGAGTGACATTGTTTAATAACACTATATAAATTTCAAGTGTATTATTATGTTTATAATAGGATAGTTTATTAATAGAATAACATTAAACAATGTTTCTAAATTCAATATATGACCTTATGCTATATCTTGAGTAAAATAAACATTTTGTTTCGGAAATTCACAATGTTATATCCAACTGATTACATTTTTATAATTGTATTATTTATACAAAGATGTCAAGAAAATTATAATCCATCACTAGAAAAAAGAAATACTATACAAATGAACATCTTTTTTCAAAGTTACAAGTTTACAAAAGCCCTTATTATTTAATTAGGATTAAAACTGCATTCATTTAATTTAATATAATATTGTCCTTTATTAAAAATATAAATGAAACCTTTATATTATGTTTTAGTAGTCTTTTATTTTATTATTTCAATTATTTTAACAGTTATTACATTATAGCACACGCAATGAATAGCAAAAATGATTAAGTTATTGCCCACTGATATGTTTCAAAGCAAATGCTGTTGTTACACAAGTTAAGATACAGAACAGTATAAGTATCTAAAGCATTTATCACTTCTTCATTTCTTTTTCATTTTCTTCAAATTAACCAAAATTTTAACACATTATAGTATAAATGTGTTGCTTTTCTTTAACATTTTGCCACCTAAAATCCATTACCATTCTAGTAATTTTATATTTTTTAAACTTTGAATTTAATTGATTAAATTTTTTCCTTTTTAATGAAATGTATGTTCATGAGACTATTCATTCATTCTCTCGTAGAGAGTAGTTGTGTTTGTCCAATAGAGCATGCCACAATTTATTTAGTTTTTCTAAGTTAATGGTAGTATGAGAATTTTCATTTTAAAGAAATAATAAATGCTCTTACTATGAGCCTAGTTATATATGTTCCTTGATGCACATGTCCACATACCCATTTCTGATAGAATATATGGCTCTCCTTATTGCTAATAGATAATCCCAGACTCGTTTGTCAACTATCATTCTAATTGACATCTCTCCAAAAAGAATTGTAGCCCCCATTGCTTCATAGCCTTGTCAATATATACATTAATTTTTTTAAGTTTAGCCCTTCTATTGAATGTGTATTTTCACATTGTGCTTTTAATTTGCATTTTGTTAATAGTAAAACTAAGTACCTCTTTTGTATATCTATTGTAAAGAACCTGTTCACATTTTTAGCTTATATTTCTATTTCAGTTTTTCATCTTTTTCTTATTGATTTGTAGATGTTATTTATTTTCAGTTAATTACTATTTTGTTGGTTTTATATTTGCAAATATAATAATTCACATTATGAGTTGGTTTTTATTCTATTAATGCCATCTTAATTTTAATGTAATCTATTTCATTAATCTTTTTTTTTTTACATTTTATGTTTTTATGGTCAGTTTATATGTCTTTTTATACCTTAGGTCAGACTTTATTGCTTGTCTTTCAAATTTAGATCTACAATCATGCTAAGACTGAGTTTTGTGCATCCTATGATATGTGTGGAGGCACACTTCTTTTCTTTCTTGATATGACTATCAAACTAAATTAGCAACCAATTTTAAAAGAATATCCTTTCCTCCATTGCTCTGAAAGGATGTCACTATGTCTTATGCCAGTATGGGTGGGTTTTTGTTTTCGGATTCCAAATTTCCTTTGTTTGATTTATATATCTAGTCTTGTCTTGTCTTGCACAAATACCATAATCTAGTTTGATAATCTGACTTCATATATGATATACTAACAACTCTTATTTTGTTTTGTTTCTCCAAGATTGACTTTAGATATACATAGAACTTTGTGTGCCAATAGAATTTTTTCAGTTCTTCATTTGAAATTATGAGAAAAATACTACTGAAACTAACAAAATGGCATGATTATAATTTTCAAGATGAATAGATGTTGCCCTGGTCACTTGGCTTAGTGGTAGAGTGGCAGCCCAACATGTGGAAGTCCTAGGTTTGATTCCTGGTCAGAGCACACAGGAGAAACAACCATCTTCACCACTCTTCCATCTCTCTCTCTCTCTCACCCTCTTGCAGCAATGGCTCAGATGTTTTGAGCAAAGTTGGCCCCAGATGTAGAGGATGGTTCCGTGGCCTGCCTCGGGCATTAAAATAGCTCAGTTGAAGAGCATCTGAGCAGTGGCCCAGACAGGCAAGTATTGTCTGGTAGGGGGTTTGCCAGGTGATTCCAGTCAGGGCACATGTGGAAGTCTGTCCCCACCACCTCGCTTCTCACTTAATAAAAAATTATATGTAGTGAAAAGATGCCTATTTTGTGAAGAATTAACATCATTTAAGTAGTGATTTGCTTAATCCATGACTGTAATATACCACTTCACTGATTGAGGTCAAGGTTTTTTCAAATGATAAATCATATTTTTCTCCATAAAACTATAGACCTGCAATTATCACAATTATTGTTAAAAGATTGAGAATATATCTTTTCTTTAATGTTATTTTACTAGTACCTAAGGATGTTTTATAGAAATGGAATTCGGCCTGACCTGTGGTGGCGCAGTGGATAAAGCGTCAACCTGGAAATGCTGAGGTTGCCGGTTCGAAACCCTGGGCTTGCCTGGTCAAGGCACATATGGGAGTTGATGCTTCCAGCTCCTCCCCCCTTCTCTCTCTCTGTCTCTCTCTCCTCTCTCTCCCTCTCTGTCTCTCTCCTCTCTAAAAAATGAATAAATAAAAAATAATAATAAAAAAAAATAATGAAATGGAATTCATTCTATATATGACATTGCATTCAAAAGCCATGTAAATTAAGTTATTAATTCTTACATGTAGTCTATACACTTTTTACATTTCCTGTGAGAACAACCTTAGCATCTATAAAAATAGCTTTTCTTTTCTTTTCTAATCTTTACACTTTATTTTATTGATCTGTCTTATTTCACGGCTTAGCATGTCTAGGAACATCAAGAATAGAATAAATGATAGTAGAACTAATTTGTGTATTATACTTTTAAAGTATATTATTTTTAACATTACTGATTATATTATATATTTTAAAAAATAAGCTTAGTCAGTTTAGTGAGTTAATTATGTTCATAGGTAAAAGCTGTTATCAAAATTGTATATTTAAAATAATTAAATTTAATTTTTAAAATGACCATATGATTTTTTCCTTTATTCTGTCAATATAATAATTTTTTCTGATTAATTATAATATATTAAAATAACCTTGCATTAATAAAATAAACCTAAAATGGAAGAAAGAAATTATTATTTTATATATAATTTGTTATTTCTGTATGAATTTTCATTCAATTATTTTTAGAATATTTGTATCTATGTTCAGGTGTAAAATAAGCCTGCCTATTTCATTAATTGAATTATATTGCATTTGATACAAATTTTTCTACCTTTTTAAAATTGTCTCTGAACTTAAATTACTAATCATTTTCTTTTTGAGAATATCAGTTTGCATTCTTTTAATGAAGAATTGGTAGTGATTTATTAATCAATTTTGGGGTTTTTTTTCAGAATTTTTTTACTTTATCTAATGTTTTTATACAGTAAATGATTCTGGGTTGGCAGTTATAATATCTCATTAATTTAGAGACATTGTTTTCTTGTTTCTACTATTTCTTGAAGTCTTCTCTCAGATTGTTTATTTTTCTTCTGGCTCCCTCACTCTCTATTGTATAATCTTTACTTTTGTTATTTTTGCTCCCAAAAATGTTTTTTTCTTATATTCAGCACTATGATTCTCTTTTAAGTTGTCTTTAATCTTCTAAATAACCTATTCCACTCTTATCATAAACAATATTCAAATTGTATCTATTGCTTTGTCACTTTCAAACCTATAATGTTATTGTGAAGTTTTCTTGAAATAATAAATATTTCATAAGTATTAATGGATCCTTTATGAATCCCATTAAAATGTGTTAAATTATTTATCATCAATATGTAATCAAAATATAGTATAAAATAATATTTATAAATATTTTGTTTCATTTTTTGTACAAAAGCTATTCTGTGTGTCTATAAAGTGATACACTCAGACATATATTCTCATACACATAATCAAGAATTTTAGTATGAACTATGGATTGAGTTTCAACTCAAGGTTTAAGTAAAAATTGCAATCATTCTTACTAATACAGTATCCCGTAAAAACTAGATTTTTTTCAGATAGTCATTGAAATTTAAATGAGAATTATATATTTAATGTCACTTCTGCCTCTGGACTCATGTGTTATTTACGTTTTATTATTTGGCAACTATTGCACACATTTACAACTGTAAATATAAATATACATTACATACATAGGTAGTATATTCTCACTCAATTTCATTGCTTAAAGTTATAAATCTCTCTCTACATGTTTGTATGGAGACATTTAAGTGTCAGAAAAAACAGATGAATAAAAAGACATGTTGATAGTGTTTATCTGAATAGTTAGATTATAATAATTTCAAGAAGTCTTTTCTGCAAGTTTTTAATTGTTATGAATTATTTTTAATTAAAAAGACAGCAACAATATAATTCTTAAGGAAAAAAAAAACATACAGCACTAACAACAAAGGAGCAAAGTATCTAACCTAACATTTTTTAAGTGAAGAATCCTGCTATTAACTATTCACCATCTGCTTTTATTTACTTCTTTACAGAAAACAATAAAAATGATAGTCAATTAGAAAATTAATAATTATATGTGAACTCTATAATCTAAATATAAGTTTTAGGAAAGTGTCAATTGTTATTTTATTTCTTCAAAAATATCTGTTTCTTGCCTGTCCAGGTGGTGGTGGAGTGGAGAGCTTTGGTCTGGGATGTAGAGGAACCAGGTTTCAAACCTCAAGGTCACCAGCTTGAGTGCCAGATCACCAGTTTGAGAGCTGGGAGGCTGACTTGTGTGTTAGATTATAGACATGACCCCATGGTTGCTTACTTGAGCCCAAAGGTAGCTGGCTTGGAGTCCAAGGTCTCTGGCTTGGGCAAGGGGTCATTGGCTTGACTGGAGTCTGCTGGTCAAGGCATGCATGAGAAAGCAATCAATGAACAACTAAGGTATAATCAATGAATAACTATGAGTTGATGTTTCTCATCTCTTTTCCTTCCTGTCTGTCTCTCTCTCTTGCAAAAAAATAAAAATAAAAATAAAAGAAAAATAGTTTCAAATATATGTGATTTAATTTATAAAAAATATATTGAACACCGAGTGAGTGACTTCAGAGAAATAGGGGAGTGAGAGATACTCCTGATCTCCCCCCTTGAAATTTTAACAAATTCTACAACAATATGCAGAGAAAAAACCCAGATAAACCTGGAGTATACACATACCAGATAGACAAAGGTATAATTGTGCAAAAACATGGGCCAAAGCACAGAAGAAAAAGAAATACCAGAGGACTTTTTCTCTTTCCTTACAGACCTGAAGGATGGAGGCACTGTTGGTGCGGACTTTCTCTTGGAGCCTGCAGGGAAGAGAGGAGAGTCTGTGGGGAAGGAGCTGAAATAGGGATAATGACCAAGAATAGGGAGCAAGGACATTTCCCAGCATCTGTTGCACCCATAATTGCAGGGCTGGGTGATTACAAGTGCTGGACACAGACAAAGCTCGTGGTACTCTCCCAAGAACTATGGGAAAATAGCTAGTGGAGATCAGTGCACAGGGCACAGGAGCACGTGTGCTATACCAGCAGAGGTTAGCCTTGGGAGGTCAGATACGCTTGATCTGGGGTCTGTGCTCTATCTGCTCTGAAGCTCAGGCACTGGCTTGTTGGAGGGAGTTTAGCGTGTGTGGGCAGGATGCCCCTGATCTGCAATGTCTGCTGCAACTGGTCCTGAAGCTCGGACACCAGATTGTGGTGTACAGCCCCTACCCTGCAGGACTGTGCTTTGAGTGCTTAAAGTGGTATCAGAGGAGGGACTGGATTATGTCACCCCAGGCTCCCAGTCCTGCATTGCTCCCCTTGCTCCATGAACAGTGGTGGTGGTGGACCCCCTCCACTGAGTCTCCAGGCTGCTCTCTTTTGTGAGAGGTGGAGGTGCCTGGCATGTGATCCCTAGCTCTGTTGAGACAGAATGGAGGGCCCCAGAGGACCCCTAGTTGGCCATTGCTAAAGCCATAAAATTATAAAGCTCTAACAACAAGCTCCTCCTACTGATGCGATGGCCCTGCCTGCATCATTAAGAAGGCAAAAGCTAAGCCTCAGCAGAACACCCAGGAAACACTACCAGAAAAAGGAATAATTATCTCTCTTGTTGGGGCTATTAACAATACCACTCACAAATGCCATCAAGGAAAAATAAATCAAATTTCATATACAAGACAGACGTAACTCAGATAGATGATAAAAAAATCTCCAGAAAAAAATCTCAATTACATGGAAACCTTGGAGCTTAATGACAGAGAATTCAAAACTGAAGCTCTAACAATACTCAATAAGTTACAAGAAAACACTGAAAGGCAATTTAGTTAGCTCAAAAAACAACTTAATGAACAAAAAGAGTACTTCACCAAGGATATTGAAACTATAAAACAAAACCAGAGATGAAAAGCTTAATATACGAACTGAAAAATGAGGTAACAAGCTTACCCAATAGAACAGGCAAGATAGAGGAAAGATCAGTGACATTGAAGACAAGCAAACAGAGATAATACAGAGAGAAGAAGAGAGAGACTCACAAATTAAAAAAAAAAAAAAATTAGCCCTACAAGAATTCTCTGATTTTATCAAGAAGAGCAATATAAAATAATGGGTATATTGAAAGAGGAAGAGAGGAAAAAGGGAATGGAGAACATATTAAAAAAAATAATTGATGAGAACTTTCCAAGCCTGTGGAAAGAGTTAGAGCCTTGAATGAAAGAAGCAAACAGAATGCTTCTCAACATTGAGTTACCTCAACCCAACAGACCTACTTCAAGGCACATTGTAGTGAAATTATCACAAATCAATGACAAAGAAAAAACTTTCAAGGCAGCTAGGGAGAAAAAGAAACATAACATATAATGGAAAGCTCATTAGGCTATCATCAGATTTCTCAGCAGAAACTCTATAAGCCAGAAGAAAGTGGATGGACCCCAATATTTAAAGTAGTGAAAGAGAGGAACTTCCAGCCAAGAATATTATATTTATAAAAATTATCCTTCAAATATGAAGAAGTGACAACATTTACAGACAAACAGAAGCTGAGGAAATTTATCACCAGAAAACCCCCAATACAGTAAATACTAAAGGGGATTATCTGACGAGATATAAAGAACAAAACAAGACAAAACTACAAGTAAAATATTTTAATAAAACCACAATAAAAACAAGGATAACTTATGACAACAATAACATAAATGGGGAGAGAATAAAGATCAGTACAGTGGTACCTTGAGATACAAGTTTAACTTGTTCTGTAACCAAGCTCATAAGTCAGTGAACTCATATTTCAAACAAATTTCTCCCATTTAAAATAACTGAAATAGACCCTGGCCAGTTGGCTCAGTGGTAGAGTGTTGTTCTGGCATGCAGGAGTCCCGGGTTCGATTCCTGGCCAGGGCACACAGAAGAAGCGGCTATCTACTTCTACACCCCTCCCCCTCTCCTTCCTCTCTGTCTCTCTCTTCCCCTCCCGAAGATAAAGCTCCATTGGAGCAAAGTTGGCCCAGGCACTGAGGATGGCTCTGTGGCCTCTGCCTCAGGCGCTAGAATGGCTCTGGTTGCAAAAGAGTGATGCCCTAGATGGGCAGAGCATCGCCCCCTGGTGGGCATGCTGGGTGGATCTCGGTTGGGCACATGCAGTAGTCTGTCTGACTGCCTCCCCATTTCCAACTTTGGAAAAATACAAAAATTAATAAATAAATAAATAAAATAACTGAAATAGATTTAATTTGTTCCAGCCCTGTGAAACATTCCCAAACCATCCTAAATTATGAAAAAAGACATGTTTTTAATTAGGAAACACACATGTATATTTCACCAATGCATAACAAAATATATAAAATAAAAGAAAAAAATGTTATTTAGTACTGTATTCTTACTTTGGAGACAGACGAGTGCACCTAACACAGGTGAATGGAGGAGAAAGAGGGAGGGAGGAAGGGATGCAGGCGCTATAGACATGTAAACTAAAACTGCACTTTCTTAACACTAAATGTAAACTAAAACTGCATTTTCTTTACTTAAAATGAAACCACAAAAACATAACTGTAAAACAATGCACTTTCTTAACTTTAAACTTAACCTAAGCTTAACATTACATATTTTTCATTTAATCATCACCTGTTTTTGCCTTTTTGGCTGCACTTTTGGCACTTTCCCTTGCAGGACTTTTGATTAAAAATCTATCCAAAGAGTTTTGCTTTTGCCTGCCTTTTAAAATGTTGTGGAAATGTGACAAACAAATGTCATTAAAAATTGCTTAAGCACAAACAGTTGAAACTTTTCCTGGTTGTTTCTTTTCAATGAAATGTGAAAGCTTCTCCCACATTGTTAGCATGTCTTTAATTTTACTTGTAGAAATCATTTCCTCCCACTCTACCTCCTCCTCACTACTAATCTCTTGCAGAAGCTTCGTATGTTGCATCATCTGTAGCTCTTTCAACTCCTCAGTTGAGAGTTCCTCCTCATGTTCCTCAACGAGCTCATTTACATCACCCTCATCTACCTCCAGATCTATCAACGGTTTTGAGGAACATGACTCCTCCAACACTTCTACCTCAGTCTAGGTCTCTGGTTCAAATCCTTCGAAGTTCCTGTCTGCAACAACATCAGGTCATAACTTTTTTCCATGCTCAGTTCAAGGTTCTTGTAACCTCTTGCCATGCCAAGTCAATAATATGTAAACATATCACTATGTTGTAGTTATCTTTCCAAAACTCTCGAAGGGTTAGAATTGTATTCCCAGTCACCTCAAAGAAATAGTGGAACGAGTGCTTTGTGTAAAGCTTTTTGAAGTTGGAAATGACCTGCTGATCCATAGGTTGCAAGATTGAAGTTGTGTTGGGTAGGAGGTAGATGACTTTCACAAATTTGAATTCATTGAGAATGTCATCTTCAAGACCAGGTGGGTGGGCTGGAGCATTATCAAGGATTAGTAATGCTTTCATTGGGAGTTTATTTTCTTGAAGATATTTCTTCACTGCAGGACCAAAGACAAGATTTACCCATTCAATAAAAAACTGCTGCATAACCCATGTCCTAGCATTGGTGTGCCACATAAACTGCAGTTTTTCTTTAAGAATCTTGTGAGTCTTAAAGGCTCAAGGATTTTTGGAATAATACACTAGCAGTGGCTTTACTTTACAGTCACCGCTAGCATTTGCTCACAATGCAAAGGTCAGATGATCCTTCATGGGTTTATCACCTGGCAACTTCTTCTCCTCTGAGGTGATGAAAGTCCTTTGGGGCATTTTTGTCCAAAAACAATCCTGTTTCATCACAGTTGAACACTTGTTGGGGGATGTAGCCTTCCTTTGCGGTAAGTGCAGCAAAACATGCAATGTACTCCTCAGCTGCCTTTTTTTTTTTTTTTTGATTTTTTTTTTTTAATAATAAATTTTTATTAATGGTAATGGGATGACATTAATAAATCAGGGTACATATATTCAAAGAAAACATGTCTAGGTTATTTTGTCATTAAATTATGTTGCAAACCCCTCGCCCAGAGTCAGATTATCCTCCGTCACCCTCTATCTAGTTCTCTGTGCCCCTCCCCCTCCCCCTAACTCTCTCCCTCCCTCCCTCCCATGTCCTCCCTCCCCCCCACCCTTGGTAACCACCACACTCTTGTCCATGTCTCTTAGTCTCATTTTTATGTTCCACCAATATATGGAATCATGTAGTTCTTGTTTTTTTCTGATTTACTTATTTCACTCCTTATAATGTTATCAAGATCCCACCATTTTGCTGTAAATGATCTGATGTCATCATTTCTTATGGCTGAGTAGTATTCCATAGTGTATATGTGCCACATCTTCTTTATCCAGTCTTCTATTGAAGGGCTTTTTGGTTGTTTCCATGTCTTGGCCACTGTGAACAGTGCTGCAATGAACATGGGGCTACATGTGTCTTCACGTATCAATGTTTCTGAGGTTTGGGGTATATACCCAGTAGAGGGATTGCTGGGTCATAAGGTAGTTCTATTTGCAGTTTTTTGAGGAACCACCATACTTTCCTCCATAATGGTTGTACTACTTTACAGTCCCACCAACAGTGAGTGAGGGTTCCTTTTTCTCCACAGCCTCTCCAACATTTGCTATTACCCATCTTGTTGATAATAGCTAATCTAACAGGAGTGAGGTGGTATCTCATTGTAGTTTTGATTTGCATTTCTCTAATAACTAATGAAGCTGAGCATCTTTTCATATATCTGTTGGCCATTTGTATCTCTTCCTGGGAGAAGTGTCTGTTCATGTCCTCTTCCCATTTTTTTATTGGATTGCTTGTTTGTTTGTTGTTGAGTTTTATGAGTTCTTTGTAAATTTTGGATATTAGGCCCTTATCTGAGCTGTCGTTTGAAAATATCAGTTCCCATATAGTTGGCTGTCTGTTTATTTTGATATCAGTTTCTCTTGCTGAGCAAAAACTTTTAATTCTGATGTAGTCCCATTCATTTATCTTTGCCTTCACTTCTCTTGCCATTGGAGTCAAGTTCATAAAATGTTCTTTAAAACCCAGGTCCATGATTTTAGTACCTATGTCTTCTTCTATGTACTTTATTGTTTCAGGTCTTATATTTAGGTCTTTGATCCATTTTGAATTAATTTTAGTACATGGGGACAGGCTGTAGTCGAGTTTCATTCTTTTGCATGTGGCTTTCCAGTTTTCCCAACACCATTTGTTGAAGAGGCTTTCTTTTCTCCATTGTGTGTTGTTGGCCCCTTTATCAAAGATTATTTGACCATATATATGTGGTTTTATTTCTGGGCTTTCTATTCTGTTCCATTGGTCTGAGTGTCTATTTTTCTGCCAATACCATGCTGTTTTGATTATCGTGGCCCTATAATATAGTTTAAAGTCAGGTATTGTAATGCCCCCAGCTTCATTCTTTTTCCTTAGGATTGTTTTGGCTATTCGGGGTTTTTTATAGTTCCATATAAATCTGATGATTTTTTGTTCCATTTCTTTAAAAAATCTCATAGGGATTTTGATGGGAATTGCATTAAATTTGTATATTGCTTTGGGTAATATGGCCATTTTGATTATATTTATTCTTCCTATCCAAGAACAAGGAATATTTTTCCATCTCATTGTATCTTTTTCGATTTCCCTTAACAATGCTTTGTAATTTTCATTATATAGGTCCTTTACGTTCTTTGTTATGTTTATTCCTAGGTATTTTATTTTTTTTGTTGCAATCGTGAAGGGGATTATTTTTTTGAGTTCGTTTTCTAATATTTCATTGTTGGCATATAGAAAGGCTATGGACTTTTGTATGTTAATTTTGTATCCTGCGACCTTACTGTATTGGTTTATTGTTTCTAATAATCTTTTTGTGGAGTCCTTCGGGTTTTCGATGTATAGGATCATATCATCTGCAAAAAGTGATACCTTTACTTCTTCTTTTCCAATATGGATGCCTTTTATTTCTTTGTCTTGTCTGATTGCTCTGGCCAGAACTTCTAGCACCACGTTAAATAAAAGTGGAGAGAGTGGACAACCCTGTCTTGTTCCTGATTTAAGGTAGAAAGTCCTCAGTTTTATGCCATTTAATAGGATGTTGGCTGATGGTTTATCATATATGGCCTTTATCATGTTGAGATATTTTCCTTCTATACCCATTTTGTTGAGAGTCTTGAACATAAAATTGTGTTTTGTTTTATCAAAAGCCTTTTCTGCATCTATTGATAAGATCATGTGGTTTTTGTTCTTTGTTTTGTTGATATGGTGTATTACGTTAACCGTTTTGCGTATGTTGAACCATCCTTGAGATTCTGGGATGAATCCCACTTGATCATGATGTATTATTTTTTTAATATGTTGTATTCGGTTTGCCAGTATTTTGTTTAGTATTTTAGCATCTGTATTCATTAGAGATATTGGTCTGTAGTTTTCTTTCTTTGTGCCATCCTTGCCAGGTTTTGGTATGAGGGTTATGTTGGCCTCATAAAATGTGTTTGGAAGTATTGCTTCTTCTTCAATTTTTTGGAAGACTTTGAGTAGAATAGGAACCAAGTCTTCTTTGAATGTTTGATAGAATTCACTTGTATAACCGTCTGGGCCTGGAATTTTATTTTTGGGGAGGTTTTTAATAGTTTTTTCTATTTCCTCCCTGCTGATTGGTCTGTTTAGGCTTTCTGCTTCTTCATGACTCAGTCTAGGAAGGTTGTATTGTTCTAGGAATTTATCCATTTCTTCTAGATTGTTGTATTTGGTGGCATATAATTTTTCATAGTATTCTACAATAATTCTTTGTATTTCTATGATGTCTGTGGTGATCTCTCCTCTTTCATTTTGGATTTTATTTATTTGAGTCCTGTGCCTTTTTTCCTTGGTGAGTCTTGCCAAGGGTTTGTCAATTTTGTTGATCTTTTCAAAGAACCAGCTCCTTGTTTTATTGATTTTTTCTATAGTTTTTCTGTTCTCTATTTCATTTATTTCTGCTCTGATTTTTATTATCTCCTTTCTTCGGCTGGTTTTGGGTTGTCTTTGTTCTTCTTTTTCTAGTTCCTTAAGGTGTGAAGTTAAGTGGTTTGCTTCGGCTCTCTCTTGTTTGTTCATATAGGCCTGAAGTGATATGAACTTTCCTCTTATTACTGCTTTTGCTGCATCCCAGAGATTCTGATATGTCGTATTTTCATTTTCATTTGTCTGTATATATCTTTTAATTTCTGCGCTTATTTCTTCTTTGACCCATTCATTTTTTAGAAGTGTGTTGTTAAGTTTCCACATTTTTGTGGGTTTTTTCCCCTCTTTTTTGCAGTTGAATTCTAGTTTCAAGGCTTTATGATCAGAAAATATGCTTGGTACAATTTCAATTTTTCTAAATTTGCTGATATTGTCTTTGTGGCCCAACATATGGTCAATTCTTGAGAATGTTCCATGTACACTAGAGAAAAATGTATACTCTGTCGCTTTGGGATGAAGTGTCCTGTAGATGTCTATCATATCCAGGTGTTCTAGTATTTCGTTTAAGGCCACTATATCTTTATTGATTCTCTGTTTGGATGACCGATCTAGAGCCGTCAGCGGTGTATTGAGGTCTCCAAGTATGATTGTATTTTTGTCAGTTTTTGTTTTAAGGTCAATAAGTAGCTGTCTTATATATTTTGGTGCTCCTTGGTTTGGTGCATATATATTAAGGATTGTTATGTCTTCTAAATTCAACTTCCCCTTAATCATTATGAAATGACCATTTTTGTCTCTGAGTACTTTTTCTGTCTTGTAGTCAGTATTATTAGATATGAGTATTGCTACGCCTGCTTTTTTTTGGGTGTTGTTTGCTTGGAGTATTGTTTTCCAGCCTTTCACTTTGAATTTGTTTTTATCCTTGTTGCTTAGATGTGTTTCTTGTAGGCAGCATATAGTTGGATTTTATTTTTTAATCCATTCTGCTACTCTGTGTCTTTTTATTGGTAAGTTTAATCCATTTACATTTAGTGTAATTATTGACACTTGTGGGTTCCCTACTGCCATTTTATAAATTGCTTTCTGTTAGTTTTGTATCTAGTTTGATTCTTCTCTTTTGTTTTTCTATCATTTGTTTTTGTTTGTTTGTGTTCCATACTTCTTTCCTCTGTTGCTACCTTTTTTAAGTCAAGTGTTTTTGTGGTCGTTTTTTTAAGGGTGGTTACCATTAAGTAATGAAAAGGGTACCTACCATATTCATTGTAGTACCCTATCTTATAAGTATTTCTGCACTTCATCATCCTTTGCTACTGTTAATCTCCATCCTCTCCCCCCTTTTTTTCCTTTGTTGTCACAGTTTAAGTTTGGTTTTATTGTGTTCTTGGTGGAGCTGTTACTTGTGGTGTTGTTTTCTTTTGTTCTTTGAATCTGGTTGGAAAACCCCCTTTAGTATTTCCTGGAGTGGGGGCTTTCTGTTGATAAATTCTCTCATCTTTTCTGTATTTGTGAATGTTTTTATATCTCCTTCATACTTGAAGGATAGCTTTGATGGGTATAGTATTCTTGGCTGAAAGTTCCTCTCTTTCAGGGCTTTAAATATTGGGGTCCACTCTCTTCTAGCTTGTAGAGTTTCTGCTGAGAAATCTGATGATAATCTAATAGGCCTTCCTTTATATGTTGTACTCTTCTTTTCCCTGGCTGCCTTGAGAATTTTTTCTTTGTCATTGGTTTGTGTCATCTTTATTATGATGTGCCTTGGAGTGGGTTTGTTGGGGTTAAGAAAACTTGGTGTTCTGTTTGCTACTTGAATTTGAGGCTTTAGTTCCTTCCACAGGCTTGGGAAGTTCTCGTCTATTATTTGTTTGAGTATATTCTCCATTCCATTTTCTTTCTCTTCTCCCTCTGATATACCTATTATTCTTATGTTATTCTTTCTGATGGAGTCAGACAATTCCTGTAGGGCTTTCTCGTTTTTTATTATTTTTGAGTCTCTTTCTTCTTCTCTCTGTTGTGCCTCAAGTTGTTTGTCTTCTATTTCACTAATCCTATCTTCAATCTGGGCTGTTCTGTTAGCTAAGCTTGTTACCTCGTTTTTCAGCTCGTGAATTGAGTTTTTCATTTCTGTTTGATTTGTTTTTATAGTTTCAATTTCCTTGGTAATATATTCTTTGTGTTCATTGAGTTGTTTTCTGATCTCCCTATATTGCCTTTCTGTGTTTTCTTGTATATCTCTGAGTATTTTTAAGATTTCTATTTTAAATTCTCTGTCATTTAGCTCCAAGGCTTCCAATATGTTAAGTCTTTTCTCCATAGATTTTTCCACATCTATTTGTGTTACCTCTCTTTCTTTTGTATCCATAATATTCGATTTCCTCTTTCTTATCGGCATCTGAGGGTGGTCTTGTTGATAGCACTAATTAGAATTAATAAAGAGTAAAAAGTAAAAAAAAACAACAACAACAAAAAAAAAAAAAAAAAAAAAAGGTAAAACACCCCACAAAAAAAAAACAGTAATAATTTATTATTTCCCCCTTTTTTCTCTCTTCTCTTTTTCTCCTCTCCCCTCCTCAGGGAAATATCGTGCCTATAATGGAGGGCCTGATTTGGGGTGAAGAGTTCAAAGGGCAAAAAAAAGGGAGTAGGGACCTACTAAATGCAAAAAAGAAAAAAAAAATCTTAGAAAAGCATAAGATGATTAATAAAGAAGAAAAAATAAAAATAATAAGTAAAAATCTGTTGTATTAAGTGGAGCGAAGACTAAATACAATGGAGACCTTGGGTTGGGAGGACCCAAAATGCCACAAAAATAAACAAACAAGAAAGAAAGAAAAAAAAAAAACAAAAGCAAAAAAGAGTAATAAAGCCTAAAAAAAGCCTTGAGTCCCAAATTAACTAATTTGTTCATGATTGAGGGTTATATGAGAGGAAAGTAAAATGAGAAAAGAAAAAACGAATAGAAAGGAAAAAATAAGAAAAAGAGAAAAACGAAGGAAGAAATAAAGTAGGAAGAGAAAAAAACAAAATAAAGCAAGACAAAAAAAACAAAAGAGGAGAGAGTGAGAGTTATGTGTTTTGGAGTATAACCTTAAAGGAGGGTGAGGATGAAGAAGAGAAATAAAATGCAACACTCATGGGTAGTGTAGTTCAAGAAAGGGGAAGCATAAGATGGGCAGAGAATAGAAGGACCGAGGTGGAGGAAATAAAGGCAATAAGATAGAAGAAACAAACAACAACAAAAAAAAAATTAGTGGATCAAATTGTAAAGTCTGTGGATTTTTCTTGATTTTGAGAGGTTAACTTCTTCCTTTTTCTTTTCTCTCCCTCTTCCTAGTTGGTGACTCTGTACCCCAGGCTCTGCCCCTGTGTCACACTTAGGTAGGGATTTGCAGTTGATGGAATTCTATGGCAATGTCATATAATTGGCTTTAGTCTTGCTGGAAGTCAAGGCTTGTTGGCGTTTGCAGGGTCCAACGATGAGAGAGTTTGCTTTCCTGGATTCTCTCTCCTAGTCCCCCCTTTCTGAATTAGCAGCCTGGTGATCCAGCTATAAGGCTGCAACTGCTTCTGCCTGGGGAGTAAGAGGCTCAAAGAGCTGGGAAATCCCCACTCTATCCCCACTCAGTGCAAGGCTTTGGGAAAGGCTCTGACAGTCAGGGCCTCCAGTGTAATCAGGAGGGGGTGGGAGTCAATTGTTGTCAAGGTGACTGTTCAGCACCTATCATTTAGTTGGACCTCTCAACCCAGGCTTTCCACACTTTGTAGCCTGTTTTTGCAGGGAAGAAGAGGCACTAGTCTCTGCTTGCGACTAGTGTAGTATAGACCTTATTATCTGCCAAGTCCTTCTTGTTAGCGTTTATCCCTGAATATGGAGGCTCTATCAATCAGAAGTTGCCCCCGCCCCTTTAGCGAGAGGCACTAAAAAATATCACGCCTCTTGTCTTGGATCGCTGAACTGAGAGAGATCTTATCAATTAGAACCAAGGGTGCGCAGATTTCATGGGTTAAGCTAATTTCAGTGATTGGGTCGCAGCTGTTCTTCCGAAGGTATTTTATACTGCTTGCGCACGCCCCTCCCACAACGCTAGATTGTTAGCTTGAATGGGTGGGTGAGGTGCCCCACCCACGGAGAGAATCTCCCAAGCCTCTCCCGCTCGCCCCGCCGCTGGCGGCTGGACCGCACCAGGCGCAGGATAATGGAGCACTCTGGGTGTGCGGGCCAGCAGGGCACCCTGGGCGCATGGAATGCCCAAGGCACGCGCGCGAATGGGGCGCTCCGGGCACCGGTGGCCGGCGACCCCCACTCGCAGTGTGCGGGTCGCTGGGAACGTCAGCGGTGCTCAACCGGACCGGGCTCGCGGCGGCTGCTCGCAGCTGCTCACGGTGGCGCCCGCGGCGGCGGCTCACGGCGGCGGCTCGCAGCGGCAGCTCGCGGTTCCCAAATATGGGCTGACTCACCACAGGCGCACTTCCTCGCGGTTTGAAAGAACGTCCCTGTGGTAGATTCCTCCACACCCTCGTCTCTCAGATTCAAGTGATAACAGTCCTTTCGCTATCAGTTTGTGTGGAACTCCGGAATGCTCCGAGGATAAATTTTTCTGTTTCTAGTTGATAAATTTGTTGTGATTTAGGGGAGAGCTGTCAGACGCGCTGCTCACGGCGCCATTTTCGTGACGTCAGACCACTCTTCAGCTGCCTTAATGTCAGCACTCGCAGCTTCACCATGCCTCACCACCGAGTGGATGCCAGATCTCTTCTTGAAATTTTCAAACCAGCTGTGACTTGCCTTAAACATATCTTCTGCTGCCTCTTTTGAGGTTGATGGTTCTTCTTCAAGTCACCATAAATAATATGTGCCTTTTTGCATATTACAATCTCCATCACTGTATCTCCTGCCAGCTTTCTCTTTCACCCACATTGGCAGAAGATTCTCCATTTCTTTATGGATATTTGTCCTTAATTGGGACAGAACTGTAGTTCCTCTTGCTGGATTTTTGCTTTTGATGGCATCCTTTTGTTTAAGGATGGTACAAATTGTAGACTTATTGAGGTCACACAGCCTTGACAATTCAATCACTTGTACACCATGCTCATGTTTTTCTATTATTTCTTACTTTACTTCTAGCAACATGATTCTCTTCTTATTCTTACCCCTGTCCCTTATATTCACTTTCTTTGGCCCCGTGATAGTACACAAAAAAAGTTACTAAAATATACAAAAACGATGCAAGAACGAGTTTGACTTGATTCTGCGGGTAACACATGAGAAAGAACAAGATGCTGGTGAAGTGTTCCCGATACTGGATTCATGCAACAAGATGCCAACTAGTGGCAGCTTTCCAAATCATGACTCTGATCTCAGAATTTCACTCAGACCTCGAACAGAAATATGGATCAAATTGCAGCTCATATCTTAAAAATATTGTATGTTGGTCTGCTCATATCTCAAGGTACCACTGTAGTAACAAAGGAGGATGAAGTGCAGAAGAACCCATGAGATAATGGACTCTAGTAAATATGATATTTTTTCTTCTAATGACCTAATGGTAACAACACCTGAAAATGCCACTCTGAAACATATAGATTAATAAAAGAAAAAACAGAAGATAGAATTATGGAATAACACTGAAGAAAAACAAATGAGAGAAAAGCAAATAAGAAGAACCAAACAAGACACAAAGCTATCAAGAAGCAGTAGCTAAAATGGCACTAGGAAATCCTCAAGTGTCAATAATTACCCTAAATGTAAATATATTGAACTCACCAATAATGAGGCACTGAGTAGCAGATTGTATCAAGAAGCATAACCCAACAGTATGCTGCCTTCAAGAGACTCAGCTAAGCTACAAGGATAAAAATAGATTCAAAATGAAAGGTTAGAAAATGATTCTCCAAGCAAATAATATCCAAAGAAAAGCAGGAGTAGTCATACTCATATGTGGCAGTGCTGACTACAAGACAACAAAGGCAACAAAAGACAAAGATGGACATTTCATAATGATTAAGGGGACATTGCATCAAGAAGACATAACACTCCTTAATATATATATATATATATATATATATATATATATATATATATATGCACCAAACCAGGGAGCACCAAAATATATAAGACATCTACTAACTGATATTAAAGTATAAACTGAAAAAATTATAATCATGCTTGGAAACCTCAATTAACCATTGATGGCTTTAGATAGTTCATTCAAACAGAAAATCAATAAAGAAATATCAGCCTTAAATGAAACACTATTCCAGATAGACATAATAGACATCAACAGGATATTTCATCCCAAAATGTCAGAGTATACATTTTTCTCCAGTGTACATGAAACACTCTAAAGAATAGACCATATGCTGGATCACAAAACCAACACTAACAAATTCAGAAAGATTGAACTTATACCAAGTATATTCTCTGATGATAGGGTTGTGAAACTAGAATTCAACTGCAAAAAAGAAGTAAACACACCCCACAAAAATGTGGAATTTAAACAACATATTTCTAAAAAAAATGAATGAGTCAAAAAGAAATAAAAGAAGAGATCAAAAGATATACACAGACAAATGAAAATGACAACACAGCATATCAGAATCTCTGGGATGCAGCAAATGCAGTAATAAGAGGAAAGATCATGTCATTACAGGCTTATATGAAAAAATAAGACAAAGCCCAAGTAAACAACCTAACATTACATCTTAAAGAACTGGAAAAATAAAAAGAACAAATGCAACCCAAAACCAGCAGAAAAAGAAAATAAATTATTAGAGCAAAAATTAATGAAATAGAGAACAGAAAATCTGTCTCCCTGCTTCTCACTTCAGAAAAATACAGAAAAACAAAAGAGAGATTGAGAAAAAATTATATAATAAATATTTTATTTATATAATCTTATTTAAGGTTCTCAAAACATCCACAAATTAAATATTATTACCCGTGTGAAGTACACTATACATATTGTCTAAGATTACTCAGCCAATATATGACAGACATGTAATTTGAACTTATATCAGATTACTATTAATTGAACTTGTAAAACGATTACATAACTTACATTGGCACTCCTTTCTTGTTGTTTCCTATATTACATCTTTTGCCAGGAGTTCAAAATTCTTCATCATTTGACACTCTTTGACCCAGCCAGAATTTGTATTTACTGCTTCCATAAGGATTCCTCCATTTCAGTTTAAGTTGTCTCTTTACTGTGGTACTTTTGTCTGGAATCACTTTTACATGGTATTTCTGTTCACCCTTGCACTGAATGTGGTCTTCGGTCATTTAATCCAAATGTTCTTTCTCAATTCAGTCTGCACCCAACATTCTCTATGTACTTTTCTATAACTCTTTGGCTCGTATCTATATAATCTTCCACTTTAAATTTCTCTCAATAACTAGTAATTACTGCATAACTGTACTAGAAATATGAGGCACTTACGCATGTTGATACATGGCAGTAAACTATGCACTACATTGTTTTTAAGTATCTGTTATAGTTTTTATACTGCAACCACATTGATCTAAAAAAGAACTAAACATATTTTTATTTCACAATAATCAGTCCCTCTTTTAATTTGTACTTAAAATATAATGTAGTAACAAAAAATTACTTTCATTTTCATGATTAAGTATTCATTTTAAGTTATATGAAAAACAGAAATTATTCTTAAATTCATACATATAAATCTAAGAGTTATATTATTGATTACAAAATAATATCAAGTCCATTAGAACTATTTCTGAAATAAGAAAGGAAATTAAATGAATATTCTACTAATTTGTATAAATATTAATTTTGAATTAGATCATTTTCAATCTTTTTTTAAAAATTATATTTTTAATCTGTTTCCCATTTTATTGTCTATACTGTTTTGGAAATTATCAATTTATTTTTCAGAGGAAACCAGAACATGCAAATCAGTAGAGTGTAAGAGTCAGTGTTGCCTTGGAAGCATAGCTCAGCTGGTTACAGCACAGTGCCAAAGCACAGAGGTTGCTAGTTCAATTCCTGACCACAGCACATACAAGCAAAGATTGATGTGACTGTCTCTCTCTCCCTCTCTCCCTTCCTCTATAAAACCAATACAAATAACATAAAAAAAGAGTCAGTACAGAACATCGAGTAAAACTGCTCAGGTTCAAATAATGTTTCTGTCACGTGCTCAGTGTTCCATCCTCAGCAGGGTGTTTTCTCCTAATAAAATAGAATTATAACATTCCCTGTCTCTCAATTTTTCTGTAAAGATTTTTAAATATTATAAATGTTTAAAGCCATGGTTAGCACTGTTACATATATTATATATTTTGAGGGTTATTTTTAAGCGAGAGAAAGAGAGACAGAGACAGAGAGGGGCAGACAGACAGGAAGGATGAGAAATGAGAAACATCAACTTGTTGTTGCAACACCTTAGGTATTCATTGATTGCTTTCTTATATGTGCCTTGACCAAGGGGCTATAGCCGAGCGAGTGACCCTTTGCTGAAACCAGTGACCTTTGGCTCAAGCCAGTGACCTTTGGGCTCAAGGCAGTGATCATGGGGTCATGTCTATGACCTCACACTCAAGCCGTTGAGCCATGCACTCAAGCTAGATGAGCCAGGAAAACCCCGAGGTCACTAGCTGAGGGATTTCGAACCTGGGTCCTCAAAATCCCTTGTCAATGCTGTGTCCACTGTGTCATTGCCTGATCAGGTTTATGGCATTTTTATTATGCTCTAAGAAATCATTAGATTCTGAAAGATAACAAATACATTCACAAGAGTTATCTCTTATGGTAAAACAATATGGAATATGTTTTCAACACAACACACTATTCATTGTTTTTAATAGATTATAATGAACATACTGGTATTAAAATTTCCAATGATAAAGGGAAAGAAAATAAATTTGAAAAAGTGAAATTTGTAGGAGTCCCAAAATTAAATAACTGTTTTCTATGTATATTTTCTATTCAATGTTGTTTAAGATTTATTGTGTATTTTGCATGTGATGGTTCATAAACAAAATTTATTTTTAATGTGTTAAGTCTGCAAGTTAGGAATATGACTAGAAAAGGAGTCAGAAGAATAAAAGATGCCAAAATAAATAGAAAAGAAAAAAAATATTTGTATTAAAAGTATGTTTTGTTTGTCTGAGAAACAATGCCGTTATCATAAAGCCATTTCTTGTTGCCTACGAATCTGTATCAGTGACCTTTCAAACTCACTTAGAGAACAGGGCAAGCACTCAATGGTGTAATGTGAGTTTTAGGAGACAAATGCTAATATAAAAACTTAAGTACTGGACATGAAAGGTTAAAGGTTGGAGAGAAGGAAGGGATTTTTTCAAATACCAGGTGGCTGTCAGAGGATTTTAATGCTTTCCTCTAAAGTCAAGTATGCATTTAGAGCAATAACCTAACCTGAGGATGAATGAAGAAATAGCTTGTTTAATCTGTTGCTAAGATATAAAGGCAGGTTTGAAAATATGTGTGCAGTGGACTCCAAAAAAAAGCTGACAGCTTTAGCCCTTAGAAAGTGAAAACGCATTTTTGCTTCTGCATGACTTCCCAAGGATAGTATAAAAAGTAAAACTGTGAACAAGATATGAATATTTAAAGACTCTTGTTAACTTAATATTAATAGATAATATTTTGTCTTACTTTGATTCTATATTATTTCTCTTAATCCTCATGACAATACTAGGGAACAACTTACTTCATCATACCCACTTCCAAATGAGACAGACTTACCCTCCAAAGAATATTCAGTTATTAGGTAGTGTCGTGTGTATTATATTTGCATGCTATGTTTAAATTGATATTTAATGTATATCTTAACAAAATTCTATTTTAAGAGTAAACAATTCTTACATACTGTGATTTTAAAATATATATAAATGTCAGTCACCAATTGTTAAATTTAATTCATAGAATTGTATTAGATTAAATGTCCCAATATATTAAATTATCTGGAGGAACAACAAAACTCTAAATGATGCATAGATAATAGGGGAAAATAAAGGATGTATAGACAATGGTATACAATGTATGAGAAAATAGTAGAAACAAATGGATTATAGTTACAAGTTAATTAATCTTAACATAAAAATATTGGTAAAACAAACAAACAAACAAACAAACAAAAAGTCCTCAAAGACAATCTATACTTTTTATAGAAGATAGTTTCCTCACATGCAGGTACTCAAGAGTACTCTTATGAATCTTCAGATTTCTCTTTCTGTGCTGTTGTAGCCCCCAGGTATCTGTTCAGAGATCTGTTAGCTTCCTTGTTGTCCCTGGATTTTCAGTTCCGTTTAGTGAACTCAATATCTGGTGCCTTTTCCCTCTGCTGTCTTGTAAACTCTCTCTAAACTGTCTCCTGGGTAATTCCTACTGCCCATTTCCCTTGCTCTCCATCTCTCAAGAACCACAGTCCTGGAAGTGAAATGTCTTGAAAACTGATTCCTTCAAACATTTGTCCAGGAAGTTATTTATAGCCCCTATTACTCCATTTTATTAAAATATGAAAACTCAATGTTTAAAGTAAAGTTAAAACATTTATTGCACAGCTCTGGTGGTTTGTGGTTTGTTTTTTGAGTGGTTCCCTTTATATTATGATTGTCCTCAAAAATTCTATTGAAATCCTAAAGCTTATGCCTACAATGTATGTTAGTAAGTTAAATTCAAACATTTGCTTGAATACAATAAAGTGTGTAGTATTTTTACTCAAACACATATTTTCTACTCAGTGCTAAATTTTGGAGATCCTTACTTTATCATTCCCACTGTTATCACACAGCTTGGCTTTACTTTTATCAGCAATGTTTAGTAAGACATGGCATACATTCATTTTTATACTCTCTATTATTATTTGAATATTTTGCAGAGCTCAAATTTATCTTTAAGATTTCAAAAGGAATGTGTCATCATAAAATTTAGAATTTTATATATTTATTAATATTTCCCAAATCTCCTTAGCCATCTACTTGGAATATTTGTCTCTTACACAGTCAAAATTATTTTTATGCAGTTAAAATATTTAGTACCCATTAATATTTCTCACCATGCTTCACCTTCACCTTGTGTTTAAATGCCTTGGGTTAGCCATTGCATAATTTCTGTTCTCTTTCAAGATTACTAGATAGTACTTTTTTTTTCTTTATTATAACATGGATCTACATTGAAGGAGTTAGATCTGTTTGTTCATTACCTTTAAGGGTTATTAATATACACCATGCCAGGCTACAGAAATAAAAGCCAAACTCTTATAAAATACAACTGATTGGAGAAGAAAGGCATTCAAAAGGTTATTGCAGTAGATCATGAAAAAGGAGAAAAGAGAACCCCAGACTTTAATGTTAGAAATATAAATTAGTGAAGAACAACAAAATAAAAGTGGTTTTTCCCTGGGATTATAGAATTGGTATAATTTGGCGACATTGAAAAATGGTGTGATTGTACATGTGCATCTATGTGCATGTGTTTGTATGTTTATTTTTAAATAAGCATAATTTTGTATTAGTATATATGTTTTAGTATTAAGGCAGCATTATAAATAGAATGATTAGTAAAGTATCATTTAGAAATTAATAGTCTGTAGTTGAATATATGGAAAAATAAGTTATACTGGAATATATATATATATATATTTCAGATTATATATTAATGAAAATCTGGTTAAAAAAATCTAATTCAGCCTGACCAAGCAGTGGTGCAGTGGATAGAGCATCAGACTGGGATGTGGAGGACCTAGGTTCGAAACCCCAAGGATGCCGGCTTGAGCATGGGCTTATCCAGCTTGAACACAGGCTCACCAGCTTGGGCATGGCGTTGGTGGCTTGAGCATGGGATCATAGACATGACCCCATGGTCTCTGGCTTGAGCCCAAAGGTCGCTCGCTTGAAGCCCAAAGTTGCTGTCTTGAGCAAGAGGTCACTCACTCTGCTGCAGGACTCCCAGTCAAGGCACATATGAGAAAGCAATCAATGAACAACAAAAGAGACTAAGGAGCCACAACAAAGAATTGATGCTTCTCATCCCTCTCCCTTTTTGTCTGTCTGCCCCTGTTTGCCCTCTCTGTTTCTCTCTCTGTCTCTGTCACACACACACACAAAAATAAACTAATTCACAAATATTATAAATACAAACGTTTTGCTTAATATGTGAAGGTAAGACATGATAATGTCTCTGAGCCCTGAAGCCCCAGCTAAGATTATAGGTGCTTGATTAATAGTTTCATTTTTCTTTCTGTTTGAATCTTTTCTCTTTTACAAGATAATCTCTGTTTTCAGACTTATTTTGTGTTACAGTTTCTTAGAAAGGAGTTGTTATCAACTTGTTTTTTACTGCCCAGGTAATATAGTTTGACCCTGGTTAACATAGTTTGGAAACCTAATTTCCATGCAGCAATGGATGAATCAGGGTCAAACATGGGAAACATTCCAATAATCCTTGTATTGCAGTTAAAGTTCACATCAAACAGAGAGAACAAAGGTTAGGGTAGAATGTGGACCGAGGCATTTGAATAGGAAACCTCTTCAGCCACTTATCTTGGTAAAGTTATTTTGGATAGGTATTCTTTTATTCATGTACAATAAAAGTAAAATGAATATATATATATATATATATATATATATATATATCTGATATTTGAATTCAATTTCAATACATTTACCTTGATATATTTCTAAAAACATTAAGCCAGAAAGAAGATATTATCATATTATTAAATATAATTTGTTAACTTAAAACTAATTGTGTGTAATCAAAACTGAACATATTATTTATATTTTAATTTATTTTATATAAACCAGGAGGGCAAAAGTAGGTTTACAGTTGTTTGAATGAAAAATAATATAATAATAAATAATAATGCAAGTATTAACTCTCTATTTTGCATACTCACAACTGTAAACTTACTTTGGCCTCACCCTGTATAATCTTCACTAAATTTAACAACACATTAAAATATAATAGTTGATCATTTAACATTTTTAAAATAAGTTTAAAGAAAATTAGTTCTATGAATAAAATATTATCAGCAATGACAAATGTGAATTTCTTGGTCTACTTTTATTATCATAAAAATGTTTACTTTCTATTAACAAGTCAAGTATACACCAAAGATACAAAATAATTATTCTAAAAAAAATCATAATAATTATATAATTGTATCATTTATATTATTTATATAAAACTTTATCTTTTCAATATAAAATCATTTGTCATTTTAAAAATCACTATTTTCTTAATGTGTAGATTTGCAAAAACATTTTAATTTAA
Organism: Saccopteryx bilineata; assembly: GCF_036850765.1. Classification (NCBI taxonomy): domain Eukaryota; kingdom Metazoa; phylum Chordata; class Mammalia; order Chiroptera; family Emballonuridae; genus Saccopteryx; species Saccopteryx bilineata. Next base: position 67,769,387 of record NC_089495.1, on the reverse strand, counting down.
AAGGTGAAGGAGGGGAGGTTTGATTAATTATAATATTTACTTAAGAATAAAGAAGAATGCTTTTAATAACACTTAAGTATTTAAAAGTATATATCACAATATTTGATTTTATTAAATCTAATATTTGAAAAAAGATCATTTGTGCATAGTGATATGTTAACTCAAATTATCTTTTAAAACTGACAAACACAGTGGATCTTTTAAAACTTTTTTTTAGTTTCTTACTAAAATTATTGGGGTGATAATTGTTAATAAAATCACATAGATTTCAGGTGTACAATTCTTTAGTACATCATCTCTATATTGTATTGTATGAATATTTTTTCAACAATGATTTCATTTTTATATTTTGTTTTTTAAAGAATAAAGTTATAGTTATCTAGAATTTTTTGAAATATTGTTTAAGAGCATTAAGATAAAATTTTTTATTATATTCTTTTTTTATTTTCTGAATAGTCAGGCCTTATAAAAATTTTTCTCTAATTTTATTTAAAGTACTACTCCCTAAAGAGTGTGAATGATTACCTGTCAATTTATTCCCACAAACTGTTTAAGAAACTCTAATGTTAGGCACCCCCAAACACAACATCCTAGAAAATTTTTATATATTTACAACTCATACTGAGAAAAAATACTTTTAAAGAAAATTTGCATTGCATGCATTTGTACTTGACACTGTTCATTTTTTCATATGCTAATAAGACAATTGTATTTTCCCTTCTGTGCATTTTAGTGAGTATTTTCCATTTCTTATACTTTTATACCTGGCTCATTTACAGGTATTTATACCTAATAAAAACAACCTTTTTATTACATATATTGTAAATATTTTAAACAATTTTTATTACACTTATATTCTGTGGTAGTTTTTCAAGCAATATTACTTATTACTTTGAAAAAAATAGACAGCCCTGACCAGTGGGCTCAGAGGTAGAGCACAGGCCTGAAGTGTGGATGTCCTAAGTTCAATTACTGGTCAGGGCACACAGGAGAAGCGACCATTAGCTTCTCTACCCTTTCCTTTTCCCCTTCTTTTTCTCTTTCTCTCTTCCCCTTCCACAGCCCTGTATCGATTGGTTCCAGCCCATCAGGCTGAACACTGAGGATGGCTCATGAAACTTCCACCTCAGGTGATAAAAATTGCTCAATGGGGGTGGCCGGGTGGATCCCTGTCTGTGCATATGCAGGAGTCTGTCTCTCTATCTCTTTGAAGAAGAAAAAGATATATTATCATTTTCTCCCTCAGAAATTTATGCATTTTTGTGAATTATCCATATTTTTAGGAAGGTCCATTACCACTACTCTTCAATCTTTTTTTTTTTTTTGCTATAGATCAATTATTCTGTCATTTTTATCTATGTATCTATATATTTATTAATCTATCATGTATCTATTTTTTAATTTGTATGTAAATTACTACTGTGTCATTTATATGGTTTTTTAATGTCATTGGGGTTTTTTTTGGTTTTGCCAACAAAGGGAATTTTAATTTAACTATAGAGTTTTAATTTTTCTTGTATAATTTCTAATTCTTTTAATTCCTTTTATATATGCTATTTAATTTTATCATACATATTCTGCACTTTACATTCTGTATTTACTTAATAGAAATAATGTCATTTTCATTACCCAATTAATAATAGAGGATATTTAATTCACCCATTCATTCATCATTTCATTAATTCAAGAAAAAAGTATTACATACCTTGTTTGTTCGTCAGTAATATGGCAAAATGTAGATCAGGTGCGTGCAGGAGGAATAGAGATAATTTATATAAAGACAATATTAAAAATGGGCAGCAAAAGTTTTGTAAATGTTTAAAATAGTAGAATTGTTACAGATACTTTGACTGAAGTGACAATGCAAGAGAAACCTAAAAGAAGTGACAAATTAATCTAGACAGATACTTTGGAAAAACATTATCTTGTTTCGAGAAAACAATGTAAAAATGTTTAGATGTAAAAATAAGCTTCTTTCTAAAAAAAATTTAATAATTTTATTTAGAAAATTAAATTGAATGGGGTGACATTGTTAATCAGAGTACATAAGTTCCAGGAAAACATTTTTATAACATCTGAACTGTTGATTATGTTGTGTACCCATTTTTAGTGTGAAACACAGCAAAGAATGCAGTGTTGTATAATATTTTTCAGACCTCTAGAACATCCTATTTAGTCCATTCATACATTATTGCCAATGGTGGTATTCAAATAATTTCATATCCCGTTCTCTACCCTAATGACCATCTCAAGTATAAAAAAACAATATACCAAAAGGTAATTTATTATCTCATGCATTTAATACTTAAGTAAGAACAATAAAAGAGGATCACAAAACTAGATTATATTATAAGAAAGAGCTTTAAAATATTAATGGAAAGATATTAAATAATACCTGCCAAAAAAAATCAATACAAGATGTCAACCCCTGGTTGTTTGGCACTTTTTCTCTTTACATGATATGTTTGTTTACTGAAGTGACAAACACAAGGGAATTAAAATATAGGATTTCATCAAAGGTATAATGAGTTTTATGAAATGAATAAATAAATATTACAAGCCCAGTTCCTTCAAATTTTTTCCACCTATGGACATAATGAATCTTACTATGGGCACTTAGAATACAATGTTGCACAGATAGATAAATGTTAAAAAAGTGTAAGAAATGTAAATTTGTGATTTCCACTTTGGGCAGCTACCCAGGCGCTCACCTTAGAGAGAACCCTGATAACAAGTGTCATTTTAACAACTGGTTCACTGAACTCAACAAAAAATTAGCTATTGTTCTGTCAATCCAGTGAGAATCGACTGAATCCCACCACTGATAATTGCACATTTAAGCTGTTTTGTATTTTTTCAACATTGTGAATATGGTTGCTATAAATATGCTTTCACATATTTTCTGTTCTATATGTGGAAAATACTTTTGAAAATATTTTTACAAGGAGAATTAGTAGGCCACAGAATATGTGACTATTCAAATTTATGTAATAATACAAAATAAATTTCAAAAGTGCTTTCATTATTTTACAATTTAATCAGCAATGTATATACTATGTATTAGATTAATTCTGCATTTGTTATAACATTTAAAATTGTTAGATTTTTAATTTTTGAACTGTAAACATGAGGGCATTTCTCATCCTGATTTGACATTAAACTGAAGTCCAATTTAGGAAAATGTTTAGACATATATTTTATAAGTTAAACACCATAACCAGACATCATAAAATGAATTTAATAGTTATTATCATCTTTCTCCAATATGATATAGATTAAAAAATTATAATAAAGCATTTGTTTAGTACCCTTCCAATAGTTCTTTTTTTTTTTAAGATTTTATTTATTCATTTTAGAGAGGAGAGAGAGAGCGAGGGAGAGAGAGAGAGAAAGAGAGAGAGAGAGAGAGAAGGGAGGAGCAGGAAGCCTCAACTCCCACATGTGCCCCGACCGGGCAAGCCCAGGGTCTCGAACTGGGGACCTCAGCATTCCAGGTTGATGCTCTATCCACTGCACCACCACAGGTCAGGCAACAATAGTTCTTGACTTATGACCTCCTTACATACTAATTGTCACTGCCTATCATTATAAGGCATTATATATTAATGTTAAGTTAAAGTATTTTTATTTAAAATAATTTCCAGTTCCTTGATTACATACATAGCTCTCTTCCACATACACATAAACACACACATGACAGAATATGTATATATATTCACATATACATCATATTTTTAAAAAAAAATTTTAATAAGCCCTGGCTGGTTGACTCAGCAATAGAGCATTGGCCCAGCATGTGGAAGTCCTGGGTTCAATTCCCGGTCAGGGCATACAGGAGAAGTGACCATCTCTACCCCTTTACTTTCTCTCTCTTTCTCTCTCTCTGTCTTCTCCTCCTGCAGCCACGGCTCAAATGGTTAGAGCAAGTTGGCCCCCAGTACTGAGAATGGCGCTGAAATGGCTTGGTTGTCAAGCAATGGAGCTGCAGCCTCAGATGGGCAGAGCATCACCCTGTAGGGGCTTGCTGAGTGGATCTCTGTCGGGGCATTTCTGGGAGTCTGTTTCTGCCTCCTGCCTCTCAATTAATTTAAAAATATTCTTTAATAAAATGTTTTGTATCTTTGCTGCAGGTTGAGTTCTTCAGATTTCCTGACTTTAGCCAGACATGATAAAGACATGTTTAACCAGAAGACAACATTATTCCTTCATTTAGGAATTCTTTCCTCTCTAGTTCTACAAGTAGATCTGGGAGGACCTTAAGGTGTTTCCTGAGAAAGTATAAAGTTATCTGTATGGTAAAATTATGCCCTGTCAATAATCAGGTTGGAAAAAAAGACACAGAAAAAATCAGCTGCAAAGTTGACAGTTAACAATATTTCTTTGAAGAGCACACTTTAAGTGTGAATTGTCATAACAATCTCTTTCTCTGAGAAAGACTACTGCTTCCTCACTCACTGAGGAATACAGTGTTTACTAAATCTTAGACTACCAGAACCTGTGTTGTTTGTAATTATATCAGTAAGAATAAACAATCTCCTTGTCTAAAGGATCTAAAGCCCTTTGGCACAGTCAAGCATATTTGATTTACAACCCAGGTAAACCCCAGCCTTCTGGCCATAGCACTACAAGTCAATCTAACTTTAAATCTCCATGGAAACAAGTCCCAGGGTCAGCCCACAGTTCAGATCCAGTGCTAACCCCTTTCCTCACAGCCCAGCTTTGCTTGAAGCTATCAAAGCACTGTTTTATATGAATGTCAACTAAACTCCGCTCTCCCTCCAAATGCTTTAAGATCTCTTTTCCTTACATTGAGGAGAGGCATCATCGTTCCTCTAATATGTAAACTCTCTCACTGCAATGACTTAATAAACAATAAATGAGCTCCCGATGGTTTTAGAACTAGTTGGAGGCTCCTAAGAAAAATTGACTGTGCCTTCCACACACAAAGGCCTTCAATTTACTGATAATGCATAAAATTTGAGACAAATTTGACAGAAACCAAATGTGAAAAATAGAAAATCAAATTCAAAATATATCAGCTTACCCAAAAAGAAATTAAATTAAATATCATTAAGTAAAGCATTTATATTGTGGAAAAAATTATTCAGGCCTGCCCTATGGTAGCACAATGGATAAGCATGGACCTGGAATATAGGTCGCTGGTTCGAAACCCCAGGCTTGCCACATTAAGACACATATGAGAAGCAATCAATGAACAATTGAAGTGAAGCAACTACTATCTTATTCTAATTCTCTCTAAAATCAATATAAAAATTAAAAAATATATACACTCAAACATTTAAGGAAATGAACTAGAAAAAAGTAGAAAATTGTAAAATAAAAGACAACTACTATGTGTCCAATAATGAAGAGATATAATTGAAAGTTAATAAGATAAATGCAGAAATGATGGTTTATGATGTTAAGAAAAGGGGATTCACATGATTACACATTCTGTCAACACAAGCAAATCTTCAATACTGAAGTACTTGTGAATCAGTGTGTACAATCCCATTAGCCAGCATTATCCAGAGAAATACGAATAGGTTATATATTAATATTGATATATAATATATATATCTAGATGATATATATAATATATATTATATATATAACCAATAGGTTATATATTAATATTGATATAATATATATATGATATATATGTAGATATATATCTAATATTTATATATATATATATAGACTGATTTGTTTGTTTAATGATTAGGTTTGTGATATATTCTCAATCTGGAAAATCTAAAATCTAAATTCAAGTCAGTAGTATTCAGGTTATGAGTTAATGTTACAGTATGGAGTGAAAACTCTATAGGAGAGCAGGCTGGAAACTCAGGCAGGGTTTCTATGTTGTAATTTTAATTAGATTCTCATTTTCTTTGGGAAACCTTTGCCTTTGTAAGTTAGTTGCTCCTGGTATATTTAAAATATATAAAATTTAATATGCAGTTAATTTAGTTACTAAGTGCAGTTTTTGAATATATAGAGGTCTATTTATATAAGGGTTTTTGTACTTTGTTAAAAGCATAATTAATTATAACATTTTGCTCAAAATTTTATATTTGATGTAATAAATTAACTAATAGATACGTTTTTAGATTATTCTTACTTTCATATTTTTTTCTATTTTATGTTCAATATTGAATAAAAAGAAAATCCACATAGCCTAAAAGATAAATTTGATTAGATCAGCATGTCTGTTTTCCATTATTTCAGAATCTTGATATACTGATTTTTAAAATGTCTATGTTTATAATTTTTCATGTTTGTTTTGATAATTGAATTCCTTCCTGCTCTCAAATTTGCAAATTGAAGATCAGTAGTCTCAAATCAGTCTCTGGCAAAAGTTTTAACAGAAAAGATAGCTGTGTCAACAGTCTCCTATAGTCAATTATCAAATGTATATTACAATCTGTCAAATCTTTAGTCTTTACATAAATCATTTTCTAGTGAAAAGAATGCATTATTATCTAAGATACAGAAGTTTTCTTAGAAGATTACACTATATTTAGTGTCAAGATTTGTAATAATCATTTTTTCTTATTTTGAAATCCAGACTGTCAATAATTAAGCAAAACACATTTATTTAATTAAATAAAATCATTATTTAAGGAAACTCCTTGGTAAAGTACTAGGTAGAATAACTTCATCCAGGAGATTTGGTGTCTCTTTATGCCTACTTGTATTTGTGGCACTGTGGATATGATGTGGTAACTAATTTATGACATGGACATTAAGCATTTAATAAATAAACGCAGCATATAAAGTGAGAAAACACCTTAATCTAATTTTCTGAATATAATAAAGAAAGGCAAAAGTACATTTCCTTTTTTATTACTTTGTCATATTATCTAACATTCAAATATTTTTCTTCTTCAAAGCTAATTTGCTATGATATATTAAATACTTTTTCTATAACATGTATCACCTTACATACCATACATCATATCTATTTTTGTGTTCAGTTTTCTTCAGGCAAAAAAATTATTTCTAATTTTAAACTTGACATTTAAAAAATCTACTCTTTATTTGTAAGAAAGACTGGAAGTTGATTTATAACTAGATATATTGCTTTCCAAAACCAAACAAAATTGGTATTCCCTTTTTATATGATAAAGAAAGAACAGATATTATGAAGGTAAACAATAGGATTTCCATACGTATTCAATAACATACAATTATACGCCATGTAAGGATGGGGGTATGTTCTGAAAAATGCTTTGTTAGGCAATTTTATCATTCATTGTGCAAATAACATAGATTCTACTTACTTAAATTGAGATTGCATAGCCTATGACACACCTAAGTTATGTGGCATAGCCTATTGCAAGCCTGTATTACATGTTACTATTAAAAAAAGGAGAGAGAGAATTAAATCAAACACATGAAAAAATGATGTGATCATAATGTGGCATACTATTTTACAGAAAATATTTTTTATAAGTAGAAAGAGTACATTCTATAATTATTATTATATAAAAGGTATAGTATAATAAACACATAAACTGGTAATTAGTTTATGTATTTAGGTTAGCAGTTATGTATATTAACTTATTATCATTATCAAATATTATGTACTCTATATAATTGTATATAATTGCACATACAATTTTATATGGTTGGCAGCACAGGAGGATTTTTTTACACCAGTATCACTTCAAACACGTGCAAAATGTATTGAGCTACAAAGTTATGACAACTATGTTGTGAAAGTCAGTAGGCAATAAGAATTTATCAATTCCATTACAATCTTATGGGGTTATGGTCATATAAGTGATTTGTCATTGACTAAAACATCATTTCATTTTTTACTTATCATGGTAATGTTGTTGTGAAAGGTTTACAAGCTTTTGTATTAACAAGTTTTTTAATTATTTTGTTTATATATGTCTAACTTTCTCTGCAGACCTCAACAGATTATTCACAGTTATTTTAAATTCTCTATGTTATAATTACAAAAACTGTGTTATATTTAGTTCTGAACTTCACTCCATCTCTTCAGATTTTATTTTTACTTGCCTCTTAGCATGTCTTGTAGTTTTTTGTTGAAAACAGGACACAATGGCTGGACCAAGAGGTGGTGCAGTGGATAGAGCATCAGCCTGGGATGCTAAGGATCCAGGTTTAAAACCCCGACATTGCCGGCTTGAGCGCAGGCTCAGCAGCTTGAGCACAGGGTCTTCAGCTTGAGTGTGGGATTATGGACATGACCTCATGGTCACTGGCTTGAGCCCAAAGATTGCTGGGTTGAAGCCCAAAGGTTGCTGGCTTGAGCCCAAATTCCTTGTTTGAGCAATGAGTCAAGGCACATGAGAAAGCAATCAACAGACAACTAAAGTGCCGCAACTATGAGCTGATGCTTTTAATCTCCCTTTCTGACAGTCTGTATCTCTCTCTTTCTTTCACTCCCTCTTGCTAAAAACAAACAAAAAACAACAACAAATAAACTGGATATTATATATCAGTTAAAAGGGATTGAAGTAAATAATTCTTTAGTATAAGGTTTTACTTGAATCTGGGTACAAATGGAGTTTTGATTCATATATCCTGAAACTATAGATATCAAACACTTCTATTTTCTCCAGTGTCCTTATTTGTGCTTCTATTGCTGTCTTTTTGTTTCCCTAAAAAAAACTTTACTTAAAGCATTTGCATACCTAGCTGTTTTTGCAGCTGGAATCAGCTGTTTACACTGCAATTCTATTGATGTGGTAGTAAGGTGCGGAGGGAAGTGAAACCTAGTTTTCTTTTCTTACTATTTTCAAATTTTCTCAGGATTATGAATCAGTCATTTAAGGGCCTTATACCCCAGGATTGAGATTTTTATAAAGATTTCTCAGCTCTCTGCCCTTCCTTAGTTGAAACAGGTGTAAAGAATGCTAGTGTTGGGTTAGTCCACTTCCCCCATGCAGAATAAAACTGTGGTAAATTCTTTTCTCTGTTGAGATTGGTTTCAATATGGAAAGACCTCTGGATGCTTTCAATATGGTTATATATCCCTACCTCCTGTCCACATAGTTACAAATCTTGTCCTCTTGAGGATGTTTGCTTAACTCTTCACTGTGATAACCCAATGGGGTTCTAGAAATTTTATCTGTGATATATAAATTATCTAAACAGAAAAGAACATTAAGTGTCCAGATGCATTTCAGATAGAATGTTATATGTGAGTAGTGACCATTTTATAAACCCTAAAATTGAAATTGAAAATTAAAAAAAAATTAATTACCACCTCTTTATTGATTATAGAAAGAGGAGAAAGAGAAAAGTGGGAGAATGATCAGGAAGCATCAACTCACTGTTGCTTCTTGTATGTGTCTTGACAGGAGAAGCTCAGGTTTTTGAACAAGCAACCTCAGCATTCCAGGTCCACACTTTATCCACTGTGCCACCATAGGTCAGGCCAAATAACATTTTTTTATTTAGACTGTCCACCAATATCTCTGTTTTTACTTCTATATTAGCCACTTTGCTCTCAATTTTAAAAATAAACACATTCAAGAATGAGATTTATAACTAGGTAAAGAATTATCTCACTATACCTGACATTACAGACACAGTAGATGGTTGGAAACATATTTTTCTATATTCTAATTTTTTTCTAAGTATCAGATGTATTTTAAAAAATAGAGGAAAGACATCATATTTCCTTCAAATGGCATGCTTTCCAGGCATCCCCAAACTACGACCCGCGGGCCACCTGCGGCCCCCTGAGGCCATTTATCCAGCCCCCCGCCACACTTGCACTTCTGGAAGGGGCACCTCTTTCTTTTTTTTTTTTTTTGTATTTTTCTGAAGCTGGAAATGGGGAGAGACAGTCAGACAGACTCCCGCATGCGCCGGACCGGGATCCACTCGGCACGCCCACCAGGGACAACGCTCTGCCCACCAGGGGGCGATGCTCTGCCCCTCTGGGGAGTCACTCTGCTGCAACCAGAGCCACTCTAGCGCCTGGGGCAGAGGCCAAGGAGCCATCCCCAGCGCCCGGGCCATCTTTGCTCCAATGGAGCCTTGGCTGCGGGAGGGGAAGAGAGAGACAGAGAGGAAGGAGGAGGGGGGTGGAGAAGCAAATGGGCCCTTCTCCTATGTGCCCTGGCTGGCAATCAAACCCGGGGCCCCCACACGCCAGGCCGACGCTCAGGGCACCTCTTTCATTGGTGGTCAGTGAGAGGAGCACTGTATGTGGTGGCCCTCCAATGGTCAGAGGGACAGTGAACTGGACCCCTGTGTAAAAAGTTTGGGGACCCCTGCTTATGCTAATCACTTACTCTTACATTAGAAGAAACAATATGAGAAATAATTTTGTTGTAAAAAAGGAAGAAAATAAATCACAAATATTATGCAACCATCAATCCAATGAATTATTTTTTATTATACATATGACATGCTAATATATATAAAATCAAAAAGATAATTTTGTAAAATAATTTTACAATAAAAGAGATTGTCAATATTTAAAAAAAATATTTATAGGCCCTGGCCGGTTTGCTCAGCGGTAGAGTGTCGGCCTGGCGTGCGGGGGACCCGGGTTCGATTCCCGGCCAGGGCACATAGGAGAAGCGCCCATTTGCTTCTCCACCCCCACCCCCTTCCTTCCTCTCTGTCTCTCTCTTCCCCTCCCGCAGCAGAGGCTCCACTGGAGCAGAGATGGCCCGGGCGCTGGGGATGACTCCTTGGCCTCTGCCCCAGGCGCTAGAGTGGCTCTGGTAGCGGCAGAGCGACACCCCGGAGGGGCAGAGCATCGCCCCCTGGTGGGCAGAGCGTTGCCCCTGGTGGGCGTGCCAGGTGGATCCTGGTCCGGCGCATGCGGGAGTCTGTCTGACTGTCTCTCCCCATTTCCAGCTTCAGGAAAAAAAAAAATTTATACACTGTGGGCCTTAGACATAAAACGGGTCAGGAACCTATGGCTCACGAGCCAGATTTGGCTCTTTTGATGGCTGCATCTAGCTCACAGAAAAATCTTTAATAAGAAAAAAATAGTAACGTTAAAAATATAAAACAGTCTCATGTATTACAATCCATTCATTTCATACCACTCATGTTCATGGTTGCGGGTGGCTGGAGCCAATCACAGCTGTCCTCCAGAACAACAGAAAAATTTTATTGGATATTGTGTAATGTTCACGGGTCATTATGAGGTTAGGAAGTAAACTTCTCTCCTTTTAATCAAGTAGTCAGCTATCTAATTGCTGAAACCCTTTTTTTTTTTTTTTTTGCAGAAAGCCTTTTGACAAAGAAGATGGCTAAAAGAAAAAACGATGAGGAGTATCATACTTTTCAGCAAGAATGAACAGAGGAATTTGCCTTTGTGGAGAGAGCAGGTTCTGCAGTGTATCTAATATACAATGATAAAATTGCATCGATGAAACAGTCAAATATAAAGCAGCACTTTGACACATGCCATACTATGTTTGCATCGAAATATCCAGCCGGAGGAAGCAGGAAGGAGCATGTCAAGAGCTATTGTGCAGAGTGCAAGCTAATCAGCCGCAACTCCGTGTTTGGACCCAACAAGGTGACTGGAATTTGGCTAGCTTTGCTGGTGTTTTAGCAACTGTAAGAAACAAAAAGCCATTCACAGATGGGGAGTATGCCAAAGCATTCATGCTTGATGTTGCCAATGAACTTTTTGACGACTTTTCAAATAAAGACAAGATAATCAAACAAATAAAAGACATGCCTCTGTCGGCAAGAACTGTTCATAATTGTACCATCATGATGGCAAATCAAATTGAGGCAACACAAGTGAAGGACATAAATGCAGCACCATTGTTTTCTCTCGCTTTGGATGAGTCAACAGATGTAAGTTATTTATCCCAGTTCAGTGTGATTGCAAGGTATGCTGTTGGTGACACACTATGTGAGAAAAGTCTTGCTGTTTTTCCTATGAAAGAGACAACCCCCTTAGAGGTGAGGATTTATTCAAGTCTTTCACTGAGTTCGCTAAAGAAAAAAAATCTACCGATGGATAAACTTATTTCGGTGTGTACTGATGGTGCTCCATGCATGGTGGGGAAAAACAGAGGATTCTTAGAGCTTCTTTGTGAACATGAAAAGAGACCCATCCTAACTTTTCACTGCATTCTACATCAGGAGGCGTTTTGTGCTCAGATGTGTGGTAAGCAACTTGGTGAGGTGATGTCACTGGTCATTCGGGTGGTCAACTTTATTGTTGCCCAAGCTTTAAATGATCGCCAGTTTAAAACACTGCTGGATGAAGTTGGGAATAATTTTCCTGGTCTGCTTCTGCACAGCAATGTGCATTGGTTGTCAAGAGGGAAGGTACTCAACCGTTTCACAGCTTGTCTGAGCGAAATCTGGACTTCTATTGAAATGAAAAACGTCGAGCATTCTGAGTTAGCTAACACTGAGTGGCTCCTGAAGTTCTGCTATCTTGTGGACATGACTGAACATCTGAACCAGTTCAATGTGAAAATGCAAGGTGTTAACAGGAAATACAGTCTTATCCCTTCAACAAGCAGTGTTTACAATTGAAAACAAGCTGGAACTCTTCATCGCCGACATTGAAACAGGTCGTTTACTGCACTTTGAAAAACTGGGAGAGTTTAAAGATGCATGCACAGCAAGTGACCCTGCTCAAAATCTTGATCTCCAGCAGCTAGGGCTTCACATCTAATCTCCTGCAGTCATTCAAAGCGCGTTTTGGAGAATTTCGTGAACGCACTCATCCACACAAGTGTGCAGTGGACAGTGCTGAACCTGAGTTACATCCCTGGTGTCTCCGTCAGAGATTTTGAGCTAGAAGCTGCTGACTTGAAGGCCTCAGAATGTGGGTGAATAAGTTCAAGTTACTGAATGAAGATTCAGAGAGACTTGCACAACAGGAAGCAGAGTTGGCGAGCAAACACAAGTGGGGAGAATTGAAAAAACTTCAACCCGTGGACAAGCTGATTGTCAAAACTTGGAATGCGCTTCCCGTCACATACCACACACTGCAGCCTGTTAGTATTGCTGTACTGACAATGTTTGGCTCTTTGTATGCATGTGAGCAGTCTTTCTCATATCTAAAGAATGTTAAGACCAACCTACGATCATGCTTAATGGATGGAAGTCTCAATACCTGCATGAGGCTTAACCTCACCACATAGCAAACAGACTACAAAGCCATCAGCAAAACCATGCAGCACTAGAAGTCACATTACTGGTAAGAAGTACTTTATTCATCACTGGTTAACAACAGCATAACAACATTATTAAAAAGAATTCAGAGACTTATTGTACTTTAAAAGTGTTGTTCTTACATAAAATGCACACATTTAGTTGTATTTAGTGTTAAACATATTGTATGGCTCTCACAAAATTACATTTCAAAGTATGTGGTGTTCATGGCTCTCTCAGCCAAAAAGGTTCCTGACCCCTGACATAAAGTAAAATATATTTTCTATAATATGCCTTAGAATTTTTTTTTTGTTTTCTAATTCTATAACATAGTGAATTGGTAATGGATCTCCATTATTTCACATTTTATTTTTAACGTCATGATAATCTGCTAGCTGTCTAATTTTTTGGAACTGAAAAGGATTAGCTTTACTAGAATAAAAATATTATATGAGTGTAAAGTATGACATTAAGTAATCTTTTTATTCTATGCTAGAAACTGTTTTGTTCTAAATATTTAAAACTATAGTTTATGATTGATTAAAGTGCAAAATCATAGATTTTAATTTAAAAAATTCTAAATACTTTTATTTAAAATATACATCTAAGATGTTTACTAAAAATATGCACAAATATACACACACATTACTTTTTTATATAATTTTTTTGAAGATTTTTTTTATTCATTTAGAGAGAAAAGGGTGGGGTGGGAAGAGCTGGAGGCATCAACTCGTAGTTGCTTCCCATATGTGCCTTGACCTGGCAAGGTGGGGGTTTCAAACTGGCAACCTCAGCATTCCAAGTCGACACTTTCCCCATTGTGCTTCCACAGGTCATGTTACTTTGGTTTTTTAATGTCTTTTATATTGGCTTTTATCATGTCTTTCTAAAATATATTTAATATTTTCTAACAATACACTTTGCTATTCATATTAGTAATTTTTAATTTAAATAACAAATATGACTGAAATAAACAAGTTTGGGATAAAACAAATGATTCTTGATAAGCACATATAACATTGATCAGTGGATAAATATATGCTAGATATTTACCTCCTGATCATGAGCATTAAGCAGTCTGTTCTTAAAGGAGTTAGAGTTTATACACTTAATCTACTTATTCTGTTCAAAGGTTAAGTAAAATGGAAAAAGCACTTTTACTTTAATAAGTAACATTGAGCAGTTATTTTGTAGACCTTATTAGAAACAAAAAACTCTTTGCTTTATTACACATACTGCAAACAACATGCATTTATAAAGAAATGTGCATACTGTATATAGTATGCAACAAATGGTGTTTATGTGCAGAGATAGGACAAAAGTCTCTGCAACCAGTAGAAATTGCAAGAACTCTGATATAAGAAAAAGTGACCAATATCACAGTATCAAGCTACTTAGGGTAATAAAAGTTTACAATATAATTTTAAGAGGAATTTTCCTCCTTACCCAGAACTTTCCAATATATATGAAATAAAGAAACCAAAAACTAATATACAAAATAAAATGATTGCTTTTAATATATGAATGGAGAAAGAATGTTTGCATATAACTGCATAAAAACACTTATGAAAAAATATAAATAAATGTGGTCACACTACCAAAAAGGGTGGTGTGAATAGACAGCATTGGGAAAACTACCCGGCCACTTATGTTTTTATAATTTTTAATTATCAAACTTGTGATTTAATTAACTATTCAAATGATTGTTATTAGAGCACTTTTATGTTAATCATTTACATAAAGTCTTTGTCAAGGGAAGCATATTTATTCATATTTCTATGTATAAAGTATTATGTTTCAATATGTTTTCATTTTAAGAAAAACCATAAATATAAATATATGTAGCTTGCTTAAATAAATAAATAAATAAGTAAATAATATAACTTTTCTCCTAGATAAAGATTTCTACCTAGGCATTTTTAAAGAAAAGAAAATGAAAATCAAATTCCTTGTTTACCATACTTTTTTGATATTTGTGATTAAATTAATGCTTAAAATATGTGTATTCATATGAGTTCTTTCATAATTTAATTTTAATTGCTCTCAACCAAAGTTAAAAAAAACAAAACACTGAAGTGTCAAAACCATTTCCTCTTATCTACGCTTTGTAAATGCTCCATAGTGGCTTGGCACCTTTACTCACACAAATAATTGCACATTATTAGAAAAGATCTTTTTTGGTAAAATAAATTTCTGTCTAAGCTTGCAAAATTTAAATACATTGATATTCACTTGATTAAAATATTAAAAATGTAGGATTAGCACATTTCATACAAAGTTCAAGGCAATAGTTTGATAACACTCTATCAAATGGTAAAGGAATAATTAAATGATGTGGCTTCTCTCCTTATCCTAATTACAGCTGTCCATAGACTATTTAATCCTGAAATATTTATTAAGCTAAAGATTTGCAAGCTAAAGATTTTTCTTCTATAATAAAATAAAGTAGATTTGTTGGCATTGAGTTTTTTATAACTTCAGTTTAGCAGTTTGAACAGTTTAGAATTACACTGTTCAATTACACTGTTACATATGAGAGAGCGGAATCAGGGCACTTCTGAGACACTCAGCTAGTAACCCAAGAAACAGCTACATCACCTTAATTTATGCATGTGGTCTGCTGCCAAGACAGGACAGTCTTTAAATTGGTAATGTATATCATTTTTAAGATATAAGAAAATTTAGGTAACTGGATAAAGTATATCACTTCAAAAATCCTGTGACCCTGTCTCTTTTTTTTGTTTTGTTTTGTTTTATTTTATAATACATATGTTCTTTAGGTTTTTAAAAGTGATTCTTATATTCTCTATAGAAGATACAGACCTATATTACTTTGACCAGCATAAGACCCTTAACACAATTACTAGGTGTTGGACAGATAAAATATATCATGCTCATTTTGTTAAAGATGGCGCTGCCCACGTGGAAGCCCATCACCCAGGTGATATTAATGTGAGTTGGGGGCAGGCTGTGAGCAGGCAGGATCCTTGTAGCCTGGGACTTGGTATTAGGACTAAGCCTTTCCCACCCTTTTTGATGTGGGGTGGTGCAATCCCATCATGCCCCAGATAAGTGACTTTGTATTAGAGACTTCCCTATTTTGTATATTGGATTAAAGGTTTTGATTTCTGCACTATAAAGTGGGGCAGTCCGGGAGCTTGCTCTCTCCATTCCTGAGATTAGCATTAGAGAGGAGAAAAGAGAAAGGCCATGTGGAGGAGACCAGGAGAAGCAGCCAAGATGGTAGAGTGCTGAGTGAGAAGTCAGTTTGTGCAGAGTTTGTGCAGGGAGAAGGAAGGAGGTGGGGAACAGAGGTGAATAAGTCTGGTGAGCTAGAAATCTTTGATTCTAGGACACTTGGATAAGGCAGTAGCTTTGTGAGCACTGAATGAGTAGGTTTTGGAGCCCAGTGTGTGTTTTCACTTGCCTGCCGGTGCAAGCTAGGATTAAAGATGATGGCCCACCAGTTTTTGGCTCCGTTGTTTCTTTACCGACTGTCCAAATCTAATGCGAACCTACATGGGCCAGGCAGCTGTGATGGTGACCGTGGATACTGGCTTTACACTAGGTATGACATATTCTAGAGCATTAAGATCAAACAATCAGTTAACACTTTATTAACACTGTCTAATGTGTCTTGTATAACTAAGACACATAATAATTTAAAGAAAAGAAAACACCAGAACCTAGAAAATTTAGACACAGTTCTCTGGAAGGGGATATTCCAGAGTATAAATGCAAAATGGTTTGTAAATACTAAGAAACCTTGCCCAGTTTGAGCAATAAAGACTAACTTCTGGTTTGAATGGATAAGAATGCAGCATAAAAGGAATACAAAACAAAACAAAACAAGAGAAGTACTTATAAAAGTTTTAAATTTTCAAAGAGTGATGTTAATTGTTTCAGTATGATCAATAGTAGTATTCTTTCATTCTTAAAAGTGTCCTGAAATAAACATAAGTTGTAAATTCTGTGCACTTTGATAAGAGATAAAGATATCTTGGAATCCCACTATTCTCACAAACGTTCTGTTTTTGTTTTTATTATAATTTACCACTAGTAACATTAATATATTATAATTACAAAACAGATAATAAAAATTCATTATGCCTCTGGAGTATGTTTATATAAATTAAAGAATACATAATATAAGACCAACAACATAACCTTCAGATTTCTGCTACCTAAAAAAAAAAAAAAAAAGAAGACCAAAATAAAGGTGTTTCCACAGCAAGAGAATCATTGTTACTATTGAATTATCAACCAATAACAAGCTGTTCACCTTGCTTTTTTTTCCCAAAAGTCATACTCAAGAAAGTAAAATGTCAGCAAAAAAAACAATTTTAAGAAACACAGCAGACAAGAAGGACTGTCTGGGCTTTTGTGTTTGAACTGTGAGGACTCTAATTATGGTGTTTGTTCTTTCCCTGAGTACTTCATTGTCTGGTAAGCATTGCAGATTTTACTGTAGCAATTTTCAGCCCTTGGCTCTCAAGCATGATTCCCTTTCTGTTTTTCTTATTGCTGGATTACGCTTGTTAGGTTAGACAGAAAACAGACAGCAAGAGAGGAAGAGTGAGAGGGAGAAACAGGGAGAGAGAGAAATAGGGTAAAAAGCCAAAGAGGAGAAAGGTAGACAAAGATAAAAGGAGTAAATTCCCTAAAATCCCTAAATTGATCTTTTTTACACTTAATTCCCTTCTCATTGTTAAAAATAACATTTTTCTATGATAACTATGTTTCAGTTATCTCCTCCTTTAATTTTTTGCTCCCTCTCTCTCATCTTAAAACAACTCTCTCTCTTCCCCATAATGTGCATCTCAGACTTTGTCCCATTCATTTATTACAAAACTTCTTCTGAATATACTCATTGTCTAATTCTATTTCTCTCAGTAACTGGTACCATAGCTGGTTAACAAAGAAGAGAGATTAGTCCATAAATATTTCCCTCATTCACTACACATAAAGACAAGTATAATTTTGTGGATTTTCCTCTAAATTTTATGTCAGTATCTTTCTCTTTTTTTGCCATTGCTAGCAACCTTTTCTCTCCTGGACTACTATTTAGTTGTCCATCGGATCTCCTTATATATTGTCTTCTTCTCCTCATTCCATCCTCCATTTTTTTTTTCAAAATATGCAACTATTGTCAAGTCTCTTGACCTAAATTCTATATCTTCATAGTAATGGATAGGTATGAATATATGCTAATTCTGGATTTAATTTGGTACTATCTGAGTAAGTTTGCTCTGCTACTTAAAAAAACTACTTTCCTAGCTGTTTCTCCTCCTTTGCATCAGAGGATTATGGTAAAAGTGGATATCTGAGCTTTTGTCATTTGAAAGCAGAAGGAAGCCTCGGGGGAGGACATAACAAATATAGTGGAGGGCTAGAAGAGCAAATTTAAGAAAATCTGAAGAGAGGTGTAACATTTACCACAGAATGAAAAGTGAAGAAAAGTATGCTCTTCATATTGTTCCTGGGAAGCACAAGTGAAGAAGTAGTATAGGTTCTAATTACTTTTCAACTGTTGCATGATCTCCTTAGCTGTAACTTTGGTATAAATTATGAGTATAAAACAAGTCTGCCCATAGCATATTAGCTGTGACATATCTGTCTAAAATGTCACACTTTTACTCAATAATTTACTAACTATATTTGAATATCTTCATTTATTTGACATTGGTTCTGTTCAAATTATTAAAATGTATAAACCTATTAAGATGTTTTATTAAATGACTATCTTGGAGAGTTTATCTTCTGTATTCTAATCCCCACTATAAAAAAGAAAGTTAAAACTAAACATAATGATAATTTTCTTATTTTATTTTTTCTTTAGCTCTTTTGCACACACTTCGAGTAAATCAGTTTTACCAGAATTATGTTACTGATACCAATAAATTTGTGATTTGGAGATGCTTCTTTTTAAAATGAACAGTTTTTGTGTGTGTTTTCAAATGATTTCTCAATATCAATGTGAATTTTGAATATATAATGCTGTGTAGTCAGAAGTAACAAACTGTTGGGCAGATAAAATATATTATGATCACTTTGTTAAAGATGGCGCTGCGCACATGGAAGCCCATTGCCCAGGTGATATTAGTGTGTGTTGGGGGCGGGCTGTGGGCAGGCAGGATCCTTGTAGCATGGGGCTTGGATTTAGGACTAAGCCTTTCCCACCCTTTTTGATTTGGGGTGGTACAATCCCATCATGCCTCAGATAAGTGACTCTGTATTAGAAACTTTCCTATTTTGTATTTTGGATTAAAGGTTTTGATTTCTGCACTATAAAGTGGAGCAGACTGGGAGCTTGCTTTCTCTTGGTTCCTGGGATTAGCATTAAAGAGAAGAGAAGAGAAAGGCCATGTAGAGGAGACCAGGAGAAGCAGCCAAGATGGTAGAGTGCTGAGTGAGAAGCCAGTTTGTGCAGAGTTTGTGCAGGGAGAAGGAAGGAGATGGGGAACAGAGGTGAATAAGTCTGGTGAGCTAGAAACCTTTGATTTTAGGAAACACAGATAAGTCAGTAGCTTTGTGAGCACTGAATGTGAGTGGGTTTTGGAGCCCAGTGTGTGTTTTTACTTGCCCACTGAATGCAAGCTAGGATTAAAGATGATGGCCCACCAGTTTTTGGCTCCGTTGTTTCCTTACCAACTGTTCGAATCCAATGCGAACCTTTATGGGCCGGGTGGCTGTGATGGTGACCCTGGCTTTGCGAGACTTTCTTCCTTTTGTTTTGGTGCAATTTCAAAAATACTTTTTCTTTCCTGTTTTGTGAGACCCGTAGTTTTCCAAGCTTCTTTGAGATAAACAGCTCTTAATAAATTTTGTGAATATATGTCATTTATTTTTTTTACAACTGTTCTACTGATCCTTATTTTCTTTAAATTATTTTTTAACGTCACCTTTCTTTCTTTCTTTCTTTCTTTCTTTCTTTCTTTCTTTCTTTCTTTCTTTCTTTCTTCAGAGACAGAGTGAGAGTCAGAGAGAGGGATAGATAGGGACAGACAAACAGGAAGGGAGAGAGATGAGAAGCATCAATCATTAGTTTTTTGTTGCGACACCTTAGTTGTTCATTGATTGCTTTCCCTTATGTGCCTTGACCGTGGGGCTACAGCAGACCGAGTAACCCCTTGCTCAAGCCAGAAACCTTGGGTCAAAGCTGGTTAGCTTTGCTCAAACCAGATGAGCCTGCACTCAAGCTGGCGACCTTCGGGTCTCGAAACTGGGTCTTCAGTGTCCCAGTCCAACGCTCTATCCACTGCGCCACTGCCTGTTTAGGCTCTTTAAATTTTTTACTTTTTATTTTATCTTTCCCTTCTAGAAATTGTGTTTTCACTTTTCTTATGTTATCATAAGTTTTCTGATTTTATGGTTGCTAAGGCATAGCAACAGCAACAAAATACACTCTTAGGCTATTTAGTTTTTAAAGCAAAAACCTAATTTTAATAGTAATAATAAAGATACATAAATATAGGTTATCTGGAGATTTTCAGAAATCCTGGTAGAAAAAAATGGCCTAAAGTTTGAAAACTATTTATACTTCACATATTTTATAATCTTACTTAATAAACAGAAGTTTTCTTAGTGATAAATATATATATAACAATTATTTTAAGTACATTTTATGGTCTCTTTGATGTTAAACATTAACCTCTTATGATATATTCTCTTAAATATTTGAAAAATAATAATTTTTACCTTTATATTAATCTTAGAAGCATGATTTAAAATATCTTTGACATACGGGTATGAAATCAAACTATTATAACTTGGAAAAACATGAAGTACAATATTGTCTGCTAAGAACTATTTAACATTGCATTCCAAATTAATATTTTACAAATGTAAAAACTTTGCTAATTAGAGTAATAAGAATTATCAAGATCAGTGGATTAATTAGCATAACATGAAATTAAATTAGGCATTAGGTATACAGCAAATTATTTATTTAGGAAGCTAAATTTTGCTCAATTTAGTCAGAGAGATTTACTTCTCAAATTTTTGCAAAAAAAAATCACTGGGAACAAATTTCCAAATGAGGTCTAAATATATATATATAATTTATTTTACTATAATATATTTCTATTAAACTTGTAAAATATTACTGTTAATAATTATCTAGGCTTATAATGAGTCAACTAAGTGAATTTATCATATAAAAAGTTGCTATTATTGTCAAATGTTATATAAAAACAAATAAAAGAAAGAAAGGAAGCAATAAAAGAGAATGTATACACATAGATATACCATTATATGTGTGTATGTTCAGTATAACTATTAACTTCTATAAAGCTTTAAGTCTTAATGTCTCTGAAATGAGCAAGGAGGCTCATGAAAACAGATAAAATATCATTTTTAAGGTAATATAAACCTGTAACAAATGCATTCTATGTTGCATTCCCATTTCTTAGTATAATGGAGAATTTTTGAGTATTTTACAAACAATCATAAATTTAAATGATCTGGAAATAAAACGTACCATCATAATTTTAGGTATAAACAAAAGCAAACTTAACTTGTCAGACTTACTATATTTCCCCATGCATAAGATGCATCCTTTTTCAAAAAAATTGGGGTAGAAAAACTGGATGTGTCTTATACTGTGGTTGTAGAAGTGTGGCATTTCAATTGCCATAGATGAAACTGAGGAAGAGGCAATATATGAAGACAGTGGTTCGTCTTCAGACACAGATGAGGACAAGCTAATGGATGGGAGTTTTGACAGTGATGAGGAGTTGTATGAATTTTATGATGAATAAAACTTGAGTTCTACAACTTTATGTAATACATTTTTTTTCCAAATTTTGGGTTCCAAAATTAAGGTGCATCTTATACATGGGAGTGTCTTATTTATACATGAGGAAATATATTTAAACATTTAAAGCCAATGTATGAGGTGTTTATTTATTTATGAGATAATAAGTGAAGAAAAGTGAAAGAAGGGAGTGAGACAAAGACTAAAAGAGGAATATTTGAAAATATTCCCAAAACAAATGAAAAAGGGCATATATATCCTTTTAATATTTATGACTCTTTTAGTATTAAGATATTGTATTGCAATATTTTAATAGTTATTTATGAAGAATTTTTATTTTTATATTTAGAATTGACATAAACCTTCTGATACTTGAATTCCAGTAACTTATAATTATTTCCAAAACAATGTGATTTATTCTGATTCTGATTTTTTTGAAAACATATTCTTGCAGGGATGTTGAAAAGAAAAATCAACAATAGAATGTGTTTTTCTTCAAATATGCCAGTATTGACTTAAAATCAATTCTATGACATTCTTGGTATGAATCAACATTTTATCTTTGAGTATTTACTGTTCACATCATAAGGCAATCCCTTAAAAAGAAATAGCTATAAAATTCAGGGGCTTTATCACCCAATCTAATATAATCTGTGTATGAACATTCCAAATTATAACCATCAATCTTCTTATAACTTTAAAAAAAACATTATTTCCACAAAGAAAAGGCCAAGCTTTAATATATAAATATATGTTAGGTGAGAGGAAGGTAGATAATGAGGCCGACTCCTGCATGTGCTCCGAGATCCACAGGTAACTTGATCTTGGGCAGATGCTGGAGTACCTAAGCTATTTTTACCACCTGAGGTTAACGTGCTTCAATGGAGCTATCCACAGTGCGTGGGGCCCTGCTCAAATTAATCAAGCCACTGGCTGCAGGAGGGGAAAAGAGAGAGAAGGGGAAGAACTGTCAGGGAGGGAGAAGCAGATGGTCACATATCTTGTGTGCTCTGATAGGGAATCAAACCTTGGATGTCCATACTCTGGGACAACACTCTATCCACTGAGCCCCTAGCTAGGGCCCAAGTCTTATTATATTTACCAGTGAACTATCACATACATAGAAGTGAGGAATAACACCAGCACCATGATCACAAAGAATGTATTAGGACATAAAAAAGAGCAGAAACTTTGTTTTACAAAGCCAAGATTAGCATAATAGTAACATTATACTATCTCATTTAATGAAAAAGTAATTTGATATCAAACCTTACTATTTTGGGGTCTCTGTTATAATTTCTAGAAATACAGTGTTATCAGTGTAGTTTTTATGTAGGGCATATTTTTTAAATTGTTCATAATGTTGGACTACAGGAAGTAAATAATGGCCCAATTTCAACTTTTGCCATTGTATTTCTTACAATGAAATATGATAGGCCCTGGCCGGTTGGCTCAGCGGTAGAGCGTCGGCCTAGCATGCGGAGGACCCGGGTTCGATTCCCGGCCAGGGCACACAGGAGAAGCGCCCATTTGCTTCTCCACCCCTCCGCCGCACTTTCCTCTCTGTCTCTCTCTTCCCCTCCCGCAGCCAGGGCTCCATTGGAGCGGAGATGGCCCGGGCGCTGGGGGATGGCTTTGTGGCCTCTGCCTCAGGCGCTGGAGTGGCTCTGGTCGCAACATGACGACGCCCAGGATGGGCAGAGCATCGCCCCTGGTGGGCAGAGCGTCGCCCCTGGTGGGCGTGCCGGGTGGATCCCGGTCGGGCGCATGTGGGAGTCTGTCTGACTGTCTCTCCCTGTTTCCAGCTTCAGAAAAATGAAAAAAAAAAAAAAAAAGACACATACTCGAGCAAGCAACAAGCAACTAAAGTGAGCAACTATGAGTTAATATTTCTCACTCTATCCCCTGACCCCTTCCTCTCTTTGTAAAATCAATAAATAAAATCTTTAAAAAAAAAAAAAAAGAGAAATATGATAAAAAACAGTTTCAAATAGATAAACTTATGTACTTATAAGAAACTGGACAAATTTAACTTTTTTTTATTTTCTGAAAATAAATCATATTGAACATAGTGTTACAAAAACTGTTCTGATACCTTAGTAATGTTGACAATTTTATGATATTCAGATATCCCTGAATTTTAGATGCAATTACATTTTAAATTAAGAAGAAACTTTTTTTTTTCTTTCTGGAAAGGAGTCTTAAGTACAAATTAGTTACAGCAGGGATTCTGTTTAACAAATCATTACAATCTGCTCATCTCATTTCTTCGAGAAGTGCCTAAACTGTTGCTTAGGAATTACAGATTTGGAAAAATTCTTGTTTTGTTATAATAGATGTACAAAAGTGTTATCAGCCAACAGTTCTGAAAATTATTACAGTGTATTATCTTGTGCATTTGTCATTTACACTTAAATAGGTGCCTATCACTTGTTTAATTACTATATTTAAAGCATACCTATAGGCCAGACCAGTGGTGGTGCGGTGGATGAAGTATTGACCTGGAATGCTGAAGTTGCTGGCTCAAAAAAACCCTGAGCTTGCTTGGTCAAAGTATACATATGGGAGTTGATACTTCTTGCTTTTCTTGCTTTCACTCTAAAATAAATAGTCATAAATTAAAAAAAAATAAAATAAAATAAACCATACTTTTAGTTAGCTTTAACCTCCACATTATTGTGTCCTTTTACTTTTCTGATTTTACATGATGACAATGTTATTAACAATAAGTGTGAATATTTTTAGAAATAAAAAATGGAATACAGGTAAATTAATATATTCACTAGTGTTTATTTTAAAACAATGACTAAATAGGAATATAAAAAGTCTCACATATAGAATTTAACAAAGGAGGTTGAAAGACCTCAACTCTGAAAATTGTAAGGCATTACAAACAGAAACTGAAAAGGACGCAAATAAATAGAAGAATAGCTATGAACATGGAAAGGAAGGATTAATGGTATTGAAATGACTATACCACTCAAAGCGATTTACAGATTCAAAGTCATTCCTACCAAAAAGACCAATATGATTCTTCTCAGAACTAGAACAAATAATCCTAATGTTTATATGGAACCGATTTTATTTTCCAGTGGCATGGCAGAAAAAGATGACACTGAAGTTTTATGAAGAGGAGAGTTTTGCAAAATAACCAAATGAAGACTAGCTGCATAGAAGTCTTATAACAAAGGATTTATAGGAGGAGCTACGTTGAGACTACTTTAACAGGTTGCAGAGGGCCAGTAACAGGTAGCATCTTACATTGAACTGTACTAGAATTCCTCCCAAGAGGCCCAGAACCAATACTCCCAGTGCTCAGTGTTAGACAATGTCAGAGTAGGATCCAATAAGCTTCAGAAACAGCTGACCCAAAGGGAGATCTATGCAGCTTGACTTTGTGGTTGGGTTTGAGCCTGACAGTCAGCCAGACTGAGAATCAATCCCACCCATGAATAAGCCAATAACAATCAAGTCTCAGTTACAACAGGAGGGACCATATAACCTACACAAAGGACATTCCTGGAATATTCAGCTCAAGTGGTCATACAGACCGAACTAATGGACCCCACAGAACACCTACTACCTAAGACCACCCCACAAAGACTGGGAGTCATAGCAGACCTATCTAATACAAAGAAACAAACAAAAGAGAGGCAGCCAAAATTCAGAGACAAAGAAACAAGCCCTAGATGAATAAAAAGGGGGAAATTTCTAGAAGAGCTAAATGAAATAGAAGCAAGTAATTTATTACAGTGGTCCCCAACCCCCAGGCCACGGACTGGTACTGGTCCATAGGACATTTGGTACCAGTCCGCAGAGAAAGAATAAATAACTTACATTTTTTCCATTTTATTTATATTTAAGTCTGAACAATGTTTTATTTTTAAAAAATGACCAGATTTCTTATGTTACATCCGTCTAAGACTCACTCTTGACGCTTGTCTCAATCATGTGATACATTTATCCATCCCACCCTAAAGGCCGGTCCATGAAAATATTTTCTGACATTAAACTGGTCCGTGGCCAAAAAAGGTTCAGGACCACTGATTTATTAGACATGAAGTTCAATATAATATTTATAAGGATGCAAAAGGAACTTGGTGAGAATGTCAACAACGTGAAACTATCATAAGACTCAGCAATTCCATTTTTGTGTATATATCCGAAGATATCAAGAACACTAATTCAAAAGGAAGATATGCACCTTTATGTTCATTGCAGCATTATTTATTATAGACAAAATATAGAGCAAACTAATGTCTACTGATAGATGGATAAAGAAGATGTAGTATTTAGATTTTAAATAAATATATCAAATATATGTTTATTTTTATTCTAAGAATATAACAAACTCTTCACATATTTATGTATTTGCCAAGTAAAGTAATAAAAATATACTCATTTTAAAGCTAGGACATTTTTAAAAATAAGCAGAACTAAACGATCCAGTTTGATATTATTATAAATCCATTCGTAGATTGTTTTCATAGATATAACTACATTTTGAGGTCAGTGTCAACAAAGCAAGCAGTGAAAATAGCAGCACATGATTTTATATAACTTTATATTTTATATAACTTTATATTTTCTATAAAAATAATTTCATATCTACTCTCATTTTATTATTTTAAAAAGACAAAGAATTAACCTCATAGTATATAGAGCCAACGATTTCTAATTTACACTCTTTAGTTTACCTCACTATAATATATTAGAGCAATATAAATCAAGCTTATATAACAATAAAGTAATAATTATGGATTATTTAATTGTTTTGCAATAATAATCATTCGTAAATAGAAGTAAGTCAAGCCCAAAGATCATAGATAGCACACACTCATGGCATAATATTTAATTACAGTTTAGTTGTAAAAATCTTTACTGCTTAGAATGTATTGCGAGGAGTTAATTTGTATTTATTAATTATGAGACAGGATATAGGAGCAAAGAGTGGAATCACAGTTCAGGAGACTTTAGTTAGAAGAGTAAAGTATATATTATGAGAATAGGAATAATGGGTTTGGAAAGATCACCATGCAGAATATTTAGTACTTATGGGTCGTTTTTGAGAAATATACCCTGACTTCTCTAAGTGTATTGAAATGAAATTTAGAAAATTTTAGTTAGATAGTGCCTCATTGTTTTTTCTTTACAGGTTTCTCCTTAAGTTCAATTATATATCAATATATTTATATTATATAACTATGTAGATGCTATGTATATTCTAATAAATATCTTATTTCTCATTTAAACTGAATAGACATAAGCTCTCCAGCAAATAGATTTTTTTAAATTACTGACCAAGGCTATGCAGCTTCTGAAAGAAGTATGCTGTCTCTACTTATTTTCTAAAACTGAAATCTCCAACCCAGTCTCCCAGGAAAAATACCCATAGTAACAAAGATATATTGGTTTCTGTTTCCCTTCTTTACTTCCATTATGCAAATAGCATTAGACTTATTCAGTCTGGCAGGACAATTCAGTCAGATTCAATCAAACCTAGCTACTTCTAAAATACCCAAACATATACTAGGTGTGAAAACAAGAAAATATTACTTAAAAAGACTTCAAGAAATCTTTTCTTTTTTTCTTTTTTTTTTTAACTGAGAGAAAGAGAGATAGTGAGACAAAATTCCACATGGGTCTAACCAGAATCCACCTGCCTACCTCTGTCTCAGGCAATCAACTCAGCTATTTTTAGTGCTTGAGGCCCTGCTGGGACCAATTGAGCTACTGTGGAAGGGGAAGAGGAAGAAAAGAGGGAGGGGGAGAGGGGAGAAGTAGATGGTTGCTTCTCATATGTGACTTGACAGGGAATTGAACCCAGACACTCATGCTGGGCCAATCTCTATCAGTGAATCAACTGGTGGCCAAGATGCTGACAGTAAAATACTTTAGGATTTATGGTTGTGCTCTCCTTGCCATGGCTGCTTGACTCGGCCTTTATGGTACAAATGTAGCCATAGGTGGATGGTCACAGCTGTGCTACAATATAACTTGAATAGCAAAATAATTCAGCCAGCTGTATTTAGCCTGTGGACCATAATATGCCTACCCCTGTTCTAGATATATATGGATTCATAAAGTACTTTATATCTACTGCTCTAATGTTCATATTAACTTGATTTTAAATGTCCATTTGTTCTTTCTACTATTGCTAGTGTTTTATTTTTCAGATTATAAATTTTTTAAAAATCATATCTGCCTGAAATTTATCTGTATTATACAAATGTTTGTCTAGGTGTCACAATTCCCACCAAACCATCTATGCCCACAAATAGATAATAAATGATTGCTTAAAGAGGGATGCACGTGAGAGATGTTTTATTTAGTCATTTTACTGAAGTCACGCTCTTAAGGTTTTTCTGTTATAGAGTGAACACAAAGTTAGAAAGAATCAGGTGTGAGGAAAAGGGAGAAAGTTTTGTGAGAACAGAGAGTAAATCAGAGAATGTTTTACCCTGAGGCAAGCTCATTTTTTCAGGAAAGTGTCCCTAAGGAAGAACTGTATGCTGGTTTAGGCTAATGTTGGGCTAATGCTGAGGACTGGGGAGAGAGGCAGAATCCAAATCAGAGTTTGGTTACAAGTATTTTATTCCAACTGATCAGTGGAGACAAGCAGTTCAGCCAATCGCTTATGAGGTAAGAATAGGATTCTGAAGCATCTGTGTTTGCCCTTGTCATAGGAAAACAAGGGGTCATCCATGAGTCATACCTAAGTCACACAGGAATGGTGGTTCTTTAATAAGCCATTTTCTGAAACATAAATGGTGGTGGGGGGGAAGATTTCTTCTTTTCTGTGATTATAGGTTTCAGATAAAGTTCAGTATTTTCTGTACAAATAAAAAATACCCTTTACTCATTGAAATATAATCTTAAAATCAATGTTGAGATTCAGACCTTCCTAACTGTAAATGTCACAACACAAAAGATTATATCATTTTCAAAATTTGATAACTAAGTCTAGGTATCTGTTCTATACCTACAGCAATAGATACTTTACATATGTACACAATTGAGTAGTGAACACTGAACTATTCTTTAAGGAACTGCTTATTTCTCACTTGACATTTCAGCTACAATTCAGGTCTGTATAATCATGATTTCTTTTTTTCCTACCTTATTTTTATGGGAACCATCTTATTGCAGTTTTACTTGTCTTATAAACAACTTTTTTCATTTGTTAATTAGTGTAAATTATTTAATCATTAAACACATATCTAAGTTTATGGAAATATTTAACATTCCATCTACTTGTAAACAACAAAATAATTGAGAAAATTTAAAAAAATAAAAAATATAATTAAGTCAATTATTTTTAAACTATCATAAAAATTTTCAACTGCTAAGTTTAATATTCTATTATTTTCTTCATAAGTCTGAATAAAAACCTTATTTGTAAAAGAAACTTATATTACAACTCAGAATTCTACAATTCTTTGAAATTGTTGTTATCAAAATATCTATGATACCATGATTGAGATATTTAAAAATTATGTATGCTCTTCATATTACAGGTTGATATATATTTTATTTTTTAATTAATCTTATCTATAACACAACAATATAGTAATTATATCTTTATTTTGCAGATGAGAAACTTTATAAGAGAATTGAAGTACCTAGTTAGGAAGAGAACTAAACGTTGAGCCTAGATCTTTGGAAACTAATGTTTGTAACTTTATCCATAGTACTTATTAAAAACATTTCTGGTGAATTTTTTTCATCCTAATCTATTGAATAGGTTAATAATTCTATACACACTGCTTATACATATCAAAAAGAATTCAGTGAGATCATTCTTATATGATTTAAGAAATAAGAAAAATAAGAAAAGTCAATTATATATAAATAATGTGTTAGGTATTTGAAAGTTATATAATTAAATAAGATTATATTTGTTTTGGGAGTTTAAGAGCTGGCAAAAGAAGCAGAAGTGTCTAAGGTAATTATAGTATAAGAAAAGATTATAAAGCTTACATAAAAGAAGTATATGGAAAAACCTGTGTCGACTACCATTGTTTATCCATGGTATAAATATAAATATTTATAAAATATATATATTTATTATATATAATATAAAAGAAATATAAAATATATATTTATCACTCAAATGTATTCATCAGGACACTAATTCTTAGAGTTCTAAAAATAAATTGCTCAAGGTTATACAACTAAAAACTGCAGCCATTGCCCAAATTATATTGTCTGTTCAGTATAATTCACTTCACATAGATGTTTAGGATGTGAAAATTATTTCCTATCAGGATGCTTACTTAGAATGTAACACTTATTTTCTATCAGGATGCTCACCTACCAATGTGAATTATTCATTTCACATATAGTTAGTAACTTAAATTATACATTTTATATTCATCATTTCTTAAGAATTAAGGAAACTATTAACATTTTTTCAAAATATTTCCATATTAAATACTTGATTTAATTTATTTAAGTCATTAATATATTTGTTTGAGTTGTTAAGCTCAATGGTTTTTAAAGAGTATAAATTATAGACTATAATTTATCTCAATAATTGTTTAATTGACAACACTATTTTTTATTTTCTTTAGATTTTATTTATTCCTTTTTAGAGAGATGAGAGAAAGAGAGAGAGAGAAGAAGAGGAGCAGGCAGCATCAACTCCCACATGTGCCTTGACCAGGTAAGCCCAGGGTTTTGAACCGGTGACTAAGTCGATGCTTTATCCACTGCGCCACCACAGGTCAGGCAAGAACACTTTTTATCACTTAGCAAAGAGTCTTATTTTTAGTAACTGTCTTGACCAAACTCTTGGGAACTCCTTTGTACCTTTGACACTACTGGTCTTTTTAAAATAGCATAACAACAGTAAGTGCCACAATCCTATGCTAAAGAGACTCCTCTCTATGTTTAATTGTCCTTCAGTAATTTCATATATTTTATTTAAGACAATTTGTTTCTAACTTATTTCCAATAATTTATATAATACTTCGCAGTGTAAACATTTTTGGCCTTCTCTATTTCTCCCTAAACACTTATTATATATGTTATTATACAGCCAGGTATAAATTGGCAAATTAAGTTCATTATCTTCATAAATAACACTAAAATGCTTTCAAATAAAAGCTGAAAAGCATTTTTTAATTGTTCTTCTTGATTACCTTAGCTGATTTATTTTAATCAAGGTTATCAAAGCATCCTTGGCTTATGATTACTTTTAAACTAAACAATCACTTTCTCTGTTGTAATGGCAAAATCAGGTTTGTTTATAGGCCAAAGATATGGATATAAATCAGAAATACTCTGGATAGGCCACAATTGATTTTACCTGTTTTGAAGTTAACAAGTGTCACAATTTCATAGATTCTGCAGAATACATAAGACTCCTGCTTCAGGGACAAAGGATTTTATTATTTACAGTTCAGAATGAAGTCTTAGCTTCATTTACATGCAATTATAACTGTGTCTCCCAAATCCCTTGGTAATAATGTAGAGGCAGGTCTAGGTGTACATTATGCATGTAGTGATTTTTTTATGTCACAATAAGAAAGCTTAAGGATAGGAAATGCCAATTTTAAAAGTGCTACTATCAAACCTAATCTTTGTTTGGATAGAAGACATTATCCTTATTATTCTGGTCAAGAAAGTGCCAATAGTCCTACTCATAGATGGTCCTAAAATATTTTGGTTTGCTTCGAGCACTGTCAGAGCACACCTGCTCCACAAGGGATAATACAGGTGGTGAAATCCCCAAGTGAAGAAAGCATGAGGAGCCAGAGAAAGGTGGTGCATACTTCAATGTTTTATTTCTGCTTCATCTCTGCTTATGCTGCTCCTATTCTAGCAGTGCTGGTGCAGGTAGATACAGGGCTTAGTAACTATAGTGGCATAATACCAACATTATTACATCAACCATTACATTAGTGTGGTGATGTCAACTTGCTGCCCAAAAAGCAGTCTTTTGGGCTGCTGACCTAGTAACACCTGGAACTGGAGCTGAGTCAGGCAGCCCAAATATGCATGAGAGCTGGAGCTAGGGCAAGCAGCCCAGAAAGTTCTGGGAGCTAGTTACTATTGCTTGTGTAGTTTCTGTTGTTAACCAGAGCTCACATCTTGTACTTCACTGTAAGAGTCCCCACAGCACTATAAGTGGGCATCCACATTGTTTGAAGATTCCTCAAAGTAAGCCCTGGCTGGGTGACTCAGCACTGTCCCAGGATATTTAGGTTGTGGGTTTTATCCCTGGTCAGGGCATGTATAAGAAGCAAACAGTGAGTATACAACTAAGTGGAACAACTAAGTAGAACAGCAATGTAATGTTTCTTTCTCTCTTTCCCTTGCCCTCTCTCTTTCTCTTCCTCTCCCTTAACACCTCTCTATTAATCAATGAAAAAATAATGTAATTCCATAAAGTAAAGATATGCATAGAATTATGGGTATACATAAATGGTTTGGTTTACTAACCAGTAATCAGAAAGGAGAGAAATTGAGAGATAAATATTGTTCAAAGGTCTGGAAAAGAGATATATGTGTAGACCTACAAAAATGGTAATTCAGGGTGTATTTTTTGTATGATATACCAATGCCCCCCAAAGCATTTACAGCATATATATCTATGAATGAAATGGTCATGTGGCAGAGGTGGTGGCTATTTGTGAGCCAAATATTAAAGGCTGTAATTCCCTAAGGTTAATCTTGCTGCTGCTACTGCAGAATGCCCAAGCTCTCAAAGAAGAGACTGCAGCAAAGAGCATAATTTAGCATTTACCTCTTTCCTCCTTCAATAAATAAATATGAATTACTTTTTTGCTCATTCTATAACACAGTCAAGAATATCAAAAATCCAGTTCAAATAATTATGAGGTAGCTTTCCTATTAATGCTTTCTTAAGTATAAATGAACAACCCAAAATTAGAGAGAAATTTAAAGAAAATATAAAAAATAAAAATAAACTGAAAAATATAGTTGAAAGTATTTAAACTATATTTCTGTATTTAAAATAAGATAACCTAAATATTTTAATAAACTCTAATTTTCATGTTCAGAAAGATTTTGTAATAATATAAATTAATAGGTCAAAAAAGTGAGCTAATAGAAACAAAACAAAAATTAAACACTATTAGATTTAAAACATGATTAAAAAAATCTAACTTTAGAAGAAGCAATGTTATTTTATAAATGGAGATGACTTCCCCTCCAAAAAAAAGAAAGCAAAGAAACAAAGATATTAGAGAAAAGAAAAGAACCCAAAGTGGGCATTTGTTATTCATCATCTAACTGAAAGGAATTGCAAGTAGATAAAAAAAAAATGAATGAGAAAAATTATTAAAGCAATCATAATGAAAATAATACTCTTTAACAAAACACAAATACATACAATAAACTATTAAATAGAGACAATAAGCCTGTGAAAAAAGATTTGATTTTTAAATAGAGAGTAACAAGCCAGACTAACAAAGTAATTGTCAAAAGGAGGCAAAATTATTAAAAATAGTAAAGTCAAAAAACTATATGCTCCCTGGCCGGTTGGCTCAGTGGTAGAGCGTCGGCATGGCGTGCAGAGGTCCCGGGTTCCATTCCCGGCCAGGGCACACAGGAGAAGCGCCCATCTGCTTCTCCACCCCTCCCCCTCTCCTTCCTCTCTGTCTCTCTCTTCCCCTCCCACAGCCGAGGCTCCACTGGAACAAAGATGGCCCGGGTGCTGGGGATGGCTCCTTGGCCTCTGTCCTGGGCGCTAGAGTGGCTCTGGTCGCGACAGAGCGATGCCCCGGAGGGGCAGAGCATCGCCCCCTGGTGGGCAGAGCGTCGCCCCTGGTGGGCATGCTGGGTGGATCCCAGTCCGGCGCATGTGGGAGTCTGTCTGTCTCTCCCCTTTTCCAGCTTCAGAAAAATACAAAAAAAAAAAAAAAAAAACTATCTGCCAAGAGTCGTGAGTTCATGCAAAGAATATTTTAAATTATAAAAATGCATGGATTCTTAATTTATTTTAACTATAATCATATTATTATACCTCATTAATTTTGCTAAATATGAAGATTATTTTTATCTTTTATTTGTATTTTTATGTAGAATTAAGCAGTTTTGAATATTGCAATACCTGAAAAGATTAAAGATGCTTTAAAAAACAAAACTTGTTGAGAATCATTATGTTTGATATATGATATGTGAATTTGGCAAATAGGTCTTTATGCACATTCTTTGGTAAGTGACTTGTCTTTGATATTGTTTTTAGGTGACATTGATTTTAAATTATTATGTCTTCTTCCTACCATCCCACTTATATATAAACTGATCAAAGCTATTGGCTTGACTGCCTCTTGATGACTCACTCAAAATAAAAAGAAAACTTGGGGCTAAAGTAAAATCACTACGTTTTAATTCAGAATAAGCAATAAAAGATTTTTACAATTATTGGCACAATTCTGGACCTAATGCTAGTAAGTATTAATTATTTATATTAATTATTTGCTGTGAATATTCCTGGTATATTATTTTTAAATGTCCTCAAAATATTTCTGCCTTTACTCATGCATTTATACTGTTAAAAACACCATTGCCAAACCCAAATAGTAAGTGAGAATAAAATATTTTTATTTTTAATTCCTTAGAGTCAGTTGCAAAATAAAAACTGCTAATAAAAATATGAGAGACATGGCCCTGGCTGGTTAGCTTAGTGGCAGAGCGTCGGCCTGGCATGCAGGAGTCCTGGTTCGATTCCCGGCCAGGGCACACAGGAGAAGCGCCCATTTGCTTCTCCACCCCTCCCCCTCTCCTTCCTCTCTGTCTCTCTCTTACCCTCCCGCAGCCAAGGCTCCATTGGAGCAAAGTTTGCCCGGGCGCTGAGGGTGGCTCTGTGGCCTCTGCTTCAGGCACTAGAATGGCTTTGATTGTGGCAGAGCAACGCCCCAGATGGACAGAGCATGGCCCCCTGGTGGGCATGCCGGGTGGATCCCGGTCGGGCGCATGCGGGAATCTGACGGCTTCCCCGTCTCCAACTTCGAAAAAATGCAAAAAAAAAAAAAAAATACGAGAGACACACACATAATTTGCTTGCCAAATTAAAATAATACAAAAAAAATTTTTTTAAACTTCTTAATTAAAAATTTTCATGTAGAAAACCTTGAAATTATCAATATTTTGAAAAAAATACTATTTTAAAAACTTTGATTAAGATATATAGTTGGCTATTTTTGACCCAAAATTATTTTAGATAGCATGATAATGCACTTTCCCAAAGTGATTTTTATATGTGTAAAAGAAAAACACATTTTAATGACTAACAAACAGCATGAGGAGCTGAAATCTAAGTGGGAAAGAAACAGACTTTGGAAGCTAGCACGGTTTATCAAGTAGGAGTACCAATAAATATAGAAGTATTGTAGGAGGAAGGCTGGGAACAGTTAAAAAAATCAGTTAGGATTTTCAAAATAAAATGAGTAACATGTATTTGAACTATTTAAATTACCAAATAAGGATAAACATATTTGGTTTACATACTTTACTAGCTTTTTTTTTTTTTTTTTGAATGAGGACACAATTTTTCTAACATCTGTTATTATTTAGCCCACTATGATTCTGATATTAACAGGGTTGTTGTTTTTTTTCTTATAATATACAAAGAGCATATATTTGGTATTATGAGTCAGTGATATTATAAAAGTGCTTGAAATTGTCCTCCCTTCTTTCTCCTCCTGCTTCCTTTATTTCAATTTCTCTCTCCTTTTCTCCCTTATCATCTCTCCTCTTTCATCTATTCAATGTTATAAAACACTTTGCTTATGTAACATAAAGCGTTATTCTAAATATTCTAGGTTATTAAATGTTTCTTAACAACTAACACATTAACCAATCTGATTATCATCGGGTTACTAACTACAAATAACACTAAGAAGGAATATTTTGATTTTTCTTGAATGTTTTGATAAAAACATACATTAAATTGATAAAATTGTCTGGTATAAAACACTAAAAATAAAAAGTTCTTTTTTAATTGAAGCAAATTTACATGCTTCAATTTTTTTTTTTTTTTTTTTTTTTTGAGACAGAATCCCAGCTGTGTGTAACCAGGATCCACCTGGCAAGGAAGGAGATGATCTGCCCATCTGGGCCATTGCTCTATTGCAACCGGAGCCATTCTAGTGCCTGAAGAGGAGGCCATAGAGCCATCCTCAGTACCCCAGCCACCTTTGCTCCAATGGAGCCTTGGCTGCCAGAGGGGATGAGAGAGACAGAGAGGAAGGAGAGGGGGAAGCGTGGAAGACCAGATGGGTTCTTCTTCTGTATGCCCTGGCCGGGAATAGAACCTAGGACTTCCACACACCAGGCTGCCACTCTAACAGTGAGCCAACTGGCCAGGGCCTACATGCTTCAATTTTTTATTTTTATTTTAATCTCTACAGAAGCATATCTTCTCATTTTTACCAGTAGGTTTACAAACACTACAGTGTGTCCGTAAAATCATGATGCACTTTTGACTGGTCACAGGAAAGCAACAAAAGATGATAGAAATGTGAAATCTGCACCAAATAAAAGGAAAACTCTCCCAGTTTCACACCTATTCAGTGCAGTTCGATGTGGGCTCACAGATTTTTTAGGGCTCCTTAGATAGCTATCCTGTATAGCCTCTAGAGACTCGTCACTGACTGATGGCCTACCAGCACGGGGTTTCTCCACCAAACTGCCGGTTTTCTTCAACTGCTTATCCGACCGAGTAATGTTATTCCTATGTGGTGGCACTTTGTTATAAACACGCCAATATTCACGTTGCACTTTGGTCAAGGATTCGAATTTAGTGAGCCACAGAATACACTGAAGTTTCCTCTGTTCCGTCCACATCTGGACTGGCATGGCCGTGGGCTGCTCCGCTGTATACACAGTGTTATGTCATCATCTGCACATGTGCACATACTGCCACATAATCCGACACAGAAACTGGGAGGGTTTTCCTTTTATTTGGTGCAGATTTCACATTTCTATCATTTTTTGTTGCTTTCCTGTGACCGGTCAAATGTGCACCATGACTTTACAGACATACTGTATTTTAAGCACAATTTACATCATTAAAAAAAAAAAAAAAAAAAGAATGATTTTCATTGTAATTAACAAAAATCATTGGCATAACCTTTTTTTTTTCCTTCTTAATGTTTTTTATTTTTATTTATATTTTAAGTGTGAGAGAGAGACAGAAAGACAGGGACAGGCAAAAAAAGGAAAGAGAGGAGAAGCATCAACTTACAGTGGTGAGACTTTAGTTCTTTATTGATTGCTTTCTCATATGTGGCTTGATCAGGGTCTCCAGCCAAGCCAGTGACCCCTTGATCAAGCCAGGAACCTTGGGCTCAAGTCAGCGAACTTGGGCTTCAAGCCAGTAATCTTTGGGCTCAAACCAATGTCCATGTGGTCATGTCTGTGATCCCATGTTGAAACTGGTGAGCTGGTGCTCAACCTAGTGAGCCTGCGCTCAAGCTGATGACTTTAGGGTTTTGAACATGGGTCTTCTGCATCCCAGGCTGACTCTCTATCCACTGAGTCACTGCCTGGTCAAACTTAATGTCTTATAATTTGAGAATTATACATTTAACACACAAGTAATTCTTTTTATAAACAGATGTTCTGTCTTGTTTTAAAATAATATTTTGAAAATATGTTTGAAAGGAATATCAGTTTTAAATTAGTGTTATTTGAACTTCTGTATTTACTCTGTCTTCAGTGAGATTACTTTTTTTTTGTTGAGGATAAATAGCATTTTTACTATCACTAATGATAAAAAGCAAAACCAAAACTTTTATTAAAGTCATTGGAATTCTTACTTTATTTTTTAATTATTTCACCAATTTTCATCTCATAACCATGTTTTCTTTTTCATAAATGTATAACTTCACCATCTTAAGTTAATATCAATAACTTTTTCAAATGTTTGGATAAATATGACTATTAGTAAAAGTATTATTTAAAAATGAATATGTCCATGATAACTCTTAATAAAATAAATGTTAAATAACATTTATAGTTAAAATTAAATTTAAATAATATTGCTTTATCAAAATAATGATAAAATATTGTTTAACAATATATTTTATTATAAATTCTGTCCTAAGAGTTTATATATATACATATATATATAATACATTTTGAACCTTTTTGAAATTCTATTTCTTATAGTTTCATACAATTAATCAAAACCAACTATCCCACTGAAAAATGCATATCATTGATAAAAGAAGTATGAAGCTACCTTGTTTGAAAACAATAGAGCACTATGAAAATAGTCATATTACGTGGGGCATGCATCCTAACCTTTAGGATAGTCCTGTAAAATTTACAGTAAAACTATGAAAAACTAAAGTTAAAAAAAATTATAAAGACTGACAGAGAAAAATACTCATGAAAGTGAAAGAAGACACACAATTGATTAATTCTTGATTTTTGAGCAGATATAATGGTCTAAAATCAGATAGATGCTATCATTACCATACTGAAAAAAAAATTGCCAAAGTAGAATTGCCAAACTTTGAAATTCATATAAAATATCTTACAAACATAAGGGAGAAATATATTTGCTTTCATCAAAATTATGTTCTAAAACATGAAAGTGTGCTTTTAGGCAACAAGAAACTTGCATTCAGTTAAAACATAAATTTAATAAAAATAAAAAAGAAATTAATGTAAAAAAGAGGCCAGATTGGGTAGTTCAGTTAGTCAGAGCGCCTTTCTCAAGAACCAAGGTTATAAATTCGATCCCTTCTTAAGATGAATACCAGAATCAACCAATGAATTCATAAATGAGTGGAACAATGAATCGATGTTTTTTCTCTCTCTAAAATTAATCAATAAAAAATTATAAAAGTATTTTAGTGAAAAAGAATTTAGAAAGCAATAAAAGTCTTGGTAAATATAAATGAATTCTGACTAATAAAATATTAAAATTTATGGTGACTTTTATCTTATTTATTTATTTTGAAATTAAATTTAATGTGGTGAGATTAATCAATAAGAGTAAATAGGTTTCAGGTGAACATCTCTATACCATTTGAACTGTTGATTGCATTGTGTGCCTATCACCCAGAGTCAAATCATTTTCTGTCACCATATATTTGTCCTTCTTTACTCTCCTTTCTCTCACACCCTCCCCCAGGTAATCATTTCACTCTTATCTATGTCACTGAGCATCAGTTTTAAATCCCACATATGTGGACTACATATTTGTCCCCCTTTACTCTCCTTCCACCCTTCCCTGCTCTCCCTGGTACTCACTTAAATTTTATCTATGCCCATGGGTCTCAGTTTTATATCCAACTTATGTATGAAAACATATAGTTCTTAGCTTTTTCTGACTTACTTATTTCACTTAATTATAATGTTCTCAAGGTCCATTCATGTTGTTGTAAATGTCAATAGGTCATCATTTCTTATGGCTGAGTAGTATTCTATTATATATATGTGCCACGTTTTCTTTATCCAATCCTCTATTGACAGTAGTAGAATTCAAATAATTTAACAATTAGTTCTCTGCCCTAATGACCATTTTAAGTATAAAGATATACCAAAAAGTAGTTTATTATTTTGTGCATTTAATACTTAAGTAAGAATATAAAAAGAGGTAGAGAAAAGTAGATTATGTTATGAGTTTTAAAATATTAACAAAAGTATTAAATAATATCTGACAAAAACAATGAAACTGTTATTTAAGGTATTTCTATATCACTTTTTTTCTTTTTTGTATTTTTCTGAAGGGAGAAGCAGAGAGGTGGAGAGATAGACTCCCTTATTCTTCAGACCTGGATCCACCCTGCATGCCCAATAGGAGGCATGCTGCCCACCTGGGGCATCGTTCCATTGTAACTGGAGCCATTCTAGCACCTGAGGTGGAGGCCATGGAGCCATCTTCAATGCCCATGCCAACTTAGCTCCAATAGAGTCTTGACTGTGGGAGGCGAAGAGAAGGATAGAGAGAAAGGAGAGGGGGAAGGATGAAAAAGCAGATGGGCATTTCTCCAGTGTGTCCTGGCCGGTAATCAAACATGGGAGTTGCACACCCAGGCCCACAGTAAGCCAACCAGCCAGTGCCTCCATATCACCCTTTGATTGGCATCCTCACTTGAAATTTTTTTCACCTATGGATGGAATGAACATCACTGAGGTCACTAATAATATGCTGTTGTGCAGTTGAATATTAAAAAAGAATAAGGAATGTAAATTTATATTTCCATATTGGGTGGCTGCCCAGGTTCCTACTTTATAGAGAACCCTGATTACAAGTGCCACTTTAGCAACCAGTTCACTGAACGCAACAAGAAATTAGGTATCAATTCTGCTGAACCAGTGCAAACCAGCTGAATCCCATCACTACCTACTGAGGAATACTTTGGTTGTTTCCATGTCTTGGACACTATGAGTAATGCTGTGATGAACATGAGAGTGCAAGTGATTAGCTAAAGACTGCTTTATAGAAAATTAAACCTAGTTAATTTGACATGTCAATCATCTCTGTCTGAAATTTTATTTTAGCTCAAGGTTTAGTAAATTGTCCCTGAATAGAAAAATGTTCAGGAAAAAAAAAGAAAAAAACTTGCAATATTCATTATATTTTAAAATAGAGCAAACTCTTTTTTTAAGCATTTTCTAAAGAATTTAAAGAATCACAGGATTTATTTATTTATTTATTTATTTATTTATTTATTTATTTTAATGTTTTAGTGACACAGAGAGAGAGACAGAAAGAGAGATAAGAAGCATCAACTCATAGTTTCACCACCTTAGTTGTTCATTGATTGCTATCTTATACATGTTTTGAATGGGGAGGTCCAGCTAAACCATTGACTCCTTGTTCAAGCCAGCGACCTTAAGGCTCAAGCCAGCAATCAGGGGGTCATGTCTATGATCCCACACTCAAGCCAGCTACCTCAGGGTTTCAACATTTGGTCCTCAGTGTCACAGGCTTACACTCTATCCACATTGTTACCACCTGGTCAGGCAGAGGCACAAGGTTTTAATAAACATTTATAAAAACTGGTAAAACAAGTGTAAAAAATAATAAACATATAAAATAATGTACCTACAATGACCACATGATAATTATTTTCTAGGACATAAATATATATTTACCAAAATTGACTATAATTGGTCCATAAAGATATATCAAAAAATTTCAAAGCACGTGTATTGTAGAATATGTTTTCTGAATATAGTGGGACTAAGCTAGAAACCAATAATAAAAAGTAAAATGAGTAAATTCTATCTGAAATATAATTAATACACCTGAAAATTTTCATAGATAAAAATATAAATTGTATTAACTTCAAAAATATTTTAACAGAATGATGTTTAAGACTTGCTTTGTAAAATGTAGAAGAAGCATCTAAAACAATACATACAGAAGAATTTTTTAATTTAAATGCAGAGTGAAGAAAACAGAGCCTGAAAATCAATGATCTAAAAAAATTTAGTGCTTGAAGTTAAAGAAATATTAAATCTAATAAAAAACAAATTAATTAATATATAAAAGAAAATTATTGTGACATTATGCAGACATACAATAAAGAAAGTCTAAGAGATGTTTTTTGAAAATATTAGTGTGATTAATAAATTGTTGGTGAAATTGACCTATGGCTAAAGATAGAAAGCACAAAGATCAATTTCAGAATATAAAATTTGATATCAATACATATTAATAACATTAACTTTAAAATTAATGAGCCATATATTACTTGAAATACACAGCCTGTAAAACAGATATAAGAAGTATACTGAGTGAAAGAAGTAAATCAGAAAAAACTAAGAACTATATGTTTCCACACATAGGTGGGACATAAAGATGAGACTCAGAGACATGAACAACAGTGTGGGGGTTACAGGGTGGGGGGAGGAGAGGGAGGGGGTTGGGGGAGGGGAGGGGCACAAAGATCATGGCTTTTCAGCATTTGCCATATTCCCCCCTTAATCTATAGACAGACAGCAAATATTTACGTATGGTGTTCCCACTATAAAGACTGCTGTCTTAGGGACAAATGCTGATAAACTATTTCAGCAGTTCATCCTTCTTCAAAGACTTATATGTTAACATAGAGCTCCATGTTTCATAGGACATACTCAAGCTCACTCCATGCTCCCTGGTGCTTATAGCACAAGGGAATGCCCCCCCTTTTTTTTTTTTTAGTATTTTTTCTTTTATTTATTTATTTTTTGTATATTTCTGAGGATGGGGATGAGGAGGCAGTCAGACAGACTCCTGCATGTGCCTGACTGGGATCCACCTGGCATGCCTACCGGGGGGAATGCTCTGCCCATCTGGGATGTTGCTCTGTTACAACTGGAGCCATTCTAGCGACTGGGGCAGAGGCCATGGGGCCATCCTTAGTGCCCAGGGTGGATTTGCTCCTGTGGAGCCTTGGCTGCGGGCGGGAGGAGAGAGACGAAGAGGAAGGAGAGGGAGAGGAGTGGAGAGGTAGATGGGCGCTTCTCCTGTGTGCTCTGGCCAGAAATCGAACCCAGGAATCCTGCACACCAGGCCAATGACTCCGACGGGTCTACCATATCATGCTTTTTACTTAAAAAAAAAATAAAAAAAATTACATTTCTTTTGAATGCTGATGAACAGGAGACATCAAATCTTTTTCGCCTGCAAACTACTACCTTCTTTATTAGATCTAGCTAATAACACTGTTCTGTCTTTTTTCCAAATAGCTCCAGATATATGGAAAAGATTTATATAGGCGGAAGGGGATCCTCAAACCCCTCAGCGAGATCTTCTGAGAATGGCTTTTAAGATACCTAGAGGCAGAAAAAGCCCAATAGAGATCAGGGGAACTACCAGCTTTTAGGATACACCCTTAAGGGCTCCAACACCCCAAAGGGTCTCATAGGATGCCATCTGGGTCCTGCTTCAATAGTGGAAAGGAAGGTCATTGAGCTAAAGCCTGCCAGGCTTTCACGCCTCTGCTGTGAGGAAACAGGGACACTGGAAGGTGGGCTTCCCCCTCGCTCCTCTAAGGGAGGGTTCAGTCTCTTCCAGCCCTGCTCCAGCCACCTATGACCTAACCTTGCCCAGAAAGCTGGGGTTTGCCACTGAAGGCTGAAGGTGCCCAGGGCCGTCGGCCCCATCTACGACACTGTGGACGAGCCTAGGGTATTTCTTCCAAGAAGCAGGTAAACTGATCTCATTCGCACAAGGGCCACTTAACTATGTTTTGCCTGAATAGTCAGGTTTTTTATTCTTCCCTCAAAGATCTCTGTTGTGGGTGTTGATAGTCCTATTTTCTGCTGCTTTCCTTAATATATAGTGTTTCCTTTATCCCTCCTACCTCAATGCCCCACTCATATTTCAGGCTGAGACCTACTCTTAATTTAGAGCTCTCTTTCCTCCTTTTGCCAACTTGTATTATGAATTTACCTTTGCCACCCAGCTTAGTGTATCCCAAGGTTCTCTTTACCAGGCCACAGTCACAGAGCTCCAGGGAAAAGCAACCTGGTCTCAACTCTCCAGGCAGAGGAGAACAGAAGCTCCATATCCACGCATGCTGCAAATGGCTTTTTCCAGTCTGCCTGAATCATTACCAGCTAGAAGCAGCGGTCATTGGGACTTGGACATGAGCTGCAAAGCATAGAATGGTGACAACAAATCCAGTGCCACGCGGACTTTTCCTGTGGGGAACTTTCCTGGACTCCTGCTCCCTGTGACAGCTCCTAACAGACTGAACTGTGGTTGGGTTGCATTTTTCAGGGATTTGGCATGGTGATGGGGCCAACTTGGACTTGGGGAACATGTTAAGGACACTACATGTTAGTGCCCAGGGTGGATTTGCTCCTGTGGAGCCTTGGCTGCGGGCGGGAGGAGAGAGACGAAGAGGATTCTTCGTATTCATGGATTCTTGCTGTATTGGCCAAGAGTTTGCTTAAAGGCTGTTAATCACTGTAAAAAAAATAGAGGACTGGATGAAGAAGATGGGGCACATATACACCATGGTATATATTTTTTTTTTTTGCATTTTTCTGAAGCTGGAAACAGGGAGAGACAGTCAGACAGACTCCCGCATGCGCCCGACCGGGATCCACTCGGCACGCCCACCAGGGGACGACGTTCTGCCCATCCTGGGCGTCGCCATGTTGTGACCCTCCTGGGTGTCGCCATGTTGCGACCAGAGCCACTCTAGCGCCTGGGGCAGAGGCCACAGAGCCATCCCCAGCGCCCGAGCCATCTTTGCTCCAATGGAGCCTTGGCTGCGGGAGGGGAAGAGAGAGACAGAGAGGAAGGTGCGGCGGAGGGGTGGAGAAGCAAATGGGCGCTTCTCCTATGTGCCCTGGCCGGGAATCAAACCCGGGTCCTCCGCACGCTAGGCCGACGCTCTAACGCTGAGCCAACCGGCCAGGGCTCACCATGGTATATTATTCAGCTAGGAGAAAGGGTGACATCGGATCACTTATAGCGGAAGGGTGGAGTCTTGGTAGCATTGTGCGGGGTGAAATAAACGAATCAGAAAAAAACAGGAACTGTAGGATTCCATACATTGGTGGGACATAAAAGCAAGACTAAGAGGCATGAACAGGAGTGTGGTGGCTATGGGGGGTGGGGGGAGGGAAGGAGGGAGAGGGGGAGGGGGAGGGGTACAGAGAGAACTGGATGGAGGGTGGCAGAGGACGATCTCTCTTCGAGTGATGGGTATGCAACAGAACTAAATGACAAGATAACCTGGAAATGTTTTCTTTGAATGTATGTACCCTGATTTATTGATGTCACCGCATTAAAATAAAAATTTATTTATAAAAAAAAAAGAAGTATAAAAATTGCACAATACCAGAATTATAAAAGAACTTAAATCCACTGTAAAAATATAAGAATCCATGGCTATTTGTTCACTAGTTAATTATTCAGTACAATTATGGAATAAAGTGTATCTATATCCACCAGAACAAGCAGTGGAACACTAGATAGAGAGTCAAACTGGGATATGGAAGACCCAGATTTGAAACCCCGAGGTTGCTGGCTTGAGCACAGGCTCACTAACTTAAGCACAGGGTTGCTGGCTTGAG
Organism: Saccopteryx bilineata; assembly: GCF_036850765.1. Lineage (NCBI taxonomy): Eukaryota > Metazoa > Chordata > Mammalia > Chiroptera > Emballonuridae > Saccopteryx > Saccopteryx bilineata. Next base: position 67,724,494 of record NC_089495.1, on the reverse strand, counting down.
TGTGGGATCATAGACATTGGCTTGCACCCAAACGTCGCTGGCTTGAAGCTCAAGGTCGCTGGCTTGAGCAAGGGGTCACTCATTCTGCTGTAGACCCCTGGTCAAGGCATATATGAGAAATCAATCAATGAACAACTAAGGTGCCACAAAGAAGAACTGACATGCTTCTTATCTCTCTCCCTTCCTGCTTCTCTTTCCCTATCTGTCCCTCTTTCTGATTCTCTCTCTGTCTCCGTCAAAAAAAAAATTAATTAAAAAAATATTTTATAAACACTGAATTACTTGCTTCATGGGATCACATGACCAATATATCAAAACTAGACAGGATTATTACAAGAAAGGGAAATTACAGGCCAATATCTCTTTGAAAATTGATGCAAACAACCAAGAAAGTATATACAGCACTTGTATCTAGTGCTGTATATATTTATATATTTATACATATATGTGTTTGTATCTGTGTTTGTATTATATATATTTATAAAAGGAATAAACTCATGTGAATTCATTTGAAAACTAATATATTTGTTCATTATTAATTTCAATCATTGTTATCTATGAAATTGATATAATACCGAACTTATGTTCATTGGATGCAAGAGATGGTAAGAATCCTTTAGCAAGCTAGGAGAAGATAACCACATTGCATAATAACAGCATTTACAAATGATCAAATGATCTCTAACAAACTTCATGCTGAAGTGTGCAATAATGAAAGTTTGAGATTTAGAATAAGAAGGCAATACCTACTATCCCAACTTGTATACAACATTGAACTAGAAACTTGAACAAGTGCAATAAATAAGGAAAAGAAATAAAAGTTATAGGAATTTAAATATGATTAAGTAAAACTTCCTTTATTCATAGTTAAAATAAGGGTGTACATTGACATAAAAATAATACACAGAAATGAATTTAACACGACTTCAGGGATATCAAGAACATATATACAAAAATAATTTATATTACCATATTCAAACCCAAAAGAGAATATGAATTTGAGAACACCATGTTTAATAGTATCAGAGATTTCATATATATATAAATTATTTATGATATGCAAAGTAACTAATACTAAACTAAAAAACATAATTGAGAAAAATAAAATTTACTGGAAAATAAATGATGCTCATGGATTGGAAGATGTTACCATTTGAAGATATCAATTAAGTTGACCTATAAATTCAATGAAATATTAATTAAAATGTTAGCTGTTTTGTGCAGGATTAAAATCTATTTATATAAGTTACATGGAAATTCAGATGTCCAGAAATAACGAAGACACATTTGCAGAAAGAAAAAGAAAGAGGTCTTAACGCATATTGACTTATAAAAGCCACATTAAATAAAGGAAATGCTAAGTAGAAAGCCTGGTCCAAAAATCTACATATTCTGATATCTATATATAAAGTTCAAGGTTAAGTCTGACCAGGCGGTGGTGCAGTGGATAGAGCGTCGGACTGAGATGTGGAAGACCAGGTTCGAGACCCCGAGGTCGCCATCTTGAGGGCGGGCTCATCTGGTTTGAGCAAAGCTCATCAGCTTGGACCCAAGGTCGCTGGCTTGAGCAAGGGTTATTCGGTCTGCTCTAGCCCCACAGTCAAGGCACATATGTGAAGGCAGTCAATGAAGAGCTAGTGTCGCAACGAAAAACTAATAATTGATGCTTCTCATCTCTTTCCATTCCTGTCTGTCTGTCGCAATCTATCCCTGGGGTTAAAGGCTTGTTGGGGGCCTAAGGTGGCTACTGGGATGATGCTAATATTTGATTTCTCTATCTAAAGTATATTTATATTAATGCATTCACTTTATGAATATTCAATAAGTCAAGCACTTATGATTTAGGAATTTTCACATAGGTATATAATACTTCAATAAACATTTATTGTAAAATGTGTATTACATGTGCATGTATGCACTAACTTTACAAGTAAATACACTGAGTCAAAATTAAATAACTTTACAAGTTTATAGTTTATCAGAGCCAAGACAAGTATATATTTATTTATTTTTATTCAATCCAAAATTTGAGTTCTTATATAATAATTATACTATCTCTGATGAAAACCTGACGTTTTTCAATGGGAAAAATAAAAATTTAATTAGTTACATGTTTGGAAAAAAGAATGGAAAAGTTAGAGTAATTAGAACCTAAACTAATTTTAAGAAAGGAAAAGTGACATGGATTAAGGTTATGCCCTTTATTGATTCTACACATTAAGTCTTTTACTTAAAGACTGAAGAAATACACAATTAGAAAGGTTTTTAAAGTAAAATGATTAATGGATTTAATATTGCCTTGATCTCAGAGCAGTTTGTTGTTTTGAGCTGAACTGAGATTTTTTGGGGAGGTTTCATAGAAAGATATGATCATTTTCCAAAACTCTTCAATTCATCTACTTATATGAATATAGTTTATCAACTGCTGAATATAGATGCTAGTTGTACATTTGCTTATGATTGTCTGTATTCTTGATCCTCAAAAAATATAGTTAGGATTAATATCCTAACCATTTGGTTCCAATTCCTTTCTATTTTGTCATTCCCATTATTTCATTCGGTGTTTTTTTCTCATTTTTGTGACTAGTGTAATCTTTTAATTTAACATGTTGCTAATCTGATTTTAGAAACTCACTTCTCAGATTATTCATTAAATAATTATCCTAAGCATTAACATGGCCCTCAAAGATTTTTTTCTACACATGAAGGCAAATATTAATCACATATATCTTACTGACAAATGGAATACATACTTTATCACACTGGCTAAGGAAAATGTTTATACTTTCAAAAGAATAAATTTCTACTCCAGTTCCAAACTGACAGCCAGCCACTATCCATTTGCTTTTAAACAAATTAAGGATAATTAGGATTACTGATAGAATGTAGTTTAACTACAACCCTTAGCAAAGGAAGGGGTGTGTGTGTGTGTTTGTGTGTATGTATGTGTGAATATATGTGTTATTTTATTTTCTTTCAGGACAACTGTTTTAGATCATCTAGTGTTCCTGAAATAAAAACAATTTGATGATCATTTATACCAGCAGAACCCGGGGCATTCTAAAGAGAAAAACAGGTTACTTTATTTGGATAATTTTAGAGAAAAAATGTAAGGGTTTTCAACAACTAGTTGGTATTAAATAAAGTATTCTCAGAATTCTGAATCTATTATTTCTTGATTGACTTACTTTGGAAATAGTATGCCCAACTTAAATTATCTTTCAGAAATTTTTCTGTCAGAATAAAATAGAGTTGGGAGATTTTCTTTTACATGGCCCATTTTTAAAGCTTGCACTTTGTGAATGTTTATAATATTATTCTCTTGCCAAATATAGCACCTTTTGTCTAAAGTGAATAATACATATTAAAATTCATAACAGCTGTGTGAGTTTTAGAAAAAGAAGCCATGATGTGACAATCAAACAGTATAGTGTACAATTCAGTCTTTTAAATTCATTTTCTTGTCAAGCAGTGGGTGACCTATGTGTCATATATGCACATTTTGTTATAAGAAATGTTTAGGGTTTGTCATTTAAGCACTAGATTTGCCATCTCTACATTCAAGGAATTTAAAATTATACTCTCAACTGACTTGAATTTGATTAATGTTTTATTGTATTTCTTTTTTAATTGTAAAAATGATAATGTTGCTGCTTCAAGATCCTTTAGAAAATGCTTAAAATAAACTTTGCTCTATTTTAATTTTTTGTGGGTTTTTTTGTGTGACAGAGACAGAGAGAGGCAGAGAGAGGGACAGATAGGGACAGATAGGAAGGAAGAGAGATGAGAAGCATCAATTCTTTGTTATGGCACCTTAGTTTCTCATTGATTGTTTTCTCATATGTGTCTTGACCGTAGGCCTTTAGCAAACCAAGTGACCCCTTGCTCAAGCCAACGACCTTGGACTCAAGCTGGTGAGCCTTGCTCAAATCAGATGAACCCACGCTCAAGCTAGCGACCTTGGTGTTTCGAACTGGTGTCTTCTGTGTCCCAGTCTGACGCTCTATTCACTGTGCCACCGCCTGGCCAGGCAACTCTATTTTAAAATATAATGAATATCGTGACTCTTTTCACCTTAACATTTTTCTGTACTGGGACCATTTACTAAACCTTGCCATAAAATAAAGTATCAAACAAAGATTATTGACATGCCAAATGAATTAAGATTAATTTTCTATAAAACTGTCCTTCTTTAATCACCTGCAGATTTTGCTCAAATGATGAGACCTAAAATTCCACATTTCTAACAAATTCCCATGGTCTTAGTCTATGAATCACATTTAGTACAAGATTTAATGCAATTATATTATAAAAATATTTCTACATTGAAACATCTCTATAGGACAACTAAAATATATGTAGCTAAGGAATGTAAGTAGCAGTCATATATGAAAAGCTAATTTTCATTTAATATTGTAACTAAAGAAAGTTGTTTTAATAATCATCTTCATTTGAGTTTAGAAAAGATGTTACTGTGTACTTTACAAAGTTCAGGTACTAAAGATGGGGTCCCATAGACTTCCTCAACATATTCTCAAAGGTAGGAAGATGTGAGCTATCTGCCTACTCAAGTTATTACTTCAGAAAGAATATGAAGCTTAATTTGTAAGAGTTCAGATAACTCAGTGGATGGTAGTTTGTGTCTGGATTCTTTTCCCCATTCCTGCAATAAAATATTAGTATCATCTAATATTTATCAGAAAGCTGAATAAGAAGTTTACCTCTCATAATTTACCAGTTTAATAAATTTTGTATATACCAATTTTGCTTATAATTAAAAATATGAGAGAAAATTTACTTCTGGAAATATGTTAAAATGAAAGCTGCTTAACTGACATTGTCTACAGCTCATGTCATTTACTTATTAAAAATGCATTTTTATAGTATTCTATAAATTAACATAGGTATAATTTTCTACTACATGTAGAGATTCCCTACATACAGAGATTTCAATTCCCTAATATCTTAAGGAAATAAGGTTTCTGTTTTTTCTTTCTGTATGATATTCATCATCAGGTAATCAAAAATGTCTCCTAAAGTTAGCATTATATTGAACTACTTATAAAACTATACTTCCTAGATTTTTTCCACTTATGCTGAATAAAATTTCATCATGAAGAATGAGTCATGATGGCTGACAAATTACTGCTGGTGACTAAAATTTCCATCTATTTTTATAGGCTGGGTATACACAGTCTATTAAATACTGTGTTTCTTTATCTTACTACTGAGTCATCAGTTGACAATGAGCTCACCAGTAATAGTTCTTTCAAATGCTTTGTTATGTAAATAAAGTGTCATATATCTGGTGTTCAAAGAACGTGAACAACTAAGTTCCAAGACATTAGTCTACGCATAGAAGAAAGAGGAATGACAGGTTTTCTAAGATATTTTGTTTTTATAAGCAGATGGAATGTAGAAAAATTATGGAAAATCTTTATCTACAAAGGATAAAAACTGCTATTGAAAATAGTTGTCTTAAATGAAATTGCATCAATAAATTTTCATAATTAAATAAGTTATTTATATGGATTAGAGCTATTGTTCCAATTCCTAATATGCATTTTTTTCATAACTAAAATGTCTTTCTGTTTTGAAAAACAAATCAGAGATAGATAATAGGGTTTCCCAAATAAAAATTACTCTTGAAACAAAAATATAGGTAACTATGTCATTATTAAAATGCAAAATACATATGATAAAAATACTACAAAATAAATCATCTCATTCAACTAATTTTAGTTTAATATACAACTGTATTGGTGCAGATTATTAAATTAAGGTATTAGTACTCAATGATCTGTCAACCTGTAAGTGAAAAAAAAGACATATTAATAAAATACAGTAAATTAATTAGTCTTAAACAGGAGCCATAAGTATCAGCCCTGCCCTCATTTTACCTACTTTATTTTCAAGGACATTTACAGCTTTTTACCATTGTTTAGGGGAAACCTTTGAGTTTTTTTATCCATTAGTAGATTATCTATACCTATATACAAATAATTCATTATTAAGGTTTATGAATATGTAAAGAATATTGGGAACTAATCATGAAAATGAGGTCTATATGTTCAAAAACTAATTATGTACAGATTTAGGTTAAGTATTGATGTTAGCTGGCCCTTAGATTTTAATTTAGGCTTTTACTTCCATGTTTATTAAAATACTTTAATATAGACATATAACTATATCACTAAAATTTAAAATAAATCAGAATTTTGCTCATGTTACAATAGAACTAGCAAAATAGTTATGGTTTCTTTATCCTTTGTTGTTACTCTTTCTTAACAAAGAAGAATAGTATTCAATACTTGAAACAAAACAGTTGATTTTCACAGAGTTCAGAAATAAAGTGTGTGTACACAATTCATCAATATTGCATTTTCAGATTGGTCTGCCTTTAAAGAACCTCTTAACTGCTTCCTCAATTTTTTGAGTTCTTTATTCAAAGTTCAACTTTTCAGGAAGGATATCTTAGCAACTCTAAAATTGCATGCCTCTCTCCATTTCAGTAGTTTATAGTGCTCTCTCTTGATTTCCTTTTTAACATCTCATAAAATTTATTTACATATTCATATTATCTATGTCTTCCTTTAAAATATAACCACAATAAATCAAACAACGTTTTTTTAAAGGTTTTCTGTATTCAACTGAAACATCCAACATATAGTATGTACTCAATAAATATCTGTTCAAGTGAATGAACAATGTCAATCTTAGACTTCATCTTCATGTCCCCTTTTCTTCTTCTTCACGTCTAATCTTCCTCTGACTCTTTCCTATAAGGATACTTATGATGGCATTAGAGCCTACCTGAATTATCCATTATTATCTCTTTCTCTTAAATTCTTTTTTTTTTTTTTGTATTTTTCTGAAGCTGAAAACGGGGAGAGACAGTCAGACAGACTCCCGCATGCGCCCGACCGGGATCCACCCGGCACGCCCACCAGGGGACGATGCTCTGCCCACCAGGGGGCGATGCTCTGCCCCTCCGGAGTGTCGCTCTGCCGCGACCAGAGCCACTCTAGCGCCTGGGGCAGAGGCCAAGGAGCCATCCCCAGCGCCCGGGGCCATCTTTGCTCCAATGGAGCCTTGGCTGAGGGAGGGGAAGAGAGAGACAGAGAGGAAGGAGGGGGTGAGTGTGGAGAAGCAAATGGGCGCTTCTCCTATGTGCCCTGGCCGGGAATCGAACCCGGGTCCCCCACACTCCAGGCCGACGCTCTACCGCTGAGCCAACTGGCCAGGGCTCTTAAATTCTTTATGTAAATTAAAATGACTCTTTTTCCAAATAAAGTAACATTCACAGTTTCCAATAATTTTCCAGAAATAACTACATACATAGACACTCCGTTATAAGGACAACTTGGAGACATAAAGAATGAATGTGTTTAATGAAGATTATGCAGAAATACACATACAGCCTGATTCTAAACAGATATAGTGACATCACTTTTTCCTGTTTCCTCTTCTCCCTTTTCCCTTCTTTCATACCTTTCTTCCCTCCCATTTGGCTTCTTTTCTTCCCTATTCATGTCATATCTTATCTCCTTCTTTTTTACCACTTATATTTACCAAGACTTCCTTGCTTGTCTTTTATCTTAAAATTTCATGTCCTGATGAAGAGCAGAGCAAGATAAACATCCATGTGGAGAGGAGACTTGGCATGTGAAGGGGTCATAGCCCACAGCAAAGATGGAAGGTTCCAAATAGGGATGAGTCCTGACCTTACTTCCAGAGTCTGAGCAGGACAAGGATGGTATCCATGCACAGGCAAGGCTTGGTATAAAGTTTCCAAATGCAAGCTCTGAAGTTATTGGTGACAGATGTGGTCTACTATCAACCCTGAGCTTCACAGCACATTTTTCTTAAGTATGCCAGAATACAAGTTTTATCTATCTCGTGATTCTGTAGGTCGTTATATAGGACTTTATAAATCAAGTAGGTCACAGCCTGTAAACCTTCTAACTACTCACTCCTCAGGAGGGGGGAGAAATTTTCTTGTTTTTACTCTCTATAATGTTGGCTGGTTCCTCAATAAGGGCTGCTCCCTTAGTCCTTGTTTCCTCTTTGTAAGATAATGCATTGCATGTGCATTTGTTATCTGTTTCTGTGGGAATTGGGGCTTAAGAAACTACAGTATTTATGCTGACACTCTGGCTGTTGACTTGCTGTGTCTAACGTTTTTCTTTATATCCAGGAGTCTTATATCTTCTCTCAGCATCCATATAACACTAGCAGGTTAATTTCTTTAGCTTGCAAGAAAGGTAAATTTTCAGACACTTCAATCTTCATGATAGAGCATTTTCACATATAGTTTGCCTCATCATGAAGGATCATAGTTTAAGCTGAGTGAGGAGGAATTAACACAGTGTTGGTGTCTGGATATTCAGGGCAGGGCAGGGGTGCTGGCAGCGGCCCAAGAGTGAATGAGAGCTCTAATGAAGTTAAAAGTATATTAACATGAGGGAGAAAGTGGCAGAAGTAATGGCAGATTGGTTGACTATAGGGACATTTATCAAATAATTAAATAAATTAGGTATAATTGTAGCAAGCATTAAAATGTTTAAAATGTGTAAAAATAAAAATGAATATACCTTGGGTGATATTAAATTGGAATGGGTGTATAATTGATAATGCTTTGTTTATATATGCACATAGATAATTATAAAAATGAATATGCATGTATAGACCCATGTGTGTATTAATATATGTATATGTTTTACTATGTGTATCCACACATCCTCTATCTCTACAACAGAAAATTTTGGGTCAGTGATTGCCAAATTAATAAACACACCTAACACCATGATTCCACTAAAGAAACATTTGTTTGAAGAATAATTGATTATCAGGAGTTAGTATGAAACAATATAAGGTAGATCTATAACTTCTGGTAATATCAAAATAAAAGAATTACTCAATTGATGAAAGGACATATCAAAAGCTTAAAGAGATCCTTATGGGCCAAGTCTGTACAATTTGAGTCTAAAAATAAATGATTAAATGGATTAGAACCCATCAAACAAATAAAAAACTATAAGTCCATACTGATATAAGTAATAAATTCATTGTGAGATGGACAAGCTATTAATATAATATCAAATAATTTTCTAAAAAATAGTTAATTAAAAATGAGGACAAAACATAAATTTAGGCTCTGGCCAATTGGCTCAGTGGTTGGAGCATCAGCGTGGCACACAGATGCCCCATGTTCAATTCCCAGTCAGGGCACACATGAGAAATGACCATCTGCTTCTCTTCCCCAGTGGCTCGATTGGTTCAAGCATAGGTGCTGAGGATAGCTCAATTGGTCCAAGCGTTGGCACAGAGAGGGGTTACTGGATGGATCCTGGCCGGGGCACATGTGGAAGTTTGTTCTTCTCTCTCCCCTCTTGGCACTTAAACAGTTCAAAATTATATTGAGGAAGCTTGGTGACCAAAATGATCAAAGTGTCATCAATAATTGTACAAATCAAAATAGTGTTTTCTGTAGTATACAATCTGAGGAATATATCATGTCTTTAATGTTCCAAATATTCTTTAGTTATGAATATTCTCCTGACCCAATTTGAAGATTATACTACTAAATAATTGGCCTATAAAATACAAATGTGACAACACTATGAAACCTAATGAAGTCAAAAGAACTTTTTCAGGCTAAAGTAAAGACTAAAATTATACATTTATTAATTCATGTATTGTTTATCTATGTAATATCTTTCTAACCCATTAGAAAGAAAGCTTGATGGAGTTATGAACAGTACTTTGTTTACTCCTGTAACCACATTGTTTGGAGGGTGTTTGCCAGATAGATTATCAATAAGTATACACTAAATGAAAAAAATAAAACAAAATAAAATACAATGAGAGCTAACAACAAAATGCAGCATATGATTCTGAACTATGTCATTTTTCTATTTAGAACATTTTAGAGCCCTGGCAGTTGGCTCAGTGGATAGAGCATTGGCCCTGGGTATGGATATCCTGAGTTCGATTCCTGATCAGGACACAAAGGAGAAGCAACCATCTGCTTCTCTCCCCCTCCCCCTTCTCTCCCTCTTCTCCTCCTGCAACCAGTGACTTGATTGGTATGAGCATTGGCCTCAAGCACTAGAAATAGCTCATCAATCAAGCATTGGTCCCAGTTAGAGTTAACTGGTGGATCTGGGTCAGAATGTGTACAGGTGTCTGTCTCACTATCTCCTCTCCTCTCACCTCAAGACAAAACAAACAAAACAAACAAAAAAAACCACCAAAACATGTTAAGATGATTGGTGAAACTTGAAGAGCATGGATTAAAATATAATAATGTATCACTGTTAACCTCAATTATTTATTTATTTATTTATTTATTTATTTATTTATTTTTAGTGTGTGTGATAGAATGAGAGAGAGAGACAGGGACAAACAAGAAGGAAGAGAGATAAGAAGCATCACATCATACGTACTGCACCTTAGTTGTTCATTGATTGTTTTCTCCTATGTGACTTGACTGGGGGGTTCCAGTCAATAACTCCCATACCCACATAAGCCATAGACCATGGCCTTCAAGCCAGAAACCTTGGGTTTAAACCAGCGACCATAGGGTCATGTCTATGATACCATGCTCAAACTGGTGAACACATGTCCAAATTGGTGAGCCCTTGTTCAAGCAAGAAGAGACTGTGCTTAAGCTGACAAACTTGGGGTTTTGAACCTGGGTCCTCAGCATCTCAGGTCAACACTATGGATTTTGCCACTGCCTGGTCAAGCTAATCTTCTCAATGTGATTGTCTCTTTCATAATTTTATAGAAGAGTATTTGTTAGAAGGAAATTTGTTGCAAGAAAATACAGGGTACCTTCAATATGCTAGAAACCATGTTTCTTACTAATTTAAAGGTGAATAAATAAATGTAGTTCTTCAAATAATTCATTAAAATATTGTACTTTTGGAAATATGCTTAATCCTTAAAGAGACTTTTAAAATATTTTTAAAAAACCATGAGAGGTGAGGAAAGAATTATTGCATAGTAAAGCACAATAAACAAAAATACTTAGATATTTATAAAATAAATATTTTAAAATAGAAAAGATTTAAGAAAACGTCATATTTATTTTATATTTCTCATTCTATTTTCAAATGCTCAAATATGTAATTTTATATTTTTAGAGAAATAAAATTTAAGTTGGTGTATGACTGAATACTTGCAGTGGGAGTAATTCTGGACTTCTAAATTCAGCCTTTGAATTCCACTACCTTGTGCTGACTTACAAATAATTCTCTTTCTTCATTATTATTCTCTATCACATCTTTCTTTTTATTATCAGTTGAAAGCTTCTTTTTCTTGCACACTATTTTCAGTTATATCAACTTACTAGTAATCTAACTAGGGTGCATTACATTACTGGTTAAAAGAGAGTAATTTGCACCATATGAAATTATTTAAACCTGATATAAAATTATTTAAAATATCTTTTTTATTGTATTTATTTTTAGCCACAAAAATGGAAGAAAAAATTATTTATGTTATTGTTATTTTACTCATATTAACCAATACCTTTTCCTGAAGAATATGCTTATGTAAAAATTCATCCCAAAATATATTTTAATTGAGAAATAGTGTGATTAGAACATTTTTATCTATCTATATTTATTTATGATTATTTAAAAAGTGATAATTTATTACATTGAAGATATTTAAAATGCCTTATTAACTGTATACCAATGGAGTCGAAAAGAAATATATTAATTTATTAGTGTTTATAACACAGTAAGTGAATATAAACATTGCACTCTTCTAAAGAAAAGGCATATGGAAATATGAAGTTCAACAAAGTGATTAGCTCCTATTTATGTCTCTCAATCTACATAGCTGTATCAGTTTCTTCTCAGTTAGTAGGTTTAAGCCTTTAAGGATAACATTTTCCAAATCCTAATGAATTAAGTAATTCTTAAATTATGCAAACTAAGACATACAGTAGAAAAATAAGTTGGATAATCAACTTTTTAAAAGAGACAAATATAACCTGACCTGTGGTGGCGCAGTGGATAAAGCGTCGACCTGGAAATGCTGAGGTCGCCCGTTCAAAACCCTGGGCTTGCCTGGTCAAGGCACATATGGGAGTTGATGCTTCCAGTTCCTCCCTCCTTCTCTCTCTGTCTCTCCTGTCTCTCCCTCTCCTCTCTAAAATGAATAAAAAATAAAAAAATAAAAGAGACAAATATAATAGTAAATATTGATGCCTGAACCTTTACAATATTTTGTAAACAATAAGGGCAATGTTCATTTCATCAGCTAATTACATGCATTCATTCTAAATATTCATTTCATTTTTTGGAGAAAAGAATATTCCCCTAGTGATATGAAATGGAGGGAGTTCCTAAATAACTGCTTTAAAACTTAAGAAAAGAAGTGTTAAATCAAATTTCCATAGACAGTACATTTTCATATTTGGAGGAATTAATTGTAAATTGTTATATAGCAATGTATTTCAGTTTCTTTGGAGTACATCTACAGGCTATATATTTACTTCATTTTAGTCAGTGCTAACTTCCATTAAATTTACCATTTTGAAACTTTCTTCTTATAGAAAAATAGAAAATAAAAAAATTACATCAGAGGCTAGCAATAAAGTATATCATCGATTTCTAAGTTAGAGGAAATTATGTTCAGTTTGTGTTTTGCATAGGTGGTGTATATTATAGACTTCCCATTATTGCTATTTTTTTCCTTTAAGAATATGTCTTATTTTATAAATATTCTTTTGAAATACAGGTCTTTAAAAAAGGAATACAGCAGTGTACTTTGTTTAATCAACAGAAGACACTATTAGTATCATAAATTTCCTTGTTCTATTTCTACCTGTATTAATGCAGCTGCAATATGAATTAGGTTTTAAATAGTCATGCTACAATTGGAAATTATTATTTACTTGTTTTGTTTATAGTTAAGGTTGTTTTGCATCTGTTGTTATGAAACCATATTTATTATTCTTATAAAGTTACTTTATGTGTATTAATCTCGATTATATTTAACTTGTTCATTTTGGTCATAACCTAGTTCTTTTTAAAAATTTTTTCTTTTTATTGATTTCAGAGAGAGAGAGAGAGAGAACATTAATTTGTGGCTCCACTTATTCTTTCATTTATTGGTTGATTCTTGTAGTGCCCTGACCAGAAACAAACTAGCAAAGTTGGGGTATTGGGACAGCAATAGAAATACCCAGTCAGCATTCTTGTATCTTTCTGAAGACTGACTCTTATCAAGAACATTTGGAATAAAAATATTATTATGTATTTTATTCTGTCATAATTATTATGCACTCTATTGTGTTACCAACATATTTTGTTTTACTTCTAAAAGATTAAAATAGAAACATTTGTAACTAAAATAGAAGTTATATAACATCTTAAAACTATTGAAATTTAACCCTGAAAAATTAATAGGAGGGTCTTCTCCTGAAAGCCAAACATGTGGCCAGCATATTTAATTTAACATAAAAATCCCAGAGACTTTATTCCAAAATGCAATATGAAACAATGTGTCAGACTACAATATCCAAAGATGGCCACAACAACAGTTGCCATTCTATATCTTCTCATTTGACCTAAACATTTTTCTCATTAAGAGATAGAATTAATACCTCTTCCTTAGAATCTGTAGACTCACTGTAAGCAATAGAATATGGTACACATAATGTGTGTAAGTAGAAAACTAAGTAAGAAAAGGTGGTTTCACATTGCTGTGTTCACAGAGAGTATATGGCTATTGTGCTAAGGACAAACAGCAAGACTAGGAGTAGGTGCTCTGGCAAACAGTCTGGACTAAAACCCAAGCCTTCAGCCAGCATCGCTTGCTAGACGTGTAAGTGAAGAAAGCTTCGATGATTCCACTCCTTAGCTCTTGAGTCACCTTTAGGGGACAAATGTTCACAGCTTATGCCCCTAAGTATGAAGCAGCAAACACAAGCTATTCTGACTGGGTCCTGTCTGAAGGGCTAGCACATAAAAACTTTGTTACAAAGTCTTTGTTTTAAATTGATAAGCAATTTGTTTAGATCAGGGTCCCCAAACTACGGCCCGTGGGCCACATGCGACCCCCTGAGGCCATTTATCTGGCCCCCGCTGCACTTCTGGAAGGGGCACATCTTTCATAGGTGGTCAGTGAGAGAAGTATAGTTCCCATTGAAATATTGGTCAGTTTGTTGATTTAAATTTACTAGTTTGTTATTTTAAATATTGTATTTGTTCCCGTTTGTTTTTTTACTTTAAAATAAGATATGTACAGTGTGCATAGGGATTTGTTCATAGTTTTTTTTATAGTCCGGCCCTCCAACGGTCTGAGGGACGGTGAACTGGCCCCCTGTGTAAAAAGTTTGGGGACCCCTGGTTTAGATATTACAGCGATAACTAAAACACATCTTAAAACTATCCAAAGCCTGCCCTGGCCGGTTGGCTCAGTGGTAGAGCGTCGGCCTGGCGTGCAGAAGTCCCAGGTTTGATTCCCGGCCAGGGCACACAGGAGAAGCACCCATCTGCTTCTCCACCCCCTTCCCCTCTCCTTCCTCTCTGTCTCTCTCTTCCCCTCCTGCAGCCTGCAGCAAGGTTCCATTGGAGCAAAGATGGCCCGGGCGCTGGGGATGGCTCCTTGGCCTCTGCCCCAGGCGCTAGAGTGGCTCTGGTCGCAACAGAGTGACGCCCCAGAGGGGCAGAGCATTGCCCCCTGGTGGGCAGAGCGTCGTCCCCTGGTGGGCGTGCCAGGTGGATCCCGGTCAGGCGCATGCGGGAGTCTGTCTGACTGTCTCTCCCCATTTCCGGCTTCAGAAAAATACAGAAAAACAAAACAAAACAAAAAACTATCCAAAGCCTGACCACGCATTGGCACAGTGGATAGAGCATCAGACTGGAATGCAAAGGACCCAGATTCGAAACTCCCAGGTCACCAGCTTGAGCGTGGGATCATAGACATGACCCCATGGTCGCTGGCTTGAGCTCAGGGGTCACTGGTTTGAAGTCCAAGGTCGCTGGCTTGAGCCCAAGGTCACTGGCTCGAGCAAGGGGTCACTTGCTCTGCTATGGCCCCCTGGTGAAGGCACATATGAGAAAGTAGTCAGTGAACAACTAAGGTGCCACAACAAAAAATTGATTACTCTCATCTCTTTCCTTTCCTGTCTCTCTGTCCTTATCTCTGCCTCTCTCTCTGTCACAAAACAAAACAAAAAAAACTATCCAAAGGGTAAAGACAGGTGAGGGAAATGAGATAGGAGCAGATAGGGTTAAAATCTCAATACTTACTAAAAAAAAAAAAATTACCCAATAAGAAGAGTACATCCTTTTCTCTTGTGCTTTGACCTAATATTATTAAAATACAAGACAATCTACTACATTGTATAAATATAAAAGATATAATTTTCATAGTGAATACTTATATTTAATCACTGTAGGTATATTCAGTATAATAAAATACCATGTTGATTTTAAATGTAATTGTATTCTATGAAAAACTATCAAAATGAGTGATTATTAAAGTTATTTTATCTTGCCCTGGCCGATTTGCTCAGTGGTAGAGCGTAGGCCTGGCGTGCAGGAGTTCCAGGTTCAATTCCTGGCCAGGGCACACAGGAGAAGCACCCATCTGCTTCTCCACCCCTCCCCTCTCCTTCCTCTCTGTTTCTCTCTTCCCCTCCCGCAGCCAAGGCTCCACTGGAGCAAAGATGGCCCAGGTGCTGGGGATGGCTCCTCGGCCTCTGCCCCAGGCGCTAGAGTGGCTCTGGTCGCAACAGAGCGACGCCCCAGAGGGGCAGAGCATCGCCCCCTGGTGGGCAGAGCGTCGCCCCCTGGTGGGTGTGCCAGGTGGATCCCGGTTGAGCGCATGTGGGAGTCTGTCTGATTGTCTCTCCCCGTTTCCGGCTTCAGAAAAACACAGAAAAAAAAAACACGAAAGTTATTTTATCTTGACATTCAGTCTTTGAATATGCTTTCTTAAATATATATATGTTTACTATATATATTATATATATAATATATATATTTTAGTGAGGAAAGAGAGAGAGAAGAGGGTGAGGAACAGGAATCATCAATTTTCATATATTCATTGACCAGGCAAGCCTGGATTTCAAACCGATGACCTTGGCATCCTGAGTCCATGCTTTATCCATAGGGCCACTACAGTCAGGCTTGTGTATGATTTCAAAAAACTTCTGTCATAATTCCATAGGTAGACTTCTGATTAAATATATTTTGATCCTTATTTTAAATAATGATTAAAATCTAAGATAACAGTGAAGAAACATTCTGTCATGCACAGTTTTTTTATTTGTGTTTATTCAACATTCCAAAAGTTCTTCACATTGCACTGGGTAACACTGTTGAACATTTCATTAAAAATTGAAATAAACTTCATAAATGTATGCTTCAGATTTGGCATATGATCATAGTAATTTATAATTATGTATCTTTATTTTTATTAATTGTTAATTTTATAAATTCTTTATGGATTGCATAAAATAGAAATTATCTCTATTTTTTTTTCATGTATTAAAATTTTTTTTCTGTATTTTTCTGAAGTTGGAAATGAGGAGGCAGTCAGACAGACTTCCGCATGCACCCAACAGGGATCCACCCGGCATGCCCACCAGGAGGCGATGCTCTGCCCATCTGGGGCATTGCTCTGTTGCAACCAGAGCCATTCTAGCTCCTGAGGCAGAGGCCATAAAGCCATCCTCAGCACCCAGGCCAACTTTGCTCCAGTGGAGCCTCGGCTGTGGGAGGGGAAGAGAGAGACAGAGAGGAAGGAGAGGGGGAGGGGTGGAGAAGCAGATGGGCGCTTCTGTGTGCCCTGGCCAGGAATTGAACCCAGGACTCCTGCACGCCAGGCCAATGCTCTACAACTGAGCCAACTGGCCAGGGCCTCATGTATTAGAAGTTTAAGAACCCATTCTAGCCAAAAATTTGCTCGTATTTCATAGTCATATTATAAAAAGACTTAGAATATTCCAATTCATATCGGTATTCACATTATCCTGCGTTTCAGATTTAGGAAGACCTAAAATTTCTTGGCTATTTTAATCTGACTCTATTCTCCTTGTTTAGTTTCCTATACTGTTAATAATTCCATATCCTATTATGTCAACCATTCTCAGGCTACTATCTTCTAGTTCTGCCATCCTTAGACAAAGCACTTACCTGATTGTAAATGAAATTACTTTAGAAACATTTTTATTTTCTCTTGACCTAAAAAACTAAAAACAATATGTTTTTTTACAAGACTAGCCAGTTATCTCATACTTTTCTCAGTGGTGAAGAATCTAAAGCAGTCACTCACATTATTCTTAAATTTGTATGTATGTGTGTGTTGTCCAATTCAAATAAACTTAGTTAAAAATGTAAGTTTACATACTACATCACATTACAATGTTAAAAATTGTTTCTTTATATTTTAAAAAAGATATATTAAATCCTTTTATCTACTTAGAATTTATATGAAGTTTATAAGGAAAATAAAAAAAATATGTACCATACTGGTGACAATTCATACATCTAAATAATGTCATGAGGAGAAGGAGGGTGAATGGGAATAAAAGGTATTTTTTCTTCAAATTTTTCTCTATACAATCTCTATAATCTCTATTTAGTATTCTAAATTAGTACTTCATTATATCTTTTTTGTGTAATTAATAAAAAATTACTTGAAGTGTTTTTTGTAAGTCATATTAATACAGTTTAATATTTAAGATATGTGATAGCTATTATTGTTAACACTAAAAAAGAGACAATATCACCTCTGAAGTATGGAACATGCAATTGTTATTAAAGAAACATTAGATAAATCTATTACAAACATAATACTTTAAAATATAAAAATAATTAAATACATCAGCAATCATACTGCAAAAATGATAAAAATTCAAAGAAGAAAAATTTAGATTAGTATAAGAATCAGAGTAAAAAGAGCCAGAGGTTTATAATAAATGATAAAAAAAAAAGCCTATATTTATCTGTGTTGAAGTATATGTCCAATAAATGAGGTAAATAGAAAAATGCTAACATTATCTACACTAAGAAGCCATGCATAATAAGGGTGGATTTTAGAGATGATTGTCATTTTTGTTGGTGTCTTCCAACAATAGTTGCTGCTATAATTTTCTACACTAACATCAAATATCAAATAAATATCAACAGCAGCAGATAAATTGTTGTTTTTCAAAACACCAAAAGAAAATTGTCTGTTGAATTTGGGAGTACTATAAGTCAGTAAGATCAAAAGTTAATGGATTCATTTATGTTTAGCAAAGGCATGTACAGGAAAGTGCCCCTTTTATATATTCTAGTGCTCTGAGTCTACAAATATAAATTATAATTGTTATTAATTAAAATCTGATAACTCAGAAGCCAGGACACTGTAGTTGTCATTTAGAAATAGATAAAACTTTTATGTAGACTTCTGTAATAATATCTAAGTTCAATGGTCTTTTTTCAAGTTCATTGTCATTAAGACAAAGTTCTCAGTGAAGGTGACAGGGCTGTGGTGATGCTGTGTATGTTTAAGGTGTTTTAGCTGTTCAATGAAATAAATTTTCTTAATAATATAATTTTACTCTGTCTGAATTATTCTTCAGTTAATGTAATTCTTCTTTTTTCCAATTAGATTATCTAAGTTTAGCTTTTAAAAAAATAGTTCATATATTTATTAGTTACTTTTACAAGTGCTTTGTAATTGTACTCTTAACAACGTGATATTGAAGAAATTTGGTAATACTTGGAAGCAGGATATAACAAAAAATTATAAATTAACCTGAAAAATATTTGTATTCATAAAATATTTTTACAAAGTGTCTCATTAGCACACACAAAAAAACCTCTAATTTTGACCCTTACTAATACATGTGATTTTTTAAATATAAACTCTTAAAAATTAATCTCACACTCACTTTCTAAGTAAAGAACATGCTTCTTCTTTTCTTTTAATAATTAAACTAGTGAAAGCTAATTAACTTAATTGAAATCACAGCAAAATGCAATCAGAACAGTAAATTAGCTGCAAAAATATAATATAAGGATTAAAAATCAAAACATACATAATTAAAAATATATTACTCCATATTTTTTCTCTTCAACAGTGCAGATAATCTCTTAACATAGTTGAATAAATTAATAAACTTTTCAAACTACTATCACTCTGAGTTATGACTAATGGCAACTTTGATTCATATTTATTATACTTCTCCCAGTTACGTTAACAATTTTAAATATTAATTTTTGTAGTAATGTCTATAATACTGTTCATTATAAAACTATATTAAAAATTATATATATATAATTTTTAATTTGATGCTATATATATATATATATATATATATATAATCAAAAAATATTAAGAGGATTCCCAGATGGCTGCAGAGTAGGTGGAAGCTACACTCACTTGTTCCTGGCCCCAAACCAGATTTACAGATAAAACAGAGCAATGAACCAACTGAATGTTAGCTGAACAGAAATTTTATAACTTAGGATTTACAGAAGAAGCTATATAAAGAATGGAAAGATGGGCAGAGGCATAGAAAGGTCTGGCTTCTGCACCTACACACAGTGACTGAAAAAGCAGAATATTTTGGCTGCAAAACTACTGCCACTTAGGAGCATGGGGCTTGAACCTGGTGAAGGGCCTCCAACCCAGAGCAACAGCAGTAGGAAGAACATCCCACGTAGCATCTGGTAGTGAAAATCAATGGGAATTCAATTTGTCTGGGAGATGAACACTGTTTTAAGGTGACCAATAGTTCTCCTTTATGGAAGACAGTCTTTCTTTTATAAATTCCATCCTCCCTCAAAAAGTGTCCTCCTACATGTCCTCCTTTTTGATATTGGAAGACTAATCTATAAATGTCCATATTCGATCCATGCAGAGTTGATCCACTGCGTGTGATGTAATGTATTTGTATCTAATGAGTACTTTTTTCTTATAATTATTATTAAAAATTAATAGGTATTTAAACATAATTACAATATAAAATATTACAAGTGTTTTATTATGCATTTATCATATTATACTATTATTGTTGCAATGAATAAAATGTTTCTTTTATTTATGATATTGTTTGTTTTTTTCCATTTATTTTTGTCCTCTTTTTCATTGTAAAAAAGTTGGTCACCTTATTATTATAGCACTGGCCTGGGGAGTGCACTGCTTATCCCCAGTTTCTGACAGGGTCACTCTGCCATGCTCAGTTCTGCACAGCAGTCTGCTGGTTGCATACAGCAGTATATTTTGGGCCACTCTTTTTTTCTGGGGAGGCTTTTGGCTGAGATCCAAACAATGACTAACTGTGGATTTGAAAATAGGGTCAATCTCCCCAACCTCGAGTACACAGCCAGCACTACTTCTTGACCTGTTGCTTGCAATGGCCTTGAAGTATAATTTGATATCAGGTAGTATGATTCCTCCAACTTTGTTCTTCTCTCTCAAGAATGTTGAGATTATTTAAGGTCATTTGTAGTTTCAATTAATTTTTGAAATATTTGTTTTAGTTCTATGAAATATGCCATAGGCATCTTGAGAGCATTGTAGCAAAATCAGCAAAAGTATACAGACGTTCTCACACCAAAGTTTAAATTTAAATGAGTCTTTTATTCAAAGCTTGTGACCTCATGGAGACCTAAGTCATTCAAATCATGAGGCCCTGAACACAGTTTGAAGTCAGCTTTTATATATATATATATATATATATATATATATATATATATATATATATATAATGATTTTAATTTATTGTGTTTACATAGATTCAAGTGTCCCAGCGAATATATCTCCTCCTACCTACATGTTCCCCTTGGCCCCCCTTGGCCCCTCCCCCTAATGCCTTCCTCGCTTCCTTCCAGTTCTATATTGAATAAGAATGATGAAAGTGACATTCTTGTCTTATTCCTGATCTTAAGGGAAATTATTTTAGTTTTTGCCTATTGAGTATAATATTATTGGCTGTAGGTTTGCCACATGTGGCATTTATGATATTATGGTACAATCCCTCCATTCCCACTTGCAGAAAGTTTTTATCATAAATAGCTGCTGGATTGTATCAAATGCTTTTTCTGCATCTATTGATACGATCATATAATTGTTATCCTTCATTTTATTTATGTGATTTATCGTGTTTATTGATTTGTGAATATTGTATCAGCCTTGCCTACCCAGAATAAATTCCACTAAATGGTGTATGATCTTTTTAACTGGATTCAGTTCACCAATATTTTGTTGAAGATTTTAGCATATATTGTGATATTGGCCTATAGTTTTATTTCTTTGTAGTGTTTCCATCTGGTTTGAGAATTAGTATAATGCTGGCCTCATAAAATGAACATGGAAGTCTTTTCTCTTCTTAAATTTCTTGAAATAGATTTAGAATGATAAGTGTTAGTTCTTTGTTATTATTATTTTTTTCTGTGTGTGTTTTACTAAAGTGAGAAATGTGGAGGCAGAGAGACAGACTTCCACCCATGCCCGACCGGGATCCACCCAGCATGCTGTCACAGTAGAACTTGAGCTTTACATCCATCAGGTGTCGCTGATTCAACTTCTCCATGCAGTGGGACACTCCTGTTTATCAACAGGACAGGCAGCCTCTTCGAGACTACTCTTGAGGCTACTATGAGGATTCTACTTATCAGTGCTGACACCAATTACCACCGGAGGAAAGATACGAATGACACAGAAGTTAGTTTCAAGAATCACACAAGTAGTTTATTACTCACAAATCCTTTGGCATGCCTGGGTACAGCTTAAGGGGGCCCTGTCGGCATGCTCCTCTTGGCTGTTTTTGGTCAGAGCAGCGTGGAGATAGTCCACATTTACTTTGGAGTCTGGGCATGGGAGGCCTTTAACTTTAGACCTTTTCTGGCTAATGCTTTCTAACAGGTGTTAATCTATAAGATCATCATCTCAAACCACCTTCTTGGGAGTTCCTTGCAAGGAGCCCTTTTTATGTTAATCTACTGAAATGTTTGTTATATCAAGCCACTTTTAAGGTGTTCCTAGGGAAGCTTCTTGTTTATGTTAATTTACAGAGTTATGACATTAAGCCACTTCTTATCTATGTATAACTTCACAAACACTAACTGGGCCCTGCTCGAAAGTCACAGTCTGTTTATCACATCTGCACACTCTACACTAATTCCTATCCAGATGGCATAACTTTATTTAATTTCCTTAATTGTTTTTAATATTATATCTTAATTAGTTTTATATATCTTCTGTATTTTTCTATATTTCTATATATTTATTATAACCTTATGTTGCTGCAACACATGCCCACTAGGGGGCGATGCTATGCCCATCTGGGGCATTGCTCTGTTGCAACCTTAGTAATTCTAGTGCCTGAGACAGAGGCCATGGCAGCGCCTAGGCCAATTTTACTCCAACGGAGCCTTGGAGGGAAGGAGAGAGATAGAAAGAAAGGCAAGGGAGAAGGGTGGAGAAGCAGATGAGCTCTTCTCCTGTGTGCCCTGACTGTGAATTAAACACAGGACATCCACATGCTGGGCCAACACTCTCTACCACTGAGCCAACCAACCAGGGCTGCTAGGTGTTACTTCTTTGAATGTTTGCTAAAATTAACCTGTGAAGCTGTGTGGTCAGCAGTTTTGTTTGCTTGGAATGTTTTGATTACTGTTTCAGTTTCATATGTTGTGTCATCTATTTGAGTTTTCTGATTCTTCTAAGTTCAGTTTTGGAAGACTGTGTTTTTAGGAATGCATCTATTTCACCCAAGTTCTCCAATTTGTTGGCATGTATTTATTCATAATATTTACTTAAAATTTTTTGTATTTATGCAATGTCAGTTGTTACTTCTCTTTCATTTCAGATTTTATTTATTTGGGTTCTCTCTCTCTCTCCCTCTCTCTCTCTCTCTCTCTCTCTTGATGACTCTGGTTAAAGGTTCATAAACCTTGTTTACCTTTCAGAAAACCAGCTCTTGGTTTCATTGTACTTTTGTACTGCTATATTAGTTTGTATGTCATACATTTCTGCTTTGATCTTTATTATTTCTTTTCTTCTACTTAGTCTGGGCTTTTTTGTTGTTATTTTTCTTGTACTTATAGGTGCAGGGCTAGCTTGTTTATTTGGGGTGTTTCTAGCTTCTTGGGGTAGGCCTGTTATGTTATGAACTTTCAGGACTGCTTTTCATTTGTCTTACAGATTTTTGGTTCTTGTGTGATCGTTTTTATTGTTTCCAGATAATTCTTGATTTCATTGTTAATCCAGTCATTGTTTAATAACATGCTATTTAGCCTCTATGTGTTCAAATGACTTTCAGTATTTGTTTGCTTGTTTGTTTGTTTGTTTTATTGTAGTTGATTTTTAGTTTTATACCATTGTGGTCAGAGAAGATGCTTGATATGATTTCAATTTTTTTGAATGTGTTAAGACTTATTTTACGTTCTAATATGTTTCACGTTTGAGAATGTTTTATGTGCACTAGAGCAGAATGTATATTCTGCTGCTTTGGGATAAAGGATTCAGTAAACATCAATTAAATCACATTGATCCAAAGGTCACTATTGCCTTGTTGATTTTTTGTCTGGAAGATCAAGAGATCAAGCCATTGATGTCAATAGGATGTTAAATCCTCTATTATGGCTTTATTGCTGTCGATCTATCCCTAATGTCCATGAAGATTTTCTTTCTATATTTAGGTGTTTCTGTGTTAGGTATATATATGTTTACAAGTGTTCTGTCTCCTTGGGAAATTGATTCCTTTGTCTCTTGTTATGGTATTTGTTTTGAAGTTTATTTTCTCAGATGTCAGTATTGATGCCTCAAGTTTTTGTTTGTTTTTTTCCTTTTGAATGGAATATTTTATTTTATCTATATACTATAAAAATGGTTTAATCTATATGTCATTTTGGTTGATGTGATATAGCATTTATTTATTTAGTATTATAAAATAAGGTGTCTTGCCTGACCTGTGGTGGCGCAGTGGATAAAGCGTTGACCTGGAAATGCTGAGGTCGCCGGTTTGAAACCCTGGGCTTGCCTGGTCAAGGCACATATGGGAGTTGATGCTTCCAGCTCTTCCCCCCTTCTCTCTCTCTATCTCTCTCTCCTCTCTCTCCCTCTCTGTCTCTCTCTCTCTCCTCTCTAAAAATGAATAAAATAAAATAAAGCATAAAATAAAGTGTCTTAATGAATGAATAAAGTTTCTTTCATATAAATGTATATTTGGCCTGACCAGGCGGTGGCAGAGTGCATAGAGTGCCGGACTGGAATGCGGAGGACCCAGGTTTGAGACCCCAAGGTTGCCAGCTTGAGTGCAGGCTCATCTGGCTTGAGTAAGGCTCGCCAGCTTCAGCCCAAGGTTGCTGACTTCAGCAAGGGATTATTAATCTAATGAAGGCCCACAGTCAGGGCACATATGAGAAAGCAATCAATGAACAACTAAGGTGTTGCAACAAAAAACTGATGATTGATGCTTCTCATCTCTCTCTGTTCCTATCTGTCTGTCCCTATCTATCCCTCTCTCTGACTCTCTCTGTCTCTGTAAAAAAAAAAATGTATATTTGTTATTTTTAAAGCTTAGACCTATTTTTACAAACATCAAACTGTGAAGAAAGAGCATAGTATTAAGTAGTGTTTGAGATACACCAAAATGATTTTATTAAGGTTTTCAATAAGGCATTTTCAAATTAGGAAGATTGTAATAGTATATTAAAACATGTTTAAGATGATTTAAAGATATATGATGTATTAGGAAAGAATCTAGGATCAACCAAAGACACATAGATTAAAAGAAGAAAGATGATGTGAAATTATTACTTAGTTAGATATTTCAACAATCACTTTACTTTTACTCTACTTCCCCCATGACTCATTTTCAACAATTAAAGAGATTATGATAAGAGATAAATCAGTGTAACAACAATCTGTCTTTAATAACACAGTACCTTCCTGTAGGATAAGAAAAAGGTCATCTAGGGAGATGATAACTATGCTTTGGGACATTTGGGTGATACAAATGAATTCTTAGTGATTGTTAGAAAGTAAAAAAGTTTCCCCAAAACAAATTGTCCCCAAGTGAGAAACTGAGTTACATGTTACATTTGGTTTTGACTAGGAGAAGCTGGCCTTGACATCTGCTATCTTACTGAGCTTATTATTACTCCAGATGGCAACTTCAAACTGTTCTCCAGTGTTTCAAGTCAAAGAATAACAATTTGTGCTTTCAGAACATAAGATTCTTATCTTCATGCCATTGTTTTCCTTTTATTTTGTTTCTTAAAAAACATTATCAATAAAGTTTAATAATACAAATATAACAAGAATATTTATAAAGCTCTTGTTAAATTGTATAAATAATTTCAGAAAATGTATAGTTTAAAATACTAAAAAGGTGCTAAAAATGTAATAAAATCACCTTTTACCTTTGTTAATTAGATAAATAACTTCACTATCTCTGTTGGGCAGATAAAATGTATTATGCTCACTTTGTTAAAGATAACACGAGGAGGCCATCGCCCAGGTGATATTAATGTGTGTTGGGGTGGGCTAAAGGCAGGCAGAATCCTTGTAGCCTGGGGCTTGGTTTTGGGATTAAGCCTTTCCTACCCTTTTTGATGTGGGGTGGTACAATCTAATTATGCCTTGGATAAGTGACTTTGTATCAGAGACTTCCTTGTTTGTATATTGGATTAAGGGATTTTGAATTTCTACACTATAAAATGGGGACGGAGCGGGAGCTTGCGCTCTTGGTTCCTGGGATGATTAGAGGAGAGAGCAGAGCAGGAAGAGGCCACGTGGAGTAGGCCAGGAGAAGCAACCAAGATGGAGGAGTGCTGAGTGAGATGCCAGTTTGTATAGAGTTTGTATCTGGGATAAGGAAGGAGATGGGGAACTGAGGAGAATAAGGCTGGTGAGCTAGAAACCTTTGATTCTAGGAAACTCGGATAAGTCAGTGGCTTTGTGAGCACTGAATGTGAGTGGGTTTTGGAGCCCAGAGTGTATGTTTTTACTTGCCCACCGGGTGCAAGCTAGAATTAAAGACTATGGCCCACCAGTTTGTGGCTCCGTTGTTTCCTTACCATCTGAATCCAATGTGAGCCTACATGGGCCGGGCTGCTGTGATAGTGGCCCAGTCCATGGCTTCTGGCTTTACATTTGGCGTAGTCTGTGGCAGGATTCGATTCAGATCGGCAAGGAGCCTTTGAGCGGTGGAGTAGAGGACTGGCTAGTGTTAGGATTCCCCATGGCTTTCCTTTTGGGGATTGTAGGCTGGCTGACTTTTACAGCCATGCATGAGGAAACTGAGAGCTCTGTGGAAGAGGCTGCCCGGGACCTGCAAACCGAGCAGTGGAAGGAGCTGGAGCAAATGCAGGAGAAACCGATGCTGACCCTGGAGTTGGAGGAGGAGGCTGACCAGGTTTGCGAGATTCACCTGGAAATGGAGCAAACGCTGGAGGAGGATTCATAGGTTCATGAGTTGCAGCTTGCCCTGGATGTTACGGAGAGCCAGCAGCAACGGGAGGCCGGGGCTGAGGCCAGAGATGAGGCTGGAGCTGCAAGGTCTGTGGAGCAGAAGGCGGCAGCGGCCCAGGACTTGAGCCTGGCAGCGGGAACTGATGTTTCCAGTTCCTCTTTGGAGGATGAGGAGAATTGGGCTGGAGTTGCAATCTGCAGTCTCCATAAGATGGGAGCCCAGCTGGAAGGAGCACCTTCTACGGCCCTGGTAGGTCTGCAATTATGGGACACAAGGCTGGACACGCTCTCCGGAGCAGAGATGGAAATGCTGACTGCCATTGCCATGTGCCCCTCTTTGGGACAGTGTAAGACCTGCCAGGACAGCAGGAATGAGGGGGGTGGCTGACACCCCATGTGCGTGGGACTGATTTCCTGGACTATGACTAGAGTGGGCACTGACTCCTTTGTTGGATGAATTTATGGATTACGGATTTTGGACAATGTGTAATACCCTGATGGGGGTGGGGGGTGGTTTGCTGGAAGCACTCCCCTGCCCCGGGAAGTTTTTCCCGTGGCTAGAAAGAAGGCCGAGGACATTTTGCGCTAAATGCTGACTGGTGAAATGTACCTTTGTAATTGTTGAAACCGTATGATTTTTGCTGTTGTAATCTGTGCAATGTTCTAATTTCCTTGCACAGGAATGCTGGTGATGTAAATTGTGGGTAGTAAAGTGAGCATAGGGGTGGATTGTTGGGCAGATAAAATGTATTATGCTCACTTTGTTAAAGATAACACGAGGAGGCCATCGCCCAGGTGATATTAATGTGTTTTGGGGTGGGCTAAAGGCAGGCAGAATCCTTGTAGCCTGGGGCTTGGTTTTGGGATTAAGCCTTTCCTACCCTTTTTGATGTGGGGTGGTACAATCTAATTATGCCTTGGATAAGTGACTTTGTATCAGAGACTTCCTTGTTTGTATATTGGATTAAGTGATTTTGGATTTCTACACTATAAAATGGGGACGGAGCGGGAGCTTGCGCTCTTGGTTCCTGGGATGATTAGAGGAGAGAGCAGAGCAGAAGGAGGCCATGTGGAGTAGGCCAGGAGAAGCAGCCAAGATGGAGGAGTGCTGAGTGAGATGCCAGTTTGTACAGAGTTTGTATCTGGGATAAGGAAGGAGATGGGGAACTGAGGAGAATAAGGCTGGTGAGCTAGAAACCTTTGATTCTAGGAAACTCGGATAAGTCAGTGGCTTTGTGAGCACTGAATGTGAGTGGGTTTTGGAGCCCAGAGTGTATGTTTTTACTTGCCCGCCGGGTGCAAGCTAGAATTAAAGACTATGGCCCACCAGTTTGTGGCTCCGTTGTTTCCTTACCAACTCTCTGAATCCAATGCGAACCTACATGGGCCGGGCTGCTGTGATAGTGGCCCAGTCCGTGCCTTCTGGCTTTACAATCTCCCACCTAATGAAAGACAACAAAACAGAATTTAGGGAACATTTAAAGCACAAACCATAAGTTTTAGGAATAAATATAGCAGAATTCAAAAATAATACTAGCATAATGACTCCCTCTTTAAGTTAAAATGAGCATATGTTTACTATGTCTGATTTAGTCAGTTAATCATAATTTTCCAATTAGTCTTTAACAAATAGGAGTTTGATTCTTTCAAGAAAATCATGGAATACTGCATAGGGCCTTTATTTGAGGAAAAGGTCAATAATGGAATGAAAATTAAATGATATAACTGGTAAAGCAAATGTGCCCAAAGCAGCTTGTTAATAAGTCAGAGCAAGAAAAAAATTTGAAATATCTGTTGACTAAAGATAAATAAATTTAAGGTAAGTAACATTTTTTAAAAAAATTCTTAACACTTACACCAAAACTGCACTATGAGTAATTATTGCTAAGATAAATCATGGCCTTGATTCTCTTATAAAACTCTGTAAAGTTCTTGGGTTAGATGAATTACTCACATTTACAGATAAGTAATACTAAAACAATAATAATAATAATAATAAATAAATAAAAATAAACTGTAAGGCCAGGAGCCATGGCTGTCACTATCAAAGTGTTGACCGAGGGCGCACCACGAAGACTCTAGACCCAAGTGTGTGGATAAAACAGAAGAAAAAGTTTATTACACTCGCGAGCGGGCCCAAGGCAAGGAGATGGCCAAGAGCCCCGAACAATCTTCAGCAAGCAAGTTTTATACATTATCTCAGGTCAGGAATTCAGGAGTCATGAGATAGGGAATTTGCAAGGGCTCTCAGGGTGATTGCCCCAGGTACTTGCGGAAGAGCATTCACCTATGATTACATCGGGGCGAGGCGGGCCAGTTCTTGTTCTGCAAGCCAAAATTAGCCAAGCAAAGGACAGAAGGAATTTTCTATTTTTACTGTTACACTAGCTCTAAGCAAATTTTTCAGTGGTTTATGGTAGGGAGCGGTCAATTCCTGCTTTCTTTAATTTTAGACAAAAGGTCAAGCAGAATTTTTCCACTCATAGTTACATTTCCTCCTCTTTCTCTTGCATATCTCTAATCATAGAGATCTGAGTCCTGGTTTAATCTTTCATAATGCTGTCTTACAATCATGAGTTTTACGGTCCCTATTTGCCCCTGCAGGAAGGTGGTTAGTCTATTTAAGACACACGGTCCAATAGTGACAACTAGCAGTAGTACTATAAGGGGTCCTGCCAAGGTGGAGATGAGGGTAGTCAACCAGGGTGATTTGGTATACCACCCTTCAAACCATCCCTGCTGGTCCTGTAATCTCTTTTCTCTAGCCTTCAGCCTTTCTTTTAATTTGCTCATGGAGTCTCTTACTACTCCAGTGTGGTCGGCATAGAAACAGCATTCTTCTTTTAAAACAGCACATAAACTACCCTCTCTTAAAAATAACAAGTCTAAGCCTCGTCGGTTTTGCAACACGACCTCAGAGAGGGAAGTCAGTGACTTTTCTAAAGCTTCTATTGACTGCTCTACGGCCCTTAAATCCTGGGTAATAGCAGACTCTAGCAAGGCCATTTGTCTGGGTCCTTCAACTAGGGCAGCAGCTCCTGTTCCCACTCCTGCCAATACCCCGGCTCCCAGCAGTACTGCTAGGGTGAGTGTGACAGGCTCTCTTCTATACCTGGTCCGCCCTTCAATCGCTTCTTCAAAGTCCTCATTTCCATGATATATAAGGCGGGGGAAAACCCTAACCATTACACAAAAATCTTGAGAGTTGTTAAAGGCCTGAGTGGACACACAGGGAGTCAGGCCCGTTCTGCATGCCCACCGAGTTCCTTTCTCAGGGATCAAATAGGAACTGTTAGGGGAAATTGAAATAGTCTGCAGGCATCGGGCCTTGTCTGAGGCAGACGGGGTCCCCAGGCATATCCCCTGTCCAGTCACTTCTGGGAGGGTAAGCATGTGATGACTGCCCCAATTACACTGGGAAGGGCTTTTGTTCTCATAGTAGCTGCCATTGACTGCGACCCCTTCGTAATAGGGAGGTCCTGCCTGCAAGCATATCCAGCAGGAGTCAGTAAGGTTGGGATGGGTGCTATTTAAAGCTTCAAAACCTCCTTTTATTAGAGCTAATAATCGCTGCCCCGTGGTTGAACCTGACGGGGTTTGTGACAGGGGTGTACTACTGGCACTGGCTGGGCTGCTAACTGTATCTCTCGGGGAAGGAGTAGCTTGCACCGGGGCTGAAAGGGGCTTGCTAGGCCTTGGGGCCCCTTGGTCAGCCAATACTTTGTTAGGTCCTAATGGGCTGCCTCCGGTGATATCTATCTGGAGCCTAATTTTAAAAGTCAATCCAGTATCATATCCTGATACATACATTCTTAAGCCCCACTGCCTGCCTTTTAGCCATGTATTATCTTGCCTTCTTCCATGGTGAGTAAAGGTAATATTCAGTGGGTTACAGGTGAAGTCTGTACATGGCCCACTACCAGTCCAGGTCCCTGGC
Organism: Saccopteryx bilineata; assembly: GCF_036850765.1. Classification (NCBI taxonomy): domain Eukaryota; kingdom Metazoa; phylum Chordata; class Mammalia; order Chiroptera; family Emballonuridae; genus Saccopteryx; species Saccopteryx bilineata. The sequence goes on along the minus strand of NC_089495.1, from coordinate 67,694,115 downwards.
CTCTGTGCAGAGAAGCCAGAGGCTTCATTCCCGGAGCAGCGGGAGTCCCGAATTCCTGCCCCTTCCTGGGCTACTCACATTACCCTAATCCAGTCCCAGGAGGAGGTGGGTCTCCAGTAAGTTGTTCCGGTAGTTTCACACCCCCAGGCTTTGCAGTAAAAGGCCTCTATTCCCCCACATCTCCAGGCTGCATCCCTTTTGCGACCATCTCTTGGACACACATAGAAATCAGAATTACGTAACTCTGCTCGCAAAGCAGGGTGGCCGCAACCATAACTATAACCGTTCCAACTGACAGGGCAGGCACATTTTCCAGATACACAAGGAGGTGGGCCTACCCTTGGGTCAGCCGTGGGTATATCCCAATTGCCTAGTCCGGCTACAAGTTGGCAAAGGTCTGGGTACAGGGACGGCCACCAAGTCCAGGGGGGATGGTCATTGGAAGTCACTTCCCATACTATGTCACTGGTCCCCGATATCACCTGCCATGTCTGACGGGTCGGTTGGTGGGGATTTGTTATGGCAGCGGCAGACACGCAGCTTGAGGGGATTATCTGTTTTCTCCACGGTCCACTGGTCATCAGGAGCAGGAGCAGGCTTGAGGTGTGAAGTATGGATCCAAGCAGCGATGCCATCGACTTTTACAGCGGTGGGTGTGATGAGGAGGACCTGGTAGGGTCCCTTCCAGCGGGGTTCGAGTGTTCGGTGTTGGTGTCTCCGGACATAGACGAAGTCCCCAACCTGGTAGCGATGCGGGGTCCCATCTCCTGCTGGCTGGTAAAGGTCAGACAACTGCTTCCATAGGCAATGTTGCACTCTGGCCAGGGTCTGTAACCTAACAGACAAGGGGGTATTCGGGATATTTATGTCAGAGAGGGATAAATCCTGAATAGGCAGAGGGGTTCCAAAAAGTATTTCAAAGGGAGTTAGGTTAGTTTTAGCGGAAGGGGTATTCCGAGCCCGGAAAAGAGCGTATGGTAGGAGCATTACCCAATCTCTATGGCCAGTCTCTATGACTAATTTAGTTAAGGTCTCTTTAATTGTTCTATTCATTCTCTCTACCTGTCCTGAACTTTGGGGTCTATAAGCACAATGTAGTTTCCAATTAATTCCCAATATTTTGGCTACCCCCTGGCTTACCTGGGCCACAAATGCCGGTCCGTTATCAGACCCTATTACCTTTGGAAGGCCAAATCTAGGAAAGATTTCTTTCATAATCTTCTTAATTACCACCGCCGCTGTCTCATGTTTGGTAGGGAAGGCTTCTACCCATCCTGAAAAGGTGTCTACAAAAACTAAGAGATACCTTAGTCCATACTTGGCAGGTTTTACCTCAGTGAAGTCTACTTCCCAACATTGGCCTGGTCTGGTGCCTCGGAGACGGGTTCCTCTGGTTCCTTTGGCTGGGTAGGCATTCACCATTTGGCAGGCCTTACAAGCTTTGACTACTTCCTTTGCCATTTGCCTCTTCTCGGGGGTGGTCAATGTTTTATCATCCTGAAGCAGTTGTACCAGTTTGTCAGTCCCAAGGTGGGTGAGACGGTGGGCCATCTGGAGGAACGTCCGAGCATCCTCAGGTTCCTTTAAGTGGGTCAGGGTGGGGGATGGCTCTGCTTCTATAGTAAGGATGTTGGAGGCAGTCCTCATGGCTACTGCTCGAGCCTCCTCATTGGCCTTCCTGTTGCCTTTGGCTACTGGATCTTGCCCTTTCTGGTGCCCAGGGCAATGGACAATGGCCAGCTCCCGTGGGAGCATGACAGCATCTAAGAGGGCTAGGATTTCTTGTTTGTGCTTAATGTCTTTACCTGCTGATGTGAGCAGGCCCCTTTCTTTGTAAATTGCCCCATGCACATGTGCAGTGGCAAATGCATACCTGCTGTCCATGTAGACGGTGGCCCGTTTACCACTAGCCAGTTCTAAGGCCTTTGTTAGAGCTATTAGTTCTGCCTTTTGGGCTGAGGTTCCTGGGGCAAGTCTCTCTGACCAGATTATTTTTTCCTTGTCTACCACTGCAGCCCCAGCTCTGCGTTCTCCTTCATACAGAAAACTGCTTCCATCAGTATACCAAATTAAGTCAGATTGTGGCAATGGTGTGTCCCGCAAGTCTTTCCGGATCCCAGCCTCCTCGGCTAGGATATCCCTGCACTGATGGTGGACAGTTTCCCCCTCTTTCCTGGGTAGCAGGGTGGCTGGGTTCAAAACAGTTGGAGAGCCAAAGGTGATCCTGTCTTTATCTAACAGGAGGCTTTGGTAATGAGTAATGCGGGCATTGGTTAGCCAGCGGTCTGGAGGTTGTCTGATTATGCTTTCCAGGGCATGGGGGGCGACAACAGTCAATTTTTGGCCCAGAGTCAGTTTGTCGGCATCTTTGACCAGGAGGGCCACAGTGGCGATCACCCGTAGGCATCCCGGCCACCCTTTTGCAACTGCGTCCAACCTCTTAGAGAGATAAGCCACCGGCCGTTTCCAGGGTCCCAGAGATTGAGTCAATACTCCTTTAGCTATCCCTTCCTTCTCGTCTACATAGAGAGTGAATGGCTTCTCTATGTTGGGGAGTGCTAAGGCCGGGGCTGACAACAGTGCCCTCTTGATTTGGTCAAAGGCCTTTTGCTGTTCATCTCCCCAGGTATACTCAGTTCTATCCTTTAACAAGGGGTACAGAGGGGCGGCTAGTGCGGCAAAGCCGGGTATCCATAGTCTGCAAAAACCTGCTGTGCCCAAGAACTCCCTGAGGCCCTTCCGATTTTTCGGAGGCGGGATTTAAGTAACAGTCTTTTTCCTGGCCTCAGTTAGCCACCTCTTACCGTCTCGGAGAGAGTAGCTCAGGAAGGTGACTTTGGGTTGGCAGATCTGGGCCTTTTTGGCGGATGCCCGGTATCCCAGTTTGGCCAGTTCGACAAGCAGTTTCTCAGTTCCCTGTTCGCACTGCTCTATGGGTGGCGGCTGCAAGTAACAGATCATCAACATACTGCAACAGAGTTACCTCAGGGGTGGAGGCTCGGTAGGCACTCAAGTCCTGGTGCAGCGCTTCGTCAAAGATGGTGGGAGAGTTCTTGAAGCCCTGGGGTAGCCGCGTCCAGGTGAGCTGTCCGCTGAGTCCGTTCTCAGGGTCAGTCCATTCAAAAGCAAACAGGGGTTGGCTGTCCTCATGCAGGCGCAAGCAGAAGAAGGCATCTTTCAGGTCCAGTACTGTATACCACTTCCTGTCAGGACTGCGGGTACTGAGGAGGTTGTAAGGGTTTGGGACTGTTGGATGTATGTCCATTACCCGACTGTTAACCTCTCTCAAATCCTGGACCGGTCTATAGTCCCCTGTCCCTGGTTTCTTCACTGGTAGCAGGGGGTGTTCCACCCTGATTGACAAGGCCTCAGGATCCCTTGTCCTAGCAGCCTCTGGATGTGAGGTCTAATGCCTTCCCGGGCCTCTTTACTCATGTAGTATTGTTTGACCCTTATGGGGGTGGCGGAGGGTTTTAAGTATACTACCACCGGAGGCCTTTGTACTGCCAATCCTGGCCCTGCCGTTTCTGCCCAGGCCTCTGGGAAGCTCTGAAGCCACCTGTCTTCTGTTGAATGGGGTCCGGGGGCAGGGGTCTCATACAGTTTATACTCATCTTCAGCAGACAAGGTCAGCATGGTCACAACAGGCTGACTGACAAGAGGGTTACTGAATCTTACTTCTGGTCCCTGAGGTTTGAAATCAATACTCGCCCCCAACTTGGTAAGCAAATCCCTCCCCAGCAGCGGGGCAGGGCATTCTGGTATGACCAGAAAGGAGTGCTGTACTTTTCCCCTCCCCAGGTCCATTGTCCTTTTAGTTGTCCATGATCTATGCTGGCATCCATTTGCCCCCTGGACCAAGGATTTTTTGTTTGAGAGGGGACCCAGCGGGCTCTGCAGGGCGGAGTAAACTGCTCCAGTATCTACCTCAAAGTCGATTGGTGTCCCCTCCACATTGAATGTTACCCTGAGTTTGGGGAGGGGGTCCGAACTCCGACGCCCCAATCTCCTAGGGCAAGGATTTCCTCAGTCTTCTTTTTCTTCTTCTTAGGGCAATCCCTGACCCAGTGTCCTTCTTCTTTACAGTAGGCACACTGGTTAGGTCCTAATTTTGGTTTTTGGTTTGGGCCTGAGGTACTATGCTTTCCTCTTCTATCTTGTTTCCCTACTACGGTAGCCAAAATCTTCGTTAACTCTTTATTTCTCCGTTTATCTCGCTTACTTTCCTGCTCCTCACGTTCTTTTTCTAATCTTTGCTCCTTTTCCTCTGCTGTCTCTCTTTTATAGTATACCTTATCAGCTTCCTTGACTAAATCTCTCAGAGCCATGTCCTGTAACCCATCCATCCTCTGGAGTTTCCTCCGAATATCAGTAGCTGACTGTCCTATAAAAGCCATAGCCAGTGCCCCTTTCTGATCTTCAGACTCAGGGTCGAAAGGGGTATACCTCCTATAGGCTTCCATTAGTCTCTCTAGGAATCTGGATGGGGATTCCTCTGGCCCTTGAATTACTTCTCTTACCTTAGCCAAATTAGTGGGGCATCTCGCCGCCGCTTGGAGACCCATCAGAGTCTGGCGATAGAGTAAGAGTCGCTGCCTACCTTCAGGCGTATTAGGGTCCCAGTTAGGCCGCCTCAGGGGAAAAGCCTCATCTATAAGGTTGGGGAGTTGAGTAGGACGACCATCAGGTCCAGGAACCAATTTCCTGGCCTCGAGGAGAATTCGGTCTCTTTCTTCTGAGGTGAAGAGGATACCTAAAAGCTGCTGGCAGTCATCCCAAGTGGGCTGATGGGAAAACATAAGAGACTCGAGAAGGTCAGTAAGTTTGACAGGGTCCTCTGAAAAAGGTGGATTATTGTTTTTCCAATTGTATAGATCTGAGGAGGAGAAGGGCCAATACTGAAGTACTGGCATGTTCTCCCCTTGGCTGTCAGGGACAGGGGGTCCGAAAGGTCGAAGGGGCAGGGTGATGGCCACGTCATCTGGGTTTTCTGCTCTCCGGCTCCGGGTACCTTGGGCTGGACCCTCTACTGATGGTCCCCGTTCGTCCTGATGTGGGGCCCCAAGCTGGGGGCCTGCAGTGCTGGCAGGGACATCCCTGGGTTAGGGAGGCAGGAATCCCGAATCAAAAAGAATAAGGTCAGTTTGAGATTCAGGGAGAACGGAGGAGGGAAGGGGAGAATACAGGGATGAAGCAGGCGCCGTTGGCTCCGGAGGTTTGAGTGAAAGCATAGAGCAGAGGTCTGGATGAGTTGGAGCAGGTCTGGGAGTGCCTGGAGTGGTGGAGAGGGTTGTTGGGAGGGAGGGTGCAGGGGGAGGAAGGAAAGGTTGGATCCAAGGAGGAGGGTCGTTGGCCAGGTCTTCCCAAACCCAAATATAAGGCTGTTGATCCGGACGGCCATGGGGTCCTGGATTGAAGACGACTGCTTTAACCGCCTTTATGGTGTCTTTGTGGAAGGTTCCAGTGGTCGGCCAACCTACTCCTAATGTGGGCCACTCAGAGGTACAGAAAGTTTGCCACTTGCGCTTCTTAACAAGAAGAGACAGATTATGAGCTCGAGCATTAACCTCAGACCAATGAGACAGAGTCAGAGACAGTGGGGTGGAAGCTCCTTGTCCCATTTCAAACCCAAAAAGACAATAACACACAAATAAGACAATAACCAGGACAATCACAAAGACGAATAGACTAAGCCGGCTGCGCTGTGAATGGCAAAATGAAACCAAAAATAAACCTAGCTGTCCGGACCAACGAGCTCGGTTGGAAACTGGCAACAAATGTACAGATTCTGTCTGAGACAGCAGATGGACTTCCAAGCGTCCTTGGTCATCCTCACACTCCAGGGCGTCCCCCGGAGTCGTGGCCTGCGGCCCCCTGACACGTCTGTCGGTCGCAGCCAGGAGGGACTCACGTCCCTGCCTGACAGCCACCGCCAGTTTCACTCACCAAGCGTCAGGTGTGCGTCTCGTGGTCTGCGAGGAAGCGGGATCTCGGTGGAACCTCCAAATGTTGACCGAGGGCGCACCACGAAGACTCTAGACCCAAGTGTGTGGATAAAACAGAAGAAAAAGTTTATTACACTCGCGAGCGGGCCCAAGGCAAGAAGATGGCCAAGAGCCCCGAACAATCTTCAGCAAGCAAGTTTTATACATTATCTCAGGTCAGGAATTCAGGAGTCATGAGATAGGGAATTTGCAAGGGCTCTCAGGGTGATTGCCCCAGGTACTTGCAGAAGAGCATTCACCTATGATTACATCGGGGCGAGGCGGGCCAGTTCTTGTTCTGCAAGCCAAAATTAGCCAAGCAAAGGACAGAAGGAATTTTCTATTTTTACTGTTACACTAGCTCTAAGCAAATTTTTCAGTGGTTTATGGTAGGGAGCGGTCAATTCCTGCTTTCTTTAATTTTAGACAAAAGGTCAAGCAGAATTTTTCCACTCACGGTTACAAAAGGAGCCGCCTGGCCCATGCAGGTTCCCATTGGATTCGGGCAGATGGTAAAGAAATGGCGGAGTCAGAGGATGGTGGGCCATCCTATTTATTAGTGTCTCGCCAAGACAGGCAAACCACAAAAGAAGACAAAGGAAAAGCAGAAAACCAGCTTTTCCCATGAAGGGCAAGGGATCAGGGAAGCCCCTGCAATCGTGATAGCAGGAACTGAGTGAGCAAGATCCTGGTCTGTCCCACTTTATAGTGTAGAAAACCAAAATCCCTTAATCCAATATACAAACAAGGAAGTCTCTGATACAAAGTCACTTATCCGAGGCATAATTGGATTCCTCATGAGAGTGCACCACCCAGATCATACAATCAGTCAAGGGTGTGGGGAAAAGCTTAGTCCTAAAACCAAACCTTAGGCTACAATGATCTGGCCTGCTTATAGCCTGTCCCCCACACCCAATATAAATCACAAGCGAGCAAACATATTGTTGGGCAGATAAAATGTATTATGCTCACTTTGTTAAAGATGCCGCTGCCCCCGTGGAGGCCATTGCCCAGGTGATATTAATGTGTGCTTCTGTGGGCAGGCAGGATCGTTGTAGCCTGGGGCTTGGTTTTGGGATTAAGCCTTTCCTACCCTTTTTGATGTAGGACGGTACAATCCAATCATGCCTCAGAGAAGTGACTTGTATTAGAGACTTCCCTGATTTGTATATTGAATTAAAGGTTTGGATTTCTACACTATAAAATGGGGGCAGAACGAGAGCTTGCGCTCTTGGTTCCTGGGATGATTAGCATGAGAGCGCAGAGGGAGCAGAGCAGAGAGCAGTGGAAAGAGGCCATGTGGCCAGGAGAAGCAGCCAAGATGGCGGAGTACTGAGTGAGATGCCAGTTTGTACAGAGTTTGTATCTGGGATAAGGAAGGAGATGGGAAACTGAGGAGAATAAGGCTGGTGAGCTAGAAACCTTTGATTCTAGGAAACTCGGATAAGTCAGTGGCTTTGTGAGCACTGAATGTGAGTGGGTTTTGGAGCCCAGTGTGTATTTTTACTTGCCCGCCGGGTGCAAGCTAGAATTAAAGACTATGGCCCACCAGCTTTTGGCTCTGTTGTTTCTTTACCAACTGTCTGAATCCAATGCAAACTTGCATGAGAATGGCCACGATGGCGGCTCCTGGCTTTACACATATGTATCATATTTACAAACTTATTTGACCAACAAAAACAAAAACTATAAAAGCAGCAAAAAAAAAAAAAAATTAATGAAAAAAATACAATTGTATTTGAGGAATTGAAATTTTAGAAGCAGAGAACCAAACTAAGAGAGTGGAGAAAGAAGCACAGATAAAGAGAGCCCCTGGAATGGTCCCTTGAGTCCACTGTTGAATTAAAATATATATATCTGCAAAGGGAAACTACAAAAACTAAGAAAATTATACTAAAGAGATACAAGATGGACATTTCCAGAGCTCACAGAGGAATGAATCTTTAGTGATCTATAGGAAATATCAACCAACAAATATATTATAATTAAAATTGCAAAAGTAAAAGATTAAATGAGAGGAAAAGTATTTGAAAAAGTAATTGGTATTTTTTTTCTCAAAATTTGTTAAGAAAATGTTGTAAGGTACCAAAAAGCTTCAAATTAATATTGATATTCTAGGAAGAAAAGGTCAGGCTTTCCTATCCTTTCTTTGGAAAATGGAGGAAAAAGAATATAGAAGTCTCCTGACTTAGAAAGACAACTAGGGTCATTTGGTTTTAAGTTCTCTGAAAGGATTAAAGTTATCTGAAGAACTTCCTTTCTCTTTCAATGGGAGACAAAATTAACATACCACCCTACACTGATTCGAGCTCTCCCTCCCTTCCTGGAATCTGAGATTAACATGTACCTCTAGGCAAAGGAGGAGAGATAGATACTAAAGGGATTTGTGAATGACTTTGATTTTATTACCTTGAAGGTTTTAATGTTTTTTGTAAATCTCCTAGACAAATGTTAATCTTGTTAATGGAACTTAAATCTTGTCAAATGTTATAATCTTGTTAATGATTGTGTTATGCTATTATGCCCCCCAACCTATATGTGGTCAAAGGGTATATAACCAGCCCCTGAAATATACTTGTGCACAATTTAAGCCTGCTATGCCCCGTGTTAGCAATATGCGGTGTAAAGCCAGTATCCAAGGCCACCATCACAGCAGCCTGGCCCATGCAGGTATGCATTAGATTCATACAGTCGTTAAAGAAACAACGGAGCCAAAAACTGATGGGCCATTACCTTTAATCCTAGCTTGCACCCAGCGGCCAAGTAAAAAACACACACTGGGGTCCAAAACCCACTCACATTCAGTGCTCACAAAGCTACTGACTTATTCGAGTTTCCTAGAATCAAAGGTTTCTAGCTCACCAGGCTTATTCACCTCTGTTCCCCATCTCCTTCCTTCTCTATACACAAACTCTGCACAAACTGGCTTCTCACTCGACACTCTGCCATCTTGGCTGCTTCTCCTGGCTTCCTCCACTTGGCCTTTCTCTGCTTTCCTTTCTGCTCTCTCCTCTAATGATAATCTCAGGAACCAAGAGAGCAAGCTCCCCTTCTGCCCCTATTTTATAGTGTAGAAATCCAAACCTTTAATCCAATATACAAAATAGGGAAGTCTCTAATACAAAGTCACTTATCTGGGGCATGATGGGATTGTACCACCCTACATCAAAAAGGGTGGGAAAGGCTTAATCCCAAAATCAAGTCCCAGGCTACAAGGATTCTGCCTGCCCACAGCCCACAGAGACACACATTAATATCACCTGGGCAACGGCCTCCACATGGGCAGCACCATCTTTAAAAAAGTGAGCATAATACATTTTATCTGACCAACATGTGGCCAGCATATTTAACAAATTTCCTCCTTCAATAAACTCTTCAGAATTTATCTGGACTCGGTGTCTCTATGTGGACTCGATGAAGTGAGGTACAGTGCCTTCCAGAATCTGGTGTATGGTACTTGATAACAAAACAAACAAACATAAATATAAAGATCCATAAGACTCAGAGAAAACCAATATAATTATGCTCAAAATAATAATATCTAGGTGTATTAGTCAAACTGTTAAAAAACAAATATAAAGAGAATGTCTTGAAATATTCTATAGATTAAAAGACATGCATTTTTAAATGGTGGCTCACAATAAAATAGAGATCAGAGAACAAAAAAGCAACATCTTTAAACGTTTGGGAGGAGGGGACAGTCAATCAAGACATCTGTATTTAATGAATGTGTCCTTTAAAAAGTAGAAGCAGCCTGACCAGGTGGTGGTGCAGTGGATAGAGCGTCGGACTGGGATGAGGAGGATCCAGGTTTGAGACCCTGAGGTCACCAGCTTGAGCGCAGGCTCATCTAGCTTGAGCAAAAAGCTCACCAGCTTGGAACCAAGGTCGCTGGCTTGAGCAAGGGGTTACTTGGTCTACTGAAGGCCCACAGTCAAGGCACATATGAAAAAACAATCAATGAACAACTAAGGTGTTGCAATGAAAAACTGATGATTGATGCTTCTTATCTCTCTTCGTTCCTGTCTGTCCCTATCTATACCTCTCTCTCTGTCCTTGAAAAAAAAAAGCAGAAGCAAAACAGACATTTTGGATCAATTAAATGTTTGTAAATTATGTGCTAACTGGCTCAGTATATAATGCTCCAGCTGAGGAAAAACTACACTAAAATGAAACTTGGATTTTCAGGGAGAAATGTTGAAATCAGAAATGGTAAATATTCATATTGCATGCTAATTATTTAGCTATTTTTCAAAAAGAAGGAATTCTTGTCATATGCAACAACATTAATCAACCTGGAGGACATTATTCTAAGTGAAATAAGCCAGACAGAGAAGAATGAGTACTGTATGATCTCACACATATATCTGGGATCTGAAAAGAAAATAAAGAAAAAAGGTCAAACTCAAAAAAAACAGAGTAGAATAACGGTTGCTAGGGACTGGGGCTGGGGAAATAAGGAAAAGTTAACCAAAGAGTTCAAACTTTCATTTATAACATAAGTTTTGATATTCAAACATATGGCATGGTAACTATAGTTATTAGTACTCTTTATATACTTTCAGTTTGTTAAGATAAAAAATTTTATGTTTTTACTTCACAAATACATAGAGAGGTAACTATGTGAGCATGGATGTATTAATTAGTAACTTGATTGTGGTAACCCTTTTATAAAGTATATGTGTGTCAAATCATCATGTTGCACACTTTAAGTATATATAATTTTATTTATCAATGATGGCTCAATAAAACTAGAAAAAATAAAAAAACCCAAAAGAAAAATTTGTGAAGAAATGAAAAATATTACCTTTTTCTCCTTCTAATTTCTTTAACAGACAACTGAGTATTTAAATTAGTATACACAACATGTGTATAACATTGCATTATTAAATTTGTATTTTCTGCAAAAGAAAAATATATAGCAACAATAGTGGAAAAACTGGGATGGTAAGAAAATATACTTTTGACTAGCAAGATTCTATATGACTGATATTATTGATAGAAGCTGTTTGACTTTACTTCTTGTTAGTTCCTTAGTTTTATTATTATGTGTGCTTAGAAGTGGGCATATTATTTACTTTTTGTATGCTAAATGTCATTTGTTGAGAGGATGTAAGGCTAGGATCCACAGCCACCATCACAGCTGTCTGGCCCATGCAGGTTTGCGTTAGATTCGACAGGCAGTAATGAAACAACGAAGCCAAAAACTGGTGGGCCATTAGCTTTAATCCTAGCTTGCACCCGGTGGGCAAGTAAAAAACACACACTGGGCTCCAAAACCCACTAATTCAGTGCTCACAGAGCTATTGACTTATCCGAGTTTCTTAGAATCAAAGGTTTCTAGCTCACCAGCCTTATTTACCTCTGTTCCCCAACTCCTTCTCTCTGCACAAACTCTGCACAAACTGGCTTCTCCTTCAACACTCTGCCATCTTGGCTGCTTCTCCTGGCCTCCTCCATGTGGCCTCTTCTCTTCTCTTCTCTTCTCTTCTCTTCTCTTCTCTTCTCTTCTCTTCTCTTCTCTTCTCTTCTCTTCTCTTCTCTTCTCTTCTCTCTGCTCTCTCCTCTAATGCTAATTTCAGGAACTGAGAGAGCAAGCTCCCAGACTGCCCCACTTTATAGTGCAGAAATCAAAATCTTTAATCCAATATACAAACAAAGAAGTCTCTGATACATAGTCACTTATCTGAGGCATGATTGTATTTTACCACCCCACATCAAAAAGGGTGGGAAAGGATTAGTCCTAAAACCAAGCCCCAGGCTATAAGGATACTGCTGCCCACAGCCCACCCCCAACACTCATTAATATCACCTGGGCAACAGGCTTTCACATGGGCAGCACCATCTTTAACAAAGTGAGTATAATATATTTTATCTGCCCAACAGAATGTAACATAAAATCTCTTTTAATAGGGGAGTATTTTATTTCTTGTACTTTTATGATCATATATTCTTATCTGTTTAAGAATAATATTCTATGTGCACAAAAGTTTACTTTTCATTTATTTCTGTTGAACTGACAGTTTTATCATTACATAGTGACTCTCTTGTTCCCTAATAATCTGCATTCCCTCAAAAACTTGTTTTATCTTATGAATTAAATTTTTATTGGAAAATATTATTCTGTACCTGTCCTGAAAAGTAAAATTTATTTGTCACAGAGGCCAATGTACTTTTTCTTGGAAATAATATTAAACATCTTTATAAAGACAATGCAATATATATTCTATTATAATTGTTTTCTGATATTTTTCTGTTTTAACTAGCATTATTCTCATGTTGAATTATCTTATTCCTAGATGCACTTTTTCAATGCACATAGATTTATATATTTTAAATGAATATTATATAATTTTCTATTTATAAAGTTTTTGTTCATCACTGTTGTTAAGTATATGTTAAGTGAATTTTCTTTTTTTATATTAGAGATATAATGCCACTATCAGTAATGTAAATAAAACATACAAATGATAGATAATTATTTGTTATATATGCCTATCTTATTTATATACATGGATGAAATATTTGAGTTATAAAGTTCTTTTATGACATATACTCTTTTAAGAAAATGATTACTAAGAATAAATTACATTTCTATAAATCATAATTAAAATTCTCAAATTATCTTATTAAGGTTCAAAACAACATTTTATTGCTTTTTCCAATGTTGTTTAAGACTACCTGGGTTAGGCACCTCTTTCAGTGGGTGAATCTATTTTTAGAACATGGTAAATAAGAAATATAATGAAATCATTTTAAAACACAATTATTCACATATTTCAAAATCACGTAATGCATGTGACTATTATTTTATCATGTTTTACTTTGAAAATGCCAAATCACCTGAAGTTTACCCGTGAGACTGCTGAGAACCAACTGTATATACAAACCATAATTTGAGAAACCCTGTTGAGTGTTTACAAAAAGCATTGGCAAGAAACTAATTGATTCCTGAAACTGAGCTCATTCTTGAAGGTTATAAAGAAGTAATGGAACATGCCACATTAAAATCTCACTCACTTTCTTTTCCTCAAAGGGTAGTAATGCTCAATTTAGTTCATTTTCTTTAGAAAATAAAACAAGATGCTTATTTTTCTCTCCAACTTCTGATTAAATATTTTGTTTTCAAGGAAGGTTTTCAGTTACCACCACTTCTGAAAATGATTTGATTTTATCTTATTCCAATGAAGATTTATACACAGAACTCTTATCAAGCTCATGGTCTTGAATAAAATAGTTGACATAAATTATATTTCAGATTATGAAAGATGCTCAGAAATCACTATTATTAGCTATTATTCAATTGTTATTCAATCTATTATTTCATTAGGCTCTTTCATCAACATGAATCAACTCTGTAAAATTAATAATACCTTAAAACTTGTAGCTGTATACAGACATATTTTAGAAATCATGAAGAGTAACAAAAGAAAACAACAGGACTTACGCTAGATATTAATTTGTATTCAAGTTCTCTTCTATAACTTTTACCAAAACAATAATTGTAACAGTAACATATATGAGTATCAGACAATATAGGACAGGATAACATCATACTTTTCATACATTTTGAATGAATTACAGGAAAGTTTTATATCAGCAGACCATTTATAAATAGAAATAAGAGAAAAAAGATTCAAGTATAAGATTATTAACCATACAATTATTAAACTTTCCAATGTACAATATTGTGGTTTTTACATGTGAAATGTCTGTTAGTGTTCAGCAAGCTATTTTAATATATTTGAAAATATTTAATAAACAAATTAAAATGGCTTAAGGTACACTACACAATCTACATAAAGCCTAGACTTACTCATTATATTCTTCCTTTACCTCATTTGTGGAAAATTTTTGAACATAAACCTATTTTAATTTTTATTCCAGTCAAATAAACATATTTTTATTGAGAGAAAATTATATAGAAGATCTTTATCTAACACTAGGGATTCAATGGTGAAATATCATAATAAGTTCTCACTCTGGTAGGCTATTCAACATACATGCAACTAAAAACAGCACAAGACAGACTGAAATAGGTTGTCCAAAGTAAGACAGATAAAAAGCAAGAAGTGATTAATATTTCTTTTATGATATTAAAAGGTATTAAATGAACAGTAATGAGAGAGGTTTCATTTTGCACAAGCATGTTTTATTTTGGTCTTTCTTGATTATATATATTCTATAAAATTATCTACATGTTCAAATAACATTGTTGAACTGAATAAGTAGGATAACATACCTAAAACATAAATGAAGTAGACAGTTTTAATAATGTAAAACCCCACAATCATAAAACCTGCAAATCTATCACTGAATTACATCCCCAATTGTATCTTTAAATAATTCCATTAAAAAATAAACATTCCAAATAAGAAAAAAAAATTCACAATTAAACATTATTTTATTAGTGATAAGATATCAGGAATATGGTATGTGGTTAATTGATTTAGTTATTAAGGAGAAATAGTAGCCTAGATATGTTAACATTATCTTTGGAAAGAAATATATGATACCTGGATTTAATAATTGAAGCTGAAGAGAGGGTTGTTGTATTTCTATATTAAAACATGTCTTAGTTAATTTCCTGCATAACCTCAGACTGACCAGGTGTCTAACATCCATTTAATAGAAACCTTTCAGAATAAAACAACAAGCTCTTGATTTCAGGATTGCCTCTACTCTTTGAATGACATAAAAAATTATAAACGTATATAAAAATCTTAAAATGTTTTCAATGTATTTAAAATATTGTCTTCTCCAGTTCTTCAATTAATTGTGTCTTAATTACTTTATATCCCACCCACACAGATCCTACCTACTTTAATTTTTATTTCTTTTCTTAAAATTGGATAGATTTTTAAAAAAATCAATAAAATATTTTAAAGTGAATATTGCAAATCTCCTGCTATTTGAAGAGAGGAGTAAGTAACTTTATTTTAAATTCTGAATGATACTCTTTTTTTACAAGAAAGAGTAATAATTTTTCTGAAAAATAGTAACATTTCACTGATCCCGATTTTCTTGTTGTAGGTAATAGACCTTCTAATCAAATATATTACCTAGTAATTTACCTACTAAATTTAAATCAAGGTTAAAAGTATTCTAACCTGACCAGGCAGTGGCACAGTGGATAGAGCATCGGACTGGAATGCAGAGGTTCAAAACCCAGAGGTCGCTGGCTTGAGTGCAGGCTCATCTGGTTTGAGAAAGGCTCAGCAGTTTGAGCACAAAGTCACTGGCTTGAATAAGGGGTCCCTCCATCTGCTGTAGCCCCCCAGTCAAGGCACATATGAGAAAGCAATCAATGAACAACTAAGGTGCTGCAGCGAGGAGTTGATGCTTCTCATCTCGCACCCTTCCTGTCTGTCTGTCCCCATCTGTCCCTCTCTCTATCTTTCTCTGTCTCTGTCCCCCCAAAAATAAAATAAAAGTATTCTATTAGTTCACAAAAACATATGCAAGAAGAGAAAACTTTATTTTTTTAATTTATTGTGCTAAAAGAAGTGGCTAAGGAAAAAATGAATTGTGTTTTACATAACCCAAAATGGGATTTAGTTTGAGTTACTGAATTTGAATAAATTTACCTTACAGAAACTTTTTGACATTGCTCTTTTAAGACATTCTTTTAAAGTTTATATATATTTAAATATGTAGCTGTGTGATTTAGGTTAAACTAGTCACTCTTTGAGGAAATACAATTATCCTGTCTGATGTGAGTCTGTTAGTGGTACTGGTGGGAATAATTTCTATTGAAGAGATAATAACCAATTCTCATCTGGAGAACTAAGTAAATAGAAGAAAAAGGTGTGCTTATTCTTTTGATACTATCAGTCAGCATGTTACTTCTTCAGACATCACCATTTATTCATATGAGCTATGGTGTTTACATGCCTCTAAGCATTTAATGGCTTTTTTCCCCTTTTCTATGTTCCTGATTTTGTTTTTTCCTCATACTTGTAACCCTGACCACATTATTAATATATTATTTTTCACTCTTTTTTATTTTGCTAATGTTGCCATCTTCAGGTGAATTAGTAAGTTGGATGACATCTACCTGGCTGTATCTCTTTTGCTTATTCCATTATCCACCTTTTTCATGTCTTTTTGTGTAATAAGAAATTGATCTGGCCCTGGCCGGTTGGCTCAGTGGTAGAGCGTCGGCCTGGCGTGCAGGAGTCCCAGGTTCGATTCCCGGCCAGGGCACACAGGAGAAGCGCCCATCTGCTTCTCCACCCCTCCCCCTCTCCTTCCTCTCTGTCCCTCTCTTCCCCTCTCGCAGCCAAGGCTCCATTGGAGCAAAGTTGGCCCAGGTGCTGAGGATGGCTCCATGGCCTCTGCCTCAGGCGCTAGAATGGCTCTGGTCACAACAGAGCAATGCCCCAGATGGGCAGAGCATCACCCCCTGGTGGGCATGCCAGGTGGATCCCGGTCAGGCACATGTGGGAGTCTGTCTGACTGCCTCCCCATTTCCAGCTTTGGAAAAATACAAAAAAAAAAAAAAAAAAAAAAGAAAGAAATTGATCTATCTGCTCCAGCTACATTGATAGGGCTTCAGGTCAGTGGAAAAACAGTGAACAAATGTATGATTTTCACAGTTCTCATCCTGTTGCATTATCTTGTGATGGTTGTTAGCATATATAAATAAGGTGATTCTCTCCATTCAACTCTCTTCTTCTAGGTTCTGCTAATTGTTACTGTGTCTATCCACCTCCCACTAAAGTTGGTAACAGAACTTCTTATCACTAACGTCTGGTTTACTGTGCTATATCTTCTAGGGATTCACAACTTCAGAACTAGGAACTTTATTAAAACTCTTCTTGAATTATCTTGATTTTAGTTTATACTAAAGACTAAATATTCTTGTTATAATAATTGGTCCAATATATTAGATTTACATGACTGTTTATAAGAAAGATAAATTTTTTCAGATCCTGGTTATACTACAGAAAAAAAAATAAACTCAATGGCTAAGCATGTTAGTGTCTCACTTGGGACATATGTTCATTGTGGTTTGGGAAACAGACTTTCCTAATCATAATTTCCAAGTGACACTGGTAACCCATAGAAATAACTCCTGAAACTGCACAGGGAAGGAAAATAAAAGATGCAGAACTAGGATTTGGTTGTGGTAGGTTTTTCTTATAAGGTCACTTCACTCACATACAGTTGTTTTGCTAATAAGTCAAATAGCTTAGTCTGAGTGATAGTGTAATATTCCTACTGGCACTGGAGAGGGAAATGCCAATTGAGTTGAACACTAAGAGCCTAATGTCATTTGTGATTTTGATTTCTGATTATTAGGTTTTCTTTCTTACCCTGTGTGTAGAACATTCTGGCCCAATCTCAAATGTCTTGCCTAGTCACTTTTTCTAGCATGAAGTCCAAGATCTGTTAGTGTTGTGTGATTTTCTTTATATCAGGCCAGCATGTTTTTTTCTTTTCTTCTGGAGAACTATAAACTCAAAAAGAAAGGTAACCCCAAACTCATAATAAAAAATGGTGGAATTGAACAAGATAATAATAGTGGAAGGCATTCCAGGGAAAAAATTTGTAGTTGCAAAATATGGGCAAAAACAGACTACAAGAATACAAAACACTCAAAATTAAATATAAGCACATTGAAAACTATTTTTATTTTTAAATTATTTTAACATTAATCTCATCAATTAAATAATTATTTTAGTGATTAAGAAGTCAATATATAGTTAGTAAAACTAAATATATAAAATTAAAACACTGGGAAGATTTTTATCATTATTAACGACATAAAATACTAAAAATAAATTTAGGTCACTGGATATTTACTAACTTGAATGATTCTGTTTTATGATATTCTCAGCATTATTGACTTTATATATTAAACTTAATTTCCCTACAGGATGATTCCAACTTGTAAAAAAATATTGAAGATTTAAAGTTATTAAAATGCCAATGAAATGTTAATTAGTGACAATCTTAAGAGAGGTAAAAAAAATCATTGTGAAAGTCAATAATTTCTTTGTCAAATCCTGGATAGTCACTGATTTTCAAACCTAATTTTTCCCTTTCATCATTTAGACAAAAGATGTGTTTAAAGTTAGAATATTTTTTTTTCTAATTATTTCAGAGAAGAAATTTATATTAAAATATTGTGACATTTAATAATCATTAGGTATCAAACCAAAACTTCCCTTATTTGATCTGTGTTCTTTGAGCATGTTATTATCCTACAAATTCCTAAAATGTCTTCCTTATACTTATTCTAGAATTGAAATACCTAAGTCAATAATTCTTATCAGATCTATTTCATCATTAGATCCTCTTATTAAAAATTATTAATAATCCCAGAGTATTTTAGTTATACTTATTAAAATTTATCATATTTGAAATAAGATCTGATAAAATAATATTTTAATTTAAAAATCAAAATGATAAATTACTTTTTGACATAAAAAATTTAGAAAAAACTATCTTATGAAAATTTGTAAAAAGAGTAGTATTTGTTTATATTCTTGCAAATATTTCTAGTGTTTTGTTAAATATTAAGTAATTTGGTTTTTCTATCTACTTCTAGATTAAATCTGTTTCAATAAACTGTTTTAGTTTAACTATCTAAAGAAAACCATGCATCACATAGCTATGTATTTGATCTAAGAATGTTTAATAGTCTTTTAAAGAATGTGTGAGTAGTTTTCTCTGATATTGTACTAGTATGTAACAAATTGAAGTTTCATAAAGAGTAGTTGCCATATGAAATCTGAAACAATATTAATAACCTTTTTGTATTATTTGCCTTAAAACTCACTAAACTATTTCAGTGTGATAGTATCTTTAACACATATAATTTTGTAACATGATTTCATCATTTGGTAAATGATTTTAAATTTAAAATTGAGAGTGTTCAAATTTCTATTTGTAAAAATGCACATCTTATACAAAATCAAGCAAACTAAAAAAGAGTCAGCCATTAATAGAATTATACAAACACACATGTCCCATGCATTACAAAAACACACACACACACAATCCTGAAATATAATGATGAATAAGGAAATATCATTCTAACCCCACATTATCCTCATAATTTTCTCAGTTTTTTAATTTCTTATGCATGCATAGTCATGATAAACATATAATTCATACTTGTTACATAAATACAAGACTAAATAGAAGAAAGGATAGCATTTCTTTTTAGAAATTTCTGACCATCATATTTCTGTTAGTGTTCATTAAGTAACAGATTAACAGCTATTATGCTACTTTAATATAGGGTGTGTGGATTATACTTTCATAACAAATTAAAGCTAAAAAATATACTGAAAATATTTTTCTTTTAATGATGAGGCGGGACAAATAGAGGAAGAAAAAAGGCAAACAAATGATAATGTTTTTCAAAACCCTTTTGTAGTACAGGTTCTCCTAAAAATAGTTTTCCATAGACATCTTGGTAAGTAGTGCTAAATCAGGCTAATGTTATTCTAATCACAAGATTTCTAGCCAATACTGCTAAGAGAAACAAAGCAAAGGAACCCAGAATATTAAGTAAAAAAGAAAGAGCTTGAGAGATGAACTGGCCAAAGCTTGCAGAATATTTTGTAATTTGCTTTTAATTTCCCGTTTCAAAATCAGCTGATGCCAGCAATTTCTGTTGTTAGTCTTTTGTGGTTTTATCTTGTCTTTCTAGATTTTGTTACATTAGTTTAGGTTGAAATAATCTCAACAAGGTTAGTAACTATAACATACAATATTTTTTGAATTTTTTTCTCTTTTATTAGTGCAGTCTGGTTGCAAGGAAGGGGAACTTTTATGAGATAAGGTGAGATGTAGCCATGGGCACAATTTTTCTTTCAAATTCAAATTGTTATCAATGAAATGTAATCCTAAACCTTGAAATTGAACATGTAAACAGACCTATTAATGGTTTATAATGATGGCATCTGATATCAGTGTGTTTGTTTCCAGTACTTCATATAGCATGAGACTTACATGTTAAGATAAAACTAGTAAAGCCTGCTGAGTCCTTCAAAACTTAGTAGCTCAAGCATGCACAACAATTGTTCGACATCCCCACTTAATTAAAACCAGTGATAAGATTCAGCAGGTTCTCACCGGTTCAGCAGAAAGAACCAATACCTAATTTTTGGTTGAGTTTGGCAAACCAGTTGTTAAAATGGCACTTGTAATTAGGGTTCTTTCTAAGGTGGTCACCTGGGCAACCACCCAATGTAAAAATCACAAATTTACATTTCTTATTCTTTTTTAACATTTAATTGTACAACTGTGTATTCTAACTACCCATAGTAATGTTCATTTCATCCATAGGTGAAAAGGTTACAAGTGAGGACGCTGATCAAGAAGCAAAATGGAAATATCTTAAATAGTTTTATTGTTTTCTGTCAGGTATTATTTTATATTTTTTATTAGTATTTTAAAACTCTTTCTTATAACTTGATCTAATTTTGTGTACCTTTTTTCTTGTTCTTATGTAAGTATTAAATGCATGAAATAATAAACTACCGTTTGGTATATCATTTTTTTATACTAAAAACGGCTATTAAGGCAGAAAACCGGTTGTTATATTATTTGAATCCCACCACAGCAAAAACCAAAACATATCCAAATATTTATGGCAATATTTGTGCAGCCACAGTTCTCAATACTACCAGCAGACATACAAATAAAGTATTATGTAGGAAACTAGTATCCTGAAGAACACACTGTTTTTATATTTTCCAGACGTTTACCAACTGGATCAACAGCATAATTTTTACAGAATTCTTTAAATGACACATTGAAAGACTGACTTATGTACAGTTTTCTGACAGTCAGAATATTGCTATATTTTTATTTGATGTTAAGGACTTGGACTTAAAGAAATGGAAAATAAACAACATTGATTGAGCATCTATTTAGTCCACTGAGCTGTGTTAATTGCTACATTAGTTAAATTACTGATGCAGGCAATAATGTAGAGAAACTTATTTTGAATCAAGCGAATATTTAAGAGAGAAATCAGATGACAGCTGATTTCATAACTAATATTTAAGGTATAATATTAAATTTTCTTTATTTCTAAGGTGAAAATAGAAGTTCAGAGAGTGAATAACTCATTAGAAATTACACTATTAATAAGTCTGAGACTTCAGTTTGAGAGATTCAGGATGTGATATTCGTGACAAAACACTTGCTCTGCCTTGTGTGAGAGAACATTAAGAAATATTGAGGCATAATTCTACAACTCCAGTCACTCCTGTCACATTATGTAACTTTTTATGATAATTTAAAAATGCATTGCAGAACTCAGGAAATAAGAAGAGATTACATAGTCAAATGTTCTACAAAAAGTAATAAATGTTTCATTATTAAAAAAAAGTATTCCTGTGCCAGATTTTTATTAGTTTATATTTGTATTGAAAATCATGATAAAATATGTAATGAATGTTTTATGCAGAACTATTTGGGATACTCCCATTTATACATTTTACAGTTGTATAGATGGCCACATTTACTCAAATAGACTGTTGATAAAAACAATTACTTATTTTGACATAACCAAAAGTCATTATGAAATTGCTTGATGTAAGCTAAGTGTTTCTGAATATAATGTTATAATTAATCTCATTTCATTAAGATATTGACATCATGATGAACTAAAAAAAAGTTAATAGCTATAAAACCAAGTATGTTATAAGAAAATTATCAGGATTTTCTAAGTATCTTACAACAAAATTTTTATATCCAACTTGCTTTATCCATATTCAATGTATATGCCACTACAAGGGAATTATTTTCTACTACAGTTTCATTCAGGAAAAATCAAGTGTTCACTATCCATTTCATACTAGGTACAGTACTAGGTTCTCAGCTGATGGTTTTGGTTATGAAATACAATGTATCCTAATATGTAGCATTTCTTATTTTAAATAATATATTAGTTGTATTATCTTTAACTAATAATAATGTTATATAAACAAATCTATATGGAAATAGGAAATGCATACTTGCCCTATGCTTCAATGGGAACAAAATAGAATACTTGCTAAATAGCATATTAAAACTATTGATCTATTGTTATGAGATTAGTGACATAACACTATGCCTTATTTATTTTCTCATTTTTAAAAGAGCATTACTCTTCCCACCAACAAATTAAAAAAAATTTTTGGCTTTGTGTAAGTCAAATACTTGGAATTTTTTTTTCTTCCATTGAAGGCTTTAAGAGATAGTTTTGAATTAAAGAACAATACAAGACAGATGATATTGACTGATCTCTTTTTAAAAAATCCTGCTACAAATTATTACTTTGTAAATTAGATGTCTTGCATAGTGGGGAGGGGGGAGGTGGTGATGACATATACAAAGAAATGTGGAAAATAAATAGCTAAAATTAATTTATAAGATAATTTCTCACTGCGTAAGCAAAGACAACATTCTAAAACACTCTATAACAATTTCATAGTATTGAACTCCTAGAGTGAGAGGCAGTGAAGATGTGAGAAAAAAGGTGTCTCAGAAAGATAACTTTTAGCATTGCCATTACTTACATACTTTACAGTAAGCTGAGAAACATATAAATTCAAAGGAAAGAAAAAGGAAAAGAGAAAAAATATATAGGAGAAATAATATGAAAGAACACAGAAGAGAAAGAATGAGACTATAAACATTAGAAATATGCTTACATAAAATTGTATGAGCCAAAAATGGAAGAACATAGTACTTGACACAAGCATTTAGATATTATTCCACAGGCAGTGGGAAAATTTTTAGATTTCTCAGAAGGTTGGTAACATGATCAGCAGTATGTGCTTCAACAGAAATATAATATGATATAAATTACATATTATATAAGCCCATATGATGTATAAAAATATATAATTATATCATATTTATTATATATTTTATATAGGTATATAATGTATCAATTTTATATTATATATAATTATGTATTTATAGTAAAATACATAACATATATTCACAATAATATAACAATATATATTTTATATAATGTCTATAATGTTAATAATGTTTTATTGTATTCTTCATTTTAATAATAATAATAATGAAATAGTTCTCATTCAACTACTCCAGGAACAAGGAATTATTTATTTTTCTATGCAACTGCATTAATATATCTAATTATTTTTCACTATATTAAATTAAGTCATAAGATGATTTTCAAAGCATGTTATCTACAATAACCTAAATGCCTTTCATATTCTAGGTATTAAACTAAGTATATAGTAACAATGGAATGTCAATCTTGTCAAGTGGCATTTGTTACTTTTAAACCTATCAGGCCTTTTGCCAAGAAAGTTCCTTACTTATGCAACACATTTAACTTCCACAACAGTCATAAGGTACAGATAATATAAGTAGCCCTATTTAACGAATGAGAAAACTAAAATTCAAGGCAGTTAAGTAACATGCCTAAATCACTGTTTCAAAACTGATAGAGGTTGTAATCAATCCCAAGTCTGTCTGTGTTCAGAATATATGATTTTCCCTATATGCTTCTGTTTCTCTCTTTATTTTACAATGAGAGCTAGTGTTTTTTTCTCAAAGAAACTCGTACAATGGAAAAAGTAATAACAAAAATTATTCGTAATGAAAATGCACATGAAATGCATGAGTCCATTAGGATGTGTACACTTTCCTTTCCTTCTATTCAATTTGATTCCAGCACATGCCTCTGCTTTATTTTCAATTTGGATGTGAAGCAGTGAAATGTTATTTTTTATGAAAATATTTTTGTTTTCTTTTGGAGAAAGTTTAATTTCCTTTATAGAAACAAAAATCTCATAAATTGCTCAAATGCACATTGCTTCTGCATGTAGGAGGAAATGCAAGCGAGGGAGAGAAACAGTTTGGAAAAGCAGAGGTAGGAACAGTACACCCGTTCTGATTAAGCAAAAAACGATTTCCATATTAGCATGACTAATACGGTCCAAGGATTGTTTTCCCCAGAAAATAACTTTTGAGTAAAAAATAAACTAATATTCACTGAACTTCACTGAAGAAGAAATTTGTCATTGAGTGAAAATAAATATTTTAGTAAGAAAGCAGCAAGACAAGATAAACCTACTGTAAGGACCTTTCTGAAACACTTTTTTCCTCTCTATTTTATATCTCCATTCAAATCTCTACATCATATTTCAACTAGCTAAACTTTTATAACTCATTACATCATTAAAACTTTGTAAAGTGTCTGACCAGGCAGTGGCACAATAGATAGAATTGTCAGACTGGGATGTGGAGGACCCAGGTTTGAGACCCCGAGGTCGCCAGCTTGAGCATGGGCTCATCTGATTTGAGCAAGGCTCACTGGTTTGAGCCCAAGGTTGCTGGCTTGAGCAAGAGGTCACTAGGTCTGCTGTAGCCCCCCGGTCAAGGCACATATGAGAAATCAATCAATGAACAACTAAGGAGCCGCAATGAAGAACTGATGTTTCTCATCTCTCTCTCTTCCTGTCTGTCTGTCCCTATCAGTCTCTCTCTCTGACTCTCTCTGTCTCTGCCCCCCCAAAAACAAAAAAACTTTGTAAAGTGAAAAATGCAATTTTATTGATATGTGACAATTGATACATTTTTCTATGATTGTAGCTATTTATTCAACCTCTTATGTAACTGTCTGTCATGTCAGTTTTATTTCTTATATGTATATCAAATTGAAAACAATGTTTATATGCATTGCTGCATATTTTTTTTTATTTTCCATTATTTGTATACCTTTATTTTTTAATTATTTTACTGTTTCTAAAATGTCCTTTTCTCAACAATATATTGTTCACTTTTTTATGTTACTATTAAATTTTCCTTCATTATCCACATTTAATTTTAGAGGTATTATACACAGCAGTTTGAGAATTACTAGTTTATGCAGAAGAATGATTATTTGATGTTCCACAAAATAATAATCAATGGCAAGCTACCCCTAGTGTTCATGTTTACTGGGATTCTCAAGAAAGCAATGTAAGTTTTTTGTTCTAATATTGTTTGATGACATTTAAAAATTTTTTTTTAAATTGAATTTAGAGAGCAAGGAAAAGAGAATAGGAGAAAGTGAGAAACAATGGTTTGTTGTTCTACTTATTTATGAATTCATTGGTTGATACTTGCATGTGCCCTGGCCAGGGATCAAACTCACAACCTTGATGATTCAGGCAGATGGTCTAACTGAGATACCCAGCCAAGGCTATGTGATGACACTTTTTTTTTTAATTTATTTTTTTTACAGAGAGACAGAGAGTGAGTCAGAGAGAGACAGACAGACAGGAACGGAGAGAGATGAGAAGCATCAATCATTAGTTTTTCATTGCGCATTGCAACACCTTAGTTGTTCATTGATTGCTTTCTCATATGTGCCTTGACTGTGAGCCTCCAGCAGACCGAGCAACCCCTTGCTGGAGCCAGTGACCTTGGGTTCAAGCTCGTGGGCTCTTGCTCAAACCAGATGAGCCCGTGCTCAAGCTGGCGACCTCAGGGTCTTGAACCTGGGTCCTCAGAATACCAGCCTGATGCTCTATCCACTGTGCCACCACCTGGTCAGGCTGTGATGACACTTTTAAAGATGCCTTATTGTATAAACACATCAATAAAATAACATTTTTGAACGAAGTTCCAAAACTTTCTAAGGCTAGGGGATGCCAAACAAATTAATGAGAAATGACGGGGGTTAACAACATGGCTACAGGTACAAATGATGTTCCATAAGGCAAAAAATAAAAATACAGTAATACTTGGACAAGAGATTTGAAGATGCTTCCATTTATTCTTCCAACTATCAAGTCTCATGCAGTTTTAATTAAGAGTAGTTTGTTTCTTTTTCAAGGCAAGAAGGTGCTTTGGAGCTAAAACTTGTATCAGCTGGAAATCATATAATTCTTGTTTAAATATGCATAACAGTGCTCAGAGATTTGAATGTATTCACTAGAATAATTAAGCAACACTCAATTTCAAAAGTTCTTTTTCTTCAATTGCTCATATAGTTTTAAATTATATACTATTTTTTTAATTCATCTGGAATTTATTTGAATGTAAATGTAAAGTACACATCTATTGTTTTATGTTTTTTAAACTGGTGTCCAATTGCTCCAATGCACAACCATGAGATGAGTTACAGAAATAAGACTCCTAGTAATCATGTGAAAGGAAGCAGAGTTCACCACCAATAGCATTTCATTGAGGAAGATGGATTCTTCTTTTTTTTGAATAAAAAGTCTGATGTTTATTTTTTTGCACCTTCATATTAGGTATTATTTTCAATTCTCCATTGTCTGTCCCAAAATTGTTATTCTACATTTTCGATTAGTGTAGATATGACATAAAAAAGAAAAAGAAATTAAAGATAACTTATTTCTTTTTTTATTTTTTGCTGATTGTTTTTAAGAAACAAATGATTCAAGAAGAGCTTTTACCTCCCCCTAACTGTATAAAGAAATCACCAAAACCTGCTTGGAAAGGAAGATATATCACCTTAGCATGTAAGAATTAAGTGTGGCATACAGGAAGAAACCAAGCAAGTCTGATTCTGAGACTCCCCTCTGTGTCCCATTATATCTGGGTGGTCCAGCAAGAATTTGTTTACCAAAGGATTGCTCCTTCTTATTTACCTGTGAACTGCTTTCTTTCTCTTTGAAGTCCCAGACCCTAATCTCCCTTCTCCTTATTCCTTCATGTCATATAAACCTCAGCTGCCCTATTTGTCCTATGATGATTCTACATTGTTAAGGAACCCCCATGTATACATTCATAATTAAATTTGGTTATTTTCTCCTCTTAATCTACCTTATGTCAATATGATTATTAGATTAGATAAAAGAACATTATTATATCAGATAGAGGGACATTTTTCTCTCCCACATATACATAGTTTCTTCTTTGTATTATATTTTATATTAGCATATGTACTTATATATGTATATTTCTGTATATTTACTAGTCATAAGTTTTTCTTGTTTCCTTTATTTTTCTTTTCAAATTAAACATGTAACTATTAAAATATTTTTAATATTACAGGTGATATTATTTTTAAAAACAAATTAATTTTATGTACAGAACTAAAATCTGTGAGTGTGTAAGAGCTGGAGCTCTTGCAACCATTTTGCTATAAAAGGAGAAAGCCTGAAACTGCTGGGGCAACAAACAGATTCAAATCTGCTGGTTCTTTTATCGTGAACTTCCCAACATCTAAAACTATGAGAAATAAATTTCTGTTGTTTATGAGTCACTGCATCCTGTACTTTAATATGACAAACATACCAAAGTTTTTTGTTGTTCTTGTGGGTTTTTTTGTTTGTTTTGATTTCTCTTACTCATTTCTCTCACCCCATAATCGAAGAATTTGGCAAAAAAAAAAAATCATTTCTCCATTTCTATGATCATGATTTTTGTTTTTGATTTTGTATCTGTTTTATTAAATTCCATATATAAGAGAGATCTCTGGTATGTCTTTCTTTGACATTTTTTAGTTAACATAATACCTCCAAGTTTTATCCATGATGTAACAAATGGCAAGGTGTTCTTTTTTTTATGAATAATATCTCATTTTGTGTGTGTGTGTGTGTGTGTGTGTGTGTGTTCCTTTAGATAAATATCAAGAAGTGGAATTGCTGGATCATATGTAAGCTCTATTTTTTAACTCTAATAAACTTCCATTCTGTTTTCCATAGTAACTGCATCAGTTTACATTCCTACCGACAGTGTATAAGGAAGGGTTCCTTTTTCTTTATATCCTCACAGTCGCTTGTTATTTCTTATCTTTTTGATAATTAGCCATTTTAATAAGTGATAGATGATAGCACATTGTGGTTTTGATTTAATTTTCCTAATGATCTAATGGTGGTAAACATCTTTTCATATACTTATTGGATATCTTTTTGATTATGGCTTTTTTGGAAAAAATATCTCTTCAAATCTTCTGCCCATTTTTTTGTTTGTTTTTGGTTTTTTTGTGTGTTTTTTTTTTACAGAGTCAGAGAGAGAGCCAGAGAGAGAGATAAATAGGAGCAGACAGGAATGGAGAGAGATGAGAAGCATCAATCATTAGTTTTTTGTTGCGACACCTTAGTTTTTCATTGATTGCTTTCTCATATGTGCCTTGACTGTGGGGCTACAGCTGACCAAGTAACCCTTTGCTCAAGCCAGCGACCTTGGGTCCAAGTTAGTGAGCTTTGCTCAAACCAGATGAGCCTACGTTCAAGCTGGTGACCTCGGGGTCTCGAACCCGGGTCCTCCGCATCCCAGTCTGACACTCTATCCACTGTGCCACTGCCTGGTCAGGCACAAGTTTCTGACCGTTTTTTAAGCAAATTGTTTTTTTAGCTATTGTGTTGTATCAGTTCTTTATACATTTTGATATTAACTCCTTATCAGATATATTTTATTAACATTGAAACTCTAAAATAAACATTAAGCCTGTATAACGCATAAATGTCTATAAAAGTCTTTTTATGTTATGTGTAAAGGTAAAAAATTTCTAAGTTCTAATTGTCACCAAGTAAGAAAAAATAAATAAAACTTCTAATATGTTTAATGTTCAACATATGCCTATCATTATGATAAATATTTTTACATTGTCTCACAACATTTCTGTGACATAGATACAATTTGGGAGCCAATTTTATAAACAAAGAAATTAAAATTAAATAGGTAGAAACTTGTCAAAGTAACACATCTAATAAATATCAACGGTATTTTTTTGACTCAGGAGTCTGACTACTAACTACTGCAATCAGTGGATTTTCTAATGTAAGTTATAATAATGAGGCAAGAAGATGGGAATGTAAGGACTATGTTAAGTTAGCTTACTACTAGAGTTGGAAGCCATTACATCACTTGTTCATTTGTTCATTCAATAATGATTTTCTTTTTACTAATGTGCTACCTCTTATACAGTGATGATTGAAAGAGAAGAAATCAATGGACTAAGTTAGGTGTTCTTTAATCTAGTAGTTATCATTTTAATTAAGTCTCTAGATTTATTACTGTTTCATTAGCTACCTTAAATATTTTTTAAAAAGAAAGTCTGGTTTACCTGTTAAGCATAGATAAGGAAGTATAAATAAAAGATGCTGAAACAACCAGTTAATCGAAGGTATGCAATTCTAACATAATAGAAACAGAAAAGATTTAATATAGACCAGAACCAAAATTTGAACTCTTGAAAGAAGGCTACTTTGAAATAATTTTTAAAGGGACAAAATTGATCAATATTTCTTGAACAATTTATGCATTGTGTGGAACTGAAACACAATGACTTTTTAGCTCTCACTAAGGGAAAGTAAACAAATCTGAAAGAATGTACTGGAAAAATAAACAAAGAAGGTAGCAAACAAATAGGAAAGCTTAGAATCAGGATATTTAGTATAGTTAAGAGGTTCATGTTACAAAGCAGGTTGTAAATATTAGCAATGTAAGAAACCCACACTTTGATTAATGTTATTTGCATTAACTACTCTTCGTTTTCTTGAGGATATCTTGCTTACAGGAAAGAATAGAGTAGTTGTCCATGCAGAACTCATATTCATTTCAGTATTTTTTTGCACCATAAATGTAGAAGTCAAAGAAAAATATAACTACTAAATAAGTTAGATGGACAGCTATAGTCAAGAAAGAACAAAAGATCGAAGAATTCATTGTTATAAATTTCTGTATTTTATGAGGAAACATTTTTGTTTCTAGCCTAATCAATGAGAGAACAGAGTATATCAATTTGGATTCCAATGTCTGTTAATATCCTTCTCAGGGTTCTTCACACTGCTAAAGGTAGCAACGTTACAATTAAACTTGATAAATTAATAATTCTCCAAAATAATATCTACCTTTCATTTGTGGTCTTAGAATAACTTGAGTGAATTGATTGTATAATGTTGAAAATAAAATTTTAAAGATTTGTTTTTCTTAACATTGTTTTATTTTTTCACTTGTAAATCTCACCCCATAAATGATCATGTGAAGACATGTGTTTGCTGAAGGGTAGATTGCTCCTATTGAATTCTGTTGAATCTTCAGACTTTCAAAAAAGCAAAATATATTAAAGTCTTGGGTTATTCAGACACTCTATATTTAAAAGTGATAAAGAAGTTATATCTGTTTAATTGGCAAAATTTAAGGCTACAGTTGCTAAAGAAGAAAATCTGAGTATAATTAAGCAAAATAGCAGCAATACTTGGAGAGAATAAATAATTTTAAGTGTTTTAAATTTCTTTATTGAGTTTCTTTATGCTCTATAGCAATAACAATAATAATATATAACTGGAACAATGCATAGTAGTTTTCTTATCAAGTTGCATTAAAAATCAATTGAGGCATTTAAAAATATTGTATCTGTCCTGACCTACTAAATCAGACTGAGAAGGAACATAGTAGAAATACATATTTTTAGAATCACCATAGATAATTTTATGTAGTCAGTAAACTATCTTTATTCATACTATCTCCTAAAAAATTAATTTTAATTTATTTGTTTAAAAATGAAAAAATTTCCCTTAAAAGTTCTAATTAAATCTTCTAATAAGAATTTAATAGGCCCTGGCCGGTTGGCTCAGTGGTAGAGCGTTGGCCTGGCATGCAAATGTCCCGGGTTCGATTCCCGGCCAGGGCACACAGGAGAAGCACCCATCTGCTTCTCCACCCCTCCTCCTCTCCTTCCTCTCTGTCTCTCTCTTCCCCTACTGCAGCCGAGGCTCCATTGGAGCAAAGATGGACCAGGCGCTGGGGATGGCTCCTTGGCCTCTGCCCCAGGCGCTGGAGTGGCTCTGGTCGCAGCGGAGCGACCCCCCCCCAGGGGCAGAGCGTCGCCCCTTGGTGGGCAGAGCGTCGTCCCCTGGTGGGCGTGCCGGGTGGATCCGGTCGGGCGAATGCAGGAGTCTGTCCAACTGTCTCTCCCCGTTTCCAGCTTCAGAAAAATACAAAAAAAAAAAAGAATTTAATAATAGATTTGAGTTCATAGTTGTCTAATATACATCATCTTATAATATTTTCAGCAATGTTATCAGGTCATGCTAGCAAATTATCTTTATTGGTGAGTTTGATTAAAAATTTTAGGTATAATTCAATAAAGAGCCTCAGGAGTAAAGTATTGGCCCAGTTTATAATATGCCTTTGGTTTCTCTTGACCTATTTCAGAAACATTATTGTACATATGAGAAAATAATTAGGTACTGATCTACACAAATTATTGTCCTAAGGGTCATATAATTATACATATATATACACACACACACACACACACATACTTTTATAATAGGAATATATAGTACATATATATATGTATGCATATATATATATGTCTAAAACAATAAATGAGTGTACGTATGTGTGTGTGTGTGTGTGTATATATATATATATATATATATATATATATATCCTTGAGAAGCAAGATAGGTAATTAGAGCATTGGAATTTCATAATACTCCTTTGATTTTTTTTTCTCCCTGAGTGTGTAGTCACCTAATACAGAGTGAACCACAACCTAGGTTATTTATTTTAAAATTTTATTAATGGAAAGAACAAAAAGCATGTTCTCAAGTTCTCTAATTCTCTAGAAGATTGAGTTTCTAATCTGTTTATATTCTATAACACTATTGACAATATTTATTAGACCATGGTTTCACTGGGTGATGTCAAGAAGGGTATAATAGAAAATGAGGGAGATGACATCAGAGTAATGGCAGGGTAGGAAGCAATACCGATAAATCTCCCCCAAAACTCAACAAGATCTTCAACCAGAAACAGAAAAACCTATACTTGGAGCCTCCAGATACTTCGCAATACACCCAACGGTATGGTTGAGTGAAAAATTGGCTAAATATATAACCAAACCCTGAAGGAAATAGGGAGTAAGAAATGCTCCGCCTTCCTCACTAACCTAAACAGGGCAGCTTTCTCTGGTAACTGTGAATATAGAAACTGAGGCGGGCAAAGGGGGTGAATAGATCCTGGCCGCGGCACAAACGGCCGAACCAGGCTGTGGCACGGAGATCCAAGCCGAGGAAAATCTGATCCTGTGGCAACCTGGGCAATACAAGCTAACACTCGCGCCAAACACAAACAAAGAAAGACAAGCGGAGCGGCCATTTTACCTGGTCTCCTGGTCGGCGTGCGCGCAGTTAGTGGGCGAGAGATTTCTTCCTAAGCCACAGGAGTGGATGCCCTGTTGCCCCACGGAGAGGCAGGGTCAGAGGCCTTTCTGTGGGCCGAGGGTAGAGTCTCTGGGCAGCCCCAGCGCCCTGGGAAAGCCACGCATGGGAGGGAGTGAGAACTAATTCCAACGGTGGAGATTTTCCGTGCGGGCGGGGGTTTCACTCAGAGGGAAACGCGGCCGGCCTCATATCCTGGTCTGCGCGCGTGCAGATAGTGAATGAGAGATTCCTCTGAGTGCCTCGGCAGTGCGCGCCCGTGGTATTGCACAGAGGGGCAGAGTCAGGGGCCTTTGTGTGGGCCAAAGCGGAATCTCAGGCCACCCCAGCGCCTTGAAAAAGCCGCGCACGGGGAAGGAGCGAGACTCAATTCCAACGCTGCAACTTTTCCCGGCGGTTGGGGGTTTCACTCAGAGCGTGAGACTGCTGGCCGGATATCCTGGTCGCAGACAGTGAGTGAGAGTTTCCTCCAAGCGCCGCGGAAGTGGGCACCCGCCTGTGTTACCGGACAGAGTGGCAGAGCCAGAGGTCTTTGAGTGGGTGGAAAGCCCACCTGATTATGCTAGCAGCTCTGAATGACTGAGCCTTACCCAGAGCCCTGTGCTGAGTGGAAATAGAGTGGGAAGTTGCCAGCTCTTTGAGCCTCTTACTATCCAGGCAGAGGCAGCAGCAACCCCATAGCTGGATTATCAGGCTACTAATTGAGGAAGGAAAGACTAGGAAAAAGGCTCCAGGAACACGGACTCTCTCACTGTCGGAGCCTATAAATGCTAATGAGCCTCGACTGCCAAAGAGACTAAAGCACAATACATGACATTGCCATAGAGACTTATCAACTGCAAACCTCTACCTGAGTGTGCCAAAGGGGCAGAACCCGGGGTACAGAGTCACCAACCAGGAAGAGGGAGAGAAAAGAAAAAGCAAGAAGATAACCTCTCAAAATCAAGAATAATCTGCTGACTTTATAACTTATCCCATTTTATTATATTTGTTCGTTTGTTTCTCTTATCTTCATTCTTGATACTTTTTTTCCTCCTCCAATTTGGCCGATTAACTCTCTGCCAGTCTTACTCTCTCCTCTCCTTGAACTACACTACCCATAAGTGTTACATCTCCCATTATCTTTTCTCTTCTCTTCCTTTCTCTCTATGAGGGTTGCACTCCAAAACCCTTAACTCTCTCTCTCTCTCTCTCCTTTCTTTTTTCTTCTTTTAGTGGTTCCCTCTTTTTTTCTCTCTCTCTCTTTCTTTTCTCCCTCTATATTAGTTTCTTCCTTTCTCCTTTACATCTCCTCTCATTCAAACCTCAATAACAAACAAATTATCTTATCTGGGTCTCAAACTTATGTTTGTGGCATTTTGGGGGGTTTTTACTTCACCTTTTTAACTCACAAGCAGTGCTCCCATCCCTGGCTCCCATATTATCTAGTTCTTCTTCCACTAAATACAATAGTAATTTTTTAATTTGTCCCCCCATTTTTCCATTTTCCTCTTATTCCTATCATCATAACTCTTAGACAACCAACACCTAAAAGCAAATCATTTTATTCTTGACCCAAATTTTTTCCTTATTTGCTTTTTGTGGGTCCATATGGTCTTTTTTTTTCTTTTTTTTTTTTGTTTTTTGTTTTTCTTTTTTTTTTTTTTTTTGCCCCTTTATTACTTTTCCCCAATTCAGGCCCTCCATCACAGGCATTATTTGTTATAATTCACAGTTCACCACAAGATTTTCTCAAGAAAGAGGGGAGAGGAGAGGAGAGGAAAAAAGGAGGGGGGGAATAATTTCCTTTTTTTTAATTTTTATTTTATCTTATTTTTCTTTATTTCATTATTATTTTTTTTTAAAAAAATTTCGATTTTTTATTTTTTTATAATTTTTATTATTTTTAACTTTTTATTCTTTATTAAATCTCATTAATACTATCAACAAAACCACCCTCAGATGCCATTAAGGAAGAGAAAATCGAATATCATAGATAAAAAAGAAAGAGAGGTAACACAGCTAGATGAGGAAAAATCTATGGAGAAAAAATTTAATATATTGGAAACCTTGGAGCTAAATGACAGAGAATTCAAGATGGAAATCCTAAAAATCCTCCGAGATATACAAGAAAACACAGAAAGGAAATTTAGGGAGCTCAGAAAACAACTCAATGAACACAAAGAATATATGTCCAAGGAAATTGAAACTATAAAAACAAATCAAACAGAGATGAAAAACTCAATTCACAAGCTGAAAAACGAAGTAACAAGCTTAGCTAATAGAACAAGACAGATAGAAGAGAGGATTAGTGAAATAGAAGACAAGCAACTTGAGGCACAACAGAGAGAAGAAGAAAGAGACTCAAAAATTAAAAAAAAATGAGATAGCCCTACATGAATTATCTGACTCCATCAAAAAGAATAACATAAGAATAATAGGTATATCAGAGGGAGAAAAGAGAGAAAATGGAATGGAGAACATACTCAAACAAATAATAGATGAGAACTTCCCAAGCCTGTGGAAAGAACTAAAGCCTCAAGTTCAAGAAGCAAACAGAACTCCGAGTTTTCTTAACCCCAACAAACCTACTCCAAGGCATATCATAATGAAATTGAAGCAAACCAACAGCAAAGAAAAAATTCTCAAGGCAGCCAGGGAAAAGAAGAATACAACATATAAAGGAAGGCCCATTAGATTATCATCAGATTTCTCAGCAGAAAGTCTACAAGCTAGAAAAGAGTGGACCCCAATATTTAAAGTCCTGAAAGAGAGGAAGTTTCAGCCACGAATACTACACCCATCAAAGCTATCCTTCAAATATGAAGGAGAAATAAAAACATTCACAGATACAGAAAAGATAAGGGAATTTATCATCAGAAAACCCCCACTCCAGGAATTACTAAAGTGGCTTCTCCAATCAGATACAAAGAACAAAAAAAAAAACAGAGCCACAAGTAAAAGGTCCAAGAAGAAGACAATAAAACCAAATTTAAACTGTGACAACAACCAAAAAAAAACAGGAGAGAGTGGAGATTAACAGTAGCAAAGGACGATGGAGTGCAAAAGTACTCACAAAATAGTTTGCTACAATGAACAGGGTAGGGACCCTTTTCATTACTCAAAGGTAACCACCATTGAAAAAACCACCACAGAAGCACATGAGATAAAAAAGATAGCAACAGAGGAAAGATGTATGGAATACAACCAATAAAAACAAAAGATAGAAAAACGAAAGAGAAGGATCAAACAAGGCACAAAACTAACAGAAAGCAAGATATAAAATGGCAATAGGGAACTCACAAGTATCAATAATTACACTAAATGTAAACGGATTAAACTCACCAATAAAAAGGCACAGAGTAGCAGAATGGATTAAAAAAGAAAATCCAACTGTATGCTGCCTACAGGAAACTCATCTAAATAACAAGGATAAAAACAAATTCAAAGTGAAAGGCTGGAAAACAATACTCCAAGCAAATAACATCCAAAAAACGCAGGTGTAGCAATACTCATATCGGATAATGCTGACTACAAGACAGGAAAAGTACTCAGAGACAAAAATGGCCATTTCATAATGGCTAAGGGGACACTGAATCAAGAAGACATAACAATTCTTAATATATATGAACCAAACCAAGGAGCACCAAAATATATAAGACAGCTACTTATTGACCTTAAAACAAAAACTGACAAAAACACAATCATACTTGGAGACCTCAATACACTGCTGACGGCTCTAGATCGGTCATCCAAACAGAGAATCAACAAAGACATAGTGGCCTTAAACAAAACACTAGAGCACCTGGATATGATAGACATCTACAGAACATTTCATCCCAAAGTGACTGAGTATACATTTTTCTCCAGTGTACATGGATCATTCTCAAGAATTGACCATATTTTGGGCCACAAAAACAACATCAGCAAATTCAGAAAAATTGAAGTTGTACCAAGCATATTTTCTGATCATAGAGCCTTGAAACTAGAATTCAACTGCAAAAAAGAGGAAAAAAATTCCACAAAAATGTGGAAACTAAACAACATACTTTTAAAAAATGAATGGGTCAAAGAAAAAATAAGTGCAGAGATCAAAAGATATATACAGACTAATGAAAATGACAATACGACATATCAGAATCTCTGGGATGCAGCAAAAGCAGTGATAAGAGGGAAGTTCATATCACTTCAGGCATATATGAACAAACAAGAGAGAGCCCAAGTGAACCACTTAACTTCCCACCTTAAGGAACTAGAAAAAGAAGAACAAAGACAACCCAAAACCAGCCGAAGAAAGGAGATAATAAAAATCAGAGCAGAAATAAATGAATTAGAGAACAGAAAAACTATAGAAAAAATTAATAGAACAAGGAGCTGATTCTTTGAAAAGATCAACAAAATTGACAAACCCTTGGCAAGACTTACCAAGGAAAAAAGAGAAAGAACTCATATAAACAAAATCCAAAGTGAAAGAGGAGAAATCACCACGGACACCGTAGATATACAAAGAATTATTGTAGAATACTATGAAAAACTTTATGCCACTAAATTCAACAACCTAGAAGAAATGGATAAATTCCTAGAACAATACAACCTTCCTAGACTGAGTCAAGAAGAAGCAGAACGTCTAAACAGACCTATCAGTAGAGAAGAAATAGAAAAAACCATTAAAAACCTCCCAAAAATAAAAGTCCAGGCCCTGACGGCTATACCAATGAATTTTATCAAACATTCAAAGAAGACTTGGTTCCTATTCTACTCAAAGTCTTCCAAAAAATTGAAGAAGAAGCAATACTTCCAAACACATTTTATGAGGCCAACATAACCCTCATACCAAAACCAGGCAAGGATGGCACAAAAAAAGAAAACTACAGACCAATATCTCTAATGAATACAGATGCTAAAATACTAAACAAAATACTAGCAAATCGAATACAACAACATATTAAAAAAATAATACATCATGATCAAGTGGGATTCATCCCAGAATCTCAAGGATGGTTCGACATACGTAAAACGATTAACGTAATACACCATATCAACAAAACAAAGAACAAAAACCACATGATCTTATCAATAGACGCAGAAAAGGCTTTCGATAAAATACAACACAATTTTATGTTTAAGACTCTCAACAAAATGGGTATAGAAGGAAAATATTTCAACATGATAAAGGCCATATATGATAAACCATCAGCTAACATTATATTAAATGGCACTAAACTGAAGGCTTTCCCCCTTAAATCAGGAATAAGACAGGGTTGTCCACTCTCTCCACTCTTATTTCATGTGGTACTAGAGGTTCTAGCCAGAGCAATCAGACAAGACAAAGAAATAAAAGGCATCCATATCGGAAAAGAAGAAGTAAAGGTATCACTTTTTGCAGATGATATGATCCTATACATCGAAAAACCCAAAGAATCCACGAAAAGACTATTAGAAACAATAAGCCAATACAGTAAGGTCGCAGGATACAAAATTAACATACAGAAGTCAATAGCCTTTCCATATGCCAACAATGAAACAACTGAGAATGAAATCAAAAGAATAATCCCCTTCACAATTGCAACAAAAAAAATAAAATACTTAGGAATAAACATAACAAAGAATGTAAAGGACTTATATAATGAAAACTATAAACCATTGTTAAGGGAAATTGAAAAAGATATAATGAGATGGAAGAATATACCTTGTTCTTGGTTAGGAAGAATAAATATAATCTAGATGGCTATAATACCCAAAGCAATATATAAATTTAATGCAATTCCCATCAAACTTCCAATGACGTTTTTTAAAGAAATAGAGCAAAAAATCATCAGATTTATATGGAACTATAAAAAACCCCAAATAGCCAAAGCAATCCTAAAGAAAAAGAATGAAGCTGGGGGCATTACAATACCTGACTTCAAACTCTATTATAGGGCCACGACAATCAAAACAGCATGGTATTGGCAGAAAAATAGACATTCAGACCAATGGAACGGAATAGAACGTCCAGAAATAAAACCACATATATATAGTCAAATAATTTTTGATAAAGGGGCCAACAACACACAATGGAGAAAAGAAAACCTCTTCAATAAATGGTGCTGGGAAAACTGGAAAGCCACATGCAAAAGAATGAAACTGGACTACAGTCTCTCCCCCTGTACAAAAATTAACTCAAAATGGATCAAAGATCTAAACATAAGACCTGAAACAATTAAGTACATAGAAGAAGCATAGGTACTCAACTCATGGACCTGGGTTTTAAAGAGCATTTTATGAATTTGACTCCACAGGCAAGAGAAGTGAAGGCAAAAATTAATGAATGGGACTACATCAGAATAAAAAGTTTTTGCTCAGCAAGAGAAACTGGTAACAAAATAAACAGAAAGCCAACTAAATGGGAAATGATATTTTCAAACAACAGCTCAGATAAGGGCCTAATATCCAAAATATACAAAGAACTCATAAAACTCAACAACAAACAACCAAACAATCCAATAAAAAAAGGGGAAGAGGATATGAATAGACACTTCTCCCAGGAAGAAATACAAATGGCCAACAGATATATGAAAAGATGTTCATCTTCTTTAGCTATTAGAGAAATGCAAATCAAAACGGCAATGAGATACAACCTCACACCTGTTCGATTAGCTGTTATTAGCAAGTCAGGTAATAGCAAATGTTGGAGAGGCTGTGGAGAAAAAGGAACCCTCATACACTGTTGGTGGGAATGTAAAGTAGTACAACCATTATGGAAGATAGTATGGTGGTTCCTCAAAAAACTGAAAATAGAACTACCTTATGACCCAGCAATCTTTCTACTGGGTATATATCCCAAAAATTCAGAAACATTGATACGTAAAGACACATTCAGCCCCATGTTCATTGCAGCATTGTTCACAGTGGCCAGGACATAGAAACAACCAAAAAGCCCATCAATAGATGACTGGATAAAGAAGATGTGGCACATATACACTATGGAATACTACTCAGCCATAAGAAACGATGACATTGGAACATTTACAGCAAAATGGTGGGATCTTGATAACATGATACGAAGCGAAATAAGTAAATCAGAAAAAAACAGGAACTGTATTATTCCATAAGTAGGTGTGATGTAATAGTGAAACTAAGAGACATTGATAAGAGTGTGATGGTTACGGGGGGGAGGGGGGAATGGGAGAGGGATAGGGGGTGGGGAGGGGCACAAAGAAAACAAGATAGAAGGTGACAGAGGACAATCTGACTTTGGGTGGTGGGTATGCAACATAATTGAACGACAAGATAACCTGGACTTGTTATCTTTGAATATATGTATCCTGATTTATTGATGTCACCCCATTAAAAAAATAAAATTATTAAAAAAAAATGAAGAAAATATATACAGTTTCTTTGTACAAAACTACAAAATAGTTAGAAAAATTAAATATATATAAATAAATGGAAAGGTAATTATTTCATATGTGTGTATTCAAAAACCAGCAATATGAACATGACATTTCTCCTTCAATTATTCTCTATTATTAACAAAATATTAATCAAATCCCAGCAGGGTTTTGAAAAATTTAACAAGTTAATTCTAAAATTCTTTCAGAAATCCATACAGCCAGGATCAGTAGGGAAAGTTTAAATAAAAAGAAAAAGATAGCTGAAGGATTTACAGCACCAGATAACAAGAGCTATAATGAAACTATATTACTTAAGACAGCATGGTAATAACACAGAAATAGAAAACTCGCTAGTGGCTGAACTGGTTCAGTGCCTGACAAACTAAAGAACAGGATTACTCCCTTTCAGGAAGTAGTCAAGCAGGACACTGGCCATCCCAAAGGATGATCTTTTAGCTCTATGGAAGCAAAAACACGTATCAGAAGCCAGATAAGTGGCCAGACTTACTCGCTTGTCATGCACTTCAGGAAACAGGGTATAAGATGCAGCTTTGGAACAATACCAATAGAGGTAGCAGTCTCTGAGCCCAGTTACCCCACACCCTGAAGGAAGAGTTGAATCTAGTTCAACACAGCACAAACCATTAGGAAAAATGAAATTTAACATAAAAGATGTATAATCCAGTAAAAATGTTTCTTTAGGGTATGTATGTGTGGCAGTGTATGTGTGTTCATTTTATGTGTGCATGTCTGCAACTCACTACCAACAGCCTCAATGCACTGGGTCTTATACTGCTCACTGAGAACCCTCACAAGGTTGGAACCTGAATGTCTAACCCTCAGCAGTCAGAGGCTTGCTTGCTCTGTGTAGATCTTTAATCTAGAGTTCAGAAACACGACAGTGTAGAATTCCTGGAAAACTTTTGCTTTGACTGAACAAAACATTTGAGGATTTTACTATAACCCAGAGCACCAACTACCATTTTCCCCCTCTTGTTTCACACGTCAGAGCTGAATTACAGTATGAAAGCTTTCCCTTTTTTCCTCGTACTCCTTTTGTCTTTCTCGTTCTTAGATGATTCTTTAATAATCTCTGTACTTCCGATTTTATCTTGACTTTTGGATCTCAGATGACCTGAATTGACACTGTGGTCTAAAAAATGTGTGTGTGTGTGTGTGTGTGTGTGTGTGTGTGTGGGGTCAGGTACAAGATGTCATTCTTTCATGAAGAGGCAGAAAAACAGAGAGGTAAACAAAGGGGCTCACTAAAAATGAGGCAATGGCAGATCCCTAAATGGATATAGAGGCTCATCCCAAAGAACTCAGTGATTCCAAGATGACAATGGAGTAGGCAGACATTCCAGCTGCCACCTCTGAGGACCAAATTGGGTTACAACTTCATTTAAGAACAATCATCTTATAAAACCAACTTTGGACTAAAGGAAGAGGACTCTATAATTAAGGATCACAGAAGAAGCCACACCAAGACTGGTAGGAAGGGCAGAGACACAGAAGGGTCTGCCCCACTCCAAAGAGCAAGCGGCAGCTAAGGGTCCAGAGGGACTTTCACTGTGGAAGTGTCACCCTGAGAGGTGTGGGTGTTCAGCACCAGGGCTGGAGCACCAGGGCTGGGGCACCAGCCTAGAGTTCCAGAGCTTAGAAGAGACACCTACACAGCATTTGGTGGTGAAAAGAGCAGGGTTTCTTTCTGTGAGAAAGAGACTAGGCTTTCAGAGATGCAAATTTCTACTTAAAGGGCCTGTGCAGAAAATCTTGTTTTCAGCCACTTACCCAGGGCTCCAGTGGAGTGAGAGCTGAGAGGACTGGATTTGCATGAGGAAAGTGTAAAGCTGGAAGCCCAGGGAGAGACTCTGTGGGAGACAACAACCAGAACCCTTGTGCTGAATTATTCTCCAGTACTGCAGTCACCATCTTTCTTGGGCAGAGCATCCTCTCTGTGAAACATCAGCCTGCGGAAAAGCAACTTCTCTACCCTTAGGAGTCTCTCCTACCTCAGTCATGGAGATGAGCATTTCCCCACACACTTCCGACTCTAGGAAGGGTGCTTTCACCTCACTAGAGACTTAGTAGAAACTGTATGGAAAGCAGGAAAACAACACTTCTGAGTTTCAGGGGCCACACTCACCAGACTCTTGGGGCCACACCCAACTGAGGTCTATGAAAAAAGTCAGAACAGACTGACACCTGGGGCCAGGGACAAAGCCACACCCACCATCCTTCCTAACCCCTGAATTGCTGAAGGCTTTAACTCTAGCAGAGTTTTTCTTGGCAGCTGAGCCCAACAAGCATCCAGCAGACAGAGCCTATAGGAGGTGAGACTCAGGGAACTTTCCCCCATGAACAGTGTGGATAAAAGCAAGCCTAGGAATGCAGGTTGGTATTTCCATGTGCACATAAGCCCAGCAGAGGCAGCCACAAACTCTGGATTGATTGTAGCTTCAAGAAGGATGCTGAGGGCCAGTCACAGGCAGTGTCTCCTACTGGTCTGTGCCGGGTTCCTGCCAGGGAAGCCAAGAGCTGGCACATCCAAGGGCCAGCTGCAGAAAATGTCAGTTCAGGACCTAACAACCCTTGCTAGAGTGGCATCCTAAGAAAGGCTCCTCACATGTGGCCCAGCTAAGGCGAGTTTCATTCTCTGTGATCAGTACCAGCACAGCAGCTCATATGCATTGGATAAGGTGGAGCTTCACAGTCGGCAAGCCTGGGTATTGGATATCCTGCCCTACTGGGCTAGATTCCACAAAGGGAAGGGAGAGAGACTTGGAGCATGGACATTTAATGTGTGGGTCCCTGTGAGTCTATTGTTGGATCTGGTCTAGGGGCTTAGCAACCTTTGGGTAGGGCACAGTCAGCCCCAGGATATTACTCTCTTAGTCTTTCTCCCTGACACCAGTGTCTCACCAGCTAAAAGAACTTTTGCAGAGGGGACTGTTGGTCACACTTGTTGGGAAGAAATAAAATTTGAATATCCAGCAGTAGTTGAGGGATTAAGCTCTGGAGTAGAGGCCACATTTCCCATTTTAAGCTCCTGACTAAGGACCCCAGATGTAGGGTGTCCCAATAATGTTGTATTTACAACCTCAGCTGCCCT
Organism: Saccopteryx bilineata; assembly: GCF_036850765.1. Classification (NCBI taxonomy): domain Eukaryota; kingdom Metazoa; phylum Chordata; class Mammalia; order Chiroptera; family Emballonuridae; genus Saccopteryx; species Saccopteryx bilineata. The sequence goes on along the minus strand of NC_089495.1, from coordinate 67,651,544 downwards.
AACCCACCATGCATACAACTTGTAGAAGGGTTAGTTGGGTGAGGCCCATCTGAGCCCCCACTATATTCTTACAACAAAAGACTATGTGAAGACCAGGCAGTTGCAAGAGAAAGAGGAGCAGCTGAAAAGTGCAGATAAATCTTACAGAGCTTGAGGCTTTTACAGGGCTGCTGTCATCTCTAAGCAGGAGGAAGATGATCCTTAGTCAAAGGTGAGTCCTCCCACACTACCCAGGCTCAAAAAATGCAGACCCAAACAGCAAAAAGTACAGTAGCTGCAGACAGATAACACACAGCAGGTTATAAAAAAACCCAGCTAATGTCAACCAAAGAAGAGCTAGAACCAATACAGCTGGTAGTGGGTGGTAGAGAGCATTAACCTTAGACTCAGCTACATACACAAGCAGCATGCCCAAAGGTGGAGTCTAGTAGGCACCAGACACTGTGGAGAATAAATATACCCAACAGGACAGATATTGCACAGTGTATAATACACATGATCAAGGTTGACCCTTAGAGCCAGCCTGCCTGAAGGAATAACTGTACCCACAAAAGGACCAACTGCATTTAATACTCATATACAATAAGAGAGAAAATAGAATACTCAAGAAGCATTCCTAGAACAAGAAAAACAGGTGGCCTGGAGGTCAGTATCACCGAGCCCATCATCTTCATAAAGACAACACAAAAGTTTCAAAGTCAGGCAGTGCTACCTAATGCACAGACAAAATGGGCAGAAAGAGAAATGCAACCCAATGGAAATAACCAAACTACCAGATGCATAGCTTAAAATAATAATATTTAGAATGCTCAAGGATCCTAAAACTATAGAAAACATAATGAACACCTCAATAAAGAAAGAGCATGCATCAAAAAGGACATTGGTATAATAAAAAAGAACCAATCAGAAATGACAAATACAATATCAGAAATGAAGACTTCACTAGAAGGAACAAATAGCAAACTGGATTAAGCAGAGGATCAAATCAGTGATTTAGAGAAAAAAAAAAAAAAAAAAAAAAAAGAAAGCATGAAAACAAAGCAGCAAAAAGAAAAGAGGCTCAAAAACGCTGAGAAAACTCTAAGCGACCTCTGTGTCAACATGAACAGAAAAAACACTCACATTATGGGGGATCATGAAGAAGAAGAGAACAAACAAGAAATAAAGAACCTGTTTGAAAAAAATCATAGTTAAAAACTTCTCTAAATAGCTGAAGGAAAATGTCAAAGAAGTACAAGAAGCACAGAGTTCCATTAAAGAGAAACCTAAGGAGGCCTACACCAAGACACATTATAATTAAAGTGCCAAAGTAAAAGACAAAGAAAGAATACTAAAAGCTGCAAGAGGAAAGCAGTTAAATATCTACAAAATAAAACCAAAACCCATAAGGATGACATCTGACTTCTCAACAGAAACATTTGAGGCCAGAAGGGATTGGCAAGAAATATTCAAAATGATGCAGAACAAGAACGTACAACCAAGACTTCTTTATCCAGCAAGGCTATCATTTATAATTGAAGATAAAATTAAAAAAAAAAATTCCCAGACAAAAGGAAAATCAAGAAATTTATTACAACCAAATCAGTAAAGCAAGAAATGTTAAGGGGACTCCTGTAAAAAGAGAAAATGGAAAAAAAAAATCTGGAAAAAGAGGATTGTAAATTTAAAGAATAAAATAGCAATAAGTAAGTACTTGTAAATAATAACTTTAAATGTAAATGGATTAAATGCTCTAATCAAAAGACATAGGGTAGCTGCATGGATAAAAAAACAGAGACCCATCTCAGAACAAAAGATACACCTAGACTGAAAGTGAAAGGATGGAAAAAGTATTTCACGCAAATGAAAACAAATAACTTGGGTAGCAATACTTATATCTAACAAAAATAGACTTTAAAACAAAGGCTATAGTAAGGCATAAAGAAGGTCACTAAATAATAATAAAGGAAGCAATCCAAAAGAAGGATATAACCATTGTAAATATTTATGTACCTAAATATATAAAGCATATTTTCATAAAGGGCTAAATCAACAGCAATAGTATAATAGTAAGAGATGTTAATAACCCAACAACATCAATGGATAGATCCTCCAGACAGAAAATTAACAAAGAAATAATGGCCTGTTATGACACACTAAATAAACTGGATTTAATAGATATCTTCAGAATCTTTCACCCCAAAGCAGCAGAATATACATTCTTTTCAAGTGCTCATGGTACATTCTTTAGGATACACCACATGTTAGGACACAAAAAGAGTCTTAATAAATTTAAGAAGATTGAAATCACATCAAGCATTTTCTCAGATCACAATGGCATAAAACTAGAAATCAACTACAATAGAAAAACTGAAAAACATTCAAACACTTGGAGTCTAAATAGCATATTATTGAATAATGAATGGTTAATAATTAGATCAAGGAAGAAAAAGATTTCCTTGAAACCAATGAAAATGAACATACAACAACTCAAAATTTATGGTACACAGCAAAAGCAGACCTGAGAGGGAAATTCATAGCATTACAGGCATAATTTAAGAAGCAAGAAAAAGCTCAAATAAATAAGTTAATCCTGCATGTAAAAGAATTAAAAAAAATAAATAAATCCCAGAGGAAGTAGAAGGAAGGAAATAATGAAGATCAGAGTAGAAATAAATGACATAGAGGCTTAAAAAAATACAAAAGATCAATGTAATGAACAGCGGGTTTTTGGAAAGGTAACCAAGATTGACAAACCTTTAACCAGACTAACCAAGATAAAAAGAGAGAGGAGTTAAAATTAGAAATGAAAAAAGAAAAGTAACAACTGACACCGCAGAAATACAAAGGATTGCAAAAAAATACTCTGAAGATTTATATACTAAAAAATTGGACAACCTTGGTGAAATGGATAAATTCCTAGGAACATACAATCTTCCAAGACTCAATCTGGAAGAATCAGAAAACCAAAACAGACCAATTACAACAAATGAAATTGAAACAGTGATCAAAAAACTCCTAACAAACAAAAGTCCTGGACCACTTGGCTTCATGGGCGAATTTTATCAAATATTCAAAGAAAAACTACCTCCTATCCTTTTCAAGCTATTTCAAAAAATTCAAGAAGAGGAAAGACTTCCACACTCTTTATGAGGCAAGAATTATCCTCATTTCAAAACCAGGTAAAGACATGATAAAGAAAGAAAACTATAAAGACCAATATCCCTGATGAACATAGATGTTAAAATTCTCAAAGAATTATTAAGAAACCGGATTCAGCAATACATTATAAAAGTCATACATCTTGATCAAATAAAATTTATTCCAGGGAGGCAAGGTTGGTATGATATTCACAAATAAATAAATGTAATTCATCACATAAACAAAAGGAAGGATAAATATCACATGATTATATCAATAGATGCACAAAAAGCATTTAATAAAATACAGCACCCATTTATGATAAAAACTTTCAGCAAAGTGGGAATACAGGGAACATAGCTCAACATGATAAAGGCTATCTATGACAAACTGAAGGCCAACATCATACTCAATGAACAAAAATTAAAAGCAATCCCCTTGAGATCAGGAACACAAGAGGGGCCCACTTTCACCACTCTTTTTCAACATATTTCTGGAAGTCCTAACCACAGTAATCAAACAAGAAGAAGAAATAAAAGGCATCCAAATTAGAAAAGAAGTAAACTTATCATAATTTGCTGATGACATGGTACTGTACATAGAAAACCCTAAAGTCTCAGTCAAAAAACTACTAGACCTGATAAATAAATTTGGCAAGGTGGAATAATATAAAATTAATATTCAGAAATCAGTGCCATTTTTAATACACCAACAATTAACTGTCAGAAAGAGAAATTAAGAAAACAATCTCCTTCACTATTGCAACAACAACAACAAAAATAAAGTACCTAGAAGTAAATTTAACCAAGGATGTAAAGGACATTTACTCACAAAATTATTAGACATTGAAAAAGGAAATCAAGGAAGATACAAAGAAGTGGAAGCATATACTGTGTTTATGGATAGGAAGAATAAACATCATTAAAATGTCTATATTACCCAAAACAATATATAGATTCAATGCAATTCCAATTAAAATACCAATGGCATACTTCAAAGATATAGAACAAATATTCCAAAAATATATATGGAACCAAAAAAGAATACGAATAGAGTCAGTAATCTTGAAAATGAAGAATAAAGTGGGAGGTATCACAATTCCTGATATCAAGTTATACTACATGGCCATTGTAATCAAAACAGCTTAGTACTAGCATAAGAACAAATAAATAGATCAATGGAACAGAACAGAGAACCCAGAAATAAACCCACCCCTTTATGAACAATTGATATTTGACAAAGGAGGTAAGAGCATACAGTAAAGACAATCTCTTTAATAAATAGTGTTGGGAAAATAGGACACGTACATGCCAAAAAAAAAAATAATAAAACTCGACTACCAGCTTATACCATTCACAAAAATAAACTCAAAATGGATAAAAGACTTAAATGTAAGTCATGAAACCATCAATATCTTGGAAGAATACATAAGCAGTCAACTCTCTGATATCTCTTGTAGCAATATTTTTGCCTATTTATCTCCACAGGCAAATGAAATAAAGGACAAAATAAACAAATGGGACTATATCAAACTAAAATGCTTTTGCACAGCAAAAGAGACCATGAACAGAATAAAAAGACATCCCTCACAATGGGGAACATATTTGCCAAAACATCTGATAAGAGGTTAATAATAAAAATTTATAAAAAATTTTTGAAACTCAACACCAAGAATGTAAATAATCCAATTGAGAAATGGGCAAAAGAACTAAATAGACTCTTCTCCAAAAAGGACATACAGATGGCCAATAGGTATATGAAAAAAATGTTCAATGTCATTAATAATCACAGAAATGCAAATTAAAACTACAATGAGATAACATTCACACCTATAAGAATGGCGCTCATTAACAAATCAACACACAATAAGTGCTGACAACTGTATGGAGAAAAGGAAACCCTTCTGTGTTGCTGGTGTGAATGCAGATTTGTGCAGCCACTGTGGAAAACAGTATGGAGTTTCCTCAAAAATTTAAAAATGGAATGCCTCTTGAAGCAGCTATCTCACTTTTAAGAATATATCCTGAGAGTACCAAATCATTGATTTAAAAGAAGATATGCATTCCCATGTTTATTGCAGCATTGCTTACAATAGCCAAGATCTGGAAACAGCCCAAGTATTCATCAGTAGATCAGAAGATTAAAAAGCAGTGTACATATACACAATGGAATACTATGAGACCATAAAAAAAGAGGGAAATCTTACCTTTTGCAATGGCATGGATGAACTTGGAGATTGTTATGCTAAGTAAAGTAAGCCAAGGCAGAGAAAGACACATATCATATTATCTCATTTCTATGTGAAATCTTATAAACAAAGTGAACTGAGGAAAAGAATAGAGGCAGAGTTGCGGTCATATGGTAGCGGAGGGACAGCTGTCAGAGGGAAAGGGGATAGGGTTATGGAATCAGAGAAGATGAAGAGATTAGTGAAATTATATATATATAATTCACTATATATATATAACACATAGATACAGATAACAGGACAGCAAATCCCAAAGAGAAGGGGGGAAAGTCTCAGGGGAAGGAGGGCATAGGGGATTAATCAGGGACAAGAGGGTGGGGGTGAGGGAATTATATTGACTGGGACACTTGAATTCATGTTAACACAATAAATTAAAATTAATAAATGTAAAAATATGTGTGTGTATTCACATGGAAAATTATCATATAGGGATACTTCTTGTAATATGTTCTGAATCTGTATATTAAGATGTGCATATTGAGTTGGATAAGCAATTTTTGTTTCAATCATTGAGGTTAAATTTTATTAAAGGTCATTAAAATTTATCCACAAATATATCCATTAATATTTATCCATAAATACTATAATGATAGCTACTCTTTTTATATATATGTGTTTAATAAAATATTTAAGTTGATATTAAAAGCACTATAAGTAATCTTTTGTAGAAATATATTATTTTATTTAATGTTTAATATTTCTTTTATAATATCATTATCAGTATCTTTCACAACACTTCCTGACATTATTTAAGAGAATTACCATGCTTCTTTTTATGGTACAGCAAACAAAAGACAAAAATATATATCTGTTCAATGGCATTCTATATATTTCTTTAATAAGAATGTGATATTTTAATTTTTCAGTAACAATAATAAATTTCCATTTGTTTACTAATAATTTCAAGTACTTCATGTTGTATTTGGTTATAGAATATACAAAGTTATTAGCAAAGATTTTACGGAGAGAACCTAATGTATTGTGTATTTCAATTATGTTGCTTAAAATTTATAAAACATTTAATAGTTTATAAGATAATCTCCGAAAGTGTATTAGTTTTCTATTGGTGCCATAACAGATACCACAATTGTTCATATGGAAAAAGGCATGCCAATTATAATTACTAAAATAGTTTTATTAACTCAACAGAATGTCACAGTGGAACACTAAGCCTACTTTTGTCCATTCCTGTACAATAAAATATGACCATGGGAGTGACTTGTCACATTCACATTGTCCAGTGATCAGAACATGTTATCTTGGAATTTAAGGGCAGAGGTAAGATTTTGCTTACTATATATAGATTACCTGTTAAGTTGTTAATGTAATTATGACTTTACAATTATTACCATTCAGTTTTTCTGGGGCTCAAATATTCATATAATTAGTATAAATTCGAGTCATTTGTAGTGGAGTTAAATAGATCTTGAAAGAAAGGTCTTTGAAAAATTTATGTTCCAAATAAATTTTGTCTCTCTAACAAATGAGCTAAATAGACATAAAAGTGGAAACAAGCACTGCCAAAGTTGATACAATGCTTTTGTGTTTTGTTTTGTTTTTGTTAAAACACAATATGGAAGACTAGAAAAAAATAAAATGATATGACATAATCTAAGTGGTAGATGTTCAATATTACCTTGTCATGCAGATTTTTTGACATAGCAGTCAATGAATATATATACTAAATGTTTGAACACATGAATTACCCAAATGAACATCCAGATGATTATTTTTAGACATTAGAATGACTTATTTTTCTCGACCAACACTATCCAATACAGTAACCTCTTAGTATGTAAGATCATTGAGCAGCTGAAATGTAAATAAAACAGGGAATACATAACAGACCTGATAAATTCAGGGGCTATAGCAGTGGTGGGATTCAAATAATTTAACAACTGGTTATCTGCCCTAATGGTCATTTTAAATATAAAAAAGCTATATACTGAAATAGGGTTTATTATTTTATACAATTTAATACTTAAATAAGAATAAGAAAAGAGGTACACTTATCTAGCCTATGTTCTAAGAGTTTTAAAATATTAATGAAAAAATATTAAATAATACATGACAAAAAACAATAAAATTTTTATTTAAGATATTTCCATATTGCTTCTTGATTGGTGTCCTCACAAGTTTTTTCACCTATGAACTGAATAAACATTACTTGGAATGCTTAGAACCTGCTGTTGCATAGAGGAATTTGTTTAAAAAGAGTAAAGAATGTAAATTTGTGATTTCCACATTGGGCAGCTGCTCTGGTGACCACCTTAGGAAGAACCCTGATTACAAATGCCATTTTGCAAACAGGTTCACCAAACTCAACAAAAAATGAGGTATCGGTCCTGCTGAACTGGTGAGAACTGGCTGAATCTCACCACTGGCCTATAGGACAGGTCTGCCAACTTCAGTTAAGTAAAGTAACCACGCCCAGTGATCTGATTATAAATTCCCAACTGAACAATTTATTATGTGTAGTCAAGTCCCAGGTCTATACTATTTTAATAAAAAGTTAATCTTTATTTCAAGGGTACCCTGTCCATTGTTCTCATGCATGTAGGGTAACATACCCTTGGAATGTCATATCTTATCCAGATCCTTTGGAAGCAGAAGCACAGGCTGGAGAACAGTGACTACAAAATGACTCACTGTTATCTTGTTGCCTGCATATTATCTCTATTTAGTGTAAATGTTATAATGTTAACTACGCTTACTATCCTGTGCCTACAAGGTAACAAAAGTATGTGTCTCTCCATTTTACTTTTTATGCAGTCCTTCAAATTTTCCCTCTTTGCTTTATCCCACCACAGTAATCTACCACTACTAAATTTCATGTAACCTACTGTTGGTTGAATAAGTTATTAAATATATATATATTTATATATATGTAATTTATATATATGCAATTTATTTATATATATGTAATTTATATATATGTGTGTGTGTATGTATGTGTATATATATATCTATATATATCTATATATCTATATATATATATATATATTTGCTCGCTTATAGTTTGTATTGGGTGTGGGGGACAGGCTGTAATCAGGCCCAGTCGTTATAACCTAAGGCTTAGGGGGGTTTTTTGTGTTTTTTTTTTTGTTTTTTTGTATTTTTCCAAAGCTGGAAACGGGGAGGCAGTCAGACAAACTCCTGCATGCGCCCGACCGGGATCCACCTGGCATGCCCACCAGGGGACGATGCTCTGCCACAATCAGAGCCATTCTAGCACCTGAGGCAGAGGCCACAGAGCCATCCTCAGTGCCCCAGCAAACTTTGCTCCAATGGAGCCCTGGCTGCAGGAGGGGAAGAGAGAGACAGAAAGGAAGGAGAGAGGGAGGGGCGGAGAAGCAGATGGGCGCTTCTCCTGTGTGCCCTGGCTGGGAATTGAACCCAGGACTCCTGCATGCCAGGCCGACGCTCTACCCTAAGGCTTAGTTTTAAGACTAAGTTATTCCCCACACCCTTGACTAATTGCATGATGTGGGGTGGTGCACTTTTATGAGGAATCCCATTATGCCTCAGATAAGTAACTTTGTATCAGAGACTTCCTTATTTGTATATTGGATTAAAGGTTTTGATTTCTATACTATAAAGTGGGGCAGACCAGGAGCTTGCTCACTCTCCATTCCTGAAATTAGTATTAGAGGAGAGAGCAGAGAAAGGCCACATGGAGGAGAAGAGAGGTAACCAAGATAGTGGAGGGCTAAAGGAGAAGCCAGTTTGTGCAGAGAGAAGGAGATGAGAAACAGAAGTGAATAAGGCTGGTGAGGTAGATACCTCTGATTCTAGAAAACTCAGATAAATCAGTAGCTTTGTGAGCACTGAATGAGTGGGTTTTGGAGCCAGTGTGTGTTTTTACTTACCCGCTGGGTGCAAGCTAGGATTAAAGGTGATGGTTCACCAGTTTTTGGCTTTGTTGTTTCATGACCAACTGTCCGAATGTAATGCGAACCTGCACTGGCCAAGCAGCTGTGATGATGGCCATGGCTATTGACTTTACATCTTCCTTATTTTTTCTCCTTTAATGCTAAATTTATAAAAAGAACTGCCAATCTGTCAATCTCCTGAACACTTCTCAATCCCTTAAAATCTTACTTTATGTCTTTTTATTAGCTGAAATGAACTCTTAAAAACTTTTCTAAATGTTTGGGCTTCTTTTTGTTGATGACAGAAGTAATGCTACTACTACAAATTGAAATGTGTGATTACATATGAAATGAATCTAATTTGAAAGTGTTAAGGAAAAAAATATAATCTATCCCATGAATCAACTTATATTGGTTGCCTTTGAAATAATATTTTAGATATTTGGGGTTAAATAAATTATAGTAATAAAAATAACTTCAAGAGTTTCTTTATTTTTAGTGAGAGGAGGGGAGGCAGAGAGACAGACTCCCATGTGTACCCTGACAGGGATCCACCTGGCAAGCTCACTAGAGGGAGAGGTGCTGCCCATCTGGAGCCATGTTGTTCCATGGCTCAGATATATGGCCAGTTTTTAGCTCCTGAGACAGAGACCATGGAGCCATCTTCCGCTCATAAAGCCAGCTTGTTAGAACCAGTTAAGTCATGGGTAAAGGAAGGAAAGAGAGAAGAGAGAAAGAGAGAGAAGGGAGAGGAATGGAAAAAACAGATGGTATCTTCTCCTGTGTGCCCTGTCTAGAAATTCAACCTGGGACATCTACATGCTAGGCCGACACTCTAACACTGAGTCAACCAGCCAAGGCCCTAGTTTCCCTTAAATTATTTTTTAATGCTGATACTTGAAAAATTTTGATTACATATAGGTGTTTCACATTACTTATGTATTGAACAGTACTTTTTTAAAACAACACAGAAAGAAATGTTTCTTTATTACTCATATTAATTACCCATATCAATATAGCAATGTTATTTTCCTATTATCTACATACTACTTATAGATAAATATTTCACTCTTTACATATGTACAGTCAATTAAATCATTAAAACATAAAAATGAATAAAACTTGTAAAGGATATTATTATTTTATATTAAAACTGAAGGAGACTATGAGTCAATGCACATTTTTCTTGTCCTTGACTGTACTCCAGATTGCTTTGCTGCTTGTTGAGCACATTTCTTCTCTCCTTCCAGGTCTGATAAACTGACCCCAATGCTAATCTTCTATTAATTCAAAAGCACCTATGTTCTTGGATCAGTTTTGCTTGATACAAAGAAAAATGAAAAATTAGGCCATTGAAATGCAAAGAAAGACAACAAAAAGGAATAAAAAAAGTGGGCTTTTGGCCAGCTACTTCCAACATAGCTCATTTAAATTTTGCACTTGTTAAAGTGAAACAAAATATTAATGAGTCTGTCAAAGAGAGCTTATAAACACTGAAGAATTGAGGAGCATCAAGATGACAATGGAGTAGGCAGATGTACCAACTTCTACCTCCCAGAACCAAAGTAGATTACAACTTAATTTTAAGAACCATCATCTGGAAAAACCAACTTTTGACTAAACTAAGAGGACTCTTTATTCAAAGAACACCAAAGAAGCCACACTGAGGCTGGTAGGAAAAGCAGAAATGCTGAGAGGGCTGCCCAGCTCTCAGGAGTGAACAGCAGCCTGGAGAGACTAGCGTGGTGGAAAGAGAGATTAGCAGAGAGGGGAGGGTCCTGAGCCCTAGGAACAAAGCCCAGGCTGCAACCACAGAGCCTAGAAGAAGCATATGGACATTTTTTAGCTGCGATATAAGTCAGGATACTGTTTGTGAGAAAGAGACAGATTTCTCAGACCCAGGATTCTTCTTAAAGTGACAGTGCAGAAAAGCATGCAAAGGTGCTAACCCCTGCCCACTTGTGGCCCTGAGAGAAGCACGCAGCCCCACTCGCAGGGGCAAGGTGAAGACCAAGGCTTGTAGACATGGGCATGTAAACACAGCCCCTTCCTTGAAGGAAAGGCTGAAATCATAGCAACAGCCACAGCTGGCAGGCACTGGCAATGTCCATAGCCAAATGCCCAAGGCAGCAACAGAGGGGGTGGTGGGCCTGCAGACAGACCACACCTAGGGAACACAGAAATCACACCCACTGGACTCCAGTGGCCACACACTTGTTATACACAGACCAAATGGGAAGGCAGAGAAATGCACCCCAATTGAATCAAAGGAAATCCCCAGAAAAGGATTTGAATGAGTTATATATAACCAAATTACTGGATGCAGAGTTTAAAATAATGATTGTTAGGATGCTCAAAGATCTTAGAACAACAATAGATGGTCATAGTGAACAACTAAATAAAGAGACAGCAAGTATAAAAAAGGACATTGAAACAATAAAAAGAATCAGTCAGAAATAACAAATACAATGTCAGAAATGAAGACCACAATGAAAGGAATCAAAAGCAGAATGAATGAAGCTTAGGATTGAATCAGCGAGTTAGAGGACAAGATAACTGAAGCATGGAAGCACAGCAGAAAAAAAAGAGACTCAAAAAGTCTGAGGAAACTCTAAGAGAGCTCTGTGACAACATGAAGAGAAATAACATCTGCATCATAGGGGTTCCTGAAGAGGAAGAGAAAGAACAAGGGATAGAGACTTTGTTCAAACATGTCATAGCTGAAAACTTTCCTAAATTAATACAGGAAAAACTCTCACAAGTTTAAGAAGCACAGAGAATCCCATTAAAGAGAAACCCAAAGAAATCTACACCAAGACATGTCATAATTAAAATACCAAAGCTAAGTGATAAAGAGATCATATTAAAAGCTGCTAGCGAAAAAAAGGCTATCACCTACAAAGAAGCCCCCATAAGGATGACATTGACTTCTCAACAGAAACACTTGAGGCCAGAAGGGAATGGCAAGAAATATTCAAAGTTATGCAGAACAAGAACCTACAACCAAGACTACTTTATCCAGCAAGATTTTTGCTTAAAATGGAAGAAGAAATAAAAAGCTTCCCAGACAAAACAAAAAAACAAACAAACAAACAAACAAAAAACAACCACAAAACTCAAGGAATTTATTATAACCAAACCAATGCTGCAAGAAATGTTAAGGGGCTTGTTGTAAACAGATCAAAGGGGGAAAAGAATATATGAAAAGATAGTTTTAAAGAATACAGTTTTAAAGAATAAAATGGAAATAAACAACTACATATCAATAATAACCTTAAATGTAAATGGATTAAATGATTCATTCAAAAGACATAGGGTAGCTGTGTGGATAAAAAAAAACAAGACCCATCCATATGCTGTCTATAAGAGACACATCTTAAAACAAAAGATGCAAATAAACTGAAGGTAAAAGGATGGAGAACAATATTTCATGCAAATGGAAATAAAAAAAAGCTGGCATAGCAATACTTATATCACACAAAATGGACTTTAAAACAAAGGCTATAGTAAGAGATAAAGAAGGTCACTACATAATGATAAAGGGAGCAATCCAACAGGAAGATATAACCATTATAAATATCTATGTACCTAATATAGGGGCACCTAAATATATAAAGCAGACTTTGATGGATATAAAAGCTGAGATCAACAGCAATACTATTGATATATTAGTAGGGAATTTCAATATCCCACTAACATCACTAGATAAATTCTCAAGAAGAAAATTAACAAAGAAACAGCAGACTTAAAGGACCACTATATCAACTAGATTTAATAGATACCTTCAGAACCTTTCACCTTAAAGCAGCAGAATATATACATTCTTTCCAAGTGCTTATGGTACATTCTCTAGGATAGACCACATGTTAAGGCACAAAAACAGTCTCAACAAATTTAAGATTAAAATCATATCAAACTTTTTTTCTGATCACAATGGCATGAAACTAGAAATCAATCACAACAGAAAAACTGAAAAATACTTAAACACTTGGAAACTAAATAGCATGTGATTAAATAACAAATGGGTTAACAATGAGATCAAAGAAGAAATAAAATAATTTCCAGAAATGAATGATAATGAGCATAAAGCAACTAAAAACTCATGGAACACAGCAAAAGCAGTTCTGAGAGGAAAGTTCATAGCATTAGAGGCATATCTTAAGCAGCTAGAAAAAGCTCAAAAAACAACTTAACCATGCATCTAAAAGAACTAGAAAAAGAAGTTTAAGTAAAGGCCAGAGATAGAAGAAAGAAGGTAATAATAAGGATCAGAATGAAAATAAATGACATAGAGGCTAAAGAAACAATACAGAGGATCAATGAAACCAGGAGCTGGTTCTTTGAAAAGGTAAAAAAGATCGATGAACCTTTAACCAAACTCACCAAGAAAAAAAGGAGAGAGGATTCAAATAAATAAAATTAGAAATGAGAGTGGAGAGATATGATAACTGACATAACAGAAAAACAAAGGATTGTAAGAAAATACTATGAAGAACTGTATGCCATAAAATTAGACAACCTAGATGAAATGGACAAATTCCGTGAAACACATAATATTTTAAAAATCAATCTAAAATAATCAAAAAACCTAAACAGACCAATTACAACAAATGATATTGAAACAGTTATCAAAAAACTCCCAACAAACAAAAGCCCAGAGCCCAATGGCTTCATAAGTGAATTCTCCCAAATATTCAAAGAACTAACTCCTATGCTTCTCAAGTTATTTCAAAAAATTCAAGGCATGACCTGTGGTGGCGCAGTGGATAAGAGTCGACCTGGAAATGCTGAGGCCGCCAGTTAGAAACCCTGGGCTTGCCAGGTCAAAGCACATATGGGAGTTGATGCTTCCAGCTCCTCCCCCCCTTCTCTCTCTCTGTCTCTCCCTCTTCTCTTTAAAATAAATAAATAAATAAAAATTCAAGAAGGAGGACTTTCAACCTCCTTTTATGAGTAGAGCATAAAATTCTGATTCCAAAACCAGGCAAAGACAACACAAAAAAAGAAAATTATAGGACAATATCCCTGATACATCTAGATACTAAAATTATGAACAAAATATTAGCCAACCAGATCCAACAATATATGGAAAAAATCATACACCATGATCAAGTGGGATTTATTCCGGGGAGGCAAGGCTGGTACAATATTCTCAAAACAATCAACGTGATTCATCACATAAACAAAAGGAAGAAGAAAAACCACAAGATAATTTCAACAGATGCAGAAAAGGCATTTGATAATATCCAGCACCCATTCATAATCAAAACTCTCAGCAAAGTCAAAATGCAGGGAACATATCTAAACATAACAAAGGACATCTATGACAAACCCACAGCCAACATCATACTTAATAGGCAAAATTTAAAAGCAATCCCCTTAAGATCAGGAACAAGGCAGGGGTGTAAAATATTTGTAAAATATTTTTTAAGTTTTTATATGTACCAATAACATACTCAAATAAGAATTTGCTAACTTTACCTCTCAATCACACACTTTGACATAAATATTTTTTGAGAAATTTATAGATGTGTAAAAAAATGAACAAAGAAACATATGAACAGACAACATTATGGGGATTGCTAGAGGGAAAGGGAGATGAGGGAGGAAGAAGGTAAAGTGAGGATAAATGGTGATGCAAGGAGACTTGACTTTGGGTGGTGAACACAGTGTAATGTAGAGATGAGTTTTTATTGAATGATACACCTGAAATCTGTATAAGTTTATAAGTAATGTAACTGCAATAAATTCAATAAAAAATGTTTAAAAAAGAATAAAAATGTAAATTAATAATTGTATATCTTATAGTAGCTATAAAACAGGTCCAACTAAGTATTATGCAGACAGTAAACCTGTACATTACATTATGTATGGTTTCCTTGAACACAAGATAATTTACAATATAACATTTATGCCTTAAAAATTATATACAGTAAGTCCTTCAGAAAATTTGTAATGCAACATATTTATAAGGAAAAATGCATCATTTTAAGCACATTAGTAAGCACCATTTAAAATGAACAAAACATTCAACTAAATTTTTTTAAAATAATATGTCAAATAATAGTAAATGAAGGTAAATATAAAAGCAGAGACATTATTTTAAAATGAAAAAGCAATAATTTAATAAAAATCCAGATTTAGTTCTTGAAATAATAACAAGTTTGATTCAAGACTTTTTAGTCAAAATATAAAATAAGGAGACTCTGACAGGTTGGCTCCAGAGGTAGAGCCCAGCATGTGGAAGTCTCAGGTTCAATTTCTGGTTAAGGCATACAGGAGAAGTGACTATCTGCTTCTCCACCCCCCTCTTTCTCCTCTTCCTCTTTCTCTATCTTCCCCTCCTGCAGCCATGGCTCAAATGGTTCAAGCAAGTTGGCACCGAGTGCTGAGAATGGTTCCATGGCCTACCTCAGGCACTAAAATAGCTCTGTTGCTGAGCAATGGAACAGCAAACCCAGACTAACAGAACATGGGGTATGCAGAAGTTTGTCTCACTACCTCTCCACCTCTCACTTAAAATATATATATTCTGCAAATACTACAATCATAATTTAGAAACAAGGAATATATTCAGTAATAAAATTAAAATGATAGAAGATAGGTTGATGAACTCTATGTTAATAAATGTGAATATTTCATTACTATGTTGGATTTTCTAAAGAAATAGATATACTAATTCAAATTGTATTAATCAGAAATAAATATTTAAATAAAAAAGTATGAGAAATATTTAGAAACTGTTCAAAAACTAGAAAATAGCTCACTTCATAACATGTACTTTAAAATTTTAAGAATATCTGACTATTGTACAATTTGCAATCTTTCACGGCATAAAAGCAGCAGTAAACTTTTTCAATTATTTTTTAAAAAGGGTAAATTTGATACAAAAATATATAAAATAAACAAATAGAAAGTACATTTATGCCTACAGTGGCCAAAATGACACTATTTTAAACATGATCTACCTAATATAATAAAATATAACACATCATATCCTGTCCCCATCTTCTTTATATTTGTCAATTGAATGTTGCACAGAAAAAAAATATATGTATATATATAAATATATATAAATATTTTGAAGGTGAACAAAGTCTTTATCTTTTCTTCCCGCTGCTTTCTTGCTTCAGACGACACTGTAATGCCTTGATGCTCTAGCAGCTATCAAGTACCATGAGGTGATTGATCTTAAGTATGAAAAGCACCTGGCTCAAAATTGGCTAAAAGAAATAGGGGCCAATGCTGCCTCAGAATAGTTGACACACTGATCTATACTCTATAGTTTTGTCTTGTATAGTTGATAAAATAAATTCTTGTTTAAGCCAATATTAAAACAAATTCTACAGATAAATTATTCTGACATCTTGAATTTGCTTTCTTCTTTGAGCATGACATAAACATCAGAAGAATAATGTGTAAGGGAAGGGTTAAAAAATTAGAATAGGGGTCTGCAAGAGAAGTAAAATGTGGAGAAACTGAATAAAATATATAAAATATATTAAAAACAAATATGTAGATATTACTTTTTCTATAAATATTAAATATAAAATATTTGAAAATGTGAGTTTAAATAAAATAAAAGTTTCATAAAGGACAACATGAGGTCTTGAACTATAACTTTTAAAGAAATGAAACTAAAAACGTACTAGATGCAAAATCCAGAGTGCTAACCATCACATAGCATGGATGGATTTAGAGAGTATTATGTTGAGATAAGCCTGTCAAAGAAAGACAAATACCGTATGATCTCACTCACATGGAGAATCTAATGAATAAAATAAACTAATAAACAAAATATAAACAGAGACATGGATACATGAAACAGACTGACAGCTGTTGGAAGGGAAGGGGTTGCCTGACCAGGCGGTGGCTCAGTGGATGGAGCATCGGACTGGGATGTGGGGAAGGGAAGGGGTTGGGGGCTGGATGAAAAAAGGTGAAGAGATTAAGCAAAAAATTCCATCAATCCATCTATCTCTATCTATCTATCTATCTATCTATCTATCTATCTATCTATCTATCTATCTATCTATCATCTGTCATCTATCTATCTATCTATCTATCTATCTATCATCTATCTATCTATCTATCATCTATCTATCTATCTATCTATCTATTTATCTATTATTATATAACACATAAAAATAGACAATAGTGTGGTGATAGCCAGAAAGAAAGATTAGGGGCAGGAGGGAGGATTAAGCAAGAAAGCACCTCAAAAATAGGATTAATGAGGTGAAGAAAGAAAGAGACTGTGTGTGGGGTTATGGTGAATGATGCACTGTACAGGTATGTTTTATTGAGTTGAACATTTGAAGCCTGTATGATTATGTGCTTTAATATCACCCTAGTAAATTTAATAAATAAATAAATAAATAATGTAACATTCAAGTGACATAGCTTAGTGAGAGCTATTGGACATGAAGCTAAAGGTTCATTAGTCAGAGGTAAGCATAATCAGTGGTATGACTGCTTCCAAAAATCTCAAACTTAGAAAATAGTAGTGAAATTATTAAAATACTCCTGCTAAATTACAACATGAATTCATAAAGCATTTATAAAATGAATATAATCTATGCTGCCACAATTCTCATTTCTTTAAGTTTCTATATATTGAATTATCAATTGTGCAACAACTAATTCCATGAAGATGCTAGTAGTATGCTATAGATGTAGCATTAGTTCAAAACAAATTTTCACAATACATTAAACATTCAAGAATAACTTCTACATAATTAAAAATAAGCTCTAGTCATATATGAAAATCTTAAGGGAAATGGCTGAAAATATGTAAAGCTGAAGCCATATATGCAATGACTTCAAGAACTATTATATGATATTTTCCCAAAATATTAATGTAAAAGGTGACATTGTTACTGCAGAAGATGAAGTTGTGAAGCCATTTCTCTTCAATGTTAAAATATCTATTTGTGATGATATCAATGTCAAATTATACATTTTTCTGGAACTGGTCTTTATAGAAAGAAACTGCCTTCAAATGACCCACAAACACAGAGTAGAAGCTGCAGTTCCTCAGCTAAAGATGCAGGAGATTGAGTGACATTGGTGCCCAGTAAAACTGTCAATGAAAATTTAATTGGCTTATTTACAATTAAGATTAGTTATTGCTTTTATTAGAACTTTAGTTAAAATCCACAGTTAATTTTCTTGTGTGTGGTTAAATGATTGATTGGTGAAATTTAGTAGCATAAATTTTGTATCATTTGATCCCAATTCTATTTTTTCATAGGTTTCTGTTATATGTATTCTGTGATTTTTCAGAATAGGACACTTTAGGAATGAGACAAAACATAACGACTTGTTACATATTCCACTCAAAGTATTAAACAGGGGTGTTTATGGGCATAGTGATTTTTAAATGCATACAAAGAAATAATAGACTTTTGAGGGAGATAAAAATGTTTCATTTGTTTGAAAGGAATATCTAGAGTAAGGTTACATGAAGATTGAAGTGAAAGTCAAGAGACAGAAGAATCCTTGTCAAATGGAAGAAGTGAATTTATTGTCCACAAAATAAAATTAAGACCAATGTTTAATCTTCATATGGGATAACACGGAGTTCAACATTCTGACAGATCAGTCTGAAAAACTAACCACATTTCTTTATAAAGTTATATTTTATTCAACTCTTTACATTATATTAAGTTGAGGAGATATTTTATAGGGCACTCAACCCACAGCAATGGAACTGGGACACATTCAAAACACCTGCTCCTTTAAGATTAAATACAAACTTTCTTGCCTATAATAGGATTACACTTTAAAATAAATTTCAGATAACTTATTATGCTTTATAGACTCATTGGTCAGAGAAAAGTATAAAGAGATAATTGTGTTTACTTAAAATTGTAGAATCCAACAGCTCTAATTAATTGAATGTGTTTATAGAAAAATGGGATGTTAAGACAATACTTTCAGGAATCATTTCTATAGTTCAAAAACCAAGATATACTTTGAGAGAAAAAGCTGTATATATATATGTGTGTGTGTGCATTTAAAGATGTTGATTGATATTCCCAGTGATCCCAGTAACAAGCGGAAATTTTATGTGTTATATGCATACTGAAACATTCTGATGCCTAATAAGCAAAACTAAAGCTGTAATTAATTTAACATCAGTTGTTTGAAGAGGTAATACCCAAAAATGTAACCATTATTTACTGTATTCTTTTCTCACATGGCTAATTACTTGATCAATAACTTTTCTAGCCCATGAAATTCATCTTTAGTTAGATGTTAAAGGAGCACTTTAAATTTTGTTTAAGAATTCAAAAGTGATTCATTATCCAACACTTTTTAGAGATTAAATTTGAACAAACACAGAATTATGACGCCTTTCTAAAATTAGGAAGAGAAATTAGTGTTATACACAAGACTCAAAATGCTCTTTGATATTTCTCAACTGGTGGTAATGAATCACACATAATTTTCTTTTTACAAAACATTGTTATTCTTTGCAATCAAATTAAAATATGGTATTAAAATAGATTCTACAAGGTTATTTGCCTTACATTAATAAAGAATTCTGAAGCTACTTATTGGAATAATACCTTTTTTAGCTAATTTATTACAGTATCTAATGTCATCTGTGTTTTCTACAATACATTTTACTAACACAAACATGGCAGCCAGAATGTTGTTTTTATGAAAGCATAATTATAATAGCGACCACAATCTCCAGGGCATAGATCTATTTCCCCAGTTCTTACGTATCACAATGAAATTAAGTAATAAATTTATATTTATAATTGGATTTCTTATTTAACCTTAGAAATTCCAGAAGGCAAAAGCCTTTCATTATTTTTTAAGTTGTGTAAGGCTTTAGGCATGATTTCACTCAAGGATTATATCATATGTAGTTCATATCACGCCAAGTGAGTGGTGTTTGAAACAAAAAATCTGAAAATTAGAACAATAGATATTTTTGTCAAGATTATGGAAATATTTCATAATATTTCCCTATGCAATGGGTTATAATCATGTGCTGGTGAAATATAAAATATAAATGCATATTTAAATTTAATAAAATGTATATTTCAAAATATTTCTCAACTACATAAAAACATAAACATCTTATAGTTTCCTATGTCCCAAATCCAGTTTCTTTTATTATTCAATTCTTACAGTAGTATTGTATATTTCTTACAATTAATGAATCGATATTGGATACATTATTATTACTAGAGTTGATGTAATATTCAGATTTAAGCTTTTCTCTAGTATCTTTGCTCTATGTCAAGATCCCATCCAGGATACCTCATTACACTTAGTCATATGTCTTGCTAAGCTACTCTTAGCTATGACAACTTTTTTTCACCTGAGTAAACTGGAGTTTGGAAATATAGAAATTAAGATCAAGGGGGTTAAGTGTCATTTTATTAAATCAAGTCAAAAGTGCATTACATCAATATGACTTGTCACTCTTGAATCTGACTTTGACCACTTGGCTGAGGAAGTGTTTGCCAGGTTTCTTCAATGTAGTCAGTCCCCTAACTTCTGTCCTTTCTGTACTGGGAAGAAGTCACTAAGTGCAGCTCATACCTAAGAAATGGTGCCTTCATGCTCCACTTTGAGGGCAAAATATCTACATTATTATTTTTTTAAATTATTTATTAATATAAGTATGAGTTCACAAATATATTTATTGTATAATTCAGTTTATAATCCAATACTGCTTTAGTTTGTAACTTAAATAGTGTTACATTTGGCCAATGGGAATTATTTCAGTTGGCTTCTCTGTCTGTTTGACTTTATTGTTATGTTTATTTCCTTTTCAGCATCCCTTGTTTTTTTCTGTTTGGCACTATAAGATACTTTAGGCTTAACTTGTATATTTTTTCCAAACTTTAAATAAACTGTTTCTCCATGGAGCCATTTCTCCTAGATATTTTTATTAAAGAACAATATTAGAAACTGAAGTCTGGCTTCTGTGTTCACTGCTACTAAAGTACATCTTCTTCTAGGATCGCATAGAAGGCAATGTAATGATATAAATTTGTACATATTAACTGTATATATATACATTTCTGCAGATTTCTGTATGTATCCATCAGTACTTATATTAAGCTAAAAGTTTATGATGTATCCAACTTTAATACATTATATTGTGAATATTACCACAGTCTACTCTGTTGCTTGCTTTTATCTCTTTGCTCTAACAATGAGGAACTTAGTCCTCACTATCTGCCATCCGCTTATTTAACTATTTACTTTCAGAATGCGGGGACACCAGTATCAGGATGGTTGCCCTACATACAGATAAGAAAAAGTTTAAAACTTGTCCTCGTGTCCAGTACCTTTTCCCTTAGTCTTACAGAACGTCTTCTTTTCTAAAGACACTAAGGTCAACACATTCATTGTTCTTTCACACTTTTAATGAGGTTTCATCATATAGTTGTAAGATAATTAATTCACCTATTTTTTTTACAGTGTTCATTCAATCACTTCTACTCCTAAAGATTTCAAGACATTGTTAAGTATATCATTAGAAAATGGTTTTTTTCCATAGGAAACACTGTTTCAAATATACCTTCAATAAATGCCGGCACAGAAGCCTAATATCTGTGTAGTTACATGTGATGGTCAATTTTACATGTCAACTTAGCTTGGCCACAGTTCTTGGTTATTTATTTAAAATCTGTAGTTTTAATTAAGATTAATAATTATTTGACTTTAAGTAAGGGCCTGAATAAATTTTGGGCTGATTCAATCACTTGAAAGGCCTTAAAAACAGAACATAAACTTCCTAGGAGAGAAATGCCCACTGTAGCCTGTAGATTCAGCTTGTGCTTGAGTCTTCCAGCTGTCCTTTCTTGATGGCCTACCCTGAAGATTTAATACTTTTCTAGTCAGTCCCATCATTGGGTGACCCAATTTCCTTGCAATTAATCTTCTGCTAGTTCGACTTTCTCGCTACAGAGAGAGAAAAAGAAAGGGGCAGCTAAAGAAGCATCCACTTGTTCCACTTATCTATGCATTCATTGGTTGACTCTTCCATGTGCCCTGACGAGGGATCAAACCTACAATTTCGGCATCCTGAGACGACACTCCAACCAACCGACCCACCTGCTCAGGGCCAGCATCCTTTGTTTTTGAGCCATTTATTTTTTTCTTTGACCCACCAGGATTGTATAAAAAGGTAAGAATCAGAGAGGGGGGAAAAAAAAAAAACAGAGGAGAGGAGAGGGGCAGTCAGCACTGCCTGGATAGTTCAGGTTTAAGACTAAGAAATAAGTTTTAGCTTTACATATGGTTTCTCTTCTCATCTCTCCTTCATGAGTTGCCTTCTTTTACAGGGAGGGTCCACCATCTCTATTTCTTTGTCAAACTTTAAATTTCCAGTCCTCTTAGAATATTCTGTTGCCCTGCATAACAAAACAAAAGATAAGTATTTCCACTCCCATGACTATACTTACCAAAAGACAATTTGTCACAAGGAAGGCTGCTGTGCTGCAGAATCCAGGATAACACTATGGCTTGTCATGGTCTCCTGCTTGTTCAGTCCCACTGTGCATTCTCATCACTAGGACATGTCTACTCTGCTATACATACATCTATTACCACCTATAACGTAGAGATTGTAAATTCCCCATACCCCTCTTATTGTTTGACTATTTGTTTGCTATAACTAAAGTTAATATAACATTAATATCAGGTTCAGACTTCAAATATTCTAACAAGCCATTCTAGATATAAAATTTTACTATCTAGTGTTATCATCTTACCTTCTCATCATTTAAAACTTTATTTTTTATAATTGTGTATTGCAGGACAGTAAACACTGAATTCTTATAGTAGTAAATTTTAAATTGAAAATTATGCAGACATTGTATAGCTTAAATAATATAACTGATTTATGGTATCGCTATGAGATTTACCCTTATAATTTTTTTTCACTAAAAAATTCATTATGTGAATTCATTATGTTTGTGTGTTTTAAATCATATTAGCTCTTTCTAAAACTTTAAAGTAACTACTTATGGATAATTATACTACTTAGCATGAATTAAAAATAAACACTTAAATAATTTTATTTTGTATGAAACTATATTTGTGCAATATACAGTTTGCCAATTCCATCTTTATTCTTTATAAAATTCATCATTACTGCAGGCTCTATACCACATTTTCTAGGAAAATCCATAACCACCTTGACCCTATGGTTGTAGATCACCATCACATGTATGTAAACATAAGATGATTCAAGGAAGATAACTAATGATTATACAATAGAAATGTCTACAGAGAATTTTTATACAGCACCCATAGATGATGGAGCCTTACACTGAGGAGGAAGAACAGCTCAAATTCACCTAAGGTTCATATTTTTTCTTTAGTTTTGACTGTTCTCTGTATTCATACCAACTTTCCACAAATATAAATTGTGAAACTATTGCTCAATCGCAGCAATTTCAGACTCTTAAGATTTTTTTCCTGTTACAGTTTTCTGAAATATATCTTCTAAAGTTTTCCAAGGACCTGAACATTATTTACATTTATCCTATGAGCATATTCTTTTGAGAGAAGTACCCACCAGATGTATTTTATGAATATCTCACTTTTGTGTTATGTCTACCTAATGTATGCTCCCTTACATACGCACACACGTGTGTGTTCACACATAGGAACATGGGTGAATTCATCATGCTAATCTGAATGTATAGAATGTTTCTAATAATATAAACTCTAGAAGATATAAAATAAAAATTTAATAAAAAATTAGGTTTAAATTGTTGGCATAAAAATAATGCAATAACAAGAGTCAAAAGATATGAAAAACAATAAATATACACTTGCAACATTAGTCATAAATAAATAGCCAATATCAATAATACATAGTACACTTGTATAAATGTGGAAATAATAAACTTTACAGAAAAAAATGAGAACATAAACAGGTAATCAACAAAAAATAGTGTGAGAATTCTCTGTAAACATAAGATTTTTATGTCAAATATCATAAGTAAAATAAAAATTATAAGAACCTACCAAGTATTTTTCATGTATTAGAGTAACTAAAAATAAAAGTTTGACAACATGCCAAGTTGAGAACCCAGCATTCTCTCATACATTGTTTTAAAAGATCAAAATGTTTTAATCTTATTAATATGAATTTTGCCACATCTAAAAGACTAGTAAATTTTACCATTCATCATCACTAGATTTAGTGCAATCATCATCACTAGAAGTCCAATGAGCTATCCATTGCGCCACAGAGCCCGCCCAATGCAATCATCATTGACAATACAACAATACATTTGCACATGATTATTCACTGCAGTAATATTTATAAAGAGTGAAAAAAATCATAGGATACTGTACTTAAATTTTTTTTCTCATATGCAATCTTCAAATAAAATTTACTCTATAATATGCTTACTTTCATTTCAAGTTTGATATTTTTTGTTGTATGACTTTTTAAATTGTCTAAATTCTGATGTACTAGCTACATTTATAATAGCAGGTGTATATGATAGCTCAATTTAATAGAAATTTGGATGTATTTAACTCACTGATCTCATAATTAAAGCGCACTAATTTTTCTGATTGTGTTGATTAAAAGTAACACATGGCATATGTTATTGACACTCTCTAGTACACAAATACTGCACTGCAAAACAATAGATTCTGTAGCTCTATTAAAAGTGTTCTCTAGCCTGACCAGGCGGTGGTGCAGTGGATAGAGCGTTGGACTGGGATGCGGAAGACCCAGGTTCGAGACCCCGAGGTCACCAGCTTGAACCCAAGGTCGCTGGCTCCAGCAAGGGGTTACTCGGTCTGCTGAAGGCCCGCGGTCAAGGCACATATGAGAAAGCAATCAATGAACAACTAAGGTGTTGCAACGTGCAATGAAAAACTAATGGTTGATGCTTCTCATCTCTCTCCGTTCCTGTCTGTCTGTCCCTGTCTATCCCTCTCTCTGACTCACTCTCTGTCTCTGTAAAAAGTGTTCTCTAAAATAAGTTGCTATTCACTATTTAAAACTTGAAAGTTTGCCTTCTGATTCTGAAAGTATGCACAAACTTTTATTACTGTTCTCTTTTTTTCCCCACTGCCAAGGATAGTAGCAGAGGCATAAATCCTTTAATATTTGCAAACCTCAAGTCAGCATTAAAAATGATAAACAATATTTCTGTATTTGAAAATGGCCTTGCTGAGGCCAAGAAAGAACCAGAGGCAATTAAATAACTTTTTTTTTTCATTTCTGTTTTAATGTGGGAATAAAAAAACTGAGGTGAACTAATACTAATGAAATCTTTAAGTAAGTAATAGAGGTGAAAAGTTCAACAATCAACAGAAAACTCAATATTTAGGACAGAGGAATATACAACAATGAATGGTTACCTAAATATGAACTCAGATGGAGAGTACATCATTAATAATATAGAGATTTAGCTCACATTCATTTTCACATGTGTTTTACTTTTCATGTTAACAAGAATCTCTGTTCCACTATCTTGGAACTTTCAAAAATGTACGATACATATATTTAAGTCAGGTAGGCAACGCAATTTGTGAGGGCCAATTAACATTTCTTTGAATACCTAGTAAACTCAACCTTCTACTCTAAAAGGCTGAAAGCAGTAGAAAAAAAATGATATTTTTAAAAGTTTACACAATTTAGAAAATGGCATGGTAAAACACTGAACTGCTAGAATTAGGAGAATGTTTTAGCTCAATAAGTTAGGAAATAGTCAGCAGAGGTCTATGTTCAGCTCAGCTACCACCTGGAAGTAACCCTTCCTGCCAAGATTAGAATATAATTATATACACCTATCTATTACTTAAGGATTTTAATTTGTGTAAACTGTCTCTGAAAAATCTGCCATTCAGCAAAATAATAATAATAATAATAATAATTGAATACCAATTAATCCTAGTACATTTTTATAATACAGAAGTTACAAAGCAGAAAAAAAAAAACTTCTCTGTACCCTTTACACATATTAACTTTTGTTCACTTGCTTATATATCTCTCTCCCCAAACATACACACATTTTTCTCTAAATCACACAATAGATACTTACAAGTGTTATATCCTATCATCTATAAATACTTTTTTAGTGTGTTATGCATTTTTTTTTCTTTTTACAGAGACAGAGAGAGAGGGACAGATAGGGACACACAGGAATGGAGAGAGATGAGAAGCATCAATCATTAGTTTTTCATTGCGACACCTTAGTTGTTCATTGATTGCTTTCTCATATGTGCCTTGACCATGGAGCTGCAGCAGACTGAGTAACCCCTTGCTCAAACCAGAGACCTTGGGTCCAAGCTGGTGAGCTTTGCTCAAACCAGATGAGCCTGCACTTAAGCTGGCAACCTCAGAGTCTGGAACCTGGGTTCTCCGCATCCCAGTCCGATGCTCTATCCACTGTGCAACCACCCGGTCAGGCTGTTATGCAAATTTTTAACACAATCACTGGCCTAGTACAAAATAATTTTGAGAAGGAATCACACAGCAGTGTAAATACCAGCAATCATGTTTTGTGACCAGCAAATAATAGTCATCCACATTAATATAACCTTTTCTACATGAGGCTGCTCACTTTGAAAGGAGACAGTTACACATAGAAACATTTTCCCTTCAAGATATTTTTCATTGGTGGTGAAGTTTAATGGTTCTAAAAACTAATACAATCCTGAGGACTTCACAAGGCTATAGATAACTCTTAATTTTGGCTCCATTAAAACATTATTAAAATTGAAATTTTATTGAATTCATATTTGTAATGCACTCAGTATTTTTTGTTTGATTCAATGTTCTGTTTTCAGTTCTGATGAAGTGCATAACTAACCCTAAATAATTACTTATATTACAAGTATTCAGACACTCTGCCATATATTCAAGTAGATTTCACTTAGTTATTCATATCAGAACAGACTCTTCAATTCTTGTCTTAGTTACTGATTTATAATCAGTTACCATGATTATTCTGATGCTCAAAATGTCCCATATTTGTCCCATGAAAATTCTGTGAATTAGCTTTTGTGACTATTGTCATGGCCAAATCATTCTTTGAATGCTTATTTTTTTAGTACAAACATTTTCTAATCTTATTTTGTACTTTCCCTCTCTTCACGGTGAAACCTGTCATTTATTTGAGGAATCCTGATTTCTAAATAATTGTGGAAATTAATTTTGGTAACAAATATCTTAACCGCCATGTGTTCAGTGATATTTCAATGTTACTGCCCCCATGCCTTATGGTGGAGAGAACAAATTACACACACACACAAACACACATACCTATATATAATCTATCTATTTGCTTATCTATCTATCTATCTATCTATCTATCATCTATCTATCATCTATCAATCAATCTAGCTAGCTATTTATCTATCTGTCATCTATGTATCTATTTATGTCTATCATCTATCTACCTAAATACCGACCTATCTACTTATCTATCTAGTCACCATTTATATATCATCTACCAAAATCAATGAGCAAACTGATTTCTCTAATTCCATACTTATAATTAACTCCTTTTTTAAACCGGAAAACAAGTTTTATTTTCCTTAATATGTTTAATTATTTGACCTATTTTATAGTATGTAAACAAGCATGACACTGAGTGTAGACACCCTTTTCGCCTTGTGTGGGTTTTGACAACTCTTCCTATAATACTGACACTCCACCATTGTCTCAACCCCTCAGCCTTCTTGGACTCTAAGATCTCATGACAAGTCACTTTTTCCATCATGCAAATGCTCTTCTTATCAATTTCAGCTTGAAAAAATGCAAGAATGCCTCACTCCTCAAATTAACAGTACACTGAAACACACTTGAACCTGCCATGTGGAATCACCAGTTCCCATGACAGTTTGCACTTATGCACTGATTCACTTTTCACTTTCCTCACATTTTACACCTGTTATTCCCACCCATTTCTTGATGCATACCTTACTAACCCTGCTAGATTTCAATATCTGTACTGCCTCAATAATTATTAACCCATGCACTTTAGTTAACAAATTACATTTTTCTCAAAACTTAAAATTGATTGATGGCATAGTTAAACACTCCTCACATATAAAATACTTCAGATTTTCTTAAATCCTTTAACTTTTGAGAATTTAAAAATGATGAAACTACTATTAAAAAATTGACTACTACTCTGATTATATTAAAAATAAATATTGTAATATACATGGGTATACTTTTGTTTGTTTGTTTATAGACCTCAGATTCGATCTTTGGTTCATGAAGCAATATAATTTAAATCCTTGCATGGTCTTTCTGTCTTATATAGTCATATTGGTTTTCTTATTTTCATTAGTCAATACAAACTAGCAAACATGTGAAATTTGACATCTTTGCTTTATGAATGCCATTATGTCTCAGCATTTCACCTGAGAAACAATCTTGAGTCTTACAATCATTATCATGTAACTTTAATGCATCTATATATGTTATTAAAAGAAATCTGTGCACACACAGATGTAAATCACACCCTCACAAAACCTTTTATTTTAAAGACAATAAGTTATCCCTCTCTATGCACATTCCTGGGATTAATTTATTTTTTCAGTTACTATTACATTCCTATAATTCATATTATTGTTTACCCTAATTCAGTCATTTTGCAGCCATATAATATTCTGTTTTGCTCATATATTTATTTTTCTGCTAATAAAATCTAATTTGTTTATTGAAACTTGTTACTATATAAAGTTATTCTGTGAACATTCTTGGAATTATATCCTGGAATACATATAGTCATTTCCCCTAAGTGTACACTAATAATTATAATTTCTGGTATGTAAAATATGCAGCATTTTTAGCCTTCAGAAATCAAACCTACTTATAGTCTCTCCAGTTATGTATCATCTGGAGTCATATTCTGAAACAGTTCTGTCAGATATTGTTATTTATATTAATTAATGGATATAAAATGTATTACATAATTTTATTCATAATAAAGTCTATAATTCTTGGTCCTCCCTACCCTGGGTATTATGTTATAGTAAGACACAGAGAAGTTGGGTATCTTTTATTAAATCATTAAACATATCTGAGGCTTTACCTGATTTAATAAAAGATTCCCACCTTCTCTGTGTCTTACAATCAGAGACAAAAATTAAATATATGCTTTTCATTGCAATGTTTATATTCATCATCCATGTGGACAAGTCCCTTTTTATGTACTTCAATTTTGGAATCTTAAAACTGTTTCCCAAAAATATGTATAATTGAGTGTCATATCTTTATATTTACTCTGGTGATACTGTAAAATTTTAATCCTGTCTTATGAGTTTTCTCATTTTATAGTAGATAGAAGCCTAATATAAAACTTCTTATGGCCCTGGCCAGTTGGCTCAGTGGTAGAGCATCGGCCTGGCATGTGGAAATCCTGGGTTTGATTCCCAGCCAGGGCACACAGGAGAAGCACTCATCTGCTTCTCCACCCCTCCCCTTCTCCTTCCTCTCTGTTTCTCTCTTCCCCTCCCACAGTCAAGGCTCCATGGGAGCAAAAGTGCTGAGGATGGCTCTGTGGCCTCTGCCTCAAGTGCTAGAATGGCTCTGGTCACAACAGAGCAATGCCCCAGATGGGCGGAACATCACACCCTGGTGGGCATGCCGGGTGGATCCCAGTCGGCCGCATGCGGGAGTCTGTCTGACTGCCTCCCTGTATCCAACTTCAGAAAAAGACAAAAAACAAACAAACAAACAAAAAAACTTCTTATTTTGACTATGGCCTGATACAGTTTTCTTTAATCTAAAATCTTGTGGTCAATTTTGATTTCTCAACCTATTTTTAATTATCATTGATCAGCATTACTGATATCTTGCCATAATCAGTAAGCCTACATATTATGTTTACCCATTTTATAACTCTTACGATATTGTAAAAGACTTGTAGCACAAACAACTATTTTATAAGTTTATCCAATTCAATACTATATAGATTAGTCCTGGGATAGACGTGTAGATCACTGGAAAAAAAACATAAAGTCTAGAAAGAAAGAAATTAATATTGTGGCATGATCATCAAAGATTTTTGATTCTTTAATCTATACTGGCTATGTATATGTAATATTGGCTGTTTAATATATTTCTTAATTTGCTACTTTATATAACACTATGTTTACCAAGCAGTATACAAAATATTAATATTTTAGCATTCACCTTACACAATTTTACTAAAAATAATTTCAACATAAAACTTACTGATCTTTGCCTGACCTGTGGTGGCGCAGTGGATAAAGTGTCGACCTGGAAATGCTGAGGTCGCCGGTTCAAAACCCTGGGCTTGCCTGGTCAAGGCACATATGGGAGTTGATGCTTCCAGCTCCTCCCCCCCTTCTCTCTCTCTCTCTCTCTCTCTCTCTCTCTCTCTCTCTCTCTATCG
Organism: Saccopteryx bilineata; assembly: GCF_036850765.1. Classification (NCBI taxonomy): domain Eukaryota; kingdom Metazoa; phylum Chordata; class Mammalia; order Chiroptera; family Emballonuridae; genus Saccopteryx; species Saccopteryx bilineata. Next base: position 67,620,921 of record NC_089495.1, on the reverse strand, counting down.
CTCTCTCCTCTCTAAAATGAATAAATAAAAAATTAAAAAAAAACAAAAAAAAAACTTACTGATCTTTAATTTTTAAGTTTACTGAAAGTTTCCATTAACAAACAATAATTGATTTTTGATCTTATGATACAAGAGATTTTTATGTGATAACAATAAATTATCTAATAATATTAATCAATGATGAATAGTTAAATTTAAAATAGTTTCATTTAGGAGCCTGACCAGGTGGGGCCCAGGTTCAAAGCCCTGAGGTTATCAGCTTGAGCATGGGCTCATCTGCCTTGAGCAGAGGTTCTCCAGCTTGCATGCAGGGTCACTTGCTTGAGCATGAGATCGTAGACATGACCTCATGGTTTCTGGCTTAAGCCCCAGGTCTCTGGCTTGAGCAAGGGGTCACTTGCTTTGCTGTAGCCCCCCAACCACCTGTCAAGGCACATATGAGAAAACAGTCATTGAACAACTAAGGACAGCTAAGGAGACTAAGTAGCCTCAACAAGATTAGTCAAGAAATCAATCTTCAGCAAGGCAAGTAGTAACAGCTGCCTGGCCCATATTATTGGATTTAGAGCAGGGTACAAGTCCTCCCATTTCTAGGAAACTTGCAGCCTGGCTTAGTATATAATACATAAGAAGAGTAAGGAGGAAATCTACACTAGGCTACTTGCAAAGGGTAAAGAGTCAATGCACAAGTTGACGTAAAAGAACTTCAAATTAGGGGAAATAGTCCACTATAAGGTTGTGGAGCCCAAAAAAGTATGAAAAGAGTATGCAAGATAGGAAGGGTGAAAATAAAGAAAATCAAAACTAATCTTATGTTGTTGAATTCAAATTGTAGACATTGTAAACTCAGAGATTTTAATATATAAAGCTACAGAAATAAATGTGATTATGTACATATATTGTGGGTGCATGGTGTACCTATATTCTTAGCTCTGTCCACTGCAGTGTTCTTTTGAGTAGTCTCATACGAATTGTAAAAGAATGTCTAGCATCAAAGTCTTCCTATCCTTTATATTCTATTAAAATAATCCAAGACTTCTTCTTCTAGAATTGACTCATTCTAGATCTGAGGCAAGAAGCATGCAAAAGGAAACTATTTTCTCGGCCAGACAATAAAGAGCCCAAGGAACAATGAGTACATGACAAAAAATACAGAAGTCAATTTAAAGAGATATTCACTGAGAAAATCTGAATGTTAAAATGATGATATTAAAGGATTATAACCCATGAAAAAATGAAGTCATAGTCTATACTAATATAAATTACTAAATATATAGAAAATCTGATGAAGACTCAGAATATCATTATCTCAAGTACTTATGTATACAAAAAAGAAAGGGGAGGGTAAAAAATAACTTTTAAGTAGATAATACTAACAGGTGTCATCTTAATCAAGTCCTCAAAATCAAAATTAATAAACAAGTAATAAGACAAATTGAAATGGTGTGCGTGCCCTTATAGGATTGAATGGAAAGGACACAGCATCACCTTTGTTATACCTGCCAAAGATACTTAATTTGAATTTAATTATGATGAAATATCTGAGAATCTCAAATTAAAGGTCATTATACAAACAACTGGCTTTTATATCACCATGTGTCAAGGTCATGCACGTCCTGGAAAACTGGGAATTATTCCAGATTGAATAAAACTAAAATGACAAAGATGCATATATGTAGACCTGGATTGTATCCCTCTATTTTCATGGAGAGTAGTAGAATAATTAAAGAAATTTGAATGTTCTCAGGAGTAAATGTAGGGATATATCAATAACAATTCTTTTAAAGAATTTTATATAGAAAATTAAATTTAATGGGGTGACATTGATCAAAAAAAAGTACGCAGGTATCAGGTAAACATTTCTATAGCATTTGAATTGCTGATTGTGTTTGTGTACCCATTACCAAAAATCAAATAATTTTGCACCACCATATATTTGTCCCTCTTTACACCTCTCTCCAACCCCCTCCTCATGGTAATCAGTTCACTTTTTTTTTTTCTGAAGTGAGAAGCAGGGAGGCAGAGAGACAGACTCCTCAATGCAGGAGGGGGAAAAAATGAGAGAAAGGAGAGGGGAAAAGGTAGAGAAGTAGATAGGTGCTTCTTCTGCATGCCCTGGCTGAGAACCAAACCCAGGACTTCCACTCACAGGACTGTTGCTCTACCACTGAACCAACTAGCCAGGGCTGGTAATCACTTCAGTTTTATCTATGTCCGTGAGTCTCAGTTTTATATGCTACTTATGTGTGAAATTATATAGTTCTTAGCTTTTTATGATTTATTTATTTCACTCAGTATAATGTTATCAAGGTTCATCCATGTTGTCATAAATTGCAATATGTCATTATTTCTTATAGTTAAGTAGTGTTTTGTTGTATATATGCACCATATTTTATTATTCAATTTCTATCAAAGATACTTTGATTGTTTCCATGTCTTGGCCACTGTGAATAATGTTGCAATGACCATGGGCATGCATATATCTTTGTGTACCAATGTTTTCAATTTTGAGGGGGTAGGTACCCCATAGAGGCTTTACTGAGTATATGGTATTTATGTTTAAATTGCAGTAAGATGGTTAATAAGAAATATACAAAAAATATTTTTGTGAGTGATTTCCCATCATGACAGCAACTTATTATTAAATGATTTAAAAATTAAAAGGTCATTTGTAATATAGTTGTTACATTTATTAGATTTGAGATTGTTTCAAAAAATTTTTAAATATCAAAATATAATTCAGGATTCCAAGATGCCGATGAAATAGGCAGACGTTCCAACTGCTACCTCCCAGGACCAAATTGAATTACAACTTAATTTAAGAACAACCATATTGAAAAACCAACTTTGCGCAAAACAAAGAGGAATCTATAACCAAGGATTACAGAAGAAGCCACACCAAGACTGGTAGGAAGGGCAGATATGTGGAGGGGACTTCCCTGCTCCTAAGAGCAAGAAATGGCTCAGGGTCTGGAGGGACTCTAACTATGGGGAGGGTCACCCTGTAAGTTGTGGGTCCTCAGCTCCAGGCCTGGAGCCCCAACCTAGAGCGCCAGAGACAAGAAGAGGTGCCCAAAAACATTTGGTGGTAATAAAAACAAAACAGGTGTAGTTACACCAACTTCTTATTATAAATGGCAAAGAAGACTATTGTAATAGAAGAGATAGAACTTTAACACTGAATATAACAAAGGCAGTTGGGATGTATAAACAAAAAAAGTAAAACAAAGTGGTTAATGGATAGAGAATTGCTAAAGCATACTTGACTAGATATTATGAATAGAGAGTCTCTTGCTACTAAACAAGTTTAACAGGATAAAGGCAGGCTCAGAATTTAGTTATCAAAAATAAGGATAAAATATTTAATAAATATTAAAGGTAGCAGGGATTCTTAATAAAATGGCTTAACCATATTCTTTGTAATTTTAAGCTCTGCGAGTCAAGAACAGCAAGTCAATATTAAGGCCTCGTCAAGAAGAGAGATCAGATAAATCTGACTAAATTTGGCCAAAGATAGAGCCCTTGTCAATTCAGTACACATGTATACAGATGTGTGTGTGTGTGTGTGTGTATTTTTAAATCCTCCTGTTAATAACAACCCAGTGCAAGCACTTAGCTTTGAAGTTTCAAAATATATTATAGAGTAAAATGCAAAAATAGAGACAAGTAAAGAAAAGAAGAAAGAAAGGATAGGAAGGAAAGAAGGAGAAAAGAAAAATAATAGGATAAAGAAGAAAATTATGAGGAGGAAAAAAGATTAAAGGGAAAAATGAAGTAAAAGAATATATACTCATAATACTTTACATAAAAAACAGACATTTTTCCCTGAATCCGGATAAAAAATTCTTTATCAATTAAAAAAAAAACAAAAAAACAACAAAAAAACCAGACATTTTTGTTTATTTGTTTTAGTTATCAATCTTGATGTAATAAAGTGCCTACAAACTTAAAGGCTTAAAAGAAAAATACTACCATTATTTGCCATAATGCTGTGAGTTGACTCATAACTGATTTAACTAAGGTAACTCAAGTGTTTGCATTCAGTTGGGAGCTTAACAAGGGAGCTGGGAAATCTAAGATAGCCTCTGATCTTTCAGATTCTCTCTTCATTAAGGTCCTCCAATCACTCAGACTAAGTGAAAGCTGCCAATTCTCTGAAGATGTAAAATTGGAAGTTGCAGGATATTGAATGAATATCACTATTGCCACAATCAACTGATCAAGGCAAGCCCCACGTCCAGTCCAAATATAAGGGAAAGAGAGATGCTGAAGTTGAAGCAGAAGCTGGACCAAAACTAAACCAATTATTAAAATTAGCCTTCTTTTATTTTGAATTACATCTTCTCTTTTTAGTCCAAGCAAACATAGTTCATCAAACAATGTTGTATGTTTCTACTTGTCAAATTATAATATACTCCCTTTCATAAGAGTAAGCTCAAGCACCATTTTGAAATAGAACCTTTTCTACCTTATACTGTAAATCAGAGAGCTAACCAATAAAATCTTAAATTTTTATGTTATTTGGCCTAGTTAATAGAGTCTAAAATATGCCATTATTCAACTTTATAGAAAAATAATCCAATCTTAGAACAACATGCTAGATTTGAACCTCATCCTAAGGAAAGGTTTCACTAGCAACATTGAATTCAATCTTTTCCCTAAGGTCATTCTTACTTTAAGAACACTTGCTGGCCAGACCAGGTGGTGGCACAGTGGATAAAGCGTCGGCTGGGATGCTGAGGACCCAGGTCCGAAACCCCAAGGTTGCTGGCTTCTGGCTTGAGTGCAGGCTTACCATCTTGGGTTTGGGGCTGCTGCTTGAGCTGTGGGATCATAGATATGACCCCATGGTCACTGGCTTGAAGCTCAAGGTTTGTCACTTGAGTAAGGGCTCACTGGATCAGTTGGCCTCCCCCACACTTCACCATTAAGGCATGTATGAGAAGCAATCAATGAATAATGTACCACAACTACAAGTTGATACTACTCATCTCTCTCTCTTCCTGTCTCTCTCTCTCTCTCTCTTTTTCTCTTGATAAAAAGAAAGAAAGAAAGAAAGAAAGAAAGAAAGAAAGAAAGAAAGAAAGAAAGAAAGAAAGAAAGAAAGAAAAAGAACGGCTTGGAAAATTAAAAAGGGAATGATAATTTTATTTTCTAATTGAGTAATTCCCAAAAAGAAAATATTTTCACTAAATTCTGCTTGGAAATTTTAATGTTGATGGCCGAGGCCAGGCGGCTTCACATTAGATTCCGGCAGATGGTAGAGAAATTGCAGAGCAGGAAAGCGTTAGGTCATTCCCTTGTAATAGAGTTTTGCAATGACAGATTAGCAAACATGTGGGAAAAAATTGCTTTACAGGGAAGTGAACAAACAGCAAAAAAATGGTCTTCATAGTGCTGGGCAGGCAATTCGCAATCTGCCCTGAGGGCAAGCACAGTAGCCTTGTATAGTCTACACACATGACGGTGCCACATGCTCATGCACTAATCAGTGTGGGTGGAGTGCAGAGCACATTTCTAGCAGCTGTGGCTGATGCAATGCTGTGAGAATACTCCAGCTCCCAGAAACCTCTGGGCATACCCAGGAAGGAAGCTCACCCACTATAAGGAAGTGACTTAGCTGCCAACCATGCAGCTCCCTGATCTTTTCAGCCATTGGCTATGAAGGACACGCTGTAACACCCTATAGCCTGAACCCATGTATTTAAGTTAGCTGACTTCCTGAATAAAGTGGATCTGCTTCACTGAACCTGGTTCTCGGAGTTGGGTCTTTGCATCTCCATCTCTGTTGTCCTCACCCCCAGCAGGACTTGTCCACAACTGGCGCCCAACATCAGGCAGGGTCCTAACCGGCATCATAGGGACAGGTGAGTGACCCTCTGCAATGGGAAACCCTCTCCCCCGCTCTCGAGCCCCGCAGGATTGAGCCCTGCACACCCTATTGCAGAGTAGGCGAGTTAAAGTTTGTGAAAAGGATCTCTGTACTTACTGGGAGATCCTCTCTGGTATCAATCCCTGGATTGAGGACGCGCTGCTGTGGGACCGGGTACTTGGGCTTGAGCTCTCCTACGTATTCATTCGGCCCAGGTACATGAGGGATGGGCCTTCCCTCTCGTCCTCACTCCTGCCTTATTGGCATTCCTCCATGCCAGTTTGACCGGTGCTCCTGCTAGGGACCTTCGCCAGTCCCTGGGGTCCTGCAGGCTGTTTCTATTTCAGGGGAGCCCCTACTTCCCTATTCACCTCCCTCTGTAGAGGAAGAAAAGGATTGGGCCACCGAGTTTGATGGACTTGCACCCGAGCGTGCAGAAACGAAACTAGATACATTAGAAACCGCGCCATCAGCTTGGCCACCAGAAAAAGTGGAAGTCGCTACTTCCGCATTCCTTGCCCGGGCTCAATGCCCCACCCCAGCCTCTCAGACACCATTTTCTCCAACACATGTTCCCGCTGCAGACCCATGGGCCAGCCTATATGCCCCCATGTGTCTTTTTTCTTTCTGTCTGTCTGTCTGTCTTGTCTGTTTTTTTGTATCTCTCGCTCTTTCTGTCCCCCACCCCTCTCTCTGAAATGACGCTGGAAGGACCCAGCCACGGCACAGTGGTGGGGATCACACCCTCTTCTAACACAAGGGAGAGGTTATGTTTCTGTTTTCCAGCCAATTTGGATCCCAGGAACCCCCCAACCTGCTTGACAGGGTTTCTTGGGAACCCACTAAATGGTTCAGTTATCACTCGTCCAAAGCCACGGCCCTGGCCTTCTCCACACTGACTGTGCCTGAGGGGAGAAGGTCCTCAGTGATCCAGGAGAAGACCTCGCAGCTGGTGTGCACACCCCATCACCTGGGGGGATGTGGAGGCTTTGGCGGGGTAGGTCCAGAGAATTGCCCCTGATGGGCCCCCAGGCCCTGGTGCTCTGTTCTTGCTTATGTGTGCTATAGTAACCGCTGACTCCCAGATGCAGGTGGCTGCAGCCTGGGGCTCAAGCCCAGCAGCATGAACTGGTTTTCAGTTCATCTTTGGAGGATGAGGAGAATTGGGCCAGAGTTGCAGTTTGCAGACTTGAGAAGGTAAATGGTGGCAGTTGCGGCAGAAGGATGAACGGAAGCCAGGTTTGCATCACCGAGTGGTCGCTGGAAAGGCAGGAAGTGCCTGCTAAGCCGCTGGTGAGTTCGCTGATATTTTGGGACATAGGTGAGGATGCTATCATGCTCTCTGGAGCAGAGATAAAACTGCTGACTGCAATTGCCATGTGCTCCTCTTTGGGACAGTATAAGACCTGCCAGGATGGCAGGGATGAGGGGGGTGGCTGATGCCCCATGTGCATGGACTGATTCCTGGACTATGACCAGAGTGGGCACTGGCTCCTTTGTTGGATGGACTTACGGATTTTGAACAATGTGAAATACCTGGATGGGGGTGGGGGGTGGTTTTTCTAGAGGCCCTTCCCCTTCCCCAGGAAGTTTTTCCCATGGCTAGAAAGAAGGTCAAGGACATTTTGTGCTTTTGGCAAAGTGCTCAGAGACTGGTAAAATGTACCTTTGTAATTGTTAAAATTGTATGATTTGTCATGTTGTTTAATTTGTGTAATGTGCCTTACAACCATATGCAGTATGCAGCCCATGGCAAGTCATCCATTCTGTGTTTGGATACTGGAACCATTGTGGGAAGGAGGCATGCATGGACTTACGTCCATTTTTTATAATCAAAATGGAACTGTGTTTAACTGCACCTAAAAGGTCTCTGTAACATAATGGGAGGGAAATGACATCCCAGCCCCTAGGAGAAATCCCCTGTTTAAGACCCCCATTATATTTCCTAACTAGTCAAACATTACAGAAGCTTGCCTCATTGTTTAATCCAGCTAATCTATTAGCATATAGTATAATAGGTATTATAGTTGTTTTAGTTCTACTAGGGTTCTGTTGTATAATGCATAGCATTCAGAAGCTACAACAACAGCAAGCTGTCATTCATCAAGTCCAATTGGCCTTTTTTTAAAAGAGAAGGGGGAGATGTGGGTGGAGCGGAGAGTGCATTCCTAGCAGCTGTGGCTGATGCAATGCTGTGAGAATATTCCAGCTCCCAGAAGCCTCCTGGGCATACCCAGGAAGGAAACTCACCCACTATATGAAAGTGACTTAGCACCAACCATGCAGCTCCCTGATCTTTTCAGCCATTGGCTATGAAGGACATGCTGTAACACCCTATAGGCTGAACCCATGTATATAAGCTAGCTTACTTCCTGAATAAAGTGGATCTGCATCACTGAACCTGGTACCCGGAGTCAGGTCTTTGCGTCTCTGTCGTCCTCACCCCCAGCAGGACTTGTCCACAAATCAGGCTAAGTACAAGCAAGCAAGCCTAACACAGCTGTTTTCCCAACATAAATTAAGCATTTATTTCTTTAGTTTAATTATATTTTGTGTTACTTTATTATAGATAGGTATAAAAAATAATTAGCACTTCATAACTTCTGACCAGAAATTATCTTTTCCAAATCCAGAAGTTTGTCAGGTACATTCTATATCTTCTGTTACTATCATAGTTTCACTGACAGTTTCACTAGGTCATGACAGAATTTTCTTTTTCTCCAGTCTCAAAAATAATATCCTCTGTGATTTTTTAGTTTTGATTTAGGTTGGGTGGCACAATATACCTGGCACACTGGTCTGCAGATCCAAGGATTCAAAAATATGCTTTATACCAGTGTTTTTCTTTTGGGTTTTTTTTTAGCAGGTGAAAGACAGAGATTGGGAGAGGGACAGACAGGGGATTGATTTCTCATATGTGCCTTAACAGGGGGTCCAGTTCAGCCAGTGACCTCTTGCTCAAGCTATCAACCTTGGGCTCAAGCCAGTAAGCTTTGGGCTCAAGCTAGCAATCATGGGATAATTTTAATGATCCCACATTCAAGCTGGTAACCCTAGGCTCAAACTGGGGAGCCTGAACTAAAGCCAGTGACCGCATTTTTTCAAACCTGGGTTGTCAGCATCCTAGGCTGATGCTCTATCCACTGTGCCATCGCCGGGTCAGGCTAGACCAAACCTCAGTGTTTCTCAACCTCAGGTTTGTGTACAAGTGCCAGTCTGCCAAAAATTTGGTACTGGTCCATAAAAGAGTTGACTATCCTGATTTTGTATGATTATAGACCTAATGATTTTAGTTGAATCCAATTATGCTCAGGGTGATTGCCAATTATATTCCTGTATCATGGATGAAAATACCATTGAGGTTGTCTTAGATACCCGTGGAACTTGTAGGCTCATTAAAACAACCTTTTGCACCATGCAAGGTGTTTACAAATCATGCACAATAGTTAAAAACCATTTAGACAAACCTATGCAGTATTCAATGTGTCCTACATGTTTGGAAATCAAGTGTCAGCTGTACCATGTTATACTGTTATGCGTGCGAAGATTAAACTTTATTTTTGTGTGTTTCCATTTCTGGTTGGCTAGGTCATGGGTTCCCAAGTTTAAAAAGGTTGAAAACCACAGATTTAGACTATTCCTTGATAGATCAAGAAGTAAGTCTTCTATGAGCAATTTTAACAAAACTTTGCAGTTTAATTTGTAGAATTATTTAAACATTTTCTTTCATGTAAAATTTTATGGTTCGGCCCTGGCCGGTTGGCTCAGCAATAGAGCATCAGCCTGGCATGTGGGGGACCCAGGTTCGATTCCCGGCCAGGGCACATAGGAGAGGCGCCCATTTGCTTCTTCACCCCCCCTCCTTCCTCTCTGTCTCTTTCTTCCCCTCCCACAGCCAAGGCTCCATTGGAGCAAAGATGGCCCGGGCGCTGGGGATGGCTCCTTGACCTCTGCCCCAGGCACTAGAGTGGCTCTGGTTGCAGCAGAGCAACGCCCCAGAGGGGCAGAGCATTGCCCCCTGGTGGGCAGAGCTTCGCCCCTGGTGGGCGTGCCGGGTGGATCCCAGTCGGGCGCATGCGGGAGTCTGTCTGACTGTCTCTCCCCGTTTCCAGCTTAAGAAAAAAAAAATTTATGATCCATAATAGCTGTCAATATGTCAAATTTATAGTGTACAGAAACTTATGTCTATTGTCATAAAAGAAAACAAAAGAGCCATAACATGTCTTTTAAAAATCCTGATAAAGTTTTGCTGCATGCTGAGGTAAATTACTATTTTTATTATCAATTTCTTAATTTATACAAAGATATACCATTGCCTCACAAGATTTTTTTCAAATTAAAAATAAATGCATTGTGCAACCCTATAAAATGAAATATAAGACTTCTCCCTTTTTTAGTTATTGTTACTTCCTAATAATCTGTCTTTAAAAATTTGAAAATTTTAGCAATTTTGCTTAATGGAAAATGTAAATTTTATATGGTATATTTTTGCTCTTTATATTTTTCCCAGTTACATAAGTACTAACAAAATATACAACCTATACACTATTCAATATATCAAATAAAATTTTTAAATTAAAAAGAAAAGAAAAGAAAGTTATATAAATGATATGTGCATTTGTAGGTTAATAAATGGCTAATTTAAACAGATATAATAATGTGGGTTTTTATCCCTAAATAGCATTCATTTTATTTTTTTTATCTATCTTTGAAAAAACATGCAGCTTCAAGTTTGGGGATTTTTCTTATTTTCAATTTAATATTTAAAAGTTCATGTTTCTAAATATATTATTATATTTACTAAACATTTATTAGAGCTCTTTCCTTCACCACCAGGTTTGTTAGGTTAAAAACTTTACTGTGTAAACTATATATTTATATTACTTGTTATATTGAAGATTATACAATAGAAATCAGATAGAGATTTAATTATATCAGCATGTATTTACAAGAAAGTTGGAGATAAGTGGATAATAAATCATTGATTTGGAATTAGGACAGAGAGAGACACAATATTTACAAGAATTTTCTAAACTCTTAAATATCATACATGATATAAAATATGAATACATTCTAATAACATTTATATTCTGTATATTTTTGTTATATATTATTGCTAAACTGAAATATTATTTTTAAATTATACTTTAAATACATGAAAATTTACTTTCATTTTATTAGACACCTGAAAATATTGAAAAATGCATTCTTACTACTGGTGTAAAGATAAATTTGGTGTCATAAATGTCAAATATTGTCTGGCATGGGTGCTGCTTTTGAGAAGAAAGGAAATTATGTATATTGAGGCAAAAAAGTTTTTTTTAAAAATCTGTATGAGTAACCTTATATGTATAAACTAAGGATGCTTTTTTCCACATGCTTTTCAAACTTATTTTGTAATGACATATTGAGATTTCTTAATTACTACATAGTTTAAAAATAATAGGCAGAATATATTAGACCCAGCTCTTTTATATATTCTATTGAAGTTTCTGAGAAAAAGAATGATTCTACAGGATTCTCCTTTGCTACATTTATAATACAAGGCTATAAATACACACAAACGAAGGTAGATATAAAATATGGTTTATTGAAGGCAACAAGTATTAGAGGTAAAGATGAGATGTTGAATGAATATGTTGGAATATTTTACTTTTTCCCAAATTTGTATGTCACTGTGTATAAATTTACTAGTTTTATTACACCAGATCACAGGATTCCTAACAATAAAATATAGTATAATGAACTAGTTTGGAAGTGAAGGATGGTGTAGGCAGTATTAGTAAGAAGTATTTCATGTCTTCTGGGTTTTTAACTTCTGTTTTCTTTCATTGATTTATAGCATCAATTCCCTGCATGATCTGATCATTCCAAATTCTGATGGGTTTGAAAATAGCAAGCAACCTTGTAAGAGTGCTTTAAAATTCGCCAGAAGTTTCTAGTATTTATTTCTCATAAATGTCAATATTCCACGAGCTATATGTGGTCTTCACAAAGGGAGTAATTCTACATCTTTATTTTGTTCTGGTGAAAAACATTTCTCATCTCTGTCAAATTTCAGTGAATAACTTAATCAGAAAACAAAGTCTGTTGGTCACAGTCATGTGTATCACTTGACACATAAATCACATTGCCCCAAGTTGGAGATCAGCAGTGACAATTCACTTTTAGGTCCCTGAATGACAACAGCCTTAGTGTCAGAATAAAAAGCCACAGAAAGTGCAGAAGACCAGGAAATAACTATATTTAATTTGAATAGTATCATGGATATGAATGAAAACTAAATGTTTCAAATAATAAATACTACAAAAATTCTTATGTTAAAATCACACCTCAGCAGGATTCTTGAATTAAGTATAATTTCTCTTCTGATGTTGTATTTTGCCCATACAGAAAAAGCAATGAGTGGAACAAAAACAAGAGACACATTAATATACTTTAACAATTCATGAGCAATTAAATGGTTACAGAAGACTAAGATAAATTTTACTATTCATAAATTCTTGAAAACTATTATTTAGCTATGTAGGAAGCAAATAAAAATTTTATTTTATTTCTTTAAAATATTTTCTTTTGGCAAAATTGATTAGAGGGGGAAAAACAATTAATCAAAATGTTTTATTTTTTTCACAGCATAATAAATATTTCAAACAAATCTTAGATTCTCTATAATTGTACTTGCTAAAATATTACAATATAGTTTTATACACTTAAGCTCACAATTAAGTAATATTTAATTGAGTTATTATTTTACCTATAAAAGAATATCTGCTAATGCAATTAATTTCCACAACATAACTTAAAAATCAATGTGTAAAAATAACTAATTATAATTTAGTTTTAAGCTTTTAAACCTGAGATTTTTTATTTACTATTAGAGAGAACCAGATATTTAGTAATATCATTAACTTTCTGAAATTGTCAACATTCTGCCATTCATTTAATCAGCATCTTTTCATCTAGGTTTTAAATTTATCTGCTTGATATTTATGTATGTGCCTTTGTGTCTTAGAAATTTGAATATGTGAACAAAAAATGCAATTTCTATCAAATATTTTTTACTTTATTTGTGTTATTTATGGAAAAATATAAGTTCATTTTAGACAAGAAAACACTGTCTGACCAGGGTAGAGTGTCAGTCTGGGACTCTGAGACCCAGGTTTAAAACCCCAAGGTAGCTGGCTTGTGTGCAGACCCATCCAGCTTGAGCACAGGTGAGGGGTCACAGGCTTGAGCATGGGATCATAGTTATGAACTCACGGTCAGTGAACTTGAGTCTAAAGCAGGGGTCCCCAAACTACGGCCCGTGGGCCACATGCGGCCCCCGGAGGCCATTTATCCGGCCCCCGCCGCACTTCCAGAAGGGGCACCTCTTTCACTGGTGGTCAGTGAGAGGAGCATAGTTCCCATTGAAATACTGGTCAGTTGGTTGATTTAAATTTACTTGTTCTTTATTTTAAATATTGTATTTGTTCCTGTTTTGTTTTTTTTACTTTAAAATAAAATCTGTGCAGTGTGCATAGGGATTTGTTCATAGTTTTTTTATAGTCTGGCCCTCCAATGGTCTGAGGGACAGTGAACTGGCCCCCTGTGTAAAAAGTTTGGGGACCCCTGGTCTAAAGTTTGCTGGCTTGGATCCAAGGGGTCACTGGCTCAGCTGGATCCCCTTCATCAAGGCACATATGAGAAGCAATCAATGAACAATTAAAGTGCCACAACTAAGAGTTGATGCTTTTCATCTCTCTCCCTTTTTATTTCTGTCCCTGTCTGTCTCTCTCACTTGCTAAAAAAGAAAAAAAAAAGACATTAGCTTATTGCTCACTAAGCTAAAGAAACTGAAAGAATGTTAACATATCCTGAGTTATAAGCTAATGAGACAAACAGAAAAGAGCTTGAGAGAGAAGACATGATCAGAATATCCAAAAAAGCTTATTAAAAACAGATTGTTGTATCCAACTTAAAGTTTCTGATAGAATAAGTATGGGGTGAGGCATTTCTAACCAATGACAGCATTGCTATTGGTCTCATGACCACACTTAGAGAACCACTTCATCTACTGTTTTGATTTCTATACCATGAAGTTATCTTTCCTATATAAATTTGTGCTAAAAATTGCAACTTTTACTCTTCATGAGAATGTAAATATGTATCTGAAAATCGTGTGCTGATATTCAACATATTGAGATAATATGTTAGCAACTGGAAAAATTGAGTTTAAAAAATAATTTAAGAGCTGTATAATCAATGTTGGGGGAAAAAAAAAAACTTTGCCTCTAATATCTTAGATTTGAATAATTCGAGGCCTGGGAGTTAACTAGCAAAAGATTGATTACCAAGCGTTAAGTGTATTCATATGCAGGTGCATATGAATGTACATAAAAAGTCACTTTCTGACTAGTTAAAGATAGAAGGGAGAAGATGAGAAGGCTTCTTTAGGAAGAACATATGAGCTTAATGGAGGAAAGATGAATAAACTTTCTGGGGAGACAAATGTAAAGTAAGAAGCTTATAATAATATTTGTTTATGCAATTTCTTATCAGAAATCTCTTCTTTCTGGCTGTGAAAAGCCCCCAGAGACAGAATTTATTACAAATTCATTCTCTGCCACCTTCCTGAGAATTAAGTCACCATTATAAACATCTTCCTCTCAGATGGTTCTTCTTTTAGTCAGGCAAAGGAAGCTCCCAAAAAACTTTTTCTGCATGTATTGAAACTTAAATGTCTTCGGTTTAAAATAATCTTCATGCCAAAGCTTATTTCTTCCCAATACAAATTTTATATAAACAATTAAATCCTTACACATGAGAAGACATTTCCAATTTTAAAAACAAATTAAGTCAAAATGATTATAACCAGTTTTAAAAATATATATTTATAGTTTACTGCTTAATTTGTTCCCTTTTTTTCTAATAAGTCAAAAAAATAAAAATTTACTAAACTGTAATGAATAACTAATTTGATATAGGAGGTTTAAAACTCAGAATTTTAGAAAGAAAACAATTGAAATATTCTGTACCCTAATTGTACAATATTACATAAACAACACTATTTTTAGGTACCATTTTAAAAATATTTTCTAACAAGCTTTCTCTTCAACAATATTTTGTCAACAATTGACTTTAATTTTTCTCTTGTCCTGGTAGTAGACTGTAAGCCAGTGTTTATGACATTTAATGGATGATCTATTTTTACAGAAAGAAGAACCTTAGATGGATTGAGAAAAGTAATAATTGAATAAGGATTCCATTTACTTAAGTTACCCTTGAATATAAATGTATAATCACAGTCATATGAACTATTCTTTGCATACTTTTCTTATTCCATTTATTGGTTTAACATTCATTGGATTATCTTGACTGTAGCAAAAGACCCTTAAATTTTGAGCAACTTAAAAAATAAATTTTATTTTTAATATGGCACAATTTAGGGTTTAGTATTTAAGAGTACATTAAATGAAAATTTGTCATTAAAAGTAATGGTCAATTACATAAAAAAGATTCAGTTATATAACTATTGTTCCTGCCTGACTGGTGGTGGTGTAGAGGATTGAGAATTGGCCTGGAATGTTGAGGGGCCTCAATGGAAACCTCAAGGTCACAGGCTAGTGCATAGGTTCATTGACTTGAGCTCAGGGCTGTCACCTTGAGTGTGGGATCATCATGATCCCAAAGTCACTAGTTAGAAGCCTAAGGTTGTTGTATTGAGCCCAAGGTGACTGGCTTGAAGTCTAAAGTTTCTGGCTTGAGCAAGGGATCACTGGGTTGGCTTGAAACCCCCAGTCAAAGCACTGCATGAGTAGCAATCAATAAACAACAAAAGTGAAGAAACTAATCATGGATGCGGTAAAGCCAGTAGCTACAGCCACCATCACAGCCACCTGGCCAGTGCAGGTTCGCATTTGATTCGGACAGTGGGTAATGAAATAGCAGACCATTAGCTTTAGTCCTAGCTTGCACCCAGCAGGCAAGTAAAAACACACACTGGGCTCCAAAACTCACTCATTCAGTGCCCACAAAACTACTAACTTATCCGAGTTTCCTAGAATCAAAGGTTTCTAAACTCACCAGTCTCATTCACCTCTGTTCCCCATCTCCTTCTCTGCACAAACTCTGCACTAACTGGCCTCTCCCTCAGCACTCCACCATATTAGCTGCTTCTCCTGGCTTCTTCCATGTGGCCTTTCTCTGCTCTCCTTTTTCTGCTCTCTCCTCTAATGCTAATCTCAGGAACTAAGAGAGAGCAAGCTCCTGGTCTGCCCCACTTTATAGTGTAGAAACCAAAACCTTTAACCCAATATACAAACAAGGAAGTCTCTGATACAAAGTCACTTATCTGAGGCATAATGGGATTTCTCATGAGAGTGCACCACCCCACATCAAAAAAGGTGGGAAAGGCTTAGTCCCAAAACAAAGCCCCAGGCTACAAGGATCCTGCCTGCCCATAACCCACCCCCAACACACATTAATATAATCACGCCCATCCCAAGCAAGAAGGGCAATTAATACCATCACCTGGACAACGGGCTTCCATGTGGGCAGTGCCATCTTTAACAAAGTGAGCACAATATATTTTATCTGCCCAACAGATGCTTTTCACCTCTCTTCTCCCCCACCTCCCTTTTTGTCTTTATCTCACCAAAAAAAAAAAAAAGAAAGAAAGAAATAAAAAAAGAAAAAAGACTGTTCTTAGTTCTTACACCATTGGCTATATAAAATATATAACAATGAAAGACAAATTAAAAAGTTTGGAACATGTATGACTTCTCTTACTACTTTGGCAGAAACTAATCCAAAAGGGGAGACATTGTAGTTTGTCAGATGGCTGATAGGATAGTGACAGAGAAAAAAAAAAAAACAACTTCTTGATTTCTTGATTCAAAGATAAGTTTTCAAAAGAAAAATTGACAGCTTTTGTTCAACGAATGATGAACAATGAATAAATAAACACAGTAACTATTTCAACGTATTATAAGTGCTTTAAGGCCAAGATCATATTTCACCCTTCTGTGTGCCTGCATCATTTATAAAATTCCATAGCACTACAACATACATGGGCAAATGAGTTTGTAAATTTATGTTTCTTGAGTTTGCTCACTTTTATTGTTAAAAATGGCACTGGGCAGTGACAGTTGTGATGTGTGACATTGCTTATTACCCTTCTGCTTGGCAAAGGCCATTGTTATGCTAATGTTTGCTGGAGGAGAGGTTTTCGCACCAGAAAAGTTTTAAAAGAAGAGATAGAGAAGTGACGTCAGAGAAATGGCGCCATGAGGTGTGATACCAATAAATCTTTCCAAAAATTCAACAAGGTCTTCAACCAGAGACAGAAAAATCTATCCTTGGAGCCTCCAGAAGTTCCACACTAAATGCAAAGGTATGATCGAGTGAAAAAATGACTAAATATATAATCAACCCTGAAGGAAATAGGGAGGAAGAAAGACTCCGCCTTCCTCACTAACCTAAATAAGGACTGCTTTCACTGGGAACTGAGACTATAGGAACTGAGGCGGGCATAGAGTGTGAATAGAACCAGACTGCGGCACAAACGTTTGAACCAGGCTGTGGCACGGACATCCAAGTCGAGGAAAAACTGTTCTTGTGGCAACCCAGTCCAAACAAGCTAATGCTCGTGCCAAATCCAGACAAAGAAAGGCACTTGGGACAGCCTTCTGCCTCGATCTCCTGGTTGGCACACGCAGATAGTGGGTGAGAGATTCCCCTGGGAGTGGGCGCCCATGTTCCCGGACAGAGCGGCAGAGTCAGAGGCCTTTGTGTGGGCCAAAACTGGAATCTCAGGGTTGCCCCTGTGCCCCTAAAAGCAGCACGTGGGGAGGGAGTGGAAGCGAAATACCCTATGCTTGAACTTTTCCGTGCATGCAGGGCGCCTCACTGGGAGTGAGAGTCGGCTGGCCGGATATCCTGGTCAGGGAGTACAGATTTTGGGTAAGAGATTTTCCCGGGAGTGTGCACCCGTGTTCCCGGACAGAGGGGCAGAGTCAGAGGTCTTTGTGTGGGCTGAAGCCTCGCCTGATTGTGCTAGGGACTCTGACTGATTGAGCCTTACCCAGAGCCCTGTGCTGAGTGGGAATAGAGTGGGGATTTGCCAGCTCTTTGAGCCTCTTACTCTCCAGGCAGAGGCAGCAGCAACCCCATAGCTGGATCGTCAGGCTACTAATTCAGGAAGGAAAGACTAGGACAAAGGCTCTGGGAACACGGACTCTCTCATTGGTGGAGCCTGCAAATGCTAATGAGCCTCGACTGCCAACAAGACTGAAGCCGAATGTATGACATCACCATAGAGACTTATCAACTGCAAACCTCTACCTGAGCGTGCCAAAGGGGCAGAACCCGGGGTACAGAGTCACCAACCAGGAAGAGGGAGAGAAAAGAAAAAGCAAGATAACCTCTCAAAAATCAAGAATAATCCACAGACTTTATAACCTATCCCATTTTATTATATTTGTTCATTTGTTTCTCTTATCTTCTTGTCTTGATTATTTTCTTTCTCTTCCAATTTGGTCATTTAATTCTCTGCCAGTATTACTCTCTCCTCTCCTTGAACTACACTACCCATAAGTGTTACATCTTCCATTATCTTATCTTTTCTTCTTCCCTTCTCTCTATGAGGGTTGCACTCCAAAACCCTTAACTCTCTCTCTCTCCTTTTCTTCTTTTTTCTTTTTGTGTTTTCCTCTTTCTTTTTTTTTTCTCCCTCTATATTAGTTTCTTCTTTTCTCCTTTATTTTCCTCTCATTCAATCCTCAATCATGAACAAATTATTTTATCTGGGACTCAAATTTGTCTTTGTGGCACTTTGGGGATTTTTTACTTCGCTTTTTTAACTCACTAGCAGTGCTCCCATCCCTGACTCTCCATTTTATTTAGTTCTTGCTCCACTAAATACAATAGTAATTTTTAAATTTTCCCCCCTTTTTCCTGTTTCCCTCTTATTCCTCTCATCACATCTCTTAGTCAACCATCACCTAAAAGCAAATCATTTTATTCTTGACCATTTTTTCTCTTTTTTGAATTTTGTGGATCCTACCGCTTTTTTGCCCCTTCATCACTTCTCCCCAACTCAGGCCCTCCATTATAGGCAATTTTTGTTCTATTTAACACGGTATAATTCACAGTTCACCACAAGATTTTCCCAAGAAGGAGGGGAGGGAGAGGAGAGGAAAAAAAAGGGGGAATAATAATTATTTTATTCTTTTTTAATTTTTATTTTTTTAACTTTTTATTTTTTATTCATTTTCATTAATACTATCAACAAAACCACCCTCAGATGCAATTAAGAAAAAGGAAATTGAATATCATGGATACAAAAGACAGAGAGTTTGCACAGATAGATGAGGAAAAATCTGTGGAGAAAAAATTTAATATATTGGAAACCTTAAAGCTAAATGACAGAGAATTTAAAATAGAAATCCTAAAAATACTCAGATATAAAAGAAAACACAGAAAGACAATTTAGTGATCTCAGAAAACAACTCAGTGAACACAAAGAATATATTACCATGGAAATTGAAACTATAAAAACAAATCAAACAGATGAAAAACTCAATTCATGAGCTGAAAAACGAGGTAACAAGCTTAGCTAATAGAACAGGCCAGATAGAAGGTAGGATTAGTGAAATAGAAGACAAGCAACTTGAGGCACAACAGAGAGAAGAGAGAGACTCAAAAATTTTAAAAAATGAGAAAGCCCGACAGGAATTGTCTGACTCCATCTAAAAGAATAACATAAGAATAATAGGGGCCCTGGCCAGTTGGCTCAGCGGTGGAAGGTCGGCCTGGTGTGCGGGGGACCCGGGTTTGATTCCCGGTCAGGGCACATAGGAGAAGCGCCCATTTGCTTTTCCACCCCCCCTCCTTCCTCTCTGTCTCTCTCTTCCCGTCCCGCAGCCAAGGCTCCATTGGAGCAAGGATGGCCCGGGCGCTGGGGATGGCTCCTTGGCCTCTGCTCCAGGTGCTAGAGTGGCTCTGGTTGTGGGAGAGCGACGTCCCAGAGGGGTAGAGCATTGCCCCCTGGTGGGCAGAGCGTCGACCCTGGTGGGCATGCTGAGTGGATCCCGATCGGGCGCATGCGGGAGTCTGTCTGACTGTCTCTCCCATTTTCAGCTTCAGAAAAATACCAAAAAAGAAAAAAAGAAAAAGAATAATAGGTATATCAGAGGGAGAAGAGAGAGAAAATGGAATGGAGAACATATTAAAACAAATAATAGATGATAACTTTCAATCCTATACAAAGAACTAAAGCCTCAAATTCAAGAAGCAAACAAAACTCCGAGTTTTCTTAACCCCAACAAAACTACTCCAAGGCAAATCATAATGAAATTGGAACAAACCAATGACAAAGAAAAAATTTTCAAGGCAGTCAGGTAAAAGAAGAATACAACATATAAAGGAAGGCCCATTAGATTATCATCAGATTTCTCAGCAGAAACTCTACAAGCTGGAAGAGAGTGGACCCCAATATTTAAATTCCTGAAAGAGAGGAACTTTCAGCCACGAATACTATACCCATCAAAGCTATCCTTCAAATATGAAGGAGAAATAAAAACATTCACAGATACAGAAAAGATGAGGAAATTTATCATCAGAAAACCCCCACTCCAAGAATTACTAAAGGGGGTTTTCCAACCAGATAAAAAGAACAAAACAAAAGAAAACCACAAGTAAAAGCTCCACCAAGAACACAATAAAACCAAATTTAAACTGTGACAACAATCAAAAAAACAGAAGAGGATGGAGATTAATAGTAGCAAAGGACAATGGAGTGCAAAAGTACTCACAAGATAGTGCACTACAATGAATGGGGTAGGAACCCTTTTCATTACTTAATGGTAACCACCATTGAAAAAAACCACCACAGAAGCACATGGTTTAAAAAAGATAGCAACAGAAGAAAGATGTATGGAATGTAACCAAACAAAAACAAAAGATAGAAAAATGAAAAAGAAGAATCAAACAAGACACAAAAATAACAGAAAGCAATCTATAAAATGGCAATAGGGAACTCACAAATGTCAATGATTACACTAAATGTAAATGGATTAAATTCACCAATAAAAAGGCACAGAGTAGCAGAATGGATTAAAAAAGAAAATCCAACTGTATGCTGCCAACAATAAACTCATCTGAGCAACAAGGATAAAAACAAATTCAAAATGAAAGCCTAGAAAAAAGTACTCCAAGCAAATAACATCCAAAAAAAAGCAGGCGTAGCAATACTCATATTTGATATTGTTGACTATAAGACAGCAAAAGTACTCAGTACAAAAATGGTCATTTCATAATGATTAAGGGGATGCTGAATCAAGAAGACATAACAATTCTTAATATATATGCACCAAACCAAGGAGCACCAAAATATAGAAGACAGCGACTTATTGACCTTAAAACAAAAACTGACAAAAATACAATCATACTTGGAGACCTCAATACACCGCTGATGGCTCTAGATTGGTCATCCAAACAGAGAATCAATAAAGATATATTGGCCATAAACAAAACACTAGAGCATCTGGATATGATAGACATCTACAGGACATTTCATCACAAAGTGACACAGTATACATTTTTCTCCAGTGTACATGGATTATTTTTAAGAATTGACCATATGTTGGGCCACAAACATAACATCAGCAAATTAAGTAAAATCAAAGATATACCAACCATATTTTCTGATCATAAAGCCTTGAAACTACAATTCAACTGCAAAAAAGGGAAAAAATCCCACAAAAATGTGGAAACTACAACATACTTTTAAATAATGAATGGGTCAGGCCCTGGCCGGTTGGCTCAATGGTAGAGCGTCGGCCTGGCGTGTAGAATTCCCGGGTTTGATTCCCGGCAGGGCACACAGGAGCAGTGCCCATCTGCTTCTCCACACCTCCCCCTCTCCTTCCTCTCTCTCACTTCCCCTCCCGCAGCTGAGGCTCCATTGGAGCAAAGATGGCCCAGGTGCTGGGGATGGCTCCTTGGCCTCTGCCTGGGTGCTAGAGTGGCTCTGGTAGCAAAAGAGCGATGCCCTGGAGGGGCAGAGCATCGCCCCCTGGTGGGCAGAGTGTCGCCCCCTGGTGGGTGTGCCGGGTGGATGCCGGTTGGGCGCATACGGGAGTCTGTCTGACTGTCTCTCCCCATTTCCAGCTTAAGAAAAATACAAAAAAAAAAATTAAAATGAATGGGTCAAAGAAGAAATAAGCACAGAGATGAAAAGATATATACAGACAAATGAAAATGACAATACAACATATCAGAATCTATGGGATGCAGCAAAAGCAGTGATAAGAGGGAAGTTCATATCACTTCAGGCCTTTAAGAACAAACAAGAGAGAGCCCAAGTGAACCATGTAACTTCACACCTTAAGGAACTAGAAAAAGAAGAACAAAGACAACCGAAAACCAGCCGAAGAAAGGAGATAATAAAAATCAGAGCAGAAATAAATGAAATAGAGAACAGAAAAATATAGAAAAAATTAATAGAACAAGGAGCTGGTTCTTTGAAAAGATCAACGAAGTTGACAAACCCTTGGCAAGACTTACCAAGGAAAAAATAGAAAAAAATTCATATAAACAAAATCCAAAATGAAAGAGGAGAAATCACCACGGGCATCATAAATATACAAAGAATTATTGTAGAATACTACGAAAAACTTTATGCCACTAAATTCAACAATCTAGAAGAAATGGATTAATTCCTACAATAATACTACCTTCCTAGACTGAATCAAGAAGAACCAGAAAGCCTAAACAGACCAATTAGTAGGGAAGAAATAAAAAAAACTATTAAAAACCTCCCCAAAATAAAAGTCCAGGCCTAGATGGTTATACTAGCGAATTCTATCAAACATTCAAAGAAGACTTGGTTCCTATTCTACTCAAAGTCCTCCAAAAGATTGAAGAAGAAGCAGTACTTCCAAGCTCATTTTATGAGGCCAATATAACCCTCATACTGAAACTGGGCAAGGACAGCACAAAAAAAGAAAACTACAGACCAATATCTCTAATGAATACAGATGCTATAATACTAAACAAAATACTGGCAAATCAAATACAACAACATATTAAAAAAATAATACATCATGATCAAGTGGGATTCATCCCAGAATCTCAGGGATGGTTCAACATACGTAAAACGGTTAACGTAATACACCATATCAACAAAACAAAGAACAAAAACCACATGATTTTATCAATAGATGCAGAAAAGGCATTCTATAAAATACCACACAATTTTATGTTTAAAACTCTCAACAAAATGGGTATAGAAGGAAAATATCTTAACATGATAAAGGCCATATATGATAAACCATCAGCTAACATAATATTAAATGGCGCAAAACTGAAGGCTTTTCCCCTTAAATCAGGAACAAGACAGGGTTGTCCACTCTTTCCACTGTTATTTAATGTGGTGCTAGAGGTTCTAGCCAGAGCAATCAGACAAGACAAAGAAATAAAAGCATCCATATCGGAAAAGAAGAAGTAAAGGTATCACTTTTTGCAGATGATATGATCCTATATATTGAAAACCTCAAAGAATCTACAAAAATACTACTAGAAACAATAAGCCAATACAGTAAGTTCACAGGATACAAAATTAACATACAAAAGTCCATAGCCTTTCTATATGCTAACAATGAAACACTTGTGAATGAACTCAAAAGAATAATCCCCTTCACAATTGCAATAAGAAAAATAAAATACCTAGGAATTAACATAACAAAGAATGTAACGGATTTATATAATGAAAACTACAAACCAATGTTAAAGGAAATCGAAAAAGATACAATGAGATGGAAGAATATTCCTTGCTCTTGGATAGGAAGAATAAATATAATCAAGATGGCCATATTGCCCAAAGCAATATACAAATTTAATGCAATTCCCATCAAAATTCCAATGACATTTTTTAAAGAAATGGAACAAAAAATCATCAGATTTATATGGAACTATAAAAAACCCCGAATAGCCAAAGCAATCCTAAAGAAAAGGAATGAAGCTGGGGGCATTATAATACCTGACTTCAAACTCTATTATAGGGCCACGACAATCAAAACAGCATGGTATTGGCAGAAAAATAGACATTCAGACCAATGGAACAGAATAGAACGTCCAGAAATAAAACCACATATATATGGTTAAATAATTTTTGATAAAGGGGCCAACAACACACAATGGAGAAAAGAAAGCCTCTTCAACAAATGGTGTTGGGAAAACTGGAAAGCCACATGCAAAAGAATGAAACTTGACTACAGTCTGTCCCCTTGTACTAAAATTGATTCAAAATGGATCAAAGACCTAAATATAATACCTGAAACAATAAAGTACATAGAAGAAGACATAGGTTCTAAATTCATGGACCTGGGTTTTAAAGAGCATTTTATGAATTTGACTCCAAAGGCAAGGGAAGTGAAGGCAAAAATAAATGAATGGGACTATATCAGACTAAGAAGTTTTTGCTCAGCAAGAAAAACTGACAACAAAATAAACAGACAGCCAACTAAATGGGAAATGATATTTTCAGACAACAGCTCAGATAAGGGCCTAATATCCAAAATATACAAAGAACTCATAAAACTCAACAAACAAACAATCCAATAAAAAAATAGGAAGAGGACATGAACAGACACCTCTCTCAGGAAGAAATACAAATGGCCAACAGATATATGAAAAGATGCCATCTTCATTAGTTATTAGAGAAATGCAAATCAAAACTGCAATGAGATACCACCTCACACCTGTTAGATTAGCTATTATTAACAAGGCAGGTAATAGCAAATGTTGGAGAGGCTGTGGAGAAAAAGGAACCCTCATTCACTGTCGGTGGGACTGTAAAGCAGTACAACCATTATGGAAGAAAGTATGGTGGTTCCTCAACCCAGCAATCCCTCTACTGGGTATATACCCCCAAAACTCAGAAACATTGATACATCAAGACACATGCAGCCCCATGTTCATTGCAGCATTGTTCACAGTGGCCAAGACATGGAAACAACCAAAAATCCCTTCAATAGAAGACTGGATAAAGAAGATGTGCATATATACACTATGGAATACTACTCAGCCATAAGAAATGATGACATCGGAACATTTACAGCAAAATGGTGGGATCTTGATAACATTATACGAAGTGAAATAACTAAATCAGAAATAAAACAAGAACTGCATTATTCCATACGTAGGTGGGACATAAAAATGAGACTAAGGGGAATTGATAAGGGTGTGGTGGTTATGGCGGGACGGGGGAGAGGGAGAGGGAAAGGAGGGAGGGAGAGGGGCACAAAGAAAACTAGATAGAAGGTGACAGAGGACAATCTGACTTTTCATGATGGGTATGCAATATAATTGATTGACAAGATAACCTGGACATGTTTTCTTTGAACATATGTACCCTGATTTATTGATGTCACCCTAGTAAAATTAATTTAAAAAATTATAATAAAAAAAGAGAGATAGAAAAGGAGAAAGAGGGAGAAGCCAATATGTCAGAGAAAAAGACGGAAGCCACTTTTTTTTTTTTTTTTTCTGAAGCTAGAAACGGGGAGAGACAGACAGACTCCCACACGCGCCCGACCGGGATCCACCCGGCACGCCCACCAGGGGGCGATGCTCTGCCCCTCCAGGGCATCGTTCTGTTGTGACCAGAGCCACTCTAGCGCCTAGAGCAGAGGCCAAGGAGCCATCCCCAGCGCCTGGGCCATCTTTGCTCCAATGGAGCCTCGGCTGCGGGAGGGGAAGCGAGAGATGGAGAGGAAGGAGAGGGGGAGGGGTGGAGAAGCAGATGGGCGCTTCCCCTGTGTGCCCTGGCTGGGAATCAAACCCGGGACCTCTGCACTCCAGGCCGATGCTCTACCACTGAGCCAACCGGGGAAGCCACTTTTGAAGAGTAAGAAGCTATGTCGGGAGATGGGGAATCAGAGATGAGGGGTTTTTGTGAACTCTGCTGAGACTTGGGGGGGCCTTTGATCCTAGGAAAAACTGGAGATGAGTCTCCTGTTTGTGGAACCAGAGAATATGTCAGTGGCTTTGGGAGCCCTGTGTGTTTTCTCATCGACTAGTGCAAGTTTTGAATAAAGACTGGCCCACCATTTTTTGGCTCCACTGTTTCTTTTTCTTTTTATTTTTTTTTACAAAGATGTGTCTTTTTTTTTTTTTAGATTTTATTTATTCATTTTAGAGAGAGGAGACAGAGAAAGGGGTAGGGAGCAGAAAGCATCAACTCCCATTTGTGCATTGACTAGGCAAGCCCCGGTTTTTGAACTGGTGACCTCAGCATTCCAGGTCAATGCTTTACCCACTGTGACATCACAAGTCAGGCCGGCTCCACTGTTTCTTTACCATCTGCCTGAATCTAATGGGAACCTGCATGTGAATGGCCATGACAGTGGTGACTACTGGCCATACAATACACTTATAATAAATGAAAAATGTTGAAATAATTTTAGTTTAACAGACACACAATGTCCCCATTCACATAAACACACACACACTTCATCACAGAGCTTTACATTTTACTTACTGTGAAAAGCAGAGCAAAGTCTGTTTCTGAGCTATTTCTTAAGGCAGAGTAATGCTAACCAAATTGTTTTGAAACTAATACTGGATATTTTGTAATGAGATTGTTGAGGGTATCAAACTGGACCAACCCAGATGGGTTGGTAAGTTTTTCTTTACTGGTACATATGACTTACCATACATAATCGGTACCAATTATTCAAAAATGCATTTATATAAGGAAACAACTTTTACACCCCAGTCACACCCATGATTTGAAGTATAATCAACTTTATTTTATTCTGGAAGCAGATATGTTCTAGTTCATATTGAGGGTTAGAAAATCACAACAGAGATGTGGTATAACAAAAAAATATACATATTTGGTCTTTGTTTCAGGATAATAGCACAGAGCTCTTAAAATCCTTGGAATCTGCTAATAACAGTATCTTTAGTATACTAACTGGGTGACTGACTGGTGGCTAAGACACTAGATAACTTCAGCATAAATGAGAGTTATCAGAAAAATCAAACATGCTTAAAAGGTTGAAACTTTTAGTCTTATTCTTGGACCTCCAGAGATAAGAGAGAGGCTGGCCGTCATCATAGGCCAATAATTTAATCAAGCATGTATATTGTGTATGCAAAAGGGGCTGCATGCTGAACCTGACAAGCTCAGGTGAGTTCTGCATGGTGGCGTTGTATACTTAGAGACCAGAGGTAACCACACAGGAGGGTCTGAAATTAAAACGTTCTAACTAAAAGCAGTTCACGGTGGCTAGTTATGTCCTAGGAAGGCATTTTCTCTAAATAACAAAGGCTCATGCTTATGTTAATTGAGCTTGTCTGTTGTCTTTTTGCATCTACAATAACATACTTGATAACATGCCTTTGAAATGTAAGAATAATCTACTTTTGTGACCTCCTCAGGGCAGCCACCACACCAGAGTAGAAACCACAAATCCCTTCATTGTCATTATTATCAAGTTAATTGTTAACTGTTGACTATTTTATGTCTCCTTAGTAAAAGATGTTTCAGTATATACATTGTTACTTTTTATCCAATCCCAGAGATTTCCCTGGGTTGCTTTCTCCTTCTTCCCTAATCTATCACCAGTGGGTTTCTTGTAACCCCCTTACACCTTCCCCTTTGATTCCTATGTATAAAATAAGTGGTTAAACCACCATTTTCTCAATTTGTTGACCCTTTGCTTCCCTACAATTCTCAACAGTTTGGCTCAAATAAACTCACAAAAACTTCTTACAGGTTTGGAAATTTCTTACATTGGCAATATAAATAATGACACTTCCGTGGATACCCTTAAACAACGCGATTTGGAGAGCTACCATCTTAGTAAAGTGGAAGTTCTGGGAGGTGTTACACCCAGAGAGGGTGTGGAAACTCTCTATCTCCCTCCATATCATGTCCTATACCTCTCTTAACTTGGCATCCTTTAAAACAACCCAGTAATAAAAAAGTAAAACAATGTTCCTGTGCCTTGTGTTTCTAGCCAGTTATTGAACCAAAAGAGGGGTTGTGTGAACCATGTTGTAAAACTGGTATGCACACAACCACTATCACAGCCACCTGGCCCATGCAGGTTTGCATTGGATTCGGAGAGATGGTAATGGAACAACGGAGCCAAAAACTGTGGGCCATCATCTTTAATCCTAGCTTGCACCCGGCGGGCAAGTAAAAATACACACTGGGCTCCAAAACCCACTCATTCAGTGCTCACAAAGATACTGACATATCCGAGTTTCCTAGAATCAAAGGTTTCTAGCTCACCAGCCTTATTCATCTCTGTTCCCCATTTCTTTCCTTCTCCCTGCACAAACTCTGCACAAACTTCTCCTTCAACACTCCACCATTTTGGCTGCTTCTCCTGGCCTCCTCCACGTGGCCTCTCTCTGCTCTCCAACCTGATCTCTCCTCTAATGCTAATCTCAGTAACCAAGAGAGCAAGCTCCTGGTCTGCCTCCATTTTATAATGTAGAAATGAAAACCTTTAATCTAATATTCAAATAAGGAAGTCTCTGATACAAAGTCACTTATCTGAGGCCTAATGGGATTCCTCATGAGAGTGTACCACCCTACATCAAAAAGGGTGGGAAAGGCTTATTCCTAAAACCAAACCCCAGGTTACAAGGATCCTGCCTGCCCACAGCTCACCCCAACACACATTAATATCATCTGGGCAACAGTTTCCATGTGGGCAATGCCATCTTTAACAAAGTGAGCATAATATATTTTATCTGCCCAACACATCTGAACCCCCAAACTTGCCATGTCAGACAAAAGTGCAGGTATTCTGGGCACCCCATTGAGGCTGGTGTCTGAAGTTAGGGCAGTCTAGTGAGACTAAGCCTTTAACCTGTGGTGATGATGCTCATCCTGGGTACTTAGTGTCAGAATTGAATTAAACTATTGAACACCAGTTAGTGTCAGAAAATCGGTGTTGGAAAAGATACAACAATATTAACTTACTGTTGTGTTAAATTTTTATTGATTAAAGAAAAGGGAGGTGAGGAAAGGAGAAACTCAAATGAAAAAGAAATCCTATTTATCTAAAATGCTGTGAAGAAATAATCTAAAAAATAATCTAAAATTATAAATTCTTATTCTATTTTAGATAAAATTTATAAAGTAGATTTTTGTGAATTTAATTAGATTGACATACAAAAGACCTTAAAGGAATATCTGTTACTCATTTTTACAGATATTTTATAAATATATTCTGAAAAACTTAGAATTGCTGCACCTAAATTTTGCTGAAAATGTTTTAAATAATAAACTTTTACAGATTTCATAATATACATTCTACAAGCTTTATAAATACTAAATTATTACAATAATAAAATGTCACATGCATTATAAAATTATGAATAATTCATAAGAGAAATAGTACAGAAATTAAACTGGATGTGAGACTATACCAAAAATTCTGTTTAATCACATGTATTTTTCTGTAATATCTAATGGACCTCACAATTGCCTTGTTATAAGATAATGGACTAAATAATTTCTCATGCCCCCCTCTTTTTTTCCCGTGAGATTTATTTATAATAATAGATCTTATTTTACTTAGCTAGTATATATTTTGGTGAAGTCATTTCTGACACCACACTTTCTTTGAAATAAGAATGTGATATAAGCAGTGTTGACAGTCCTGAATAGAATATTGATATGTGTTCTAGATCAGATCTGCTAACCTACATGTCAAAAAGTTACTTCAACACTCATCTTTTTTTTTTTTTTTTTTGTATTTTTCTGAAGCTGGAAACGGGGAGAGACAGTCAGACAGACTCCCGCATGCGCCCGACCAGGATCCACCCGGCACGCCCACCAGGGGTGATGCTCTGCCCCTCCGGGGCGTCGCTCTGCCGTGACCAGAGCCACTCTAGTGCCTGGGGCAGAGGCCAAGGAGCCATCCCCAGCACCCGGGCCATCCCTGCTCCAATGGAGCTCCGGCTGCGGGAGGGGAAGAGAGAGACAGAGAGGAAGGGGGGGGGGAGAAGCAAATGGGCGCCTCTCCTATGTGTCCCGGCCGGGAATCGAACCCTGGTCCCCCGCACGCCAGGCCGACGTTCCACCGCTGAGCCAACTGGCCAGGGCCTCAACACTCATCTTTAACTAATAAGTCAAAGTGAGATGGTTGGTTTTATGTGCTAAGAAGTAAATATTTTACTTCTCTAAAATTAATAACAATTTTTTATTTCATCAATCATGAAATATATCCACAGCCATATAGCTCTTCTTCCCTCTTAAAATAATGTGTTAGATATTGTGCTTCATCACTTTTTAATAAAAAGAGAGAAAGCATTATTCTTCTATTGTTCTTGTGAGAAATTACTTCAAATGTAAGGGCTTAAACAAGACGTATTTACTATATATGATAATTATTATAATTCTGGAAGTCAGAAGGTCTCACATGGTCCTCACTTGGCTAAAATCAAGGTATTGTCTGGTCTGAGCTCTTTCTGGAGGGTCAGGAAGAGTTCCTGAGAGTACACACAATCCTTGATTCTTGGCCTTACCTCATTTTCACAGTCAACAATATTTTATCTTTCTGATCCTTCTTCCTTAGTCACAACTGTCTTTTTCTGACCTCAATCAGGAAAGTCTTAGGTTTAATGTCTCATAAGATTTGATTGGTTTACTTGGATAAAGAAGAATAATCTTTCCATTTCAATATCTTCAGTTATATATGCAAGGTACTTTTTACCTTATGTTTGTAAGGGAACATAGGTACAGAATCATAGACATTAGAACACAGGTATCTTTTGTGTATGGGATTATTGTGCCAAAGAAAAAGATAGAAGGTGGAAAGTTAGAAGAGGTGAGAATAGGGAGGGAGGAGGAACCAAGGGAGAGAAGCGAGGGGTGAGAAGAGAAAGGAAAGGAAAGGGTGATATTATGGACTTAAACCACACATTTTGAAAGAAAATTTCCCCAAAGCACACACATACAAAAATTTAATTTATAATTTATGTAAAATTTCCCTAGTAATAAAAATTATTTATAGTATTATAGGTTAAAGCAAAAACCTTTAAAGTAATCTTTTTCTGTTGACAGAAGATAAAAAATTACTAACCAGTTACAGGTTAATGGGGAATAATAGAAAAATATTAATTTTAAGATTTAAAGAAACATCCACATTCATTTTTATTACATATTTATTAACAATGTAAGGCTAATGAGAAATCTAATCTAAATTAAAGTAATATCTTCTGTTATAATTTACAGTTAGAAGGTCAATGAAAAGAATTCCTTAGGTGCAAAGTACTTGGGTACAACTATATGTATTTTTTAAATAAAAGTATTTCAAATTGTTGGTTAAACCCCATTTTTGCATTTTAATGTTTGCATAAAAATAAATGCAACTAAAAGTCACTGAGACCCTAACTGGCTGGCTCAATGGATAAAGCATCAGACCAGCATGTGAAAGTCCCATGTTTGATCCCTGGTCAGAAAACACATGAGAAGTGACCAACTGCTTCTCTCTCCCTTTCCTTGTATGTGTGTCTCAAGAAAATATTAATAAAATTATAGTTCAAAATTACTTTATGAATTTAGCATATAATATCTTAACTATTTGAGTCTCTTATAGATTTCTTGGCTTATTGGTCCAAGCATCTGCCTTAGGCGCTGAGGATAGCTTGGTTGATTTGGACATCAGCCTCAGGTGGGGGTTGCTGGATGATCCTGGTTGGGGAGTATGCTGGAATCAATATCTCTATATCCTCACTTAAAAAAAATAGAATTAGCTTTTCTTGAGATCCTATTCAATGGCAAATGGCATCTACATGGGACTCAAATAGTTAAGGCATTATGTTTTAAATTTATGAAGTAATTTTGACCTATTATTTTAGTAATATTTTCGTGCGACACACATAAGATAACCTTTAAATATATTTACTAGATATTTAATGTACATAGTCAATTAAAATTACTGATTTTACTTTGAGTTTCTTATACCTCTCAAAAAGAAGTTTGGATTGAACATAACCACAAGGCAATTAATGTTTTACAAACATCACTTTTACATAATTGTAGTTGTTTTTAAATGTTAAAAAATATTATCTGATCGGCCCTGGCCAGTTGGCTCAGTGGTAGAGTGTCGGCCTTGCATGCAGGAGTCCCAGGTTCGATTCCCAGCCAGGGCACACAGGAGAACCGCCCATCTGCTTCTCCACCCCTCCCCCTCTCCTTCCTCTCTGTCTCTCTCTTCCCCTCCCACAGCCAAGGCACTATTGGAGCAAAGTTGGCCCAGGCACTGAGGATGGCTCCATGGCCTCTGCCTCAGGTGCTAGAATGGCTCTGGTTGCAACAGAGCAATGCCCCAGATGGGCAGAGCATCGCCCCCTGGTGGGCATGCTGGGTGGATCCTGGTAGGGCATATGCGGGAGTCTGTCTGACTGCCTCCCTGTTTCAGCTTCAGAAAAATAAAAAAAAATAAAAAAAATAAAACAAAAAAACAAAAAGAATTATCTGATAAAAACACCCTCTTATTTTGTTTTAATATTGAATCATGGCTTCTTTGAGTAGGGGTAAATGTAAGAATAGTCCTGACACATTCTATTATATATGTGGCTGTTACACACTTCAACATCAAAGGCTCAATATTTCATTGTGACATGTGCATATATCGCCTATTTTCAAGTTCCCTTTGGCGATCAAGACAAGAATTGGGCTCCTCATATTGCATGTCATAATTGTGAGGAAACGCTTCATGATTGGAAAAAAGGAAAATGCAAAGGAATGCCTTTTGATATTCCCATGGTTTGGCGTGAACCTAAGGACCACAGCAGTGACTGTTATTTCTGCCTGATCTATACAAAGGGCATCGGCAAGAAAAAGTGGTATATGATCACATATCCTAATATTCCTTCAGCAATACAACCTATCCCACACTCTGAGACACTCCTGGTTCCAGTTTTCCATGGTTTTATTTCTTCTGAGAATGAAGAAAGTGAACTCGGTGATCAAGTTTCACTTACATTTTATCATGCATTTTGATAAGATGCATGAGGAAATGGTTGAAGAATCTAAAGGGTCTTCTTCTGATGCCAAGCAGTCATTAACCCCTCAGCAGATTAGCCAACCGGAACTGAATGACTTAGTAAGAGATTTGGGCCTATCAAAGAAAGCAGCTGAGTTACTAGCCTCCAGGCTTCTAGAAAAGAATATATTTCACCAGTCGGCTAAAGTATCCCATTTCAGGAAGCATGAACAAATATTTGTGGACTATTTTTCTGAAGACGAACACTTTGTTTACTCTCATGATATCAGTAGTCTTCTCAGCCAGCTAGGTGTTACCACTTACAGTCCAACAGAAAGGCGGCTATTTTTTGACAGCTCTAAATGGAGTCTGAAATGTGTTCTCCTACACAACAGTAATGTTTATGCAGTGGATCCAATAGGTTATTCAACTCAACTGCGAGAAGATTATAATGTCATAAAAATTGTCCTCTACTTTCTGAAGTATGAGGAGCGTAACTGCATCATTTGTGTGGATCTTAAAATAGTAAATTTCCTGCTAGGAAAACAGAGATGTTTCATGAAGTGTCCTTGCTTTCTGTGTTTGTGGGACAGCCAAGCTTGGGAGAAACTCTGGACACAGAAGGAATGGCCAAAATGTGAAGCTCTGGAAGTAGGGATGCAAAATATTGTGAATGAACCTGTCGTTAATTGAGATAGGATCATTTTTCCCCCACTTCACATCAAATTTGGCTTAATGAAGCAGTTTGTTTAGGCTCTGAATAGAGAAAGTGAATGCTTTCAACATATTATTTCTGCTTTTCCTGCTTTGTCTTTTGAGAAGATAAAAGCAGGTGTATTTGATGGACCTCAAATTCGAACCTACGTGATGAAGAATTTGCTAGGAAGATGAATAAGGAGGAGAAAGCAGCATGGCAGTCTTTTGTGGCAGTTACAAAGAACTTCCTTGGCAACAAAAAAGCAGAAAACTATGAACTTCTGCTTCAAAGAATGCTGTTGGCTTTTCGTGACAATGGATGTAACATGAGCATTAAGATTCACTTCCTGAACAGTCACCTTGATAAATTTCCTGAAAATCTTGGAGCTGTTAGTGATGAGCAGACTACTACTGGAGCATCAAATGAGATTGTCCTCAACAAGTACACAAATGCAACAGGTACAAATGCAAATTTTTGCCTGAATAGAATTTAAATAATTTTTGTGAAAATTTTATGATTAATGTAAGTGTTTTAATATGTTATATTTCTAAATTGTAGACAAATTCTGATGTAATCATATCTTTTAGTGAATTAGTGTATTTAGAACATTATATAAATTATTATATTTTCACAAAGATGATGCCCAAGAAGACATTCTACTTCATTATGTTAAACTAAATGTTGAAAATTTTACAATGAATGAGAATCTAAAATCTTGATTCTTAAAAAAACCAGAGTTTACAGAGAAAACTAATGTCAGATTTGAGAGCAACACACTTGAATTAGGTAAGAACAATGTTTTTGTGGATGCAACAAAAATTTTGTTCCCCAGTGATTGAACTCATATTCAGCAACAAAAGAGGAAAGACTCAATAGCCTTAAATCGGTATAATGCAAATCACCCTCACTTTTGTGTCCTTTTTTTCTCATTCCCTACAAAGTTGTAACTATCTCTGATATGGCTACAGCATGAAATTAATTTCCAATTTTATAACTATTCTAACACCTAAAAATGCAAACCCTACAAATGCATATGGTGTAATGCAAAGGATTTTTGATTTTGAAGTATAAGATTTATGTTTCTAAGCCACATTTTACCACATAAAATCAATGTTATTTAAAATATCTTTTCTCATTTAACACTATATGATCTAATATATTAAAAAGGAGAAAAGCTCAACTCTGGTAATCGGAAGTTATGTGACTTTGAGTAATTAGGCAACATCTTCAAATACTTATTTTCTTATTAATAAATGGAAAATATAAGTATATATCTAATATGACTTTTGAAAGTATTTTTATGATTGTGTATATGCATAACTTTAGAATAATTTATGATACATTTTGTGTCACGATATATTTACTCAACATTTGATATACTCCTGTGCAATAATTAAATATATTATGATCTGTGTTTTGTTAGAATAACTACAATTATGATAATATAATATTTGATAAAATATAATAATATAATAAAATATGAAACAGGGTGTAGAATAAGAGTCAGTTAAGATAAAGCTTAGAATGTCACCAAGAACAATAAATAATATTTATATGTACCCTCAATGTCTCTATATTGATGTAACACCATAAGATTCTTTACATTAGGATTGCTCACACAGCTGTTTGACTAATAATAGTCATCTCATCTCCAGTTTTATATAAACAGCCTAGATGATATAAAAAAAGAGTTTTAAGAAAAACTGTGGAATTGAGAATGCTGCATCAACATCTTTCATTTTCTGTAGAGAAACTCCTAACCTCCCCCGCCCCAACCAAATGAAAGTATTCTTGTTTTATGTCACCAGGAGTGTAGGGCATAGAAGCATTTTATTGTTTTCTGCCTTAAGAGTCTTAAGGTATATTTTTTAGAAAATCTTTCATACAAGAGGACCTCCAACATTATCACACAGAAAAAAATAAAAAAAAAACGTTTAAGATGTTAACAGTATTTTTACAGAACACTGTCTCTGTCAGCCCAATAAATAGTATACAATAAATTTTTGAGAAAGAAATGAAGGTGTGGCTTTTTACCGCTAAAGTAAAGAATAATTTAAGACAAGAAGCTATGATATTTTTAATAGTATTATAACAAATTCAGCTAAAAGATACAGAGTCGGTACAACATAAAAAGAAGGCTTTAAAACTCTCATGTTAGGTTGAGGAAACTGTATGTGGGAACTATGCTGAGGATACCTCATCTACACTTGGACTTGATTTAGATGTGATTTTCTAAAATAGAAGATAAAATACCTAAAGAAGACTTTGTAGGTAATAGGAAGAGAGTGAAACATGTAAAGAATTTGTGACCTGATAGCAAGCTATGTCAGATTTAAAATAGCCACAATCCTTTAACATTCTTCCCATTGAGATGTATTGTCAATTTGCCCTCCCCTTCCATCTATATTGGCCAATGATCTATTTTACTCTTTAGTATAAGAAGTGATATTCTAAAGCTTTCTAACCTAATCTTTAAGAAGAATGTCACTTTAGTATTTGTCCTTTTGGGATCTCTCATGTAAAATCCCAACTACCCATAAGGAGAGACCTCACTGAGAAACTCTCAGACTACACGAGAAAGAGAAAAGGTCCAGCATTTCTAGTCATCCAACTATTTTGGAACAGTCCCATGCATATGAGTGAAGCCATCATGAACACTCCAAGTCAGCTCAGTTCTCAGCTTAACATGAGCAATTTATACCAGTCAACACTAAATGAAACAAAAGTATTGTATAACTGAGCCTTGCCTTGAATCCAGCTTTCCTTATTTAGTGACCCACAAAATTGTGAGATACCATCAAAAGTTTGTTGTTTTAAGTCACTACATTTTGAGA
This sequence comes from Saccopteryx bilineata, assembly GCF_036850765.1. Classification (NCBI taxonomy): domain Eukaryota; kingdom Metazoa; phylum Chordata; class Mammalia; order Chiroptera; family Emballonuridae; genus Saccopteryx; species Saccopteryx bilineata. The sequence continues at coordinate 67,584,516 of NC_089495.1, read as the reverse complement.
AAATTTCCTATGCAAAAATATAGAATTGAATATCTGCTAAATATCTTAGGTAAATATAGAACCAATAATCTTATAGATACTCAATAAGTGTTTTAGAATAAGTATTATTTAATCTTTATCACATTATCTTCAATTCATACTTGAAGAATTTGAAGCATTGAGACAGAGGTCAGCACACTAAATCTTCTGAGCCAATGTGTCCTGCAAAGACTAAGATATTTACTATATTGTCTTTTTCATAAACATTAGTTGACACTTAAAATATTTTGTCTTTGCCTAATCAGGTGGAGGTACAATGGATAGAGCATCAAACTGGGACATAGAGGACCTAGATTCAAAACCTGAGGTTGCTGCCTTGAGCACAGGCTCATCTGGCTTGAGTGTGGGATCACCAGCTTGAGTTTGAGGTTGCTGGCTTGAGCATGAGATCATAGACATGCCCCATGGGTTCCTGGCTTGAGCTCAAAGGTCACTGGTTTGAAGTCCAAGGTCACTGGCTTGAGCCCAAGATCACTGGCCTGAGGAAGGGTTCACTCGCTCTGCTGTAGCCCGTGGTTAAGGCACATACAAGAAGGCAATCAGTGAACAACTAAGGTGCCTCAACGAAGAATTAGTATTTCTCATCTTTCTACCATCCTGTCTGTGTGTCCTTTTGTCCCTCTCTCTCTGTCTCTCTCTATCTGTCTCTGTCACAGAAAAAAAGAAAAAAAATATTGTCTTTGATTAGTAGAATCTCTTCAGATTGGTTTCTGACCTTTAGACATAAACCAAATAATCTTTGTTAGCTTCTTTGTTTTGTAGTATAACAAAATAATTCATGTTTACTTTGTATATTTTCTCTCCCAGACTTGGAATTAGCTATTTCTCCAAGGAATGGTCTTGATACCTTTTAGTAGAAAACAATATTTAGAAAACACAATCTGGATCCTATAGTATCTCCTTGCTATTGAATTAATACAGTGTTTCTAGTCATTCTTCTATTCTAAATTTTAAAAAACAATAATAATTTATTATTTATTAATGTATAGTTGATATTTAATTTCATATATTTCATTTACATTTCCTATGATGTGAATAGCCCAGTAAGTCCAGTAACTATCTATCAGTATACAGAGTTATTATAATACCATTAACTTTTTTCTGTGGTGTACATTATATCCTCATGACATTTATTTTATAACTGGAAGTTTGTATCTTTTATTTCCTTTCACCCCCTTTTACCCATTCCTAACTCTCCTATTCTCTGACAACCATCTGTTTCAATAAAAATAGGAATTACAATGTATTGAAACATTAAATATATTTAAGTTTATATTTAGATAGTAAAATTTAGATATGTTGATGAAGATAGTAGGAAAAATTCATTAGTGAACTCTGAAGGATAATAGCAAACCAACTCATTATACTGAAAACTAATAAAACAAGGGGGAAAATCCTAAGCAGTTAAAATTCTTTCCAGTGTGAATCATAATTCAGAGTAAATAAATGCCTGTTATTGGAAAGTCCTCTCAATAACTGCTATTAATAAGTGAAGAAGGAACTACAATTAACAAAAACTCAAAAGTAACAATGGGTTTAATAAATGATTTAATGCTTGTTAACATCACAAAAAGAGCAGTAATGGAATATTAAATACAATCTGATGGAAGCATAGGATGTTAATTATAAAATATTCTTATCTAAAACATAAAATTTAAGTCAAAACAAGCCTTCCATAACTAAAAACCCTTTAACAAGAAATTTGGAGAACATTTTAAACAATATTATTTCATGGATATACATTCAGCACAATCCAGAATGTTGGACACCCCAAAGCAAAACAACCAAGTTTCTCATAATAAAATAATTTATAAGAAAAATTAGGTAGAGAAAGCTTACATATTAAGAGACATGAGAGATATATCAACCAAATGGAATGTGTTACACTGGTTTGGATACTGACTCATAGTGATCATCTGGGGGGGAAAGTAAGACAATCACTGAAATATGAACATGTAGCAGATGTTTTGATGATGTCATGGAATTAATTTTGGTTTTTAAAATATGTGATAATAGCATTACATGTTTCTTAAAAATAATCTGTATCTTTTAAGAATTTATAAAATATTCTGAATCTTTTAAAATATAACTAGTGAAAAGTATTTGGGATTCAGGTAAAAATAAGTCAGGGTGAAGGAAAAGGGAACGAGGTGAGGTTGTAATGAGAAAAGAGTAGCCACTGTTGACAATTGCTACAGCTAGAAAATGGGTGACTGAGTTTTATAATACTATTTTCTTTACTTCTGTGTACATTGTAAATTTTCTGTCATAAAATGGAAAAAGAAAAGAAAAATGTTTGCTGACACCCTGCTCTGAGAGATTAACTAAATCAGGGTCACTTACTTACAAAGAAAAAATGCAAAATTTTCTGGAGTTGTTGTCAAGATAATATATAGGTAAATGTAATACTCATAGTCTCCCACAACCACATCAGAATTACAATTAATTTCAAAACAACTATCATTGAGAACCACCTGGAATCTAGTAAACAGAAATTCTACAACTAAGGATATAAAGAAGAAGCAATATCAGACTAGTAAAGGGGTGGAGAAGAGGAACAAGCTGATGTGTGGTGGATAAAAACTGGGAAGGATATCTCAACTGCAGAGGTCCCCACTGAGAAACAAGAAGTCCTAGCCCCACACCAGGTTCCAGTGCCAGGAAGAAAAGTCTCCATATCTTCTGGCTGTGAAAATCAGCCAATATTGTGGCTGATCAAGATCGAATGCTGCTGAAGTCCCAGGCAGATCTTCTTAAAGGGTTCACACAAAGACTTACTCTGTCATGGACTTACTCTCTCTGACTCTTACACTGGGCCAGCAGCTGGGAAACATGTCAGAAAAAAGAAATGGGGGAGAAACTGAATTATTTGGCCTCAGAGTGAAGACTAAAGGGCCAGCTTTCAACCAGACAGAAAGCCATTGTTCTTTTGCTGAGCCCTTTATCTACAGAGCTGACAGGAGGGTTCAATTTATGAGTCTCCATCAACCTGGCTGACACTGCTAATTCTCTGAGATGCCACACCACCAAACTGCAGGCCCACTCGTGCATTTCTATTGGATTTCCCATACAAATAACGTGTCTTGGTTTATGCTGCAGACTTTCTTAAAATCTCTCAAAGATGCACACACTCGAAACAATCAACATCTGGCCTCGACCTGCCCTATACTTTTTGTTAAGTAGTCTCAGGTTTGGAACAAGTGATAGCTGGCTTCAGTTCACTGCTTGGCCTGTCTTGAGCACTACCAACCCCACACAAGAAGTTGTCATCTGCAGGTTGATTTGTAGCTCTTACTGGGTAGCCCTAGTCAGGGCACACAGGGGGCAAATGAACTTGGCCTGCATCTCCCAAGGGGTCTTAGAGCCAAAGCATCTGGTGGCCAGCTTCATACCATGCTGGTATATCACACAACCACCTTCACCAAATACATACAAAGGGAAAGGCTCATTAGCTATCAGGGTTTTGCTTAATTGAGTCCTTCTCTGTAGGGTCAGCTCCTTCATAGCAGCTCCTCCTCTGTAGTCACAGCCAGTTCTCACAACCAATCTGACTTGGGGGTTAATCACTCCTATTGATGTGCCAATAGCAAGCAAAGCTCAACTAAAACTAGAGGAGCACATGGTGCACGTGGTCACACCCTGAGTTCCCAGTTTGGGTGATTGAGGAAACGGCACAACTGGACCCTACAAGACACCTACTATACTAGGTCACTCTACCAAGACGGGAGATGCAGCAGCTCTACCTAACACATAGAAACAAACACAGGGAGGCTGTGAGAATGAAGAGACAAAGAAATATGTCCCAAATGAGAAAAACAGAAAAAACTCCAGAAAAAGAACTAATTAAAACAGAGACAAGTAATCTACCAGATGCAGAATTCAAAATGATGGTTATAAGGATGCTAAATAATCTCAGTGACAATGTCAACAAAGAAAAACATAAGAAATGGAGTTAGGAAACGTAAAAAAGAACAAGTCAAAAATTGAGCCTACAATATTTAAAATGAAGAATACATTATAGGGAATTAACAGTAGACTAGATGAACAGAGAATCAAGTCAGCTACTTGGAAAATAAGAAAAAACCAAACAAACCAGAATCAATAAAAAGAAAAAAAAACGAAATAAATTTGGTATCTTAAGGAACCTTTTGGACAACTTCAAGCATACCAACATTTGCATGATTGAAGTGATGGATGGAGAAGAGAGAGTGAGAGAGCAGGGAATTGAAAATCTATGTGAAAAATTAATAATAAGAAACTTTCCTAACCTGGTGAAAGAAATAAGCATACAAGTCCAGCATACAAGAAAGTCTCAAACAAAATAAACCCAAAGAGGCCCACACCAAACACATAATTAAAATGTCAAAGGTTAAAAACAAAGAGAGACTCTTAAAAAACAATAATAGAAAAATAGTTTGTTAACTATAAGGGAGCTCTCATAAAACTGTTAGGAAGTTTCTCAACAGGCAGTTTATAGTAAGATGGGATTGGAAAAAATATTCAAAGTGATAAAAAATGGGACCTACAACCAAGATTCACCTATTCACCAAAGCTATCATTTAGAATTGAAGGTCAGATAAAGAGCTTCCCAGGCAAGAAAAAGCTAACAAAGTTCATCACTACCAAACCAGTATTAAAACAAATATAAAAGGGTCTTTTTTAAGAAGAAGAAAAGATAGTATCAAAAATATGGATAATAAAATTGAAAATAATATATATTTATAAATGAGTACTTTAAATGCAAATGGTTTAAATGTTCTAATCAAAAGACATGGTTACTGCCTGAGCAGTTGGTGGTACAGTGTATAGACAGTTGGTCTGGAATGTTTAGGACCAGGGTTGAAACCCCCGAGGTCACTGGCTTGAGTACAGGCTTATCCGGCTTAAGCACAGGCTCACCAGCTTCACTCAGGGTCACCGGCTTGAATGTGGGATCCTAGACATGACCCCATGGTCACTGACTTGAGCCAAAAAGTAACTGATTTGAATCCCAAGGTTGGTAGCTTAAGCCCAAAGTCACTGGCTTGAAGTAAGGGTCACTCATTCTGCTGGAGCCTCTGTGTAAAGCGACATATAAGAAAGCAATCAATGAATAACTAAGGTGCTGCAACAAAGAATTGATGCTTCTGATCTCCCTTCCTTTCTGTCTGTCGCTGTCCGTCCCCCTTCCTGTTGCTAAAAAAATAAAAAAATAAACAAAAAACACATGGTTGTTGAATTCATAACAAAATAAATTCCTTTCATATGCTATCTAAAAGAGACTTCAGATGAAAGACACACGCAGACTGGAAGTATAGGGAAGAAAAAAAGGTTATTTCATGAAAACAGTAACAAACTAATAGAAAGTAGAGTAGTAGTGACTATATCAGATAAAATAAACTATAAAACAAAGACTATAACAAGAGACAAAGAGTGACTGTAAGTCCAGGAGCCATGGCCAGGGCCACTATCACAGCAGCCCGGCCCATGCAGGTTCGCATTGGATTCAGACAGTCGGTAAAGAAACAATGGAGCCACAAACTGGTGGGCCATAGTCTTTAATTCTAGCTTGCACCTGGTGGGCAAGTAAAAACACACACTGGGCTCTAAAACCCACTCACATTCAGTGCTCACAAAGCCACTGACTTATCCGAGTTTCCTAGAATCAAAGGTTTCTAGCTCACCAGCCTTATTCTCCTCAGTTCCCCATCTCCTTCCTTCTCCCAGATACAAACTCTGCACCAACTCTCTTTTCACTCAGCACTCCGCCATCTTGGCTGCTTCTCCTGGCCTCTTCCACGTGGCCTCCCTCTGCTGCTCTCTGCTCAGCTCCCTCTGCTCTCTCATGCTAATCATCCCAGGAACCAAGAGAGCAAGCTCTCATTCTGCCCCCATTTTATAGTGTAGATTCCAAACCTTTAATCCAGTATACAAAATAGGGAAGTCTCTAATACAAAGACACTTCTCTGAGGCATGATTGGATTGTACCGCCCCACATCAAAACGGGTGGGAAAGGCTTAATCCCAAAACCAAGCACCAGGCTACAAGGATTCTACCTGCCCACAGAGACACACATTAATATCACCTGGGCACCTCCATGTGGGCAGCGTTATCTTTTACAAAGTGAGCATAATACATTTTATCTGCCCAACAGTAACCCAGCAATTTCACTTCTGAATATTTATTTGAAGAAACCCAAAACACTAAATCAAAAAGACGTGTATACCAGATATTCATTGCAGCATCATTTACGATAGCCAAAATATGAAAACAACCTAAGTGTCCATCAACAGATGAATGAAGAAGTGATTCATATATATTATACAATGGATATAGCTTAGTTATTTAAAAAAATGAAATCTTAACATCTATAACAACATGGATGGATCTAAAGGGTATTTTGCTGAGTGAAATAAGCCAGACAGAAAAAGATGAATGCCATATGCTTTTACTTACATTGATATATAGAATTCATAAAACAAATAAACACACAAGCAGAGCAAAAACATACTCATAGATACAGAGAATATTTTGAAGGTTTTCAGGCAGGAGGCAGGAGGAGGTTTAGGGAAATGGGTGGAAAAGGTGAAAAAAATAGGAAGTACAAATTGGTGTTATAAAACAGTCATGGGGATATAAGGTACAGCATAAATAACCTGTTTAAATCTTAACCACATTATTGAGAAAACATAGTCAGTTAGTGATAATAAGAGTTAGCTTTTAGCCCTTTGAAGAGAGAAGAAAATAGAATAAAGTGGAATCTAAAGAGCTGAAGACAATGTATCAAGAAATATCATAGAGTTACATTTACATTTATTACAAGTTTAAACATACAAAAAAATTTTGAGCCTAAATAATGGTTCTTATACATGTTCTAACTTAGTAAATAGTCATGTCCTCTGTATTGCAATGCCATAAAAATTACAATAATAGTACTGAATTTTTAAAAATCTAAACAATTAGGTTTCTTTCTTTTTTCTTTTTTTCTTTTTTATTCAGTGAGAGGAGGATAAGAACAGACAAACTCTCCCTTGCACCCCAACTGGGATCCACCCAGCAAGCCCAATGGGGACAATGCTCTGTCCAATGAGGCATCGCTCCATTGTTCAGCAACCAAGCTCTTCTTAGCACCTGAGGTGGAGGCCATGGAACCATCCTCAGCTCCCAGGGTCAACTCACTCCAATTGAGCCATGGCTACAAGAGGAGAAGAGAGAGATTGAGAGAGAGGAGGAGGGGTGAAGAAGCAGATGAATACTTCTCCTGTGTGCCCGGACCAGGAATCAAACCTGGGTCATTCACACACGAGGCCAACAGTCTACCACTGAGCCAATCGGCCAGGGCCTGCAATTAGATTTAGATTTAAGTTTTTCAGATTAAATTACATAATATTCCATTTTCTATGATTACTATACAAAATGTATTAAAACTAAAAATACACACATAAAATTCTCTTTATAGCACAGTATTTATACCTTAATAATTGTCACTATTTCATTGAGTTATTTCTTGATTCTCTCATGTTTCTTCTTCAGATGTAAATCAAATATTTTATTTCCAACAACCAAAAAGTTTCTTCTTCATAATCATTCTTCATAAATTGCTTCTGTTGTTAGTTATGGTGGCAATTTAAAATATGGAATCACTTTGCAAGAGTTATCAACAATTGATTTATATACACATACATCAACACAATTTGACTACTAGTGACTGCTGGTGTAATATATTTATGATTTATTATAATAGATTGTACCTATGTATTTTCCATGGAACCTGTAAATTCTGTCTCTCTGTGCACTTCCTGTATAAACACACACACACACACACACACACACACACATCATAGGCATTAAGAAAACAGATGACCCTTCTTAATATAAGTGAGTATCATCCAATCAATTGAATGTGTTAAGATCACAAACTAAGTTTTCCTATAGAAGAAATTCTGCATCAAGACTAGCACATGGAGCTTGACCAGTGGTAGTGCAGTGGAGCAGTAGAGCATTGATGCTGAGGATTCAGGTTTAAAACCCCGAGCTTGCTAGCTTGAGCGCAGGTTCACCAGCTTGAGCACAAGGTCCCCAGCTTCAGTGTGAAATCATCAACATGACCTCTTCATTGCTGGCTGAAAACCAAAGGTTGCTAGTTTAAGCCCAAAGGTCACTGGCTTGAGCAAGGGATTAGTGGCTGAGATGGAGCCCCCAGCCAAGGCGCATATAAAAGGAATCAATAAACAACTAAAGTTCCACAACTACTAGTTGATGCTTCTCATCTCTCTCCTTTTCTGTCTCCCACTCTTCCACAAATATAAATAAACAAACAAACAAATAAATTTTTTAAAAGACTATTACATGGAAATCCTGCCTGAATTTCCAGACTTCTGCTTTGCTTTACAAATTTCAGACAATAGTATTTTAGATAGGATAAGGATCTCAAAGTCAGGTAGTTTTTACTAAATATTATCCTTGCTAAATGTTAATACTTACTACTAAATTTTACAGATGCAGCTACAGCTAGATGAGCAAAAATGGTTTAGAAGCTAGACCTTGTCTATAAATTTAGCTGACCACAAAGAAGAAATCAACATGTAATTGACCAAGTAGTGTAGACAAGCAATAATTAAGTCTCCCTTGGGAAGACAGAGCTTTGTTTTCAAATGTACTGTTTCTGGCCTTCCTGGTGAGCTAGAAGTCTTTTCTTCTTGCTTGAACACCTCTAAGGAGAACACAAAGATAATTCATTGATTCACATATTTCAAACCCATAGTTTAGCTCAGTTACAGCAGCAGGTTTTTGAAGATAAGTTTAAAATCTTTCAATTAAACTGTTACTGGTTGGCACTTTTCAAAGGTGTTCTTAACAGATTAGAAAGAACAAAAGATTCAGGAGGCTGGGAGCAGGGGACCAAAAAGGGGTTTGAAGAACAGGCCTTCTTGAGAGGGAGGTAACATCTTCCAGTTTGGGGGCAAGAAATCAACAATTTTCTGAGAGGCCTTCAAGGAGTGGCGATGTTTTGGCTGATAGCTATTTCCAATTCTCAGGTTCTCTTTAATTTATATTTGTTTTGTAGTTTGGGATTTTGATATAATACTATCAAATTTTGAATATATGGGATTTCAAATGTTATATTCAAAAAGTGTCAAATGTTTCAGGATGCATCCCAAAGAACTGCAATCTGAAATTGAAAGCTAATTTTTCTTTTTTATTTATTTATTCATTTTAGAAAGGAGAAAGAGAGGGAGAGAGAGAGAGAGAGGAGAGAGACAGAGAGAGAAGGGGGGGAGGAGCAGGAAGCATCAACTTCCATATGTGCCTTGACCAGGCAAGCCCAGGGTTTTGAACCAGCAACCTCAGCATTTCCAGGTCGACACTTTATCCACTGAACCACCACAGGTCAGGCTGATTTTTCATTTTTTAAAGAGGTATTTCCAACCTCTCAGACAACGCAGCTTAAGGTCATGTAAAGATGAGGGGAAGAAGACAACCTTGGGTGAGTAACCCTGGTCCCCACTGTGGGACCAACCACAGACATCAGGGAAAAGGAAGAGAAATGGCCTCATCATCTCCAGTGAAGGAAGAAAAACAAACTCAATTATTTGCAGTTACCTCAAATAGAAAATGAGGACTGACCCTGTCCTGTTGGCTCAGTGGTAGAGCATTGGCCCAATGTGTGGATGTCATGGGTTTGATTCCCAGTCAGGGCACACAGGAGATGAGACCATCTGCTTCTCTACCCCTCTTTCCTCTCTATTATCTCCCTTTATATCTCTCTTTTCCTCCTTCAACCATGGCTTAGTTGGATCAAGTTGGCCCTGGGCTTTGAGGATGGCTCTATCACCTCACCTTAGACATTAAAATAGCTCAGTTGCCAAGCAATGGGCTCAGATGGGCAGAGCATCACTGGGTAGGGGACTTGCTGTGTGGATCCCAGTTGGTGTGCATGTGGGAGTCTGTCACTTTGCCTCCTCACTTCTTATGTAAGAAAAAAAAAATAAAAATAAAAGAAAAGAGAAAAAAAGAAAACGTGGACTGATGGGGCTGGGTTAGTTGGCTTTTGGCCCCAAAATGTAACATTTCTAACTTCTGTTAGGAGACATGGTTTACTGTGAAGAGCAAGGAGGTAAAATTAAATTTCTATTATATACTGAAACCACTTATTCTGTTCTTACTAGTTACTGAAGGGTCCCTGTCCAAGAGAGAGAGAATGTAATATTAAAGAGGTGTTGGGAAAGTCTGACACAAAGAAATTCTTCGAACTTCTGACATGAAATAATATCAAAGCAGCAGTTGTCATACTCTTTCCTCTAGGTACTTGAGTTTCCAGTTTCCTTCTTAGGAAAATACCTACTAAGTAAATCAAAGACTACTATATATTTAAATCAAGAAAATGTTGAATTACTGATTCCCGGGAATAAAGGAACAGATTTCAAGATCCCACTCTAACCATGATCTGGGACCAGGGATCTATACCCACAGAAATTCACAACGGTATTAAACCAGTTGTTTGGACACAAGGAAATGTCAGAAAGGCAAGATTTGCCCTACTTGTTAAAGTAGTAGTTAAAGTAGTACTCAAAAAAGTAGATTACTGTTCAAGGGTTTTAGTACCCTTTGAAATGAGGCAAAAATGAGAATTGGTTTCATTCTAAAAGTACTTCTCAAATAAGGACTCCTCTGTCATCTGGTAACACTCTTATCCTTTCCAGTAAGAAACCAGGGATGGGAGAGTATAGATTTGTATATGACTTAGGGGTCATGAAAAATGTAGTGCCAGATGTAACCCCTACTGTTCCTCACCTTTTCCTCTGTTGACCAACCTCCCAGCATCTAGCAAACATTAACAGTTCTAGATTTAAAAGATGCTTTCTTTTGCATTCCCTGGATTGATTCCCAGAAAAATTTTACCTGTGAATGGGAAAATCTGACACCCATCAAAATTCTTATTGCTGGAATATGTTTCCACAGGGTTTTAACAACTTCCCAATGTTCTGTGAGGAGGCTTTTGCAAAAGATTTAGGGAGCTCCAATATAAAAATGAGGTTGTCTTACAATATGTAGATGACATTCTAATTGCCAGCGCATATGAAGAAACTTCAGAGAGAAATCCTATTATGACCTTAAACAATCTAGCAGAAAAGAAATACAAATATCCCAGAAAAAGGCCCAGATACTCAAAACAGAAGTACCTGGGCTTTCTTATTTTCCAAAGACTAAGGCTATAGGGGGAATAATTGGTGATGGACAAAGACTTGACTTGGGGTAGTGGACACAAAATACAGTGTTGTAGAATTGGGCACCTAAAACCTGTATAATTATGTTAACCAGTGTCACCACAATAAAATTTAATTAAAAAAAAAAAACTACAGTAGCTCCTGCCCTTGGTTTACCTTATTTGAAAAACTCTTTTCAATTGTATATATAAAAAACTCAAGAAATTGCCCTAAGAGTTTTCATTATCCTCATTATTATCAGTTACAATGACATATAAATGTTTCCATGGTATGTTTATGAAACATAATTTTAAAAACAAATCTTACATATATCTATCTTGTGATTTTTTTTTAGTTGACCATATTCAGCCTGAATGTACTTTCTAAAATAATAATTTGTAAAAGTGGAAAATATACAAATATATGTGGATTGGATGTAGAAAGGCACAGGGAACGGTCATGAATATGTATTGTAAAAATGTTTTATAGTTCCTTTTATCACATTCACTATTCATCTTTTAATAGCTCTGTTCTTTCCCTGTGATGTTATTAGTGAGTAAGAAATAAACAGTGGACAGAGTATAATTTAGTGAAACATATGTCTGTTTATTGATACAAGTGAGACAGTTTCAGATGACTAGGATCAGCCCCTGTTTCTATTTCTATGCACAATTGTACATTACCGTATTTAGCTACATGTTAAAAGCTAGAACATGTAGTTTTTGCTTTTTAGGTACACTTTCTCAATCCACGAGGCCTTTTTTTTTTTAAGCTCCAAAATAATTACACTGTGTTTTAGTATGGAAAGTATTCCCCCAAACTCTAGCAATAAGATTAATAGAGGGAGGAATTGATAGTCTCTCAAATAAATACCTTTTTTTTTTTTTTTTTTTTCATTTTTCTGAAGCTGGAAACAGGGAGAGACAGTCAGACAGACTCCCGCATGCGCCCGACCGGGATCCACCCGGCACGCCCACCAGGGGCGGTGCTCTGCCCCCCAGGGGGCGATGCTCTGCCCATCCTGGGCGTCGCCATGTTGTGACCAGAGCCACTCTAGCGCCTGAGGCAGAGGCCACAGAGCCATGCCCAGCGCCCGGGCCATCTCTGCTCCAATGGAGCCTTGGCTGCGGGAGGGGAAGAGAGAGACAGAGAGGAAAGCGCGGCAGAGGGGTGGAGAAGCAAATGGGCGCTTCTCCTGTGTGCCCTGGCCGGGAATCGAACCCGGGTCCTCCGCACGCTAGGCCGACGCAAATAAATACCTTTTAAATTAAGTATTATCAAATTGAAATATAGACGTGTGTTTGCAGAATATCAGTGATCTGAAGTAATCAATCCGGTAATATTATTTAATTACTAGCGTGTTAATTTTTTAATAAGAGTATATGCCCTATTTCTTCTGATTGATTTAGAAATCTTATTTCTAAAATTGTATAAGTCCCAACCTCTGCAGTTTTAGAATCACTGAGCTCAGAATTCCTTTATTTTAACATTTCCTAAATCTCAGCTCTCTAGTAGTACATGCCGCATTTAAACTCGAAGAAACAAACCCCACCATTTGATACGTCATAACTGTGTCTTTTAAACAACATAATCATTAGTCTCAAAGCTCTGCAAAACATGAGGTGTATCATCACAGTACTAAACTTTTTATCTCACCTCAGATAGGGATATTCCTTTTTTTTTTTTAAGTTAGTTGAGGGGGGAGAGAGAGAGACAGACTGCCGCATGTGCCCCAACCAGCATCCACGTGGCAACCCCTGTCTGAGGCTGGTGCTTTAACCAACTGGACTGTCCTCAGTGCCAGATGCCTGCACTCACACCAACTGAGATATCACCAGCGCCCAGAGCCGTCTCTGAAATCAATCAAGCCATTGGCTGCAAAAGGGAAAAGAGAGAAAAAGGGAAGAGAAAGGGAAAAAGAAGCAAGTGGTCACTTCTCACTTGTTCCGTGACTGGAAATTGAACCCCAGGACGTTGGTAAGCCAGGCTGACACTCTATCCACTGAGCCAACCAACCAGGGCCAGGGCTGTCCATTTTCAGTGAAGGTGTTAATTCAGAATATTAAAGCCACATCTACCGATAGTTAAGAAAAGCATTTAGTCACATAAAAAATTCTTGAGTTTCTAAAATCAAATGTCTCTTATTATTTTTATTTTATATATGTTTATTTGACAGGAAAGCTAAAATTCCTTGTTATTAAAACAATTTAAAAGAAATAGCAAGCTTAAAATACAGTTTTAACAAGAACAAGAATACCAAGACTAACTGTCTGATAAAGAAAGTGACCATCATTTGGGGTCTAATAACTGTTGCAGGCAGGAAATATACAGATCTTTAAAAAGTGCCATCAGAAAGCACAAAGATAAATTAGGAACATGAGAAAACAGAATCAAGTTCTTTTTAGCAAGGCCAAGATCCAGGCATAAGTAGGCAGTGAATTAGAGCATTATCATTCAGGCACATTGGCTGGAGAAAAATTTGTATGTTTTATCTGACATCTTCCTTTCAAAATTGTTATACGTGTAAAGAGAAGGGTTAATAACCTTTAAGGATATATTAGGTATTTAAGAATACTAAAACTTTAGGTAAAATGAGACACAATAATATATATTAAAACATATCTCATATTTAAAATTTTTAAAACCACAAAATAAATGTGCATTTAATAAAAAATTGTATTTGGTTATTAAAAGTAATGTTATGGCAAAAACTAGGTAATTATTCACCAATCATAATAATCACATCTTCCTTGGACCTCCTTTAAACTATATTTTCCAGCCCACTTGCATCTATTTGGGGTCATGTGTGTGGAACGGCTTTTCATTAAGAGAATATAAAGAAAAATGATGTATGTCTGTTCCAACTTTAAATGGCTAGCAATGTTTGTGCTTTTTGCATTGACTCTCTGTCTTTCTTGCTGTCAGCCAGATGATGCATATGACACAGCTCCAAAATCCCAAATAATTGAGCATTAGGCTTAGGGAACTTTTTTATCCTTGAAATAAAGCTTGGAGCACAGATCTTACTTCCTATTCTATTTGCTTCACCTAAAATGTGATTTAAGGGGAAACATAAATTTAGTTCTGTGTATTCCCTGAGATTTTGTATTTGATTGATATGACCCTAACATAATAAATATGTTAAATTTGAATGTTGTCAAAGACACAAACAAAAACTCAAAATAGATGTCATTCTGGTAGTATTTAGCAGTTGGAGAGGAAACTGACATCAGAGGCTGGAAAGAAGCAGCTTTGGGTTATCGAAGAGGCCCATGGAGAACTGCCTTCCAACATACTTTCCTGTAGTGCTGCTAACAATGCTTTTTCCAGTCTGTGAGAAAGTCTAAGAGAGCCTGCTGGGTGATGAGACACTTTTAGCCATTTATCCAGTTGACTCAATGTGAATCAGAAGATATATGTATGAAGCTTTCCTCTTAGTGCAACCCCCAGAAAGCTTCTAGAGACCATTTGAGACTGTTCAAACCCAAATGAATTTGCCCAGATCACAAAATCTGCCATGAGAATCCATAGCACTGTGAAAATTAGTAAATAATTCTTGCCTTGGCCAGTTAGCTCAATGGATAGGGTGTCGACCTGGAATATGAATGTCCTATGTTTAATCCCTGGCCTGGGCACACAGGAGAAGTGACCATCTGCTTTTCTTTCCTTCTCTCTACCCCTTTTCTACCTCTTCATTTCCTAAAGCCAGTGGCTTGACTGGGTCTAGTGTTGGCCCCAGGCACTAAAGATAGCTTGTTGGAGCATTAGCCTCAGGTGTTAAAAATAGACCGGATGATTCAAGCATAAGTATCTGCCCCAGATGGGGTTTGCTAGATGGATACCGGGTGGGGTGCATGTGGAAGTTTGTGGAATAAGGCAAGATGTTATAAATGTCAATTGGTTAAATCTAGTAGCCTGTGATAAAATAAGATAAAAAACAGATCACTTAATAAAGAAATTGTTTAGTATACAAGCCAAGTTTATTGGAAATAGAGAACAGCCAAGTCTTGCTGAATAATACTTTCATCTTCAGTTTCCTCCATTGATAAAGATTCAAAATGTGAAATGAATTTGTTATTAAAAATCAAGGCCCTGTCCGGTTAGCTCAGTTGATTAAGAGCATCATCCTGAAACAACAAGGTTGTGAGTTCAATTTTCAGTCAGGGTACACATGGGAAGCAACCAAAGAAAGAATGACTGAGTGAAAAAACAAATGCATGTTTTCCTTCCCCTACCCCCTCTCTCTCTTCTTATCTCTTAAAAATCAATGAAAAATAAGCCCTGGCTAGATAGCTCAGTTGGTTGTAGCATCATTCCAGAGCATGGAGGTTGTTAGTTCAATTCCCTAATCAGGGCACATATAGGAGCAGCTCAATATTCCTCTCTCTCTCTCTCTCTCTCTCTCTCTCTCTCTCTGCCTCTCTCTCAAAAAAAAATATAGTAAATATAGTTAAAGTTTTAGGTCTAAAGATCTTTGTTAAGACATTTGAAAGATTTAAAGAAGGGCCTAGTACTCATTCTCAGTTTGACAAAAGATATTTCTGAAAAAATTTAAGGTTGTGTTCTCTCAGCTGCTTTATGAAGACCAAAATGAAGAGATATAATGTGGATGTGCCTTTTGGTATACTGAGTGGACCTGAACTGAGTGTATCAAAAAACCCATAGGTCCTGGCCAGTTGGCTCTGCAGTAGAGCATCAGCCCAGCGTGTGGAAGTCCCGAGTTTGATTCCCAGCCAGGGAACACAGTAGAAGTGCCCATCTGGTTCTTCCCCCTTCCCCCTTTTCTTTCTCTCTATCTCTTTCCCTCCTGCAGCCAAGGTTCCATTGAAGCAAAGTAGGCCCAGAAACTGAGGAAGGCTCCATGGCCTCCACCTCAGGTGCTAGAATCAATCTGGTTGCAACTGAACGACAGCCCAGATGGGCAAAACATCACCTCCTAGTGGGCATGCCAGGTGGATCCTGGTCAGGTGCATGCGAGAGTCTGTGTCTCTACCTCCTGGCTTCTCACTTCAGGAAAAACAAAACAAAACAAAAAACACCCATATAAACATTTGATAAGGTTGTATTGGCAAAAGAATTATTGTCTTGGAGCAAAAAGAAGGCAATCTAAAATTAAAAACAAAAACAGAAAGAAGAAGACCAAGTTTTTACTGTTTAGAAGCAGGCTGAAAAATCAAATATGTGTAACTACTTAGGAAATAAATTTTTTTCTACATGGAAGACTGGACAACAATTGTTTGTCTGACATTCTGAATTACCAAAGACCAGTAATTCTCAAATTATTATTCTTCCAAAACTTTTGAATGGCATAATTATTGCAATTATTTTCATTTCAATTTCAATGTTGTACTTAGTGTAACATTTTGGGATGAGTTGCTTGACTAGTTCATCATTATCTGTCAAGAGAAAGCCATAATTTGACAAGTTTGACAACCTCACTGAGCCATTTTCATCTACTTCCAATGAGTAGACTGCTACAAAATTTCCAAACTTCTTCTGCAGCAAATAAATTCACCTTTTATTTTAGTGGTCTGAAGAAGTGAATTTTGTTCAGTGGTGAGAAATAATGTTTTAGTACTTTTTGGTTTAAACTAACAAGGAACAATTCAATACTGGTAACTTGCCCCAAAATGAATGGTGTTGTCTTATCATGCAATACATCTTTTATTCCTAGAATTATTCAAAAAGAATCAGAGAAACATGTGACAAAGAGAGAAGTGGATGAAATACAGAATAAAAAATAGAGTTCATCTTGACTCCTAACCATGATTTGTTGAGAGTGGCTGCCTGGAGGGTTATTGAGGAACACTGAGAAGCCAAGTCTAAGATGTTCATAGTGAATGTTATGACAAAGAACCAATAATTTTCTTGAGAAAGAATAAGGTATGAATGACAGCTCATTTAAGTGACCTTTAGATCTAGTTCTAATTCTATAATTATAGTAAACAATCTTTTTTATGTAGACTAAAAATATTCAAAATGCAGATTCACTCATCATAATATAAATTATTACAAATTATTTATAATACCGTTGCTCACTAAATATGTTGCCATTTAAATAAGAGTAATAGACCTGAACATAAACCTGCAGAGCTCTAGCAGTTACTACAAAACTAAGTGACCTTTCTCACTGGCTCTTGAAGTTGATCCAAATAATATATTTCAAAAATATGGTTATTACATCAAGATGATGCATTTTTCTTTCAAACAAACAATGATAATTTTAGTTCAAAATTTACAACATATTTAGGCATATAAGTGTATCTAAACTGTAAGCTTACTTTAGAAGTGCTTTATTGTGATTTACAAAACTCTTTGACTTTCTCTTTTAAATAGTAAATTTCATTTGTAATATGAAGCTTTTCAGAGAAAGTAAAAGCTTGCAAATAGCAGTGTTCTTCAGGAAACAAATACCCTAAGGACTTCCTTAGTGAGAAAGGCTGCTGAAAAAAAATCTATTGATTTTCAAGAGAACTTGGTAGTTAACCTCCTGGCAGTTTCCTCCAGGCTATTATGTTCATCTCAGTACAGCAATGGTAGCTTAATTCTACAAACTGAAATTAAATAGGCTTTAGACCAAGAGCCTTTGAAATACTGAATTGAATATTCCATGGTTACTAAATGTACCTATAGGACTGACATGAAATGAGATTTTATTCTTCCACTCTTATAGCTTAGAATAGAGGATTTCTTGTTTGAAAAAATTGAAACGAAACAAAACTGGTTTTATCTTATATGTTGAAAGTAGTTATAAGGATAAGAAGTATTAAAGGGAAGACATCCTTTGGATACTCCCCTTGAAACTGTGTTACAAATAACCCAGTATACATTTCATAAAAAATCAGATTATGGAACACTATATATAGTATGAATCAAAATTATAAAAGATATTATAGATCATATTTAGACTAGTTAAAATATTATTTTGAGAAAGGCATTGCATTATGAATAAAATTTATAAATATTAAACTTAAAATTAATCCTATGAGGTAAATATATATTATTTTAATTTTGCAAATAACATGAAGCACAGAGGTCCTGGCTTAGTAGCTCAGTTGGTAAGAGTGTTGTCCTGATACACTAGGGTTGATGGTTCAATCTCTAGTCAGAGCAAAAACAAGAGTCAATCAATGAATGTATAAATAAGTAAAACAACAAATCAATGTTTTCTTCTCTCTCTCTCTCTTGCTCTATCTTTCAAAAATCAATAAATAATAAATATATATATATTTAAAAATATTAAGCATAGAGCAGTTGCATAAACTTTCCAACATCACAATTTAGGTAAAGAAAAAACTAGGATTAAATTTCAGATAGGCAAGTCCAGAACCTTTGTTACTATCTACCATTCACAGTCACCTGTTTGCTCAAAGAAACTTGTACAACATTGTATTTTTCTTTGGAAGGTTTACTTTCTTTCTGGTACTGAAAATAATTTAGGTTCATGTTGTACATTTCTTAGTACAGTCCTAGAATAAGTTATATCTCCAAGAAATCCCTACTCCTTTTATATCAGAATGGTATTAGAAACCAAAATAAAGACTAGATGTACTTATTTTTACTAGGTCGTTTTGCTCATAGATTCTCAATCTAAAAGAACAAGCAAGGAATCCTATGCATATACACATATTTATAAATACATATATATCCAATAATCTAAACTTACATTAAGGTAACTGAATTCTTACCAATGGCTTCAACGTTATTTCATTAATAAATGAATAATTCTAGCTTCCTCACTTGCTTATTTGTAAACTTCTTTTCAAACAATAGGAAACTTGGTCTCCACCATCTGCACACATTTACTTCACTGTTCAATTCCAATATTGATGTATCACTGCACCTGACTTGTTAACATATTAAAAACTTTATCAACTATAGCACAGTGCATATACTTTTGGTCTTATAAACCTGATTCATTTCCAAAATAACAGGTCGGAACATCTTCCCCCAAACACTTCAGTGACATACTGTCATACTTTTATGATGTTAATTAGATTTGTTTTGTCACATTCTGCATAACAGCCTGGCTTCCCAAGATTATCTGAATGATTTTATTTATTTATTTATTTTTTTTTTTTCTGAAGCTGGAAACAGGGAGAGACAGTCAGACAGACTCCCGCATGCGCCCGACCGGGATCCACCCGGCACGCCCACCAGGGGCGATGCTCTGCCCACCAGGGGGCGATGCTCTGCCCATCCTGGGCGTCGCCATGTTGCGACCAGAGCCACTCTAGCGCCTGAGGCAGAGGCCACAGAGCCATCCCCAGCGCCCGGGCCATCTTTGCTCCAATGGAGCCTTGGCTGCGGGAGGGGAAGAGAGAGACAGAGAGGAAAGCGCGGCGGAGGGGTGGAGAAGCAAATGGGCGCTTCTCCTGTGTGCCCTGGCCGGGAATCGAACCCGGGTCCTCCGCACGCTAGGCTGACGCTCTACCGCTGAGCCAACCGGCCAGGGCCTTGAATGATTTTATTTTTATAGACTAAAATCTACTCTGTGACTTAAAGCTGCATAGATTTTAATTAATATAGACACATATGTATCAAAAAATTTGATATCATAGAGAATAGTTTTACAACTCTAAAATATTCCTTGCATTTTATTTATTTACTTCTACTTTTCTCCCCAAACTTCTTGACAAGCACTGAACTTTGTAGCATCTCTGTAGTGTTGCCTTTCTGAAGATATCACACTATTGGACAAATCATATATAGTTATTTTCAGTCTGTCTACCTTCTTATCTAGCAATACCTGTATGTATTGAATACATGCAGATCTTTTTATGGTTTTATAACTTGCTATTTTATTATTAAATAATATTCCATTGTAAATACTCACCACAGTTTGTTAATCCAGTCATCCACTAAGAGACATTTTGGTTGCTTTCAGTTGCTGGACATTATGAATTAAGCTGTGATTTATAAAAAACAACAACAAACTCATACAGTTTTGTGTGGACATACATTTTTCATTCAGTTTGGATATTATGAAGAGGAGGGCAGAAAGACTATGTTTAACAAGAATGCCAAAATGTTCACCAAAGTAGTTGATCATTTGGCATTCCCATTGCTATTGAATGAGAGTTACTTTTGCTCGAAATCCTTGCCAGTATTTGGTATTGTCATTTTATTTTGTATTTTAGCTATTCTAGTAGTTCCTGTTTAGTTTTCAGTTTGTTTGTTTGTTTGTTTTTTAAATAAATGAGAGGCAGGGAGAAAGAGTGATATAATTCTGCATGCTCCTGGACTGGGATCCCCCCAGCAAACCCCCTACCAGGTAATGCTCTGCCCATCTGGAGCTGCTGTTCTGTTGCTTGGCAACTGAGTTATTTCAGCACCTGAGCCAAGGCCATGGAGCCATCCTCAGTGCCTGGGGCCAAATTGCCCAAACCATTGGAGCCATGACTGCAGGTGGGGAAAAAAGAAAGAGACAGGGAGAGAAAGAGAGAAGGGGACAGGGGTAGAGAATTAGATGGTCACTTCTTCTGTGTGCCCTGCCAGGTAATCGAACCCTGGATATCCATACACCTGGCTGACGCTCTTCTGCTGAGCCAACAGGCCAGGGCCACTGTTTAGTTTTTAATTCACTAATGACAAAGAATGTTGAGTATCTTTTCATGTGTTTATTTTTCATCTGTATATCTTGTTTTGTAAGGTGTCTATTCAGATTCTTTGTGTATTTTTAATAGGATTTCTTTATTTTGTGAGGAAAGTTTTTTTTAGCTTTTTGAAATGTTTCTCTTTGTCTTTTGTTTTAACCAGTTTTCATATAATATTCTTAGGTGTACTTTTTTGGCATTTATATTTCATGTTATCTGATGTTCAAATATCTGCTTAGTGTCTGTCATTAATTTTGAAAGTTTTTGCCATTGTCACTCAAATATTTATTCTCCATTCTCACTTTCTTCTCTGGTATTCTAATTATGCCTATGTTGCACACTTTGAAGTAGAATCAGTTATTGAATATTCTATTATTTTATTATTAGTCACTTTTATCGTTTTCTTATGTGTAAAAAATCAATGTTTAATTCTATGTCACAATTTCAAGGTGTTGGGGTTTATTTTGTTTGTTTGTTTTTTCTTTTGTTTTTTGTTCTTTTAAGTGAGAGGAGGGCAGATAGACAGACTCCACATGTGCAACAGAGCAACAGCCTCAGGTGGTCAGAGGATCGCCTCATAGGGGACTTGCTGGGTGGATCCTGGTCAGGGTGCATGTGATGCATTTTTATCTTTGTAATTCAGTTTAGAAATTTTTTATTTATTTTTGGTTTATCTTAAAGTTTACTGTCCCCACCCCCTGCCCCTGTGGCTATGGCCAATCTACTAATAAGCCTATTAATAACATTCTTCACTTATATTACAATGTATTTTATTTTCATCATAACCTTTTGAGTCTTTCCTAAAATAAAATAGACTTGGATTCTATTTATGTGAATTTTGAGGTGTTTGATACAGCTATGATTTACAGAACTTCTTTCTGGAATATGTGGTAAAGCATAAAAAAATCAATCTACTCTGAGATTGAAAAGTTGCCCAGAATTAAATGAAATTGGAAAAAATCTTTTTTTGTATCTCTTCCTCTTTAATACAATTTCTGTTCTTATGTCCCTCTTTATAAATATATGTGACAATTGTATATAAAAGACTAGATGGTTGGCATTTCATAGTAATCTGAAGACAAAAGTTATATTATACTCACACTATATTATTTTTTCAATCTTTTCAACAAAGTTCCATTTTCAGTCATAAGTGGAATATAAGTATGTTTCAGTGCCACTGCCATTTGCCTGTGACTTGATATTCATTTTTGGATATCACAGAATCAGTGTAAACCACATTAAAAACGACATTCTCACTATCAGTTCCACAGGTGTAGGAGTCAAAAATAAATTTATTTACTAGGTTTCTTTTTTTCCTCTTTTTCTTTTTTTTATGCTTTCAATATAAGTATTTTATGCCTATGTCTATAGCATATTTACATACTGACCATGCAATTTCATTTACATCCTTATTGAGTTTAGAAAGACAATGCCAGGTATACACCAGATTGTATTCAGAACTCTCTATTTTACTGCTTGCACAAAGATTTACAAACATATCTCCTCACAAATATGCACATGCATAATTTCATGCAAGACAGTAAGTTAGGTATTAGAAACGCTTAAAGCAGCCTTTGTGCATTATGATTTTCCTTTCCAGTATTGTATCATTTTCCTATATGCAAGATATTAAAAAAACAAAAAAGTAATATTTCCACAGGGATATGAAGTGTAATCATTATATGCTTCAATTTTGTACATAATTTTTTTTAATCTGGCATTAATCTGTATTTTAACAGACAGAGATATCTATCTGGCATTTACTTAATGCAGATCACCGTAATATTACATATTTGGGGTCATTAAAGAGTGATAGAAAACTAATAGCACCCTTGTCTTACTGTAAGGGTCATATAATCCAATTGAAAACAGATATATGAACCCTTGTATTGATTATAAGAATATATAAGTAAATAATATTTACTTTGTACCTTGTGGAAGTAGAAAAAAAAGCAATTAATTTTGGCAGAGTAATACCAAGCCAGGATTCCATAGGTGACACTTAATGTGGGATTTGACGAATAGATAGAAGTTAGGGATTCAGAGAAAGAGTACAGCAGACCACGACCAAAGTCAAATAAATAGTGGCATTAAGCTGTGCTATTATGTGTTCTCATTATAAAATTACTGAGGATCATTAGTGTGGCTATCTGTAAGAGGCATGAGAATTTGTACTGTATCACTGAATAGATAAATAAGAGAGACTTATGGCAGCTGCATCAAATGCATTTAATCTGAACATAAATTTACTCAGTACATCCTATCACAAATCACCATAGTTACTAGAATGGAGCTAAAATATTAAACACATACACCACACAGAGCTAAAATATTAAATTCATATCCTATCACACACACACATTTATACACACACACACATACATGCACACACGAGTTTTTTTTCTATCTGTTGCTTGCCAATAGCTAAATTAAGTTGTATATATTCATTATATTGTGGAATACTCTTTAGTATTTTAGGTAGTCAGCATTTATATTTGCATTTTATTTTCAAGTTAGTGCTAGCTCAGGAAACTTACATAACTTGCTCGAAGTATGTAATATAGCTAGCATCAATATTTATTCCTATATGAGTCCAGAACCAACATTCTATTTTGTAATGAATTAAGACAAGAGATTTCCTGGAATTTAAACCCAAATCACAGTTCAAACACTTGATTAAATATACTGATTTAGGCCCTGGCCGGCTGGCTCAGCAGTAGAGTGTCGGCCTAGCGTACGGAGAACCCGGGTTCGATTCCCAGCCAGGGCATACAGGAAAAGCACCCATTTGCTTCTCCACGCCTCCCCTTCTCCTTCCTCTTTGTCTCTCTCTTCCCCTCCCGCAGCCGAGGCTCCATTGGAGCAAAGATGGCCCGTGCGTTGGGGATGGCTCCTTGGCCTCTGCCCCAGGCGCTAGAGTGGCTTTGGTTGCAGTAGAGTGACTCCCCGGAGGGGCAGAGCATCGCCCCCTGGTGGGCAGAGCATCGCCTCTTGGTGGGCGTGCCAGGTGGATCCCGGTCGGGCGCATGTGGGAGTCTGTCTGACTGTCTCTCCCTGTTTCCAGCTTCAGAAAAATGCAAAAAAAAAAAAATAATAATAATAAATATACTGATTTACTGCCCCCCCCAAGACCACCTCCCAGTTTCGTGTATGATTGATATTATAAGCTCATGAATTGAAGTGTCTTTGTCTCTACTTTCTATTGACTATTTGGTCTTAGAAAATAATTCTTATACTCTCTGTGAAACATTTTATTCATAAGTAAAATAGAGAAAATAATCATTTTATTATTCTAGGGGTTATACAAAATATCATGTTTAATGTGCTTAAAATATTTCTTGACACATATAAATGACTATTACAATTGTTTATTATTATTGTGTATGATATTGAATCTCAGTATTTTGATATGCAGGGTTAGGTAAAAGCATGTTTAGATTTGTGTGTTTCTAAAACACAATTTATTCTTCTATTATTACTTATTAGTTATTTTATTATGTATTTGCATTACAAGTGTAAGCTTACTTTTACCAACCCCTGTATCTCTTCCTCATTTGACAGTTTGTAAATACAATTAAGTTGTGTAATAAAATAGCAAAATAATACTAAAAAACAGAATGTGGAAAGTTCTTGAAGCATCCCCTTACCTAATCTTGGTTCTTAAAAACTGTTAATAATGATACAGACATCATAAATAGATTCCCATAAACATTACCACCTATAAAATTTTTTGGCAAAGGACCAACACATAGTTGATTCAACAAATGTTAGATATATTAGTTTTATAAATGTTTATTATTCTTGTATATGAATTTAAACCTCAGTATTTTGATATACATGGGTAGGCAAAAGCAGATTTACAGTTTTGAGTACAAAAAACTTTGTTTCTATATTATTACTTATTATTGTATTATTTATTTGTATGATGGCTATCTACAAATTTGTATGATGGCTAAATCTACTTTTATCCACCTTTGTATCTCCTGATCATTTGATAGTCTTTCTTTCTTTCTTTCTTTCTTTCTTTCTTTCTTTCTTTCTTTCTTTCTTTCTTCTTTCTTTCTTTCTTTCTTTCTTTCTTTCTTTCTTTATTTCTATTTTTAAAAATAATTTATTAAGATGACACTAGTTAATGAAATTACACATTTCAGGTGCCCAATTCTATATTTTTGTACACTGTATTTGCATTCACTTGTCCATGTCAAGTCTTCATCCATCACCATTTATTTCCTCATACCCTCTTCTACTTCCTTTTCACCTCCCCCTACTCCTGGGCAATTACCACACTGTTGTCCATGTTCATGAGTTTTTTCTCTTTGTTTGTATGTTTTTGCCCAATCCCTCTGCCCTCTTTGCCCAGCCTCCCCGCTCAACACATGTCGATCTGCTCTCTGTGAGTCTGTCTTTACTTTGCTTGTTAGTTCATTTTGCTCATTAGATTTCACATATGAATGAAATAACATGGTACTATGGAGAGCATTATGCTACGTGAAATAAGCCAGTCAGAGAAAGACATTTGGTATTTTTGTAAATATGATTAAGCTATGTAATAAAATAGCAAAATAAGGCTAAAAAACAGGATGTGAAAAGTTTATGAAACATCTCCTTACTTAATCTTGGTTCTGCAAAATTGTTAATATTGATACATACACCACAAATAAAGCTCCACAAACACTAACTTCCACCAAATATCTGAGCAAAGGCCTAAACATTGACACTTATAGCATTCTAACCTATATAGGCTTACAAATTTCAGCAGGTCTTCCAAGCTTTATTTAATTTATCTCTAATGCAACTATAAGAGAAATAGTTTTCTCAAGTGTCACTGTGATGAAATCACATCTATCACAGAAATCTACAGTAACTTACAATGTTTATTGAGCTTAAATATAGATCCTTTTTATATATATAAGAAATTTCAATTCTTCTAATTCAACCCTTTCATTTTTAATGTAGAACTTTCAAAGACTCAGAAAATTTGTGACTTTCATTTATTTGATTACCTAACATTGTCTTTGCTAGATATCAATCAATATGACAGACAGTGGACATATACACATGAGTCAATAGTATTACTACTACTTATGAGCTTATATTTTATTTGGTAATAAACCCATAATGAAAAGAATGTATATAATTCACTGTTTAATAGTATCTACTTTTGCATAAACAAGAATGCATTTGACTACTAGCTTACAAGTTAACTGCTTTTGACACTAGAATATTTTACATCTGTGAGTCATAATTTTTATTATCTGTAAAATGAGGATGAAATGCCTTTTATAAAGAATATTAATAAATTTTAGTTTACACACAAATTCTTCTTATCAGTAGTTTTGTTTTCTGCAGTTTCATTTACAGATGGTCAACCATTGGCTGAAAATATTAAATGGAAAATTTTATAAACAAACATTTCATAAGTTTTAATTTGTTCATGATTCTGAATAGGGATATAAAATCTCACACAGTCCCTCTCTCACCCAAGACATGAATGAACATTTTGTCCAGAGTATCAATGTTATATACATTCCCAAACTACTAGTCACTAAGTAGCAGTCTTGATTGTCAGCTCTATTATTGGAAAAAACACAGTATATATAGTGTTCAATATAATCAAGAGTCCAGTGGCATTTTGGAAAATATCTCCCATGAATAATATACTACTTTACAATGCATATAAAATACACATAAAATATATAGGCATGGTAATTATCTCCTACCTTTCATTTTGTAGTATTCCTAATAGATCTAACAAGGTTTTAGTTGGATAATATTTAACTATACATATATATATTCAACTATATATATATATATATATATATATATATATATATATATACACAGATGCAGCTAAATGACTCAATTAAGAAAATTAAAAAGTAGCCTGTTTTGTCGTAAAGATATATATTGAATTTCACTGGAAAAAAGTAAAAAAGAGACGAATGGAACTTTCAGGGTAGCAGAGTGAGGGTTTTCAAAACTATTCTCTTTCATAAAAGCAACAAAAGCATTCATAATGAATTGTCAAAGTTAAGATTTTCAGAACTCTAAAATGTAAGCAAAAGAGTGAAACAGAGGAATGTTTCTTTGAGAAAATCAGCTGGACTTCAGTAAGAACTTCAGCAAGATTTGTAGCAATATAACTTGCCTGTTTCCATCTCTATCTCTACAACTTTAAAGCATCCTTAAAAGTTAGCGTTTCAGAAGCATAGTTTCTGAGAAAAAGGTAGCTGTGTAGTCATAGGCAAGAGTAGACCAGATTTGAGTTTCTCAGAAAGTGTCATACCTAGAAAAAGTCCACTATTTGACATGTCTGGCATCTTTCTAGAAAAGCCTCAGTTGCACAATGACTTCAGTATTTGACCTCACTAGGAGCTTACATTAAGTAAGGAGTAGCTCTATCTATAGAGTTTTTTAAAAAAATACTGAGTGAAATATTTTTTTGACATTACAACTGCTTAAAGCAGTGATAAATATTGGATCAAAAAAGAGCCTGGCCAAAGAAAAAATCTAGGGAATGAGCTACTCATTGAGGGTTTTAAAAGGCTCTGAGTTTTCAAAGATTCTGGAAATGTAAAAATATGTTCAGCCTCCAAAAGATGGGAGATAGCACTAAACTCACTTCTCACTGAGCCTGAGGTCCTGCTTGAGCAGGAAGTGAAGATTAAGGAAGAATTATAAACGGCATGAGCATTCAAAGCCTACCCGAAAAGAGACACAGACCCTCTGGCAACAGACAGAAGACTTATGGTTCAAGACATTTAAAAAAATTTTACTTATCATTAGTAGCTCTGTAAGCTAACTGAGCAGATAACTGGCCATTACATGGGAAAAAAAAATACATATGTTTAAACAATTGGCCTTGAAAGGCAAAACTATGGAGACAATAAATAAAAAGATTATTGGTTGCCAAAGATGAGAAGATAGAGCTAAATAAGCAAAACACGGAGGATTTGTAAAGCAGTGAAAATACTATGAATGATAATTACAGTGATGGCTAAATGCCATTATGTATTTGTGCAAACCCATAGATAGACTACACAGTACCAAAAGTGAATTCTAAGATATGAGCGTTAAGTGACTATGGGTGTCAATATAAGTTCATCCTTGGTAAAAACTACATAGTGATACTTGATTATCAAAGTCTATGTATGTTGTGAGACAGGGGTATGTAAGAAATATTTATACCTTCTTCTCAACTTAATCGTCAAACCAAAACTACTCTTTAAAAAAGTTTCACACATACACACACACACACAGACACACACACACAAACTTAGTAATGAAAATTCATTAAGCAAACAAACAGTGGCAAAAAGAACACAATAACAAAGACAAAAGACAACAATAATAAGGTCATTTGAAATATCATGATTTAACCTATCTATTGAAATAAAGTTGTGGTATACTTGATGTTGGGCAGATAAAATATATTATGCTCACTTTGTTAAAGATGGCGCTGCCCATGTAGAAGCTTGTCACCCAGGTGATACTAATGTGTATTGAGGACAGACTGTGGGAAGGCAGGATCCTTGTAGCCTGGGACTCGGTTTTAGGACTAAGCCTTTCCCACCCTTTTTGATGTGGGGTGGTACAATCTCATCATGGCTCAGATAAGTCATTTTGCATTATAGACTTCCTTATTTTGTATATTAGATTAAAGGTTTTGATTTCTACACTATAAAATGGGGGCAGACCAGGAGCTTGCTCTCTCAGTTCCTGAGATTAGCATTAGAGCAGAGATCAGGTTGGAGAGCAGAGTAAGGCCACGTGGAGGCCAGGAGAAGCAGCCAAGATGGTGGAGTGCTAAAAGAGAAGTCAGTTAGTGCGGAATTTGTGCAGAGAGAAGGAGATGGGGAACAAAGAAGAATAAAGCTGGTGAGGTAGACACCGTTGATTCAAGGAAACTCGGATAAGTCAGTAGCTTTGTGAGCGCTGAATGAGTGGGTTTTGGAGCCCAGTGTGTGTTTTTACTTGCCCTCAGGGTGCAAGCTAGGATTAAAGATGATGGCCCACCAGTTTGTGGCTCTGTTGTTTCATTACCATCTGTCCGAATCCAATGCGAACCTGCATGGGCCAGGCGGCTGTGATGGTGGATACTGGCCACACACTTGACTAAACCAAAGGGAGATTTTCTTTAAAGAGAAAGTAGCATATTAGATAATAGAGCAATGTGAAAAGTGGAACTTTAAAAGCCAAGATAAATAATATAAATTTTAAAACATTATGTTTTAAATGATCTTGCAGAGGATATTAGAATTAAGCAAGATATTGCACTTGTTATTAGATATTAAATAGTG
Source organism: Saccopteryx bilineata (assembly GCF_036850765.1). Classification (NCBI taxonomy): domain Eukaryota; kingdom Metazoa; phylum Chordata; class Mammalia; order Chiroptera; family Emballonuridae; genus Saccopteryx; species Saccopteryx bilineata. The sequence continues at coordinate 67,555,395 of NC_089495.1, read as the reverse complement.
AATGAGGCACAAAAAAACTTAATAGGAAAAGAAAGATAAGGCATGGGAGAATTATTGAATGAACATGTGTATAAGCCAGAGAGCTAATGAGAAAGGGAAGGCATATTTTAGCTCAAATTTAATAATAGTGTTAGACTTATGTGATATAAAAAATAAAAGAGACCCACTTAAGCTGTTAGTTTAACTATCACAAATTAAGTCAAGGCTATTAAAAAGATTAAGTAACACCAAGTGAAAATGAAATACTAAAAGCATATCTTACTACAGAAATAATAAATGAAGTCAAAATAATTATTACTCAGTGCTTGGAACATTCAGATTTTAGAAATTAAATACACACTGCAAGAAACCAGATGCAGAGATTTAGTCCTCTCTAAGCATCTAGAAATCTAAAATTCAGAAACATAAACATCCTTCCAGAAATGTCCTGAGGATGATTCAACTGATAAATAAATAAAATTTGGAGGAGGGAGATAGCTTCCTCAAGAGATACATTTGTTATGTTAAGCAGTTTTCAGAGCAAAGGTAGTGAAAAAACAAAAAAAAAACCCCAAAAACGTTATGGTGGCCTAGTATTAAAGTCTTGCTTGTAAGAGATTGCTGATTGGATATCAGTAGAGAAGATAATAATTTATAACGTCAATACCAGAAACAACTCACTCAAGGCTAAATTTAATTAAAAGGAATTAAATATGTTGAATGTGAAAAACAAAAACATGTTCTAATTTTATTAAAAGTTCCACTAGTCATAGGTGAAATTTCTTCTTCTTTTTTGTTTTTTTGACAGAGAGAGATAGAGAGAGGGACAGATAGGGACAGACAGGAAGGGGAAAGATAAGAAGCATCAATTCTTTGTTGCAGCACCTTAGTTGTTCACTGATTGCTTTCTCATATGTGCCCTGACTGGGGCGGGGGGCTACAGCAGAGAGAGGGACCCTTTGATTAAGCCAGTGACCTTGGGTTCAAGCTGGTGAACTGTCCTCAAACCAGATGAGCCTGCACTCAAGCTGACAACCTTGAGGTTTCAAATCTGGGTCCTCTGCATCCCAATCAGATGCTCTATCCTCTGTTTTACCACATGGTCAGGCTGAAATTTCTTCTTATATAATATACTTAATTTCTTAATTATATGTATATTGAAGGATTTCTTTCAATGCCACTTAAAATCCTAAGTTATGGACTTTGTTCTCTTAGAATGACTAGAGATGAATACAGAATTCATGGATAGTCTTAAATGTAACTGTTTTTTTACAACCTTGTGCATTGTGGACATTACTTTTTCTGGAATAACTGTTCTAGGGACAAGAACAGTTTTTCTATGTTCTGTGAGTGTGTGCATGTGTATGTATTGGGATAGTTTATTTAAGTGATTCTTTTGTGTGCCTTTTATTTATTTGGACTCTATAAATAGATATACTAAAAAACCATGTGATTTGGTTGAGATCCTGAAGACACTGTCTCCATTTTAGTTGAGATAACACATTCTGTAGCAGTCAAAGAAAGCACATTTTTATCAAAGTAGTGGAAAAAAATCTTTCTTGCAATAACCAAGACAGACACTAGAGACATGAATTGTAGACTAACTTCTTTTAATTTTAATTCATTAATGTAGTAGAAATTGATTGATTATATTTCCTCATGATTTTATTCCTTACAGATTTTAACTTGCAGACAAATTTTATATTTACATTGCAATATCTAGTAAGAATTTCAATATATAAAAACATATTCAAGTTTATGGTTTCTCTATATTATCGCAAATGTGTTATTGCTGTTAGTTTATAATTTTATTTTATTTTTGCTGAAATACTCTGATGAGTTTTATGGGATAAAATAATTAGAGAAAATTTTCTTTAGAATTTAAAACAACAGCTTCATTTTCTGTCTTGAATTTAGAATGGCAGTTAAATTAGTTTAAAAATGGCCAATTTTGTAGTTATGTACATGAAAAGAAAATGACTGGTTGATTTTTCTATAATAGCACATAATAATGTTTTGAGAAGAGGAAGCTTAAAGAAGGTGGAAGCAGGAAGGTCACCATAAATTGATCATCTCTTCAAAGATTTAAGATTTAGAGAAGAAAAAAAATTATACTAGAAAAAAAAAGATGGAGAATAGTAAAAAAAGAAATTAAACTTTTCATTTAAATTTGTTATGTGTAAGAACTTCATTAAAGAAAATTAAAAAAAATTTGTATAAAACTTCCTTAAGGAAGATGAGATATATGTCCTTTGTAACTTCTCTCCTTGGAAGTGTGAATTATTTGATTGGTGCAATGGAGACATTGCAGATTGAGAGATCTCACTGATGGGACTCAGAGAAGGAGCAAAGCACGTTAGCTCCTTCTTTGCCAACGTGGTTCTCTTTGTTTAAACCACATTGGCATAAGAAAGATTTATAAGAGACTTGACTTTGTGGCCATAAGAGAAAAATGTCGTTTGGGGGTAAATAGTTATACCATGGTCCCTTGTCTATCGCGGAGGAAAGGGGTGTTAGGTTCCAGAACTCCCCCCCCCCACGATAGGAGACAATTTCCGAAGTAGCAACCATCTATTTATTTTATTATTATATATATTTTAAGGCTCTGGTTGCTGAGCCAATCAGCACCCAGGATATAGAACACAGTGCTCTTGGTTGCCTCCCATCCATCAGCCAACAGTGTGCCATGTACGATCTCACATGGGCAAACTAGCTCAAGTGGAAGCAGCCCTAGGTGCATTTTTCATATGTGCAAGTCTTTGTCTACTCATCTGCTGTACACTACATATTTTATTTTGATTTAATATTCTTTTAATATGTTTTATTAATATTTTTTACATTTTTTATATTGTCTTCCATTTTTAGGGTAAAAAATGCTTATTTTACCACAAAATAATTAAAATAATAAATATATAAAATACTTATTTACCACAAAATCCCACACTATAGCAAAAAATCTGCAATACAAAATTAGATATATACAATTTAAAAATCCACGATACATTGAGACCATGAAAAGTGAACCTCAATATAGCAAGGGACAACTATATTCAGAGGCATTATTAGCAGACTCAGATATAAGGTCACATTCTCTAAATGACTTTATTAGAAATATATGAAGTATTGCTATGCACCAGCTTGATTCCTGAATCTTGCTCTCAATTGTTCAACTCTAGTGTGAAAAGAAGGCTATTATTTAATGATTTCCTAAAATAACCACTTGTATAGGTTTTATCTAATAAGAAACATAATTTGATGAATGAATGAAATAATTATGTTTAGATAATACCACCATAAAGTTGAAGTGCTGACTCATACAATGCTTTGGAACTGTGGTTTTTAAAAATGACATGATTGAGAGATTCATGAATATTTTGGAATTTTCCACATAAAATGTCAGTAATTAATGGCCTCTAGATTAATAACTAGTGTTTTTTTAAAGATTCAAAATAAAGTTCAAGTCAACCTACAAATTAATTACTATATGATATTCAGCATTTATTATATATTTTACATTAAAATGGCATTATGTCTCATGAGATACTGCAGTAGAAGGTAAGTGACTAGAAAAATTAAATATTAAACAAATGTTATAGCTGTTTAAAATTGGCATGTGAAGACCAGAAAAAAATAAATTATTTTATTATTATTTCACATTATTTTAATAAATTGTCAAGTATTAAAAAATTACCAATACTTTAGTATTACTGTATATTTTCCATTACTGTTTTATCTGTTTTATAAAACAATTAAAAATGACACAAAATTGTGGAAAATAGGCTGTAAACTGTCAAAGTCCTTATAGCCTAAGGCAGTGATTCTTAAACTTTTTGAAGTCGAGGCACATTTAAAATTCTACAAATAATTGCAGGCACACTATATACAAATTTCTGAGAAATATATTATAATAATTAAGTCAAATATTAAATAAAAAATATAAAATCCAAGCATACTTTTATGGTAATTAAACAAAATAAAGATGACAAAATTAAATTTATTCTGACATTAAAAAACATTTTTGTTACATTTTTTGTTATGCTTTTTAGAATTAGTAAAAAAGAGGGGTTAAAAAATATAAAAAACAACATTCTTAGTAAGATTTAGTAAATTCGGCAGGTCCCAGTGCAATTGGGTTAAGTTTTTTCATTCTTGTGTTTATGAGAAATATGAGCCTGATGTGTCCTAGTGATTTCTTCAATGTTTGGGCATATATTTGAAAGGCAAACTCTCATTTCCTCATCAATACATTGAAGAATTCCTCTCTTCTTACTTTTAATTGTGTTGAGGGTAGAAAGTCCTAATTCACCTAAACAGAATGTTGAAAATTGTAATAAAATGTTTAAAGCTTTTTTTAGATATTACCACATATTCTTCTTTTATACAAATTCAAAAACTTCAAGAGATAATTCCTTATGTTTAATCATATATCCAAAACCCCCACCATAAATATTATCTTAACTTTACACCAAACAAAGGATAATAGAAACTTGCCTCTAGTCTTTCTGGGAATATGGGAGGTAGTGTAAATAATCCAGCACCACAGCTTAACAGCCTTTTGGAACATAATCAGGCAAGTATGGTGGAGTTGGGCAGACTGTCATCTTACAGCCAATTCCCTACACCTCTGTCCCCCAGAAACCTAAACTCCAAAAACCCTGTTGGATTTTTGGTCCCCAACAGGCACATATTTCTCTGAAATACCATAGGGTGCACCTGGAAATCTTCTAGGGCACAACAGTGTGCCCTGGTGCACACTTTGAGAACCACTGGCCCAGGGCTTAGTTTAAGACTAAGCTCTTCCCCATATCCTTTTAACACTAAGATCTTTCCCACACTCTTTTTAAGACTAAGATCTTCCCCTCATCCTTCTATGACCAAGATCTTCCCAACACCGTTTTTGAGACTGAGCTTTTCCTCACAACCTTGACTGTTGCATGGTGGGGGGTAGTGCACTCTTATGAGGATTCCTATTTATGACTTTGATGTGTGAGTTTGCATCAGAGACTTCCTTATTTGCATATGGTTTCACGCTATATAGTAAATCACACTGGGGGCTTTGCTTTGGCTCTTGCAAGCTAAAGGTGTTACAGACACCTCCCGATCCCATCCTTTTTCTCTCTGAGTTTATTTCTTCATTTCACATCATTTTCACTCAGGACCTGGACAATTACGAGTCGCGCTGGTTTGCAGCAAAAAATGTCTCAATATTTTTAGTTATTCTATTTCCAAAGGACACTATCATTTTATTTCTAATTTATTTGTGGAAAAAATGTCTAAAATATAAACTTTTATATAAGTATTGAATATATAATAAAATCAAATAAATAATTTGATATTAAGAAATATGCTAATTCAGCCTGACTAGGTGGTGGCACAGTGGATAAAGCATCAGATTGGGAGCAGAGGACCCAGGTTTAAAATCCCAAGGTTGATGGCTTGAAAACAGGCTCACCAGCTTGAGCACAGGATTTCTGGCTTGAGTGTAGGATCATGCACATGAACCCATGGTCGCTGGCTTGAGCCTAAAATTTTCTGGCTGGAAGCTCAAGTTTGCTGACTTGAGCCCAAGGCTGCTGGCTTGAGCAAGGGGTCACTTGCTCTGCTGTAGCTCCCCCCAGTCAAGGTACATATGAGAAAACAATCGATGAACAACTAAGGTGTTGCCACAAAGAATTGATGTTTCTCACCTCTCTCCATTCCTGCCTGTCTGTCCCTATCTGTCCCTCTTTTGCCTCTCTTTCTGTCTCTGTCACAAAAATAATAAATATGCTAATTCATAACTTTAAATTTAATAAAGGCTATTTTTTCTTATTTCCTTACATTCTGTATTTCAAACTCATGCATATGTTATGTTATGTTACATTGCCCTAATTCATCAGAAATAATTTTACAGCAGTGTTAAACAAAATTTGCTATACAGTTCAATAAAAATATTAAGTAAAGGCAAATAAATCTTTTAACAACTATGGTAGGCTGAAAATGGTTACAAAAGTTGTATCTATATTCTAATTTTTAGGAACTGAGGAATGTTACCTCATTTGGCAAAATGGTCTGTGCAGATGGGCTTAAGGTAAGAACATTGAAATGATTATCTCCTCATGGAATGTCTGGGTGAGCTCTAAATGTCATCACAAATATTTCTACAAAAGAGACAGCAGGAGACTACATTATGATACACTCAGAAAAGAAGCAATATGGAGACAAGCAGAAAGAGATGTGGCCACATGCCAACAGACACCAGGAGTTTATAGAGACAAGTAACAGTTTCTCCTCTATGTTCTCCTGGTGAAAATCAACCCTACTGGCATTCTATTTTCATACTTCTGGATTCTAGAATTGTGATATAATACATTTCTGTTGTTTTAAACCACATATCCATAGTTATTTGTTAGAAACTAATACAGTAGTTTATATCAAGTAAGCACTGACTCTTTTTTAGTCATGACTTAAGGGCTTTTTTTTACTTTTGTTTAGTCATTTAGTCTTTATAAGAATAAGTAATACCATACATTTATGATATGACTTACCTAAAGCAGGTATTCTAAGTATTTCAAATCAATAGACTCACATAATCTTCAAAATAAGTGTAAGAGTTAATAAATTATTCTAACTTTACAGAAGTGAAAACTGATGGAGAGAAAGTAAAATTTCCCTCCAAGAATTAGTAAATTGCAGATTTGGGACTTAAAACCCAGTGTGCACCCTTATGTTCATTGTAACATTATTGACAATAGACAAAATCTGGAAATGGCTCAAGTGCCCATCAGTTGATGTGTGAATAAAAATGCTGTGGTATATTTACATAATGAAATAAAACTCAGCTTAAAAAAAAAAAAAAGAAAATCTTACCTTTGAAACAGCATAGATGGACCTGGAAATAATTATGCTAAGTGAAATAAGCTAGTTAAAGAAATATATCATATGATATAATTTATATGTGAAATTCAATCAAGAAAATAATTTGAAAATCAAAATAGAAACAAAATCAGAGAGAGAACAGGCTGACATATAATACAGGTAAGGTTTGTCATGTTATACATACAACTTGACAAGGCAGTCTGACTTTGCAAGCATTTATGCTATTCTGTCTCTTAAGTAGTTTTACTAGTTTGAATCTATTTTTCCATGATATAACCTACAGGAGAGCAAATTATCTGAGTTATACATAAATTATGACCACACTAAAAAATTGCACAGGTACTTAGTAAACACTGACAGGAATTTTATCTAAAAACTTGCTTTATAATTTGCAAATATGATTTGTAATTATGAATTTTGATCAATTCAAGTTAATATTGTTACAACTCCTATAAAATTTTTAATTTCATTAATTTAAACCTTTCTAAAATGAGATATGCCAAAAAAATTCTTAATAAGTTGGCATATTAATTCTAAATACCAAACAAAATTTGTTGCATTTGGACATCTTTTGCAGTTTCAAACAAAATTCAAGAAATTATTAGAGAATAGCATGTTGATTAAATTGTTTGTAAATCTTAGGATATGTGCGTTATTATAGAATAAGATGTTTAGAATTCACTGCATAAATTAGTTTTCTGTTAATTTTTTTTTTCAAAATGACTCAAGAAGTAACTAAGACCTACTTTCCATATTCTTTTTCTCTATATACTGTTAACAAAGCCCATCATTAACGTCCTACATACATGCCATGCACACCTACACATACTCACACACATGGTAATTTTAGATATTTAGGGAAAATACAATTACAGATACCTACTATACTTTCTAAATGCTAAAATTATCTTATTGAAAAGATTTTAAAACAATAACTTAATGTAAAAGCATAGATATATATGCAATATATATTTTTTAATTTAAAGATTTATATGGTAACTTCAGATACAATCTATTTTTAGTGTCAACAGGTCTCTAGGCAGTGCATAAACCATGACAAAAAAATAAGCTATTGTTTGGTTAGGCTACTGAATCAATTAGATTTATATCTTTGGAAATTTTTTATTTCCAAAAGATTTTGAAAATAAAGTAATTTATCTGAGTCACTTCATTTTATAAAATTGGAATTATAGGAGGATCTTGGATTACTACACAGTTCCGTTTCTACATCAGTGATGCAACCTGAATTTTGGTGTACTGTAAGTCAAAACACACCCTAGCCTAAATCACCTATCCAAAAAAGCTTCCAAAAAAGGTCTTTCTCATCAACATTAAACACGTGTTTAGCAGAGTAGCCCCCTCTTTAATTAACTCAGCCTACCTATTGGAAATTCGCTTGCTGCTTTCTCATCCCCACTAGCAGCTTCACCCTGCGCCTGAAGGTTATGCAAGTTGGCATGAGCTTTGAAACTCATGAACCAACTGGCCACCAACTCTTCACTGCCTTCCCCTTTTCACTTTTTATTGCCTCAAATAATTGCTTAACCTTCTTATGAATTAACATTATACTAACTTGGTATATGCCGCTGATGCTGGTCTTCCAGACACAAAACTAGCAGAATTTCTATCTCAATTATTATGTCACTTCACTGTTTAGTCATCACAGTCGATTGCATAGAAGCTGATTCTTTTACATGCTCTGGGATACAGTCTTTATTCTTGATAATTGTTGATGCAGTAGAGCAGCTAAGGCCTTGCACGTGACTGATGTTCATTGCTGATTCTCCTTTTTCTGATCTCTTTACAGTGTCTAATTACACTTTCATCATGATAACTTTCCTCTTCTTCGAAACACTACCCTATGAAGACTGACTCTGACTTTCTTTCAGGAGCCATTATAAGGGTCAAGAAGTTGCCAAGAAAGCAACGCTAATAGAACACTAGCAGTTTTTACAGTCCAAAATGGCATAGGTAAGCATACTGGGGGACGCCAACTCCCTCACTCACATGCTGCGTTACTGTGTATTCTTCCACCTTGTACAACCATACTAGTTAGCCCATGTAGTGTGTAAGTATGATATTAAAGATGTAAGCCGAAACACTCACATCTAAATTTAAGTTTTTATGGGAGTAAGTGTCTTAAACTTGAAATATTGAATGTCGAGACTGACATAACCTGTGGACCCCCGTATATGCATTTAATTTTGTTATTAGTTAAGAGTTAAGAGTGTTGAGATGGAAACTTTCTATCTTCCTTAACTATAGAATTTTATTCTCTTACATATTTTTAACTCTGTGGTTGCCCTTGTTCTTCAATCTGTAGGGAAGACCTTTTCCTAAACTAATTTTAAATTTCATATTTTGTCAGTGAAGCTATTTGAGCATTTCTTATGTCTTGGCACGCATATATCTTTAAATATATATTTTTTTCAACTGGCTTTGTTCCTTATTCCAACTTGATAAATTTCTCTATGTGTTTTCTTAAAATTTGGGTTTTTCATCATAATGGGCCCAATTGGTTTTTCAATTTTCCTTTATATGCCTTGTTTGTTTGTATTGCTAAACATGGAACCACTATTTATTTCAGTGACTTTCCCACATATTGCTAGCATGCAATGAGGGCTTCACACTATTATCTCAACAAACACTTGTAGACAACAACAAAGTGAGCCCAGGTGCCCAGCTTGTTTCATACCAAAGCTTTAAATCTGCTCCTTGCTTTAAATTTATTCTTATCTTTCAAATACCTTTATGGAAAAGTCTCATTTATGAAAATCTGTGAGGATACTTTGGTGACATTTAAAGCCACCCAGATATTCTAGGATGATATTTATACCGCAGATATAAATTTCTGTGTTTTTCAAAAGTATTTACTGGAACAAAGAAACTCTGTTGGCTAAGTGGGAGTTCATTTTTACCACATGTGCTAAAGCACACAAGCCTACCAACGACCTCAGGGTTGTAGATAACACACAACCTGCCCAAATACATTTGAATTTCAGATAAACGATGTATGTTTTAATCTACAGTCTTATTATTGCATAAGATACACTTATATTGAAAAAAGTATTCTTTGTAAATGTGAAATTATTTTTTATTAAGGTCATTGGATCACATTGGTTATAAAGTTACATAGATTTTAAATGAACAATTCTATGATACACCATCTGTATATTGCAGTGTTTTTCAATCAGTGGGCCACAGACCTGTGCCAGTAGCCAGACATTTTGCGCCAGTCCCTGAAAGAGTTAAAGCACCCTGATGTTTAACTCTTTCGCCAACTTGCAGGAAATTTCTGTCAGACCAGCACTGGTCCGTGAACTGGTTGTTGAAAAGCACTGGTAATTATATAAAATTCAAAATTAATTAGTTATCTTTTTTTTTCTAAGTCTGGCAATCTTATGGTGTATAAAGAAATAGTACTTCTTGTAGTATCTAATGTACAAAGTGAGATTTTGGTGTGTTAACACAAAAGTGATGATTGATACCACAATGTAGTTCAGGAACATATATTTTCCTTCAAAATGCAAGAAGATGCACATATTAAACATGAATTTAATCTTTTGCTTAAGATTTATTTAAAAATTAAAGTATTACATATGTTGAATAAAATGGCTTTAAAAGTCAGGTCTTATTTGGAGTTAATGAGGCTGCTCAGTCTACTTCCACAATAAACTAAAACTGGAATTATTTAGGATGATTCTTCAAATAAAGGATATTTCTCAGCATCCTGCTTAGTTTACTAATAGGCCTCAGTTCAGTGGTGGGATTCAAATAATTTAACAACTGGTTCTCTGCCATAATGACCACTTAAAGTATATAAGAAATGATATACCAAAAGGTAATTTATTATTTCATGCATTTAATACTTAAATAATAACAATAAAAGAGATACACAAAACTAGATTGTTATAAGAAAGTTTTAAAATATTAATGAAAGAATATTAACTAATAAATGACAAAAAGCAAAAAAACTGTTATTTAAGATATTTCCTTATTGCTTCTTTATTGGCATCCTCACTTGCAATTTTTTTCACCTAGGGACAGATTGCACATTATAATAGGCACTTAGAATACACTGTTGCATAGATGAACATTTTAAAAAAGAGTACGAAATGTAAATTGGTGATTTCCACATTGGGTGACTGGCCAGGTGCCCACCTTAGAGAGAACCATGATTATAAGTTCCATTGTAACAACCAGTTCACTAAACTCATCAAAAAACTAGATATTATTTCTGCCAAACCAGTGTAAACCAGCTGAATCCCACCACTGCCTCAGTTCAAATATTTCAGTGCTTAATGACTGACTTCTTGCAATTAACAAAATAGCCTCTTCCAGATGAAGTAGCCCTTGATCTCTGCTCAAACCTCCTTGTAACATCTTCATTCAGAAACTTAGGCATCTCTCACTCTCAATAAATCATTTTTAGTGTTTATTATTCTAGAAAGGAAGGTCAATATTTTCTCTTACATCTTCAAAATGCAAACATATGATTAAATTTTTTATGACAGTTGTTAGTTTCCCTATGTCTATATCTAAGGAATCTGGAGGTACTTACTGATTCATCATAGGAAGACCACCAAAGTCATTTCTCAAAGATTTGTTGATCCTTAGAGTCTTTTCTTTCCCTTAAAGGTTTCAAAGTATTTGGTGAATTGGAGGTTGTTGGTGACAGAAGGTTAACAGGTAAAGATGATAATCTGAAGCAGGTCACCCATGAAGGGATGCACCCTTGTGCATATATAATACATACAGATGATTTATTTGTTTCTTCAGCACTGAATTTTCTCTCTATTAATCAACAGTTCAAATGCTATATAAATGTTTACCTGAAGCCTATGTACTCTTATTGATCAATGTCACCTTGTTAAATTTAATTTTTAAATAAGATTTAAAATAAATAAATAAATAAATAAAAAGAATTTTCTCCCTAGATCCAATCACAATTCAGAAGATTACAAAAATAAATTAGTAATATTTAACATGTATTATGTAAGTATGACAGGTAGTATTCTTAACAAAAAAATAATAATACATATACAGTCATTTAAACCTCATAATACCCTATGAGCTGGTATAACTATTATTATGTAACTGATGAGGAAACAGAGACAAAACAAGATGAAATAATTTAAGAAAGATTTATTCACTTAGTATGGGTTGAAGCTGCGATTTTGAACACAGATAGTCTGGCTCTAATGTTTATTGCTTAAACTACTAGTCTTTAGTGTTTGTCTGTTTCTCAGAAAAATGGTACTATTCAAAGCTAATATTATATAATCTTGCTTTAGAAAGAAGTTTTTACCCTCTGCCTGATCATCCAAATTAGAAGCATCAAATTCACTCCTTATTCTTCCTCATACGCTCCAATTTATTGATTCTATTGTTAAAAACAAAAACAAAACAAAAAAGAAAAGTCCACTCTCCAAATCATTCTTTTTTATTTTTATTCTCCTTTCCATTTTTTTTTAAATTTTAGATCTCTAAAGTCCTCTTATTTGGAATCAGAGAAAAAAAATTTTTTCTCCTGATACTGGCTCTTTCTATTTAATTGCAGTCTTCATAATTTCTCTTGGAAAAATTATGTAAAACATAAATTAGGTAGTGTTTCTTCCAACTGCTTAGAAATATTGTTTCTGTCTGCATCTGTACTTGGGCTATAAGGAAACTGACAAAAGTGCAGGACAAATTGCCTGGGATTGTGAGTAAAAATTTGTTAAAGTGGTTTAGAAGTTGATGTTAAGTACTAATAAAAGTTAGACACAAATTAACAACAAATAAATGATCTATTTAGCTCTCTCTCAGGCAGACTTTCAAAGATGCTCATATTTATATTTTTAACATTTCTTCTCTTTGCTCCATTGAGTTATATTTGTCTAGCAGTTCTTAGTTTGGTAAGAGTTTTTTTGGGAATTGTTCTTTTTCTAATTTTTTTTTTACATATGGATATAAACCCACCCACATACATATGTATTTTTTTTCCTTCTTTTCCAAGTGAGAGGAGGGAAAATAGAGAGACAGACTTCTGCATGCACCCTGACCAGGGATCTACCCATCAACCTCCATCTGGGGCTGATGTTCTGCCCATTGGGAGCTATGCTTGCAACCAACCTATTTTTAGCACCTGAAGTGGAGGCTCCACAAAACCATCTTCAACACCCGAGGCCAATGCACTCTAACTAATTGAGCCATAGTTGAAAGAAGGGAAAAGAGAAAGAGAGAGAAAGAAGGTGGAAGGGGACGGGTAGAGAAAGCAAATGATCACTTATCCTGTGTTCCTTGTCCAGGAATTAAACCTTGGACATCCACATGCTGAGCTCATACTCTACCACTGAGCCAACTATCCAAGGTCTTTTTTATTTTTATATTTTTAACGAAATCTATTCAGATAACATGAGTTAGCATACAGGTTTTAGGTGCCCAATTCTACAACACATATCTGTACTCCATATTGTGCGTTTACCCTCCTTCCAGAGGTGAATTAAGGTCAGTTGAGGTCCCCGGCACAGAAGAAAACATTTGGCCCCTTGTCATTAGAAAAAGAGTAAGTTGGAGGTTTGTGGGGTCCTTCAGAAGTTGGAACACAGGGTGCGCATCTGGTGTGCCTGCTGTTAAATCTGCCTCTGCATCCTCCCCCACCCCCAGTCAAGTCTTCATCGTGGGAATTGTCCTTGATATACTAAGCCTAGATTAAGTCTCACATAAAATGTTGCATATTACTATGCCTTGTAATTGCCTTTTTTAAACTCCATCTGCTTGACTAGACTCAATGTAAAAATAATCCTTTGTACTGAAGTGAACTTGCTTCAGTTTTTCTTTAGGCATGCATATAATCAGTTTTCACTCTGAAGGATTTTAGGGGGGGATGGAACAGTAGACAGTATGAGTTGAAATATAGTGTTTCACATTTACATAAGTTATTAGAACCAGTTACCTTGTTATATACATCCCCAACTATCACACACACAAATAAGAATTCTAGTAAAAATAGCTTTAAAATACACAGCTGGATATTACAATATATTCTGTAAAATAGGTATACTGAATATTTTCAGAGACAAGAAATATATCAAATATTATCTGACAGTATTAAAATGGAACCAAATAAAACTTCAAATATAAAAAGTATAATAATAAAGATGAAAAACCTAATAAATAAATTGAACAGATGACAAAGGAATTGCTGAACTGGAAGATATACAAGAACTAATCATATAAAATATATTCCAGGAAGACAAAGACACTGAAATTTAAAAGACAGTAAAAGCTGAAAAATGAAATAAGAATATCTTAATACATTTATCATGAGAGGCAATATGGAAAGAGATAATGACTAAGATCATAAAAATGTTTAAGAAAGACATCCTTAGATTCAGAAAGAACAAATTATCTCAAGAAAAATATAGGTATCAATAAACTTATAATTTTGTATTTTGTATATACATATATTTAGATGCTAAAAAAGTGGAGAAGAAATTTAAAATAAATAAAAGGAAAAGCTGTTAACCTATATAATTAGGTCTGTCATGAGCTTTTTAGAAATTAACAATGAAATTGGAAAGACAGTGGAACATTGTTTTTAAAAGGGTTTAAAAAATTGTGTTGGTCTTGATTGTATTCCCATTTACCTGTCAATCTAGAATAGGACACCAATAGAAAGTTAAAAAGAGTTATTATAACAAGTACTAAAATAATCTTTAGGAAGAAGGTAATACCAGGAGGAAGGCCTGAGGTACAAAAAAGTATCTTTAAATGAAATTAGTAAAATTATGTGTAAATATGAGTTCAATTTGATTTTATAAAAAAATAAAAAATATGTAATATACAGGAATGCATATACAAGATATGCATTCAGATTTTTATTAATTCTTAAGGGAAAAAAACTAGTAGACTTTGAGTGTTTATATTTGTTGTAGAAATAACTTTTAAATTTCAATGTGAGTATAATTTTACTACACATGCTATATGGTTTAAAGACTAAAAGATTAAAATTCATTCAACTACTTCAGAGTCTTGGAAAAGAAAAAATTAGAAACTGTCTTAATCCATTCAAAAGTACACAAGAAAAGAAAAAGTTGGTGGTCATAAATGAGAACACTTGGCATAAGATAAAATGATCAAAGATTTTAATTCTATAGAAAGTATTTCAGCTACAAGTTGCTTAAAATAAACTTTTATTAAACTAATATATAGTGAACTTCATGGAAAAAAATACCAGATAAAACTCATAACAACAACAACAACGCTACTGGATTATTAATGGTCATAAAGATCTCTTTATGATAACCATATTTGAAGACTATATTCCCTTTTTTTTTGTATTTTACTGAAGTGAGAAACGGGGAGGCAGATGGACAAACCATCACATGCACCCAACTAAGATCCACCTGACATGCCCACCAGGGGGCGATGCTCTGCTCATCTGGGGCATTGCTCCATTCCAATTGGAGCCACTGTAGCACCTGAGGCGGAGGCCATGGAGCAATCCTTAGCACCCGGGCCAACTTTGCTTCAATGGAGCCTTGGCTGCAGGAGAGGAAGAGAGAGATAGAGAGAAAGGAAAAAGGGATGAGTGGAGAAGCAGATGGGCGCTTCTCCTGTGTGCCCTGGCTGGGAATCAAACCTGGGACTTCCACACACAGGGCCAACACTCTACCATTGAGCAAAATGGCCAGGGTGAAGCCTATATTCTTATGTGGAAAGAATAAAGAGATGAACAAATTTTTTTTTTTAAAGTTTAATCAGTAGTGCAGGTTTAGAAATAAGAAGAGAAAGAGTCATACTGGAAAAAAAAATTGAAAGGCAGGCAGGCAGGCAGAAAAGGAAGGAAGGAAGGAAGGAAGGAAGGAAGGAAGGAAGGAAGGGAGGGAGGGAGGGAGGGAGGGAGGGAGGGAGGGAAAGAAAGAAAGAAAGAAAGAAAGAAAGAAAGAAAGAAAGAAAGAAAGAAAAGGAAGGAAGGAAGGAAGGAAGGAAGGAAGGAAGGAAGGAAGGAAAGAAAGAAAGAAAGAAAGAAAGAAAGAAAGAAAGAAAGAAAGAAAGAAAGAAAGAAAGAAAGAAAGAAAGAGAAAGAACATTAGAAGCAAAATTCAAAGGACTAATGTAAATGCATTGTTCTTGTAGGTGAAGAAATTAATGTTGGAAAGTAGCTGCTAAAAATATTAATCTGGAACAGGTTTCAAAGGGGAAATAAAATTGTTAATAAAAATGTGGGGAAGTTATAGATGAAAAGACATTCTTTTTGTTTTCACTTTGGTGATTTCTTTCTTTCATTTCTGTGCTTAGAAAGCTCATGTCATGTTAAAGAAAATCTTTTAAAAATAAAATATATAGAAGACAATTTCAACAGTTTCTGAGGGGAAAAAACAGTAGTTTCTTGCCTGACCTATGGTGGCACTGTAAATATTACATCAGCTTGAAATGCTGAGGTCATAGGTTTGAAGTCTTGGGTTTGTCAAGTCAAGGCATATTTGAGAAATAACTACAAGTTGGTGCTTCCCACTCCTCTGCTTGCCTTTTTCTTTCTCCTTCCTCTAAAAATCAATAAATAAAAAATTTTAAAAATAAGAGCAAGATAAACCAAAAAGTGGTAGTTTCTTTACCAGCGCTGTGGATATCACAATTCGGATGGCACATCACTGCCTCTAAACTGATCCTGTCTGTCATTATAGGAACCATGGCTGTCAAAAGTCAATTACTGGACTTTACTTTCTAAAACAATGAAAAGATTTTGCATTTTTGTATTCCAGTTTTTGTTATACTATTAACATGGGAAGCAATTTACAAACCACTCTGTAGTGTAGCAACTTATGTTATCAATTACAAGTCATAATAATAAAAGCATGCATGCAATATCATTTGCTAACTCTTCATGCTTGGACTTGTTGTCTTCAGATATTCAATTCCCATTATATACAGTGGGATATAATATAATAAATATTAAAATATAATTTATCTTTTTCAAATTTACAAGTCAATATTAAAAATTCCTGAAGAATACAAATAACTTATCACTTCTAATTTTTATATATTTTCTACCTAGGGATTATAACTTGACATTTTAATGATAATCATATTAACATAGTATACAGAATTTCCATTTCTGATTTTCATGCATATTATTTCATTCTAATAGCAAATATTGTCTACATTAGAGATCCAAATTCTCAACCATTAGAGAAATTCAAGAAAGCATTCATTTGTAGTCAAAAATAAATCTTGAAGTTACTGATATCCACTACTTTGGATAATAAAATATTTTTTTAATCTAGAGATAAAAAAGAAAATAAAAAGACTGAGAAAGACTAAGAAGAAGACATTGGAATATTAAGATAAAATAACTTATCATGTTACTGAAAAAAGTAACTGTGGCAGAACATTGTCTTCTAATTTTATTTTCATAAATGGAAACACAAGTTCATCACACACTTAAATCTTTATTAGGAGTTAAAAAGTTATTTTTTGTTTCTGAGTTTGGTTTGTTTTTCAGCAACATTACTGTTCATATATCTTAATAAATTGTGCATAGTTACTCTAAAATTCTTATCTATGTTAAAATACACATTTATTTGTTTTTCTGTAAAATTTTTAACTTCATTTTCCTTTTTCATGAAGTGATGGGCATTAATATATTATTATGATGTTCTGACATTATAAGAACTGTAGAGAAAAACTCAGATTAATACTGAGATCCAATAAAACTTTGAGTGTTCTGTTTAATAACATTAAAGGATACTATTTTTAAGCATGAAGATTAAATAAAGAATTAGGTGCTTAAAAGTTTATTGCATATTTATAAACATTCCTGAATACATTTAAAAAAAACAGAATTTAAATAAGAATCAGTGTTAGAATTATAATATAGTCCCTGGAGTATGACACTGGTGAATATTGGCTAGGAAATAAACATTGTCTCAAAAATTATTGTTCATGATTCAAGTGCTGACTTGCTGACTAGCAATTCAATTACATATACTTTTTAAAATGTTTAGTTTAGTTGTTTAGTTTAGTTTAGTTAATTCTTTTGTTCCTGCTTCATTGGTATGAGTTAATGATGGCTCAGTCTTGGCTTCAGCTCTAAAAGATCTTCTTATTCTTATCAAACGCTTTCCCACCGTATGCCACATTATCTCTAATGACATAATTAAGAGTTAAAGTGCTATTTCCTTTTTTATTCCCTTAGTGTGTTTTAAAGATTCTACGGTCGCTTGATATATATTTTTGCTTTTTGAATTAAAAATATAATCCAGAGAGCCAGTATAATGAATTATATTTTGTAAACATCACCATCAGTCAACCGTGTGTAGTTGTAATGGTTACAATAGCAAAATAGTAATAATAGTTGAATTTCATATAAATTTTCCTATTTTCCTTCACAAAAACTCCGTGAGATATTACTCTATTTTAAAGTATGAGACATATAACATGTTAAGTTTGTTGCTTTTTTTTTTTTATTATACATCTAAAAATTTGCAAAGTTTAAAATTGAAACTAGTCCTCTGGCACAGTTAGTTTTCTTTCTACAACAAAAAAAAAAAAAAAAAAAAAAAAAAAAAAAAAGAAAGAAACAGAGCTGCTAGCCAAAAAAATACTCTAAGGAAGCAGCCGAAACAAGAGTATCAATTTTATTTATGTAGACTTTCAAACACCTGTACTCTCCACCCTCCAGTTCTCCAAGAGTCTTTCTTTTCCCAGAAACATTTATCATTTTATTCATTGTATTTCTCTCCAAATAGCCATAATTTTGGTTGAGGCTTCATTTCTAACTTCCTGTATTAATTGAATTAAATTATTTCTTCAGACAGACAATCAGGCTGTTAAACTTCTACTGAAAGTAGAGAACGAGAATATATTACCTTTTAGAGAATAACCTATAAACAATGGAGACATTTACATTTGATTTTTTTAAAATAATATTTCTTTACAAATGTTCTTTAACTAGTGAGTCCTTAGTTACTTTGATATAATGTAATATTTTCAGATGCATTTTTTGATTAATGTTGTATACTGATTAAGTAAAATTTTATATAATTAAGGCCTTTAATAATGGCAGGAGTAAGGCAAGTTTTGCAGCATTTGTAAAGGTCTTAGGGGGGGAAATGGTTTGTATCTTACAACTTAGAATATATTTTGGAAAATACTAAACATGATTCTGTATTTTCTATGGCAGCTAACTGTAGGGGAAATAAACTTCAGACAATTTGTTTGTTTTTGCTTTAATAGAGATACCTAGTCCTTATCATTTAGGTGGGGGTAGAGATATAGGCATTATGTAAAAAGAAAATCTTTAAGTTTATCAGCATTAATATGGTATTAGTTGTAAGTTTTTGGTAGTTCTTTGTCAAATTGTGATACTTGTTCTCTAGTCCTATATATACATATTCCTGCTGGAAGTTTCTACTATGAATTTCTATTGGGTTTTATAAAACACTTTTTCTGTATTTAATGGTAAGATCATGTGAATTTTCTTCTTGAGTTTAGTCATGTAATGATTACAGTATTGATGCTGAATGTGGAACCTGCCTTGAATATCTGTGATAAATCCTCCTTGATTATGGTGTACGATCCTTTTTATACATAGTTGCTTTCAGTTGCATTTTTTTCAAAATTCAGTTTATTTAAACAAAATCTAGTATTAACTATTCCTTATAAGACTTTCCTTACACTCAACATATTTCAGTTTCATTTTCTTTTTACTTCATGTATGGGAGAGGGGGCTGTTCATTCCCTTGTCTCCTTTTTCAAATACTCCAAAAAATGAAGAACATACACAGTGACTAGGAGATGAGGTCTAATACCAGTGTTATTATTTGCAAAGTCTGATTAAACAACTTGAGGAAGCTTTCTGCCCTAGCAATAAATGAAGTCTTACTGACCATCTTTGCAGCAGACCTCAACTGTGCAATGAACTCCACATGCCAGAATAAAAATTATCCAAAGTATATAGTCTTCTTAAAACAGAAAGATCTAAATTTGAAAAAAAAAATGTGTTTCCAAGTACTAGATCTCCAGAGAGAAAAAATATGTCAATTAACTTTTCAATGGTAAATTTAAAAACACATATTAATCACTAATCTTAAACTTAACTATTGCCTGCTGGAAATGGCACCGCTGCAGTAGAATCATTACAGCTGAACGGAAACCAAGCCATTTTCAAATGTTCCCAGAGTTGCCATATTTGACAAATAAAAAAGATTCAAGAGCCCGGTTAAACTGTAATCTCAAACAACAAAAGTACTTTTAGTATAAAAAGGGCAATTATCTAAAACATACCTATATTAAAAATTAATGGTTTACCTGATATTCAATTTTAACTGGACTTTTTAACATTTTAATAGAGAAGCAACCATATAATTGTCCTATTTTATAAAAAACAAATGCTCACAGAATCACATCTTGCAAAAGAGCAGAAAAAAATATCACAAGACCAGTTTCATACCTATATAGGTAACACAAGTGAGTTACCAGCCTCTATAACAGTATTGTACTAATTCCACGTAAGAAACTATCTCAGAAGCAAATAGATGGTACAATATTGAACCATACTAACACTAAAAGCCAAAGACCCTGGCAGATACAGCAGCATTTGGTGTTAAGAGTAAGGGGAGGAGATGGAGTAAATAAATTCTTAAAAAGAAGAAGGGGAAGAACATTCGTTTTAATGTACTCTACCTATGAAAACATAAACTCAAAAAGAGCACTGTTAAAAATTGTCTTAATCTCTCCAGGATGATATATAATAAAATCTCACAGGGTAACTTACAAACAGAAAGTTGTTTCTCATATTTCCAGAGACTGAAAGTCCAAGGTCAGAGAGGCAGTTTGGTCTGGCTCTGGGAGATGGCCCTGCTCTGGATTACAGACTGCTGACTTCTTTCTGTCTTCACATATTGGAAGGTGCAAGGAAGCTCCAAATACCCAAATTAGGGTATTGGGATTTCCATATAAAAATTTGGAGGGCACACAAATATTAACCATATTATGTGGGTAATTATAACAAGATTATCACCATACTTTGAAAGAAAAAAAATGCCAGTGGATGATAATACTCATGCAAAATGAGAGTGCTATCTAAAAATTGCAGAAAGTCTCAGTATCAACAATCCCAGTTTCCAGATTTTCTTGGAGAGTTCCTCCTTCACCTTAGTGTCTTTAACACATGTTTTCATATATTTAATTTTATTTATCATTTTAAGGTTGCTCTTTGTATATTGAATATAGTGTAGGCCCTACCTAATTAAAAGAAAACTGAGCTCTGTATTTTAGAGTACTTATTTGAAGTAAAATTTATTAGACATATATATATATATATATAAAACAAATTTGTCATAGGTAGAGTACATTAAAAAAAAAATATATATATATATATATATATATATATATATATATATATATATATATATTGTATTTTTTTTTGTATTTTTCTGAAGCTGGAAACGGGGAGAGACAGACAGACTCCCGCATGCGTCCGACCGGGATCCACCCAACACGCCCACCAGGGGCGAAGCTCTGCCCACCAGGGGGCGATGCTCTGCCCCTCCGGGGCGTCCCTCTTTTGCGACCAGAGCCACTCTAGCGTCTGGGGCAGAGGCCAAGGAGCCATCCCCAGCGCCCGGGACATCTTTGCTCCAATGGAGCCTCGGCTGCGGGAGGGAAAGAGAGAGACAGAGAGGAAGGGGGGGGGGTGGAGAAGCAAATGGGCGCTTCTCCTATGTGCCCTGGCCGGGAATCGAACCCGGGTCCCCCGCAAGCCAGGCCGATGCTCTACCGCTGAGCCAACCAGGCAGGGCCTAGATATATTTTTTTGAAATCCTAAATCATATTTCTGTTTGGTTTTCCTTCTCCAAAAAACTTCTAAGGATATAGCAATTTACTATCCTCACTGTTTACTTTCTATCACCCATTGCTCTGGTATTTTTAAGCAATGGAAATCCTAACTCTAGTAATATTCTTATTCTTGCCCTAACATTTGTAACACTTGGAAGATACCCCTCAAGATTCTTGTATTGAATTGTGTGACCACCATGGACCCAGTGAGAACAAGTTTGCTAGTTTTCATATACCCTCAAACTCCTCAACTTTTCTCAGGCATGGAATTTTGCAAGTTTTAAATTTTGCAAAGTTTAAATCATGCCATTTCACTGTTAACAATATATATATATATCATTGCTGACATTTTCTTACTGAAGCAGATATATTTAATGTATCTTTGTTCTATGTAATATATCTATACTATATTATACATATGTGTACCTAACTTATAATACATTTAAAATACTTTCTTGGCCTGGGCCAATTGCTTCAGCGGTAGAGTGTCATCCCAGTGTGTGGAAATCCTAGGTTCTTTTCCAGGCCAGGGCACACAGGAGAAGCACCCATCTGCTTCTCTATCCTTCCCCCCTCCCCTTTCTCTCTGTCTTTCTTCCCTTTCATCAACCAAGGCTCCATTGAAGCAAAGTTGATCTGGGCTCTGAGGATGGCTCAGTGGCCTCCACCTCAGGCACTAGAATGGCTCCAGTTGGAATGGAGCAATGCCCCAGATGGGCAGAGCTTCGCCCCCTACTGGGCACTGAGTGGATCCAGGTAAGGTACATGCGGGAATCTGTCTCTCTGCCTCTCCGCTTCTCATTTCAGAAAGATACAAATAATAATAATAATAATAATAATAATAATAATAAAACACTTCCTTAATTGTCTATTCTTATGTTTCATCACCTGTAAAATAAATACATATTTACTTAGAGGAGGTCTTCTCTATTCTGACACATTTTTAGACAAAAATTTTAATTTTCTTAAGATATTTCTTCAAAGTAGGCATGTATAGTTCTCATGTGAGTGATATAAAGTCAATAATAATTTTTGATATATTCAAAGCACAATAAATAATGTGTTCAACTTCTTGTATAAGATAATTCAATAAGTAACATCCTCCTATTTGTTTAATATCTTATGTACTTTTCAACAGGATCGACTTTTTGTCCTGCTTTTCTGTCTTTTACTGTGAAGTTTATTCTCACTATGTCTTCCTTTAGATACTTAATGCTATAAATTTACAGACATTTAAACTCAGAGAATGTGATATGTTTTGTTATTTATAATATAACAATCTATATCTATAATATAGTCATAATTTATTATGGCTGTTAGTCATTAAAGGTATTATTCCTAAATGTTTTCTTATTTTTGATTATTTTCAAATTTAAAAGGAAAACTCAATAATTTATTGATTCTAGTGATTATATAAAGAGATTAGTTTTAACATTAAATTTTAAACATTATGAGAAATACTTGTATCTCAGCAATGATATATGTGCTGTGATATTTTCTACACATGCATTGGAAAGAGTCATCTTGAACATTTGATTTAATGCCTATGAAATATAGTTAATTAAATGTAATTACAGTGATATAGAGCAAATGCATTACAGTAAAGTGTGTATATATATATATTTATATAGGTATGTACTTTTGTAGCCAGATATAGTCATTTATTTTTGCTTTCCCAAGTTATATAATATACACCATGGTGTGAATCAAATTCTTATGTTTTTATTAAAACAAAATGATAATTTTTTCTTAGCAACAGAATCCACAAAGGCACTCAAGTAAAATTTTAAAGTTATAAAAAATGTTAAATGAAGTCAAGGGTTCAGGGAGGTTAATTAGTGAAGGTAGATTTGGGCATAACAATTAAAGTCTTCTCAAATAATAGATCAAAGTGATGCTTTCAAACTTCAGGCTACCTCAAGAATATAAGGGAGATCAGTTTAAAATAAAGATAACCAGATGCCAACTTCAGAGATTTTGAGTCATTACCAATGTGGTCACACAATCGTACCTTAATCTGTTACTCAGATGATTTTGATGCACTTTGACCAAAGCCTTCACATTTGACTCAGTAATATGTTTTTGAAGTTAAACTTGAATAGCAGTGGGGATATATTTTGGGTTAAGAACAAAGCCTTCTCAGATGAACTGTGTGGTTTCACAACTTTCTGTTGTTTCATGCCTATAAACTAGAATGGTAAAAATAGTACCTGCTTCCTAGGGCTTTTGTAAAAAGTAAATGAATTTATATACCTAACTTAGTTCAGAACAGTGTTTAACATAGTAAACCCTCAATAAACATTAGCCATTACTAGTTAATGAATAATGATGTTAATTAATATACCATAAACTAGAAATGGCTTATTTACATCACTGATACATGTGACAATCAGAAAGTTATTTTTCACCTGTCCAGGCAGTGGTGCAGTGGATAGAGCATTGGCTTGGTACACTGAAGACCCAGGTTTGAAAGCCCAAGGTCACCGGCTTGAGCTAGACTATGTGACCTGAGTGCTGGATCACTGGCTTGAGCATGGGATTATAGACATGATCCCAAGTTCGCTGGCTTTAGCCCAAGGGTTTTTGGCTTTAAGCCTAAGGCTGCTCACTTGAGCAAGGGGTCACTGGCTCAGCTGAAGCCTCCCAGTCAAGGCACATATGAGAAAGCAGTCAATGAATAACTGAAGTGTCACAACT
This sequence comes from Saccopteryx bilineata, assembly GCF_036850765.1. NCBI lineage: Eukaryota > Metazoa > Chordata > Mammalia > Chiroptera > Emballonuridae > Saccopteryx > Saccopteryx bilineata. Next base: position 67,531,035 of record NC_089495.1, on the reverse strand, counting down.
ATGAGTTGATGCTTTGCATCTGTCTCCCTTCTTATCTATCTGACCTTGTCTGTCTCTCTCTCTCTCTTGCTTTAAAAAAAAATGTTATTTTTTAAATTTAAAAGTGTTTTCAAAACAATTTTGAAGTGAATCTTTTTAAAAGACCCCTATAATGATGTACATGTTTTGTGATAATGTAAAATTGGAAAGCATAGAGTTTATTTTGACATAAAACATGTTCATAGTGTATATTAGACTCTGTCGTAAGGTCTCATTTCAAAGATCCATATTGGACCCTTGCCAGTTGGCTCAGTGTTAAAGCATTAGCCCATCATGTGGGTTTTCTGTGTTTGACTCCTAGTCAGGGCACACGAGAAGTGCCATCTGCTTCTCCACCCCTCCCCCTCTTGGTTCTCTCTTTCTTTCTTCTCCTTCTGCAGCCATGGTTGGAGAGAGTTGGCCCCAGGCACTGAGGATGGCTCCATGGTCTCCACCTCAGGTGCTAACAAGAGCTCGGTTGCTGAGCAATGGAGCAAAGCCCCAGCTGGGCAAATCATCGCTCCCTAATGGGCTAGTCAGATGATTCCAGTTTGAGTGCATGCAGGAGTTGATCTCTGCCTTTATTCCTCTCACTGAATAATAATAATAATAATAATAATAATAATAACAATAATAATAATAATAAAGGATCCATATTGAATATAATATCATATAAGACCAAAATATATATGTTTATTATTTTATCATATTTTTATATGATGTTATCTATCATTGACTCTAATGATACAATAGTTCCATCTGCATCGAGGAACTTTTATTGTGAAAATTCATTTTCATTTACACACTGTCTTTTCAATAACAATTGCAAGTGAGGTTACTATAAAAAAAAGGCCAGTAAGTAGACAGATGATAGATAGATAAATGATAGATAGATAGACAGATAGATGATAGATACATAGAAACAGGACAGAAAATCCACATTCTTATATCCTGCTTGCCAAAGTTTGCCTTTATAAATATTATAGTGAAGATAGAAGAAAAACTGAGCATCTAATATTTTCCTAATCTTTTCTGAAATCAGTATTAATATTGTGTCTATCATATTATAATTTATACCTGGAATTTTAAATTTGAATATAAGCAATTAGATGACTATTAAAGTAATTTTTTTTTTTTTTTTTTTTTTTACAGATAGAGAGTCAGAGAGAGGGATAGATAGGGACAGACAGACAGGAACAGAGAGAGATGAGAAGTATCAATCATCAGGTTTTCATTGCGACACCTTAGTTGTTCATTGATTGCTTTCTCATATGTGCCTTGACCATGGGCCTTCAGCAGAAGGAGTAACCCCTTGCTCGAGCCAGAGACCTTGGGTCCAAGCTGATGAGCTTTTGCTTGAACCAGATGAGCCCACACTCAAACTGGTGACCTTGGGGTCTTGAACCTGGGTCCTCAGCATCCCAGTCCGACGCTCTATCCACTGCATCACTGCCCGGTCAGGCAAAATATTTTTAAATGAATTTAAGGGGTAAACAAAAAAAATATATCATCAATGAAATGATAATTATTTCTTTAGAATTTTTAAAAAATTTTCTTGTGCATCTATGATAATGAAGAGAAATATCATTTTAAGTATAAAAATACTATCTACTCAATCTAGAACTGCATAAAACAATATAAAATTTCACCAAAACACATGTTTTAAATAACGTACACTATGCTTAGTCACTTAATATGGTTGAGAATAATTATATTTTAAAATATATCTATTGAGACCTCCAAAAATACAGATAGAATTGAAACTATTATAAAATATTCAACATTATATAAAAACTAGAGATCAAAAGAACTCTCTCAACTATACTGCAAGTTTGAGTTGATGTTTGGTGATAATATTTATTAATAAACATCTATTCAAATAAATTATTATGCCACACTTTTGTAAGGTAATTATAGGTCTTTTTTGAATAACTCACAGAAACCTTTCAATATCAAAATTCTATATTGTTCAGCATAATAAGCTATCTAGGTAAAAAGGTTTCATTTTAGTGTATTTAAAGATATTTGGCCTGACCAGGCAGTGGCACAGTGGATAGACCGTCAGACTGGGGCATGGAGGACCAAGGTTTGAAACCCTGAGGGCACTGGCTTGAGTGCAGGCTCATCCAGCTTGAGCATGGGATCATAGACATTACCCCATGGTCACTGGCTTGAGCCCAAAGGTCACTAGCTTGAAGCCAAAGGTCACTGGCTTGAGGCCAAAGTCCCTGGCATGAGCAAGGGATCGCTCTGTTCTGCTCTAGACCCCTGGTCAAGGCACGGTCAAGGCACGTATGAGAAAGTTATCAATGAACAATGAGCCACAACAAAGAATTGATGCTTTTTTATCTCTCTCCCTTCCTGCCTGTCTGTCCCTATTTATTGCTTTCTCTCTGTCACACACACACACACACACACAAAACTTTGAAGTTTGTTATTATTTTGTTTGTTTTATATATTGTATATTTGTTTCAATTCAGTTTACTCACAAAAGAAATATCATATAAAGAAATAAAACAACAAAGTCAAGTTGTATGAGTCTCGCTCATTATGCACTGTAGTTCTCTAAGCAGCATGCTTTGCATCTTGATCCATTGGAGCTGCTAAAGAATCTGTTTAAGCACAGGTTTAATGAGCTCCACAAAGAAGTTTTATTTGATTTCTCACTTGGAGATTTCAGAAATTAGTGTCATTGAAACACTGTGAAACAGAATCAGACCTCTAGTTACACTGTGAAACATAAATGAGAGTTATTAAGATATTCAAAAAAGAGAATAAAACATTAATAAATCCCTAGGACATTATTACTTATTTCTACTCACTCTCTTTAGAACATTCCTGATACCCAGGTATAAACAGAACTACTGCCTGTAGCAGTGCAGGCTCTCTCATCCTGTGCCCACTGTTTTTAAAATCCCTTTATATCTTTAATTATAGCAAATGTCTATTCCTTCTGTCTATTAGTGTTTTGTTTTTTTGGGTTTTGTTTTCATTATGCTGCCATTTTCCTCTAGGCTGCTTCCGCAAGTGCTCCTCTCCATTCAAAACTAGTAGGAAACAGTTTATACTTCCTCAGGCTAGCTCTTTAAGGAAACAATTAACACAACAGAGATGTTCTAAAAACATATTTTTGTTTTCCTTTTTTTAAATGTTTTCTCATTTATTCTTGGGGAGGAGAGAGAAGGGAAACATAAAAATATTCAGCTTTGTTAAAAATAAACCTTAGTTATGTCGATGTTATTATGAATTGTTATGAGCCTAATCAATGGATATTATTTCTCCCATCTCTCTAGATTATTTATGTATCATGAGGAATTGCCTCAAACTCTAAATTTCAATTAACACAAAAGGAAGATTAAGAGTAGTTGGAGCTTCTAACATCAAAATAGATGATGGATAGTCCAACTGCATTTTTTTGTTATTATAATGTATGTGCCACAAAGCTTTTCCTGGCTCTCCTTTTTTTTTTTTTAAAGATTTTATTTTATTTATTATTTTTAGAGCGGAGAGAGAGAGCAAGAAAGAGAAAGAAGGGAGACATAACATAGGAGGAGCAGGAAGCATCAACTCCCATATGTGCCTTGACCCGGTACGCTCAGGGTTTTAAACCAATGACCTCAGCTTTCCAGGTCGATGCTTTATCCACCGCACCACCACAGGTCAGGCTCTCCTGGCTCTCCCCTTGTTACCACACAGCTGATAGGCAATCTAAGTGCGTTAATACTTAAAGCTAGTATAATTAAGTAAACAACCAAAAAATGAGTATGGCTTAAGCAAAATAAAAGTTTTTAATATACTATAATGAGTGAATATTTTCAGTCAGAAAGCTGATCTTAATGCAGTGATTCAGGAACCAAGGTCCGTTCGTACTATGGTTTCACCATCCTTAGTGCAAGAAGGTTAATAAAAATACTCTCTTCTTAAAATCTTTGATCTTCTGTCTTCTCTCTTTTGTCTTGCTCCCTCCCTCTCTAGCCTTCTGACTTGCTTATCTTTGATGAAGCAAGCTGTGATGTTCTGGGCTGCCACATGTGAAGCTCTTCCTGGCCAGTTACTGAGAGTGTCCTCCTGCCAACCTGCCAAGACGAACTGAATCATGTGTCCAGCCACATGAACGAGTTTAAAAGCAAACTCTCTTCCTGTCAAATCTTGGGAAGATACTGCAACCAGCCAACACCTGGATTGAAACCCTATGAGAAACTCACAACCAGAAGATTCAGGTAAGTCACACCCACATTATTGACCCTCACAAACTATAAGAAAATATTTATTTGTCACTTCAACTTTTTTAATTTGGGAGTAATTTGTCATTCATCAGGAAAAATAGGAGAGACACTTTTGGTAAACATCAAGCAATATCAACCATAAACATGGTGAACTTAGAACAAAAGTTAACTTAAAGAATGCCTTAATATCACTACTATTCATGATGAGATAATATATTATATATATATATAAATTAGACTTAATTTTATTTATACTTTATCACAATAAAAATGTATAAAAGTTTTACAACTAAGATATATGACAATCATTTTTCTTTATATGACTACTGAATGTTAAATCAGATTTTATTTGAAATATATAAAAATAATTTTAGTCATATATTACTTTTACAAATTGTTCGAATGCTTTTATTGTTTTCATGTTCAAATAATTAACAATTTAACTATAATTTGGTAGTTTCTTTATTTTTTTTTCTTCTTCATTTCCAAGTGAGAGGAGGGGAGATAGAGGGACAGATTCCTGCATGCAAAACTGGGATCCAACTGGCAATCGCCTCTGGGGCTCATGCTCCGCCTACCTAGGGCCATGCTCTCAACTGAGATTTTTTTAATGCTTGAGATGGAGTCTCCACAAAACCATCCTCAGTACTAGGGCTGATGCACTTGAACCAATTGAACCAAGGCTGCGGGAGTGGAAGAGAGAGAGAAAGAGAGAAGGGGAGGAGGAAGGGTGGAGAAGCAGATGGTCGCTTCTCCTGTGTGCCCTGACCTGGAATTGAACCCACAATATCCACATGCCAGGTCAACACTCTACCACTGAGCCAACTGACCAAGGCTTTATTTTGTAGTTTCTTATGAAGTCATACCCAATACAAACTGGATAATCTAAATTTTGGATTGAGTCTTCTTTCTACAGTCCAATAGTTGTCCCTGATTCTCAATTGCATGTCATTATATTTATAAGACTTTTATTTAGACCTTTCATTATATGACATTCATTTAGGCCTCTTAAATGCCTTTTATTTTCCCAGTCTTAAAGTGCAAAGACACCCATGCCATTATCTAACTTCAAAGTCTTTTAATGAGATACAGCAAATTAAACTTTCAGTATTTAATGTACATGACTCTAATGATTTTAAATCTGGTTGACAAATCCACCTAGTTGACAAAAAAAAAAAAAATTTAACTTGGTTTGAATAAAAAATTATACTATTTTAACAATTTATAACAGTTAATAAAATCCTCGAGTAACAGTCATTCATCCTTGTTTATCTATCTGGATTGAGATTGGATTAAACTGCAATACAAAGTTCATGTCATAATAGACCTGATTTTTGTAGATTCCATTTGTAATTGCCATATTTCTTTGCCTATTATTTAGATTATTTTCAACATTATTCTTCCGATCAAACCAGTTAAAATATTTTTGTATAAGATTTATAGCCTGAACACCTAGTTGTATATTAATTACTTTTAGTTTGTTACATGTATTATCAAAAATTATTGTTAAAGATGGTCCCACTTTTACTGTTAATAATCAGATTGTCAGATTTATAAGTCTCACTCTAGAACCCAGAGCACATCTTGTTATATTTTTCACAAAAATAAGTGATCTGTCTTACATATGGCAAAAGACAAAGGACCATCCCTGTTTTCTAAAATCCATCTGTTTTTAAGTATATGCATCATTCTAAATTTATCTAAATTCTGAGACCTTCAAGAATTTTACATGAATCATTTCTATTCTCACCAATATCCTGTTGTACATAAAAAGTCAACTCCCCCTCTTTATTTTCCTATATTCAAAATGTTTTTTAAAAGCTTTCTTCTGATGTTTTTTTCTTAGTTGTTTTTGTTTTGATTATTCTACTTCATATCAGTGGGAATAGGGGGGAAAAAAAGATAAATTAATTTAAAAAATCTATAATGCCTAAGTAGAAATACACTCTCCTGAACCTTAAAGTTTCATCACCAAAGACCATGAGAGTCTAAGGCACATCTAATAACATTGAACCTTTTTTACAGATAGAACAATCAATTTTTAAGTTCCTTTCTATTAATATATTTAGAGCTCTTATTTTATATTCTGTAATATTATATTTTTAACCAAAAAGTAATGACTAGTTCTCTTATGCACAGCTGTAATATCCCTAATTTGCTCATTTAAAGAAAGCTCGGAGGCTTTGGCTGGTTGACACAGCAGTAGAGCATTGACTTGGTGTATGGAAGTCTCAGGTTTGATTCCCAGCCAGGGCACATGGGAGAAGCACCCATCTGCTTCTTCACCCTTCTTCCTCTCCTTTCTCTCTATCTCTTTCTTCTCCTCCTGCAGCAAAGGTTCCATTGGAGCAAAAGGTGTCTCAGGTGCTGAGGATGGCTCCATGGCCTCCACTTCAGGTGCTAGAATGGTTCTAGTTGCAAAGGAGCAATGCCCGTGATGGGCAGAGCATTGCCCCCAATGGGTTTTCCAGGTGGATCCTGGTTTGGCTCATGCAGGAGTCTATCTTTCTGCCTCCTCACTTCTCACTTCAGAAAAATACAAAAAAAAAGAAAGAAAAGAAAAGAAAGAAAAAGGAAACCTAGAACCTGGACATTTTCCTTGTGTGCATAAACAAAGAAAATTAAAATAATATTTAATTTAATTATTTTGAATTCTAATTTTATAAGTGTTTTCTTAATCATATTACATAAATAGATACACATTCACAATAAAGTTATATACAAACCCAAAAGTAGGAAAGCTTTACTCTCATAGCACATTGAGCAGATATTTTGTTAGATTTTTCCCCTAATCACTCCATTGTCATAAAAAGAATAGGATAAAAGAATATCTCAGAAAATGAAAAAAACTCTTCATGTCAAACCAAAGGTCAAGAGAATTTTTTATAAGAACATCAGATAAAATTTTTAAATTCTTTGCTCAGTAATTTAGAGTTTCTTGGAAAAGATTTGACTTTTGAAGTGCAGTTTTAATCGTAATTTTAGAAATAATAGTATTATGACATAAAAAATCTTCAGTACAGATAAGAAGCTCTCCCTTTTTATTCTTCTTTAAAATGTCAATGAGAATTTAATAGATTTTACATTCTCTCAGATCAGAAGAGTATCTTAATATAACTTCTCAGTTCTAAGTATTCTTTTAATTCTGTAATATATGGTCTCAGGAGCACCTTATCTTCAAGAATATTCTTCAATCACTATTCTTTTACAAAAAGCCCATCACTGCCATGAATCTTACTAAATGACAACATTGATGGTCACAAAGAATTAATATGATACTTTATTGACCTAATTGAGCAACTAAATAATGCTATTTATAAGAGATAAAATTATGTAAACTTTGGTTATTATAATGTAGTTAAATGAGCAAATTATAAATGTTTATAAGTAATTTATATCATAGTATATACACTCATATATCTTTCCATACAGTGTTTTGAACTTGGTATAATGTCAGTTAGGAAAGTGGTAAAGGCCCTTAAGAAAAAACTTTAATAAAACAATATAAAAGTTTCAATACTATGATAACAGACTATCTTTCTTCTTTAAATGGTAAGATCATCATAATATTTACCATCATCTCTGGTGTACCCATTTAATTAGGACAACTTATTTAAGTCAGTAATTAAGAATGAACTAGGCTCTAACTATAGACCCACTAAAGTATGGTGAGGGAATAAATAAATTAATTCTAAATCAAAAGAGTCATTCTTTATTTTAATAATGAATCCTAATGTCTTATTCTGACATGTAACAAATTAATTTTATAAAATATTTACTAAATCCTGAATGAAAAATAATTAACATATCTAAACATTACTTCAAATATACTTGTGGAACACTACATCTTTATTGTTGGATTTTCAGAAATCCTTGAAGAGACAACAGAAAATCAAAGCAGAAAACACTGTTTAATAGAATAGTCCTACCTTATCTGTAGTTTCACTTTCCACAGTTTTAGCTACCCACTGTCAACCTTGGATCAAAAATATTAAATGAAATATTCCAAAAATAAACAATTCTTAAGTTTTAAATTGTGTGCCAGTCTTCTTAGTGTGATATATCTTCCACAGTCCCACTCCATCTTGTGGGGGATGTGAGTCATCTCTTTGTCTGGACTATCCATGTTGTATATGCTGCCTGCTCCTTAGTCACTTAGTAGCCTTCTCAGTTATCAAATTGATGTCAAGGAACTGAAGTGCTTGTGTTCAGGTAACCTTTATTTTACTGAATAATGGCCCCAAAGCACAATAGTAGTGATGCTGGCAATTTGGATAAGCCAAATGGAAGCTGTAAAATACCTCTTTTCATGAACAAGTGTGTATGTATATGAAAATACATAATACGTATATATAGGTTTCAGTACTATCTGCAGTTTCAAGTATTCACTGTGGCTATTGCAATCTACTCCCACATAGACAAGGAGAACTGTTGTATTTACTACTAGCATCCCATGAGTAACACAGACACATTAAGTGATAGAAAAAAAAGTTACAAAAAAGTTGAAAAGAGCAAACAGGAAAATATGAGGAACAAAGGAAATACTGCAGCAAGCAGCTACTAGCCCTATGGTTAATGGAAATAACAAAATGAGAGAAACAGGGATCGAAAGGATTAAGACAATCAGAAGAAAACATGGAAATAGGGCTTGGGCTTTGCCATAGACTGAATATTTGTTTCCCTCAAAATTCTGAGGTTTTAACATAATCCCCAATATAATGGTATTTGGAGGTGGTGACTCTGAGAAGTGATTAGGTCATGAAAGTGGTGACCTCATAAATGGAATCAGTAACCTTATAAAAGGACACCTTAAGGTCCTACCTTGCCCCTCCCATCATGTGAAAACTCAACAAGAAAACCCTGTCTATGAACCAGAAAGTGGGTTCCTCTCCAGACACCACTCTGCTAGAGGCATGATCTTGGAGTTCCCAAACTTTAGAACTATGAGAAATTAATGTAGTTTAATATCTGTACAGTCTCTGGCATTCTGTTACAGGAGTCCTAATAGGCTAAGACAAGCTGTGCCAGATGGTTGCTTTGGGGCTGTGAGGATGATAGTAGTGAAGACCAGGTCATAGTGAAGACCAGGATGTAAGCTCTGGTTCTCATAAGAAACTGCAAGCAGCTCCAGCTCCCCTGAATATTTTGGCTAGTTTAACCTTTTTTAACCTTTGTCCTGAGGCACTTCTAGGTCAGGTACCCAGAAAACTGCCTTTTAGGGCATGGGTTAGCAAACACAGCAAGCTGACATCACCACACTGATGTAATGGTTGATATGATAGTGGCTCCACACCACTATTGTTCTCAAGCCCTATATCTACCCACAGCAGCCTTGTTGGGAGGAGGAGGAAATGAGAGATGGGAGACATCAGAACTCAGGAGACTTGAGAGTTGAACACTGAGGAGACCTGGGAGAGGAACAGAAGTAGCAGAGACAAAGCAGCAATAAAGCATTAGAAAATGTACCACCTTGCCTTTGGCTCCTCATGCTTTTCTTCACCTTAGAGATTTCACCATCTAAATCATTCTCATGGAGAAGATGTGAGTCTATAGGGGTGTAATGGAAGTGCTTGGAGGCTGGAGCAATAGCTAGCGTGAAGTGCTGATGCTGAGGAGAAGCTCACAGGTATGACAAGCAAACCAAAGTGAAGCATTCTCTTCTGATTTCCAATATTCATCACTTGTCTACTATGAATACAATCTAAAAAGAAGCAAGCTGGCAAAAAGAGCCTGTACCATGTATCATATTTTGTCGAATTCCAGTCTTAGTTTCAAAAATCTGATTATAGATGGGTAGACCAACCAACTGATATTGAGAAAGAGTACCTAAAAACTGGTACAATTACCATTTAAATGTTTCTAGAGCTAGGCACCAGTGTTTAGGTATTATCAATTCCCCACAATTTGATTAGTCTCAATTTTAGCTAATTTTTTTTAACACATTTTATTTTTCTTTTCCTCTTCTGGATGGCTGTGTTGAATTTGAAAGTTGGAAGAGGCATATTTAACACTGAGGGGGAAAAGACTATTTTTTCCACAATATTCCACAAATTTGAGGTACCCATCCCCTCTATTCATACACAGATTTGTAGAATAAATCAGTCAAACCCTTTGAGGTTTAGGTAGCTATACTTAACAGCTTAAGCATAGCCTGAGTAACTTCATCTCTGTCTAAGCTTTTCAAGACTCATGTATACTTGCCAGATAAGGGTTGTTATGCATTACAAATGTTTACAAATAGCCTTCCAAAAAAATTCTGCAAATATTTCTGTATTATAAGGACAGCTAAGTATACAATTAAAAAATGTAGTTTGAGCCTAAATTTTGCTTAAAACCATACTGTTAACTGGGTATTTGAAGTTATAATTGTGTAGCAGTACAATGTTAATCATTCTGTTAATAGCAAAGATCTATTTAAGTCCTTGCTTTTATAGTTATTGTCCTTCACACTAAAGGGGTAAAGTATCACAAACTAGATGGTACATGATAGAAATACTGTACTTCCCTCTGCATTCTTTTTGCTCATTAGCAATTAAATTAATGAATTTTAAAATTTAAATTAGCATGGCAATAATACTTAGCAAAGAATGCAAAATACCCAAAAGTTATCAAAAAATATATATGAACTCAAATCTCTAGTATAATAAAAGATGCTGCATTGACATTCTCAGTCCTCTGAGTTTATTATTTACTCTTTTCAGCTTTTAAAAAATGATATTTTTGAAAGTTAATGTCTATATTGTGATATAAATAATTCCAAAATTGAGATTTAAAGATTATAGTTCAATAATTTCAGATAAATGTATTAATATATCAAAAATATTATTAATATTTAACATTAAAATATAAAAATTAACTTAATTTTAACATTTTGATAAAATCAGATTTTATTTTCCTCAGTTGTAGTGTATCTGCCCCACACCTCCACTGCCTCTTTACTACCAAATTATCAAAATATTTTTAAAATTATATAGAAATATTAATACATTATTCTTTTTAAAAATGCTGTTGACATCATTCAGTACAGCTACTTATCTTTCTCTGGCATTTGTCTTATTCATTCTCTATATCTCATCTCACTCATTTTCTTCTCTGAGCAGGGAATAACAGTGGTCAAGAACAGCACAGGTTATGACTTAGATGTCCAAGTTGAAATCTGTGTACCATAGTTTAGCCTCTCTTGATTCTTTTCCATATTTATTAAATGGGCATAATAATGACACCTACTGTATATGATAACTGTAACACTAAAAAATATGTGTTAAGTACTTAGAACATTGGAACATATATGTTAACTATAATCAGCCCTGTAAATGTTAGTATGCTCCAAGACTGCCATAAACTTTTTTTTCTTTCCATTTTTATACACTCCTACAAAACCATTTCCTTTGAAGCCATAGTTTCAATTGCTCTCTTTTCAATTGAATACTCCTTAATCTATATGTTCAATTCTAACTTGTCTTATGTATTACAATCCAAATTTTTGTTTTACTCAATACCTCTACTGAAAATCCAGCACGAAAATTACTAACTTGCAATTTTCCCTTTAAATATATTCCTTTTCTTTTGTGCCTTTATATGGTACTATGCCCCATTAAGTTGGTTAAGCCAGAATTCTGCTTGTCATTTTGACTCTTTTATGTCCCTGACTCCTTACAACCAGTTAATTACACATCTTTTCCATTTTAAATGCCAAAGGCATGTTTTATCCATTTGCTTCCAATGCTCTGATTTCCTATTAACTACCACAGGTTTTTAAAATAACTACAATAGTTTACATATTTAAACTTGCTCTCTTCTTACAAAGTAATCATTCAAAGAGATTTTGGTAACATTAATTTGATACAGTTATTGTCCTACATAAAATCCATCAATACCTTGCTATAACCCTTAGACTAAAATCAATATTTCCACATACCTCATAAAGCATTGATTTGCGTTCCTCTTGCACACCATGTTTCAACAATTTTAAACATGTGAAATTATTCAAGTAGACTATGGAATATTGCATTTCCTGAGATGACTGATATACATGTGACTGGTATTCCTCCTCATTAAGACATAATGCCTGGGGGAGCCTGCAACTCTTCAATCCAATATAGAAGAAGTGATCATATATGTCTTTTAAGGCTTAGCCAAAAATAAATAAATAAATAAAGCTACCACCTCTCCCTCTCTCTTTCTCTTTTAGAATGATCACCTATAGAATCTAGCCACCATAATGCAAGGAAGTCCAAAGAGTTCAACAGAAAGAAAATATGGAATGTCCAACAAGGATAAGAGCTGACATCCAGAAGTCCAAAGTCAGTAGTCTTCTCTACATATAAATCAAATATTCCTGATGCAGAAATCTATGAGTGTACTACGTGGTTGTTTATGTCACTAAATTTTGCTATAATTTTGTCATGCAGCTGTGGAAACAAGAATAAGTTCCCTAGGGACTCGCTTCCTTTTTCTAAATTTTTTTTTTCAGTTTCCTAATGTCTCAAATCAGATATCACCAGTAACAGCCTTTCTCTTCAACTAATTTTTATGTTACTCATTTCAATATAAATATTACCTGTTCTGGCCTTTTTTTTCTCTTAGACTATAATGTTTTCTACTACTGCATAATTCTCTATTTACCATTTTTCTGTTATCAAAATACTCTTCAAAATTAATGTAAATAATTCTTAACTTTTATTGTAATTTAAACTCAGTGATTGTAGAATATCTGTTTTTTATCATTATCCTTTTCTGTGAACAGTACATTTTGCAAACTTGTGGTATGTGCTGATCCAGCATTTTCTGTATTGACAACATAAGACAAATATATATGGCTATAGATCAGAGCCATGTCTCAATTCTGGCTATTTCTTGTATTCCAAAAGGTATTATATTAATTCTCAATCATATAACTCTGGTTTCTGTACAATTATAAAAATTTCCTCACTGAAACCTTGCAGGTAGTTATATCCCTCAATCTCTAGGAATCTCTTATTCTACCCAAGGACTGAATATTTTTCAGGATAATCCCAAGGCTCATGGGAAATAATATGGTATTGCTAAGCTATTTTTCAGCCTAGTTACCAAGAATCCTCTCAAATGATATCTAACTTTCAGAATTCTGAGTTAGAAAGATGATACTTACCCTCCATGGTTACAAACACTCTGAAATTGTCATAAAATCTGCAATTTTTTCAAAGATAATATGAAGATGGTTTATTTCACATGGTCTCAATTAAAATAAATGTTCTTATACTTACACATTCAGTAAATCACTTCCAGTGATTAAATAAATAAATAAATAATCTGTTTGAATTGCTGGGAGTAGAGAAATAATGTCTTAGTATTATTTGTTATTCTGAACTTTATCATTTTTTTCTTTGCTTGATTGACCATCATCTACATGGTGCTTTCTTGACATATATTATATGAAGCAGTCTGAAAAAATGTGTTTTTTCTCTAAAAATTAGAACTAAAATTCAGATTTGGGACTTGAAATCCCAAGATTATAGAAATATAGCAAACATACTTTTATAGGTACACTCAATATTAGTTTTGTCAAATACCCAAATTTCATTTGAAATCAATTTATGTTGTTAAACTTCATTTAATATGTATTGATAATGACACATTCCTTAATGGATCCATGTTTAAATGTATGATTTTTTAAAATCTATGTCTACAAATTACCTCATACATTGCAGAAAAATTATTAAGAATCTATATGTATTTTTTTCCATTTTGTATTATCAGTACATATTTTTTGAAAAGTAACTAATTTCAAGGCCAAACTTGATTTATTGTCTACTGTTTAAATTGCTTATAATAATCATTTAAATTGTTTTAATATTACTATGCTTATATGGATGTCAGAGATACAAGTTAAATATTTAAAATACAAACACACAAAAAACATACACATAAAATTATATAAAATATTAAATGCATAATTTACCTTTTTAAAATAATCAAGAATGATCTAGAAAACATGAGTTTAGATTTAGATCATTAAACATGTCCATCTCTCTTGGATGACAGGTGATACAAATAAAATTTCTGTAAGTCAGGACTTAGTGAGAGATTATGCAATTAATAGAATCTGTGATTTAATTTAAAAAGGTAAATTGATATTTTAACTTATTAATATAACTTCAAAATCCATAAAGAAAATTGAGGTGAAAAAGTCAAATCCATAATTATATTGAGAGATTTTGAGTCACTCTTTCAGAAATTGAAAAAAAAATAGACCAAAATTTAATAAACATTGAAACTTTGGACAAAACCTTTAACAAGTATGAGCCAACAGATGTGTAGAATTCTGCTTCTAAGCACTGAATTCTATACTTTCTTTTAAAGCATATAACAAAAAATTATAATACACTTGATCATAAAGCAAATATCAAAAACAAACAAGCAAAAGAACTAAAATTTTTAAGCGCACGCTCTTTGAAAACAATACAATTAAGACAGGCATAATAAACAAATAAAATAAATTTTTTCTTGTGTTTTGATTTATACTGAATACTTTAAAATAAGATTCATACTTCAAGATAAGATTAAGAATTATACTTCAAAATAAACTCTATGTTAAAAGAAAAATAAACTAAATTGATAAGAAACATAAAAGAAGGAGACCTGAAGATGGCAGCAGAGTTAGCAGACACACAGATGCCCAGCTCTCACCACCAAACTGGAATACAAATCAATTTAGGAAAAATCAGCATGAAAAACCAACTCTGGACTACAAGAACAGCTCTCAAAAACCAAGGAGCAAAGAAGAAGCACAACAAACCTGGTAGGGAGCGCCTGAATCTCCTCTGCTTACAGGAAAGGAGGGGGGGTGAGGCTGAGAGCCCAGAGGGGATCTCACTCCAGGGAAAAGAGCAGAAAATACTGCTCAAAGCCAATTGCCTGGTGACCAGGGAGTAAGGTGTGTTGAAAAGACATGCTTATTTCCCAAGTGGAAAGGAGGGAGAGAGGGACAGACTGTGAGGGGCTAAGAAATATAGGAGACAACCTAAAAAAAGCTGACTCATCTGTGCTGGAGGCGGCTACAGCTGGGAGAGGGACTAATCCTTCCCCACAAAACAGTACTGAATTGCTTCCAGATCAGAGATCTCCAGACATCTTTGCAGCTCCAATCAGTGCAAAAAGACACAGCTGAAAACAAGAAGTGGGGAGGAGGGGCAGTAACTCAGGTCTCCATGGAGATCTGAGATACACCTCCCCCTACTGAAGCTGAGAAAACACCCTGCCCCCAGAGAGATTAGTTGGTGGAAGAGGCCTGCAGAATCTCAGGTTACACCCATTGCATTTCCGGATACAGATTCAAGGAATCCCCCTGCTGAGATGAGTAAATGAGACTATCACCTGTTAAGAAAACAAACAAATCAAAACTTCAAAGCTGCCCAAATCTGAAAGTGGATTACAAATAATAGCTGATACCAACCCAAGAAGACCTAGAAATAACACAACTGAAAACTGGAGGCAGACAACACCAAGCCTAGACTCAACCAACTCTACAAACAAAACACCCAAACAGACAATGAGAAGACAAAATAGTGCAATCCAAATGAAAGCACAAGAAAAATCTTCAGGAGATGAACTGAGTGATATGGAAATAATCAAACTTCCAGATGCAGAGTTCAAAATAATGATTGTAAGGATGCTTAGGGATCTTAGAACAAAAGTGGATGGTCATTATGAAAACCTAAATAAAGAAATAGCAAGTATAAAAAAGAATCAGTCAGAGATGACAAATACAATATCAGAAATAAAGAGCACAATGGAAGGAATTAAAAACAGGTTAGAGGCCCTGGCCGGTTGGCTCAGCGGTAGAGCATCAGCCTGGCGTGCGGGGGACCTGGGTTCGATTCCCGGCCAGGGCACATAGGAGAAGCGCCCATTTGCTTCTCCACCCCCACCCCCCTCCTTCCTCTCTGTCTCTCTCTTCCCCTCCCGCAGCCGAGGCTCCATTGGAGCAAAGATGGCCTGGGCGCTGGGGATGGCTCCTTGGCCTCTGCCCCAGGTGCTAGAGTGGCTCTGGTCACCACAAAGCGAAGCCCTGGAGGGGCAGAGCATCGCCCCCTAGTGGGCAGAGCGTCGCCCCTGGTGAGTGTGCTGGGTGGATCCCGGTCGGGTACATGCGGGAGTCTGTCTGACTGTCTCTTCCCGTTTCCAGCTTCAGAAAAAAAAAAACAAAACAGGTTAGATAGAGCTGAGGATTGAATCAGCAAGTTGGAGGACAACTGGAGTGAAGGCATGAAAGCAGAGAAGAAAAAGAGAAGAGACTCAAAAAGTCTGAGGAAACTCTTAGAGAGCTCTGTGACAACATGAAGAGAAATAACATCTGCATCATAGGGGTTCCTGAAGAAGAAGAAAAAGAACAAGGGATAGAGACTTTGTTCAATCATATCATAGCTGAAAACTTCCCTAAATTAATGCAGGAGAAACTCTCACAAGTTCAAGAAGCACAGAGGACTCCATTAAAGAGAAACCCAAAGAAACCTACACCAAGACACATCATAATTAAAATACCAAAGCTAAGCAATAAAGAGAAAATGTTAAAAGCTGCAAGAGAAAAAAAAGCTATCACCTACAAAGGAGCCCCCATAAGGATGACATCCGATTTCTCAACAGAAACACTTGAGGCCAGAAGGGAATGGCAAGAAATATTCAAAGTAATGCAGAACAAGAACCTACAACCAAGACTACTTTATCCAGCAAGGCTATCATTTAAAATCAAAGGAGAAATAAAAAGCTTGCCAGACAAAAAACAACTCAAGGAATTCATTACAACCAAACCAATGCTGCAGGAAATGTTAAGGGGCCTGTTGTAAATAGATCAAAGTGGGAAAAGAATATAGTAAAAAAGGAATACAGCTTTAAAGAATAAAATGGCAATAAAGAACTACATATTAATAATAACCTTAAATGTAAATGGATTAAATGATCCAACCAAAAGACATAGGGTAGCTGCGTGGATAAGAAAACAGGACCCATACATATGTTGTCTACAAGAGACACACCTTAGAACAAAAGACACACATAGATTGAAGGTAAAAGGATGGAAAAAAACATTTCATGCAAACGGAAATGAAAAAAAAGCTGGGGTAGCAATACTTATATCAGACAAATTGGACTTTAAAACAAAGGATATAGTAAGAGATAAAGAAGGTCACTACATAATGATAAAGGGAGTAATCCAACAGGAAGATATAACTATTATAAATATCTATGCACCTAATATAGGAGCACCTAAATATATAAAGCAGACTTTGATGGATTTAAAAGGCGAGATCAACAGCAATACTATAATAGTAGGGGATTTCAATACCCCACTAACATCACTAGATAGACCCTCAAGAAAGAAAATTAACAAAGAAACAGCAGACTTATTGGACACACTAGATCAACTCGATTTAATAGATATCTTCAGAACCTTTCACCCTTAAGCAGCAGAATATACATTCTTTTCAAGTGCTCATGGTACATTCTCTAGGAGAGACCACATGTTAGGGCACAAAAGTGGTCTCAACAAATTTAAGAATATTGAAATCATATCAAGCACTTTCTCTGATCACTAGCCATTAGAGAAATGCAAATTAAAACCACAATGAGATAGATATCCCCTCACACCAGCCAGAATGGTGCTCATCAACAAAACAACACAGAATAAATAAGTGCTGGTGAGGATGTGGAGAAAAGGAAACCCTACTGCACTGCTGGTGGGAATGCAGACTAGTGCAGCCACTGTGGAAAACAGTATGGAGATTCCTCAAAAAACTGAAAATCAAACTGCCTTTTGACCCAGCTATTCCACTTTTAGGAATATACCCCAAGAACACCATAGAATGGCTCCAAGAGGAGAAATGCACCCCCATGTTTGTGGCAGCATTGTTCACAATAGTGAAGGTCTGGAAACAGCCCAAGTGACTGTCAGAGGATGAGTGGATTAAAAAATTTGGTACATATATACTATGGAATACTACTGAGCCATAAGAAATGATGACATCGGATCATTTACAATAACATGGATGGACCTTGATAACATTATACAGAGTGAAATAAGTAAATCAGAAAAAACCAAGAACTATATGAATCCATACATAGATGGGACATAAAAATGAGACTCAGAACCATGAACAAGAATGTGATGGCAACAGGGGTGGGGGTATGGGGGAAGGGGGAATTGGGAGAGGAAGGAGAGAGGGGTTGGGGGAGGGGAGGGGCACAAAAAAAACCAGATAGAAGGTGACAGAAGACAACTTGACTTTGGGGGAGGAGTATACAGCACAATCAAATGTCAAAATAATCTGGAGATGTTTTCTCTCAACATATGTACCCTGATTTATCAATGTCACTGCATTAAATTTAATAATAAAAATAAATAAATACATAAATAATAAAAAAGAAACATAAAAGTAACAGTATAAAATATAAATAAAAAATGGAAGAAAGTAAATTTTAAAAATATGACAGCATCAATAATCTAGAAGAAATGGATAAATTCCTAGAACAATACAACCTTCCTAGACTGAGTCATGAAGAAGCAGAAAGCCTAAACAGACCAATCAGCAGGGAGGAAATAGAAAAAACTATTAAAAATCTCCCCAAAAATAAAAGTCCAGGCCCAGACGGTTATACTAGTGAATTCTATCAAACATTCAAAGAAGACTTGGTTCCTATTCTACTCAAAGTCTTCCAAAAAATTGAAGAAGAAGCAATACTTCCAAACACATTTTATGAGGTCAACATAACCCTCATACCAAAACCTGGCAAGGATGGCACAAAGAAAGAAAACTACAGACCAATATCTCTAA
The DNA here is from genome assembly GCF_036850765.1 of Saccopteryx bilineata. Classification (NCBI taxonomy): domain Eukaryota; kingdom Metazoa; phylum Chordata; class Mammalia; order Chiroptera; family Emballonuridae; genus Saccopteryx; species Saccopteryx bilineata. The sequence goes on along the minus strand of NC_089495.1, from coordinate 67,511,984 downwards.
TGAATACAGATGCTAAAATACTAAACAAAATACTGGCAAACCGAATACAACAACATATTAAAAAAATAATACATCATGATCAAGTGGGATTCATCCCAGAATCTCAAGGATGGTTCAACATACGCAAAACGGTTAACGTAATACACCATATCAACAAAACAAAGAACAAAAACCACATGATCTTATCAATAGATGCAGAAAAGGCTTTTGATAAAATACAACACAATTTTATGTTTAAGACTCTCAACAAAATGGGTATAGAAGGAAAATATCTCAACATGATAAAGGCCATATATGATAAACCATCAGCCAACATCCTATTAAACGGCATAAAACTGAGGACTTTCTACCTTAAATCAGGAACAAGACAGGGTTGTCCACTCTCTCCACTCTTATTCAACGTGGTGCTAGAAGTTCTGGCCAGAGCAATCAGACAAGACAAAGAAATAAAAGGCATCCATATCGGAAAAGAAGAAGTAAAGCTATCACTTTTTGCTGATGATATGATCCTATACATCGAAAACCCGAAGGACTCCACAAAAAGATTATTAGAAACAATAAACCAATACAGTAAGGTCGCAGGATACAAAATTAACATACAAAAGTCCATAGCCTTTCTATATGCCAACAATGAAATATTAGAAAACGAACTCAAAAAAATAATCCCCTTCACGATTGCAACAAAAAAAATAAAATACCTAGGAATAAACATAACAAAGAACGTAAAGGACCTATATAATGAAAATTACAAAGCATTGTTAAGGGAAATCGAAAAAGATACAATGAGATGGAAAAATATTCCTTGTTCTTGGATAGGAAGAATAAATATAATCAAAATGGCCATATTACCTAAAGCAATATACAAATTTAATGCAATTCCCATCAAAATCCCTATGAGATTTTTTAAAGAAATGGAACAAAAAGTCATCAGATTTATATGGAACTATAAAAAACCCCGAATAGCCAAAACAATCCTAAGGAAAAAGAATGAAGCTGGGGGCATTACAATACCTGACTTTAAACTATATTATAGGGCCACGATAATCAAAACAGCATGGTATTGGCAGAAAAATAGACACTCAGACCAATGGAACAGAATAGAAAGCCCAGAAATAAAACCACATATATATGGTCAAATAATCTTTGATAAAGGGGCCAACAACACACAATGGAGAAAAGAAAGCCTCTTCAACAAATGGTGTTGGGAAAACTGGAAAGCCACATGCAAAAGAATGAAACTCGACTACAGCCTGTCCCCGTGTACTAAAATTAATTCAAAATGGATCAAAGACCTAAATATAAGACCTGAAACAATAAAGTACATAGAAGAAGACATAGGTACTAAAATCATGGACCTGGGTTTTAAAGAACATTTTATGAACTTGACTCCAATGGCAAGAGAAGTGAAGGCAAAGATAAATGAATGGGACTACATCAGAATTAAAAGTTTTTGCTCAGCAAGAGAAACTGATATCAAAATAAACAGACAGCCAACTATATGGGAACTGATATTTTCAAACGACAGCTCAGATAAGGGCCTAATATCCAAAATTTACAAAGAACTCATAAAACTCAACAACAAACAAACAAGCAATCCAATAAAAAAATGGGAAGAGGACATGAACAGACACTTCTCCCAGGAAGAGATACAAATGGCCAACAGATATATGAAAAGATGCTCAGCTTTATTAGTTATTAGAGAAATGCAAATCAAAACTACAATGAGATACCATCTCACTCCTGTTAGATTAGCTATTATCAACAAGACGGGTAATAGCAAATGTTGGAGAGGCTGTGGAGAAAAAGGAACCCTCATTCACTGTTGGTGGGACTGTAAAGTAGTACAACCATTATGGAGGAAAGTATGGTGGTTCCTCAAAAAACTGCAAATAGAACTACCTTATGACCCAGCAATCCCTCTACTGGGTATATACCCCCAAACCTCAGAAACATTGATACGTGAAGACACATGTAGCCCCATGTTCATTGCAGCACTGTTCACAGTGGCCAAGACATGGAAACAACCAAAAAGCCCTTCAATAGAAGACTGGATAAAGAAGATGTGGCACATATACACTATGGAATACTACTCAGCCATAAGAAATGATGACATCAGATCATTTACAGCAAAATGGTGGGATCTTGATAACATTATAAGGAGTGAAATAAGTAAATCAGAAAAAAACAAGAACTACATGATTCCATACATTGGTGGAACATAAAAATGAGACTAAGAGACATGGACAAGAGTGTGGTGGCTACCAAGGGTGGGGGGAGGGAGGACATGGGAGGGAGGGAGGGAGGGAGAGAGTTAGGGGGAGGGGGAGGGGCACAGAGAACTAGATAGAGGGTGGCGGAAGACAATCTGACTTTGGGCGAGGGGTTTGCAACATAATTTGATGACAAAATAACCTAGACATGTTTTCTTTGAATATATGTACCCTGATTTATTAATGTCATCCCATTACCATTAATAAAAATTTATTATAAAAAAAATATGACAGCATAATGACATTACAAACTGTTATTTGTGGCAATAGACAAGATTCTTTGAGGTATACATATTAAGGAATAAAGACCTATGGATTGGGACTGCAAAATATTTAAAAATATTACTAAATTCTCACTGTAGTTTAAACTACTTATGCCAAAATATTCTTATCATGAGAGAAAAAAAATATTTGTCCTTCAGATTATATTCTAGTTTTTGAGTCACTATTACAGAATACCAATCATGTGTTGAGGAGGAAATAAGTCAATATGAAGATTGGGTTGCAGGGGTGGAGTTTGAAACCATCCAAAATAATCAGCAAAGGGTGAATTTATTACAGATTTTAGAATAAGTAAGCAGATGTTCAGAGCAGAACCTTGCTGGGAGAAGGGAAAAAATCAACAGCACTTTAAGAGTAGGAGAAATACTGATTATAAAGTCTAAATTAACAAGCAGGTGTAGAAAGATATATTTGGAATATTAATTTGTGGTAAATTGATTACTTGAGAAATCAAGCTATATCTACATACTCCCTTACTGTCATTCTTTCAGCCTTCCCCCACCAACATGTCAGACAATGGGGTCTCCCATTTTCCTGAGAACCAGTGGCAAGAACCTCATTTTTAATTTCTAAATTAAGATAGTCCATAATTCCTAGTGTAGTATATTTATACCTTGGTCAAACAGATAAGAGATTTGAAGGAAAGTGTTAAGGTCAATTGTCTATCTGCCTTCCTTCACCCACAGTGGAAAGTTACATATCCCTTTGAACATGAAAGTGATGAATACAATTGAGAATTTAGAGACAGGGGCTGAAAGTGAGAAGTGGTGGCTCATGCTAGACCCCTGTCTCTGTTTCTCAAGGAGATTCTCAAAGGAGAAAAAGTAAAGAAGTAAAGGATATGTGAGATGGTCAACATAAAGTCTGAGAATGTCTTTGAGACAGAGAAACTACTTTACCATTTCCAGTTTTCATTTCAGTTCAGCAATCCCTTAAATATGTAAAATATTATCAGACTTGAGGTGCATTGGCAAATAAATACGTCATGTCTGCATGGATTTATCTGTGATAATAAACTGTCTAAAAAGTGAAGGTACATGACAGAGTCAGTGTCATACACCATTTGTACATAAAATACATATATGTCCTAGACAGATTAAAAGCCACCCTAACACTGAATCAGGTAGATATTCATTAATAAAATTTTCTCCAGAAGGCAGTAAAAACTTGAAGCTTCAAAGTATAAACTCATCAGAATAAGTAGTAAAGAAGGTCTAAAAGAATTTTGAATCTGTAACTGTTTTTGACAACTTTAAATCAATGAAAGAATTTATTGGAATGGAAAGAGAGAATATAAGAAGGAAAATATATGAAATTGTTTGTCCTAGGTAGAGAAGGGCTCACAGAAGTGTCTGTCATAGCTTTTCATTCACACAACTGAGCCTTATACAATACATTTTTATAGTGCTAAAATATTTTATAATACTAACCATATTTTATAATACTAAAAATGTTTTAATTACCCTTTCCAAGGAAGGAAATACCTTATATAGATGATGGATTAACCCTTAGGATATAAAACCCTTTAATATGGGTACCTGAATAATTTTTTTCATATGTGTCTAATTGAGAGTTCACTGAAGGCCAGCACATTTTGATGCACAATGATTCGTTTTTTTAAAACAAGGAAGTGTGAGAGGGAAAGTGGGGGAAAAAGGAAGAAAGGAAGAAGAAATTCTGACTGAACAAATGAGGCAAACATATTTTTGAAATGAGCAAGTAAACATCAGCAAAAAAAGAGTTCAGCAAGCTTAGTGATTTAAAGGGAGATATAAAGAATTGTGAGTACTTCATTAAAGGAGTGAAATAAAACCGAGTTTTGAAAGTGTAAAGCACAAACAGGCTTTCACATTAGGAAAAACTAGACTATTTAGTATTGATAGACAAAAGATTTTTAACCTACTATGGCATATATGGAACATTTCTTCTTCACAAAATCCACTAGCACCTAGGATTGGAGATAATTTGAAGGCAAGTTTCCACTCTCTTTACCCCCAAAGGTTTATACCTAGGAGCTGTCTGTTTCTGAATCTCTGGTGGCTTCCAAGTGAAAGGTAAAAGAATTATAATTAAGCCACAAAACCCTAGTTATGACAAGAAAAAAGTTTTATACCTCTTTGTAATTTCCTCAGTGAATCCAGAAGAATAGCAGGATAACATAAATAAAGAGCTAAGTTTTAAAAGTTACAATTATATTAAGGTGAACTGAGGGTGATCCTAATGAGAAGTGTCTTTCATCTAAATTCACAAATATAACAACATAATTATATATCTATTTTGTTCATTATCTCTGCTTAATACAGATTCATTGTAAACAGATGATGATTTATTAAAGTTTAATATATCATAATGTCAGTGTAGGTAGCTAGTTAAGGAACAGAACAAATGAAATCAGATGTTAAGCTTGATTCAATAGGAAGCTGAATTGGACATTAAGCCTGATTCATGCTATTATTGCAGGTTGAAACTCCAAACTTGCTCTGTCAAGACACATATGAGAACCCAACTATAGCTAGTGCTCTACTTACGACCATGATTGGTTCCGACAGACTGGTCGTAACATGATTTGGTAGTAAACTGAGTAGACTATATGTACAGTACTGTGAAATTATGTTATAAAAATCTTTAAGTCATACTTTATCATAATTTTCTTTCATCATTTTTATATATTATAATTTTCTTTGTTTATTTTATGCCATTTGTATCATCTTTACACCATTTTTGTTTTTTATTTTTACATTCATCAGGTTTAAGTAAAACACTGCATTACCAGTACAACTGGTTTAATATTTGCAAAGACAATTTCCTCTTGGTAGATATCTTAGGAAGAGTTTGATAAAAAATATCCAAGACACAAAACACAAATTGCTGTACCGAGTCTGGGATGACAGTTGAAATGGTGCACACGGAGATGGTAGTGCTGCCAGAAGCTGGTCCGCACTGTCATACACCCATCTGGACAACGCTGAGCTGCCAGATGTGGAGCAGTCGTGGCTAGTGATTGTGGTGGTAAAGTCGAATGGTTCTAAGTTGCATAGGTCGTAAGTCTATCAATATTTGTACTATGAGTTGATGCTTCCTGCTCTCTCCCTTTCTCTCCTTTTTCCTCTCTTTCTCTCTTCTCTCTACAGAAATCAGTAAATAAAATCTTTTTTAAAGAAAATCTGATTCACTGGGCAGGTAAATCAGACTTTAAGCTAGATCCACTAGGAAGCCACAGCATTCACAGTTTCCCAAGGGGACCACCACATTCTCTGCTGAGGGGACTAACATCTGAAGTGGACAGAAAAAATGGACTACCTGTCATTAGCTTGGATTATGATGGGAGGAATGAAAATGACAAGGGAAATTCCTTTGCTAGGCACATGTACAGTAGAAGCCAGATAACACAGCAGATCTTTGGGGCATACAGTAAAAACCAGAATGGTGACATAATGGGTTGGAGTTTAGCCTATGAAAACATTCAGATTGGATAAGAGCATGAAACTGAGAAGGTTCTGAAAAGGGATTTTTAAGAGAAGGGCCTAGAACAAGACATGGGAAACCCAAGGAGTAGGTTGTACATTTTGAAAGAAAGCCTGATCGTTTCCTGAACACCAAGAAAATATCAATATATGGAAAACTATCAAGGATCTCAGAGCAGTTGCTCCTGAAGCCTGCTCACCCTTCACATCCTGGAGGGTATATTATTTCTTTTCACCCTGATAAATCTTGCCACTACACTTAAACATCTTCTACACTCTGCCCTTTGAAATTCTCTTGACACTGCAAGGGCCCATTTTCAACAGCAACAATAATATATTTTAAAATATGCATGTGTTCAATGAAATACAGACCTTATAAAATCCTTAAGTTAATCACCCGAGAAATATTTTAAACTTTCACTGCCTATAGGTCCCTAAATGCCAATGAAAATAAAAGATTAAAGTTTTACAGTATTTAGAAAAAAAGTTGATTGTAACATATATATTCATTTAGCAATCACTCTTTGGAGCATAAACTTGACTGAAATAAACAATGAGTTTGGTGATATGAGAAAAAAAGATAACAATACAGTGGTACCTTGAGATATGAGCAGACCAACATATGAACTTTTTTAAGATACGAGCTGTGATTTGGTCTGTATTTTGTTTGAGATAAGAGCGAAATTCCGATATATGAATCATGATTTGGGAAGCTGCCGCAATTTTACTTTTCTTTAAAGTAAAGAAAATGAAGTTTTAGTTTACATTTAGTGTTAAGAAAGTGCAGTTTTAGTTTACGTGTTTACAGTGCCTGCATCCTTCCTCCCTCCCTCCTCCTCCATCATTCACCTCCGTTAGCCACACTCATCTGTCTCCAAGGTATGAATACAATACAAAATAACACTTTTTTTTCTTTTATTTCATATATTTTGTTATGTATTGGTAAAGTATACATGTGTGTTTCTTAATTAAAAAATGTCTTTTTTATAATTTAGGATGGTTTGGGGATGTTTCACATGGCTGGAATGGATTAAATCTATTTCAGTTATTTTAAATGGGAGAAATTTTATATATGAGTTTACTGACTTACAAGCTCAGTTACAGAACAAATTAAACTCGTATCTCAAGGCACCACTGCAAATACTGTGAGGTCGGTTGGCAATGGGGGAAGGTTAGGTGAGGAACCAGTCCCGGGAACTTTGGCTGGAACTGCCCACATCCATGCACGCCAAAAGAAACTTCCCAGGAACACTTTGAAAAAGAACAACTGTCTGTCAGCCAATAAAATTTCGCCGCATCATATTAACTCAACCACCCTAATGACCCTATAAATTACCCCCACACAGATCCCCCCATGCAACTTCTCTGGCCCCCACCTCGCAGACCAGAAAACATCATCTGGGAAGTGCTCTACTAAATAAAGCTTTTGCTATTCCACATTTCACGGCTATGCCCCTCCTTCTTTCTCAGCGGGGAAAATACCCTACAAATACCTGACATATCCATCCAGTCAGCACTTGTTTAGAAAGAAAGTTATCTGGTACTATAGTAAATCTTACAACAATATGGTGAATACAACAGAGTCTCAAATGTAATCAGCGTAGGTTTGGTAAGATCCCAATACTTATTTGTTTGATGAGTGAATCCACTTAAGTTTGAGTTATGTTTACATCACTGTTATATTTTATTTTTGCAAGACTCATAATTTACCTAAGCCTCAGTTTCTTCTACTCTAAAATGGATTAATAGCACTTATCTGCAGAGTGGATATGAGGACTATAAAAAATATGGTTGTATAAAAAGTAAAAAAAAAGATTTATAAAAGTAATTAAACACTAAAAAGTAATTTTTTCCCTCGTTGTTTTTTGGAGTACTGGAAATGTGGCTAAATTATTGGTCTTTATAGATAGTAACTTAACTTAATGAAGTATTGTTTCATTTTTAATTTATTGCCTTATTGTTTATTTGATATTTTATTTATTAATAATTGGGCAGATAAAATATATTATGCTCACTTTGTTAAAGACGGCGCTACCCACATGGAAGCCCATTGCCCAGGTGATATTAATGTGTGTTGGGGGTGGGCTGTGGGCAGGCAAGATGCTTGTAGCCTGGCGCTTGGTTTTAGGACTAAGCCTTTCCCACCCTCTTTGATGTGGGGTGGTGCAATCCCATCATGCCTCAGATAAGTGACTTTGTATTAGAGACTTCCTTATTTTGTATATTGGATTAAAGGTTTGGATTTCTACACTATAAAATGGAGGCAGAACGGGAGCTTGTTCTCTCGGTTCCTGAAATTAGCATTAGAGAGCAGAGCAGACAAAGGCCATGTGGAGGAGACCAGGAGAAGCAGCCAAGATGGTGGAGTCTGAGGGAGAAGCCAGTTTGTGCAGAGTTTGTGCAGGGAGAAGAAAGGAGATGGGAAACAGAGGTAAATAAGTCTGGTGAGCTAGAAACCTTTGATTCTAGGAAACTCAGATAAGTCAGTAGCTTTGTGAGCACTGAATGAGTGGGTTTTGGAGCCCAGTGTGTGTTTTACTTACCCTCCGGGTGCAAGCTAGGATTAAAGATGATGGCCCACCAGTTTTTGGCTCCATTGTTTCTTTACCAACTGTCCAAATCCAATGCAAACCTGTATGGGCCAGGCGGCTGTGATGGTGGCCTTGTATACCGGCCATATAGTGCCTATTGTGTCTGAATATGTAGAATTAAGAATATAAAAAAAGATAAAATGAAAATTTTAAATATTCTATATCAGTATCACTTCATCACATATATTACTCTATTTGCCAATAAAGAGCACAAGTACAATATAATGACTGTAATTTTAGATATTTATTTCCTAATTCTGCCACAAAGGAGTCATCACAGTATGTATAATATTGTAGTTAGAAAACCATTAAAGCAGCAGGTCCAGGTAAAGGAATGTGAAATAAATGCAAGATTATTTTCACATTTTAAATATTGTCCAATTTCTACATTATACTTTCTCATACAATTGTAACTCAGAGTCCAATCTGGTTAATTTCATTTTTGTATTTAAGAATACATGTTTACACTGACTTTGGAAGAATTTAAATAAGTTTAACTCATCACCCTATGTTATTCATCGCCATGCACTCTTCTTAGTATCCTGATTTGGATTTTATGCACGTTTGAGTAACTGGTTTTCTTCTTTTCCTGGTGTGGCTGAGTTTGTCTTGACACTATGCCTCTTCCGTTAATTTAACTGGCTGATGTTTCTGCTTTGTTTTTGTTAATCACCTCTGTAGCCTGTTACCTGCTTTCAAACTGAGGTGCAAACAGCCTGATGGTGAGCATTTCCTCATTTGCTATTCCATTTGAATAATTTCAGAATTAGCTTAAAAATATATGGGAGCAGAGCAGTTTACTTATTAAATTAATACATTTTCTGCAAACTGTACTTCCTTGTTGTATGTGAATTTGGGTCTGTTTTGATCTTACCATCATCCCAGATTCTGTAAGAGAACTGTATCTGACTACTTATAATAACTCTCCAGCTTATTTTCAATGTTCAAAACAAATTTATTTGTATTTTTTCTCAAATTCACATTTCTTGTTTGAGATCTTCCTGATTCTCTGAAATCCTTGTATATAATTTTAATAATTTAGAATTATTCTATGATAATTCCAAATTGAATTTTATTGCCTCAAATTTGCTTACATCTTTTGACTAATTCATGTAAGAAATCAAAAATCTATTCAAGAATTTCAAAGCATAACCTTTTAAAAGTAGCAAGTTAATTAGAATCATGGCCCATTCAATACCCAGATCACTCAGTTTGGAAGGCTCAGACTTTTACAAGGTTATCATTTTTATCCTTATTTAATCCATGATATATAAAATGCTGTTTATTAAAGATAGATTTTAAAAAATGTTACGCATACCGACAAACAAAGGTGTTTTGCAAATAAATTCTAAACTATTGGAATTTCAAATACACATTTTACCAGTTTTAGTATTAAGTGTTCAATATACATCATAGCAACATAAAAAAATGTACATTTTGCAAATATTATTTTAAAATACAATATTTTTTCTAGTTTTATTTAGAGTTACAACTAAAAAAGCAAAGTAAAGAGAAAAAGTAGAATGTATGTTTGGTGTATTTAATATATATACTATTAATGATGTCATTTCAGCCCAATTTTGGTGTAGAATTGATGCAACTTTGTTCAATACCCCTAAGTAAAATAGATGCTGTAAGGCCAGGGGCCACCGCCATCATGGCCATTCACATGCAGGTTCCCATTAGATTTGGACAGACAGTAGAGACACAGCAGAGCCAAAAACTGGTGGGCCATTCCTTTATTCTAGCCTCACAACTGGCAGGCAAGTAAAAACACACTGAGGGCACCAAAACCAACTCACACATTCTCCGGTTTCACAACCAGGAGAATCTTTTCTGGTTTTTCCTAGAATCAAAGCCCCCACCCCCCTCCCCACCAGCTCAGTCACCTCTGGTTCCCCATCTGGCAACATGGTTTCTTACTCTGCAAAACTGGCTTCTCTCTCCTTCCTCTCCATCTTGGCTTCTTTCTCTCCACCTATGGAGATGGTTGGGCTGTAATCAGCCATGGTCAATAGCTGTTCACTGGGTGCACTGGCTCTGACGCATCTTTGGAAGTGCAAATAAAGGTCAGATAAAGGTCAGCTAGTACCTGTGTTTTACCAAGGACCACCTGGAATGAGCTATGGAACAATCTTTAGATAGCTGTTACTTGTGCTGGGCTTAGAGGTGTCCAGGAGAGGCCAAGCTGTGAAAACTGAGGCTGGCTGCCACTAGTGTCAGCACCACTTAGCAAGAGGTGTGGAATATACAGAGGCCAGGTTATACTTGTTTGGGAGAATTTAGGACAGTCTGAAGCATGAGTCAAGACAGAATTTTTGTCTGGAAAAACAACTAGAAATGACTTGGTGGGGCCTACAAGTTGGGTGGGATGTTGTCTCAGGATCACAAGGATAAGGAGGAGATGTTGTAACTATGTAAGTTTTTAACTACTTATTTGATTTAGGAGCCAGAAAGCTGTGAGTGAGAACAATTTTGTTAGAGTAGTTGCAATAAAAGCCTTGGTGGCCCTTATAATAATTTTGTATATACATGTATCCAATACTTAATATTTTGAATATTACTGGAAATGCAAAATTGAGTGTACTAACGATAAAATAAATGCAAAATAAGTAGATTATTAATAGTAAATATAAGTGACTTTGTTGCAAAGATTTGCTAGTGTTGTGCTTTGATATGTAAAAAGCACATGGTAAACCAAAATTTATATTCATATTCATTGTAATTCTTTCATCAATATGTGTAGTGTATTCATAGTTTCTTTAACAATTACTTTATAAAAATAGCTTCATAAAAACCTGATACTTTACTTTTGAGTCTCAGCAATTAAATATGAGTATTCTGACCCAGGTCAGATAGCTCAGGTGCTGTAGTTTAGTTTTGGTATACCAAGGTTGTGGGTGCAATCCCCTGTCAGGGAAAAACAAAAATCAATCAATTAATACATAAATAGGTGGAAAAACAAAGTGATGTTTCTCTCTCTATCTTCCTCTCTCTCTAAAATCAATCCATAAAAAAATTAAATGAATATTTTCTAAATTTAGTGTCTAAATTACTTTTACATATGTCATCTAAATAAGCCCACAAAAGTTTCTAATTTTCCTATTATAGAAATCTTTGCACAGAAATGATTGTCATCTACAGACTAAATATACAGCTGTAGTTAGACTAACATTAAATTAATGATTAGAATATGAAAACCAAGGATGTTACTAGAGTCTTGGCAAAATGACATCTCCGTATAGCTACATATATATTATTTTAATACAACTTTAATAGCTTATTTATATTCTTTATGATATGTTATATTAAATACATATTCAAATAAAAAACAAAGAGCTTTAAAATAAAGGATTTATGTCCAAGATCAACATACAATATTTTACTTGCTGTCATTCTCCAACCCTTTGTATTTCCAAAGTGAAACTGCTGTTGAATATAATACTTTAAAATATGAGTACTCCTGAAAACACAAATGCACCAAAAACTAAAAAAAATAAAAGCAACCAAGTAAACAAAAACCCAAAATGTGTCATGAAGAGCATATATTGTCTTAAAACAATAATATCAAGAAAATAGTTCTCAGTTACATGTTGTCTAATAACAAAAACACAGTGTCAAGCAGTGAGCATATCAGACTGGAAACAAAGCCCTACATCTGTAATTATGGTTTTGCCACTTATTTTTATGTAAATTAGTTTGAGGCTTTGGTAGGACCGTATCCAATTTTAATATTCAAGTAGATAGAAGATCTTGAGTGAGATAATGGAACTGTAAACCATATTAAAAAAAAGACTATCAATTCTAATATTTCTTTTTACCTTAATGAGAAAAAATTTTCCAGAAAATTAGATAACATTCTTCAGTGACTGCTCAAAAAAATTCACATTTTAATCCCATTATAATTTTCTTATCTCTTGGCACATTCTCTCAAATTATTAGTAAATGGGATAGAGCCATATAAGCAGTAATGAATTCTCTCATTACTGTTAAAGTTAAAAAAAAATTGTCAGTAGGAATTAATATACTTTAAAAAAAAAACAAATTGAGGCAGTAAATTAATAACTATTGTCTGCCTGACAGGAGAAGAAATTGGTTTTATAAGATTTTAAAAACCCAATAAATTAATAAATATTTAGTATTTATTCTGTGATAGACATAGTGCTGGGTATCTATATGGTCTGGTAAATTCTTAATGTTCTATGAATTAAGCACTATTTTTATCCTCATTTTATGAAAGTTTAAAGAAGTTATTTAAATTTCCTGTTATCAAAGCTAATATATTATAGGAACTATGCCATCCAACTAGATTTTCAATAAGATACATGTATTAATAAGGCTAAGAATTTGCATGTATTATTATAATTGATAAGAGATATTTTAAATTTTTTTAACAAATTGGGACTAAGAAAAAAGAATATTTTAATAAATATGTACATTTGCTTCACATATAAATGCCCACTTAGGATCAAACTTAATATAAAAATGGGATATTTTTTACTTTATTATATATACATACTTAATATGAATTATTAATGATCAAATTCTGAGCAAAGTGGGAATACAGGGAAGATACCTCAACATAATAAAGGCCATCTATGACAAACCCACTGCCAACATCATACTCAATGGGCAAAAATTAAAAGCAATACCCTTGAGATCAGAAACAAGGCAGGGGTGCCCCTTTCAGCACTCCTATTCCACATAGTTCTGGAAGTCCTAGCCACAGCAATCAGACAACAAGAAGAAATAAAAGGCAGCCAAATTGGAAAAGAAGAAGTAAAACTATCATTATGATGACATGATACTGTACATCAGGGGTAGTCAACCTTTTTATACCTACTGCCCACCGGTTCCACAGTAATGGTGATTTATAAAGTAGGGATGTAACTTTACTTTATAAAATTTATAAAGCAGAGTTACAGCCAGTTAAAGCATATAATAATAATTACTTACCAAGTACTTTATGTAGGATTTTCACTAAGTTTGGCAGAATAAATCTTTACAAAACAACTTACTATAGTTAAATCTATCTTTTTATTTATACTTTGGTTGCTCTGCTACTGCCCACCATGAAAGCTGGAAAGCTGGAACACCCACTAGTGGGCGGTAGGGACCAGGTTGACTACCACTGCTGTACATAAAAAATCCAAAACTCTCAGTCAAAAAACTACTAGACCTGATAAATGAATTCAGCAAGGTGGCAGGATATAAAATTAATATTCAGAAGTCAGTAGCATTTTTCTATACCAACAATAAGCTCTCTGAAAGAGAAATTAAGGAAACAATTGCCTTCATTATTGCAACAACAAAAAAAGTACGTAGGAGTAAATTTAACCAAGGAAGTAAAAGACTTGTACTCAGAAAATTATAAAACATTGACAAAAGAAATTAAAGAATATACAAACAAGTGGAAGCATTTACTGTGTTCATGGATAGGCAAAATTAAACACAATTAAAATGTGTATATTACCCAAAGTAATCTATAAATTTAATGCAATACCAATGTCATACTTCAGAGATATAGAACAAACATTCCAAAAATTTATATGGAACCAAAAAGAACACAAATACCCTCAGCAATCTTGAAAAAGAAGCATAAAGTGGGAGATATTACACTTCCTGACCCATTATAATCAAAACAGCTTCGTACTGGCATAAGAACAGGCATACAGATCAATGGAACAGAACAGAGAACCCAGAAATAAACCCACACCTTTATGGTCAATTGATATTTGACAAAGGAGGTAAGAGCATACAATGGAATAAAGACAATCTCTAATAAATGGTGTTGGAAAAATTTGAAAGGTCCATGTAAAAAAATGAAACTAGACCACCAACTTACACCATTCACAAAAATAAACTCAAAATGGATAAAAGACTTAAATGTAAGTTGTGAAACCATAAACATCTTGGAAGAAAACAGGCAGTAAACTCTCTAATATCTCTTGCAGCAATATTTTTGCTGATTTATTTCCATGGGCAAGTGAAATAAAGGACAGGATAAACAAATCGGACTATATCAAACTAAAAAGCTTTTACACAGCAAAAGACACCATCCAAGTAAAAGATGGGCAAAAGAACTGAGTAGACACCTCTCCAAAGAGGACATACAGATGGCCAATGGGCATATGAAAAAATGTTCATCATCACTAATCATTAGAGAAATGCAAATTAAAACCACAATGAGATACCACTTTACACCTGTCAGAATGGCGCTCATTAACAAAACAACACACAGTAAGCCCTGGCAAGTGTGTGGAGAAAAGGGAACCCTCCTGCACTGCTGGTGAGAATGCAGACTGGAACAGCCACTGTGGAGAACATTATGGGGTTTCCTCAAAATTAAAAATGAAACTGCCTTTTGACCCAGCTATGCCACTTTTAGAAATATATCCTAATAATACCAAATCACTGATTCAAAAGAAGATATGCATCCCCATGTTTATTGCAGCATTGTTTACAATAGTCAAGATCTGGAAACAGCCCAAGTGTCCACCAGTGTAAGAGTGGATTAAAAAGTGGTGGTACATATACACAATGAAATACTACATGGCTGTGAAAAAGGACATCTTACCTTTTGTGACAGCATGGATGAACCTCGAGATTATTATGCTAAGTGAAATAAGCCAGGTAGAGAAAGA
This sequence comes from Saccopteryx bilineata, assembly GCF_036850765.1. Classification (NCBI taxonomy): domain Eukaryota; kingdom Metazoa; phylum Chordata; class Mammalia; order Chiroptera; family Emballonuridae; genus Saccopteryx; species Saccopteryx bilineata. The sequence goes on along the minus strand of NC_089495.1, from coordinate 67,496,733 downwards.
CAAATATCATATGACCTCACATGTATGTGGAATCCAGTGAACAAAGTGAACTGAGCAATGGAACAGATGCAGAGATGGGGTCACAGGGAGCAGAGGGACGGCAGTCAGAGGGAAGGGGAATGAGGGGATGGGATCAGAGGAGGAAAAGGGATTAGTGAAACTATACATAACAGGGGTATAGATAAAAGAACAGCAAATCTTTGAGGTAAGGGGGGAGGAAGCTAAGGGAAGGGGGGAAAAGGGGGTATAAAAAGAGACACAGGGGTGGGGGGTGAGGGAGTTATATTTAGTGGGAGACTTGAATCAATGTAAACACAATAAATTAAAAATTAATAAAAAAGGAAATATTAATATCTAGCTTTAAAATGTTTTCTGTAGCTTTATAATTATATAGTAATGTAATATTATATGTACTTAAAATCAAGAACAAAATTATTTTTAACAAAACAGTGATATTTCAAAACTTATTATGACAAAAATAAGCTATGACTACATGCAAAACCTTGTGACCTGAAGTTCCCACAAATTTAAAATGATTAAATAAATTCAGAACTCAATGCTTGAGTTAAATTAGGATAGACTATTAATAGGGTTAATTGTCTCCCTTTAGCTTTCTTTTCTTTTATTGTGGATCACATATTATTAAGTATTCTTTTATCTTTTGCTATTTTTGTTGTTAGTCTACAGATAACAGGATACATTCTGACTTATCAAAGTTTAACATTACCTGATACTTTTATATTTTTATACAAATGAAAGAAATTAAACTATATTAATTTTATTCATCCTTCCTCACTTATGCTCCTTTCACCTACATTTTAATTCTATTATATTGTTACTTTACACAGTTGATTTATTCTTTTAAATGCTTTCTTTCCCCTCACTATCTCCACATTCCCATATTATATGATCCTTGTGTCTGAAAAACCACCTTAACAGCTTTAAACACAGACCATCTAGACACAAATGTTATAGGTGAATCTTCAATGTCATTGGACCATTTGTGGTTGGAACTGACTCTCAGACTGGGTGACTTTAAAGACAGACTTCCATGTCCATGTACGAGTCACTGTGCAGGAGCTGCCCCCCAAGGGGCAGCATCTGGGGCTTGCTGCATTTCCCCTTTAGGCATGCCACTTATTGTGGCTAGCTGGAATATTCTGAAGCCCGCTACCGGCTGTGTTGTTTCTGTGTTCACTTTTGTGGGGTTCCCAAGAGGTCTATGAATGACGCTGTGTGTAACTAGCCTTGGGCTACCCATCTGAAGGTATTACACTATTCAATGTTTGTGACTGTATCACTGAGCCTGCGAGTGCATGGGAGAGGCCAAGCTGCATGCAACATTTGGCTTATCAAGCTCTGAGTTGGGAACATATTAATAAATGGTCCAAGGCTTGCTGAAATTGGCATCTGTCTAATAAAATCTAAGGTAATACACATTTTTATTTATTTACTAGAGTTTTGAAAAAGAGAATATAATTATTAAGAATTTAAACAAAGAATTTGCACCTAAAATAATTATGAAAATATAAAACTGTGTGAGACATTAAGCTAAGCATGTTCAGTAGAGTTATAGTTGTTATTTTTATAGCTTAAAAATAATGACATGTACCAATTAAAATATTTCATCTCGTATTTTGCATCATTTGTTCAGAATTCTTTTGAAACAATCCACTGAAACATTTTTGACTACTTATTGTGTATTCTTTTTAATAAGTTATAAAATAAAATAATTTCTATATATATTAATATAATTTAATAGTTTTAAAAGCAGAGATGACAATTCAAAACTAGTAACTGCAAAAGATAATATTTAGTTAGAGAACTAAAGAACTTTCTTATTCATACTCTTTATAAGAATTAACGTAATTCTATAATACAATGTAGGCATTTGATTCAACCTCTTTCCTCTAGATGTTCAAGTGTTTTCTTTATTCTAAGCAAAAATATTTAAGCCCTATCCATAATCTATCCAGTCATGATGTCAGACGTGATAATCTCCAACCAAAAATGAAACTTCAACCTCATGAGACACTCTACTGGAATTACTTAGGTAAACAGCTCTTCAATTCCTGACCCACAGAAACTGAAGTAATACATCTTTGTTCTTTTAAACTGCTAAATTTGGAGATTTTTTGGGCAGCATTAAATAACAAATATACTTACTCTAAACCGATGTTTTTTAACCATTGGTTCACAGACTGGTGCCAGTGCACCAAAAATTTCATGCAAGTCTGCAAAAGAGTGAATAACCTTGTAGGAAGATTGTGGACCCAGTGATCTTAGTCAAATTTGATTATACTCACAGTGATATTTCCTTTAGCAGTCCCCAAAATAATAATCCTAATTTCAGCAGTCCCTAAGTATAAATGGTTGAAAAACACTTCTCTAAACTATATATTTCTCTTATACTATGGTATTTTTCAGACACGTGTGGTTACTGAAACTAATTCTAATACATTATAAAACTCCAATTATATAACATATTTAAAGTTTTGCTTTTATTCTAACAGGGATCAAACTTTGGTTTAAGGAAATTGGAATTTTTTTCTTCTTTGATCTTCTGGACACTAACTCCTCTGACTACACATATTTTTGATTGTGAAGTTATGAAGATGTGGTTTCCGTCTTGTTGGTGGTCCTATTGATGATGCTTTTCTAATCTACATTGAGTGGCTGCAGATTGTGTGTGTGTGTGTGTGTGTGTGTGTGTGTGTGTGTGTGTGTGTGTGTGTATGACAGAGACAGAGAGGGACAGAGAGAGGGACAGCTAGGGACTGCTAGACAGGAAGGGAGAGAGATGAGAAGCATCAATTCCTCACTACGGCACCTTAGTTTTTCATTGATTGCTTTATCATATGTGCCTTGATGGGAGGAGGGTATGCAGACCGAGTGACCCCTTGCTCAAGCCAGCGACCTTGGGCTCAAGCTGGTGAGCCTTACTCAAACCAGATGTGCCCACATTCAAGCTGGTAACGTCGGGGTTTCGAACCTGGACCCTCCACATCCCAATCTGACACTCTATCCACTGCACCACCACCTGGTGAGGTGGGTGGGGGCAGATATTTTTGAGTGATAAATATTCCAGTGTTCTTCTTCTTATGGGCTTCATGTTAGGTATCTTCAAAGATACCTAATTATCCAGTTTTCTGATATAGAAGATTTGGCTTTGACCCAGCCTCTTCTACTTCTCCAGCTTTCCAACCTTAGCTTCCACCATGAATGGTTCTTATTTTTTTGCCTCTTTTTGCTACCAACTTTCACTTGTTGAGAAGATACTTTGTGTTAGGTATTAAAGTACTACTCAAGTGCTTTTCAGTGTTCATTTGATCCCGAAAATCATATACTCTCTTTCTCACAATATGTGATGAGTGGTGGTAAATCCAGAATTAACTCTTTTTTCCGATTCTTCTCTGTTATTTTCTTTTTCCATGCTATGAAATGAACAAAATTTGGTACCCATATTGATATAACATGAAGAAGGAAATGCCTGCTTATGGTTCTTATGGGTAAACTTAATTTTCCCAAATAATTTTCTTGAAGGATGCTGACTATGTTTACAAAAGGCAACAACAAAGCACAATCCTTTCCAATATAAAGGGGGAGAGAGTAAACTTACAGCAAACATAGTGCCCCTAAAATGTCCATGAAAATCCCTCTTCTCTATTCCCATCCAGAAATGAATGGGGGATAGTGGTTTTGTTATTAAGACTCTTTTAGCTCTATTCTCAAAGCCCTTACTAAAAAGTATCTTGGTAAACTGATGATAAGAAGAACTTGAAGTTTGCTTGGAATCCTTTTTTTTTTTTCATTTTTGACTTTCATTGCAATTTATTTGGTATGTGTTTAGCGGCAAAGTCAAGACTAAATTAGCATTTCCTTTTTTATTTCTTTTCTTTGTTATTTTCACTAATTTTGTGGATTTGAATAAGTCAGTTCCTTTCTATGACTCAGTTTCCTCAACAGAGAAATAATTGTTGGACTAGATGAATACTAGCTGTACATAGCTATTGTAATAACACTGTTCTGACCTTCCATATAAATTTATTTTTCTCAGTATAATCCTAAGGGTAGAATCACTGAGTAATATATCATAATATTCTGTTTATCTTTAAAAAAATTTTTTGGAAATGTTTTTAGTGACTGAAACTTGTTACATTTTCACCAGCAATGTAGGGGTTTTCCAATTTTCTCATGACCTTATCAACACTTATTTTTTTCCTTTCTTTTTTTAATTGTCCCATCTTATTGGGTGTGCGGTGGTATTGCACTACAGTTTTGATTTACATTTACTTAATAACTAATATTACTGAGCATCTGTTCATGGACTAATTGTTTGACATTTGTATGTCTTATTAGTAGAAGTGTCTTTTTAATTCCTTTGTTAATTTTTTAATAGGGTCGTTTAGCCTTATTATTGTTGAATTATAAAATTTCATTGTATATTCTTATCAGATACATAATTTGCACTATTTTGTCCCATTTTATCTACTGTCTTTCTTCTTTCTTGATAATGTCCTTGATGTACAAGAGTCTTCCATTTTTATGAAGCCCAATTTTTCTATTTTTCCCTATATTTTTGATGTTTTTTGGAATTCATTGCCAAATGCAAAGTCATAAAAATTTATCCCTGTGCCTTCCTTAAGAATTTTAGGACTTCGGTATAATTTTGAATGCCAGTGGTATTATAGCATTCTTATTTCTAACATCTGCTGATAATTTTTCAGTCTTTTGGCATTAAATATGTTGTTAGCTTTCAGTTTTTCATAAATACCCTTTACTATGTTAGAGAGATTACTTCTATACCTAGGTTTCTGTTTTTATCATGAATTGGTGTTGGGTTTTGTCAAATGCTTTTTTTTCTGTATCAATTGAGATAATTACATATTTTTCTTTTTCCTATCATTTTAATAATATACTATAGTTATTGATTGATTAATTTTTAACTATTCTTGAATTTTTGGAATAAATCAAACCTGTGCATAGTTTATAATGCTTTTAATATGCTGTTGAATTGGGTTTGCTATTACTTTCTTCAGAAGTTTTGCAATTATATTCATATTAGTCTGTTTTTTCCTATTACTCTGGTGTTTTTTTTCTGGCCTTAATAAGGAATATTGCCACATAGAATGAGTTAAGACATGTTCCCTTCTGCTTGCTTGGAACATGAAATATTTTATGCGCCATCATTCCCTAACCAACTTCAACTACTTTTGGACTGTAATATGACTAAAAAATAAAATTTCACCGCACTGAAAATATTTATTTTGGTGTCTCTTGCTAAAGTAGATTAGGCTGTGCTTTTAATTATGTAAGAACCATAAGATTTATCAGTATATAATTGTGATTCACAACATCCCAGAATAAAGTCAAATAAGGGCAATTTGAAACAAGAAAACAAAGGTATCAAAGCAGGGCCCTTAGATCTATTATTATTTAGAATTTGATAATAAAAAAAAGAATAAACATAATATCCTGAAAAATTAAAGAAAAAAGTGATGAGATATCAAGAAATATAATAACAGAGAAGTATAAGATAAATTTATCTAGATAACTGGTTCTCAAATGAAGGCCACAGTCACCAGGGAGCATTTGAATATATGGAAGTGTTTGTTTCTTTGTTGTTGTTTTTATTGTCCTAATAACCAAAGGTAAAAGTGACAAAAATATTAACCTTGTGTATTAAATGTCGTTTTATCTACCCTCTATTCAGAAATAGAGTTATCGGCCCTGGCCACTTGGCTCAGTGGTAGAGCGTCTGCCTGGCATGCAGTAGTTCCGGGTTCGATTCCCGGCCAGGGCACACAGGAGAAGCACCCATCTGCTTCTCCACCCCTCCCCCTCTCCTTCCTCTCTGTATCTCTCTTCCCCTCCCACAGCCAAGGTTCCATTGAAGCAAAGTTTGCCGGGGCACTGAAGATGGCTCTGTGGCCTCTGCCTAAGGTGCTAGAATGGTTCTGGTTGCAACAGAGCAATGCCCCAGATGGGCAGAGCATCGCTCCCTGGTGGGCATGCTGGGTGTATCCCGGTGGTCGGGTGCATGCGGGAGTCTGTCTGACTGCCTCCCCGTTTCCAACTTCAGAAAAATACAAAAAAAAAAAAAAAAAGAAAGAAAAGAAAGAAAAGAAATAGAGTTATCACTTGACTTTTCTAATTAATGAAGTTAAAAAATAATCATATGATAATTTTTATATAAAAAGATTACCTATCAGTGACTGGATCAATTTATATAAAAACATTATTTTATATCAGTGATTACCTGTTTTTTCTCACAGATGTAAGTTAGATCTAAAATCTGTAACAAATTTTCTATCAATTTGGTGACATGGACTCATTAATTCTGTACCTTTTTGCTAGTGAACATTTAATAAAAAATAATTTACTGGGAAAGTATATATTAATTTGCTTGTGGCTATATGTAATTAATGTAATTTGAAAGTATTTCTTAAATTTAAAAAATTCCCCCATGAGATATTTGTTTCCATTCTAGCATGAAATAAACATTTAATGTTCTGTGCCTTAAAAATATCATCATCATCATGACCTTAACCAGCATCATGTGTAATATGTAATATATAAATTTAATCTGTAATTACAATGATGAAAAGGTTTAGAAACTAAGCAGGAAACTATGTTTAGCAATGGGTTTGGTTACAATAATGTCAATCACACTATGTAAAAGTTGTGAAAAACTCATGTTCAATATGAACAGCTGTAATACATTATGAAATTCTATGTAATCATCCTGGGAAAATAAAAGAGCAAAGATATATAAAAAGTGCCGTTGCCATAAATTGTGGTCATTTTCTTTGAAACATGGTTTTTTACTAGTGGTCATGTCATAGACCCCTAAAGAAGTAAAAGTCTATTTTCATCTTTTGGTGAAATCCATATTTGTTTATTTTCCTACTCACAATAATATATATTTAAATGTAACTTAAAAATTATTATTCATTGTGCTTTGGTAGTTATCTGCAGACATGCACAGAGCACAAAAATATTTAATTACTTGGTATACAAGTGCCCACCTGAGGTTAAATAAGATCATTTATGCTTTTTGGTTTCAGTTTTCATAAACAGGTGGCCAAAAACTGGAAATGGTATGCAGCAGTACAGTTTAGTTTGAGAAGCTTTGGCTTCTCAGAAACACATGGGTTTGAAAACCAATTCTGGAATCTGTTAGATGATATCAAGTAAGGCACTTACTTTGAATCTTGTTTCTTTATTTAAGGAAATGAAGAAAATAGATTCTACAATAATGAGTTGTTTTATTAATTTAGAATATTATTTATGTGAAATATACATATAGCCATGTAGGTATACATTTTCCAGGAATAATAATTCAATATTCATTAATTTAGTGTTCAGGGTGATTTTATAGAACATAACTACTAAACATAGCAAGAATCAACTGTCTTTGTTTAATACATACTGAGTAAATGAATGATGGCTGTATAATGGATTGGTATCCAGTGCAAAAGGATTTTGAAACTCAATATAACTTGAAAAAGCATTTAATACTACCCAGGATGGAGAAATACATACCTTAGTAATATTTTTTGGTACCACTGACCAGTCTGCTTACTCAGTGATTTTTCACAAAAGAGAAGTGTCAGATCTGACTGATGAAACTGATGAAAATAAAGTATCAACTTGTTCACATTTCTATGCATTTGTTTGTTTGTTTTTGTTGTTGATGTTTATTTTAAGAAAAAAGATACTTTTTATTAATTTCTCTTTTTTTAACATCACTAAGTTCTCTTTCCTGCTCAATTACTAATGTCACTTATTGATAATGGTGGAAATAAAGTATTTTACTGTTCATTTTCTTCCATCATATAACAAAGTGATTTGAACAAGATTCTCTCTTTTGTTAAAGACCTTTCAGCTTCTAAACTTCTCAGAAACACATGTCTGGGAAATCAATGTAATTATGATTCCCATCCTAGGTTTGGTAAGAACATAGGAAACCTATACCATTTATTCCAATCTAAAAATCAATAGGCATGAAGATGTGAAATATTAGCCCCAAATAAAACACTACACCTCCATTAACTTTGACTGGAAAATGTTTCCTAGGCTATAAAATGCAATTTAACTGAGATAACTAGATAACTGCCAAATTAAGTTAGATCATATGCACCAAAATAATGTACCCCATTTTTAAATCAGAGAAGTTGTTTTTCAATGGCCCATTGGCTGTTTTTTTTTTTACTATCCCTCCTCTCTTTGTTGACATAGTTCCAAATTTGTTTGAAAGTTCATGATCATTGGCTATGTGTTCACTGAATAAGAACTTCTTTAGCTTCAAGGGTACAAAATAATTTGTTTAGGAGAATAGAGATTACCTTATTCCCTTGATACCTTTTGTTTGTTCCAGCAAAAGTGACCAAATTCTGGTTGATGAGAACTGAAAAAAATATTCTTATACAAAGGTTATGAAAAATTACTTATTTCCCTCCTAACAAAAATATCACTTTTATTTTTGAATATTTTCATATTTTCACTGTTTATGCTAAGACTAGATATGCTATAATACTAAAATACATCTATGAACATGTTGAGGGTTGCAGAGAAAAACTGATGAAAAGTCAACCGCAGAGATGTTGATGGGCCTCTAAATTACACACCTGGAACTGACCTTATTTCTTACAACTTGTTATTGAGATAATGAACATTTTTTTGGCTAAGATTCTTAGTTGGTTTTCAAAAATTTTTAATTTTTAAAATTGTAACTGATATGCTCTGTGACTGAATGAGTCCACTGATGTGATGTTAAGTTTCTGCATCTGAATAATTGACATAATCATTATTATCTAAAAAACATTTGATCTGTATCCAGGCATGCATAGCTAATGCTGAGAAATAAAATGGGAAATAATTATAAATGAGCAATGTGTTACTGAATCAGCATACAAATAATACAGACAAATATACAAAAAGTGAAGAAATAGAACACTTAAATGCCATCTTTAAAACTTCATATTATATAGATTATCTATATAATACAGACTACAGGATAACGATTCATAAATTAATGTCTTGAAAAATTATTGAAATTTATAAAGTAGAATTGAAGAAACAATACTTTGAACTCTTTTATATGAAATGAATTTCATTGGCAAAAATTATGTGAATTAGTGAAGAAAAATGGGTACTATGAAATGAATACTTGTAGCTATGGAGCAATGATATTTTTAAAATCAAATTCAAAATGTGTTATTTTTATTTTTTCTATTTAAAATATGTGTGTTGTATCCTAAATATCTAATTCATTTTCTTTTGAAGAGCATAAAAAATAAATCAAAGGGCCCTGGCCAATTGGCTCAGTGGTAGAGCATTGGCTCCAGGTGTAGATGTCTTGGGTTTGATTCCCAGTCAGGGCACACAGGAGAGTGCCCATCAGCTTCCCCATCAGTCCTGTTTCTCTCTCTCTCTCTCTCTCTCTCTCTCTCTCTCTCTGTCTCTCTCTCTCTCCTTTACCCTCTCCCACAGTCATGATGGCTCAATTGAAACAAGTTGGCCTGGGCCTGAGGATGGCTCCATAATCTCTGCCTCAGGGGCTAAAAAAAACAGTTTGGGTTACTGAGCAACAGATCAACTGGCCCCAGATGGGCAGAGCTTCACCCCCTAGTGGGCTTGTTGGGTGGATCAAATTGGGGGCGCATGCAGGAGTCTGTATCTGCCTCCACTTCTCTCACTAAAAAAAAAAAAAAAAAGTAAACCAACTTTTCTTTTACTTTTTATTTTACTTATCTAAGTTATATAAAGATAATTAATATTTATAACCCAGATCACAAACTTCCTGTGTAAGATAAAATTGATATTAAAAACACTTGACCATTATATAATTCATTCTATGGTGATATTTCTTAATTAGTTAATGGCCTTATTTAACCTCCAATCTTAATCTGCATGTCTTTTGAATCTGATTCATAAATATTTTATCAACTCCATTAACATTTAAACCTTTTTTTGCAATTACAGCTTTTAATGATCAACTTTCCTCTTTTTAAGGAGGAGGTTTTTGTAATATTTTCTTGCTTAAGAAAGAGATAGGTTGCTAGTTAGTATTCTTTTTCAAAGTTAATTAGAAAATTAAATTGGTAGAACTTTGATCTTTATATTTTTGTAGTTCTGTCACATTATTTGTTAGAGCCAAAAAGGATAAAAACCTGCCCAAACATCCAAAAAAATTCCACATATATTACACATAGACAAACACACACACACACACACACACACACACATGCTATTTGCACCATTCTCTCACAAATATTTTTAGACAACCCTCCACCCTGGCTATGTTTCCAATTTCATTATTTCAATTGATTACAGCACTACTTCATAGAGGATTAATACATTACTTTTATGATGCATAATAGGTTTATTTCAGGCACTTTGAAAATCCAATTCTTTCAGTATGAAACCAAAAGAATAGGAAACAAAGAAAAAAAATAGATAAGTTGGGACTACATCAAAGCTTCTGCACAATAAATAAAGCAATTAATTCAGTGAAAAAGCAACCAACAGAATCAGAAAAATATATTTCAAAATCATGTGTATAAGAAGCTGAAATCCAAAATATAGAAATACTTGCCATTCAATTGAAAAGAAACAATCCCATTTACAAAGCAATGGAGCTGAATACACATTTTTCCAAAGAGGACATACAAATGCCCAACAGATATAGAAAAAGATGCTCAACATCATTAATCATCAAGAAAATGAAAATCAAATCAAAACCACAATGAGGTATCACCTCACCTCTTTTAGGATGGCTATTATAAAAAAAAAAGACACACAAAAGAGATTAAGTACTGGAGAGGATGTTAAAAATTAGAACATTATACACTGTTGAAAATGTAAACTGGTACAGCCACTATGGAAGTTCCTCAAAAAAATTTAAAAAGATCAGTTGAAGATGTGGCATAGGTAAATGAGGTACTTGAATCCTCTCACACCCACATCAGAATTACAACTAAACTGCAGAACAATCACCATTTAGAACTACTTGAAATCTAGCTGAACAGAAGTCGAACAACTAAGGGTATAACAAAGATATGGCATCAAGACTAGTAGGAGGGGCGGAGAGCCTGAACAGGTTGTTCCCGCACTCACATGGGGCTGATAAAAATCAAGAACGATATCTCAGTTGTGAAGGTCGCCACTGAAGAACAAGGGGTTCCTGCCCCACACCAGGTCCCTAACCCAGGGTTTCAGTACCAGTAAAGATGACATTTCCATGACTCTGAAAACAACCAAGGATTGTGGCTGAGTGAGATAGAAGGCTGCAGAAGTCCCAGGCATTCATCTCAAAGAATCCACACTGACTTACTTGGATTCACGTTCTCTAAACTCCAGCTCTGGGGCAGCATTTCAAAAGGCATTTGGCTCATATGGGGAAAAACTGAATTGTCTGGCATCAGCACGAGTGCTGCAGAGTCTCTTGTTCCTTTGCCCAGCCCTTCTCCACAGAGCCGATGGGTGAGCACCATATCTGAGTCTTATCAACCTGACTAACCCTGAATTAATTGGGTATTGTGCCTGCTATTTTAACATCAAAATATTTATTATTTTCTTATGTCAGTTATGACTGTAGTAACTAAGTATATTATCCAATATCAATTATTCATTATCTTTCAACTTTTAATAGTCTTGTAATAGTCAAATGTATCCCATTCACTTCTCTATAAATTGTCTTCATTTTATTCAGAATGAACTTTATAAAATGAAAATTTCAAATTATCTTTTAACCCAATCATTTTGTAGTTTACTCATGACATTTGAAGGATTATATCTCCAGGCATTGTTCAAAGTCATCCAACCCATTTCTCCACTGTCAATTCCTGCCTAACAGACACCGGGAATTCTTAATTGATCTGGTTTAGTGCCAAGGAATTCATAATTCTAAATATTATCCCAAGTGAAGTGATTTTGATAATCTCACAGTTTTAGAAACAGCTGTTCTAGGCAAGGTCAGATCCTGAAACATTTTCTGAACCATTTTTCCTAGTTTATGCATTTACAATGCCTTTCTTATATAAATATACACACTTTTCAAAACAGTTTAAATCTTAACTTCTAAATGTTATTTGAAATAAAGCCCTCATATAAAATCAACCTTTAGCTTTTTCATCTTTACATTATACTTTGTTTATAATTCTATTTTAAAGCTTATTAGTTTGTCAAATAACAGATTATAATGTACAGATACATTGTATGTTTATACAACTTATCATTTACATGGTAAAACATGTTTTCTCGCTGTCATTGAGAATAGGATACTTCTATCTTTTGCTAATTTTTTTGTTATACCTTCTTCTGTTTTAATTTTTACTAAATATTAAACAGACATTAATTATACCACATACAATTTTTTTTCCTTGATATGGTTTTCTACTTTGCACTTCAAATACTGTGTACAAAAAACATAGGAAGATTCTGGAATATCTTTCTTATTTGTTTATTAATATGTTCTTGCAGAATAATCACACTACTTTTATTGTTATAATAATTTGTTATATAAATGACTAACTAAAGTGTGTTATCAACTTGCATTTGAATATTTGAAGTAGGTGATCTATATCATTTCCTAGTCTCTTTCTTTAGAAAATCCAGAAATTGTATTGTTTTAAACACATAGAACTGAAAACAAATTTTATACTATTGTGAAATAAATATTTTTTCTTATTATGTAGATTTATGTTATAAGAACATTACTGTGGTAGTAGTTATGTAATAAATATTAACAGAACATTTAAAGCAGCAAAATTATTGCTCTGAAATAACAACATACTTATTAGTTAAAGGCAAATGTTATTTACTATATTCAACTACTGATGTTTGTTAATCAGTCATGTTATTAATACATTAATAAAATGAAATATTTTAAATATTTACAGATATTGAGAAGAAAGTTGATTGGAATATTACAGAAAGCCAATTTTATATAAATTAAGGTAGATTTGATTATTTGCAAAACCACATTTTGTCCTGTAGGCCGCATAAGAGCTAAACATTTATTGTGTGCTTTTCATGAGCCAGATACTAATCTTCTTGATTCTTGTGACCAAAGCTTTGCTTGCTTATCAAATGCACTCCAGAGAACAATGCCATTTTATTAATTTACTCAAGGAGAGCTGGGGTTTTTTTTGTTGTTGTTGTTGTTTTTTACCACTTCTTAGTTAATTTTCATTTTACTCTTATGGATGGTAATCAAAGACAGGGTTGAATATCAATTTCAAATTTTATATACTATTTGTTCTCTATGCTGAGAGTTTGTAACTAAAATAAAACAAAATAATAAAAAAAACTAAATAAAATAATTATAATACTGCTAATTCCCTCAATGCTATACTATTTTGCAAATGAGAATTTATTCTACATTTATTTCTAGGTATATTCTAGAATATTCTGAGCATACAGCCACAAATAAAAACCCACATTTCCTAACCATATAATCTATCGCCTTTCAGCTTGAATACTTACTTCACTAGCTTAATAACCAGGCAAGTGGATGCAAAATTCATTCAAATCCCCTTCTTTTGCCCACATTAAATAAGTGTCTGACTGCTATAAATTCTACCCCCTTCCTTTTTTCTTACACCTGTCTCTTCTTCATTTACTCTTCTATTGTCCCATTTCAACTCTTAACCAAGTCTTACTTGAATGATTCTGCAGTTTTAGTCATTCGTCATGGGTTCTTCAGACCATTACTCAAATACATTTTCTCTAATTCAGTTCTAATTGTATAAATCAGTTGCACTGTACAGTCACTAACTTCTGTTCACGTACTGAATATAGGCGAAGTGTGGATATGAAATGTAAAGCCCTTCCAGACTCTAAACTCCTTTTATAGAAATATCTGCATTCTGATTGTTATTTGCCCGTTCCTCATTTCTAATATTTGAAACCCTAGATTTAATTCAAAGCTTCATCAAAATGTATTTTTATTTCGTAAAATATTGTGATTGCCTTTCCCATGACAGATGGACTCATAAAATATATGTAATCTCTCATGCACTGATAAAATTTTATGCTACTTTTTTTTTAGTTGTTTGTTTTATGTTGCCTATGTAACTGTACGATACAAACATTGGAGACTAAGATTGGTTCCAATTAGTCTTCATATGTTATAGAAAAGGTGGTACAGTGTTTTGTCTAAAGAAAGGCAAAAGAAAATATAGATAATGACTATTCTGAAACTATTCAAGTATTGTGCATATCTAAACTATAATCTCTGGATAAGAGGATTTACATTAAAAATGTTTGATCCACTTGATTCTCGCTTTACCAATACTTGATTGTCTTTTTAATTAGTTGTAACTTTAGAAAGACAAAATGGTGTTACAGACTGTAATCCTTTCTCTCTCTCCTTTTTATTTGCAAACAATAATTTTTATGTAAATATATATGCTTTTAGCAAAAAAAAATTGTATTACTAAAATGCAGTCCTATAATTAACTATTTCCTCCTATAACTGATATTAATATGCTTTTTAAAATTTATTTTTAATTGTTGACATATATTATTTAGAGTTAGGTGCAAAAATAGTAATTTAACATTTCTATACCTCACAAAGTGATCACTACAATAAGTCTAGTAACCATTTGTCACCATACATAGTTATTATAATGTCATTGACCCTATTCCTTGTGCTACACATCATCTCAAGTGATGTATTTATTTTATTATATATTTATTTATTTTGTAACTGGAAGTTTGTATCTTGTAATCTCTTTCCCATTTTCTGCCTCTTTTAAATTCCCAAATTATCAGGACTTTTGTGCCTGGAATTGGTTACTGATTCATGCTCTACTTTGATGCTTTGTTTATAAAATATTTTCTGCTCTCGTTTGGCTTTAGACTTTATTTACTTTAAGCCAGTTCAATTATTCTTTGGAATAACAAAGTTTATATGCTGGATAAAGAAAGTTGTTGTTTTTGCTAATGGAAATTATTAAGGTCCAATTCTTAAAGTACAGTGCAAGGCATCTTCTCCTCCTAACCAAGTATTGTACGTACATTTTTATTGTTGCACATGTTCAAAAGGAAAAAAAAAGAAAAGAAAAAAAAAGGCAGCGCAAATTAGAACTCTTAGTCTAAAGTCTTTATTGGTTTTCTTTGAAGAGAGAAATCGAATACTCTTTAAAACAAGATGCTATTCTGTAGTTGTAGAGTCAAGTATTTCATAAGTAAGCCTTTGTGGGATTAGAGATAAAAAGAATGTTTCCTAATCAGTGTTGCTTGAAAGACTGCCCCACTTCCCAAAGTCCTACCTTGTAAATTTGCTTTCTTTCTCTCACCTTCAGATGTCAACTCTCTGAAGTACAGTTGAGGGTTAAAAAAAAAAATCACTTTCTTAAAAGTAGTGCTGCTTCCCTGGAGTAAGCAAGTGACCTAAAAGCCATTCAACTAATCATATTTGTATCTGAACTCTACTCAAATCATATTTTCAAATCTTAGCAGATATTATGGAGTAAAATAGTAACTTTTACTCTTAATTAATTGTTAATTTATAAGAAGTTATTACAAGTCAAAAAACTAAGGTTCAAGTCACTGATCTAATGGCAGTCATTATAGTTACTTTATTAATCTCTTGTTGGTATGTTATTAATTCAACTCACATCCAAACTTGAAGTCTACCTCAAGTCAATCATTTAGTTAAAATAATTTAATATATTTAGAGTTCACTTTTTTTTAGTATTTTATTTTATTTAGATAATTAATTTTAATGGGGTGACATTGGTTAATTTAATGGGGTGAATATGGATTTAGAGAAAATATCTCCACATCATTTTGACATTCAATTATGTTGTATAGCCATCCAGAGTCAAATAGTTCTCCATTACCTTTTATTTGTTTCTCTTTATACCTCTCTCCTCCCCCCAACCCTTTTCCCCTCCTCCCTTCCCCTCCCCCTGGTAACCACTGCACTCTTATCTATGTCCATGAGTCTCAATGTTGTGTCCTATGTATGTATGGAATCATACAGTTCTTAGTTTTTTCTGATTTACTTATTTCACTTAATATAATGTTATCAAGGTCCATCCATGTTGTCATAAGTGATACTCTGCCATCATTTCTTATAGCTGAGTAGTATTCCATAGTATATATACATACCACATCTTCTTTATCCAATCCTATATTGAAGGGCATTTTGGCTGTTTCCATGTCTTGGCCACCGTGAACAATGCTGCAATGAATGTGGGGTTGCATTTGTCTTTATGTACCAATGTTTTCGAGTTTTGGAGGTATATACCCAGTAAAGGAATTGCTGGGTCATATCATAGTTCTATTCTTAATTTTTTAAGAAACCACCATACTTTCCTCCATAGTGATTGTACTACTTTACATTCCCACTAACAGTGAATGAGGGTTTCTTTTTCTCCACAGCCTCTCCAACACTTGTTATTACCTGCCTTGTTGATAACAGGTAATCTAACAGGTGTGAGGTGGTGTCTCATTGTAGTTTTGATTTGCATTTCTCTAATAGCTAGTGAAGATGTGTATCCTTTCATATATCTATTCGCCATTTATATTTCTTCTTGGGAGAAGTGTTTGTTCATATTTTCTTCCCATTTTTTATTGGATTGTTTGCTTGTTGAGTTTTGTAAACTTTTTGTATATTTTAGATATTAGGTCCTGATCTTTTTGTATTTTTCTGAAGTGAGAAGCATGCAGGCAGAGAGACAGATTCTTGCATGTGCCCAAGTGGGATCCTCATGGCATGACCACTAGGGGGCAATGTTCTGCCCATCTGGGGCATTGCTCTGTTGCAACTGGAGCTATATTTTTAGCACCTGAGGCAGAGACCATGGAACCATTCTCAGCACCCAGGTCAACATTGCTCCAATGGACCCTTCGCTGCAGGAGGAGAATAGAGAGATAGAAAGGAGAGAGGGAAGAGTGGAAAAGCAGATGGACAATTCTCCTCTGTTTCCTAGCCAGGAATCCAACCCATGACTTCCACATGCCAGGCCAATGTTCTACCACTGAACCAACCAGCCAGGTCTAGAATTCATTATTTTTTTAAAAAGTGTTATATTGCATCAAATCACATTTTTTGATGATTTATATATTCCAATATAAATATATGGATATGGATTTCTCATCACTTGATCCTCTTCTAATTAAGCTAAGCCTATATATTTTTGTATTTTAAATTGTTACTAAACCACCAAGAGTGGCCACTTACTCAGAGCCCTTAAAGCATAATGATACTCTATTCTGTAAAAAACTGACTCTTATACATACAAATATTGTAATAAAATCTAATTTATTAGAAATCATTTTCATACTGTTAGAAATTCATGATGATATCACTTGCATGGCACAACCAAGAGAAGACTTGATAACTATTTAGATTTAATTTAACTGAATAGAAAGTGTAATAAATTAAACATGCAGCATTTTAGTAGTTTAGAAACATCACAATATATATTTTAGTATAAGTTACCTGTCAAGTTATTTGACAGGTAAAAATAAGTTACCTGTCAAGACATTTGAGATGCATTTTTTTTTAGATTTTATTTATTCATTTTAGAGAAGAGAGAGAGAGAGAGAGAGAGAGAGAGAAGGTAGGGAGGAACAGAAAACATCAACTCCCATATGTGCTTTGTCCACAGGGTTTTGAATTGGCAACTTCAATATTCTAGGACCATGCTTTATTCACCGCACCATCAAAGGCCAGGTGAGATACAATTTGATTAATTTTGGAAGCAATTTGAAAAACATCTAATTTATGGTCAAATTGACTTTCATTAAACTTCTATATTTCTTTATTCAATGTTTAGCAAATCCTTGGTACCAGTAATTACAGTTAAAAAAAAAAAGCCTCCGCCCTGGCCGGTTGGCTCAGCGGTAGCGCGTTGGCCTGGCATGAGGGGGACCCCGGTTCGATTCCCGGCCAGGGCACATAGGAGAAGGGCCCATTTGCTTCTCCACCCCCCCCTTCTCCTTCCTCTCTGTCTCTCTCTTCCCCTCCCGCAGCCAAGGCTCCATTGGAGCAAGGATGGCCCGGGCGCTGGGGATGGCTCCTTGGCCTCTGCCCCAGGCGCTAGAGTGGCTCTGGTCGCGGCAGAGCGACCCCCCGGAGGGGCAGAGCATCGCCCCCTGGTGGGCAGAGCATCGCCCCTGGTGGGTGTGCCGGGTGGATCCCGGTCGGGAGCATGCGGGAGTCTGTCTGACTGTCTCTCCCCGTTTCCAGCTTCAGAAAAATACAAAAAAAAAAAAAAAAAAAAAAAAAGCCTCCAACCACAAACTTATGTTTTAAAATGACTAATTTGAGATATTTAATTTTTACTTTATTTAAATAAAATGAAATATTTAACATGACTTAGGTCTTTAAATTTGTATTTATTTACTCAATGTTAAAAACCTGAAATCTATCTCTAGTTCTTGACCTTGCTGTTAAAAATCAGTATTTTAAACAAGAATAAAAATGTTTTCTTTTAGAATTCATAATATTTTGGAGTTACAATCAAACTGATAATTATAATAAAATCTTACAAGTGACCTTGGGTAGTAAGGTACCAAAAAGCTACAGAATTAATATTAATATTTTAGGTAGCTTCAAGAACATTTTATTAATTTGGGCTAGGTGTGCAGAGAGATTTTGTAAATGTGATTTCTATATTTGTGAGATTAGCACCAACTGAGGATAGCATTGTATTGTAAATGAAGAGGGGAAGGAGATTTAAATTCCTGTTCTTGGCCCTGGCTGGTTGGCTCAGTGGTAGAGCGTCGGCCTGGCGTGCGGGGGACCTGGGTTCGATACCTGGCCAGGGCACATAGGAGAAGCGCCCATTTGCTTCTCCACCCCCCACCCCCTCCTTGCTCTCTGTCTCTCTCTTCCCCTTCCACAGCCAAGGCTCCATTGGAGCAGAGATGGCCCGGGCACTGGGGATGGCTCCTTGGCCTCTGCCCCAGGCGCTAGAGTGGCTCTGGTCGGGGCAGAGCAACCCCCCCCCCCCCACTGGAGGGGCAGAGCATCGCCCCCTGGTGGGCAGAGCGTCGCCCCTGGTGGGCGTGCCGGGTGGATCCCGGTCGAGCGCATGCGCGAGTCTGTCTGGCTGTCTCTCCCCATTTCCAGCTTCAGAAAAATACAAAAAAATAAAAATAAATAAATAAATTCCTGTTCTTCCCCCACACCTGTAAGGAAGCAGGTAAATAGCTAGCCAGGTGCAGTAAGAGAAAGATTAAAATAAACCTTTTCTTATTTTGATGGACCATTTACAGGCATTTTATCCCCTAGTGCCATGGAAATTACCCCTTCCCCTCCTGAAAGTGTGTAATGCATATATATCTCTAAACAAAGGAATGGCAAATGAACACTAGAAAATTTAGGAATATCTTTTAATATGTAGAATGACATTTTCACTATCGTGTTACCTTTTAAGTTTTAGTGTGTAAAAACATTTTTATGAATGCTATAGAAAAATGTTGTAACCTTGCTAATGAATTGTGTCCCATCCCCCTCATCCTTTTCCCCAATCCTGTATAGGTGAAAACAAAGGTTGTAAGCTTATGCCATGATGTCATGCTCTCCCCAGCCTGTGTGTGATCAGGAGTATATAACAAGTCCCTGAGATGTATTGAGAGACATGATTTGTGCCTTCCAGATTGCCCCATGTAAGCTATATGTAGCCGGCATGTTTAATAAATCTCCTCTTTTAGTCAAACTCTTCAAAATTCATCTAGATTTGGTGTCTTTACGTAAACCTGTGGAACTGAGGTTTAGATACTTTACAACACTTGAACCGCTGCCCAAAGCAGCAAGAAAAATAACTTAACCTAGGAATGATATTTAAGCAATGTATTAGTCAAATTAGAGTGAATAAGAAAATTTAAAAGAAAACCTGTGAAAAGAACAGGTATGTAAAAAATTCATAAGAGATGGTATGTAGCTTTTGAATTATTTAATGTGAATGCAATGCAAGAATAGTGTATATTGTATGTACATACATTAATGTTTATATATATAAATATATATGTATATTGTGTGTTACTTGCATTTTTCTATGAGTTAAACATAAAAGATAAAAGATAAGTAACCTTTTGTCATTGACTTTATAGACTGCTCAAAATAGAGTGTATTTTACCTGTAGTTAATTGTAAGTCATTTGAGAGTTTTACGCAGGGAAGCATTTTGATCAGATGAGTATTTAAGAATGATTGTTTACCATACTGTGAAGATAGCTTAGAAAAGAATAGGTTTAGAAAAGGTATTAGGAAGATAGATATGATTATGAATGAGAAGGTGACCTGGTTCTGAAAACAAGTTTTACCACAAACAACAAAGATCAGAGTGGCAAGTAATATTCTGGTCTGTTAAACTGGTATATTCATATAAATTTGTTATTTAAAACTTATGCTCAATAGATATCTCTCAAACTGTTGTAAAGTAACTAAATGCAAAAATCTGTGGGTGTTCGTAGAGGCACATAGTCCAAATAAGTTTTTGAAATGTTTTATCAAAGGAGGAAATTTATTAAATATGCCAGCTGCATATGGCTGACACAAGGCAACAGATCCAAATTGTGCAGACTCCAAAAACATTTCTGTTTATATACTCCTAATTATACATGGGAGGGGAGAAAACCTGACATCATGGCATAAGTTTATACCTTTTGTTTAGAGATACATACATCAACTACATGCTTTCAGGAGGAGAAGGGTAGTTTCCATAGAGACAGATACCTGTAAATGGTTCATTAGTATAAGAAAAGATTTTAATTTAATCTTTTTTTCTTTCTGTATCTGGCTAGCTATTCACCCCTCCTCCCATAGGTGGGGGGAGGTCAGGAAATCCAAGTCTCCTTCCTCTTCTGCATTTACAACACAATGCCATTGGCCATCTTAGTTTTGATGCTAATCACACAAGCATAGAAATTACACTTACAAAATATCTCTACACGCCTAGCCCAAATTAATAAAATGTTATTTAAATTACCTAAAATATTAATATTAATTCTGTAGCTTTTGGCACCTTACAACAAAACATTGACCTAAAATGCCAGATTAATTCAATGAAAATACACTTTCCAATAAACTTTGCAGCAATAATGTAAGAGCAGTGGCTATGGCCATGCAGGTTCACATTGGATTCAGGCAGATAGTAAAGGAGCTGTGGAGCCAGAACATAGTGGGCCATTTCATTTATTAAAGTCTCGCAATGAGGGACAAGCAAGCAGGTAGGGGAAACTGCTCCCCTTTCTCTCCAGACTCACAAGTCAAAAACAGGCTGGGGTGGGGTGGGAAGAACCCCTTCCCCAGCAAACAATAGCAAACAATGCCCCATCCCAAGCATGCAGGCAATGGGCAACTTGCAATCTGCCCCCCTGAGGGCAAGCACCACAGACTTCCACAGACCACACATGCTGCTGCTCTGAGCCAGTGCAAACTACAAGGTGCAAACCTAACTAACTTGTTTCACACTTGTTTGCCCAACAAAATAATTTTGCATAATATTAGTTTCTAATAAAACAGCAAATGTTTATTTACTATTCTTTAAAATGATACTCCTAAAACAGACTTCAATTAAAAGTAGAAATCTAGATAACTGAAATGACACATGAAATCTCTGGTCTCTTTTTACCTCATATTTCTCTCTGTACCTCACAAAACTGAGAGCAAATATTTTTAATTCTGTTATGTCTTAATCCATCTTGGGCTGCTGTAAGAAAATCCATAGACTAGTTTTGTCGGAGGTCAGTGTGCCTGCATGGTTCAGATCTGGGGAGGGCTTCCTTCCTGACTTTTAGATGGGGACACTCAATGTATTCATTGCTCAGAGGAAATTCTGGTCTCTTCATCCATTTATATGGGCACTACAGTCATCCCTCACCATATTGCAGTTCACTTTTCAAGGTCTCTCACTGTATCACTGATTTTTAAATTGTATATATCTAATTTTGTATTGTGGATTTTTCGCTTTACTGAGAGATTTTGAGGTACAAAGGTATTTTTATACATTTATTATTTTAATTATGTTTGCAGTAAAATAAGCATTTACTAGCCTAAAAGTTGAAAACAATATTAAAAATAGTCATCATCATCTTCATCATTCAAGTTGTAGTGAGTGAGTACCCATATGTAATTTTATATGTTGTTAAAATTACATAGGTTTAAAAGTGTAGGAAGTGTTTTTTAAGAGTGTGGGAAATTTTAATAACAGTGTGGAAAGGTTTATAAGAGTATGGGGAGGGTTTATAAAGCCTTAAATATATATATAAATAATAAAATAAATATAAGGTCACTAAGTAGATTTTCGCCTATTGCAAGGGTTTCTGGAACCTAACTCCCCCAAAACGATCAGGGACCACTGTAACCCCATAATGGAGGATCCACGTACCTGATCTCATCCAAATCCAATTACGTTCTAAAGATCACACCTCCAAATACCACATTGGCGTTAGAGCCACAAAACATGAATTTGAGAGGTACACAAACATTCAGTCAATAGTAGTATGTGTAATTATGAGTTGAGAATCATAGGTTGATTAAAATTGTCAATTTCAAATTATTATTTACCTAGGAAGACAAAACTTTAAAAATATATATATAAAGAAAAGTAGCAATTTCTTCTTCTACTTTCCTAAATACAGTTTGCTGTGGTAATTCATCAGTTTGCTAGGCATCTTTCATAATATTTTCAGTGTTCTTACAAACAGATTTTACATAAAGTAAATTAAAGTTGATTCTTTATCTTTGCACATAATACTATATAATGGTATATTTTATATTGAGTTGAAATACATAAAGCTGTTGAGAAAACACTTGGTTAAATAGTGTAAGAATAAGATACTCACTCTTTCTTGGTATTTCTGTTTATAGCACATGATCATGTCTGTGTTTATTTTTTTCCTTTCTTTTGATCTTTATCTGATTTTTTTTTCTGTAACTACCCAGCTTTCTCAGTACAAAAGGGGTGAAATTTTGTAAACACATCCATGTTGAAGTCACACCAATCATTTGAAGTGTTGACCAGGCTTTAAACATACTGGTTTTCTCTCTGGTTCTCAAATATGTCCAAAACCTTTATTCTTTAATAATGCTTATTTTTTTCTTTACATAAGCTTTATGATATTCTGAAGGAAGCTCATTCTGAATTTTTCTCTAGTATCTGTACCGCCTAGTTTAATGCCTAATTATTGTTCTCACATTTATTTTTGTTTTATTTATTTATTTGTTTATTAATTTTTAGGGAGAGAACAGAGACACAGAGAGACAGACAGACAGGAAGGGAGAGAGATGTATCAATTCTTCATTATGGCACCTTAGTTGTCCATTGATAGCTTTTCCATATGTGCCTTGATGGGGAGGTGGGAGGAGAGAGCGCTCCAGCCAAGCCAATGACACCTTCCTTGCTCAAGCCAGCAACCTTGGGCTCAAGCCAGCAATTTTCAGCTTCAAGCCAGTGATTTTTGGGCATAAGCCAGCAATTATAGGGTCATGTATATGATTCCACGCTCAAGCCAGCAACCTTGTGCTCAAGCTGGTGGGCCCATGCTCAAGCTGGCCACCCTGGGTTTCCAACCCGTATCTTCTGCCTCCCAGGCTGCACTCTATTCACTGCACCACTGCTTGGTTAGGCTCACATTTACTTTTAAATGCATGGCCCGCCATTAAGTATCCATCAGTTTAGACCGTTTTGATTTAACACTCAACAAGATCTCTTGCACCTTCTAATGCTATGCACAATTTACTGAGGTATTCAATTCTTAGAAATTGGTGTCTCATAGAAATGTGGTTTACTGTATAGGGAAGTTAAATATTCAAGAAGGGACTATTAAATAACCAAAGCATTGCTTGTGGCTATTCTGTGTTAACTTTTTGTGTTTGATCTACCAATCATTCTGTGGTATGGTTCTCTTCCCTCAAGCTAGCCTTAAACTGTCTTTCTTTCCTTCTTATTAAAAACATTTACTACTAATTGCATCATTTTGCCATAACGGGATGTCTCTGCCTTACTAGGAGTCAATCAGATACCAAGATCAGCTATTTTAAGCACAAAGTGGCATCAAAATGATTCTTACTATACTAAGTAAAAAATTGTAGAGTCTTTAAAGATGTATTTATCACTTCCCTCTCTGAAACACTCTAATCTTTAGTGAGAAGGAAATACAGGATGAGGCAAAAGTAGGTTTAGAATTTGTCATATGGAAAATAATACAATAATTAATAATCATGCAAGAATAAACTTTCACATACAATTGTAAACAAAATTTTGCCCCACTATATATAAGTAGTCAGTATATACTTACATTAAGTGCTTTAACATAAATTGTATTTATACACACCGGGAAACACATAATGTTATGTGAATATAGATTGTATATATGAATGAACATTTATATATGCACACAAGTAAAAAGAATACATGCTTTCTATATTTATTATTTTTAAACAATCATTTATTTTATCTGGCACATTGCTGGCATATCAGAGTGCAGGTGGCTTGAAATTACTTGCTTAAAGCTATAGCAATATATTTCTAGCACATTACTCAAATATTTTCATTCAACCTGAAAGATGTATCTGCAGGGACAAACTTATCTTTTTAATTCCACACATATTTAAGCTTCTAAATTTTGTTCTTGCCAGCAGAGACTTGCTGTCAAACACATAATTTGATGTTTGATCTTAACCTTTTAATGACTTATATCACAGTTACGGCACATTAGGCCAGCTGAGCTCAATTTATTTTAATCTGGGAAATTATGCACTGAATGTACATTCAGGAAATGGTGGTTCTGATCATTTTTAACAGTTGAGTTAAAGATGATAACAGTGTATTGTAAAATTTTATTTTATTTTTATTTATTAATTTGAGAGAGAGAGACAGAGAGAGAGAGACATTTGTTTGTTCCAATTATTTATGCATTCATTGATTGATACTTGTATGTGCCTTGATCAGGGATTCAGCACACAACCTTAATGTATTGGGACAATTCTCTGACAAACAGGTAACCAGTCAGGATTACAGAAGTTTATCTTAATAACCACTTATATTCACCTCAATTTACATGGGGATAAATTGGTAGATGCTTTATAAAATAAAATTATTTCCAAAAGATTAAAAGATAGTAATTCTCATGAACTATTTATTTTAAATGATTTTAGAGATGATAAAGTGAGTGAGCATAACAAAATTTTTTTTATTTCATTCTTTTGAATTTAATCTTTATATATAAGCAAATAATTATTTTTAAAATGTATCAGTTGATATGCAGCTATCTAGGTTATCCTAAACAATGATATCAAGATGGCAAATTACATATACATATAGAGTGGTTGATATGTATGTGTGTTTTTGTGCAATTTGAGAACAATAATAAAATTATATAAATTTTATTTATATATTGTGGGAGACATATATTGTGTGAAATCTGAGAATAATAAAATTATATAGTTTTAGACTCTGTGTAGCATATCATATAGCCATAATTTTGATTTGTAAACAAACAATTGTAAAAAATACAAATATATATTGTTTCATTCATTCAACTACATTCTCTTTTTTCCTACCTCTTTTGCCTGGTAGAATTTTATCAATTTTATTATCCTTTAATGGATCTTTTGTGTCTTCACTGAAGGTCAATGTCTCTTACAGTATGTTTTAGATGTTAGTATCAGGTTGGGAATGGAGGACAAAAAGTAAATTTAATAATAATACCAAAAGAGGTGTGTGGTAGTATATAATCACTGTGTTGTTTGATATTTAAGAACATAAAAGGTGAAAGATATAGTTTGTAATAAATCCAATATTATATCAGTAAGCAAAAATCTTTTTATATTTATGATAACTGACATAATCACTATAAAAGTTTAAAAATATCACAGTTACACTTCCCTCCCCTTTTGGTTATATACCCAAAAATAAAACATATAACTAAAATACATGAAAGTATTCACTTGTTACATTTTAGGAATTAAAATAAAACATTTTCAGTAACTTAATTAGCTATTAATGAAAGAAACTATGACACCATTTTGCCCACTTAAATGAGAATTCATTTTAAATAAGAAATGTAGTGGTTATAGGAAAATAATTTAAATATTAAATAAACTATTTATCATAGAGTAACTAAACCATATAAAATAATTTAGATATATTTGTATTTCTCTGAAGTTGAAAACGGGAAGCAGTCAGACTGATTGTTTCCATATGATAATCCTATATGAACAGAACAATTGCATGAAGAAAAGTAAATGATAATGGACCCTGGCAGATTGGTTCAGTAGATAAAGCATCAGCCTTGCATGTAGATATTCCCAAATCAATCCTAGTCAGGACACACATGAAAAGCGACCATTTGCTTCTCTTCCAGTCTTTCTCCTCTCTTTCTCTCTCTCTTCCCCTCCTGCAGACAGTGGCTCTATTGGTCAAGCATCCTTATGTGTGCTGAGGATATCTCAATTGACTGGAGCATTGGCCCCAGGTGGTGGTTTCTGTATAGACCAGTGATGGGCAATCTTTTGAGCTTGATGTGTCAAAATTCACAAAAAAACTGAGCATAACTCGGGTGGTGTGTCACTTTGAGAAAAACAACACAATTTTGCAATATTTATAGTTTAAATAACAAAAATCTATAATTGTAATATATAATTGTATTTAATAAACCAAAAACTAATTATTTAACTTACCTGCTTAGTGACTTCTTTATTCATCTGTCAGTCGGTTTCTTTTGTTGGTCTTGATATTATTTAACTTGTGTGGGGAGCTGTGAACTAAGATAAGTGAGGGGGTGGGAGAATTTTTTAACTAACCTGCCTATTAGTGACTTTTTTGTTGCTGAATTTCATTGACTAAATCTTCAATTGAAGGTTGGTATTTTGTACACTTCAAGCCCAAACAAGTGCTACTAACTTCATCTGTTAATCTGTTTCTTTTGTTTGTTTTGATATTATTTAATGCTGAGAATGAGGTCTCACAAAAGTACATAGAAAAATTGTGAGTAAAGCCATTGCTATATTTTTCAGGGTGCTAAAAGTGTCTGGTAATCGGTTCCAGGCACTCCAAATTTCCTGTTCGTAGTAGCACTCCTCTTGATTCTCCAAGCAGCACCTTTCCAGATTCTCAAGCTTTGACCTCAAGTCGACAGACACCTGAGCCCAAATGCTGTCTTAAAATTCTGCAAGTTGCATCTTATGTAAATTAAGATGGCTGCTGCTATTTCTAATGGTGTGAAACGGCACCCATAGCACAGACCCTTGCCTCTCCCAGCCTCCCCCTCACTTATCTCAGTAATGGTGGTCAATTAGAAATCCACGACACCCCAGAACAGTACATTGGATGATGGTTGCTGTGGTTATGTGGTTGCTGGTAATGGCGATCTCAGGGCCCCCAGAGATGAGTGCCCCATGGAATTCTGCTGCTCCCTGCTCCGCCAGCTGGAAGTGAGGTCGGCCTAACCGGAAGTCCCAGAACTAGATGCTCTGTGCCGGAGTTCTGTTCTTTTGGCCTACAGACCTCCGGCACAGTGTCTACACTACAGCAAATGTTTTATCCTCAGCTACTGCACCTGACCTTGCAGAAGCCAAGGATGAAACATCCTTCTCGGCATGTGGCCCCATTCTTCTCTGGTATGCGGCAGCATGCGGCTGTGTGTTATCAAAAATGGCTACGTGTGTCAGGGCTGACATGCATGTCATAGGTTTGCCATCGTGGGTATAGATCCTGGTTGTGCTGCATGGGAGAGTCTATCTTCCCTCCTCTCATTAACAAAAAAAAAGTAAACGATAATGAAAATATATATTCCAATTTAATTTTTGGATAATTTAATGTAGATAAATAATCAGATAGGATGTCTTGTGCTTCAGACAAGAGATGAGACCATACTGGAAATAATTTATACTTTACTCTAAATCTTAAACTGAGTCAATGTTTTAAAGAGGTTTGTGGGTAGTTCAGCTGTTTTGTTTTTCCCCACTGCATTTGGCCATTTCAGTATAAATAATAAGGCAGAAAGAGTAGAGGAATGTTGTCTTACTTTCTAAGAATATTCATGTCTTCTCATTAACTTTGAAAGTTGGCTTTGGTTCAAAACAATTACAACAGCCTGCTGCTTAATTTCTTTTAAATGGAAAGGTAATGTAAGTATAAAAAATGGTTAACAATTTTATTGTTAACCCTAAAACTAGTACTTGCTCTTTAAATTTTAGCAGAAAAGTGGGCATATAAATCCAAGGCCAAGCCTGACCTGTGGTGGTGCAGTGGATAAAGCATCAACCTGGAAATGCTGAGGTCGCCGGTTTGAAACCCTGGGCTTGCCTGGTCAAGGCACATATGGGAGTTGATGCTTCCAGCTCCTCCCCCCTGTCTCTCTCTCTCTCTCTCTCTCTCTCTCTCTCTCTCTTCCCCTCTCTAAAATGAATAAATAAAATAAAATAAAAATTAAAAAAAAATCCAAGGCCAAGACTACATGAAGTCATATGTAGTAGTTCAGCAAACCCAGATTTTTTACAGGTGTCTTATATTTACTGTGGTAATATGCTTATATTTATTTCAGAAAATTTATATTTTAAATATAGCATAGTTGACATAATTTAATGTATGTATATACACATAATATATACTTTAAGTCTTCTACTTAAGTTTCTAAGCTAATTTAAATGCAATAATCTGGGGAAAATATTTGTAATTCACATATTAGAAAACAACTAGTATTTAAAAATTTTTAAAAGTTCTTTATAGAAAACAAGATAAATTGTTAATTAAAACAATGAGCAGTTTGCCAAGAAAAACCAAGAGGCCAATAAAAATATGTGAGAATTTCACATTTTTTATATTTTATTTTATTATTATTATTATTTGTATTAGTATTTTGTTTATTTATTTATTTATTTATTTATTTATTTATTTATTTTTGAGAAAGAGAAAGAGAGGCAGGGAGAGAGAGAAGGAACATGGATCTGCTCCCATATGTGTTCTGATCAGGGAATTGAACTCTGCGTTCAGGGACGATGCTCCAACTGACAGAGATATATGGCCAGCACCTAATTTCTTTTTATGTTTAGAGATACAGAGAAAGGAAGGAGAGAGAAAGGATGGGGAATGGAAGCATTTATTTGTTATTCCACTCAGTTTGCTGCTTCTCGTGTGTGCCCTGTGCGAGGAGAGAACCCACGATTTTGTTGCTACAGGATGAAGCTTTTAACTGACTGAACTAGCCACCCAGGGCCTATAATTTCTTATTTTTAAGAAAATAAATGTAAAAGTAAAATCTTTATTTATTACTGGAATAGAAAAAAATAATTAGAAATTTTCACATACTGGTAGTTGATAAGTTAAATGCTACTGTTATTTTGCAGTAAAGTCTGTGACTATCTAATAAAACTAAAATTTCAGATATCAAGGAATCAATAACATATGTCCATAAAGAAATAAATCATAAACATGTAACACAGCTCAGTACAGCTCATTCTTGTACTGTGAAAAAACAGAAAACATTGCAATGTTAATCAATAAAAAACTAAAGAGAATATGTTATGAACACATTTTGATGACTCTGCAGTGTCACAAATGTTAGATATAAGAAAAAAAGGGTGACAGATGATAGATAGATACATAGATAGACAGATGATAGATAGATAATAGATAGATTTTCCTAAATACAAATATAAATATAGCAAAATTATATTAATTAAACAGTATTGAATTTTAAAAAGCCAAATTATGCTAGTATCAATTTTATAAAATAAATATATTTGAAGAGTAAAAGAGGAACAAAAATTTATGTTTTTATATATAAATGACCTGGAATATTCCCTAGCATTTTTATAGAGGTGGTTACCACAAAGGAAGAGAAAACAGAATTGGTCTAAAAATGTTGTTTAAAAGGGATTTTAATTCTTTTTATAAAAAGACAGAAAGGAAATCTAAAAGGAAAAGTTAATTATATGACTGAATTAGTATTTTCCATTTAATTTTAATTTCTTTTTTTAAAATTTCTATTCCTAAATATAAATACATGAAAAATCAAAGATGAGCTTGTTATTGCAGGCAACTCTCTAATGCAATCTTATTGTGGAGTAAAAGCAAATTATATAATAATTGTTTGTACAAATATCCTCCTACCTTTATCTGTGTATTCCTTGGTGGCTTTAATGATGACTGTATACTCCCAATATCTGCAAATTTTCTGGTCCAATAATAGCTCTCATTTAGCAACTCTTTGCTTTGTTCCAAGTGCTGTACAGTGTACTTATCTCACACAATTCTCACAAAATTCTTGTAGTCAGTATAGTGATATAGTAGGCAGTTAGACAGATATCAGCAGAGTAGAAAAGATAGGCCAGGTATGAAATGTCACCAGAGTGAAAAGTCCTGGGTACCTAGCAAAAGGCAAAAGTGGAAAACAAGTACCTAAGGCCCTCCCTCCAGGGTGACCTTTCCACCCATAGCATATCTCTGGTCATGCAGTTTAGACCTGCTCACCTTTCAGATTACTGGTCACGTAGTTTGGACCCTCCAGTACCTTTCTTTCCCTAGAATGTCACTAGTCATGTGGTAGACACTCTTAGAGAAGAGATTAGAGGGCCAGAGAATAGCCCCCTATGACTGCCATATAAGCCCTTACATGACCATTCTTAAGCATTAAGTCCTCAAGACAATGAGGTTCTGACTGACATCAAATAATCTTAGGCACAAAGACTCAGATCTGTTGACCATAGAGAAATGATTTTGACCAAACTAGAGATAACTTGTGGGCCTCAGTTATATTTCAGCTCCAGGCCCAGAAGGTCGTCAAGGCCAAGCAGGGCTGACATTGGGACCAGATGTAATGACTAATGGCCCCCTTCCCTGGTACTGACCATAACCCTGAAGGACACACCTGGAAAAGTTGATGAATATTCTATTGAGATCTTCCCCTCAGATATTCCCTAAGATCTGTCTATAGAGAGGAGATTAAAGAGCTCATGGCAGAGGACCTAGCATTCTCATTCTCTCTCTCTTTCTCTCTCTCACTCTCTGGTATGCTCACACCTTCCCCACCCCCACTTTCCTCAGAGTATGCTCTCTCTCTTTCTGGAACAATTCTCACTAGAAAAGTGGTGGTGGCAGCTGAGAGAATCAGGGAACTGCACCTCACAGTGGTGGGAGAGCGATCTAGGAGAATTGCCACCACGGGAAAGCACTGTTAGCTTTTCATATAGACACCACACATGTGGCTTTCTGCCATGTGCTCACACACTAATTGTGCAAAGTGTTTGCAGCCAGAAAATGTGCCCCAAGCACATTACCTTGACCTTTCTTTCTCTTAAGCTCCAAGGGACCTTCATTTGCTTCTGTAACTTGTTCTTTGAGTCCACACAGCCCAGCTGACTCACTTCTTTCTATCTAAATAAACTTTCTCCTTTGACTTGAGTTTCTTGGTTCTGAGTTCTTTCTTTGACAAACTCAAGTACTGAAGTTGTAGAATTGAGAGGCAATCACCAGCAATACCAGGTTCCATTTCATTGCTAACAGTGAGATGGATGATATATCTCAACCAATCCTTCTGAAAAATAAAATTTTCTTTAAGGTCTATAGAGCTGTGAAAGGGTTCAGAACAGGCATTCCAAAGATGTGCTACTTTGGTATGTGGATTATTTTGAACTGAAGGCAATAGAGACCCTGTAGGTTCAGAAGAAACTTCTCTCCTCCCTTAACTACATAAAAGGATCTAAGTAAAGGTCTTAACTTTTTCTTTAAGTTCTTTTCAAATGGAGTTAGTTACTAACATTTTATCAAGGAACATGACAGTCTCAAATCAGGTTCTACAAAATAAGATTTGAACTTTCTGAAATAATTAGCAATATATTATATTTAATTTTGGCAAGATCTGCAAAAATTTGTACCTAAAGAAAATATTAACATCACTGTTTTAACTTCAGTTGGTAAATATATCAATATATTACTGTGTAAATGTAACTTATAGGCCACTTTAGAATATAGTTTGATAGTTCCTGAAACAGAAAAAATAACACTAACATATGACCCAGCAATTCCACTTGTAGGTACGTATCCAAAGGAAATGAAGACATTTCTCCACACAAAGCAATTATGTGAATGTTTGTTCACAGCAGCATCATTTATAATAGAATAAAATTAGAAACAATCCAAACATTCATCTACCTGTAAATGGTATACACAATATGGTATATTAATAAAATGGAATACTATTAAACATTGTAAAAGAACAAAGTATTGACACATGCTATATCCTGTATGAAGGTTAACATTATGTTAAATCACACAGTCATAAAATGCAAATTTGTAGAGACAAATATTAGAGGAGTAGGAATCTGGGACTGGGTGTGAGATTGGAGATAAAACAGCCTAATGGTTCTGCTCCCTTACAGCAGATCGGTGATTAACACAATTCTTGAGTTATTGTACAGAGATGGCACTAGCACGTGCCACCTTGTCCTCCAGATGACTCCAGAACCAAGAATCTTCAGTCTACAGAATTCAAGTTAGAGAAGTGTGGCCACCAGAGCTTTATGAAGTGAGAGATATTCAATAAACCAAATACAGACAAATATAGAACTGACCAATGAAACCCAGCCAGATTGGAATTGCTTTGTGCTTTCTCTTGCCTGACCCTATACCATAACTGGCTAAGTTTCAAAAGCTTCCAATCACTGCCAGATGCTAACCAGTTCTCCCTGACCCTTGAAACTTGTCCTGACCCCAGATCAGAAAGACTGATTTGAGTGGTGTCTCCTGGATAGATTTAGCAGTAAATAAATGCCTCTTTCTTTTCTCATAAGCAGTTGTTATTTGGCTCCCATGCGCAACAAGCAGTGGGCCCTCTCAGTAACAGACTTACAGTAAATGGGCATATGGAATCTTACTGGAGGAATAAGATTGTTTTTAAATTGATTTATGTTAAGAGTTGAACCACTCAGGGAAGTTACTAAAAATCTCTTTAAATAAATCAAGGGAAATTAGTGTATTTTATAATATCTTAAATACTTCTCAATAAAACTATAAATACAGAAGTGAAATCAAACATTATGAAATAAAATGCACTAATTAAAATTAATTAAACAGACAATAAACGTGGTATATTATTGAAACATGTGGAGAAAGAAGGAGCCACATACTAAACCTGACCAGCTCAGGGTAGGCCTGCATGGTGGGTCTTACAAAGTTAGAGACCTAAAGAAGCCACATAGAATAATCTAAAAGAAACCTGTCAGGGCAAATGGTATTGTCCTAAACTGGTATCTTCCTTGACAAAGGTCAATGTTTACCTTAATTGAGTTTATCTATTGTCTTTTCTGCATCTACAATAACAGACATTTAGCATATCAAGGTAATTTCCTTCTCCTCCCTCCTCCATCCCTGAGGGCACAATCTCATATCCCAGTAGGAGACTACAGAATCCCTCCTTGTTCTTTTCATGTTAATGTTAACTATCCCATACCCACCAATGTAAAAGAAGTATATGCCTATTCCTTTTATTTTTTATCCAATCCCAGAGATTTTCTGCTTCGATTTCCCTGCTTCCTTAATCCAATATCAATGGATTTCATGTAACCACCTTGTCTCCTCCTTTTATTTTAATGTACAAAATAAGGTACAATTTCAAGCCATTGAGATTTTTCTTCCAGGCAATGATAGTTTCAGTTTGGCTGAAATAAATTCAAAAAAATTTTTTTACAGGTTTGGAAGTTTCTTACATTGACACTTGCAAACATTTTGAAAAGGTGGATTTTATGTTTCCAATTAAGTTCATTTCAATTTACACATGCCTACTTTCTGATGGGCAAAAAGGATAATGCTAAATATATTATATGACCTTTTGGATGAATAGGTGAGATAACCCATACTGCATCCTCCCCTGAAGGAATATTCAAAAATTGCTAAGCCTCTTAAAAAATTAAATAGCCTCATTTAATTTACATCATTTTCTCTTTTTATGCCAACTCTCTAATGAAAGTGCTGAAGAGCAATGAAATGGACAAAGGCAAAAAGCCAGAAAACGGAGATAATAAAGAGCCAAATAAGCAACCTTTAAATAAGTAAGACTTGATTGATTGGTTCAACCCATTTAGACAATTATCTTAATAGCACTGTTTGTTAAAATTTCCTGTTGGTCTTGCCAAATATTCCAAAATAGCTGTGATTTCGAAACAATGTGAGTGCAGAAGATGGAAAGTCAGACAATTTTGATTTAAAGAAAGGATCTAGGCCCTGGCTGGTTGGCTTAGCGGTAGAGTGTTGGCCTGGTGTGCAGGGGTCCCGGGTTCGATTCCCAGCCAGGGCACACAGGAGAAGCACCCATCTGCTTCTCCACCCCTCTCCTTCCTCTCTGTCTCTCTCTTCCCCTCCCGCAGCGAGGCTCCATTAGAGCAAAGATGGCTCGGGCACTGAGGATGGCTCTGTGGCCTCTCCCTCAGGTGCTAGAATGGCTCTGGATGCAACAGAGTGATGCCCCAGAGGGGCAGAGCATCGTCCCCTGGTGGGCATGCTGGGTGGATCCCAGTCGGGCACATGAGGGAGTCTGTCTGACTGCCTCCCCCGTTTCCAGCTTCGGAAAAATGAAAATAAAATAAAATAAAATAAAATAAAATAAAATAAAATAAAATAAAATAAAATAAAATAAAGGATCTACAAACTCTGATGTGTGCAACTTCTTTCAGGTGTCAGTCATACTAATGTATGGATTTAATGTGTTCATACATGTAAACACTTATCACACTACCCAGTGCATTGTATGTAGTCAATAAACAATCACAGAATTAATTATATATAATAGCTGTCATTAATATTTTAGAAAGTCATTCAGGAAGAAATCAGAATGGACCACATATACTGAAGGTCAATATAATGGTAGAAAAGCAGTTAATGTAATCCATTCAATAAACTATTCAATTTCATAGGAAAGGTTTAGAGATTTACTGCTTGGTCTATATAATCAATCAATACAGCTAGAATAATTGAATAGGTTATTACACAGGCCCAGGTTTTTTTGTGATGTTTTCTATTTAAATTAACAAGATATATTAAATAATACACAGTTATAAGATTATTGAACACAGCTAAATATTGAGCAATAAACTCCTTTAACAAGAAAAATAATCTGTATATATAGTACATTTATACTTTTGTAGTGATTCTCCTTATAAGCCCAAGTTATTCATTGAGCAATTATTTATTTTACAAACAGAAAATATGTAACAAGTTTTATGCTGAAACTAAGGTATATAAATACAAGTATTTAGAGACTACCTTATTTGATTAAAAAAAACTATATAAGTCACAATGGCAGTAATAAAAGAAAAATAAATAATAGCCTTAGATGGATAAGCAAAATTTTCTTTTAGGACAGAGCTCATCAAACTTTTTTTCTGAAAAAGGTCAGGTAGGAAATGTTTAAGCTTTACAGGCCAGAGACTATTTATCAGAACTATGTACTCAGTTCTGCTTGTGTTGCCAGTGAAAATGGGTTCTTTCGAGGTGTCATGAGAAAGTAATTTCAAAGAGAACACACGTGGAAGAAGTTTATACATAGTGACAAGATTTATTGAAATGAAGGGAAATAATACACAATTGGGTATGTAGAGGACGAGCAGGCTCCAGCAGCAACTGCTGCAAGATTCCTGATAATCCTCCATATATTTTCTTGGTTCTCATTAAGAAACAACTGTCATTCAAATCATCCAAACTACTTCCTGATTCTGCCTGGGTCTGAAATGGTTCCTCCCTCTAACCAATCTTTTTCTTACCAGGGTTAGGTGCCCCCTATCCTTTCTAATTTTTTTTCTAGATTTCTCAGGTTAGATTCTGCCCCTTTAAGTGGACATTCTGGCTTCTACTGTGCAGGGCTCAAAGTAGAAGCACCTCCTTCTGCAGCATCCTGACTTCTGTTGCACATATACAAAAGTTCTGCTGCATTCTCTGTTTTCTAATGTGCATGTACCTAGTAGAAGAATCCTCTCACCCCTTCTGCTAACCCTGATATTCTGGCCTCTGGCCAGTAGTTTCGCAGGGAGATTTTTTTCCTGCCTACTTTCAGGATTAAGTCCTGTCAGCAGAGGATGCAGTGGTTGGTCTCTTGGAGTGTGTGTGAACAGGTCTATGAATGCTCTAGCTTCCCAGTGAGCTAAATGGAATGCTGTAACTTCCTAATGAAACAGTCCCGATATCTGATTCAACTTCCCAGTTTATTAAGCTTAATATCTGATTCCACTTGCTCCCTCCCTTTATTAATACTACCTACCTACGCTAACAGTAGCACTAAAACAATTATAGACACTCTATTTAAAAACACAAACAAACAATAAAAAAATAAAATAAAACTAAAAACCATAAAAGGTGTAACAGTTTTTTTAATAAATCATTCTTTTTAAAAAGTAGGCCTGATCTGACCTGAGTGCAATACTTTACTGACCCTGCTCAAGTTAGTTGAAGAATAAATATGTAAAAGAAAATTAAGGTTGGAAAAATAATATAAGTAAATAGTTACAACTTTGTTCACAGATAGAAACTGCATCATCTGTCCTTCTTACCATAAGACTTATTTTAATAGCTTGTATTTGCAGACTCCAAGGGAAACTAAAGCGTGGTCCCATTGGGACACACGTGCTGACCATGCCTTAGGACTCCGACTCTTGGCCGTATCCCATGACTCTACTTGTAGACTATGAATCAAACAAAATTACCCATGTTTTCCTCGCAACACCACTTGCTGACCACTAAGTCAGACAAATCTTGAAAGTCCAGTTGCCCCAACCAATCAGAAAATCAATGATGAAAGTTTATGATCTTGTTTCTTTAGCAACTCATCCCTTGAATCATTAGCTCCTTGCAACTCCCACCTTGAAAACCTTGGCTTTATTTTTCCCACCTTAATACAAGTCTTCGGTTCATGCCAAAGGCTACATTCTCTGATTTACAAACCATGTCAGAATAAAATTCTCCTTTAAAATTCCTCAGAAGAGTCCTGTGGAACTTTTGTTTTAATAGAAACTCATACCTTTCCCTTTTAATTCCCTTAATGATATCCGTTGTTTCAGTCAAATGCATACATAATTTGGAGTTTTACTGGTAAAATTTATACTTTTTCATGGTGGTGTTATTATTAGGTATTTTCTTGAAGCTCAGTAAGATGAAAATCTCCCACAGCAAACAGTTATTATTTGAAATTTAATATAACATTTAAAAATTATTTTAAAGTGTCAAAATTCTGATTCAGAATTTTAGGAGCTAAGTTCAATATGTTAA
Organism: Saccopteryx bilineata; assembly: GCF_036850765.1. NCBI lineage: Eukaryota > Metazoa > Chordata > Mammalia > Chiroptera > Emballonuridae > Saccopteryx > Saccopteryx bilineata. The sequence continues at coordinate 67,459,508 of NC_089495.1, read as the reverse complement.
AATGTTGAGTACTTGCTGGTGTTCATCTCTTTGGAAACTCATTATCTGAAATACCCAGTGTTTGGAAATTGCTTTTATTAAAATAAAAGTATTAGGGATTGTGATTTGTTTAAAACTATTTAGTTTCAAAGCAAGCAATAATCTATGTATATATTAATAATAATCAACATTTACTTCTAAAATTTAGTTAGGCACTATTCAATAATGAATTTACAAATATACCTAATTTATAACCACTTTTAGGATGAAAGTTCAGAGACAAAATTAATAATCCTATTATTTAGCGAACACTTCAAATGAAGTCTTTGTACCAGGTAGCAGTTTTAACAGATAAAACCAAAACAAATACAGGATGGGGTAAAAGTAGGTTTACACTTGTGAGTATGCAAAGTAGAGTTTATTCTATTATTATTTATTAATTACTGTTTTGTTTTTCATACATATAATTATAAACCTTTAGCCCTTTCCTGTATGTGTCTAAATTTCTGCTTATATTTATACACCATTATTTTATGGTGCAAAGTCTTGGCCTAGGTGATAAGAGACTAATCTAATTGTTGCATGCTGATTGTATTTGAGTGATAATAAGACATACCTTACAAATAAGAAAATATTGTTGTAAGCTGAAACAACCCTTTAGGAAGGTTAAGTGCTTAGATTAGTGCTTTCCAATAGAAATATAATAAAAGACACATGAACAATTTTAATATATCTAGCAACAACATTTTTTTTAAAAAATAGGAAAAAGAAACAGAAAGATGCACAAAAAAATAAAATAATCTCAATTCTTTTCTATTGATTATATGTTGAAATATTTTGTATACATTGTGGTAAGTAGAATGTATTATTAAAATAGTTATTGTGTTTCTTTTTACTATTTGTACTAGCTACATTTCATGTTTTCAATATCCATGCTTGGCTGATGACTACTGCATTGAATAGTAAGGTTTAAAGTCCAGCCTCACATTTTATCAGGTAAGTCAAAAGAGCAAATTGTCTAAATTCTCTATGACTCAAATTTATACTCTTGATATTAAACATAGTGACTATTTTGTTGTGTTTATGTGAAGATATAATATTATCAATATACATTTCTTACACTAAAAAAAGTTAGCTAATATTCTAATTTTTATTGGTGACAGCATTTCCTTCTTATATTCATACATGGAAGAAGTATACTTCCAAACAATTTTATCTCTGATCATTACTTAATGTGATAGTTAATTTTATTTATCAATTTAGCTAGACTCTGGCACACAGTTGTTTGCATCAGTCTAGATGTTGCTGTTGTTGTTGGTATTAGTGTAGAGTAGACTTTGAGAAAAGCAGATCACCACTAATAATGTAGGCTTCCTCTAACCAGTTGACAGCCTTTAGAGAAGACGGAGGTTCTCAAAACAGGAAGCCTGCCTCCAGACTGCTTTGGGAATCTAGACAACAATGTCAGCTCTTCCTGTAATTTTCAGTCAGCTGGCTGCTGGCTTGCCCCACAGATTTTGAATTTGCCAGCTGACATTCATATCAATGTTAACAGAGACTGTCATAAGAAAACCAAAATTAATTGTAACCTTGTCTGTAAGTATGCTTTGCATTTTTTGGTAGTATTTCATCTTTCAACATTTCTTTTCACATCAATTTTCTTTCACTCCTTAATTATTTCTAACTTTGTAAGGAACGTTATCATCCTATGACACTGAGGTAGATTTCTGGTAAAAGGGCTATTCTGACATTGAAGTGCTTGATTTACTTAGAATGTCAACCATATCCTTAGTTACTCCAGTGCTAAGTGGTAAAATTCATGAACTTTGCTTTGAGCCTGAACAAAGAATGACAAATATTTCTGAGTCAGATGTCCATATATTCTTTTTTTTTTTTTTTTTTTAATTTTTCTGAAGCGGGAAACGGGGAGATACAGTCAGACAGACTCCCGCATGCGCCCGACCAGGATCCACTCGGCAAGTCCACCAGGGGCGACGCTCTGCCCACCAGGGGGCGATGCTCTGCCCCTCCGGGGAGTCGCTCTGCCGCGACCAGAGCCACTCTAGCGCCTGGGGCAGAGGCCAAGGAGCCATCCCCAGCGGCCGGGCCATCTTTGCTCCAATGGAGCCTTGGCTGCGGGAGGGGAAGAGAGAGACAGAGAGGAAGGAGGGGGATGGAGAAGCAAATGGGCGCTTCTCCCATGTGCCCTGGCCGGGAATCGAACCCGGGTCCCCTGCACGCCAGGCCAACGCTCTACCTCTGAGCCAACCAGCCAGGGCCTGTCCATATATTCTTTATAATTACATTCATCATCCCCACTTTATTTGTTGTATCAAAGAAAAAAATTGCACTGGACAAATTTAAACAGGCAAGATGACTTGTTCAAGTCTACTGTAATAGGGAAGAGAAAAAGAACTAAGTCTGAGCTCAACTTCACTGAATCAAAGGGCAGGGAATTTTCTAGTGTTGGATGAATTTCTGGAAAAGAAATGAAAGATGTTGGGGAGAAGGTAAGCAAGATAAGGTACCTAGGACGTTGAGTTATTCCTCAGTTTGCCAATACTTTTCTCTGTGATTAGGCTATCTATGTTTACTAATTGGTGCTTAGGGAAGTTAAACTCCTAACTTTCCACAAAGACTGGGAGATGGGGCTGTCTTCTTTAATGTTTATATTTCCAAAGGATGGATTCTAGGTCCTTCAAAAAGACATTCTTGTGTTTTAAAACTGGCAACAGACTTTAGAAAAGATTTATGTCTCAAGGAGTGCAGAGAAAGAACTAAAATTACACATTTTCTACGTAAGTCATCTAAAAAAAAGGAAGTCTATGGGCTTAAAGACTGGTTGAAGCCTGTCCGAAATTTAGTCAAGCTAACCAAGTTCAAGTCTGCAAACAAACCAAGCAGCCAAACACATCCAGCTGTCACAGTGGACTGTGAAATGGGGACAAGTGAAGCAGGCTAGGCAACTTGTGACTTCTATGTGATCACCATCATTTGGGACATATAGCCAAGCTTTTGTTTGTGGGCCAGGGCTGCTGTTTATCTTTATTAAAAGTTAGCAGCTGATTGAAGTGTGCAGAAAAGCAGCACAAGCTTGAAACCATTGATTAATCTGGCATTTATCTCTAATGATATTTAACATTAATGATCTTTTATTGCTCTTCAAAAATGTAGGACTCTGTGATGATACTAACCTGGACCATTCTATTGGTTTCTTTGAAAAGTAGTTTCCAGTTAAATAAAGTTTACATAGTGCAATCTAGCACAATACCAATGTTGGCTTCTGTACACACATCTCTTAGATATTTTGCATTTAGAAAGGTAATGACAGGATCATTTTTATATCTAATATTATGCAACGATCTCTCATATAATCAAAACCATACTACTTGCCTCCCCAAAATTAGCTATACAGTATTTCTTAATATTCATTTGTGGGTGATTGTCATGCTTTCATACCTTAATTATACCCTTTGATATCATATAACTTCCATACTTAAATATCTGTTTAACCACTACCAATATATCTTATGATATATACGTACAGCAGAAGAATGTGAGGAAAACAAGGAGGGACTGACATACAAACAAATACATAGTAACTATATATATTCATATCAAAGCAAAGAAGAAATTATAATAAATATATCTCTACAAATGTTTACACAGTCATAGTTAGGATATATAATTGTCTTCTACTTCCCATCCCGTTTATATTTTGCCTTCAGCAAGCATATCAATTAGTGTGGCTCTTCACTAATGGGTGACATTCCATTTTACTCTTGAAGTATCTATGCTATTAGAAGTCATGTGTATCTTGGTATTTTGTAGTTTTTCATTAAGTTTTAGCAATGTATATGGGACTATTAAAAACCACCTGAATCTCAGACATATGCTTCCTTGCCCCAATTCTGTAGTACAAACCAAATTTCCCCTTGATACTTGGCATCAATCACTCCTACCATTTCAGTAACTCATTTTTTTGGGTTTTTTTGTTTGTTTTTTGTTTTTTGCTCTTGGTTGAATGGCATGAGATCAAAGTGAACAAGAGATCAGCTCTCTTTCACATCATTGGCTCCATTATCAAGTCTCCAGATAACAATATTTCTCATCTTCATATGAATATCTCTAAAATGACTGAACCCAAAATTGATAGGAGAAAAAAATATTTTCTGTGGATCATTAGGGAAAACAATGATAGAAGAACTCTCATCTGTACCTCTTTATTCCTAGATAATTAATTCTGGCATTTGAAGAAACAACACCTTATTGCAGTTCCTAATTCAGAACACACATTTTTTCCCCCTGAAGATCAATATTCCAAGTGCAATGTGGCACCAAGCTTGCAATGTAATTTATTGTTCAAAAGATCATTCTATCATTTTTATCAGACTGCCTATACTTCAGAATGGTGGGGTACAAGGTTCAACTGTGAAATCCATGAGAATGAGTCAAATGCCAGGCTTCATTAGTTTAAATTATTTCCCTCGTCAGAAGTGCTGTGTGAAAAACTGAACACATACTTGTCTACAGATGGTGACATTAGAGGAAGTATTGCAGGCAGAAAATGAAAATGCATGTGCAGAATGTGTCCATTCCAGAAAGAATAAAACATTGTTCCTTTTTTTAAGGGGACTTTTCAAATATATTCACTCTGACTCCAGAGAGGCAGCAGGATATTATGTTATGTTGCTATATCAAGGGCTCAATATTTGTCTCTGTGATGGACAATAGGGAAACAGCAGTTGTTTTAAGCAGACATGCCTGGATGTTTTAAGGTGGGTGTTGCGAACATCATGCATGACTATGTTAGCCACATCCTTGCTTTTATAGACACATTTATAATATTTGCAAAAGCTGTTTGCTAAGGAATAGGGATGTCCAACTATTTTTAAAATCTTTCTCTTCTGAGGCTATTCTTTCTTTAGCCTTTACAGAGTAAACAAATACCTTAATTACTTAAACAAATTAACAAAAAAATCACTTAAACAAATACCTAAATTACCTAAACAAATTTTCTAATGCTTTGAGGTCTTTCAGGGATGCTAATTCACATGCCACTTTTTTAGTCTTTTTTGTCACTGTTTTAATTAAACTATTCTAAAGTCTTGACCATACAGCCAGACCATATGCTTTTGTCTATCAATACATATTCTCCATATTTTCATCTTCTAGGCAAAATAAGCAGCCAGCTATTTAGCTCCCGAGAGAATTTCCCTTCTCCCTTGTGTTTAGGGCTGCCGCTGAGTGCTAGAGCTGTCCATTTTATGTCAGTTAATTATGCAGAACTACATATTTAAAACACCTCTGAATTATTTTAGTCCTTTGGTCATAGTAATCTCAAGAGCATACTGATATGGAATGAGAGATAGAAATTAAAGGAAAAAAAACCCCAGGAAATATTTATTCTTGACCTCTTGTTCATATAAATTACTTGTTCCCTCAGTATGTGCTTAAGGCTTATTTACTATGTACCAGTTCCCCCAGATAATGGAACACTGCTGCTTTGTATGTTCAACCTTATGGTGTAAAGAATAAGAGAAGTTCCAGTTCATGCTGTGGCCAAGGACACACGTTATGTTTCTAGTATGGCTCCGTAGCAAGCTGGAAGGTGTTTCTCAGAGGGCAACATTTTATTTTCTATGGATATCATATATTTACTCCAAAACCCTGCAGTGCTATACTGGATTCACTCATAGTGATCTGCTAAAGGCTCAGTATATCAACCTTCACTGACTCACACATTCCAAGAACCATTTTATCTCCTTAGTCATATAGTCTAAGTAGCTAAGAAACGTGCACGGTATAACCAACTTGATTCAGACCTTTCTCTTGCTCTTCACTCCACTCAAAGCTGAAATGAAGTAGGCATGAAATACAAAAACCAAAGAATCCCACTGAAAGATTTGCCTCTTTCTTAGTGGTAGGAGTTGCCAGAGGTAGCATTGTGTCCCCTTATGAAACAATGTTTCAACATGCCACAGAACTCTGCTGACAGAGCAAGTTTATGGACCTAGGGGCTCCTGAATTCTTATGAGATTTATTTGGCACCTTCTAGCACATGTTTCTCATCAATAAGTAGAGCAGTTGCTACTTCCAGTTCACTTCCTCCAATCAATTCCATGGACTGGCATCATGTCCTATGTGACTGAGAAAATATCGAGTTCTTATACAATATGCCATCAGTAAGAACTAGAGAGTAAACATTATCCTGAGGTAAGAAAGTGAGGTTAATAATTGGCTCTGCTAGTTAAACATAAACTTCCTTCGCTGGCCTTTGTTAACACTTTTCTATCAGTAGTTGCACCTCAGGTACCATGGGATGTTATTGTTAAAAATTAGTTGTTTCGGTAAATACAGAGCAAAAGTCTTGATGTTCCTACCTTATTAAATATATGGAAATACATTATGATCATGCATTTTCCATATGTTTTTGTTTCTTTTTCATTGAAAGCATGGGAGCAGAAAAAGGCTTGTAAGAATCAGGTGAATTAGTATATATTTTACTTTCTTCATTATACCAGCTGCGTGCAGACAAGGAGGAGGGACAAGAGGGCTGAAAGTGAACTTCTCCATCATATGAGAATTGAAGCCAACCTACAAAGAAGTCTTTATATACTTTTGGTCTGTATTTTGCATAACACTCCCTTATACACCGAGGTACAATCCTCCTTTTCTTCCTCCATCATGCAGCATCAAATTATAGAAACCAAGAAAATATCACTGAAATAAAATGACACCATTAATGCAGGTTGCCTTAACTTCTTTAACAAGTTAAATTGAAATTATTACAGTTATTACAGAAGTATGTGGTACAGTAAAGTAGAAATTTCAAATTAAATAAAGCATAACAAAAAAAGAAAATAAATGAATATATTCATTTGGAAATTTCAAATAATATGTATTTAAAAATTTTTAAGACTTTATTCATTTTAGAGAGAAAAGACAGTAAAGAGGGAGAGAGAGAGAGAGAGAGAAGGGGAGGAGCCAGAAGCATCAACTCCCATATGCACCTTGACCAAGCAAGCCCAGGGTTTCGAACCGGTGACCACATCGTCAGGTCAGGTCCAAATAATATAAATTTAATGTGGATACTGCACCTTATATAATCATTTATTTCCTCATTAAACACTTAATAGTGCATACTATGTATCAGATCATATTTCAAAATCTAAGAATACAGATGTATATAATATAATATTCCCTTATGCAATGGAGTGAGACCACAGACACGTGCACATACAGAGGTAATTTTACAAACAAGATAATTTCATATTTTTTATACTGAAATAAGAAAATATTAGATACAATAATGTGACAGAAAGTGAATGGGATTATAAGAAATTGGCATGCCAAGGAAAACTTCTGAGATGGTGATACTTCGGCTGAGACCAGAGATGTGGAAAGGGCCAGTTATAAAGGAATCACCTGACAAGCAAGTACAAATAATAGGGTCAAAAATAAGCATGAAGTGCTAGAAACACACAGAAGACTGGTATGCCTTGGCTTTAGTCGGTGGCATTGAGCCTGTTAAAAGATGAAGATAGGTTTGAGCTACAAATGTAGTGCCTATATTTTATAAAAAATACTTTTGTTAATATAAAGAAAATCAATTTTTACTAAATACACTTTAAAACATGTTAATGTTAACTTTCCACAGGTGATACATGTCTTAGCATATAAGATTATATATACCCATTAGCTGGTATAAAGATTTTCCTGTGAAATGTTTATTTATTCATTTTTTTTATCACAAGTTACTAAAGTGTATTTTTGTACCTTGTATCTAGTCTTTATTTATCTTAGAAAGTATTATCATTATATTATATAATCAGCTATTATTTTTGATAATTATTTCTTAAGCTTGATGGCTAAATATAATATTAAAAGCAAAAATAATTGAGTCTAATGAAACTAGAATTTATAATATACAGACTATATTATTGTTTAGTAGTAGGGCATTTGGTTTTATTTATTTATTTTTCTTTAGAGAGAGAGAGAGAGAGGGTACAAGAGAGAGAGAGAAATATCCATCTGCTCCTGTATGCGCACTGACCCTGACCAGGGGATTGAACTGGCAACCTCTGTGCCGCAGGACAATGCTCTAACCACCAAGCATTCTGGTCAGGACATATTTTTAAACCCCACTTACTCTGTTCACTAGCCAGTTAATACTCAGTCACAGTAGCAATATACAGTAATGTTGATGAATCACACCTCAATGTCTATGTAGGAAACAAGGATAAAGTCATACAAAGTGGAGATTTTCTTTCCAGGTAGAGGTTTTGAAATTTCCAATTGAATATATAACTCCGAAAGTATAGCAACTGTAATGCTGGTGGCTGAGGCCAGGCAGGCTCACAATGGATTTGGGCAGACAGTAGAGAAACTGCGGAGCTGAAAGTGTCGGACCATTCCATTTATTGGAGGCTCTCAAAGACAGGCGAGCGAATAAACAACAAAAGGGAAAGAGCTGATAAACAAAGGAAAATCTCCCATTCACATTAAGGGCAAGGGAGCAAGGAAAACTGTACCTTATGGTGGCAGGAGAGCTATCCAGAAGAATTGCCGCCCAGAGGAAGCACCCATACATAGCCTTATATGGCTATGCACAGTGCCTCTGCCACGCGCTCATGCATTAATCAAGCAAAGTGCTTGCAGCTCTTAAACCCTCGAGCAAGCGAGCAAGTCTAACACAGTTGCCCCACAGCAATTTATTAGCATGAGATAATTTAATGAAATTACATATGCTTATTTGCATCTATCTTTAGTCTGATTCTATAATAAACCATAGCCAGGATGTATTTTTATTTAGCAATTATATGGGTGTCAGAAAGGAGGCACTTTGTATACATGGCTGCTTTCAGATCTTGAATTAGGTACTTATCCTACCTGCACTGACAAATTGAATTTAGCACATGGCCCTGGCTGATTGTCGCAGTGGTACAGTGTTGGCCCTGCATGTGGAAGTCCTAGGTTCTTTTTTTTTTTTTTTAATTTTATTTTTTTAATGGGGCGACATCAATAAATCAGGATACATATATTCAAAGATAACAAGTCCAGGTTATCTTGTCGTTCAATTATGTTGCATACCCATCACCCAGAGTCAGATTGTCCTCTGTCACCTTCTATCTAGTTTTCTTTGTGCCCCTCCCCCTCCCCCTTTCCCTCCCCCCCCCAACCACCACACTCTTATCAATGTCTCTTAGTTTCACTTTTATGTCCCACCTACGTATGGAATAATGCAGTTCCTAGTTTTTTCTGATTTACTTATTTCGCTTCGTATCATGTTATCAAGATCCCACCATTTTGCTGTAAATGATCCTAGGTTCTATTCTAGTCAGGGCACACAGGAGAAGTGGCCATCTGCTTTTCCACCCATCTCCCTCCCCTTCTCTCTATTTCTCAGTCTCTCTGTCTCTCTCTCCTCCTCCTGCTGCCACACCTGGATGGTTTGAACACATTGGCCCCAGGTGCTCAGGATGGCTCCATGGCCTCGCCTCAGGTGCTGCAATGGCCCCAGATGGGCGGAACATCTCCCCTTAGGGGGCATGATGGATGGATCTCATTTAGGGCACATGCAGGAGTCTGTCTGTCTGCCTCCCTGCCTCTCAATTAAGAAAAAATTAACACATATTTTTGTCTTGTTCGAGTTTTGGTATTATAAGCAATTTTTTTTTCAGGTGACTTAGATGGAAGCAGTTAAATAAGCTAAGCATCGGGATAATCAATGACTCTAAATCAAGCTGGTATTGACCATTCAAAATATATCTATTTGTAGATCATGTCTATTATTACAGTCTTCAAAATTATCCTCTTATCATTTTAATTATCTTATTACAGTGATCTTTAAAAGGTTACTTTAAAAAGGCTACAAGTATGAAACTATAAAACTAATACTAATGAATTGCAAATATTTGAAGAACTGTAATATCTTGATTTACTTAAGTTATTATTCTTTGGCATATGGATTTGTGAATGATTATGAAATGACTTATACATGTAAATGATGATTTTGGCTGTAGAATTTTAGTTTAAGACAATTTAAATTAGGTACAGTAATATCTGAGTAATTTCACTGAATTTTTTATGATTTATATGGTTTTAGAAACATTTTTTTGGCCCTGGCCAGTTGGCTGAATGGTAGAGCATTAGCCCAGCATGTGGATGGCCTGGGTTCAATTCTTGGTCAGGGCACACAAGAAAAGTTCTCATCTGCTTCTCCACCCTTCCCCCTCTTGCTTCTTTCTTTGTTGTTTCTCTCTCTCTCTTCTCCACCTGTAGCCATGGCTTAATTGGAGCAAATTGGCTGGGTTGCTGAGGATAGCTCCATGATCTCTACCTCAGGTGCTAAGAAGAGCTTGGTTGCTGAGCAGTGGAGCAAAGTCCTAGGTGGGCAGAGAATCACTCCCTAGTGAGCTTGCTGGGTTTATCCCAGTCAGGATGCATGCAAAGTCTGTCTCTGCCTCCCCTCTTCTCACTGAATTAAAAAAAGGAAACCTTTTTTTTTACTATGATAGAACAATATTCTTTCCCTGTCAAAATGATAGTTAAATTTTATAGAAAACATTCTATAACTTTTATGAATTTGACAGTAGTATTTATAATTTTCAAGCTAGACTGCATGTTTTTCTTTAAAATGAGCAGATACATGTTTAATTTAGAAGTTAGATCAACTTTGATTAGATTAACCCTCTGTTAATATTAATAAATGCCACTGTTCTAATGTACCACATTATTTATCTACATACAATTTTATACCAATGGAGAATAGTGAAATTCTCTTTGCTCATTTCTAGCAGAACAGTCTGTCAGTACTGTTACCTACTTATTACCTCCTACACATTCCTTTTATAAGTGTGTTCCCATTCCATATTTGCATGCCATTCAGTACCTCTACTATTAGTGATGCAGCAGTGAACAAAATAGGTAATTTATTTGTTTTCACAGTGTAAAAGCTGAGACATGTGCCACATTCTTAGTGGTGGACATTGCAAAATGAAATAAAGGGAATATCTCAACATGCTCCAGGAAATGGGAGCCTTAAATTTGTACTAATATGGTGATGTATCATCATCCTGTGGAGACAGAATGTACTCCCACACAAACTTCAGTTCGGATGTCAGAACTACAATAATGATGCCACTGTACACACACACCAGAGGCTATGAAAAACATTTTCTATCAACATATTTACATAATAACACTTTGTGAGGAAAGCTGGGCAGCTCCAAAACAAGTTTGAAAATGGTTTGAGCAACCAAAGAAGGGAGAAGTGCTGAGGGATTTTAGACTGGTTAGAAAGAGGGTATTCAGTAAGAACCCCCTCATGCAATTTAAAATTCTCACTGGCACCAAAGGAAGGAGAATCTGGGTTCTTAACAGTTTATCCATATATGCAGCAGAAGGGAAGGAGGAAGGACTGAGGCTTAGAAACTACCAGCAGTCAAACATCAGAAAATGGAGACAAACCCTTTATTACGTGTGGTGAGCCACTGAATCTTTGTAGATTTGTTTACATCTCCCAGGGTCTGAAATACATGTTTCCTTACAAACTTTCCAATGCATCTGCCACTTCTTGTTCATCCAGTGCAGCAGTATATGTTATCCAGAACAAGGTGATGTTTATAGAATGTCCACATGATCTATGTCCCTTCACGCTATAATTATGATAGAGGAGATTTAACATAACCTTAGTATAGTACTGTAAATGTAGACTCTTATCCACTCAACTTAAATTTTAAATTCTATGATCCTTACTCACCTCTTATGGGGATAGAAAATAAAGCATTTGACAGATCAAAGGCTACATACATTACACCAGAGGCCATGCTAATCTGTTTTATTAGTATACCCAGTTGCAAAACATTTGCACTTGAGGCTTCTACTTGGTTAAATTTGTCATCATTTAGTATATGTATAAGTTCTATAGGGGTTAGAGTGATGAATTACATAGAGAAATAAGAGTACCACTAACCCTTGATATTGTGGGAAAGTACTAAATTCTTCAATATCTCTAGAATGCAATCTTTTTGATTTTATACTTTCTTTTTTCCTAAATTGGTTATGAAGGGGCCAGTTTAGCGGTTTCCACCTGTCTGTTCCCATTAAGCCACTATTTATGAAAACTGTATGTGTGCTGTGCAGGGGGCTGGGGTTGCAAAGTCTTTTCAAGTACAAGAATTCATTCTAATATTATGTTTGAAAGTTGAAAAATGTAAACATTTGATCTAGAAATTTATTCATTACTGAATTCCATTATGTTTCTACTCTTACAGTGATAATAATCATATTTTGATTCTAATCATCCTAAAATATCTAGATAGTCACCCTTGCCCAGAATACAGATACCCAAGTAAATGACTCTAGGTCATTTTGAGATTAATGTGGTGTTTCAAGGTTGTTCCTTCTAGACTCCTGCTTTTTCCTACAGTCAACAGCTTCTCAATGTGAATATGGACTAAAGTCCAGAAATTAGCAAAGAATGATTATATTCAGGCTTGATTGCTTTTAATTCTATAGATTCTGCATTCTTGACAGTTGCCAATCTACCTTGACTCCAGTAAGACCATGTTCAATTAACCATTTCTGTAACTCTCTGATGTTTAAGTCAGGTTGGCTGCATCTCTGACATTTGTTACTTGCTATGTAATTACACCTGACATTTAAGCCCTGCCTCCTGTCCTCGATCATTTCAAAATCTCTCTATCCACTTTGATGTAAAAGGTCCTACCTACATTTATAAAAGTACCTCCTTCCATCTGCCCTATTCTACAGAGGAAAGTCACCAATGACACTCTCAATAGTATTAGTGTTGCACTCACATTATTTCTGTGTTGTTGCTTTACACTATCATTCAAGTCCTCTCGAAGAACATAATCAGCAGGGAGTTTTTGCACATTATATTAATAGCATGTTTAATTTTGGAGATTTTTTGGTTCTTTTTTCTACAATTTTCTATAATTATTTGGGATTCTACTTCCCTAGTACAACCCCTTATATAATAGAAAGTGCCAATAGCTATTGTGGCAGCAATTAACATCACCTTTCCAGTTTCTTACCAGTATGTTAAATCTTATATTCTAGAAATATTCTCACATATGGATAAATCATTTGTCATAAAACTTTATACTATACTTCTCTTGATACAGTAGCTCAAAGATCTCATCTCATAATTCTTTCATAGCACATGCTCAGTATACTTTCCTTTTTTTTTCTTACAAGGCTTAACGTTTTTCCAGCTAAGACATTCTCTGACTAATCGTATTTATGGGGCTGGTGAGAAGACAAGGAACTGAATGCAGATACTGAGCGGTATCTAAGTAGCCCTTTCCACACTTATAATGAAATCCTGGTTCTATGACTTTTCTTTTCTTATTGTCCAGCAACAAGGTATTAAAAACTCTCTTTATGTTCTCACAAAAATATCTGTTTCACACTTAGCCTAAATCTTTGATGATATCTCTGCAGAACTCCAATATTTATATATATATTTTAAACAGTGGGATAAACTTTATCATTAGATAGAGAAAAGTGGAACTGCTTAGAACAACAGAAATGTGATTTTTCTTTCTCAGCAACAACAAAAGTTTGTCCAAAGGTAAATTTCAGAATATAATAAGTTAACCAGACAACCTACAAAGAATGAAATATATATATATATATATATATATATATATATATATATATATATATATATTCAAATGTACTACATGCCTTTCCAGAGGAGATTGCATGTGAAACTTGAACCCAGTCTTTTTAGAGTAGTAAAGGGATCAAGTCACACTGATCCATAGAGAAAACATTAGTACATTATATGAGTTTACAGAGACAATATGCACTTTAATAAATGTTTGTTAAATATTTTTTAGTGATTGGAATAATGTTATAGACAGAACATGAATATGGTATATGTTATAATTAATATTACTAAGCTAAATTTAAAATGTTACCAGCATAATAATTTAAAATTATTATTTAAATTTGACAGGAATTGAGAGAAAGAACAGAGAAAGAACAGACACAGAGAGAGGGATAGGTGGTTAATATATTCATTCTATGAAGTGGGAAGCCCATGAAGCATTGTTTAAAGTAGATAAAATAAAACAGATATTCATAAAATTTTTATTTAATATATAACTAAAAATCAGAAAATAAATTGATAAGATAAGTGAGAATTATATCAAAAAAAGTTTTCATTAAAAAGAAATAATTCATTAATTATATAAAATAATAAGTAGCAATTTAGAAATTAGCAGTATAAATAAATTATTTAGTTGAATAGAAGAAACTAGCATATCTTAAAACAAAGTATTAAAAAATATTACTTTTTAGAAAGGAAACTAGAAATAAAAATGCTATTTTTGTAATAAACTGTGTATAATATTTTTACATTTGTATAGTATTAAATACAAAAGAAAAAATTGCAATACCTATCAAAAATTATTAAAAATGCCATAAACTTTGATATATAATTAAGAAATTACCTTAAGGAAATTATTCAACATAAAAAAAGCTATAGCATGAAAATTTTTATTGCAGGGTATATAAAATACTGAAATATGGAAACAACTAATTAAAAATAATATGTGCGAATTATTAAACTACTATGAAGACTGAAGGAATTTGGCTCCATGACTATATAAAATATTGAAGATAAATATAATTTCATGTGTTCTATTATAATTGTAATTTATAAATAATTAGTTTGAAAAGAAAATAACTGCTAAGAGAGATAGTGTTTAATGTGTGTTACTGTTTTTCTATTTTTTTTTATTAGTTTTTGGCTTTCTAAAACTTTGAAGGAGTAAGAACACTAAAAGGGAGACTTCAGTGACCGAATCAAGCTGGAAAACATGGATTTGAATCTGAAGATCAAAGATAGGGGCCATGCTTGAGGCAGAGAGTTGGAATAATTCAGAGTCAAGAAGCTGAAAAACATGAATGAACCATGAGTTGCAGAATTTCATCATAATGATGGACAGCCAAGCTATTATGCTTACTCAGGATTATGTCAAACACCAAGTTAAGAAACAGAGTAAACAACTTCATCTCTGAAATAAGAAACAACCCTGTCCTTTTAAAAACAGTAGTCTCACTAAAAAGCTATCCATGCTGGACAGGGCCACAAATTCCTGAATGTAACAGAAACCTCAATTTATACCTGAAAATTAGGCAGCATTGTCTCATGGTCTTTGCAAGCTAGGTGATATGCAAGTTGTGCTAACCTACATCAATAATCAAGGAAACACACCAGTCAATACTGATCCTATACTTACTTGCTTTTTTTTTTAAGTGCACACGTGAGAGAGAAAGAGAGAGAGACAGACAGACAAACAGGAAGAGAGAGAGATGAGAAGCATCAACTCATAGTTGCGGCATCCTAGTTGTTCATAGATTGCTTTCTCATATGTGCCTTGGTGGGGGGAGGGTCCCCAGCCAAGCTAGTGACCCTTGTTCAAGCCAGCGACCTTGGGCTCATGCCGGTGAACATGGGGTCATGTTTGTGATACCACACTCAAGCCAGTGACTCAGGTCTCAAACTGGTTAGCCGGCGCTTAAATTGGTGATCTTAGAGTTTCAAACCTGAGTCCACAGGGTCCCAGGCTAATGCTCTATCCACTGCACACCACTTGGCTAGGCTGACCATAACATGTGATACACTCATTATTTTCTTACTTTATCAGTTGACTATGTAGTAAAATAGCATTAAAGGTTGCACTTAAAACAAAACTCATAGTTGCACACATACATCCAAATGAGATGAAAAGATAGGAAATCATCACAAAAGAGGGACGATGGTTTGTGGTAAAATACAGTGAAACAAATTTCACACTTCCCTCTCAAAATCTGAAAAAAGTGGTAGCTTAATCTTTTTCTCGCGCAGGAGAGTTGCCTGCATATTTCCTGATGAAGTCAGCCATTTCTTCTATATTGTCACCTTACAGAAATAAATAACCTTCCTCCAACCAAAAAGAGAAAATGCAAGAAATAAAAGAATAAAACATTTAAAAGTTTTCTCTTTTCTCATAATACTGAATATCTTTGATGAATTAAAGACTATTTCAGAATGCTTGGTTTTAGAAATATTTCTGAGATTTATTTGTATTTGGTTAAACTGAACTCTTCTTGATACCCAGAAACCTGATCAAACTGAGCATTATGCCTGATTTTGAAGAAAGAAAAGATAAATAATAAAATTTAGCTGAAAACAAGGTTGTATTTTTATTAAGCCAAAGGTGACAATTATAACATCAATGGAGCCTGTCCTGTGGTGGCGCAATGGATAAAGCGTCAACCTGGAATGCTGAGGTTGCCAGTTCAATACCTTAGGCTTGTCTGCTCAAGGCACATATGGCAGTTGCTGCTTCTGCTCCTACCCCCTTTTCTCTCCCTTCTCTCTGTCTCTCCCCTCTGTGTAAAATGAATAAATAAAATCTTTAAAAAAGTAACATCAATGGACAACACATTAACTCAGAAATACAAATAACCTTGAGGACAAGTAGAAAGGCACAATATTTTCATCTCTTGTAATGTCTGTGTTTCAGAGATAGCTCTAATGAGGCTTTAAAATCCTCAAATGCTTTGCTCTACCACCGGGGACCTGGTTGGTGCTGAAAGTGATTTTGTAAAATGAATTAACTGTTTATAATCAAAATATAAAAGAGTAATTTTACTTGCTCTTTGAAAGAAACTAACATTCATAACTTATGAAAAAAATTTTCAAAGAAAGAAAATTTATGGCTCATTATGAATATTATTAGTATCAATTTGAAGACTTGGCTTCTCTTTCTTTAAATATTACTTTCATTAATATCACCTACAAACAACTCCAGGCATTTTTTTCAGATCCTGGCTCTCAATCTGTTTTGATTTATCATTTATCTGCTGGATAGATATAGAAACAAAACACCCTACCATTACACTTCTACCAGTTATTAAATTATTACAATTTTCCAATTCTCTGAAGCAATAAAGAATCTTTCTCGTTTAAACCTGTTATCATGCCATTCTCTTCCAAATGCAGGTTTTCTTCTTCCTTTCCTTTCCTCATGCCAAAATGAAATTTGAATGAGAAATATCTCATAAATTTGTGTTTTTATAGTGCCTGTTGTGAGAACTCTTAAATAACCTAAAACCAAACAAAACCAAACTTCTGTTTAATCAGTTTTTGTATTGTTTGTTCATATATATTGTTCTTTAGATTCCACATTAAGTGAAAATATGTGATGTAATATGTCCTTTTTTTACTTATTTCACTGAGCATAATACCTTCTACTTGAATCCATGCTGTTGCAAATGTCAAGATTGCATTTTTGGGCCATGGTTGGTTGGATCAGTGGTAGAGCATGGCCCAGTATGTGGATGTCCCTGGCTCGATTCCCAGTCAGGGTACACAGGAGAAGTGACCATCTGCTTCTCCACCAATCTCCCTGTCCTTTCTCTCTACCTTTCTCTTCACCTCCCACAGCCATGGATGGGTTGGAAGAAGTTGGCCCCAGGCACTGAGGATGGCTCTGTGGTCTTGCCTCAGATGCTAAAATAGCTCGGTTGCTGAACATGGAGCAGTGGACCTAGATGGGCAGAGCATCGCCCGTTAGGGGGCTTGACTGTGGATCTCATTTGGAGCACAAGCAGGAATCTGTCTCTCTGCCTCCCCACTTTTCACTTAAGAAAAAAATCATTTCATTTTTGTTTATGGCTGAGTAATATTTCATTGTACAAATGTACTATAGCTCTTTTTATTTTTTTACCCCTTTGAGTAGTACAAACGTTCATGTACGTCCTTATGCTTCCTGACCATCCAGAGTTCAATAGATTTATTTTAAAAATGTGTAAGGCAACATTAAAAAAAAGGCAAATGTATGTTCTTGTTTCCATAAATTGGTTATCAGACAAACATGATTTGAAGTTAATAAAACTGTAACTGTAACTAATTTCATATTTTGAAAAAACTCACTCCCGTGGGTCAGCAAGCATGAAAAAAATTCACTAATCAAAGGGTTAATCTACTCATCTTTTGATAAGTACTGTTAGTTGCCACAGGGGAGGAAGATTTAAGAACCAGGTGAAAAATGTGAAGAGATTAAGAAGTAAAAACTAGTAGTTACAAAATAGGCATGAAGCTATAAACTACAGCACAGAAAATATTGTCAATAATATTGTAATAAGTATGGTATGATGCCATATGAGAATATCTTAGAGAACATTTTGTAAAGGATATGATTGTCCAATGACTGTGATGCACACTTAAAATTAATATAAACTAATATTGAATCTAAAGTGTAATTAAATAAATGCTTCTTTTATTCTGCACAATAGTAACAAAATAAGATATGGACTTGAAGAGTTAAATTTATTTATTTAAAAAACACAAAATTTAGATGAGATCAGAGAAGAGAAAGAGATTAGTGAAATTGTATATACATAACACAGCATTATAGAGAACAGGACAGCAAATCTTGGAGGGAGGGGGGAGGGAATTGGGGGGAGGCAGCAAAGAAGTGGGCCAAGGGGAACATGGGGGTGGGGGGAAATATATTTGGTGGGACACTTGAATCTATGTAAACACAATAAATTAAAATCATAAATAAAAAAATAAAAAATATTTTAAGAACTTTTTTTTGGTTTAATTTTATTTATTGATTTTTAGAAAGAAGAAGGGAGAAAGACAGAAACATTGATCTGTTCCTATATGTGCCCTGACCAGGGATTAAACTGGCAACCTTTGTTTCTAAGAAGGAGGATTTAACCTCGTGGTTTTCAACTGCCTGTCTGCAGATCAGTGATGGTAATAAAAGTGTTAACCACTCTGATGTTGTATGAAGATATAATCTATCCGGCTAGGGCTCAACAATATTGAAAATAATTATTTCATGTAACCATTAAAAAGACCAATAAATAAAAACAGCATAACAAAAAATCATCTTCAGAACATAAATCTGTAAATTTACCAATTACTTTATATTTAGAAATACACAGTAAATTACTTGCCATAGATTGCATAAAACATGTTACTAGACACATTCAGCTAAAGTTTAAGAAAATACATTTTTATTTTATTGATTTTTAGATAGAGAGAGAGAGAAAAAATAAAAAGGGGGTAGATGCAGGAAGCATCACCTCGTAGTAGTTGCTTCCTGTATGTGCCTTGACCAGGCAAGCCCAAGGTACGAACTGGCAACTTCAGCATTCCAGGTCGATGCTTTATCCACTGCACCACCACAGGTTAGGCCAAAGTTTAAGAAAATAAGTGCTGTCAAAATAATTTTTCTTCTTTAAGATAGAGTGACAGATAGGAGAGATCTAAGAAGTGCAATAGACAGATGTAATGTATCTCACCTTTAGGAAGGCTTCTGATTCTGTCCTTCAAACTATAAAATTAAACATCCAGAAAAATATGACCTTGACTACAAAATTACTGAGGAGGCTAAACAACTGTCTGTTGGTTTCTAGTGGATTATGTCATCTGAGTACAGGGAATAAACGATGCCTTTAGCAACTGCTTCTAGATTCAGTGATATTTATTGCTACCATCCATAACCTAGATCGATACTGCTTTTCAAAAAAAAAAAAAATAATGTCCTTGTTACTCACTTGGAAATCTGGGGAAAGGTAACTGTTCAATCTGCTATTTACTATTTTAATTTTGTCTTTCATACCTCATTAAAACCACAGATATCACTCTCTTTTCTTATATAACCATTCTTTTTTGTTATTTTAAATCATAAATATAGAACATAAGAAAAAATTGTTATTCATTAATTTATTTAAAATGTCTCATTGTATAGTTTGCAAATAACAAATATAATAATGCAACTGATTTTCAAACGTCTGTTGCTAAGAATCATATGGGCTCCTATTAACAATTCAGATTTTGAAACTCCCCTCTTCTCCCAGGAGTTACTGACGCAGCATCTGAATTGGAACTTGGGATTTCATATGTTCCACTAATGCCTTATAACTCGGTATGTTTGAAAAACACAGATTTAAATAATTTAATCTAACATGTCCTTCAAGTTTTCAAATCAAGATACAAACAGAGACAGTATACAAGATTTGCAATTGATACTTTACTCATTCTTTTCACTGAAGTGGTTGAAATTTAATTTTCAACATGATCTACATTTGGGTTATGATGACTAAAACAGAACTTTTAAAGAATGTTTATATATGAGCATTAGATCATCATCAAGAATTACACATTTAAAAAAATCTTAATATAACATTCAAAGAGTTGGCATTAGTTAACATTTTGATATAAAACAAGAGCCCCAGTCATAGATGTATTCTATGACAGAGTTTTTTGGCAAATGATTTAAAGGCTGTTTCAAAGTTACTAATGAACTGTACACAGAGGAAGGACTCAATTCTAGGTAGGATATTCTTGGTTATCATTTTTGTCTCTAGAGAATCCTCAAAATCTGATCCTGGCAAATTGACTCAGTAGTAAAGTATTAGCTCAGAGTGTGGATGTTCTGGGTTCAATTCCTCATCAGGGCACATAGGAGATGTGCCCATCTTCTTCTCCACCCGTCCCCTTTTTGCTTCTCTCTCTTTCTCTCACTTCCCCTCCTGCAACCATGGCTTGATGGAGCAAGTTGGGCTCAGGTGGTGAGGATGGCTCCATGGCCTCCGCTTCAGGCACTAAGAGGAGCTCAGTTGCTGAGAAACAAAGCAACGCCCCAGATGGGCAGAACATTGCTCCCTAGTGGGTTTGCTGGGTGGATCCCAGTGTGGGCACATTCGGACATTTGTCTCTGCCTCCTGATCTCTTACTGAATTAAAAAATAATAATAATAATTCTCAAAATCATACTATTTATATAATGTTTTCCACTTTTGACCTGAAAAGATAGTTACTATGAAGTTTATAAAATAGAAGAAAATTAAGAATACATACATTGTCTATATATACCAAATATAAAGAGTTAGTAGAAAACAGCACCCTGGACTGATCACAGGCTGTGAGGTGTGTTCAAGTTTCTGCTATAGCAAGAGACTAAGTTGACTCATGGAAATGAATATAACTTGTGCTACTTTTCAAATTACATTTGTATAGAATCACCTCCACATTAGAGGACTATTCCTCCTTTCTGCTTCTCTTCTTCTTGTCTTTACTTCCTACATTAACTTTTGTTGGCAAGGATTAAAATTGAGAAATATAATTGTCTCTAACCTCCACAATACCTTCACTGGCTATATACTGCTGACACAATAAAAATTAAACTCTTTTTTATTGAATGTTTATGGCAGACCTCTGCCATATGTTAAAATCTTTCTCAATCCTTT
This sequence comes from Saccopteryx bilineata, assembly GCF_036850765.1. Classification (NCBI taxonomy): domain Eukaryota; kingdom Metazoa; phylum Chordata; class Mammalia; order Chiroptera; family Emballonuridae; genus Saccopteryx; species Saccopteryx bilineata. The sequence goes on along the minus strand of NC_089495.1, from coordinate 67,438,239 downwards.
TATCTAACTCAAACGTTATGTTTCAATAACTCTAAACAACTGGTCTTTCTTTGACATGCCCAACTTTTTTATAACCTTATGCCTATGTGAATAATGTCTAGAATGCCTTTTTCTTGTTTTTCCTCAAGGTGCATGCTTGATCATCAGTTCAGTCTCATTACTATATTAATTTCTAAGCATTCTGTCATGCATATCTCAAACATAAATATTACCAACTATATTAAATTTAACTTTCCATGTAATATTATCAGTATTTAATGGTATTTGTACCAAAAACAGCTGCAAATGCATTGTGATTCTTCATTAAAATGATATAATTGGTAGTTAAGGCCTTGGACACAGGATGCTACAGCTAAGCATACCTTTAAATTCATTTTAACAATCTTCTTTTCATTATACAAAGTGAAAATGAATACACTACCTAAGGATGCTTTGGGATTGAACCTCAGACCTGAACTTTCAATTTCAGATGTCTTGATTTGGTTTTCCTCTAAGATCCAGGCAGATTTCCAAACTATTAGGAAAACAGAATAAGTAAAATATTAATTCAAAATCAACTGTAGAAACCCCAGTTTAACCATCTGACCAACAATAAACAAAAGTTAAGCTAGCCTGCTCTTCTCTATGTTTTTCTCATTTTAATGTAAAGCTAATAAATGTTTAAAGACGGCAACCTATTCTAGTGTAAGACTTGTTTGTTTCTACTAAAGAAATCCATGGTTGTCTAACTGTCCAAAAATAAATAAATAAAAGCCTCAAATTCAAAATTCAAATGAAGAAGAAAAATGCATGTAGATTCTAATGTCACCATTTTATGCATTATGACCAAAGGCTTGTAAAATGCAACAAATAATGTCTCTGTTAATGAAATGAGGGTCTACTGATTACTTCATATCCTTCTAAGAATGAAAACAAATCTCTAGAGTTCAACATGTCAAACAAGAACTTTTCACCGAAAGCTGAGTTTGTCTGCATAAATGTTATTAATATATGTAAAATTACATGTCATTTGTTAATAAAATCTGTGATGAATCACATCCATGTTGGAAGATTTCGACAACAGAATTAGACTGATCAAAGTTCCAAGTGTCCATCAGTGGACGAGTAGATTAAAAAGCTGTGGTACATATATACAATGGAATACTATGGGGCTATGAAAAAGAAGGAAATATTACCTTTTGCAACAGTATGGAGGGACCTGGAAACTATTATGTTGAGTGAAATAAGCCAGGAAGAGAAAGAGAAATATCATATGACCTCACTCATTTGAGGTGTCCAAGGAATAATGAGAACTGAGGAATGGAATTGAGACAGAAGAGGGATCAAAGGAACCAGAGGAAAAGAGAACAGAGGGAAAGGGGCTGATAGGATGGGATAAACCTGAAGGGAAGGGGGAGGGCACTGTAGGGAGGGAGGCAAGGGAGATGTTGGGGGGGATAGGGGGGAGGAGGGATGCATTTGGGGTGACCTTAGAATCTATGTAAACACAATTAATTAAATTTTAAAAAAGTTCTAATTATATGTTAAGATGTGATCTTCATACTATATTACCATTTAATAAATCTGTTTCTGTATTTGTAAAGACATACTGGATAAAAACTTTTTAAAACATAAAGAACACTCAAAAGTCCAGAATAGGAAAACAAACAAACTAATTAAAAAATAGGCTAAAAACTTTTAGAGGCACTAATTTAAAGAAGATATGCACATGGAAAGTAAACATAGGGAAAGATGATCTATATCATGTCATCAAAAATGCAAATGCTAATAATAAAATACCACCATATACTTATTAGAGTGGCCAAAATTTAGAACACAAAAACACAGATTGCAAATGAGGATGTGTAGCAACAGAAACTCTCAATTATGCTGGTAGGAAAGAAAAATCTTACAGCCACTCTGGAAGATAGTTTGGCAGTTTCTTACAAAACCAAAAATATTCTATTATATGATCCAGCAGTTGTGCTTCTTGGTATCTACCCAAAGGATTTGGAAATTTATGTCTCCACAAATTCTGTACAACCATTATCATAGTAGCTTTATTTATAATTGTCAAAACTTGGAAACAACCAAGATGCTTTCCAGTAAGAGAATGGATTAAGAAACTGTGGCACGATCCAAACAATGAGATCTTATTCATCACAAAAAAGAAAAAAAGTGAGGTAGTCATGAAGAAACATGGAGGAATCTTAAATGCATATTAGTGAGTGAAAGAAGTCAATCTGAAAGGCGTTCATATTGTATGATGTCAGTAGAGGATGTTGATAGTGGGGGAACTGAGCATGTGAATTGGTAAGGAGCAAATGGGAAATCCCTTCCTCTTTATTCTGCTCTGAAACTAAAACTGTTCTAAAAAGAAATAAACAAACAAGCACACACACAAACACACAAAAATAAATAAATAAATAGAGTCTTAATAATAATACAAGATAGTCCAGAAGAAAACTGATCTAAAAACAGGAGACACCTATGGGGAATGTTGTCCCAAATTTTCTGTACTCTTCATCTCTTCAGGAACTCTTCAGGCTCTTAAGTAATAATTAAACAAAATTATAAAAGGTTGGCTTCTCCAAACATCTTATTTTGGCTTTAATCTCATTGCATACGGTGGTAACTTGGTTTTGTTTCTAGGTTCAAGTTTCCTAGAAGCAAAGACTAAAATAATGATTATTATACAAATGACATAGTACTGGAATTTTGCCAGTAAAACATTTAAGGATGTGAGTAAAGTAGATAAAGCAGAAAAATAAAAGCCAGGTAAAAATTTTATTTTAGCCTATTTACTACTTCAGCCTGATCCAAGAGGGAGCATGGATGGCAATACAAAGTTGTCTATCTGGAGGGGAAGTAACTAGGTAACTGTACCTACATATCTGCTAGCCTGTGGCTCTACACATGCTCAAAGGAGCACAACACTGTAGCACATTTCTGGTTGTTTTAGATGACTTAATTTAGCCAAAATCATTTCCCATAATAAGAGTACAGTGTTGAACTATTATTTATTGGCAGCCAATACCCATAGTAGCTGAAAGATGGGTACTCCAGCCCCTTCCGGTAACCACAAGACTGTTGTCAGTGTCTATGAGTTCTTGTTTGGTCATTTGTCTTGTTTGTTTACTTGTTTTTAGTTTTATATCCCACAAATGATTAATATCATACGGTTCTTGACTTTTTCCATCTGATTTAATTCACATAGCATAATATCTCAAAATCCATGTATGTTGTGATAAATAGCAATATTTAATTTTTTCTTATGAGTGAAATACTACTTATGAGTCAGTAGTATTTCATTTATATATGTGTGTGTGTACCACATCATCTTTATCCAATCATCTATTAGTGATGTATTGCTCCCTTTATTGTTATAATAATCCATCGTTGCCTCTCCTTACTATTTTTATCTTTAAGTTTATTTGCTCAGATACAAGCATGGCTACACCTCTTTTCTCTGGATGTTATTTTCTTGAAGTCTCATTTTCCACCGCTTTACTACTTTTAGTCTATATTTATTTCTACAGGTAAGACGAAACTCCTGAAAGCAACATATGGTTGGGTTTGGCTTTGTTTTCTGATCCAATTTGCAATTCTATACTTTTTTTTTTTTTTTTTTTTTTTTTTTTTTTTTAGTTTTCTGGCCAGCAATAGAAGGGGCACAACAAAGGGAGAGGGTGGTGCTGCAACTGAGCGGCTGGGGCCCAGGGACACTACCTGAAGACCTTAGATGCCTCTGTAGGGCATGAGCTATGGCAACTATTTCTGTGAGGGGGTACCTGTCAATTCTCACATTCCAGACTTTGCCACAAGGACCAGAATGCAAATAACATTCAAGATGAGGACTGTGTTTAAAAAATATGTGTTCTGACCCTAGCCTTGGTAACTCAGTTACAGTTGTGGGATTCAAAGAATTTAACAACCAGTTATCTGCCCTAACAACTATTTTAAGTATAAAAAAATGATATACCAAAAGGGAGTTTATTATTTCATGCATTTAACACTAAATAAGAACAATAAAAGAGGACACAAAATGACATTATGCTATAAATCTTTTTTAAATACTAGTGAAAAAATATTAAATAATACCTGATAAAAAACAATAAAACTATTATTTAAGATATTTCCATGACAGCTTGTCACCCCCAGGTTTTTGGCACTTTTTCTCTTTACATTATGTTTGTTTATTAAAGCAACAAACATGAGGGAATTAAAATGTAATATTTCAGCAAAGGTATAATGAGTTTTATGAAATAAATAAATATTACAAGCATAGTTCTGTCCATTTTTTTTTTTTACCTATGGACAGAATAAACATTACTATGGGGCTTAGAATGTGCTGTTGCATAGATGAATGTTAAAAAAGAGGAAGGAATGTAAATTTGTGATTTCCACATTGAGCGGGTGCCCTCCTTAGAGAAAAACCAGATTACAAGTGCCATTTTAACAACCTGTTCACTGCACTCAACAAAAAATTAGGTATTGGTTTTACTGAACTGCTCTGAACCAGCTAAATCCAATCACTGCTCAGCTGGTTAGTGACATATTCCAAAATCCCAAGGCTGTAGATTTGATCTCTGATCAGGGCACACACAAGAATCAACCAATGAATTTATAAATAAATGGAACAACAAATTGATCTCTCTCTCTCTGTCACTTCTGTTTCTGAAATCAATAAATAAAATTCAACTAAATTGCTTAAAAAATACAAAATTCTAAAGTTAGCATTTTAGAAATTTATAAGTTTCTAGCTCTAGTTGATGATGCTCATAGCCTGATCTAATCAGCACTTAAAAGTTATATACAACTAAATCTTAAATATGCCTAAATCCAGCATAGGCATCTGTGCTATATTAACCAGTTTGTGTGGAATTACTTCTGGATTATGTTCTTATGCCTGGTTTAAATCTAAAGCTATTATATAAGTATTCTCTACACAAAAATGATTCTGAGCTACTCTCGGCACTTAAAAATCCTACACAATTGGGAGAGAAAATGAATGTTAAACAAAAGACTCAAATGACAGCAGCTGCAGAGAAGCTGTGCATCTGGCACATTCTGACTCTTGTTATAGCCATGCAGTGCAAGTGACAATTGCTTTCTTTAATCTTGTGATTGTGTTCTGTACAATCTGAATCATTTTCCATAACGACTGGACCTCCTACAGATATCTATGTCCCAAATTGCATTTGTCATTGCATTACATCATAGTATTGTAGCAGCGTTATGCCATGGCACTATAGATTGGTATTTTATGTGTTACCTCTGCATGCACTTAATACTGATAAAAAGAAAATTACTCATAACAGTAATAGGGCAAGACAGGCCAATAAGATTTATTTGGAGGTATAGTAGCTTCATTCAATTTTATCAGTGGCAGTGTTTTACATTGTTAGTTTCAAATAATATTTATCATTGCTTATATTATGGGAGAAAGGAAAAATGTAATCCCTGTATTCAAGACATAAACTATACATGAAATATTTAAATAGAATCAAGACAGAAATTCTGTGATATTTGGTGTAATTTTTAAGTTTTGTAGATGTTCTGAACTGCTGTAACTATGGGTATTTATAAGGTTAATTCATCTGCCTTTATGATGGCATTACCCATCAAAATATTACTGAGTATTTATCATTTACTCCACAGTCACTCATTTAATTCACTCAACTACTGTATGCCTCACTTATTATTTATTATTAAACCATCAGGTTACAGATGTAAATATAGAATGTGGAAGGTTAAATATGTTTTATTATTCCTTGCACAGAATGTAGACAGGACACAAGCCCAGGACTCTTTGACTCCAGAGTTTATTTTCTTAAATGTTTCTCCACCCTGCCTAAACAGGTGCTAATGTGCACAGTATAGTATTTTTTAACTTTATTAAGATATAATTTATATATAACATTGTGTACAAGGTGTTGATTTGATAAACTTATATATTGCAAAATGATTACCATGATAGTGTTAGTTAATATTGCCATTACATTATAATGTTACCAATAATTTTTTGTGCTGAAAACATTTAAGATAAATGCTCTCAGAAACTTCCAAATATATAGTGCAGTATTGGTATTTATAAACACAATGCTGTGTATTAATCCCCAGAACTTGCAACTGGAAGTCTTTACCCTTTGACTGAATCTCACCCTTTTCCCCACTGCTAACTCCTGGTAATTATCTTTTTACTGTCTTTATCTACAAGTTCAGCTTTTTCAAACTATAATTTTTCTTTAATTTCTCAATACTAGTAGACAAATTTTGCAACTTGGAACACATCTGAAATATCTGAAGAAAGTTTTGGTTTTCATAACTGATGGAGAAACTGTTACTGATATCAGATGGGTAGAGGTCAGAGACACTTATAATCATTCTACACTGCATAAGAAAGTTCCCTACATCAAAGAATTATCCTGCCCAAAATATGAACAGTGCTAAGGAGATCATCATTACATAATTATTTGTTGTAGAGATCTATCTTGTGCACCATAGTTTGCTAAGCCACAATCTGGCCTCTCCACATTAGATTGCATTAATATTCATTCCTCTGGTTTTGACAACCAAAAATACTAATAAGTATCCTTTAATAAAGGACAAGGCATTTATATATCCTTGCTTGAGATCCACTGTACTATAATAATTAGCTTACAATCAAATGAGCAGAGGAGTAACCATGCCAGATAGTCATAGTTTTTCATGGAACTAAAACAAAGAAACAAACAAGGTTTTACTGGGAGACAGAGGAACAGGCAATTAATTTTACCTGGGTCAGTTCTTAGAATCTTCACTATGATGTGACTGAAAAATGAATTTTCAGGATAATAGTAGTCATAGAGAAAAAGGGAAGTCATTTGAATGAAAGGGAGGAGCTTGTTCAAAGTCATAGCAGTAGATAAAAAAAAATACTGCAAAGGAAGGAAGTGAAAACATGTTCATGTGGCTTATCAATAGTTTGAGAGAAGTTGGGATGATTAATTTAATGTATCACCTTGATAGGACCACAAGGTACCCAGAACTTGGCCAAACATAATTTTGGGTATGTCTAAGAGGATGTTTCTGGATAAGATTAACATTTGAATCAGTAACTGGGTAAAGCAGACTTCCCTCCCTAATGTGGGGGCCTCATTCAATCAACTGAAGACTTGAATAATGCAAAAACGCTGAATAAGAGGGAATTTCTTTCATCTGATTACTTGAGCTGAGACATTACCTTATTCTGACTTTGAACTTATATGGAACATTGTTTTTTCTTGTATGTTTAGTCAGCTGGCTTTCAGAATGGAGCTTCCATCATTAGTCACCTTTTTTGCAGAAATTTATATTCAGGCTGGTAATATACCACATTGGTTGTCAGCTATAATCACATAATCATGTCAGCCAGTTCCTTATAATAATAACTATCTTTAAATTAATCTATTTTTCTCTTCAAATACACATATGAACATATACAGTTGATGTTTGGACAACACAGGGTTAGGGGTTGATACTTCATACTCCTTCCCCTTTCTCTCTCTCTCTATCTCTCTCTCTCTATCTCTATGACTTCTCCAAAATGAATAAATTTTTAAAAAATCTAAATAAAAGAGGGAGATACATAGATGGATAGACAAATAGATTTAAAAAATATACTGCTCACAAAAATTACAGGGTAGAGAGGAAAAATGGCGACAGAGTAGGTGGACGATACAACTCCCACCTCCCAGAACCAAAGTATATTACAACTTAACTTAGGAACAATCATCTTGAAAAAACAACTTTGAACTAAACTAAGAGGAATCTATAACCAAGCATCACTGAAGAAACCATACTGTGCAGGTAGGAAGGGCGGAGACTTGGAAAGGACTGCCCCACTGCCAGGAGCGAGACTATCCTGGAGGGTCTCTCACGGCACGTTGGGTTGCCCAGAGAGTTGTCAGTCCTCAGCTCCAGGATTGGAACCTCAGCCTGTAGCCCCAGAGACTAGAGGAGGCATATGGACAGTATTTAGCTGAAAGAAAAGCTGGGTTTCTGTTTGCGAGAAGAATACAGAACTCTCAGATTCAGGCTCAGTCTTAAAGGGATCCCTTAGAAAACCTCGTTCACAGCCACTTACCCGAGGCTCTGGGAGCGGGCAGTTCCGAGAGGACTGGAGTAGCAGAGGAGAGTCTAGTCTCGTGGGCACTGGGTGAGACTGTGAGGGACAGTCACCCTACTCCTGTACTGGGTCTCCAAACCTCTCCAAACCTTAAGTGACCATTTTTCTTGAAAGAACCATGACAGCAAAGAGAAGCAATTACCCTGCCTACCAGAGGCTCCTCTGCTCCAGTCAGTGCAAAAAGACACTTAGAAGCAAGAGGTGCATCAGGGACACAGGTTTTGATTGTTGAGGTCTGGGCTATTCCACCCTCCTTAAACTGCTGAGTACCCCCCAAAGGGAGGGAGGTACCAGCTGTGGCAGCAGCTGTGGTGCTTGGCCAGAGCAGCAGTGGTGGGGGGGGAGTTGGAGCCCAGAAAGGGAACCCATGCACCTGTGGGGGGCAGAGTCTGAAGAGAGGTCCCATGTGCCCACAGGGGGCGGAGCCTGGCATCCTGCATGCGACAGCAAGAGGCAGAGCCTGGAGAGGCGTCCCTTGTGCCCACAGGAGGTGGAGCCTGGAGAAGCAGACTGTGCACCTATGGGGGCAGAGCTGGGCAAAGCAAGAGGTCCCCTGCCCTGGCAGGGCAGCCCAATCTGTGGCCCACAAACCCACAAGCCTGGCAGTGCCGATACCCGAATGCCCAAGGAGGTGACAGCAGCAGGGAGCCAGTGGAAAGACCACACCTCGGGAATAGAGAGGCCACACACACTGGCCAAGAGTTGATAAAAGCCAGCCTAAGAGTACAGCTGATATTTACAATGGCATCAGAGTTCAGCAGAGGCAAGCCACAAATTCTGGATTGCAAGTAGCTCCAAGAAGGTTGCTAAGGGCCAGTCATAAGCAGTGACTTCCACTGGTCTGTGCCAGGTTTCAGCGAGGGAGGTCCAGTACTGGTACATCTAGTAGCCAGATATGGAGAGAATCAAATCAGAACCTAACAACCCTTTGTTAGAGTGGTATCTTAAGAAAAGGCTCCTCAGGTAAGGCATAGAAAATGCTGACACAGGCTCTGGCAGGTTGGCTCAGTGGTAGAGCATCGGCCTGGCATGCAGGAGTCCCGGGTTCAACTCCCGGCCAGGGCACACAGGAGAAGCACCCATCTGTTTCTCCACCCCTCCCCCTCTCCTTCCTCTCTGTCTCTCTCTTCCTCTCCTGCAGCCAAGGCTCCATTGGAGCAAGGTTGGCCTGGGCACTGAGGATGGCTCTGTGGCCTCTGCCTCAGGCACTAGAATGGCTCTGGTTGCAACAGAGCGATGCTCCAGATGGGCAGAGCATCGCCTCCTGGTGGGCATGCTGGGTGGATGCTGGTCCGGCACATGCAGGAGTCTGTCTGACTGCCTCCCCGTTTCCAACTTCAGAAAAATACAAAAAAAAAAAAAAGAAAGAAAATGCTGACAAAAATTTTAAAAAAAGCAGTAGCAACAGTCAAGGGCTCTCAGCAGATTACAAACAACAGCTGAGGCCATCAAAAGAAGATCTAGAAACAACACAACTGAAAGCTGGAGGCAGACAACATTGACCCAATACTCAGCTAGCTACACAAACAACACATCCAAAAGAGCAGTGAATACAGAGACAAAATAGAAAGACAGAGAAATGCAATTCAAATGAATCAATAAGAGAAATACCCAGAAAAATAACTGAAGGAGATGGAAATAACCAAGATACCAAATGCAGAGTTTCAAAAAATGATTGTTAGGATGCTCAAGGATCTTAGAGCAACAATAGATGGGCATAATGAGTACCTAAACAAAGAGATAACAAGCATCAAAAAGGACAATGAAACCATAAAAAAGAATCAGACGGAAGTGACAAACACAATATCAGAAATGAATACTACACTAGAAGGAATTAATAGCAGGCTGGATGAAGCAGAGGATCAAATGGAAACAGAACAGCAAAAAGAAAAAAGAATCAAAAAATCTGAGAAAACTCTAAAAGAACTCTTTGACAACATGAAGAGAAATAACATCCACATAATAGGGTCCCTGAAGGAGAAGTGAAATAACAAGGAATAGAGAACCTGAATGAAGAAATTATAGCTGAAAACGTCTCTAAATTGATGAAGGAGAAAGTCACACAAGTTCAAGAAGCACAGAGAATACCATTAAAGAAGAACCCAAAGAGACCTACACCAAGACACATCATAGTTAAAATACCAAAGCTAAGAGATAAAGAAAGAATACTAAAAGCTGCAAGAAAAAAGCAGTCAATCACCTACAAAGGAGCCCCTATAAGGATGACATCAGACTTTTCCACAGAAACACTTGAAACCAGAAAGCAATGGCAAGAAATATTTAAAGTAATGTGAAACAAGAGCCTACAACCAAGACTTCTTTATCCAACAAAGCTATCATTTAAAATTGAAGGAGAAATAAAAAGTTTCTTAAACAAAAACAAAACAAAATAAAAAACCAAAAAACAAACCCAAGGAATTCATTATAACCAAACCAATGTTGCAAGAAATGTTAAGGGGACTGCTGTAAACAGAAAAAAGGGAAAAATATCTAGTAAAAGAGAATGTAGATTTAAAGTATAAAATGGCAATAAACAACTACATATCAATAATAACTGTAAATGTCAATAAATTAAATGCTCCAATCAAAAGACATAGGGTAGCTAAGTGGATAAGAAAACAAAACCTGTACATATGCTGTCTACAAGTGACCCACTTAAAAACAAAAGATACACACAGACTGAAAGTAAAGAGATGGAAAAAAAATATTTCATGCAAATTCAAATGAAAAAAAAGCTGGAGTAACAATACTTATAAATGACAAAGTAGACTTTGAAACAAAAACTATAGTAAGGGATAAAGAAAGTCACTACATAATGATAAAGGGAGCAATCCACAGGAAGATATAGCCATTACAAATATCTCTATGCCTAATATAAGAGCACCTAAATATATAAAGCAGACTTTGATGGACATAAAGGGTGAGGTCAGTAGCAATACTATAATAGTAGGAAATTTGAATACCCCACTAACATCACTCGATAGATCCTCAAGAAAGAAAATTAACAAAGAAACAGCAGCCTTAAAGGACACACTAGATCAACTGGATTTAATAGATATCTTTAGAACCTTTCACCCTAAAGCAGCACTTTTCAAGTGCTCATGGTATATTCTCTAGGACAGACAATGTGTTAGGACACAAAATGAGTCTCAATAAATTTGAGATGAATGAAATCATATCAAGCATTTTCTCTGATCACAATGGCATGAAACTAGAAATCAACTACAATAGAAAAACAGAAAAACATTCAAACACTTGGAAACTAAATATCATGTTATTAAATAATGAATGGGTTAACAATGAGATGAAGGAGGAAATAAAAACATTTTCTTGAAACAAATGAAAATGAACATACAACAACTCAAAATTTATGGGACACAGCAAAATGAGTCCTGAGAGGGAAGTTCATAGCATTACAAGCATACCGTAAGAAGCAAGAAAAACCTCAAATAAACAACTTACCACTACATCTAAAAAAACTAAAAAAAGAACAGCAAGTAAAGCCCAGAGGATGTAGAAGGAAAGAAATAATAAAGATCAGAGCGGAAATAAATGACATAGAGGATAAAAAAGAATACAGTGGATCAATGAAACTAAGAGCTGGTTTTCTGAAAAGGTAAACAAGATTGATGAACCTTTAACCAGACTCACCAAGAAAAAAAGAGAGAGGACTCAAATGAATAAAATTAGAAATGAGAGTAGAGAAGTAACAACTGTCATAGCAGAAATACAAAATATTGTAAGAAAATACTATGAAGAACTGTATGCCAAAAAATTAGACAACCTAGGTGAAATGGACAAATTTTTTGAAACACATAATCTCTCAAAAATCAATCTGTAAGAATCAGAAAACCTAAACAGATGATTACAACAAATGACATTAAAACAGTTATCAAAAACTCCCAACAAACAAAAGCTCTTGGCCAGATGGCTTACAGGCGAATTCTACCAAAAATTCAAAGAAAAACTAACTTCTATCTTTCTCAAGCTATTTCAAAAAATTCAAGAGGAGGGAAGACATCAAAGCTCCTTTTATGAGGCGAGCATAATTTTCATTCCAAAACCAAGCAAAAACAACACAAAGAAAGAAACTATAGGCCAGTATCCCTGATGAATTTAGTTGCTAATATTCTCAACAAAACATTATCAAACTGTATCTAGCAATACATGAAAAAAAATCATAAATCATAATCAAATGAGATTTATTTTGGGGAGGCAAGGCTGGTACAATATTCACAAATCAATCAGTGTGATTCATCATATAAACAAAGGAAAGGAAAATAATCACATGATAATATCAATAGATGCAGAAAAAGCATTTGGTAAAATTCAGCACCCATTTATGATAAAAACTCTCAGCAAAGTGGGAATACAGGGAACATACCTCGACATGATAAAGGCCATCTATGACAAACCCACAGCCACATCATAATCAATGGACAAAATTAATAGCAATACCCTTAAGATAAGGAACAAGGCAGGGGTGTCCCCCTTCACCCACCCCTCTTATTCAATATAATACTGGAAGTCCTAGCCATGGCAATCAGACAAGAAGAAGAAATGAAAGGCATCCATATTAGAAAAGAAGAAGTAAAACTATCATTATTTGCTGATGATATGATACTGTATATAGAAAACCCTTTAGTCTCAGTGAGACAACTACTGAACCTAATAAATAAATTCAGCAAAGTGCAGAATATAAAATCAATATTCAGAAATCAGTGGCATTTTTATACAACAACAATAAACTCTCTGAAAGAGAAATTAAGAAAACAATCCCCTTCACTATTGCAACAATAAAATAAAGTACCTAGGAGTAAATTTAATTAAAAAGATTAAAGACTTGTACTTGGAAAATTATAAAACATTAATAAAAGAAATCAAAGAAGATACAAGCAAGTGGAAGCATATACTATGTTCATGGGTAGGAAGATAAATATTATACAAATGTCTATATTAATCAAAGCAATTTATAAATTTAATGCAATTCCTATTAAAATACCAATGGCATACTTCAAAGACATCGAACAAATATTCCAAAAATTTATATGGAACCAGAAAAGAACACGAATAGCCTCAGCAATCTTGAAAAAGAAGAATAAAGTGAGTAGTATCACACTTCTGGACATCAAGTTATACTACAAGACAATAGTACTCAAAATAGCTTGGTACTGGCATAAAAACAGTAATATAGTTCAAAGGAACAGAACAGAGAACCCAGAAATAAACCCAAACCTTTATGGACAATTGGTATTTGACAAAGAAGGTTAGAGCATACAATTGAGTAAAAAACAGTCTCTTTAACAAATGGTGTTGGGAAAAGTGGACAGCTATCTGCAAAAAAAATGAAACTAGACCACCAGCTTACACCATTCACAAAAATAAACTCAAAATAGATAAAAGATTTAAATGTAAGTTGTGCAGCTATAATCATCTTAGAAATAAACGTAGGCAGTAAGCTCTCCGACATCTCTCATAGCAATATATTTGCTGATATATCTCCTCGGGCAAGTAAATAAAGGACAGGATGAACAAATGGGACTATATCAAACTAAAAAGCTTTTGCACAGCTAAAGACAATATGAAGAATATTAAAAGAAAAACCACAGAATGGGAGAACATATTTGACAATACATCTGATAAAGGATTAATAACTAAAATTTATAAAGAACTTGTAAAACTCAATACCAGGAAGATAAACAATCCAATCAAAAATGGGCAAAAGAAATGAATAGACACTTCTCCAAAGAAGACATACAGATGGCCAATAGGCAGATAAGAAAATGTTCAACATCACTAATCATTAGAGAAATGCAAATTAAAACCACAATGAGATACCATCTCACCCTAGTCAGAATGGCGCTCATTAACAAAACAACACAGAATAAGTGCTGGAGAGGATGTGGAGAAAAGGGAACCCTTCTGCATTGCTGGTCGTAATGCAGATTGACTGGTGCAGCCACTGAGAAAAACAGTATGGAAATTCCTTAAAAAATTAAAAATGGAAATTCCTTTTGACCCAGCCATCCCACTTTTAGGAATATATTCTTAGAGTACCAAATCACTGATTCCAAAGTAGAAATGCAACCTCATGTTTATTGCAGCCAAGATCTGGAAACAACCCAAGTGTCTGTCAGTGGACGAGTGAATTAAAATCAGTAGTACATATACACAATGGAATACTATGTGGCCATGAAATTAAGGAAACCTTATCTTTTGTGATAACATGGATTGACCTGGAAACTATTATGTTAAGTGAAATAAGCCAGGGAGAGAAAGAAAAATATCATATGACCTCACTCATTTGAGGAATCCAATGAACAATGTGAACTGAAGAATGGAATAGAGACAGAGACGGGATCAAAGGAACCAGAGGGAAAGCAGACAGAGGGAAAAGGGATGAGAAGATTGGATCTGAAAAGGGAAAGAGATTGGTGAAATTATATATACATAACATAGCATTATAGAGAGAAGAAAAGCAAATCCTGGAAGAAAGGGGGAGGGCGTTGGGGGGAGGGAAGCAAGGGGGATGTTGAGGGGAACATGAGGGTCAGGGTGGTGTATTTGGTGGGACACTTGAATCTATGTAAATACAATAAATTAAAATCAATAATAAAAACAATAACGACAACAAAAATTACAGGATATTCCAACATGAATATGAAGCAATAAAATATCCCCTAATTTATGTGAGCAGCATATATAGATATACATAGATAGATAGATAGATAGATAGATAGATATACTTAGATACATAGAAAGATACCTAGAATAAAGATATCATTGATATAAAGATATTTAAATATACAGGTATCTGTGATGTGTGCATGTATAGACCCATCCTACTGACATTGTTTCTGTGGAGAATCAGAACTAATAAAGCAAGTGAGAAGTGATCTGGAAGAGAGTACAGTAAAGAGAATGAAGCTAGTGTCAGAATAATTGAGGCGTTGTATAGTGAGTTGTATAAGGTGTTGTATAATTAAGGCATTTGAACTTCAATCCAGAAAGAAAAATGAGTTAATATCAAATGTGGGTGTCTATTATTTTTCCTTTTTTGTTTATCAAAGTGAGGGATGCCAATATCAGGTTATATATGCTTGTTCATGAGTTTATTGGTTTACGGAGAAAGATTTTATTGATAGTGTGAAGTATCACTAGTCTGGGATAAGTTGAGGCTGAATGAGAGGTCCTATTGCTATAGAACAGGCAACAGATGATAAAAATGTGCATGAGTTGTTAATTATATAATTAAGAAAGGATGGGTTAGGCAGAAAACTATTAGGAAGAGAATTACAGAGAAATATTGAAGGCATAGCAACTTGTTTAACCTGTTTAACAATGTATAAAATTATATATACTTTTTATAATTCTTTTTATTTTTCAAATACAGATGATATATAATATTATATTAGGTTCAGATCTACAACTCAGTGATTATGCATTGAATAATGTACAAAGTGATAATGACCCTGATAAATATAGTATCCATCTGAAAACATACATAGTTATTACAGTTTCATACACTATATTCCTTATGTTGTAATTTATGTCCCCATTACTATTCTGTAACTACTGATTTGGATTTTTTTTATTTTTTTATTTTTATTTTTGTATTTCTCTGAAGTTGAAAACAGGGAGGCAGACAGACTCTGCATGCACCCGACCAGGATCCACCCAGCAGGCCCACCTGGGGGCAATGCTCTGCCCATCTTGGGGCATTGCTCTGTCACAATCAGAGCCATTCTAGCGCCTGAGGCAGAGGCCACAGAGCCATCCTCAACGCCTGGGCAAACTTTGCTCCAGTGGAGCCTTGGCTGCGGAAGGGGAAGAGAGAGACAGAGAGGAAGGAGAGGAAGAGGGGTGGAGAAGCAGATGGGCACTTCTCCTGTGTGCCCTGGCTGGGAATCGAACCTGGGACTCCTACACGCCAGGCCGACGTTCTACCACTGAGCCAACCGGCCAGGGCCCGATTTGGATTTCTTAATCTTTTCACTCTTTTCACCCAGCTGGCAACTGTCAAAATATTCTCTGTATCTATGAGTCTCTTTCTGGTCTGCTTATTTGTTTATTTTTTTAGATTCTAAGTGTAAGTGAAATCATCTGGCACTTGTCTATCTTTGTCTGAATAATTTCACTCAGCACAAGTCACTCTGGGTTCATTCATGTTGTAGTTGATGGCACGATTTCATAAAAAAAGAATTCTTTTATTGCATATTTGTACCATTTTTTCCATTCATCTATTGATATACATTTAGGGTGCTTCCATATCTTGGGTACTATAAATAATGTTGCAATGAACATATGAATGTATGTCTTTTCAATTCAGTGTTATGGGTATCTTTGGATATATATCTAGAAGTGAAACAACTGTGTCCTTCTTTGTCTGTTGTCATGTAGCCCTTGTTTAAAAGGCTCTTTTGTCAGGTATAAGTATTGCTATCCAAGCTCTTTTTGTTTGTTTCCATTTCATGAAGTATCTTTTCCATCCTTTTATTTTCCATCTGTGTGTATCTTTTGATATGAAGTCTCATAGACATCATATGTAAAAATCTTGTTTTTATTTCCATTCCAATCAGAACTGCAAAAAATAAATAAGTAAAAAAGACAGAAAAATAATCCGTAAAAAAAAGGCTGTTAAGAAGCCTCTAGGATACTTTAATCACACCAAATTTGCATCATGAAAGTACCACTCAGAAAAGAGAGAGAGCAAGGCATTGAAAACCAACATGAGAGAAAAAGATGATGGAAAACTCCCCTAACCTGATGAAGGAAATAGTCATATATAGTCAGGAAGGGCAGAGAATCCCCCCAAAAAATAAACCTAAAGAGGCCCAATAAAGACACATGATAATTAAAATGCCAAAGGTTAAAGACAAAGAGAAAATCTTAAGAGTAGCAAGAGAAAAGCAATTAGTTACCTGCAAAGAAGCTCACATAAAACTGTGAACCAATTTCTTAGCACAAACTTTGCAGGTCAGAAGAAATTGGAAAGAAATATTCAAAGTGATGAACAATAAGAACCAACAATCAAGATTATGTTCCCATTACTATTCTGTAACTACCAATTTGTACTTTTTTTTTCACACAGAGAGAGAGAAAGAAAGAGTCAGAGAGAAGGATAGATAGAGATAGACAGGAAGGGAGAGAGATGAGAAGCATCAATTCTTTGTTGCAGCACTTTAGTTATTCACTGATTACTTTCTCATATGTGCATTAACCAGGGGGCTACAGCAGACCAAGTAACTCCTTGCTCAAGCTAGCGACCTTGTATTCAAGCTAGTAACCTTTGCTCAAACCAGATGAATCCACGCTCAAGCTGGTGACCTCTGTGTTTTGACCTGGGTCCTCCGCATCCCAGTCCAACGCTCACTCTATCCAATGTGCCACTACCTGGTCAGGCCTAATGTGTACTTCTTGATCCTTTTACCTGTAGAGCTATCATTTAGAAACAAAAGACAAAGAAGAAGCTTCTCAGATAAGAAAAAATTAATGAATCCTGACCAGATGGTGGTGCAGTGGGTAGAGCACCCACCTGAGATGCTGTGGACACAGGTTTGAAACCCCGAGGTAGCTGGCTTGAGTGCAGGCTATTCTGGCTTGAGTGCTGGCTCACGAGCTTGAGCAGGAGTTCGCCACTTTGAATGTGGGATCATAGATATGACAACCTAGTCAGTGGCTTGAGAATAAAGTTCACTGGTTTGAAGCCCAGGGTCGTTGGCTTGAGTCCAATGTTGATGTCTCTAGCAAGGGATCACTTGCTCAGCTGGAGACCTTCATTCATGGCATGTTTGAGAAAGCAATCAATAACCTGACCTGTGGTGGCACAGTGGATAAAGCATCGACCTGGAAATGCTGAGGTCACCAGTTCAAAACCCTGGGCTTGCCTGGTCAAGGCACATATGGGAGTTGATGCTTCCAGCTCCTCTTCCCCTTCTCTCTTTCTGTCTCTCCTCTCTCTCTTTCTCTCTGTCCTCCCTCTCCTCTCTAAAATGAATAAATAAAAAAAAATTAAAAAAAAGAAAGCAATCAATAAACAACTGAAGTGCTGCAACTCTAAGTCAATGATTCTCATCTCTCTTCCCTTTTGTTTGTCTGTCCCTGTTTCTCTCTTGCTAAATAAATAAATAAAAATAAAAAGAACAAAAAAAGTTAAAAGAGTTCATCACTACGAAACAAAAATTATAAAAAAATATTAAAAGATCTTCTCTAAGAAAAAGAAGAAAAAAATAAAAAATGTAAATAATAAAATAGCAGTAAATATATACTTATTAACAATTCCTTTAAATATAAATTAATTGAGTGCTCCAATCAAAACACATTTGGAGATTGAATGGAACATATGATTAACTCTTTGTATTACAATTCAAATTTTCAATGAGTCCGTATTTCTATTATTTTTTATTTTCCCACAAGCAAAGATAAATTCAGAAAATTAGCAATATGACTTTTGAATTCACTTAAATTCTTTCAGTTTCTAAACCATGTAATCTGTAAATAACAGATTGCATGTATATTCATATATATAAAAGAAATCACCTCTTCCACTTTTTCTGTCTATATACTAATTTAAATAATCTCTTCTACCTTCACCCCCCATTAAATACTTAGGTTGTTCTTACATAGAGAAACTACCTATAGTTAACTATCAGAAGAGCTCTAATACATAGAAGAGCTCTAATATGGGCAGCAGTTTTATTTTCCGTGAAAAAAAAAACAGTTATGGAACTCTAATAACTAGACAGATTATTAGACCCAGTTTATCTACATTTCTGTCTATTAACTGCATAACACATGTCTAGGCAGAAAACAGATACAGTCATCAAGTGCGTAATAAGGTTTTTTCTCTATATTTTATCTGAGTCAACTGAGTGAGTCCAATAAAACCTTTGAGGTAATCATTCCAGAATTATTATATGCTCCTGACTACACCCTAGAGACATCTACTTTGACAGAAATACAGGTCGCTGTGGAGCACTTAACTTAATTGGACCAATATCAAGAGCTAACACTGAACTTTAGTATGACAGGTATTCTAAGATTTTCAGTAATAGGAAAGTAAATAACTGTTTGAATCATGTTCCTCATGATCTTCAGGATGACTCCAGGCAAAAATGCGAATTAAAAGTCTGTTTTAGCAGTTCTCGCCTAGCTACCTACCAAACTTCTCTTGGTAGAAAAGACTTGCAATGATCTATTTACAATTGTGCATGATTGAAATTGTGTGTTACTTCTTTAAGTATAATGTTTTAAAATCTTATTTGTAGTTACACAATAAAACATTCTGTTTCATTTAAAAAACTCATCTTTTTAAAAGCAGGTAAATGAAACATGTAGCTAGCATGGACGTCCTTGATCCTCTTCCATCAGCCCAGTTTCTGGTCTGCCTTTAGGTGGAAAGCAACAGAATTCTGCAGGAGAAAAGAGATAGAAAAGAAAGAGAAGGGGTTAACTAGACATTGCAGAGCTGTTAGTGCTTCTGGAAAGTTAGGTAGAAACCATAACTTTGTTTCTCCTGCATTCACTGCATTAATCATTCACTTTGCAAATATCACTGAAGCTGAGATTTGTGCTGTATTTCTAGATTGATGCATTGACCCTACTTCATAGAGTAGGCATAGCATGTTCCTGAAATATGTGTATTTCATTTTATGATTTCTCTTGATATACAAATTCTCATAAATCACATTTAAAGGCAGATTATTTATGAAAAACAAATTAATACATATTTTTTCCCTGAAATCACATGAGGGTATAAATGTTTAATAAAGTTTTATAACAACATAAACAAGTTATTCTAGTATACAGTACAACCTGAAAAAAAAAAGTCATTTGAGATTAGATTTGAAACCAAATATCAAAATATTTAAGGTTGATGTATGGCCTGTCTCTGACCATGGAGAAGAAAATATCTTCTTACAGTGAACCAAAGTTTTGAACTTCTCAACTTTTAAAAAAGCTAAATTTTCAAATAAAGTTTAATCAGGAAATGTAAAGAAAATTAATAAATTTCCCTTTTATAGGAAACCTGAGACCTTCAACACTGACCCAGTCTCCAGGCTAAACTATTTAAAATGCTTTAATAATTTAAATGTTAATGCCGTTATCCAGTGAAAAGAAACCAAGGCTTCTTTGACAAAGAGCTGAAGCTATGACTGGAACAGGAAACATAAAAGATGAGCCATGAACATTCTATGGTGCCAGGAGCAAAAAGGTATTAAAATTTTTGATGGAACTATATCAATGGGACACACAGAGGTTAAATAAAGAACTCCCAATGTCTAAAGTAAAAAAAAAAAAAAGGCAAAAAATAAGTGACATATTATTGAGTTATAGTTCACAATATTGGGTGGAGCAAAAGTAGGTTTACCGTATTTTATATGGAAATATATATAGCCTGTACAAAATAAATATCCAGAATTCCATTCTAATATAAATAAGATTGAATAAATAAATGAATTGAGAATAACAAATTTACCTTGCAGAAAAGTTCTAAAAAATTGATGTAGGTAACTCTCCTTCAAGAGGTTGGAGTGCAGCTCTGTATTCCTTAAGTGAGGGCTGCACATAATGACATCCTTACAAAGAGTTCAGCATAGAAACGGGGAAAAAAGAGTATAATTATAGTGGAGAAATATGACAAACACTAGCTCAGCCAGGTTACCTACTTTTAACACAAACAGTGATAAGTTATATTGATATATATATCAACTTGTTAAAAAGCTAATTTTTAATTATAATTTAATTTTTAATATATATCTACCGGAAAGTTCTGTTTGTTTCTATCACAACAAGTTTCAACACATAAGTACATGTTTATTTGGTGCATGTGTGCCTCTCTATTTTTATCACTTAATGTATACATATTGACGTAGCAAATTAACTAAAACAAAGTTGATTCACATTAATCTTATGTGTGAAGTGATAGTGTACCCATGGCTACTGATAAAGTTCATTTACGCCACTGTAATTTTTATAAATTTCAACAAGGAAGAAATATTACAGAAGCATGTCTGTCTCATCCACCATATTCCCCGGACTTAGCACCCTCCGACTATCACTTGTTTGTGTCCTTACAAAATTTTTTGAAGGGCAAAAAATTCAAAAATGAAGAAGATATCAAACAAGCACTGGTTCAATTTTTCTTCGCATCAAAAGATAAAATATTTTTCAAAAATGGGATATACAAATTGCCCTCACACTGGCAAGAAATCATTAATAATAATGGCTATTATATTATTTAATAAAGTTTATTGATGGTAAGAAAAATTAATATTTTGTTTTATTCCAAAAATGAACAGAACTTTTTGGTAGTTTTATATATGCATATAATATATATATTATATATATATATATATTTGATATGATGTGATAAAATGGTACTTTCCTCCCCAAACTCATAGCACTAGTCAAATAGTAAGTAAAACATCAGACCCATCCTAATTAAAAAACATTCTACAAAAATACCTAACCAGTACTCTGCAAAAGAAGTTATCTGCAAAAGAAGTTATCAAAAACACAAAAGTTCTGAAATACTGACACAGTTACATGGGATTTAAGGAAACATCATTATTTCAAAGAAAACATTCCCCAAATAAGTTGAGTTTTCCACAGGTGTATTTCAGAAGCCCTCAGAAAAAAAGGGTTCAAAGAAGTACTGTCAGAACTGAGCACAAAATTGACAGAAATCAAAAAATAATTTTGGAGGTGAAGATCACCACTTTTTGCTGTCTGAACCCTAAGCTTGGTTCCATAACTGAGCTTGGCATTTCTTTGGCCCTACGTGTTCCCTGCCTTTCAGATGAGGTCCCAATGATATAACTGTCTTAGCCTCTGTGGGGATGGAATTTGCTTGAAAATTTTCTTCATGGAAGTGATGTCCCCCCAGTAAGATACTCTAGGGGGGACAGGTATGTCTACTCTAGGGAGTTCCGGGCGCCAAAAAGGTGAGGACACTGAGACACTGAGGCAGGGCCCACACTCATTATGTTGTGTGCCTTAAAATTGATCAGAAAAACATATATATATATATATATATATTAATATAAAATGATTATATTTTGAACTAAGATATACCAAAGACATTTAGTACTTTATAAAATAAGACAGATGATTTTATAGGGCAATTAATGTAAAAGTTAATTTATGATTAAACAATGCATCTTCATTTTCACAACTTTTGATTTATGAAATGAGAGAAAGATGCATAGTTCTATAACTTTCAACACACATTATTTTTTCCATAGTAAGTTTGTTTTCCTACTCCTTTTTTTATATGCCAAGTTAAAGACTGGTTACTGTGTATTTTCAGTTCAATAAAATAAAGACAGATGAAAGCAGCAGCAAGGTCCAATGTTCTAAATTGAGCCTTTACTTCAGAATGGTCTAAAGCAACAATTTCAACTTTTTTATCTCATGGCACACATAAACTAACTACTAAATTTCTGCAGCACACCAAAAAACAAACAAGCAAAACATCTACATTTTTTTTTGTATCTGACAAAAAATAATAGGTATATTTTTTTATTCAGTCATACTGGATGTCTATTGTTGTGCTTCCTGTTGTCTTTTTTTATTTTTGACAATTTAAGGGAAATGAACTCAATGCCTCTGACTAAACAGTCAGTTGTCACATGTTTTAGAAATACACCAGTTGAAAATCTCTGGTCTAAACAGATAAAATATAGTCCACCTTCTCTGAAAAGATATAAAACTTCCTTGTCAGAGCCTTACAAAGAAAATGAAATCATTTGACATACCTAGTGTGCCTCAACCAGATACAACAGTGCTTTAAATAGTAATGTTGCTTTTCTCTCTTATTTTGTATGACTTGGATATTTTTATTCTCAATCTTTTACCCACGTGGAAGGAAGGAAAATGAATATTGCTGAACACCAAGTTTGTTTCTTTATTACAACAGACATTTTCATTTGGATTTGGATTTTATATATTTTATTGTCATGGATCCTTACCAAACCCCAGGTTATCTTTTTCAGAAAGGGTATCTAAAAGAACTAGTATTTGTTCTTTGTCCTTGAAAAGACAAGTGTATGTAACCAGTAGATCAAGAGTAGAATAACATAGACCCAATTTAGCAGATGATTTACACAAAACAACTAACTGTTGAGAGTCTTTAAGAAACAGATCCCAAAAAGAATATGATTTCAATATCCATCCCATCAACTCAAGATCTTAAATGATCTAGGAGGAAGTCAGTACTGATTCTCAAGATATTTTCATGTTTGAGATACTTGATAGAATGTGTAAATAAACTGTCAAATTATTTTTAAATTATTTTTGAGGTTCAAGGGTTATACACAAAACTACCATGTATTTATTGTTTTGTTGTCTGCATATTGGTTTTTTTAAAAGAGAAGGTGTACGTTGTTATTCTATCACAATTTTTGTAGTCTACAGCATAAAACAAACTTACTGTCAGCATAATCTGACTTTTTCTAAGTTTTTCAGTTTGATTCAATAACCAAATAGTATAGCAAATTTTCAACACTTTTATCTTTAAGTGCACCACTTCTGCATTGGTTAAGAAGTAGTTCTTTATTTAGCAGCAAAACATTCTTTATTCAAACTTTCTGAAAGAAAAATGAAAATTGTATACTTTTTCAATCAATATTCTTTCTGTAACTTTACGGAAGAGACATGATTCAATATTTTGGTTAGTTTCATAGCCAAATTAAATATGTCCATCTTAAAAGTATCCAATTAATTTTGATAGTATATGAACATCTAAAAAGTTTAATTTACAGTGAAAAATGATGGAATGACCTAGCCAACTATTTACAGAACTTGAAATACTGATTAAATGACAGTCATTTATTTTAGTCTCTATTGTTTGTTTCCCTAGTGTTTACTTATAAATATTCCAGATTTCATAACACCACCAGCAAGATGAATTGTTTTATCAGTTTTGTAATTTTTTTAAATTCAATTTTAATAAAATATCTGTTTAGAAAAGAATGTTTTTAAAAACATTTAATTCCATTCTTAAATATTTTAAAGTCTTTATTAGTTTCTGGAATTAAAATCTATTTTAAATTAAATCTGAAATAAGCATGTTTTATCTTTAACATTTCTGGTCCATTTTTTATCCTTTTACTTCAAATAAATTAAATCTGTATTATTATGATGCTGATAAGTAATTTGAAACCACCAAAGACCTGCCTTATGTCATTCTTATTTCATAGTAGTCCTTATCTACCTGATTTACTATCTTCTTCATTAATGATTATATAGTGTGGTAAATTGCATGTTAATATGTGGCAAATATGACTAAATATGAACTACTATTAGCAATTAAATTTTCCTGAAAAAATTATTTGCCGATTTTATAGTGACTACTTGTTTATCTATAGAGGTTTCTGATGTTATTACTTTTACAAACTGAAAAACAAGATGTATTAATATTTTCCAAGCAGTTGTCAGTATTTGAGATATGAAAATGAGAGGTAATGGATTCTCAGTTAGATAATTTTACCACAGGAGAGAACTGCAGATTCTGAGACATTTTTGAAGATTTGAATGCAGCAAGTCTTCTTTGAGTCAATTCTCTACTATTAATACCTGAAATGTTTGTATGAAAGACAAACTTTCTGTCAGGGCTGTTCATGAATGTCTACTCCACTGTGAAGTGATATTCAGAATTAACTGTAGCTTTTTAAAAAATATACTTCATTTATAAGACAACATAAAAATAAATTAAAGACATAACATAAATTTTATAACCTTAAGCAATCATGTTTTAAATTAGTTAAATGACCATGCTTAATTTCATTCTATGCCAAAAGAAAATCAAATTCTATATGTATAAGTATCACATTTCTAGCCTGAGTGGTGGTGATGCAGTGGATAGAGTATTAAACTGGGAAGTTGAGGTCCCAGGTTCAAAACCCTGAGTTCTTCATCTTGAGTTCAGGTTCACCAGCTTGAATGTGGGGTGAGGCTTGCATGTGGGCTCATCAACATGACTTCATGGTTGCTGGCTTGAGCCCTAAAGTGGTTGCGTTGAAGTCTAAGGTTGTTGACTTGATCCCAAGGTTGCTGATTTCAGCAAGGCGTCACTGCCTGGGCTGGAACCCACCCCCCTCCATCAAAGCACATATGAGAAGCAATCAATAAATAACTAAAGTGCCACAACTACAAGTTGATGCTTCTCATCTCTCTCCCTTTCTGTCTCCCTCACTCTCTCTCTTAAAAAAAAAATCACAATTGCAAACAATTTGTTAAGGGCAGGAATATATTTGCTATTCATAATTCCCAAATAAAATTTTGTTTTCACCTAAGATCTTGAAAGCAAGAAAATTATGTCCTAACATAACAATGAGAAAAAAAAACAATAAATTTTACAAGCAACGCTTTCAAGCTATTTTTTTTTTTTAATGAACATGAGAAAAACAGAGATTTCAGCACAACTAGGAGACCTGAAATCCAACACGGGGCAGATATTCTCAAGGAGAGACTGAATGTGGTAAAACACATTGAAGGAAAAATGGGCTGTCAAATAAGCATGTTCTAATACGAAAAATGGGTACACTATGCAGGAGCAAATAAAGAGTTTCAACATAGCAAAAAATATAAATATATCTATATCTGTAATTCAGGTACAAAGAATAATTTCATTGGACTTATCAGTTGAAGAAATAAATGTGCAAAGAGAGAATTTGTATGTAATAAGTCAGTAAAAAAATTTTCATTTGGTTTTCATTTCCAAATGAAAACTAAAAAAAACAAAACAAAAACAAAATAACAAATGGAACAAGAATAAGACACCTCAGGATTTCAGAACAAAATAAAAAGATCTGATATGTTTGTAATCAAAATTTCAGAATAAAAGTAGAAAGTAAAAAATATAATATATATAGTGCATTTGAAGAGCCTAAGAAGCCTAAATGAAGAATTGATGCTTCTCATCTCTCTCCCTTCCTGTCTGCCTGTCCCTGTCTATCCCTCTCTCTCTCTCTTTGCCTCTCTGTCACAATAATAATAAAATATAAAACAAAATATAAACCTTTTTCTTATATCTTTATATTTCCAACTAATTCAAAAGACATTTTAAACTTTATTCTCTAAATTTATCTATAGTAACACCTACATTAAATGAAATATGCATTCCATTAAATTTTGAGAGGGAAATATTTATCATTTTCTTTTATAAAACTAGTGAAGACAGTTTCCAGTTCCTCACCCATTCTTATGTTACTCAGAACAGTAATCTTCCAACATTTTTAATAATATATGCCTACAGTAACTTAATTGAAACATGCACCTCCAATATTCATTTATTTAGTTATTTACTTATTTATTTATTTGTATTTTGTTCTATTGCATTAATACAATATTTAAAAAAATAACAATTACTAAAAAGAGGAATCACAAGTGGTGTTTACAACTCGAGTAATTTTTTATACTTTTAATAAGATGCATTGCATTGTGTACCCCTAGCATGTCTAAAGCCACTTCAGAGACGACTTCTCCAGGAAACATTACTACCTATAAAATTATATGAATCATTTGTATTTAAAGAAAATAATTTTCTTATAACCTCTTAAAATATTTACTTCCTTATAGAGTGCTGTATTTGTAAGCACTTTTATTTATTTTTGATGACACATGATGAAGTATTTGTAAACTTGTTTATTAAAAATGAACAACTTTATATTTTGTTTTTGATCATAATACTGCACAAAAGTAAAAATGACAACATTTTAAACAGAATTTTTAGTGAAAACTACAATCTCAATATAATGAAATAACACAAATGTAAAGAAGTTTATACAAATCTTTCAGCTATAAGAAATATGTTATTGAAATTTAAAGTAGATTATTCTTTGTCCTAGATTAATTTATTATTTTAATTATTAATTTACTGATTCCCAAATTTCCATATTTAGTATTTTTTTCTTTTAATAAAAAATTAGTATTCAGAATTTAATTGTATTTAAAGAAAATAAATGGATATGAAATATCCATTTTTTGGTAAGAAAGGAAATTTGTTTTATTCCCTAAAGTACTATAACATTATGTTTTCAATAAATATGATATAGCTTTTAAAAGCTTTGAGATCAGTTAAGTATTCATTGTTTTATTTTTCATATTATATACTTACCTAAAACAGTATCTCCTGAGTATTGAGAAATGAATATATATTATCATAAAGTATTTCAGATATACATACTTATATAAGTACTACACTGTGTTTAAAATGATTGTTTGACTACTTTTGTAATTGACAATTCACAATTCCATCTATTATAACTAAAATATCTTTTGTGTTTATTGGAGTCACTATTGACTTGCCTCTATTTAATATCTCTCAGTATCATTTTCCATCCAGAAGGGAATTTCTGAACTCTATCATCTCTTTTCTCAACTGGTATCTATATCCAAAGTGCTAGTTTATAGAATTCATTAAGTCTTCAAATTCAACTTTATTACTACTTTAAAATCCTGAGCTTCTAATTTTAGGAGTTAGGGGTATATACTCTTGTGTATAACAATCTTCAAGCTTCAAGAATAAAATAAATTTAAGAATTTCGTAGACTGGCTTGTCTTAACAGCAGCAAAGCTCATGGGAAGGGATGGAAACAAGGTAGTCATGGCTAAAGAAATTCTAGCTCTTAGCTCACTTTTGGGAGCTACGTCCTTTGATTTTTAGTACCTCTGCTTTTTGCTTATCCTGAAGTTAACAGAGAAGATAGAGAGGCCTTTTTAGTTTTTTATGTTGTTTTAGGGACAACAGAATTTGATTCATTACAGTATATCCCATAATATATTTGCTATATTCTAATCCATGAAACAGAGGGGGAAAATGTCCATACATGAGAATATGCTTATATTTATGGATATTCAGTGTCAATAATTACATGATAATAAAACACTAATGTATATACATAAATAATAGTTGGACTTTGTGAACATGTGAGAATTACAGAGAGCTTTTACAAATTAAATTTGGTATTAACTTAATTTTAAAGACTATACAAGTCAGGACAGACTCTACTATTTGCCCAAATATTACATGTGTTAAGATATTTTTAAATTATTTATTTTATATGCTATTATATCTTAGATTTTTAAATATTTTAACATTATCAAAAAATATTTTAAAAAACAAATATTTAGTGTGCAAGCTTTTTCAAGCAAATAAAATTTATCTCAGCATAAACAATTTATAAGTAGGATATGTGAAAGCAAAAAGCATGAACTGCCAACCTGATTTTTAAAGTCAAAGCTTGTCTTTCCTCAGCTATAAAAGATTTCAACTCTTAGGTTTTAAAAGTGATTACACTTTAATGTGTATATGTAAAACACTCTTCTTCCAAAAAATACTTAGGATATAGGTAATATATGAGAAAAATAAACACATAATAAGATGTAAAAAGTCTTTATATATTTTATTAAAATTACAATTAAGTTATAATTATGATATGAAGATAATAATGACTAGATTATTATACTCAAAAAGTAACAACTGGCTCTGGCTGGTTTGCTCAGTGATAGAGCTTCTGGCCAGCACGTGGATGTCCTGTTTCATTTCTGGTCAGGGTGCACAGGAGAAATGCCTATCTACTTCTCCACTCCTCCCTCTCTCACTTCTGTCTCTCTCTTTCCCTCCTACAGCCATGGCTCAGTTGGGGCGAGTTGGTCCTGGTTGCTGAGAATAACTTCATGGCCTCCACCTCAGGCACTAAGAAAAGCTCAGTTGCTGAGTAATGGAGCAATGCCCCAGATGAGCAGAACATTACCCCTTGGGCTTGCTAGATGGATCAGTCAGGGGACATGCAGGAGTCTGTTTCTGCCTCCCATCTCCTCACTTAATTAAAAAAAAAAGGTAAACATAAACATCAACTCAATGACAAATTTTACTCAAACTAAATTATGGTTTTACTTGCAAATAAGCTTACTGTAAATAAGGCCCTTCCAGTAAAAGACTAGAATCTGGCCCAACTAGAATACAACAGGTATTCCCATTTGTGCCAACCTCTTCTCACCTCCCCACCTCAAATCTCCTTCATTTGTAGTCATTGTAGATCCCGTAGCAATGTCTTCTAATGTCTTCTGAAGTCTCTGGACACGTCTTGATAGCCAGAAGTTGTCCACGGAGTTAGTGATGCATGAAACTGTCCTCTTAGGTCCCATGTTATATGCCATTATAATGATAATTACTATTACACAGCTTTCTGTTTTTATGGTCTGCTTTCCTGTTATGGAAAATGTCTGAACCACTGTTCTGGCTCTGGGAGTGGAGAAAGAGGCTTACATTTTTTAGAGTAATACTCCCAAGATAATAATGTGATAATGAAAGGGGTTGGTAGTCACTTGTCTTCTTGATTTGCCTCTCCTGGATTGGAAACTTTGCCCCATGACAAGCTGATGTGATGGCAACCAGGTGTTTGAAATGCCTAGCCTGCCAAACCTGAAGTAAAGCCTTAGATCCTCAATTGGGTAGAGGGAATTCTGTGAAGTCTTGGCTGCACTCACCTATAATTTATTTTCTGCAACACAAAGCTGTGTGGAATGAGATATGCTAGAAGCTTGACACTGCCATAAAGATAGTATAGCTTTCAAGTGTTTATTGGGTACAGAAGGAGCTCTGTGTTCTTGGCTGTACCCACCCAGAGTAAAGTTACCATCATGTTGAGTTAGGGAAGGGAAGAGAGGAAATGCTGTAGTTTAAATGCCACTCTTCTTGTTGGCTTTTAGTAGGGACTTTTAAAATAAACTTAAAAAAATTCTCTATATTCTTAGACCAATTTCTAGAAAATTTTTACAGTTGGATTTAAGAAACTAATTTTCAACATTTATGTTTGTTTCACTGAGGAGGTGGTACATGCAGCTCCTCACAAAAATATTTAAGATTTCTTTTTTTTTTATTATTATTTTTTTATTCATTTTAGAGAGGAGAGAGAAAGGGAGAGACAGAGACAGAGAGGGATAGAGAGACAGAGAGAGAAGGTAGGGAGGAGCTGGAAGCATCAACTCCCATATGTGCCTTGACCAGGCAAGCCCAGGGTTTTGAACCGGTGACCTCAGCATTTCCAGGTCAACGCTTTATCCACTGCGCCACCACAGGTCAGGCACAAAAATATTTAGAAAGTAGAACACTCTGATACAAAATTTTCATCATGATGAAGTTGAAGTAAATTCATGAAAATTATATTATATTTCTCTGATTAAAAAATATACATGTGGTCCTGGCTGGTGGCTCACTGGATCAAGCATCGACCTAGCATATGGATGTCTTGGGTTTGATTTCCATTCAGAGCACACAGGAGAAGTAACCATCTGCTTCTCAACCCCTTCCCCCTCTCCCCCTTCTCTCCCTTTTCCTTTCCAGCAGCCAGTGGCTCAATTGGTTCTAGAGTGACCAAGAGCACTGAGGATAGCTTGGTTGGTCCAAATGTGTCAGCCTCAAGGCACTAAAAATACTTAGTACTGAAACATTGGCCTAAGATGGGGTTGCCGGGTAGATCCTGGCCCGGGTACATGTGGGATCTGCTTCACTATCTCCCCTCCTCTCATGTAAAAATTACACACACACACACACATATGCAAATCTATTATGTATTGTTTATTCTGAAAGTTATATTGTATTCATTCTCAGGAAAGAGAACATTACAAATATTAGAATAATTTTAACAAACTACATGCATCCGTGTAAGTGGGACAAGCACTGAGATTAAAGAACCCTACATAGATGTGCATAGCTACAGTAAATAAATATTAGTAAATATTCAAATTCAGGATAGAATGAATATACATCAAATGTCTTAAAGTGTTGTGTTTAAAGGAGAAATTATTATTAAAAAGTTAGACAATGTGAGGAAGCAAGAACAATTTGTAGATGTTCAACGATGTTCACAAGATAAAATACATCTGTAATATTTAAAATATATCAATAGATAATCAAATATAGCAGGTTATAAAAACAATTCAACTTCAAAAATGACAAGTGAATGTTTAAGACCCAAGAGGACAAACATTCTTAAAAAAGCATTACAACCTGACCAGGCGGTGGTACAGTGTGGATAGAGTGTCAGACCGGGATGCAGAGGACCCAGGTTCGAAATTCCAAGGTCGTCGGCTTGAGCGCGGGCTCATCTAGTTTGAGCACAGCTCACCAGCTTGAACCCAAGGTTGCTGGCTTGAACTAGGGGTCACTCAATCTGCTGTAGCTCCCTGGTCAAAGCACATTTTAGAAAGCAATCAGTGAACAACTAAGGTGCCACAATGAAGAATTGATGCTTCTCATTTCTCTCTTCCTGTCTGTCTGTCCTTATCTGTCCTTCTCTCTGTCTCTGTTACAGAAAAGTCATTACAGATTGATATTCAATAGCAAACTGAACTCAGATAACATTCCCTATTCTAAAAACCAATTTTTACTATCCTATGTGATTAAAAAAAAAAACTGCAGAAAATTCTTAACATTCACACTGCAGAGGCATTAGTCATTTGCATGTTAAGTAATTTGAGAAAAAACTTTAAGATATAAGTCAGAAAATATTAACACAAACTAATAAAAGTGGAAAAAAGAAACCTGAATAGAAGAAAAATGCTCAAAGGGTAACACATGAAAAGCACTAACAGCCTCCATAAAGATACATGAACAGGGATTAGATAAAAAGATAGATTGTCTGGCAGTTGATAACATATCTCAGTACTACTGTTAGTGCTACAGAGTTAATAAAATGAGTAACTGGTCATTGTTTTTTTCATGATATGCTGTAGTAATAAACAATCTTAACATCTTGTGGTTTAGTGTTACAAAAGTTTATTTCTCTCACACTATGAGCATATCATATTGGCAGCACGTTAAGCTCATTATAGTTATTCTGGGATCCCAGCTGATAGTAGCTTTATTTTAACATCTGCTTCCAATATCACCTTGGCAGAGAAAGAAAATGTGATAAATTATTCTCAGACTTTGAAAAACTCCAGTTGAAATGGTATCTGCCACTTCCTCCTTTTCACTGACCAAAGTTAAGTCTTATTACTGTCTTCTACTTTATACCTTCTCCTATTCCATTTTTTCTGTATCCTACCTTAATTTGAAATTATGTTTCCAAATAAACTTGTAGAGCACACACTGTAACAGCAGTGTTTGTGGTGCTTAAGAATGGTTTCAGGTTATTTTAAGACATATTTTAAGGTTCATTTTAATAAGATTGAGTGTTGCCCAATGACAGCATTTCCAAAAAGCATATCAAGCGGTGTTGATGTAGGTGGTCTAGGTATCAAATTTTCAACAAAAGAAAGGAGTACCTAAGCTTGAATGATATCTCAAAGATGCCACTGTCTTCTCCTTTCTCCACCCATTCTACTCTCAGGGAAAGAACAGATATAAATCAAAATAGAAAATCTCTAAATGGTATTGTTAATTGTAGCTTTTGCAGGATGGGGCTAAGGGTTGAAATCTTTTTTTTTTTTTCAATCAGACTCTTAAAACCGCTGTGTATATTATTGGATTACTTTCTTCCTTTCTCAGTTTTTTTTTTCTCCTTTGCTTTGAAGCGCTTTCAAGAAAATGAAATCTTATCAAACAGAAGTAGCTTCCTCTTCTACCTGTGAAAGTTACATGTGAACAGGATGGAGCATGGAATGAAGGAGCCTATTAGAAAGGTCACTTGGAATAATTCCAGTATAAGCATAAGATGTTTTAAAAAAACTTCTTTACTTTCTACATCTCTAAGAGGTTAGGACCAAATTGCAACTTTCATGTGAATACTTTCTATTCACTGATTTTTTTCCTCATCAGAGCAAATAACACAACCTCAGAAGCCTAACCTACTCTGTTAGTCTATTTGAGCTGCTATAAAAAATACCTTAGACTAGGTAGCGTATAAATAACAAAAATATATTTACCCCAGTTCTTTAGGCCAGGAAGTTCAAGATAAAGGCATAGGCAGATTTATTGCTTTCTAAAAACCTGCTTCCTGGTTTCTTAAGGCAGCCATCTTTTCTCTAGAACTTCACAGTGAAAGGCATAAGGGAGCTCTCCAGGTTCTTTTAAACAAGGGCACTAATTTCATTCTTAAGAACTCTGCTCTCATAACCTAGTAGTCTCAAAGGCCTCATCACCTGATACCAACACCTTAGATTTTGGAATTAAAAAATTAATTTTGAGGAAACAGAAATATTATGTCTATTGCAACTGGTAAGCCTATAATGATGCCAAATTTGTGAATGAGAATCTCAGTTTTTGAGATTCTAGCTATGTTTATCTTTAATATACCCTTTTATAGCTCTTTCACTGAATCAGCTCTACTATACTTATTCTACTTGTACCTCTTCTGTTCTAAAGAAAAAAAAAACACCTATTTTAATTTCTCAGCAAGAGTGTTCTTTCTGTCCATTTCTTAGCTTTTTACTATATTACTAAATCAACTGTTCTTATAGATTTTCTTTTCATATATTCCTATAGCAACCTTTTTTTCTACCACAGTTAGGCTTATAGCAAGCTCTTTCTCAAGTCAATTAATATTTTCTTGCTTTTAAACTTTAAATTATTCTCATAGTACTAATTCTAACTTAATGAGTGCTTTTGAATTATTAGCATGAGCATATATACACTCATATGAAAATATATTTATTTGAAGACCATGACATTTTATTCTGAGTAAGTTCATAACACTAATCTATTCTGAAATAATGCAAGAAATTAGTCATCTGTCAATGTCACTTACGAAAATTATAAGTTCAAATAAATAAAAATAAACTGTTGGTTTACTTAATCTTTTGTCCATTCTTCTCTAACTAAATTTTCATATTCTCAATTACTTTTCTAATAATCATTCATTGGCCATGCATAATGATAGGTGTTTAATATACCTGTGTTATGCTAGAACAGGGGTTGAGAACCTATGGCTCACGAGCCAGATGTGGCTCTTTTGATGGCTACATCTGGTTCACACACAAATTTTTAATAAAAAAAATAATGTTAAAAATATAAAACATTGGAGGAGATGACGTCAGAGTAATGGCGGGGTAAGAAGCGATACCGATAAATCTCCCCCAAAACTCAACAAGATCTTCAACCAGAAACAGAAAAACCTATACTTGGAGCCTCCAGATGCTTCGCAATACACCCGAAGGTATGGTCGAGTGAAAAATTGGCTAAATATATAACCAAACCCCGAAGGAATTAGGGAGTAAGAAATGCTCTGCCTTCCTCACTAACCTAAACAGGGCGGCTTTCTCTGGTAACTGTGAATATAGAAACTGAGGCGGGCAAAGGGGGTGAATAGATCCAGGCCGCCGCGGCACAAACGGCCAAACCAGGCTGTGGCACAGAGATCCAAGCCGAAGAAAAACTGATCCTGTGGCAACCCGGGCAATACAAGCTAACACTCACGCCAAACCCAAACAAAGAAAGACAAGCGGGGCAGCCATTTTACCCGGTATCCTGGTTGGTGCTCGCAGCTACTGGGTGAGAGATTTCTTCCTAAGCCCCAGGAGTGGTGCCCATGTTACCCCACAGAGAGGCAGAGTCAGGGGCCTTTCTGTGGGCCAAAAGCAGAATCTCTGGGCAGCCCCAGTGCCCTGGGAAAGCCGTGCACGGGAGGGAGTGAGAACTAATTCCAACGGTGGAAATTTTCCGTGCTGGTGGGGGTTTCACTCAGAGGGAAACGCGGCCGGCCTCATATCCTGGTTTGCGCTCGCAGACAGTGAATGAGAGATTCCTCCGAGTACCTCGGCAGTGAGTGCCCGTGTTATCGCACAGAGGGGCAGAGTCAGGGGCCTCTGTGTGGGCCAAAGCGGAATCTTGGGCCACCCCAGCACCTTGCAAAAGCCGCGCACAGAGACAGAGCGAAAGCCAATTCCAACGCAGCAACTTTTCCATGTGGTTGGGGGTTTCACTCAGAGCGTGAGACTGCTGGCAGGATATCCTGGTTTGCGCACGCAGATACTGAACGAGAGTTTCCCCCAAGCGCCCCGGAAGTGGGTGCCCGCCTGTGTTACTGGACAGAGTGGCAGAGCCAGAGGTCTTTGAGTGGGCGGAAAGCCCGCCTGATTATGCTAGCAGCTCTGACTGACTGAGCCTTACCCAGAACCCTCTGCTGAGTGGAAATAGAGTGGGGAGTTGCCAGCTCTTTGAGCCTCTTACTATCCAGGCAGAGGCAGCAGCAACCCCATAGCTGGATTATCAGGCTACTAATTGAGGAAGGAAAGACTAGGAGAAAGGCTCCAGGAACACGGGCTCTCTCAATGTCGGAGCCTATAAATGCTAATGAGCCTTGACTGCCAACGAGACTAAAGCACAATACATGACATTGCCATAGAGACTTATCAACTGCAAACCTCTACCTGAGCGTGCCAAAGGGGCAGAACCCGGGGTACAGAGTCACTGACCAGGAAGAGGGAGAGAAAAGAAAGAGCAAGAAGATAACCTCTCAAAATCAAGAATAATCTGCAGACTTTATAATCTATCCCATTTAATTATATTTATTCATCTGGTTCTCTTATCTTCATTCTTGATACTTTTTTTCCTCCTCCAATTTGGCCAATTAACTCTCTGCCGGTCTTACTCTCTCCTCTCCTTGAACTACACTACCCATAAGTGTTACATCTCCCATTATCTTTTCTCTTCTCTTCCTTTCTCTCTATGAGGGTTGCACTCCAAAACCTTTAACTCTCTCTCTCTTTCTCCTTTCTTTTTTCTTCTTTTAGTGGTTCCCTCTTTTTTCTCTCTCTCTCTTTCTTTTCTCCCTCTATATTAGTTTCTTCCTTTCTCCTTTACATCTCCTCTCATTCAAACCTCAATAACAAACAAATTATCTTATCTGGGACTCAAACTTATGTTTGTGGCATTTTGGGGGTTTTTTTCTTCACCTTTTTAACTCACTAGCAGTGCTCCCATCCCTGGCTCTCCATTTTATCTAGTTCTTGTTCCACTAAATACAATAGTAATTTTTTAATTTGTCCCCCCATTTTTCTGTTTTCCTCTTATTCCTCTCATCATAACTCTTAGACAACCAACACCTAAAAGCAAATCATTGTATTCTTGACCTAAATTTTTCCATATTTGCTTTTTTTGGGTCCATACCCCCCCTTTTTTTTTCTTTTTCTTTTCTTTTCTTTTCTTTTTTTTTTTGCCCATATACTACCTTTCCTCAATTCAGGCCATCCAACACAGGCATTGTTTGTTATAATTGACAGTTCACCAAAAGATTTTCTCAAGAAAGAGGGGAGAGGAGAGGAGAGGAAAAAAGGAGGGGGGGAATAATTTCCTTTTTTTAAAATTTTTATTTTATTTTATTTTTCTTTATTTTATTATTAATTTTTTTTAAAAAAAACAACTTTTCGATTTTTTATTTTTTTATTTTTTTAACTTTTTATTCTTTATTAAATCTCATTAATACTATCAACAAAACCACCCTCAGATGCCATTAAGGAAGAGAAAATCGAATATCATGGATACAAAAGAAAGAGAGGTAACACAGCTAGATGAGGAAAAATCTATGGAGAAAAAATTTAATATATTGGAAACCTTGGAGCTAAATGACAGAGAATTCAAGATAGAAATCCTAAAAATCCTCTGAGATATACAAGAAAACACAGAAAGGCAATTTAGGGAACTCAGAAAACAACTCAATGAACACAAATAATATATGTCCAAGGAAATTGAAACTATAAAAACAAATCAAACAGAGATAAAAAATTCAATTCACGAGCTGAAAAACGAAGTAACAAGCTTAGCTAATAGAACAGGTCAGATAAAAGAGAGGATTAGTGAAATAGAAGACAAGCAACTTGAGGCACAACAGAGAGAAGAAGAAAGAGACTCAAAAATTAAAAAAAATGAGATAGCCCTACAAGAATTATCTGACTCCATCAAAAAGAATAACATAAGAATAATAGGTATATCAGAGGGAGAAGAGAGAGAAAATGGAATGGAGAACATAAACAAATAATAGATGAGACCTTCCCAAGCCTGTGGAAAGAACTAAAGCCCCAAATTCAAGAAGCAAACAGAACACCGAGTTTTCTTAACCCCAACAAACCTACTCCAAGGCATATCATAATGAAATTGACACAAACCAACAGCAAAGAAAAAATTCTCAAGGCAGCCAGGGAAAAGAAGAATACAACATATAAAGGAAGGCCCATTAGATTATCATCAGATTTCTCAGCAGAAACTCAACAAGCTAGAAGAGAGTGGACCCCAATATTAAAAGCCCTGAAAGAGAGGAACTTTCAGCCACGAATACTATACCCATCAAAGCTATCCTTCAAATACGAAGGAGAAATAAAAACATTCACAGATACAGAAAAGATGAGGGAATTTATCATCAGAAAACCCCCACTCCAGGAATTACTAAAGGAGGTTCTCCAATCAGATACAAAGAACAAAAAAAACAGAGCCACAAGTAAAAGCTCCAAGAAGAACACAATAAAACCAAATTTAAACTGTGACAACAACAAAAAGAAAGAGGGGGAGAAGATGGAGATTAACAGTAGCAAAGGACGATGGAGTGCAAAAGTACTCACAAAATAGTTCGCTACAATGAACAGGGTAGGGACCCTTTTCATTACTTAAAGGTAACCACCATTGAAAAAACCACCACAGAAGCACATGAGATAAAAAAGATAGCAACAGAGGAAAGATGTATGAAATACAACCAAATAAAAACAAAAGATAGAAAAACGAAAGAGAAGGATCAAACAAGACACAAAACTAACAGAAAGCAAGATATAAAATGGCAATAGGGAACTCACAAGTATCAATAATTACACTAAATGTAAACGAATTAAACTCACCAATAAAAAGGCACAGAGTAGCAGAATGGATTAAAAAAGAAAATCCAACTGTATGCTGCCTACAGAAAACTCATCTAAGTAACAAGGATAAAAACAAATTCAAAGTGAAAGGCTGGAAAACAATACTCCAAGCAAATAACATCCAAAAAAAAGCAGGTGTAGCAATACTCATATCGGATAATGCTGACTACAAGACAGGAAAAGTACTCAGAGACAAAAATGGCCATTTCATAATGGCTAAGGGGACACTGAATCAAGAAGGCATAACAATTCTTAATATATATGCACCAAACCAAGGAGCACCAAAATATATAAGACAGCTACTTATTGATCTTAAAACAAAAACTGACAAAAATACAATCATACTTGGAGACCTCAATACACCGCTGATGGCTCTAGATCGGTCATCCAAACAGAGAATCAACAAAGACATAGTGGCCTTAAACAAAACACTAGAGAACCTGGATATGATAGACATCTACAGGACATTTCATCCCAAAGTGACTGAATATACATTTTTCTCCAGTGTACATGGATCATTCTCAAGAATTGACCATATGTTGGGTCACAAAAACAACATCAGCAAATTCAGAAAAATTGAAGTTGTACCAAGCATATTTTCTGATCATAAAGCCTTGAAACTAGAATTCAACTGCAAAAAAGAGGGGGAAAAACCCACAAAAATGTGGAAACTAAACAACATACTTCTAAAAAATGAATGGGTCAAAGAAGAAATAAGCGCAGAAATCAAAAGATATATACAGACAAATGAAAATGAAAATACGACATATCAGAATCTCTGGGATGCAGCAAAAGCAGTGATAACAGGGAAGTTCATATCACTTCAGGCCTATATGAACAAACAAGAGAGAGCCGAAGTAAACCACTTAACTTCACACATTAAGGAACTAGAAAAAGAAGAACAAAGACAACCCAAAACCAGCCAAAGAAAGGAGATAATAAAAATCAGAGCAGAAATAAATGAAATAAAGAACAGAAAAACTATAGAAAAAATCAATAAAACAAGGAGCTGGTTCTTTGAAAAGATCAACAAAATTGACAAACCCTTGGCAAGACTCACCAAGGAAAAAAGACACAGGACTCAAATAAATAAAATCCAAAATGAAAGAGGAGAAATCACCACGGACACCGTAGATATACAAAGAATTATTGTAGAATACTATGAAAAACTTTATGCCACTAAATTCAACAACCTAGAAGAAATGGATAAATTCCTAGAACAATACAACCTTCCTAGACTGAGTCAAGAAGAAGCAGAAAGCCTAAACAGACCTATCAGTAGAGAAGAAATAGAAAAAACCATTAAAAACCTCCCCAAAAATAAAAGTCCAGGCCCTGACGGCTATACCAGCGAATTTTATCAAACATTCAAAGAAGACTTGGTTCCTATTCTACTCAAAATCTTCCAAAAAATTGAAGAAGAAGCAATACTTCCAAACACATTTTATGAGGCCAACATAACCCTTATACCAAA
Organism: Saccopteryx bilineata; assembly: GCF_036850765.1. Classification (NCBI taxonomy): domain Eukaryota; kingdom Metazoa; phylum Chordata; class Mammalia; order Chiroptera; family Emballonuridae; genus Saccopteryx; species Saccopteryx bilineata. Next base: position 67,398,844 of record NC_089495.1, on the reverse strand, counting down.
ACCAGGCAAGGATGGCACAGAAAAAGAAAACTACTGACCAATATCTCTAATGAATACAGATGCTAAAATACTAAACAAAATACTAGCAAATCAAATACAACAACATATTAAAAAATAATACATCATGATCAAGTGGAATTCATCCCAGAATCTCAAGGATGGTTCAACATACGTAAAACGGTTAACGTAATACACCATATCAACAAAACAAAAAACAAAAACCACATGATCTTATCAATAGACGCAGAAAAGGCTTTCGATAAAATACAACACAATTTTATGTTTAGACTCTCAACAAAATGGGTATAGAAGGAAAATATCTCAACATGATAAAGGCCATATATGATAAACCATCAGCTAACATCATATTAAATGGCACTAAACTGAAGGCTTTTCCCCTTAAATCAGGAACAAGACAGGGTTGTCCACTCTCTCCACTGTTATTTAATGTGGTACTAGAGGTTCTAGCCAGAGCAATCAGACAAGACAAAGAAATAAAAGGCATCCATATCGGAAAAGAAGAAGTAAAGGTATCACTTTTTGCAGATGATATGATCCTATACATCGAAAACCCCAAAGAATCCACAAAAAGACTACTAGAAACAATAAGCCAATATAGTAAGGTTGCAGGATACAAAATTAACATTCATAAGTCAATAGCCTTTCTATATGCCAACAATGAAACAATTGAGAACGAACTGAAAAGAATAATCCCCTTCACGATTGCAACAAAAAAAAATAAAATACTTAGGAATAAACATAACAAAGAATGTAAAGGATTTATATAATGAAAACTATAAACCATTGTTAAGGGAAATTGAAAAAGATATAATGAGATGGAAGAATATACCTTGTTCTTGGCTAGGAAGAATAAATATAATCAAGATGGCTATATTACCCAAAGCAATATACAAATTTAATGCAATTCCCATCAAACTTCCAATGATGTTTTTTAAAGAAATAGAGCAAAAAATCATCAGATTTATATGGAAATATAAAAAACCCCAAATAGCCAAAGCAATCCTAAAGAAAAAGAATGAAGCTGGGGGCATTACAATACCTGACTTCAAACTCTATTATAGGGCCACGACAATCAAAACAGCATGGTATTGGCAGAAAAATAGACACTCAGACCAATGGAACAGAATAGAAAGTCCAGAAATAAAACCACATATATATAGTCAAATAATTTTTGATAAAGGGGCCAACAACACACAATGGAGAAAAGAAAGCCTCTTCAATAAATGGTGCTGGGAAAACTGGAAAGCCACATGCAAAAGAATGAAACTGGACTACAGTCTCTCCCCCTGTACAAAAATTAACTCAAAATGGATCAAAGATCTAAACATAAGACCTGAAACAATTAAGTACATAGAAGAAGACATAGGTACTCAACTCATGGACCTGGGTTTTAAAGAGCATTTTATGAATTTGACTCCAATGGCAAGAGAAGTGAAGGCAAAAATTAATGAATGGGACTACATCAGACTAAGAAGTTTTTGCTCAGCAAGAGAAACTGATAACAAAATAAACAGAAAGCCAACTAAATGGGAAATGATATTTTCAAACAACAGCTCAGATAAGGGTCTAATATCCAAAATATACAAAGAGCTCATAAAACTCAACAACAAACAAACAAACAATCCAATAAAAAAATGGGAAGAGGATATGAATAGACACTTCTCCCAGGAAGAAATACAAATGGCCAACATATATATGAAAAGATGCTCATCTTCTTTAGCTATTAGAGAAATGCAAATCAAAACGGCAATGAGATACCACCTCACACCTGTTCGATTAGCCATTATTAGCAAGACAGGTAATAGCAAATGTTGGAGAGTCTGTGGAGAAAAAGGAACCCTCATGCATTGTTGGTGGGAATGTAAAGTAGTACAACGATTATGGAAGAAAGTATGGTGGTTCCTCAAAAAACTGAAAATGGAACTACCTTATGACCCAGCAATCCCTCTACTGGGTATATACCCCAAAAACTCAGAAACATTGATACCTAAAGACACATGCAGCCCCATGTTTATTGCAGCATTGTTCACAGTGGCCAGGACATGGAAACAACCAAAAATACCGTCAGTAGATGACTGGATAAAGAAGATGTGGCACATATACACTATGGAATACTACTCAGCCATAAGAAATGATGACATCGGAACATTTATAGCAAAATGGTGGGATCTTGATAACATGATACGAAGCGAAATAAGTAAATCAGAAATAACCAGGAACTGCATTATTCCATATGTATGTGGGACATAAAAGTGAAACTAAGAGACATTGATAAGAGTGTGGTGGTTACAGGGGGGGAGGGAGGAATGGGAGAGGGAAAGGTGGAGGGGGAGGGGCACAAAGAGAACAAGATAGAAGGTGACAGAGGACAATCTGACTTTGGGTGATGGGTATGCAACATAATTGAACGACAAGATAACCTGGACTTGGTATCTTTGAATATATGTATCCTAATTTATTGATATCACACCATTAAAAAAATAAAATTATTAAAAAAATATAAAACATTCTCATGTATTATAATCCATTCATATTCTACTGCTCATGTACATGGTTGTGGGTGGCTGGAGCCAATCACAGCTGTCCTCCGGGACAACAGCAAATTTTTATTGAATAATGCATAACATACATGGGTTCTTGTGAGGTCAGGAAGTAAACTTCCCTCCTTTTAATCAAGTAGTCAGCTAGCTAACTGCAGAAACCCTTTTGACCAAGAAGATGGCTAAAAGAAGAAAAAGATGAGGAGTATTATACTTTTCAGCAGGAATGGACAGAGGAATTCACCTTCGTGGAGAGAGCAGGTTCTGCAGTGTGTCTAATATACACTGATAAAATTGCATTGATGAAACGGTCAAATATAAAGCAGCACTTCAGCACACGTCATACTACATTTGCATCAAAATATCCAGCGGGGGACAGCAGGAAGAAAGCATGTCAAGAGCTACTGTGCAGAGTGAAAACTTGTCGGCAGTAACTTCATGTTTGGACCCAACAAGGTAACTAGAATTCGGCTAGCTTTCCTGTGCTTTAGCAATTGTGGGAAATGGAAAGCCATTCACAGATGGGGAGTATGCCAAAACATTTATGCTTGATGTTGCCAATGAACTTTTGATGATTTTTGGATAAAGATAAGATAATCAAATGAATAAAAGACATGCCTCTGTCAGCAAGAACTGTTCACAATCATACCATTATGATGGCAAATCAAATTGAGGCAACAAAGTGAAGGACATACATGCAGCACCATTCTTTTCTCTCGCTTTGGATGAGTCAACAGACGTAAGCCATTTATCTCAGTTCAGCGTGATTGTAAGGTATGCTGTCGGTGACACACTAAATGAGGAAAGTCTTGTATTGCCTATGAAAGAGACAACAAGAAGGGAGGATTTATTCAAGTCTTTCGCTGAGTTTGCTAAAGAAAAAAATCTACCGATGAATAAACTTATTTCGGTGTGTACTGATGGTGCTCCGTGCATGGTGGGGAAAATCAGAGGATTTGTAGTGCTTCTTAGTGAACATGAAAAGAGACCCATCCTAAGATTTCACTGTATCCTACATCAGGGCATTTTGTGCTCAGATGTGTGGCGAACAGCTAGGTGAGGTGATGTCACTGGTCATTATGATGGTCAACTTTATTGTTGCCTGAGCTTTAAATGATCGCGTTTAAAACACTGCTGGATGAAGTTGGGAATAATTTTTCTGGTGTGCTTCTGCACAGCAATGTGCATTGGTTGTCAAGAGAGGAGGTGCTCAGCCATTTCATGGCTTGTCTGAGCGAAATCGGACTTTTCTTGAAATGAAAAACGTCGAATATCCTGAGTTAACTAACACTGAGTGGCTCTTGAAGTTCTACTGTCTCATGGACATGACTGAACATCTGAACCAGCTCAATGTAAAAATGCAAGGCATTGAAATACAGTCTTATCCTTTCAACAAGCAGTGTTTGCATTTGAAAACAAGCTGGAACTCTTCATCGCCGATATTGAAACAGGTCATTTACTACACTTTGAAAAACTGGGAAAGTTTCAAGATGCATGCACAGTAAGTAACCCTGCTCAACATCTTGATCTCTAGCAGCTAGCAGGCTTCACATCTAATCTCCTGCAGTCATTCAAAGCGCACTTTGGAGAATTTCGTGAGCACACTCATCTTTTTAAGTTCATCACTCATCCACACGAATGTGCAGTGGACTGCGCTGACCTGAGTTACATCCCGTGTCTCCATCAGAGATTTTGAGCTACAAGCTGCTGACCTGAAGCCCTCAGACATTTGGGTGAATAAGTTCAAGTCACTAAATGAAGATTTTAAAAGACTGGGACGACAGTAAGCAGAGTTGGCGAGCAAACGTAAGTGGGGAGAAATGAAAAACACTTCAACCCGCAGACCAGCTGATTGTCAAAACTTGGAATGTGCTTCCCATCACATACCACACACTGCAGCGTGTGAGTATTGCTGTACTGTCAATGTTTGGCTCTACGTATGCATGTGAGCAGTCTTTTTCACATCTAAAGAATGCTAAGACCAACCTACGATCACGTTTAATGGATGGAAGTCTCAACGCCTGCATGAAGCTTAACCTCACCACGTATCAACCAGACTACAAAGCCATTAGCAAAACCATGCAGCACCAGAAGTCGCATTAATGGTAAGAAGTACTTTATTCCTCATTGGTTAGCAACAGCATAACAACGTTATTAAAAAGAATTCAGAGACTTAATGTACTTTAAAAGTGTTGGTCTTATATAAAATGCACACATTTACTTGTATTTAGTGTTAAACGTATTGTATGGCCCTCACGGAATTACATTTTAAAATATGTGACGTTCATGGCTATATCAGCCAAAAAGGTTCCTGACCCCTGTGCTAGAAGTTCAGAATTACTAAAGTTTAACTTTAGACACTATTTAAAGAACAGTACTGTGTAAGTATGAACAAAACACAGGGTTTAGGAGATGAAATGATAATGGAAAACGTAGTTACAATCTATAACAAAAATGTTTTAAGTTTCTCAGTAATGAGCTTAGCTATTATTCTAAAAGTATTTTTAACACTGAAGTATTTCTGTGACACTATCTTAACTTTAATAAAAAATAACTTTGGTATCTCTGTGAAAATAGGTTTAAGAGTATAAAATCAGAGATAGGGAGCTGTTTTTAATTAACCATGATAAAAATATGAGCTCCTAAATGAAGGAGAAATACAGATAATTCAAATATGTTTAAATATATCAAGGGAGCTGGAAATGACTAGGGATGGTAACAAATTTAATGGGAATGAAAAAAAAAAGTAGTCTTACTGGTATGCCTCCTAATTCTCCAGTCCTTCAAACTAAAGAACTTGTTGAGTCCTAAGTGTAAAGAAAGAAGGAACAGACCTGAATTGCACACACTTCAACTTCTGTGACTTAATATGTTTAAAATTATATATGTGTATGTAGGTATATGTACCTTATTATATGCATTACTCCTGGAGCTAAAACAGCTACCTAAAGGACACCTCTTCCCCTTGACCAAGGGTGGGGAGATATCTATGGCTCATTGTATGGTGGAAAATGTTACTGAGATGCTTCTGACAATATATTCTCTGCAGTAAGCCATCCACAGGGAGGATTATCACTTTGGGATGCACTACAAAGTCAATTGAGAAAGAACCAGAAGACATTTGCAAGAAAGGGCCTCATATGTGGCATTCTACTGTAAAGCCATTAGGCAGGGTGTTGGGGTACTTCAGAAAACCACATGCTTCTAGAGAATACAGTTTGTAAGAACTGGGCTAGAAGAAGCCATAACTAACACACGTCTAATACTGAAAAATCATCACTCAGCATACCAAGAACAGAATTTGCTACAGGCAACAATAGCAATAAATGAAGCTTTGCCCTGAAGGAGACTTGGAATCAAGATAAAATAGAAAGAAACAGAGAAAAACCTTTTCTCCTCTAATGTATTTTTATACCCGCTACTCAGGTTAATACAGTGCCAGTTGCCAAATGAAAGTATTGACAGAACTTACATACATTATCACAGAGCAGGTAAAGATGGATAAATTTGAGTCTTGGAGGTAATAAATTAAAGGATGAACATTTCACACCTTCATATTTTACTCTAAGAATATTGTTTCCTTCCTTCCTTCCTTCCTTCCTTCCTTCCTTCCTTCCTTCCTTCCTTCCTTCCTTCCTTCCTTCCCCCCTCCGCCCCTCCCTCCCACCTTCCTTCCTTCCTTCCTGCTTGCCTGCTTTCTTTTCACTCCACAGAATATCTTTTTACAGATTCTTCTTAGATACTGTGTTACAAATGTCAGGCTCTCCAATACATAACCCCGTGCATTCAATATGCATACCTTATTTATTTGCATACCTTCCTTATTGATGCAATTACTTTATATGGAATGCATCAAAGTGAAATTTTTTTATTAAGTGTTAAGGAATAACAATTGAACATCCCTATAATGCCCACCTATTTGGTGGCAAGAAATACAAAGAGTAGCCTCATAGATAAATTAATTTTAAGAAAAATCAGGAAGAATATAAAAGAAAATAATAAAGTAGGCCTTGCTTTAATAGAGTAGAAGGCATTAGCCAAGTAAAAGTTCACAGAAGAGAACATTTCGGACTAAGAAAATGTACAAGCAAATATACTGCTCTCAAAAATTAGAGGACATTTAAAAATGTACTTTCAGGATCAGGGAATATGCAGATACTCCAGTACTTTCAGCCTTTTGTACAGCTCATTTTCATCAATGAAATAAAAGTTGATTTTGCAACTCATTTGCATAATTGAACAACTTTCTTTGACTTGTTTGCTTTTCTGATGTTCTTGTTTAATAAAAAAAAATCAAATGTTTCTTTTTTATTGCTTCATATTCATTTTGAAATATTCCTTAATTTTTCTGAGCAGTGTACATCAATTTGAAAGAGCTGGGTCTGAAATCAAGTAACTAAAAACATCAGAGGTTCAGACTGTGGTGGGTAAAGAGTAGATTGTCACACAATAAAGTTGCTGAACTGATGAGGTGCAATGAATAGCCATAGAAAGTACCTAGCAGGTACTTTGGTCTGATAACTCTATTCTGGGCCATTTTCATTGTCATGATCTGTTTAAACTAGCTTGCCCACCATAAGCCTTCTGAATGAGAGATTATACAAGTTTCATTGACTTAGGTGAAATCTACATATATAGCTACATTCATTAGGGTGAACTAGACTCCTCAATAATTTACAGCTAACTAATTTAACCTACATAAAATTTTTACAGTAACCATCATTCAGAATTTAAGCTGCCACCCAGGTTTTCTCAGTTTCAAGGTCTATATTCTTTTTTTCTATAGTTCATTTATGAAACAACATTTGCAAGTAAAATAATAGGTATAATTTTTTTGAAAAAGTTATTAGAATTTTCATTTTAAAAGGGGCAGAAAAGGGGAAGGGGAGGGTGCAAGTAATTTGAAAGTAGACAGATGTTTGGAGAGGATCTATTGTGTACACTCACAGAGTACAGTCAGCCCTTGAACAAGCTCAAGATTGAGTCCATTTATATTACACAAGACACTCTAGCCAGGGCATCTAAAGAATGTTATTCAACTTCTTTAAACAGAATTACAAAACTTTTCTATTGGCCCAAATTTATTTTAAGGGGTGGTGTTAGAAGTAACTGCTTATTAAAACCATTGTGATAATTATACCACTGCTTCCCAACTTTCAATTTAGTGCATACCGAGGACGTGACAACATGTGTATGTTCCAGTAGGTAGACACATCAACCTGTTCAGGCTGCTTCAGATTTCAACCAGTCACCCTAAAGCCTGAAAATAACAACATATAATACCTAATACTTTCTGTAACACTTTTATTGAGAAAGCATTCTCTAGAAAAAGAATGTGTAAGTCATACAGCTTGAAAAACAGTAGGTTATTAGTGAACAACAACTATTATTATGGAAGATTTTTTTTTTTTAATTTTTTTTTTTTAGGATTAAGTGGGTCAAGATTTTCTGCTTACCATAAAAGATAGTGTGATGAATCTCTCTCCCTTTAGGGTCACATGAAACCTCATATTTACTGGGTTTAAGTTATGATAAACATGTTCCCAGGACTATTCGTTTTCAGTGAAAATATAAGTCCCAATAATTCAGTCATTGGCATGATATCTGTATTCATTTTGGGGATCGGTGGTCAAGAAGAAAAATTTTCTATACATTTTTTCTCATCTTATTTATTTTGCTTCCTAGTACTAATAATTTTTGATGATGAAACAAAAGCAGCATTATCTGTGAGTTTTCTGTATTTGAATCTTTTTCATATTTTTAAAGTCTCATTTATTTTCATTAGGATGTCTGGATTTATCCATCCATGTTTTTAAAGTTCCCTTGCACTAGATTTTTGAGACTCCACCCCCCAAGCCTCTCACTGAAGCTGTGTATGTATATGGTGGGGGAGTGTGGATGTGTGTGTGTTGTACTTTCTTTAGTTTCTTTTTCTTTACAAGATGCTTAATGCATTAAACAAACACAATACTAGCATTGTTTTTATGAAACTTCATGTTCTGTCAAGATAAGGAGCTATAATACTTCCGTTAATTAAGCCTCACATTTACGTTCATCATTTACTATTCTAAAATGATGTTAAATATGTTTTAATGTCTCAGATATTAAACATGGATGATTATGGTAAATTAAACTGACATGACTGATAAAGAAACTATGGGTCATGTAGATAATATGCTTTTTCTTAGATCACTATGTGTTGATTGTTACATATAGTTTTAATCCTTGTATATCTAACCTCTGAATTTACACTCATTATCCAAAGTTAAATGTTCCACAGAATTGAAGTTTGTGTAAATACTGTATTATATTCATGTAATTCTCATAAATACTTCATATGGTTTTGATTTATCTCATATTTTACATGTTCAGTTATTTTTCAACATATATTTATTCACATTTAAAAATTATTTTTTTCAACTACAGTTTGCATACAATATTATATTAGTTTCAGGTGTACAACCTAGTGATTGGACATTATACAACTTATAGTAATCATTCTGAGGAGTCTCATACCCATCTGACACCATACATAGTTATTAGAATATTATTGACTATATTCTCTATACTGTACTTTACACCCATCCCCAAGACTATTCTGTAATAACTAATTTATACTTTTTATACTTTCACCTTTTTCTACCAATTCCCCTCATCCTTCTTCCCATTTGACAATTGTCAAAATGTTCTCTGTATTTATGAGTCTGTTTCTGTTCTGTTTGTTCATTTATTTTTTAGATTCAACTGTAGATAAAATGTGTTTTTATTTAATATTCTGTTTTCTTCATAAAAGACATTTAAGTAATGCCAGTCTAGAATAGTATCACTAAATTTATTATACCACTTATAATGAGTCACAAATAATTTATCTTCAAACATAATGATTAATGAGTTTGTGAATCTCTTTTCCTTCCACAATAAGAAATTTATTTTTTTAATAAAAAATTCTTGGATGACGTCAGAGTAATGGCAGGGTAGGAAGCGATACCGATAAATCTCCCCCAAAACTCAACAAGATCTTCAACCAGAAACAGAAAAACCTATACTTGGAGCTTCCAGATGCTTCGCAATACACCCAAAGGTATGATTGAGTGAAAAATTGGCTAAATATATAACCAAACCCCGAAGGAAATAGGGAGTAAGAAATGCTCCGCCTTCCTCACTAACCTAAACAGGGCGGCTTTCTCTGGTAACTGTGAATATAGAAACTGAGGCGGGCAAAGTGGGTGAATAGATCCAGGCCGCCGTGGCACAAACGGCCGAACCAGGCTATGGCGCGGAGATCCAAGCCGAGGAAAAACTGATCCTGTGGCAACCCGGGCAATACAAGCTAACACTCGCGCCAAACCCAAACAAAGAAAGACAAGCGGAGCGGCCATTTTACCCGGTCTCCTGGTTGGTGCGCAGTTAGTGGGCGAGAATTTCTTCCTAGGCCCCGAGAGTGGGTGCCCGTGTTGCCCCACAAAGAGGCAGGGTCAGAGGCCTTTCTGTGGGCCGAGGGCAGAGTATCTGGGCAGCCCCAGCGCCCTGGGAAAGCCACGCATGGGAGGGAGTGAGAACTAATTCCAACGGTGGAGATTTTCCGTGCTGGAGAGTGTTTCACTCAGAGGGAAGCGCGGCCGGCCTCATATCCTGGTTTGCGCTCGCAGATAAGGAGTGAGCGATTCCTCCGAGTGCCCCGGCAGTGCGCGCCCGTGTTATCGCACAGAGGGGCAGAGTCAGGGGCCTTTGTGTGGGCCAAAGTGGAATCTTGAGCCGCCCCAGCACCTTGCAAAAGCCACGCACGGGGACCGAGCAAGACTCAATTCCAACGCTACAACTTTTCCCTGCGGTTGGGGGTTTCACTCAGAGCGTAAGACTGCTGGCCAGATATCCTGGTCGCAGACAGTGAGTGAGAGTTTCCTCCAGGCGCCCCGGAAGTGGGCGTCCGCTTGTGTTACCGGACAGAGTGGCAGAGCCAGAGGTCTTTGAGTGGGTGGAAAGCCCGCCAGATTATGCTAGCAGCTCTGACTGACTGAGCCTTACCCAGAGCCCTGTGCTGAGTGGAAATAGAGTGGGGAGTTGCCAGCTCTTTGAGCCTCTTACTATCCAGGCAGAGGCAGCAACAACCCCATAGCTGGATTATCAGGCTACTAGTTGAGGAAGGAAAGACTAGGAGAAAGGCTCCAGGAACACGGGCTCTCTCACTGTCGGAGCCTATAAATACCAATGAGCTTCGACTGCCAACGGGACTAAAGCACAATACATGACATTGCCATAGAGACTTATCAACTGCAAACCTCTACCTGAGCGTGCCAAAGGGGCAGAACCCAGGGTACAGAGTCACCGACCAGGAAGAGGGAGAGAAAAGAAAAAGCAAGAAGATAACCTCTCAAAATCAAGAATAATCTGCAGACTTTATAAACTATCCCATTTTATTATATTTGTTCGTTTGCTTCTCTTATCTTCATTCTTGATACTTTTTTTCCTCCTCCAATTTGGCCAATTAACTCTCTGCCAGTCTTACTCTCTCCTCTCCTTGAACTACACTACCCATAAGTGTTACATCTCCCATTATCTTTTCTCTACTCTTCCTTTCTCTCTATGAGGGTTGCACTCCAAAACCCTTAACTCTCTCTCTCTCCTTTCTTTTTTCTTCTTTTAGTGGTTCCCTCTTTTTTTCTCTGTCTCTCTTTCTTTTCTCCCTCTATATTAGTTTCTTCCTTTCTCCTTTACATCTCCTCTCATTCAAACCTCAATAACAAACAAATTATCTTATCTGGGACTCAAACCTATGTTTGTGGCATTTTGGGGTTTTTTTACTTCACCTTTTTAACTCACTAGCAGTGCTCCCATCCCTGGCTCTCCATATTATCTAATTCTTGTTCCACTAAATACAATAGTAATTTTTTAATTTGTCCCCCCATTTTTCCATTTTCCTCTTATTCCTCTAATCATAACTCTTAGACAACCAGCACCTAAAAGCAAATCATTTTATTCTTGACCCAAATTTTTTACTTATTTGCTTTTTGTGGGTCCATACGCTCTTTTTTTTTCCTTTTTTTTTTTTTTTTTTTTTTTGGGCATTATTACTTTTCCCCAATTCAGGCCCTCCATCACAGGCATTGTTTGTTATAATTCACAGTCCACCACAAGATTTTCTCAAGAAAGAGGGGAGAGGAGAGGAGAGGAAAAAAGGAGGGGGGGAATAATTTCCTTTTTTTTAAAATTTTTATTTTATTTTATTTTTTTTATTTCATTATTAATTTTTTTAAAAAAAACAACTCTTTGATTTTTTATTTTTTTTATTTTTTTTAACTTTTTATTCTTTATTAAATCTCATTAATACTATCAACAAAACCACCCTCAGATGCCATTAAGGAAGAGAAAATTGAATATCATGGATACAAAAGAAAGAGAGGTAACACAGCTAGATGAAGAAAAATCTATGGAGAAAAAATTTAATATATTGGAAACCTTGGAGCTAAATGACAGAGAATTCAAGATAGAAATCCTAAAAATCCTCTGAGATATACAAGAAAACACAGAAAGGCAATTTAGGGAACTCAGAAAACAACTCAATGAACACAAATAATATATGTCGAAGGAAATTGAAACTATAAAAACAAATCAAACAGAGATGAAAAACTCAATTCACGAGCTGAAAAACGAAGTAACAAGCTTAGCTAATAGAACAGGTCAGATAGAAGAGAGGATTAGTGAAATAGAAGACAAGCAACTTGAGGCACAACAGAGAGAAGAAGAAAGAGACTCAAAAATTAAAAAAAATGAGATAGCCCTACAAGAATTATCTGACTCCATCAAAAAGAATAACATAAGAATAATAGGTATATCAGAGGGAGAAGAGAGAGAAAATGGAATGGAGAACATACTCAAACAAATAATAGATGAGAACTTCCCAAGCCTGTGGAAAGAAATAAAGCCTCAAGTTCAAGAAGCAAACAGAACTCCAAATTTTCTTAACCCCAACAAACCTACTCCAAGGCATATCATAATGAAATTGACACAAACCAACAGCAAAAAAAAAAAATTCTCAAGGCAGCCAGGGAAAAGAAGAATACAATATATAAAGGAAAGCCCATTAGATTATCATCAGATTTCTCACCAGAAACTCGACAAGCTAGAAGAGAGTGGACCCCAATATTTAAAGTCCTGAAAGAGAGGAACTTTCAGCCACGAATACTATACCCATCAAAGCTATCCTTCAAATACGAAGGAGAAATAAAAACATTCACAGATACAGAAAAGATGAGGGAATTTATCATCAGAAAACCCCCACTCCAGGAATTACTAAAGGGGGTTCTCCAATCAGATACAAAGAACAAAAAAAACAGAGCCACAAGTAAAAGCTCCAAGAAGAACACAATAAAACCAAATTTAAACTGTGACAACAACAAAAAGAAAGAGGGGGAGAAGATGGAGATTAACAGTAGCAAAGGACGATGGAGTGCAAAAGTACTCACAAAATAGTTCGCTACAATGAACAGGGTAGGGACCCTTTTCATTACTTAAAGGTAACCACCATTGAAAAAACCACCACAGAAGCACATGAGATAAAAAAGATAGCAACAGAGGAAAGATGTATGGAATACAACCAAATAAAAACAAAAGATAGAAAAACGAAAGAGAAGGATCAAACAAGACACAAAACTAACAGAAAGCAAGATATAAAATGGCAATAGGGAACTCACAAGTATCAATAATTACACTAAATGTAAACGAATTAAATTCACCAATAAAAAGGCACAGAGTAGCAGAATGGATTAAAAAAGAAAATCCAACTGTATGCTGCCTACAGAAAACTCATCTAAGTAACAAGGATAAAAACAAATTCAAAGTGAAAGGCTGGAAAACAATACTCCAAGCAAATAACATCCAAAAAAAAGCAGGTGTAGCAATACTCATATCGGATAATGCTGACTACAAGACAGCAAAAGTACTCAGAGACAAAAATGGCCATTTCATAATGGCTAAGGGGACACTGAATCAAGAAGGCATAACAATTCTTAATATATATGCACCAAACCAAGGAGCACCAAAATATATAAGACAGCTACTTATTGATCTTAAAACAAAAACTGACAAAAATACAATCATACTTGGAGACCTCAATACACCGCTGATGGCTCTAGATCGGTCATCCAAACAGAGAATCAACAAAGACATAGTGGCCTTAAACAAAACACTAGAGAACCTGGATATGATAGACATCTACAGGACATTTCATCCCAAAGTGACTGAATATACATTTTTCTCCAGTGTACAAGGATCATTCTCAAGAATTGACCATATGTTGGGCCACAAAAACAACATCAGCAAATTCAGAAAAATTGAAGTTGTACCAAGCATATTTTCTGATCATAGAGCCTTGAAACTAGAATTCAACTGCAAAAAAATGGAAAAAAATCCCACAAAAATGTGGAAACTAAACAACATACTTTTAAAAAATGAATGGGTCAAAGAAGAAATAAGTGCAGAGATCAAAAATATATACAGACTAATGAAAATGACAATACGACATATCAGAATCTATGGGATGCAGCAAAAGCAGTGATAACAGGGAAGTTCATATCACTTCAGGCATATATGAACAAACAAGAGAGAGCCAAAGAAAACCACTTAACTTCCCACCTTAAGGAACTAGAAAAAGAAGAACAAAGACAACCCAAAACCAGCCAAAGAAAGGAGATAATAAAAATCAGAGCAGAAATAAATGAATTAGAGAACAGAAAAACTATAGAAAAAATTAATAGAACAAGGAGCTGGTTCTTTGAAAAGATCAACAAAATTGACAAACCCTTGGCAAGACTTACCAAGGAAAAAAGAGAAAGAACTCATATAAACAAAATCCAAAATGAAAGAGGAGAAATCACCACGGACACCGTAGATATACAAAGAATTATTGTAGAATACTATGAAAAACTTTATGCCACTAAATTCAACAACCTAGAAGAAATGGATAAATTTCTAGAACAATACAACCTTCCTAGACTGAGTCAAGAAGAAGCAGAAAGCCTAAACAGACCTATCAGTAGAGAAGAAATAGAAAAAACCATTAAAAACCTCCCCAAAAATAAAAGTCCAGGCCCTGACGGCTATACCAGCGAATTTTATCAAACATTCAAAGAAGACTTGGTTCCTATTCTACTCAAAGTCTTCCAAAAAATTGAAGAAGAAGCAATACTTCCAAACACATTTTATGAGGCCAACATAACCCTCATACCAAAACCAGGCAAGGATGGCACAAAAAAAGAAAACTACAGACCAATATCTCTAATGAATACAGATGCTAAAATACTAAACAAAATACTAGCAAATCGAATACAACAACATATTAAAAAAATAATACATCATGATCAAGTGGGATTCATCCCAGAATCTCAAGGATGGTTCAACATACGTAAAACGGTTAATGTAATACACCATATCAACAAAACAAAGAACAAAAACCACATGATCTTATCAAAAGACGCAGAAAAGGCTTTTGATAAAATACAACACAATTTTATGTTTAAGACTCTCAACAAAATGGGTATAGAAAGAAAATATCTCAACATGATAAAGGCCATATATGATAAACCATCAGCTAACATCATATTAAATGGCACTAAACTGAAGGCTTTTCCCCTTAAATCAGGAACAAGACAGGGTTGTCCACTCTCTCCACTCTTATTTAATGTGGTACTAGAGGTTCTCGCCACAGCAATCAGACAAGACAAAGAAATAAAAGGCATCCATATCAGAAAAGAAGAAGTAAAGGTATCACTTTTTGCAGATGATATGATCCTATACATCAAAAACCCCAAAAAATTCACAAAAAGACTACTAGAAACAATAAGCCAATACAGTAAGGTCACAAGATACAAAATTAACATACAGAAGTCAATAGCCTTTCTATATGCCAACAATGAAACAACTGAAAAGGAACTCAAAAGAATAATCCCCTTCACGATTGCAACAAAAAAAATAAATACTTAGGAATAAACATAACAAAGAATGTAAAGGACTTATATAATGAAAACTATAAACCATTGTTAAGGGAAATTGAAAAAGATATAATGAGATGGAAGAATATACCTTGTTCTTGGCTAGGAAGAATAAATATAATCAAGATGGCTATATTACCCAAAGCAATATACAAATTTAATGCAAACTTCCAATGATACTTTTTAAAGAAATAGAGCAAATAATCATCAGATTCCCATCAAACTTCCAATGACACTTTTTAAAGAAATAGAGCAAAAAATCATCAGATTTATATGGAACTATAAAAATCCCCGAATAGCCAAAGCAATCCTAAAGAAAAAGAATGAAGCTGGGGGCATAACAATACCTGACTTCAAACTCTATTATAGGGCCACGACAATCAAAACAGCATGGTATTGGCAGAAAAATAGACACTCAGACCAATGGAACAGAATAGAAAGTCCAGAAATAAAACCACATATATATAGTCAAATAATTTTTGATAAAGGGGCCAACAACACACAATGGAGAAAAGAAAGCCTCTTCAACAAATGGTGCTGGGAAAACTGGAAAGCCACATGCAAAAGAATGAAATTGGACTACAGTCTCTCCCCCTGTACAAAAATTAACTCAAAATGGATCAAAGATCTAAACATAAGACCTGAAACAATTAAGTACATAGAAGAAGACATAGGTACTCAACTCATGGACCTGGGTTTTAAAGAGCATTTTATGAATTTGACTCCAGAGGCAAGAGAAGTGAGGCAAAAATTAATGAATGGGACTACATCAGACTAAGAAGTTTTTGCTCAGCAAGAGAAACTGATAACAAAATAAACAGAAAACCAACTAAATGGGAAATGATATTTTCAAACAACAGCTCAGATAAGGGCGTAATATCCAAAATATACAAAGAACTCATAAAACTCAACAACAAACAAACAAACAATCCAATAAAAAAATGGGAAGAGGATATGAATAGACACTTCTCCCAGGAAGAAATACAAATGGCCAACAGATATATGAAAAGATGCTCATCTTCTTTAGCTATTAGAGAAATGCAAATCAAAACGGCAATGAGATACCACCTCACACCTGTTCGATTAGCTATTATTAGCAAGTCAGGTAATAGCAAATGTTGGAGAGGCTGTGGAGAAAAAGGAACCCTCATACACTGTTGGTGGGAATGTAAAGTAGTACAACCATTATGGAAGAAAGTATGGTGGTTCCTCAAAAAACTGAAAATAGACCTACCTTATGACCCAGCAATCCCTCTACTGGGTATATATCCCCAAAACTCAGAAACATTGATACGTAAAGACACATGCAACCCCATGTTTATTGCAGCATTGTTCACAGTGGCCAGGACATGGAAACAACCAAAATGCCCATCAATAGATGACTGGACAAAGAAGATGTGGCACATATACACTATGGAATACTACTCAGCCATAAGAAATGATGACATCAGAACATTTACAGCAAAATGGTGGGATCTTGATAACATGATATGAAGCAAAATAAGTAAATCAGAAAAAAACAGGAACTGTATTATTCCATACGTAGGTGGGACATAATAGTGAAACTAAGAGACATTGATAAGAATGTGGTGGTTACGGGGGGGGAGGGGGGAATGGGAGAGGGATAGGGGGTGGGGAGGGGCACAAAGAAAACAAGATAGAAGGTGACAGAGGACAATCTGACTTTGGGTGGTGGGTATGCAACATAATTGAATGACAAGATAACCTGGACTTGTTATCTTTGAATATATGTATCCTGATTTATTGATGTCACCCCATTAAAAAAATAAAATTATTAAAAAAAAATTTTTAATATTTCAAATAGCTGTTTCTTTCTTTTCTCAATAATGACAAGCTCTCTCTAGGGCATTTAAAAAAATTCTTTCATAAAAACAAAACCTTTCATAGCATAAAAAGTATATATAGGCAATTCATATTATCCAGATTTAAAAAAAAATTCCTAGTAACCACTAGGTATTTCCTTTTAAAAATTTAAATAATAAATTAAAAGACCAACTGCAAGGTAAATTCATATATTGAAGAAATTAGTAGAGCAAATACTTTTTTTTAAAGAACAAAAGCAAAAAATAAAAATATGAAATGTTAACACATGACTATAGACTTTGACAACAGGAAACATCCTTTTTTTTTCTATATAATTTGTGTATCTGAAAGCTTCAGAAAACAAAACTTTATAGGTTAAGACTACTAACTAAATAACACCTCTAGCTGTCTTTCTTAGAAAATAGCAAAGACAGACTTGTTTCTTCTGGGTGATTCTGTGATATTTGAAATAATTCTATAAGAAAAATTCTACGAAATGATTGTCTGAGTTTTAAAATTTTCTTTCTTAACTTAAATGTTTACAAAGATTCTTCACAAAGGTGTACAACCATAGTGCCTTAGTAAATGAAATAATTTGAAATTCATAAAAACCTCAAAACACTGAAATTTTCTTCAGGTTTATAATTCAGTCATAAATATAAATATCAAATTCCTTTTTAATAATAGGGGTTCATAGATACTAGCTGATGTGAAATCTGGAAAGAATGCACCTTTTCAAATGAATATCTAAAAATACATCTCTATTTGCACTTGATATGTACATTTGGTTTAGCAGATGTTTTTTGTTGATTGAGCCACAAGTGACTGTAATCCTACTATTTTCTAACTTCCTTCTTTCCTTCAGTCACTCATTTCACAACTTGGGTTATGATACTAATAGATGCTTCAGAAGAAGGAAATTAATGGAGGGAACTGATTAATATTTAAAAAAAATACTTATGGCTCTTATTAGTTTCTGCATAAAGTAAAATATTAACAATTGTATTTAAAATAAAAAATAGATCAAACCAGTTTATGATTAAAGATTTAAAAGAAATTAATTCAAATCATTTTTCTTCTTTAGAAATTAGAGAATGTACTTATATGTTTATGACACAAATTCATAAAAAGATGTTAAGCCATTTTCAGAAAACACGGTTTTAAATATTTCAAGTTTTCAAAATAAAGAATGAAGAATCAGTAGCATTAAATATAAACTGTATATATAATAAATATTCAGTAAGGGCCAATACATTACTATTTAGATAGCAACTACTCAATAAGACTATTATTAACTAAATTGCATCTTCTCAAATTAATATACTGAAGTTCTAAAACCCCATGTGATTGTATCTGGAGATGGGGCTTAGGAGGTAATTAAGGTTAAATGAGGTCATAAGTATCAGGCCCTAATCTGAAAGAAGTGTGGGCTTATAAAAAGCAAACAAGAAATCTCTCTTTTTCTCTTTTACTGCCATGGGAGGACAGCATGAGAAGTTAGCTATCTACAAACAACCAAGAGAACTCTTACCAGAACTGACCATCCTGGCACCCTGATCTAAGAATTATACTACTCAGCCATAAGAAATGATGACATCGGATCATTTACAGCAAAATGGTGGGATCTTGATAACATTATACGAAGTGAAATAAGTAAATCAGAAAAAACCAGGAACTGCGTTATTCCATACATAGGTGGGACATAAAAGGAAACTAAGAGACATTGATAAGAGTGTGGTGGTTACGGGGGGGGGGGAGCGGGGAGAGGGAGATGGAAAGGGGGAGGGGGAGGGGTACAAAAAAAACTACAATAGATAGAAGGTGACAGAGGACAATCTGACTTTGAGTGATGGGTATGCAACATAAGTGAATGACAAGATAACCTGGAGTTGTTATCTTTGAATATATGTATCCTGATTTATTGATGTCGCCCCATTAAAAATAAAATTATTAAAAAAAAAAGAATTATAGCCTCTATAACTGAAAGAAAATGCATTGCTATTACCGAAGCCATCTAGTCTGTGTACCTTGTTAAAGCAGTCTGAGTTGATAATATAACCAATAAATTATTTAAATATTCTTCAAATATATAGTATATATTAAAATTATATGTAATATCAATATTACTTTATTCTGAATGATATATCAATATATAATACTATGTCACGTAAAAAAATATCACAGTTTTTTTATAATTCCTGTATATTATCTTTAAAATTTAGTCTAATTGATGTCTATTTTGAAACATATACAGACACTATTTATAAGTGTAAAGAAAAAGTTGCTATTCAAGCAATGTCAGTGATTTTTATCATAAAATATGGGAAAGTAGCAAAGAAAGCTGAACTTCTTTACATAATGAAAGAAGAAAGTTAAATAGGAATTTACTATAAAACAAACTTGAGAAACAAAAGAGACTAAAGAATTAACAGGATGAATGGTGGATATCTGTAGTTCTTTACACTGTGGTCAAGGAATTGCCTGACCTGTGGTGGTTTTAGTGGATCAAGCATGTCGACCTGGAATGCTTAGGTCACTGGTTCAAAACCCTGGACTTGCCTGGTAAAGGCACATATGGGAGTTGAAGCTTCCTGCTCCTCACCCCTTCTCTAAAATGAATAAATAAATAAATAAATAAAGATAATTAAAAAAAATTATCTAAGCTTCTTGTTTGATTTTAAGGAAAGAAGATGAAATAGCCTTAAAAATTATAAATGAAAATGCAAGTTGGTAAAATGAAAAATTAATTCTTGAGAATATTAAAAAAAATAAAAACAATATTTATGACTGTCTGACCAGGCTATTGCACAGTGGATAGAGCATCGGACTGGCATGTAGAGGACACAGGTTGAAACCCCCAGGTTGCTGGCTTGAACACAGGCTCATCCAGCTTGAGTGCAGGCTTACGAGCTTAAGTATGTGGTTACTGGCTTGAGTGTGGAATCATAAACATGACCCCATGATCACTGAATTGAACCCAAAGGTCGCTGGTTTGAGCAAAGTGTCACTTGCCCTGCTGTAGCTCCCCAATCAAGGCACATATGAGAAAAGAATCAGTAAACAACTAAGGTGCTGCAACAAAGAATTGATGCTTCTTATCTCTCTTCCTTTCTGTCTGTCTGTCCCTATCTGTCCTGTCTCTGTCTCTGTCACAAAAAATTGATATATATATATATATATATATATATATATATATATATATCTATCTATTTATGACTATACTTTATGGCAGGGGTTGGGAACCTTTTTGGCTGAGAGAGCCATGAATGCCACATATTTTAAAATGTAATTCTGTGAGAGCCATACAGAGACCTGTGTACGTTACACATTATCCAATAAAAATTTGGTGGTGTCCTGGAGGACAGCTGTGATTGGCTCAAGCCACCCGCAACCATGAATCTTAGCAGTAGGAAATGAATAGACTGTAATACATGAGAATGGTTTATATTTTTAACGTTATTATTTTTTTTATTAAAGATTTGTCTGCGAGTCAGATGCAGCCATTAAAAGAGCCACATCTGGCTTGTGAGCCATAGGTTCCCAACTCCTGCTTTATGGGATGATCCAAAGTTATACTTATTTCCAAAAAGTAGAAAAACCCAAATGCTAAGATGATAATGTAGTATAACCACTAAATATTCAAAATAGATTTATTTTTTGCATCCTGAAAAAATTTTCTTTGTTGCTGAGTATATAAAGGATGTGTGCTCACACACACACACACACACACACACACACACACTTAGAAGCCTAAGATTTTGACTAATCAATGGAACCTGTATTGTCTCAATTGTGTGTCCTGAATAATTTACATGGCCTAAAAACATCAGAGAAGTCACCTAAATTAATTGAATAGATGATATGGTGTCTTTTATAGTAATGAAAAAATTGGGAGAAGGTTAATACAGTGGCTGTGGTAGCTCATGTTTGTCCGTAAGCAGAAAATTCTCATATCAATAGTACTTCAATTAATGCTCAATTATTAAAGTATCAGAAGCAAATACAAGAAAATAATCATAGGCATATGACTAGGAGGCCAGGATTCAACTGGGAACTTTTAATGCAAAGACTAAGTCATTTATACATTTAAGTTATTTATGTTCTGTAAGTAATAAATTAAACAATCAAAAACATTATCCTAGAGCCTTACTTCTAACATAATGTATTACTTAAAAGTTAAATCCAAAATACTTATTTTAATATATAACTAATGTTAAAATTTTAGACTTTATATTACATATTATATTATATATAAAATATAATACATATTTTATTATATATTATATGTAAATATATAATATATGTAATTAACATATATTATTATATATAAAAACATGTATCAAGTACAAGCAAGGGCATAATAAAGGTAAAGAACAGAAATCAGTAGGCAAAAATAGAGAACATAGAGCTTGCTTCCCCCATAAATTCAGAATACTCAGTTAAACTTGCATTTTAGATAAAGTACAGTTTTTAGTATGTCACAAATATATAGTATGTGCATAAAAAATTACAAAAGTACAAATATACAAAATACATAATCTTGCATTCAACAAAATTGCTGGTTGATTTGAATGTAAATTTAATTGAGTGCTTTTATTACTGTTTGTTAAATCTGACAATTTTAAGATAAAATAAATAACATTAATTGCTTATTTTCTAAAAGCTCAATAAAATTGATTAATCTTGTGTTATATTGATCAAGAAAAAAGAAGACAAGTAATAGATTAGCAATTATACAAGAATACCACTCAAGATATTTCAGATAATAAAATGACCCAAAGGGAGCATTATCAATAATTCAGTGTCCAGATTATAAAATAAAGAAATTACTTGGAAGTCACAAACTACCAAAACCAACCAAAGAAAATACAATCTTACAAGAAGAGTACAGAGAGCATGCTGTCTTCCGCCATGGGATAATATAAGCAGAAAGCAACTGAGAGGCCTCATCAAGTACCTGACCATGCTGGAGCCCTAATCTTGGACTTCTATCCTCTAAAAATGTGATAAATAAATATTTTTTGTTTAAGTCAACAGTCTGTGGTAATTTGTTATAGCAGTCTGAATTATGATACTTTCCATCAACTGTCTAAACTTGTGACTTCACTGACTTAGAGTGTGGAGAGCAGCATAATCCATTCAATTTTATTCTGTCCCTCTCTTTTAAAATTAAATTCTGTGCAGATGTTGCTGACTTACTGTGGTATATGTTTGAGTCCTTTACAGACCCCTTTGTGAGGTTTCTGCTTCCCGGCTCCAGGAATTCACTTCTGGCTCAAATTCCTTCATAATTACTAAATTTCCTTCAAATGTGGAAGCCCTCTTTGATAGAGTAAATACAAAACCATTTTGGTCTTACTAGCCTTTTCTACTTGACCTAAAATAAACTCACAAAAAAATATGCCCCAGGCCTGGAAATAGAAACCTAAGCTGCTTCATTTTTATCTCTCCAAATCAATCAATCAATCAATCGATCAATATTTCCCTTCCTTAAATTAAACATCTATTATTTAATTAAGATTATAAATTATTAATTTTCAAACAATATCTCTAATAAGGAGGAAACAATATATACAGAACTCATACAACTCAACAACAAAAATACAAACAATTCAATTAAAAAATGGTTAGACCTAGCCCAGTAGCTTCGTTGGTCAGACTGTCATCGAGATATGCCAAGGTTGCAGGTCCAATTCACAGTCAGGGTAATGCAAGAATCAACTAATAAATGCATAAATAAGTGGAACAATAAATCAATGTTTCTTTCTCTTTCTTTCCTCCCCATCTTCTCTCTAAAATCAAAAAACTAAAACAATAAAGAATTAAAAAATAAGCAGAAGACCTTAATAGAGGCTTTTCTCAAGAAGACACGAAGATGGCCAACAGCTATATACAAAGATGCTCAATTTCACTAGCTAGTGAAATGTAAATTAACCCACAATGGGATAAAATTATAATAATATTTTATTTATTTTTATATAACCAAATGGGTACATATAATATATGGCAGTCTTTTTGTTGTTGTTGTTTTTTCTTAAGTGAGAAGTGGGGAAGCAGAGAGACAGATTCTTGCATGTGCCCGACCGGATCCACCTGGCAAGCCCCTTATGGGGTGATGCTCTGCCCATCTCAGCTGATGTTTTGCTGCTCAGCAACTGAGCTATTTTAGCACGTGAGGCAAGTCCATGAAGCCATCCTCAGCACCCAGGCTAGACTTGCTCCAACTCAGCCATGATAGTGGGAGAGGAAGAGAGATATAAAGAGAGAGAAAGGAGAAGGGAAGTGGTGGAGAAGCAGATGGTAGCTTCTCCTGTGCACCCTGACTGGGAATTGAACCCAGAACATCCACATGCCCAGCCAATGCTCTACTGCAGAGCCAACTAGCCAGAGATGATGGCAGTCTTAAATCAGGTAATTATAAAGAGTATGTTTATTCATTTACCATTTTTATTTCAGTATAAGTGGTTTAATACTAAAGATCTGATTTACTCTACAAAAAAATAGTTTTAAAATAAAATTCACAATTTTTTTTTTTTAATTTTTTTTTTCATTTTTTCATTTTTCTGAAGCTGGAAACGGGGAGAGACAGTCAGACAGACTCCCGCATGCGCCCGACCGGGATCCACCCGGCACGCCCACCAGGGGCGATGCTCTGCCCACCAGGGGGCGATGCTCTGCCCATCCTGGGCGTCGCCATATTGCGACCAGAGCCACTCTAGCGCCTGAGGCAGAGGCCACAGAGCCATCCCCAGCGCCCGGGCCATCTCTGCTCCAATGGAGCCTTGGCTGCGGGAGGGGAAGAGAGAGACAGAGAGGAAAGCGCGGCGGAGGGGTGGAGAAGCAAATGGGCGCTTCTCCTGTGTGCCCTGGCCGGGAATCGAACCCGGGTCCTCCGCACGCTAGGCCGACGCTCTACCGCTGAGCCAACCGGCCAGGGCCTAAAATTCACAATTAAATGCTAGATTAAAATTTAGTGAATTGCTGGTATCTATACCATGTTTATATTAGATGACTAAAAGTGAGTGCTGCAATAAACAGTAATGCTAGCTGTTCAAGGGTTCAAAGTTTTCAGAAAATTTATAATCAATTTTAATTCAAATGATCAAACAAGAAAACTTCAGATTGTATGTCAAAAGATACATAGCTCTACTTTTACTTCCTTTCCAACTGTTGAGAATAAAACTTGCATAATTGATGAAAACAGAATTTAGTCATTAAGATCTGACAATTCAGAGCATAGGTTATCTGTTTTGCTATTATGACACATAAACTTAAATTCTTTGTCATTATTTTTCATACATTTTTCAAGGATTTTTTTTCCTAAAAATTTCTTCTGCTGTATTTCTCTCAGCTGAATATTTAAGATTGGGTTGTCTTTATGCAACTTATTATTTTCAAAATATTACCTACAGTTAAAATTACCAAAAGCTGAATCTGGGTAATTAATGCAATTAAATGCTGAAGAGCAAACAAAAATCTAAAGATCTGGTAGAATATATCTTGTTTAACAATCATTGATTTTCCTTTGTTTTTTCATCAATATAGTACCTTTTTAAAATTTTTATATCATTGGTTTCAAGAAAATAATTTCAACTTTGTTTTACATAGGTTAGCTTGCATTAATACAAATAAATGTTTAAATAAAATAGTAAGTCATGTAAATATATATTTCAAAGGTTATATTTATTTAAAATTATGATTGTGTTTCTTCACGAATAAAATAATGTCCATAGACATACATAAGAAAATTAACAATGAATGTTAACAAATAATAAAATATATACATATTGACTTATTAGAATATTTTAGAGAATATAACAATAAAATAGAAAAAATAGTGCCAAGATATTTTTTAATACAAAAATCTCAATGCCAGGGATTTTCTCCCTATTTCAAAGCAGTGTAATTATACCCAAGTATAGAGTTTGATTATTTAGGAATATATATTGTGATACTTCTTTTTGATAAAACTAAGTATTACTTGATAAGCCTGGTTATCATGAGTAAGTATATGGAGGTCAGTTTTTCAACATAACAATAGCAAATAAAATTTCTCCACATAATGAAATCTACTGACTAACTGGGAAAATAAATACTTTACTTGTAGGCAATGGAGTACTTACAACAATATAGAAGATGAAAAAGAAAGGCAAAAATTCAGTGGTATTCTGAGACCAAAAACGTATAATCACCATACATTCTTAAATTTATTTTGTTGAAAGTCTTATTATTTTTTATATTTCTTCATATATATGTAAATATGCTATATAGAAGATTCTTTTGTTCATGATATTTAGGGAAATGGAAAACTGATTATCATCATGCTTTTGAGAGATGAAAGCAGTTGTAAACTATTGATAATTTACTAAAACATGTAACAGATGAAATGTAAACATTCTCAGAAAGTTTCTCTATAGATGTATATTTTCCAACAAAAGTAGAATTAGTCTGAATTAAAGATACTTAAATAGATACAGTACATGAAATAACAATGATACTAGAATTTGAATCCATGCAAGAAGAAGGAACAATCTCGGTATATATAAAAAAGAGCCATCCTCTCCTCCAAAACCCAATACTGTATATACATGGAGAGAGAAAACAGTATTGAGAGAGAAGGGGCCACATGAATATATAAATGACCCTTTAACTTTCTTTTTACTTCCTCTTTTTTTTCTTTTTCTTTTTTTTTAGTGGTAGAGGCAGGGAAAGAAAGACAGGAACACCAGTCTGTTCTTGTATGTGCCCTGCCCTAGGAATTGAACCGGCAACTTCTGTGCTAATGGACAATGCTCCAACCGACCAAGCTCTCTGGTCAGGCTTTAATTTTTATTGATTTTTAGAAAGATTGAGAGAGGAACAGAGTGAGAGGAGAAGGGGAAGGGAAGCATTTGTTGTTCTACTTAGTTGTGCATTTTTGGTTGCTTCCCATTTGTGCCCAGACTGGGGATCAAATCCACAACTTCGCTGTTTCAGGACGACACTCTGAACTGACTGAGCTAACTGGTGGCCAGGGCCCCTTGACCTTTCTTAGTAGAGTACAATGTGCCAAAAACATGAGCTTGATAATGGACTGTTTTTTTCTTTAGAATTTTAATTTGACTGTTCCTCAGATTACTGTTCTCAAAAAAAAATACGTCTATGTACATTTAATTGAAAGGAGTACCATTTAGATCAGGTGTCCCCAAACTATGGCCCGCGGGCCGCATGCGGCCCCCTGAGGCCATTTATCCGGCCCTTGCCACACTTCCAGAAGGGGGACCTCTTTCATTGGTTGTCAATGAGAGGAGCACATTGACCATCTCATTAGCCAAAAGCAGGCCCATAGTTCCCATTGAAATACTGGTCAGTTTGTTGATTTAAATTTACTTGTTCTTTATTTTAAATATTGTATTTGTTCCCATTTTGCTTTTTTACTTTAAAATAAGATATGTGCAGTGTGCATAGGGATTTGTTCATAGTTTTTTTTTACAGTCTGGCCCTCCAACGGTCTGAGGGACAGTGAACTGGCCCCCTGTGTAAAAAGTTTGGGGACCCCTGACTTAGATTTATGACCAAACCTGTCGTCATGAAACCAGTAAGTATGTTTTCGATATTTCTAATCAATACTAGCCAAAAGAAATCTTGACTACCTCCATCACTTAGCAAAGGCCAGAGAAAAGTTTAAATTGTCCCTTAGATATTTCTTGTCCGGGTTATACTGCCAACAATGTTACCAAATAAACGTAATATTTCTTTTGGTTCAGAATTGGTTATATTTGAAGTTTACTTCAATATTAAATTGATAGAAGTAACATTAAAAGTCAGTCTTATTTTGTACTTTGTTCCTTTGTCATGTTTAATGTCATATTGACTTTATTCACTGTTTAGGAAGGTACTCTCTTAAAGACATCTTGGAATAGTTTACTCTCCTTGAAATTTGAGTAGTGCTACTTGTTAAATTTCAGAAAATTTTTTCTCACCTAACACATATATTTTTCTTCCCTTTGTGGATAATACTTTAAATTTCTTTCTCCCCTTCAATCAGATATTAAGTGTTAGTGTGAAAAATATTGAGTGATTGTCATCAGAAATTAAGTAAACTTCAACAGTAACTTTCATGTATCAACTAAAAGTATTTCTATTGAGCTAGAATAATAACCAAGCCCTGTACTCACAACCTGACTTACATGATTTATTTTTTATTGACTTTATTGGGGAGAAATTGGATAATAAAATTACATATATATGTTTGCATTTTTATACTACATCATCTGTATATTGTACTGTGTTCACCAACACATGTCAAGTCTCCTTCCATCACCCTTTTCCTCCTTTTAACCTCTTCTACCTCCTACTGCAACTCCTTCTCCTCTGATAATCACTGTGCTGTTCTCTGTCTGAGTTTCTTTCTTTTTTACTTTTAGGGTTTTTTTTGGGGTGGGGGGCGGTTTGCACATGATTTTTAAGCAGCTCTGGAAATTTTATTTGGGTGTCTTAGCTTTCATGACTCTATGATAAATTGTCTTTCCTATTTTATTATTTACATTGGAAATAGTTTGATTTAGTTCATAATCTTCCTGCAAAGACTACATTTGATATCTGAGCTTCTTTATATATTATACATAACAATAAGCAAAATTTACAGCAGTGTAAGCAAAAGAACAGTGAGCTTTACTGCAATTTACAAAAATCAGCCAATTCAGCAAAAGCTTTGAAACTCTAGTGGAAACATTTTCACAGGCTGCACATGTGTTAAAATAACTCCTTCAAATATGTATGCATATACATTTTTTTTCTTTCAGAGAAAATTGGTTTAGTAAAGTGAAAGTGGCAAATAAAAACACATGGTGCTCTTTTTTTTTTTTTTTTTTCTGTAATGGTGTTTATTATGGCAGCTCCAAGCCTAAGCTCTTCCATGAAAATTTTTAAAGGAAAATATTATTAATTAGGTTGTGTAAGTAGCTGTCATACAAGTAAAATACTGAACAGCAGAAGAGTGTGACCAAGACAGTCTAGTGTTCCCCTC
The DNA here is from genome assembly GCF_036850765.1 of Saccopteryx bilineata. NCBI lineage: Eukaryota > Metazoa > Chordata > Mammalia > Chiroptera > Emballonuridae > Saccopteryx > Saccopteryx bilineata. Next base: position 67,370,465 of record NC_089495.1, on the reverse strand, counting down.
AGCCTTAGCCAGGTGTTTCCTGACTACATTTTCCTTACCCCTAACCTTCCTTTTCTTAGAGTGGTTACTTTAAAACACTTGGAATTATAAATTTTTTGTCTGCTCTTTTGAGATATTAAATTGCCTCTTGCCTGTTTTACAAACCCAGAAATGTCTTTTCAAGGATCTAAAAGCTATCTCTTTGAAATATATTCACCATTAAGAAAGAAAGAACCTCGATATCCTACTGAGTGTGTGTAAAAGCCAAACTGAAATAAGCATCAATTAGCCAACACAGATGGCCTGAACTCATTATCTAACCTCTCTTTCCTAATATCCTTTAGTACTTTTATATTATGTCATCCCAGTGTTTAAAAATTCTCCTGCCTCTTGTGTCAGTGAAGTTGAGTTCAATCTCTCTAACCTATTGAAATATTGTTGATCCCTACTGCAATAGTCCTAAATAAAGTCTTGATTGTCTGTTTAACTCCATGCAGTGCAATTTTTCTTGAACAGGTATTTGTCTAAAATCACTATATGCATTAATCTCTGGGGAGTCTATTTTTTAAAATCTTAACATTAAGAATGGTCAGACTATGTTTCAGTGTCATAATTTGGACCTTAATTTCCCAAGCAATTATAAATCATTAGAAATTTCTTTATTTAAATATTTTGTTTTCACAACTATAGCCAATTATTTTTTTCATTTTTATTTTCTGACTGAGAACAATAACAAAAGGCATCTATAGAAGGTAGAGGGTATAATCTGAACATTATTCCCCATGTTAATTGTTCCAGGTTTTCTTCTTGGCAAATATTTATGATAAGGGCTGAACCTCCATCAATCCTCAGCACACAAGCCCCATTCAGCTATTCCAAGTCATTTTTGTTCTTAAAAGAAGAATTCTCCAAAAATAAAAAAAAAATGCACCTGGCCCTGGCTGGTTGGCTCAGCAGTAGAGTGTCACCAGACATGTGGAAGTCCAGCATTCCATTCTGGTCAGAGCACACAGGAGAAGTGCTCATCTGCTTCTCCACCCTTCCCCCTCTACTTTCTCTCTATCTCTCTCTTCCCCTTCAGCAGCCAAGGCTCCATTGGAGCAAAGTTGACCCCAGGCACTGAGGATGGCTCCATGGCCTCCACCACAAGCACTAGAATGGCTCCGGTTGCAAGGGAGTAAGGCCCCAGATGGGTAGAGCATTGCCCCCTAGTGAGTTTGCTAGGTGGACCTCAGTTGGACGCATGTGGGAATGTCTCTCTGCCTCCCTGCTTTTCACTTCAGAAAAATACATGCACAAAAATATAGACTTTAGTTTCTGCAAAGTTTTAGATCATATACATATTTTGGATCATGGAGTCCAATGAAAATTGTATGGAAGCTATAAAAATCATTCTCTGAAAAAATGTACTTATACGTAGCCAATTGAAATGTTGTTTGAATTTCAGAGAATTAATGGAACCCCTGGGCTGGAACATACATGTCACTTAACACAACTGCCCCCAACAGCAAATCCTCGAGCAAGGGGTCACTCGGTTTGCTGAAGGCCCACGGTCAAGCACATATGAGAAAGCAATCAATGAACAACTAAGGTGTCGCAACAAAGAACTTTCCAAAATCCAAAGTTAATGGAATAGTGAGTGCAGCAGCTCTCTACCCCAACATTGCCTCCTGTTTCTATTACTGTTACTACTACATTTCCCTCAATTTGTTACATGTAACTAAAGACAATATTTCCATACAAATTTGATTCTACTTATTACTCCTTCCATAAACTTAAAGATACTTTACCTATAATATTATATTTCCCAAGCAATAAAATTTTTAATCAAAGTCACTTAATTACACTTGAAATTATAACTCATTTGCTCCTGTTGATGTTGATCACTTCAATGAGTTCTTGTTGGAACTGTTGCTCTACAAAATCTTTTTTTTTTTTTTTTTTTTTTTTTTTTTTACAGAGACAGAGAGGGTCAGGGAGACGTATAGATAGGGACAGACAAACAGGAAGGGAGAGAGATGAGAAGCATCAATCATCAGTTTCTAGTTGCGACACCTTAGTTGTTCATTGATTGCTTTCTCATAAGTGCCTTGACCGTGGACCTTCAGCAGACCATGTAACCCCTTGCTCGAGCCAGCGACCTTGGGTCCAAGCTGGTGAGCTTTGCTCAAAGATGAGCCCGTGCTCAAGCTGGCAACCTCCGGGTCTCGAACTTGGGTCCTCTGCAACCCAGTCCAATGCTCTATTCACTGTGCCACTGCCTAGACAGGCACTCTACAAAATCTTTACCAGGTTTTGTTTCTCTTCCTGAGTTCATTTTTTAAGTGGTTGTTAAGTGTTTTCTAATAGCTTTTTTATGTTCATCTTCTCTATCTTATGCCATTTTTGCTCATATTCAGTATCTGTTAAAGAATTTGCTTAAAGTTGATTTATTCATACAGTTACAATACTATTATTCTATCAACAATTACTATTCTGTCTTAATCTTCTTCATTTGATAAAATACTATCAGTATTAAGAAAAAGATCCCCAGCAAAGTCCCCCAAATTGCTTGGTCCAGAAGTTTCTTTTTCCCTTACCACTGAACCTGCTAGAGAGTTTGCAAAGTTCTTTCCCTAAGTGTTATAGTACAGCCTAGTTAATCTTGGGTCAAGCATCCACCTTTTTGTCTATAACTTTCTTTATTAGAAATTTGAGACAGATTGCTGGAGAACTGACTGACAGAACTGATTATCAGCATTGTGACAATGGTTTTATCTTATCTTTAAATTCAAAGAATGTATGTTCAGTGACTCCACTACTTCACAGTTGACATCCATCTTTGCTTCCTTGCTCTCATTTTATGTTAGTTCAAATCATTGCAGTTTAAAAATGTCTCTTATATTGTTTCCTTAAAAGTGATTTTAAAACTCCATAGACCCCTTGATCTAAGTGAGCAATTTTATTGGGCTCCTTGCCTGCATCATACTAAAAAACAAATTAAGCTATGTTATTTCAAAATAGAGAAATTGACATAAACTTCTGTTTTCTTTTATACCCAACAAATTTAATAAAAAGTTATCAGCATGGTCTTTAAATATTTTATACTATTACATATAGTCTTAAATAATCACATCATACTGCATTTCTTTTTACTACCTTCCTGACAAAAACACACAAAAATTTCACAAATACAACAAATCCAAAAGAACTTTTATTTTCTCTACTGAAGAAAATAGACTTTACGATGACCCCATAATCCCTGTTTTCTGATGTTTACACTCTGGAATAACCCTTTCCCCTGAGTATAATAAGACAAGCGGCTTGCTTTAATCAGTGAAATACGGCAACAGTGAAGGGATGTATGTGATAAATGGACATTATCGAAAATTGCTAAGACGGTTGTATCAGTCTGGTTAGCAGCTCCCCATCTTTGCTTCAGCTCCCACTCTTGCTCTTGCTATTTCACTTGCTTTCTTCCATCTTCATCTCTCTTTACTTTACTGGTTTTGAAGCAGCAAACTACCATGTTTCTTCAAAGGAAATTTTTGCTAACAAGCAGAAAGATCTCAGAAGTAGTTTTATCAACAGCTTCAAGACACCAAATGAGAATGCCACCTCACTCATACCTTGACTGCAGCATTCTGAGTACTGGAAAATATAATCCAGCTTCTCTGGACTCCTAAACTATGGAAACTGTGGAATCATACCTGTTTGTTGTTTTAAGCTGCTATATTTATGGTACTTTATTACACAGCAATTAAAAATGAATACACTTATATATACTACTTTTTTGTTGTCATTATTCTTCTCTTTCACTTACTACCATCATCATAAATTAATTTGCACAGGCTAAAAACATGTCACACTAAATTTTTTTCTTTTCCATTATAACCAACACATAGCAGTTCAATAAACCATATTTATTGTATCTCAGTGAGATTACTTCCTTGGCCATCTAGTCAAGTAATATAGCATTTTGATAACCAGAAATTGCTCTTTTCATTTTTCTATTCATTTGTCCCACTGTAATTCTAGAAAAACAATGTTATTCACTTTAACTCTAGAAGTTCAAAAGATGAAATTCTATTTTATGTCCTTTTACATCTGACTTCTTTCACTCACTATTTTGTGAGTTTCATTCATATTTGTAAATTCAGCTCACTTTCTTTCCTCAGTCACTTATCAATATATTTGTGTTATTTACAGTTTTAGAAAGTTTCTTTGAATATTCATGCACTTGTCTTTCTGTTGACATGTATTTTCATTGCTCTTGGCACTGTATCTAGGAATAAAATGGATAAACAATAGGTTACATATATGTTTAGCATTATAAAAAATGACAAAGTTTTTTCCAAAAATGGTATCATATACATATATATATTTTTTTTAGCTAGAGAGAGAGACAGACAGTAAGAGGAACAGATAGAGACAGACAGGAAGGAAGAGAGATGAGAAACATCAACTTTTTGTTGCCGAATCTTAATTGTTCATTGATTGTTTTCTCATATGTACCTTGACTGGGGAGAGGGCACTGCAGCCAAATCAGTGACCCCTTGCTCAAGTCAGCTACCTTGGGCTCAAGCCAGTGACCATGAGGTCATTCATGTTTATGATCTCATGTCAAGCCAGTGACCACATCCTCAAGCTGGCAAGCCTGCACTCAAACCAGATGAGCTGATGCTCAAGACGGTGACCTCAGAGTTTAGAACCTGGGTCTTTTGAGTTCCAGGCTGATGCTCTATCCATTGTGCCACTGCCTGGTTAGACAAAAATGGTGTCATGTTTTATACAACAATCAGGAATAATTAAAATTCTAGTTACAATTTATCATTGTCAGAACTTGATACTATTGTTTTATTTCATTTTAACCATTCTGATTGGGTACACTCCACAGTTACACAAAGATTTTATTTTGATAGTCATATATAAACTTTTTGTAAATCTACATTGCATCTTTCTAGATCTCCATTTTACTAGTTAGATATGTACATTCAAGGCCTAACCACACAGTCTATGTATGATTTAAATATTCTGTTTTATTTTGTCTTTGATTTAATTTTCATAAAATTGTCTAATTTCTATACACACACATACACACTCTCTGTTATTAAGTCACTGGTTAAATCAGTGGTAGTCAATCTGGTCCCTACTGCCCACTAGTGGTCATTCCAGCTTTCATGGTGGGTGGTATCGGAGCAACCAAAGTATAAATAAAAAGATAGATTTAACTACAGTAAGTTGTTTTATAAAGATTTGTTCTGCCAAACTTAGCAAAAAATCAACATAAAGTACTTGGTAAGTAATTATTATTATATGCTTTAACTTGCTGTAACTCTGCTTTATAAATTTTATAAAGTAAAGTGACTTCCCTACTTTATAAATCACCATTACTGTGGAACCAGTGGGCAGTTAGAAAATTTTAATACTAACAGAGATACAAAAGTGGGCAGTAGGTATAAAAAGGATGACTACTCCTGGGTTAAATAAACCTGACATAAGTTTCTTTGTACTTATTACCTATCAAATATGAGAGCCAGTATTTTAATAATACATCACAAGTCAATCATTCAACAATTTTGAAAATTAATAAGAAAAGTTTGGTCATTTTATTATTTTATTTTTGAAGTACTAATTCATAACCATCTTTTTCGGGTGGTTGGGTGGCACTGATAAAGCATTTTATATTGTACTGACCTCAAGTATTTAAACTTTGACTTGATGATTCTAACTAACAGGAACAATTAAGGTAATAAAAGTGAATATATATTTTAGTTGTTAAGGCAACTGATTCAGAATTGAAAATGTGAAGAGAATATATATATTAGATATAGATCCTAGTCCTCCACCTGACACGTTTTAAGTATTTTGATAAAATAGGTATCTTATTTAGAAAATTTTTTCTTCATCAGTGAAATGTAAAACATAGAATCTTCAATGTTTTAGAAAAAAACTTGGAAATTTTAATTTAAAAATACAGCATTTTTAAAAATATTTTTATTAAGTGTGAAGTGAGGAGGGAGAGGAAAAGACTCCTATGTGGGTCCTACCAGGATCCACCCAGCAAGCCCATTTGTGCCGGTGCTTCTTTGCAACTGGAGCCATTTTAGTGCCTAAAGTGAGGCCATGGTGTCATCCTTGGCATTCAGGCCAACTCGCTCTAATGGAGCTTTGGCTGCAGGAGTAAAAGAGAGAGAGAGAGAGAGAGAGAGAGAGAGAGAGAGAGAGAGAGAGAGAAGAGGGAGGAGGAAGAGTGGAGAAGCAGATGGTTGCTTCTCCTGCGTGCCCTGACCAAGAATTGAAGCTGGGACATCCAGACACTGGGCTGATGTTCTTCCACTGAGCCAATTGGCCAGGACCTAGCACTTTTTAAGCTTCTGTTTGTCTCAAGTTACTTCGTTGGCAATAAAGCATGTAATGAGGTGGGTGAGCTTTTTGCATGATCTCCAATTCATATTTTCTAGGGTTGTCATTATTAGAACATATAGCCAGTTACATGCTTTCCCACCTAGATTGACTTGAATCCCATAGGAGAAACAACTGCTCTAAAACTTGTAGGCTTCACACATAATCTGGTTAACAAATAAGTGAATTCATGCAGCCATGAATAATAACTACTTTCTTTAGTTCACACCTTTGGCTCTACCTATGTTAGTGCCCAGTGACCTCTCAAGTCCTACACTTGGATCTGTCCATTATCAGACCATTCCAATATGGTGAAATGCCCTGGTGGGTAGCTCGACTGAGTAGAGCTCCACCTGGATATGCCTAAATTGCATATCCTAAATTGCATGCTTAAATTGTGGGTTAGATCCCTGGCCAGGACACATACAAATATCCACCAATGAATGCATTAATAAGTGAAATTACAAATCTCCCTTTCTGTTATTGTCTAAAAATTAAAAATATATATATATTGTGAACTGCGTTAGCTTTATCAGATTATATCTTACTGAGGAGCATTGTTGTTTGGCATTACTTTCTTTTTACTATTTGTGAACTTTGGTTGATTAGTTGTTTTTATTTTTTGGTTGATATTGCTTTGAAGAGGGGGCCTTTTAAAAATGAACGTAATTATTTATAAAACACCCTTAGTTAAAATTTTACATTATATTTTATTCTGTCTAATATGCAATTATCAAAACTTCAAGGACCTGTGAGTGACCTGCAGAAGACAGACATCTGAACCTATGCTAGAATGTGATTAAGATGCCATTAAAAAATAATAACAAAAAAAAGACGACTTAAATGCAATCATTTAGCCTGACCAGCGGTGGTGCAGTGGATAGAGCGTCAAACTGGGATGTGGAGGACCCAGGTTCAAAACCCCGAAGTTGCTAGATTGAGTGCGGGTTCATCTGGTTTGAGCAAGGCTCACCAGCTTGAGCCCAAGGTCGCTGACTTGAGCAAGGGGTTACTGGGTCTGCTGTAGCCCCACAGTTAGGGCACATATGAGAAACCAATCAATGAACAACTAAGGAGCCCCAACGAAGAATTGATGCTTCTCATCTCTCACCCTTCCTGTCAGTCTGCCCCTATCCGTCCCTCTCTCTGTCTCTCTCTTTGTCACACAAAAAAATGTATCTATTTATATAGTGAAATCAGTATTTTCTTCTAAGAAAAGTATTTTTTAATAACTGAACTATGCAAGTCTGATATGTATGTCAGTATGTGTTATAGTTGACAATGTTAGGTTTATGAACGTTACTGTTGCTGTGATTTAAGAAAAAAAAATTCATTCTAAAATACATTATCCTCCACATCTCAAGAAATTTGTATATTGATTACATAAGGCTGGTTTATCATTTGTAAATGTAAATATTTTTATATTATTTTGTTTAGTATGCTGAAAATGTTTAGAGTTTTAATTTTTTAAATGTGTAGACTTTTTAGACACTATTACAAAATATTTATAAAGTATATCAGTGTTATACTGACATGTATAATTTGGATTAATTTTTTAAATAAAGATTTTCTAACGAGGTACCTGTGCCGAGCACTGTTCTTCTTGTCTCATAGACTTTAAATGTGAATATTGGGGTTTTGTGACAGAGAAACAGGTAGTGAATTCATGAATGAATCGTTATTCACATTAATAACTATTTAAAAGAAAATAAAGCACTAGGATGTGAAAAAATAGTGGATGAAGTTATATTTACTCTAAATTTGAGGATGAAACATGGACAAAAGGAAGTAGTTAAAGAGAAACCTTGAGATTTTCAAATGGAAAGCTTTCAGTCAGGAGAGAGCTTGATGTGCTCAAAAATTGTACATGGAGCATATGAGTAAGGAACATAGACACCTAGTCATCATACAAGATGAAGCTGATCGGAGCCATGTAAACAAAGGAAAATTGTCAAATTTTCTTCTAAATGTAGTGAGAACTCTTTTGAGGGCTTAAGAAAGGGCATGGCATTTGATTTTTATTGTAAATACACAGTTTAGTAGGTCTATGTGAATAAATTCAGCTTGGTCAAATTGAATGTTTCTCCTGCCATTATCTCATTCTTAATATCGATTCTCACATATATTTCACTGCTATATATCTATGTAAATTAGAAAAAGAATCATCATTTATTTTGAACTATGTGTACTTTTACATGGGTCAATCTTTGTAGTTCTTTTTTTGGAAACTTAGACTTGAGTCTAATATAGGTCTAGAAGCAAGAAATGGTGGTAAGGCTATGTTCTAAAGCAAATCAGTAGTGTCCTTTTAGGCAGCTATTTCAGGGGAGACTAATCAGGCTCCTTAGGCCCAATAGGATTAACAGACTCAGACAGGGGAAGAAGAACTGCTTTACTGGCAAAAAGAGACTGAGCAGAATTTAGGAATTTAATGTCCCCAGATTCATCAGAATCTACCTATGTCCCTCTTCCAACTTTCAGAATCCTATTCCTTGTCAAAAATCGCCCTCAATTTAGCAGAGGATAGACACCCTGCATGGCTGAAGATTCAAATTAAATTATAATTTAGTCATTTGTATGTAAAGACTCTGGACATGGTTTTCAAAAACTCCAGCTCTGTGACTATAGCAGATAAAAGTTCTTTCAGGACAGATATAGAAACTTTCAGGATCAAATATGCTGAAATGAACTTAAAATTTAAATCCTTGAGTTCATTCTTTTTGTTCTCAATTTATTTCAGCAATATTATGACCAACCAATCATTCTTATTATACTAGTTAGTTTAAAAAAAATTGTTCTAAGGTACAGTAATACCTAGGTTTTTGTTGAGTTTGGTTATCATTGGTTTCAGTTTTCATTGATTTTTTCAGCAAAAAATTTGTCTCATATTTTGTCAGTGTGCCCATGAGACCTTACTGCCAACTTTGTGAAAACAAAGGGTGACCCACGGGTTTTCCTGCTCAGTATATGGTGCTGTTTCTCGTTGTGTGACCATCACCCTGCGGATCTAGCCTAACAATTCTATTGCTTTCCTGTGTTTTTGTGCTTTTCTTATTTATTGCAAGTGCTAATACTACAATTACATGTAAGTCGGTACTGCATATAGTAATTGGATTTACATTGATTCATATGGAAATAATTGCCTTGCTTTTTGTCGGTTTAGAATTTCGCCGATTGTTTTCAGACGGATTGTCAACAAAAATGGATGTATCACTGTATTTTGTTAATCACAGAAGAGATTCAGGCTATTATTAAAAATAAAAAAATAAAAAAAGGGATGTACACAGAACTAGGTAGCAATCCAAACTACACCCAAAAGAGAACAAAGAAAAGCAGGGTTTATAATGGCAATTCTTTCATGCAAATGAAGGTTTTCTGGCTAGGTCAATAAGGACTGGTTAGTCCCAAGATGCAAATGAGGTGAGTGAAATCTACAACGAAGACGTAAAGTCCATATTTGTCCAGACATCAGTTTTCCATAATGTTTGTAGCACAAATTTAAGTTGAATTTAGCAAGTTTAATAACTTAAAAGCATCTGTGATAACTGAGGCAGAAGTGCACAGACCCCATTAGCATTCTGACTCTATTTTAAGTGATGCTTTTGTCCATGTGTACTCCATTTTACTTTTCATTATCAGTATTAAATATATGGTTATCCAGAAACTTACTTTCATAATTTTTTTTTTGTATTTTTCTGAAGTGAGAAGCTGGGAAATGGAGAGACAGACTCCTGCATGCGCCTGACTGGAATCTACCCAGCAAGCCTACTAGGGGGTGATGTTCTACCCATCTGGGCTGTTGCTTCATTGCAATGGAGTCATTCTAGCAACTGAGTCAGAGGCCATGAAGCCATCCTCAGTGCCGGGTCAACTTTGTTCCAATGGAGCCTTGGCTGTGAGAGGGCAAGAGAGAGATATAGAGGAAGGAGAGGGGGAGGGGTGGAGAAGCAGTTGGGCGCTTCTCCTGTGTGCCCTGTCCAGGAATCGAGCCCAGGACCTTCATATGCTAGGCCGACCCTACCACTGAGCCAACGGGCCAGGGCTCATAAATATTTAATTAAGAGTATTCACTAATGATATACACACAAAAACCAAAATACAAAAAAATCCCCCCAAAACTCAACAACTTTTAAATGCATGGTGCTGGGTCAAATATCCACACTGGGAAAAAAATATAAAAAGAGAAATCGAGAGAGAAAGAGAGAGAGATGCATTCATTCTCTGCTCTACTTAATTGAGCATTCATTGGCCACTTCCCTTATGTGCATTGACCCTAGATGGAACCTGAAAAATTGGCAGTTCTGAAGATACTCTACCAACTAGCCAAGACCTATACATAATTTTATTTACAAATGGAAAAGCAAACAGGATACAAGAATAAAAATACTTTGTGGTAAAAATGAAATACATATATATATATATATATATATATATACACACATATACATACACACACATATTCTTACACATATATATGTATTTTTTTAATAATTTTATTTTTTTAATGGGGTGACATCAATAAATCAGGATACATATATTCAAAGATAACAACTCCAGGTTATCTTGTCATTCAATTATGTTGCATACTCATCACCCAAAGTCAGATTGTCCTCTGTCACCTTCTATCTAGTTGTTTTTGTGCCCCTCCCCTTCCCCCTTTCCCTCTCCCTCTCCCCCCTCCCCCCATAATCACCACATTCTTATCAATGTCTCTTAGTTTCACTTTTATGTCCCATCTACGTATGGAATAATGCAGTTCCTGGTTTTTTCTGATTTACTTATTTCACTTCGTATAATGTTATCAAGATCCCACCATTTTGCTGTAAATGATCCGATGTCATCATTTCTTATGGCTGAGTAGTATTCCATAGTGTATATGTGCCACATCTTCTTTATCCAGTCATCTATTGATGGGCTTTTTGTTTGTTTCCATGTCCTGGCCACTGTGAACAATGCTGCAATGAACTAAATGGGAAATGATATTTTCAAACAACAGCTCAGATAAGGGCCTAATATCCAAAATATACAAAGAACTCATAAAACTCAACAACAGACAAACAAACAATCCAATAAAAAAATGGGAAGAGGATATGAACAGACACTTCTTCCAGGAAGAAATACAAATGGCCAACAGATATATGAAAAGATGCTCATCTTCTTTAGTTATTAGAGAAATGCAAATCAAAACTGCTATGAGATACCACCTCACACCTGTTAGATTAACTATTATTAACAAGACAGGTAATAGCAAATGTTGGAGTGGCTGTGGAGAAAAAGGAACCCTCATTCACTGTTGGTGGGAATGTAAAGTAGTACAACCATTATGGAAGAAAGTATGGTGGTTCCTCAAAAAACTGAAAATAGAACTACCTTATGACTCAGCAATCCCTCTACTGGGTATATACCCCAAAAACTCAGAAATATTGATACGTAAAGACATATATGTATTTTGATAGGAATATTTGCTTATACTTTTAAATAAAATATATATTGAGCCTGATCAGGTAGTGGTGCAATATGGGATCATAAACACAATCCCATGGTCACTGGCTTGAGCCCAAGTCACTGGCTTGAGCAAGGGGTCACCCACTCTGCTGTAGCTTCCTGGTCAAGAAATATATGAGAAAGTAATCAGTGAACAACTAAGGTGCCAGAACAAAGAATTGATGCTTCTCATCTCTTTCCCTTTCTGTCTGTCCCTATCTGTCCCTCTCTTTGACACTCTCTCTGTCTCTGTCAAATATATATATATATATATATATATATATATATGGCCTTTTTATCATAGACATTGAGTGAAAAAGTTAGGAATGGACCCTGCTCTTAAAATGCTTCCATAAATGTTGAAAGAACAATCACTGAACAGATGGTTACATGAAGTGTATCAGTTTATATGAAAGTATGATGCAAAAGCTATGTGGAGAGTTATATAAATCAGACCAAAAATGTCAGGATAGTGAGAGATAAATACTTTGATCTCTGCTTTTCCTAAACCTTTACTACTGACTTTTACCTAAGGGTATCCATACTCTGGCTGTTGTGTCGTCTTGGAGACTGTTTACCCTAAATGATTATATAGTTCACCCCAGTAGGGGGATTCAAATAATGTAACAACCAGTTCTCTGCCCTGATGAACATTTTAAGTACAAAAAAATATATAATAAAATAATTATTTCATGCATTTAATACTTAAATTAGAACAATAAAAAGGTAAACAAAGCTAGACTGTTATAAAAATTAAAATATTAATAAAAATATTAAATAATACCTGACAAAAAACAATAAAACTGTTATTTAAAATATTTCCATATTGCTTTTTCATTGGTATCCTCTTTTGCAATTTTTGTTTACCTATAGATAAAATGAAGATTACTACTGGTGTTGAGAATATGCTATTGCACAGATAAATGTTAAAAAAGAGTAAAGAATAAAAATTTGTATTTTCCACATTATGCGGCTGCCCAGCCATTCACCTTAGAGAAAACTCTGATTACAGGTGCCATATTAATAACCAGTTGGCCATCTAACAAAAAATTAGGTATCAGTTCTTTTGAACCAGTGCAAACTGGCTGAATCCCACCACTAGTTCACTCCCTTATTTCATTCAGATTCCCGCTCAGATAACCATCTCATCAGAATAGTTTATCTGGCCACTTTGCCCACCCATTTATCTATCCTAACTTTTTTTTTTTATAATCATGATATCACTTCTTTGAGACCCAGTAGAAGGTGAACTCCATTTATATTCACTGATATTGTCTTTATTCCTGTATCTAAAATAAATTTTGTCAGAGATGACACTCAAGACAATTTTCTTGAACAAATGAATGAATATAAATATAATGTAATATTTAAAACATACCTATAAATTAACCTTAAATGGGGAAAGGGGGACGTAAATTTTAGGCAGACAAAAAGTCTGAGTCTATAACCAGACATTTTAGAAAATACAGTACATTAAAACAACTGAGCCATGTTGAGTTGTGAATGTGAAACTAAGGATGGGGCACCCACTCTGAGAGGAGAAGAGAAATAATAATTGGTTATTAGGTCAGGTATATTCCAGAATATGCTGGAAGAGAAAAGACTGAATCAGATAGGCTAGTAGGGAGATGTGTGATAATCCTGATGACAAATGATGATAGCTTCTACTCAGAGAGACATGGTGTGCTAGAAATAGAATTGCATACCTTTTAATGACTTTGATGTTGAAGTGAAAAAAATAATCAGATCAATAATAAAATTTAATTTTCTTATTTGAAAAATGGTGTTATACAAAAGAGAAGAAAGAGCAGGTGGTATGGATCATGCATAATGATTGGAGAAGTAAGTATATTGAGTTTAAGGTGGTCATGGAATATCTAATTGGACATGTTTATTAAGAAATTTGCAATATGAATCTGAATATTAGGTTTGACTTAGAAATTGAGGATAGACATTTGAAAACGTTTAAGTGAAAGTCGATTTCACAGAAATAAACGAGATAAATCAGAGAGAATGTGTAGAATAAGTGACACTTAAAATAGGCTCTACAATATGGGTGAACATTAATTTTGTCACTGAATGAGTAATGCCATATAAAAACTGAACATGTTTATATCTGATTACTTCTATTTAATAATGGTGCTATTCTTTATAGTTATGTGATATGCACTCATCAAACTCTTCCTTTCATCATATACATTTATATACAACCCATACGTGTTTAATATAGACTCATTATTAAAAGTTATGTGACTGAAGACAAGCATACTTTTACTATCTGTGAAAAGAAAATGTGTGAAAGGAATTTATTTGAAAAGTGAAAAGGAAATCAGTATGGAAGTGGAGAAGTTAGTAAGGAGAACAGTTACAGTTAATGGGTGCATTGTCCATCTTGTTACTATTATGAGTGTCTGGAACTTAGTTTTAAGAAAAAAAACTTTAAGGAAATTTTTATTAAGCACATTAATATCATCTTATGTAAAGGGAACTATTGTATGTACATAAAAACTCATCAGACATTAGCTGAGAGGTGCTTTGGAGATGTTAATTTCTTAACACTCCCATCATTTTCTACTGTATATGGGCAGATACTTCACTTAAAACTGGAAGGTTTCCAGACAAAAGATGCTGATACAGGGTTTTGTTTATATTGTTTTATTTGATCAATATTATTTTATATATGAAATTTAAAAAATGTTAAAATATGAAAAAATTTTAACAGCAATTTGATAATAATCAATTCTTTTTTTTCTTCCTGTGACAGAGAGAGAGAGACAGACAGAGAGAAAAACAGGGACAGACAGGAAGAGAGAGAGAGATGAGAAGTATCAATTCTTTGTTACAGCTCCTTAGTCTCCTTAGTTGTTCATTGATAGCTTTCTCATATGTGCCTTGAACCTGGGGCTGCAGCAGAGCAAGTGACTCCTTGCTCAAGCTAGTGACCTTGGGCTCAAGCCAATGACCTTGGGCTTCAAGCCAGAGACCATGGGGTCATATCTATGATCCCACGCTCAAGCCAGTGACACCACACTCAAGCTGGTGAGACTGTGCTCAAGCCAGAGACCTTGGGATTTCGAACCTGGATCCTTCACATCCCAGTCCGACACTCTATTCATTGTGCCACTGCCTGGTCAGGCAATAACCAGTTCTTTTTCATCTTCAGTCAACATGGAACTAATCTCACATTTTATTGCTTTTAAGAGAATTTAAACATAGCCCAGAAAAAGATCCCCTTCCCAAAATATGTTATTTAAATGCATATTATTTTACCTAATATTCAGTAAGATATCATTAAACATTTATTACAATGACAACAAAATGTTTTATATTTTTTTAGGTGTCAAGTGTTAATGATGATTATCTTTAAATTATTTATACTTAGAGTCTTTAGAGCTGGATGATTCAGAAAAAAACAGTGTTATTTTAAGTTAAAGTTTTCTGTGTACAACAAATATTTTACTAAGGGATAATTTTAAAAAGATTGTAGTATACTTGCCATATCAAAATCTGTATATATACAGCTATATGACCATCATCAAATTCAAGGTAAAAGCATATTAATCACCTCCAAATGTTTTCTCATGCCATTTTTTTGTGTGTTTATGTATGTATATATTAAGAACATTTACAATGACATCTACCTTATTTTTTTTAAATGAAAAATACAGCACTATTAATAATGGACACTATGTTGTACAGCACATGTCCAAAACTTATTCATTTATATAACTGAAATTTTATACCTCTTGAACAGTAACTCCCAGTTTTTCTCTATCTCAACCTCTGGAAACCACCATTCTACTTTCTGCTTCTGAGAGTTTGACTGCTTTGGATACCTCATCTAAAGAGAATAATGAAACATTTGTCCTTACTTCTTTGAATGGATTAGTGGTACCTCATCTATCATGGGGGGGTTAGGTTCCAGAACCCCTTGTAATAAGTAAAAATCCACAAAATAGCGACCTTATATGTATTTTATTATT
Source organism: Saccopteryx bilineata (assembly GCF_036850765.1). Taxonomy (NCBI): domain Eukaryota; kingdom Metazoa; phylum Chordata; class Mammalia; order Chiroptera; family Emballonuridae; genus Saccopteryx; species Saccopteryx bilineata. The sequence continues at coordinate 67,354,635 of NC_089495.1, read as the reverse complement.
TATATATATTTAAGACTTTATAAACCCTCCACACACTCTTATAAACCTTTTCCACACTCTTATAAACACTTCTTATGCTCTTAAACACATTCCATACTCTGAAACCTACATAATTTTAATAAGATAAAATTCTATATGGGTACTCACCAGTGGATATACTACAACTTGAATGATGAAGATGATAAATTAGCTGTGCAGTACTGATGATGATGACGGTGTTGATGATGAGATGAATGTACTGCTCAGCCAAGGAGAGCATTACAGCTCATCTGCTGTATGCTATGTATTTTTTATTTAATATTTATTTAATGTGTTTTAATTAATATTTTTAATATTTTTATATTGTTTTCAATTTTTTAGGCTAAAAATGCTTATTTTATTGAAAAAAATAATTAAAATAATAAATATATAAAAATATCTATATACTACAAAATCCTGCAATATAGCGAAAAATCTGCAATACAAAATTAGATATATACAATTTAAAAATCCCTGATACAGTGAGACCACAAAAAGTGAACTGTGATATGGTGAGTGACAACTATATTTCACTTAAACCTAATCTTCTCTAGATTCATCCATATTATTGCAAATGGCAAGGGTTTTCTTCTCTTTTATGGCTGAATAATACTACATGTATGTATATACATACCACTTTTCCATTATCCATTCATCTAACAATGTGCATTTAAGTTGTTTCCCAAATTGGACTACTCTGAGTAATGCTGCAATGAACATGGGAATGCAAATAACTCTTTGAGATCCTAACTTTAATTATTTCAGATATATACTCAGAAATGGGATTTCAGGAGCCTATGGTAGTTCTATTTTTAATTTTTGAAGAAATTCCATATTGTTTTCATACCAGCTGCATGAATTTAGATTTCCACAACAATATACAAGAGTTCCAATTTCTTTACATGTTTGACAATGCTTGTTATTGTTTGTCTTTTTGATAATAGCCATTTTGATAGGTGTGAAGTGTATTTCATTGCAGTTTTGCTTTGCAGTTACCTGATGATTAGTGATGTTGAGTAACTTTTCAGATACCTATGATCATTTTTATGTCTTCTTTGGAAGAATATCTGTACAGGTCTTTTGTCATTTTGTCAATTAGGTTATTATTATTAATATTGCTATTGAATTGTCATAGTTCATATATTTTGGATATTAACTTCTTATCAGGTTTTTTAATATCATTGAAAATAAATTTACTAGAAATATTAATGCAATTCACATGAAATGCCACCTAGAAAATACAGGAACTATAGCTTCAAATACTCACAGATTAAGACGTTTTCCATTGACTACATCATCAATGTTAGAGGCTAAGTAAATTCAACAGAAATAACTTTATATAAGAATGAAATATTTAAACCAATCAACAATTCTCAAGAAAGCACATACCTTGTAGATAAATATTTCTTAAAGTTTATCTATAAGCTATTTAAACCAGGATAATCTTGGGTGCTTCTGAAAATATTTGATTCCCACATCTCATCTCCAAAAATTCTAATTCAAAACATTGAGTTAAGAACAAGGATCCTGTATTTTTTTACAGGAAATTCTAATAAAGGTGGTCTGTGCATCACCTATGTCGAGTTTGATTTCCATACTTTATGTTACTCTAACTATAGCACTTATCTTTCTTAAAAGAAAAATAATTATCTTAAATATCTATAATTTTAGCAGATAATACATAGCACTATATTAGGATGTATCTTAAGTGACCTAATGTGACATCCACTGTTTAAAAACAAAGACCTACCATTTATTTACTGTTTACTACAGGTACTATGCCAACTATTTTATATTTATTTCATGTACTCCTCATATCAATCCTGAGATGCATGCTGAAGCTGAATGAAGTTAAATAACTAGCTGAAATCACACTGCTAATCGCAGCAGAGTCAGAATTTAAACTCACACATCATACTCTGATTTCTAATTTTTACAGGTTGCCAGATGAAATGTTTGCTCTAGTTCTAATTTCTATAAAGAAGAATAAGAGCACAAGACACAAACTCAAAATTGGTACTATGATACCTGACCAAGCGGTGGGGCAGTGGATAGTGTGTCGGAATGGAATGCCGGATGACCCAGGTTCAAAACTCCGAGCTGAGGTCACAGACTTGAGCACGTCTTCATTTGGTTTGAGCACAGCTCACCAGCTTGAACCCAAAGTCACTGGTTTGAGCAAGGGGTCGCTTGCTCTGCTGTAGCCCCCTGGTCAAGACATATGAGAAAGCAATCAATGAACAACTAATGTGCCACAATGAAGAATTGATGCTTCTCATCTTTCTCCTTCCTGTCTGTCTGTCCCTATCTGTCTCTGTCACACACACAAAAAGAAGTTGGTGCTATTATGAGAAATTTTTAAAACAATGAACCTGGTCAAACCAAACGTAAAGTTCATTTTTATCACCAATGGTGCATAGAAATGCTGTTTCATGTTTAGACTTTATATTGAAGTTCATTTAGAAAATACTGAGTAAGAAGCATATGATCTTATGTCTTTTTTATTTTTATTTTATTATTATTTTTAATAAACTTTTTTTAATTACAAAGGACATACAATATATTAATTTCAGGTGTACAACATAGTGATTAGATATTATGGTTTACCAACACTGCATCCCATCTTATAGATTGCTTTTTAAGTTGATTTTTTTCTTTGTGGTATAAAAGCTTTTTAGTTGGTATACTCCCACTCATTAAAATTTATTTTTGTTTCTTGTGCTTTTAATGTATGCCAAAAAAATTATTGTCAAAACCAATGTCAAGAAGTTTTTTTTCCTTTCAAGAGTTTTTTAGTTTTGGTTTACATGCAAGTCCTTAATCCAAATTGAGTTAATTTTGTGTATGGTATAAAAAAAAGGGTCTAGTTTCATTGTTTTGCACATGGATCTCCAGATCTATTTGTGGAAGAGACCATTGTTTTCTCATTAAGTAGTTCTGGAACTCTTGTGGAATATCAGTAGATTATATACATATGTGTGGGTTTTTTTCCAGGAATCTATGTTCTATATGCCTATTTCTATGTCAGTAACATATTTTTAATTAAAAATTAATTAAACATATTTTTATTTACTGTGGCATTATAATATATTTTGAAATGAAGGAGTATGATGTCTCCAGCTTTGTTCTTTCTTACAAGATTTATTTGGCTATTTTAAGTCTTTTGTGGTTCCAAATGCATTTTAGAACTGCTGTTCTATTTCTGTAAAAAATTTTATTGTGGTTTTCATAGTCTTTACAATGAATCTGTAGATCGCTTCAGTTAATATGAACATTATAACAATATTAAGTCTTTTAAACCATTATTAATATTAGATGTCTTTCAGTTTTTTGTATCTTCTTTAATGTCTTTTATCAGTGTTTTATAATATTCAGTTTATAACTATTTTACTCTTGGTTAAGTTTACTCTTAAGAGTACATTCTTTCTGTTCCCATAGTAACTGGGATTCTGAACAGACTAATAAAAAGTCAGAAGATTAAATATGTAATTAGAATCTTGCTAACAAAGAAAACCTACAAAATGGTTTTACAGGTGGATTATACCAAACATTGCAAAAAGAATTAATGTCAATCTTTCTCAAACTCTTCTATAATATTGAAGTGAAAAAAAAAGTTTCAAAGTAATTTTATGAGATCAACATTACCCTGATCAGAACCAGACAAAGACAGAATAATAAATACAGAAGCAAAAACAAAAAAGTATAGGCAATATCCCATTGAATATAGGTGCAAAAATTTCCAACCAAATAATTTCAAACTATATTCAACAACACATTAGATAGACCATACACCGTGACCAACTGGGAATTATATCTGGGATGCAAGGATAATTTAATATCTATAACTCAATTAAATGTGATATTCACATTAACAGAATAAAGGATAAAACTTATATGATCATCTATTTCAACATGCATTTGACATACATCTGACAAAACTCAATAGCTATTGATGATGAAAACCCTCAATAAATTAGGTAAAGAAAGTATTTACTTCAACATGATAAAACCCTTATGTAACAAGTCCATAGTTAACAAAATACTCTTGAGTAAATTATAAATTCACATTCTTTCCACTTCTAAGCAACAAATTACTGGATTTCCCAGCTAGAGCAACTAGGCAAGAAATAATAAAAATACAACCAAATTAGAAAGGAAGAAGTAAAATTTTATCTGTTTGTAAATGATATGATCTAATATGTAGAAAACCCTAAAGACTCAACAAATCAACTGTTAGAATAAATGAATTCAGTTAAGTTACAGGATAAAAAAAAATCAAAATACAAAAACATCCTTTGTGTTTTTATAATTCTAACAATAAATTCTAAAAGAAATTAAGATCATTTCAATAACCTATTAAACTATAAAGTGAATTATTTTATAGAAACTTAAGAATATATTTATTAATGTTATGCTAGCCAATTTTAATGTGATTACATCATATTATAGCAAACTGGTATTGTCTTCAGATCAAAAATCACAATCAAATAATGAACTATAGGTCTGAGTGAATCACACAAATCCTCTTATGCAATTAGACATACCTCTTTTATATAACTCAAGTTATTCAGTTCAGTCAGTGTTCTTAGATTTAGTTTCATTGTAGATTTCTTAAACATAGTCAGATCATTTGAAAATACCTTACGCTTTATATCTCATTGGATTTTATTTTATTTTATTTTTTTTTAAGATTTCTTTTTTTTTTTATTCATTTTAGAGAGGAGAGAGAAAGGGAGAGACAGAGACAGAGAGGGAGAGAGAGACAGAGAGAGAAGGTAGGGAGGAGCTGGAAGCATCAACTCCCATATGTGCCTTGACCAGGCAAGCCCAGGGTTTTGAACCAGCGACCTCAGCATTTCCAGGTCAACGCTTTATCCACTGCGCCACCACAGGTCAGGCTCATTGGATTTTATTAATCAATATTAAGAGTACATTTTTAGGTTGAAGTAGAAACATAACAATGTAGAGAACTTTTGGAATACATAACTACAATTCTATATATTATTAATATGTCAAAATAATTAAAATATTAAATTATATTCAAACTATTGAACTAGAGGAGAGATAAGAATGGAGTAATTTAATAATAATTATCCAAAATACAATGTATTTTAATAGCTGTAGAATATTATTTTCCACCTTGGATAGTAATTGGATATGAATATCATTATTCATAAACAGATTAATAAGCAGAGACCTCTGCTGACCATTGAGTACTGAAATGAGATTTAAATAGAGGAAATAAAACCCTGAAATTATATTTGAGTTAAAATAGAAACAATTTTCATGTAACTGGATAAATTAAATAAAATATGAAGTTAAAAGATGTCTAAAATGTTTCTCAAATATTTCTTTAGCTCTTTCCCAACTAATTTTAAAGTTATATAACGTTAAAGATGTGTCCCAAGTCGACCGTGAATCTCCACCATTTATTTCCTCCTAATCTTTGGGACTCTATCTGACAGCTTCTGATATCCCTCCCAATGACTCCACTTCTTAGTATACATGCTATTGTATAAACCCCATAGATTATATGAGAACTATACTTAGTGACTAATAAATGAAATATGGAAATTCATGAGTTATCACTTCTCCTATGAGCTGATAAGTAAGTGTGGCTTTCACCTGGATTCTACTCTTTCTTTCTTTCTTTCTTTCTTTTTTTCTTTCTTTCTTTCTTTCTTTCTTTCTTTCTTTCTTTCTTTCTTTCTTTCTTTCTTTCTTTCTTTCTTTTATTTATTGCTTTTAGTTAGAAAAGGAGAGAGGGAAACATTGATTTGTTGTTCCCTTTATTTATGCATTCATTAACAAATGAATGAAGTTTTGTATGTGTCCGGACTGGGATCACACCTATAACCTTGGGATATTGGGATGACACTCTAAAGAACTGAGCTACTCGGGAAGAGCCTGCCCCTTTCTCTTGCTGATATTCCTTCTTTCTCTCTTGTTCGACCATAACAAGCTACCATGTTGTTTAATATTGTATGTAAAGAAAAATGTCTTGGAAAACTGAGAGACGCTTACAGCCAACATCTACTGAAGAACCAAGGCCTCAAACAACCTGAGTATGAGTAACTCAGTGTTTTCAGCAACCATCTTGGTGAGCTAATAAATGAATTCTTCCCACTGGAGACTTGAGATGAACATACATTTGTGAGAGACTGAAAGCCAAGAGCTTTAGCTAAGTCACATTAGATTCCTAGTTCACAGAAATAGTGAAATAATATATGTTTGAAGCCACTAATCTTTAGGAAAATTTGTTATTTAACAACCAACAACCAAAATATAAGCTATCAACTATGAGCTAATTTATTTATCACTATAGAGTCATTTCTCATTAATATATTAATAAACAAACTTAAGTTACAATCCCTGATGTTTACTGAAATTCATGCCTGTTATTTCAAAATTCTCATTTTACATCTACATATGATACTTTATAGGAACCACAATAGCAATAAAAAATATAACTAACATTTTCCAATAAAATTTAGTTTCTGTCTTAAACCTTAGTTTATGAGTTGACACCTTAATCAAACAATCTTTCTATAATAGTGTTTCAGATTTAGAAGGCATTCTTAACTTTTTTTATCTCTTATGAACCCATCATCTGATTTAAAAGTTACATAAATAAATAAATAAATAAATAAATAGTAAATAAATAAAAATACACATATATACTTTATTTTATTTTAGTTTTAAACAACTTTGGAATATTTTTTTAGGTTGTTTATACTTGAGTATTAGTTCTGTCCATTTTAATTGCTATCCTAGCTTTTTGAGGATTATTCATTTTTGACAGGTCAATGAAAATGAGTTTAAAATTCTATAATTAATTTCAGGTAAAAATCAAATTGTTAACCTTATTTTAAAAATCTGATAGAAATACCCTTTTAAACTCTCATGTCTGAAATTTTGATTTGTCTTAGACATAAGCTTATTAAAGACAGTCACATTTTTCTTTATCTTTTTATCCTGAGACTTGATTCATTTTTAAATAAATTCATGAATGAGATAAACAAATGATTTCTTGAACATAGTCTTTTCTTTTTTTCTTTCTTTTTTTAGGTGAGAGAAGAGAAGAGAAAGAGACAGACTCCCACATGCACCCAGACTGGAATTCACCCAGCAACCCCTGTCTTGGGCCAATGCTTGGACCAACCAAGTTATCCTCAGTGTCTGGGGCTGACTCTCAAACCAATCTACCGAATGGCTGCAGGAGGGGAAGAAAGAGAGAAGGGGGAGAGGAAGAAGAAAAGAAGCAGGTGGCTGCTTCTCATGTGTGTTCTGATCAGGGATGTCTTTACTCCAGGCCAATGCTTTATTCACTGAGCCAACTGGCCACGGCCTAACAAAGTCTTTCAAATTATAGCCTTCTTAATAGTTAGATTATGTAAAGAGAAGAGACACTTTACTTTGTTAAACATGTGAACTTGTATAATGTGGATTTTAATCTCAACTTTACAAAGAATTTTTATTATAATTGAACCTAGAGAGAGAGAATATACATTTTAGAAACATTAGTAAAATACTGGAATGCAAGAGGGAGGAGAGGCATGTCAATAAAACAATTACAAAATGGGGGTTAGAAGCAAAAGAGGACATGGTAAGAAAGTCCAACATGTTCATATTGAGGCAGTGCCAATATCTGACCATTTGCTTCAGGAAAATGGCCATAGGTCAAACTACATATTTTAATATCTAAATCTCTCCCGGTAAACCTTTGCTTTATAAGTTGAATGTCATGAGGCTACCACTAAGAGAAAATCTTGGGGTCTCTATATTCCACTAGTGTTTGTAAGTGATTGGCAGGGGGAAAAAAGAGTAATTCACTTATGGGATGATCCACTATTGTACGAAAATCAGGTTTGAGATGAGCTTCTGCCATATTCTTCTCTATCTGCTTTTATGTTTCATCACACAGTCAATAAGAGCCATGAAGACAATCAGAACTGTATGCATCCCTTTATCATCTTCCTGTATGAATCCATCAGGAAGAAAATTTGAGGACTTTAGAGTCCTCAAATGTATAAGAGAATAATATTTCTACTGTGAATTTTTCTTATATTTTATTAAAAATAAAGGTAACATCCCTGGCCAGTTGGCTCAGTGGTAGAGCATCGGCCTGGTGTGCAGAAGTCCCGGGTTCGATTCCTGGCCAGGGCACACAGGAGAAGCGCCCATCTGCTTCTCCACCCCTCCCCCTCTCCTTCCTCTCTGTCTCTCTCTTCTCTTCCCACAGCTAAGGCTCTATTGGTGCAAAGTTGGCCCCGGGCGCTGAGGATGGCTCTGTGGCCTCTGTCTCAGGTGCTAGAATGGTTCTGGTTGCAACAGAGCGATGCCCCAGATGGGCAGAGCATCGCTCCCTGGTGGGCGTGCCGGGTGGATCCCCATTGGGCACATGCGGGAGGCTGTCTGACTGCCTCCCCATTTCCAACTTCAGAAAAATACTAAATAAATAAATAAATAAATAAATAAAAGTAAGTTATATATAGGCGGAGATTAATTTGTCCCCTTTACTTTGCTTAGATTTACACTCTGTCTACTATGCTTATAAGTATCACTAAATTACCCTGGCAAATATAGATATTTGAAAATTATTAATTTAAATTTATTCTAATTTAGTTGAAAAATGCTCGCATTAAAAAATGAAAAAATACATAAATTGCATGATATTAATTTCTTACTTTAAATTCGGCAATATTTTCTTTAAATGTATGAATTATCAACTCTTTAAATTTTCACTATTTCTAATTAAATTTATTTTAAAGTATAAGATCTGAAAAAAAAATAACCAACTTTACATGTTGGTTAGAACTTTACATATAGAGAAAGTTATAAAAGAAACACATATAAAAACTGCAAGCATAGCTATTTTCCTAGGCTTACTCTGTGGTAACCATGGGATACATTATAAACCAAATGGAGCTAAGAATGGTGAAAAGTCTGATATTTGTTCAACCTGCCCAATTTGAAAACTAAGAAGTCATCCTACCATAGCCTTATCTTTGCTAACAGAAAACAAGAGACACCCATATCATAGAAAAAATACTTTATTATTTAGGTACGGCAAGAATCATAAAGTTTATAATTACATCTCTTCCTTTTCTTATCCCCAGTTCACATGATGTTTGTGAGTAGAGCTGGATGAACCACCTGTAGGGTGTTTGCATCACAAACGAGAAACCACAAAAAGATGAAACCTGTTTTTTGTGTTGAACTGCAAGCAAACCTGCCAATCTGTCTCACAGAGGGAGAGCTTATCTTTGTTCAACTGAATTGCAAACAGTTTTGCCCTCAGTTCTGGAAGGAAACACTATGTTTATCTTCCAAGACTGTTTACTATACAACATCTTTGAAAAGGAATACAGGAAAAAATAAAAAGGCTACCAGTGCCACTAGTTGTCTGTTCTCTACTTACAAGTACAGCAGTACTGCTGGAATATGAGACACAACAAAAACAAAAATAGCAACAAAGACAGTGAAGTATATTGTCTGAGTGAATTCCAAGAAATGGAAAGGTAGATAGGGCTTTGACAAATATCCATTTGTATTTTCAACTGCCAATTTCTGAAATTCTCTCATAAACTAATTAATTATTAAATATTTACAAACTATACACTATGCACAGTTGCTTTAAATTATAATCTCTTATTTTAAAGAAAGCATATTTTGTTTAAAATCAACATAATTCAGCAAATTGATGCCGTCCATTACATACATGTGGTTTAGTTATTATTTTATCTTCAAATTTAGTTCTGAATTAAGAAAAATTTTAAAATGGAGATCAGAAAAAGAGAGAGAGTGACAAAGAAAATGTCTTAAAGAGTTCAGACATATCCAGGGAGAGGTTAGCAGTAAAAAACAATGATTATTACCTGGATAATGTGTTGTTATAAACTTAAAAGAGCACAGGAATGAAGGTAGAAACTTGTTCTAATCAAACTTCTTTAAACTTGTATTTGCTTTTTGGTTTTCTTTCATCACTTAAGTTGCTTTCTTAAGAAAATCATTTCATAAGACTAATAAGTCACCTGACCTGTGGTGGCGCAGTGGGATAAAGCGTCAACCTGGAACACTGAGGTTGCCGGTTCGACACCTTGGGCTTGCCTGGTCAAGGCACATATGGGAGTTGATGCTTCCTGCTCCTCCCCCCCCTCCCCTCTCTCTAAAAATCAATAAATAAAATATTTAAAAAAAAGACTAATAAGTCATGTCAATTGCTTTTTGGTTGAATGTACATAATTGAGTATGCCATTTAAGAAGAGTATTCTCAGTAAATATTTTAAAAACAATTTCTTCAAACAACAGTAATAATGTTCTTCTGGCATAATAATTCAGAATTCTATCACTGGAATTAGATAGTCTTAGTTTTAACCCACTATCACTTACTGGCTCTATGAATGTAGACAAGATGCTTAATTTTTCTGAGTCTCATTTGGTTCCTTTGTAAAATGGGAATTTGTACTTAATATCTTTTTTTTTTGTATTTAACAAGTATGCATGCAAAGAACCTAGTGTTGTACTGGAAAGATTCTATCCAGTTTATAAAGGAGATGTGTTGCCATAATTAGCATAAGTAGGTTTATTATTGTTTTAATGAGTAAAATAATGACTTGAGGCTAACTACCTCTTTGAAAAATAAAAAAAGCATATATTTTAAAGTAAAAATAATACAGAAGCTAGAAAGTATCCTAAAATGATAAAACATACACGGTATAGATAATTCTAAAAATTTGAAATTGAAGTTAGTAAATTTTCTGAGAATAAAAATAAGATAAGATTTTGTTTTGACTACCTAATTTAAATCAGTTTATAAGAAGGCAACCATAGATAACAGGGAGCTGGAAATAAGCTATTTAGGACAATGAAGTTTCTGAAGTATGTGTCTGCCTTAGGACTCAAAAGAAACAAAATATAAAAAGTAAGAAGATGGAGGTTATGTCTCACAAAATAAAAAAATGTAATCTCTTGTATTTTTATTTATAAGTTCATATCCATTCTTTGCATAGTTCCAAAGTCCACACTATTTTAGGACTGATGCAAATCCTTAGTATTTGCAATAGAAGAGATCACTGAAATATTTTCTACTTTTTTGTCTTTCTTTGTCTTAATTTTAGGCACAATTTCAGAAGCAATGTTGTCCAAGACTGAATAGCCAGAGATCTTAAGTGGCTTAATATGTAATATCTACATAAAAACTGAGGAGCCACTGAGCCACTTCATCCGCAGGTGTTGTAAGGTACCAAAAAATACAGAATTAATATTTTGAGAGGCTTGGAGAACATTTTTATTAATTTGGGTTAAGGAGTGCAGAGAAATTATGAGAGTAGTCTCTGTACTGTGTGATTGGCATAACCAGGATGGCCCTTGGCATTGTATTGTAAATGCAAGGGGAGGAAAACATGGATTCCCAGACATTCCACCACACCTGTGGGGAAAGGGGTGAATGGCTAGCCAGGTGCAGGAAGAGAAAAGCCAAAATAAACCTTTTCTTATAGCAATGAGTCATTTGCGGGCATTTGTCCCCACCGAAACTACCTCTCCTATGTAAATGCATGTGTGACTCTGGACAGAGAGATAGCAGATAAACACTAGATAATATAGGAATGCCTTTAATATGTAAAGAGACATCTTTCTACCATTGTGTTGGCTTGTAAATTTTTTTTTCTCCAAAATGATGTATGGTTTGCAAATTGAACGTGGTCCTATCATGTTAAAGGACATATGACTATAACCAATAGCGGTAAGGGGCTCCTAATTGCAATTTTTACTTCTGTACTTCCCACTTACAAAACTATAAAAACTAAGTAAAACAAAGGGCCAGCGCGCTCTCCCTCAGATTTCTGTCGGAGCTGCTGCCGCTTGGCCAAGCTAGACAATAAAGCTTTGATGTGTAAATGACGGACACTGTTCCTGTCCTTCATGCTTTGGGTCCCTCCGAATTTGGCTTAACAGAAACTACCTCTCCTATGTAAATGTGTGTGTGTGACTCTGGACAGAGAGATCAACACTAGATAATACAGGAATGCCTTTAATATGTAAAGAGACATCTTTCTACCATTGTGTTGGCTTATAAACTTTGTTTTCCCCAAAATAATGTATAGCTTGCAAATTGAACGTGGTCCTATCATGTTAAAGGACATATGACTATAACCAATAGCGGTAAGGGGCTCCTAATTGCAATTTTTGCTTCTGTACTTCCCACTTACAAAACTATAAAAACTAAGTAGAACAAAGGGCTGGCGCGCTCTCCCTCAGATTTCTGTCGGAGTTCCCGCCACTTGGCCAAGCTAGACAATAAAGCTTTAATGTGTAAACGACGGACCTTGCTTCTGTCTTCCATAATTCGGGTCCCTCCAAATTTGGATTAACATTTGGTGTGTTGGCCGGGAAGGAGCCGTCGGACTGCACATTGGAGCTTTATTGTCCAATCCTGGGTAAGTAGAAACAAGGTCCGGACTGTTTGGTTGCCACGTGTGCTCTGGCTGACGAGCCGGGAAGGAGCCGGTGTCCGGTTTCCCCTCGGACGTGAGGTTTGGAAACTTTGGTGGGGCATCCCGCATTTAGGGAACCCCGTTTGAGTTTAGATATTCCGAGCTCGAGAGCAGTTGATGGCGCCTATTTGTTTATCTGTTTTTGCTGTTTGTCTGTGTAAAGCCAGGAGCCGTCATCGTGACCATTCACATGCAGGTTCCCATTGGATTCGGACAGTCGGTAAAGAAACCATGGAGCCAAAAACTGGTGGGCCATAGTCTTTAATCTAGCTTGCACCCGGCGGGCAAGTAAAAATACACACTGGGCTCCAAAACCCAGTCACATTCAGTGCTCACAAAGCTACTGTTATCCGAGTTTCCTAGAATCAAAGGTTTCTAGCTCAACAGCCTTATTCTCCTCAGTTCCCCATTTCCTTCCTTATCCCAGATACAAACTCTGTACAAACTGGCATCTCACTCAGTACTCCGCCATCTTGGCTGCTTTTCCTGGCCTTCTCCACGTGGCCTCCTCCCGCTGCTGGCTCTACTCTCTCTGCTCTCTCATGCTAACCTCAGGAACCAAGAGAGCAAACTCCCGCTCCGTTCCCATTTTATAGTGTAGAAATCCAAACCCTTAATCCAATATACATAATGGGGAAGTCTCTAATACAAAATCACTTCTATGAGGCATGATAGGATTGTACCACCTCACACCAAAAAGGGTGGGACAGGCTTAATCCCAAAACCAAGCCTCAGGCTACAATTCTCAACACACATTAATATCACCTGGGCAACGGCCTCTTTAACAAAGTGAGCATAATACATTTTATCTGCCCAACAGTCTGTTTTTTTGCTGTTTGTCTATCTGTTTTTGTCACTGCGTTCGTCAAAGTTTTTAGAGTGTGGAGAAAGGGGGTGGGCGTCAGGGGCTGCCCATGTGTGGCGGTTTTGGGAATTCCCGTGTGTTTTCCCGGTGGACCCACCTGTTGCCCAAGGGGCTTCCCACACCCGCTTGGTGCTTGGTTTTCTCCGCGTGCGCTTGTTTTGGGCCCCTCCCTGCCACGGGCGCCCGGCTAGCCCCGAGGGCGCCTGCTCTCTCACCCCGCGGTTTGGCTGCCGCCTCTGGCTTCCCTGGGCTGGTTGTGTGGGGTGCTCCCTAGGCCGGGGTCACCGTGAGAGAAGCGCCTTTGGGAGCGTCGGGAAGAGGAAGTTGTGTGAGCAGGCGGCGGCAGGGTTTGGCGGGTCCCACCCCAGCGAGATTGGACAGTGTTTGGCTGGGGGAAAAGAAGGGCCTAGTCGGCATCCTGGGGCTTTGGGACTGGTGAAGCCTTTGATTCTAGGAAATACTGGAGAAGATTTCCTGGTTTTGGAACCAGAGAATTTGTCAGTGGCTTTTGGAGCCCTGTGTGTTTGCTTGTCGGCCGGTGCAAATCTTGAATAAAGGTGTTAGGCAGATAAAATATATCGATATTATGCTCGCTTTGTTAAAGGTGGCGCTGCCCACGTGGAGGCTGTTGCCCAGGTGATATTAATATGTGTCTCTGTGGGCTGTGGGCAGGCAGAATTCTTGTAGCCTGGGGCTTGGTTTTGGGATTAAGCCTTCACAGCCCTTTTTGATGTGGGGTGGTACAATCCCATCATGTCTCTGATAAGTGACTTTGTGTTGGAGACTTCCCTATTTTGTATATTAGATTAGAGGTTTGGATTTCTACACTATAAAATGAGGGCAGAGCAGAGCTTGCTCTCTTGGTTCCTGAGATTAATTTTAGAGGAGAGAGCAGAGAAAGGCCACGTGAAGGAGGCCGGAGAGAGGCGGCCAGGATGGTGGAGTGCTGAGTGAAGGGCCGGCTTGTGCAGAGTTTATGCAAAGAGAAGGGAGAAGATGGGGAGCAGAGGTGGATAGGTCTGATGAACTGGAACCTTCGATTCTGGGAAGCTCAGATAGGTCAGTAGCTTTGTGAGCACTGAATGTGAGTGGGTTTTGAAGCCTGGTGTGTGCGTTTTTGCTTACCCACTGTGTGCAAGCTAGGATTAAAGATGATATCATCCCTACAAATTTCTAATTTTAATTGGAGTAAATATAGCGTGCTCGTTTAAATTTAAATTGAATAAAATGTGAATCCTAAAACTTGCTAATTTTGGCCAAACTGCTTCAAACTTCAGGCTGCAGCACTTAAAACAGGGTGAATTTACCTAGCAAAGGTATAGATTTTCATTAATAATATAGAAAAATAATGGCCACTGGAAATAATGTACTGGAATTTTCCAGCCTTATTGTGCACTTTAATTTGCCTGTTAATTAATAGAACTGTTTTAATAAGTTTGGAAATGTTACTTGAAAATGCATTTACTATGTTTTGTTATGTTAACATAAAGACAAGTATTTCTTATAATTTTGAAGTAAAGATATTATAAAGTATACTCAACAAATGCTTAAAAATCTGTGTGGTGACAAGGAAGAAAGAAGAGCCACCCTAAGCAAGGCTCTAATTCCATTGGTAAATACAGGAGAGAGGTAAGATTCTGTTAAAATCTAAACTTGCTTCAGGAGTTAAGCTGTCTGACATGACTACCTCTTTCTCTTTAAAAACCCGTCGAAATTAATCTTTCATGGCACTAAGCTACTGTATCAATTTATAATACCTCTCTAATAGTATTAATACATTGAATACTTTGTTATTGTTATATGGGTTACTTAAATAGATTTGTTTTTGTATTCCTGATAGTATCTCACCGCTGCAAGTGTGCATTGTGCAAGTATGTGCTAAAATTTGTTTTAATTTGTTGGATGAATGTTTTAGATGCATCAGAACAGCTTATTCTTTAAATATTTATTCTGAATGAAAGGTCTATGTAATTCTGACATTCAGGGTTTTTTTTATGTTTAAGTTTATTACAATAAATCTGTTTCCTTTAGTGTAAAGAAAAACTTTAATTCTTAAAAAGGTGCAAATGTAAAATTTAGGAAAAGAAATAACTAGAACCATGAAAAGAATGTTTACCAACAGGTTTGCTAATTATTTTGAAATTGGGACTTTGTTTTGTTTTGTTTTTAATAGTAATCAAAATAGTGCGGTACTAGGAAATTTCTGGGAAAAGTCAGTTTTACTTTAAAATAAGAATCTGCTATATTTTATTGTTTTCAATAAAACTTCGTGTTTTGGACCTTTTAAAAATTTTCTCTTAAATACTAATGTACAGGTTGATTCGGCAACTGAGAGACTCTGAAATCCTACAAAAGATGCCAAACTTCTTTTTTTCTTCCTACAAACTTCTACCTTCTTTTATTTAGTCCAGCTAATAATGCTGTTTTGTCTTTTTCCAATCAGCCTTAGGTATATGGAAAAAGTTTATATAGGCAGATGGGGACCCTCAAACCCCTCAATGAGATCTTCTGAGCATGGCATGTAAGGTCTATAATGACCAAGAGAGGAACAGAAAAGGCAGACAAAGCCAAAAAGAGATCAGGTAAAATACCAGCTCTTGGCATACACCCATAAAGGCTCCAACGCCCTCGAGAGACTTCATAGGACTACCATCAGGGCCCTGCTTCAAGAGTGGAAAGGAAGGTCATTGAGCTAAAGCCTGCCAGGCTTCTCAACCCCCACCAGGGACATACCTTTACTATGGAAAAAAGGGACACTGGAAGGTAAGCTGCTCCCTCACTCCTCCAAGGGAGGGTTCAGTCTCTTCTAGCCCTGCTCCAGCTACCTGTGACCTGACCTTGCCAGCCTACTGAGGCTTGCCACTGAAGACTAAAGGTGCCCAGGGCCATCGGCCCCATCTCACGTCGCTGTGGATGAGCCTAGGGTATTTCTTCCAAGTAGCAGGTAAACTGATCTCCTTTCTTATGGACACAAGGGCTACCTACTATGCCTTGCCTGAATATTCAGTTTTTTTATTCATCCCTCGAAGATCTCTGTTGTGGGTGTTGATAGTCTTATTTTCTGCTGCTTTGTTTAATATTTAGTGTTTCCTTTATTCCTCTTGCTTCAATGCCCCATGCTTATTTTAGGCTGGGACTTACTCCTAATTTAGACGAACTTACCTCTGCTACCCAGGATAGTGTATCCACAGGTTCTCTTCACCATGCCATAATTGCAGAGCTCCAGAGAAAGGCACCCTGGGTTCACCTCTCCAGTTTAAAGAAAATGAAAGTTCTGTTTTCATGCGTGCTGCAGGTGGCTTTTCCAGTCTACCTGGGTCATTGTCAGCTGGGAGCAGCAGTCATTGGGACTTTGACGCTAACTGCAGAGTGTAGAAGTGTGACGGCAATTCCAGTGCCATATGGACTTTTCCTGAATGTGGACTCTTCCTGGACTCCTCCTGGGACAGTTTTTGATGGACTGAACTGGGGTTTGGATGCATTTGCAAAGATTTGGAATGGTGTTGGTGCCAACTTGGACTTGGTGAACACTTTAAGGACATTACTTTTTTATAGATTCTTGTTGTATTAGCTTAAAGAGTTTACTTAAAGGCTTTAATCACTGTGATGTATTAGTATACTTGTTTTGGGTATCTGTTAGCATTGGCTATACTAATTTTGTGTTTGTTCTGTATTTTTCCAGTCTGCCTTCAAATCCAAACATGGGAATTCAAATGAGTAAAAATCACAACACACAAATTTGAAATTTTAATATCTTTTGGAAACCGAAATATAAGCAGGGTTTTTTTATATCTAGGGGACAGGTGCTGGACCTAACCACCCATCTCACCTGCCCAGTTAACAAAGAGAGCAATACCTGATTATTGCTTCTCCCACCCTGGTCAAACGCCAGCTAGGGGCCGTCAACCTCTGGTCTGCTGATCTATGTTTCAGCCTACCTACCAGCCTCTCCCCTTGGTAGATACCGAGTCTTATCTTCCCATTCAGAGGGGGGAATGAGGAGCCACTGAGCCATTTCACCCACAGGTGTTGTAAAGTACCAAAGGCTACAGAATTAATATTAATATTTTAGGAGGCTTGGAGAACATTTTATTAATTTGGGTTAAGAGAAATTGTGAGAATAATCTCTGTGCTGTGTGATTAGCATAACTAGGATGGCTCTTGCCATTGTATTGTAAATGAAAAGGGAAGGAAGCATGGATTCCCTGACATTCCACCACACCTGTGGGGAAAGGGGTGAATGGCTAGCCAGGTGCAGGAAGAGAAAAGCCAAAATAAACCTTTTCTTATAGCAATGAGTCATTTGCG
Organism: Saccopteryx bilineata; assembly: GCF_036850765.1. Taxonomy (NCBI): domain Eukaryota; kingdom Metazoa; phylum Chordata; class Mammalia; order Chiroptera; family Emballonuridae; genus Saccopteryx; species Saccopteryx bilineata. Next base: position 67,336,947 of record NC_089495.1, on the reverse strand, counting down.
GGCATTTGTCCCCACCGAAACTACCTCTCCTATGTAAATGCATGTGTGACTCTGGACAGAGAGATAGCAGATAAACACTAGATAATATAGGAATGCCTTTAATATGTAAAGAGACATCTTTCTACCATTGTGTTGGCTTGTAAACTTTGTTTTCCCCAAAATAATATATAGCTTGCAAATTGAACGTGGTCCTATCATGTTAAAGGACATATGACTATAACCAATAGCGGTAAGGGGCTCCTAATTGCAATTTTTGCTTCTGTACTTCCCACTTACAAAACTATAAAAAGTAAGTAGAACAAAGGGCCCGCGCGCTCTCCGTCAGATTTCTGTCAGAGTTCCCACCGCTTGGCCAAGCTAGACAATAAAGCTTTAATGTGTAAACGACGGACCTTGCTTCTGTCTTCCATAATTCGGGTCCCTCCGAATTTGGATTAACAAAAACAAATAAGCAAACAAAAACAATAACAACAAATTTAGACTGTGTTGCTAAATATCTTAAAGATAAGTAGAATTAATTCTTTATCTTACACATTTGGGGAGCCACTGAGCCACTTCACCCGCAGGTGTTGTAAAGTACCAAAGGCTACAGGATTAATATTAATATTTTAAGAGGCTTGGAGAACATTTTATTAATTTGGGTTAAGGTGTGCAGAGAAATTGTGAGAATAGTCTCTGTACTATGTGATTGGCATAGTCAGGATGGCCCTTGGCATTGATTGTATTGTAAATGCAAAAGGGAGGAAAACATGGATCCCCAGACATTCCACCACACCTGTGGGGAAAGGGTTGAATGGCTAGCCAGGTGCAGGGAGAGAAAGCCAAAATAAACCTTTTCTTATAACTATGAGCCATTTGTGGGCATTTGTCCCCACGGAAACTACCTCTCCTATGTAAATGCGTGTAGTTAACACATGTGACTCAGGAGAGAGAGATAGCAGATGAACACTAGATAATATAGGAATGCCTTTTAATATGTAAAGAGACATCTTTCTACCATTGTGTTGGCTTGTAAATTTTGTTTTCCCCAAAAGGATGTATGGCTTGCAAATTGAACATGGTCCTGTCATGTTAAAGGACATATGACTTTAACCAATAGTGGTAAGGGGCTCCTAATTACAATTTTTTGCCCTGTACTTCCCACTTACAAAACTATAAAAACTAAGTAGAACAAAGGGCTGGCGCACTCTCTCCTGTCGGAGTTGCTGCCGCTTGGCCAACCTAGACAATAAAGCTTTGATGTGTAACCGACAGACCTTGTTCGTGTCTTCAGTGTCTCGGATCCCTCTGGATTAGGCTTAACACATTGAGAAAAGTCAATTTAGAAATCATAATCATTGTATTTGAGAACCTTAGGTCTAAAATAATTCTGTTTCCAGATAAACATTGAAAAGGGTCTTGACTTTTGATGGCGAACTTACAATACAATATGCAGGTGATGTATTATATAATTGTAAACTTGAAACATTTAATTTTATTAACCAATCTTACCTCAATACATTTGATAAAAAAATAAGAAAAAATTTTTTAATTTCTACTTTTATACTATGATCCTTCCATCACTTCATAATCATCCTTCTTAACACTACTTAAAGTGACGTAATCATGTATACTAATGATGGAAGAGAGTCTAAGGGAATCAACATACAGTAGAGCAAAACCGCACTTGAGAAGGACTACTGATGAAATCAGAGTAGTTCTGTTGTAATCACCTAGAAAATCAACTGTATGTGTGCTTTATTCACCTTTGTGCCCCCACACATGCAAGGCATTGCCTATTCAGGTGTTCAAAGAAACTCACTGAATTGACTATTATCTGTTTAAAATTTCAATTAAGTTGTCAACCCTGCTCATACTTCTTTATCTCAGAAACTCCTCAGAGAGAAAGCAAAATGAGCTTGACGTCTATCTGTGGTGATGAAGTGGATAAAGCGTCAACCTGGAATGCTGAGGTCACCAGTTTGAAACCCTGGGCTTGCCTGCTCAAGGCATATATGGGAGTTAATGTTTCCTATTCTTCTCCCCCTTCTCTCTCTTTTCTCTCTAAAATAAATAAATAAAATCTTTAAAATATTTTTAAAAATGAGCTTGATACTAGTGGGGAAGGAGCTTATTTGCCTTTTAAATTGCTTATTTTTAATTTCAGTTTATCTTTTTCTTGTGAAATCAAAAGATTTCTGTGTTCTCTGTTACAACATCAGTACCCTAAGAAAAGTAGAATCGAATCAAAATACAATTTTAAATAATGATAATTGTAACAGAGGTTGCTGGAGGAACTCTCTATATATATGTTCTCATATTAGAAAACTTTATTTTATTTGTTATTTCATTTTCCTCCCCACTAATCTACTATTGACAAATCAATTCATTTATTTCACAAACACAACTGAATACTTACTTATTATTAGGTAGTCACATTGGGTGCTGGGGATTAAGTATTTAACAGGAAAGACAGTCTTTGGCTTTAAGAAGCTGAGATTCTCATCTAAAAAATATTTTAAAATAAAGATTTATATCAATGTCTGTATCATTAGATTGTAGCTATAGCAGGGAAACTTATCTAAATGTGGGGTTTATGGAAGAATTTATAAGAAAATAATTTTAAGGAGTAAAGATGAGGAGGACTTAACCCATGGAAAGAGGAGAAAGTATGCCTGGCAGAGGAAGATTTGAAATCCTAAGAGTCACTATAATGGGCATTAGATCTCCATGACTTATTTATCTACTAATTACAAGTCAGTACCCTTAAACAACACCTTTCTTATTCCTCCATTTCTCTTCCCCCAGCCCCTGGTAACCAGCATTTTATTCTGTTTTAAAAGATTGTCTTATTTTTAAAGGTTTTATATATGCATGAGATCATATAATACATATTTTTATTCTTCTCTATCTGGTGTAGCATAATATCCTCAATGTTTACCCATGTCATTACATATGGCACAATTTCCTTATTTCTCATGACTAAATAATATTTCATTGTCTGTGTATATATACATATATACATGTACATATGTGTGTACATAAATATTTGTATATATATAACATACTCTTCATTCATTCATTGATGGACACTTAGGTTGTTTCTATGCCTTAGCTATTGTGAATAGTGAATAGTTGCACTAAATGTGGAAGTACATACATTACTTTAATATCCTGTTTTTATTTCCTTTGAAAATATACACAGAAGTAGAATTGATGGGTCTTATGGTACCTTTATTTTTAATTTTTAAAGAATTTTCTGTTGTTTTCCTTAGTTACTCTTGTAGCTCACACTATTATCATGACACTATAGATGAATAATGGATTGGGAATTATTTTAAGGGTGGAGTCAAGTAATTAATTTTGAAGAAAACGGGGGGGCAGTCACTTCAGAACTTTGATGTGAGTACTTGAATAGAGTGTACTTTTTGCTGAGATTTGGGCTGTTTGCTAGATGCATGTTTGTATATGTGTGTGTGAGGTAGAAGATGGGCAGGAGAAAAATCAAGGTTGTCCCATAAATTATTTTAAACATTCTACCTTTATATTTTTTTGAAAACTAAGGGGCTAATAGTAACTCAATAATGACATATATGAGAAAAAATTTAGAAAACTAGGATGGATAGGGGATCTAAAATAGATAATTGTTGGAGAAAATTGTCAATGTAATTTCAAACTGACTGAACATTTTAAAGTTTTTTTCTCCTTTAATTATTAATTTTTGTCCTAAATAATAAGTCTGTTAAATTGTTCAAATATCCAAATTTCCTTTGATAGATCAATCACTTAATATTTATGTAATCCAAATAATAAAGATTATGTATGAAAGGAATCAGAGAGGAATAGGATTCAAAGATAAAGAAGTTATTCAGTTATTCACTTTGGTCTCCTAAATTTGACACCACCCTACCATTTTTATATGTATTTATGTGTCTGTTATTTACATTTATATTTATCTCTCTATATATCTATCTAAATGATGATATTGAACAATTTCAATTTATAGAAAATCTGATAAATTCAAGCCTTCTATATTTAATGTGTGAAATTCAAATGAAGGGAATTGGGTGGAGCTATTACAGCTGCAAACCCTGAATGTGTTCTGTGACATGGCGTAGTGCTGTGGAATTGGTTATAAAAAAAAGTGCTCAAGTTGTTGATTTTATTTTATTTTTATTATGATTATTTTTTGAATTTTTCTGAAGTGGGAAGCAGGGAGGCTGAGAGACAGACTCTCACATGTGCCAGCCAACTTTGCTGCAAAGACTTGGCTGCAGGAGGGGAAGAGAGAGACAGAGAGAAAGGAGAGGGGGAAAAAGTAGAGAAGCAAATGAACACTTCTCCTGTGTGCCCTCATCGGGAATTGAACCTGGGACTTCCACACGCTGGGCCGACACTCTACTGCTGAGCCAACCGGCTAAAGTTCAAGTTGTTTTTAAAAAGCAATTCTTGCTCTGTATTTTTTTTTGACAAGGAAAAGAAAATATATCAATTTAAAACCTTCTAAGTGATACATCTGTTGCAGTATATAGTTGGCATCCTACTGTTAAGACTAGCATCAAATCCTACATCAGGTCAGCTATTACCTTTTTATTTAGTTCAAAATGACCTTCTAGAGTAGGCTACCATACTGTGCAATTCATATACAGTAAGGTAACTTTTAAAATGCTATCCATATATTGCATTGTAGTTTTATAGGAGGAAAAGTCAATTGTATCATTGAAATGACAAATAAATCTGCTGCCAATAAAATATTCTTCATAATTATATCTTTATATAATAACAAAAAGAATAGGCTTTAATCTGTGTTTGGGGTAAATAAACTTTTAATTATTATGCAATATATCTCTCATGTTCTCATATCACTGTTTTACAATGTATTTGTAAATATATTACCAATTTTGGTTTCTAAAAATGACTCCTAAAAAGTTTTTAATGTTCTTTAAAATCTGTAATCTTTTGGGTACATAATATACATAGTTCAATCATTAAATTATCTCAGAAAAGAAAATAATATAATTTCAGAAAAAAATTGTTATACAGTATGTAAATATTCTTTACTGTAGTTCTTTTTAAAATTTTAAATATATTTTTATCTTAGAGGTCCAGATCTGATTCTCTTGAATGTGTGTGCTTTAATATCAGTAAGTTGGACAATAAGATTTTAAATGTTGTATTTCATATAAGAAAAATGGAGAACATAAAACCTTAAAAGATGTTAGCAATCCTCTTGCCATGGTGAGCCACAAATATAATTTTTATAATTGTGCTGTCACTTATGCAAGTAATATATCTTGTAAGTAACAAAGTAGTGTTCTGAGTTTTATTTTTTTAATGAGTTTGTTTAGGATAATCTACGCTTCTTTCTGACCTTTATGTTTTGTGTTATACATTTTTATGATAACTGGCATCAGTTATAGCACAATCAGATGCCATTTCCTGAATAGTAATATGAGTTCTTTGAAACCACTTTCTAGTAGAACAAACATAACTGAAGAAAGTTATATTTAACAAATTTTAATTATCAAAAATTTTCTTGAGCATATAAAGCATATGAATAAACTTTTTCTTTTTTCATGAACATGTAATTATCAAGAAGAAAAAGGAACCATGGCCAGATAGTTCAGTTGGTTAGATAATCATGCCAATACTTCCAAGTTGCAAGTTCAATCCCCAGTCAGAGTACATACAAGAAACAAGCAAAGAGGTCGTGAATGGGTGAAACAACACATCGATGTTACTTTCTCCTTTCATCTGTCTATAAAATCAATTTAAAAAAAGGTGTTATAAAGAAATAAAAAGAGTGTACAACTTGAGCCATGGTTTTCTCTTTGCCTTCATGCTGAACCGTTGAACTCATTGTATCCCAATAAAGCCATGGATTAATTTAGAAATAAATGATTAGGGAAGCATTGCATGCCGGTATCAAGGATGTTATTTCTAAATTATTTATCAAAGAAAATATGAATTTAAATTGTAATTTAAGCCCTGGGCAGTTGGATCAGTGGCAGAGTGTCAGCCCGATGTGTGGAAATTCCAGGTTTGATTCCTGGCCAAGGCACACAGGAAAAGCACTCATCTACTTTTCTACCTTACCCCCTCTCCTTTCTCACTATCTCTCTCTTTTCCTCCTGCAGCAAAGGCTCCATTGAAGCAAAATTGGACTGAGTGCTGAGGATGGCTCCATGGCCACTACTTCAGGTGCTAGAATGGTTCTGGTTGCAACAGAGCAATGCCCCAGATGGGCAGAGCATCACCCCCTATTGGTCATGTCAGGTGGATCCTGGTCGAGCACATACAGGAGTCTGTCTTTCTGCCTCTCCACTTCTCACTTCAGAAAAATACAAAAAAAATGTAATTTATTTTCACTAGTTAGAAATAAATACCTGATTCTATAAAGTCGATATTCCCTGCTGTACAAAAGATGATAAAAAAAGTGCATTGTTGTTTTTCAATAAAACTTTTTCATAAAAACATTTGGTCATGAAATAAAATTGTTACTTCTTATTCTAGCACTAAATTACTTTTTTTGATGGATGTCAGTATCAACTTAGAAAAAAATTGTAGACTTCTTTTAGAAGTCAGGATAGGTTTAAATCACCTTAATGATGTTACAATATCTCATTTTTTCTTATTGTCCTTTTATAATTCTATACATGCAAGAAGTATTATAAAATATGTAGAATAAGATGTTGAATTTAAGATTAGCAAAAAAGCTTGTTTGCTAAAATAATATTTGAATTTTACAATTTTAAATTTATTTTATTTTATTTTTTAGTACGAAGAGAGGAGGCAGTGACAGACTCCTGCATGCACCCCAACATGGATCCACTCAGCAAGTCCACTAGGGAGTGATGCTCTGCCCATCTGGGACTGTTGCTCCATTGCAACCAGAGTCATTTTTAGTGTCTGAAGTGGAAGCCATGGTGCCATCTTCAGAGCCCAGGTCCAACTCACTCCAATCAAGCCATGACTACAGAAGAGGAGAAAGAGAGAGAGAGAGAGAGAGAGAGAGAGAAAGAAAAAGAGATAAGAGGGTGATGAGTGGAGGAGCAGATGGGCACTTCTTCTGTGTACCCTGACCGGGAATAAAACCTGGGACATCCATACATCTGGCTAACACTCTACCACTGAACCTACAGGACAAGATCATGAGTTTTAAATTAAATTATTTTAAAATTACATACTTGACAAATTAATTGGAGAACTTATTTTAAAAGTGAGGTTTTAATTTTTGAATTACATTATTCACATTAGCTTTATAGGATACATCTTGCTTTACTAGAGCACATATTATTATTAAACATTTACATTAGTTGATATGAATTAATTCTTCAATAGCTGTATTTACCAGTTCTTAAAAAAGATTGATAAAGTGACATGTTTGTATTGTAAAAAATGGTTTCAAGTTTATTAAGAACAGAACAACAAAAACAAATAAAACAGCTGATGAAAAACTGTTCTTTCTAAGGCTGAGAAAATATAATTAATATATTAAACTCCTTTAAAAATTTATCTAACCAGAATGATTAGGATTCACAAATGTTTGGAAGTGGTATGTAATATTGTATAGTAATATGAGTTTACATTAATCTCAGGAGATACAAAACTATATAAAAAACAGACTGTGTTAATTTAAAGATAAATATTGTAAACTTTGGGCAATTACTCACATATACACACATGCACACATAACAGTGAAATTCAATTAAAAAAACTATTAAATAACCTCAGATTAAAATTTTTTAAAATTTAAAATCATATCTCATCAAAACTTGTAGAACATAGTTTAAACAATGTTTGGAGTAAAATATATTTTGAAATTTTTTGTTTTTTAGGTTTTTATTTTCTGTAAAAAAGAGTAAGGTTTAAAAATTACAATCTAAGTTTCTACATAAAAATGTTACTAAAGAAGTACAAATCAAATTTAAATCATGTAGGGTGGAGGATGTAATAAGGTAAAAACAGCAAACAACAAAACTGAAAATAAACAAGTTAACATCAATTAATCAAAAATCTAGTTTTATGAAATATTCCATAAATGAACAACTACCTATATTGTTTATGTAATAGAGGAAATATACCCATAACCAATATCATGAGTAAAATTGGGCATATTATTACAGATACACACATATTTTAAGAGTAAAATACAAACAGTTTTATGTAATAGAGTCAACTCAGAAATAAAGTGTAGTTTTTTTGAAAGATAAAGATTACTAGAACTGATTTAAAATAAATAAAGTATTTCAATAAGTTACACGTATTAAATAAAATTAATCTATATTTAAAAACTTTCCCAAACATGACAATTCCTGACTCAAACGGTTTTTCTTGTAAACGTTTTTAAAAGTTTAGAAAAAAAGGAATTTAAATCTTACGCAAACTCTTTTAGAAATAAAGGATGAAAGAGGAAATGTTGTGAAGTCAGCATTGTCCTGATAATCAAAGAAGACATGGACATTGTGGGAAAAACAAAACAAAACTATATGCAGCTATGACACATGGATCTAGACAGAAGATTAAATATATATACACATATACACACATATATATATGGAAAAGGAATGTAAAAGTTTAAATAAAGCATTTAAATATTTTATAACATCATGCCTATGTGTGATTTAGCATTGTTTAGCTTTTAAAATTTTGTTGATATACTTCACTAATAAATAGGATAAAAGAGAAAACTAAATTACCAGAACCATAAAACCATTTGAGTAAGTTTAGCACCTGTTTATGATGAAAACTCTCACAGAACAAACGGTAATGGAAAATTTCTCAATATAATAATGAATACCACAAAACAGAAGAAAGAGGAAGGAAGAAAGGAGGGAGGGAGAAAGAAAAGAAAGAAGGAAGGAAGAAGAGAGAGAAAAGAAAGAATTAAGAAAGGAAAGAGAGATGGAAGAACAAAATTTTTATATTTATACTTAAGCCACAATGTTGTGAATTCTTTCCTTTTCTCTTAACTGTGTTTACCTTTCTTTTGTTTGTTAGTTTATCTTCTGACACCTACAGTGAATAAGGAAACTGAACTACAGAGAGATAAACGGATAAAAAGTAAGGCAACATGCCTACACTTGCTGCAAACCTGAAAATAAAAACTCTCATTTTCAACAAAGTAGATTCTTTAGATTATCTAGAAAAAGTTTAGTGATTGTTTAAATAAACCACTGTTGTTGAAACTCAGAAAAAAAGTAAAATTAAAAACTTCACAAACTTTTATTTCTTACTTGCCTAATATTTTTTATTGAAATAAATACCATGGATTTAATACAAGTAAAGGACACATCAGTGAATATACATTAGACTTAACCTAAGATACTATCACCCCAATCAAGATACAGATTATAGTCATCTGAGAACCTTGGTGATTATCTCTCTTACACCACCCATGTCACAACAAGCTTTGTGTCACAATAAACAAGATTTGTCTTTTTAAATGTTCCATCTAAACAGAAAGATACAGTACATACCCTTTTCTATTTATTTTTCATCACTTTGCATAAAAAGAATGATTTTGACCATCATTCTTGTTATGTCATGCATCAATAGGTCATTTGTTTGGTTAGTACTATTATATTATATTATATGGATAGGTTGAAATTTGCTTAGTTATTCCCCTGTTGATAGACATTTTTATTGATTCTATTTTTTAGCTATTATGAATAAACTTTCAAAAATTTTTGTGTATTTGTAAAAATATATATATTTTCTCATCTTAGGTAAATATTCGAGAGTAAATTTACAGTAAATTTAATTTTATTAAAAAATCGCCAAAATATTTTTCAAAATGCTCATGCCATTTTAGATTCTAATCAGCAATGTACAAGAACTTTATATACTTACCAACACTTGATTTTCTTTCTTTTAAAATTTAGCTATTCTGGCACTGTGTAGAGGGATCTAATTGTGGTTATAATATGCATTTTCCTAATGACTAATTAAGGTAGGCAGTATTCCAGTGCTACTTGCCATTAACATATGTTCTTTGGTGTACAAATTCTTTGCCAGATTTTAATTGGGAGGTTTGTCTTCTTATTATAGAGATAAAAAAGTTCTTTATGTATTACAGATACAAGTCATTAGCAAATATTCTGTCACAGTCTGTACTTTCTTTTTCATTTGTAATGTTCTGCATTTACAAAATGCAGAAATTTTAATTTTTTGAAGCCCATATTATCATTTTTTGAACCCGTCAGTGTGTTTTGTCTATTTTAGGATCACAGACATTTTCTCTTATGTTTTAATCAAGAAATATAAATTTAACTTTCACTTCTCAGGTCTATAAATGAGGACAATTAAATCTATGTTCATTATATGAGGTAACATAGTTTTGTTTTTCCCACATGTGAATATCAAGTTGTTCCATCAGCATGGTTGAAATAATTAGCCTTTCCTTTCATTGAATTTCCGTGGCAATGTGTTTGATTTTCATTGATACATGTAGAATGCATCTGTATACACTCTAATCTATCTTATTGATCTATATGTATATCCTCAAGCCATATCACAATGTCTTAATTACTGTACCTTTATTATAAGTTTTAATCACATAGTATAAATTCTCCATGTTCTTTTTATTTCTAAATCAGTTTGGTTATTCTCAGTCCTTTGCAGTTTTATATGTATTTGGGAATTGTATGCATATTTCTACAAAAATTTTGATTAGGGTTATTTTGAATTTATTCAGAAACTTGATTGAACTTGATATCCTAACAATATCAACTTGCCAACCTATGAATAACTCATATGCTTCCATATATTTATTTAGGATATTTTAAATGTCTCATAACCATGACTTGTACATATCAGAGCAGAGGCCATGCATGTATTTTGTTAAAACCCATCCCTAAGTATTTAATATTTTGGATGCTATTTTGAATTAATTATTTTTATTTTTATTCCATTTTCAAATTGTTTTTAATTTCTTCTCATATACAAAATGTGATTTATAACAGGCTAATTTATCATTAATTTTCTATATTTTTAGATTACTCAGACTTAACTTTTTACACAATGACAGCATATATAGGTGAAGGAAGGAAGGAAAGAAGGAAGGAAGGAAGGAAGGAAGGAAGGAAGGAAGGAAGGAAGGAAGGAAGGAAGGAAGGAAGGAAGGAAAAGATGGAGAGAAAGGGAGGGAAAGAAGGAGGGAGGGAAGAAGGAAGGAAGAATAATTGAGTACAAGGGAAGGATACTTTTTCTCACCATTCTTTTAAAGAAAAAAACCCTCAAAAATATAGAATGATTCATGAATATGTGTGTCAGCCTTGCACAGGAGCCATGCTAATCTTCTCTGTATCATTTCAATTTTAGTATATGTGTTGCTGAAGTGAGCACCTCTTACCATTCTCATTTGATATTGTATTTAGAGGTCCTCCCTACATTATTCAATTAAATAAGTAAAATACACACTTAGCAAAAAAGTAATCATTTTAATAAAATTAAACATACTGTAATTTTAGCAGTTTTACTCAAATATTTATCTAAGATGAATAAAAATATTTTTACAAATACCTGTACAAAAAATTTTATTGAAGATTTACTCAAAATAGCTCAAACTAGAAACAAAAAAAAATGTTTATCATTAGGAGAATAGCTAAGCAAATTTTGATCTATTCATATAATATAATAATACTAATAAAACAAATGATCTGTTGATGCAGGATATAACAAGGATGTACAAAGTGAAAAAAAAGAAATAGAAAAGAGTATATACTGTATCTTTCTATTTATATGGAACATTTAAAAAGACAAATCTTTTTATTGTGTTTATTGTGACACAAAGCTTATTCTGACATGTGTAGTGTAAGAGAGATAATCACCAAGATTGTCAGATGACTATAATCAGTATCTTAATTGTGGTGATAGTTACTTAGTTGTCTATCTATCTATCTATAGACAGATAGATGGATATCTATCTATGTATGTATCTATCTATCTATCTATCTATCTATCTATGTATCTATCATCTATCTGTATGTATATATATTCACTGATGTGTCCTTTTTAAAAGAATACATTTACTTGTATTGTAATCCATAGTAATACTTATTTTAATAAAAACTGATTAAGCAAATGGGAAAGAAAAGTTTGTGAAATTTTTAATTTTACTTTTTTCTGAGTTCCGTCAACGGTGGTTTACTCAAAGAATCACTAAATTCTTTCTAGATAATCTAAAGAATCTACTTTGTTGAAAATGAGTTTTTATTTTCAGGTTTTCAGCAAGTGTAGGCATGTTGCCTTACTTTTTATCCATTTGTCTCTCTGTAGTCCAATTTCCTTATTCACTCTAGGTGTCAGATGATAAACTAACAAACAAATAAAGTTAAACACAGCTAATAAAAAGGAAAGAATTCACAACATTGTAGCTTAAGTATAAGTATAAAAAATTTGTTGCAGGGACTTTATTGACACATAAAGAATCAACTTTTCTTTAAACTCACTCCCTGAGCCAATTTTTTCCTTGCCACTAGATGGAGATCCACAATACTGTATACTCTCATAAGTAATGGAATGACTTCCTGCATTTAAGCTCCAAGCACGAGGGTATTTAAGCAATTACAATGACTACTGAACTGTCATAATCATAGTCATTTTCTTTTTATTTCTTTTTTATTCAGTGAGAGGAGGGGAGGCAGAAGAAAAGGCTCTATCTAGAATGTGCCCCCACTGGGATTCACCAGGCAAGTCCACTAGGAGGCATTGCTCTGTCTATTTGAGGCTTTGTTCTGTCTTTCAGCAACTGAGCCCTTCTTAGCACCTGAGAAAGAGGCCATGGAGCCTTCCTCAGCTCCCGGAGCCAACATGCTCCAATTGACCCAGGTAGCAGCAGGAGGGGAGGGGAGAGAGAGAGAGAGAGAGAGAGAGAGAGAAAGAGAGAGAGAGAGAGAAGAGACTTGAAACCTTGTATGTTAGTTTCAATACCAGGGAAAGGGAACCTTGAAATTCACAGCTAAAAATTATATAATCTCTAAGATCCCAATAGGTAGAAGCACTCAGACTAGCTGAGTTTGCTTGCTCATGCCTTGTGCCAAGTTTATAGCTTTGCTTAATATAACCTGCTTGTCTTGCTTGAATTCTGCACCTTGTCTCTTGCCTGCATTCTTTCTCATGAGCATTACAAAAGTCGAGGATGGAGGAAGCTCCCTTAGACTTTGGCTTTCTCTGGTGACAGTTACAAACCCGATTTTGCTTAATGTTTTATTATGATCCAAAGAAACTTCAATTGTACTCTTCTATGGAGTCCTTAATTTTGTCCTGTCAGAAGTGAGGGGATATGTTAAGACTTAATTACTAAACCTTTGTAGGTCACTTCAGTCAGTTTTCCACCCGTAGATTTTTAAAACAACACTCAATAAAACTGCAGGGCTCATTTAAGTTTTCAATGAGCCCCTTAAAGTTTTTTTTTTTTTTTTTGGTTGACTGTAAGGAGAATGGAGCTGTATTAACTAGGGTCATACAAAGAAAAAGAACCAATAAAATATGTAGATATAGACATAGATATAGACATTAATATATAGAAAGAGATTTATTATGAGGGACTGAGCTATGCAACTATGGAGGCTGAGAAGTGCTATGATTTCTCTGCAAGTGGAAGGGCCAGGAAAGCCAGTGATTTAGATGCAATTTAAACACTAAGACCTGAGAATCAGGGTAGCTAATAATGTCAATTTGGATGCATCAAAAAGCCAAAGTGTGCTGAAATTTGAGGACAGCAGAAGATGGACATCCCACCTCAAACAAAGAGTAAATTCTTCTTTCTTCTGCTTCTTCTACTGAGGCCCTAAACATATTAGATAATGCCCACTTCCATTGACAAGGGTGATCTTCATTCAGTCACCTGTCCCAATTCTAATCTATCTGGAAACACCTTCATATACATACGCAAAAATATATATGTATATTATCACCTCTCTGGAAATCCCTTAACCCAGACAAGTAGACATATAAGATAAACTATCATAGCACCCATATATACCTTTTTCATCAAGTTGAGAAAGAAATAGACATAGAAGATGGTGACAATCTTACTTAAAAAGAATGGACTCCAATCTGACAAAGCAGTGGTACAGTGGATAGAGCATCAGACTGGAATGCAGAGGATCCAGGTTTGAAGTCCTGAGGTCACTGGCTTGAGTGCAGGCTCATCTGGTTATAGCACAACTCACTAGTTTGAACCTAAGGTTGCTAGTTTGAGCAAGGGGTCACTGGGTCTGCTGTGACCCCCCAGTTAAGGCAAACATAAGAAAGCAATCAACAAACAACTAAGGTGTTCCAACGTAGAGTTGATGCTTCTCATCCCTCTCCTTTCCTGTCTGTCTGTACCTATCTGTCTCTCTCTCTGTCTGTCTCTGTCATAAAATAAGAATGAACTCCCAAATAAACCTACCTATATAGGGTCAAATAAATTTATGACAAAGGAGCCAAGAATATACACAAGGAGAAAGATAGTCTCTTTAATAAATGGTGTTGGAAAAACTTTATAGCCACATGCAAAAGGATGAAACTATTTTATTCCATATATAATAATAAACTCAAAATGGATTAAATACTTGAATGTAAGACTTAAAAACATAACCCCCTTAGAATAAACCATAGGGGTCAGCTCCTTGATTTTTTTTCATTTGACCCCAAAGATCAAAGCAACAAAAGCAAAAAATAAATAAGTGGGACTACATCAAACTATAAAAATTCTGCACAGCAAAGGAAACCATTGAGAAAATGAAAAAGTGACCTATGAAATGAGAAAATATATTTGTAAGTCATATATCTGACCAGAGGTTAGTGTAAAAAATTTGCACAATTCCATAAAAGAAAAAGAACACCACACAATCGCATTAAAAATGGGCTGAGGAACTGAATAAACATATTTCCAAAGATTACATACAAATATCCAACAGGTACATAAAGGAATGCTTTCAACATTGCTAATCATATAGTCAAAACTATACTTCTTACAAAAATTAGGGGATATTAAAAATGAATATAAAGTGATAAAAAAAGTATTTGATTTTTTTTTATTAAACAAGAATATCAGAAGAGCAAACGACAAGTCAAAGAAAGTTGTTCAATTATGCAAATGAGATGCAAAACCAACTTTTATTTCATTGGTAAAAATGCACTATTCAAAAGGCTGAAAGTACTGGAGTATCTGCACATTCCCTGGTTTCCTAATTTTTGTGAACAGTGTACAATGAGATATGTCCCCATACCTGTTAGAATAGCCGTCATTAAAAAGACATGGTATAACAAGTATTGACAAAAATTGGGGGAGGAGAACTATTGTGCACTGTTAGTAGACTATAAATTGGTGCAGCCACTATGAAGAACAGTATTAGGTTTCCCAGAAATTAAAAATAAACTAAATATGTAATACAATAATGCTTAGGACATATATCCAAAGGAATAAAATCATGATATCAAAAAGCTACCTGCCCTTTATGTTCATTGCAGCATTATTTACAATAGCTAAGACATGGAAACATCAGAGTGTCTATTGTCAAATGATGGATAAATAAAATTTAATATTTATATATACATTTGTGATATATCACATATATATATATTTAAGGTGGGGAAAAAGTAAAATTACAGTTGTTTATCTGGAAAATCATACAATAATTAATAAATAATAATGCAAGACAAAACACTGTTTTACGTACTCACAACTGTAAATCTACTTTTGTCCTACCCTACATAATGAAATACTTTTTAGCAATATATAAAAAAAAATCCTTCCATTTTCAATAGCATGTATGAATCTTGAAGCATGTATGAATTCATTTAGCATAATGAATAAATCATAATTTATTCATTATGCTAAATGAAATAAGTCAGACAAAAAAGACAAATCTCGCCCTGGCCGGTTGGCTCAGCGGTAGAGCGTCAGCCTGGCGTGCGGGGGACCCGGGTTCGATTCCCGGCCAGGGCACATAGGAGAAGCGCCCATTTGCTTCTCCACCCCCTCCCTTCCTCTCTTTCTCTCTTCCCCTCCCGCAGCCAAGGCTCCATTGGAGCGAAGATGGCCTGGGCGCTGGGGATGGCTCCTTGGCCTCTGCCCCAGGCACTGGAGTGGCTCTGTTCGAGGCAGAGCATCGCCCCCTGGTGGGCAGAGCGTTGCCCCTGGTGGGCGTGTCGGGTGGATCCTGGTCGGGCGCATGCGGGAGTCTGTCTGACTGTCTCTTCCCGTTTCCAGCTTCAGAAAAATACAAAAAAAAAAAAAAAAGACAAATCTCTTATGATCTTTCTTAAAGGTAGAATCTTAAAAAATAATTATGAAACAAAGAACAAATTTAGTGGTTGCCAAATAGAGGAGTTGGGGAGGTGAGGATAATGATTAAATATGGTTAAAAGGTCTAAACTTTCAGTTATAAGATAAATAAGTCATCTGAATGTAATGTGCATCACATATTGCATTTATAATAAATTCATTTCTTACATATACATTTCAGAATTTCTTATTGATTTATTTTAGAGATATAGAGAGAAAATAAGAGAGAGATAGAAGCATTCATTTGTTGTTCCACTTAGTTGTGTCCTGACTGGGGATCAAGCCCACAACCTTAGTGTTTTAGGATGACATTTAGATTGACTGAACTAACCAGCCAGGACCTAAATTAATATTTATTTTCTCTTATTCTCTTGAAAATATAATTTAAACTAAATTGAATTTTCTCCTCCTGATTCTATTTAGCAACAATACCAAGTAATCTGTCTGAAATTTAGCAGCAAAATAATATAGACATAATTTTGACAAGTGAATGAAAGTTTCAGAGAAATAATTGTTTCTGTGTTTAATAAAGCATTTGTTGAAGATTCTGCCAACATAACAGTATTTCTTTCTCTTAGGAGGAGAAAAATATAATGAGAATAATGTCCATACAAAATTATTTGAGATATACTATTTGAATACAGATTCAATTGAAGTGCTTACCAAGTCTTATTTGTCTGAATTTTGCTTTATTGTTGAATTTAAGGATTTAACTTTCTTTTTTACCTGGGTAGAAGAGGCAGACTGATAGGTAGATGATTATATAGATGGAAATAAAAATATGTATTTTATCAAAATACCTACAGCATTGATATAAGACAAGCGTCACTGATTTGAGATTACTACTAATTTTGTTAGTTAAATAAATTCCAAAATATTTTGCAATAGAGTAAAAATTATTTATTTTTCAATCATGATATATGAGAACTTTTGATTTAGTTTTAGAATATTTCTAAAAGAAATTTTCTGGTGAAAAGTAAAATATATTTGATAAACCATTAAAAACTGTGATTTACCCTCTATTTTCCACTTATACTTTCTGTGCCTAAATCTTTTCTCCAATTTACTTACTTAGGTTCTATTAAAATTGAACTATTTTGATGTGTGTCATCTATAAAATCTTCAAGAACTACTTAATATTTTAAACAAATATCTAAATGTTTTTTGTTCCCCCCCAAAAAAAAACCATTAATTTTTTGTCTTGCTAACAGTTCATGTTCAACTCTAATCATACAACAACCCTAACTCTTTCATTGATTTATGTTTTTTATTTCATTTTCAAGGGGTGTATTTTTTTAAATATTTTGGAGTTAAATATTTTTGGATTTAATCCTTTGGAGTTAAAGACAGAAATCATGGTTTCCAAACATTTTTGATTTCTAGAAAACATTTTTCAAGTTAAAATTTTTCTGTTTCCTACATATTGTTACAGTAATTCAGTTCTAAGTATTTTATAATCTTTTCTTAATATATTTTACTTCTTCACCTGTAGAATACTTACTCTTTTCACAAATAAGATATTTTTGATGTTTCCATTTGTTTGTACCTTGCAATTTTATAATAGGTAATATAGTCTATATGATATTCATTGTTTAATATTGGAGGATTTTTGTGGTCAAGTTATGCATTCATTTTATAGTGACTATACCAAGCATGGCCAACAAACGGCCCGCAGGTCACATTTGGCCCATATAATGAGTTTATGCGGCCTGCGATTAAATTTTTAATATTCTTTGCACGACACACTGTGGAAATAAAGTAACTGGTACTTTCAAATTGTTATACATAAACTATGATATCTAACCATTGTACAACAATGAAAGTTAAAATTTCAGCTACTCAGAAGCAGAAGCATCTTCCATTATTGGAAATTGAGATATTTAAGAAGATAGTGATACACAGAAAAAAATTCCACGTGTGACTAATCTAGGGTTAACTTCCAATAATTGATCAAATGGATTCATGATACTTCTTTATTTTTTAAAAAAATTCCATTATAAAGATTTACAACTTTTTTACTTGCCTGTGCAATTTTTATAAGCAATTGAATAATGGAAAATATGAAAATTAAAAAAAAACTTGCCAAGAAATATTTAGTAATCTTCAGCTTAACTTATATATTTGAACAAACTTTTTCTTTATTGAATCTAAATAAAAGTACAAGATCAAGATTGAATGATTTACATTTGGAGGCTGTGTTAAGAATAGCTACTACAAGTATAGAGCCAGATATTAAAAAAGTAATAGGTGATGCAAAGCACCTCAACACATCACATTAATTTTTTTTGTTAATTTGTTGTACTAAATTACTTACATTTATTCATAAACAAATTACATAATAAAATTTTATTTACTTAAATGAATCGTTTTGTATTTAACATTTTTTAATTTTAATATTTCATCCGGCCCATGAAAAGGTTTTCTTTCTGATCTGGACCAGGGGCATAAACTGTTGGCCATGCCTGGACTATACCATATTAAAAATAATACTTTTTTAACTTCTAAACATTGTAAATATTAATTCAATAATTTTATGGATCCAGTGTTTTTTTTAAGAATACCAATTTTTAATTTTATTAAATTCCTTTCTGTTTCAAGTCTTCAGAACTGTCTCTTGATACATTATATTTCTACTATATCAAGTCTGTATTTAGATTTTTTTTTTTTTTTAGCTTGGACACTGAACTCACAGGAGAGAAAGACAGGGACAGACATACAAGAAAGAAGAGAGATGAGAAGCATCAATTCTGTGTTACAGCACAGTAGTTTTTCATTGAGTGCTTTCTCAAATGTGCCTTGATACAGGGTGGCTCCAGTGGAGACTAAGACCATTTGTTCAAGTCAGTGACCTTGGGTTCAAGCCAGTGACCTATGAGTTCAAACAAGTGACCTCATACTCAAGCCAGATGAGGCTGGTAACCTTGACATTTCAAACCTGACTCCTCAGCATCCCAAGTTGATGCTTTATCCACTGCAGGTCAGGCTAAGTTTTCTTCTTATATATTCTATTTGACACTCTAGTTACCTTTTAATCTGATGTTTTATATCTTTATGTCATTATTTCAACAGAAATCTCTATTTTATTTTTTTAAATATTTCTGCCAGAATATCAATCAAATATGAGTACAACCTAAATACCTACTGAGTACCATCCTCTGGTTTCTCTTAGTAACACTCTTTAAGGCTCCAGGACTTTCTCTTTTTTATTGATTTGAGAGAAGGAGGGGAGAGGTCGGGAGGACAGAGTTGAGAAGCATCAACCTGTAGAGGCTTCACTTTAGTCGTTCACTGATTGCTTCTCATACACGCCTTAATGGGGTGTGTGGGGAAACTCAAGTCAAGCCAGAGACCCTTTGCTCAAACCAGCAACCTTGAGCTTCAAGCCAGAAACCTCTGGGCTTGAACCAGTGGCCTTGGGATCATGTGGATGATTCCATGCATAAACCAGTAGCTCCATGCCCCAGTAGACCAGCCCATGTTTGAGCCAAGGAGCCTACATGCAAGCCAGTGACCTCTGGGTTTCCAATCAGGAATCCTAGCATCCAGGGTGGAGATTCTATCCACTGTGCCACCACAATCAGGCTCCAGGAGTTTTTTTTGTTTGTTTGTTTTTGTTTTTGTTTTTGTTTTTAGTCTAAGTAATAGAAAACCTGGCTCCCAGAAAACATATGATGAAATCTTAGAGAGCAAGAAAATGAAATCTGAGAGAGTAAAAGTTAAGCTATAAGCCTGGAAAGCAAAGGAACAAATCAGAGTAAAAAATCTGTAGTATATAAACTAGAAAAATAATGTTTTCAATGAAGAAAATGCATTCTCTTTTACTACTGGTATTACAAAGAATTTGTTAGATTTGTTCCTATACTAATTGTATTACCATTCTTATTCTATATTTTCCCCATGCAATATCTCTTTCCTCCTCAACTTTCTGTTTCTCCCAGTAAGTCTAAAAGAGAAAACTAACCTAAAACCTTTTTACAGTATTTACCCATGAATAAGACACACCTTCATTTTTGGGCCTGAAATTTGAAAAAAAAATGTATTACATAAAGTTATTAAACTCAAGTTTTATTCATTATAAAATTCATACAACTACTCATCACTGTCAAAACTTCCATCCATTAGCTTGTCCTCATCTGTGTCTGATGATGAATCACAGTATTGATAGATTGTCTCATTCTCAGTTTCATTTACGGCATTTGAAATGCCACACTTCTAAAATGACTTGACAATCATCTAAATCAGTGTGTGTGTATGTGTGTGTGTGTGTGTGTGTGTGTGAGAGAGAGAGAGAGAGAGAGAGAGAGAGAGAGAGAGAGAGACAAATAAGGATAGACAGACAGGAAGGGAGAGAGATGAGAAGCATCAGCTCTTTGTTGTGGCACCTTAGTTGTTCATTGACTGCTTTCTTATATGTGTTTTGACCAGAGGGCTATAGTAGACCTACTGACCCCCATGCTCAAGTCAGTGACCTTGAGCTCAAGCTGGTGAGACTTGCTCAAACCAGATGAGTCTGCACTCAAACTGGTGACCTCAGAGTTTCAAACCTGGGTCCTCCGTATTCCAGTCCAATGCTCTATCCACTGCTCCACTTGTGGTCAGGAAACAATCACAATCTGATATTATTCTAGGATCTTTTCACTCAGGTCCAAACTTCTCCTATAGTTGGTTTCTTCGCTCTTTCTGCTGGTGTCAAATTGTCCCCAGAAGACTTCATCCATTGGTTCTATTCATCTCTTTTGGCAGTTTTGAAGGGTTTGTTAATGCTGACATCAAGTGGTTGGAGCTGGGATGTCAAGCTTCCAGGCATGATGATAAGTTTGTTTTTTGCTCTACAGCAATCTTTGTGTTTTTTGTTATGTGTGTCCTGAACTGATCAAACACCAATAGGACAGGTTTGCATAAGGGCCCAACTGGTTTCCTTCTCCAAATTTTCTCAAACCAGATCTTTATCCCATCTTGATCCATCCAACACTTGTTATGAATGTGTACAATCACTCCTCAAGAAATGTTTTATTTTGGCATTATTTTGTGTTTGAAAATCAACATAGGATGCAGCTTGGGACTGTTGCACAACAAGCTAGAAAAATTGTATAATGGCTCTTTTCATGTTCACTTGTATTCACCAGTCTCGGATTAATTTCTCAGTTGGAGGAGGACCAACTTTATGTTCAGTAGCACAATTTTCATTCACTTTTGTAAACTGCATCACTTTTTTATTGTTTTTTTTTTTTTTATATTTTTCCAAAGTGAGAAGTAGGGGGCAGCAGACAGACTCCTGCATGAGCTGGACCAGGATCTCCCTGCATGCCCACCAGGGGGCAATGCTTAGCCAATCTGGAGCTTTGCTCTGCTGCAACCAGAGCAATTCTAGAGCCTGAAGTGGAGACCATAAAGCTGTCCTCAGCTCCTTGGTCAACTCTGCTCCCATGGAGCCTTGGCTGCAGGAGGGAAAGAGAGAGATACAGAGAAAGGAGGGGGGTAAGGGTGGAGAAGCAGATGGGCACTTCTCCTGTGTGCCCTGACTGAAAATCAAACCCGGGATATCCACACACTGGGCTTATGCTATACCACTGAGCCAACTAGCCAGGGACCAAACTAGATCACTTTTAGCTTGGATTCAGCATTGTATGAAAATCTTTTCTGAGTCATTTTTGGGCAGAACGTGGCAAAACGTAACCTATAGTAATATATGGGTAGCAAGTGTGAAACAATTAGCACAGACACAATAAATGTGAAAAAGTGGAAAATGCAAGAATAAAAATCTACAACTACTGTATAAGATGCACCCAGTTTTTATGCCCCAAAATTTTTGGAAAAGGTGCATCTCATACATGGGAAATATGGTCATTAAAACCTGGGTTGCCCTTTGAGACAACAAAATCCTTTGTTCTTCACATGAGAATGAAAAATATTTCAAAATCATAAAAATCCTACACACAAATTAAATACTCAAATATTTTAATATTTAATGCAGAAAATAATTTATAACCAATTATATATATATAAATTATATATATAAAAATTTTCAGTATTTTCAATGTAAATCCTTGACACTCTATACTTATGAATATGTAATATATGTACATATTCCTAAAAATAATTATTAAAGTTTTGTAAGCCACAGACGTCAAGATATGATATAAGTTAATAAAAGTTTTTGTAATGAATAAATAGATATGAATACATGAATAAATATCAGCTTCTCATTCTCTGGGATTATACTCAGCAGTATTTAGTAAGTATTGAGCTTTTATTTCACAGAATTAAACTTCTTTATAGGTCAAAAAAAGTCATAAATGTAGAATATTGACTTTTAGAAGATAGTACGTTTTCTAATATATACAATTGAAAGTAAGCCTTTTGGAAATTGCCCAGCTTCTTTTTACTTTTAGTTTTGTGCTGTTTGAAAAATTTCATGCTTTATTCTTAAGGCCATAATTGGGGTGAAAAGTTAAGATCTGAGAAAATTTCTAGTGCTGTCTTTTTATTTCTGACATTTTATAGTTAACTAAAATAAATGATGTAAAATTCAAGAGGAGACATCTTTGTCATGATTCCAAGACTTTGGGCTTTTCTTTTGTCTATTTCTGACTAAAGCTTAATATAAGAGCATTTAGGAAGCTTTTCAAAAGATAGTTCTTCATTGGTATTCTTCATTTATCAAGCCAAGCTATTCTTATTTTAGCTTAGACTTTGCTTATATAAAGACACAAGACCTAAAGTTTAATTTATATGGAAATAAAATATAAATCATTTTTAATGACATATGCATATACATGTATGTATGTATCTTATGTACCTATTTATATATAATAAAGTAAAATATGCTTAAATATTTATAAATTTCTTCTATAACACATGCATAGTCATAAAACATGCTCATTTAACAGGAAATCATAGATTCTAGACTTTTAAAATTGAAAGCATATATTCTTCTCTTAGCTGTTAATGTTAATGTCAGTTGATTCATTTGTGGACTGTGCTGACTAACAAGCAAACCACATAGTTAGTAAAATGATCCTTAAAATTATTCACTTCTCTTCTAATTTTGGATCAGACTGTATGTTTTTTATATTTTTATATATATTTTTATTTCTTTTATTTGAGGGCCAAATCAAGTAGAAAAAGTACTACTGTGCATTCCTTTCTTTTTGCTTAAACTGGCATTAGTGACAGACAAATATAATTTTAAAAAATAAAAACTTACCCAGACAGAGGAGGCAATATGGGACAATGGAATGAATAAGAGTAGGTTCTAGAGACAGAAGTCTATGTACAAATCTCATCTTTGCTACTTACCAAGGTCTGACTTGACCCTAGGAACTAACTTTTCTATGTCTCAATAATCTCTCTCTCTCTCTCTCTCTCTCTCTCTCTCTCTATATATATATATATATATATATATATATATATATATATAGTATTTTTTCTGAAGCTGGAAATGGGGAGAGACCTTCAGACAGACTCCCGCATGCGCCTGACCGGGATCCACCCGGCACGCCCACCAGGGGTGACGCTCTGCCCACCAGGGGGCGATGCTCTGCCCCTCCGGGGGGTCACTCTGCCGCGACCAGAGCCACTCTAGCGCCTGGGGCAGAGGCCAAGGAGCCATCCCCAGCGCCCGGGCCATCTTTGCTCCAGTGGAGCCTTGGCTGCGGGAGGGGAAGAGAGAGACAGAGAGGAAGGAGGGAGGGGTGGAGAAGCAAATGGGCGCTTCTCCTATGTGCCCTGGCGGGGAATTGAACCCGGGTCCCCCGCGCGCCAGGCGGATGCTCTACCGCTGAGCCAACTGGCCAGGGCCAATAATCTTTATATTAAAGCAGAGATAATAATATTTATCTCACACGGATAGGGTTACGTAAATAAGCTCATTTCTACAAAGCACGTTGCAAAGATTGTCCCACAAAATAAAAACTCAACAAAGTTATCTTTCTTTACATTGTTCATCTTTAAGGGGACAACTTATTCATTTATGTAACTCACAATTATAAATTAAACTTCAATAATATAAATATATTTTGGGTTCTAAGTATATAAAAGCATTTCAGTCAAGGTTATTTTTTCTAGGGAAAATTTAGCTCAATTAACTAAAGAAATACATGCATGTATACAAGGTGGATTAAAAAAAAACATTTGAAGCCATATGGAATGTCAAATATATTAGGAAGTGGAGCAAGAGTTTAAGCTTAGGGAATGCACTGCACTTGAGATTATCACTCTTACCTGTTCCTTTGGCTACTGCTCTGAAAACCAGGGCTGTTCCAATGTCAATACCAAAACCTCTCAGGGACTTAAACCAACACAACTCCTGAATATATTTTTTTAAGTATTAATGTTTTACTCCACCATGCATTACCAATTCAGAATGTATAATTATATTGTCTGATTTGTTTAAGTTAATGAGTCTATGATTGAACAGCCAGCATACTGGAAAATATACTTTTTTTTCTGTTTAATTGCAAGAGATAAAGAATATTACTATTCTTTGCAAGAAAGTGGTAGAGGTATAAATATAAAGGTCTAGATTCATTTTGAATAATCAAAATAAAGGAGATATTTCTAATTGGATAAGAATTATTTTATGTAAAATAAGTCTGGAGCTGATTACATGTCTAGGTGTTTAGAGGAAGTGGGTTGAAAAAGTATTTTATACAAGGAAAAGTGTAATTAACACTAGCAGTAGATGTATGATCTGATACTTAAGCATAAATTCAAATATAATTATTTCTACTGCATCCCAATATGGGTGTGTGTGTATGTGTGTGTTAAGGATGAGGATGGTTATTTGATTAGAGTTGAACATGAGATATTAGTGAGAAAAGAAATTAATGGGTTTATTTGCAGACAAAACACATTTAAATTTTAGTTTAAAATATTAAGAAGTTTTTGAAGATTTTACAGATGACACACATCAAAATAGTTGAATTTTAATAGGACTTCAGTTAGCAACTTAGAGAACAGACTTAGGCACAGAAGCCTATTAGAGTATCTTACGGAAGAAATGACATGTATTTCCCCATGTATAAGACACTTCTATTAACAAGATACACCTTAATTTTGAGGCCTGAAATTTGAAAAAAAAAGTATTACACAAAGTTATTGAACTCAAGTTTTATTCATAATAAAATTCATACAACTCATCACTGTCAAAACTGTCATCCATTAGCTTGGCTTCATCTGTGT
Organism: Saccopteryx bilineata; assembly: GCF_036850765.1. Lineage (NCBI taxonomy): Eukaryota > Metazoa > Chordata > Mammalia > Chiroptera > Emballonuridae > Saccopteryx > Saccopteryx bilineata. The sequence continues at coordinate 67,311,506 of NC_089495.1, read as the reverse complement.
CTGATGATGAATCACTGTCTTCATAGATTCCCTCATCCTCAGTTCCATCTATGACATTTGAGACGCCACAACCACTGTATAAAAGATGCACCCAGTTTTTAGACCCCAAATTTTTCAAAAAAGGTGCATCTGATACATGGGAAAATATGGTATGTATAGAAAGGCAGTAAAATGTGACATTTAAAGAAAAATTTAGTAAACTATTTTAAAATTTTATCAATATTACTTTAATAAACAGTATATGCCCGTAATCAGAGAGTCTATTTCATTCATAGTTTCAAGATTCTGGAATTTATAGAACGGTAGTGTGATTCAACGAGAAAGAAACAAAAAAGAAAACATGAATCCAGGGAAAATTTAGTCTGGAATATTTTGAGTTTAGTTATCTATTTGAATAAGCAAGTTACATATATAGGCGAGGGAAGGATAAGTTCCTTTTTCTTTATATAAATATGTATAAATCAATAACCTTAAATGATCATTATAATCCTCCATTGACTGAATGCAATGAAAGGCCCTTGGAGGTGAGCCCAGAGGATACTGTCCTCATGGACCGGCTGCCTACATAAGTCAGATACCCTAGCTCAATGCAGAGAAAAGAAATGTTGAGAATGGTTTGTGGTTGAGGGCAAGAGCAAATGGGCTTGTCAAACTGTCCATTTGGCATCTGGATGAATTATTATTTGTACAATCACCAATTACCTTATATATAAAAACACAAATTCAGAGTAATCCAAGTCTTTTTTCAGTCATTATCTTCCAAATCTGTACACCAATTATTTTACTCTATGATCACAACATATTCACAAATCTGACACTTCTTGATGTGTCCACTATAAACACTTATTTCACAGAATCATAATCCTCCATCTGTGTTACTAATGTAACACCTAAATAGTCAGCTTACAAACACTCTTCCCCTTTTGTTCCAAACTCCTCTGGCAAGGTAATTCAGATCAGGTCCCATCCATTTTTAAAGTCCCTCAGTAGCTTTCAATCACATCTAAAGCAAAATCTGATCTCCTTACTAAATCCTGCATCTATCTATCTATCTATCTATCTATCTATCTATCTATCTATCTATCTATCTATCTATCTATCTGCCTGTTTATCTATCTGTCTATCTATCTTTTTATCATCTATCATTTATCATCTTTTGTGTACTTATTTATTTGGATAGTCTACCTGCTGCCTACGTCTATAGCAACCATCCCATACCATTCTCTTCCTTGTTCATTACAGTTCAGCCACATTCTCTTTTCTGTCCTTCAAGTAAGCTGACCCCTTCTTGACTCAATGTCTCTAAGTTTTATGATTGTTTTCTTCCTGTAATAATTTTTCTATATTTTTATATAGATCACTAATTTTTATCATGATTTCTGTTCAAAGGCTTCTTTTTTTGAGAAGTGTCTTCACATCTCTTCCCAAACAGTCCCATCCAATTTCATTTATTTCCTTATTTTCTTTATCTTGATTGATTTTTCACAGTAAATCACTATATGAAATAATTACGTATGCATATACTTACTGGTGAAATTGATTTTACTATTTATGCATTTCTCACAGATGAATCACTGAAATTTACAATAACGATTGGCATATAATAGAAACTTATTTAGTAATTAATACACAAATCATCTCAGATACTTTGCTGGCAATTTGATAGAGGTGAAGCAGTGAATATAGGCTGTTTTTTATTTGATATTAAACATGTATAGATCATTTATTATTTGAGTATTTTTTGTGATATACTTAAAACAGCCACAAACGCAACAAGAGTAACAAGTGCAGAGTGTGTGCTTATATTGTCTTTGCCTCCTTCCAGATGTGATTCCTCATCACTCACATCACTCTTTCTTTTAGGCTGGCTTAGCATTGCTATTTGTTTACAATGTAAGTTCCTTGAACTAAGGATATGTATATATTTCATCTCTCCAGAAATCTTAATAAAATAGAATGAATTATAAGAAATTTCTAATAATTATAGAATGAATTACATAAATAATGAATTATAACCAACACATAAAATCACATTTGATTTAATTATATAAACATGCCCTACATTTATTTCTGGCAAGTGTTTTGAGTGGTTTAAATTACATGAAAAAGGCCCTGGCCGGTTGGCTCAGCGGTAGAGCGTCGGCCTGGCGTGCGGGGGACCCGGGTTCGATTCCCGGCCAGGGCACATAGGAGAAGTGCCCATTTGCTTCTCCACCCCCCTCCTTCCTCTCTGTCTCTCTCTTCCCCTCCCGCAGCCAAGACTCCATTGGAGCAAAGATGGCCCGGGCACTGGGGATGGCTCCTTGGCCTCTGCCCCAGGCGCTAGAGTGGCTCTGGTTGCGGCAGAGCGACGCCCCCTGGTGGGCAGAGCATCGCCCCTGGTGGGCGTGCCGGGTGGATCCCGGTCGGGCGCATGCGGGAGTCTGTCTGACTGTCTCTCCTGGTTTCCAGCTTCAGAAAAAAAAAAAAAAAATTACACGAAAAAAATGAAGAGCAAAGAAAAGTTCACCTAAATCTCTTTTACACTAAGATTGGGACAACTATATTGAGTGTCTATTAATGTATAGTTTTAAAGGAAGGTTGGAATTGAGAATATAAAATAGATGATAAGATAATGGAAGAGATCACAGAGAAAGATCAACAGGGAATCTGTGATTTTTCTTCTACTTACTGCTGCCTCTGGTATATTTTCTCCATGTATTTAGTATTTATGCTCAAGAAAATTCTTGTGTTAGCTGTTTCTATGCAGCCACTGGAATGCTCCCAGGAGAGAGATAAAGTTTTCTAAACTTGGTAAGTGGGATTTCATGAGAAAGCAAATGTGTTTGTTGACGTTTAATATTTAGGAATAGAGTCAGTTCAAAGTTTTGACAAATGTGTTATCAACTGATGAAAATACACATTTTGACTACAGAAAAATATAGAAAATATGTTCTTTCAGTGGGAAGAAAATAAAAACTACTAACCATGAAACATGGTATTTTGAATGTGCATTTCAAAGTACTATAGATTATGATTTCAGTTTGGGGAAATTCTGTAAGACTGTGAATGTTCAGGTCAAAACCTAAGAAAAATAATCTGAACATTTATAAGGCATTCAGTAGTGGTATCAAGTGAAGGACTAAATAATACATTAATACTTTTTCCTTCTTCTATGAAGCAGAATATCCTCACATCAAATTATATTCTAATATCTCATCTTCGTTTTACAGTAGAAGTTGCCTTTTAATTTATTGGCTACCTAAGTAATCAAGTAGACACATCTTGGTATTTTCTACTTTCTGGTAGATGCCTTTAGAGTAGAGAGTTAGCTATCTTGGTCAATCTCTTGTGCAAATGGCACCCTGTCTGGAGAAATGCTTGGGACACATGGAGTCTATGTAGTGTTGGCCACCCTAGTGCTAAACGTGGACAGTTGTCATGCTATGCTGCTCCTTGCACTTCATCTGATTCTATTCTTCAGCTATTTTCTTTTTACTCCAGTTACTTGTTCTTGCAATAATTTATGTGTATATCCTCTGAGAGTCAAGGAAAATAAAATAAAAAAGTAATTCTTATTTTACAATACTTTTCCCACACAATTGTGTTTCTTTTACATAATTTATCTAACTTTACACAACCTGATATAAAATCTTGTAGACATCACCGTGTATTTGACCACTATGAAGTCTTCTGTGTGAAATAAAACACAAAAGTTGTGTGAGCTTTTCTCCTGCTAATCTTTCTTATGTCAGTTTAATTCTCAGGTTCAGTGAAAAATTCTAAGGTGGTAGAGGTAAAAGTTTTGCCTCTCCTATAAGGCACTGTTGTTCTTCTCAATGGAGGATATTAGAGGCATGAAGTTTTACACATTTTATTAAGAACTTTACATGATATTTGGGGAAGACAAAGCAAAATATGGTACTAAGTATAATGTATATCAGTGTATTGTTAAATATAAAAGGAAGTTAAAGGTACTAAAGCACATTATTTATAAGAAATCATGATGTGTTTGCACACTTTGGAACTTTGTCATATTAAAATTACATAAATTATGAACAATGAGTCTGGAAGAGGAAAACAAGGGGATAGTTTTTAAGGAAGGGTATATCCTGAATCTAGGACTGGTTTAAGAAACCATGTTTGGTAGAACTGGGAAAGCTTGCTGTTAGGGAAAAAGTTCAGATAGGGAGATATTAGTAAATATCTTCTATAACATTATGTAAACTATATTGAGCTCCAATTTATCATTACACATACCACTTAGGTTAATTTTACTATTTAAATATTAATAGCAAAACACTAAGGCTCTGAGAGATTAGATTATCAATGCAAATAGTCAATAACAGACCTAGGATTCAATTTTAAATTTTCTCAACTGATTCAAAATCCAGTAACTAATTCTACTAAAGTATATTAGTAATGAACTATTATATCTTCTTAAAATGTTTATTATTGAGTTTATGTAATTTTTTAATAGTTTATTATAGGAATATTAAATATTTTTACATACTGGTCATTGATACTAGCAAAGCAGTTCTAAACCCTTAAAATGGTTAGGTCATAGGAACCTTGTAAGCAACTGCACATTGAATGCATCTCATTTGTTTTAAATGTGGTTAGTCAGCATCCTGACCTTCAATTCACAGGGTGGATAATTGACTGAGTTGAGAAAACCATTTGTTTGACCTTTATGGGAGGGAGTTCTATCAGCCTTTTGGCATAAGAAGGAACAAAGTTATGATTAAATAACCACAATCTCCAACAGCTCTGAACAGATTTGTATCACTTCATATGTTGCAGTTTTGTTCCAATAGGTCCACTTCTGGCCAGGCACATCCTGTTCTCCCCTGCAGCCACAACTCAATCCCGTAACAGACGCCACCACCCTCACAGCTCATTCTGGCTCAGAACCCAATATCTGCTTTCCTTCTGGCAGAAAAACCTCCTTTGATTTCCAACCCCATTCCTTTTCTATGCTTAGTATTTGCTTCTATCTTGGTATCCTTCCAAATGTCCGTTCCACTTCTTTTTTTTTTATTGTGATTTAAGTCAATCTTATATATTTCCAGATTCCAAGGACATGATGCTCTCTTCCCCTTTTCTTTACCTCTCAATTCATTTACTTTCCTTTAATTATCTATTATCACCTATTTTGTGTTTATTTTTTGATTAGACTCAAACATTTATAGTTACTAAAGAGTAAAACTTAGTATAACATTTGTTGATAAAACACTTTCAAGTTATACAAAAATTTTTTTTGCTATTTTTATATGATGTACATTAATAAATTAAATCTCAGTATAAAACCTAAAAAAAGTGAAAAAGTATTAAATTATATAAAAGTTGCTGTATAAGTTTAACATATGAAAAGCATTTTGAAATGTAATCAGTTTTCTCTTGCATCAGAGTTTTTTAAATATATAGAATTTAGCCTGACCGGGAGGTTGCACAGTGGATAGAGCATCGGACTGGGATGCAGAGGACCCAGGTTCCAGACCCTGAGGTCGCCAGCTTGAGCACGTGCTTATCTGGTTTGAGCAAAAGCTCACCAGCTTGGACCCAAGGTCGCTTGCTCGAGCAAGGGGTTACTCGGTCTGCTGTAGCCCCACGGTAAAGGCACATATGAGAAAGCAATCAATAAACAACTAACATGTCACAACAAAAAACTGATGATTGATGCTTCTCGTCTCTCTCCTTCCCTGTCTGTCCCTATCTATCCTCTCTCTGACTCTCTCTCTGTCTCTGTAAAAAATAAATAAATAAATAAACAAATAAATAAAATACTTAAAAAATAAAAAAATATATAATTTAATGTATAAAAATAAAGAAATAAACACTCATTTAAAATAGATTCAGGAAACACTGAAGGTGGAACTCTCACATAGGTACCACTAACAAAAAGGAAGACTGAAGGTAAGAATTACAGTAGGCCCTCCATATCTGCATCCAATGTTCTAACATTCACAGATCAAAAATATTTAAAATACATATATATATATATAGTTGCTCATATGTACTATAACATTAGCTTACAATGGATGCATTTTCACTATAACAGATCTTTTTTTATTGTCATTATTCTCAACACAACTGTCCATAACATTTACAGTGTATTAGATATTTATAGGTAATATAGTGGTTATTTAAAGAATGAAAGAAGCTATGTATAAGTTGTGCACAAGTGCTGTGCCATTTCCATAAGAGACTTGAGCATCTGCAGAAAATATTTTATGACTGGATTAATGCTAGAATTTCTGATCTATATTTCCAACTATAGTTAAATACTCTGACACTAAACCTTAATTACATTATTATACACATATGCACACACACAAACTAAAAGCTGGTTGTACTGATTGTTTTCTCTCTTTGACCCTTAATCACCTGTCCACACAGGCCTCAGCCCTACTGACTTAATTGACCCCAATTCTCTTTTGCACCCTTGCATTTTAATTCCCTTATCTGTAAGTGTATACATTTTAATTCTTCTGTCCTTAAAATCTGTTTTTCAAGTGGCTCCAAGCATAATTTTTCCTTTGATCAATATATTCATCCTCTCAGAATCATAAGTATTTTTATAATGGTTTTTTTCAATATGAATTATATTTTTTAGATATAATATAGTTTATAAAACCCTTGCTCAGAAACATTGATACGCAAAGACACATGCAGCCCCATGTTCATTGCAGCATTGTTCACAGTGGTCAGAACATGGAAACAACCAAAAAGCCCATCAATAGATGACTGGATAAAAAAGATGTGGCACATATACACTATGGAATACTACTCAGCCATAAGAAATGATGACATCGGATCATTTACAGCAAAATGGTGGGACCTTGATAACATTATACGAAGTGAAATAAGTAAATCAGAAAAAAACAGGAACTGCATTATTCCATATGTAGGTGGGACATAAAAGTGAGACTAAGAGACATTGATAAGAGTGTGGTGGTTACGGGGGGGGGGAGGGGGAGAGGGAAAGGCAAAGGGAGAGGGGGAGGGGCACAAGGAAAACTAAATAGAAGGTGACAGAGGACAATCTGACTTTGGGTGATGGGTATGCAACATAATTGAACGACAAGATAACCTGGACATGTTATCTTTGAATATATGTATCCTGATTTATTGATGTCACCCCATTAAAAAAATAAAATTATAATACAAAAAAAAAAAAACCCTTGAACACTAGTATAGAAACAGTGTGAATATGGATAGGTTGGTATAGTCATCAGTGAAGGAAACTACAAAGAGAAAAAAAGAAATTAGCCACTAAGTGGAAGGAAGTAACAGAAATGGAAATTACAAGAAAATAAAAGGCTTTTTTTTATGGTTTGGGAACATAGTTGCTTAATATAATGCTAGATTTTAAGGTATTAAATATAGAGATATAAGGTATGTTTGGGGGGGAAGGCACAACAAAAGAACAAAATTTAGAATTTAAAATAATGTAATTCAGGTTTTCAATTAAGTCTTCAACTTAATTTCACCTTGTAGTACTCTCAATTGCATTATATTTTCAAATTTTGTAATTAAACTGTAATATTTCTGTGATTTAACCTCAGCTATCTTACCCTTCCATAACTCCTCGTTCTCCTTTACTTAAAGTCAAGGACTCTCTGAAAGTTCTTATCTTTAAAGGAGTAATTAAAGCATAGTGGGAAACTGGAAAGTACTCGTTATATCAAATATAGATATATTTTCATGCTATAAATATTTTACTAGGTAGAGAATCATGTAATTGATAATCTGCCAAAAATTGATATATTTTGTTATTTTTGGATCACAATCTAAAATATTTATATCAAAATTCAAGATGGATATATTTTTTAGATATCTCAAAAGTTATTGTATTTGGACAATTATAAACAAATATTAAATAGCATTTTTATTGATACATATTTTTGCCTGTCACAATTAAATGGCAGAGTAATAAATGAAGAGAATTATAAGCATACTGACAAGTAAAATGAAGAGCTAAAGAAAATAAATGTTCTTGCTTCTCTTTCACATGCCATTTGATACCAAGTACTGTATACAATTAGTCACATGCAGCAGCTAAAGAGTGATTTACTCCCAATCCGCTATTTATCAACAAATATCATGTGCACTGGCTTTGCACGTGCCAAATGTAACTGCTAAATTATAAAAAAAAAATTCTGCCAATTTTATAGACAGTGGTTTTGAACATAATTAAAATATGAAAACACTTTATTTTGATTACTTAACTGGTAATATTAAATCATGGTTATTAGAGCAACAAAATGGATTTAATATCTTACAGGAATCTTTTAACTCTGGCTATTCAGACTAAAATCAGTAAATCAGTAATATAGCATATTTATTTCTGGTTACAACCTCACACTTGTCAGAATGGATATCAACAATAAATCAACAAACAAATGTTGACAGGATGTGGAGAAAAGGCAACCACATGCACTGTTGGTGGGGATGCAGACTGGTGCAGCCACTGTGGAAGGCAGTAAGGAGTTATCTCAAAATGTTAAAAATGGAACTGCCTTATGATGCAGCAATTCCACTTCTGGGAATACATCCAAAGAAACTAAAAACACTAATTAAAAGGAATATATGCACCCCTATGTTCATTGCAGTGTCATTTACAATAGCTATTTGAAGCAGCACAAGTACCCATCAGGAGATGAGTGGATAAAATAGCTGTGTTACATTTACACAATGAAATATTATGTGGCCATAAAAAAGAAAGAAATTTTACTTAACTGCATGGATGGACCTGAAGAGTATTATATAAGTAAATTTTTAAAGCTTTATATTTTAAAAAAGTATAAAGTTTTATTTAAGAAATAAAAATGAACTTTATAATTTTATTAAGCCTGCTGTTTGGGTTTCTAAATATTTGTTAAAGAAGAATATTTCTGAAAAATATCAGAATATTGTATGTTTTTCAAATACTATACATATGCTGAATAGGAAATGAATAAACCACATGGTATAATCACTCCCTTTTTGTAATGGGTAAGAGCAAAACTAAAATGTTCCCTTAAAAAATAAAAACACTGAAATTCAAATCACTAACAATAAAATAATGTTTGTATTTTTATAAAATACACACACTAAAATTATTGTAGTATAAAATATAAATTTATGTCAAATGATTTTTAATTGACCTAATATTTTTGATAATTGATAACCTTTCTAAGACTAAAGAAATTTTAAAATATATTTTGCATATTAAGTTAAAATATATGGAATAATTCCAGAATATGGGAATTCAACCTATTAATTGGCTATAGAAAATATTTCCTTAATGTTTCTAATTCTGTTGTTTTATACATAAAACAAGAATACTAATATCTTAAAATATACAATATTTCAGAGTTAAAGACACACCCTGTACATTCTCTACTTTCTTATCTGTTCACTCCAAATCATAGTGAAATAGCTTCTGTAAAACATTTTATTGAAATTAATCTTGTTAATTTCATTGAAACCCTCTACATTTTGAAAGCCAAATCTTCTTTCCAATAATTCTTTTAATTGAACTTTTGGCAAAATCTGCTACATTTTAAAAAGTCAAATTTAAACAAGCTTTCCATCAGGGTCAATACACCAGATTCTCTGTCCTCAGTTCTAGAAAAAAACTGTTACCGCCCTGGCCAGTTGACTCAGTGGTAGAGTATCGGACCCAGTGTGTGGATGTACTGGGTTCGATTCCCAATCAAGGTACACAGGAGAAGCACTCATCTGCTTCTCCTCCATTCTTCCTCTCTTTTCTCTCTATCTTTCTATTTCCCTCCTGCAGGCAAGGCTCCATTGGAACAAAGTTGTCCAAGGCACTGAGGATGGCTCCATGGCCTCCACTTCAGGCTCTAGAATGGCTCCAGTTGCAAGGGAGCAATGCCCCAGATGGGCAGAGCATCTTTCCCTAGTGGGCATGCTGGGTGGATCCTGGTTGAGTGCATATGAGAGTCTGTCTCTCTGCCTTCCCACTTCTCACGTCAGAAAAATACAAAAAAAAAAAAAAAGTAAGAAAAAAAAACTGTTACCTATACTGACAATGCTTTTTTTTTTAATGTTTATTTTATTGATTTTAAAAAGAGCAAGCAATAGAAAGACAAGAACATCAATATGTTCCTTTATGTGCCCTGGCCGGGGGTCAAACCAGCAACCTCTGTGCTTTGGGGCAATGCGTTAATCAACTGAACTATCTGGGCAGGGCTCAATTCTTTAAATAAATATAAATTGAAGATGTTTTAGGAAAATTATACCTGTCTCCAATTATAAAGCGTATACCTCCATATTCTTCATTACAACTTGATCTTACTTGACTAATATCTTTAGAGCAAGAATTATGTCATATTCTAATTGTGTGCTGACTTGCTGAGATTAAAAATTGTTAGAAAAATGTTCAAAAAGTGTTAGAATTTTAATAGTTTTCTACCTTGGCTGGAACAAAATCTCACAAATGTAGTGGCTTCAAATAACACATATTTATTTTCTTACCATTCTTTAGGCTTTTAAAAGTTTAATATAGATTTTACTGGGCTAACATCAAGGTGTTGGTCAAACTACATGCTATCCGGATGCCCTGGGGGAGACTCCATTGCCTTGTACTTTATATTCCTAGATGTCACCTGTAGTCCCTGTTGCTGTTCCTCTCTTCTATAACCAAAATCATCAATGGAGCCTTTTATTTTTCTCCCACTTTGACCTCAACTTCAATTTAAAAGATCTCAAGTGATTAGGTTGGGCCTACCTGTAAAATTCCAGATATTCTCTCTATTTTAAAGTCAATTTATTAGCAACCTAATTCCATTTGTAAAGTTAATCCTCTCTAGACAGAATCTCTGTTATTGCCTTTTTTAGCATCTAGAGCAGGGGTCCCCAAACTTTTTACACAGGGGGCCAGTTAACTGTCCCTCAAGACTGTTGGAGGGCCAGACTATAAAAAAAAAAACTATGAACAAATCCCTATGCACATTGCACATATCTTATTTTAAAGTAAGAAAATAAAACAGGAACAAATACAATATTTAAAATAAAGAACAAGTAAATTTAAATCAACAAACTGACAAGTATTTCAACGGGAACTATGGGCCTGCTTTTGGCTAATGAGATGGTCAATGTGCTCCTCTCACTGACCACCAATGAAAAATGTACCCCTTCCGGAAGTCCGGCGGGGGGCCGGATAAATGGCCTCAGGGGGCCGCATGTGGCCCATGGGCCATAGTTTGGGGACCCCTGATCTAGAGGCTGCCTGCATTCCTTGGTTTATAGCACCTTTTGTCTATATTCAAAGCCAGTACTCATGTGTCAATCTCTTATTATATTCCCTCACACTTAATCAGCTTCTATCTTTACATCTCTTTCTCTGATTCCCTTCTTCTTACTCCCTCTCCTAGTTTTAAGGACTTTTCTGATTGTGTTAGGCCTACCTGGAATATACAGAATAATTTCCCTATTTTAAAGTCAGCTGAATAGCTATGTTAATTCCACCTGCAACTGTAATTCATTTTTGGCATTTTACTCAGTATATCCACAGGTTCTAAAAATTAGGGAAGAAACTTTTGTGTGTCTGCGGGGGGGGGGGGGGGGGGGGGCATCATTGTTACCAAAACTTTCGAAACCTGTAAATATTTGTTAAAAACAGGAGTTTTCAAAACTGTAATGAAAAAAAATTATATTTTAATTATTTTTCACAGGATTTCCTTCATGCTGCATGAATCTTTCTACAGCATTCTGGACATATGGTTATCTTATGGAAAACATTGCAAATATGCTATGCAGAATGTTAATACTATAGACATAAAACTTAAATTTACATACTAAACTTTTCATAATCTCTCTTTTGCATCTGCTTTTAGTTTGTGCCTTTTTGCTTAATTCCCTATGGCATTTCAGTGTTCTTTTAAAATTATTTTAATAGACTATTTATGTATTCAAGTTTATCTATATCATCATTAATCCATAAAGAATTCCAATGCAATATTTATTATTTATAAAAATGTAAAATATAGAGTGTCTGACTTATGTTTCTTGTAGAAATTTAAAAGTCTTAAATGTGCAAAGATAACTGATCAACAAGCAGCCAGAGATGGTCTAACTTATGTACATTTCTCGGCTTTATTACGTATGATTCTGGCAACTTGGTGTAAATTAATTAAATTAGAGGCAGTTTCTTCCCCATATCAGTTATATTTAGTCTGCTTAGTGTCACTAATGAGGAAAAACACTTTGCTAAAATGGTTTGTTTATATATAGTAGAGATTACTCAGTCAAGCAAATTCTTCTTGGGGTATCTGTAATTGAGAAATATAAATAGGGACAGATACTAGGTTGATAAAAGAGGTGAAGCAGATAAGTAGTGATAAAAAAACCTTTCAATTCATAGGAAACCACCTTAAATCTATATGGTACATTAAAAACTTACTACACACTGTCTAAATGAACCCCTCTTAACTATGATAATCCACGTGTCTCCTCTTTTTACAAACAAAATTTTTATTTACTTATTTCTATTAAAAGATAATTAAAGCATTCACAGTATGGGGGCAGTGACTTTATAATTGGAAATTTGGAGTAATAGCTTTAAAAAATTTCACATTTAAGAAGATTGTTTATTCAGTAGATTTTAATAAATATTTATAATGTGAAGATCCATTTTCTAGAAGAGTTTATATGCATTAAATTTAGTTCTACAATGAACATATTAGGTAGACTATAAATATATAGTGTGTCCATAAAGTCATGGTGCACTTTTGACTGGTCACAGGAAAGCAACAAAAGACGATAGAAATGTGAAATCTGCATCAAATTAAAGGAAAACTCCCCCAGTTTCATACCTATTCAGTGTAGTTTGATGTGGGCTCACGCACAGATTTTTTAGGGCTCCTTAGGTAGCTATCCCGTATAGCCTCTACAGACTCGTCACTGACTGATGGTCTACCGGAACGGGGTTTCTCCACCAAACTGCTGGTTTCCTTCAACTGCTTATCCCACCAAGTAATGTTATTCCTATGTGGTGGCGCTTCGTTATAAATACTCTGATATTCACGTTGCACTTTGGTCACAGATTCGAATTTAGTGAGCCACAGAACACACTGAACTTTCCTCTGTACTGTCAACATCTCGACTGGCATGGCCGTGGGCTGCTCCACTGTATACACGGTGTTACATCATCATCTGTGCATGCGCACATGCTGCCACATCATCCTACAGAAACTGGGAGGGTTATCCTTTTATTTGGTGCAGATTTCACATTTCTGTCTTCTTTTGTTGCTTTTCTGTGACCGGTCAAAAGTGCACCATGACTTTACGGACACACTGTACACTGCTCACAAAAATTAGAGAATCAGAGAATATGCAGAAACTCCAGTACTTTCAACCTTTTGTATAATACATTTTCACCAATAAAATAAAAAATGTTGTTCATCTCATTTGCATAATTAAACAAGTTTCTTTAACTTGTCTTTTGCTTTTCTGCTGTTCTTGTTTAATAAAAAGAATCAAATTCTTCTTTTTTTTATTGCTTCATATTCATTTTGAAATATTCCCTAATTTTTGTGAGCAGTATATATATCTCACGGTTTCTCACTTTAAGTAATCTAATATTATATATATATATATATCTTACTGCTATCTAGAGGTAAAATTTAAATATAATCTGTTCATTTCTGTTTTAATACTTTTAAGTTAATATTTTTTATTTTTAAGACAATTATATATATTTTTTACCAAAATGGAGAAAAATAAAAATAAAATTTTAGGAAAAAATGTGAAGAAGCATCTTATTTTTGTAATAACCCATAAGTAAACATATGCATAAGAAAGGAGACTAGCCTGACCAGGCGGTGGCGCAGTGGATGGAGCGTCAGACTGGGATGCAGAGGACCCAGGTTCGAGACCTTGAGGTCGCCAGCTTGAGCGCGGGCTCATCTGGTTTGAGCAAAAGCTCTCCAGCTTGAGCCCAAGGTCGCTGGCTCCAGCAAGGGGTTACTCGGTCTGCTGAAGGCCCATGGTCAAGGCACCTATGAGAAGTCAATCGATGAACAACTAAGGTGTTGCAATGCGCAAAGAAAAACTAATGATTGATGCTTCTCATCTCTTCGTTCCTGTCTGTCTGTCTCTGTTAATCTCTCCCTCTGACTCTCTCTCTGTCTTTCTCTGAAAGAAAAAAAAAAAGAAAGAAAGGAGACTATAAGGGAAAACACCTGTAACTTCTCTAATAAGTATCTTTTTATTTAGTATCAGAAAGTAAATGGGTCGAGGTTTTTTTTTTTTAATTTTTGTTCTTTTGTTTGTTTATGTTTAAGAGGATTATGTTGGAAATATCTTAGTATCTAGAAATCTAAGGAAATATTCAAGAAAATAACACTCGCTTTCATTAAAAATGTTTAATGCTAATACTACTAGAAAGAGACTATATGGATTTTTATTCCTTATTCAGGCAATAGAGCCTAGATTTTCTCATTGTCTATGACTAGACAAGATCTGTTTCATTGGTTGAACTTGAAAAAAACCAGTCTCTATCAAGTGACAGCTAATTGGAAAAAGTAAATAAATTTACAGTATATAGTTAATTAACTAGTGTCTCAAATATAACACATCCAATGTGTAGTTTAGTATATTTTTTCTTTATCTGTTCTTTTTTCTGGTAAGTGCTATTTAAGTAACTTTATTCATCAATGACACAAACTATAAATTGTTATAAAGTCATTGTAATAATTTCTATTATCTTTTTTAATCTACCACAATGACATTAATATTTGTAAACATGGCCCCTTGACTCCATCTCTACTAGCTCAAATTTTCCCATTTCTTCTCCATAAGAACACAGCAATCTATCCAATAATTTTCTGTCTTATGTTCACAGCCTGTATAAATTCATCATCCAATCAAAACCAGAGGCAAATTTAACAGCAGGCATACCATGCATGCCCTGGGGCCCAACTTCTGAAGGACCCATCAAAACCCCAACTTTACACTTTTTTCTAATGACACCAAGTTTGAGTTCATCTGTGCAATTTTAACATTAATAGTACATAATCTTTTTTATTTATTTAAAATATAGTTAAAAAATATTTTTATTTTCCTTCTCTCTTTTATTTAAGAGGCCTAATATTTTTTTCTGTGTCTGGGGCCTCAACTGAACTTAATCCACATCTGATCCTAATTTATAAGATAAAACTCAATTATTATTGCATAACATTTATAATATTATATGTTATTTAATTTTATTCTGCTCTCAAACACTTCTTGCCTCATAGTTTTTTTTAATGTGTCATTGATTACTTGAAGTCATTCTTCTTTATATTTTGCACCCTGCTATGAGTCATACTGTTTATCTTAAATTATCTATTCCCATGTATATCTCTTTGACAAAGGACTTTTCGAGCCATTTCAGAATATAACCCATGTCTTATTTATCTTTCTTTGCCCACACTTAACACAAAACCTGCCTTAAAATGAATGGACAAAGTTTTTCTGAATGACAAATGCTTTCCTTCTCCAAATATTTTTAAAATAACTGCATGTAGTTTAATTTGTGTTTTTAATAAATGTTTTTAAGATAAACAGAACCAGTTAGGGTAAAGGAACAGGGATGGGCAGAGAAATTTAAAAGAATTGACCTATGTGATTGTGGAGGCCAGCAAGTCTATCCAAAATCTGCAAGGTAAGTTAGCAGGCTGGAGACCCATGGAAGAATTGTTGTTGAACAGTGAGTCTGAAAGCAGAATTCTTACAGAATACTTTTTTCCTCAGTGAATGTCAGTCTTATTCTTAATGTAATAAACTGTTTGAATAAAGCCCACCTACATTATAGGAGGTAATCAGATTTAATCAAAGACTCTTGATTTAAATGTTGAGGTCATATAAATTATATCTTCACAGCAAATCCAGAAATTTGACCAAATATCAATGTATCATAGTCTAGCTAAGTTGACATAGAATTAATTATCTCAATGGGTTAGAAAAAGGTACAAGTACAGAAAGCATAGACTAGCTCATAAAACAGACAAATTCTTTGTTTTACTTTCCCAGATTAAGTCACTGTCACAGAACATGGAAGCAAGAACATGTAATTCAGATAGATAAATGAATAATTCTGAGGCCTGGACATGGTTACATAAGCAATATAGAGCAGATAAACTATCATAGAATTGCAAAGAATGTTGTACAATTCAGACCAAGTGAATCTACAAGTTACCTTAATATAAAAACAAGTAGTTATATAGCATTTTACAATCTCTAAATCATTTATTGTAGACCAGTTTTTCAACCCTTGGTCTGTGGACTAGTCCGCCAGAAATTTTATGGGGGTCTGAGAGAGAGTTAATCACCCTGATGTTGTATGAAGATTATAGACCCAATGATCTTAGTCATGCTGAGAAAGATTTCTGCCTTAGTAGTCTTCTAAAATTCTCCTATTTTCACTGGTCCACGAGTATAAAAAGATTGAAAACAGTGGTGTAGATAGTGCTTTACTTAAAACTATTAAAAACAAAAGGTGCCAGGATTTATGAAAGCATTATGAGAAAGGGTTAGATATCATGAGATAATAGATAAAGAAACAAAGTTTTGCAAAGGATAATTTACTCAAGTTTATATGACTCCAAAATCCATTGAAATAACACCCAGATATGAATTAATGGGCTTTCTAATTATTCCTATTCCAGTTAGAGGTAAATGAACATTTATTGAAATGTTGAGAAACCTATCACTAAATTTTTACTGACAATTTATCAGAAGTTATAACATCCTACTACATATTTAGTAAACATTTGACATATTTTGAATAGTTTTAGGAAATTGTAATATTTGTCACTTTAAGAACATTTTCTCACATCAATCTTAGTTGATATATCACAAATAAACATTTGTTAACATAAAATAATATCTTCTCTCTTCCTGGAAGAGCTTGTAAGCTATAGTTTGCCATGCCATTATTGTTATCCTATAATTTTGTTAGAGAATGACAAAACAGGAGAACTGAGTAAAACAAACAAACAAAAAATGTTGGCAGTCAATAAAAATGGTGTTTTACATAATATAGATGTCATTCTTTTATAACAAATGGTTTAACGGCCTGGTCTCTCTATGTACATTTACCATGTGTTAATTTACAAATAAATACTATTACAATTACTTATATCCATGTATGTTTTTCTTATTACCATAAATAGCCTTGCAGAAAGAGTGTCCTAAATTAAATGCACATGGCTATTTATGTATATACCATTTGTGTGAATTCAAATAATCTATAATGGATTTTGGTTAATTATAATTTCAAGCTAATTAAGGTTTTATAGCAACAGTTATTTTTCTGGTGCAAATGTTGTTGCCTCAGCTCATTTCAAGATTCAATGATTTAGGAGTTTCTGTAAAAATTTGTTGCCTGGGAATAAAAGAGAATAATAGTGTTACTTATTTTTACATGATTTTATTTCAACTGGGTTTAGAATGGATTACAAAAATATACTTTATGTCAAAAATAAGCAAAAATAAAAACTTTAAGTCACTAAATAAGGATAAAAGGAAAATAAAATGTAAAATTAGCTGAAGTTAGTGAAGAATTTATCACATAAAATTTACTTTTTGTGATTTTTTCCAGGTGGTGGATAATTTTGATTTTTTCCAAAGCTTCATGTAGGAGAGACGATTCACACAGTGCTCACTCAATATGGGCAAATAGTTAGTAAGTAAAATTAACAAGAAGTAGTTATTTTTAATAATTCACTATTGATTTGCACACATACAAACGTAGGTTGAGCCTGACCAGGCGGTGGCACAGTGGATAGATAGAGCGTCGGACTGGGATGAGGAGGACCCAGGTTCGAGACCCCAAAGTTGCCAGCTTGAGTGCGGGCTCATCTGGTTTGAGCAAAGCTCACCAGCTTGGACCCAAGGTCACTGGTTTGAGCAAGGGGTTTCTCAGTCTGCTGAAGGCCCACGGTCAAAGCACATATGAGAAACCAATCAATGAACAACTAAGGTGTGGCAACGAAAAACTGATCATTGATGTTTCTCATCTCTCTCCGTTCTTGTCTGTCTATTCCTCACTCTGATTAAAAAACAAAACAAAACATGTAAAAAAACAAAAACAAAAACAAAACAAAACAAAAAAACATAGATTGAACTTATATAGAAAACAAGACTATGATATGATAAGCTTAAAAAAGAAACTATTTTAAAATAGAAATAAATTATCATATGATTAGAATTACTTTCCCTAATAGAATTAACCATGTTGCACTGCTATTTTTATTCCAGGATGGAACCAAAATATATTTCTTACAAAACAGTAAGCTATATATAGCTGATGCAAACTTAATCTATTCCTGGCCTGTTAGTGAAAAAAGTAAATGGTTTAAATCTTCCTTCTCTCAGTTTATATTTACAAGTCTTTCCTGGAGTCATTGAAAAAATGGATAGTGATCATTTATGATTTAGCAGAATTCAAATTCACTTGTTTTGCTCATTAACATTGAGAAGTTTCCTGTTGGAAATGAATGAACAAATATAATAAAGTATAAAAAGAGATTGAGCAATAACAAACTGAATATTTTGAGAAGACTGAAAGCATGAACCCTGAGCTGTGGGGTAAAGGATATGACATAAGAATTCTCCTCCAGGGATGAATTGTTGAGCTTCATTCATATGGTAAAGTATAATGAACATATCAGACCTTATTTTTTTCTCTATCAATTTAAACAAGATATTTTCAGATGTACATTTTTTAAAAATTAATTTTAGAGAAAGAGGAGAGAAAGAGAAAGGATGGAGGTGCAGCAAGCATCAACTTGTAGTAGCTTCTTGTGTGTGCCTTGCCTGTGCAAGCCTGGGGTTTCGAACCAGTGACCTCAGCATTCCAGATCGATGCTTTATCAACTGCACCACCACAGGTCTGGCCAGATGTACTTTAAAAATGTTTTAAATTGATAAGAGAGGGAGAGATCCATTTGTTGCTCCACTTATTTATGCATTTATTAGTTGATTTTTGTATGCACCCTGATTGGGATGGAACCTGCAATCTTGGCATAGCAGGACAATATTCCAGCCAACAGAGCTACCTGAACAGGGTTTTTGATGTACTTTTAAGGGAACCACATCTTCCCCCTACCCTCAATTAAAAGAAAAAGACAGGAAAGAAAAAGAAAAATTACAGAAAACAAGACTGTTGTATTCCTTACCAAATATTAGTATTTATTTCTTATAAAAACAATTAGATCATAGCCCTACATTTTCTTCAATATTTTACCATACTCTGAAGGCAATTATAATGAACTGATAAGGGAGACAGAGTACTGTAGACTTAATAAAACTAATTAACAATATATTTGGTAGATAAATAAAATGCTCTCTGAATTGTAAGTTATCTATGAAAGCTCAAAGTTATTTGGGACCTTAGTAAAATAGATGTATGAAAATTTGTGGGAGCCCACCAGCTCCTTAAGGAATAGCTTAGGAGGTGAGATGCCAAAGGTGAAGAAAGCATGAGGAGCTAGAGAAATATGATACAGGCTGCAATGCTTTATTCCTATCCTAGTGTCAAAGTATTAGATAGAGTGCTTAGGGACAATAGTACCATGGTGTCAATGTTACATCAGAGTAAGAGGTAGAGAGATGATGTCATGACTTTCATAGCAGTTGCTGAGTCAGATGGTCCCCAATATGCATAGAGGTTAGAGCTGAGTCAGGCATCCCTGAAAGGTATGAGAGCCAGATAGCCTCTGAGGTCCATGTTTGTTGACCAGAACCCACATCCTGTCTCACTAACATTTCCCCACAAAATTGAATTTGTATATTAAACATGTCAACAATGGAATATAAATGTAAATGTAATTGATAAATGTAAATGTGCAGTTATTTATAATGGTGGTTTTGTTTTAAATATAGCCAACTGAATAAAGGTTTTACTATAAGTTGATGAGTTTGTGCAGGGTTTGTAGATACTCTACTGTGGGATGAGTTAAAATACAGCCTGGTTTTACTAGTCAAGTTAAGTGTTTTCTTCCATAAGGAAAAGGGGACATTTATCTGTTACAAAATGCTTTGGGTTTAATATTTGTTTCAAGCTGACCTGTAACACCCTAATTTCTAATTCACCACCCCAGAACTGGCATGTTTCTCTAGTTTGCACCAAGTCAAAGGTTAGCCATGCTCTAAGCTTAAATGTATTTATCATTGGACATCTGGCAAAATGTGTACAGGGATCTGCAAGTTATGACACATTTCCCAAATGTGAAGTAACCCAAATTTTGGTGTAAGTCAAAACTTCTAGCCTGATGTCACTTACTTATCCTAACACAGTTGTAAAATAATAATCTAGAACATAAAAATACAACTAAGCAACAGAAAAAGAATATTGTGTATTCTTCTGCTGCACACAACTAAACTAGCTCAATCATGTAGTCTATAACTACAACTCTAATGACATAAGCTGAAACAATCACATTTCCAGTTTTTAAAGTTTTTATGAGTGAGTATCATAAACTCAAAATGTCATACATTGAGACTATCCTAAACCTGAGGACCCCCTACATATTGTTCTCTCCCATGTTCCTTACAAAACTTAAACTTTCCCAAATCTTGAGAAAAATTCATAAACTTTATTGAATACCCAAAGGAAATTTATCCAGTCCATTCACTTCATTTTCAAAATAAAAGACATCTTTTTATTTTTTTTCCAGGAAAGAGATCTACCTTAAGTGATTTTCTAAAGTGCTAGAGAAAATTAGCAAACAGCCTGAGAACTGCCACAAATGGAAACACCCAGGAATCTACCTGCTAGTCTATGGCGTACCCAAACTTGCTCTGGAACTCTCAAATTACAAGCAAGCCCTTGGAACAGCACTGATACACGTTTGCAAAGTTAAGGCTGAGTTTGGAGAAGACCTAATACCAATAAAAGTTTCGGGAACAACGTTTGTATACTTATTGATACTAGATGTTTCATTCACCCTGTTTAAATTCATTTTGAATTTCAAATCTGTGTTATATCTGTCTATCAATGAGTATGTGAGTGGGGATTTAAGGTTAATGAAAGACACAGAACTGTCTTCAGATGTATAAAAATATATTTAGAGTTCTATTTATTGTTTGTTTTGTTTTTTGTTTTTTTTTTGAAGAGACTAGTTTGCTTGTAGCTGTGGCTACTGATAAACAATACCAAAAGTTGCTAAACTGATCAATATTTCCTTCTTCTGTGAGTTTGGTTATTTAAGTTCGAGACTCAAAAATCATGAAGTACATGAGTATTCTTCAATTAAATATATAGTTTTGCATAAACTTTGTTATAAAAAGTATACATGTTCATACAATAATATAAAATATAGTCTAATTTACTGTATATTAACCTTAAATTAGTATTTCTAACTAGATGATTACCAACCGATACTTATTTTGTCTTAACAAACCAGTGAGAGGTAATACAAATTTGTAAACAACATCTATTCCTTATATAACTTCACCATTTTTCTTATTTCATATGTTTGGCAACTAACCCTCTAAAAATCTTAAAATGTTACAAATGGTAAAAATAATATTACCTTTACTTAATAATGCTTCATGATTTTCAAAGAACTTTAAATTATGTTCTTTTAAAAAATATTTGAAGTACATATACATAGAAAATATTAGTATGAATGTAACAAGATAGGGTTTTCAAGGTCCTGAAATTTTTTGTCATACATAGTTAGGAAAATTTAGATGATAAAAGATAAAATGCAATATACATTTAGATGAGTATATTTAATAGACTTTATTTAACATATTTAGCATATTAATAGACACTCTATTTTCTCCCTTTAAAACTTTCCTACTGTTGCTCAAAGCACAGTAACCACTGAAGGTTTGCAGGTTACTGTCTGCTGAGTAGCTCTTGGGTATGCTTTTCTTTCTATGATATGAGATGTAGGGTTAGTGTGGTAAACAAAACAATGTTTTTAGATGACCACCTTTTAATCCCCAAAGCCTTTGAATATATTATATGACAAAAATAACCTTGCAAATGTGTTGAAGACTTTTGGATGGAAAATTAACTTGAGTTATTAGGTGCAGTCTATTCACAAGGCCCATTATAACATGGAGCTCAAAGTGTCAGAGTGAAAGAGGTAAGAGATGAACGGACAAAAAGGTACATACTCTCAATGGAATAATGCACAGCTGTAAAAAAAAAAGGTAATTTTACATCTTGCAACAGCATGAATGGACCTGGTGATTGGTATGCTAAATTAAAAAATACCATATGGTCTCACTTATACGTGCAATTTAATGAACAAAATAAACTGATGGACAAAATTAAAACAGAGGCATGGGTACATAGAACAGACAGTTGTCAGAGGGGAGAGGCATTAAGGGACTGGATGAAAGAAGATGAAGCAATTAAAAACAAATATATATTATAAATAAATAAATTATATATATATAACAGGTAGACACAGACAACAGTGTGATAAAAACCAAAGAGAAAGGGAGTTGTTCAGGGAGTAGTTGCAAGTAGCAAAGGCAGAAAATGAGGACAGAGACTTTACTTGGAATATTAGGTGGATAATGAAGTGTATAGATAAAATTTATTGAGTTGTACTCTTTAAGTCTGTACCCCAGTAAAGTCAATTAAAAAGAATGCAAGAGATTAGAGATAATAAACAAAGGTGAGAAAGGAGAGACGACACTGAGTTTTTTGGCTTTGGCCATGGAGGAAGTCACCTGAAAGGATTGCAGGTGGCATCTGAAAGCTAGGAAGTGCAAGATAATATTCATTGCCGAAGCATCCAGAAGGAACACAACTCTGATGACACCTTGGACTTCTGCCCTCTAAGTCTGTAAGTAATTTGTGTTGTTTAAATACTACTTGTTATAATTTGGAATATGAGCAATAGGAAAATTATAGTCAGTTTTTTGGTTTTGAACCTCATTAGTGTTATTTTTTATAGCTTAAATTGTATTATTACATTAAATACTTCATAAACCAGTAAAATGTATATAGAAATAGAATGTCAGTTTTACACTTTGAATGGTCTTAATGAATACAAAGGAAGAAAAATATATTGAATTTAGGTGTGGACAGGGATCTTTAAATGTATGCAAAATTTATAATTAGGAACATTTCTGATTTCAGAATGTTTTAAAAATAATGTGAGAATTTATAATTCCACTAATTGAAAAAGAAAAAGAAGAAAAAAACCAATCATCCTGAAATTATCCATAGTGACGGGGTACCAAAATTAAAAAAGCAGGAATAAGAAACTGAGCAGAAATAGTCAATACTGTGAATAAAAATAGAACATGCTTAAGAATGGCAAGAAATGACTGGTTACTGAAAAACAAGTATTACATTTTTAAAGCAATTTTAACTGATTGTAAGATTTGTGTTGATTTTGTGTTGTAATTGCTGTTTAAATTTAAAAATTAGGTTATCTTTATGGAAATTATCATTTATTTTTTTGTATTCAGTACAAAATAAATTACCATAAGGCAAAAAAAAATTATCATAAGGCTTCCAAGAATGTAGAAATCATGACTAAAAATTGTCAATTCTAAGACAAAGGGACATTTTAAGATTATAAAATATTAACTAGATTAATATAAATTAGTAATAGAAAAATGATGCATCAGAACGGTTTTTACTCATTTTATTTGTGAGTGGATTAACTTTTTAAATAACTATAGTTGCTAAAATATTAATATGCTCATTAATTTTTGAATCTCCTACTAAGCATTATACTTAATTTAAGGAGTTTGTATATTAATACTGATATTCAAATTTATTTCAAAGACTTTTTTAAAATTTAGAATATTTCAAATATGTATCTATGTTAAGTTTTTAAAACAATGAGCTATAAATCCAAACATTATTGACTTAATTAGTAAGAAAAAATTGAGTTCACCATTTGTATTCAGAGCTTGCATGTAAGTAAAAGCAAATTGATTTTTCTCCATATATTTTATTTTTGTGACAGTTTTCTGTGGAAGAATTTTAGTAAGAAGAAAGGCTTTCAGCTTGTGTAAGTTTCTAAACTCTATTAAGTTTGTAGCCAATTTTACTTGATATAATTTGATAAGCCCAGAAAATGAATTTCTAATATATCTGGAATTTATAATGAAATCTTAAACAGAAAAGTCATTTCTTCAACTATGTATTGGTTTAAGTATTTAATTCCAATAAAGCATGTAGAAAATACTCATTTGAATAATAATTGCATTACAAAAACTAACTTTTGTTTTTTTGTTTCTCTCGGGTTTTTTTGCTTTGAGCTGTGGAATTTTTCTTTTTTGAAATATAATTACATTTGAATCCATTGTTTTTAGTGATGTTACATGGTAGGATGGAAAAAAACAATTGTTTTAAAAGTGGGTGCAGAGTGACGTCACGGAAATGGCGCCGTGAGCAGCGCGTCCGACAGATCTCCCCAAAATCACAACAAATTTATCAACTAGAAACAGAAAAATTTATCCTTGGAGCATTCCGGAGTTCCACACAAACTGAAAGCGAAAGGACTGTTATCACTTGAATCTGAGAGAGGAGAGTGTGGAGGAAGCTAACTACCGCAGGGACGTTCATTCAAGCCGCGGAGGGAGTGCGCCTGTGGTGAGTCGGCCCACACTCGGGAGCGGCGAGCAGCCACAGGCGCGCGCCCGGTCCGATTGCAGAGCGAGCACCACTAACGTTCCCAGCGGCCCGCGCACTGCGAGTGAGAGACCCCAGCCACCGGTGCCCGGAGCACTCCATTCACGCGCATGCCCTGAGCATACCACGCGCCCAGAGCGCCCTACTGGCCTGCACACCCAGGGTGCCCCATTATCCTGCACCCGGTGCGCCCCAGCCACCAGCGGCGGGGCGAGTGGGAGAGGCTCCAGGGTGGTCTTCCCTACTTCGGAGATTCTCTCCGTGGGCGGGGCACCTCACCCAGCCATTCAAGCTAACAATCAAGCGTTGGGGGAGGGGCGTGCAGGCAGCCTGAAGTACCTTCGGGAGCACAGCTGCGGACCCAATCACTGAAATTAGCTTAACCCATGAAATCTGCTCACCCACAAGGCTCTAATTGAAAAGATCTCTCTCAGTTCAGCGATCCAAGACAAGAGGCGTGATATTTTTTAGTGCCTCTCGCTAAAGGGGCGGGGGCAACTTCTGATTGATAGAGCCTCCATATTCAGGGATAAATGCTAACAAGAGGGACTTGGCAGATAATAAGATCTATACTACACTAGTTGCAAGCAGAGACTAGTGCCTCTTCTTCCCAGCAATAACAGGCTACAAAGTGTGGAAAGCCTGGGTTGAGTGGTCCAACTGAATGCTAGGTGCTGAACAGTCACCTTGACAACAATTGACTCCCACCCCCGCCTGATTACAATGAAGGCTCTGACTGCCAGAGCCTTTCCCAAAGCCTTGCACTGAGTGGGAATAGAGTGGGGATTTCCTAGCTCTTTGAGCCTCTTACTCCCCAGGCAGAAGCAGTTGCAGCCTTATAGCTGGATCACCAGGCTGCTAAATCAGGAAGGGGGGACTAGGAGAGAGACTTCAGGAAAGCAAACTTTCTCATCGTTGGACCCTGCAAACGCCAACAAGCCTTTACTTCCAGCAAGACTAAAGCCAATTATATGACATTACCATAGAATCCCATCAACTGCAAATCCCTACCTAAGTGTGACACAGGGGCAGAGCCTGGGGTACAGAGTCACCGACCAGGAAGAGGGAGAGAAAAGAAAAAGGAAGAAGTTAACCTCTCAAAATCAAGAAAAATCCACAGACTTTACAACTTGTTCCACTAATTTTTTTTTTTGTTGTTGTTGTTTGTTTCTTCTATCTTATTGCCTTTATTATTATTATTTGTATTTCCTCCACCTCGGTCCTTTTATTCTCTGCCCATCTTATGCTTCCCTTTTCTTGAACTACACTACCCATGAGTGTTACATTTTATTTCTTTTCTTCATCCTCACCCTCCTTTAAGGTTATACTCCAAAACACTTAACTCTCACTCTCTCCTCTTTTGTTTTTTTTTTTTGTTTTGCTTTATTTTGTTTTTTTCTCTTCCTTTTTTTTTCTTCCTTCGTTTTTCTCTTTTTCTTATTTTTTCCTTTCTATTCATTTTTTCTTTTCTCATTTTACTTTTCCTCCCATTTAATCCTCAATCACGAACAAATTAGTTAATTTGGGACTCAAGGGTTTTTTTTGGTTTTATTTTTCTTTTTCGCTTTTGTTTTTGTTTCTTTTTTGTTTGTTTGTTTATTTTTGTGGCATTTTGGGTACTTTTTACGTTGCTTTTTAACTAACTAGCATTCCTCCCAACCCAAGGTCTCCATTGTATTTAGTCTTCGCTCCACTTAATACAAAAGATTTTTACTTATTATTTTTATTTTTTTCTTCTCTATTATTCTTTTTTTTCTCTCCTTTTTTCTGGTTCCCTCTTATCTCTCTCATTAAATCCCTTAGTCAACCATCACTTACAAGCAAATCATCTTATGCTTGTTTAAGATTTTCTTCCTTTTTTTTTTTTTTTGCATTTAGTAGGTCCCTACTCCCTTTTTTTGTCCCTTGAACTCTTCACCCCAAATCGGGCCATCCATTATAGGCAGTTTTTGTCCCATTTAGCATAATATAATTCACAGGTCATCACGATATTTCCCTGAGGAGGGGAGAAGAGGGAAAGAGAAGAAAGAAAAAAGGGGGAAATAATAAATTATAACTGTTTTTTTTGTGGGGTGTTTTACCATTTTTCTTTTTACTTTTTACTCTTTATTAATTCTAATTAGTGCTATCAACAAGACCACCCTCAGATGCCAATAAGAAAGAGGAAATCAAATATTATGGATACAAAAGAAAGAGAGGTAACACAAATAGATGTGGAAAAATCTATGGAGAAAAGACTTAACATATTGGAAGGCTTGGAGCTAAATGACAGAGAATTTAAAATAGAAATCTTAAAAATACTCAGAGATATACAAGAAAACACAGAAAGGCAATTTAGGGAGATCAGAAAACAACTCAATGAACACAAAGAATATATTACCAGGGAAATTGAAACTATAAAAACAAATCAAACAGAAATGAAAAACTCAATGCACGAGCTGAAAAACGAGGTAACAAGCTTAGCTAACAGAACAGCCCAGATAGAAGATAGGATTGCTGAAATAGAAGACAAACAACTTGAGGCACAACAGAGAGAAGAAGAAAGAAACTCAAAAATAATAAAAAAAGACAAAGCCCTACAGGAATTGTCTGACTCCATCAGAAAGAATAACATAAGAATAATAGGTATATCAGAGGGAGAAGAGAAAGAAAATGGAATGGAGAATATACTCAAACAAATAATAGACAAGAACTTCCCAAGCCTGTGGAAAGAACTAAAGCCTCAAATTCAAGAAGCAAACAGAACACCGAGTTTTCTTAATCCCAACAAACCCACTCTAAGGCACATCATAATAAAGATGACACAAACCAATGACAAAGAAAAAATTCTCAAGGCAGCCAGGGAAAAGAAGAGTACAACATATAAAGGAAGGCCTATTAGATTATCATCAGATTTCTCAGCAGAAACTCTACAAGCTAGAAGAGAGTGGACCCCAATATTTAAAGCCCTGAAAGAGAGGAACTTTCAGCCAAGAATACTATACCCATCAAAGCTATCCTTCAAGTACGAAGGAGATATAAAAACATTCACAAATACAGAAAAGATGAGAGAATTTATCTGCAGAAAGCCCCCACTCCAGGAAATACTAAAGGGGGTTTTCCAACCAGATTCAAAGAACAAAAGAAAACAACACCACAAGTAACAGCTCCACCAAGAACACAATAAAACCAAACTTAAACTGTGACAACAAAGGAAAAAAAGGGGGGAGAGGATGGAGATTAACAGTAGCAAAGGACGATGAAGTGCAGAAATACTCATAAGATAGGGTACTACAATGAATATGGTAGGTACCCTTTTCATTACTTAATGGTAACCACCCTTGAAAAAACCACCACAAAAACACTTGACTTAAAAAAGGTAGCAACAGAGGAAAGAAGTATGGAATACAAACAAACAAAAACAAATGATAGAAAAACAAAAGAGAAGAATCAAACAAGATACAAAACTAACAGAAAGCAATGTATAAAATGGCAGTAGGGAACCCACAAGTGTCAATAATTACACTAAATGTAAATGGATTAAACTTACCAATAAAAAGACACAGAGTAGCAGAATGGATTAAAAAAGAAAATCCAACTATATGCTGCCTACAAGAAACACATCTAAGCAACAAGGATAAAAACAAATTCAAAGTGAAAGGCTGGAAAACAATACTCCAAGCAAACAACACCCAAAAAAAAGCAGGTGTAGCAATACTCATATCTAATAATGCTGACTACAAGACAGAAAAAGTACTCAGACACAAAAATGGTCATTTCATAATGATTAAGGGGAAGTTGAATCAAGAAGACATAACAATCCTTAATATATATGCACCAAACCAAGGAGCACCAAAATATATAAGACAGCTACTTATTGACCTTAAAACAAAAACTAACAAAAATACAATCATACTTGGAGACCTCAATACACTGCTGACGGCTCTAGATCAGTCATCCAAACAGAGAATCAATAAAGATATAGTGGCCTTAAATGAAATACTAGAACACCTGGATATGATAGACATCTACAGGACACTTCATCTCAAAGCGACAGAGTATACATTTTTCTCTACTGTACATGGAACATTCTCAAGAATTGATCATATGTTGGGCCACAAAGACAATATCAGCAAATTTAGAAAAATTGAAATTGTACCAAGCATATTTTCTGATCATAAAACCTTGAAACTAGAATTCAACTGCAAAAAAGAGGGGGAAAAACACACAAAAATGTGGAAACTAAACAACATACTTCTAAAAAATGAATGGGTCAAAGAAGAAATAAGTGCAGAGATCAAAAGATATATACAGACAAATGAAAATGAAAATACTACATATCTGAATCTCTGGGATGCAGCAAAAGCAGTAATAAGAGGAAAGTTCATATCACTTCAGGCCTATATGAACAAACAAGAGAGAGCCGAAGTAAACCACTTAACTTCACACCTTAAGGAACTAGAAAAAGAAGAACAAAGACAACCCAAAACCAGCCGAAGAAAGGAGATGATAAAAATCAGAGCAGAAATAAATGAAATAGAGAACAGAAAAACTATAGAAAAAATCAATAAAACAAGGAGCTGGTTCTTTGAAAAGATCAACAAAATTGACAAACCCTTGGCAAGACTCACCAAGGAAAAAAGGCACAGGACTCAAATAAATAAAATCCAAAATGAAAGAGGAGAGATCACCACAGACATCATAGATATACAAAGAATTATTGTAGAATACTATGAAAAATTATATGCCACCAAATACAACAATCTAGAAGAAATGGATAAATTCCTAGAACAATACAACCTTCCTAGACTGAGTCATGAAGAAGCAGAAAGCCTAAACAGACCAATCAGCAGGGAGGAAATAGAAAAAACTATTAAAAACCTCCCCAAAAATAAAAGTCCAGGCCCAGACGGTTATACTAGTGAATTCTATCAAACATTCAAAGAAGACTTGGTTCCTATTCTACTCAAAGTCTTCCAAAAAATTGAAGAAGAAGCAATACTTCCAAACACATTTTATGAGGCCAATATAACCCTCATACCAAAACCTGGCAAGGATGGCACAAAGAAAGAAAACTACAGACCAATATCTCTAATGAATACAGATGCTAAAATACTAAACAAAATACTGGCAAATCTAATACAACAACATATTAAAAAAATAATACATCATGATCAAGTGGGATTCATCCCAGAATCTCAAGGATGGTTCCACAAACGTAAAACGGTTAACGTAATACACCATATCAACAAAACAAAGAACAAAAACCACATGATCTTATCAATAGATGCAGAAAAGACTTTTGATAAAACACAACACAATTTTATGTTTAAGACTCTCAACAAAATGGGTATAGAAGGAAAATATCTCAACATGATAAAGGCCATATATGAGAAACCATCAGCCAACATCATATTAAATGGCATAAAACTGAAGACTTTCTACCTTAAATCAGGAACAAGACAGGGTTGTCCACTCTCTCCACTCTTATTTAATGTGGTGCTAGAAGTTCTGGCCAGAGCAATCAGACAAGACAAAGAAATAAAAGGCATCCATATTGGAAAAGAAGAAGTAAAGCTATCACTTTTTGCTGATGATATGATCCTATACATCGAAAACCCGAAGGACTCCACAAAAAGATTATTAGAAACAATAAACCAATACAGTAAGGTCGCAGGATACAAAATTAAGATACAAAAGTCCATAGCCTTTCTATATGCCAACAATGAAATATTAGAAAATGAACTCAAAAAAATAATCCCTTTCACGATTGCAACAAAAAAAATAAAATACCTAGAAATAAACATAACAAAGAATGTAAAGGACCTATATAACGAAAACTACAAGGCATTATTAAGAGAAATAGAAAAAGACACAATGAGATGGAAAAATATTCTTTGTTCTTGGATAGGAAGAATAAATATAATTAAAATGGCCATATTACCCAAAGCAATATATAAATTTAATGCAATTCCCATCAAAATCCCTATGAGATTTTTTAAAGAAATGGAACAAAAAATCATCAGATTTATATGGAACTATAAAAAACCCCGAATAGCCAAAACAATCCTAAGGAAAAAGAATGAAGCTGGGGGCATTACAATACCTGACTTTAAACTATATTATAGGGCCACGATAATCAAAACAGCATGGTATTGGCAGAAAAATAGACACTCAGACCAATGGAACAGAATAGAAAGCCCAGAAATAAAACCAAATATATATGGTCAAATAATCTTTGATAAAGGGGCCAACAACACACAATGGAGAAAAGAAAGCCTCTTCAACAAATGGTGTTGGGAAAACTGGAAAGCCACATGCAAAAGAATAAAACTCGACTACAGCCTGTCCCCGTGTACTAAAATTAATTCAAAATGGATCAAAGACCTAAATATAAGACCTGAAACAATAAAGTACATAGAAGAAGACATAGGTACTAAAATCATGGACCTGGGTTTTAAAGAACATTTTATGAACTTGACTCCAATGGCAAGAGAAGTGAAGGCAAAGATAAATGAATAGGACTACATTAGAATAAAAAGTTTTTGCTCAGCAAGAGAAACTGATATCAAAATAAACAGAGAGCCAACTAAATGGGAAATGATATTTTCAAACAACAGCTCAGATAAGGGCCTAATATCCAAAATATACAAAGAACTCATAAAACTCAACAACAAACAAACAAACAATCCAATAAAAAAATGGGAAGAGGACATGAACAGACACTTCTCCCAGGAAGAGATACAAATGGCCAACAGATATATGAAAAGATGCTCAGCTTCATTAGTTATTAGAGAAATGCAAATCAAAACTACAATGAGATACCACCTCACCCCTGTTAGATTAGCTATTATCAACAAGACGGGTAATAGCAAATGTTGGAGAGGCTGCAGAGAAAAGGGAACTCTCATTCACTTTTGGTGGGACTGTAAAGTAGTACAACCATTATGGAGGAAAGTATGGTGGTTCCTCACAAAACTGCAAATAGAACTACCTTATGACCCAGCAATCCCTCTACTGGGTATATACCCCAAAACCTCAGAAACATTGATACGTAAAGACACATGTAGCCCCATGTTCATTGCAGCACTGTTCACAGTGGCCAAGACATGGAAACAACCAAAAAGCCCTTCAATAGAAGACTGGATAAAAAAGATGTGGCACATATACACTATGGAATACTACTCAGCCATAAGAAATGATGACATCAGATCATTTACAGCAAAATGGTGGAATCTTGATAACATTATACAGAGTGAAATAAGTAAATCAGAAAAAAAACAAGAACTACATGATTCCATACATTGGTGGAACATAAAAACGAGACTAAGAGACATGGACAAGAGTGTGGTGGTTACCAGGGGTGGGGGGAGGGAGGACATGGGAGGGTGGGGGGGAGAGAGTTAGGGGGAGGGGGAGGGGCACAGAGAACTAGATAGAGGGTGGCGGAGGACAATCTGACTTTGGGCGAGGGGTATGCAACATAATTTAATGACAAAATAACCTAGACATATTTTCTTTGAATATATGTACCCTGATTTATTAATGTCATCCCATTACCATTAATAAAAATTTATTTAAAAAAAGTGGGTGCAAAAGCCTAATAACTATTGAAAATAGAAATAAAAATCATCTTCTTCCCTAGAACATCAGTCTGCTGAATTTTAACCATCAAATTTCTCCTGTGAAGGTAGACAACTTTCTAAAAACTGGGAGCATTTAATAAACTAGTTTGTTATTTCTGCCTTCATTATGAACAACCGTTGTACTCATCCACTGCTGCTGCTTTTTCAGACACCTTTGTCTTCCTGAGGCAGGGCTCTCTCTAATTTGTTTCTTTTATTTTCATGGCTTTTAGATCTTAATGTGTCCAGGGGATCACCCTGATGGACAGCTCTCAGAGGGTCTGTTGAAGTTGCTGGTCACAAAGGCTAGCAAACTGTCATTCAACATTTAATTGTCATTACTAAATTCAAAAAAGTCCTCATTTCTATTAGCTTAGCTGGAGAGCAGGTTGTCTTTCTATAGTGCTTGAGTTTTTACTCTCAGTGGCTTTATCTTTAGTATAGCTGAAATGTATTTTAACCAAGATAATTTTGATAAAGATTTTGTTTTAAAATGTTTTCTCACATGCCCTGGCCAGTTTGCTCAGTGGTAGAGCATTAGCCCCATGTGTGAAAATCCTAGGTTCTATTCCTAGTAAGGGCATACAGAAGAAGTGACCATCTGCTTCTCCACCTCTGCTCCTTCTCTCTTCTCTTCCTGCAGTCATGACTCCATTGGAGCAAGTTTGTCCTAGGCACTGAGGATTGGCTCCATGGCATCTGCCTCAGTCTCTAAAAAAATAGCTCCATTTCTGAGCAATGGAGGAAGGGCCTCAGGTGGGCAGAGAATCAACCCCTAGTGGGTTTGTCGAGTGGATACAATTGGGACGCATGTGGGAGTCTCTCTGCCTTCTCTCCTCTCATTAAAATTAAAAATAAATAAAATTTCCTCCCCAAAGTTTACATGTTAATTAAACTAAAATATAACAAACAATTAGCAAGTTTATTAGAAAATTCAGTACCATTATAAGAATAGTTGGTTCACACTACAATTCTTTATTAAATTGTTCTTTGACATTTTCCCCAATTACAGAATATGCCTAGGGATAAAAAAGAATATAAGAAAATAATGATTTCTTCAGATAAAATATTATATAAACATTCACAAATCTATGAATAGAATGATTAATTAAACTATTTTTTCAAAAATTGCTTTATAAAAATAAATATAATTTTGGGTGATCAGCAAAATTATAAATTGCATTAATGGATCTCAGTTATATATTAGTTATCTTTTTGATATCGTCAATGGGTGAACCAAAATATACTGAGTATTAGAAGTTCAGGTAAACTTTGATATCAAAATCATAGCACTTCCACATGTTACAAATGCAAAAAAAGTAGATTGCTTTTCCTTTGATAATTATGATATTGTTTATTTACCCATGGGATAATACCTTATAATTGCTAATATGTGACTTTTCTGATAAATGTTCCTGTAGCATTAGACAGACCTGGAAGTCCAAATAAATTATTTAATTCAAAGATGTGAGGACCCTCATTTGAGAAGACAAAATGTGAGCTCTGGTTCTCATGAAAAATTGCAAAGAGTACTAGTTCCCCTATTCTGGGGAGCCAGCCAGGTGCCAGCTCCCCTGCATATTTGGGCTAGTTTAGCCTTGGTTCTCAGGCTCTTCTAGGTCAGGTGTTGGAAGACTGACTTGTAGGGCATGAGCTAGATAATAACACAGCAAGTTTACATCACCACACTGATGTAATGGTTGATGAGATATTGTCCCCACTCCGCTACTGTCCTTAAGTCATATTTCTACCTGTGCTGGCACTACTAGAAAAAATAAGACTAGAGACATCTGAATTAAGACAACAGAAGACACCAGAATCCAAAAGACTTAAACCGTAAGATTAAAAAAACTGGGGGGGGGGAGCATTGAAAAGAGATAAGTCAACAATAAAACATTAAAAAAATGTACCACCTTACCCTCAGCTAATCATGCTTTTCTTCACCTTGGAGATCTAGCTGCCAAAATCATTCCTCACAGAGCAGGTGTGCTCTGACAAAAGAATATTAACCAAATGTTTATTTTTTCCTGACCAGTTGGCTTTGTGGTAGAGTACCGGCCCATGTGTGGATATCCTGTGTTTGATTCCAGTCAAGGCACTCAGGAAAAGTGTTCATATGCTTCTCCATCAAGCTTCTTACTTCTCCCTTTTTCTCTCTTTTACTCCTGCAGCCATGGCTCCATTGGAGTAAATTGGCCCCAGGCACTGAGAATGTTTCCATGGCATCTGCCTCGGGCGCTAAGAAGAGCTCAGTTGCTGAGCAACATAGCTAAGCCCCCGCTGGGCAGAGTATCGCTCTCTAGTGGGTTTACCAGGTGGATTCTAGGTGGGGGCTCATGCAGGAGTTTCTCTCTGCCTCCCTTCCTGAATAAAAAATATGCTTATTTTGTGCAAGACACATTCCACTGTTTGGGGTAATCCAGAAACAAGCAAAGGCTCTGGTTTGGAAGAGGTGTTTGTTTGTTTGATTGTTTTACTCTAAATGAAACATTATTTACTTTCTTTCCTAAAATAGATTTCACCTATGGCACAAGCTTTTAATAAGTATCTATGCAAATGTAGTAGAGCAATATGTATACATGCATAAAGTAAACAGAACAAATAGTCTTTAATTGGTAAAAATTAAAATTCCACAAACACATTTTAATAACATGATTATTGGCTACATATCTTTTTCTGTGAATTATTTTCTGTAATTCTCTGCAATTTCAATTTATAGTTATTTCACTTTAGAAATTATTGATTGGAGAATAAGTACATACTATAAATATATAATAAGCTATATATGCAGTGAATGTAAGATGAAAAAGACAAGTCTGTACCCTAACAAAATTACACTTGGGAAGCAAAAGAAAGTATAAAACATCTAACATTTTATTATGTACTTGATGCTATAAAGTCTGTAGAAATCATCACTGTTGTTACCAAACTTAATGTTCATTACAGTCTTGTAAGTAAAATTTCAGAATTGTTAAATGATTTTCCTGCAGTCATATACATAGTAGATTCTGTTGTGGTTTGATGAAGGAACAGAGATACAGATCATGCTTAGTTGATTTCCAATATTTCTCATTTTTGCTCATAAGTAGTTCTTACCCTTCTGGTTATAACAATAAAATATATATAAATATAAATGTATATATATGTACACATATAAATATATTTATATATATACATATATATACACCATATAATGAGTCTCAAATGTTTTTAATTACATTTTAATATTTATATAATGTTAAAATACTATATAAATAGCCCATTATGATGAGTATGTTATTAATAATAAAGGTAGTTATATTTATTTGAAATTTATCCTATATAAACAAGTTATTTTCTATTTAGTTATTCAGAAATTATTTGATGCTCATTTGTATCTGTGAATATTTGCAATAGTTCTACTGCCCCCAAATCTCATGAAAATATTAGAACTTTCTGCCTATATTCTGATAGAATTATAAAATCAAGGTAGAGCTAATGCAAAGCTTTTATACCATGTTTCTAAAAATAATAGTTAATAGTAATAATAATATATCTTTGTTAAAACGAAAATATTTGTGCTAAAATAAACTTGTAATATTATGAGATAAAAGATTTGAACTGCTGTGCTCTCCCGGAGCTGCATTTTGCTAAAATGCATATGGATTTTCAAGAAGAACATGTAAAAAATAATGTGCTCTTTGAATTTATACTACATAATATTTTCTCCCATGATACATCAAAAAAGACCTAAATTTATTTGAATATGTTTTGGAAAATATTTCTTTATACATTAATATGACATCACTTGATACCTAATTGATCCAACAAGGGAAAATATTTGGGAAATAACTGCAATAATCCAAGGAGAGTTTTCGTAGTTATTGCTATAAGAAATGAGCAAGAAGCATAAGACAGTGACAGACTAAAATATAAGTTAAGGAGGCAATTGATAATAGCCTGAAATATATATAAATATAAAAATGCCT
The DNA here is from genome assembly GCF_036850765.1 of Saccopteryx bilineata. Taxonomy (NCBI): domain Eukaryota; kingdom Metazoa; phylum Chordata; class Mammalia; order Chiroptera; family Emballonuridae; genus Saccopteryx; species Saccopteryx bilineata. The sequence continues at coordinate 67,275,345 of NC_089495.1, read as the reverse complement.
CATTAATTGACAGCTTGTATGCTCTTCACTGCTGTTTGTATATATTTTTCTCCATGGATTGGCTTATTTAATGATTATCCCATAATTCCACTTACAGATAAAATCTTTATGGTAAAAGATTCAATAATACTTTACTTGAAAGCTAATAAGAATCAGGCAGAATTGGCCCTGGCCGGTTGGCTCAGTGGTAGAGCGTCGGCCTGGCGTGCAGAAGTCCCGGGTTTGATTCCCGGCCAGGGCACACAAGAGAAGCTCCCATCTGCTTCTCCACCCCTCCCCCTCTCCTTCCTCTTTGTCTCTCTCTTCCCTTCCTGAAGCCGAGGCTCCATTGGAGCAAAGATGGCCTGGGCGCTGGGGATGGCTCCTTGGCCTCTGCCCCAGGCGCTATAGTGGCTCTGGTCGCAACAGAGCGACGCCCCAGAGGGGCAGAGCATCCCCCCCTGGTGGGCAGATTGTTGCCCCCTGGTGGGCGGGCCGGGTGGATCCCAGTCGAGCGCATGAGGGAGTCTGTCTGACCGTCTCTCCCCATTTCCAGCTTCAGAAAAATACAAAAAAAAAAAAAAAAGAATTAGGCAGAATTATTAGCAGAGCCTAGGTTCAGGCCCATGTTCTTAAAACCTGCACTACTTAGAAGCTCATCTGATTTCTCTTAAAGTTAACATATGTATGGCTAACCAGCTTTTTTCAACTAAAGCATAGAAAAGAATGTACATAAGGAGGACAATAAGAAATCATGTAAACCATGGTCCTTTGGCTTGGTGGCAGAGTGTCCACCCTGTGTGTGGATGTCCTGGGTTTGATTCAGGGTCAGGGAACACAGGAGAAGCAACCATCTGCTCCTCCATCCCTCCTCCTCCCCTTTCTCTCTGCCTCTCTCATTCTCTCCTGCAGCCTTGGCTCTACTAGTTATAGTGCATCACCCCAGGTGCTGAAGATTGCTCCTGTGGAATGGAGCCTACCTCAGGCACTAAAAATATCTCATTTGCCAACATGGCCTCAGACAGGGGTGGCTGGATAAATTATGTTCAGGGCACATGTAGGATTCGGCCTCTCTACCTCCCAAAATTAAAAAAAAAAAGAAAGAAATCATATAAAAAACAAAATGACTTGATAAATTAAGCCCAGACTTAAGAGGATAAGAACCTGTTAATTTTAACATGAAAATAAAGACTCAGAATTTTTATAAAACTATATAAGAAAACCAGATTAATTTAGAGTGAAACAAAGCATAAATTAGTCTTTTTACTTGTTGCAGCCAAATTTTTCTAAAAAGTTAGAAATAAGGATTTGGACATTAAGGTCAAACCTCCATTTTTTTCTTTGAAGAAAAGGTTGGGGCTAGATTAGATGATGACCATAAAGTAAACATTATCCACTTTAGAAATATCAATGCATTCTCAATGCCTAGTTTTGGATGTCTATTTTTGCCCACTCTATAAGTTTTAATTTAACAGACCTCTTTGCCCAAGATATATTGCCATTTTTGTCTTCCTAAAGGCTGGCTAGATTTGAGCAGTTCTGTTCATTTATTTATAATTTTAGAATGTTGAAAACCAAAGGTAGGAAATTTATAAATTGCTTGGATTTTAGCAAAATACGACTTTGCCAGGAGAGCTGAATTTTGGTAATGATACTTCTGAAAGAGAGTTCTGATAACTATCACAATTTGCACTGCTCTGCAGGGCCACTCTTCCAATGTACAAAGGTACTTTTAAAAATCTGGATCTCTTTGGAATCTTGAATCAATTTTATCACTTTAATTGTCTATCCTTGTGCTTATAATGCACTGATTAATTATAATAACTTTATATTAATTTTAAATTAATTATAAGTTAATTAAAAATTCTTATGAATTGTTTTCAAAATGATTTTAGTTGTTTCCCTACCTTTTCTGTCCATATAAATTCTATTATAAGTTTTTGCATTTTCTTTCTCATATACATACAAATTGTACATAAGTGTTATATATATTTGTGTGTGTGTGTGTATCCACATACAGGGATAGACAAAAGTAGGTTTACAGTTGTGAGTACATAAAACATGGAGTTTGTTCTTATATTATTATTTATTTTTATAGTATACATTTTTCCACACAAAGAACACTAAACCTACTTTTCTCACCCCATATTAGCTTTTTTTTTTATCAATTGAGGTATTCTCTACTACAGTGAGATATTTTTGCTTCAAATCTTTCCTTATCATTTTATGCAGGTAAATTTCACTATGCTTCTCTTTTAGGCTCTCATGGGTAATATTTTAGGTACTTCAAGTGTTAACCTTAAAAACAAACTGATGTGCCCTGGCCGGTTGGCTCAGCAGTAGAGCGTCGGCCTAGCGTGCGGAGGACCCGGGTTCGATTCCCGGCCAGGGCACACAGGAGAAGTGCCCATTTGCTTCTCCACCCCTCCGCCGCGCTTTCCTCTCTGTCGCTCTCTTCCCCTCCCGCAGCCAAGGCTCCATTGGAGCAAAGATGGCCCGGGCGCTGGGGATGGCTCCTTGGCCTCTGCCCCAGGCGCTAGAGTGGCTCTGGTCGCAACATGGCGACGCCCAGGATGGGCAGAGCATCGCCCCCTGGTGGGCAGAGTGTCGCCCCTGGTGGGCGTGCCGGGTGGATCCCGGTCGGGCGCATGCGGGAGTCTGTCTGACTGTCTCTCCCTGTTTCCAGCTTCAGAAAAATGCAAAAAAAAAAAAAAAAAATGCAAAAAAAAAAAAAAACTGATGTAATTTACCAACACACAATATAGATGATGAAATTATTTTCACTAAAATAGCTTTCAGAACCCTTTCAACATTTACTTATGTGATAAAAGATATTATATATACATAATACCTCAAACAATTAAAAGTTTGCAGTATAAGAAATAATAATCTCATCTTAAAACACTGTGATGTTTGATATAAATATAGGATTATTGAAAGTCTTTATGTATTAGCTTAAAACTTTTTGCCTGACCAGGCAGTGGCACAGTGGATAGAGTGTCGGACTGGGATGCATAAGACTCAGAATTGAAACCCCAAGGTTGCCCACTTGAGCGTGGGCTCACCTGGTTTGAACACAGTTTACCAGCTTGAACTCAAGGTCACAGGCTTGAGCATGGGGTCACTCAGTCTGCTGTAGCCCCTGGGTCAGGGCAAATATGAGAAAGCAATCAATGAGCAGCTAAGGTGTCACACAAAGAATTGATGCTTCTCATCTCTCCCTTTCTATTTGTCCCTCTCTCTGTCTCTGTCACAAAAAACAAAACACACAAAAAAAATGCAATATAATATAACTAATATATCTGGAATCAAAGTCTGTTTAAATACTTTGCAGGCAAAATTACTTCAGTCATTGAATTGAAGCACTTATGAAAACTTGACTTTGAAGTTATTAATTTTCATAATTTGTGTTATTTTTGTTTTAATGTAATAATTTTTACTGTTCTCAAAGTATAATTATATAAGCACTTTATCTCTCAAAATATTAAACTGTATCAAATTGGAAAATTATAACAAATTAAATAGTGCAAAAATAGAAATAATTTATTAGTTCTCATGTATATGTCAAGTATTCAGGTCAGTAAATAGGACACATTCAACATGCTGATGACCTTTTTGTGCTTCCTTCCTGGCTCTCAATTCCCAAAGAAAATCTCTATTCTCCTTAACACATAGATTAGTTTTACCCAATTTTCTATATTACAAAAATGAAATCATACATTTTGCATTCTTCAGTTGTAAATGTTTCCCACAATATTATATTTATAGATATATTCACATTATTTTATATAGTTGTTGATCATTCATTGTAATAGCTGTATATTAATCCATTATGCAAACATAACACAGATTGCTTATCATTGTAATGATGGTTATTTAGAGCTATTAGGAATAGTACTGATAAAATTATAATATAATTGTTTGGGAGAAAAGATGTGTTCATATTGGAAGGGTATATATTCTTAGGAGTAGAATGCTAGGCCACAGAATATGCCCATTTCCCATGTTAGTACATGTAGCAAAACATTCTGCAAAAGCAAATGTACCAATTCACATTCCCAATACTATGTATAAAAGTATTGCTAGTTCCACACTTATCATAACTGACTGTATCTAATATTTTTCATTCATTATTTGGTATTTGATGATAAAATATTTGGTTTTAATTTGCATTTTGATAATGGTAAATGTTATTGCCCAACTTTTCAAATCTTATTTGTTATGTAGATACAATTATTGTGAAGTGTTCTAATTTTCTGATAGTTGTCTGTTTTTAATATTAGGGTTGATAGTATCTGATATTATTAAAATATATTTTGTTTATAACAAAATTGTACACATCTATGGAAATTTTTGGCAACTCTATGTTGCAAAATCATGTTTGATATATAAAAAAATATATTGCAAACTGCTGGTGAATAAGATTTATCTTTTATTATGATATAATTTAGACTGTAAGGGTGATGAAAACTAAAAATAAATACATAGCAATATATTTCATGTTACTGAAACTCTTTTGGCTCTCTGAGATTAAATGGATCTGTTGATGATTTATAAAATATTCTACTTTGTTGCAAATAAAATAAACTCAGGTTGATTTCTTAAAAAGTAATTCAATTTGTAATTTATCCTTACTTGCAACATTTATATTGAATCTCCATGCACATAATAAATGTATATTGGTTTAAATCAGGCATGAATTATCATTTTAATTAACTTTTTAAAGCAGCTTTTAGTTCACAGAAAAATTGAGAAGTACAGAGTCCCACACATATTCTTTGACCAAACACATGTACAACCTCTTCCATTTTAAAAACCCCCAACTAAAATGGTGCCTTTGTTACAGTTGATCAACCTTTTATTGACACATCATTGTCACTCAACACCCGAAGCCCCCAGTATACATTAGTTTCACACTTGGTGTTGTACGTTCTGAGGTATGGATGAATGTATAAGGATGTATCTCTATCATGACAATGTTATACAGAGTATTATCCCTGCCCTAAAATGCTTTTTGTCTTTTTGTTGCTAGTCCACTTAAAATATTTAAAGATAATCTTTAGTAAACTATCTACACTGACCCAATCTGTACTTCATAACACATATATTTAATCACCTTATATATAATTGAGTATGAGTTCAACTGATACATAACATAAATAAATCAATTAAAATTAAGCAAAAAACCCAAACAAAGCAACTCATAAACGCAGACAACAGTATGGTGACTACCAGAGGGAAAGGATGTTGGGGAAGGTAGAAAAGGATATAGGGAGAATAAACGGTGATGAAAAGAGTCATAACTTGCGGTGTGGACACACCAGTACCATTGAAAGATGATATCGTATATAATTGTATATAATTGAAACCTATATGTATTTATTAACCAATGTCACCTCAATAAATTCAATAAGAAGATAGGACTTTGTATAATATATACAAGTGTTATGTGAGTGTATTATGGTATATGAAGATATAGTAGTTAATATTAAAATTTTAAATTACCTTCTAAAAAAATCCTTTGCTTTTGGAATGTAATAAATTAATAAACATATTATATTTATGTAGAAAGTATTCATTTGCAATATAATAATTTCAAAACAGGAAATTATAAAATATACTTGTCAAGTGTACAACTGTATAATCTCTACACTGTACTGTATGTTTATTACCCAAAGTCTAGTCTTCTCTGTCACTACTTATCCCCCTTTTACCCTCTTCTATCTCTTTCCACCCCTCTTTTCCTCTGGTAATTACCATACTGCTGTCTGTATCTATGAGAAACTTGCATAATTGTATTAACTAATGCCCCCCATCAAATTCAATAAAAATAAAAAGTATACCTGTGCAATGTGAATTTGTGGGGGTTTTTAGTTACTTATATTATAACTGGAAGTTTATATACGTTATGACCATCTTCACCCATTTTCTCTAGCCTCCCACCTCTGATTTCTCTGGCAATCACCAATCTTTTCTCTGTTTCTGTGAGTTTAGAGCTATTTTAATGAGTGTAAGTGCAGGCTGGAAGTAGCATCAATGGTGAGTTACAGACACTTTCTTGGGAGAATAGTAACAGCTTTGGGATTCCTAAAGTTTTTTAATTGAGTACTATAACAGTATTAATTATTGCTCTAATTGAAAGGGTCTCCAATATTATTTCTTGCACTCACAACCATATACCTAGAGAACATCATAGCTGATCAGGGGAAATAAAATCAAATATGTTGTAGAGAAAACTTAGTGTTTGCATAGATAAGTTAGTTTGCCCAGATATATTTAGACATGGTACCTTGTAATGAAAAGTGGTGTGGGTGTGTAAATGATTACAAAATTACAGAATTATAAAAAATATGTCAATTTGATAAAATCTATAGTTTCAGAAATGAATAAAAGGTCCTAGGTTCCATGATTTTTATTTACACTATGATGATGCTAGAAACAGTTTTTCCCTCCCAAAAGGTTTAAAAGTTTCTGAGTAAACAGATTAATATAGCTATATCTATCTATCTATATCAGAGGTCCCCAACTCCCAGGCCGCGGACTGGTACCAGTCCGTGGGCCATTTGGTACCGGTCCACAGAGAAAGAATAAATAACTTACATTATTTCTGTTTTATTTATATTTAAGTCTGAAAGATATTTTATTTTTATTTTTATTTATTTATTTTGTAATTATTTATTTTTTTAATTTTTTTTTAAATTTTATTTATTCATTTTAGAGAGGAGACAGAGAGGGACAGAGAGAGACAGAGAGAGACAGAGAAAGAGAGGAGAGAGACAGGGGGGAGGAGCTGGAAGCATCAACTCCCATATGTACCTTGACCAGGCAAGCCCAGGGTTTCGAACCAGCGACCTCAGCATTTCCAGGTCGATGCTTTATCCACTGCGCTACCACAGGTCAGGCCAGATGTTTTATTTTTTTAAAAATGACCAGATTCTCTCTGTTACATCAGTCTAAGACTCACTCTTGACGCTTGTCTCGGTCACGTGATACATTTATCCGTTCCACTCTAAAGGCCAGTCCGTGAAAATATTTTCTGACATTAAACCGGTCCGTGGCCCCAAAAAGGCTGGGGACCACTGATCTATATAATATACATAAATATAGGTCTATATCTAAGTCTGAATCTACATCTATGTTGTCTATTTCCACCTTCTCTTCTTTGGCAATCAGCAGCTTGTTCTTTACATGTATGGATCTGTTTGTGTTTTGTTTATTCATTTATTGAGATTTTATTCTAAATATATGTGAGATTGTGTGGTATTTGTCATTCTCTGATTTATTTCACTTAGCATAATACCATATAGGTTCATCCGTGTTGTCACAAATGATAGATTTCATTTTGTTATCGCTAAATGATGTTTTTTTGTGTTTATATGTGTGTGTGTGTATATAAATATATATATACTTTTCTTTATCTATATTCATCCATTGATTGTTATCTATGTTGATTCTATGTCTTACTTATTACTAGTAATACTTCAGTAAACATAGGAGTGTAAATATCTTTTCAAATTAATTTGTTTTTCCTTTGGATAAATACCCACAAATAGAATTGTTGGGTTGAATGGTAACTCTATTTTTCTTATTTGTTTATTGGTTTTTGGAGAATCTTTATGTTGTTTTCTATAGTGGCTGCACCAATTTACATTCCACCAACAGTATCTGAGAGATTTATTTTCTCCACATACTCTCCAACACTTGTTATTTATTGATTTGTTGATGACAGCCATTCTGACAGGTGCAAGGTGACAGATATTTTGTTGTGTTAATTTCCATTTCTTTGATGATTAGTGATGTTGAGCATCTCTTCAGATGTCTGTTTCTTATTCATTTGTCCTTTCAGAGTAATAATTATTCATGATCTCTACCGATTTTTAAATGTTATTTTTTTTCTTTTTTGGTGTTAAGTTGTATAAATTCCTTATATATTTTGGATATTTACCCCTTATCTGACATATCATTGGTGAATATCTTCTTCCATTCAGTAGGTTACTTTTTTGTTTTCTTGATAGTTTCCTTCACTGTGCAAACACTTTTTAGTTTGGTGTAGTTCAATTTGTTTATTTTTTCTTCTGTTTCCTTTGTTCAAGGAGATATATTAGAAAGAAGGCACTAAAAGAAAAGCACAGGGTTTTTGTGCCTGTGTTTTCTTCCAGAATTTTTATGGTTTCAAGTTTAATGTTTAAATCTTTAATCTATTTGAGTTTATTTTTGTATATGCTGTAAAAAAATGTCATCAATTTACTTAATTTTAAGTGTTTTTCAACTGCTGGTTCATGGGCCATGCTGGTTTGTCAGAAATTTTGTGCCAGTCTGAAAAAGTTAACCACCCTGATGTTGTATGAAGGTGACAGAGTCTATAATCACTGGTCAACACCACTTACCAGAGACTTTTTTTTTTTTTTGCATTTTTCTGAAGTTGGAAATGGGGAGGCAGTCAGACAGACTCCCGCATGTACCCGACCGGGATCCACCCGGCATGCCCACCAGGGGGCGATGCTCTGCCCATCTGAGGCGTCACTCTGTTGCCACCAGGGCCATTCCAGCACCTGAGGCAGAGGCCGTGGAGCCATCCTCAGCGCCAGGGCCAACTTTGCTCCAATGGAGCTGGAGCCTTGGTTGTGGGAGGGGAAGAGAGAGACAGAGAGGAAGGAGAGTGGAGGGGTGGAGAAGCAGATGGGCATTTCTCCTGTGTGCCCTTGCAGGGAATCAAACCCAGGACTCCTGCACGCCAGACCAATGCTCTTCCACTGAGCTAACTGGCCAGGGCCAGAGATTGTCTTTTATCTCTTCCTCTGTATTTCTTTGCCTCCTCTGTTTTAGACTAATTGACCATATATGGGAGCACTTATTTTTGGGTTTGAGATTCTATTTTATTTAGTTATATATTAGTTTTATGCCAGTACCACACTGTTTTTATTACTGTAGCTTTATAGTATACTTTGATATAGAAATGTCATACTTCTTATTTTGTTTTGTTTTTTTTCAATATATTTTTTTGACTTTGTGGTTCCATATAAATTTTAGGACTAGTTTTTCTAATTTTCAAAAGAATTCCATTGGTATTATAAGAGGAATTGTATTAAATATGTGTATTACTTTAAGTAGTGAAGACATTTGGACAATATTATTATTTTTCCTGCCTTATTTGTGTACTTGGATATAAATTATAAATGGCACAATATTTTTTATGCAGTGAAATGAATACACAGAGACAATCATTTTAATTGTATTATACATTGACTTTCTTCTGCTAATATTGCCTTTTTATCAAGGCAACTCTAACATTTATCTTAACCTAACAAATAATGTTTATAACTTGTTTGCTTAAAATTAAACATGAAAATGAAAAGATTTTCTTTGCTTATACTATCTTGGGCAAAATTGATGCTGAAAATATTATAGCTTAGAAACATTAATTTAAGTTTAATAATTCTAAAAGTATAATTCTAACACAACTTTTAAAAATATTATAGGTTATCACACATTTAAATGAGAAATTTATCATCTTCTGTATTTGAACAAGAACTGTTTTTTAGTGGTGGTGGGACATTTTAATGCACTTTAATTTCTTCTGCAATTTATGTTTGTGTCAGTTGATCTTAAAATTAAATAAGAATATATATGAATAATTCACAAATACAAAAATTAGTTTTGTTCAACTATAGTTGAATAAAGATTAAAATGTAAATTCTTTTTGTAAAAGACTAAATTTAGTAATATCAAGATATAAGATATAATTTCATTGTAGTAATAGCAAAAATAACACATAAAGCCAATATCAGGAACACAAACAGTAAAAAAATAAAAATCAATGTATCTAGTGTTTATATTATGTTTTATACTGATATACCTGTTTATGCTGATATACCTGGAAGCATATTATCTATAGCTAATCTATAATTAATCTAGTTTAAGTCAAAAGCACCAATATATGAATCAAAAAGAGAAAGTAACTTTCTGTTCTATAAAGTACAAAAATTATATGATTCATTTTTTTATTTAATTGTGTTTACATAGATTCTAGGGTTGCCTTGAATGTATCCCCCCTCCCCCATATTCCCCTCAACATCTTCTTTATCCCCCTCCCCAAAGCACCCTCCCCTCTTCCTTTCAGGTTTATCCCATCCTATCATCCCCTTTCCCTCTGTCCTCTTTTCCTCTGCTCCCTTTGATCCCTCCTCTGTCTCAATTCCGTTTCTTAATTCTCATTGTTCCTTGGGTTCCTCAAATGAGTGAGGTCATACGATATTTTTCTTTCTCTGCCTGGCTTATTTCACTTAACATAGTAGTTTCCAGGTCCATCCATATTGTTGCAAAAGGTAATATTTCCTTCTTTTTCATGGCCCCATATTATTCCATTGTATATATGTACCACCACTTTTTAATCCACTTATCAGTAATTCATTTTTTATGGTCTTTTTAAATAATGTTTATTCTCTTAGATAAAATTGTGTAATCACTCAGTATCCATTTCCTCCCATTATTTCTATAAATCAGTGGTAAAGCCCTTGAAGAATATCCATTACCTATGGCTGCCATTTGATTTGTTGTTTATATTGGAATACTTTGATGCCAAAAAGAAGTTATTAATATTAATTACATCAAAACAACAAGAGTCACCTCTGTTATACTTACCTCAGCCTTTCACCCATTCTTGGTGAATACAAACTCTAAATCCTGCTGAATTGTCAATCTGTCTCACTACCATAGCCACTAAGTTTTCATTCACCAAATTTATTACAGGTATATCAATATGTATCGTGTTGCTGGTATACTAATTCTCAATTCTAAACCCACTGGTTCTTAAAGGCTCATGACTCCTTTTACCTAAGTGCACTGAGGTCGCAAGGGTCTATAATGGTATTAATGAACCACATTACTATTTGAAAATCTTTAAGGTCTCCACTTCCCTGGTTTTCACCTGAAGAGCATGGTCAGTCACTATTCTTCCTATCTCTGCTTTTGTAGTATCTTGTCAGATATAACACAAATTCCTAATTTGAGCTAAGACTATGTAAGGAGAAAATGGGCCTTATATTTATATATACTTTATTTTCTTTTGCTCTCATTTCTAGTTTATTCTTTCCCACTTCTCACAAGTTTAGTGAAGGACTTGATCTCATTCTACCAAAAATAATCATAATATGTGTAACATATAGATTACAACTACCTCTTCACCTCATGAGAAGATATTTTTCTATGTTTCCTTTAGGTTCCTTATTAACATACTAATGGGAATGGTGATAGAAAATCAGAAAGTCCTCTAATGATAACCTGATTACCATGGTATTCATCCCACAATGTAATTTTTCATATTAAAATATAAATAGTCTCTCTTTATCCTTTGTACATCTTCTATAATAAAGCTGAATCTCCACAATTTAAAAAGAATTTATCTTAACCTCCTCTCACAAGGTGAGAATTTTAGGCAAATTGTGCAAATAGTAAAATAAATTTATTATAAATACAATTGTATCAATAAGAATATATAACTTGGCCCTGGCCGGTTGGCTCAGTGGTAGAGCGTCAGCCTGGCGTGCAGAAGTTCTGGGTTCAATTCCTGGCCAGGGCACACAGGAGAAGTGCCCATCTGCTTCTCCACCCCTCCCCCTCTCCTTCCTCTCTGTCTCTTTCTTCCCCTCCTGCAGCCAAGGCTCCATTAGAGCAAAGATGGCCCGGGCACTGGGGATGGCTCCTTGGCCTCTGTCCCAGGTGCTAGAGTGGCTCTGGTCGCAACTAGAATATGGATTTCTTAAAATAATACAATGAAAAAAATAAATTGTAAAATTCTGAAATTGATATCCTTTTCATGTTCTAGAAAATATATTAAGAAATATTTTTATACTAAAAAATCATTTTTAATTTACATATTTAAAAATCATCATAAATTATAGAAATAATTTTCTATAATTTATAGAAAATTATTATAGAGGGGCAGAGCATCGCCCCCTGGTGGGCAGAGCGTCGCCCCCTGGTGGGCATGCCGGGTGGATCCTGGTCGGGCGCATGCGGGAGTCTATCTCTCCCCGTTTCCAGCTTCAGAAAAAAAAAAGAATATATAACTTGAAAATTTATACCAAGTAAACAAGAAAACTAATTTACAGATAAGATGCTGTATTTGCCTTATGGTACACATTTAAAGAAAGAAATATAATTTTCATATTTTCTATAGTAATTTTAAAATTTGTATATCTTCACAAAATTATTTCTATAATTTATGATCATTTTTAAATATGTAAATTAAAAATGATTTTTAGTACAAAAATATTTCTTAATATATTTTCTAGAACATGAAAAGGATATCAATTTCAGAATTTTACAATTTATTTTTTTCACTGTATTATTTTAAGAAATCCATATTCTAGTTGAATCCAATTTTTTAAAAGATTTGCTTGACCTGTAGTAGCACAGTGGGTAAAATGTCAACCTAGGACTGGGGTCCCAGTTCAAAAGACTGGCTTGCTTGGTCAAGGCATAGATAAGAAGTAAATACTATGAGTTGATGCTTCAGGCTCTCCTTCCCTTCTCTCTCTCTCCTCTCTATAAAATTAATAAATAAAATCTCTAAAAAATTTTTAAGGTCAATATATTACTAACCACTCTCGTTTATAATCCTGCTAAGAAATTTTGTCATTTATGGAATTGGGAAGCTTAAATGACATTGAAGAAATGGTTAAAACTACTGCTTTTAAAATTAAGCTTTTTTGCACATTATATTCTAGCAAACCCTTTTTCCAGAGAAACAAATAAATAACATTAGTAACAGCAGCAATTATCATTCATAGTAAAAATAATAACATTTAAAATATTTATGTATCTTTACAATTTTAAGCTCTCCTGAGTAAATTAAAATTTTTATGATTATATAATAAATATTAATATTCATAAGGATGGAAATTAACATTCTGTATATCTATTTTCTTTAAGGTGGTATTTAAAAAATAAGAATATTCAGAATAAGACTTTATTTTTAAATTTTGTGTTTTCTTTGCAATATGACACATTCACTAAATCTTTGCATACTTCTATGACACTAACTCTGATATATGATTAATTGAGAAAATGTCAAATATAATCAGGTGTTGGAGAAATATTGATGCTGTTGAACTTTTAATACATACCATGAATGTTTCTACTTCTCCGCAAACAAAATATTTGCCTTTAATCTATTGTTCATATTCATTAAAACTAGTCCTTTCATACCCTACCTCATGACTTCTTTCAAAGGTCATTTGGGAGTCTTAATAATACTTGAAAAAATTACTGGTTTCACGGAATATCTTCTCTACATTTTCTATCTTGGAAAATGTTTTGAGTATACTTCAGCAGTAAAGTCTCAGGTTCAAATCTTGACTTGATCATTTACTAATAGTAGGGCATTGGGCAAGTCTCTTAACATCTCTAACCTTTACTACTCAGTTCAAATATTAGTTCTTCATTGTGAAATTTTAAAAGTTAGCATTTATAACCTGGCTTATAAAATAGTGTTCTTTATGTAGCATATTAGTCAATAATTTCCACATTTATCTTAATGTGTAGCTTAGTGATTTTTATGTTTCATATCAGGAATAGTCTCATCATATTAAACAATTTAGATTGGTACTGTATCTAATAAGACATTATTTTTCTATATGGTGTATAATTGGGTATTTTATTTTTTTATAAAATAATTAATATATTAGTAGAGTATATTTCTACTAAGGGCAAACATATGGTCAAATTTTAAGACAATGTAAGCCCATTATGATAGCAAAAATAATGGTTCTCTTGATATCCAGAGAATGAAACTGAAAATGTAAGAAAATTAAGACATATGCCTTTTAAAAATATTTCAAGGGATAAATATAACTGAAGCCCCCCAATAAAATGAGAGAAAAAAAATCTTTCCACTTTTATGACATTATAGGTACTTTTAATTTAGTTTGTTCAAATATATTACAGAAGTTTAGACATTTTCAATATTTGACAATTATCAATTCAGTAGTAATTACACTCTGGAAAAGTATATATAACTTGTCTTTTTATATATTTTAAAGTGTTTCATTAATTAATATTAACAATGGAGGGCAATTACAATTACAATATTAAACATGTTGGAAAATTGTCTAAAAATGTATATGCAAATTTTACTATAAAAATAAAGTATCCAAATGTATTCAACAAAACATTCTAAAAAAGTATTCTACATTTTTAATTATTGTAAAAGAAAAGATATAAAGCAGTTTGGATAGAAATCTGGATGTTTTATATGGCTAGGAATATGTATTTAGGTATTAGTATTTAGACTAAGATTCTGCTTATATTTAGGAAAATAAGATGAGCATATTTATATCTATATGTATATCTATATATTGTATCTATACATTCACAAATACACACACATATATAAATATATATCTTGCTCTTTAAATTTACTTTCTTTCAATTCTCTGAATCCGAAAGTTATTAATACAACACAGCAACACAGAACACTTTCCAAATTGACAGATGTTACTGGACACATGAGAAATGTTATTATTCAGAAACGAGAGTCTGTATAAATTTTTATAAGTTAGTTTTTAAAACATTTATTCCTTTGAGCTCAATAATTTAATTTCTTATACCAATATACTATAGGTAAAAAGACAGTATCAAGAATTATCATTGACCAGTAACTTATCAACTTTTGTCTTTTTATTTTTTAACCACAAAAAAATGATGTTTTCTAGTAACATTAAAAATTATATTCAAACATGAATAATGAAATCACTTTATAATTTTATACCTGTATAATGCAGATATTATCTTTTATTATAGCTTTTCTATTCTAGAAAATCTTCAGAGTGATTATTAATTCTTTTGTAATTTTCTAAATGCATATGATTTGGAGTAATTCTAAATTATGTTTATTAATAAAATTCTTATACAAGATTATGTTGCTGATATGATCATCTACACTTAGTATAAGGCCAGCCAAAGGAGGGACACACAGTCCTGATGAGTTTTACAACAAGTTTATTTATGTATCTGCAAAACAGATGGGCTGAGACCCTCGTGGCATCAGCAGAGAGCTGCAGGAAAGGGGTATATGATATAGGGGTTGCTGCAGGCATTAGGTGGCATGGGATTAGCGCACCTTGACGTGCTCAGATCAGCATATCCTGGTTTGTAGCCTTGGACACAGACTGTTTTCTTTCCCAACCATCAGGTCCCTCCTCGTGGCCTTGTCCCATGGATATTTCTCCAAACTTTTCCAGGGTAGGGGGAGTTGCTGAACAGGAGGGAGAGGTTGGGCAAGGGAAATGCTTAGTGAAGAAGTTGTCCTAGTGGGAAGATGGATGAGAGGAATTTGAGTTTTAAAGGGGCTCTGGATTTTTTTTTATTATGGTATATATATATATATTTTTTTTTTTTAATTTTTTTTTTAATGGGGCAACATCAATAAATCAGGATACATATATTCAAAGATAACAAGTCCAGGTTATCTTGTCTTTCAATTATGTTGCATACCCATCACCCAAAGTCAGATTGTCCTCTATCAACTTCTATCTGGTTTTCTTTGTGCACCTCCCCCTCCACCTTTCCCTCTCCCTTTCCCCCCTCCCCCCGTAACCACCACATTCTTATCAATGTCTCTTAGTTTCACTTTTATGTCCCACCTACGTATAGAATAATACAGTTCCAGTTTTTTTATGATTTACTTATTTCACTTTGTATAATGTTATCAAGATCCCACCATTTTGCTGTAAATGATCCGATGTCATCATTTCTTATAGCTGAGTAGTATTCCATAGTGTATATGTGCCACATCTTCTTTATCCAGTCATCTATTGACGGGCTTTTTGGTTGTTTCCATGTCTTGGCCACTGTGAAAAATGCTGCAATGCACATGGGGCTGCATGTGTCTTGACGTATCAATGTTTCTGAGTTTTGGGGGTATATACCCAGTAGAGGGATTGCTGGGTCATAAGGTAGTTCTATTTTCAGTTTTGTGAGGAACCACCATACTTTCTTCCATAATGGTTGTACTACTTTACATTCCCACCAACAATGTATGAGGGTTCCTTTTTCCCCACAGCTTCTCCAACATTTGCTATTACTTGTCTTGTTAATAATAGCTAATCTAACAGGTGTGAGGTGGTATCTCATTGCAGTTTTGATTTGCATTTCTCTAATAACTAAAGAAGATGAGCATCTTTTCATATATCTGTTGGCCATTTGTATCTCTTCCTGGGAGAAGTGTCTGTTCATGTCCTCTTCCCATTTTTTTATTGGATTGTTTGTTTGTTTGTTGTTGAGTTTTATGAGTTCTTTGTATATTTTGGATATTAGGCCCTTATCTGAGCTGTTGTTTGAAAATATCATTTCCCATTTAGTTGGCTTTGTGTTTATTTTGTTATTGGTATCTCTAGCTGAGCAAAAACTTCTTAGTCTGATGTAGTCCCATTCATTAATTTTTGCCTTCACTTCTCTTGCCATTGAAGTCAAATTCATAAAATGCTCTTTAAAACCCAGGTCCATGAGTTTAGTAACTATGTCTTCTTCTATGTACTTTATTGTTTCAGGTCTTATGTTTAGATCTTTGATCCATTTTGAGTTAATTTTAGTACAGGGGGACAAACTGTAGTCCAGTTTCATTCTTTTGCATGTGGCTTTCCAGATTTCCCAGCACCATTTATTGAAGAGGCTTTCTTTTCTCCATTGTATGTTCTTGGCCCCTTTATTAAAAATTATTTGACTATATATATGTGGTTTTATTTCTGGACTTTCTATTCTGTTCCACTGGTCTGAGTGTCTACTTTTCTGCCAATACCATGCTGTTTTGATTGTCGTGGCCCTATAATAGAGTTTGAAGTCAGGTATTGTAATGACCCCAGCTTCATTCTTTTTCTTTAGGATTGCTTTGGCTATTCGGGGTTTTTTATAGTTCCATAAAAATCTGATGATTTTTTGCTCTATTTCTTTAAAAAATGTCATTGGAATTTTGATGGGAATTGCATTAAATTTGTATATTGCTTTGGGTAATATGGCCATCTTGATTATATTTATTCTTCCTAACCAAGAACAAGGAATATTCTTCCATCTCATTATATCTTTTTTGATTTCTCTTAACAAAGGTTTATAGTTTTCATTATATAAGTCCTTTACATTCTTTGTTATGTTTATTCCTAAGTATTTTTTTGTTGTTGTTGCAATTGTGAAGGGGATTATTCTTTTGAGTTCGTTCTCAGTTGTTTCATTGTTGGCATATAGAAAGGCTATTGACTTCTGTATCTTAATTTTGTATCCTGCGACCTTACTATATTGGCTTATTGTTTCTAGTAGTCTTTTTGTGGATTCTTTGGGGTTTTCGATGTATAGGATCACATCATCTGCAAAAAGTGATACCTTTACTTCTTCTTTTCCGATATGGATGCCTTTTATTTCTTTGTCTTGTCTGATTGCTCTGGCTAGAACCTCTAGTACCACATTAAATAACAGTGGAGAGAGTGGACAATCCTGTCTTTTTCTTGATTTAAGGGGTAAAGCCTTCAGTTTAGTGCCATTTAATATGATGTTAGCTGATGGTTTATCATATATGGCCTTTATCATGTTGAGATATTTTCCTTCTATACCCATTTTATTGAGAGTCTTAAAGATAAAATTGTGTTGTATTTTATCAAAAGCCTTTTCTGCGTCTATTGATAAGATCATGTGGTTTTTGTTCTTTGTTTTGTTGATATGGTGTATTACGTTAACCGTTTTACGTATGTTGAACCATCCTTGAGATTCTGGGATGAATCCCACTTGATCATGATGTATTATTTTTTTAATATGTTGTTGTATTTAATTTGCTAGTATTTTGTTTAGTATTTTAGCATCTGTATTCATTAGAGATATTGGTCTGTAGTTTTCTTTTTTTGTGCCATCCTTGCCTGGTTTTGGTATGAGGGTTATGTTGGCCTCATAAAATGTGTTTGGAAGTATAGCTTCTTCTTCAATTTTTTGGAAGACTTTCCGTAGAATAGGAACCAAGTCTTCTTTGAATGTTTGATAAAATTCACTGGTATAGCCGTCAGGTCCTGGACTTTTATTTTTGGGGAGGTTTTTAATGGTTTTTTCTATTTCTTCTCTACTAATAGGTCTGTTTGGGCTTTCTGCTTCTTCTTGACTCAGTCTAGGAAGGTTGTATTGTTCTAGGAATTTATCCATTTCTTCTAGATTGTTGAATTTAGTGGCATAAAGTTTTTCATAGTATTCTACAATAAGTCTTTGTATATCTATGGTGTCCGTGGTGATTTCTCCTCTTTCATTTTGGATTTTGTTTATATGAGTTCTTTCTCTTTTTTCCTTGGTAAGTCTTGCCAAGGGTTTGTCAATTTTGTTGATCTTTTCAAAGAACCAGCTCCTTGTTCTATTAATTTTTTCTATAGTTTTTCTGTTCTCTATTTCATTTATTTCTGCTCTGATTTTTATTATTTCCTCTCTTTGGCTGGTTTTGAGTTGTCTTTGTTATTCTTTTTCTAGTTCCTTAAGGTGTGAAGTTAAGTGGTTCACTTGGGCTCTCTCTTGTTTGTTCATATATGCCTGAAGTGATATGAACTTCCCTCTTATCACTGCTTTTGCTGCATCCTATAGATTCTGATATGTTGTATTGTCATTTTCATTAGTCTGTATATATCTTTTCATCTCTGCACTTATTTCTTTTTTGACCCATTCATTTTTTAAAAGTATGTTGTTTAGTTTTTTTGTGGGATTTTTTTCCTCTTTTTTGCAGTTGAATTCTAGTTTCAAGGCTTTATGATCAGAAAATATGCTTGGTACAACTTCGATTTTTCTGAATTTGCTGATGTTGTTTTTGTGGCCCAACATATGGTCAATTCTTGAGAATGAACCATGTACACTGGAGAAAAAAGTATACTCAGTCACTTTGGGATGAAATGTCCTGTAGATGTCTATCATATCCAGGTGCTCTAGTGTTTTGTTTAAGGCCACTATATCTTTGTTGATTCTCTGTTTGGATGACCAAACTAGAGCCATCAGCGGTGTATTGAGGTCTCCAAGTATGATTGTATTTTTGTCAGTTTTTGTTTTAAGGTCAATAAGTAGCTGTCTTATATATTTTGGTGCTCCTTGGTTTGGTGCATATATATTAAGAATTGTTATGTCTTCTTGATTCAGAGTCCCCTTAGCCATTATGAAATGGCCATTTTTGTCTCTGAGTACTTTTCCTGTCTTGTAGTCAGCATTATCAGATATGAGTATTGCTATGCCTGCTTTTTTTTTTTGGATGTTATTTGCTTGGAGTATTGTTTTCCAGCCTTTCACTTTGAATTTGTTTTTATCCTTGTTAATTAGATGATTTTCCTGTAGGCAGCATACAGTTGGTGAGTTTAATCCATTTACATTTAGTGTAATTATTGACACTTGTGAGTTCCCTATTGCCATTTTATATATTGTTTTCTGTTAGTTTTTTGTCTTGTTTGATCCTTCTCTTTCGTTTTTCTATCTTTTGTTTTTATTTGGTTGTATTCTATACATCTTTCCTCTGTTGCTATCTTTTTTAACTCATGTGCTTCTATGGTGTTTTTTTCAATGGTGGTTACCTTTAAGTAATGAAAAGGGTTCCTACCCTGTTCATTGTAGCACACTATTTTGTGAGTACTTTTGCACTCCATCGTCCTTTGCTACTGTTAATCTCCATCTTCTCCCCCCCTTTCTTTTTGTTGTTTTCACAGTTTAAATTTGGTTTTATTGTGTTCTTCTTGGAGCTTTTACTTGTGGCTTTGTTTTTTTTTTGTTCTTTGTATCTGATTGGAGACCCCCCTTTAGTAATTCCTGGAGTGGGGGTTTTCTGATGATAAATTCCCTCATCTTTTCTGTATCTGTGAATGTTTTTATTTCTCCTTCATATTTGAAGGATAGCTTTGATGGGTTTAGTATTCGTGGCTGAGAGTTCCTCTCTTTCAGGACTTTAAATATTGGGGTCCACTCTCTTCTAGCTTGTCGAGTTTCTGCTGAGAAATCTGATGATAATCTAATGGGCCTTCCTTTATATGTTGTATTCTTCTTTTCCCTGGCTGCCTTGAGAATTTTTTCTTTGCCGTTGGTTTGTGCCAGTTTCATTTTGACATGCCTTGGAGTAGGTTTGTTGGGGTTAAGAAAACTCGGAGTTCTGTTTGCTTCTTGAATTTGAGGTTTTAGTTCTTTCCATGGGCTTGGAAAGTTCTCATCTATTATTTGTTTGAGTATGTTCTCCATTCCGTTTTCTCTTTCTTCTCCCTCTGATATACCTATTATTCTTATGTTATACTTTTTGATGGAGTCAGATAATTCTTGTAGGGCTATCTCATTTTTTTTTTAATTTTTGAATCTCTTTCTCTTCTCTCTGTTGTGCCTCAAGTTGCTTGTCTTCTATTTCACTAATCCTCTATTCTATCTGGCCTGTTCTATTAGCTAAGCTTGTTACCTCGTTTTTCAGCTCATGAATTGAGTTTTTCATCTCTGTTTGATTTGTTTTTATAGTTTCAATTTCCTTGGACATATATTCTTTTTGTTCATTGAGTTGTTTTCTGAGCTCCCTAAATTGCTTTTCTGTGTTTTCTTGTATATCGCTGAGTATTTTTAGGATTTCTATCTTGAATTCTCTGTCATTTAGCTCCAAGGTTTCCAATATATTAAATTTTTTCTCCATAGATTTTTCCTCATCTATCTGTGTTACCTCTCTTTCTTTTGTATCCATGATATTTGATTTTCTCTTACTTAATTGCATCTGAGGGTGGTTTTGTTGATAGTATTAATGAGATTTAATAAAGAATAAAAAGTTAAAAAAATAAAAAATCAAAAAATGTTGTGTTTTTAAAATTAATAATGAAATAAAGAAAAATAAAATTAAAATTAAAAAAAGGAAATTATTCCCCCTCTCCTTTTTTCCTCTCCTCTCCTCTCCCCTCTTTCTTGAGAAAATCTTGTGGTGAACTGTGAATTATATTGTATTTAATAGAACAAACAATGCCTGTAATGGAGGGCCTGAATTGGGGAAAAGTAATAAAGGGGCAAGAAAAAAAATAATAAAAATAATAAAATAAAAAATAAAAAAGGGGTGTATGGAGCCAAAAAAAGCAAATAATGAAAAAATTTGGATCAAGAATAAAATGATTTGCATTTAGGTGTTGGTTAACTAAGAGTTATGATGAGAGGAATAAGAGGGAAACAGAAAATGGGGGGACAAATTAAAAAATTACTATTGTATTTAGTGGAAAAAGAACTAGATAAAATGGAGAGCCAGGGATGGGAGCACTGCTAGTGAGTTAAAAAAGTGAAGTAAAAACCCTCAAAATGCCACAAACATAAGTTTGAGTCCCAGGTAAGATAATTTGTTCGTTATTGAGGTTTGAATGAGAGGAGACATAAAGGATAAAGGTAGAAACTAATATAGAGGGAGAAAAGAAAGAGAGAGAGAGGAAAAAAAAGAAGGAATCACTAAAAGAAGAAAAAAGAGAAAAGAGGAGAGAGAGAGAGAGTTAAGGGTTTTGGAGTGCAACCCTCATAGAGAGAAAGGAAGAGGAAAGAAAAGATAATGGGAGATGTAATACTTATGGGTAGTGTAGTTCAAGGAGAGGAGAGAGTAAGACCGGTAGTGAGTTAAATGACCAAATTGGAGGAGGAATAAAAAAAAATCAAGGATGAAGATAAGAGAAACAAACGAACAAATATAATAAAATGGGATAGGTTATAAAGTCTGCGGATTATTCTTGAGTTTGAGAGGTTATCTTCTTGCTTTTTCTTTTCTCTCCGTCTTCCTGATCGGTGACTCTGTACCCCGAGTTCTGCCCCTTTGGCACGCTCAGGTAGAGGTTTGCAGTTGATAAGTCTCTATGGCGATGTCATATATTGTGCTTCAGTCTCGTTGGCATCGAGGCTCATTAGCATTTATAGGCTCCAACAGTGAGAGAGTCCGTGTTCCTGGAGCCTCTCTCCTAGTCTTTCCTTCCTCAATTAGTAGCCTGATAATCCAGCTATGGGGTTGCTGCTGCCTCTGCCTGGATAGTAAGAGGCTCAAAGAGCTGGCACCTCCCCACTGTATTCCCACTCAGTGCAGGGCTCTGGGTAAGGCTCAGTCAGTCAGAGCCGCTAGCATAATCAGGCAGGGCTTCCGCCCACTCAAAGACCTCTGGCTCTGCCACTCTGTCTGATTACACGGGCGGGCACCCACTTCCGGGGCGCTTGGAGGAAACTCTCACTCACTATCTTCGAGCACAGACCAGGATGTCAGGCCGGAAGTCTCGCTCTCTGAGTGAAACCCCCCGCCCACTCTGAAAAGTTCCAGTGTTGGAATTGGCTCTCGCTCCGTCCCCATGTGCGGCTTTTTCAAGGTGCTGGGGCGGCCTGAGACTCCGCCCTCGGCTCACACATAGGCCCCCGACTCTGCCCCTCCGTGGGACAACACGGGCTCCCACTTCTGAGGTGCTGGGAGGAGTCTCCTGCCCACTCTCTGCATGCAGACCAGGATGTCAGGCCGGAAGTCTTGCCCTCTGAGTGAAACCCCCCGCCTGCACTGAAAGTTCCAGCATTGGAATTAGCTCTCGCTCCCTTCTCGTGTGCGGCTCCCTCAGGGCGTTGGGGCGGCCCGAGATTCCGCTTTTTGGCCCACACAAAGGCCCCTGACTCTGCCCTTCTGTGGGATATCACGGGCAGGCACTGCCAAGGCACTCGGAGGAATCTCTCGCTCACTATCTGCATGCGCAGACCAGGATATCAGACCAGCAGCTTCACCCTCTGAGTGAAACCCCCGCCCGTACGGAAAAGTTCCAGCATTAAAATTAGTTCTCGGTCCCTCCCTGTGTGCGGCTCTCCCAGGGCGCTGGGGCGGCCCGGAGGCTTTTGGCCCACACAAAGGCCTCTGACTCTACCTCTCTGTGGGGTAACATGGGCGCACCCTCCCGGGGCTTTGGAAGGAATCTCTCGCCCACTATCTGCACGCACCGACCAGGAGATCAGGTAAAATGGCTGCCCCGCTTGTCTTTCTTTGTCTGGGTTTGGTGTGAGTGTTAGCTGTATTGCCCGGGTTGTCACAGGAACAGTTTTTCCTCGGCTTGGATCTCCGTGCCACAGCCTGGTTCGGCTGTTTGTGCCACGGCCTGGATCTATTCACCCCCTTTGCCCGCCTTAGTTTCTATATTCTCAGTTTCCAGTGAAAGCCGCCCTGTTTAGGTTAGTGAGGAAGACAGAGCATTTCTTACTCCCTATTTCCTTCGGGTTTTGGTTATATATTTAGCCAATTTTTCGCTCGATCATAAATTTGGGTGTATTGTGAAACATCTGGAGGCTCCAAGGATAGGTTTTTCTGTTTCTGGTTGAAGATCTTGTTGAGTTTTGGGGGAGATTAATCGGTATTGCTTCCTACCCCGCCATTACTCTGATGTCATCCTGTCAGGGCTCTGGATTTAAGGGAACCCAGAACCCAAACCTAACACTTTGAAAAATTCAGACACTTCTTGTAATCAGTGAGAATGTCTTTTAAAATATGAGTAACATATTTACTTCAGTAAATTCATTAAATTAGAAACAATTTATATTTATGGATGAATACAGGGTGGGGCAAAATTAGTTTATAGTTGTTTGTGTGGAAAAACAATACAATAATTAATAAATAATAATACAAGAATAAACTCTGTGTTTTGTGTACTCTGTAAACATCTAAGTGTAATTTCTCTTTATAGGTGAGGTGAGTGATGGAAATACAACCAACTAAAATACAAATGTTTTATATTTTAAATGTAATAAAGAAACAGAAAATGCCTGACCTGTGGTGGTGCATTGGATAAAGCACTGACCTGGAACGCTAAGGTTGCCAGTTCAAAACCCTGTGCTTGCCTAGTCAAGGCACATGTGAGAGTTGATGTTTCCAGCTCCTTCCCCTTTATCTCTTTCTCTCTCCTCTCTAAGATGAATAAATAAAATCTTTCAAAAAAATTTTTTAAAAATTAAAAAATTTGTATTTCTGCTGTACTTTTATAATATCTTAGAAACCAAATAGATATAGCACTTCAAAATTTACTTGTTGCAATTTTTAAAATAGGCCTTGGGGGCAATGAAGGGAGAAAACATTTTCCTATTTCTGAAAAACAAGATCCTGTACTTGAAAGTAAAATTGTAACTTGTTTCCACAGCATATGAAGTATGAAAGAATAAACTGATGTTTTTGTGATTCTGCACATTAAAGTCTTTAAAAAATAACATATTGACATTTTGGTTACATGAAAATATTTGAGGAATTTTATGAGAAAAAGAAGGTTGAGCCTTCTTATTCACATAGAGTATAGAAGGAGGAATTAGGACTAGTATGTGGAAGTAAAAGAAGAAACAGTTTTTGTGCAAGTGATGAAGAACTTCTAATAATTAGAACTAGGCAGGATCTTATGCTCATTATTCCTGAGAATGTAATTTATCTGTCTTGTATCACAGTTTGTACCAAAGAGACTTAAAGAAAATTCTTGCTTATATGATTTTTTTAATAGCATCGGAAACAAACAGATAAGGATGTTATGAGGGTGACAGACCAGAATGAAACAAATAGGGAATGCTAGGTATGTGATGCACTTTGAACATCATGTGGATTTATTTAGGCACTTTTGTGGTATGGCTTAAGAGAACTGATCGACTTCAGCAATAAATTTGCTAAAATTAACATTTAATCTAGACAGAGACATGTTTCCTAGAATTTGCTTTGAAAGTTAATGGTATGTCCGTAATTATTCTAAAGTGGAAATGCAAAGTGGTACTCTGAGGACAAAACACTAATTGAGACATGTATTATTATTATTATTTTCAGACTGAAATATGTTTTTTTATACCTGTCTACACAAAGACGAGTAAAATAAAATGAAACAATTATGTAATTTCTGAAGTCAGAAAGGAAACTTTTGTTTGAAGATTCTAACTGGGAAAACAGATCCTCTTGTAACTGAGGTGATCGTGTCAAATTAAATACTTTACTTTATGAGAGAAGCAGATGGCGTGGTGACTGCAGAAGAGGCACTTAGCCAACCAGATCAGCTAAAGCAGTACAACAGATGTCTCAGCCAACTTGTCCTCAGATCACATATGTCAATGGGTATCTCCATAATTTCAGCTATTGGGCTCACCACTGCTTCTGGCAAATTAAACCAAATGCTTTCACTCTCTCAGTGCATTCATTTTAAACCAATATAACAACTGGCAAAGATAACAGAGATAGCTTCTACAGAGTCCCCTTTTAGAAATACCATTAAATAAAAATAATTAAATAGTTTCAGCATCATGCTACCTATTCGCTTACTTGACCTATTCCCTTAGAAATTGAGTTTTAAGATCATTGTAATCATATTTCAAGTGAAATAGTTTATTTGGATCCATGAACTAATTCCATTTAAAAAGTTTATTTCAAATACATGTTTTTATTTGCACAGGGCCATTTGTCATCTTGCACTGTCATTTTGTAAAAGAAAGGTAGTAAGTATCTTGAATCTCAAAGACCATTATACTTGGTTTATTTCTTTCTGCTTAAAGATCTAAAGTATGTACCCTTTTTTAAAATTTATTGTGTTGATATGAGAGTATGTATATTAAAGTATTAACTGTACTAATGGCAATATAATTAAAATTACCTACAATACCGTTATTTAAAAGAAACCAATGTTTCCCAAAATAAGTGGAAAATAAGTAAGAAGCTATTATTAGAAAACAAGTGAGCATATGAATAAGTATTTACATAAACGTATATGCACACAGACTATGTAGAATACTTCTTTATACACAGTACTTTCTTGTAATAGGAGCTTCATTAAAATTATGTGTTCAATAAACTATGATGTCGAGGTTTGTGAACTTAACCATTATTGTAACTTCATTATGGTTTTAGATAAAAAATTGAATTTAATACTTGTCTAGTGAACAGGCAGATGAAAAAAATTGAAGAGAATAAAATTTAATTAGGTTTATTAAGAAAAAATAAATCATGTACCACATAAAGATATTTTATATTTATTTAGGTCAACAATGTACCTTATGTAATACATTGGCCCCATAAGATTATAATGGAGATTAATTTCCTGTCAGAGATGGAAGGGTAGAAATAAAAGAATTTTTTATTTTGTTGATGGAGGCAATCTCTCTGGAACTTGAAAATAGTTTTCCTTTCACACACAGCACCTCAATTTTGAGTGCACAGATTACATATCAATAAGTTAGTCACTGATGTTTCAGCACAGAGAAGCTTGCTTTGCCCTGTGCTACATATTCACAGGGTACTATAACCCCCATATACTTAACTTGATGGTTTTCAAGTACAATATCTAAATTCTTTATTGAAGATCCAAGGTCTTATATAAGGACACAGGTATTAAGTGCCAATGCCATTTTAGTAAAAACTTTCTGTGCTAGTGTGAAACCAACTTGTCCCTGTACTTAAGAAATAGTTTCAGGTTGTAATTATGTACAGTATAGGTAAGTTTTATTTCTCCCATCAACTCAATGTCGGAGAGAGCAATTTGTGCCATATAGGGTCAATAAAACCAAAAACAAGTTACCAAAGTTAAAATATTGAGTCTTCAGTTGTACATCTCCATGTTACACATTCTTTTTTTTATGAATACCACAAAGTTCTTTACTCTAAACACTGTTTCAACATGCAATAGCTAAAACCACATTGTCATGGCAGTCTCTTATAATCCTTTACCTTTCCAAATTGATTTTTTATTTCTACTGATTCTCAGACCAACTTTTACTCCCTCCTGACCATCACTTTTGTGGTAATGAAGCCTTACTTTTTCTTATATTTTTATCATCTGTCCACATCCTTGTTCATGGTCCAGCATGGACAACGGTGATACTCTATTTCTGACCCTGTTAGAAGGAAGTAAAGGAAGAGCTTGTGGAGCTGTGTTTATAAAGTCTATGGTAGTTTACAATAATATCTGAGGCCTTTGTATTTGCTCAGGATTCACTCACTGACTCACCAGAGCAACTTCTAGTCCTGCATGCTTTGTTCATGACAAATGCCCTTAACAGGTACAGTTTTGTTTTGCCTTTTTTTTTTTTTTTTTACGGATACAGACAGAGAGTCAGCGAGAGGGATAGATAGGGACAGACAGACAGGAATGGAGAGAGATGAGAAGCATCAATCATCAGTTTTTTGTTGCGACACCTTAGTTGTTCATTGATTGCTTTCTCATACGTGCCTTGACCATGGGCCTTCAGCAGATGGAGCAATCCCTTGCTCGAGCCAGCGACCTTGGGTCTAAGTTGGTGAGTTTTGCTCAAACCAGATGAGCTCGCGCTCAAGCTGGTGACCTCGGAGTCTTGAACCTGGGTCTTTCGCATCCCAGTCCGACGCTCTATCCACTGAGCCACCGCCTGGTCAGGCTTGTTTTGCTTTTTAAATTTTTTATACCGTAGTTTTAGTGTACCTTTTCTATGTTTAGATATGTTTTAGTAAAAACTACTTACTATCTTTAAATGCATACAGTGTCTGGTATGGTATCATGCTGTACAAGCTTGTGGCATAGGAGCAGTAGGGTATATACCATATAGCCTAGGGTGTAGTAGACAATACCATCTCAGTTTGCGTAAGTACAATCTGTGAAGATCACACAATGACAAAAATCACCTATAAACACATTTCACAAAATGTATACTTGTCTTTAAGTGATATATTTCTCTAATAATGCTGGAAAGGGAACAGTTTTTGTGCTGTTAATCTCTGAGTTTCTCATTGTTTTGTACCATGCAAGTTTTAAGTTCATTTTGTAGATTGTCTCACCAGACATCATAGGTTGTATTAAACATACAGTATGATCTTGAACTTCCCCAATCATGGGCTAGAGCAGGGGTCTGAAACTTGCAGCCCGCCGAACAATTTTGTGCGGCCCGCAGACTAATCCACAAAGTTCAAAATATTTTGGATAAAATTAAGTAAGCCTAGGGGCCTACTTGTATTTTTCATTTCCCTAGCATCCTAGCTAGATATTAGCTTAGTTAACAGCAGTTGTGATGCAAACTACAGTTTCTGGTCATTTTGTGACACTGAGTAAACTGCATGTACGATTGTGCTTGTTGTACTGATTTTTTTTTTGTTTTCAACTGCAGTGAGAAAAGTGTTGCGTAACAGTTGCCTTTTGTAGACCTAGTGCGGCCCGCCGAAAGGCTGTGATCTTGCTCTGCGGCCCACATGCTGAGTTGAGTTTGAGACCCCTGGGCAAGAGGAACAGAAATAAATATGTGCTAGATTTATACCTATGAAGGTATAAATCTATATGTTTGCTTCAGTTTCACAATCTTGGTCTTTAGGTATTATTACACCAATACTTTTCAAGATGGCATTCAGCTAAAATTTTAAAATTCAGACATTTATTCCAGGCCTGCTTTTCCCCTCCCTTTTTTTTTTTTACACCTTTTTCAAGATGAGAGTGTAACATCAAAAAGAGAAGAAGAAAGAGAATAAATAATCAGTAGTAGGAGAAAAAAAGACAATAAGGATAACTATGAAGATGGCAAGAGCAATATCACTTTATTCCCCAGGTGAATTAAGCCATTGCTTAAGCAATGATTTAATCTCTATTTACATAGAGATTAAGCTTATGATTTATCTCTATTTACATTAGAAGTATAAACAACAGCTACCACCATTACCTACAAAAATATATGGAAACGAGACAGGGGTCAAAGATTAAGTGGGCCACTTTTCCATGTTTTGTAATGTTCAAGAATATGCTGTTGCCTTATCAGGCAGTGGCATTTTGGATAAAGCATCGGACTGGGATGTGAAAGACCGGGGTTCGAAACCCTGAGGCCGCCGACTTGAGAGAGGCTCATATGACTTGAACATGGGCTCACCAGCTTGAACACAGGGTTGCTGGCTTGAGCATGGGATCATAGACAGGACCCCATGGTCACTATTTTGAGCCCAAAGGTCCTTGGCATAAAGCACAAGATCGCTGGCTTGAGCAAGGGGTTACTCACTCTGCTGTAGTCCCTCCCAATCAAGGCACATATGAGAAAGCAATCAGTGAATAACTAAAGTGTCACAGTAAAAAATTGATGATTCTTATCTCTCTCCTTTCCTGTCTGTCTGTCTGTCTGCTCATATCTGTCCCTTTCTCTGACTCTCTCTCTGTCTCTGTCAAAAAAAAAAAAAAAAAAAAGAAGAAGAAGAAGAAGAAGATGCTGTCAGTATTTGCTGGACTTGAGCCAAATTACTCAAATTCACTTAAAAGGACTGCTTGCTCTCTGAAGGGCTCAGAAAAACAAGTGAGTTTAAGTCAAGGTGAATAAAATTATAAAGTGACATGGAGAGACTGCAGGAAACTAAGGACAGTAACCCTAATGATCTCCCTAAAGAGCAAATGGTCTCTTCACAAAGGAATGAGCATTTCATCACAAACCAAACCACATTCATTGATGATCTGTCACTCTTGACTCAAGAAAACAAACACACAGGAAAAAACATCATTAACTGACAAGTTCAGTAAAGGGCCACATATTATTTTGATATGTTTACATTCATACAACTAACTTTTGGAGAGGGAGTGAAGAGGAAACAGCTTAGAAGTAGACATTAGCACTGTGGTTCATAACTCCAGCATTCTTGTACCCAGGTGAAGTCTTCACAGAAAAAGGAAAGAAGGATGTGACATTTTAATGAAGCTAGAAATTGAACATTTGGCCAGACTGAGTTTGAAAATAACAAAATGGTTGGCAAGATACAGAATCTGTTCAAGGTATCATTAAGAAATTGGACAGGGCCTGACCAGGCGGTGGCGCAGTGGATAGAGCATCAGACTAGGATGCCGAAGACCCAGGTCCAAGACCCAAGGTCACCAGCTTTAGCGCAATCTCATCTGGTTTGAGAAAAGCTCACCAACTTGGACCTGAGATCACTAGCTCGAGTAAGGGGTTACACGGTCTGCTGAAGGCCCACGGTCAAGGCATATATGAGAAAGCAATCAATGAACAACTAAGGTGTTGCAATGCACAAAGAAAAACTAATGATTGATGCTTCTCATCTCTCCGTTCCTGTCTGACTATCCCTGTCTCTGACACTCTCTCAGTCTCTGTAAAAAAAAAAAGAAAAAAAAAAGAAATTGGATAGGGAGATTCAGCATGGCATGTATAAAAGTAGTGCTAAAAGGAAAATAAAATTTTTCTAAGCATAATTCACTCAGTTAAAATTGTTAAAACAAACAAATAAAAGGCAAAGCCACATAACTCTAAGTTAATTAAATATCAGAAAAAAGTTTTATAATGTCACCCTTCTTCATAGAGACATTCATATAAACCCCATGTATGAAGTACTTTGATCCAAAGACCTTGGGAAATAACACTGACTAAAAAAACAAACAAATAAAAACAAGAAAAAAAAATAAGGAACTGTCAATGAGCAGAGGAGACATGATGACTCCTCTGCTCATAAATGCAATGTGGTATACTAAATTGTATATTTAAAGCAAAACAGGATATTAAAGAAAAATATGGTTGAAATTAGAGTAATATCTGGAGTTTTCTTAATAATAATATACTAATACTTGTTTCTTATTTTTGATTAATACACACTGATATATAAGATCAGTGGCATGGAAAAATAAGTGAAAGAATACCAAAACTCTGTATTATATCTGTGACTTTTTTATTAACCTAAAATTATTTTAAAGCTTTTTAAATGTTTATATTTAAAAAAAATTTAAAAAGTAAAGGATATATACAGACAAATCACAGGGGAAGAAATATAGAGAAAAGGAATCAAAGTTCATGAACAGTTAACATCATGACAGAATTCAGATAAAACAAATAAAGATATATAAACTGTTTATAATTACAGTAATCAAAAACAAAACAAAAGTTATTTTAAAAAAACAAAATCCTTCCCTGTTTGTCATCAGACAAACACAAACTTAAGGACATTCTACAAAACTCCAGACCAGTATTTTTGAAAAGGATAAAGTTCTTTAAAAACAAAGAAAGTCTGTATTTCCTAGATAAGATACCGAAAGTGTAAACGGTACATTAGGTAAAAACTTAAGACATAATAATAATATAGCTGTTAATAATTTATTAATATTGCAATGCTCAGTATTTTTTACAAATCACTATAATAATGTATTATATTATTAATAAGGAGAATTTCTTGGTGGGTATATGAGAACTCTACTATCTTTGCAACTTCCCTGTCAATTTAAACTATTCTAAAATAAGAAGTTTATTTGTATTTATTTATACAAATTTTTAGTCAGAAAGGCCACACACACACACATGCACATTCCCGAACATGAAACATAGTACAGGGGTCCTCAGGTTACAACACAGTTCTGTTCTTACAACAGTTACATAATCCAAATTTTGGTATAAGTGGAAACACACTCTACCTAAGTCACTTTCCTACCCTAACACAGTTGTAAAATCATAATCTAGAACATTAAAACACAGTGAAGCCACAGAAAAAGAAAAAGGACATATACTGTACTGTATACTGTACTTAGTAAAAGAAAAAAATAACCAAAATTGAATGTAAAAAAAGACCTTACCTTTATTCTTGTGGTTGGCTTGCACACTGAAAGAAGAATTAATTGCAAAGTGGGAGAGAAGATCTATTGGGAGGAGGAAGCTAGAGAAACAGGGGAACTTGAAGAAGGTGCTGGAGATACTGGGTCAGGGAATCAAGATTGTTTAAGGAACATGCAGAAGACACTGAAGATGATTCTACCTGTACTGCTGGTGTTTTTTTCTGGTGCAACAGCTGAGGGTATAGGATCTGTTGCAGGCCTTTCTATCTTTTTTTTTTTTTTTTCTGAGAAAGACAGAGATTGAGATAGATGGTGAAAGACTGACAAGAAGGGAGAGATATGAGAAGCTTCAATTGTTGTGGCACCTTAGTTGTTTATTGGTTGCTTTCTCATATGTGCTTTGACCGGGGGGCTCCAGCAGAATAAGTGTCCCCTTGTTCAAGCCAGTGATTTTGGACTCAAGCCAGTGAGGTTGGGCTTCAAGCCAACAACCTCTGGGCTCAAGCCTGTGATCATGGGGTCATGTTTATGATCCCATGCCCAAGCCAGCAACCCTGTGCTCAGGCTGGTGAGCCTGCACTCAAGCCAGTTGTAGTACTCCAGCCCACTGGGAACTACCAGTGTTGTGTGAAAGAAACCAACTCAAGACACAAACTTACATCAAGAGGGAGAGGTAGAGGCTGCCAAGGGAGACAAAGAAGATCACCTGAATCTCCTTCTCCCTTAGCTTTTATTGGTCAGAAGCAGAACAGAGATAACAAGATTACAAGGGAGGGAGGCCAGGTGATAAGGGGAAAGATTGACTAATGGCAATTTTGCTGACATGGAAAAGGGGCTAATTCGGGTCAGTACATTTTTTTCTAATTAATAAATATAAAAAAAGTGCAATCTAGAACCTCTAAGCTAATTTTCTAAAGCCCTTTCACATGCATTCTTTTGTGTTTGTACAAAGCTCACTTGATCACATAGCTTCTTGGCATTTGCATCAAAGAGAAATTCACTCAGAGCTTTTAACTAAAGTTACCCAATCCAAGTCACAGAGGGTTCAAGATTAGATGGGTGATTACCTATAGCCAGTGACCTCGGGGTTTCAAATCTCGGTCTTCCACATCCCATGCCAATGTTCTAAGCACTGTGTAATTGCCTGGTCAGGTGAGGTCTCTCTACCTTCTTAAAGAATTGCTCCAAGCTTGTCTGGAAAGTTGATAACTTCTCTTCCAAAATCTGCCTATAGCATTGCAAAACATCCATAACAGCTCTATGCAGCTTTCTGAATCTGTCATCCCTGGGATCCTCAGCCTGAAATTTTGTGAACTCATTCTCTACCATAGAAAAACCTCTGCCAAAGCCTTGGTAGTAAATCTCTTGGATTCTGGGTTTTCCATCTCTTTGTCTTTAATCATCCTCTTCTCCAGCTGAATAAGGTCCTCAGCAGACAACTCCTTTTCATGTGATGCCAGTAGTTCTGTGACATCCTCAGCCTCCAAATTAAACAGTTTACCCATAGCAACAACCTTCTCTGCTACAGCCTCCACTGACTCCTCAAAGCCATGGAAGTTGTGCAAAAAACTGGGGACACAGTTTTTTTTCACTCACCATTTAAGTTTGTTTGTCTCACTTCATCTCAGGCAAAAGCAATATTTTGTACAGCATTGTAAATGTTATAAGACTTCCAAAAGTCTTTGAACATCAGTTTCTTATCTTTCTCAGTTGAATTAAGAGCCACAGCAAATGCCTTCTGGAGGCAGTAGGTCTTGAAAGAGGCAATGACATCTTGGTCCATGGGCTGTAAGAGGGCAGTGGTATTAGGTAGAAAGCAAAGCAGCTTGACATTAGAGTTAAAATTACTCAAGTGGGTAGGGTGACCAGGGATATTGTCCATCACTAGCAACATCTTAAAAGATAGCCCCTTGCTAACAGAGTAGTTCTTCAAAGCTGACACAAAATGACTAGAAAAGCACTCCTCAAAAATCTGAAGCATCATCCATGCCTTCTTGCTGAAACCCTCAGACAACAGGCAGATGCCCTTTAGTGCCCTTGGATTCTCAGCCTGGTACACCAACAGAGGCCTGAATTTGAAGGTGCCTGCAGCATTTCTGCCAT
Source organism: Saccopteryx bilineata (assembly GCF_036850765.1). Classification (NCBI taxonomy): domain Eukaryota; kingdom Metazoa; phylum Chordata; class Mammalia; order Chiroptera; family Emballonuridae; genus Saccopteryx; species Saccopteryx bilineata. The sequence goes on along the minus strand of NC_089495.1, from coordinate 67,241,761 downwards.
AAAACAAAGTCAGTCTCTCCTTGCCAGGTTTATGGCCTGGTGCTGTCTTCTTCTCCTTGGAGATGTAGGTCCTGTTAGACATACATTTCAAAAAAAGGCCTGTTTTATCAACATTAAACAGTTGTTCAGCATAGTAAGCCCTCTCTTTAATTAACTCAGCAACTTATTAGAAAATTTGCTTGCTGCTTTCACATCCCCACTAGCAGCTTCACCCTGACCCTGAAGGTTATACAAGTTGGCATGAACTTTGAAATGCATGAACCAACCCCTACTGGCCACAGACTCTTCACTGCCTTCCCTTTTCACTTATTATTGCCTTAATCATTTAGCCTTGTCCTGAATCAACATTAGACTAACCTAGTATATGCTGCAGGTGCTGGTCTTCCAGCCACAAAACTAGCTGTCTTCTCATCTCAATCATTATGTCACTTCACTGTTTAGTAATCACAGTCGATTTCATAGGGAATGATCCCTTTATATGCTTTAGGATACAGTCTTTATTCTTGATAATTGTTGCTACAGTAGAGCAGCTAAGGCCTAGCGTGTGGCTGATGTTCCTTGACGATTCTCCTTTTTCTCATCTCTTAGAATGTCTAATTTCACTCCCATCATGATGGTTTTTTCTTCTTCAAAGGACTACCATTTGAATACTCTGACTTTTATTTAGGAGCCACGATAAGAGCCAAAAAGTCACAAAACAAAGCAATGCAAATAGAGCATTGCACTTTTAACAGTCCAAAATGGCATAAGGTAAGCGTACTGGGGGTCACCAACTTCCTCACTCATACGCTGCATTACTGAGTATTCTCCTGCTATGCACAACCAAACTAGTTCTCCCAAGTAGCCATCAGTACGATGTGGAGGGCATATGCTGAAACACATTTGAATTGTTTTAAGTTTTTATGGGAGTGTCATAAACTCACAACATAGTATGTTGAGACTGGTGTAACTCAAGGACACCCTGTAGTTGAAAAATAACTAAAAGAAATAAACTAGAAAATAATATAAATTATTAACATATTTATTTGTGAAGGATAGAAATATCAGTTATTGTTATTCTCCTATAATGTTTTCTAAGTTACCTGCAGTGATTGGATGCTTTTATTATTAATCTAGTAGCAATATAATGCATGTGTTCTTGCTGTCCAGAATAGAGCATTCCTATGAAACCTTTCATAAGCTGAAATAGTGTAAAGTGAAGAAGCAATTACTTTAGGACTCATCTTGCTAATGAGTGCACAGATAAATCTACAAGGACAGGTTCTCATAGATACTGTTCAAGCTCTGGCAGCTTGATGCTGAGAGGCCCAGTGTGGTTTCCAGTAAAGGAACTCAATGGTGCTGCTCTCTCTGCTCTGCCTGCCTGCTGCCTTAAATACTTGCTGCAAAACAAATGCTCAGTGCCGTTTTTGCTTTTGCAGATTTTTTTGTAAAAGCAAAAATTCTCTATAGATTTCTTTTACTTAGTAAAAACAAGTACAAATGTAAGTCTTTAGTAAAGATGAAGTGGGCTAATGTGAATTTTCAAAAAAACAGGCATTGTAACATTACTGAGTAATATTGCTAGGGCCAAAATTAAAACAGAAAAGAAAGAAAAAACTGTTAGATCTTTATATAATCAGTGGTAACCATTAACAAATAGTTTATTCTAAACTAGTGCCTCAGATGTAACTGTCTATGTGAGAAATAAAGTATAGTTAAGAAGGGAAAACAACATGCTTTGCACAATAATATATTAATATATCAGGCAATACCATGAGATTATATTGCTGTTTAGGAGCAGATTTATTTAGCAGTACAGATTAAGAATGCACTAAGAGTATTTAGATGATCTGAAATATGTATCAAAAATACCATATTTAATTTGATAGTTTAAGGATAAGGAATGATATATAAATGAATATAAATTACACATTTGACTCTTGAATGACTTGGGTTTGAACTGTCAATTGAAAAATTTAGTTCCACAGGTCAAGTGAATAAAATCCATATGTAAATGAACTTGAATCATTCAAACCCCTGTTATTCAAGGTCAATTGTGAATGACACTGTTATATATATACTTGTATTGCATATATAGTATATATGTGAATGACATAGACAGAGAAAATGTCAAAGGTATTATATTTGGAATAACAGAACCTATCTGGAATGCCCTACAATAAATTAAAAAAATATCTACTAATTGAAAATAAAGGACTTTCAGTAAAAACTTGCCTATGTAAGGTCAATTCTTCTTCACGAAGTAACACTAAAGCAGGATGAGACTAGAAAACAAAGTATAGTGTTCATTTTCAAGGAAACTTGAGACATAACTATTCATTCTCATTTGATTATATAAAAAATGCTTTAGGAAATTTGATTTAAGAAAAACTTGTGGGAAAAAAACCCAAAATAGAAAGAAATAAAAAGAAGAAAAGAAAGAAACAAAATAAAGAAATAAGAGAAAGAAGAAATGAAAAAGAGAGGAAGGGAGTGAGAGAGGGAGGGAAGAATGAAGCTATGAAGGAAAGAAGGGAAAAACAAAATCCCAGTAGTAAGACCCGTGCTCTGAGATACTTTCCTTTCCCCCACCCAATGGAAGCCTGTCAAAATGTCAACCAGTATACCTGTGTGTCCTCTTACCACCTCATGGTGGAATCATTTTACTTAATCATTCCCCAAATTCCTCAGACTCTTTGTAGACACCTCCTGAGCTCTGTTGCTCAAACCACATTTGTTCTCCTTAAAGTGTCTCATAAACTTTAGATCAATAACAAGGCCCATATGCTTAGCTAATATGTGATGATAAAATTAAGAGTACAAGTATGAATGTGTCTCTTTAGGATACTAAGCAAGAGGTGACAAAATACTGTATAGGAGAGAATTTATTAACAAAAGAGCTTTATTTCATAAGTTTTGGGTTAACATCAGTGTATAGTATCTCAAATTGATTTTAAGAGCCCAGACAGTATGACCCTTGGTTGTTGAATAAGATGATCACCTAGAGTCAATGAGGTAGAGATGTCATAACTGCTTTGGCAGGAGAATAAAGAAATATTGTAAAAGTCAAAAATTTAATATGGGTTTATTTGAGATCAGAGATCCCACTATAGTTGTTCACTGGAGGGCACAAAATACCATAATTTCATTAAAGAATTAAGAAATACACTGGTGAAAATGGCACCGGCTTCTCTGAAAAGTATTAAGCTGGTGTTTTCTATGGACATATATTACAATGGAAACTTGAGCCTTGGTGTTGGTGCTTATAAGACTCAGAATGGCAAATATTTGGTTGTGGTGTTTCACACAGAGAAATAGTCAAAATTACTATCATAAAAAAATAAGTTCAAAAAGCTAACCTAGTTATTTTGAACTTCAGGTATTTCTGCAAATTACTAATGCATTATGATGTTACTAGAAGAAGGATAGATGGACTGTTAAATAGATCAAAATATTACTCAAATTTTGCAATCAGAAAAAGGAAAAAGCAAAACTAAAACTTGGTAAAGAAAAGATGACAGACACCCAGTGCAAAAAATTTTAAGCTAAACTAGTTTACAAATTCAAAGCTTTTCAATTAAAGTGAAGAATGGGCCTATAGGTGCTTTGTGTTGTATAGACATTTCTATTTTAACTCATCAATGCAATTTCTATTAATATACCAATATTGTATTTCACAGAACTAGAACAAATAAATATTCCAAAATACTTATGTGAAACCACAAAAGACCATGAGTAACCACAACAATATTGATAAAGAACAAAGTTGGAGAAATCTGGATGCTAGGTTCTTTGGACAGAGCATCGGCCCTGTATATGGACATCTGAGGTTCAATACCTGATCAGGGCACACAGGAGAAATAAACATCTGCTTCTGTTCTTCTCTCTTTCCCCCTCTTCTCCTTCTTCCCTTTCCCTGCCAGTGCCTCAATTGGTTTCAGTGTAGATGTGGGCGCTGAGGATAGCTCAGTTGATTTGAGTGTCAGCCCCAGACAGGGTTGCTGGGTGGATCCTGGTGGGGCACATTCTAGATTCTGTCTCATACCTCCCTTTCTTAAACTTAAAAAAAAAAGTTGGAAAAATCAAGCTACCTGATATCAAATTATACTACAAAACAATTGTAATGAAAATAGCATAGTACTGGCATAAAAATATATAGATCAATAGAACACAATAGAGAGCTCAAAAATAAATCCACACCTTTATAGTCAATTAATATTTGACAAAAGGAACAAAAACATACTATGGGGTAAAAATGTCTATTTGTGAAGGTGTTGGCAAAATAACAAATAGAAGTAAAATAAAATGAAACTAGACCATCTTCTTATACCATACATAAGAATAAACTCAAAATGGATTAAAGACTGAAATATTAGACTTGAACCATAAAAACCTAGAAGAAAAGTGTAGATAATAAAATCTTGGACATTTCTTATAGCAATATTTTTTCTGATATATTTTTTGAGGCAAGGAAAACAAAAGAAAAATAAACAATTGTGCCTGATCAGGCAGTGGCACAATGGGTAGAGCCTCGGACTGGGACGCAGAGAACTCAGGTTCGAAACCCCGAGATCTCCAAATTGAGCATGGTTTCATCTGGTTGAAGCAAAGCTCACCAGCTTGAGCCCAAGGTCTCTGGCTTGAACCCAAGGTTGCTGGCTTAAGCAGGTGTTACTTGGTCTGCTGCAGCCCCACAGTCAAGGCACATATGAGAAAGCAATCAATGAACAACTAAAGTGCCACAATGAAGAACTGATGCTTCTCATCTCTCTTTGTTCCTGTCTGTCTGTTCCTATCTATCCCTCTCTCTGACTCTCTCTCTGTCTCTGTCAAAAAAGAAAAAGAAACATGTGATTACATCAAATTAAAAAGTGTTTGCATAGCAAAGAAAACCATTAACCAAATGAAATAAAATGCACTGAATGGGAGAACATATTTACCAATACATCTGATAAGGGGTTAATAACCAAAATTTATATTGATCTTATAAATTTCAACACCAAAAAACATTAAGTTCAATTAAAAAATGAGCAAACAACCTGAATAGATGCTTCTTCAAAAAGGATGTACATATATACATATACGAAAACAGACGTGTGAAAAGATGCTCAGTGTCACTCACTAATCATCAGAGAAATATGCAAATTAAAACTGCAATGAGATGTCACCTCACAACTGTCAGAATGGCTATTATTACTAAATCAACAAACAGATGTTGACAAAGGAGTACCTTTGTGCACTGTTGGTGGGAATACAGATTTATGCAGCCACTAGGGAAAGCTGTATATCTGGGTCAAAAGGCAGTTCCACTTTTAATTTTTTGAGGAATCTCCATACTGTTTTCCACAGTGGTTGCACCAGTCTGCATTCCCACGAGCAGTGCAGAAGGGTTCCCTTTTCTTCAAATCCTCATCAGCACTTATTATGTGTTGTTTTGTTGATGAGTGCCATTCTGACTGGAATGAGGTGGTATTTCATTGTGGTTTTATTTTGCATTTCTCTAATGATTAGTGATGTTGAACATTTTTTTATCTATCTATTGGCCATCTGTATGTCCTCTTTAGAGAAGTGTCTATTCATCTCTTTTGCCCATTTTTTGATTGGATTGTTTGTCTTTTTGGTGTTGAGTTTTACAAGTTCTTTATAAATTCTGGTTATTAATCCCTTATCAGATGTATTGTCGAAAATGTTCTCTCATTGTATGGTTTGTCTTTTTATTCTGATCTTATTGTCTTTAGCTGTGCAAAAGCTTTTTAGTTTGATATAGTCCCATTTGTTTATTCTGTCTTTTATTTCACTTGCCCATGGAGATAAATCAGCAAATATATTGCTGCAAGAGATGTCAGTGAGCTTACTGTCTATGTTTTCTTCTAAGATGCTTATGGTTTCACGACATACATTTAAATCTTTTATCCATTTTGAGTTTATTTTTGTGAACGGTGTAAGCTGGTGGTCTAGTTTCATTTTTTTTTTTTTTTTTGCAGGTAGCTGTTCAATTTTCTCAACACCATTTGTTAAAGAGACTGTCTTTACTCCATTGTATGGTCTTACCTCCTTTGTCAAATATCAATTGTCCATAAAAGTGTGAGTTTATTTCTGGGATCCAACTTTTAGAAATATATCCTAAGAACACCATATCATTGACTCAAAAAAAGAATTGCACCCCCATGTATATGGCAGCATTGTTCACAATAGTGAAGATTTGCAAACAGCCCAAGTGTTCGTCAGTGGAAGAGTGGATTAAAAAGCTATGGTACATATATACAATGGAATACTATGGGGCCATGAAAAAAAAGAAAATATTACCATTTGCAACAATATGGATGGACCTGGAAACTATTTTGTTAAGTGAAATAAGCCAGGCAGAGAAAGAAAAATATCATATGACCTCACTATTTAGAGGAATACAAAAAACAATGTAAATTGAGGAATGAAATTGAGACAGAAGAGGGATCAAAGGGAACAGATGAAAAGAGGACAGAGGGAAAGGGGATGATAGGATGGGATAAATCTGACAGGAAGGGAGGAGGGCAATACTGGGATGGAGGGCAAGCGAGATGTTGAGGGGAATATGGGGGAGGAGGGATGCATTCTGGGCAACATTAGAATCTATGTAAACACAATAAATTAAATTAAAAAAAGAAAGCTGTATGGAGTTACCTTAAAAAAATAAAATAATGGAACTGCCTTATAATCCAGTGATTCCAGTTCTGAGAATTTATCCAAAGAAACCCAAAAGAAACACTCATTTGAAAGAATATGTGCACACCTATGTTCATTTTAATACTATTTAAAACAGCAGAGATTTGGAAGCAACCCAGGTACCCATCAGCAGATTAGTAGATAAAAGAGTTGTGGTAATTTACACAATGGGATATTGCTCGGCCATAAAAAAAATAAAATTCTACCCTTTGTGAGTTCATGGATGGATCTGGAGAGCATTATGGTAAATTAAATAAGCCAGACAAAGAGAAGTAGTATAAGATTTTACTCACTTGTGGTATTTGATGAACAAAATGAACTAACAAGCAAAATAGAGACAGACTCATAGATAGAAATAAGGCTGAGAGTTGTCTCGAGAAAGCTTTTTTGGGACTAGTTGGGGAGTGTTAAAGGGGTTAAGCAGAATATGTAAAAATGGAGGAAAAACTAATGGACACAGACAACAATGTGGTCAATGATAGGGGAGGAAGGAGTATCCAAATTTAAAGAATAATTTAGGTTCAGGATTGTTACTGGTATTGATATCAGGGAACTTATCATGCAATCACATTTACTGCTTCACGAGTTAAACCGATGACTGACAGATGCTAACTGGTGAATATAACCCAAATGAATTTTATATTGGGTCCTAGAGCAATCATAACCCAACCTACTGTTATGATTTGAATCTTTCAGTGTGCAATTAGAACACTACATACATTTAACATCTAAAAGAGCCCTGACATTGATTACTTGGACTTGAGGTTGAGTCAAAGTAAGAGGAAGATCCAAGTAAAATTTCCACTCTTATGTGCCCCAGACAAAAGAGTACATTGGAAGTACTGCTTTATCCTCAGAGGACTTAGAATAATGACATCTTCAAAAACTTGAAAAGATAGGAATAAGTCTTATTAATGTTAAAGTCATTTACTGTTTGATTCTTGGGGGTGAGGAGAGGCAGATCATGGCATCTGTCTATGAACTATTCTAAACTTAATCAAATGGTAGCCCAACACCATATTTTGTGATTAATAAGGTACCTTAGTTACCAGAGCTCACCAGAGCCTCTGGCACTTGGCATTTTAGTACCTTAATTATCAAGATTTTCTTTTCTGATCTTTTATTTTTTTCAGTTTTCAACAGTCAGATGGACCAAAATCAACTAATTTTTATATCGTGAAGCTCTGTCCACAGAAACTTGATATTCTTGTCATTCATAATAAAATTCATATGAGCCCACATTGTTGATGACACTCATTTGATCTGTTAAATAAGTATTATAAATGAACCAGTAAAATAGCAATTCTCTAATGGCATGAAGATTAAGGGACTTATCACATTTATGAATTTTTAGATACACAGTCATATGAGGCAAGACATGATATCCTCTTTAATATAAAGACACATTTGTATCTTACACCACAGAGCTAGTGACCCCCCCTTTTTAATGTTAAAGGAAACACATAGGACATTAAGGTTTATTACCTAAAACAATTGAGAAATGACTCAAAAGACTAATAATTTTTCAGCTCTAGAGTATGGTTAAAGTTCCCTTTTCCTTGGAGTTATCTGACAAAGCCGATAAAGAGTAACATAACATTAGTGTAATGGTTAAAGTGTCTAGCAAGATACAATAGAATTTTTATAGCATGGAAGGTTATGTCTTCCACAACAGAGAATTAGTCATAATTTGAAAGGCATCATTTGGTGTTCTAGTCACCCTGGAAGAGAGCTCGAGAGCCTGTTCACTGTAAGACTTCAAAGGACTTTGTCACTGGAACTTCCCATTGTGGCATGGCCATCACTATGTCAATGAATCAAATGGTTTTGTAGACTGAGGGGCTTTCAGCTCATAATCACATATGTCTAGTTAGTAAGTTTCTGATTTTCTCTCTGCTAAAGTAGTCATACATTTTTTAAATACCACAAGGTAGTTTATAAATATGCTTAAAATCTCATTTTTAAAAATGTAAGAGAGAAAGTCACATTTATATTCACCTGGATATGGATTATCAAGAAGATAGTCTCACATTTTGGTCTTGTGAGCAGTGCCACAGGCTGCACTTTTTTCCTGACTACCTTTTCAAGGTTGTGTGCATAGAGAAAAGCCATAGGTGGTTTACCAAAATGTATATATTTTCTAAATTTTGATTGCAAGTAAAATTAAGTTTGAGAGAAGAGAATATTGATATTTTATGGATTTTTTCTTATCAAGTAGCTATTAAGTGATACACAAAACATAATTATGTCATTTTGTTGATTAAACTATTTTTAGATACTATCTTATTCAAATATAGGCAAAGTACAATCTTATCTTTGGTCAATAACAAACATTTCAAAGTTTAATGAGCTTAAAATATATTCTGATATTTTTTGTTTTTTTTTTTATTTTATTTATTCATTTTAGAGAGGAGAGAGAGAGACAGAGAGGGAGAGAGAGAGAGACAGAGAGAGAAGGTGGGGAGGAGCTGGAAGCATCAACTCCCATATGTGCCTTGGCCAGGCAAGCCCAGGGTTTTGAACCGGTGACCTCAGCATTTCCAGGCCGACGCTTTATCCACTGCGCCACCACAGGTCAGGCTGATATTTTTTCTCATAGTACCTCAGCCAACAATAAGTAATGGTAAAGTAATAACTTAATCAAATACCATTTGATTTTTATCCAAAATCTTTTAATAGTGTGTCAATAAATTCCTAGGAATCCCTACATTTCTAGCAGTTTCTGATGAAGACCATATTTATCAAGTAAAGGACATCAGATTTTTCTGTTGCCATCTATGGCAAGTAGTGGGCTGAATCTGATAAAAGTTAGTATTCCTATTTCTGTGAGCTTCTTGCAGCTTGTTCTCAGTATTGGATACTTATAGTGCTGACATTTCAAAAGAACAGATGGTGCAGAGGAAGTCCTCAGACGTCACCAGAGGGCGGTTTTCAAATCTTTGTCACAGGTTTAGAGAGCTATAACTTGAAAGAGAGAAAACTTTTTCACTAAGCCTTCTATTTGTAACTCAAAATTAGTTAACTTCCAACACACTTAAATAACAAGGATTTCACCCCAATTAGTATAAAAGTTATACCTTATTACACCTTATATTTCTATGATTTGGGGAAAAATGGATCCTTTAATCTTTGCATCAATATTGGGAATATTTTTTAGAGGGAATTTTTTTTCTATTTCCAACTGTAACAAGATATGTTTGTGCCTAAAATGACCTTGGCAATACAATATTTTTTAGATATAATATTGATATATCTGTTTTATTATAATTATTGGATTATGCATTTATTCCAGAATTAAGAGTTCTCAGTTTTTGTTTTATATAGACCACTTTGTCTAGTTTAGTGTTGGTGGCATATGGATGGTGGAAAAAAATTTGTTCACCGAATGTTTGTATAAATAGACACTTGATCAATTATGATACTAAATCTTTTTTATGTTAAAGAGAAAGAAATGGTGTCATTTTTATGGGGCACAGATTAAAGTAAAACAAACAAATGAAAATCCCTAGAAATCAGAGCAATTAATTGAAATGTTTTGTTTCTGTTATCATGTGGTTAGTCTCTCATTACTAAAATAATTTATAAATTTAGTTTATAATTAAAAGAACATGTACAGATAATAGACAAAATTATTCTATCATTTTATATATTTTCATATGAAATAGAAACTTTTGTTAAATGTAAATAAAATAGAGTTAACATCCAACTCAGGCATTTTCACAGTAACATTTTCTTTCATATATATATATATTGTATTTTTTCGAAGCTGGAAACGGGGAGAGACAGTCAGACAGACTCCCATATGCGCCCTACCGGGATCCACCCGGCACGCCCACCAGGGGCGAAGCTCTGCCCACCAGGGGGCGATGCTCTGCCCCTCCGGGGCGTCGCTCTGCCACGACCAGAGCCACTCTAGCGTCTGGGGCAGAGGCCAAGGAGCCATCCCCAGCGCCCGGGCCATCTTTGCTCCAATGGAGCCTCGCTGCGGGAAGGGAAGAGAGAGACAGAGAGGAAAAAGAGGGGGAGGGGTGGAGAAGCAGATGGGCGCTTCTCCTGTGTGCCCTGGCTGGGAATCGAACCCGGAACTCCTTGCAAGCCAGGCCGACGCTCTACCACTGATACAACCGGCCAGGGCCATTTCCCATATATTTGATGACAACTTTCCATATATTTGTATGATTTAGGTATGTGCTTTAAAGAAGTATACATTCTATAAATATTCCATAAAGTAATATTAAGCCACAAAATTTCTTCTAATGCTAATATAATTTCAGGAGAAAATATTTTTAATTCTTAGTAATAATTTTAAGATTAATGAACCATTTATTTTAGATATTAGTATTAAAATCCTAGTACTGTACTGTTCTGATAATTATTTCTTTATTGATAAATAATACTTAAACTAAACAAAAATGTATTTTTAGCTTTACTTTAATATTCATCCTTTAATTAAAATATAGTTTTGAAAATACTAGATGCATAACATCATTATTTAAATCATACAGTAAAAGACATGAAAGAATTATTATGTGAAATTTAACCTTTCAGATAAAATTATGTTTGACATTTTGATGAGCATTACTCCATATCTCACTAAATGCATGCATTTACATAATATACTCCCCACCCCATTGATTGGGAGGGAGGGAAAGAGAAAAAGATTAAGAAAGAGGAAGGAAGAAAGAGAGAAAAAAATTGAGAGAGCGAAAGAGAGAGTTGAAAGGAAAGAGAGAGAGAAAGAAAGAAGCATCAACTCAATGTTTCACTTACTTGTTCCATTGATGGCTTCTTCTACATACTCTAACCGGGGACCAAACCCACAACCTAGGTGTGTGCTGAGATGACACTTTATCTATTGAACTGTCCAGCCAGGGCCTCATAAACCCTTTTACATATGCAGTGTTTTACAAAGCTAAGGTACTATTGTATTTGTTTATATACATGCATATATTTATAATATTTATTTATACAAAAATAAATATTTTAAAGATTATCTCGCCATGTTATAGTATTTATTAACTGAAAGAGTAGTCTGTGTATATTGCAATTTACATAACTAATACAGTATTCTCTTGTTAAATATTTAAGATGGCTTCAAATTTTTACTATTGTAATAAAATATTTAGAGAAATTCTGTTGTTTTATGTTTTTATTTAGTGAGAGGAGGGGAGACAGATACAGACTCTCACGTGCACCCCAACTGGGATCCACCAGGCAAGCTTAGTAGGAGAGATACCTTGCCCATCTGGGCCCCTTGTTTCATTGCAACTCGAGCCATTTTTTAGCACCTGAGTTGGAGGTGATAAAGCCATCCTCCGTGTCCAGGGCTAACTCACTCTAGTTGAACCTTGGCTGCAGGAGGGGAAGAGATATATAGAGAAAGGCCAGAGGGTGAAGGATGGAGAAACAGAGGGGCATTTCTCCTTTATGACCTGGCTGGGAATTGAACCTGGGACAACCACATGCCAGGCTGACACTCTACCACTAAGCCAACCGATCAGGGTGAGAAATTAGTTTCACATAAATATTTTTCATGTTATAACCATATCTGTAGGGTAAATCCTTAGAAAGAGAATTGCTGAATCAAAGGGAATAAATAATTTATGTTTTGATAATTCAAACTGATATCCAAAAAGGCTGCATATAACTATGCTCTAACAAAAATAATGAGATTTTGCTTACTATTAATTTTTCTTCCAAAAGCAAAATATATCAATTTACTAAAGCATTACTTTTGTCTTTTTGTCAATTTATCCTTTAGCATAGTTTTTACATGTCTCACGCATTATTTAATATATATAATTTTTTTTTTTTCATTTTCCTGAAGCTGGAAACAGGGAGAGACAGTCAGACAGACTCCCGCATGCGCCCGACCGGGATCCACCCGGCACACCCACCATGGGGCGACACTCTGCCCACCAGGGGGCGATGCTCTGCCCATCCTGGGCATCGCCATGTTGCGACCAGAGCCACTCTAGCGCCTGAGGCAGAGGCCACAGAGCCATCCCCAGCGCCTAGGCCATCTTTGCTCCAATGGAGCCTTGGCTGCGGGAGGGGAAGAGAGAGACAGAGAGGAAAGCGTGGCGGAGGGGTGGAGAAGCAAATGGGCGCTTCTCCTGTGTGCCCTGGCCGGGAATTGAACCTGGGTCCTCCGCACGCTAGGCCAACTGGCCAGGGCCTAATATATATAATATTAATAATATAATCTAATATTGTCTATTTTTAAAATATTTTTTCTATCTATGTAATTTTGTTATAAAAACTTATTTTTTATGTATCAACATTAATGGTTATTTGCCTTTTTATGGTATTTTCTAATATTTAAAAAAATATTTTCACTTTTGACTCTGGATTTTCAGGTATAAATCTCATTTGCAGACAATTGTAATTGTATCCTTCTTCCCGTATATTTCAGTATGAATACTTATTTAATTTACTGTTTAATCATACTGTCTATATATATGAAAATAAATTTAAAACACCAAACAACTATTTATTGTCCTTATATTTCTTATAAAAGGACTCTAGCACTTTAATTAATCTTATAAGAAAATATTCCTTTTCCACTTTTTTATAATTTATTTTAGTGCACAAATTATTCAATTATTTGTAATATTCTTTGCCCAAAAGAAAATTTAGAATTCCTGAGGCAGGAATTATTAAATAATATTTAAATACAAGAATATAGTATGGTCAACAAGCTAGCATTTTAAAATGACACTAGAATGGTATACTAAAAATAGTAAAACAGAAATATTTTAAAAATAGAAAGAAGAGAAGATCCTTGTCATGAGAATACCATTGTATCACATCTGCTATTATTAGAGCATACTGAGCATTATGGACTAAATTGTACTTTGCTTTCAGACCATATAAGAGCTATTTTACCTTTCTCTGACAGATTTTTTATGCTTATAAATTAGGTATGTTGAAATACATTTAATTTGCTATATTTGAGATGAAATAGTAATGCATGCTGAAAATATGCATAATGAGATGGATTATATATAAAAGGCTTAGTGAGGATGATGTGATTAACAGTTATCAACAAATCTCTAGATATATACTAAATTCTCTCTTGATCAAAGAAGGGTTAATACACTCAGACTTAAAAGTACTAGAAGGGACAACCTAAATAATTACCTTGTGAAACTTACTTTATTCCTAGGTAATGGTCTAGAAAATATAATAAGGTAATTGATCTTTTGGAAGAAGGAACAGATGAATTGAAGGAAAAGTTGTCAGCACATGTTTCTGAGACACAATTGCAAACTAATGTAATAAATCAATTTTAATGGAGTAAATGGTAACATTGACAAGGACAATGTGCCATGTGTAATGTAACAAGGTTAATGTCCTACACATGGTGTTCTATTGTCTGCTTATTTTAACAAACAAGGCATTATAAGCATCATTCAGAATGGCACCCTATAAATGAAATTATAAGAAAGTTATTTTATTTAATGGAAATATACTAGTTCCACCTTAAATTCTCTTGCCTATATTTTTAGTCTTTGGATGGTTTTTAAATTTAATTTGATATTTTTGTTTTTAGAGAGAGAGGAAGGGGGAGAAAGACACACAGAGAGAGAGAGAGAGAGAGAGAGATCAATTTTTTTGTTCTACCTGTTTATGCATTCATTGGCTGATTCTTATATGTGTCCTGGGGATCAAGGACACTGGGGATCAAGCATAGAAACTTGGCATATTGGGTTGACTCTAACCACCTGAGCTACCTAGCCAGAGTTGGAAAATTTTATTGACATATTTTTATTTTATTTTATTAGCTTTCTGGATGTCTTAACCCCTGGTCTATCTATTCTACAATCCTCTTAATAAAATGTACTTTTCCCACATATAATCATTTTACAAAACACAAGGTATTGTTATTTTATTACCCTTTTAAAGAGCAAATAGTTCCTTTTTCTTTCTGCTTGTGTATAAAACCACCATCCAAATTTGCTGCTACCACTGAAAGAGTTTTGGTTAACTGATGAGATAACTAAGTTATGGTTCACTCCATTCCTTTTAGTTTACATTAGGAAAGCTCTTTGTAAACAATCAAATAACAAATAAATTCACCTAATAATAAATTTTAAGTAATATAATATTCCAGAACACTGAGTACTTAAAGTATAAATATAATGGCACTGAATTACAAGGAAACTGTTATTTTTCCAAATTTTAGTTGTTACAGTTATTCCTTATTGTGATGCAAGTTTTTTTCTCTAATTATACTTTCCCATTATCTCATATCTCTTTAAATCGTTAGCTTTAAGTTTTTCAGTAAATTTAAGGTGAGCAACATTTTTACAATAAAAAAAAAATAAATTGAAAAAAATATCATATATAAAAGAAACATTTTATTCATTGCAACAATAATACACTATAATATAATAAATGCACAATAAAAACTGTTATAATATTTTATATTGTAATTATTATTACATGCTTATTAATTTTTAATAGTAACTGTAAGAAAAAAGTACTCATTTAGCTAAGTGAGTACTTTTCCATTGAATGAATATTTTTTGTCAATTATCATCTTGTAACAATATATTGTAAATTTCTGAACAATAAATATCCTTCATATTGAATTTTACAGCAAGTGCTGCAGCTAGAGTATCAACATTCAGTCTCAATTTCTCACTTGTCAAAAAATCATTAGCAATGAAAAAAACTCTTTCAATTGCTGCATTAGTTCCAGGACAACACACAGTAAATTGAACACGAATAAATAAATTTTCACATGGAATATGTTCACTTTTGAAATGGCTGAATATTTTCATCCATCTTTTATCAATTTTGACATGTTCATTTTCCCCTTTTATTAATTTTTCAGAATTTAAATATACATTTAATCTTCTAATTTCTTCAAAGAGATAATTGTCATCTATTTTGATGTCTGGCACTTCTTTAGATAAAAATTCAAGACAAGATTCAATATCTGTCCAATATACTTGCGATAAAGTAAAAAAAAAACATTAAAAATTGTTATTTCTCATGATGTTTGTTTCAAACCATTCTTCAACATATTGAAATTATGTCTGGTAAAAATTCTGTACTTCTTTGATAAATTTTTCTGTTATGCCTGGATTTGATTCTTCTAAGTTTGATAATTTTCTTTTTATAATTAAAGGTAAAATATTTTCTTTAAAATGAGATTTATATGAAGGATAAAGTCATTCAAAATAAGACTAACTTCTGTAGCTGAAATGTGTTCACCTTCAATCTTTTAAATCCTTTTTGAAAAATAGATGCTTGACTGTGTACAAAATACATTAATATCTCAGATATTTTATTATTGAAAAAAATTTCCAGGATTTTAGGACAAAAACTTACATCTAGACATTAAGTTTAGACATTTGTTTAAACTTAAAAAATAAGAACGGAGAGGTTCAAATAATTGTAGAACATGTTCTATAGCAGGTGTTAGAGCAAGCCATCTAACTTTTGAATATCCTAAATGTTTTTTGTATTCAACACTTGCTTCTTCATAAAATTGCTTTAAAGTAGAAAAAAACAAAAACAAAATGGTAAAATGACTAAAATGCAAATAAATTGTAGTTATCATTACTTCTACATCAATTGGCATGGCACATGACACTGTGTTGATTGCATTTGACAAAATATGTTCATTACAACCTATTACTAGTATTTTATTTTGCAGTAACTCTTGTAATTTTACATGCACATTATTCACCTCTTTGTGTCTTCACTCACCAAAATTTGTATTTGTATTATCAGCTGTTAGTGCAACAACTTTGGATTTCAAATTGTTTTCATTTATTACTCTGTATAGATGGCTTGATAAAATTTCAGAAGTTTCACCCTCAATGGATTCTAAGTTTAAAATTTTTACTTGAATGTCCTTTGTAATATTAAAATATCTTACTACTATTGGATACAATTTAATTTCACTATGATTTGATGCATCAGATAAAATCATTACAAATGCTGCAGTTTCCAAGTCCTCTGTAAGTATTTTGTCACAGTAATTTTTAAATACTGATTTCAAAATAACCTCGCATTTTCCCCTGGCACATGAAAATTTTGCATTGTGAAACTTTTTCAATAATTTAGTTGTACAATTCATACTATGAAAACTTTGTGAATTATGGTATGAAATGCAAATATTCCCTCCATTTCAGCCAACTGATTTTCATCTTCAGAATAATTTGAAGTTTTAAGAAAATGTGTTACTTTACAGCTAGAAGCTGATGCATCTAATGATTGCTTATGTTGGTGGTCAAGTGTTTTGTTATTGCTGCTATGCTCCCAACTGCAATGCAAAATTCTCTGCTGCAAATATCGCAGAAAACAATGGTATCTTTCTTTCATATGAAGAATGAAGGAAATTTATTTTTCAATTTATTGTTGGAATGATATTTTCTCTTTTTGTATTTTTTCATTCCTTAAAAGAAATTTAAAATTAAAAAATAAAATATAGAGCTACACGAACGATGCAAGCACATTAGGAACTGAAAACATTACATCATGGTAGGCAAATTTTCTGGAAGCTAAATTAACAAAACTAAACTTCAAATAAAACCACTAATTTGAAGTGATATTCAGGTGTATTTATCATTTTGTAATTTAAAAAAGTCTGTTTTATACAACTATTTAATCAAAATGCGTTATTAATAGATATGGTTTGATTTCTACTTTAATATTTGAATTTTGGGAAAATACTAGTAAATATAATTATACATATTTGGAAATTATTAAATAGATAATGAATTAATAAAATGTGAATTGTGCTTACATGTCTATGATTGAATATTCACTGAGAAGGAAATAATCTTAAATCTACAATGTCATATGTGCCGTGTCGTGTTTCGTAAGAAGTATACAAAGCCATTTGCACACGTGGTATATCATGCACTCTCTCAAGGTCTCCCATACAGAGTGCATATGTCTCATAATTGCATCTTGATGCACTGCACTGATCCTTGATGAATAGTCATATCAAATACAAATATGTCACATCACACACAATGGATCAACTCTGCATTGATCGAATATGGACGTTTACAGATAAGTCTTCCTATAGCAAAAAGGAAGACATGTAGGAGGACATTTTTCAAGGGAGGATGGAACTTACAAAAGAAGGACTGTCTTTCCTAAAGGTGGATGATTGGTCTCCTTAGTAAATTGCTCTAAGCTTTCTTGAAAAGAATACTCTCAACTCTGCAGTCATGAAATCATTCATTTAACAAAATAAAGATACAATCTTCTATGTGCCAAGAACTGTTCTTTAGGGATATAATAGATAGGAACATGAAATTCATGCTATAATGGATCTTATATTTTAGCTGGGAGAAATAGTCAATAAACTAACAAACAACCATCATATACTTTTAGGAAGTAGTAATATGATGAGATAAGAAGAGAAACAATGACAGGTGAAGGGGCCATTTTTATAAGAATAGAAATTCAGTGGCATTTGAGTAGACATTAAATGAAGTGGCACTAAGTTAGGGAATAGTTCATTTCTGGTGTAGATATCAGCAAGAAAAATTTATTATGGAAATTAATTTGTTATTAATAAAGAAAAGCAAAGAAATCTCCCTAAAATGAATGAACCTGGAGTAATATGGTAGGAAATGACTTAGAAGAAAAGTCTTGTGCTAGTTAATAAAGGTTCATTGTTGTTTTTGTTTAGTTTTATTTATTTAGTTATTTTTAATGAGAGCAATAATTTAAATTTTGTTTTGGCATAGTTAAAGGATGGTGTGATAATGATGAGTTTTGATGTGTTTTCTTACACATACAACTGTAGCACTACCAATAATATGTGGTAAGTAGATTGTATGGTAAGTAATAGAGAATCCTGATGACCACTTAGAATTCTATTTCTATAATCCAGGTGAAATCATTTTGGATGCTTTGTGAAGATACGTCCAAGAAAATATACTGATGTAGATTGTACCAGAAGGATAAAAGGCAAAGTCAAAAATTACAACAAAATTTAATTGGTGCATTGGTGTCAATCAATTGACTTTTACTGAGGAGGTTACCACTTGTTCACGAGTTGGAAGATAATCAGCAAATATTTTTTTAATAAAGTTTGAAATTTGTTTTAAACCATCAAGAGATAATTTTTAGTGATCCTCTGAAGATAAACTTGGATATGGATGCATATTTATATCATAGACACACACACACATATCTATAACTATAGACATTAGGGAAGTATTAAGCCTTGAAGATAAACAATTTAAGCCACATGCATGTAGAAATTGTAGATGAACACATTTGTACAGATTATAATGCTAACTGCTAAATAAATAATTATTTTTACATTTATAGAATATGATATCTCTAACATTTCTAACTAGAAAATAACTACATGTGCTATCATTGTGATATTTTTGTTCTGAGGGAAATTCCGTGATACCCACATGTAACTAACATTTGTTAATATTTTTGTACATGCTTAACTGTTTTACCTAACTGCTGATATCAGAGGCTAGAAGCTATGTTCTTCGGTCTGCTTATAATCATGAAACCTGGCTTAAAAAAATTATTTCAACTGTTAGTGGTGCTGAAAGAATTTTTACTCTCTTAACAGATTTCTACTGTTGCTACAATGAATTTAAACCATTGAAAATATGCTTCTCTGAACACTGAGTAGTCTCCACATTATTACACTATACTTTGGTCTTCTGTAGTTTCAATTTTAAGTCCAATGACTTCCCTGGAAAGTCACTGTGGACCTATTAGATGGGACATCAAATGCTTTATTTGTTTATTGGATCTCCACCATAAAAATAAATTTATGTTATGTTGTCTCTCTTAATATTGAAGTAATTTTCTTTTATAGTGTACAAAGCAGTGTAAGCAGCTCTCTTCAAATCTTTTTCAGGATGGTGTTTTATTTTGAGTAAGGGAATTAAATCAGAAGCAAGCTAATGAAAAATAAATACTGTATGTCATATTGATAGTTGTCTATTTCCCATTCATATATAAAGTGTATGTGTCTGTCTTTTTATCTATATTGTGCCTATAAAATGAGATTTCTCTATAATTTAAGATGTCTACTAACTTTAATGATAATCAGTTAAAGATATATGGAATTTATTACAATTTTTAATTGCTATAGAGCTGTGATGGCAAACATTTTTATAAAAACTGCCCACTTTTGTAGTGCTGGTCAACCTGGTCCCTCCTGCCCACTAGTGGGTGTTCCAGCTTCCATGGTGGGTGGTAGTGGAGCAACCTGTCTGTTCCTATCTATCCCTCTCTCTGACTTTCTCTGTCCCGGTAAAACAAAACAAAACAAAGCAAAATCTTGGTTAGAATTTTATTTTGTTTATTTCTTGTGACAGAGACAGAAGAAAGAGACAGAGAGAGAGAGAGGGCAGATAGAGACAGACATAAAGGGAGACAGATAAGAAACATCAATTCTTTGTTGTGGCACCTTAATTGTTCATTGATTGTTTTCTCATATGTGCTTTGACCAGGGGGCTACAGCAGACTGAGTGACCCTTTGCTTGAGCCAGTAACCTTGTGTTTTAGCTGGAGATCTGTGCTCAAACTAGATGAGCCCATGCTCAAGCCAGTGACCTCGGAGTTTTGAACCTGGGTCCTCTGCATCCCTGTCTGATGCTCTACCCACTGCACCACTGCTTGGTCAGACTAGAACTTGGTATTAAATAACCAGATGAGGCCCTGGTCAGTTGCTTTAGTGGTAGAGTGTCAACCCAGAGCATGGATGTCCTGGGTTCGATTCCTGGTCAGGGCACATAGGAGAAGCTTCCTTCTGCTTCTCCACTCTTCCTCCTCTGCTTTCTCTATATCTCTCTTCCCCTACTATAGCCAAGACTCAATTGGAGCAAAGTTGGCACAGGTGCAGAGGACAGCTCCATGGCTTCTGCTTCAGGCTCTAGTGTGGCTCCAGTTGCAATGGAGCAATACCCCTGATAAGCAGAGCATTGCTCCCTAGTGGGCTTGCTAGGTGAATCCTGGTTGGGTGCATGTGGGAGTCTGTCTCTCTTCCTCCCTGCTTCTCACTTCAGAAAAATACCCCCAAATTAATTAAACAATTAATTAAATAACCAGATTAATATGTTCTCAAATTATCTAAATGTAAATACTGACTTTTATTGGATTTTGTGGTATTTTTCAGGATCTAATTGGTCACAGTTTGAAACTCTCATGATTATACAGTATTAATTAATACTGTATAAGAATATGTCTTAATTGCTCATATATATTTGAATAGATTGTGCCTAGATCAAAGTCAAATATATGGGACTGAATAGCTTCACATGTACACATTTCTAATCTACAGGATAAAACTTGAATAATAGAATAATCACTCAACTAATAGCCCATTAGAAAATACTCCTATAAAAATATGTACTTTGAACCTAAATTATTTGTTTTTGTACATTTCTAATTCCTCTATAAGCTAAGTCCTTATAATTATAACAGATCTTAGTACCCTAACACTAATTTAATCACTGTCAACATGAACTGAACAAATGTTATTTTTTGCATCACATGAACCATTGCTTTTGGGGAAATAAAGAATTTTAAAAGGTCATCATTACATGGGCAAAAAAAAAAAAAAAGAAAAAATGGCTCCCTAAAATAAAAGAAAAACTTATTTTATGTTTAATAAAGTGATCATATATATTATGACAACAAAATAATTTAAATTATTTCTAGAATTTAACCTATACACACAATAATTGATTTAAATACTGTCATATAGGCTATACATCTTATAATGACATTTATTAAATTAAAAGCATTCATTATTTGTATAAGCTAATGTTTATTTTCAAGGAAGAAAATACATTTATTTTAACAAAGCACATTTATGTTTCTCCATTTAATATGTGATAGAGTTTGATTAATTAACCTTTTTATATTTTGAGGTAGATATTAGGGAACTTGAATTTTAGTCTATCTTGCCCCTTGTTTTAGGTCTTTTTAATATGGTATTATAAATCTGAAAAGATTTTAGTTTTCTAACATGGCTTCTAAGATATGCTATTTTCATATACCTTGATTCTAAACATATGGATTTATCATGACAAGTCCTTTTAACATTTTCTAACAATATCTTAAGTTGTGGAACATAACAATAATTTGCTGCTAAAAAAATGCTAACTTTCTAGCATGAGTATATAATAAGAATTTTATTTTCTGTGACTTCTTCCATAATTTTTTAGTGTGGTTATAATGGGTCAGTTCATTTGAATGATAATATCTTAAAATCCAGTAAAACTTTTTCTTATCAAAGAAACCCTAAAATATTCTCTTTCCATTTTTTTTTTGCCCATGTAATGATGGCCTTTTAAAATTCTTTATTTCCCCAAAAGCAATGGTTCATGTGATGCAAAAAATAACATTTGTTCAGTTCATGTTGACAGTGATTAAATTCAGTGTTAGGGTACTAAGATCTGTTATAATTATAAGGACTTAGCTTATAGAGGAATTAGAAATGTACAAAAACAAATAATTTAGGTTCAAAGTACATATTTTTATAGGAGTATTTTCTAATGGGCTATCAGTTGAGTGATTATCCTATTATTCAAGTTTTATCCTGTAGATTAGAAATGTGTACATGTGAAGCTATTCAGTCCCATATATTTGACTTTGATCTAGGCACAATCTATTCAAATATATATGAGCAATTAAGACATATCCTACATAATCAATAGTTTGAGTGATTTTAAATCTTCATTGTACATTAAACCAAGTTACTTTTCCTTTGGCTCTCATACCCATATTAACATTATAAATCCAAATAATCTTAGAGATGAATAAACATTTATTGGTAAACACTTTCATAAAGTAAATCAAATTCAAAATCTTAAATTTCACCTGTTTGGATATTGATTATTATTAGACCATTATAAAACATAGAATTAGATGTATCTAACTTCAAATAACCTTATTTTACAGGGCGATAATCTGCCCATCTGGGGCCACTGCTCCATTGCTCAGCAATCAAGCTAATTTAGGACTGAGGTGCGGCCATAGAGCCGTCTCCTTTACAGGGCCAACTCACCAGAGCTAGTCAAGGCATGGTGACTGGAGAGGAAGGAGAGAGACAGAGAGATGGGGGGGGGGGGAGGAGTGGAGAAACATATGGTCACTTCTCCTGTGTGCCCTGTCTGGGAAATGAACCCAGGATTTCTACACACCAGGCCGATGCTCTACTGCTAAGCCAACCAGCCAGGACTATTCTTAGAATATTAAGAAAGCAATTGACACATTAATGATTTTGAGCCTTGAATAAAATTAAATCATGTGCACATTCAGGTAGCTGACATTAGAAATGTTTTAATTTATTTAAAATAACTTTCTCAATATAATTATAAAAATCTTAAAAATATTTGTGATATATTCAGATCTTTAATAATAGCATGTTAAGTTGCTTGGGTTAATAAAAACAAAATAAATATTGTATTAAATCTAAAATAGCAGACACTGGAAATTATTAATAATCTGAAAAAGATAGAAATCTGGGTCAATTTTTACATTAAAGAGAAGAAAGGTAGAAAACTGGTCACTAAAACTACTTTTGCCCTCATCAACTTTACCTATATTCTAGTCCATTCTACTTTGCTTTCTTTGTTGAAGTAGACCACAAAGACACAGATCACGGCCAGAGTCTTGTCATTTTTTCCTACCTTGAACTGCTATCTGGACACTGACATAATTCAAATACAGTAATTTAACAACTAGTTTTCTGCTCTAATAACCAATTAAGTATAAAAAAACAATATACCAAAAGGTAGTTTATTATTTCATGCATTTACTACTTTAAGAATAATAAAAGAGGAACACAAAACTAGATTTATGGGTGTTTTAAAATATTAATGAAAAACTATTAAATAATACCTGACCAAAAACCCACAAAACAGTTAGTTAGGTAAGATATATTTTTATTGCTTCTTGATTGGCATCCTCACTTGCAATTTTTTTCACCTTTGGATATAATGAACATCACTACTGGTACTTAGAATACGCTGTTGCCCAAATGGACATTAAAGAAGAGTAAGGAATGTAAATTTGTCATTTTCACATTGAGTGGCTTCCCAGGAGCCCACCTTTGAGAGAATCCTGATTACAAGTGCCATTTTAACAACCAGTTTGCTGAACTAACAAAAAATTAAGTGTCAGTTCTGCCCAACCAATGCAAACCTACTGAATCCCACCACTGAACTGAGGCCGTCATCAGCATCCTAGGTCAATGAGCAATCCACTGCACCACCACCAGTCAGGCTGTACCTAATTTTTTAAAGGTTAATATTGTCTAAAATACTACTACTGCCTTACAATTCATAATTCTTTCTCAGATTAATCATAATACACAATTTTGGAATATAAACCTCTTATTAAATGCAAATCATTGCACACTTTTATGTAAAACTCTAATTTGAAAGTATATGAGATGCAGATACTCATAAGAAAGCACACAATATTTATTTAAAGTCACATGATTAATTTTCACTAATTCTCCCTATTTGATGTATATTTGAAGGAAAAATATAAAAACAAAAATGGAAATAAATACGATGTGTCAAGGTAAACTGACAAAAATCAGGATATCTAAGAGAGACAGGCAGATCTAACAAGACCAACAAAATTTTAATAAATGAAAAGAGAAATCTTACTAGTAAGAGTGGACATCTCTTGGCTTTGAGTATGCATATAGGGCAGAAGTATCCTTAATAATTCTTGTGATTCATGAAAATTAAACTAGCTACCTGTCTTCTCTTGACAACATTTAGAAAAAGGAGATATAGCAAAGAATATCTGTTTACAGATTATTTCTGCCTGTTTCTATATTTATTTTATTTTATCTGTAAACAAATTTCTTCAGATAGTTTACTACAGCATGTAATTAGAAAAAACAATTTAGTGATTTGTTGAGATCAAGAATAGATATTTTCAGCTGAGTACACCAAGATTGCATGGTATATCTAGCTTCTGCAACATGCATTTTTATGGTAAAATGCCTTTACTGTTGTAATTTTTCTGCTTTATTTAAATATCTCATAATTAATTCAATAGCAAAAACTATTCAATCATGGATAACAAAATTATATTTTTATTATCTAATAACATATAGTCTGAGGTAAGTAAATATGGCTGGCACCTAAGTCATCATACTATCATTTTATATAAAAAATAATTTTTGATATTGTGATGTAGCTTTTTTAAATAGACAAAGTAAAAAACAAACAAAAATCCCCATATTTTTATGCCATCTTCAAGAAACTATTGGAATTTTTCATTCTTATATAATTTCAGTCTTCTATAGAAGATTATAATATGACGTAAACCTCTTTGACTACAATCTAATTCAAGTTTTACATTTAGTATATATCTCAGCTACATAGCACAATAGAGTTTATGACAACTTTTTTTTTCTTTAAAGATTGATTGATTGGTTGCTTGATTGATTTTAGAGAGAAGAGTGAGGGAGAGAGAAAGAAGAAGGGGTAAAGTGCGGGAAGCATCAATTTGTGGTAGTAGCTTCTTATATGCACCTTGACCAGGCAAGCCAGGGTTTTGAACCAACAACCTCAGCATTCCAGGCCAATGCTTTATCCACTGTGCCACCACATGTCAAGCCAACCTTTCTTACTTAAAAAAAAAATTGTCAAATGTTGACACATATAATACAGATGTAAATTTACCTGAAGTCAATAGGTACTATCCTATGCTTCAGTTTATAGTCATTTCATTTCTTCTTATTTTTTTAAATAGCTTTATATTTTTTGATTATTAGTCACAAAATTAAAGGGAAAAATGTGGACTCAGATATCTAGGCTCAAAGCTTTGTCTGTAATTGAACATGACATTTCTCTATTTTTTTTTAATTTTGTGCTGAAATCTAACAAATATACAGAAAATCACACATGTAGTCATGGTCTACTCACAGATTTACACAAACAGAATACCCCAGTGTAGCCAGTACCCAGATCAGTAAAGAAAACACTGCTAGCAACACCTTGCTCTCACATTGCCCCACTCAGCTGCTACACTCTCCCTAAAGGGGACCATTACTGAATTGTGACATCACGGAATTGTCTTGCCTGTTTTTCTATTTTATATAAAAGTCATATATTTCTAATAACTTATATGTGGCTTCTTTAACTCAAATCAACACTATATTTGAGAGATTTATCCTCACTGAATATAGATTAGACCATTCAGTCTCACCACTTTATAATTTATTATATGACTATATGACAGTTTATTTACCTGTTTTAATGTTGATGGATATTAAGAGCTTTTTCAATTTTTGACTTTTATTAGAATTGATTTTGCATGTGGCTTTCCAGTTTTCCTAACACCATTTGTTGAAAAGGCTTTCTTTTCTCCATTGTGTGTTGTTGGCCCCTTTATCAAAAATTATTTGACCATATATATGTGGTTTTATTTCTGGGCTTTCTATTCTGTTCCATTGGTCTGAGAGTCTATTTTTCTGCCAATACCATGCGGTTTTGATTGTCGTGGCCCTATAATATAGTTTGAAGTCAGGTATAGTAATGCTCCCAGCTTCATTTTTTTTTCCTTAGGGTTGCTTTGGCTATTCGGGGTTTTTTATAGTTCCATATAAATCTGATGATTTTTTGTTCCATTTCTTTAAAAACTCTCATCCACTGTTGGTGGGACTGTAAAGTAATACAACCATTATGGAGGAAAGTATGGTGGTTCCTCAAAAAACTGAAAATAGAACTACCTTATGATCCAGCAATCTCTCTCCTGGGTATATACTCCAAAACCTCAGAAACATTGATACGTAAAAACACATGTAGCCCCATGTTCATTGCAGCACTGTTCACAGTGGCCAAGACATGGAAACAACCAAAAAGCCCTTCAATAAACGACTGGATAAAGAAGATGTGGCACATATACACTATGGAATACTACTCAGCCATAAGAAATAATGACTTCGGATCATTTACAACAAAATGATGGGATCTTGATAACATTATACGGAGTGAAATAAGTAAATCAGAAAAAAACAAGAACTACATGATTCCATACATTGGTGGAACATAAAAACGAAACTAAGAGACATGGACAAGAGTGTGATGGTTACCAGGGGTGGGGGAAGGGAGGATGCGGGAGGGAAGGAGGGAGAAGGTTAGGGGGAGGGGGAGGGGCACAAAGAAAACTAGATAGAGAGTGACGGAGGACAATCTGACTCTGGGCAATGGGTATGCAACATAATTGAATGACAAGATAACCTAAACATGTTTTCTTTGAATATATGTACCCTGATTTATTAATGTCACCCCATTAACATTAATAAAAATTTATTTAAATTAAAAAAAAAGAATTGCTATGAGCATTTTGCACCTTCTATTGTTGAGTATTCAAACACTCTTTTGTAGATAATTTGCAAAGAACAGTGATTTTGGGGTTAGAAAATGCATATATTCAATTTTTCAAGGTGTTTGTACCAATTTACACTCCCACTGGTAGTATGTAAGAGTTCTGGTAGGTTTATATATTGAGAAACACTTGATATTTTCAGCCCTAATTCTTCTTTGGATGGAACAGTAATAGTACTTTATTTTGATTAAATTTATGATTTCCTGATGACTGATTTTCAGTTGTTTAATGGTCATTGAAATATTATCTTTTTTGAAGTGTCTATTAATGTCTTCTGTGATTTGTTATTATGCTGTTGTATGTGTGAGTGTGCATGTGTACCTGTGTGTGTAATATCATAAATATAATTTGCAAATATCTTTCCCCATTTTGCAGAATGAGTTATCATTCTATTATTCAAGTATTTTAATGAATACAGATTTTCATTATAATATAGTGCATTGACTTCAAAGACTATACAATTTGCACTGCTCTGCAGGGCCACTCTTCCAATGTACAAAGGTACTTTTAAAAATCTGGATCTCGCCCTGGCCAGTTGGCTCAGTGGTAGAGCGTCAGCCTGGCATGCAGGGGACCCGGGTTCGATTCCCGGCCAGGGCACATAGGAGAAGTGCCCATTTGCTTCTCCACCCCCCTCCTTCCTCTCTGTCTCTCCCTTCCCTTCCCGCAGCCAAGGCTCCATTGGAGCAAAGATGGCCTGGGCACTGGGGATGGCTCCTTGGCCTCTGCCCCAGGCGCTAGAGTGGCTCTGGTCGCGGCAGAGCGATGCCCCGGAGGGGCAGAGTATCGCCGCCTGGTGGGCAGAGCATCGTGCCAGGTGGATCCCTGTCCGACGCATGTGGGAGTCTGTCTGACTTTGTCTCTCCCTGTTTCCAGCTTCAGAAAAATACAAAAAAAAAATCTGGATCTCTTTGGAATCTTGAATCTATTTTATCACTTTAATTGACTATCCTTGTACTTATAATGCACTGATTAATTACAATAACTTTATATTAATTTTAAATTAATTATAAGTTAATTAAAAATTCATATGAATGTTTTCAAATTGTTTTCCTACCTTTTCTGTCCATATAAATTCTATTATCAGTTTTTGCGTTTTCTTTCTTATATACATACAAATTGTACATAGTGTTATATATATTTGTGTGTGTGTTTGTGTGTGAGAGTGTATCAACATACAGGGATTGACAAAAGTAGGTTTACAGTTGTGAGTACATAAAACATGGAGTTTGTTCTTATATTATTATTTATTTTTGTAATATACATTTTTCCACACAAAGAACACTAAACCTACTTTTCTCACCCCATATATGTATATATTCAATTACACACATATGCATACACATATATACCTCACACATCAATTGAAAACACGTCTGGAATTTTGAAGAATTTCCTTCCAGGTTCATTCAGGTTGTTGTGTATTCAAGTCCTTTTTTTGCAGCTTCATGACTTAGGGTTCTGGCTTTTTGCCTCCTGTCTCCCAAAATCTTTCCTTAGGTCCTAAAGCCTTCTGCAGGTTCTTGTCATATGGGCTTCCTTGACTTGGCTGCTTTCTCTATCAAGCTAGCACAAATTATTTACTGCACACTGTTAAGATAGTGTCGTGTATAATGAAATAAAATCATGAGAGAGAGCTATTCTACTGATGGGTAGTGCAACCTAATCATAGGAGTAACTTCTCTCAGCTTTGTTATATTCTATCTTTTAAAAGCAAGTACAGCCCCTACATGAAAGGGAGAAGGGTCACACACAGCCATGTGCTTCAGGAAGTGGAATAGTCATTGGGAGCATTGTGAGGGCATCACCTTAGAATCTGTCCATTACAAACTTTAAGGAAAAAAAAGTGAAAATTTTAGAGAGTAAAGAGAAATTTGCATTTATTGTCACAATGGGTTTATATCCACAATATATAACTATGGCCACCCTTTAAAAGAATAACAAAAAGCCAAAGATCCTAAGGATATAGTGGACAAAAGTTTAAAACAAGTATCACAAAAATGAAAATTAAATAAAATAGATATATGAAAGATAATCAACATAGCACATATTATGTAAGTGAGGTTAAAATCACAATGGAAATGTGCTATGTCAAAACAAGAAGGGATAAAAATAATTAGTTGCAAGAATATGAAATGATGAGAATACTCAAATTCTGCTGATGACAGTAAAAATTTGCACAACTACTTTGAGTTTAGGTAACTGATCATAACAATAATAATTTGTATGTAAATATTTAGTTATATTATTGTCCTAAAAGATTGGACACTAGTCAATCTTCAATAGTAATTTAGATAAATGCATTGCATTAAATTTAGAAATATAATTATAAATGATGGAAAATAAGTGGAACATTGCTACATGCAACAGCATAATATTAACTAAAACACACCAGAAACAGAAAAGTAGATTCTATATCAGGGGTCGGGAAACTTTTTGGCTGAGAGAGCCATGAACGCTACATATTTTAAAATGTAATTCCATGAGAGCCATACAACGACCCGTGTACCTTACGCATTATCCAATAAAAATTTGGTGTTGTCCCAGAGGACAGCTGTGATTGGCTCCATTTGCCTGCAACCATGAACATGAGTGGTAGGAAATGAATGGATTGTAATACATGAGAATGTTTCATATTTTTAATATTTTTTTTTATTAAAAATGTGTCTGCAAGCCAGATGCAGCCATCAAAAGAGCCACATCTGGCTCAGGAGCCATAGGTTCCCAACCCCTGCTTTATATTATTCTATTCACAAAAAAGTGCTAATGGATGAAAATTAATCCATGGAAGTACAATTAACAATTTATTTTGTAAAATAAAGTGGTTACACTTCTATAGTCTTGCTATTATTTTTTATTAATTTGTATGATAACTATATAGTTGTATTAACTTTTTAATAATGCATTGAGTTTTTTACATAAGATTAAAGAACCTTGCCTGACCAGGCAGGATGCAGTGGATACAGCATCAAACTGGGATGCTAAGGACCCAGATTTGAAATCCTGAAGTCACCAGCTTAAATGTGGCATCATAGATATTACCCTATGGTCGCTGGCTGGAGCCCAAAGGTCCTGGCTTGAAACTCAAGGTTGTCGGCTTCAGCTCCAGGTCCCTGTCATGAGCATGGGGTCACTGGCTCTCCCGGAGATCCCTGGTCAAGGCACATATATGAAGTCAATCAATGAACAACGAGGTGTCACAACTTTGAGTTGATGCTTTTCATCTCTCTCTCTTCCTGTCTGTCCCTGTTTCTCTCTCAATAATAATAATAATAATTTGTGCACCTTTATTTATGTTTGTTATACTTTAAAATTGTTTCAAAAAACTGTAATACAAAGTTATGCCCTCAAAATATTGAAATTTTATTTTAAGTTATGACTAAACTATAAAGAAAAAACAATTTTCAGGAATCTGTAAAAATGTAATAATAAAATGCACTATGTGCCTTATCAGGCAATTGCACAATAGATAAAGCATTGAACTGGGATGTGGAGGACCCACGTTCAAAACCCTGAAGTCGCTGGCTTGAGTGGAGGCTTATCTGGCTTGAGCACAGGATCAACATCATGAGCACAGGGTCACTGGCTTGAGCAAGGGGTCACTTGGTCTGCTGTAGCCCCCCGGTCAAGGCACATATGAAAAAACAGTCAATGAACAACTAAGATGTTGCAATGAAGAATTGATGCTTCTCGGCCCTGGCCGGTTGGCTCAGTGGTAGAGCATCGGCCTGGCGTGCAAGGGGTCCCGGGTTCGATTCCCAGCCAGGGCACACAGGAGAAGCGCCCATTTGCTTCTCCACCCCTCCCCCTATCCTTCCTCTCTGTCTCTGTCTTCCCCTCCCGCAGCCGGGGCTCCATTGGAGCAAGGTTGGCTCGGGCGCTGGGGGTGGTTCTAAGGCCTCTGCCTCAGGTGCTAGAATGGCTCTGGATGCAACAGAGCAGCGCCCCAGATGGGCAGAGCATCGCCCCCTGGTGGGCATGCCAGGTAGATCCTGGTTGGGCGCATGCGGGAGTCTGTCTGACTGCCTCCCTGTTTCCAACTTCAGAAAAATACAAAAAAAAAAAAAAAAAAAAGAATTGATGCTTCTCATCTCTCCCCCTTCCTATCTGTCTGTCCCTATCTGCTCCTCTCTTTATTTCTCTCTCTGTCACAAAAAAAATGCACTATGTTTAATAACTTAAGGCCAGAGTTTCAAAATAAGATTTATATAAATTTCACATTTTTTTCCAGATATTTCAGAAAGACAAATAGAAAAACTGGTTAATGTATATTGTGATTTAATTTCAAAATTAACATGTATTGAATTTTGATTAACTTTCCTTTTTATATATACTGACTAAATTAATCTTCATGGAAACTCTATTTATTAGATGTTATTGTCCACACTGATGTAGATACGATACTGAGGCTTAAGAAAATTAAATAACTTTTCCCAACTTACACAATTTGGGAATAAAACTGTTCTCTAAATCCAAGCTACCTGACAGTAAATCAATAATGTTAATCATTCTACAACTTTCTCAGCTGGTAGACATCCTTGATTATATCTTTTTTTTCATGCCTTGTTTGTCTAGACTTTTGAGAGATTCTCAAAATATTTGCTACTCATGTATATTGCATATAAATTAATGATTTTAATGCATGGCAAATAGTGTTGTACATAAAATTTGTCATACACATTACTATATGAAGACAGCTCAAATTTAACTGTCTGGTTTATATGAATCCAAACCTTAAACCAAATTCAAAGACCTCTCCTAAAGGAAAAGGAAAGAAAACATAAAAAAATTCCATCATTCACTCTCAATTATAATTCTTGAATGGCAACAACGCTGGACTAAAAGACAAGATTTAGCAGCAATACATAGCAAGATGAGATGCAGTCCTCACCATATCGTAGTTAATACTTTAGTTAAAATTTATGTTAATTGTTACATTCACACATTAATAATTAATAACTGCATTTTGATACTTAGAATATAAAAACATTACAAGTAATATTTTAATCCCCTTTTAACTAACAATATATGTATTTTTAACATACATAAAATGTTTACATGTATTTATATATACTGTGTGTGTGTGTACTTATTAAATCTTCCAAAAGTAAAGAAAACATCATTTTGGGCCTGACCAAGCAGCGGTGCAGTGGATAGAGCATCGGACTGGGATGTGGAGGACCCAGGTTCGAGACCCCAAGGTTGCCCGCTTGAGCACGAGCTCATCTGGTTTGAGCAAGGCTCATCAGCTTGAGCCCAAGGTCGCTGACTTCCAGGTCCCCCCAGTCAAGGCACATATGAGAAAGCAATCCATGAACAACTAAGGAACCACAACAAAGAATTCATGTTTCTCATCTCTCTCCCTTCCTGTCTGTCTGTCCCTATCTGTCCCTCTCTCTAACTCTCCCTGTCTCTGCCAAAAAAAAAAAGAAAGAAAACATCATTTTGGGTGCTTTTTTACATGAGTGGTATCATAATTTGAAGATAATTTTATAAATTGATTTATTTTCAATATCTGCTCAATCTAAACATTGAGTATACATATTTTCACCAACCATGTAAAATAATTTTGGGGAATTTATACATTTGTATTTTATACATATTATATTTTACACATTTATAAAATGTTTTACCACTTAATAATATATACTGAGGTTTACAATTTATTTTTTAACACAAATATAGATTTTCAGTTTTATAAGTTGAGAAGGTTAATAAAAAAACACTTGAAGTGTAGAAAAATATTACAAATATTATAAACTCATATTTTACTTAGCGCCATTTAGGGATATGTTATTTTCCTAAACACCTTGGGAATTTATTTACCATTTACCCATTATGTTAAACGTTAACAAGAGATAATAGACTGGAGTGATATAAATTGGGAAAATTATCAGGTGTTTTCCAGTTCATGTGAAAATAATTTATGAGAGAAATATTTCTAAGACTTAGATAATTAGTAATCACTCTTTCTCAATAACATAAGAAGTGGAAGGAAATTGATTTTGCAAGATTGTCTAATCCTCTTCAACCATTTCTTCACCTCAACTCCATGTTTCCATAGTCTAAATCTTTCAAATATTATTTTTTCTCCACTTCATAAATCTTAATAAAAATTATTTCTTCAAAGGAAGAGACATGCGTTATGAAATTTGGCAGCAACTGATTTGGCTGTTCTTCTATTTGGAGTGTGGACTTTAATAACTGGTTAGAGAGAACAAGTTATGATTGATTTGGAAAAAGTTGTATTGTTGTAACTGATATATTGATTCAATAAGCACTTCTATGTAATTTCTATAAACAGTATTCATAGCCATTAATTTGAAATTATTTTGGGTCATGTGAATTATTCAAGAGAGAAATCTGGTGTAAGGCTGAGAACACATAAAGCGCTAATTTCAAACCTTATTACTGATGTGATTTATGAAAAGCCACATTGAATCTGGCACACAGAAGAAAAACTCAAATGTTAATCTAAAAATAATGCAACATATCCAATAATATTATTTAAATAAAAATAAAGAGTTAATCTAAAATCAGAATTAGACAAACAAATAAACTGTCTCCACAAGATCCCTACTGTGGATAATGGGAAGAAACTTTTTAGACATATTCAGTGGTGGTGTCACTGGGCTATTAAATTAATAGATGCTGAAGATAATTTTAAATGATTTTGTTTTTCATAGGCTTATATAGGGATATTTTTCCAAAAAGTATGTTAGCAATACAAATAAGAAGTATGTTTATACAAGAATAAATGAGTCTGACCAGGCAGTGGTGCAGTGGATAGAGCGTAGGACTGGGATGTGAAGGACCCAGGTTTGAGACCCCGAGGTCGCCAGCTTGAGTGTGGGCTCATCTGGTTGAGCAAGGCTCATCAGCTTGAGCCCAAGGTCGCTGGCTTGAACAAGGGGTCACTTGGTCTGCTGTAGCCTCCTGGTCAAGGCACATATGAGAAATCAATCAATGAACAACTAAGGAGCCGCAATGAAGAACTGATGTTTCTCATCTCTCACCCTTCCTGTCTGTCTCTCTCTCTGACTCTCTCTGTCTCAGCCACAAAAAAAAAAAAGTCAAACTAATTTAGCATAAAAGAAAATTACTTATTACTTCAAATTTCCTCATTTGGAACATAAGAGATAGTATATTATTGTTATTCACATGAAAAGATTGCCTATAAATAGAATAGTGACATCATTAACGTCTCTATGACAAGAACCAATTTAATAAATTAATTGAGACACAAATATGGATTTTGAGTAAAAAATATTTTGCAATATACAAATAAGCTACATTGTAATAAAACTATAGGTCTCACGTGTTTTACTTTTTAAAAATTAATTATGATTTAAGAACTAAAATTAATTTAACCCTATTTCTCCAGAACATTTTGATCTGCATTAAATTTATTCTTCAATGAAGTTACATTAGATGACATTTTGATCTACTATAGATTACACATTTGTCTATTATTTTGATAACTAGGGAAAATCACTAGTGCTATATTTTTTCTAACAAATTCTGTCAGTAAGTAAATTAGAGATCACTATTTTTGTTTTCTTTTTAATGTGTTATTAACACTTCAGCTAATGACCTTCTCATTTGGATATTATTATTCAGTTTAAGGAGGAAAATTAGCTTAGTATAGTGATAGAATTTTTTAATTTTTTTTAATTTTCAAGCTATTTTGCTTAAGAATGGCCAGAAAAATGAATAAAATGTACATTCAAGATAATTCATATTCTTAACTATATATATATATATATATATATATATATATATATATATATATATATGCGCCACAATACCATGGAGACATTTTAAACAAAATTGCAGCTAAGGGTTTTGCGATAATTCTTCCATTTTCTTTTCCTCTATTGTATAACTGTTCAACTTATTATCAGCAAGTTAACAAAAGTCAAATGAATAAGAATCTGATATTCTGAAGAAGGCCTGAAAGAAACTAGAGGTTCTGCATCTTCAGCTGAGAGATGTAGCTCTAACCTTTTACAGTGATCTGTTACTGCATTTGGACTGTCAAGATAGTGGTAGCAGCCAGAAACATCTTTACCATCTGGGCTTGGCAACCATTCTATAGAATGACTGCCAAAGGAGAAACAGCTTCTTTTAGTACATACCTCAGTGCCATTTGCCTACATTTTAACACATAAGGTTACATTACAGAGGGCTTAGCAACAGAGTATTGGGCATGTTGAAAATATGAGTGGGCCAGTTGAAGATCTCCATGTTAGAAAAAATATTTTCTATCTGAATACCTCTAGGCATAATCTATTTGTTAAACTCTATAGATTTACCTAAATCTTATACTGTGGCTTGACAAAAATGGTCTCTTCTGAAATGTCATGAATAAAAATAAAAATTAAAATAAATAAAAAATATTCTCAATTCAACAATTTCCATAAATTTGGGTAATGGGTGGGAGGGGTTAATTTCACAATAACCACACACAATTAAATATACTGATGATGTTTTTGTATAGAATTATAAACTTCACAGCTGTATAATTTTATTAACCAATGTCACCCCAATAAATGCAATAAAATTTGTAAAAATTTACAAAAGCTTCGTATTACATTTTAAAAATATTTATTAGAGGAAGAAGTGCTTCAGAATTAAAGAAAGTATAGGATAAGAAAATAGGAAAAATTGGACAGTATTTTGTGTGCTGAAGGAATTAGAAGCCTAAGTAATAGTAATTAGCTGGATTTGACTGATGCACTACATATGGTTAGGAGGAGAGCTGGAATTAACACAGACAAGCTGAAGCAATTTTATACACTGTGCTTATTATCTGGCTTAGTAAACGTATATAATTAGATAATAAAAAATGGAGTAATAAATCAATACATTAAGAAGAGAAGAAAAGTATATTAGGAGCACTTCAAGAAGATTGAGACATATATATGTACATGTAAGGTAAATTGAAAAAAGATATTGAATACTGGTAGACATTACTAGAGATGAAGGTAGTGATAATGAGGGCTTGCACTAAAGTGGTGGTTCTGAGAATAAGATAGACTCAAGATAAGTTCAGTTTTGTAAATAGAATAATACTGAGTTTGAGGTCTGTCTTTTCCTAGCAATATCTCTAAACACTAATATAATATATATATATATATATATATATATATATATATATATATATATATATCAATACCTGATATTTTTAGAGTTAACAGAATAGAAGAAAATAGAAGAGACTTTTTTTGATTCTCTTTAAGCATCTCATTTTCTCTCCTGTGTTTCATTGAACATATTTGTACTCTGATCTCTCTTAACTTTCTTCAGTATTTCAGATCACCTTTTATCTGGAACATAAAGCAAACTCTTTTAAGATAGATAACTTTGGGGAAATAGTGCTTTTATAATTTGCACTCTTTTGTTTCCTGGAAAGAAACATCAATCTTCAATTTCTGACACTGAAATGCGAGTGAATTAACTTCTATATTGACAAATACAGAGAGGCAAGTCAAGACAGATGAATATCTAAAGGGAATCTGTGACAGATATAACAACTTGTCTATATTACTCCACTGCATTATTTAATGAATGAGCTATCACGCTTATTAATTGTGACACCCAATTTTCTTATTAGATGTTTCTTATGATTCATGTAAAGTTATTGACAGAGTTCAGGGTACATATCAAGTGTTTAAAAAATTATTGGCTATTATAACCATTTGAATTCTGTTATTGTTAGAGTCAATCCCCTTGACTAAGTTTTTCCAAATATGAAATAACTATGTTCTTTCCACTTCAATTTATTTGGTCTCATAACCCTGAAGCTATTTCCCTAAGAATTTTGAAAAATGAAATTCAAATTTAAATACCCATACACCAATTATAGAAAAAAAAAACACTTAAAAGAGTTGTATAAAGAAAACTAAATACCCATACACCAATTATAAAAAAAAAACACTTAAAAGAGTTGTATAAAGAAAACTCAGAGGAGATATTGGGTATGAAAGTATTTGCACAGACAGTGGTAGAAGTGGATAGATAATATTGTCAGGGAAACAGAGCAATAAGCAAAAAAAAATGAGTGAATATTTGAAAACACCTAGATTAGAGTAAAAAGAATGAAGCAAATGAGAATGAGTGTTCTGGCAAAGGTAAGCCAGAAACGCATAATGATTAAGTAACCTGGAATAAAAAGTAGAGTTTGTTAAGACATGCCTCAAGAGTGGACTGCAAAGTGGATATGTATTTTTTTTATTACTACCAGATGTCTATGAATATTTTAAGATAATTAAGAAGTGAAGATATTGTTTAAAGAGGTTTGAGAGATACAAGAAACACCTGAAGATGTGAGTTCCAAGTCACATAATTTAACCACACAGAACTTCCATGACTATTAATAAGCAAGTAATAAAAGGGACTGATCTTAACATAAGTGGGCTTTGAAACTGCAGGGTCTTTAAGGGATTTTCTTAATACTGGTGATTCTATTCAATAAGGAGATAAGCTAGAATTTTAAGATGTAGCATGTTCAAAGGTGGTGATGTTTTCCAGAGAATAGAAAATTGCCTTACCTCCAGAATCTCCCTTCAGACCCTGAAACTGTTGCCAGTCACCCCAGCCCTGGGGCGGAAAGAAAGCTGAGGTTGTAATTTGGTTTCCTGTAAAAGCAGGTTTGTCTGGCTCTGCCTCTCAGTGCTGGGTGTCATAACTGCAAGAGGTGGCTGGAAAGAAAGTATATGGAAGCTCAGGCAGCCCCCTTGCTCAGTCTGAAGTCTTCTAGAATGTGTGGGAGTAGGATTCTTCCAAGCTTGTTTTATTTTTTATTTTATTTTATTTTTTTACAGAGACAGAGAGTGAGTCAGAGAGAGGGATAGACAGGGACAGACAGACAGGAATGGAGAGAGATGAGAAGCATCAATCATTACTTTTTCATTGCGCGTTGCAACACCTTAGTTGTTCATTGATTGCTTTCTCATATGTGCCTTGACCGCGGGCCTTCAGCAGACCGAGTAGCCCCTTGTTGGGGCCAGCGACCTTGGGTCCAAGCTGGTGAGCTTTTGCTCAAACCAGATGAGCCCGCGCTCAAGCTGGTGACCTCGGGGTCTTGAACCTGGGTCCTCTGCATCCCAGTCCAATGCTCTTTCCACTGCGCCACTGCCTGGTCAGGCCCCAAGCTTGTTTTAAACCACATACCTTTGAGGACCTGTCACCTCCTCTGACAAAGGGCCTACCACATCCTTTGCCTTTGGGAAAGCTGAGATTAGATGTCATGTGCACATGAAACACCAAGACCATGTCAGCTCAACCCTAGGGCCTCAGGGCCTGTGCTTGGCTCCCTACCGTGCCTGAACTGAAGCACTCAAAGGGAGAAAGAAATGCATTCCTGTTCACACCAGAAATATTTACTATAGAACTACTGTGAATCAGACCCTATTTAAGAAACTATGTATACAATGGTAAATAATATGAACAATATGTTTTTTAATGTAATTTGCATCACAGATGGGAGAGGGTTACAGAAAATAAAATAAATTGCAAAATAACAAGACAGTGTGGGTATAATAAAAAAAATGTAAAAAATGTGACCAAAAAAAAAAAAAAAAAGAGAGAGATTTGTATGCATAGAAGCCTTTTATATGAATGGATGAAAAATACCTCTCAGGAATTGTGACAGTGCCTAAGGATTTGAAGCTGGGAACCAAGATAACTAGGGAGATGTTCAGGGGGAGAATTAGCAAGTGTGGAATCTGCACATGCAGTGACCCTGAACTTGGTGTTTCGGGAAATAGATGAAAGCCAATGTACTAGATAGTCACAAGAAAGAAGAAGATGGTAGAAGATTGGTGTAGTAACAATTGAACTATTAAAGAGAAGAGATAGAAGAGGTCTATAAGGGTGGAAATAATTGATGATAACATTATTGAAAAAATCAAATAGATTTTAAATCAGACTAATCTTTTGCCTGAAAGAATATGAGGGATACTTAATTTTCTGATACAGGAGTGTTTTTGAAGTAGAGAGCAGGAATTTAAAAAGCAGTGTTTATATCTTAAACCTTTATTTCTGGCAGTACAAGAAGCAAGCTTTTAGAAAAAGGGAAATAAAGGAAGATTAATCATGTAGTAAAAGATTAATCATGTAGAAAAGTAAAGCAAATTTGAATCGATTTCTCAAAAAATAAAATAGGAAATAAGAAATTATAGATTCCCAATTACCAATTAGAAATAATTTATACATTAAATGAACATTTTAAAATTAAACTTATTAGGGTAAACTTTGTTAATAAATTATATAAGTTTCAAATGTACAAATATATATCATCTGTGCATTGAAAAAACATTTATTAAGCATTTACATTTATGATCTTAAGTATGAGGTACTGGGAATATAAAGAATTAAATAATGATCCCTGCCTCAGCGGGGGTTTATAGTAGATTCCATGAACATAAAATTTAAAAAAATGTATTCAGTAAGTCATAATCACATAAACAATAATAAATATCTTTATTTCATTAACAAATCTTCAGTGTGTACACTCTAGAATTTTGTATTAATAACAGTTAGAGAATAATACATAACCATGAATTGGCCTCAGGCCTATAATTTGCTCTGTTGACAAGCATTGAAACTGATAATGCAGAGTGAATCATAAACATTATCTTGAATTAATGCAGCTGCTTGCTGTTATATGCAATTATTTCTATTCATTCCCTTCACTCAGAACTATTAAAACATGTAGAAAACATATGGAGATTTCTTGATCCTCAACATATTTATCTGTAATGCCAATAAACACAAATTTAATGTAAAGATAGATATATAGAACTAATTCTGAATTTTGAAGTATTAGAAAAATTGAATAGTATTATTTGTCAAGTAAGATAAAGTGATGAATAAATGTTAAATGTTTTGTGCATGGATGTATTACTGTTTATCCTGGCCTGAGTCAATAATAAATTGTTACCTGACACCTTCTAAAGCCTCCTAATTAATTTGTTGAATTAGTTAGTGTATAATAAAGATTTTTATATTTCTCTCTCAATTCATTATAATTTTGCTTTCCACTGTTTATTTTATTTATTTATTTATTTACTTATTTATTTATTTATTTATTTATTTTTACAGGGACAGAGAGAAAGTCAGAGAGAGGGATAGATAGGGACAGACAGACAGGAACGGAGAGAGATGAGAAGCATCAATCATCAGTTTTTCGTTGGGACTCCTTAGTTGTTCATTGATTGCTTTCTCATATGTGCCTTGACCATGGACCTTCAGCAGACCGAGTAACCCCTTGCTCGAGCCAGTGACCTTGGGTCCAAGCTGGTGAGCTTTTTTTGGCTCAAGCCAGATGAGCCCGCGCTCAAGCTGGCAACCTCGGGGTCTCGAACCTGGGTCCTTCCACATCCCAGTCTGACGCTCTATTCACTGCACCACCACCTGGTCAGGCCCACTGTTTATTTTAGTAAATTATTCAAATATTTTAAAATCTTGGAAATTTCAAATAATTATGTTGCAAACAATTCTTTATCTTAATATTTTTCTTTTTGGCAGATTTCTCCTCACCATCTGTTTATCTAAAAGGGTAAGGTATAGGTGAGATATATATATATATATATATATATATATATATATACACACACACACACACACACATATATATACATATATATTTTTTTTTTCAGTGAGAGGAAAGGAAGTAGAGACAGACTCTTGCATGTGCCCCAACCAGGATACACCTGGCAAGCCCACTAGGGGAAAATTCTCTGCCCATCTGAGGCATTGCTCCATTGTTCAGCAATTGAGCTCTTCTCAGCACCAGAGGCAGAGGCTATGGAGCCATTCTCATCACCTGGGCCAAATCGTTTCAATCAAGCCATGACTGAAGGAGGGGAAGAAAGAGAAAGAAAGAGAGAGAGAGAGAGAGAGAGAGAGAGAGAAGTAAGAGTGGGAGGGGTAGAGAAGCAGGTTTTTCCTATGTCCCTTAACTGGGAATCAAACCTAAGACATCCACACCCCGGGCCAATGGTCTACCGCTGTGCCAAATGGCCAGGGCCTAAAATCATATAACTGCTCACAAAGTTAGGGGATATTTCAAATGAATCTGAAGTGATAAAATATCCTATAATTTCTGTGAACAGTATACTTTAAACTCCCTAAAAAACAATCAGTCTGTTGCTAAAGTCTGACATCTTAAACTCCAGAATTTTCTTCTGTTGCTCAATATTTCCAATTTTTAATTGGACACCAAGATGGTTATATCCCCAGCCACTTCAAATTTGTCATGTACATAAATTGATTAAAATATTCATTTAATCATAAAATACAAAATATATAAAAATTTTGATTTCTCTTCTGTGTATCTTTTTCATTTTAAAACTCTCATTAGCTATACAAAAAAATGTAGTAGTTAACGTTAGTTTCTATATTTTTTACTATATCTCATTCATAAAATTACTTGTCAAAGAGGATGAATATAATTTCAAAATGTTTACTCAAATGCCCTTTTGTTCCAGTTACATTTGTATTCCACTGATCTTTAAAATTGTAACTATATTTTCTTCAATTTTGTGTCTCTAGTATCTGAAACTTAAACAGTTCCAGGATTAGAAATTGACAAATATTTGTCGAATCAATAAAAATAATAAGAAAGATGTAAAAAAATGAAACAAAGTAAAATTTCAGTTTATTTATTCAAGAAATTAATTACTGAGTATCTACTACATACCAGTAGGAGAATCTACTTGTATATGTTAAAGAAAAAGATGTCAGACCTGCCTCAGAATTTTTAGTATGCTAGAGGAGGTAAATGTAACAACATAGTATGTATTCTAATGTGGTAAATTTAAAATAAAAAATGGTAAAGGTAAGAACATTAATAAACTCTTATGTGAAAAGAAATTATGAATTTGAAATCCAGGTCTCTGCAAAGATGTCAGAGAGGAAATATTCATAAAGAGACAAATCCTATTGCAAAGGATACAGGATAAAACACAATATGGCCCAACATAGGAACTATAAGTAGCTTATTGAGGTTGGAGAAAAAATTGTAAAAATGACTATCATAGGTTGGTACTTGAGAAGTATTAAAAGAAAAAAGATATTATTGGGTTGGGGAATAAGTTCATAGCATTTTTATATTTTCTTTTATTTTACAACGATTTGTTTGCTGTTTGGCAAAGGGTAAGTATTCATTCGATAAAACTCTTTCTGCTCTACAAAACTATGTTAATTGTATTTTTGAGTTATTTAATTTTTTATTAGTTTTGAGGCTTAGAAATGGAATACCCAGGAGGCAAAAAATCAACATTTTCGACTCCTGCTCTTCTTTGCTTTTCATCGAGGTCAAAAAGCTGCCGAAGCAGCCCGGAACATTTGCTACGTGTATGGAGAAGATGTCATAGGCGAGTCTACAGCATGGAAATGGTTTGCAAAGTTCAAAAATGGCGACTTTGACATCGATGACACATGCCGCAGCGGAAGGCCTTCTGAATTCGATGAAGAACTGGGAAATGCTTGAAAAGAATGCCACGGTCAACAAGGAGCTCTACATTGCCCAGCTACACCGCGTGAATGAGGCTATTCGACTGAAAAGACCTCATCGACATGGTCAAACCATACTCCTTCACGACAACGCCAGGCCCCATGTTGCACAAGTCGTCAAAGCCGCACTCCAAGAGCTCGAATGGGAGGTCCTTCAGCATCCGCTGTATTCTCCGGACCTTGCACCGGCCGATTACCATCTTTTCCGCTCCCTGTCAAACCATATGAAGGGCGTGACCTTCAATAACAAAGAGGTCCTTAAAAACTGGCTCAACAAATTCTTTGACACCAGACCAGGCGATTTTTGGCGGAACGGCATCAACAAATTGGTCGAGAGGTGGGAAGAGGTTGTAAACATCATCGGCAAATATCAATATATAATTGATTAATTTATTGATATAATTATTGTTTTTTGTTTAAATAAAAGTCTTCAGTAAAAACGCTACGAACTTATTCCCCAACCCAATACTAATGGCAATGAAAGGACTGCTGTAGTCCAGGTTTTGTTAACCATCCTTTGTCTTTCTTTGATCACTTAATTCTCATAGTAACCATCATACAAAACAGAAGAATTTGGGGAAAACTAAATATAATAAACTGAGTTGAAACACAGATATTATAAAAAGAAGACATTAAAATAAATATAATAACAGTAAGATTATAAGTAAAATCACTCAGAATTACTTTAAAATTATGCACATAGTTAGGAAGCTTGATTAGCTTTCAAAATATTATGCTAACATGTATATTTGCTCAGGCTGCTAAATATTATAAAATGCCATGAATTAGGTGACTTAAGCAAACAAAATTTATTTTCTTG
Source organism: Saccopteryx bilineata (assembly GCF_036850765.1). NCBI lineage: Eukaryota > Metazoa > Chordata > Mammalia > Chiroptera > Emballonuridae > Saccopteryx > Saccopteryx bilineata. The sequence goes on along the minus strand of NC_089495.1, from coordinate 67,198,359 downwards.
CAGTTCTAGAGACTGGAAGGTTGATTTAGCCATCAGGGTTGGTGACTTGAAAGTGTTTTTTCCTGGTTTGCCGATAGCGGTTTTCCCATTGTGTTCTCGAATGATCTTTCCAAGTGTGCTGTGGAGGGAGACAAATCTCTTTCTTCTTCTTATAAAATCACCAATTCTATCAGATTACGACCATACCATTGTGACCTCATTTAACCTTAATTACTTTCTCCAAGCCTTATCTGCAAATACAATCTCATTGGGGGTTACTGCATCAACATATAAATTTTGGGGGAACAATTATCTCCTAGCATTTGACTCTCATCCCTCAATATTTATGTTCTTCTTGCATGCAATATATATTCATTGCATGCCAAAGGCATCAAAGTCTTAACTCATTCCAGCATCAACTCTGAAGTGTAAAGTTCAAAGCTCATCTAAATATTTAAATCCACCATTAGTAAGAGTTGAGGTACAACCTTTCTTGAAGGAAAATTTTTCTTCAGCTGTTATCCTGTGAAACAAGACAGTACTACCTTTTCAAATTACAATGGTGGGATGGCACAGACAGAGACTAGAAATAGGAAAGAAGAGAGGAATATGGGTTCCAAGTGAGTCCAAAGGTTAGCAAGGTAAATTTCATTAGATCTTAAGGCTTGAGAATAATCCTCTTTGGTCTGAAGTTCTGTTCTGCAGGCCCACTGGGTGTAGCAGGGTCAATTTTATTTCTCTGGGAAGAGATCAGGTCTCCAGGCTCTGCCTAGCCAGACTCCAGGCTCTGCAGCTCTGTATTGCCAGGGCTCTGAAACCAAAGCTTTGGCACCCGCCCTACATTGTCATATCCCCGAGGCTGGGGCAGAGGCTATGTGGTCTTCGGAAACCAAGGCACTGTCCTTGATGTTCTCTGAATCATCTTTGGGGTCAATTTATTTATTTTAATCTTCTGGAAGAATAGCACACTTTCATAGCTGAATGCCTGTATCATGCTGTTCTGTCAAATCCAAGGAGTCTGAGCCTTCTTTCTTTCATTTCATCTCGTCTCAGTTCCCTTCATTTCAAACTGGTAGTGTCTCTGTTGATATAACTCCGTAAGATCTTTATCATGATGGTCCAGCAAAGACGTTGATGCTCTCTTCAGAACATACTTCAACACTTTTTATGATATTGATCAACCGAGAACTTTTTACATCTTGAAGTTCTGGTTCCACTTTACTTAACAATACCTGTTCAATTCATCTATCTCTTCTTATATTTTATTATGAGCAATCAAGAGAAACAAAGCTGCTTTACCACTTCACTTAGAAATCTCATCTAAATATGCAATTTCATTGATCACAAGTTCTACATTTCACACACACACACAAAACAAAGCATGAATACTATTTAGCATTAAATTTCTTTGCCACTTCATAACAAATAATTATCACTTTTTATTCAGTTTCCAATATCTCCAAATACAATCACATGGAGTTTTAGGGGACACACTTCAGTCTATAACATAATATATGTCTCTTATACCATATTCAATTTATTTGCATTTATCATGAATTATGTACTAAGAATTTTATTTATCTCAATGTATAATGGTGCTTATTTTAAGATGACTTAAATGATTCCTTTGATTCTATGTTATGTACTACCTTTATCTGGTTGCTTACATATTGACTTAGAGAAATTAAATAAATCCCTGATAGTTACAATGAAGGCATATGACAAAGCAATATATTAACTTACATATGTCTGACACCAAAGCTCATCCCTTAAAATCTACATCATACTTGAAAACAGAATGAATATTAGAAACATGACTCACATGAATATTTTTTGTCTTTGACCACTTTTTAGTTCATGAGTCAAATCTGCAAAGGATATTAACATAGACAGAAAGCATTTACAGCAGCACTTAGCAAATACTGAGAGCTTTTAAAATGTCTTTATTCATCATTATTTGTAATCATGGTACTATTCTTTTTTGTTCTTTTTAATCGAATTGAGTACTAGAATAAAAGTTTATTTTGTATATAAGTAAAATGAATTTTATTTAATTCTAAACCGCAATTAATACAGTGTGCCAAAATATCAGTGGAGATGGTTTATTTTGCATTATTTAGTACAGCTTAAGGAACTATTTTACTTTAACATACTTTCTATGAAGAACTAAATTTCTTTGAGAGGACATAGGGTTATTTCAACATAAGAAATAACTACTCCACAGAGCCACTATTTAGAGATTTACAAGTTTAAGCAATAAAATATAATAAGCTAGTTAAATTACCCATTGGAGAAAACTCCTTCAAATTTTATGAATATATTACCTATAAAATACAATGTTACCTTTAAAATAACAGTAAGGTGCCACTATTGCGCTCAATGAGCTACAATCAGGAATTTATTAAAATCTCCTAGTCTGTTGAAACCACATTGATGAATGAATGAATAATGGATAATTCCCTGCAAGGTAATAAAAGATGATTCTAATTTCCATACAGAGAAACATTTCTTAGCATGTGTAGTTTTTTATGCTGTCATGATTAATTGCCTGGAAATTTTATTTAATGAAATTTTACATTTATTTATAATGTTTGTCAATATTAATTAATTTTGGGAAATTGAAAAGTAAAGATATCTTAAGGTAGATATTATTTCACTTATTTATTGATGTATAAGCAATCACCTTAACATGTAATAGTTTAAAGGAACAACATTTAGTTTACTCATGGATATGCAAGTTGGGAAAAACTCAGCAGCAATGACCCATCACTCTTTTATTCTCTAAAAATTTCATTGCCTCAATAGCCAAGGATTTGAATCAGCTGAAAGCTGGTTATAGAGTAATGCTAACTGTCAGTAGGGATATTACTGCAGGTTGTTGGCCAAAACTCTTTTATGTGATTTCCCAGTGTCTCCTGGACTTTTTCACAATATATTGACTGAGTTTTAAATTCAAACATCCCTAGAAATAAAAATAAGTTATTGATGGAACTACTAAATATAAAGGAGTCAGAAATTGCTAGGATAGAAAAGTAAACTCTTAATTATTTCCAGCCTCTCCAAAAGATAAATAATGCTAATATTAAGAAATTATTTCTAAAAAAATTCAATTCAGGGTATTGTCCCCTCCTTTTGATTTGAGTGGTATAAATATGAACACTAGGTAATCATTCTAGTTAGCCAAAATCTCAGATTTAAGGCAGTGTTTTATAAACTACTTTAAATAGACAACACCTCTTAAGAATTTTAGTCTTGTGTTTTATACCTCCTCTTTCGTTTTTTATTTAATATTTATTTTTTAGTGAGAGAGAGAGAGAGAAAGAGGCTGGGATAGAAAGACAAAGGAAGAGAGATGAGAAGCATCAATTTGTTGCAGCACTTTAGTTGTTCATTGACTGCTTTTTCTTATGTGCCTTGACAGCGGTCTTCAGCTAAACCATTGACCCCTTGCTCAAGCCAGAGACATTGGGCTCAAACCAGCAACCTCGGGCTTCAAGCTAATGACCTTGGGCGTTAAGTCGGGGACCTTTGGACTCAAGTCAACTATGGGGTCATGTCTATGGTCCTGTACTCAAACAGGCAACCTTGGACGTTCAAACTTGGTTCTTCAGCGTCCCAGGTTAACTCTATCCTCTGCTCCACTACCTGGTCAGGTTGTGCTGCTTCTCTTATAATTCATAGAGCTTATTTGATTGGTAAGGGTATTGTCTTACACAGCAGCTTTATAGGTACTTAAGCAAAAGGTAGCTCATTTCAAAGAAATCAGAGGAATTTTTTTTGTTGTTGTTTTTATATAGTCTATAGAATTGGGGGGGGGGTGACTCAAAAACTACTCCAAAATCTAAATCAAGCCCATTGAATATTCTTGTGAGTGAAGATTTATAATCACTTTGCCACATTTATTCACTTGCATAGTGGCCTTGGATGTTTTTGTACTACAACCAGAGTTGAATAATAGTTACAGAGAACATTATGACTGCAAAACCAGAAATATTTAATTTTTTGTCCCTTTGCAGAAAAAGTTTGTTAATGTTTAATATAGATTATTCATTAATTTGTAAGCAACCCAAATAATTTTCAAAGGAATTGGGTCCACTTGGATTTAAGGAATCAGGGAGAGTACAAAATAGAAAATCTTTTGGATCCCTATACTTTTGTAGACAAGAACTTGAAAAACTACCAAACTACAAGTAAAGGATATGTTTTATATAAAGAAAAGTGTTTTTCAAAGAATGAATAAAAATCCCAGAGGGTTGAGCTGAACTGTAAAAAAATCTTTCATCAGTATAGTTCCCGATGGGTCAATGCCCTAATTAATTACATGACAAACTGCATCTGACAGGATTTCAGATTTTTTAAAGGATCTCTTCTTTTTTGAAGGGAGTATCTAGAGCAATTTTCTAATGTTTATTCCATCAGTGTATGTTGACTGTGTGTGTGTAAAAATATGAGTTTTTAACTCACACAGCTTCCAAGTGAGAAAGAGCACTTAAAGAGCTGTGCTAAAAAGCACTGTATTGTGCTGAGAAAAGTCATCTACACATAGATCTGACTTAAATAATAAGGTCCTTAAACTTCTAAGCTAAGCCTAATGCTATCACAGGATAAGACTTGACTGGGTTTAGGGAGAGTATGTTTTACATGGAAGCAGAATGTTTACTTTTTGTGATGAGAGAAGGAACGGTGGCAAGTTCAAATTTCGGAAATGACTGAAAGAATACTTTCAATAGCACATGTTGTTCCTGGCCCTGCCACTTTCTTGTGAAGAGATGGAATTTATGTCCTCTTCTTTTAAACCTGTTGATCCTTTCTTATCTTCTTTGATGATTAGAATGTATTAGAAACACTATGTGACTTTCTAAGCAAGGTCATAAAAAGTGATACTAGACTTCACCACTTAATACAAATACAAGGATAAAGATGTCTCTATTGGATAACTAAAGGATTTATTATTGGCAAACTCACCCAGAATTTTCCTCTGCAGCTCAGTGATGTACTGGCCCAGGAAATGTTTTCCTGACTTATTAGATATTGAGCAAGAACCCTAGACATACCTCAAATTTGTGACCAAAAAAAGAAGCTTGGATCATAGAAGTAGAAGAAAATAAGAGTATTTCTGTGTATGGCCATATAGAGGATAATTGGATGAAAGAATAGATTGCACTTCACACCTTGGGGACATCCATTTCAGAGAGAACATTGCTGCCAGCAAACCACTTCCAACCCTTCCTTTACATAACCAATTCAGTGTGCAAGGTGATCTAATTGAGAACAAAAAACACATACCAAAAAATTAATTAAAACCAAAAGTATAGTTATGGGTTAAAAGATTGCATGGTCAAAAAAACAAACAAAAAAAGAATGTCAATTAAAAAATCAATAGCCCACATTTATTTATAATATTTAAAGTTGAGGTAATATTTGATTAACTAATTCATTGCTAAAACAAAGAAATATGATCAAGTCATAAAATTAATATTCATTTGAAAATTAAAAAAGCTCTGTAATGAATCATAATTCTTTTAGTAAGCAAAAATGCTGTTTTTGTTCTCTTCTTAAATGCTGAAAAATGTATATGTTCTATAAAATGCAAATGATTTTGTGATAAACGCAGAATTCATGTACTATATTAAATAGAATGAAAATTACAAAATTCAGGTCATTTTGACATAATGTTTAAAATGATTTAAAACACAAAGATTTTAGAAGAGGATCAAAAGGTCAATTTATTAGGTGCTCATCTTTTCATAATGAGAAGTCTTATAAAAAACTTTAGGATGGAAATATGAAAAGATTGTTGTTGGACCTGAGACTAAATACTAAGCCTGCACTGAGGGAAAGATATTTGACAGAGTGATCATTTCATTACTGTATTCTATGAGTTTAACTTCAGATTTTTGTAGATTAGATCATTCATTATTATATGTTATTTTTGTTGCTTTTATTAGGTAGTAGTTTTTTTTCTCATAATTAATTTACTTGTTATTATGTTTAAAAATTTGCTTTTTATTTCTTCCAGTGCAATTTTTTTTAATTGACTTTATTGGGGTGACTATGACTAATACAATTACATAGGTTTCATATAAAACATTCCATAATACATCATCTGGACACTGCACCATGTTTTCATCACACCATTTATCTTTTCTTTATCCTCTTCTATCTCCCAAAACCCCTGTTTCCCTCCTGTAATCATAACACTGCTGTCAAGGTTTACTTTTTTTCTTTCTTTCTTTCTTTTTTTTTTTTTTGTTTTGTTTTGTTTTGCTTAACTCTTTTACCATTTTCTCCCGGCACCCTATCCCTTCCCCCCTGACAGCTGTCAGTTTGTTCTTTGTATCCACAAGTCTGTTTCAATTTTGTCTGTTAGTTTATTTTGTTCATTAAATTTCACATATAAGAGAACATATAGTACTCGTCTTTCTCACTTAGCAAAATAATCACCAGGTCCATCCATGCTGTTGCAACAAGAAAGATTTCCTTTTTTTCTACAGTTGAGTAGCATTTCATTGTGTAAATATACCACAGCCTTTTTATCCACTCATCTTTTGATGGGCACTTAGGCAACTTCCAGATCTTAGCTATTGTTAAATAGGTTAAAATGATCATAGGGGTGCCTATTTTTTTTTCAAATTAGTGTTTTAAAATTCTTTGAATATATTCCTAGAAATGGAATTGCTGGCTAATAAGGAAGTTTTATTTTTAAACTTTTTTTTTCATTGATTTGAGGAAGCGAGAGAGATAGATAGAAAGATATCTGTCCCTTGTAGATAGAAAGACACAGAGATTGTTTTACTTAGTTGTTTCATTTAATTGTGTACTCATTCATTGCTGCTCATATGTGCCCTGAGCAGGGATTAAGCCCGCAACCTCAGCATGCTGGGCTGACATTTTATCCACTGAACCACTTAGCCATGACCAGCAGTTTCATTTTTAATATTTTGAGATAGTCCACCTTGCTTCCACAGAAGCTGCATCACTCTGCAGTCCCAAGAGTGAGAGGTTTCTCTTTTCTCCACATCCTTACTAGCACTTGTTCTTTGTGGATTTATTGATGATGCTCATTCTGAGTGGGGTGAGATGACATATTGTAGTTTTAATTTGCATTTCTCTGATGATTAGTGATGTTGAACATCTTTCATATGTCTGTTTGCAGTCTATGTGTTCTCTTTTAAGAACTGTCTACTCAGGTCCTTTTCTATTTCTTAATTGGATTGCTTGTTTGTTTTTGCTGTTGAGTTCTATAAGTTCTTATAAATTTTGGATATTAAGACTTTATCAAGTACTGATACTGTCGAATATGTTCTCTCATCCAGTAGGTTGTCTTTTCATTTTGTTGATTTTTTTTTTTAGTTTGATGTAGTTCTATTTGTTAACTTTTTCTTTTGTTTCCTTTGCTTGAGGGGATAACTGTAAAAATATTTTGCTACAAGATATGTTTAAGATTTTACTGCTTATGTTTTCTTCTAGAATTTTAATGGTTCAGGGTCTAACATATGTCTTTTTTTCTATTTTAAGTTTATTCTTGTGTATGCTGTGAGAAGTTGGTTTAGTTTTCTTTTATTATAATTTTATTTAGAAAATTAAATTTAATGGGGTTACATTCATCAATAAGAGTAGATAAGTTTCAGGTAAACATTTCTATAACATTTGAACTGTTGATTAAGTTGTGCCCTCATTACTCAAAGTAAAACCATTTTCTGTCCCTTTTTATTTTCCTCTTACCAACCCCCCTCCCTCGAAACTCCTTCCTCTGGTAACCATTTCACTTTTTCTACGTCCATGAGTCCCAGTTTTATATCCCAACTATGTGCGAAATCATAAAGTTTTTAGCTTTTTCTGATTTACTTATTTCATTTAGTATAATGCTCTTAAAATGCATTCATGCTGTCATAAATGACAATATGTCATCATTTCTTATGGCTGAATAGAGTCCATTGTATATATGTACCATAGCTTCTTTACTTATATCTGTCCAATTTTCCCAATATCATTTATTAAATCTTTTCCTCATTGAATGTTTTTGCTTTCTTTGTCAAATATTAATTGACTAGAAAGTTGTGGGTTTATTTCTGGGCTATCTATTCTGCTCCATTAATTTTTACATCTGTTTTTATTCCAATAACATGCTATTTTGATTTCTGTGGCCTTGTAATAGAGTTTGCTATCATGTAGTGTGCTTCCCCCAACTTTATTCTTTTTTATCAAGATTTCTGTAGCTGTGGGATTCAAAGATGGTGACGAATTAGGCAGACATTCCAACTGTCACCTCCCAAGACCAAATTGGATTACAACTTAAGAACAGTCATCGTGAAAAACCAATTTTGGACTAAACAAGAAGGGATCTATAACCAAGGATCTTAGAAGAAGCCACACCCACCGAGATTGGTAGGAAGGACGGAGATGTGGAAAGGGCTGCCTGCTCCCAGGAGCTAGTGGTGGCAAAAGGTCCAGAGGGACTCTCACTGTAAGGAAGGTCACCCTGAGAAGTGTGGGTGCTCATTCCCAGGCCTGGACTCCCAGCCTAGAGCCCCAGAGCCTACCCAGACATCATTTGGCAGTAAAATAAAAAGCAGAGTTTCTATCTGAAAGAAAGAGACAGAACTCTCTGAAATGCAGGCTCCATCTTAAAGGGCCTGTGCAGAAAATCTCATTCACAGCTACTTACCAGGGCTTCAGCAGGAGGAGAGATGAGAGGACTCAAGTTGCCTGAGGAGAGCGTAAATTTGGAAGCCCAGGGAGAGACACTGTGGGGGATGGCCACCGGAATCCCTGTTCTAAGTCATTCTCCAGTACTGCAGTCGCAATCTTTCTTGGGTGGAACAGTCCCCTCTGAGTGGCACCAGCTTGGGGAAAAGCAACTGTTCTGCCCTTGGGAGTCTCTCCTACTCCAGTCATGATGACTGGATCATACTGAGAAACCAGCAGGCAAGGGCACATCGGTGACTCACTTTTCTGGTGTTGAGGCCAGAACTTCCCACTGTCCTCATGCTCGAAAGTCTAAGACTGGTAATTCCACCTCACAGGAGACTCAGTGGAAACTGTCCAGAGTATGAGCAGACCACACCTCTGTGTCTCAGAGGCCACACCCACTGGACTCCTTGGGTGACACCCTACTGAGGACTGTGGGAAAAGTCTGGACAAATTGAAACCTGGGGCCAAGAGGGAGAGCCACACCTGCTACCCTTCCTAATCCCTGAATTGCTGCAAGCTCCAGACTCTAGCAGAGGTCTTTTTTGTGGCTGAGCTCAACAAGCAGTGAGCAAGCAGACAGAGGCTGCAGGAGGCAGGATTCAGGGACACTTCCCCCAGGACCAGTGTGAATAAAAACCAGTCTAGGTGTTCAACTTGGTATTTCCATGTGAACCTGGGCCCAGCAAAGGCAGCACAAACTGAATTGCTTATAGCTCCAAGAAGGTTACTTACTCCCAGTGGTCTGCTCCAGGTTCCTTCCAGAGAGGCCCAGGGAATGCACATCCAGTAGCCAGGTGTGGAGAGCATTGGTGTGGGACATAACAACCCTTGCTAGAGTGGTATCCTAAGGAAGGGCTCCTCACACCTGGTCCAGAAGAGACAAATTTCATTCCTTGTGATCAGCACTGGCACAGAAGCTCATGTGCATTGAATAGGGTAGAACTTCACAGTCAGCCAGCCTGCGTGCTGGATATCTTGCCTTGTTAGGATAGATTTTCCTGGAGAAAGAGTGAGAGGCTTGGATCATAGACATTTAAAATATGGGTCACTGTGAGCCTAGTGTTGGATCTGGTACAGGGGCTTAGCCACTTTTGGGGAGGGTGCACAGTCAGCCCTAGGAGAGGACTATATCCGTCTTCCCCACTGAGACCAGGGTCTCACCAGCTATAAGAGCTTCTGCAGAGAAGGCTATCAGTCCCACTTTGACCTGAACCTGTTGCTTATATTGTTGGGGAGAAATAAAATTTGTGTATTCATCAGTGGCTGAAGGATTAGGTTCTAGAGTAAGAACCATATTCCCCATACTGAGCTACTGACAAGAGACCCCTGAAATAAGGGGTCTCAGTAATGTTGCATGGCCTACTTCAGCTGCCCTAAACCAACAAGCTTGCAAGTTGAAGAGGGGTTGTTTGGGTGAGGTCATTCTAGGCCCAGACCATAGTCTTTCTAGAGACACTCTGTGGGAAGAACAAGCAGCTACAAAAGGAGGTGGAGAAGCTGGAAAGTGGAGGCTAATCTTAAGGAGCTTGTAGCTTTAACAGATCTGTTGTCATTTTTAAGCAGAAGTAAGCTAATCCTTATAAACAGATTGGCCCCTCCACACTACCCAGGCACAGAAAATGAAGACACAAAGAGCAAAAAGAGCAGTAGCTGCAGACAAGTAGCCCACAGTGGGTTAAAAGCAATAGCTGATGCCAAGCCAAGATCTAGAACCAACACAACTGGTAGTTGGTAGCAGACAGCAACAACCCTAGACTCAACTAGCTATAAAGCAGCATGCCAAAAGAAGGAGCCTAACAGGTACCAGACATTGTGGAGAATAAATATGCCCAAGAAGTTGAACATTGCACAGTGTGTAATACACACAGTTAAGATTGATCCTCAGAGCTAGCCAGCCTAAAGGAATAACCATACCCACAAAAGGGCCATCTGCATTAAATACTCACAAACAACAGGAGGGAAAATAGTACCCTCAAAAAGCATTCCCAGAACAAGGAAAACAGGTGGCCTGGAGGTACCAGCCGAGCCTATGTTCCTCATAAAAAACTACAAAAAGGTCAAAGTCAGGCAGTGCTACCTAATACACAGACAAAATGGGCAGACAGAGAAATGCTACCCAAATGAATCAACAAGTGAAATTCTAAGAAACAGAAGTAAATAAAATGAAAGTAACCAAACTACCAGATGCAGAGTTTAAAATACAGTGGTACCTTGAGATATGAGTTTAATTTGTTCTGTAACCGAGCTCATAAGTCAGTCAACTAGTATATCAAAAAATTTCTTCCATTTAAAGTAACTGAAATTGATTTAAAATGTTCCAGCCCTGTGAAACATCCCCAAACCATCCTAAATTATGAGAAAAGACATGTTTTTTAATTAAGAAACGCACATGTATATTTTACCAATGCATAACAAAATATATGAAATAAAAGAAAAAAGTGTTATTTAGTACTGTATTCTTACCTTGGAGACAGATGAGTGCAGCTAAAGGAGGTGAATGGTGGAGGAGGAGGGAGGGAGGAAGGATGCAGGCACTGTAGATACATAAACTAAAACTGACTTTCTTAACACTAAATGTAAACTAAAACTGCATTTTTTAAACAAAAATAAAACTGCACTTTCTTTACTTCAAATAAAAACTTAATTGTAAAAAAATGCACTTTCTTAACTTTAAACTTAACCTAAGCTTAACATTACGTATTTTTCATTTAATTATCACCCGTTTTTGACTTTTTGGCTGCACTTTTGGCATTTTTACTTGCAGGACTTTTGAATAAAAATCTATCCAAAAAAGTTTGCTTTTGTCTGCCTTTTAAAATGTTGTGGAAATGTGACAAACAAGTGTCATTAAAAAGTGCTGAAGCACAACCAGTTGAAACTTTTTCTGGGTGTTTCTTTTCAATGAAACTTGAAAGTTTCTCCCACATTGTCAGCATGTCTTTAATTTCACTTGTAGAAATCACTTCCTCTCACTCTACCTCCTCCTCACTACTAATCTCTTGCAGAAGCTCCATATATTGCATCATCTGTAGCTCCTTCAACTCCTCAGTTGAGAGTTCCTCTTCATGTTCCTTCACAAGCTCGTTTACATCACCCTCATCTACTTCTAGACTAATCGACTTTCTGAGGGACACAATTTCCTCCAACTCTTCTACCTCGGTCTCGGTCTCTGGTTCGAATGCTTTGAAATCCCTGTCTGCAACAACATCAGGCCATAACTTTTCCCATGCCCAGTTCAAGGTTCTTCTTGTAACCTCTTGCCATGCCAAGTCAATAATGCATAAACATATCAAGATGTTGTAGTGATCTTTCCAAAACTCTCAAAGGGTTAGATTTGTATTCTCAGTTACCTCAAAGCAGCAGTGGAACAAATGCTTTGTGTATATAGCTTTTTAAAGATGGAAATGACCTGCTGACCCATAGGTTGCAAGATTGAAGTTGTGTTGAGTGGGAGGTAGAGAACTTTCACAAATTTAAACTCATCGAGAATGTCATTTTCAGTACCAGATGAGTGGGCTGGAGCATTTTCAAGGATTAGTAATGCTTTCATCAGGAGTTTATTTTCTTGAAGATATTTCTTCACTGCAGGACCAAAGATGAAATTTGCCCATTCAGTAAAACACTGCTGCATAACCCATGCATTAGCATTTATGCACCACATAGCCTGCAGTTTTTCTTTAAGAATCTTGTAAGTCTTAAACACTCGAGGATTTTCAGAATTGTACACTAGCAGTGGCTTTACTCTACAGTCACCATTAGTATTTGTACACAATGCAAGGGTCAGATGGTCTTTCATGGGTGTATGGCCTGGCAGCTTGTTCTCCTCGGCAGTGATGAAAGTCCTCCAGGGCATTTTTTTTCCCCAAAAAAATCTTGTTTTGTCAGAGTTGAACACTTGTTGGGGGAAATTTTTAAACCAGGCCTGACTTGCCCTAAATGTATCTTCTGCTGCCTTTTTTGAGGTCGATGGGTTCTTTCTTTTTCAAGTCGCTGTAAATAATACATGCCTTTTCACACATTACAGCCTCCTTCACTATATCTCCTGCCAGCTCTTTTGCTTTTACCTACACCAGCAGAAGCTTCTCCATTTCTTTTTGGATATTTGTCCTTAAGTGGGACAGAATTGTAGTTCCTTTCACTGGATTTGCACTTTTGATGGCATCCTTTTGTTTAAAGATGGTACAATTTGTAAATGTATTGCAGTTGTACAGCCTAGCCAGTTCAGTCACTCGTATACCATGTTCATGTTTTTCTATGATTCCTGCTTTACTTCCATTGACATCATTAACTTCTTCTTCTTACCACTATCATTTACACTCTCTTCGGCCCCATGATAACACACAAAAAAAGTTAGTAAAAAATTAAAAAATGATGCAAGAATGAGTATAGAGCATGAGATTAGACTTGATTCTGCAGGTAACATGTGAGAAAGAATGAGATTCTGGTGTTGTGTTGCCAATACTGGACCCATGAGCCAATGCACCAACTAGCGGCATCTTCCTGAATCACGACTTGCATCTCAGAATTTCAATTGGACCTCAAACAAAAATACAGACTGAGTTGCAGCTCGTATCTTAAAAAAAATGTTGGTCTGTTCGAATCTCAAGGTACCAGTGTAATGATTTTAGGATGCTGGAGGATCTTAGAGCAACAATGGATGGACATAATGAAAACATAAATAGATAGTGAGCATCAAAAAAGAAATTGAAATCATAAAAAATAACCAGTCAGAAATGACAAATACAATATCAAAAATGAAGGCAACACTAGAAGAAATCAACAGCAGGCTGGATGAAGGAAAGGATTGAGTCAGCAATTTAGAAGACAAGATAAACATAAGCACAGAAGCAGAGCTGCAAGATGAAAAGAGGCTCAAAGAGATTGAGAAAATTCTAAGAGACCTTTGTGACAACATGTAGAGAAACAACATTCACAACATTGGGGTTCCTGGAGGAGTAGAAAACAAACAAGGGATGAAGAACCTGTTTAAAGAAATTGCAGCAGCATATTTCCCTAAATTGATGAAGAAGAAAGTCACACAAGTTCTGAAGCACAGAGAGTTCCATTAAAGAGAAACCCAAGGAGGCCTACACCAAGACACATTATAATTAAAATGCCAAAGTTAAGAGACAAAGAAAGAATACTAAAAGCTGTAAAAGAAAAGCAGTTAATTACCTACAGAGGAGCCCCCATTAGGATGACATATCACTTCTCAACAGAAACTCTTGAGGCCAGAATGGATTGACAGAAATATTCAAATTGATGCAAAACAAGAACCTACAACCAAGACTATTTTATCTAGCAAGACTACAATTTAAATTGAAGGTGAAAGAAAAAGCTTCCAGGACAAAAAAAAACTAAATCAAAAAACAACTCAAGGAATTCATTAAAACCAAACAATACTACAAGAAATGAAGAAATGTTAAGGGGCCTGCTGTAAAAACAACAAAGGGAAAAAAATAAATTGATAATAAGATGATGTAGATTTAAAAAATAAAATTGCAACAAACAAGTACATGTCAATAATATTAAATTTGAATGGATTAAATGCTTCTATCAAAAGACATAGGGTAGCAGTATGGATAAGAAAACAGGACCTTTACATATGCTATCTACAAGAGATCCACCTCAGAACAAAAGATACACATAAACTGAAAGTGAAGGGACACATAAAAGTATTTTATGCAAATGGAAATGAAAATAAAAAAGCTAGGGTAGCAATACTTATATCTGACCAAATGTCCTTTAAAACAAAGTCTATAGTAAGGGATAAAGAAGGTCATTACATAATGATAAAGAGAGCAATCCAACAGGAGGATATAACCATGGTAAATATTTATGCACCTACTATAAGAGCACCTAAATATATAAAGCAGATTTTGATGGACATAAAGGGCAAGAAACAATATTATAATAGTAAGGGATTTTAATACCCCAGTTTCATCAGTGGATAGATACTCCAGACCAAAAATTAACAAAGAAACAGTGGCCTTAAATGAAACACTAAATCAACTTGGTTTTAATTGATATCTTCAGAAATTTTTACCCCAAAGCAGCAGAATATACATTCTTTTCAAGTGTTCATGATACATTCACTAAGATAGACCACATGTTAGGACACAAAACGAGTCTCAGTAAGTTTAAGAAGACTGATATTAAATCAAGCATCTTCTCTGATCACAATGACATGAAACTAGAAATCAACTACAGTAGAAAAACCAAAAAACATTCAAACACTTGGAGGCTAAATAGTATATTATTAAATAACAAATGAGTTAACAACCAGATCAAGAAAGAAATAAAGCAATAAAAAAAATTTTGAAACAAAGGAAAATGAACATACAACAATTCAAAACTTATGGGACACAGCAAAATCAGTCCTGAAAGAGAAGTTCATAGCATTACAGGCATATCTTAAAAATCAAGAAAAATCTCAAATAAACAACTTAATCCTACATCTAAAAGAACTAGAAAAAGAACAACAAATAAAGCCCAGAGGAAGTATCGATAAAAGAAAGGAATTATAATGATCAGAGTGGAAATAAATGACATAGAGACTAAAAACCAATACAACAAATCAAAGAAACCAAAAGCTAGTTCTTTGAAAAGGTAAACATGATTAATGAATCTTAAACAAGACTCATTATGAAAAAAAGGGAGAGGACTCAAGTAAATAAAATTTGAAATGAAGATACAGAATTATCAACTGACACTGCAGAAATATAAAGGATTGTAAAAAAATACTATGAAGATCTGTATGCAAAAAAATTGGACAACCTTGGAGAAATGGATAAATTCCTAGAAACATATCATTTTCCAAAACTGAATCTGGAAGCATCAGAAAATCTAAACAGACCAATTACAACAAATGAAATTGAAACAGTTACCAAAATCTCCCAGCATACAAAAGTCCTGGACCAGATGGTTTCACAGGTGATTTTACCAAATATTCAAAGAAGAACTAACTCCTATCCTTTTCAAGCTATTACAAACAATTCAAGAGGAGAGAAGACTTCTAAGCTTCTTTAATGACGTGAGCATAATCCTCATTCTAAATTCAGTTAAAGACACTACAAAGAAAGAAAACTATCGGCTAATATTCTGATGAACTTAGATGCTTAAATTCTCAACAAAACATTAGCAAACCAGAACCTCAATACATGAAAAAATTAATATATCATAAACTAGTGGGATTTAATTCTGGGGAGGCAAGGCTGATACAATATTTGCAAATCAATAAATGTGATTCATAACATAAACAAAAGGAAGAAGAAAAATCACATGATAATATCAATAGATGCAGAAAAGAATGTGATAAAATCCAGCACCCATTTATGATCAAAACTCTCCACAAAGTGGGAATACAGGAAACAAATCTCAACATGATAAAAGCCATCTATGACAAACTCACAGCCATCATCATTCTCAATGGGCAAAAATTAAAAGCAATCTCTATAAGGTCAGGAACAAGGCAGGGGTGCCCTTTTTCACCACACTTATTCAACATAGTTCTGGAAGTCCTAGCCATAACAATCACACAAGAAAAAGAAATAAAAGGCATCCAAATTGGAAAAGAAGAAGTAAAACTATCATTATTTGCTGATGACATGATATTTACATAGAAAATCTTAAAGTCTCAGTTGAAAAACTACTAGAGCTGATAAATAAATTTGGCATAGTGGCAGGGTATAAAATTAATATTCAGAAATTAGCATTTTTATAAACCAACAATAAGTTGTCTAAAAGAGAAAGTAAGGAAACAATCACTTTCACTATTGCAACAACAACAACAAAAATAAAGTACCTAGGAATAAATTTAACCAAGGAGGTAAAAGATTTGTACTCAGAGAATTATTAAACATTGATAAAAGGAATCAAGGAAGATAAAAACGAGTGGAAACATATACTGTGTTCATGGATAGGAAGAATAAAATGTCTATATTACCCAAAGCAATATATAGATTTAATGCAATTCTTATTAAAATACCAATGACATACTTCAAAGATATAGAATAATTATTCCAAAAATTTATATGAGACTAGAAAAGAACACGGATAGCCTCAGCAATCTTAAAAATGAAGAATAAAGTTGGAGGTATCACACTTCCTGATATCAAGTTATATTACAAGGCCATGGTACTCAGAACAACTTTTTCCTGGCATAAGAACAGGCATACAGATTAATGGAGCAGAACAGAGAACCCGGAAATAAACCCACGCCTTCATGGGCAATTGATACTTGACAAAGGAGATAAGAGCATACAATAGAGTAAAGACAGGCTCTCGCAAAAAAATGGCATTAAACCACTAATTTACAACATTCACAAAAATAAACTCAAAATGGATAAAAGGCTTAAATGTAACTCATGAAACAAACACCTTGGAAGAAAACAAAGGCAGTAAACTCTGCAATATCTCTCATAGCAATAATTTTACTGATTTATCTCCAGGCACAAGTAAAATAAAGGACAGTATGAACAATTAGGACTATATCAAACTAAAGTGTTTTTGCACAACAAAAGACATCATTAACAAAAGAAAAAGACAACCCACACAATGGGAGAATATATTAGCCAATACATCTGATAAGAGGTTAATAACTAAAGTTCATGAAAAACTTCTAAAATTCAACACAAAGAAGGTAAACAATCCAATTTAAAAAATGAGCAAAAGAACTGAATAGACACTTTTCCAAAGAGGACATACGGCTGACCAATAGGCATATGAAAAAATGTTCAATATCACTAATCACCAAAGAAATGCAAAATAAAACCACAATGAGATTCCAGCTCACGCCTGTCAGAATGGAAGTCATTGACAAAACATACACACAATAAGTGCTCTTCAGGGCATGCAGAAAAGGGAACCCTTCTGCACTGCTGGTGGGAATGCAGACTTTTGCAACTACTTTGGAGAACTGTATGGAGTTCCTTAAAAAAATAAAAATGGAACTGCTTTTTGACCAAGCTATTCTACTTTTAGGAATATATCCTAAGAATACCAAATCAATGATTCAAAAAAAGATATGCACCCCCATGTTTATTGCAGCATTGTTTACAATAGCCAAGATCTGTACACAGCCCAAGTGTCCAGCAGTGTATGAGTGGATTAAAAAGTGTGGTACATATACACAATGGAATACTAAGCATCTGTGAAAAAGAGGACATCTTTTTTTTTTTTTTTTTTTTTTTTTGCGACAGCATGAATGGACCTGGAGATTATTATGCTAAGTGAAATAAGCCAGGCAGAGAAAGACAAATATCATACATAACACATAGATACAGATAACAGGACAGCAAATCCTAGAGGGAAGAAGGGAGGGAGTTAAGGGGAGGGGGGAAAGGGGGTATAAAAAGGGACACAGGTGGGAATGAGGGTGTTATATTCAGTGGGACACTTGAATTCATGTAAACACAATAAATCAAAATTAATAAAAATAAAAAAAAAGATTTCTGTGGCTATTTGGTTTTTTTTTCCATATAAAATTTTTTGGAGTACATGTTCTAGTTCTGTAAAATATACAATTATTATCTTGTTAAGTATTGAGTTGAATCTATAAATTGCTTTGGGTAGTATGAACATTTTTTATGTTAATTCTTTCTATCCATGAACATAACCTATTTTTACACTTACTTGTATCTTTTTCAATATCTTTCTTCAGTGTCTTATAATTTTGCAAGTACAGATATTTTATATCCTTGGCTAAATTTATTCTTGGATATTTTATTCTTTCTGAAGCAACTATAAATGGCATTGCATTCTTCGTTTCCATTTCTGATAATTTATTTTTGGTGTATAAAAATAAAACTGATTTCTGAATATTTATTTTGCATTCCATTATCAGTTCTAGTAGGTTTTTGTTTGTTTGTTTGTTTGTTTGTGGAACCTTTAGGGTCCTCTGTATACAGCATCAAATCATCTGAAAATAATGACAGTTTCAACTTTTTTCAATTTAAATGCTTTTTATTTTCTTCTTTTGTATGATTTCTGTGGCTATGATTTCCAGCAGTATGTTGAATAAGTCTGGTGGTGGTAGACATCTTTGTTCTGTTCCCAATCTTAAGAAAAATGCTTGTAGTTTCTGCCCATTGAGTATGATGTGTATGCTTGTAGTTTCTGCCATTGAGTATGATGTTGGCTGTGTATGATGTTGGCTGTTGGTTTGTCATATATGACCTTCATTGCATTGAGATATGTTCCCTGTAGTCTCACTTTGCTGAGAATGTTTAGCCTAAATGGGTATTGGATTTTAGCAAATGCTTTTTTGAATCTATTGATAAATTCATGTTATTTTTATTCTTCATTTTCTTTATGTGATGTATCATGTTTCTTGATTTGCAGATAGATGTTGTACTGAAGTTCATCCCTGGAATAAATCTTACTTGAAAATGGTGTATGACATTTTTTATGTATTTCTGTATCCAATTTGCTAATATTTTGTTTGGGATTTTAGCTTCTATATTTGTTAGGGATTTTGGCTTATAATAGTCTTTCTTTGTACTCTTTTTACCTGGTTTGGTATTAAGATAATGCTGATCTCATACAATGAGTTTGGGAGTCTTCTTTGCTCTTGATTTTTTAATAGTTTGCAAAGGCTTGGTGTTAGCCATTTTTTTAATATTTGTAAAAATTTTCCTGTGAAGCCATCTTATCCAGGACTTTTGTGTATTAAAAGGTTTTTGAATACTGCTCCAATTTCACTAGTTGTAATTTGTTTATTCAGATTCTCCTATTTTTCCTGTTAAGTTTTGGAAAATTTTTCTCTTAAAATTTTATTTTCTAGTCCTGGTCAGTTGGCTCAGTGGTAGAACATTGGCCCAGCATGTGGATTTACCAGTTTGATTCTTGGTCAGGGCACACAAGAAAAGCAACCATGTACTTATCCACCACTCCCCCTTTCCCCTTCTCTCTCTTTCCCTCTCTTTCCCTCCTGCAGCCACAGATCCATTGCTTTAAGCGCATGAGCCTTAGTTGATGAAAATGACTCCATGGAGCTTCTGCCTGAGGTACCAAAAATAATTTGGTTGCAATCATGGCCCCAGATGGGCAGAGCATTGGCCTCAGATAGAAGTTGCCAGGTGGATCCCAAAAAAGACACATATGGGGCCCTGGCCGGTTGGCTCAGCGGTGGAGCATTGGCCTGGCGTGCGGGGAACCCAGGTTCGATTCCTGGCCAGGGCACATGGGAGAAGCACCCATCTGCTTCTCCACCTCCCCCTCCTTCCTCTCTGTCTCTCTCTTTCCCTCCCGCAGCCGAGGCTCCATTGGAGTGAAGATGGCCCGGGCGCTGGGGATGGCTCCTTGGCCCCTTCCCCAGGCGCTAGAGTGGCTCTGGTCATGGCAGAGCGACGCCCGGAGGGGCAGAGCACCGTCCCCTGGTGGGCAGAGCGTCGACCCTGGTGGGCGTGCCGGGTGGATACCAGTAGGGCGCATGCGGGAATCTCTCTGACTGTCTCTCCCCGTTTCCAGCTTCGAAAGAAAAAAAAAAAGACACATATGGGATTCTGTCTCTTTATCTTCTCTCCGCTCACTTGGAAAAAAAAAATATTCTCCTTATTTAAAATTTGCAGTACAATAACAAAATATTATCAAACAAAACAAATATTCAATAGATTCATTTTATTAACTCATAATGTTTTTATGTAGTACCTTGAGATACAAGTGTTTTGGACATGTCTTCATCTCTGTCACAAAGGAGTGGTGGAAACAGCCACTTGGTATAACTATGACATGTTTTACAATGCTTATAATATATTCATTGAAACTTAAAGAAGAGTATAAAATTTCAGGTTACAAATGTAAAGATAATGTTCCAAGAAAGTAAAGCTGTACATCAACATAAATTTTTTTTCGCTATAATCACATTTTTTTATTTATAATTTTTTTTTTAGGTGAGAGAAGGGGAGATAGTGAGGCTGCAGGAGAGGAAGGGGGAAGGAAAGGAAGGGAGATGGGGGGAGAGAGAAGCAGATGATAGCTTCTCCTGTGTATCCTGACTGGGAATCAAACCCAGGATGTCCATATGCCAGGCCGATTCTCTATCCACTGAGTCACTGCCCAGGGCTGTATGACAATGTTTTGACAAAACTTTTTATTGAATACCACATGATACTCTGAGACACAGACATACCCTATTAACAAAGCTATTATGCTCATCTCTCTTCACTGTGGTTTGTTAACATTTTCTACTTTTTAAAGATTTATTTAAGTTTAATCCATCTCTAAAATAAAAGGATTTTTTTCAATGATAACCTTTCACAAACAGTATATCCATTTTATTGCTGCACGATGGGTTGATGATGGCTTTCTGCAATAGAAACAAACAATAGACAATCTAGTCTGGTGAATCCATAACATTAAAAGAAGTATTTAAAGACCCATGGGCTGGTTGTACTTACTGGAGTTGTCTAGATGTCAGGAAAATAACACTCTTGGATTCCATTATAAATATGTCATGGACTGAAGGATCATAGATAATAAAAATGAATAGAATCCCATGTCAAAAATATAAAATACAATATAATAAAACAATGATTAGTGTATGATGATACATACAGAAGGGCACTAAAAGGCATAGTTATTAGTAGAGGGAACTGTTAAAAAAACTAACAAGGTATAGAAATGCTTTCTGGCTGTTCTGTTGATTCAGATGAGCACAGAACATTTCAAGACCAATTATTAGAAATAAAAGAGAATATTTTCTACATGTTTTGCATGGATTCTGCATCAACTAAGTATTATTGACATATTGGATGACAGGTTTTTAACTTAGGAGAAAATGCTGCACATCCTGAACTAACAATAAGATAAAGTATTTTTCAATACTGCCCATATGGAAAATCTTTTCTTCTCTTTTATTATTAAAAACCAGTACTTTATCATTCAGTAACACACTTTTTCTTTCAAATTAGTTTTATATTAAAGAAAAACTTTCAATTTTGTAGAAGGCAAAGGTTTTTGGTCTTGTTTATTGATTCACTTTTTTTTCATGGAGTAAAAACCTAAATTACTCTCTTTTTCTCTTTTTGTTGCCAAAGTAAACAGTCTCATTTGGAATGTATAAAATTTGTTCCATAGTCTCATCAACACTTGGTACTTACAGATTTTTTTAACTTAGCCAGTTAGTGGGTATCTCATTTTGGTTTTCTTTTTTTAACTCTGATAACTGATAATATTTGTTTGTACTATTTGACATATCTTCTAAAATTGTTTTAGCAATTAATATTTAAAAGTATTTTTAACTAACATGTTAACTCTCTGTACTATAAGAGCACTTTAGAATTTAATCTTTATATATATAACTAGAAATGGAATTTTATCATAGGTATGGCCCTCTAAATTTCTGAAAAACAATTTTATTATTCATAAAGATATTTTGTGCTGAGAGAAATTTTCCTTGGTTTCCCTCAGTATTCCTGGGTGGTTCATATATTCTAAATAAAGAAAATTGATAAGCTATGATGAAGATACAGAAATTTTTATTTTCATCTTTAGGGTTATAAAAATTTTAATGATGTGTTTATATTGTTGAAGGAAAGATAAAAATTTTCTCTTTTGATCTTCAAAAACAGGATAGGCGCCTGACCTGTGGTGGTGCAGTGGATAAATCTTCGACCTGGAATGCTGAAGTCGCTGGTTCAAAACCCTGGGCTTGCCTGGTCAAGGCACATATGGGAGTTGATGCTTTCTGCTCCTCCCTTCTCTCTCTCTCTCTCTCTCTCCTCTCTAAAATGAATAAAATAAATAAAGTTTTAAAAAAACAATTGTGTAAAAAAACAACAGAATAGACAAATATGTTAGCAGACAATATAAAAATGTCTCACAATTTTAGATTTTTTTTTCCCTATGACCCATATTTTGTGCAGATACACATAAAAGTCTAGCACTCTGATCCCTGTTGGAAGTCAGAGTATGATTAACCAATGTAAGACATTATTCTGACTGGTTTTATTGTATTTTTCAGTGAGTAATAAATGGTTTATTCCTTAATCCAGTAGTATGGTGTGTGTTTTGGTACATGTTATATACTTGTAAGCTAAATTCTAATATCAGGCTCTTCATAGTTTCAGACAAAACTTCAGGAGAAAAATGATAGAATACTGTCAAAAATAAGAATTCAGGTCACACTAGTCATTAAATAAGAGCTCTATGAGACAAGCTGAACAGATGCAGTACCAGACAGTATGGATTATATTAATCAGTGGTAGACTGAGAGGTATATACTTGGGAAAATTTGCCAGGGGCAAGAACCATGTAACATTAAAAGTGAATATTCGAGAAGTAAAATCTTCTTGTGTTTCTTGATGTTCTTGAATGTTCCATACATTTTAGGCAATAAAAATTGACAAGCTTAATAAAAATAGAAACATCTCTTTAGCAACCCCCGAGAATAATTTGCTTATCCTTCAGGTTGTAAAAAATTAGAGAACACACTCTATATTCTGCAGAAAAACACTTTTTTACATTATAGAAATAAAGATATGATTTTTCTCTGCACTTATCTAAAGACAAGAAGAACAGATATTTCCACAGTTTCTATGTAATTCTGAATCTCACATTTTTTAGGTTTTCATTTTGTGTAGGAACTTTCTACATGTTCAAATAGACTTCTGGTCCTCACTGTGTTGCTCTTGGAAAATTAGAATATCAAGAACTAATTCAAACTCTTTTTTGTCTGCTTTTTTTGCTTAATGTAATAAATGCCTGCTTTTGAACAAAAACAGTAGACCTCTATATGAAAGAATAAACCATTTATTATCATTGACAAAATTAACTAAAGTATGTATGTAGATATGTAAATATGGGTGTTTATGTCTGTGTGCATATAAAATGTGTGTATATACATATTTTTGAATGTTATTGGCATTCATAAAAATATCAAGCTAAGTATCAATATGTACTATTATCATTAGATTTCTTGAAATTATGTTTTAAAACTAAGCATTACATAAAGCATTCCTAGATAAATATGTTTATATTCTTTGGAAATACTGTCTTTTAACTTTTCATAGAATTATATCATCTATTTTTATATCATTTACCTACCATTTATTTAGACATAGCCCCCATTTTAAATTCAGATAAACTTAGCTGCATTATTTATCATATAGACCGAAATCATACAATAAAAGTTGAACACATTAATTAATCTAAAGAAAATCAAATCGATAATTATTCCCGATTGAGCTTAAGTCCTTGATTGCATTTTATTTAACATATATATATAATACCTTCATACTTAAACTTGTATTTTTAAATTCTTCTTGATGTGCCATTAGCTGTACAGAACCTGTAAGATTCTTGTAAAAACTGAGTGCAGCATTATTTATTTTCTTGAACTGATTCTGATTATAATTAAGGCTTTAATATATTATTTGCCTACAGTTACTTTTTGTATCTCTAAATTATTTTGCCTCTATTCACTTGTCAATGTCAATCTGATTTTGCACAGACTTTTTTGGTTGCTATTTTTTAAATTGATGTCATTAAAAATAAGGCAATAATGGAAATGGTTATTGAGCTTCAAGGACCCGTTTTGATTAGTGTACAAAAATTTTATTGTATAGCATAATTATTTAATATTTTGTAGCAAATTGTTTTATACAGTAATATAATGCAATGAAAAAACTATCTAATAAGTTCAAAGATCTTCAAAAATTCTCATTACATTTATCTATAAACTCAATTACTGACATATAAAAAATAACAGTTGCCTCATCTATTTTTTCAAAAATAATTTAATATAAACCTATTGCTGAAAATAGTTTAGCAGTTTCTAAAATGTTAAGCATGCAGCTATCATATGCCAGAACAATAACCAGAAACATAAAAATTTATGTTTGTCAAATACTTGTACACAAATAACCATAGCAGTTTTGTTCATTAAAACCAAAATCTGTGATTTATCCTCATGTCTTTCAACAGATGAATGATGACACAAACTGTGGTACATCCATGTAATGAAATACTACTCAGAAATAAAGAAGAAACTATTATTATACACAATAATATGTGTTATTCTCCAGACAATTATGCTGAATAAAAAAAGTAAACCCCAAAGAGATACATATGGTATAGTTTCATCATATTAATTTTTGAAATTTTAAAATAAAAATAAGCTAAGAAATGATTGTGAAAGTAGCAGAAAAGCATAATTTACTGTTAAGAATTTTCCAAATCTATAAATGCTCTTCTGTAAATCTAAAGTAGTATGAGTGTTGCAGTGGTATAGTAAGTAGTGTTGAGTGTAATTGTGTCAATAAAGGCCTCAATATTAATAGCACAATAATGATCATCACAATTATATTTAAGAGATTTATGGCTTAAATTACCTATATTAATTAATAATCATTTATATTTCTTAGTTATTTTTATTTAGTAATAATATTTATCATTCTAATAAATCTATATTAGAAAATATTCTTAATTATAATTTTGAATTTAAGTCATCCTCCTTTTCTACTTCTGTTCTTCTAGTAATTAAGACTTTATAAAGAGACCTCTGAATGTTTCCAAATGACAGATTGAAAACACATTGCTCTTTTTGTCTACATAATTTGCCATTTAATATGAAATGAGTAGGAACATCCCCAATTATTATGCATGATTGTCAGTAGAATTTCATCACAAACAAACTTTTACAATGATAGGAAATTACCACTCTTGGAGAGTCCCCAAATAGCTGTATTTCTTCTAATTTATTTATTTATTTTTTTTCTTTTTTTCTTTATTCATTTTTAAAGAGGAGAGAGAGAGGGAGAGAGAGAGAGAGAAGGCGGGAGGAGCTGGAAGCATCAACTCCCATACGTGCCTTGACCAGGCAAGCCCAGGGTTTTGAACCGGCGACCTCAGCATTTCCAGGTCGATGCGTTATCCACTGCGCCACCACAGGTCAGGCTCTTCTAATTTATTTTTAACAGTATTAGATTCTTGATCTCAAACCTGTAGTCCTGATTTTAATTACATTATTTCTGATTAGGTAACATGTTTGAAGATGAGACAGATATGTTTATTACACTTAAATCTTGATGCAAATGCACTGAATTAAAAACTTAGGTCTCAAAAATAAATTAGAACAAGAAAATTAGTGTCGAGTATTTACAATAAGATTAGATTTAAGGATGGTCCCAAGTGATTCACTAGTCTTCTGATTTAAGTTTTATAAAAGAGGACTTGAAATTAAAGATGGAAACAAATTATCTATCATTTCCTCTATCAAGAACTAGAATATATTTTCACTCATCTTGATTTTGCACTGACCCTGTGATTTGCTTTGACTAACAGTATTTAGCAAAAGTGATACGCTTAATCTCTGAGGGTGGGGTTTAAGATTAAAATCAGCAATTGCATGGAGAGACGACAAAGAAAATAAAGATTTTTTGGTCAACAGATCTCAGTTCCAAGTCTATAGCTAGCATCACCAGCCATCCATGTGCAGAAGTTATTTTGAATATTCCAGCACAGTTGAACCTTCAGATGACTGCAGCCTCATTAGACATCACATGAAGCAGAAGAATTGCCCAGCTGTGCCCAATTAACCTATGGAATCATTCACAAATAATAAATGATTTTTGTTTTAACCTACTGAATTTTTAGGTTATGCAGCAATAGATAACCAAAACCAAGAAAAATCAATTCTCTAAATTCCAATAGCTCCTTTTACATAATTAGAGTTGCACTTGGTCAATTTGATCATACCGTTTCATGGTAATCAAAAGGTAGGGAAAATATAGAACATGAAATAATTAGTGCATTTGTCCATAAGAAACCACTTTTTCTGGTTATATAAAAACAAAGGAAAGATAAAAGGAGGAAGAGACAAGAAAACAATCACTTTTTTGAAATACTCATAATTTTAGCTGCTGGTGCTCTTTTCCCCTAACATCCTGCCTAATGGAAATAGAGTGGCATGAATGGACAAAGATTCCTACACAACACAGCAATGGTGTTGTTATTGTGCACGAGAGCAGCATGTTTCTGTGTGTTGCCAGGGGAGTAAGAGAGAAACTAAAAGAGCAGATAAACAAGCCTGGGGTTAGATAATGGATGCTACAGAAAGTGGAATCTCATTATCAAGAACTCTGGCTGAGAGAGCAGCAGATACTGTTACATGTACAGGAGTTGTTTGGAACCTGTACTTATCGCCAGCAGATTCAATTAGGACATAAATTAAAGTTTAGAGACAAGGTACCACATCCAGATCAAAAGGGAACTAGAGAAAGAGATGTGAACAAGAAGAGTTTCTTTTCTCCAATTTTTTTTTATTATGAAGACATATAGATATCCTTTATACATAAATTATATCAAGGTATAGATCTCTAAAAGACTGTAATTAGATTTCTAATAGACTAAACATATTTCAAAGAGATTCTATTGACTCGTCAGAGATGTGGATGTCTTATGTTGTGTTGTCCACACCTGTTGTATATTTCATAATGTGTAACAAATTAAATCTAGAATAATATAACTGTGGTGCAGTATTTGGTCAAAGATGGCTCATGATGGCTCATGAGCCCCCATCCAAACCTAATGGCAAAAATAAAACAAAGAGCTTCTGTTATCAATCTTTCTTAACTGGGTTTGCTCACTAACGAGGGATCGCATTGATCACTAAAATAGAAAAACACCTGGGAGGACAACCACAGACTTTCATCACTCTGGTTATAGAACTTATTCATATATCTTTGAACTGCTTGTTAACTAGTTTGTAAAGTCAGAGCAAAAGCAATTGAATCTAATGTGGGCCATCATTCTCTCTGATTTGAAAGTGGATAAATTCTTTAAAGTATAGTTAAACTGTACTTTTTGTTAGAATTAACAATTCCTTATTATTGAATGAATTAAGATTTAAGAAGCTAAAGGAAATGAAATGGTACTTTTTTTCACATCCGACTTGCTTTGTGATTTTACATTCTTATAATATAGACAGGAAAATCAATCACCTTAATGCAAAATGTCCTTTAAGTTTTGTAAAATATATGATGTTTACATTATAATGTAGATGGTTCAAGTGTATAAAGCATACAAGATTAAAGGTAAAAAAAAAACTAAATATTAAAAACCAGAATTCAATTTCAAGCTATTACTTTCTAAGTTTG
The DNA here is from genome assembly GCF_036850765.1 of Saccopteryx bilineata. Lineage (NCBI taxonomy): Eukaryota > Metazoa > Chordata > Mammalia > Chiroptera > Emballonuridae > Saccopteryx > Saccopteryx bilineata. Next base: position 67,170,589 of record NC_089495.1, on the reverse strand, counting down.
TGATTATGAACTTTTTTCTTCATTGTAAGTACAGGTAAAAAATGCATACATTGTCTCTTAATGAATAACAGTGGCATTTAAATTCAATAACTAATGAAAGCAACTTTTGGAGAATTACAAATGGGAGAGAGAGAGAACAACAGATTCAGGAAGCAGATGTTGGAAAACCCTGGCGACTTGAAGAGCAGTAATAGTAAGAGTCTGTAGAGAAAGTTCTAACAATCAAACAGTATTTGATAAAGCGGAGAATAGAGAAAGCATTAGTAGTTGAATCATGGAAGATAATAACAGAGCAATGAATTAAATCATTCACAAGTATGACAGATTATTGGTGAGGTGTTGTGAAGAGAACTCTATTCAGGATATTTGAAGTTTGCACTGGCCTTTCCTTCATTCATTCTTCCTTTGAGTAGTCTCAAAGTAAATGTTGCCCAGGTAGGAGAACCTAAATCTGTCTCTTATATGCAACCAGAAAGAATAAAATGATCAAAATTTGTTATTTTGAAGGCCCAAATGAATAAGATCTAGAAATCTGACAAGTTCCATTGTTTTTGATTAAAAACAAATTCAAACTCATATTGCAAATTTTAGTTATATACTTTAAAATATCTGACTTAAGATTTAAAATAAATACTTGAAACCATAAAATAATTTATTAACAGGATTTCAGATAGAAATTTGCTTCTCTTCTTTTCTCCCTCCCTGTTCTCTCTCTGTTCTCTTCTCACAACCAGTGGCTCAGTTGGTTCAAGTATCAGCCTCAGGTCCTAATAATAGTTTGGCTGATTTGAACATTGCCTCAGATGAGGGTTGCCAGGTGGATTCTGGGCAGGGAGAATTCAGGAGTCTGTCTCACTATCTCCCCTCTTTTCACTTAAAAAAATATTGCTATAAAATATTTAAATTTTATTGATTATGTTGCCACTTATTTAAAAACAGTTCATGATAAGATTTTATTTTTCTATGAAGGAAGATCAGATATAGAACTACTATACTTGGATACAGAGAATAATTAATGAAACAAAAGATTAGAAGTAAGAAAGCATATATAAATGTAAGTAGAAGGGAAACAAATTCTCCACATTACTATCTTAAGAAGGAAAAGAAAGAATATCGCTATGGGCATATCTTAAGTGACATGAAGATATATTTAAAAAAAAAGCAATAAAAAAACAAGCAAAGGCCCTGGCAGACTATCTCAGTAGGTCAGAATGTTGTCTAGATATGCCAAGATTGCTGGTTTGATCCTCGATCAGGGCACATACAAGAAACAACCAGTGAAAACACAACTAAGTGGAGCAACAAATTGATGTTTCTCTTTCTCTCTTCCTTCCTCTCTTTCTCTAAAGTCAATAATAATTAAAAATGGAATCAATAAGATGTTAAATAGGATTAGTGATATTTTGTGCAAGAGATTTTAAAGCCAGTATTATGAGAGAAAGGATTCATTTTTCAAGACCATTAGGCTTAAAGTTGGCCTTTTACAAAAAGACTCCATAGAAAAAGAGCTGAATACTTAATACACTGAAACCAAGTAGACATTTTAGGAAGAGGATTGGCCTACCTACCCACCAATTCAAAGAAGATATAATGACACATTTAGACAATCTTTATAGTATTATATTACAAGAGGGGCTAGGCCTGCCTGAACTATGACTGCTGATCTACACAGATTATTCCACTAACATGACATATCCCATAGCAGAAATCACTGATTTAGACCATTGTTCTCCAAAGTTGTCATGTTAGAAGCTAGTGCTAACTGATCCATGAAAGAAGTGATGGAACCAATCACAATTTACTGATTTTCTTTTTACTTTTGGATTATAAGCTTTGGTGAAGCCAGGGCAGGTTCTGCTGGTCTCCTCAGCATGCATCTTAAAAGATATTTGCCCCGAACGTCAGACTATCTCTCTAGAAATCTGATGGCTACCCCTGCTAGACATCTATACATTTCATTGATTGTAATGGGGAATGGGAAACTATTACCCTGATAGGGATTATGTTCTAATGCTTCTTGTGTGTGTACATATACACACACATATAAACACACAAATATACATATATAGTTGAATTTTAAACTTTAAATAAAAATTTCTCTTGAAATAATTGGTATTTATAATTCAAATATTAATATTTGAATAACTATAGCAAAGAGGTGATATACAGAGTATATTCATAACTGTTTTGCAAATAACAATTTCTTTTTCACTGTGAACATATGTAAATGCACAAAATTTAGATTATAGGCCCTGGCCAACTCAGCGGTAGAGCATCGGCCTGGCGTGCGGGCGACCCGGGTTCGACTCCCGGCCAGGGCACATAGAAGAAGCGCCCATTTGCTTCTCCACCCCCACCTCCTCCTTCCTCTCTGTCTCTCTCTTCCCCTCCCGCAGCCAAGGCTCCATTGGAGCAAAGATGGCCCGGGCTCTGGGGATGGCTCCTTGGCCTCTGCCCCAGGCGCTAGAGTGGCTCTGGTCGCGGCAGAGCGACGCCCCAGAGGGGCAGAGCATCGCCCTCTGGTGGGCAGAGCTTCGCCCCTGGTGGGCGTGCCGGGTGGATCCCGGTGGGGCGCATGCGGGAGTCTGTCTGAATGTCTCTCCCCGTTTCCAGCTTCAGAAAAATACAAAAAAAAAAAAAATTAGATTATATATTAGAGTTAAAATTATGTTTTAGTCTGAACTTTTAAAATACAATTATTTTAGAAATGTTTGTTTATTAATATATTACAGTTCATATGATTTTTTTTTTGTTACAGAAACCAAGAGAGAGACAGAGAGAAGGACTGATAGAGACAGACATACAGGAAGGGAGAGAGATGAGAAACATCGATTCTTTGTTGCAGCTCCTTAGTTATTCATTGATTGTTTTTCATATGTGCTTTGACCAGGGGGCTATAGCAGAATGTTCTCTTACTCAAGCTAGCAACCTTTGACCCAAGCCGGCAACCTTGGGCTTCAAGCCAACAGTTACAAGGTCATATCTATGATCACACTCAAGCCAGCAACCCTGCAATCACGCAGGTGAACCCATGCTCAAGCTGGATGGCCCATGCTCAAGCTGGCTACCTTGGGGTTTCGAACCTGCATCCACTGCATCCCAGTTTGATACTCTATCCACTGCGTCACCACCTAATCACTGCGTCACCACCTAATCAGGCCATACTAGTTTAAATTTTAGCTTTCGCATGCTAAGCCCTGGTATTATTTAAATGAAATATTAACAGAATTCTTATAAAATATTCACCTTAATAGAAAGAAGTACAGATGGCTTTGTTTGAAAATTTATGTTATTAGAGAAATGGTCCAGATTGACAGTAAAGTTTGTTGAGAGTCATAACCAGCATCCACTAACTTCACTGAACCAACAGGAAAATGATGGTAGCTATGTTGAAGACTGAAAAGAATTTTTATTATTATTTTATTTTTGCAAACAGTATCAGTAAGTATTGTATATGTATGAATCTGCATATACACACAAAAATATGTATGCTTTTCAAGAGCTGAAAAAAAGAAGCATTTATGACTCCTCTGGTAATTATGAATGCTTTATTTAACTTGTTCTTTTTTGTTGCATGTGGAGGTTTTCTTTAATTTTAAAAAGATATTGCTACCCATAGGCTGTAGTTAATCATGTTCAAAACATTACATATTTCTTTGAATTTGAGGAATAAAAATTCTGTGACAAATATATGCCAGGAACTTTACTAGCCTCAAATACCATAACTTCAGTTATAGATCATTGCATGAGTTGTTCCTTTATTAAAGTTGATATCAGTTACTATTTCAAATCTAAGATATTTAGAAATAAAATCTAAAAAATAAAGTTTTTTTTCAATTTTTATATAAATATGTTGAAAGTTTATGTCTAGGCAAAGATACATCTTTAGAAAACTAAATTTGGGTTTTTGTTTCTAGATATTATAGAGTTATCCACACTAGACAGTCTTCCTAACATATACAACAAAAATGATAACAAATACTGGGAAAAATAAATAAAATCACTCTGTTTACACATTAAACCAATGAGGGAACTAATCAAACAAGGTAAATTGTACTCTTACCTTGTCTTTCTTTCTAGGGGGTTTCTTCAGATTGTTCACAAATAGATAATTGAGTAGAATCAAAAAATTTCACTGAGTAGATAAAAAGTCAGAATTCAAGAAAGCTAAGTTTGAGTATAAACGCAGAATACTAGACAAGAGAATACTGGACAAGAAGCTTGAAATATTATAGAGAATCACTTGTGTCCTGTGTGGATTACTAAACTGCACACACATAAGGTAAGATTCTAGATGAGCAATTAAAAATAGCTACTCTTTAAAGACAATTACCAAGGAATTTTAACTAAAAAATAGATTCCCAGACACCACAGAGGATAAAAAATTATCAAGTTTTGATAAGTTAGAGAGAAGAAATTTTTATAAATATGTGAAAATTTCTATGAAGACTTGAGATAGCTCACATGTAAATAGTGATGCTAATTAGCCTTAAATATTAAGGTTATTCTATAGTATCTTTAGGGTTTTCTACATTTAAAATCATCTCTTTTCAAAAAGAATTTTTCCTATTTCCTTTTCTGTTTAGATTCCTTTTATTTTAGAAATAATAAATAAATTTAATAAAGTTGAAGTATAAAAATTCAACATTCAGAAATTATTTGTAATTATATATACTGACAATGCAAATTAAGAGAAAATATTAAGAGAAAATATAATAGGATCAAAAAGAATAACATTTAAAAATAAATATAACCAAGTAAGTGTAAGGCTTATACAATGAGAACTCCATAATATTAATAATAGAAATTAATGAAACCCCAAATATATACATAGAACTATTGTGTTTAAAGATTGAAAGACTTAATATTGTCAAGGTACAGTATCCATTAATAGTTAAAACTCTCAATATAATGTCTATAGAAGGAAAGTACCTCAACATAATAAAAGCCATATATGGCAAATCCCTGGTTAATATACTCAATGATTTAAAACTGATAGTTTTCTCTCTAAGATCAAGAGTAAAACAAAGATGTCTACTTTTACCACTGTTATGCGACATAATACTGAAAGTTCTACTCAGATCAATCAGGCAGAAAAAAGAAAGAAAATACATCTAAATTAGGAAAGAAGAAGTAAACTTAGCATTTTTTGCAGATGACATGTTTCTTTACTTGAAAACTCTAAAGATGCCATCAAAAAACTATTAGAAACAATAAACAAATAGATTAAAGTTACAGGATATAAAATAAATACTAAAATCAATTGCATTCTTATATAGCAGCAGTTTTCAACTGGTGTGCCATATAGTACACTATTGTGCTGAATTTTTAAAACATGCAATACCTGACTATATAAACAGGGGGACTGACCTCTTTTCCCTTAGACTGTCAAATAAAACAATAACAGCAGCCAACAAAACAATAGCTGTGCCATATTTATGTCCTTTACCTTTTTCTGTGGTTTAGTTATGTTTTTATGTTCTAGATTATGATTTTACAACAGTTTTAGAATAGGTAAGTGACTTAGGCTAGGGTGTGTTTTCACTTACACCAAAATTCGGGTTACATCATTGTCGTAGGAAGAGGACTTTGTCATAACCTGAGGACCCCCTGTATATGACAGGTCACAAACACACAAAGAAGATAATTCTGCTCTTTAAAAGGCACTTAAAAAATATAAAGGTACCTTATGTGTTTGGTTTTTTTGGCTCCTTATAACAGAGTTATATGGATTTTCTTTTGTGAGAGAGAAAGAATATTTTTTCTATTCTCAAGGTTCTTTTGTCTGGTCTAATAATGAAATAAACATGAGATAAGCAAGAGAAAAATAACCAAATTTAGTAAATACTTAAGTATGGGAACCCTGCACACATGGTAGAGAAAGACTCCACATGTGCAGAGGTTCAAAGATAGAAAGGGGAAATGGGTATGTTTTACATTCTGACCTAGGGATGAGGTTAGGCACCTTGGGCTTCAGATGGTTGTTGCAGGAAGAGAACATGCTTAGTAATTAGTAGTTTCCCTTGCACTATGCATGGATTAAAAACAAATAAAAGTTTATCTTTGATAATCTCTTAGTACGGCAAGGCCCCTAATTCAAACTATTTTAGGTAGTTTGGGTGGAGGCAGAATTTTTCTTGAGCCCACAGATGAAGTTCCCTTTAGCTCAAAACAATCACACTATAGAGACACACCTTGTGGTGACACATTCTAAACCAGAGGTCCCCAAACTATGGCCCCGTGGGCCGAATGCAGCCCCCTGAGGCCATTTATCCGGCCCCTGCCACACTTCCGGAAGGGGCACCTCTTTCATTGGTGGTCAGTGAGAGGAGCATAGTTCCTATTGAAATACTGGTCAGTTTGTTGATTTAAATTTACTTGTTCTTTATTTTAAATATTGTATTTGTTTCCGTTTTGTTTTTTTTACTTTAAAATAAGATATGTGCAGTGTGTATAGGGATTTGTTCATAGTTTTTTTTATAGTCCGGCCCTCCAACGGTCTGAGGGACAGTGAACTGGCCCCCTGTGTAAAAAGTTTGGGGACCCCTGTTCTAAACCCTCATACTGTATATTCTGGAATCAAGCATTTTTTTTAAATTTTTCTTTTATTAATTTTTAGAGAGGAGAGAGAGTGAGAGAGAGAGAGAGAGAGAGAGAGAGAGAGAGAGAGAGAGGGAGAGAGAGAGAGAGAAGGGGGAGGAGCAGGAAGCATTAACTCCCATATGTGCCTTGACCAGGCAAGCCCAGGGTTTTGAACCGGCGACCTCAGCGTTCCAGGTTGATGCTTGATCCACTCGCCACCACAGGCAGGCTGGAATCAAGCATTTTAAAGTTATATATGCATTATCAATAATTTCTCACTGACTGTGTAACGTATTATTCAAAATGGTATATCTCCTTTAAAATTAGAAACTGTTCTTCAAAGGAGCTCTTAAATGTACTTCTATTCAGAATATATTAAGAATTCTTCAAATTGGGACAGACAAAAGAAAATAACAAAATAGGCACTCTACATTTTGAATGTAGAAATTTATAATTAATAGTTCCAAATTGGAGAAAGTAAAACTAAATGTTCATCAATTATTGAATGAAGAAACAAATTATCACATATTTATAAAATATAATACTACTGAACAATAAAAGAAACAAACTATGGATGCATTCAACATATGGATGAATCTTAATTGCATTATGCAGATTCAAAGAATCTTTATGTATAGTAGTACACTCTGCTTTATTTCATTTATTTGACATTTTAGAAAAATCAAAGTTGTTCCACAATGACAGAGAATATATCTGTGGTTGCTTGGGGCAGGGATGTGGAAAAATGACAGTAAAAGCAACTTTTTGCTGTGATGGAAATATTTGTATTTTTATTGTTATGAGAATATTATCCTAAAAATAAAAGGCCAATCTGTGAAATAACAAGCACTTTTTTTTTTTTTGAGATAGGATAGCTATTCAGAAATTACCGATTTGGACAGAAACCTAAATAATGTTTTAATTTCAAGTTAAAGGCAAGATATATTTATGAGAAGGAGAAAGACAATAATTAAATGAATGGAAGGAAGAAATGGGTTCTAGTACACCAAGAAAATAATTTCTATAAGTGCAAATAAGCTGTTATTCTTTAGCTATACATGGTCATGCTAATTACAAAAAATATTCATAATCATTAGGCCTTGTGATCAGGATGTTTGCTTTTTTGTTAGCTTTAAAAACAGTTGGTTGGAATCCAGTGGTGGTTTAGCCCAGTCTATAGGTTATTTTACCCAGTTCAAACATTTCAAAGGCTTGTGGAGTACCAGGCAAAGCAGCTCCTCTGGCATGGCTGCCCAAGCACTATTGTAAAATGGCCTCACTTATGTTCACAATGGTGAAATTATATTTTGCAAATATATTTGTCAGAGCACATGGCACTCTACAATTAAAATGAGCATATTTTATGTTATGTAAATTATATATAGATGATAATCTTTTACACAGTGAAACAAAAAAAGTGAAAATGACAACAAAAATCAGCATCAGTTAGTTAGAAAACAGCAGTTATTGGATGTCTAATAATGTCAACATAAAAGATATTTTTTTGCACTGAAGGGGATAAGAATGTTAAAGAACAAAATTTAAGAGTAAATTTAAATATTTAATTGGCTTTATTAAGCCACTTATGATCTAGCCTATAGAAAAGCTATTGAGATTTTGTACAAAATATGTTTTTATAGACAGAAAGGTTTGGCAGGGGAGTTATGAATAAAAGAAATAATTTTAAAAATATTTGATCAGGATTTTCTGGCATAATTAGTTTAAAATTTCATTCCTGTGAGAGCCTGGAACTACACTTAATAACATTATTAAGTATTGGTTTGGTGATTGGCTTAGAAAAAGTGACTCTATTTAAATTTTTAGTATGTTTTTAATAACAAGAAAGAAAACATAGTGTTGTAATTGAGTGAAAAGAATTTTGGAATTGCATCACAGTGATCACAATTACAATTCTTGGTAATATGAGTTTCCTTTATATTTTTGAAGTTCTGATAGTTTATCCTATCAAATGATCCCATTATTTAAAAAAAAAGCTGTAATAAAATATATAAAGATCTTTTAAAATATAAAAAAAAAAAAAAAGTAAAAGAACATAGATATATTTGCGCCGGCATTCTAAATAATACATGTTTGCTTAAAAGTAAATTTTAAAATACTTAAGCCTTAGGGATGATTAACTTGCCTTAAATGGAAACACTAACTTCAAGAAGATTCTTTCAACAATCTCTGCAGCTGTCTTTGCAGCACTGAATGCATAAATATCATTCTGGCACTGTGGCATACATGCAGGAGCATTACCACACTGCTTTCTGACTAGCAATGTTATTCATGATCTTTTGCAATTAGTTGTGCTTCAAATGAAGACAGCTGTTAAAGTGGAATCTTTTATCATATACATATATTATTAAATTTTCCTTAAAATGACAATAAAACTGTGAGTGATTTCCAAGTAGAAGAGCTTGTTAAGAAAACAAACACACATTGAGCACCTTCTCTAAGCCACACATATTGCTAAGTATATTATAATAAATTACTTCTAGTCTTCATAACAACACTTCAAGTCAGATGTTTTCTGCATCTTAGAGAAGAGAAAACTAAAATGTTAAAGTAATTTCTTTTTCAATTTTAACCAGCTAGTAGTTGACAAGTCAAGGACATATCCTTAGGTCAGTATGACTCCAAACGTGTGAAATACCCACTATCCCATCATCCTTACTACTTCTTTTTTTTTTTTTCCTTGAATGTCTGAGTGTTTAAAACTAGAAACTGTAAAAAAAAAAAGAAAAGAAACAAAATTCAAGTAAATTAAAGATGCTGTAATACTGAAAAAAAATGATTTCTTTTGTTTTGTTTTGTTTGTTTTTGTTTTTAGATGTGAGGCAAGATACTGAGGTGGACTCCCACATGTGCCCCGACTGGGATCCACCCAGCAACCCTGGGACTGATACTCAAATATTAAGCTATTTTTTGGCACCTAAAGCTGATGCACTCCCACAGAGCCTTCTTCAGTGCCTAGGGCCACGCTCGAACCAATCTACCACTGGCTGCAGGAGAGGAAGAAAGAGGGAAGAGGGGAGGCAGGAGGAGAAGTAGGTGGTTGCTTCTCTTGTGTGTCCTGATCTGTAATCATACCTGGGATGTCTATACTCTGGGCCAAAGCTCTATCCACTGAACACTGGCCAGGACCAAGAAGATACTTATAAGATTATAAATTCTACCAAAACCTATTATTGTCTTTTAAAATTCCTTTAGAAAGGGGAAAAAAAAGATTAAAAAACTTTAACAATTTTCATTTTCAATTATAGATGGAATAAAATATTATATGAGTTTTAGGTGTACAACTTAGTTATTAGAAATATATATAACATAGTTATAAGACATTTTTACAAAGTAATATGGATATGCGTGGTGACCACAAAGTAAGTGGTCATATATGTACGTGGTTATATATGTACGTTTAGAACCAGCCTTTGATGGCTTTTTGGTTTGATATTATAGCTCAGAATTGTGTTAACCACAGAAGAGTTATCCAGGCTAGTATTCACAAGCATATGATATAAACAAATGTGTATTTGAACTAATAAAAACACATTTTGAATGCTCTGCTGAACTAGCTAAAGCTATATTAAAGTAATGGCTTAAGGAGTTCCAGCCTTCAGTTGTATCATTTCTAGTGTTGTTCCCAGAAACCATAACATCTTCAAGCATTATATCAGCAGTGACACCATACAATTAAAAAAAAAACTCACTAGAAAAAAAATTGTTGATTAAATAATTATATCATCCTGTCTAACTCAGCTTTTTGTATTTCTAACATAAACTGCTTTAAAAGATAAATTGTTCATTTTGGGCATAGTTCATATGTTACTGTAACAAAGATTTGTATCTTTAACCATATATAAATTTTTGGAAGAATTGTTAGAAAAAAGTATATGTGTTTTATGCTGAGACTCATCAGTTTTCTCTTTAATCCAGTAAACTAGATAAGAGTTGCTCATTTACTAATTAGAGAGGAATATAAATGTGTTCTCAGGGGGAGATTTAGAATGAAGAGGGAAAAGAAGAAAAAAGTAAAAGGTTTAAACAGAATTGAAAATGTTAAAAGTTCAATGTTACATTGTGCAAAGTAATAAAAATATTGAAAGTGGACAGAAAAATTAGGTGAGCATAATGTTCCAGGCAGATAATGACCTAATGCTTCGTGTTCTCTAGGGACCTAATTATGAGCTATTCTGAATACTGCACCTCAAATATTGACAGGCAGGTTGTTTATATTTGGTTCCTAATTAAAGACTCTCCCCTCACACCCCTAAAATGGTTTATCAAAGACATCTTTCTACACTAACAAGCATACTGGGAAGCCACATGTAGATAAGCAAAAACAAATGAATAAAGAAAATTGAGTTTAAATATCTTCATAGACTGAAAAAGAGAAACCTTTATTTAACTTTTAAGGATAAAAAGTTTTATACTTTATCTGTTTAGATTTCCAGTCACATTTTTTGTATTTCCCATATTATACATAAAAATTAATCACATATTCTTCAACTCCCAGAACTGCATCTATGGCAGTAACTTTTATTAAAAATTGCAATCTTGGGATAAACCTTATGAAAGTGGTTTTACTCCAGTTTTTTTGATGAATACTTTGAATCCAATTTTCGTGTAGAATTTCCTAAATATATTTTTAAATTTATATGGCACATGAAAGTGAATAGGAAATATACAATTTTTGAATTGTATCTGGTTCATTCCAGTAATAATATGACATTTCAAGAGTGTTTCTGAAAGAAAGGGAGTAATATTAACAACCTGGCTGAAATATTGTCTAGTATCTTGATTAAATGGCAAGGAGTAGGAATAGCAGCAATGAAAATAAATTGCAGTGTGTTTGAGCCTCAGACCAGTAGTCACTTTCTGTAAGTAGCTTTCTTATGGACACTTTTGGTATGTCATTTAACTGTCATTTAAGCAACAAATTATGTATTTATATCTTCATTGTATATAGTCTAGAATTTAAACAATCTATTCCATTGCTCTAGTATTTGTGCTAGCTCATACTGGAGAGAGCTCTCTCACAAAATATTATTCAGCAAAGCAGCCATTCCTCTTGTTTTTTTCTAAAAGTACTAGACATTACTGGATTGGTTTGGAAGAATTCTGATTTGTTTTCATGGCTGCTGTTAATTCAATTATGCCAGTGTAACTAAAGTGTGATTTTTAGCACTTTTTTTTTAGCTTTGTAGACTCTTTATGTTCTGCTACTTTTCTTTGTTGCTCTCTTGTTTCTGAGTCTTTAATTACTAAATTGTGCATAAGAAATTTGCCTCACTCCAAAACATGTTTTCTATTTGATCATATTTTCACATGGTTACTTTTATTTATTTATTTATTATTTTTTTATTAAATTTACTGGGGTGACACTGCTTTACAAATTTATACAGGTTTTGCCTGACCAAGCAGTAGCACAGTGGATAGAGCATTGGTCAGGGATGCTGAGGACCCAGGTTCGAAACCTCGAGGTCACAGGCTTCACAGGCTCGTCAGCTTGGGTATGGGGTTATCAGCTTGACATGGGATCATAAACAGGACTCCACATAACTGTCTTGATCCAAGATCCAAGGGTTGCTTGCTTGAAACCCAGGGTCTCTGACTTGAATCCAAGGTGACTGGCTGGAGTAAAGGATCTCTGGCTCAGCTGGAAGCACCCAGTCAAGGGAATATGAGAAAGCAATCAATGAACAACTAAGGAGCTGCAACTATGAATTGATGGTTTTCATCTCTCTCTGTCCCTGTCTGTTCCTCTCTCTCTTCTCTCTCTCTCTCTTTCTCTCTCACTAAAAAGAAGAAAAACAAGTATCTGTTGCACAATTCTACAACACATTATCTGTCCACTGTATTGTGTGTTTTCTACTCCATTTTACCTTGTTCTTTTAAACATCACTAAATATTTTAAACATTATGAAAATATATTTAATAGTTATGAAACATTCATGGTTTCTCAGGATATGGGCTGAATATTGATGATGATTCTCAATATATAGATTATTTTAACCTAGACAATGAAATCTATAAAATTTTTAGCAGAAAAAATGGCATATAACAGCCATATATTTCTAGTGTTAAAGCCTACATTTCAGGTGATTGTTGAATTTTCAGCACATTATTACATGTTCTAAAAAAAAGGTAAAATCAAGAGCTATGTACCTATAGAAGAATTAAATCATTTCTAATAGAAAAGTTCTTTACTGTTCACTGCAAATATTTTTCCAGTATAATTTTACTTTAGTGACATTTGGCTGAAATTAGACCACTGGGACCCAAACATATTCCCAAATGTAAAATTTTTCCTTTCATTGTTAATGTGTTTTTCAGTCCTTCCTTATCATTTTGTACTGAAAATGAAAGGCAAAGTTCAAATTTTCTTGATTTTTCTGCCAAGAGGATTTTAAATATTTAATTCTATAAATGTATGTTATTCTTTTAATGTAAAGACAGAATTAAAATCATAGAAATAAAATTTTGCCAATATTATAACATTACTTGCTTTTGAAAGTAGAGATTGAATTTCACAATTAGAAATTTTCATCATATATTTTCTGAAGGAATTATAATGTCATTAAAGAATATAATACATTTAAATTGACTGGAATATAATTAACTGCAGCTCATTGAAATGTCCCCTTTAAATGAAAAAGTACAAAAGGAAACATGTGACAGGAACAAAGAGTTTATGGTTATTTCTGTACCAAGTTGTCTGAAATGTGGTTTGCAGCTACATAGGGTAATTTATTCAATCTAAGCAAAAAATTCAATTAATGATTTAAGAGATGAACTATTTAGTTTATTTTTTGCCATTGTTTGGGGATTACTTACTTAATAAATTTATCAAAACTATTTTAAAAAGAGTTCATCTTCCTTTATATAAGATTATTTCCTAAAATATTCTGAATGTACAAGCAAAAATATCTTTAATTTTTTATTAAATAAAAATATATTTACAACTTATAAAGTTTGAGTATTTTTTCTATTAAGATAACTATCTTTTTTTTCTTTCTTTCTTTCTTTCTTTTTTTTTTTTTTTTTGTATTTTCTGAAGTTGGAAATGGGGAGGCAGTCAGACAGACTCCCGCACGCGCCCGACTGCGATCCACCCGGCACGCCCACCAGGGGGCAATGCTCTGCCCATCTGGGGCATTGCTCTGTTGCAACCAGAGCCATTCTAGTGCCTGAGGCAAAGGCCAATGGAGCCATCCTCAGCACCCGGGCCAATTTTGCTCCAATGGAGCCTTGGCTGCGGGAGGGGAAGAGAGAGACAGAGAGGAAGGAGAGGGGTAGGGGTGGAGAAGCAGATGGGCACTTCTCCTGTGTGCTCTGGCCAAGAATCAAACTCGGGACTCCTGCACACCAGGCCGATGCTCTACCACTGAGCCAACTGGCTAGGGCTTAAGATAACTATCTTAATAATTTTCCTGATGAGCAATAATTCCAAAAAATATGACATAATTTGAGCATTTGTTATTTTTAAAGCATGTGAATTTTTAATGTTGAAATACATTTTTCTTAGGATGTAATATTCTACTTTCTATGACACATGGAAAATATTTGGCATATATACTTAAAAGATCATTTTAGCTGTCAGATATACTGAATTAAAAGTAGAATTAAGCTCTACTTTTTAAAAATATTGCATAATACATATTCTAGATCTGCCCCAGTGTCATGGGTGCAGGTAAGCACAGGGATGGCTCGGCTTTTCACTTAGAATTGCCCTTTCAGGTCATGACAAAGATTAAGCATGCAATAATTTGAATTCTCTCATTCAGGAAACGTTTCTGCTTGTCTAATACTCTTATTATTGTTCACTCTACCCATTTTTTAAATCTACCTCCAGACTTTGTTGATAGTGAGTCTGCTCTTGCCTTAGCTAATCCAGTTTGGTTCCATGAATTGTCTTGGGTAATAAGAAGCTTGACCCAGTGGCACTTGTCTCAGCTTCTCATCCATGTAGAAAAGGTGACTATGTCATTCTCAGAGGAAGCTCTTTGGGATACATTCCCAAGCTTCTTATCTGAACCACGTCAACTCTTTTTTTTCCATGGGTTGGCTGAAAAAAAGTCTTGACATTGTCTTTTAAAGAGCAAGCTGAGAAGATGGGGGCTTCTTTCTTCCTACTGCCTTCTCTGCTCCATCAAGTACTAAGCACCTGGGTCTGTGTCCTGACAGACTCCTAATACCTTCTTCCCTAAAATTTTGCACCATATTATAGAGGTTGCCTCTGTGGTCTTTTTTCTCTAAATTTCTACCTCACCTTTTCATTCTATTAGCTCTTCTATTTTTTTTGTTGCTTATGAACTATGTAAGTGAGTAGAGGAGCTGACAGTAAACTTATAAATATATAATTTCAAAATAAACTTTAAATTTAATAAAGTGTTAACATGTGAAAATTAAAAAGTAATAAAAAAATTATAAAGCTTTCTTTATGTAATTAATTTTTATAATTGTTGCTCAGGATCGATCTGCTATAACTTTGCTCCATTTGTCATTTTTATTCACAAAACCTTACATATTTTTGTCTTCCTTTAACCTTTTAAAGTCTAGTTTAAGTTCTTCTATCCTCTTGTTGCTTCAGCCTATATTAATTTCTACCTTTTCTAGCCTCATAGCTCTTTATAATTAATTTTGTGTTACTGTCTTTCAGTATATGTTTTAATTAGTTAAGCTAAGCATTACTGAAAACTAAGTCAATCTGAAATATAATAAAATTTTATTTTACATTTTTATTTTGCTTGATTTTTATTATTCTATTGCCATTATTATTTATTTTTAAATGTTAAGGCTTACTTTCATGAGGTTTGTTTTTTTTTTTGTATTTTTCTGAAGTTTGAAATGGGGAGGCAGTCAGACAGATTCCCGCATGCGCCCGACTGGGATCCACCTGGCATGCCCACCAGAGGGCGATGCCCTGCCCATCAGGGGTGTCGCTCTGTTGCAACCAGAGCCACTCCAGCGCCTGAGGCAGAGGCCATGGAGCCATCCTCAGCCCCCGGGCAAACTTTGCTCCAATGGAGCCTTGGCTGCAGGAGGGGAAGAGAGAGACAGAGAGGAAGGAGAGGGGGAGGGGTGGAGAAGCAGATGGGCACTTCTCCTGTGTGCCCTGGCCGGGAATTGAACCCGGGACTCCTGCACACCAGGCCAACGCTCTACCACTGAGCCAACCGGCCAGGGCACTTTCATGAGTTTTTAATTAGGAAACTTCCCTCAAAACTAATATTAGTCAACATTAGAACAATGGTGTTTCTTGAACTTTGGCATCAAAAGAAATTACCCTGAATGACATTGCCTATCATCATCAGGCAGAAAATTTCTAGTTTTCTTCCTCTCTGTGTGAATTGTGGTCACTAATTACTAAATCATGGCCACCTTGGTTTATTTTTCTTCATTTTTTTGTTGTTTTGTTTTTCCTTTGGAACAACACATTAAGCAACACTGTTTAAATTATGTGTCATTCTAATTGGAACTGGAGAGCAATTAACTTTTGTGTGGCAAAATGTTAATACTTTTTTTAATTCATCAAAAAGAAGTTGTCAAGAGAAATCTATAGCTTTACATCAATTACAATTATTGTTATTATTTGGTTTTTGTGCAATTAGCTTATGAACTGCTTTAAATATGGGCACGGATAACAACTAGGAAATTCAAGAAGCAACCACTGTGTTTTGCCACTTGACAGGACATTACTTATTAAGAGCTAAGAGCAATGCAAGTTCTACTTCTAATAGATTTTTCTTATTTTAAAAAAGTATAAAATGTTCAAGTTCTATTTGTGTCACTTTAGCATCAATTTCTCCAAATTTATATTAATTAAAACTATTATGTTTATAAGTAAATATATAAAAAAAGTTAACTGGGTACACTTAAAGATCAAATTGGCTTTATTTATGGACTCATGAATTGGGCAACCCTTCATCTAGCATATAGAAAGATGCTCCAAGGAGCTGCACAAAATGAAAGACTTTTATGTGCAGAAAAGAATGAGACAATGTTACCAGCAAAGAATGAATATTCAGGCAAGGTCATCTTCTTTGGGGGTAGGCAGGGTATATCAGTTAGATTATGTCACTAATGCTGACCAAGTAATTTCAGATTAAAACTGGTTAAAAGTCACATTCCTAGGAAAGGCCAAAACTGCAGTTAGGTTATGCATTCATTCTTGGTTTAATGATGTGGGGCTTAGAACAGTAGACTCTATTTGGGGCCTAGTGTTTCTTTTTTACATTATATTGAATATATTTATATTTACTATAATTATAAATACCATAAATATATAGTATTATAAATATCATATTTAGAAACGGTACTATATATCTAATATCTCAGAACTAAATGACAGTCAAGAAATTGCTTAAACAAAATGTATTATGTTCCTCCAAACACAAAATTACATAATTTATGAGATCCATGTAAACTATAATTCAAAGTAATTTATTAGAAAAGTATAGGTTTCTCCTTCCTTCCTTCCTTCTTTCCATCTTCCTTTTTCTCTTTCTATTCATTTTTCTCTTATAAGAAAAATAATTATAAATTATTAATTTTTAGTGACAATTTGGTGAAATATCTAATAGTTAATCAAACAGTTTTCTAAAATAAAACATGAAATAAGATAAAACATACATGCAATAGAAAAGAATCACCAGACAAATTTCAGTCATATTTGATAATCTTAAGAGAAGTTTGATTTAATATTGAATATGCACATATGAAAAAGAATATGTGGCTTTTTTATGCAGACATATAAATAGGCACAATTGTGGATGAGTTATTATAGAGTAATACTATATACATATTTTAGAGAAACCAAAGTTAGAAAATGCTTCTATTCTGTGTCCAATGTTCTTTCACGTTTCTAATGAAACATTTTATATTGTCATTTTAATAAGTTATTTTGTTAGGAAAATATTTTATAGCTTACTTAGTAAATTTTATTTATATTTAGTTATAATTATAACTATTGTAGTTCAGTGAATTGTTCAACATTTTTGAGACATATCATTTAATCAATTTACTTCAAAAAATGTATAAAAATCATTCAGTCATTCATTCAATGAATATATATTGATCACCACCTTTGTGAAAATTATCTGTAAGGATTTATGAGTTAATAAAATGTTTAGGCCCCCACCCCTAGCAGAATGAATAGATATTTAATAAAAATTAAAGTTTATATATTGATTATAAATGTGGTGTGATATTTAATAGAGAGGTTCAGGTTTATAAAACAGTGTATAATAGGTATCTGAAACTGTCTTAAAGATCAATGAAAATTTCCCTGAAGAGGAACACTTCTTTTAATTGAGAGCTCAAAAATATGTAAGGGTTAATTTTTAAATGAAAGTGATGAATTAGAAAGAGAAGAAGTTGCATGCAAAATAATTCAGGAAGAGGAAATATTAAGAGCAAAATCTGTAAGGGATGAAAATACTCCATTCATTACTGGGATTGATAGAAAGTGAATGTGGTAGCTGAATGATTATAAATTACTGGCAGATTGATGCAGAAATAGACTTAAGAATCAGGAGCCAAATATTCTGGGAATTGTAGGTTATGTTCATAATTTATCTTTCTATGTTTAAACAATGGGTGGGAAATATCTGAAGGTTTCATATTTGTCGGAATTTTTCTTTAGACTACTGGCTTACATATACCTCAAAATAGACTAAGTGTGAACATTACTGAAAACTCTGTGATTCACATATGATTGTAAAAGACTAAATGTAAAAATGGACAATAACCAGTCCATATAAAAAAATAAAATTATGACCCAAAACTTGCAGCACCCTTCCCAGGAAACCAAGTCATTATCAACAGTAACCAGACCAGGAAGCCAGCACACCATAAATCAGACTTGCAGGAAGCCAGATTGCTATCTATACCAACAGTTCACGAAGCCAAACAGTAACTCTTACAACAATCAGCCCTAATGGCCAGCTTCTGATGAATAACTGTCACTTTGCCTATTTTTTTCCCCACTTCCAATTAGAACTAACCAGAAAGCCAATTATATAAGATGTCTTACTTCTTCTTGGCCCACATACAGCTTCCCTGTGCCAACAAACACCAATCAGAACAACCCTGAAGCCTCCTTTTTTTTTTTACTATAAAGTTTTTCCTTCCTATGCTTATCTTGGAGTCTCTGACAAAACTCAAGAGATGGTGGCTGATTTACATGTTATGACAAATCTGAATAATTAGCTTTTGTCTGGTCTCATTTGGTTGCTCATTGTTTATGTCCACAATTGAATTCAGGGACTCTCAGGAACTGTTAGTAACCTGGCTCTCTTCTATTTGTTCTCTTCATATTTCTATCTCTCAGGTCAGATTTGTTTTATTTTTATTATTTTATTTCACAAGCAAAGGTGTCCATAAGCAAGTTAAGGCTATACCATATTACATAGAAAAGTCACAGATATAAACTAAATACCTCTATATAGGTAAACCCAAGAAAAAGTCCAGGTGATTACAGTCCCACCATAGCCACAGGTCCATTTCTGAACCAATAATTGTGTCCAAAAAAGTGATTTGTTATTGGGGTCCATAAGATTATTTGTGTGTAAGATTACCGTATATAGGGGAAATTTAAAAAAAACACCTAGTTATATTTTAATTTTAGATATATACCAAGTAGTTTTTAAAAAATATAAGCATGAGCCCAGCAGTAGAGTGTTGGCCCATTGTGTGGAAGTCTTGGCTTCGATTCCAGATAGGGCACACAGAAGAAGTGCCCATCTGTTTCTCCACCATTCCCCCTCTCCTTTCTCTCTATCTTTCTCTTTCCCTCCCACAACCAAAGCTCCATCAGAGCAAAGTCAGCCCGGGCGCTGAAGACAACTCCATGGCCTTCACCTCAGGTGCTTGAATGGCTCTGGTTGCAACAGAACAATGACCCAGATGCGCAAAGCATCACCCCTTGGTGGGCATGCCAAGTGGATCCCTGTCGGGCACATGTGGGAGTCTGTCTCTCTGCCTTCCCACGTCTCATTTCAGAAAAAAAATATAATAAAATAAAAATATAAACATGATTCCTGAAATAATATATAAAAATTATTTTGTGATTACCTCAAATTCAAATTTTATTGGGCATCCTGTATATATATACATAATAAAAACCATACACATAGGACATAAAAGACAAAGCCAGCATAAAAAAATGTAACAGGCTCTGAGGTTGTGCAGGGACAAATTCAAAAAGAAAACATATGAAGCTTAAACAAAGTCATAGATATCATTAAAAAATTTTAAACAAGAACATATGTTCCAATTTAAAATTTGAAAGAATAAGCCTTGTTGCAGAAAAATGAGGGAATAGAAGAGAATGTGGGGTATTAATGGGAGAGCACTGCAGCAATTAAATGAAATGCGGGTGCTTTCAACTGGAATGATGACACAGGCATAAAGACAAGTGCATCAAACAAGTGGAGAATTAGACTCAAAAGAGGTATGTAATTGTTACTTTTTAATTAAAATGAGTAAATTTAATAAGATTACAATTAAAATTGTTAGAATCTAATGAAATTTAGCAAGTATAAATGCAAGGTCACTATAAATTTTATTTTATTTTTATAAAGAAACTATACACAATTTAAAGGTGAAAATTTAAAATACAACACTTAGAGTAATATTATAATCACCATATGGTTAAAAATAACTAAAAGTTGGTTAAGATTTTTTCCACCTTAAGATATAAAGGTTTTGAAAGTAAATACAGAATATCTTAACAATGCAGGCATACAACCAATTTGTTGATTAGAAACATAAATATTATAAAGTTTATATTTCTCCCCTCAGATTTATGTATAATTATGATGCAACCTTAATTAATATCTCAAGAGTTGTTTTTGTGAAAATGTACAAGTTATTTCTAAAAGAAATATGGAATTACAAGAGCCAAATATAGCAAAACTATCTTAAAAAGTACACAGTGGTTGAATATACTCTGCTGGATTTTAAGACATATATTAAAGTTGAAGTAGTTCAGAGAAATTGGTATTGACACAAAAATAAACAAATAAGTCAATGAAATAGAATTGAGTTCCAAAGTAGAATCAAGTACATATGTCTACATTATTTATAACAAGTTAACTTACAGAACACAGTTAAGATTTTTTTTTCAATATAGATTTTGGTTCAATACCAGTTAAATAAAGGTCTCAATGGCCATATGAAAAGCATGAAATAATTGTCCTTTGCTTCACCACAAAAGCAAAACCACTGGCTGGTCTATAGATTTATCTGTGAAATAAAATAGAAATAAGATGTATAGACAATATTATATAAAGATATAGTAATTATATACATAAGAAAGTTACTTAAATAGGACACAAAAATACTAAACATAAGAAATTGAAAATATTAACATTAAAATTAAAAAAAATATTTAAGTCAAAAGATACTACTAGCAGAATAAAAAGATAAGATATCAAGTGAGAAAAGATATTTAAAAAACATATATGTAACTAACAAGAGACTTAAATATATCTTATAGGAATCATATAGAACAGAATTTCTAAATAAAATGTAGAGAATCAATGGAAAATGAATAAAAGACTGTATAATCATTCTGCAAAACAATTCTATTGGCCAATAAATAAAATATAAAAAGGTGACCACTCTCGTTTATTATTACTGAAAAATATTTATTCACACATAGAAATAGATTTAATTTTTTAAAAGATTTTTTTATTGATTTTATAGAGGAGAGAGAGACAGGGGACATTGGGAGGTGGGAGTGAAGAGCAGGAGGTATCAACTCATAGTCGTGACTTCTCTGCATGCCTTGATATCTCAAGCCTATGGTTTAAACTGGCAACCTCAGCATTTCGGGTCAATGCTTATTCACTGTGACACCACAGGTCAGGCAGATTCAATTTTAAAAAGTCAATAATCTTAAATTTTGGCAAGAATTTGGTGTAACTGGCATTCTCAAACACTGATAACGAGAGTATACATTGACACAATCTTGATAATAACATTCATTGTTGTTTTTTAAAATTGAAAATGTATGATAAACCTTCAGAAAATAAACTCAAAAAATAATTCCTTCTACAAATGCAATAAAAATATATAAAAATCTAGGAATAAATTTAACCAAGAATGTGAAAGACCTATATAATGAAAACTATAAATCATTATTAAAAGAAATTGAAAAAAAATAATGAAATGGAAAAATATTCCATGTTCATGGATTGGAAGAATCAGCATAGATAAAATGGCCATAATACCCAAAGCAGTATACAAATTTAATGCAATCCCCTTCAAAATCCCAATATTATTTTTTAAAGAAATAGAACAAAAAATTACAGGTTTGGAAGAAACCATAAAAACCCCAAATAACCAAAACAATCCTGAGAAAAAGAGCCATGATACTCAAAACAACAGGGTATTGGAAAAAAAAAACCCAGACATACAGTCCAATGGAGCAGAATTGAGAGCCTGGAAATAAAACCACGCATATGTGAACAAGTCATCTTTGACAAAGGAGCCAAAAAAACACAGTGGAGAAAATAAAGCATCTTCAATAATAGTGCTGGGAAAATTGGAAAACTACATGCAAAAAGAATGACACTTGACTATGGGTTGTCTCCCTGCACAAAAATTAATTCAAAATGGATGAAAGACCTAAACATAAGATCTAAAACAATAAATTACATAAAAGAAAACATAGGTACTAAGCTCATGGACTTTGGCCATAGAGAACAGTTTATAAATTTGATCCCAAAGGCAAGGGAAGTAAAGGCAAAAATAAATAAATGGACTGTATCAAATTAAAAAGCTTCTGCAGAGCAAAAGAAACTGACAACAAAATAAATAAGCAGCCAATTAAATGGAAGATGATATTTGGAAACAACAGCTTTGACAAAGGGTTCATTTCCAAAATATAGATATATAAAGAACTCACAAAGCTCAGCAACAAACAAGCAAATAATCCAATAAAAAATGGGGAGAGGATCTAAACCAGCGGTTCTCAACCTGTGGGTCGCGACCCACAGGTTGAGAACCACTGATCTAAACAAACACTTCTCCCAAGAGGACATAGAAATGGCCATCAGATAACAAGAAGATACTCACCCTTACTAATTATTCAAGATATGCAAATCAAAACTAAAATGAGATGCCACTTCACACCTGTTAGATTGGCTATCATCAACAAGACGGGTAATAGCAAGTGTTGGAGAGGCTGTGGAGAAAAAGGAACCCTCATTCAATGCAAATTAGTACAACCATTATGGAAGAAAGTATGGTGATTACTCAAAAAATTAAGAATAAAACTACCATATGACCCAGCAATCCCTCTACTGGCTATCTACCCTCATAACTCAAAAACTTTTGCACATAAAGACATATTCACCCCATGTTTACTGCAACATTATTTACAGTGTCCAAGACATGAAAACAACCAAAGTGTCTCTCGATAGAAGTTTGCCTAAAAAGATGCGGTATATATATAAAAGTACCATATATATATAATGGAATACTACTTGGCCATAGGAAATGATGACATATTGCCTTTTACAACAACATGGGTGAAACTTTAGAACATTATAATGAATGAAGTAAGTAAATCAGAAAAGCTAAGAACTGTATAATTTCATACATAGGTGGCATATAAAACTGAGACTCATGGTCATAGATAAAAGTGAACTGATTACCTGAAAAAGGGGACTGTGGAGGATGGGGTGGGGGAAGGGATTAAAGAGCAATAAATATATGGTAAGAGAAAATGATTTGACTTTGGGAGATAGAAATACAACATAATCAACAGTCCAAATGCTATAGAAATGTTTACCTGGAACCTATATACTCTTATTGATCAATAGCACCCTCTTAAATTAATTTTTTTAAAAAATAAAAGAAAATTAAACGTAGGTAACTATTAAAGCCTAGAAATTTCACTCTTATTTATCATAAAACAAAAATCCATGTAGTTTGCAATTAAAAACATTTTCAAACATATTTATAGAAGTCTTATTCATAATAATAAAATATATGGAATAACCCTGGCAGAGTGGTTCAGTGAATAAACCATTTTTCTGCTATGCCACGGTTGTTGGTTTGATTCCCTGTCAAGGCAAGTATCAGAAGCAACCTATTCACAACTAAGTGGGATAATTAAGTGGAACAAAGAGTCAATGTTTATCTTTTTATTTTTCTTAATTAATTAATTTATTTATTTTAGAGAGGGAGGAGAGATAGAAAGATAGAGAGAGGAGAGGAGAGGAGAGGAGAGGAGAGGAGAGGAGAGGAGAGGAGAGGAGAGGAGAGGAGAGGAGAGGAGAGGAGAGGAGAGGAGAGGAGAAGAGAAGAGAAGAGCTGGAAGCATCAACTTCCATATGTGACTTGACCAGGAAAGCCAGGGGTTTCAAACCAGCAACTTCAGCATTCCAGGTTGACTCTTTAGCCACTGCACCACCACAGGTCAGGCTCAATGTCTATGTTTATTTCTCTCTCTATCTCTCATCAATGGAAAAAATGTTAAATGTGTAATAACTAGGAATATTGACACAAAGATTTGTATATTCATACTTGTATATGTGTGTACATATATACATATATATGCCTATACAGTGGTACTTTGAGATATGAACAGACCAACATACGAATTTTTAAGATATGAGCTATGACTCGGTCCATATTTTTGTTCGAGATCCAAGCAAAATTCCAAGATACGAGTCATAATTCGGGAAACTGCTGCTAGTTGGCGCATTGGTGCAATGGTCCAGAATCGGCAGTTTGATATATAAGTTGACTGACTATGAACTCGGTTAAAGCACGAATTAAATTTGTATCTCAAGGTCCCACTGTATTTTACTGTGTACAATGGGAATAAAAAAAATGAACTATATACACACACACAGATACATCTCATAGCTACCCTGAGTTAAATAAACTATACCACAAATATGTTTGTATAATTCAATTACAATAAAGTTAAATAAAACAGACCAGATTAAGCAATAATGCTGGAATTCAGACTAGTGAAAAAATAAGAACCTAGTAGTATTTCAGATATTTATTACCCTAGTCCAGTGACCTATTGCTACATAATAAACATGGAGTCTTAAAGAAGCTTCTTATTTTTCTCCTAATTTTTGGATCAGGAGTTTAGGTACAACTTGACTATGTGATTCACATATGCTGTACTATGTGGCCTCAGAGAATTGGCTAGGAATGAAAGATATATTTTCCAGATGTTTCCTTCACTGTTTTTCTTTTCTTTTTTTTTTTATTTTTATTAATTTTAATGGGATGACATCAATAAATCAGGGTACATATGTTCAAAGAAAACATCTCCAGGTTATCTTGTCATTCAATTATGTTGCATACCCATCACCCAAAGTCAGATTGTCCTCTGTCACTTTCTATCTGGTTTTCTTTGTGCCCCTCCCCCTCCCTCTTCCCCTCTCCTTCCCTCTCCTCCCCCCCCCCCCCCAATCACCACACTCTTGTCCATGTCTCTTAGTCTTGTTTTTATGTCCTACCTATGTATGGAAACATACAGTTCTTAGTTTTTTCTGATTTACTTATTTCACTCTGTATAATGTTATCAAGATCCAACCATTTTGTTGTAAATGATCCAATATCATCATTTCTTATGGCTGAGTAGTATTCCATAGTGTATATGTGCCACATCTTTATCCAGTCATATATTGAAGGGCTTTTTGGTTGTTTCCATGTCTTGGTCACTGTGAACAATGCTGCAATGAACATGGGGCTGCATGTGTCTTTATGTATCAATGTTTCTGAGTTTTGGCGGTATATACCCAGTAGAGGGATTGCTAGGTCATAAGGTAGTTCTATTTTTAGTTTTTTGAGGAATCACCATACTTTCTTCCATAATGGTGGTACTACTTTACATTCCTACCAACTGTGAATGAGGGTTTCTTTTTCTCCACAGCCTCTCCAACACTTGCTATTTGTTTCATTCTTCATCATCTTTATACATGGCTTTGACTTTTTATTGTATGTTTGTCAAATGACAGTCAAACTTTTCACATGGTATCGAGTTTTCAAGAATAGTGTTCCAAAAGATAAGAAGCAAAAGCTGCTCCTCTCATGCCCTGGGTCAAGAAACTGATACCAGCTTTATTTCTATTATGTAACATTTGTCAAAGCATAATAGAAGTTTCCCAAAGTAAGAGAGGAGACATTTAATGAGAGAAGAAAACAAATTTTTTTTTCTTTAATCTACCTGAGATAGCAGCAATTGAAGATACATGAAAGATGATTTTAGATGCAGTTAAAGATTTATTTTTTATTGGAGTAAGTTATAAATATGTTTAATTTGTTCTAAATCATCAAGCTATTAATTTAAAATGTTTGTTGTGTGTGTATATATTTATGTGACATATTTGAAGTTTATAAAGTTAAAAGAAGATATTAGGTGCTAGATTAAGTTAATTTTAATTAAAAATATCTAATGAAAACTTGAATAGGTTAAAAACTACTTTGAAGTATAAAGTGGTAAGAATGATTAAACTATTCACTGGGTATTAAATATGTCTAATATTTTTGACATTTTTAAAATATAGGAGAGAAAGACACAGAGGAAAAGAGAAAGAGCACCAACATAATATAAAAATTCCAAGAAATCTGAAGAACACTGAATCAAAGAGAAGATGAGAATTCATCTCAGTTTCAGGTATTGTGGCAATAATTTGAATAAATTATAACATATATATCTTCTATAAATTAGGAAAATAAATTTGAAATAATGATTAAAATTTAAAAATTTGTTGAAATATATAATTTTTTTAAAATTTGGAAGCTCAATAGGCTTTATAAATTTTGTAGATTTAATATGAATGATAATTATACTATGCAAGTACAATGGAAGATGGAATGGGTGCTATGTGATTGAAAAATTTTATATTGTTTGAAGTAGTATAATATTTCTTCTAAGTATACTATGAAAAATAGTACAGGAGTGCATATCATAATATCTAAAACATCATTAAATATATAAGAATACATAAATATGTAAGGCTATATAACTAAAAACAATAGATTAATGAAACAATACTAAGAAATTCAAAAGTTTTTAAAATAAGAGATATGAAGAAATAGAAATGCAAAAATTAAGAAAATTAATTTTAAAAACCCAGCAAAATAGCTAAAATTAAAAAAAGCATAGCTTTGAGTAATGCATTGGAAAATATGTGAAATAGATTATTAGTATGATGGTACTAGGATCTGATTATTATAAGCACTTTGGAAACCCATTTGGCAGTGACTATTAAAGGCCAATAAATGTATACTTAATGTCTCCAAATTCTCATTCATTGAAAGGGTGTCAAGTTAGCTGAGGGAAAAGAAGTCTCCCATTTCTAACACACTCCTACAATAAATTAATAATATATGGATATGGGTGTAGAATCTCTAATCAAAGTTCACCCCAGATAAGCATGCTGGGCTCTGAGAGTCTATTATATTTCCATCAGCATAGGATGACTTTCTCAGTCTGTAGATACTGGATAACCATCAATTTGTTCACTATGCTTCAAGCTGTTGACTCACTATCTAGTCCTCCTCTATGAGTAGACCAATCCTTCAAAGTAATGATAGTAGTAGGGAGGACCTTTTGTGTCAAAGGCTGCTTAGATTACTTTGAACTCTGTATTGTGTATTGAAAGAAGGTATATCTATGTCTTTCTTGCATTTCTAAGGTTTTATTTATAGAACAAGAAAAGTGTAAAAAGCATAAATCACACCATACATATAGATATATTTAGAATTACACTGTCTAAAGTCTTCCCACACAGAAGAATCTAGAGGACAAGACTTAGTTAGAGTATCTCCTTTGGACCACAGGTTCTACTCAACACATTTGCAAACATGAGTCATATTCCTCCACTATAAAATGGCATCTTTTTTTTAACGTGGAAAATTCTCCCCAACCTTTCTTTTGTTCTTTCTCTAAAGGTGCAGCTATGTCCTATATAGATTTGTTGAAATTACAGTTTTCTTTGATTACAATGAAGGTTTTCTTTACCACCAAGTGGGGTTCCTATTACCAAGGCAATGAGAAATGGTATATGGCAGATTTGGCCCAGTTTCTATCAGACAAGAATAACACTAGGATCTAGGCAGCCCACACTTACATATTTATAACAATTCAAACTATTACACATCTTTGCTTATTTTCTTTTCTTATAGTCTCTTTCTCATTCCATTTCTTTGATCTCTCTCCACTTTTATTTTGTTCTGTCTTGTTTATCTAAAACAATTTCTCCAACAAGAGTTCTGTAAAGTATTTCTGTTTCTATTGGATATATATGATGCCCTTCCATCTTCCTATTGACTGTACTCCTTACTTACAAATACTTAACTTTCAGCAACAATTTTATACCAAACTTTATTTCTAAATTATGCTTACATTTAAGATAAAATTTATATCTTGAAACATAGAACAGGTAAAAACAAATTTTTTCTTTAAAACCCAATATGATTTTAGAATGAGTAATGATATTTACTCATTTGGTGGTTTAAGAGAGAATATTCAAATTGAATAAAAATATATTAAGCTAAATAAAATAAATTCAATCAATGTTCTGGCTTATATTCACTTTCGGTTTACAACTATCTATAATTGTGATTTTTTTTTTAATAATGGTTTTAATTATCATTTTAAGTATGGGGTAGAGCAGGGGTCGGGAACTTTTTTGGCTGAGAGAGCCATGAACGCCACATATTTTACAATGTAATTCCATGAGAGCCATACAACGACCCGTGTACATTAAGCATTATCCAATAAAAATTTGGTGTTGTCCAGGAGGACAGCTGTGATTGGCTCCAGCCACCCTCAACCATGAACAGGAGCGGTAGAAAATAAATGAATTGTAATACATGAGAATGGTTTAAATTTTTAACGTTATTATTTTTTTTAGTAAAGATTTGTCGCCTGACCAGGTGGTGGTGCAGTAGATAGAGCATCGGACTGGGATGCAGAAGATCTAGGTTCGACCCCAAGGTCGCCAGCTTGAACATGAGTTTATCTGCATTGAGCAAAGCTCACCAGCTTGGACCCAAGGTTGCTGGCTCGAGCAAGGGTTACTCGGTCTGCTGAAGGCCCTAGGTCAAGGCACATATGAGAAAGCAATCAATGAACAACTAAGGTGTTGCAACGCACAACGAAAAACTAATGATTGATGCTTCTCATCTCTCCGTTCCTATCTATCTGGCCCTGTCTATCCCTCTCTCTGACTCTCTCTCTGTCTCTGAAAAAAAGAAAAAAGAAAAAAAGATTTGTCTGCGAGCCAGATGCAGCCATGAAAAGAGCTACATCTGGCTTGCGAGCCATAGATTCCCGACCCCTGGGGTAGAGAATTACAACAGTGATGTTAGCAAGGTTGAAAGTTACTCCTAATGTTAATAGCTATAAAAACTAGTATGTATATGACAAGACAATTAAAAAAAAAGAGCATTCCCTTTGAAACAAGTTCTTAAACTAAAAAAAAAAAAGTGTTCACAGTGGTTTGTATCAACAGTATGCATTTTATGACAATAAAATGTACAGATTGAGCACCCTTGGGCTCTCTTTATATCCTAAAGAAAATGAGCACTTACATTATTCATGGTTTGTTCTGAATTTAAGACAGTCAATCATACACTTACTCATTAGAAAATATAAACTGTCCTGGGGTGTACAGCTTTAACACCATCATCAAAGTTGCTGGCAAAAGGAAGAGGGAACTAAATCACAAAACTTTTTCTTGGGAGTGAAGTCTTTCATTTGTTGTTATAACCAGCAAACACCATTCATTAACTCAAAAATGGAATGGAGGGGATTAGAAACATGCTATTTGAATTAGCTTACCAGTAGATATTACAGTTTTAAAGCTGAGAGTTATATACTGTATGCTACAACTAAGTAGTATCAAAATGACAACTGTTCTTTTGCTTTGTGATCATACCCCTCGAAGATGTTAAGGGTTTCCTGGCATTCAACTTCTTTTTTCTCTGCAGCTTCTAAATTCTGGAACAGGACATTAGTGGTCCACAATCACCATGGCACTTGCATTTTAAATTCTCCAGAATAATTGGGTGTAGAAAACAGAGTGACCAACTCCCACTTTGCAAAAAATTCATATACATCTTCATTTATCTGGTGAGCACTACCTATGAGATCCAAATCATGCTTATAAAATATTTTGCAACCAAATGTACAGGAAACTGCTATGTCATTTTCACCCTAGTCTAAGACATCTTTATCGGATCAGACCAGAAAAGATCACAAAGACGTTGATTTGGTACATCAGTTGGTCGCATAATTTGCCGAATCTATTCCCTAAATTAAAGATCTTGTGATAAACATCCATGAGAACAAAATCTTTTCTCATCCACAATGACTGCTATTGGTAAAACACTAAAGCAGGCTGTGAAAATTTTTCGGAGTTTAATGTTGTCTTCTTTTATATTCACCATAAAATCCATAATCCATAAATTTTATTGATTTAAAAATATTTGTGGTTTCCTCTGAAAAGAAAAAAATTCTCAGGATATTAGATTTTGAAAACCAATAAGAGGCAGAGAGTCTCCAATGCATGATTCGCCTGTTCACATAGTCCCCAAGAAAAAAGTAATGCTTTTTGACAGGACACCAGCCTACTCAAAAGTCAAAGAAATCATAGCATTGCCCATGGATATCACCACATATTTTAGATGGTGCTTCAAAGTCTAGTAGGATAAGCTGTTTGTGACTGTCTCCAGATTTTAAGCACCGTTCTATAATTTTATTCTCTTGTGGCTGAATATTCTTACCAGTCTTAGATCTGCTCACTGCCACCAGCCTTTGGCTGATGCTGTCGATGTTGTGTTTACTATTGTCTTCCCACAGCCCACCCTTCCATAGCAGTGCCACCCACACCCCCACACAACCAGCTGCCACACTCTCTGCTTTCCCCTATCTCTTCCCACTGGAACCACATAATTATGATTCTTTATGTGAAATTGGTTGTCTAGTTCAGGGTGCCCAACTGCACTAATATTCTCAAGTATTGTTTTTCTTTATCTTTCATGAAAATGATTCTTCATATTCCCACTGTAATTAAGCACAACATTTCGTGTGAATTTAGAGGAAAATTTCATTTCATTCAAGTTCAGATTGAGTTGGAGGCCACCATTATAGAAACCACAGAATTAACTGTGGATTTGATAACTATTGAGATGGTGAAACAGCCAATGCTTTTCTAGAAAATGCTGCAGAAAAAAAAATGTATTATTGGGACTATTTTATGATAATCCAGCAAGTCGGATTAAAACTAAATAATTCAATATATGATTTAAGATTCAAAAACCATATAAACAATCTATAGTTTTCTTACTCTGCTAATGAATTCATAAAATATTACTAAACATTTCAAAATAAGATTTTATAAAAGGAGATTTTTTTTGTGTGTATTTTTCTGAAGCTGGAAACGGGGAGAGACAGTCAGACAGACTCCCGCATGCGCCTGACCAGGATCCACCCGGCACGCCCACCAGGGGACAACGCTCTGCCCACCAGGGGGCAATGCTCTGCCCCTCCGGGGCATCGCTCCATCGCGACCAGAGCCACTCTAGCACCTGGGGCAGAGGCCAAGGAGCCATCCCCAGCGCCCAGGCCATCTTTGCTCCAATGGAGAGGGGGAGGGGTGGAGAAGCAGATGGGCACCTCTCCTGTGTGCCCTGGCCGGGAATCGAACCCAGGACCTCTGCACGCCAGGCCGATGCTCTACCACTGAGCCAACCGGCCAGGGCTATAAAAACAGATTTTAATATTTATAGTAGACCCTATAATACACTATGCATCTTTATAAAGCTTTTAATCTGTTAAAAATTTTAAACCAGTATATTAAAACACTCCTAATAAATAAAGGACAGTGAAAGTAAATATATTACATTTACACATTTTAATTATTTTATTTTATTTATTCAATTAGAGAGAAGAGAGAGAGGGAGAGAGAGAGAGAGAGAGAAGAGAGAGACAGGGGGGAGGAGCTGGAAGCATCAACTCCCATATGTGCCTTGACCAGGCAAGCCCAGGGTTTCGAACCGGCAACCTCAGCATTTCCAGGTCGACGCTTTATCCACTGCGCCACCACAGGTCAGGCCACATTTACACATTTAAAAAAATTTATTTTTTATACTAGAGTGGACTTGAGTCCTTGAGTCTTACTTTCAGATTAAATGCTAAAGATAAAATAGAAAATAATGGAATAAATAAGCCAGATAACACTTTTTTTTTTAAAGAGAAGCAGGGAGAGAGAGAGACAGACAAGATCATTAAGCTGTGCTGTATGTGCCCTGATGGGGGATTGAACTGACAACCTCTTAACTTCAGGATGACGCTCCAACCAAATGAGTTATTTGGCAAGGGCCTAATTTTTTACTGATTAATGACTTTTAGAAAGATGAAGAAAGGGAGGGAGAGAGAAGAGGCAGAAGGGATGCATTCATTTGTTGATCCACATAATTGTGTATTTATTGGTTGTTTCCCATGTGTACCATGATTGGGGTCACACCCATAACCTTGTTGTTTCAGGATGACATTCTAAATACTGAGCTAAATGGCCAGGGCCAATACTATTTAATAAAAATGTTTATGCTTTCTTAGTGATTTTTATAATGTAGCTTAATAAGGTTTAAAATTTATTAACAAGTAAATAAATATGTCTATAAAATTTATTTATTTCTAATATAATATCCTGCATCTTTTCTGTCAGTCAAAATTAAAAAAAAAAAGATTCAAGGGAGATTTTTATTTGATATTTATAGAAAAATATTTAATTAACAGTAAGTATCTAGAGATTTTTATTATAATCACAGTTAAGAAATACAAATAATAAAGTCATAGCCATATGAAAAAATTGTCTTCTTACCCAATTATATACATTGTTAAATTGCTAGAAAACTATTGAGTGATTTGTTTAAATACCTGGAAAATAAAAACTAAATTCCAGGGACAAATTTATATTATAAGAATTATAAACTTCACCTTTTAATTATTTTTTTATATATACAACAAAAGTTAAATATGTAAATTCAATTGAAATTACTCTTTTCTGAAGAAATTAATATATGTTGTTACTAGATTTTTCTATACTCTATACTAGAAAAACTCAAAAGTCTATGCCTTCTGCAACAAAATGAGAAGGAATAATTTATGTTCATAAAATCTTTAAGAAATAATATTTTCACAGATTTTTTTGAAATCTGTTTGCTACACTATTCATGTGGTAGTACATGGCTTTGTATTAGATAACTGGTTTAATTTTTTGCAAGTCAGACAGGTAAAAAGAATGAAGAGATATTGTTAAATATTGCGTAGTATTAAGAGTTTCTGTTAAATCCTCCTGACTTGTAGTTATGTTTCAGATGGATCTTGTTTTAAGCAGTCTTCTATGATTCCAAAGAAGTCTATTTTCCTTTAAGTGTCTAAGAGAAGATCTGTCTTTACTTTCTTCAGTGCATAAGGATCTCCTAACTGAAGAGAAGGAATTTCTATTTATACTCATTTTGTGTTCTCTGTGAAACATATTGTGACACTGAAATATGATCCTTTCCTTTGGACAAAGTATTTTGTTCCAATGAAGCTAAACTAACCACTGCTCTGTGCAAAGGTTTTGTAGTTATTTTGTCCCTCAATGCAGTTCTTGGTCATGGATATTTAGTCATCTGGTCTTGAAATAAATTCCAAGATAGTAAGAATTTTTTTTTTCTATTTTCTGAAGTTGGAAACGGGGAGGCAGTCAGACAGACTCCTTCATGAGCCTGACCAGGATCCACCCAGCATGCCCACCAGAGGGCGATGCTCTGCCCATCTGGGGTGTTGCTCTGTTGCAACCAGAGCTACTCCAGCGCCTGAGGCAGAGGCCACAGAGCCATCCTCAGCGCCCTGGCCAACCTTGCTCCAATGGAGCGCTGGCCGTGGGAGGGGAAGAGAGAGACAGAGAAGAAGGAGAGGGAAACAGGTGGAGAAGCAGATGGACGCTTCCACTGTGTGCCCTGGCCGGGAATCGAACCCGGGACTCCTGCACACCAGGCCGATGCTCTACCACTGAGCCAACTGGCTAGGGCCAGTAAGAATTTCTTACAGACCCATAATTACTTCCTTAAAATAATCACATTTTTTAGAACTTAAAAAAGGGAAACGGGTGGAGAAGCAGATGGACGCTTCCACTGTGTGCCCTGGCCAGGAATCGAACCCGGGACTCCTGCACACCAGGCCGATGCTCTACCACTGAGCCAACCGGCTAGGACCAGTAAGGATTTCTTACAGACCCATAATTACTTCCTTAAAATAATCACATTTTTTAGAACTTAACAATTCATTGAAAATATTTGTTTATCAAAGACAAACACTGGTTTCAGAGAAAAAAATATCATATTTCCTCATGTATAAGATGCTCCCATGTATAAGATGCACCTTAATTTTGGGGCTCAAAACTTGAAAAACAAATGTGTTACATAAAGTTATTGAACTCAAGTATTATTCATCATAAAATTCATACAACTCCCCATCACTGTCAAAACTCTCATTCCTTAGCTTGTCCACATCTGTATCTGTTGACAAAACACTGTCTTCAACAATGAGCGCAAAAACAAGCATGGAAAAGTGAGCAATTCAAGTAAAAAAATCTACAACCACTGTATAAAATACACCCAGTTATTAGACCCCAAATTTTTTGGAAAAAAAAATGTGCATCTTATACATAGGGAAATATAATAACAATAATGAGCAAATGTGTCACTGTTACTTTTCCTCTACTTTTAGCTGTCTTGCCTTCATCCATGTTTGTAACAAGGATCATGTTATTATATTGAAAAAAAGTACAGAAGTGATGGCTAACCTACCTCCCAAACAAAATCAAAATAAAGTATTTAAAAATTGGATCTTCATTTGCCAGTAACAGGGAGTTTTTGAAAAAGAGAAGATCCATAACTATTCTAATGGGTCAGATTACATAGATGTCTTCTTATTGCATTAATTTTAATGTATTCTGTTTCTCAAATATATACTATATATGGAGCCAACCTGAGTTAATTACCTGTTTTCCTCATATATTTATAAATAGTAAAAGGCATCTAATATTGATGGGAAAAGAAAAAGGGCAAAAAGAACATTAAGTCTCTCTAAAAGTCACTACTGTTTTCTTTTTTTTCAAAATATTAGTTTGATAATAATTGTCAATGTATATTTTTATACAAGTTCATTCCTTCTATTGAAGAGCTGCAAAAATATAAAAATAGCTCATAATAGAAATAAAAGCTCCCAACAATAGAAAGATTTCATATTTGCAAAAGATTTAACACGAGCATTAATAAGAGTAGGAAGAAAAAAAAAAGCACATTGAGAGAGTCTGGATCACAGCTTTCACACTGCAATTTTCATGTTTTAGGATATATGACCATGTATAGCATTAATAGAAAATGGTAATTATAAGGAAAAAATAAAGTTATGCTGTTGAGATTGTGGTAGAAGTTTGATGAAAAGAGAAGTACAGATTCTTCTTAACAGAGTAATTCATAATCAATTGTCATAAGTTATGATCTAAGAAAAAAATATAGTGTTAACAAGTAACACAAATTTTTCAGTTTTATTTACTAGTCATCTGCACTTTTTAGAAAGAGTTTTTTAACTGAAGATTCCAAGTAGGGAATAGAGTAAATTTTGTTATTGGAGATGGAAAAAAAAATGGTGTAGATACTGGAGTATCCCAGGAGGATCGTGGAAATGAAATAGTTGCTTTGTAATCTTTCAGATGATGTGAGATCATATTAGGTTTATCAGCCTCTCTAAAAAGTTTATTTTTCCATTTTCACTAGTATTTCCTAGATAGACAAGAGATGACAAAAAAAGATTATAGAACCTAAATGTATATACTTAAACCTATAATATTGTAATGTCATGATTCTGTTTATTTCTTTTAACAAATGAATTAGTCACATATATGTAAATGTATATACTGTATAGCAAGTTACTTAAATAATTTATTCCACATGAAGGAGACTACTAGAATTGAAAAAGTGACAGAGATTGAAATGATTCAACAGATGAAATATAGTTAAATTTATGTTTTGTAAGAAGAAATTTTTATCTCTGTGATGCCTGAGCTTTTGGAGAGAGAAGATCAAAAATTTATGTGTGGGCTTAATCATGTATTCTAGATCAGAATTCAGAAAATAATAAATGGCAGCTTTTACTTAAATTGTAAATTATCTTGTTATAGAGAAATCATCACCAAAGAGAAGTAGTTTTCTATTTCCAGATTTTTCTGTAGGTGCAGTGCATGTATGCAGATTTTTTTTTTTTTTTGAATGTGAGAAAAAAAGTTGCATTTAAGATTGTGAAGTTCCTTATTAGTGACCTTTCTTATATTTCTTTTTCCGTTTAGCTACTGTGGTTTTTTGGGGAAAAAAGCTAGAATGTTGCAGGTGGGCAAAAGGCTTTAAATTCTTCTCTTGGGTCTTAGAAGCTATATGACTTTAGAAAGTTATTACAACTCTCTGAGCAATGGACTCCTCACGTGTTCAAATAAAGATGAATAGAATCTATTAATGTGAGCTATCTGTAATAAATGGACACACACACAAAGCACAAGGTCAGTGATACCTACTTATTAAAATTAGATATTTATTACCTCTGAGCCTAACACTAATATAGGTATATTCGCCAAACCTTGATTTTCAGATGCTTATATACATTCAAAATTTTTTCAACATACATGATATATAAAAGCACTCATATTTCATGGAAATTATATCTACATATTGAGAGCTAAACACAAGTATAAAATTTTCATTGTCATTACCAAGAGTGTTAGAGTATCTTAATTTATTTTTAATGTGGAGAATTTGCCTGAGAGATGGTTTCTGAAACACAGTGTGTTGGTTCAATTAATCTTGCTGGCATAAGATTAAACTGACAAGCAGTAGCATTAGGTATTTTCTCCATTCCCTTGACAGAACTATTCCCAGAGTGACACCTAGGTCCTGGTTTCTGATACCTGCTTTCTGGTTCAGAGATATGAGAAAAAAAAAGTTTTCTTTTTGGTTTTGAAATGTTCTGTTTTGTATATTTTTAAATGGAAATCTCTAGTTTTATGTCAAAATAAGATGTAATTTCAAATCATACCAGTTCTTGATATCATAAACTACTAAAATAGCTAATTAGAAAGCAAATTAAATTTTTATTTTTATAGCTAATAAGTGATTAGAAAAATGTTGCACATAATATTTATACTATACATTCTCTTTGAAATTAAATATTTCCTAAAACTTTACAAGACAATTATCAGTCATTTGCTACATTTTTCCTCAAATGAAGATTTATTATGAATTTTAAATATTCTGGTATCTGAATGCATTTCTATTATTTTAGATTTCATTAAGAATTATTTTAAAATAAGAAGCCACAATTATCAATAAATAAGAAGCCACTAAATAATTTAATAATTTTAAGATAGTCACATATATTAATTTTCATCATTAATGTATTAAATTAGAAATAAAATTATTATAACTTAAAAATATTATATAGGCCCTAGCCAGTTGGCTCAGTGGTAGAGAGTTGGCTGGCATGTGGAAGTTTCGGGTTGGATCCCCGGCCAGAGCACACAGGTGAAGTGACCATCTACTTCTCTACCCTTCCCCCTCTCCTTTCTCTCTATCTCTCTCTTCCCCTCCTGCAGCCAAGGCTCCATTGGAGCAAGTTGGCCTGGGCACTGAGGATGGCTCCATGACCTTTGCCTCAGGTGCTAAAATGGCCCTGGTTGAAATGGAGCAATGCTCCAGATGGGCAAAGCATCACTCCCTAGTGGGCTTGCTAGGTGGATCTCAGTTGGGCACATGTGGGAGTCTGTCTCTCTGCCTCCCCACTTCTCACTTAAGAAAAAAAAAATCATATAGACTAATGTCTAAAAGTAATTCTTGGATGATGTTTTGTCTTTTATTAATATTAACACATTAATGAGACAAAAAATGATAGATATAAATCTTAAAATACATTATCTATATTTAATTTTAATGTTTTCCTAAAATTACTGCATTTAAGCAATACAATAAATTAACATATATTACCATATATAACATAAAAGGCAATGCATTAGATATGCACATTAGTACATTATATATTAATATATATATAAAATAAGATATATTAGATGTGTACATATAGTATATATTACATATAAAATGTCATATATTTTTTGTGTATACATGCAAGTATTCAGCCATTCTTACTTCCTTCACACAATATTGTCTAATACAATTAACATATTTTATAAAACTTTTCAGTTTATTTATTGATTTTTTTTTTTTTTTTTAGAGAAGAGTGAGAGAGAGAGAAGGGGGAGGAGCAAGAAGCATCGACTCCCATATGTGCTTTGACCAGGCAAGCCCAAGGTTTCAAACCGGCGACCTCAGTGTTCCAGGTCGACGCTTTATCCCACTGCGCCACCACAGGTCAGGCCAAAACTTTTCAGTTTATATTGGGGTACTTTGTATGACAAGATTAATTTTTCATGCACAATTTTAGCTTAAACATGGTATCAGACTCATTGTGGAATGTGTTGATACATTCTATAGTTTTAAATTGTACCTGTGTTTATTGAAACACAACTATGTATTTTTAAGTATGTCCAACTCTTAGTCAAATAAGTTTGTAACTATGATATATATGTTTGCTCACTTCTAGTTTACATTGGGTGTGGAGACAGGCTGTAGGCTGGCAAGGTCCTCAAAGCCTGAGGTCTAGTTTTAAGACTAAGCCTTTTCCACCCTTTTAATACTAAGATCTTTTCAACATCCTTTTAATACTAAGATCTTCTCAAAAGCGAACTTTTCCCCACACCCTTGAATGTTGCATGATGTGGGGTGACGCACTCTTATGAGGAATCCCATTTATGCCTCAGATAAGTGGCTTTCTATCAGAGACTTCCTTATTTGTATTTTGAAGGCTTTCATTTCTACACTATAAAATGAAGCAGACCCAGGGGCACTCTCACTCAGATCCAGTCATCAGCATTGCAGAGGAGAGGCAGCCAAGATGACAGAGTGCTGAAGTAGAAGCCAGTTTGTGCAGAGAGAAGGAGATGGGAAACAGAGGTGAATAAGGCTGGTAGGACCTTTGATTCTAGGAATACTCAGATAAGTCAGTGGCTTTGGGAGTCCCGAATGGAAAGGGAAGTGTTTTTCCACTGTGTGTATTTTCTCGCCCACCGGGTGCGAGCTAGGGTTAAAGGTAATGGCCCATCAGTTCTTGGCTCCATTGTTACATTACTGTCTGTCTGAATCAAATGTGAACCTGCATGGGTCAGGCGGCTGTGATGGTAGCCGTAGCTACTTTACACCGAGCAAATAATAATCTGCAATGATTTATAAAAGCCAAATTTAAAAAATTGAATTTTATTATACAGTTACAGAAAATAATTAACTAATTCCTGTTAACATGGGCCTTTCTATGAGAAATGAGAATCATGTATATCCTTTCAACTTTATATTTGCAGAAACTAAGAAAAATAAACCATTTAAAAGCACTCTTAAAATTTTTATGTTTTTTCTTTAATATATTTGTATCATCTTTGAAATCATTCAACTGACCTTTTGAAAATGAAGAAGTATATTGACTGAAGAGACTAGAATTTTTCTTGTTAACATAAGACTTACAGTTATTGCTTAGATTGAGGATGAAGTAATATCAGAAAGCAAGAAATTCTTGTGATTGATGGAAAAAAAAGTAATCAGAGGCACATTTAAAATATTATTTTTCTTATCTTTGATGCAGAAAGTGGCTTAATCTATCTAATGACAAATTCAATTAGATTTAACATCTGTTTTATCAGATAAGTTCCTACAATAAATTTAACTTCACCAGCTATGTGGCTAGTATTATACCTTGGTGTGAAATGACACTGAAAATAACAAATGTTTTCTTTATTATTTTCAAAAAAGAGTGAGAAAGGATGAGTCATAATATTAATTAGGATAAAAATAAATAAGTAATATATCTAATTTAATACAGTATATACATAAAAAGTCAAGAGATAAATGTTAAAGTTTTGTTGTAATAGATGTGACAATGTTTTGGCATTTATACTATACAAAAACATTTGAATACTGAAAGGCAGAAAATAATTAAATCCAAAAGATAATTGGAGAAGATATGCTCAGAATAATTTTATTGTAAAACAAACTTAAATTGTCAACACAGACATTGAATCATATCAAGTTTGGTGATAATTACAGATAAAAATTAGAGCAACAATGATATACTACTTAATATTAACAAGACTAACATGTTATAATATGATATTAATAGGCCCTGGCCAGTTGGCTCAGCGGTAGAGCGTCGGCCTGGTGTGCGGGGGACCCAGGTTCGATTCCTGGCCAGGGCACATAGGAGAAGCGCCCATTTGCTTCTCCACCCCCCCCTTCCTCTCTGTCTCTCTCTTCCCCTCCCGCAGCCAAGGCTCCATTGGAGCAAAGATGGCCTGGGCACTGGGGATGGCTCCTTGGCCTCTGCCCCAGGCGCTAGAGTGGCTCTGGTCGCGGCAGAGCATCGCCCGGTGGTGGGCAGAGCATCGCCCCTGGTGGGCGTGCAGGGTGGATCCCGGTCGGGCGCATGCGGGAGTCTGTCTGACTGTCACTCCCCGTTTCCAGCTTCAGAAAAATACAAAATAAATAAATAAATAATAATAATAATATTAATAATAATAAGACTAACATGTTGTAATATGTCTATAAAATACCTATTTCTTTTCTAGGCAAGAGTGAGAAGTGAAATATTCTCTTATACATTGTTAAATGAAGTGTCAAGAATTTGTAGCTTTTTTAGAAAGCAACCTGAAAAAAATATTACATTTAAATATACAGCTCACCTATTTTATTTAAAAATATAATATGTAGCAATTTTTTACCAAAATTCATACATAGGAGACATTATGGAAACATTTTTTTAAGCAAACAATATAATTAATATGGGAGAAGCTGATAAATTATGCTACATATGGACTATTGTGTTGTCATTAATCAGACATTTACTATTAATCATTATTAATAAGACATAGAGTGTTTTCATAATGTATTGTTGGATGACAAAAAGCAAGCTTTTTGTTTGTTAAATGGATATAATTATTGGAGTTAAACTTTTTTTATCACTTAAACAGATAAAAAAAGGCTTTTAGTGTACTGTAGACATGTAAAATAAGATGCATGTCAGAAAATAATAAAAGGAAGCATATGTGAGAGAAATTATAGCTGCTACAGGAAATACAGATGGAAATAATCACAGAGAAATGACATGACAGGGAGGGGACACCAATGTAAAGTACTCCCATTCTGAACAAATGTAGGATAACAAAGTTACAAATA
Source organism: Saccopteryx bilineata (assembly GCF_036850765.1). NCBI lineage: Eukaryota > Metazoa > Chordata > Mammalia > Chiroptera > Emballonuridae > Saccopteryx > Saccopteryx bilineata. The sequence continues at coordinate 67,129,642 of NC_089495.1, read as the reverse complement.
CATCTTACTAAAACATGGAAATTATTGTGATACTAAGACATGTCATATAAGTGTATATATTAATGCAAACAATACAGTGGGACTTTAGAACAGTAGATGGAACATCATACTGACAGTTCAGAAACTTATGATTTTGAAAGAGCATGGACATTAATTAACAATGTGACCTTGTAGATTATTTGTAACATGGTTATTTAGCTCTCATAGAAAAAAATGACTTAATCATTTATGGTTTAGAAGTCCATGTAGGATCTTTCTCTCTTTTCACCTATAGCATTTAATAATTTTTTCAAAATATACTAAAGTTTTAATTAAGATATAAAAGGGAAATCAATTATTTTTCTATTATTTTTTATTTTAATGCTGACTAAGGAATATAAATGTATTAAATAACTTAAAAACAATCATACAACGATTAGACTCAAATAATGTGGATTAATTTTTGTGAGTTATTATGAATCTTTGAGAGATCAAGCAATGGAACAAAGATCTTATCACTAATTTTACTTCTATCTGTATAAAGATCATGGATGTACAGATACATTTAAATTCAAGAGACTATCACTCTCAAAATTAGTGACAGAAGCTTAAAAATCTCAGGCTTAAAGAAAGCACTGGATAGAGAAAATACTCTTTAATCTCTATAAATTATTTTGAGAAAACTGTGCCATGGAAATATTAAACGTGATTTTCTTTGTCTAGTTGTAATGTATAACATTTTAATGTCATATTCAAAAACAAGCCTTCAGTTGTCTCCATGTCTTGGTCACCATGACTAATACTACAATAAACATAGGGGTGTATATAATTGCAAATAAATGTTTTCAGATTTTTGGGTGAATACACAGAAGAGGAGTTGCTGAATCATATGGTAACCTTACTCTTAAATTTTGAAGTAACTCCATACCGTTTTCCACAGCGATTGTACCAGTTTATAGTCCCACTGGTACTGAGGATTCTTTTTCTCCAAAACCTCTCCAACACTTGTTATTATTTGTCTTGTTGATAATAGTCATTAACAGGTGAAAGGTAATATCTCATTTTATTCTGTGATACAAATATACAATGAAATTCTACTCAGCCGTACGAAAAAATGAAATACTGCCATTTGCAAAAACAGAAAAAGTAAAACATATGAGTTCACTCATATATGGGCTATAAAACTGAAAACAATAAATGAACGAAGAAGAAAAACAAGCAACTCATAGACAGAGACAACAGTATGGTGGGTACCAAAGTGTAAAGGGGGTCAAATATATGGTGGTGTAAGTTTTCATTTTGGGTGGTGAACACACAATGCAATATACAGATGTATATTATAAAATTGTACAGTTGAGATCTATATAATCTTATTAAGCAGTGTCACCTCTATAAATTTAAATTTAAAAAGACAGTAATTATTAATAAATAAAATGTTTTGAACAAGAAAAACTAAGTTATACTATACAGTGTGTTCGTAAAGTCATGGTGTACTTTTGACTGGTCACAGGAAAGCAACAAAAGATGATAGAAATGTGAAATCTGCACCAAATAAAAGGAAAACTCTCCCAGTTTCATACTATTCAGTGCAGTTCGATGTGGGCTCACACACAGATTTTTTAGGGCTCCTTAGGTAGCTATCCCGTATAGCCTCTACAGACTCGTCACTGACTGATGGCCTACCAGAATGGGGTTTCTCCACCAAACTGCCGGTTTCCTTCAACTGCTTGTCCCACTAAGTAATGTTATTCCTATATGGTGGCGCTTCGTTATAAACGCACTGATATTCACGTTGCACTTTGGTCATGGATTCGAATTTAGCAAGCCACATAACACACTGAACTTTCCTCTGTACCATCCACATCTCGACTGGCATGGCCTTGGGCTGCTCTGCTGTATACACCGTGTTACGTCATCATCTGCGCATGCGCACATGCTGCCACATCATCCTACAGAAACTGGGAGGGTTTTCCTTTTATTTGGTGCAGATTTTACATTTCTATCGTCTTTTCTTGCTTTTCTATGACCAAATTGCACCATGACTTTACGGACACACTGTATATAAGGTATCACCATTCTGTTTCTATGGGGAAAAAAAAATCTGACAAAAGTTTCCTTATGTATCACCTATATGTTAATTTCTCATTTTCTTTATATAAAACATAAAAATTAATTGAAATATATTCATAATAATACAGTAGACAAAAGAGAATACCAGTGTTAAGAAGACATAAGTAGAGAGACTTGTTTTCTTTTTTCCCTCCTTCCCTCCTTACTTTTCTTCCTTCCTTCCTTCCTTCCTTCCTTCCTTCCTTCCTTCCTTCCTTCCTTCCTTCCTCCTTTCCTTTAAATTCCTATTCCTTTAGACAAAAAGATCCCCCTCAAAAAAAAAACCTAAGGAAAAATGAGTTGGGCAAATTTTATTTTATCTTTTATTGGATTTTCTGTTTAATAATAATATGATAAATATAAATGGAGTATTCAAGTATTTTTAAACACTCTAGAAAGTAGAATTTAAATAAAAAGTAAATGTATAATTACATAATTCAAACTTTCACACTATGGAGGCAAGAATATGTTTTAAATCTCCAGATAACTCCTTACTGACTGAAAGAAATGGAAAAAAAATACTGTATGTGAATTCAGATAAATTAAGTTTAAAGGTATTATTGCTAATGGTACTTAGCTTGTTTAGAGGTTATAAAGTGATCTAGAATTATGGTGGTAGTCTTACAAACCTTTTCAAATAGTTCAGACTGTTAAATTGTATAGTTGAAAGGGTTATTTTTATGTTGTGTGAGTTCTATCTCAATCTGTTAAAAACACATTTTTATTAAAAATCCAAAGGCTAAAAATTATAATAACTGCTAACAGCAACTCTCATGTAAATACAAAAAGCAATGAGCTCTTTTTATTTATTATAGTTCGTGGTATAGATATCATTACTCATTCTGGAAAGCCTTTGAGTAATGATATATTTTATGACTTAAAAATTCCACTCCAAAGTATATAAACCTAGAGAACACATATACATATATCTAGAATTTTAGAATATACTCATTCAAAAATTTGATATCAAAAAGTTTTGTAACATCTAAAAATGAAAAGCTACGCAAATGTTCAGCAAAGTTAGAATAAATCAGAAAATATTCATAGTGATTAAATATGATATAACAAAATCAATAAACAATAGCTGCATTTAACACAGATGAATCTCGCATATAATTGTGTGAGAAAAATATGTTGCAAAGTGGTGCATACATGTGATTTTATTGATATAATATTCAGCAAGAAGAAACATTCAACTATATTGTTTAGGAATATATATATATATATATATGAATGATAGTTTTTATCTGTGGATGAGAGTTGAAAGTTTATGATAAAGGAAGTAAACACTGAGAAAATCTGGGAGACTGTGTTTGTTTTCTTGAATAGTTAGAGGTTTACATGGTGTGTAATTTATAAATATACTTTTAATGATAATTTATATTTAATATATCTTTTTTATAAATAAATAAATGTTACCTTTTTCACAATTCCTAAGATAAAAATTGAGAAAAAGAAGTCATTCCAAGTATAAGAAGAATACATTTTTGATATAAAAAAGTAACAAAAAGACTATTATGGAATGGTGAATAGGATTTCTTGTGGTCATAGCATGAGGTAAATGTGAGAGAGAACAGTGTGAAATGGATTGTGACAAAAAATGAATTAGAGCCACAGGTGCCTTGTAAAGCCTTTTAAAACTTGATCTGAGCAATTTAGAGTTACTGGATGCTTTTAAACTAAATGGAGAAAGACATTCAGGTCAAAATTGTATTTTTCTTCACTCTGACTAAAAGGTAGTCTGACAAACAAAAGCAATGAGATGGGAGGCAGGAAGCCACATTAGGATGCTCTTGCAAAACTTCAGAAACTTACTGAGGCAGTAAAGCCAAAGATGAAAGAGGTATTTATAAACATAAGCAAAAGGGAGTGCTAAATAATTGAGTGCAAAAGGCAGTGAAGAGTCTATACCCATATCAAGATTTCCATCTTGGTACACTAGGATTTAGGTACTATTGCCAATGACCATAATCAAGGTTAACAAAGAATGAAACATAAGTTTTTCTTACTAGAAAAGGACATTTTTTTCAGCTTATCTGAGTAATCCTTAATATGTTACCCAGAAAAAAATAAAATTCCATGCTGCTTTTATGTCTCATTTTTCTACTAACCTGGTTCTCCCAATTCACTTTAAAATATTTACTTTTTCACTTCAGACATAGCTTATACCATCTTATATAATCCTGATTACTTGTTATAATTTATTGCTTTTATTTCTTTACTATAATGTAAGATTATTTAGGACAATGATGTATGCCAATACCCTAAAATGTTTTCTGGCACATTTAAGACAATTGACTTTTATTTATTTTCCATTGAATAAGGAATCTGATGACATCAAATGTCTACCATCTTTTCTCTCCTTCCACAAATTTTCTTAAATTAAGGAAGAAATAGAGTCATATAAAAGAGGACAAGGTTTCCACCACAAATATCCACACATTACAGAAACTTCCTCGGGTATCAGATCTGCAATAGTTAAAGGTACAGTATTTTAGACACTAGTGATTCCCATTATTATTACTATTAAATTTATTGTATTGCCATGGTTTCAAGTGTCCCACTCAATGATTCTTTTATTATTAGTGATTTTGGCATTCTATCTTTACATACACATCACACAGACATTGAGTATACGTGAGGAAATTAATAGTATTAGTTTTTAATTTTTTAGTAAAACAATATTTATATAACATAAAATTTGTCATTTTAACCATGCAAAATATGCAATTAATTGTTTTAGCATATTCATATTTTTGTGTATGCATAACTACTATTTAACTCTAGAACAATTTCACTTAATCCCAATAGAAAGTCCTGTACTACTCAATTATTCCTTACTAATATTCTAGCAACCACCAATAGATTTTATCTCTATGGACTTGCTTAGTTTAGAAAATTTTTTCAAGATAAATTTATTTATTTTTTGTTAATGTCCAGGGGCAAACAGACAAGGACCAAGATGAAAACTGTGCTCTATCAAATGCTCAAGAGCCAGTTTACATCAAGATTTCCAAGTACCATTCTTAGTAGCTTTATTTTTGAATAGGCTCTGCTGTCCACTTTGCAGGCAGCAAGATGTAGAAACAAAAGAGGCCAAAGACATATTTCAAAGAATGTTTCTGTAAGCTGCCAAATAATCTATCTTTATGTACTAACTGATTACATCTAGAAGTGAAGAAACCTGAGAAGTATACTTTTTTATTTCTTTTAGCCAAATATCTAACTAAAAATTCAGTATTATTTAAGATATAGAGAATGAGTAGTAGTAATGATTAAGAGTATTTTTCACAGGCCCTGGCTGGTTGGCTCAGTGGTAGAGCGTTGGCCTGCCGTGCAGAAGTCCCGCGTTCAATTCCCCGCCAGGGCACAGGAGAAGCACCCATCTGCTTCTCCACCCCTCCCCCTCTCCTTCCTCTTTGTCTCTCTCTTCCCCTCCCGCAGCCGAGGCTCCATTGGAGCAAAAATGGCCCGGGCGCTGGGGATGGCTCCTTGGCCTCTGCCCCAGGCGCTAGTGGCTCTGGTCGCAATAGAGCGACGCCCCAGAGGGTCAGAGCATCCCCCCCTGGTGGGCAGAGCGTCGCCCCCTGGTGGGCGTGCTGGGTGGATCCCGGTCGGGCGCATGTGGGAGTCTGTCTGACTGTCTCTCCCCGTTTCTAGCTTCAGAAAAATACAAAAAAAAAAAAAGAGTATTTTTCACAGATATTGCATTTTCAAATATCTCTAAAAGATTATCAAGAACTTTTTTTAGTTTTTAATTTTATTTAGAAAATTAACTTTAACACAGTGACATTGATCAATAGGAGTAAGTAAGTCTCAGGTAAACATCCCTGTAACATTTGACCTGTTGCTTATGTTGTATACCCATAACCCAAAGTCAAATCATTTTCTGTCATCTTATATATGTTTCTCTTTACACCCTTATTCCCTTTCCCTGTCCCCTACCTCATATCTCCCTCCTCACGGTAACCATAACATTCTAATCTATGTCCATGAATCTCAGTTTTGTATACCACCTATGTGTGAAATCATACAGTTCTTAGCTTTCTCTGATTTATTTATTTCACTCAGTATAATGTTCTCAAAGTCTATCCATGTTGTCATAAATGTTACTATGTCATCATTTCTTATGGCTGAGTGGTATTGCATTGTATATAAGTAGCATATCTTCTTTATCCAATCTTCTTTTGAAGGACACTTTGGTTGTTTCCATGTCTTGGTCACTGTGAATAACTGTTGCAATGAACATGGGGTGCATGTGTCTTTATGTATCAATGTTTTCAAGCTTTTGTGGTAGATACTCAGTAGAAGGATTGCTGGGTCATATGGTAGATCTATTATTAATTTTTTGAAGAAACAGCATACTTTCTTCCATAATGATTGTACAATTTTTATTCCTACCAGTAGTGAATGAGGGTTTCTTTTTCTCCACAGCTTTCCAACCACTTGTATATTACCTGTCTTGTTGATAATAGTCAGTCTAACAGGTGTGAGGTGGCATCTCATTGTAGTTTTGATTTTCATTTCTGGAATAGCTAGTGAAGATGAGCATCTTTTCATATATCTGTGGGCCATTTGTATGTCTGCTCAGGAGAAGTGTCTGTTCAGGACCTCTCCCCACTTTTTAATTGGATTGTTTGCTCGTTTGTTGCTGTGTTGTGAGTTCTTTATGTATTTTGAATACTAGCCCTTAATGGGAGCTGTTGTTTTCAAATATCATTTTCCATTTAGTTGGTTGTTTGTTTGTTTTGTTACCAGTTTCTTTTGCTTTTTAGTTTGTTATAGTCCCATTCATTTATTTTTGTCTTTACTTCCCCTGCCTTTGGGGTCAAAACCATAAATTGATCTCTATGGCCAAGATGCATAAGCTTAGTACCTATGTTTTATTCTATGTAATTTACTGTTTCAAGTCTTTGATCATCTTGAATCAATTTTGTGCAGGGGACAAACTAGTTAAGTTTCACTTTTTTGCATGTGGCCTTCCAATTTTTCCAACACCATTTATTAAAGAAGCTTTCTTTTCTTCATTTTGTGTTTTTGGCTTTTTTGTTGAAGATGATATATATGTGCATGTATGCGTGTGTGTGTGCATGTGCACATGTGTGTGTGGGGGGGTGGTTTTGTTTCTGGGCTCTCAATTTTATTCCATTGGTCTGTATGTCTTTTTTTTCTGCCAATACAATGCTGTTTTGAGTATCATGGCTCTGTAGTATAATTTGAAATCAGATAGGGTGATATTTATGGATTCATTCTTTTTCCAAAGAATTGCTTTGGCTTTTTGGGGAGTTTTATGGTTCCATACAACCCGGTAATTTTCTGTTCTATTTCTTTATAAGATGACATTGGGATTTTGATGGGGCTTGCATTAAATTTGTATATGGCTTTAGGTACTATGGTCATTTTAACTATGTTGAATCTTCTAATCTATGAACATGGAATATTTTTTTCATTTTTTATGTCTTTTTCAATTTATTTCAATATACTTCTAATAAATGTCTGGGTCAAAGATTAAATAAATCAGAGATCAAAAGGTATATATAGACAAATGAAAATGACAACACGAGCCTGACCAGGCAGTGGCATAGTCGATAGAGCATTAGACTGGGATGTGGAGGACCCAGGTTCGAGACCTCAAGGTCGCCAATTTAAGTGCGGGCTCATCTGGTTTGAGCAAGGCTCACCAGCTTGAGCCCAGGGTCACTGGCTCAAGCAAGGAGTTACTTGGTCTGCTATAGCCCCCCCCAGTCAAGGCACATGTGAGAAATCAATCAATGAACAACTAAGGAGCCGCAAAAATAATTAATGTTTCTCATCTCTCTCCCTTCCTGTCTGTCTGTCCCTATCTGTCCCTCTCTCTGACTCTCTGCCTTGCCAAAAAAAAAAAAAAAAGAAAATGACAACACGACATATTAAATATATTAGGATGCAGTGAAAGCAATAATAAGAGGGAAGTTTATATCCTTACAAGATTATATCAAAAAACAAGAGGAATCCCAAACAACCTAACATTACTTCTTAAGAAACTATAAAAAGAAAAACAAAGGCAACCCAAAGTCAGCAGCAAAAAGGAAATAGTAAAAATTAAAGAAGAACTAAATGAAATAGAGAAAAAAATCTAAAGAAAAAAATAATACAACAAAGAGCTGGTTCTTTAAAAAGATCAATAAAATTGACAAACCACTGGCTTGACTAAGGAAAAAAGATGGACTTATATTAAAAAATCCAAAATAAAGGAGGAGTAATTACCATAAACATCATAGATATACAAAGGATCATAGTAGAATATTATAAAAGATTATATGCCACCAAATTTAACAACCTAGAGAAAATGGATAAATCTCTAGAGCTATATAATCTTCCAAGTCTTAGCTAGGAAGAAGGGAAAAACCTAGATAGACTTATAAGTAGAAAGGAAAATGGGGACACTAAGACTTGAGTAAACAGATCAAGAAAGTCTTCTATTTTACTGATCTTGCACCTGCTTCAACTAACCTGAACCTGCAGTGTTGTTTAATTTCCATATTTTTGTGAGGGTTTTTACATTTTTTTTGCAGTTGAATTCTAGTTTCAAAGCCTATGGTCAGAGAATAAGATTGGTATAATTTCAAACTTTCTGAATTTTTTATGTTAATTTTGTGGCCCAACATATGGTCTACCCTTGAGAATGTTTCATGCACACTGGAGAAGAATGTATAATCTGACATTTTGGGATGAAATGTCCTATAAATATCTATTATTTCTATTTGGTCCTGATTGTCTTGTAAGGCCAATATTTATAGATTTTCTGTTCAGATTATCTGTCTAAAGGCATCAGTGGTGTGTTGAAATCTCCAAGTATGCTTGTGGTTCTGTCTGCTTCCATTTTAGATCAGATGTCTTATATATTTTAGTGCTCCTTGGTTCAGTGTATATATATTAATAAGTGTTATGTCTTCTTGCTACAATACTCTCTTTATCATTATAAAATGTACATCTTTGCTTCTGGTTACCTTCGTTATCTTGAAGTCAGCATTGTCAGATATGAGTATGAGTACACCTGCTTTTCTTTGGAGACTCATTTTCCAACCTTTCATTTTAAATCTATTTTTGTTCTTGCAGCTTTGATGGGTCTCTTGAAGACAGCATATGGTTGGGTTTTGCTTTTTGATCCAATCTGTTACTCTGTGCCATTTTATTGTTGAGTTCAATTTATTTATATTTAGGGTAATTGATACTTGAGGATTTCTTATAGCTATATTATGTTCTGTTTTCTAGTAGCTCTGTGTCTTGCTTAGTTCTTCTCTTTTTCATTTCTGTCAGTTGTTTTTGTTTGGTGATACTCCATTTTTTCCTTTTTTTTATGTTATGTGTTTCAGTACTGGCTTCTTTGTGGGTGGTTACCATTAGGTTATTAAGATAAAAATGTTCATATATGCAAAATTCTTTTGTCTTCTGAGTGCTTCTGCACTACATCTTCCTTTGCTACAGCAGCTATATATCCTCTCCCCTTTTATATTATTGTTGTCACAGATTATCCTTGTTTTTAGTGACCTTGTTGGCACTTTTACTTGTAGCTTTAATATTTTGGTTCTTTATATCTGATTGAATAATCCCTTTGTGTGTTTCCTGTACTAGGTGTTTTCTTGTAACAAATTTGCTCAGCTTCTGTTTACCTGCAAAGTTTTCATTTCGTTTTTGCATCTGAAAGATAACTTTGATGGATATCATATTCTTGGCTGGTAATTCCTCTTTTTCATACTTTGAGTGTTTGAGTCCTCTCTCTTCTGGCCTATGAAGTTTCTGCTGAGAAGGATGATGGTAAGCTAATGGGCCTTCCTTTATATATTATATTCTTTTCTCTAACTGCCTTGAAAATTCATTCTTTGTCTTTGAGTGTGTGTGTGTGTGTGTGTGTGTGTGAGAGAGAGAGAGAGAGAGAGAGAGAGAGAGAAAGAAAGAGGAGACAGGACAGACAAGCAGAAAGAGAGATGAGAATCATCAATCTTTTGTTCTGGCACCTTAATGTTCATTGATTGCTTTCTCATATGTGCCTTTACCAGGGGTCTACAGCAGACAAAATAATTCCTTGCTTGCTCAATCCAGCAACCTTGGGCTCAAGCTGGGGAGCTGTTCTCAAACCAGATGAGCTTGCACTCAAGTTGGTGACCTTGAGACATTGTACCTGTGTTCTTCTTGTTTTCAGTCTGACACTCTAACCACTGAGCAACCATTTGTTCAAGCTGTCATTGGATCTTGATCATTTTATTATTATGTGCCTTGGAGAATATCTGTTTTGGGTTGAGGTAACTCAGCATTCTCTTTGATTCTTGAATTAGAGGCTCTAACTATTTATATAGGTTTGAGAAATTTTCATCTATTATTTTTTATTGGATTCTCCATTCCCTTCTCCTCCTCTTCTTCTTCTAATATATTCATTATTCTTATATTGCTCTTTCTATGGAGTCAGACAATTCTTGTAGAGCTCTTTCAATTTTTTAAATTTATGAGCCTCCTCTTCTCCCTGTAGCATCTCTAGTTGCCTATCTTCAATGTCACTGATTCTTTCCTCTATCTGCCTTGTTATATTAGCTAAACTTGCTACTTTGGACTTCAGTCCACATATTGAGTTCTTTATCCCTGTTTTTAAAGTTTCAATCTTCTTGGTGAAGTATTTATTTTGTTCATAAATTTGTTTTCTGGTTTCCTTACATTGCCTATTGGTGTCTTCTTGCATCCCATTGAGTATTTTCAGAACTTCAAATTTGAATCCTCCATCATTTAACTTCGAGGTTTTCATGATATTGAAATTTTATTTGGGAGATTTATTATTTTCTTTCTTAACTATGTCTCTGTCTTGTGTAGTCATGGTATTTGATATCTTCATCTTTGATGGCATTTGAGATCTATATTGTTAAGAACTGTAACAAAAAATAACTAAAAATTAAAAACTAAAAATACAATAAATATATAAAAAACTTAAAAATTATGTAAAGAAGAAAAAACACAAAAAAAAGATCTAAAGCAAACCTAAATATAAAAACACTCACAAAAAAGAATAAAAATATAAAAATTAAATTAAAAAGAAAAAGAGATAAAAGATTAAGAAGAAAAAAGAAAAAAAAACCAAATTTTAGTTCTGAGAGATTTCTTCCAGTAGGTGTCTGTATTACAACTTTTAGCTCTCTAAAGTTCCTAGAATGTTTTCTGCTGAGATGTTGCTGTTGCAATGATGTAGATGAGGCTAAAGTCATCTTGGTGCATGGGCATCATGTGATGGCTTTACGATTTAAGCCTTATGGCTTTGGTTTTACAGCTTTATGATACTAACAATGAGAGCTTAGACATCCAGGCAGCCTTTCCCACTTCTCAACAGACCTGGGTACCAGACATGGAGCACCTCTGTTCTTCAGGGTAGAGAGTGGCTCTGGAGAGCTAACTATGGCGTCTGTCTCTGCCTCTCTCGGTACCATAAGGTGAGGGAGGCAGAATCTAGGAGTCTAGGGGTGGCACTTTAGCAGACTCTGTGTCTTCTGAGTGCAAGATGCAGGCAGACAAGTGTGGAAACAATGGTTGTTACCCCCCACGTTCTGGCCACTTTGGTTTATCTTCCCTTTTGCCCTTCTATTTTATCACTTCTCCTTGCAGAAAGAGACCCAGTTACTCCCAAGTTTTCCTCTCCATACCCCTCAGACAAAATCCAGAGAGTCTCAGCTTCCCTCTTCCCCATAGACCAGCAGAGAATAAAGAAACCCAGTCACTCCAGATTTGTCTCCTCTCCTCTCCAAAGCCCACTGCAAATTTGTTTTATCTTCCACCCCCCTTTTTACTCTATCACACCTTTATCCATTCGATTCATAGATCTTTTTAAGTGCACCTGTGTGCCCAGCTGGAGTTCCTTTGCTGTGTCATAATCATTTAATCTGGTACAATTTCAAGGGGAGAGGTCAGGAGTATCTCTCATGCTGTGATTAGTTTGACATCATCAGGTTTCTCAGTAAATATCAATAAATTAATTGCAGTGGTTATCTGGACAGTGGAAAAATTTAGTATGGTGCTTTTAAGGGTAATAATGGCTGGAAAGGTTTAAATATATATATATATATATATATATATATATATATATATATATATATATATATGGTTACACACATTGATTTCTGACCTGTATATACATATTACCCAATTACAAACTTAAATTGATTAATTTAAAAAGCATCCCCTACCTCAAAATTTAAAAAAAGAATAAAGAAGAAAATAAATTAAATTTTCCAGGAAGTTTCTGCTTTGGTAAGGAACAAGGAGCATCTTTGATCCAAGCTCAAGTGAGATCATCAAATAAGAAACATGTGTCATGGAGTTCAATGAGCTAAAGGCACCATCGATTGCAATGACTTAATGAATTACGAGACTGTGTAAAACAGGGTGTATTCATTGTATATTGTTGTGTAATAAATATCACAAAATTAGTTTTGTTATATGTCATTTTCCTCATAGTTGTAGAACCTATTGTTGATGTTAAGTGAGAATTGCCAGGACATAGTTTCTTTATACATCCCTATAGTAGCAGCTTTAGAAATGGGTTTGTTCAAGTTAGACAAGATAAAGGCAACCTTTCTGAGCCAGTATTTCAGGGAGTCTCTGGACAAAACAAGTAATTACAATTCTTTCAAAATGGCGTTTATTGTGCTCCTCCTGATACTATTACTGAAAATGCAGCTGTTACATTCAAGGTCACCTCTGAGCTGGGGAGTGGATAAATTAAAAATACTGCAAAACTTATTTTCCTCAAGATTAGCTTCCAAAATTTTATTTTTATTTTTTTGCCAGTTTTTTTTTATTCTATTCATGGAGGGGTGGATATTTTGTTTCTTATTCTGCTATTTTAACTAATATTTATTAATGTAAATATTATCTCAATGTTAGAAATGACCAAGCCAGATCAGGTGACATTGCTGCAGCCTGTAAAATTAACATGACAAATAGGCATTTCCTTTTTTTTTTTTTTTTTTTTTTTGCATATCATACCTTGTCTAGGTGGAAGTTTGAAGTGGGCTTTATTATTTCTATATTTTAAAATCTTTAGTGTTCTTAAATATTAATCTTTCAATTTTACAATAAGACAGATTTCAACATTTATGTAATTATTCATTTTATTTTTATTTTTTATTTTTATATTTTTCCGAAGTTGGAAACGGGGAGGCAGTCAGACAGACTCCAGCATGCGCCCCACCAGGATCCACCCGGCATGCCCACCAGGGGGCGATGCTCTGCCCATCTTGGGGCATTGCTCTGCCTCAATCAGAGTCATGCTTGTTGAAAATGCTTGCTTAAAAAAAGAAAGCTGTAGGAATGGAAGTTATTTTCTTATAACAGTGTTACATGTTTTAAAACTCTGCCAAACTCCAGCCAATATTTATATAGTGACTTGCAAGATCATTTTAAAGGTATCAATCAGATTACAACTTGATTGTATACTTCTTAAAAATTTTTAAACAAAAAATACCAGAAAACACATAAAATGTAAAGAGATGTGTTTATTCAGTCAATTAAGATTGTAATTTTTTAAATCTGACAATTTTTTTTGTTTGTTGTCCACAAGGTACAATGTACATCAGTGAGATTTAGAATAGTTGAGAATCTTGTTTTATGAAATAAGAGATGCTTATATATAAAGGAAAATCAAAAAAAAGAGGCAGTGTAAAGACTTGAACATTATTATGTAGTATATTGATTTCAAGATATAATGTATAATATATACAGACATTGATTTGGAAAAAAAAATTTTTTATTTAGTGAGAGGAGAGGAGGCAAAAACAGACTCCCACATGCACCATAACCAAGATCCACATGAAAAGCCAACTCGGGGGCTATGCTCTGTCCATCTGGGGCATTTTTCTGTTGCTCAGCAACAGAGCTCTTTTTAGTGCCTGAGGCAGAGGCCATGGGTTCAGCCTCAGCACCCAGGGCCAACTTGCTCCAATCAAGCCATGGTGGCAGGAGGAGAAGAGAGAGAGATACATATAGAAAGAAACAAAAGGAGAAAGGGTAGAGAAGCAGATGGGAACTTCTCCTGTGTACCCTGACCAAAAATCGAACCTGGGACATCCACAGACCTGGGCCAACAATCTACCACTTAGCCAAACAGCCAGGACCTGGAAATTGATTTATTTAAATCTGACTGTGTCTATGGGTCACTTAGAATATCTTCTTGTAATTACCTCTGCTCTCCATCATGTCCTGAGATAATTGCCAAACAAAAGACTGTGTACATTTTGTTTTGAAAGTAATAACAAAAGGTTACACCTGTTAATCCAGAGAGTAAGTAAAAACTACATATTATAAGTATAGTGTATTAAGGATCCATTTTTGGACAAGGAAAAATTAATAACTGGTAAGTACCTGCCAAGTGCAATCATTTTCATTAATGCTTTTCCTCAGCTATTCAGCCTAAATCATGATCATTGTTGATCAAAACTATTAATACTAATTTTCTTTCTGAAACTAAAAATATTTGACTTAAACTGTGATGCCAGATGTCAAAATGCAATTTAGAATTTAGCATTATTTTATTAATAATTATATACTACTTTATTGATTTCAATTTTAAATTTAAACTTTGAAAATATTCATATTCTCTTGCCAAGACACTAATAGGCCAGGAAAAACTTATTACATTCTCTGTAGTTATCATTAGCTTGCAATATGTGAAAATACAGTCTTCAAAATAAAGATAAAATTGGAACTCCAGTGTATTAAGAATATTTAAAACTAATGACATTTTTTTTTTTTGTATTTTTCTGAAGCTGGAAACGGGGATAGACAGTCAGACAGACTCCCACATGCGCCCGACCGGGATCCACCCGGTACGCCCACCAGGGGCGACACTCTGCCCACCAGGGGGCGATGCTCTGACCCTCCAGGGCGTCACTCTGCTGCAACCAGAGCCACTCTAGCGCCTGGGGCAGAGGTCAAGGAGCCATCCCCAGCGCCCGGGCCATCTTTGCTCCAATGGAGCCTTGGCTGTGGGAGGGGAAGAGAGAGACAGAGAGGAAGGAGGGGGTGGGGGTGGAGAAGCAAATGGGCGCTTCTCCTATGTGCCCTGGCCGGGAATCGAACCCGGGTCCCCCCGCACGCCAGGCCGATGATCTACTGCTGAGCCAACCGGCCAGGGCCTAACTAATGACATTTTTATGCTTTTATTCACATACACTGCTCACAAAAATTAGGAGGCCAGGGAATATGCAAATACTCCAGTACTTTCAGCCTTTTGTATAGTGCATTTTCACCAATGAAATAAAAGTTGGTTTTGCATCTCATTTGCATAATTAAATAACTTTCTTTGACTTGTTTGCTTTTCTGATGTTCTTGTTTAATTTAAAAGAAAATCAAATATTTTTTTAATTATTTCATTGTCATTTTGAAATATCCCTTAATTTTTGTGAGCAGTATATTATCTTTGATATCACCTTTTGAATAAAAGAGAGTTAATGATTATTTATGAGAAAGGATTTCAAGATTAAAGTCACTATTGAATTTGGCAGACAATATTTGAGTGCAGTGGATTGAATTTTGCTCCCCCTTCCATCTAAAGACATGTTGAATATATAATTCCGGGTAATTATGATGGTGACCTTATTTGAAAATAAGAATTTTTCAGATTGAATAATGTTAAAATGATATTACACTGGATTAGCATGATTCCTGATTGCAGTGACTAGGGTCCTTATAAGAAAGAAGAATTTCAAGACACAGAGACACAGAGAGACT
This sequence comes from Saccopteryx bilineata, assembly GCF_036850765.1. NCBI lineage: Eukaryota > Metazoa > Chordata > Mammalia > Chiroptera > Emballonuridae > Saccopteryx > Saccopteryx bilineata. The sequence continues at coordinate 67,113,808 of NC_089495.1, read as the reverse complement.
CACAGAGAAGAGAGTCTTGTGAAAACAGAGGCAGAGATTGGAGTTATGCTGCCACAAGCGTATACCAGGAATTATCAGCACCCTCTAGAAGCTAGAAGAAAAAAGGATTTACCCTTGAGCCTTTGGAACAAGAAAAGCCCTACCTACAATTTTAATTTTACAATTCAGAATTTTAGCTTTATGAAATGAGAATAAATTTCTGTTTTGTAAGTCACCCAGTTTGTAGTAATTTATTCTGTCAGATTTTGAAAATTATACATTGATTTTTTAAAAAATCTATATGCTCTTATTCTTGGACATGCATTTGGACTAAGTATATCAGACTGTCTTGGTTTTTCATGCCACATGACTGAGTTATAGCCAATGGAATATGAGAGAGATAGTAAATATCATTTTCTGATCAGACAAATACAATTTTATAGTCAATTTTTTATGTTCTTTGTTGTTCTTGCTTGATAGACTTCTGGGGTAATCTTGTGAGACAATTATTGGAGATACTAGATCCTTTATCAGAATAGGCCCTTCAGAATTTTTAGTAATCATACCATCTTAAGCTGCTTAGCATTTATTTATTAATTTAGCATGAAATTATACTGTATTTTGTTATGTTGCTGAATCATTGGTGTTTTTATGCTAAATAATTCACTAGAAACTTAAATTATTAAAGGGTACTTATACAGATATAGGGAATATTAGTATAAACTAAACTATGTCCACTATTAGATACCATAAAATTCTTAAATGATAGAATTACCTTTTTCCACAAAATAAAATACAAAGTGTGTTACAAAAAGAACAAAATTCAAATATAATTATTTAGTCATTTAAAATGTCATTTTTACACTAAATAGAACATTAGTACCCCAAAATATTATTAACAGGAGTTTTAAGATCTCCTTTTTAAGAAAGGAAAGGGTTTAAGAATATTGTGATAGTGACAGGTGCATAGTTTTTCATTCTGTGGTAATTTGTAATTAAAAAACAAACAGAACAACTGCATAGCAAAACTAAATCTCATGCATAAAATTTAAAAGAAAACTTTGAAATGAACAGATATTCCATATTCTCATAAATGACAAAATAGCAGTAAGAATAAACTACCAACAGCTGTAGACCTACATGGTGTCTGCCATGTTGTTTCATGGACATGGCATCTTTTGCATGGATGTTTTCTACAGTTGATTTAATGTCTTGCTGACACTCTCTTCAAATTCAGTATTATCTTTTAGTAAGAGGCTCCATATTTTCATTTTTTGCACAAGGGGCCACAAATTATGTCTTGATTTTAAAATCTGTGCAGGAGAAGGCAGTACATTGCAGATCTGAGATAAGAACTCAAAATAAACAACCAGTGTTTATGAGGAAATTATCTTGGATTGAGGAGAAGAGCAACTGAAACAGGGAGGACAATTACCTTAATAATGGCAAGAGGACTAAAGCCTGAAGTGGCTATAACTATCTAGTTGAATGAGCATACAAATCTCTCCAGTAAAGACTCTATTCTAAGATATAAATAAATAATGGCAAGAAATCTTTAGGAGTAGAATTAAATTAAATAGGAAAGGGCCAATATAGTTAGAGAACATGGGAGCTTCCAGGGGTAGTCAACCTTTTTATACCTACTGCCCACATTTGTATCTGTTAGTAGTAAAATTTTCTAACTGCCCACCGGTTCCACTGTAATGGTGATTTATAAAGTAGGGAAGTAACTTTACTTTATAAAATTTATAAAGCAGAGTTACAGCAAGTTAAAACATATAATAATAATTACTTACCAAGTTTTTATATTGAATTTTTGCTAAGTTTGGCAGAATAAATCTTTATAAAATAACTTATTATAGTTAAACTTATCTTTTTATTTATACTTTGGTTGCTCCACTACCGCCCATCATGAAAGCTGGAACACCCCCTAGTGGGTGGTAGGGACCAGATTGACTACCACTGTTCCAGACCAAAGTAGAAAATATTAAAAACAAACAAACAAAAAATCACATAAAAGAGACTGTCATATAGTTAAACATTGCTTGAAAATAGTATAATGGGGAGTTCTCTGAGATAACAAAAACTTTCTTAAATGCTGACTCATTTAAGTTCAGGAGAAACAATTTCATGTAAAAATAGATATTATTTAGGTCAAGTGTCAAACAATGTTAGTATTACAATATAAGAAAGGATAAACTGCAGAATATCTCTCCAGTTATTAACTCAGAAAGTTATGTCCATTAAACAAATGCAACTGCAACCTACTATTCCAAAACAGTCAAAGATATTTTGTTAAATATTGTTTATAATTATAATTTTAAGTTGCTGTATAATATTCTGATATATTCTATTTATAGTTTTAAAATTGGATATTTAGATTACAATTGTTCATATGTATAAAGAATGCTGGGATAAATATTTTTGGAGAAAAAAAATCAAAAACATTAACAAAACTAAAATACATTAAAAATGCAAAGAAAACCCTGGATGGTTAGCTCATTTGGTTAAGAGCATTGTCTGGGAAAGACAAGGTTGTGGGTTGGATCCTGATCAGGGCACCCACAGGAAGCAATCAATGATGCACAACTAAGTAGAACAATAATTAAATGTTTCCCTTCTCCCTCCCCTTTCTCTCCTTTCCTCCTCTGTCTCTTAAAAAAAATAAAAATAAACCCTGGCTGATAGCTGAGTTGGTTGGAGTGGTGTCTCAGAGCGAGAAGGTTGTCTGTTGGATTCCCCCGTCAGATCACATGCAGGAGCAACTTGATGTTTGGTTCTTTCTCCCTCCATCTATCAAAAAAAAAAAATAAATGCAAAAACATACATATAATCAACTTGAATTAGAATTAGAATAACTCAGATAATAGTTGAGAAAATACAGAGAACATAAAAATTAATAAAAATCAATAAGAAACAACAAAAAAGTAACACAGGAGCAAATTAATACAGCAGAAATCATGAAAGAAATATAATACAAAAAAGATAAATTTAACTATAAAAAAGAAATGGAATATCCTTATGTGGAATATCAACTGAAAAAAAAGCACTGGCTAGGATGGAACTGCCCTCTCCACTTAGAAAAGTATTGTTCATCAAAATACCTCCTCCGAGTACAACAGTTCCTTGGTCTCCATGCTCATTCTGCAAAAAATCTGATAGAAAATGGGTAATTAAAACTCTTGATTAATTTAAAAGAAAGAAAGAAGGCAAGGGGAATATAAAACAGACTTTCAAAGAGAGTACAAATGTTAACTTGTTAAAGCAAAGATCGAATCAGTGTGTCGAATATAAATGGACTAATTACTTAAAGCATAAGTCTAAAATAGCCATACTGGATTTAAGAATGTAGTGTGGTTTTAAAAGATACACTTTAATTGCAACTCCTAGAAAAGTAAGGGTAAGAAAAAGATATGCAGAGTTTACTTGAATCAAAAGACTACTCTTTTAGATATAATACTCTCAGGCATTTACTCTAATGGTTAGTAGAAACAAGATGGGATATAGTATATTACACAATGTTAATGTGGAAAACCATAGTAAAAAATGTCTTTATTAAAGAGTACAAAGCATATACTGTAACTTTATTCATTTTCAGAAATGAACAGAGAATATAAGTAGTACTCAGATAATATGAAAGCATGCTAAATTCCTCCTCCTACACCTTTACTACCTTCAAGAAAAATCATTATCTCAATGTATAACAGTATAAATTAGCTTTCACTTTTGTACTGTAGGTAAGGATAATTGCGTATTGTATATGCATTTTCTGTCTTGCTTCTTTTACTCATTTTACCTTGAAATTCATCCGTGTTGTAGAGCACAGCTCTCACTGCTATGTGGTATCTTGTTTGGCAGAGATATAAAAACTCAAAATGTACATAAAATATATCTAAATGGTAACAGATCTTTAACTTGAACAACAAAACAAATATTTTCTTAACAAAAGTAAAATGATTGAGATAATCGTTTAAAAAAAGCAGAAAGCATTAAATATTATTAATAGCTATTATCTGGTTAATAAGTGGCATATAGTTAATAGGTTCTGCAAAATATACTAAATATCTAAATATTATAACTCAAGGAAAGTCTTCATAATATTTGAAAGTATTGCTGAAAAGCAAAACACATTTCTGAGAATATTAATTCACATCCAGAAATAGAAAAAGCATATTGCTTATAAAATAAAAACAGGATAAAAAATTCTAAATTATCATCAAATCTATCCACAGAAAATGTTTTATGTTGGTACAAAAGTGTAAAACAAAGAACACATATTCATCAAAACTAACTTGAAAGTAAAAAACCCCACATACATTTCTGATAACAAGATATCAGAAAGACTTTGTCATAAAATCTGTGACATCTGACTGAATGATCATTAAAAAGAGAAAGTAGCAGATCATCATAGAATGATTTCATTTTATCATCCCTTGTAATCACAAATGTTTATGTGAGAAGAGTTACAGATATATTAGGAATAAATTTTAGTAAATGTTCTTTAATTTGAATTAGAAGTACCAATATTAACTCATAACAATTGTTATAAAAAGACTTTGAAATGATTATCCGCCCAGTAGCAATGAGCACATAAATGCCCAGACTGTAGTTTTGAAATGTCATTTCTCACTAAAAGATATTAAAAGTTTTGGGGAAATAGCTGATAATTGTATAGGGAGGAAAATGTACAAGATGATGCTCCACCATCTTATTATATAAATATTATATCTCAACGGATATTTCATAAACATCTAGGGCCATAGTGACAGGACACAAGAGCCAGCAGTAACAGGTTTTCATTTATCTCTGTAGTTCCATTAGTCACATTAAAGGTGATATTTTGAGTTCTAATTGTTACGATAGTATGAAACACATACTATATATTTAAATTAATAAATTTATAAGGATATTTTTAATGATTTAGTTATCATTGAAAATGGTAGAAAATCAATGTAGTAAACCATTATGTAGACTAAAAGGCAAGCATTTGTCCTGACTTTCCTATATGATCTCTACCAAGTAACACATGGAACCAAATAGTAAATGGCTGGAACTATTTCTTTAAAATACTAACTAACAAAATAATAATTATGGAATTATAGTACTGCCACAATAGATAGATTGAACAGATATAAACTAACTATATCAATATATCTTGTTAAGTATCAATGGGCATGACATCACAAATTAAAGACTATAAGATATTATTTGCCTCTTGTAGTCCTATCATATAACAATATCATGAGGCACAAATAATGTCCAAGAGAATAAAATCTAAGACCAATCTGCGTGAAATACAGAGAATAAAAAAGCATGTTGAATTTACCAATATATGCAATTAGAAAATACAGTATAGAGAATACTAAAGTTCAAATGGAACAAATTCATTGTGTGATTTGTTTTAATTAAGAAGACGTCATGCCTGACTAGGCAGTGGTGCAGTGAATAGAGCATTGGCCTGGGACACAGAGGACCCAGGTTCAAAACCCCAAGGTCTCTGGCTTGAGCACAGATTCATCCAGGCTGAGCACAGGCTCACCATTTCAGCATGGGGTCCCTGGCTTGCGCATGGGATCATAGGCATAATCCCATGGTTGTAGAGGCCCTGAATAGGAACATGAAACAGGGACAGAGTTCAGTGTCCTGAGGCAAAGGTCACAGTGGATTTACTGACAAAAGTACTGAATGCAGTACTGTGCTGAATGCAGCTACTCCACTGTCCTTTTATCTGCTCTAAAGAAGTTCCCCTTCCTGAAATCCATAAGACTGGAGGTCAGGGCTATCTCACGAAACCAATATAGGGAATTGTGAGGCAATTTTCCCTATCAGACACCAAAAGGTGAAACAACCTCCCAAAGCCTGGCAAAAAAAAAAAAAAAAAAAAGATGTCTGACACATCCTGATACATTAGACACAGATGACAAAGGAATAGCCTCCGAACACCTGCGGTGAGGTCAAATAGGTTTCAGACCAGGGGATTACTCTCCCATTCGCCCTTGTTCCTTCATTTGGCCTCTAGCATGTGAAATTCCTTGGAGCAGCGCAACCTTTCCAACTTCAAGTCCTTCTCCACAGTGCAGGTGTAATGTCACTGGCAGGCAACTCATTTAGTTGCTTATTGTAGTGCATCAACAGTGTTCTTGATATCCAAAAGAAGAGAACCTGGACATTGAAGATTGGGACCAAATGGGGCGCTGGCTCTGCAACTCATTAGGGCAGGTGAACTCTACAAATCTAACAACATGTAATCATTATCCATTGGCATTACACCTGGTTCAAGGCAGAAATCAACAGATTCCTCTTCCTAATGACATCCAACCTCATCGGCCACCTCCTCAACCTGCCAACGCTCCCTCTGAGCCAGAATTATCATCACTGCCACATCGGCTACAAACCAAAAGTATGATAAATCGATGTTTGCGCGAGGGTTTGGAGCATGGCAAAGATTGTTTTCAGGCATTCCCAGTAACCCCCCCTGCCTGGAAAGCAGGTTACACATGAGAGTATCTCTTTCCAGGTTTTTAAGGAATTCAGGAAAATTATTACCAAAAATTGGGGTACAAATCACATTTGCCAAGGGAATGATTGAGGCAATTGGCACAGGATATGAAATGACCCTATGAGACTGGGTTAGTGAGAGACGCAAGCACCGCTGCTCAATACACTGTCTGGCTAGAGGAGTACCAGGATGCAGGTCAGACACAAACCTTAAAGAATCTGAAAGTGGGAGTTCCAATTGGTGTTGATATGCTCACAGGAGCCGGTGTTTATGACACTCTCCAGGCTAAGGCCCTCATGAAGCATATCACCTTTTGTCAGGTTTTTACACAGTTTTTTTAGGCATGGGTTCAGATTCCAGATATCAAAGCTCCTATGGGCTCCTTTGCAAACAGCCATCAGAGACATAACAAACCTATATTTATTTCACTAATCGCCTGCAAACTGCCATCTACAATAGGTAGAGCAAGCAGCAAAGGTACAGATCCTACAATTGGCTTATGAGAACGAAAATGCTGATTGCCAAAAGGTATTGGCTCCTCTCAAGGGGCATCACCCTAATATAGCAAAAACGATTAGAGCTTGTCAAAATGTAGGTACCAAATTATATCATGGCCAGGTACTTGCTCCCACATTCTGGCCACAAACTTGTTATAACTATGGCAAAGAAAGATATTTTCAGAAAGATTGCAGGCAGAGCCTAATGACAACTGTGGAGCTTGGCTTTTGTGTGTGCCCTGAAATGCTAATTAAAGCTCAATCTGAAAATTTCTTATAAAGTTCCAGCAAAGCAGATTGTAAAAGGCCAATATGATCAATTGCTATTTTTGTTGTGTTTATGTAAATTATAAGGTCAAGTTAAAACTGGCTTTATACTATAATCTTAATCTAGGATAACCTAGGATAATCTTAATTTGGCTTAAAAAAAAACTAAGGGTAATTCTAGGGAGAAAAATTATATTTGAGTAAAATCCATTAACATACATATGAATATCAGAAACTAGACTGGATCCTATTTTTTTCTAATTTTTATGAATGTTTTAGACAAAAAGTTTCTATTATCTCCGTTATATCTTTTGAAAATATAACTGCCAATGAAAGAACCTGTTTCTAGAGGTCATAAAATATGTTCACAATATCAATCTAAAATCGCTAATTACTAACTTAGTCCTCACTGAAAACTAAGGTTCTTGGAAATTGAAAATTATGATTCATTGGAAAGAAATTGTATGGTTTTAATGATCAAAGGTATAATGTATAGAGGGAATTTTGAAACGAAAAAGAAAGTTGTTCTAAAAGCTGGTTATTTCTGAATAGAGAAGAAGGTTTGTGTAAGTCGTGGAAGGTTTGTGCAGGTTTTAAAAGGTTTGTGCAGAGGAAAGAAACAAAAAAAAAGAAAGAACTGAGAAAGTAAGAAAGATGAGTAGAGGAGAGAAAGAAAGGGCTTTAGAAGAGGAATTTTCCTGAAAGGAAAGAAAAAGGATACTTGAGACATCTTGGGGGCCTCAGAAGCTTGAGAAATTCACCCAAATTTATAGGTATTGCAGAAAAAGTCAATGACCTTTTTTTTTCTTTTTCTTTTTCTTTTTGTTTGTATTTTTCTGAAGTTGGAAATGGGGAGGCAGTCAGACAGACTCCCCACATGCGCCCAACCGGGATCCACCCAGCATGCCCACCAGGGAGTGATGCTCTGCCCATCTGGGCGTCGCTCTGTTGTAACCAGAGCCATTCTAGCGCCTGAGGCAGAGGCCACAGAGCCATCCCCAGCGCCTGGGCCAACTTTTTGCTCCAATGGAGCCTTGGCTGCGGGAGGGGAAGGGAGAGACAGAGAGGAAGGAAAGGGGGAGAGGTGGAGAAGCAGATGGGTGCTTCTCCTGTGTGCCCTGGCCGGGAATCGAATCTGGGACTCCTGCACATCAGGCCGATGCTCTACCACTGAGCCAACCGGCCAGGGATTCAATGACCTTTTTAAGTACCAATTGAACAAACAAAAAAGGTTGAGTCAGAAGAAGAGACTTACCCTACAATAACAATTGTATAAGTCTCATTTTACTCTTAATTGTTTAAATATTTTCTCATATGGACCTAATGCAGCCAAGAGGCATTTTATACCAGCCAAGCAATAGCTTAAGTGTTTCATGTTGTACCGGGAAATATTAGCTGGCTCTAAGTGGTAAAGTCTGGTCAAATTGCTAACCTGAGGGTGAGGGTTGTTAGGCAAATAAGTTTGTAAAATCTGTATTTTCTAGTTTGCTCACTTTTATTGTTAAAATGGCCACTACCCATGTGGGGCAGTTGATTACCTTCCTGCTTGGGAAGGGGTTTGGTTATGCTAATGTGTGCTGGAGGAGGGCTTTCACACCCAAAGGTTTAAAAGGTGGAACTGGGAGGCCATTTTGAGAGAGAAGGCTATGTTGTTGCAGGGCAGAGAGGCCATGTGGTTGCGGAGGAGACAGGGAGCAAGGTGGTGGGGAGCTGAAGGGGAAGAGAGGTGAATAAGGCTGGTGAAGCCTTTGATTCTAGGTAAAACCAGAGAAAGTCAGTGGCTTTGGGAACCCTCGATGGAAAGGGAAGTGTTTTCCTGCTGTGTGTATTTACTTGCCTGCCACTGGTGCAAACTAGAATAAAGGATGGCCCACCAGTTCTCCATTGTTTCATTACAATTGATCCGAATTCAATGCAAACCTACATGTGCCAGGCAACTGTGATGATGCTCATGGCTACTAGCTTTGCAGAGTATACTGCAATTTTGTCATCAACAGGTCCTCTTTATATACCAGTGAGGAATGTGAAGCCTTGTTACGAGTTGGCATCAGCCCCTAGGAAGCAATCTGGTTCCAGAGATCCAGAAGCCAGTAGTGAATCCACCTCCAGGAATAAACCCAAAAAACAGGAGGACACATAACTCACTCCCAAGCACTCAGCGAGCACCTGACATCATCCGGGGCACTTTGAAGCATCTAACCTGGCACGCTGAAGAAGTTTTGCAGAATACAAGCACAGCTGTAATCCCTGAAAACCTGGTTATCTCTATGCTTGTCCTTCACCTTCTACTACAACTACTGCCACCTATAAAAAAATGTCCTCCCAAACCTAATGAAAATTTAAACCATTATTAGCTCAGACAAAAAAAGGAAGATGTAGAGGCCCTGAATAGGGACATAAAATAGGGACAGAGTTCAGTGCCCTAAAGCAAAGGCCACAGTGGTTTTCTGGACAAAGTACTTAACACAGTACTGTGCTAAACACAACACAATAGAAATAAAAATAGGAATTCTAATTACTCCATACATAGGGATATTTGCACTACTTCTTTTGCCCTTTAATCTTCTCTAAAGTAGTTCCCCTTCCTGACTTCCTCATTCTCTTCTGTTTTTCCTGAATTCCTCATTCTTATCCCTGCTTCCATTTTGTGTGTATTAATAAATATCCATAAGAACTGAGGGTCAGGATTGTTTCATTAAACCTATATGAGGGATTGTATGAAGGTCTCTCCTAGGTTCCTTGGTGCACACTTTGTGGTCTCTGATAAGTCATTGTCCCCATGACACATGGTCTCTGGGTTGAGCCCAAAGGTTATTGGCTTGGGCCCAAGGTCGGTGGCTTGTTCAAGAGGTCACTGACTCTTCTGGAGCTCCCCTCCCTGTCAAGGCATGTATGAGAAAGCAATCAATGAACAACTAAGGTGCTGCAATGAAAAGTTGATGCTTCTCATCTTGCTCCCTTCCTGTCTGTCTGTCTCTATCTATCTGTCTCTCTCGCTGCCCTTTATAGTAAGAGAAATCACAAAGCTGAATAAATAATGTTTTATAACAAAAATATTATTTGTTTCTATATAAAATATATGGTTTCTATTGAAATGCTAATACAACTTATCTTTGTGAAGATGGAATTACAGACATTTGTCATTTTCCAGAAAGTACTGGAATTCTATTTTATGTATTCCCTATAAGTTAAAAAAAAATTATAATGTGTTTTAACAATAACTAAAGCAACAATAAATTTTTTTCTCTGAAAATTTTAGGGTTGTAGCTGCCATATATATATATATATATATGCACACATATATACACACATATATTTGTATATATTTGTATATGTGTATATATATGTATGCATATATATAATTAAATAAATGCTTGGAGATTCAAATTTTGATCTATTAAATTAATGAAAGTTACTTAGTGTTAAAATTCAGTCTGTCAGCATGTGGTAGATATGCTGAATTAAACCAAATTTTCCACCTAAACAGGTTAATTAGTGCTCATTAGCAATCTCATCCATTTTGCTGTTCTCTGGCAGGCTGTATGACTCTTCTGAATATCAGACAGATGTTATCTTTTAGCACTACTGGAGATTCCCTTACAAAAAGTCTCCTCTCAGTCTCTTTTCAGTTTTTCTTCTGACACCATTGAGATGAATCCCTGGTTACAATTTTTAAAGTTTATAAAATAACAGAAATATATTAATAACTATAAGTAAGTTGTAGATTCATTTGCACTTTACAAACCACTTTTATCCATTATTTCCTTTTGTTATTCTCAACAAATCTCTTAAATGTCTCATTGTACTATTTTATTTTTAAGGCTGAGAAGCATTATTTTTCATTCAAGGTCATACAATAAGAAGTTGATGACGGCTGAAACTTCATCTCAGGACTTCTGTATAAAATTGTGTATCATTTACACACACACAACACACACACACACACTCAAGCCAATGTCTTCTGAATATCGTTCTGTATTTACATTAGCAGAACACTTCAGTGTGTGTTGGAGAGTCAATTTTATTATATAGCCATGTATTGGAGAGTCAATTTCATTATTCAGTTAGTAAGGAATACATACCAAGTATTGTTCAAAATTCTGTGAAAACAATAGCCAAATACAACATTTCTACTCTCGTGTAGACTACAAGTCCATGGATGAAAATGTAAGAATTTATTTACTATTCACATTGCTATATACAGATTTTCTTTTATTTCCTTGAGACTATATTATTAAACATACACTACTAAATAGTCTAAGCACAGGCACTAGAATCAAAAAAGCCAGGCTTAAACACTTTTCTTTAGTGAAAGTAGGATTTTCAGTAAGTTAACTTTTCTTGAATGAATTGTTTTAGCACTAAAATAAATGATACACAAAAAATGTAAAGCCCATGGTACAGTGCTTCCCACAGGTAATTAGTCAATAAGTATTTGCTACTAATCTATCTCAATCAAGAGACTAAATTTAAGTACGTATTTAGCACTTTATTGGTATTTAAGTAGATTTAATATTCTGATGAAAACTCCATGACCCCTCCAAAAATTCAATGCTACAAATGGAAGGACCTAAAAGAAAAAGTAAAAGATCCACTATGACAATGAGCATTAATTAGAGGGTAATTCTTTTAATTTAATTTTAATAGTAATGGCCTGTGGTCAAATAAGTTTGTAAATATGATGTATATGTTTGGGTGTGAGAGACAGGCTGTAAATTGGCAAAGTCATTATAGCCTAGGCTTAATTTTAAGACTAAGCCTTTCCCTCCCTTCTAATACTAATATCTCAAAACTAAGCTTTTCTCCACACCCTTGACTGTTGCTGAGAGGGGGTGGTGCATTCTTATGAGGAATCCCATTTATGCCTCAGATAAGTGGCTTTGTATCAGAGACTTCCTTATTTGTATATTGGCTTAAACACTTTAATTTTTTACACTATAAAATGAAGCAGACCAGGGACTCTCTCTTGGTTCCTGCTATCAGCATTGCAGAGGAGAGGCAGACAATATGGCAGAGTGCTGAAGGAGAAGACAGTTTGTGCAGAGTTTGTGCAAAGAGAAGAAGATGGGGAACAAAGATGAATAAGACTGGTGAGGTAGAAACCCTTGATTCTAGGAATACTCGGATGAGTCAGTGGCTTTGGGAGCCCTGAATGGAAAGGAAAATGTTTTCCCACTGTGTGTATTTCTCACCCGCCAGGTGCGAGCTAGGATTAAAGGTAATGGCCCACCAGTTCTTGGCTCCATTGTTTCATTACCATCTGTCCAGATCAAAAGCAAACCTGCATGGGCCAGGCAGCTGTGATGGTGGCCATGGCTACTGGCCTTACATGGTCAAAGGCAGTAGTTTCAATATTGCTCTTCCTGTACCTTCTGTTCATATCCTGATATCGATCTGCCACCTGTTGAAATAAATTGATATAATTAACTGGCTGGTAAGAACCTTTATATATATTTAATATATATTTATCCCTAGAAAAAGATTAAAGTCAAACAAATAAATGAAATCCATATAATTAATTGATAATGCATACTTCATAAAGAATGAGGCAATTACTCAACTAGAATAATCAGAATGATAATTTTAAATATATATATAAATAAGTAACTAATTATTACAAATAAATATAAAGAAAATTAACAAAAAATACATATAACAAGACAAATATCCATGAGACAGATGAGAAGTGAACAATTAATGCTTAAAGTTTTCTTGATGAGAAAAAACTCAAAAGTATAAAATACCAATTTTTTCTAAGTATATTGATAAGTATCTTAAAATCTGCCTATGGTGTGCAACAATGATTTTCAAACTTTTCCATCTCATGGAACCATAAACTAACTAATTACCAAAATCTGTGGAACAACAAAAATATATTTCTTATTGATCTGACAACAAAATAGATATAATTTTGATTCATTCGTTCTAGATGGCTATTGTTGTGTTGGCTGTTGTCATTTTTTTTTATTTAACAATCTAAGGAAAAAGAAGTTAGTGGCCATGACTAAATGGTTGATATTGCATGTTTTAAAAGTTAAAAAAAAAGTTATTGTGGCTCATCCGTGTTTCTGCTGTGACACATCAATTAAAAATTGCTAGCCCAGTAGCAGTTCAATTGGTTGGAGCATTGTATCAACATGCCAATGTTGTGGGTTTGATCCCTGGTCAGGCATATACAATAATTTAAAAATTCAACCAACAACAACATAAATTAGTGGAGTAATAAGTAGATGTTTTTTACTCTTTCTTTTTTCGCTCTCTGTCTCCCTTCCTCTCTCTTTAAAAATAAATAAATAAATTTTAAAAATTGCTGATAGGAATTTTACAATATATATTTTTGCAATGCATTCTCAATATTAAGAAGTTAATATGTCCTGGCCAGTTTGTTAGCAATAAAACATTGGCCTAGCATATGAAAGTCAGAGTTTGATTCTTGGTCAGGGCACACAGGAGAAGCAAACATCTGCTTCTCTGCCTTCTTCCTTTTTTGTCTCTCTCTCTTCTCTTCCTTCAATCATGGCTCAAATAGTTTAAGCAAGTTGGCCCTGGGTTCTGAGAATGGCTCCATGGCCTCCCCTAAGGCAATAAAATAGCTCTGTTGTTGAGCAATGGAGCAATGCCCCAGATAGGCAGAACATCACTAATAGGGGACTTGTCAGGCATTTACTGGTTGGTGTGCATGCAGGAGTTGGTCACTCTGCCTCCCCTCCTCCAAATTAATAAAAAAAAAAAAAAGAATTTAGTCTAAGAAGTTAACTGAGTCTGGAAGTAAATATATATATATATATATATATATATATATATATATATGATGGTTAATCATCAGAACAGTTTATAATATATAAATTAAATATATAAAGCATGCATTAGTCATTGTTATAAGATATAAATATGTCATTATGAAGTATATATTGTGCAATATTTAAAGAAATGTATCTATCTGTATTGTACATATAGATAGCAGGGTATTTTTAACCTATTATCTATCTGTCATCAATGTATCTCTCTATTATCAATCTGTCTACCTATATACATATTAAGATAATTTTATGTATCTAGATATTTTTAAAAATTAAAATAAATATAGTAACATATTAACTCTTTTTTTACACATTAGGTATTAAAAAGTATTTTATACAGCCCTGGCCGGTTGGCTCAGCGGTAGAGCGTCAGCCTAGCGTGCGGAGGACCCAGGTTCGATTCCCGGCCAGGGCACACAGGAGAAGTGCCCATTTGTTTCTCCACCCCTCCGCCGCGCTTTCCTCTCTGTCTCTCTCTTCCCCTCCCGCAGCCGAGGCTCCATTGGAGCAAAGATGGCCCGGGCGCTGGGGATGGCTCTGTGGCCTCTGCCTCAGGCGCTAGAGTGGCTCTGGTCGCAACATGGCGATGCCCAGGATGGGCAGAGCGTCGCCCCTGGTGGGCGTGCCGGGTGGATCCCGGTTGGGCGCATGCGGGAGTCTGTCTGACTGTCTCTCCCTGTTTCCAGCTTCAGAAAAATGAAAAAAAAAAAAAGTATTTTATGGTAATTTTCAAATTACTTACCATTATTGGATACCATTTCTGTAATTTTAATGTATTTTTTACTTAATTATGCCATTGACATCTCTTCTCCATTACTCCCAGAGCTTCCTCCCACTTATTTTTTAACATTTATTTTATTAATTTTAGAGAGAGAGAAAGAGAGGGAGAGGGAGAGAGAAGAACATCAATCTGTTCCTGTATATGCCCTGACGGGGGGTCGAACCAGTGACCTCTACATTGTTAGACAATGTTCTAACCCACCGTGCTATCCAGCCAGGGCCTACTTATTTATTTATATACTTTCTTCATGCGAGAGGCAACAATTGACAAAGTGTGTGGATATGTTTTGATATCAGATTATCTTGAATTTCAACAAAATGCAGATACCCATAAAAATGAACACTCTGTGAAGGCAGTAATTTTGATTGTTTGGTTACTATTGTATCATTATTGACAAGAAGAGATCCTGACACCATGTACATATTCATTAAATATTTCAAGTTAATTAATGAAGCAATCGCCATAAATAACAAATATGTGCATTTTTTCTGCCATGTGAATAGAACCAAATAATTTTTCAACTGTAGTCAAGAGTTAAAAATAACTTGTGGCTATCCATTAGTAAATAAAGTGATCTTACTGGTATCCATTTGAATGAATAAATATTCATCTGTTTAGGCCTTGGACAATTGGCTCAGTGGATAGAGTGTTGGATGTACTGAGTTCAATCCCTGGTCAGGGCACACATGAAAAATGACCATCTGCTTCTATTCCCTTCCCTCTCCCTATTTTCTCTCTCTTCTCTCACAGTCAGTGGCTTGATTGGTTTGAACATGGGTTCTGGGTGCTGAGGATAATTTGATTGGTCTGAGAATTGGCCCCAGAGGGGGTTGTCAGGTGGATCTTGGTGGGGGTACATTGAGAGTCTGTCTCTTTATCTCCTCTCCTCTCACTTAAAAAAAAAGTATCTGTTTAAAAATGTAATTCTGGACTTAAAATACTAAGCCTAAAGATTGAGTAAGCCTAAGGTTTTTAAATGATTATCAGCCTTTTAAATGGTGGCTGATCCCAACCAAATAGTTGGCTATAACAGACTGCCATGAGTAAATGCCCTAAAAGAGTTGAATCTTGTCTGAGGGTAAGAGGAAAAAATGTAATACCTGTGTACATAAACATTTTTTATATTCCCTAGATTTCTGATATTACTCTCAAAAAAGAGCATGTCTTTGTTCATTCATTCCTCTCCCTCTGAAAATGATTAGCTATTAATACCAATTGATGATCTATGGAGACAGTTTTAAAGAAACAACATAATCTTTAATGTTGAAATAAGTTCTGAATCTGATCACACATACTTTTTAAAATTTTTTATCTATTGATTTTTAGAGAGAGAAGAAAAGAGAGGATGAAATAGAGATAAAGAGAGAAATATTGATTTGTTGTTTCACTCATTTATGCATTTATTGGCTGATTTTTGAATGTGTCTTGACTGGGGATCAAACCTGCAACCTTGGCGTATGGGGAGGATTCACTAACCAACTAAGGTCCCCAACCAGAGCATGATCATGTATTCTTACTTCAGGAATTCCAGACCTTGCCTGACCAGGTGGTGGCGCAGTTGATAGAGCGTCAGAATGGGATGCAGAGGACCCAGGTTAGAATCATTGAAGTTGCCGGCTTGAGTGCAGTCTCAATCTGGTTAGAGAGGCTCATCAGCTTGAGCCCAAGGTCGCTGGCTTGAGCAAGGGGTCACTCACTCTGCTGTAGCTTCCCAGTCAAGACACATATGAGAAAGCAATCAATGAACAACTAAGGTGCCTCAACAAAGATTTGATGCTTCTCATCTCTCTCCCTTCCTGTCTGTCTGCTCCTAGCTGCCCCTTTCTCTTTCTCTGTCTCTGTCACAAAAGTAAAAAAAAAAATTAAAAATTAAAAAAAAAAAAAAGAATTCTTCACATTTTCTCTTGGGATCTTAGTCATTCTACAGACATGTCTGGAATATTTATTTTGAGTGAAAGTGTTATGAAGGCATGCAGAATGCCTTCAATTTACTATTCTAGATTCAACCCCAATAATTTCCTTCTTGTTCTTTGCCTCAGTAAGTTAACTCCATGACTAGTTATATCCATGATTTCCTGTGACCTCTGTCTTTCAGGCAAGTTATAATGATTTATCTTCCTAATTTCCCTCTTATGATTTTTACTTGGATTTGCTGTGTCCTTTGGGCAGAAAAGGTTATCACATGAGGTTCACTTGCCTTATTTTAAGTTCCTTTAGTTATAAGAAGCTGGATTAATAGAATGGTTAACTGGTATGCTGAAGAACTAGTTATAGTGTTCTCAGGTGGCTGAGAACATTAGAGTGTGGCACATTATTATTGAGCATACCTTAAATCAGGGGTCAATATATGGTGCTGCTTCCTCCAAAGCAAGGTTTCACAGATCAGAAACCTGTCAATTACTGCACTAAATAACCCAATAAATAAATCTTGCTTCCTGCCTCGATGCCTTTGGGTTTAAAAATCAGATTATCTACATGTGAAATGCTTCTCCCAGGGAATTCAGTGATGATTGTCACCATTTTGGGCTTCTTATAGCTGTGGACCAGCAGGCAAAGATTAAGTAAGGTCTATCTTTACCAACATGACAAATATATCCTCTCTTAGAATACTTAAGTCAATGCTATAAAATAAAAAGATATAATACCATACAGATGTTAATTTAGAAGCTTAAAAAATCAAAATTTAAATTAATGGTTAAAATGACCAGCAATTTGCTTTCAGTTGATAAAGTCTTCTGGTCTCAGCTGGGCTCACTCATGCATCTTCACACATTAGCTTTAGCTAACATAGACTTGTCAGCAAGAAGCTTTGCTTCTGTAGGTTGACTGGCTTTTGTTGGGATCTAGCAGACTAGCGAAGCCTTGCTCAAATGATAACACAACAAAATTCCTGGAAAGTGGACAGGAGCATGCAAGGTGTTTTAAGGATTTAAACCTCACATAGTGTTAATTATGATGCATGTATTACCAAAAGAAAACCAAAGGCTAGCCCATATTCAAGGAATGAAGAAAAAGACTTATTTTATTGCTGAAAAAAGCTATATGTAAATAACATCACAGCACATAGATATGTACATATGGGGAAAATTAGAGGACAGTGAACATTTTTGTTTTACTTTAACATGATGCACAATGGTTTTAGCCAAAGAAGATTAGCTGGGGCTTATCTTATTACTATCTTGCCAAATAGTATTGGTCAAAAGAAAACTTCAGAACTCTAATAAAGGCAAGACCACAGGGAATTTGACGCTGAGTAAAGGTGATGGTTACATGATCAGGTAACATATTTAACAAAGTGTTAGAAGATACTAAAGGGAAATTTGGAAGTGAAGTCTAAAAAGGCAGAAATGACTAGTAATTAGGCCAGCATGAGGGGAGAAAAAAAAAATGCAGGAACTGTATTCTGTATTACTCAGTATTTTGATTCCCGTTTTATTCCATAACATACAAAACTATTATGTGCGGTTAACATTTAATTTTCAGATAGGAAGTTGGCTGAGTTAATAATTATCAATATACATTAATATGGTTCTGGTAGAAACTTCATTCCTCCTCTGAGTTAGGGACAACAGCTTTTAATATAGAAAAACCTAAATTTTGATTCTGCATATTTACCTCGCAGAGTGGACTGAATATCTTTCTTTTGTCCCTGAGGATACATCCTGCACTTATTCTACCTTGCTTTTTGTTCTAGGGTTCTAAGAAGTGTGGACTAAGTTAACATTCTGGTTTCTGATTTATATTAGGCACATGGAGCCTTGGTAATAGATCAAAGGGATGGAAGAAACTGAACTCATTTTTCTTAAGGGATCCCACTATACAAATCACTTCTTCTAGGTCGATGTATCATTTACTATTTACCACTATTCAGCACTTTTCAGGACACACAAGCTTTTTGACTTTAAATATACAACCAAACTGGAGATAATATATATTCACCTATGAACAGCCTGTAGATTTTACCAAAAGATCAAACTGGCGTTAATATTTTTCAGCATGTATTTTGGTATAATTTCCAAAATACTTGTACTATTAGGGGTATTTTATTTCAAAATTTTCAGAATGAAAATAATTTTAAATCAATCAAATTAAATAGCTGAAATAAAGAAAAAAAGACAGCATACCAAATGTCTGGTTACTGCCACGTCTGCGGTTTTCTTGGTTTTTAGTGGCAATGCTGCATAGATTTTTTTTTTTAAAGTAGAGAGATTGGTAGAGTTTTATTTACTTTCTTGCTACTAACCTTGTATTTCTTGAGAAATGGTTTTGGGACAACCATCTTTCTCAACAGGGGTCATAAGCTCTGAGTTGCGTCAATTTTAATTTATCTTCCTATTGACTCAGTTCTCCCACTCTAACTTTTTACCTTACAAAAAAGAGTTCTACACACACTTCAGAGGGCTCCTCCCAAAAGGTTCACATTCAGCATTCAGAAGAAGGGACAATGGTTGTTAAAGGCTTATATGTATCAAGTGGATAGTTTTCAGGAGACAAGTGATTAAGTGATTGTGAAGGGCTGTGATCAATTAACAACCCTCAGAGATTGGTGAAAGGAAGCAAAAAATACATTGCAAAGAACTGTTAATAAAGTGGAAATGGGTTTATGCTTTCTAAATTCTAATAATTGTTTTAAAAATAGCAATAATGGCATGTTAGAACCTAAAAACTGAGCAAGTGTAATCCTTATTTGTAATTAAAATTATTTTAATTGATTTTAGAAAGAAAGGAAAGGGAAGAGAGAGACAGAGAGAGAGAGAGAGAGGAAGATAGATCTATTCCTGTATGTGACCTGACCCAGAATCAAACCAGCAGCCTCTGTGCTTCAGGATGAAACTCTAACCAACTGAGCTATCCAGCCAGGTCCTTATGTGTAATATAAAGAATACTAATGTAACATCACACGATGATGAAAGTTCTTCTACATTATGTCTAAAGTTTGAAAGATTTTTAAAAATATTGAATTTTATATCCCTTTTCTTGATAAATCACAATTTAGAATAACATGCCGAAAGGCTTAGATAAAAATTTGAAGGAAAAAGTTTAAAATCACAGAAATCCTTCTGAAACACAAAATGTAGATATTTATTTTGTGGTTATAAACTGTGAGAAACATTCTGATTTTTTTTAGGTGTATTTAGTATCTGCTCATCTGCGAATATTACATGTATTATAATAAAAGAAATATGGATGAGATTATGTTATTGACAGATATATGGAAATAAAATTGTATTTGATTGAATCAAAATGCTGATGTTTAATAAGAACAAATGTGGAAAGTATTTCAATAGGATGATATGTAAAGAAACAATAAAATGTTGTTGATGCATAAATATTATACAAATAGGAAAATCAATGTAGTTATTAAACTAAGTTATCATTGATTTAAAATAGTGGTTCTCAAACTTTTTGACGTTGGGGCACTTTTGAAATCCTACAAATAATTGTAGGTGCACTATATACAAATTTCTGAGAAATATGTTATAATAATTAACTAAATTTAAAGAAAAAAATATAAAGTCCAAGTGTGCTTTTATGGTAATAAAATAAAATAAATATGACAAAATTAAATTTATTCTGACATTAAAAAACATTTTTATGTTACAGTTTTTGAGTTATGCTTTTTAGACTTCATAAAAAAGATGGGTTAAAAATAAAAAAAGACAAAAAGTTATATATATTTTGTCTATTAAAGATGGGTTAAAAAATAAAAAAAGACAAAAAGTTTTATATATATATATATATATATATATATATATATATATATATATATGATACATTCTTAGTAAGATTTAGTAAATTCAGCAAGTCCTGGTGCAAATGTGTCAAGTTTTTTCATTCTTGTGTTTATGAGAAACATGAGTCTGATGTGTCCTAGCAATTTCTTGAATGTTTGGGCATATATTTGAAAGGCAAACTCTCATTTCCTTGTCAATACCTTGAAGAATTCCTCTCTTTTTAATGTTAATTGTGTTGAGAGTAGAAAATCCTAATTCACATAAATAGGATGTTAAAAATTGTACTAAAATGTTTAAAGCTTTCTTAGATATTGCAACATATTCTTCTTTTATAGAAATCCAAAAGGTTTCAAGAGACAATTCCTTATGTTTAATCATCAATCCACAATCAGTGGAAATAGCTGCCAGTCCTTCTTTTTCTGTTAATGTTAAACCAAAATCACCTGAAGCTTCCATGAATGAGTTTCTAATACAATCGTATTGTTCAGTGTTAAGTGATGGAAAGTGCTATAAATTAAATTCTTCCCATCAGCTTTCAAGTCCTATTGTATTTACACTTAACTTTTGCTCACTTCCAGAGTTGGATTCTTCAATATCATGCTTCTTTTTGAGAAATCTATCCATTTTATTTGGGTGTATTTATCTAAAAATAATATAATGATGTGTTAATAATAAATATAATAATGATGTGTGAACAAAAAGAGTGGTATTTCCGTAATGAAAGGGTATAATAGAAAGGTATATTTATTTTAATATCTGGACACATGCTGTGAACCAGCGCAGCTAGTAATTCCAGGTCCCAAGTGGGAATGATGCAGAATTAAGAAAATATGTGGCATTTAGAAAATGTGGAGTCAGTAGTGCCCTGTAATTGCTGCTGGCAAGAACAAAGTGTGCCCCAAAACCACAACTTGCTTTATTTATAGGGCAAGTGGGCCATTAGAAAATCAATGAGATCTTTGATAATGTTTCCAAAGCAACTCAAGAATTTTACCCAGTGCAGAAAACCTTCACCATACATATCATCTTAACTTTACACCAAACAAAGGATAGAAGAAACTTGCCTCTAGTCTTTCCGGGGAACATGGGGGGGTAGTGTAAATAATCTAACACCACAGTTTAACAGTCTTTTGCAACCTAATCAGACAAGTGAGGTAGAGGGTTAGGCAGACTGTCGGCTTATAGCCAATTCCTCACACCTCTGTCCCCTAAAAATCTAAACTCCAAAAACCCTGTTGGTTTTATTGTCCCCAACAGGCACATATTTCTCTGGAATACCATAGAGTACACGTGGAAATTTTCTAGGGCAAACCAGTGTGCCCTGGCACACACTTTGAGAACCACTGATTTAGAATTTGCATATAATGAATATCTCAATTAAAATTATTAGATGTAGCTACACAAAAATACATCTTGATAGACTCTTACATATGGTAAGTGCTTTGAAATTATCTTACTTAAATTTAATCACCAAATTCCGGGAGTATAAGAAATGAAGAAATCAAAATGTAAATAAGTAACAGTTTTCTATGCCATAAAAACCAAAGTTCTAGAAGCTCAAATTAACTTTAGTTATGGAATGAAACATGTAATTTGTCAAACACTTTTTGTTATACCTAATTACCATGCTCCACAGATTAAGGTTAAATTGTAATTTAAAAAGGAATGG
This sequence comes from Saccopteryx bilineata, assembly GCF_036850765.1. Classification (NCBI taxonomy): domain Eukaryota; kingdom Metazoa; phylum Chordata; class Mammalia; order Chiroptera; family Emballonuridae; genus Saccopteryx; species Saccopteryx bilineata. The sequence goes on along the minus strand of NC_089495.1, from coordinate 67,091,581 downwards.
AACACAACATTTTTTGGCATGAGAATATAAATCAAGTTTAATTTTTAAAATTAGCCTTGGTTGTAATATAGCAATTTAAGTTAATTATTCTTCTAAATAATATAGTTTTCTACATAATTTAAATTTTTTCATTAATCTTTTGGTTTATTAATCTTTTGGAATATGTATCTAAAACAAACCATTTAGATACATATTCTCAATAATATGGTTAAATTGAAGCAATACAGGTTTACATTGCCTACTTCCATGCTCCTGCAAGGGGGGAAAACACATTTGCCTTTTTTCTTGCCTATTGTTCTCATAAAAGTATAAGCACTTGAATTTCATTTTCTTAGTTATTTTGGCTTTGGAAATTCATCAGTATTTTGAAAATATTGAGATCTAATTTAATTTAATCTTCTTTATTAAATATTTTATTGCATTCATCAATTTAAGGAAACTCTGAACCTAGAGTTTAGTTCATGGGAAAATTTATAAATAAGAATTCAGTTCATTGAACAGGTGAAAAATATTTAGATTTTCTATTTCTTCAATTTGGCCACGTTGTAATTTTCCAGAAATTTGCCTATTTTAAACCAATTAGCATAAAACTTACTATAAATTTCACTTATTGTTCTTTTAATGCCTATAAGATATGTAGAGATGATTCCTCTTTTGTTTATGATACTAATTGTGGTTTTTTCAATCCTTTTAAATAAATTATTATTTTCTTAGTGGAATTTCTTAATGTTTGTCAGATTTTTGCCTTTATATTAATATTTTCTTTCTATTACTAACTTCTGATTTCATTTACTCTTCTTATTTTATTTACTTTTAAAGATAAAGTTTAGCAAATTAATTTAATCTGTCTTCTCTATATTATGTGAGCTTTTACAATTATACATTTTACTCTACAGACTACTTCATATGCAGCTTAACTTTTGATATGATGTATTTTATGATTCATTAAAAAATACTTAATGGATTGATCACATTTTAAGGTATAAAATATCAAATCACTATAGTTTATACTTGAAATTAATACAACTAACATGATACTGTATATTAAATATATTTAAATTTTTTTAAAAAGTTCTTATCCATTATTCTTTACCCACAGATTCTTTAGAAATGGTTTACTTAATTTCTTATTAATTGAGGTTTTCCTATATATCTCATGATGGATTTCAAATTTAATATATTTGCAGTTAGAACATATATATATATGTATACTTATAATCCTTTAAAATTTATTGAAAAATTGTTTACAATCTAGTATATTATTTCTTTGTGAATTTTTCATGTGTAATTGAATTGTCTTAAATAGTTGTTATAATGTTTTCAAACTTTCACAATTTTTTCTTTAAACTATCACTGTTCAGTAGTATTTTGTTTTAATATAAAAAAGTATGGGGTATTTGTTTCCTAGACCTGCCATAACAAATTACCATAAACTGGATTACGTAAAGCAACCAAAAAGATCTCATATAGTTCCGAAAATTATAAATCCGAAATCCAGGTATTGTCAGGATTGGTTCATTTTGGCGATTTTGAAGATAAATCTGTTCTATGTTTCACTCTTAACATCTGGTAGTTACTGGAGAGCCTTGGCATTTCTGGACTTCTAGAAGCATCACTCGAATCTCTGCCTCTATCTCACATGCTATTCTCCTCTGTGTTTTTTGCGTCTTCACATGATTTTACCTTTCTGCCTGATGTGTCTTAATTTTCTTCTTCTTTTAAGAACATTAGTCATTGGATTAAGGTTCTCCTAAATCCCTGATGACCTTGTTTAAACTTGATTATATCAGCCAAAATTTTATTTCCAAATAAGGTCACATTCATAGGTACTAGATTAGAACTTCAATATATCTTTTGGGGAGCACAATTCAACTCACAACATGTGGTCATTATTTATACTGTCTTTTAAAATATCTGCATAATGCCAAGTTTTTGAAAGTCTTCGTGATTTCTTATGTAGCCTACAGCACTCACTTTTTTTTTGTAAACATCACATTCAAGAAAAACAAAAATATAAAATTAAAAGTTTTTTCTTATTATTAACTTATGGTTTATATAAGATTAATGAAGTTTATTCATTATGCTGTTAAAATGTTCACTTTTATTTTTGTTTAGTTGATTGATCAAAAATGAGAAAGGTATATTTGAAGCTCTCAATATGTTAAAAATTGGTCAGTTTTTAAGTGAAATTATATCTATTTGTACTGTATTTTTTTGCATATGGATGCAAAGACATATAAATATCCCACAGACATCTACATATATAAATATATATATTAAAATTTTTAAACTTTAGCATTTTGTAGTGACTTTATCTTATTTATTTAACAGTTTATTACCCTTATTTTGATATTAATTTTAGGTATACTTGAAATTAAAAATAATACTAAACATTTCCTCTACTCTTATATTTTGAAGGTTTTTATAAACATGTTATTGTAGCTCTCCTTCTAAATAAAATATTATTTTTTTCCTTTTATAATTTTTTAAATTAATTGGTTATTATATTGTCATTTTCCTAGATTTTTATGTCATCTTGTATCTTCTAAGTGTCCCATCTTTTGTATGCTACTTTTCTTTCTTTTTTTTAAATATTTTTTTTTCTTTGGGCTGGTTGAGATTAAATTGATATTCTATCTACACATATAAAAGGTTTATGGCCCTGGCTGGTGGCTCAGTGGATAGAGTGTCAGCTCCGCATATGGACAACCCAGGTACAATTCCTGGTCAGGGCACACAGGAGAAGCGAACATCTGCTTCTTTCCCCCTCTTTCTCCTTGTTCTCTTCCTCTTTCCCTCCCACAGCCAGTGGCTCAATTGGTATGAATATGGCCCCAGGTGCTGAGGATAGCTCAATTGGTTCAAGGGTATCAGCCTCACGTACTAAAAATAGCTCTGTACTCGTGCATCAGCCCCAGATGGGTTGCCAAGGGTAGATCCCAGTTAGGGCAAATGCAGGAGTCTGCCTCACTAACTGTCTTCTTTTCACCTAATAATAATAATAATAATAATAACAATAATAAAACAAAATAAAATAAAGTTTTTCCATAAAATGCTACCATGACATTTAACAAAAAATGCAAATTCATTACCTTTACCTTCCTCCTAAAAAATGTTACCACATTTTATATCAATTATTATGAACTCACTTGAATAATGTCTTCAGTATTTTGTATTGCACTTTTCCCTAAGCTAAGGTATATTAGACAATGTCATCATCATCACTGTCATCATTGTCAACATCATATCATTATGTGGAAACAAGGTTTAGTAAATTTAAATTTAACTACATGTTTAAAGATTATCTGTTTGCATATTTGTTTGTTTGTTTCCTCACTCTGGGTTTTAAATCTTGTACATTTCCTTCAGAATTATTTTTCTCCTATTGAAGTACATCTTATGAAGTTATACCAATTAATTTTATTTTTTTCAAGTTAATATATTTTCCCTCAAATAATGTTTTAGGAAAGTGGTTGCATTGTGTTGTTTATTTATTCTTTATTCTGCTTGATATTCTGTTTAATGGTTCTATCAATCACTGAATGTTAAGAATATGTGTGGATTTGTTTATTTTCTCATTTCAGGTATATCAGTTTTTGTTCAATATATGTTGAAGCTTAGTTGTTCAAGGAATACACATTTAGAATCATTAGGTAGAACAGATGAATTGATAATTTTCTCAATGGGTAGTGTTCTTATCTGTAACATTTTTTTGTTCTGAGCTCTACTTTATTTAATAATATATAACTACCCTATTTTTTAAGTAATGCTTGAATGGTGTCTGATTATTTTTTTTATCCTGTTGCTTTGAATATAATTATATCATTGTATCTGAAATGGGTTTTGGGGAAAAAACATAGAGTTGGATCATATTTTTAAATTCACTTTGCTAATCTCTATTTTTTTTATTCAGTGATTGGAAGGGAGGCAGAGATAACCTCCCACATGTGCCCCGACAAGGATCCACCCAGCAAGCCCATGAGGGGGTGATGCTCTGCCCATCTGGAACATTTCTCTGTTGCTCAGCAACTAAGATTTTCTTAGAGCCTGAGATGGAGGCCATGGAGCTATCCTCAGCAAGTGGAACCTACTTACTTCAATAGAGGCATGGCTGTAGGAGAGGAAGAGAGAGAGGGAGAGAAGCAAGAGGAGGAGAGTTGGAAAAGCAGATGGGTGGTTGTCCTTTGTGCCCTGACTGGGAACTGAACCCAGGACATCCATACACTGGAATGAAGCTCTAATGCTGAGTCAACTAACCAGGGCTTGTTTGTTTGTTTGTTTTTAAGTAAAAGGGGGAGAGATAGAGAAAGAGATTCCTGCATGCATCCTGACTGGCACCTAACAACCTGTCTGGGGCCAATGCTTGGACTAACTGAGCTATCCTCACCATCTAGGGCCAATGCTTGAACCAATTGAGCCACTCTTTGTTAGAGAGAAAGAGAGAGAAGGGGGAAAGGGAAAGGAAGACAGTAGATGGTCATTTCTCTTGTGTACTCTGACCAGGGATCAAATCCAAGACATCTGCATGTTGGGCTGATGTACTGTCCACTAAGCAAAAATCTCACTTATGTTCAATGAAATTATTAATATGCTAAGACATAAATCTGTCATTTCATTAATTATGTTCTGTTTGTTTCTTATGGTTCTTACCTGGTTTTTTAAATTAATTTATTAATTTATTTAGACAATTAAATTTAACAGGGTGTCATTGATCAATCAGAGTACATAGATTTAGAGAAAACATTCCCACCTCATTGGACAGTCGATTATGTTGTGTACCCATCACCCAAAGACGAATCATCTTCTGTCCTCTTATATTTTGTTTCCTTTTTATTATGTTTCCATGAGTTAAAAATTTTATCCTAATTTTCATAATATTTTAAGTGTATTTTATCCTATAGTTTTCTTGTTGATTCCTCTGGTTATTTCAATATACGAATGTAACATTTCATAATCTACTGATATCAACATTTTACTTAATGTGAAACAGAAAGCTTATTTCCATTCCTTTATTGTTCTCACTATAAAAATGTAATTGCCTTAAGTATTGTCTCTATCTTTGATATAATTTTTTATTTTAATGGTAGTTCTACCACTGAGATATAGTTCTAAGGGTTAGGTGCATGTGTACTTTGAGCTTTTCACTGGTTCCAGTTGACTCCACCCCCCAGTAGTGACTCACATTGCCTGCTTACAGATGAGTAGAGTTCACTGGGCCTGCAGACACTAAGATAAATAAATAAATAAATAATGACAACAACAACAAAACATAGTCCAACTAGGACATAAGCAAAATGCATAAATAGTATATCACCAAAAAGGACAAATAAATGACAAGTGAGAATGTGAAAAGATATTCATTATTAACCATTATGGAAATAAAAGTTAAAATTACAATGAGATCACTACACACCTATCAAAATGAATAGAATAAGAAATCAGGGCCCTGGTCAGTTGGCTCAGTGGTAGAGTGGCAGCCCAGCATGTGGAAGTCCCAGGTTCAATTCCTGGCCAGGGCACACAGGTGAAGCACCCATCTACTTGTCCACCCTTCCTCCTTTGCTTTCTCTCTATCTTTCTCTTTCTCTCTCGCAGCCAAGACTCAACTGGAGCAAAGTTGGCTCATGGCACTGAGGATGGCTCCATAACCTGCACCTCAGGCATTAGAAAGGCTTCGGTTGCAAAGAGCAATGCCTCAGATGAGCAGAGCATCGCCCCCTGGTGGGTTTGCTGCTCGGATTCTGTTTGGGTGCATGTGGGAGTCTGTTTCTCTGCCTTCCCACTTCTCACTTCAGAAAAATAAAAAAATAAAAAAAAATTAAAAAAAAAGAAGAAAATCAGGATAGTCAGGATAGCCCCAAATGCTGGGAAGGGTTTAGAGAAATCGGGTCATCCCTATATTGCTTGTCAGAATATAATATGTACCTATGATAACAGATGACATCACTGAATAAGAGAAGATAAAGTTATGTGGCTTTATGTAATTATGTTTTGAAGAAATTAATGTTAAATGGTTAATTAGAAGAAGATGAAAAAATGACCAAAATGAATGAAACAAAACAGTCAATGAGATAGCAGAAATATCTGGATGGTATAATGTCAAAAAGGCAAAGATAAGAAGTGTCTCAAGAAAGAATGTTCAACTTTTTAAGTGGTCAATGTTTACAAGAAATACATTTTAAAATTATGTGCCATGAGTTATTATATCATTTTGTAAGATATGAATAATAACAAAGAATATTTAGTTAGATGCTGACTGTGAATAGAAAAATTATTTAAAAATGATAAAATTCAAAAAGCAGATTAATCAGCCTTTTAAAATAAATATATGTGTAATGGTAAATTCTATATGTAATAATTATGGCTAGAATTAAAAGTGCAGTAATGAAAATTTTGGTTGTTATTAATATTAATTATTTTTGGGTTCTGTTCTGTTGTTTTAAATCGCTATAGAGTCCTAAAAAATATAAAATTGTTTTTGAGAAAGAGCAGGAAGAAGAACAAAAAGACATAGAAAATAGAACATTTCTTTCATTTAAACATGAAGGAAAAGAAAAATAGGGTAAGGAGGAAATCACCTTACAGATTCAGTGGTGGGATGCAAATTGAATCTTTCTATTAATGGTTTATATTTTATAAAACTAGATGGTGAGGTTATTTGCTGAAAGTAAACATGAGAAAAATACAAAGAATTTTTCATTGAGTGGAAAATGTAGGATCTTAAAGGTAGTTCTAACTAACATGACTAAAATTTCATTGCCATTTTAAGGGAATAGTTGAGAACCTGGATATATGAAGGCATTTATTTTGTCGAGCGCAGTGAAGTATATGAAATTTCAGTTTCTTTTCTCACTGATAAGTTAGCCTGCCACATTTTCATAAATGATGGTAAAAATCTGAAAACTTTGGTCAGAGACAAGGCAGTTCAATATAAGTAATTATCATTTTTTTCTTTCTCTCCCTTCCTTCCTTCCTTCCTTCCTTCCTTCCTTCCTTCCTTCCTTCCTTCCTTCCTTCCTTCCTTCCTTCCTCCCTCCCTCCCTCTTTCCTTCCTTTCTTCCTTCCTTCCTCCCTCCCTTCCTCTTTCCTTCCTTCCTTCCTTCCTTCCTTCCTTCCTTCCTTCCTTCCTCCCTTCCTTCCTTCCTTCCTCCTTCCTTTCCTCCCTTTTCCTTCCTTCCTTCCTTCCTTCCTTCCTTCCTTCCTTCCTTCCTTCCTTCCTTCCTTCCTTCCTTCCTTTCTTCTCTCTCTCTCTCTCTTTCTTTCTTTCTTTCTTTCTTTCTTTCTTTCTTTCTTTCTTTCTTTTTTTCTTTCTTTCTTTCTTTCTTTCTTTCTTTCTTTCTTTCTTTCTTTCTTTTCTTTCTTTCTTCTGTAAGAAGAGGGGAGATAGTGAGACAGACTTACACATATTTTCAGACTGGGATCCACCCAGGTGGTACCAATCGAGCCACTGACTGTGGAGGAGAAGAGGAAGAGAAAGGGGAAGGAGACGGGGAAGGAAGCAGATGGTCAGTTCCCTTGTGTGCCCTGACTGGGAATTAAACCCAAGATGTCCAGATGCATGGCTGCTGCTTTATCCACTGAGCTAACAGCCAGGGCCAATAGTATTGTTTTCTTTCTTTCTTTCTTTCTTTCTTTCTTTCTTTCTTTCTTTCTTTCTTTCTTTCTTTCTCTCTCTCTTTCTCTTTCTGTTTTTCTTTCTTTCTCTTTCTGACATTATTTTATATATAGTTTATAATAAAATATATTATCTAATATATGAAGTATTATTAGTAAATTAGATAAATTTTATATATTTTTTTTATTTTAAAAATAGAACAGGCCCTGGCCGGTTGGCTCAGCGGTAGAGCGTCGGCCTAGCATGCGGAGGACCCGGGTTCGATTCCCGGCCAGGGCACACAGGAGAAGCGTCCATTTGCTTCTCCACCCCTCCGCCGCGCTTTCCTCTCTGTCTCTCTCTTCCCCTCCCGCAGCCAAGGCTCCATTGGAGCAAGGATGCCCCGGGCGCTGGGGATGGCTCTGTGGCCTCTGCCTCAGGCGCTAGAGTGGCTCTGGTCGCAACATGGCGACGCCCAGGATGGGCAGAGCATCGCCCCCTGGTGGGCAGAGCGTCGCCCCTGGTGGGCATGCCGGGTGGATCCCGGTCGGGCGCATGCGGGAGTCTGTCTGACTGTCTCTCCCCGTTTCCAGCTTCAGAAAAATGAAAAGAAAAAAAAAAAAATAGAACAGGCTTAGAATTAAACATTAAGTCATATGTAGGGCTTATGTCTCAGTAACATTAAACAAATGTATGAAGGGAATAAAACCCATGTGAAATTTAATTTTGTGAATTTATGAACTGCATTCTTTTATTTAATAATAAAGACTTTATTGTCATCAGAAAGATTTGCTTATATAATGCCAATGTTTTAGCTATTTTAAAGTTATGAATAACTATGATAAAAGTTATTAAAATTTTTTCACACATAATATTCTCAATATTATATTTTTGTGTTATATATGTAATATATTTAATATATAAGTTAAACAATGAAGCACTTATATTTAATACTTATAGTAGACAAATATATGTAGTTTAATAGTTTTATATAATTCCAAGAAATAATATTTTAAATAGTTGACTGGCACACTTTATTAAGAGAATTTTAAAAGCTAAGAGATTAAATTAAGAGTTATTCACATAACTCATTTTAATAAAAATATTCATTTAATAATATGCTTACAAAAATTAAATCATAAAAAAATGAGTTGGCAGAAAAACAATTTTGGTAGAAATTTCACTCTATGGAAAACATCCTTATATGTTTCATTAAAGCTATACTCATTAACATATTTCTGTAGCCATAATTTAACTGTAAAATGTATGTATGCATTTGTATCTACACTGTGGTGAAGCACGTTATTTCTTACAAACTGTGTGAATCTTTATTGTTTTAAGCATGTGGATGCATACAGTGTAATTTATAATTCTTTTTAAAACAATATAATAGAATAATACAAATTATGAGAAAATAGGCATTTTGAACTGTAGCTGTTAACATTAAAGCTTTAATGTGACAATTATATTTCAATAAAGTTAATAACTGTTATTATTTATAATTATTATTATTTATTTGGATAATAGGATTACCAGGTAAGAGACTGTTTTTGTCACTTAATCCTTACAATAACAGTGGGCATGGTTACTTTAATAGATAACTGATTCAAAGTAGTAAAAAATAGTCCTCTGATTCACAGAAATGTATGGTGTTTGGTTAATTGATCACAGTATCTGAAGAACTGAAGTAGAATGCTAGTCTACAGAAGCCTTATTTAATCTTTATACACAGAAAATCCCTAAGTCAAAAGAAAAAGTCTCACTTGATCAATCAAAACAGAAAGTCATAGCCCCCGGTTCCCAGACAAATCAATTCACAGACCCAAAGCCTCTTGATTGAGGGGAAAGCTGTGTCTCCTTGAGGAAAAAAACAAACAAACAAAAAAACATTTACACTAACAATTTATACTCTCTCCTTTTTTTTAGTAAGAGGAGGGGAGACAGAGGGACAGACTCCCCCTATGTGCCCTGACAGGGATCCACTTGGTAACCCCTGGAACTTTTGCTCTGCCCATCTGGGGCTTCTTGCAACCAAGCTATTTGTAGCACCTGAGGTGGAGGCTCAATGGAGCCATCCTCAGAGCCTGGGACCAATGTGCTCAAACCAATAGAGCCATGGCTGCAGGATGGGAAGAGAGAGAGAAAGAGAGAAAGAAGGGGGAACAAGAGGGGAAAGAAAGAAATGATCACTTCTCCTGTGTGTCCTGATAGAGAATCAAACCTGAGACTTCCACATGCCAGATTGACCCTTTACCGCTGAGCTAACTAGCCAGAGCCAATTTATACTATCTTCCTTCTAGGATTTCAAAAGTGTACTTGCAGCCATTTTCCAAGATGACACCTTTTCTGGCACGTAAGGAAGGGGAAAAAATCAGCTTATTGAGGATTTCTGGACATGGACTCTGAGCTAACACTAATTATGGAGATCCATATGGTTAATAGTCCACACATCAGAAGAGGTCTTTATAGTAATCAGGTGATCAATATAGTTTTAATTCAGGTCTCCCATATACCATAATACTTGGGATTGGTCCTCAGGACCCACCTATGATATTTCTACAGTTACAATTTGTCTACTTGAAATACACATCTTTTACAACTGGTCAAAACCATACATTGGTTATTGAAGGAAGACTTTATACAGGCCTAGGACTAAAATAAGGTAAGGTAAGAACGAGGGCACAGCATTTAAGGAGAAATATGCATCACTTTGAGAGTGAATGTCTTTTTAACATTTGTCTCTAGGTGGCTTGCTTGCCTTATTCTAGTCCCAACAGGAAAGGCTAAATAAAAACTGTTAAAAACTACTTCTGCTTAGGAAACGGGAAAACAAAATGTAGTATAACTTTATTAGAAAGATTGTGAAGATTAATATTATCATCAAGAATTTGTTAGAAGCGGTCCTGGCCGGTTGGCTCAGTGGTAGAGCATCGGCCTGGCATGCAGAAGTCCCGGGTTCGATTCCCGGCCAGGGCACACAGGAGAGGCGCCCATCTGCTTCTCCACCCCTCCCCTTCTCCTTCCTCTCTGTCTCTCTCTTCCCCTCCCGCAGCCAAGGCTCCATTGGAGCAAAGATGGCCCAGGCGCTGGGGATGGCTCCTTGGCCTCTGCCCCAGGCGCTAGAGTGGCTCTGGTCGCAACAGAGCGATGCCCCGAAGGGGCAGAGCATCACCCCCTGGTGGGCAGAGCGTTGCCCCTGGTGGGCGTGCCGGGTGGATCCCGGTCGGGCGCATGTGGGCGTCTGTCTGACTGTCTCTCCCGGTTTCCAGCTTCAGAAAAATACAAAAAAAAAAAGAATTTGTTAGAAGCAAATGTGATGATTCCCATCACATTCTGATTCAACTCACCTATGTTGGCCTTTGCAGAAGACCACTGGATCTTACAAAATTACAGTGGCTTATTGTAAACTTTATCAGGTGGTGGCTCTAATATAAGTTGATTTTCTGGTATGGTTTCATTATCAGAACAAATCAATATATCTCATGACACTTGCTTATTGATCTGAGAAAACATTTTATCTGTACCTCTTTAAAATGAGCACTATAAGCAGTCCACTTTCAGCTGGCAAGGCAGGCAGTATACTTCCACTGTCCAGCCTTAGTGGTATATCAGTTCTCCAGCTCTTTGTTATAACCTAACCCACAGATATCTTAAACACATTTCCTTTTGCAGAATTGCACTAGACCATTACTTTTGTGTTATAAACTAGATTTGACCTGGTAAGCAGGAAGCAGATTGTATTCTACATACATTATTTAAAAAAATTGTATGACATAGGGTGGAAAATAAATTCCAAAAAAAATTATTACACATTTAATTTCTATGTCTAATCAAATTTCCATTTCTGTATGTGGCATTTTTGTTAAATTATGTTTTAATAGTATTTTTCTCATTTATTTTAAATTTTAAAAATTACTGATCAATGTAGTTCATAATATAATCTTTGATCTTTTTAATATCTATAGAATTATTATTTTTGTTGCTATTAAATTTTTCATCATTTAGTTAATTTTCAATGTTAAGTAATATATTCAATGTGTGTAGAATTCTAGGTGGAGGTGGATGTTACATGTTTTAATCACATTGATAATGCCATTTACTATATTTTCATTTCAGGATTGCTACTGAAAAGTTAAATGTCAGTCTTATTGATCCTTTGTAAGTAATTAATCTTTTTCTCTGGCACCTTTCAGCATTTTATCTTGGCTTTGGTTTTCAGTAGTTATATTACAAGATCCAAATGATATTTTCTTTGTACCATCCTACTTGTAGTGGGGTGATAGCACTTTTTTGCATCTCCGATTTAAGATACCTCATCGTTTTGAAAACTCTTCAGTTATTTCTTCAAATACTCTTTCAGCCTTTATTTTCTTTGTCTCTTCTTCTGGGGTTTCAATTGACATGTAATAGAGCATTACTTTATCTTTTCTATATCTTTTTTAAAACTTTCTTTTTTTTTTTCCTCCTTGCTTTAGTCTACCGACCTATTTTCTAATCATTATGAAACTAAATGAAAATATTTGGATTTTTGACAAGTCTATGTTGAATTATGTGTGCTTTTTGCAACAGCATATGGAAACATCTCAGTTATGTAAAGTACTTGACTAGTCATTTAAAATTAAAACTGAGCAAGGCTAAATTTTTCTTGTTATTGATGGTATCTTTGCAATGAGGTTTATCATTCATTGAAGTATTCTTTTCAGCTTTCAGCACACAGATCTAGTTAAAATTATTTTACTGACATTGTAAAAACAAAAAGTGATCACCAACACCATATTAGTGATTGGCAGTGCAATTTACCTTTCAAGTTGGAAATTTAATTGAAATGACAAAACATAGAAAACATTTTTATTATATAGGTATTAGTGAGTCTTACATGTATTAATTCAATTAAGTCACCTAAAGTTTATTTCAGGTTACCCTTAAGTGTTTTGTTGTCTTGACATATTTTTATCTTACTTTTGAAACCCAGAAATCAGCTTTAAAAATGTACAGGAAAAAGTAGACAAAAATGCTGAACTTTGTACTGAAGATATTTTGATATCCAAGTCATTTTCTAGATCCAGAAAATAGTGTTATCTGTAATTAAAAGAATAATGTCCATCACTATCTCTGACCTAAAAAGATTTCAGTATTAAATTTAGAAAGATACATTTTTTAAAATGATCTGTAGTGTTCTGTGATATAGTTAAGAATATTACATTCTTTCATTAATAGGTCCATTGCATCAAAAGCATCTACCTTGATGACCTACCCTTAAAAACTAATAAAAAACAAAACAAAAAAACTGTACCCACTGGCCCAACTTGTAGAGGTGACAGTTTATTATTTAGAATACATGTCTAGATATCCTTCAAGTGTACTACAAGAGAAATTATAGTTAAAAAAAAAGGAAATAATACTGGTGAAAGAAAGAGCTAAAATACTCCAAAAATTCTCTATTAGGTCTTTGTTTTTCTCTTTCTGCTTCATAAGTTATCTTTAGAAAAGGAAACAGACAGAAAATATATTTTGTATATGAAAGCTATTATTCATACTTATTTTTCACTAGTATTTATTTCACTGTTGCTGACATAAGCATATTGTTATCCAACTTACTTATTCAGTGCCTATTTTATATAATTCCACAGCAGTATTGATTTTTCATACATCATAAGAGGTACTAAACATTTTTGTTACTATAGTATTATTATTGCATTATTATTATTATGGTATAACTACCATGTTGGAAGAAAACAATATGCTTTGTGAAAGTGAAGGATTTATTTCATCTTATTTTTATCACTGTATGGCATAATTCTTGTTGCATTGTGAAAATTCAATACCTTTTCTTGAATTAAATAGCAAATAACCAAGTTTACTTAAAACTTAGTTAAGCAATTTGCCTGACCAGGTGGTGGCACAGTTGATGGGGCATTGAACTGGGATGCAGAGGACCCAGGTTCGAAACCCCGAGGTCGCCAGCTTGAGCACAGTCTCATCTAGTTTGAACAAGGCTCACCAGCTTGAGCCCAAGGTCACTGGCTCAAGCAAGGGGTCACTCAGTCTGCTATAATCCCCTGGTCAAGACACAAATGAGAAAGCAATCAATGAACAACTAAGGTGCCAAAACAAAAAATTGATGCTTCTCATCTCTCTCCCTTTGTGTCTGTCTGTCCCTATCTGTTCCTCTCTGTCTCTCTCTGTCCCTGCTACAAAATAAAACAAAGCAAAACAAAACAAAAAACCTAGTTAAGCAATTAATATCCAGTGTGATGCATTGTGATGATTGCGGGGGGGGGGGGGTTGAGGGGTGGTGAGGTGAAGGAGGATATGGGGGAAATAAATGGTGATGGATGGAGATGAGTTGTAAAATTGTCCGCCTGAAACCTGTATAATTTTGATAACTAGTGTCACCACAATAAATTCAATAAAAAAATAAAAGTAAAGAAAAAATACACAAGAGATGGTGAAGTAGTACATATCTGTTTTGCTCTGATACTAGAATTCATCATCATATTTAAGATTATGTAAATAAAAACAATGAGAAAAATAAGATTTTTACTTTAAAATATTTTGTAATATTTGCATTTAAATATAGAAAAGTTTCTTTTTTACTTAAAATTATAACCTTTTTTATTTACATAATATTTTTGTAATAGTTTAGTTTCTAGAATAGTACCAAAAAGCCTTTTAAAGGAAGATAAAATGTTATCATTTTATATATTTTTTATTTTTGACTTTGAATATAATTAAATTATGGTTAGAGAATGTTTGTCTAATACATTTTGGTTAATAATTTGAAGCATGGATTATGGTTCACTATAAGATAAATATTGTACATGCTCTATGTGTATTTTAAAAATTGTTTATTTTCTAATTGATAGGTATAAGGTTGATATTTGTACTTTATACCATACGTGTGCAAATTTCTCATCAAATTTTAATACAGGCCCTGGCCGGTTGGCTCAGTGGTAGAGCATCGGCCTGGCGTGCATGAGTCCTGGGTTCGATTCCTGACCAGGGCACACAGGAGAAGCGCCCATCTGCTTCTCCACCCCTCCCCCTCTCTTTCCTCTCTGTCTCTCTCTTCCCCTCCCACAGCGAGGCTCCATTGGAGCAAAGTTGGCCCGAGCACTGAGGATGGCTCTGTGGCCTCTGCCTCAGGTACTAGAATGGCTCTGGACGCAAGAGAGCGAAGCCCCAGAGGGGCAAAGCATCGCCCCCTGGTGGGCATGCTGGGTGGATCCCGGTTGGGCGCATGCGGGAGTCTGTCTGACTACCTCCCAGTTTCCAGCTTCAGAAAAATGAAAACAAACAAACAAAAAAAAAAAACAAAAAAATTTAATACAAAATTATTATTATTTTCTTTAATAACCTGTTTATCAAAAATATTATTAACAAAAAGATACAACTCTAGAGTCTGGACACTATATTAATGCATGATTTTTTTTTAAAACCTTGCTATTTACAAGTAACAAGCAAATATTTTATTTTAATGAAAAGGAAGTACTTTTTTATTTGCTATTTTTATTAAATTTATTATGCTGTAATTTCTATACCATAAAATATGTGAGATTTACCACTGGTCAATTTTTCCTCAGTAAAGATATTTAAAAGAATAAAACAAAACAAACTTTTCTTCAGTCAGAAGATTTTTACCTTTCATTCTTTCACTTAATGCATGGTACTTCACACATCTCATTTTATCTGGCTTTCTAAGATTCACCTCCCAAACTTACATAAAACAAAAGGCGTTTCCCTATTCCTAAAATGGTAAGGCGAATGAATTATCTTGATTTCTTCATTTTATAAATTAATTTTCAGACAAGTCTCATACTTTGGTTTTCAGCTGACTCTTCATTTTTGGAATATAAGTTTTCCCTTAAGTTCCTGTGATCTGTCATGCAAATGTATAATGTTTTATAGATATGCTATTAAATTTCAATAATTTTGTTCTAATAGTTACAGGTACAGTTCTAGGCACAAGATATACAGCAAAGAAATAAATGTAAAGAGTCCTGTTTTATAAAGAGCTTAATTACTGTGTGGTTGTTAAAAGTAAGAATATAAATGTAATATAATTTTAGATGAATATAGTTCTTTACATTTAAAATTAGGCTGAATATGATAAAAGATAATGGTCCTGAGGGATCAATGTTAGATAGTATTATCAAGAAACATTTGCCTGAGGAGGTAATATCAGAAAACAATATAAACAAAAGGAAAGAGCCAGGTAAAATTTTAACATTTGATGCAATTATTCTCAGATTCTCCAGTAACAATGGAGTAACAACCACTCCTATATTCCAATGCTTCAGGAAAACTTCAGATCTAAGTTCTCTGTGGCTCTTCATTCCCACATTTTCTCCCATTGTTTTGCAGGGTTTCATTTTTATAATTCTTTCATTACATATATTATTTCTGCTTCCCTATCTGATCTCTAACTGATACATTGATGATGGCTTAGAAAAAAGGGAAACTTTTGTGGAGGTATGAATATTGTAGTAGAGTAGTTCTTGCAATCTTAACTGAAAACCTATTGTAACTCTAGTGACGAGTGTCTTCATTTCTTTCCACCCTCTTCTTTTTACTTATAGTGTTTCTAATCAAAGTTAAATACCATGGCAGTTATCAGAAGGAAATCTCTAGATCCATTTGTAAAATAAAAAAATTAAGGTAGCTCTGGCCAGTTTGCTCAGTGGTAGAGCATCAGCCTAGCATGTGGATGTCTCAGATTTGATTCCAGTCCGGGCACAGAGGAGAATTGCCCATCTGCTTCTCCACCCTTACTCCTCTTCCTTCTCTCTATCTCTCACTTCTCCTCCAACAGCCAAGGTTTCATTGGAGCAAGTTGGCCAGGCATTGAGGATGGCTCCATGGCCTCTGCCTCAGGTGCTAAAATGGCTCAGGTTGCAATGGAGCAATGCCCCCAGATGAGCAGAGCATCATCCCCTGGTGGGCTTGCCAAGTAAATCTCAGTCAGTTGCATGTGGGGGTCTGTTTCTCTGTCTCCCGCTTCTCACTTAAGAAAAAACAAAACAAAAAACAGAAAACAAAACACAAACTTAAGGTAAGTACTTATGATTTGAGTGAAGCATGCATATAAATTGAATATAATGAAAAAATATTTTTCTCTTTATTACAATAAAGTGAGAGTAAGCTTTTTAGAAATAAAGACTATGCAGATTTAAGAAACAAAAAATATATTACTTAGGCAACATCATTGGACAAACATAAAATAAAGATAAAATGAGTACTAGGTGAATTTATTGAAAATCATAACTGTTAGAGAGAGGACTGGAGAGAAAGAAACTTTGAACGATATTTGAGTAACTTTTTTTTGTCTGTGCTTCTTTCAAACTTTCAAACAAGCATGAGGATGGAAATGACACAACTAAATTACCTAATGTACCTAATGTGCTTTTGGGGCAATTTAGTTTATTATATAATATTTTATTTAATCCATAGCCTCCATACAAAAAAAGCGGTATGATTATCCTTATATAGAGATTAAAAAATCACATATAAAAGTAATATTAAAACAAAAATATAAAGGGTCTAATGTTAAGAAAGGAACTTATCAAGACAAACACAGCAGTGAGGTCATATAAACTAGTCTCCACATTAAATAATCATCCCAAACAAGATAAAGAGAGGACTCACTTATTAGTATATTTTCTCAAATTTCTATCTAACAATATTTTTAGACTTATATTTAGTAATTAATTTTTAATATCAAGGGTGGATTAATTTTTGCTGTGTTTAAGAGAGTTTTACTCAAGCGTCAACTTTTTCAGAGTATATTTTGATAAAATGCATTAATGGAAAATAGCTTTGAAAACTTGAAAGGGAGATGAACAAGAAATATATTTTGGGTCACATTTAAGACCCAGATAGCCTAAAGATAAATTGTCCTCCTGTGCATTTATTAAATATTTACATGCTACATTACACAAAAACAAAATTACTATTTTGTGTGTTTGTGTGTCAACAAGAATAATCATGGTTCCATAACAGCTTTGGTTACACAATAGTATCTTTGTGATAATAAATTCAGAACTTCATGATTCACTGATTTCATTAAAGGTTAATAGAATAAAGCTTAGGACTCACAGGGAAATAGATAACATTTTGAGGTTTTCAAAGAGCACTGTCACTAGTTAAGACAAAGGCACAGAGCATGCTGAGATCAATCTCAACTCCTCTGGCACAAAATCAACAACATGCCACAAGTTCTTTCAGTACAAGTGTCCTCTCATGCCAAAAAAGGGAATGCTGAAGGTTAATGGACCCCTCGTGTAGCACCTGTGTATGGAAACACAAACCAAATCGAATATATCTGCTTTAATATTGTAATGATCTTTAATCTTTCAACCAAATCAAATATAAAGTATATATTAATCTATTGTATTTTCTTTCCCGAGGTAAGATCTCTGCCAGCCAAGGGCCCAATTGGGACTTAAGAAGTTGATATGATACCCACAGTTGGGATAATAGACAGTGTTGGGTTCTTCATTGGTTGTTCCACTCAACTTCTCTCTCATCCCATTCTGGTCCCCACCCTGTTCAGGTAGTCATTTTCAAAGGTGCTTGTCAGTGGGCAGAATATTGGGTAGAGGGAAGTAATTAGGTTCTTTCGTAAATCTCAACCTAATATAAGGAAATACTCATGCATCGGATCATAGGATCATTATTAGCAAAAGATTGTAGTTTCTCATATGTAGTCACTGCTGCCATTCTTAAGCAGATACCTTCCCCTGTAGGTTAATAAAAAGAAGGCATGCTACAGAGTTGCTAAATAGTATCGATCATGACATATCAATACTTTCTAACACTTAAAACCTAAGAAAGCTCTGTAAAGCTCTAAGCCTCTCTTCACTACATGTCATCACAAAATCAATTTTATTAAAAGCTAGAGGTGCAGTGTTAAATTCACTAAGGAACATGGATAAATTGTCTCACCACTAGCTGTGTCAGTTGTTTGATGTGGGACCACAGTCGGTTTGCATAACTAATTTGAAATTTAATTTCCTCAAAGATAAAAGAGAGACAGGTAATACTAAACCTGCAATTCTTTAATGATTCAATGAATATAACGCTATTGGGAGAGTATTCAAAGTGTATTAACAAGTTTAAATAATTCCTTTATGATCACACAGCAAATGGTCTGGCCAGGATCTGAAACCAATGACTTCAGAACCAGGCTTCTTCCACCAGGTCATACTTGCTTCTAGGAAGTCACAGAGAAAACTGGTTATGGCATGAAAGAGTGGTGTGTGTGTGTGTGTGTGTGTGTGTATTCTTTAGAATTAGTGTTAATGGCAGAGTTTAGGAGAATTTTGACTTGTTTTTCTCTGTTATTTGCTTCTCTGTTCATATGTTCTGCACTTGCAGTGCATCCCCACAGAGCTGTTCTGAGTGTAGAACTGAACCACAGGAATCTGATTATGTAAATGAAACACCCTATCTAAGCAGCTACTTGTAAAGAAAAAATAGCAAAGGAGTAAATCCAGACATGAATTCAGCTAATAAAGCCTATAGAGAGTTCCACTTGTAGTTTGCTCTCAGAGGGACCTAAGAAATCTTTCATCTGATGTGGAATATCATGGTTTTACTATAAATGAGTTTTGCTATAAATTTCATACTTACTGTTGTGTCTGTGAGCATGTATATATGTATGTACTTTGCACGTGGCACATGGCTACTAGAACTTAAATAGCTATTTATTTTTTCTTTATAATCATATAAAAAAGGAAAGGAGAGAATTTAGAGAGGGAGTCTCATTAACACTTTAATGTAGATAGGTTTTTGTTATAGTCTGAAAATCTTTATCAATTATTGCACATTTTATAATACAGAAACTATAACAGTATATATTTCTACTCTTTAACAGTTCTTACTGATGTGATACTATATGTAAAGTAGTGATATATTTTTCTCTAGGATAAATATATGAAAAATGTCTTAAATTATGTGTGGTGATACTACACACATAGGACTCGTTACATGCATTGATTTTTCACATTGATTATCTAATCATTAGGTTATTATAAAAGCAAACTTAATGCAGTATATGACTACTATAGCTTAAATATTTTAGATGCATTTTCATTTATAATAATTATTCAAAAACAGTAGCAAAAAAGATATAACAAATGTGTAATAATTACCCGTTTGCCAGGTAAACCATAATAATGAATCAAAGTACCCAAAAAGTTAGTTAATCGTACTTAAGTTTTAATAATTTAATATGTAAAAATGCTGGCTAGTGGTGCATTAAAAATACAATCACAAAATGGACCTGATTTGTATTATCTTTTCATTTCACTTTGTTGATACCTGCCATTTTATGCAACCCTGGTGTTTTCAATCTTATTCTCTCTCCTATTTTCTTTAAAATTAAAAGTAAAATTTTAATTTGTTAGGTTTCAGACTTGTTGATGTCTGTTCGATCTTTATTTATTCCTCCAGGCAGTTATCTTACAAAATATTTTAAGACATAATGCATCTTGTAGAGAAAAAAAAAACCTCACATCTGGGTACATATTCTATTACATTGACCCTCTATTAATCTACCATAAACATAAACATAAACATTTCTCTAGAATTCTGGGGCCAAAAGCTGTTCTTTTCATTTCTCTTTACCACAGAAGTTGATGTGAAATATTATATACAAAACCAATTAGTTTCCTGGATATTGCTTTTCATAATGCTTTAATTACAGGGCCTATATAATATTTTAATTGCCAGTAATGTCCTTTTACTTTAAAAAGTAAACAAAAGAATAAGACAAGTAAAATTAAAACAAATAAATTGTTTTCATGAAGGTGAACAAACATATCTTGATTCTCTCTCCCCAAACCCCATAAAGGGCTTTATTCACAGAAGAGTAAAGTCAGTGAGATTATTTTTCTTTTTCTTAATACTCTGCTCTATATGGGACTAAGAATGTGTCCTTTAAATGCAAAGAAGATCTAACATACACTTCCTTAAAGAAAATGAACATGTATACAGTACTGCATTTTTTGAAGTGAGAGATCTATATATAACCATTTCTTTGAGAGATTAGAAGAAACAAGGAATAAACACATATTACTACTGATAAAAATTCCTGAATAATTATATATGATTAAATTTTAAATCAGTATGAAGACAGGTGCTAGACTTCTAGACAAAACAAAAACAAAAACAAAGAAAAATGTGAGATGAAGTGTGTAGAAAGGAAATGGCTCATGTTATTTTCTCAAAAAGGTGAAACAATGTTTTTTTTAAAGACAGTCTGATAACAATATTTAAAGTAAGCACGTGCAATTATATCTGTTTGGGAATCTGATATACTCATAATATTTCTAGAAACAGGCACATTGGTCTTTTACATCGTAATATAATAGTTTACACATTTTTTCCTTAAAAACAGAAATTCCTAAAATGTATTTACTTTGATAGTAGACTCACCAATACTTCTGCATGACAAAAATTGTGCCAATATCTAGTTCTTTCCTTGTCTTTCTCTGGTATTGTACTTACTAGACACCTTCTATCATTGAATTGCTTCAGAATTCATCACCATTAAAATAAGTTAATTTTACATATATTTCTAGTTTGGTTAAGTTGCTTTTGAAATATTAAATGTAACAAGTTTTTACCTTTCATGCAATATATTTTTATACAATATGGTACATTTAATTCTTTGTCTGTGATAGAATAAGATTAATCAGACACACACACACACACACACACACACACACACATATATATATGACATATCTTGTTATAGATTTTAAATAGAGTATCTCATATTTCTCTTATTCCCCTGAATTTACTGACTAAATTATTGACTCTTATACCCAATGTATTTTTAAGTTATGGTATTTATATAACAAGGTAATGTTAAAGTCATAATGCTATATAAACAGGTTCATGAATAAAATTAGTGAGTTATCTAATATTAACAGAATGTATTATACAGCAATAAAAATCTACCTCATTTTAACATTACATTACTTTTTCATAAAATTGAAATAAAAAGAGAAATCTTAGTTATAGGTCTTCAGAATGAAATGCTTTAAAATTTCATACTCAGAGAACGCACATAAAGCAACTATCATGCTACAATATTTTTATTTTGTTGTTTGTTGTTAGAATTATGAATTAAAGAGGCTATTTTCCTTTAAATTTAGCATTCTAAAAATGTAATCACTATAAAAAGCTAATCTATTGACTTAGATGTACAAGGATTAAAACTGTGAAGCAGTTGTTCTGGTGAACATAATGAAACCATACAGTATTTACGTGCTAAGGTAGTACACCTCACCAAAAGCTCAACAAAACAAAAATCAGCAGCACCTTGCATTCTAGAGAGACCCTTTGGTATGTGACAGAGGCAGTAGTATATTGCTTCCATTCACTGTCTCAGTATACCAAGAAATATGTCCCTTATAGAATTAATTCATTAACAGAATTTGATCAGCATCATCTTGTGCACTTAAGAGCTGGAGACAACTCTGGCTGGGTACCTGTCTAAAACATCCTCCTGTTTTACCAAGATTGTGGGTTCGAATCCTGGTCAGGTCACATAAAAATAACAACCAATTAGTGCATAAATAAATAGAACAACAAATCAATGTTTCTTCCTCATTCTCTTTCTCTAAAAATCAATCAGTAATTTTTTTTAAAAAGCTTAAGATGTATTATGGGGCATAATTATTTTTTTATTTTTCCTAAATAATAAAATAAATAAAGTAGCCATTTTTTTCAAGTTTCATATAAATCAGATTTTGGGAAGTAATATTAGCATGATTATAAGATACTTTCCCTCCCTCTGCCTAAAAAGTTTAAGCTTTACCCATTTTTAAACAAGTAAAAAATTCCATTTCCTTTACATACAGATGCACACAGTATCATTTACAAATTTTTTTAAAAAAAATTTTCTTTGGCCATTTTCCTAAATAGTCTATACTTACTGTGTCTCTTCTTCAATGCAACATTCACTCTTCAAATTATACAAATATTCTATCAGTCAATTTCTCTGCTAAAGATCAATAATAAACTTTTTGATGGAATAAAGATTATATTACTATTTTTTTACCTGAATTTGCTATAATATTTTAAATGATTAACTTTTACTTTTTCAAAACTGTTTCCACTCCTTACTTGAAAAAAAACATCTTTGGTTATTTCTCCTGTATTAATGACAAATCCCACACAAAGTTTGCAAAGGGCTATGTTTTAGTTTTATTGTCCCATAAATTTTATGGTATAAATTATTAATTCTTGGTTACCTCTTTTTCTTTACAATTCTTTATGTTAATTATGTGGCTTTACATTCTTTAATTTGAATGTAAGAGTTCAAATTCTGTAAGTGTATAAAGTGTTCTTAATTCAACTACTTATTTGTTACTTATTTAATCTAATTGGTTGTCAAACTGTTAGTTCCAATTTAATAGTACTCCTACCATAATCCCTGCTTTTACCCACCTGCACCAACTAGAAACCAATTTATCATACTTGAATTCTTCATTCCTTATTTTCTATAGAATAAGTTATTTCCTCCTGCATAACATCATTAATTTAGATCCTTATTGGAACTTCCTTAGATTATTAGAGTAGCCTCTCTCATTTCTCTCCATTCCTTTCATCTCAAAGGCATCCTCCACAAAGCTTTCTAAATTTCACTCTGCCCATGCCATTACCTTGGTTAAATGCAAGTTTTACTCAACACAGCCTATCCAATAAACACTGAAATCTTTGTCATACTATACCAGAAGTTTTATTATTTGGCATTGCATAACTGTCACATTCTATCACTCACCTGTAGTATTTCTAAACTAGATATATTTGTATGATATAGCTATGCTGAGTCATGCTTTCTTTTTTTTATTTTTATCAAGTGGAAGAAGAGAGGCAAAGAAACAGATTCCCTCATGCATCCCGATAGGGATCCACCCTGCAACTCCTGTTCGGGGCTGATGTTCTGCCCATCTGGGGCCAGTGCTCTGTTGCTTGGCAACCTAGCCATTCCAGTGCCTGAGGTGAGGCTGTGGAGCCATCCTTAGAGCCTGGGGCCAACTTGCTTACTTGGCTGTAGAAGTGCAAGAGAGAGAAAGCAAGAGAGAGAGAGAGAACGAGGTAGAGAAGGGGGGAGAAGCAGATGGTTGTTTCTTTAGTGTGCCCTGACCAGGAATCAAACCTAGGACTTCCACGTATCAGGCCAATGCTCTACTGCGGAGCCAACTGGCCAGGGCAGAGTCATACTTTCCATATTTGTCCCTTACATGATATTTCTTTCTTTCTTTTCTTCATAAGGCAGATCAAGGGTAACCTATTCAGGGATGAGTTCTTTAGGCTTCCTCATCAGATAAAACACTATATCTGTTATCTGCACACCATATCATGTCTATTCTTAGTCTTGGAACTTAAGGACAATCTTTTTTTCATATTTCATATTTGTAAGTACTTAGTCTATAATAACTTTCAAATATTTATTAATAAAATGAGAGAATAAGTGTCCTAAAATGTTTACTTACTAGTTTTACAAAGTAGAGGGTAGATTTAATAGCACATTATAGGAAGTAAACTAAAAAGTACAATAAAATAATAATTGTGCTTTCTTAAGAAATAAATATTTAGACTTGTAATAATACAAGTTATACTTCACATCAAATAGGAGTTACATGATATATATTGTTATATTTTATATTCTAAATTATTTATGTATATTATATGTATATAGTGAATTATTCAGTTAATAGCAGAATAAAGCAGTGAAAGGATTATTATGTTTTCATATGTTCTTTGAATCCAAAATTACATAATTTTCTCCCTCATCCACTTCCCTTTCCCCTGACCATCACTTTTCTCATTCAATATATTTTCATTTAGTTTATTTTCATCTCACTGATATTTGTACATCTTTTTCAGACCTCTAATTTGCCTATACAGTAAGAACATTTCAAAATCCCCAACTATTTTAATCACTTAGCTTTTATTAAGAGCTAGTCCTTGCTGTGTTTTATATTTCAGATATTTTTCTTTATATTCTGCATGGAGCATTGAAAACACAACTTTATTGATAGAGTATCCTTCCTTAGTATATCTGGCTTTGCACTTTTTTCCTTCGTGATAATGCAGTACATTGAATGACATGATTATATTAAGAGATTAGGTGTTTGACCCTTTCTCAAGAGAAGAGGGGACAGTGTGTTAATAAGTTCTTTTTTTTTTTTGTATTATTCTGAAGTTGGAAACGGGGAGGCAGTCAGACAGACTTCCACATGTGCCCGACCAGGATCCACCTGGCATGCCCACCAGGGGGCAATGCTCTGCCCATCTGGGGCGTTGTTCTGTTGCAACCAGAGCCATTCTAGCGCCTGAGGCAGAGGCCACAGAACCATCCTCAGCGCCTGGACTAACTTTGCTCCAATGGAGCCCTGGCTGCAGGAGGGGAAGAGAGAGACAGAGAAGAAGGAGAGGGGGAGGGGTGGAGAAGCAGATAGGCACTTCTTCTGTGTGCTCTGGCCGGAAATCGAACCTAGGACTCCTGCACTCCAGGCTGACGTTCTACCACTGAGCCATCCAGCCAGGGCCAAGTTATTTTTCTCTTTTTTAGACTTTGTTCATTTTTATAGAGAGAGGAGAGAAAAGAGGAAAAGAGAGAGAGAGAGAGAGAGAGAGAGAGAAGGAGGAAGGAGGAGAAAGCATCTATTCCCATATGTGCCTTGACCAGGCAAGCCCAGTGTTTCCTCAGTGCTTCAGGTCAATGATGCTTTATCTACTGTGCCACCACAAGTCAGGCCATAAGTTCTTGTCAACATATTACAGAGATGCTTTTTATATATTACAAAAATCAGCACCTAAACAGTGACATCTGGTGTTACTGAATTAGCCCAGTTGGGGGAATAATCAAGGCAAAGGTAAATCAATGTATTATTTTTTTAAGTAACAAAAACTCTAATATTTGCTCCAAAAATACATTTGAATTCAATATAGTAAGAATAAATATAGATACTAAAAATGATCTCTAAGAAAGAGAAGGTTAGAATCTTTTCAACCCTCTATTGTTCAAATACAATGTTCAAATTTATGCAGCTTTCAAAATCTTTTACCCTAATCCACTTGTGTAGAAGTGAATACCATATATAGATTCAGAAAGAGATTTCACTTAATAATAGACACAACACTGAAAAAGCTGAATGTCAAGAAGGAAACTCTAAAAAAAGAAAATTTCCAAAATATTTGATAAAAGAGTGTATACACACACAAATCACATCACAACAATTTGCATAGCAGGTCATTCTCTGTTTATATATATCCCAGAATAGTTTTCTCTCTTTTCTTTTTTAAGCTACTAAGGCTGAATTATTACTGACGCATTGTGAAGAGTTTCTTTGGCTTCAGAAAGTCCAGATCATACAATAAAAGTATGATTAAAATGCAGATTGCCAACAAAATATAAGCCAATATCTATAAGGAACTCTTTACTTTCTGAAAAGAGCACAGAATGTCAGAGCAGTTCTGCTTTTACTTGGATCCCTCTCTCTTTGTCAAAGTTGGAGTAAAGAAGTAATGTTTAAACTTGCTATAGCTCTACAGTCCTTTTGTAATCATAAGGGAGACACCAAGAGACCCACAGAGTAACAAACTTTGGAGTTTTCACTTTCTTGACTGTAATGCCAGTGGCCAAGGCCAGACGTGTTCACCATGGATTTGAACAGGCAGTAGAGGAACTGTGGAGCTGAAAAGCTTTAGGCCATTCCTGTTTATTAGATTCTCGCAACTGTGGATGAGCAAACAGGCAACAGGCAGGGCAAGCAAAACTGCTTCTCATGGCAGCTGGCGACTGACAGCAAATCAGCCCCTGCGTGGTGGGTAAGCAGTCTGTGCACAACCATGCTGAGTTAAGGTCTCCATAGCCTTACGTAGGCTATACACATGTGGCTTGACCATGTGCTCATGCACTAATTATGCAGAGTGCAAGCAAACAAGCCTAACAGAACTGTTTGTTTTTTTGGTTTTTTACATTCTACTCCTTTAGGGTTGCTCGCCTCACAATCTATGCAACAGGTGTCTTCCACAATCGTCCCTGTGCCAGGAGTGAGGGACGCTACATAAACAGAAGCAGTACAGACTACAGTAACTGAATATTAAAGGCACAAGCTAAACCAAAAATGATGATTATTACAAAAGTGCCCTTCACAATGTCTCCCTGACGTTTATTAACTGGAGGCCTGTGGACTAGGCCCACCGGAGATGAGTATGACAGAGACATAAAGACCTGACTCCAGGGACCAGGTTCAGTGACACAGACCTGCTTTATTCAGTAAGTAAGCAAGTTTATATAAATGGATTCAGCAAATAGGATGTTATACTAGAAAAAATGGCCAAAAAAGGTCAGAAGGCTGCTTGGCTACCACTGAGTCATTTCTGTATAGCGGGCGAGCTCCTTCCAGGGTGTGCCAGGGAGGGTTTATCCTTGCTGGAGTGTTCTCACAGCATAGCATCAGCCACAGCTGCTAGGTAAATGCTCTGCACTCTACCTACAGAGGCCCACCTCTAGCCCCATGGTTCCAATATGGCCACCCATCATAGTGAGGAGGCTTATACAGTCCAGGGCCATGACCATTGAATAAAATGTGTTGGTGCATCTCTTTTACTGGGTGGAAGCAGATTTCTGGCACAGAAGGACCTTCACAGGTGTCACATCCCCCTACTTTTGGCCTGGGTCTCTCATACTTTCCACAAGTGACATGGCCATCTAGCAAAGGACCCAGTTCTCTCCTCTTGTCACAGTCTTTTGCTTCAAGAGTCCATTACACTGCTCAATGATCAGTACGTGGCAGACAGCACAACTGTGCAAATCACCCAAAGTAAAGGTCCATTACAAGCAACTAGCCATACAGCTCTTTGATAATGAATCTCAGCACCTTTTTATAAGCACTCTATTATTGCTATAAGCCCCATCCAAACCCTTCAGCTAGATCACAGAGCCTGGCAGAGTCAAACACATTCAAGGCCTGTGCTGCCCCGAAAGTTCTCCTAGCTGCTACTGCTGCAAAAAGAAACACCTATTACCTTTTTTTTATTATTATTGATTTAAATTTATTGTGTTTACATAGATTCAAGTGTCCCACCAAATAGATACCCCACCCCTGTGTTCCCTTCAACATGCCCCTTGCCCCCCTCCCCCCAACACCTTCCCCCCTTCCCTCCAGGATTTACTATTTTGTTCTCTATAATGCTATGCATCTATTATCTTTTAAGGGCAATACCTCCTACACATTAGAACGGGATTGGCACAGTAGATTGCCAATTCCACAGGGGGCCTCTGTCCCCTTTCATTCCCATTAAACAGGTATCTCAGCCTTACCCCTAGTCAAACTGAAACAACTGGTCTTGTGGATCCCTCTCCCTCAGCTGTCTCCCTCATAGAACCTTGTAGCTGTGCTATCTGAACACCAAATGTTTTATTGGTAGCTGCTGGGGTCATGAATTTTAGTGGCTGAAACCTCTGTTCTGGTTTTAAGTTGCCACCAAAGCTCAAGAAAAAAAAAACTTTATTAGATTTGCCATCTAATTTCTCCCTATCTGGCCTGGCTACAATCAAATCTACCCACATCTGTTTTGGGGTAAGCTTTAGAAGGCCATTTCTCTTGTTAGTCAGGGGTGCAGCATGGACACTGGCCCACATAGCCTTATGGTTCTATGCTGCCTCCACCTCTTCCAAATTTATCACCATCTCTGTAACTGTTGATGGACTGCCTCACATAAGGGCTCAAGATAGCTACTCGTGACCCAAAAATGACTGACAGTGCACTACAGAGAATAAGGTTTCTCATCTCTGCTATAGTACTTCCTCATCTGGCCCACAGGACCTGAGGTTCAAAGCATCATTCTTCATTCCTAGTTTCTGGAGAACTTGCTGCAGGTCAGTACGCAACTGCTACCAACTCACTGCCCCCAGCAAGTCTCCAGGATTCTGCCAGACTATGAATAGCAGTCATTACCTATTCTAATAGGATATGATTTCCTGGGTTGTCATGGCACTTCTGAAAACACTATCTCATGGAGGAGTGTGTGGTAGTGGTGGCTAATTTCTCCATCTCCATTTCAGAGAGCATGATGTCAGCTACTCCTATCTCACAACCACCACAGCAACCAAACTGCCAGGGACTCAGTGGGTTTCTGCCTGAATTTTGCCCCTAACTCCATCAGCTCTGGGTGCAAGGCTGGACCACACAGTGCTCCACTATTTGTGGAGGGGGTTGTGCCTGCCCGTGAGGTAACTTTCGCTGCTGAATTTTTACCTTCTGGTTTACCACCAGCTGGACTCTGAGCCAGCTGATTGCAATTTCTGCCCCAATCTCCTTTTCCTTTTTCACTGACCGCTTTGGCTCTAGTGGTAGCTGGCTCTCAACCTGAAAACTAAAATTGAAGGTCTTGAACACACAACTGTGACTATAGCATTTACCGGTGCCAGAGTTTGGCTTCTAGGGCAAACTGTAGTTCTCAAACCCACAATTCCTTCCCAAGTGATTGTTCCATTTCTAAGCACTGTTGGTGTTCAGCCTGAACTTCATACTGAAGCTCTTGAAAGTAGTCAGTCTCCTTATCCAGCAACTGTTGCAGTTCAAGCCACTGTCAGTCAGTCTGCAGCTCATCCTGGAGATTTTGACCTTGCACAGGCTGTTGCAGAAATCTTTCAAGTCCTTCTTGAAGAACTGTAAAAAAAACTCAGTCCACAGCCCCTAACAGAGTAGCCACAGGGAAGCACGGGTTTAAGAATGGTCACTCCTCTATTCCACCCCTCAAAGCTGTTGGTGGCTCCATACTGATCTTATCCAAATCCTGCCCACTATGCCAGATGTAATGCCAGTGGTTGAGGCCAGGCAGGTTCACAATGAATTTGGGCAGAGGGAACAGAAACTGCAGAGCTGTAAATCATTGGGCCATTCCTGTTTATTAGTTTCTTGCAAAGATGGACAAGCAAATAAGCAGGGAATAGCCACTTCTCATGGCAGCAAGTAAACAGACAGCAAAATGGCCCCTGTAGTGTCAGACAAGCAATTCACACAAAACCACGCTGAGTGAAAGTACCTATAGCCTTATGTAAGCTATATATGGTTCTGCCACATGCTTATTCTCTAATTATGCAAAGTACAAGCAAACAAGCCTAACACAGCTGTTTTTCCTACACTGACTTTCTAGAATAATGTTAACATTGTTTAATATCATCTTGCCATGTGAGAAAATTCATTTAGATAATATACATTAAATTTTCTGCTACTTGCACATATTTTTCTTACATATTTAGTCATTCATTAAGCAATTGTCTATTGATGTTAGTTCATTAAATATCATGAGATATTGAATTTGTCAGTAGTTTCACTGACCTAACATAAATAGCAACATTTCACATCTGATCAAATATATCAATATTACCTGCATAGATTTCATAGGAGAAGATTTATTATTCAGTCCTGAAACAAGCAATCAACTTTAAATCTGTTAAGGGAATTATATTCAGTGTGTGTGTGTGTGTGTGTGTGTGTTTATAAGAGATATGTTTATTTTCAAATGTGAAATTAGGTTAACATTTTAATGCAAACAGCATATTTTAACACTCATATTTGAAAGGTTGCTGCATTATGCAATACATAAAGTTTCATTTTATGTGTGTTATCTAGTTATAGTATTCCAGTAATTAAACCAAATTTCTTTTTACTTCTGAGGTCAAATAAAGTATATCTCACCAAAATAATATGCAATGCATATGAATAATTTAAGATAAAATTCTAAAAGGTTAAAACTATGGGAGAAATTTCTACTCACTTCTTGATTAATCTCCTTTGTGTATAATTTTTAAAATCAAATATATAAGCAGGAAGGCTTTCTAATTCTGTTATGTTTTACAAAAAAATTATGAAAAGTGTTACATATTTTCTTATCAAACTATACAGTTCAATGTATATATTATGCATATATAATTTAATAATAGATAGAGATCAGTTACTTTAAAAACCAATATTAAAATAACATAGAGTCCTAAGAAAAAAATTCTAGCAACTTAGACTTTTTTATTTGTCTAATTAAAACTCTTCTCAATGCTTATATATATCAAAATTATTATTGATTTATATATATAGAAAATAATATATAATTTTATATATTCTTATCATAGCTTTGTATTTTTCTATTCCTCGGACTTATAGTCTTGTTGGGAAATGGCTGTCACAGTTTTTTTTAAAAGTTAATGAGTGAATAAATTAAGGTATATTATAAAGGTGAGGCTATTGAATGAAGTCAGGACTTTCTTCTTAATTCAATGTGATGTGAGTGAGATAGAAAACCTTTTTGGGATGATTCCACAGCTCTGTGAGACCAACGTCCAAGGAATAGAGCCAGTTTTATGGGTTTAGTATTTTAGGCAGGGCTCCAAAGAGAAAATTTGCAGATGTCTTGATGGGTAAATGTTATCTATTAACTTAAATTTTTTAAGAAAAAGAGATGAATCTTAACAAAACAATACTACAATGGAGTTAAATATTGCCAGTAGAATTTCCCTTATCATATACAACCTGAAATAAAAACAAACAAAAAAGCTTTTATTTTTCTGCTACTTTATGGAAAGAATAAAATATCTGAATAATTTTCCTTGACATCAGTACAATAAGAAATTAAGTGTTCAGAAACATTATACTGTAATATTGTCAGAGTTGATTTTTACACTCAAACTAGCATAGTACTTGATTTTTTCAAGGAAATTCACCCATGGCAACAATTAAAAGCATTAATTTGCTGGTTTATTTGACTCAAGTTGTGGAAGATTATGATAAAATATTCCCATTAGTTTACATGTGAGGACAGATCCTCTTGTAATTTTTCTTTAGACATGATGAAAGAAAATGTTTTTCCTATTTTCCCTAGCCAAATCACTGTGAATAAACAAATAAAGATAATGCTCATTATAAGACTTTGTCTCTAAATCTTTCACTCAGAAGAAACATAAGTGGAACCACATTCATGTGAATTTTAATTGATTACAGGAACTAAAGAACGGTTCACTAGTAAAAAAACTCAATTCTTATTTTAGAATCTAGGCTGATTTATACAATTCTTATATTCCCAAAAATATGTCACTCATAATTCAAACTTCAAAGCTCCAACTATAAGTTGAATAAATATCAACACAAAAAGTAAAAAAAGAAAATCTAAAAAATAGAATCTTTATGTTTATATTTTGGAGAAGTTTTTATAATTATATTATTATTTTTAAAGGTTTTATATTTATTCTTTACATTTTACTTGAATTTGTTAGAGCAATATTGGTCAAAAAATTATATAGGTTTCAAGTGTGTGATTCTATAATATATCAGCTATATATTGCATTGTGTGCTCACCACCCCAAGTCAAGTCTGTTATTTTAAAATTCTTAACTGAATTTTTAAAAAGTATTTTTTTCCATCCATGTTAAAATTTGTAGAAATAGCCATCGAAAAAGAAAATCTAAATTGTAATTTCCTGAATCAGAATCTGAGGGTATTACAAGGTCCCACTGACTTTCCAATGTTATGGATGTTTTTCATTAGTGTCATTTTAACATTTCTTAAAATAGGTCACTAACAAAGCACATAATTCTAAGGAAATATAAAGAATAATGCATTGTGTTCATAGAATCTAGTAACAAATACTATGGCTTGAATTAACATCAGGAATATTTGGGGTTTTCAAAAGCAGAAGAGACATTGAAAAATAATAATGGAATATGGGACAATTAAATACAGAGTAAAAATAAAAAAATCAACAGTATGTATTTATGAGACAAATATGACAGATATTTGTGCTCCCAGTAAAAATGCTCAGTTTAATGTCATGTCCCTACATAAAAGACCCTAATTATAAATACAAGGTGGAACAAAGGTTGGTTTACAGTTGTGAGTATGTGAAAAATAGTTTATTCTTGTATTATTATTTATTAATTACAGAGGATCCTCAGGTTATATATAACATAGTTCTGTTCCTATGACTGTGACATAACCCAAATTGTGGTGTAAGTCAAAGCTCACCCTCTAGCCTAAGTCACTTATCTAACAGAGTTGTAAAAGCATAATCTAGAACATAAAAACAAAACTAAGCCACAGAAAAAGTAAAGGATATAAGTATATTGTACTCTCCACTGTACTGTAGTAACAGAAAAAATGACAAACAAAGCAACACAAATGGGACGCTTGCACTTTTAACAGTCCAAAATGGCATAGGTAAGTGTACTGTGGGAAGCCGACTCCCTCCCTTATAATGCCATGTTACTGCATATTCTTCTGCCATACGTGACCAAACTAGTATGCCTACATAGTCCATATGTATGACGCTAATGGTGTAAACCAAAACACTCACGTCATGATAAGAGAGGCTTTGAAATAGGTCATTACAAATTTATATATATTATGAAATACATTCCCATTTCTCCTAAAGATGAATTATTAAAATACATGTAAACATTTTGTTTACTAAAATATAATTTTAAATTTGCTATTTTAATGGTTGAAATTATAACTCTTGATATTATTACATTATTTATTATTTTTTCCTAATACTTAGGCTACCATTTTGAGCATTGATGACATTTTATATGAAATCATTTTCATTCCATTATAAAGAGAGATGACTTTTAAGAAAACAATGTTTTATTGTGTCAGTATAAGTCTTATAGAAATATAAAACCCAAACAAATGTGTAAGTTATTTAAAACATATAAAACATATAAATGCAAAATAAAAATACTAATTTAAATAAACTTCTAAGTCAAGGATCATTCTGATACAAAAATATCATTTTATATAAAACATTTTAAGCTCTAGCATTACCTTTGATTATCCAGACATTTTTATTCTTATGATATCATCCAGCATCAAATTCTACATTATTTTATTTCTTCAGCATGTGTCTTTCATATATTTCCCTCATTTTCTCTGTTAGCAGATGTATTAACAATAACACCCAGACATTCTTCTCTTTGAAAGGTTATTTGCAATCTGTCCAATTACTGACTGTGTAATTTCAGCTTTATAGAAAGGCTCCGCATTTATACTGTTTTTTTCTCCCACATTATGATGTTTTTCAATGTCATATAATAGAAACAACCTTTATTCTGGTGAGCCTAGAATAAAATGTTAGTCTGCTCATCATGTCATCTATCTAAAAACCCTTTGCACTAATAGGTGAGCAGTCCCCTGATTATAAGAGAAACTGGTAAAATTTTAATTCCAGAATTAAAAATATTTTTAAAAAACATATTGAATGATATGGGGAAAAATAAGTTCAAACTATGTATGATCTCAGTGCCTTTTATAAAAATTTGAACATTGGCACTGTAAAGTAGCTAAACCAAATGAGAAACATGATATTTTATTTATAACTAATATGATTTTCATTATATTTACCATCATTTTTATATCAGTATTAAAGCAATGGTGACAGAGTACAGGCTGAAGAATTAGCCTTTCTTCAATAACATGACCAAACTTGAAAGAACTAATATAAATACTACTTGAATTTTTAAAATAAAGGACAGGGTCAGTATTCATCTGACGAAGCAAAATTCTTTATGTTTTTAAAACTTAGATGGCCACATATCAATGACTATTTTCAATAGACCAATATGATTGAAAAAGACTATAGTAATATAAAATAAAAATGAGATAAGAACATCTTTCTACATACAAGACTGCCTTGCTGTTATATATATTTTGTATGAACATAAGAAATTGTCTAATTGCAAAACAATATATTAGATGCTTACAGGCATAAAAATGAATTACACATGGCTCACAATTTAAGAGTTTACTCTCTTATGGGAGACATAGATAAAGTAAATTAGTGTACAATATGTTTAAATTATATTCTTTCTATTCCACAAAGAATTTACAAGGTAAAACACCTAATAGTAATATGACGTTAGCTTCCTTAAAGAAGTTTCAGTGTTTTTCTTTCCTTTTCTCTGTTCACTGTTACCATTATGGTAGATATATAAAAAAATAAATAGGAAATGTATAAATTTTGATTAGAAGATTAGAAGACCTGAGAAAGGATTATAAAAATCTAATCCAAATAGTTTATTGGAGTTAATGAGAGATAAAATTGTGATTGTTTTAAATGTATTGGAAAAAAAAAACTGCCCCTCAACATAGTGTATTGGAAATATAATACTCGTAGGAATAAATGTTACAACCAATATATTGAGTAGATGTGAGAAAAAAAAAATTCCTAAGAATGAGAGTTTAGTGACAGGGGGAATTCAAATCAAGGTATTATGAATATTATAAATAAATGTAATCTTATAAAATATGTTTTATTGAATTCTAAACAAATTTATATAGTCATTTTTAATAATATAAAAGATTTAATGAATATCTGTGATTAATATTTTAAATATATTTGTCTGTCAAAATGTGGTTGATATACACATAAAAAATACATGTAAACAAAATTTAAGCATATGTTTTTCTAAAATTTTATAACTCTGATTTGAGCCTGTCAAGGTTCATTTCTCAGTTTCATAGTGATTAAAAATGTAAGATCTCCTTTTGTTCTCTATTATTTTATAGGAAAGATTAGATCCTCAATGGTTTCTCATACTGTAGTCAGGCTGCTAAACTTAGCTCTTAATTCTACATTCCAAAAACATGAGAGGAAAAATGTACCAGGTCCTTTAGGATGACTTCTACAAGTTCTGTGAAATATTTGAACTCCCATGATTTACACATGAACTTGTAAGATACCTGAATCTTTATCTATATATAGAGACTATCTTTATATCATCTGTATCTATATCTTCTCTATACTATTGTTTAAATCTGTTACTAAGTAGTAGGTTAGACAGACTATTTGGAAGAGTAACTAAAGTATTTCTCACAAATGTTAATGAAGAAAGGAAAATGTCTTATTATATATTAAATTAATTTATACTTTTCACAATTTAAATTCTGTTACTAAGTAGTAGGTTAGACAGACTATTTGGAAGAGTAACTAAAGTATTTCTCACAAATGTTAATGAAGAAAGGAAAATGTCTTATTATATATTAAATTAATTTATACTTTTCACAATTTAAATTGTGTTGTATTTATATAAATATAAATAGGTAAGTATATAGGAAAAGTTATTTTTAAAAGCTAATATGTTTATGTTTTAGACTCTTTTCATTAAGAAGGAGAAACCATTTTTAAAAATTAGTTAAAAAGTTTACTTAGACTTAGAATAATTTTCCAGAATATAGTTTTTATCCACAGATTACAATTATAAACTCTTAACCAAATAGTAAAGCAGCCACCTCACTACTTGATAGCTTAGAGAGTGAAACAAGACAGATTTTAGAGAAGGGCCAAAATGTAAAAGCATGGCCAAGCATGGAGTAAATTTCCTGTCTTTGAGACAATGACCTAAATGCCAGCAAGGATAGTGTGACCAGAACATCAGTAAAACTGCTGTGCTGGTTTTCTCACCTGATAACTAACGGAATCTGGGATGACAACAGCTCCTGTGAGGTGAATTCCCCAAGGAAACGTGCCTGAGAAGGGGAGCCTCTGTACCATTTATCAATTTTCTCTTCAACTTTCTGGTTGTTGTCTGAACAATACATTTGTGGGGCAGAATGAAAACAGAATAGCTCAGGAGAGAAAGAGGAAAAGAAAAAGAACTGAGCTGATATCTGGTATTCTATCTTTTGCAAACGACTAAGTTTGCATTTGGATCTCTCAGGTATATTGACTGCTAAATAAAACCTACTACCATTTATTAGTGTAAATAAAGATAATCCAGAGATGCTATTTTATGGTATTCACAATATACAGGGTAAAATGCAAAATCACAGAAACATAAAGACTCCCCAAAAATGTGACTCATTTTCAGAGGAAATGGCAATCAACAGTCTAAACATGTAATAACCCAAATGTTTTAATTTTCAGAAAAGAATCTTAAAATGGCTAATGTACATAAGATCTTTTAGTTGAAGCATTTCATTGTTATAATGAATGAAAATATATAAATTGTATCAGAGAAATGGAAATCGTAAAGTAAACCAAAATGGAAATGGTTGAATTTAAGAATATATCTGAAATAAATTTCAGTCGAAATAAAAATAATGTTATGAAGATCCATCCATATTGTTGTAAATGATCCAATGTCATCATTATAACATTATATGGAGTGAAATAAGTAAATCAGAAAAAACTAAGAATTATATGATTCCATACATAGGTGAGACATAAAAATGAGATTCAGGGACATGGACAAGAGTGTGGTGGTTACGGGAAAGGGAGAGGAAAGACAGGGAGAAGGTGGAAGGGGGGAGGGGCACAAAGAAAACCAGACAGAAGGTGATGGAAGACAATTTGATGTTGAGTGATGGGTATGCAACATAATCAAATGTCAAAATAACCTGGAGATGTTTTCTCAGAACCTATGTCCTGATTGATCTATGTCACACCATTAAGATTAATAATAAAAAAGAAATAAAAATAAACAGTGAAATGAAACTAGATTTATAAATATTACTTGAACTAAAAAAAAGAAATATATTGAAAAAATTATATGAGATATATGAGATGCATTGATCTGTCAGAAAAATATTGTATGATAAGATATACTTATCTATATTACAATATAGTAATATTTACTTACTGTAAGTAGAATGAAAAAAATTAAGACTACATACTGGGGTGGACAAAAGTAGGTTTACAGTTGTTTGTATGGAAAATAATACAATAATTAATAATAATGTAAGAATATACTCTCTGTTTCTTATGCTCACCAATATAAATGTACTGTTGCATAGCCCTGTATTTTTTTCTTTTTTTTTTTTTAGATTTTATTTATTTATTTTTACAGAGAGAAGAGAAAGAAAGTGGGGAAGAGAGAGAGAGAGAGAGAAGGGCAAGGAGCAGGAAGCATCAACTCTCATATGTGCCTTGACCAGGCAAGGTCAGGGATTCGAACTGGCAACTTAGGGTATTCTAGGTTGGTGCTGTGTCTACTGAGCCACCATAGGCCAGACTACATTTTTCTTCTTTTCCAAGTGAAAGGAAGAGAGGAGGGGAGATAGAGAGACAGACTTCCACATGTGCTCCAACTGGGATCTGCCTGGAAACCTCTATCTGGAGCCAATGCTCTGCCCGTCCGGGGCCATGTTCACAACTTGAGCTATTTTTATTGCCTGAGGCAGAAGCTTAATGAAGCCATACTTAGTGACCAAGGCCAATGTATTCAAACCAATTGATCCATGGCTGTGGGAGGGAAATAGAGGGGGAAAATGGGGGAAAAACAGTTGGTCGCTTTTTCTGTGTGGCCTGACTGGGATGTGAACCCGGGACATCTACATGCTGGGCTGATGCTTTACCAGTGAGCCAATTGGCCAGGGCCTCACTCCTGTATAATCCCCAAAGGTGTCATTAAAAGCTACTAATTGCAATCTAGCATATAAGCTGGTATAGAATTAAATACAAATTCTAAACTCATATAAATAATCTAAAAGAAACAAAAGAAGGGACAATGATGAAAGAGACAAAAGAGGACATAGAAAACAGAAAAAAAATGGTAGAATTAAAATTCAACCTTAGATGACGTCAGAGTAATGGCGGAGTAGGAAGCGATACCGATAAATCTCCCCCAAAACTCAACAAGATCTTCAACCAGAAACAGAAAAACCTATACTTGGAGCTTCCAGATTCTTCGCAATACACCCAAAGTTATGATTGAGTGAAAAATTGGCTAAATATATAACCAAACCCCGAAGGAAATAGGGAGTAAGAAATGCTCCGCCTTCCTCACTAACCTAAACAGGGCGGCTTTCTCTGGTAATTGTGAATATAGAAACTGAGGCGGGCAAAGGGGGTGAATAGATCCAGGCCCCCACAGCAAAAACAGCTGAACCAGGCTGTGGCTCAGAGATCCAAGCCGAGGAAAATCTGATCCTGTGGCAACCCGGGCAATACAAGCTAACACTCGCGCCAAACCCAAACAAAGAAAGACAAGCGGAGCGGCCATTTTACCCGGTCTCCTGGTCGGTGCGCAGTTAGTGGAAGAGAGATTTCTTCCTAAGCCGCGGAAGTGGGTGCCCGTGTTGCCCCACGGAGAGGCAGGGTCAGAGGCCTTTCTGTGGGCTGAGGGCAGAGTCTCTGGGCAGCCCCAGCACCCTGGGAAAGCCACGCATGGGAGGGAGTGAGAACTAATCCCAACAGTGGAGATTTTCCGTGCTGGAGGCTGTTTCACTCAGAGGGAACCACGGCCGGCCTCATATCCTGGTTTGCGCGCGCAGATAAGGAGTGAGCGATTCCTCCGAGTGCCTCGGCAGTGCGCGCCCGTGTTATCACAGAGAAGGGCAGAGTCAGGGGCCTTTGTGTGGGCCAAAGCGGAATCTCGGGCCGCCCCAGCGCCTTGCAAAAGCCGCACACGGGGACGGAGCGAGACTCAATTCCAACGCTGCAACTTTTCCCTGCGGTTGGGGGTTTCACTCAGAGCGTGAGACTGCTGGCCGGATATCCTGGTTGCAGACAGTGAGTGAGAGTTTCCTCCAAGCGCCCCAGAAGTGGGCGCCCGCTTGTGTTACCGGATAGAGTGGCAGAGCCAGAGGTCTTCGAGTGGGCGGAAAGCCCGCCTGATTATGCTAGCAGCTCTGACTGACTGAGCCTTACCCAGAGCCCTGTGCTGAGTGGAAATAGAGTGGGGAGTTGCCAGCAATTTGAGCCTCTTACTATCCAGGCAGAGGCAGCAGCAACCCCATACCTGGACTATCAGGCTACTAATTGAGGAAGGAAAGACTAGGAGAAAGGCTCCAGGAACATGGACTCTCTCACTGTCGGAGCCTATAAATGCTAATGAGCCTCGACTCCCAACGAGAATAAAGCACAATACATGACATTGCCATAGAGACTTATCAACTGCAAACCTCTACCTGAGCGTGCCAAAGGGGCAGAACCCGGGGTACAGAGTCACCGACCAGGAAGAGGGAGAGAAAAGAAAAAGCAAGAAGATAACCTCTCAAAATCAAGAATAATCTGCAGACTTTATAACCTATCCCATTTTATTATATTTGTTCGTTTGTTTCTCTTATCTTCATTCTTGAGACTTTTTTTTCCTCCTCCAATTTGGCCGATTAACTCTCTGCCGGTCTTACTCTCTCCTCTCCTTGAACTACACTACCCATAAGTGTTACATCTCCCATTATCATTTCTCTTCTCTTCCTTTCT
The DNA here is from genome assembly GCF_036850765.1 of Saccopteryx bilineata. Lineage (NCBI taxonomy): Eukaryota > Metazoa > Chordata > Mammalia > Chiroptera > Emballonuridae > Saccopteryx > Saccopteryx bilineata. Next base: position 67,051,770 of record NC_089495.1, on the reverse strand, counting down.
CTCTATGAGGGTTGCACTCCAAAACCCTTAACTCTCTCTCTCTCTCTCCTTTCTTTTTTCTTCTTTTAGTGGTTCCCTCTTTTTTTCTCTCTCTCTCTTTCTTTTCTCCCTCTATATTAGTTTCTTCCTTTCTCCTTTACATCTCCTCTCATTCAAACCTCAATAACAAACAAATTATCTTATCTGGGACTCAAACCTATGTTTGTGGCATTTTGGGGGGTTTTTACTTCACCTTTTTAACTCACTAGCAGTGCTCCCATCCGTGGCTCTCCATATTATCTAGTTCTTGTTCCACTAAATACAATAGTAAGTTTTTAATTTGTCCCCCCATTTTTCCATTTTCCTCTTATTCCTCTCATCATAACTCTTAGAAAACCAACACCTAAAAGCAAATCATTTTATTCTTGACCCAAATTTTTTCCTTATTTGCTTTTTGTGGGTCCATACGCTCTATTTTTTTTCTTTTTTCTTTTATTTTTTTTCCTTTTTTTTTTTTTTTTTTTTTTTTTCTTTCTCTCTTTTTTGCCCCTTTATTACTTTTCCCCAATTCAGGCCCTCCATCACAGGCATTGTTTGTTATAACTCACAGTCCACCACAAGATTTTCTCAAGAAAGAGGGGAGAGGAGAGGAGAGGAAAAAAAGAGGGGGGGAATAATTTCCTTTTTTAAAAATTTTTATTTTATTTTATTTTTCTTTATTTCATTATTAATTTTTTTTTTAAAAAAAACAACTCTTTTCGATTTATTTTTTTATTTTTTTTAACTTTTTATTCTTTATTAAATCTCATTAATACTATCAACAAAACCACCCTCAGATGCCATTAAGGAAGAGAAAATCGAATATCATGGATACAAAAGAAAGAGAGATAACACAGCTAGATGAGGAAAAATCTATGGAGAAAAAATTTAATATATTGGAAACCTTGGAGCTAAATGACAGAGAATTCAAGATAGAAATCCTAAAAATCCTCCGAGATATACAAGAAAACACAGAAAGGCAATATAGGGAAATCAGAAAACAACTCCATGAACACAAAGAATATATGTCCAAGGAAATTGAAACTATAAAAACAAATCAAACAGAGATGAAAAACTCAATTCATGAGCTGAAAAACGAAGTAACAAGCTTAGCTAATAGAACAGGTCAGATAGAAGAGAGGATTAGTGAAATAGAAGACAAGCAACTTGAGGCACAACAGAGAGAAGAAGAAAGAGACTCAAAAATTAAAAAAAATGAGATAGCCCTACAAGAATTATCTGACTCCATCAAAAAGAATAACATAAGAATAATAGGTATATCAGAGGGAGAAGAGAGAGAAAATGGAATGGAGAACATACTTAAACAAATAATTGATGAGAACTTCCCAAGCCTGTGGAAAGAACTAAAGCCTCAAGTTCAAGAAGCAAACAGAACTCCAAGTTTTCTTAACCCCAACAAACCTACTCCAAGGCATATCATAATGAAATTGACACAAACCAACAGCAAAGAAAAAATTCTCAAGGCAGCCAGGGAAAAGAAGAATACAACATATAAAGGAAGGCCCATTAGATTATCATCAGATTTCTCAGCAGAAACTCTACAAGCTAGAAGAGAGTGGACCCCAATATTTAAAGTCCTGAAAGAGAGGAACTTTCAGCCACGAATACTATACCCATCAAAGCTATCCTTCAAATACGAAGGAGAAATAAAAACATTCACAGATACAGAAAAGATGAGGGAATTTATCATCAGAAAACCCCCACTCCAGGAATTACTAAAGGGGGTTCTCCAATCAGATACAAAGTACAAAAAAAAACAGAGCCACAAGTAAAAGCTCCAAGAAGAACACAATAAAACCAAATTTAAACTGTGACAACAACAAAAAGAAAGAGGGGGAGAAGACGGAGATTAACAGTAGCAAAGGACGATGGAGTGCAAAAGTACTCACAAAATAGTTCGCTACAATGAACAGGGTAGGGACCCTTTTCATTACTCAAAGGTAACCACCATTGAAAAAACCACCACAGAAGCACATGAGATAAAAAAGATAGCAACAGAGGAAAGATGTATGGAATACAACCAAATAAAAACAAAAGATAGAAAAACGAAAGAGAAGGATCAAACAAGACACAAAACTAACAGAAAGCAAGATATAAAATGGCAATAGGGAACTCACAAGTATCAATAATTACACTAAATGTAAATGGATTAAACTCACCAATAAAAAGGCACAGAGTAGCAGAATGGATTAAAAAAGAAAATCCAACTGTATGCTGCCTACAGGAAACTCATCTAAGTAACAAGGATAAAAACAAATTCAAAGTGAAAGGCTGGAAAACAATACTCCAAGCAAATAACATCCAAAAAAGAGCAGGTGTAGCAATACTCATATCAGATAATGCTGACTACAAGACAGGAAAAGTACTTAGAGACAAAAATGGCCATTTCATAATGGCTATGGGGACACTGAATCAAGAAGACATAACAATTCTTAATATATATGCACCAAACCAAGGAGCACCAAAATATATAAGACAGCTACTTATTGATCTTAAAACAAAAACTGACAAAAATACAATCATACTTGGAGACCTCAATACACCGCTGACGGCTCTAGATCGGTCATCCAAACAGAGAATCAACAAAGACATAGTGGCCTTAAACAAAACACTAGAGCACCTGGATATGATAGACATCTACAGGACATTTCATCCCAAAGTGACTGAGTATACATTTTTCTCCAGTGTACATGGATCATTCTCAAGAATTGACCATATGTTGGGCCACAAAAACAATATCAGCAAATTCAGAAAAATTGAAGTTGTACCAAGCATATTTTCTGATCATAAAGCCTTGAAACTAGAATTCAACTGCAAAAAAGAGGAAAAAAATCCCACAAAAATGTGGAAACTATACAACATACTTTTAAAAAATGAATGGGTCAAAGAAGAAATAAGTGCAGAGATCAAAAGATATATACAGACTAATGAAAATGACAATACGACATATCAGAATCTATGGGATGCAGCAAAAGCAGTGATAAGAGGGAAGTTCATATCGCTTCAGGCATATATGAACAAACAAGAGAGAGCCCAAGTGAACCACTTAACTTTCCACCTTAAGGAACTAGAAAAAGAAGAACAAAGACAACCCAAAACCAGCCGAAGAAAGGAAATAATAAAAATCAGAGCAGAAATAAATGAATTAGAGAACAGAAAAACTATAGAAAAAATTAATAGAACAAGGAGCTGGTTCTTTGAAAAGATCAACAAAATTGACAAACCCTTGGCAAGACTTACCAAGGAAAAAAAAGAAAGAACTCATATAAACAAAATACAAAATGAAAGAGGAGAAATCACCACGGACACCGTAGATATACAAAGAATTATTGTAGAATACTATGAAAAACTTTATGCCACTAAATTCAACAACCTAGAAGAAATGGATAAATTCCTAGAACAATACAACCTTCCTAGACTGAGTCAAGAAGAAGCAGAAAGCCTAAACAGACCTATCAGTAGAGAAGAAATAGAAAAAACCATTAAAAACCTCCCCAAAAATAAAAGTCCAGGCCCTGACGGCTATACCAGCGAATTTTATCAAACATTCAAAGAAGACTTGGTTCCTATTCTACTCAAAGTCTTCCAAAAAATTGAAGAAGAAGCAATACTTCCAAACACATTTTATGAGGCCAACATAACCCTCATACCAAAACCAGGCAAGGATGGCACAAAAAAAGAAAACTACAGACCAATATCTCTAATGAATACAGATGCTAAAATACTAAACAAAATACTAGCAAATCGAATACAACAACATATTAAAAAAATAATACATCATGATCAAGTGGGATTCATCCCAGAATCTCAAGGATGGTTCAACATACGTAAAACGGTTAATGTAATACACCATATCAACAAAACAAAGAACAAAAACCACATGATCTTATCAATAGACGCAGAAAAGGCTTTCGATAAAATACATCACAATTTTATGTTTAAGACTCTCAAGAAAATGGGTATAGAAGGAAAATATCTCAACATGATAAAGGCCATATATGATAAACCATCAGCTAACATCATATTAAATGGCACTAAACTGAAGGCTTTCCCCCTTAAATCAGGAACAAGACAGGGTTGTCCACTCTCTCCACTCTTATTTAATGTGGTACTAGAGGTTCTAGCCAGAGCAATCAGACAAGACAAAGAAATAAAAGGCATCCATATCGGAAAAGAAGAAGTAAAGGTATCACTTTTTGCAGATGATATGATCCTATACATCGAAAACCCCAAAGAATCCACAAAAAGACTACTAGAAACAATAAGCCAATACAGTAAGGTCGCAGGATACAAAATTAACATACAGAAGTCAATAGCCTTTCTATATGCCAACAATGAAACAACTGAGAAGGAACTCAAAAGAATAATCCCCTTCACGATTGCAACAAAAAAAATAAAATACTTAGGAATAAACATAACAAAGAATGTAAAGGACTTATATAATGAAAACTATAAACCATTGTTAAGGGAAATCGAAAAAGATATAATGAGATGGAAGAATATACCTTGTTCTTGGCTAGGAAGAATAAATATAATCAAGATGGCTATATTACCCAAAGCAATATACAAATTTAATGCAATTCCCATCAAAATTCCAATGACGTTTTTTAAAGAAATAGAGCAAAAAATCATCAGATTTATATGGAACTATAAAAAACCCCGAATAGCCAAAGCAATCCTAAAGAAAAAGAATGAAGCTGGGGGCATAACAATACCTGACTTCAAACTCTATTATAGGGCCACGACAATCAAAACAGCATGGTATTGGCAGAAAAATAGACACTCAGACCAATGGAACAGAATAGAAAGTCCAGAAATAAAACCACATATATATAGTCAAATAATTTTTGATAAAGGGGCCAACAACACACAATGGAGAAAAGAAAGCCTCTTCAATAAATGGTGCTGGGAAAACTGGAAAGCCACATGCAAAAGAATGAAACTGGACTACAGTCTCTCCCCCTGTACAAAAATTAACTCAAAATGGATCAAAGATCTAAACATAAGACCTGAAACAATTAAGTACATAGAAGAAGACATAGGTACTCAACTCATGGACCTGGGTTTTAAAGAGCACTTTATGAATTTGACTCCAATGGCAAGAGAAGTGAAGGCAAAAATTAATGAATGGGACTACATCAGACTAAGAAGTTTTTGCTCAGCAAGGGAAACTGATAACAAAATAAACAGAAAGCCAACTAAATGGGAAATGATATTTTCAAACAACAGCTCAGATAAGGGCCTAATATCCAAAATATACAAAGAACTCATAAAACTCAACAACAAACAAACAAACAATCCAATAAAAAAATGGGAAGAGGATATGAATAGACACTTCTCCCAGGAAGAAATACAAATGGCCAACAAATATATGAAAAGATGCTCATCTTCTTTAGCTATTAGAGAAATGCAAATCAAAACGGCAATGAGATACCACCTCACACCTGTTCGATTAGCTGTTATTAGCAAGTCAGGTAATAGCAAATGTTGGAGAGGCTGTGGAGAAAAAGGAACCCTCATCCACTGTTGGTGGGAATGTAAAGTAGTACAACCATTATGGAAGAAAGTATGGTGGTTCCTCAAAAAACTGAAAATAGAACTACCTTATGACCCAGCAATCCCTCTACTGGGTATATATCCCCAAAACTCAGAAACATTGATACGTAAAGACACATGCAGCCCCATGTTTATTGCAGCATTGTTCACAGTGGCCAGGACATGGAAACAACCAAAAAGCCCATCAATAGATGACTGGATAAAGAAGATGTGGCACATATACACTATGGAATACTACTCAGCCATAAGAAATGATGACATCGGAACATTTACAGCAAAATGGTGGGATCTTGATAACATGATACGAAGCGAAATAAGTAAATCAGAAAAAAACAGGAACTGTATTATTCCATACGTAGGTGGGACATAATAGTGAAACTAAGAGACATTGATAAGAGTGTGGTGGTTACGGGGGGGAGGGGGGAATGGGAGAGGGATAGAGGGTGGGAGGGGCACAAAGAAAACAAGATAGAAGGTGACAGAGGACAATCTGACTTTGGGTGGTGGGTATGCAACATAATTGAACGATAAGATAACCTGGACTTGTTATCTTTGAATATATGTATCCTGATTTATTGATGTCACCCCATTAAAAAAATAAAATTATATAAAAATAAAAAAATTCAACCTTAGACAATTACATATGTGCTAATGGATAGAACACTAATAAATGTAGATTTATTAAAATAAATAAGAAATCATGACTAAAATATCTATTGTTATAATAAAATCACTCTAAATTTAAAGATACCAATAGACTGAAACTAAATAAAAATGTGACATGACCATTGAACAAAAATGACATAGTTATATTAAAAGTATAAAATAGTCAAAAGAGTTATACATAGTGATAACAGAATTGATTCTTAGAAAATACACATCACAAATAAGTATATAGCTCCTCATATACAGTTCCTCTCAGTTTGTAAATCGTGAAATAAAAAACACAATTTATCTTCCTGCATTCACAACCTAACTAAAACCTTAGTACCAGCATAAGATGACCAACATAGACATTCCTTTAAAAATTTTAAAAATTGAAAGAACAAAGGAATCATTGATCTAAATAACAAGTCTGAAATCCTGCCAAGTAAGTGTCAGAAGTTCTCTGATTAAATTACATATCATGGCAACTATTCTACATTGTTTTGTACTCCTTATTCTGGAGTACAAAATTCTCTTTTGCTTATGGAATAATCCATCCTTTTTATAAAAGGTAACACATATTTAGTACTAAGTCATTTTCTCAAACTTCTTTCAACCAGTAATATTTCTAGCTATCAATAGCCTCTTTTTTTATAGATTCTGGATTATGTTTTATTGAGCTTTAAGTATATATATATATATACATATATATATATGCTTATAAAATTATGACAGTGCCTTGTTTGTAATTTTTATGACTTTAATTTGTGTTTACATAGATTCAAGTGTCCCACCAAATATATCTCCCCCCACTCCTTTATTCCCCTCCACCCCCCTCATGCCCTCTCCCCCCATTGCCTTCCCCCCTTCCTGCAGGATTTGCTGTCCTGTTCTCTATAATGCTGTGTTATGTATATATAATTCCATTAATCTCTTTCCCTTCTCTGATTCCATCTTCTCTTCTACTTTCCCTCTGATCGCTTTCCCTCTGGTCCCTTTGTTCCCGCCTCTGCCTCTGTTCCGTTGCTCAGTTTGCACTGTTCATTGGATTCTTCAAATGAGTGAGATCATATAATATTTTTCTTTCTCTGCCTGGCTTATTTCACTTAGCATGATAGTTTCCAGGTCCATCCATATTGTCACGAAAGGTAAGAATTGTCATTTCTTCTTCTTCACTGCTGCGTAGGGTTCCATTGTGTATATGAACCACTGCTTTTTAATCCACTCATCCACTGATGGATACTTGGGCTTTTTCTAGTTCTCGGACCATAGCCTCTTTTAATTTTGTACTGCTCTATCACTTTTGCTCAAGGTAAACAATGTATTCACTAGTAGAATTCTTTCAAAAATTTTATAGGCCACCTTTGACTCTCACTGGTGTTGACTTTATGAACAAAAAACAGACCCACAGATGTTTTTGAGATAGGCCTTTTCATACCTTGAGCTGTTTCTGAGATGGCTGAAGTATGACATCATTAAGCATATTAGAGGGCTTTATTATTTAAGAGATCTTTGAGGTACACACATAATGTTTTAAATGCCTTTTTTTTGTAACTGAATGCTATTCATAAGTAAAATATTTGATATTTCTCAGAAATAAAGTGTTTTGTGGTAACCTTCTTGGTTTTAATTTAGACTTCATTCTCCTGAGAGTGCCTTGGGTTTGATATTTACTCAAAAATATTTGTTAATATTAGCATCTTTTACCTATTGGAGTGGTTGAAAATTTTCTCAATCATCTATCCCAGGTTCACTTTTTTAAAGGTATTTCTCAATATATCTCTCTTTAAACATTTTACTGTAAGAAGCTAGATAAAATCAAAAGACACCTTCAATACTAGATTTAGAAATTTGCTTGAGTAGATAAACCTGGTCATTAAGTACATACTATATTTTTACTTCATAAGACACACTTTCCCACAAAAGTGGAGAGAAAAATGCCCGTGAATCTTATAGTGCAAAGAATATGGTATTTTATTAAATATTTTAACACACTATCTGGTTTAGAATATTTTTTTTTCTTATTTTACTCTAACACCCTAGGTGTGTGTTATGGTAAGGTGTGTCTCATGGAGCAACAAATACAGTATATTTATTTCCATGTTATCAAAGACAATGGTGTTGCTGAAGTTCCTGTCATTCCATAAAATGATCTCCCCCTTTATTTATAATAACATTTCTTTTCAGCTCTCACGGACAGTGTTCTCAAAGCCCAGATTTCAACAAAGTGCTCAAAATAATTTAGGATTTGCCCTCATTGACTTGTCCCAAAGCCACTCCCAACATTTGTTACTTGAATATACAAAGAAAGTAAAAAGAAAGGGAGCAATAACTACTATGTATATATGCTGTAAAATGACCTATAACCAGAATGTATAAAAAATATATCAAATCAGTATTAAAACAATAGTCAAATTGGGCCCTGGCCAGTTGGCTCAATGGTAGAGCATCACCCGATATGTGGATACCCTGTGTTTGATTCCAGTCAAGGCACACAGGAGAAGTGCCCATCTGCTTCTCCACCCTTCCCCCTCTCCTTTTGCTCTATCTCTCTCTTTTCCTCCCACAGCCAAGGCTCCATTAAAGCAAAGTTGGCCCGGGCACTGAGGATGGTTCCATGACCTCCACCTCAGGTGCTAGAATGGCTTCGGTTGCAACAGAACAATGCCCCAGATGGGCAGAGCATCGGCCCCTAGTGAGCATGCCGGTGGATCCTGGTTAAGCACATGTGAGAGTCTGTCTCTCTGCCTCCTTGCTTCTCACTTCAAGGAAAAAATACAAACAAACAAACAAACAAAGCAATTAAAAATTAGCTAAAATTTGACTAGATATTTCAACAAAAAACATCAAATGTCCTATCAGCATATGAAAATGCATTTATCTCCTTTCTATGTCATTAAACATACCGCTATTTTTACATTAAAATGACTAAGTAATATCAATGGCAATATCAAATGTTTGCTAAGAGATAAAGAACTTAGAACCATAATCAACAGGTGGTGGGAATGAAACAATTTCTAACTACTTTGTGAAACAGATTGGCAATTTTTTTTAATAGTTAAACTGCATCTATATTAAGATAGACCCAGGTATTAACCCAGGAGATATTAAAACCTGTCCATAATGAGATCTAAAATAATGTTCAGACTACCTTTATTCAAAAAAGAAAAAACTGGAAAAAGCCCAAAAATCCATCATAAGTAAATGGATAAATATAATTTGGTATGTCGATACACATTAGAACATTACACAGGAATAAAAAGTAGTAGCTGAGAGAAGAAAAAAAACAGAATGTCTCAAAAACATTAACCTGATACAAACAAGTAGACATTAAAGAAAGTGTGCCTGGGCTGCCAATATATTTTGAATGTGATGGAAATATTTTGAGTCTTGAATATAGTGGTTGGTTCAAAATGTATACAATTTTACACTCAAATGAATACAGTTTTGTGGGAAAATTATACTTCATAAAAGGTTGATACATTGTTAATAAAAAGTAAACATTATTAACAAGAAATACATATAAATGGTATTAAAGAATTAACAAATAGTATTAAAAGGGTTAAATATTTAAAAAACATTACAGTGTAACAATCATACACCATATACTAAAATTCAATACAAAAACTTAGATTACAGAGTTTAAAATAAAAACAAAAATATACAAGCTCAAGAGAAAATTAGTTAAAATATTAATTGTTCTTAAGTAGAGAATAATATTTCTAAACACAATATACAAAAAGAAAAACTACATTACTATCCACGTGGAAAAATTAGGCAAAAGTTATGGCAAAAAATATTACAGAAGTTAACAATGGAACCAGTAATCATTAAAATATACTCTATTTCCAAAGTAATAAAAACTAAGTTATGTTTTCTTAAAAAATTACATAATTTTTTAAAATCAGGAAGTCTGGTGTTCTTTTCTCACTATAGACCTTAAAAATTAATTTGTGTTTTGAATAGTTCACTGCAAAATTTATATCTTAAACTTATCTTTTAAAGATTAAAAAAGTATGCTAAAAGTAGGAAAAAATGGATGTATTGCTTATTTTCCATGTTAAAATTTCAAGTAATTGCTTGTTTGTATAATTTATTATAAAGTCAATTGTAAATAAAATTAGAAAAATTGCATTACAGTTAAGCCAGTTTATATTTTGCAATTTTGTAAATTTAAAATTGTTATTTAATTATTCTGAAGACTCAGAGACTACTAGGAGCAAAATTGGATAAATATACAAATGTAAATCTATAGTAATTGTTTATAGTCTGCATTACTTTAGATTGGTCAGTTTTAATGTTCATTCAATGCTAATTTATTATTTCATCACCTCTAGAGACTGCTTCTATAGAGAATATTACAAGTGACCATAGTAGCATCTCTGCTTTCCCCAAAATTATTTCTTCTTTTATTATGACAGTAGAATTTAAAAAAATTGAATTTTTTATACTACTCTTACATCCCAAGAATTATTTATTATTCTCATGTTGTCTGAGTGCAGGTTCTTATAATAAATACTATATACTGAGAGGCTTAAACATTGATTAACATAAACATTAATTTCTCATAGTTCTGGAGGCTGGATTTTAGAAAGCAGGTTAGGTTTTGATGAGGTTCTGCTAAGGGCTCTCATTGATTTGCAGTCAGCTGCTTTATTTTTCTGTTATACACACATGGCAGAAAGGGGAGAGGGAGGCAATGTTGCACTCGCTGGGTAAAACAAACACTGGAGACGTTTGGAGATTTTTAGACAAAGTTTTATGGCCAAGAGAAAAAGAAAAAAGCAAACCTGCGCAGGGGTGAGCTCAGGTGGCAGTCACCAGAGTCACACCGAGAGCCTACAGTCTAGGGGTTTTTATAGCGTAGCAAGCAAGCGGTTCATATAGAAGTGAATTTTGCGTTTAGCAATTGGCTCCCCCAAATTAAATTTTAGTCACGTGCCTTAGTAACCAGTCATACAGTTGAAAGCCCCCAGCTGGAAATGTCCCTATCTATCCTCTAGGATGTGGTTACACTAATCATCTTAGGAGTTTTTACGACTTCCTTATCTCAAGGACTCATCAGTTCCTAGTCATCCTGGGAGTCTAACGACTTCCCTATCTCAAGGACTCATCTGTTCCGGGGATGAGCTGTACTTACTGGACTAGTTCCTTTGAAGTTATTTCCAAAGCCCATTAATGTATTTTATGGCCTTTATTCGAATGTCACAGGCAAGCTCTCTCCTGTCTCTTCTTCTAAGGACACTATTTTTATTTATAAGGTCTCCACAATTATGTCCTAATTTTCTCCCAAAGGCACCACCTCCAAATACCATTTTAGGGGGGATTAGGCTTCAATATATATATATATATATATATATCTGACAGAACACAAATATTCACTCCACATATCCAGCTCATAAAACTTGTTCAGTCCACATATATGTATAAAATAACGTATTAATAATTGTACCAAATCCATTTGTAAGGCCCGTGGTCACCGCCATGGCCATGCAGGTTCTCATTGGATTCAGGGAGATGGTATAGGAACTGTGGAGCCAGAAAATGGTGAACCATTTATTAAAATCTCCTAATGGCAGATGAGCAAACAGACAGGGAAGACTGCTTTCCTTTCCCTCAGGGCTCCCAAAGCCCCAACTCATTCTCCAGACTCTCCTGGACTCACAGGCCCCCACCAGCCTTAGCACCCTCTTTCTCTTTCTCTGCACTCGTAAAACAGACTGAGGAAAAAAAAAACTCTTCTCCATCAAACAATAGCAAATAATGCCCCTCCCAAGCAGTCAAGCAATCCACAATTTGCAATCTGCCGCCCTGAGGGCAAGCACCCACAGCCTTTCATAGACCACACACACACACACACACACACACACACACACACACACACGCACGGTTCTTCCCAGAATAATGAAACAATTAGGCAAAATTTCAGTGAGCAAACCTGTTACAAGTTTGCATGCCCAACACCATTCCTACATTAGGTATCTCAAGCACTGGAATTTAGAGAGCAGGCTAGGTTTTGATGAGGTTCTGCTAAGGGCTCTCTTATTGATTTGCAGTCAGCTGCTTTATTTTTTCTGTTATACACACATGGTGGAAAGGGGAGAGCACTTTTTTGTACTAATTACTTGGACAGACTCTAGGGATTCATAGGTACAGAATATGACAGGTATCCTGTCATCATGGGGAAGTATTTCCTATGGAAATGTGGGCCTTTATGGCATACATTTTGTTTTTCTGACCATGATTCCAGGGGAAAAAAGCTGGAAAATATATAATTTGATATATTAAGAAAGATCTGTGTACTTACATTCATAATACATATACAAATAAAAATTACTTAATTCAGTCATGAATATGGGTTTCTAAAAAAAAATTAGTAATAATAAATTAAGATGCCAGGGAACATGATGTGTGTGTATATATATACTATAAAAACTATCACTGTTTGACAACTATCACAATTAAGAAATGTTAAGCCTGACTAGGCAGTGGCGCAGTGGATAGAGCATTGGACTGGGATGTGGAGGACCCAGGTTCAAGACCCCGAGGTCGCCAGCTTGAGCATGAGCTCATCTGGTTTGAGCAAGGCTCACCAGCTTGAGCCCAAGGTCACTGGCTCAAGCAAGGGGTCACTCGGTCTGCTGTAGCCCCCACTTTCCCTGGTCAAGGTACATATGAGAAATCAATCAATGAACAACTAAGGAACCACAATGAAGAATTAATGTTTCTCATCTTTTTCCCTTCCTGTCTGTCTTTCCCTATCTGTCCCTCTCTCTGAATCTCTCTGTCTCTCCCACACACAATTTTTTTTTTAAAAAAGAAGAAAAAGTAAAGAAATGTTGAAATTAATTTTTACTCATGATTATTAAATTAACAGGTAAAAAGAAGTCTTAAGATGCTAAAAAAAAAGTAATTTGTCTCTTAAAATTGACATTATTTCAAAGCAGTGTTTATTTTTTACTTTCTTCCAGGAATCTGCCAATAAGAAAATTTAATATATAATGTTAGAAAATTTAAATCTTTAAATGTTAAAGATTTTTATAAAATTATAATAGTTTTAAAGTAAATATTTAAATATATTTTTATGTTTATGTTTTCCCCAGAAGTTCACAAGGAAAATATATAGAGATTTTTATACTTTTAAATTTAAAAAATAAAACAGGCTTGGCCATTTTGCCCACTAGATGTATTTTACTCTTTTTTTTTTAATCAGTTTTCCTTTATATAAAATCTATAACTATATATATCCCTAGTCTCTAGCTTCAATTTATAAAATGGTCATTAAGAATACCCATATACATTTTTCAAAACTCTTCTGTAAATTAGACATTTTCACATAATTAAAAAATAAATAAGCACTTGGAGACAATGAATAACTGCTTTCTCAATCTCAATCAATATTAAGTCAGGATTTAACACCTGCCTGACATTGTGCAGGTTTGCAAATCTGGTGCTATCTGACTTTATAGATCAAGTCAGGACCTGTTGTAACTGACAGGGCTTTAATTAGGTTTCGTTTCATGGCCTTGTGCTTATTACTTTAATGTGTTGCATTTTAAAAATTATACCAGTAAGATATTGGCACAACTTCAAGTTCATTTCACTGTAGTCATTGGATAGAAGTAACCCAGATACAACCAGAGTGCTTTTCTCAAACAAAAGTGTGTAATAGCATTGTGATAAGGTACCGAAGAATTGCAAAACTTAATATTAATATTTCAGAAGGAAGGGTCAGGTTTCTTGCCCCCTCCTTTCTGTGGAGAATGGAGGGAGAAGAAAGTGGGAGCTTACAAGGATGTACTATGCACTGAGATAAGAAACCTCCATTTACTAAGAGAATTAAAAGGCATTTTAAGATTTAGGCCAAGCATTCAGAGAGATTTTGTAAATATGATTTTTATACTTGAGTGTGATTTACACCAGCTCAAGATGGCCAATTGCATTCATGCTTAGGAAGGGTTATTATATTGTAAATAAGAGAGGTTTTGTACTAGGTTTTGAATGGAAGGAGGAAGGAGACTTGGAACCCCTCTCTTCTCCACACCTGTGAGGAAGAATGTAAACAGCTAGCTAGGAATGCAGGAGAAGAAAAAAAAAGATTTAAGTAGCCCTTTCCTCTCCCCTTTCTTTCTCCTTAATGGGGAATTTACAAATGCTTATGTAACATTATGTAAGCCCTCTCCTTTTCCCCACAACCTGTATGTGAGCAAGTGTATATAACTAGCCTCAGAGCTATATTTGAGGCTATACAATTTGGGTCAACTATACCCCAGGTAAGTCACATGCAGCCGGCTTATTAATAAATCTCCTCTTAAAAATTCTTCTGTATCCTGCCTTGCTGTCTCTACAAAACCCATGGAATTAAGGTATGCTACTTTACAACATTTGAGGGCTTGTCCAGGATGCTGGTGTTCCACATCACTGGGTAGAGACACCTGGACCAGCTGGTCTCTCTAGAAGATTGCCTGACCCTGCTGTATCTTGAGGGGAGGCACCACCCGAGACATTCCAGGGCTCCCGTTTTCCTGTGGGGTTTAGACAACTCCTTGGCAGACACCCCCGGCCCCCAAATTCAACAATTTGGCAGAGAAATCGAGGAGTGTAAAATTCTGACCTCTGGAGGTAGATGAGGCAAATCTTTTGCTTTACTGAATTCTAACTTTTTGTCTGTTCTGAATTCTAGCTTTTCTGTTTGGGACTAGTCAATTTGGAACTATTGCATGGGGATTGGATGCAATCTAACTCACGCAACAGGCTCTCCAAGTCCGAGACATTGGTGGAGAATTGGGTACTGCCTCGGGCTTTTCTGGGACATGTTTGTGCTCTCAGGAAAAACATTAGTGGGGCCTGACCTGTGGTGGCGCAGTGGATAAAGCGTCTACCTGGAAATGCTGAGGTCGCTGGTTCGAAACCCTGGGCTTGCCTGGTCAAGGCACATATGGGAGTTGATGCTTCCAGCTCCTCCCCCCCCTCTCTCTCTTTCTCTCTCTGTCTCTCTCTCTCCCCCCTCTCTAAAATGAATTAAATAAAATTAAAAAAAATTACTGGGGACATTTGGTGGTGCTTTAGGAAGACAATTAGTGGGGACTGAGTCAATCAGTCCTGTCTTGGACTTCCAGGGACACCTTCGTGCTGTCTGAAATCTATTCTTTGCTTTTAATGTTTCTGTCTAAAACCCCTGAGTGATTGGTGTGTTAGTGGGGATCTCTGGCACCTGAGCCTAAGCCCCCACAAGGAACATGGCTAGGTGAGCTCCTGAGAGGCCATTGACGGGAACCCCTTCCTTTGTCTGTTGAACTGTGTGCCTAAAAGTCAAGTGTAAACGTAAATAGTAAATGGTCTGTTTTGTAAGTTCTCTTTGTCAGAAAAATCTCTGGTGTGATTTCAATTGAAAATTTCTGGCTTAAAACCAGAAGGCAAAAGTGCAGGAAAATTTGTAAACTTCATATGTTTTAGTGGTTGTCCGCCAAAATCCACAAATTATAAAACTAGCAAAATTCATAAAAGTATTAAAAGTTCTCAATGGTGAATTGTCTATACTGTAGATTTTCTTTGTCTGAGAAATATCTCATGACATTTTGTGGTATGGTCCTCTTTCCCCAGACCCACTAAATCTCTTTTCTTGGATCCAAGACCTCTGACTTCAGGGCACTCTGTCTGACTTCTCCCCTGAAGAAATTGTTCTCTTCTGCTGGCTCCTGCCTCTGTTCTTGTGTGATGACTGACATCTCTACAGTCAAACATCTGTTATTCTGAGTGCTAATTATTATCTGTCTTATCTTTATTGAATTTTTATTGGTGTACTGATTCCTGCATTCTCCCAGACACTAAATATGGAAGGAGGGCCCAGTACACAAAAGACTCCCTTAGGTTGTCTCCTAAAGCATTTTCATGAAGCCTATGGAGACAACCGTGGGTATGGAATTAAATGGTCAAAAGAAAGACTTTGCACTCTCTGTGAATCAGAATGGCACACCTTCGGGGTTGGATGGCCATCAGCTGGGATTTTTAATCCCCGGGTGGTAAGGGCAGTCTCGAATATTGTGACTGGGGATCCGGGCTACCCTGACTGGTTCCCCTACATTGATCAATGGCTAAAAGCATGCTTGATATGGAGAGGGTGCTATGTTTTCCTAGTCTGGCCAGATTTATATCTAGGACAAAAAGTGGATTCAAGAAAAAGGACTAGGATTCTGCTATGAAAGAATCAGTGCACATATTGTAAAGAGGAGAGGGCTGAGGAATGCACTCCAGGAAATCTTTCTCCAGCCCCTGGGGGGCAAAGGGCTGGCAAGTAAGCAGTTTAGGTGAGGGAAGAGCGGGAGGCCACGCCTGGACGTGCTGTGTGCGGAGTGACAAAGTAGGGTGCTAGAGTAAGGAGGCTGGGACAATTAAGGGTGGGGTGACTGAAGGAAGTATAGAGTAAAAACTGTTTTCAAATATTTAGATATTCACCTACTGACCCAAAGAAGTTTTACCCATTTGGAAAATATAGGGTAGGAATAGTATTAAAGAATGAATA
This sequence comes from Saccopteryx bilineata, assembly GCF_036850765.1. Taxonomy (NCBI): domain Eukaryota; kingdom Metazoa; phylum Chordata; class Mammalia; order Chiroptera; family Emballonuridae; genus Saccopteryx; species Saccopteryx bilineata. The sequence goes on along the minus strand of NC_089495.1, from coordinate 67,035,008 downwards.
CTGTTTGTTTGTTTGTTTGTTTTTAACAGAGAAAGAGAGAGTCAGAGAGAGGAATAGATAGGGACAGACAGACAGGAACAGAGAGAGATGAGACGCATCAATCATCAGTTTTTCATTGTGGCACTTTAGTTGCTGTAAAGCCAGGAGCCAAGGCCAGGGCCACTATCACAGCAGCCGCCTGGCCCATGCAGGTTCGCATTGGATTCGGACAGTCGGTAAATTAACAAAGGAGCCAAAAACTGGTGAGTCATCATCTTTAATCCTAGCTTGCACCCGGCGGGCAAGCAAAAAACACACACTGGGCTCCAAAACCCACTCACATTCAGTGCTCACAAAGCTACTGACTTATCCGAGTTTCCTAGAATCAAAAGTTTCTAGCTCACCAGACTTATTCACCTCTGTTCCCCATCTCCTTCCTTCTCCCTGCACAAACTCTGCACTAACTGGCATCTCACTCAGCACTCCGCCATCTTGGCTGCTTCTCCTGGCCTACTCCACGTGGCCTTTCTCTGCTCTGCTCCCTCTGCTCTCTCATGCTAATCATCCCAGGAACCAAGAGAGCAAGCTCCCGTTCTGCCCCTATTTTATACTGTAGCTTCACAACCTTTAATCCGATATACAAAATAGGGAAGTCTCTAATACAAAGTCACTTCTCTGAGGCATGATTGGATTGTACCGCCCCACATCGAAAAGGGTGGGAAAGGCTTAATCCCAAAACCAAGACCCAGGCTACAACGATCCCCAACACACATTAATATCACCTGGGTGTTGGCCTCACGTGGGCAGCGTCATCTTTAACAAAGTGAGCATAATATATTTTATCTGCCCAACAGTTGTTCATTGATTGCTTTCTCATATGTGCCTTGACCGTGGGGCTACAGAAGAACAAGTAACCCTTTGATCAAGCCAGCGACCTTGGGTCCAAGCTGGTGAGCTTTTTGCTCAAACCAGATAAGCCCACGCTCAAGCTGGCGACCTCGGAGTCACAGACCTGAGTCCTCCGCATCCCAGTTCAACGCTCTATCCACTGCGCCACTGCCTAGTCAGGCCTAGAACTTTTTTTTAGAAGAATCTTAGAGAAAGAAAAGGAAACAGGGCCAGATGAAAATGCTTGGAAAAATAACAAACCACAGGTGTGGACCTTGTTGATTATCAGCTCCAGGAAAGAAAATGAGTGATAGGATTATGGGGTAAGGCTATTGTCTTGCTAATGTTTTGCAGAAAGAGTGCAGAGTGGTAAAGAGGAAGCCAGTTTTGCAGAGAAAAAAGCCATGTTTGCAAAAAGAAAGAGTATTTTCTATGTTAGAAATGTATATGTTATTTCAAGAGTCTTTTGTTAATTCTTTTTATTTGCTATTTTATAGCCCTGTGATGTTAAAATCTTGGTTTAAATATTAGGGTACATGTAATCATTATTAATGTAATGATTATTAATGATATATTTTTATATGGTATATAAATGTTTAGCTTATTATCATTTTTGAAGCCGTATTGTTCAATGTTAGGTCACCAAACCCAGAGGGACAAATATTACTATTGATTGGCTTAACAGTAGAATTCTCAACATAATAAATAAAAAAAAATAGAAAATAGATAACAAATTGTGGTACTAAGAAACATTTAATTTTTGAGCCCAGATATAAAGGCCAAAGGATGTTAACAAAAATCTGTTTCTCTTGAGCTTTTTAGACATTATCTGTTAGAATGCATAAAATTATAGCATAAATAAAGTATGTTTTTTGAAATGTAAAAGGAATTTGTGATTAAGTAAAATATAAAATTTATTTTTATGAAATATTGGTCATTTCAGTTGGTGCCTTTAACTAGATCTTTAGAATTTGAGACACATTATAATAGCAAATAGTTTAAATCCTTTTTTCCCAAGTGACCTATAGAATTAGAAAGCTTAGGACCCCTTTTTCGGGAAGCCTTGAGACTTAACAGGACTGTTAGAATCTGTACTGTACATATGCTGCCCACTTAAGATAATCAAGACCACCTCAAGAAAATGCTTCTGTTTGCCTGGCTTAAAGTGGGACCTTAACTACCAAGCAAGTGAGGAAGGTTTAGACATTCTCTGCCTATTTCTGTTAGCCAGGATCAGAGAAAATACTAAGAAAAAGAACCATAAACTTGTCTAAGGTGTTGGAAGTTATTAAAGACACCTGCAGCTTTCTTAGAGTATGGAAAGCTTAGTCTATGCACCTCTAGACCTAAAGGCACCAGAAGATAATAAAGCAGTCAATTTAGCCTTTTATAGTATTCAGCTCTAGAAATTAAAAAGAAAATGTATTATGTTTTCTAAAAAAAAAAAAAAAAAGGAATTGCATCATCAGCTGCTAAAAAATAAATAAAACTAATCATTTTGAAAGGTGCATTGCTCCTCCCTCACATAACTGTGGCCCCTAAGATGTCTGGTTAGTCAAAGATGGATAAGATTCCTGAAGTCAGGAAAAACCTAAGACAGGCATAGTCAAAGAGGGGCCATCGGGAGAAGGCTTAAGGACTAACAAAGGTGAGGCTCAAACCCTCACCCCAACAATGCAGGAGCCTGCTCCCCTGAAATAGTAGCCTTCATCCACTATTCAAGTCACCAGAAATGGGGGGCTCCCTAGAAACTCAAGAAAACCAAGCAGCTGATGATACTACCAATAAGGTAGCCCTAAAACCAATGAGGTTTTTAGGAAATTTTTGCGACTTTACTAGAACACTTATTGCCAAAGGTTTATTTGCATCCAATTATAAAAAAGATTTTGCCAACAGAAAAAGGAATAATTAAGAATAAGAAATAATTAGAAAAGCCAGCCTTAGAATCTATTGCAGAAGGCATAATATCCGAGTGTTTAGTCTGTGCCCAAATAAATACTAAGCAAAGTAAAGAAATTATAAAAAGAAACAGGGAGAGAGAAACATTCCCAGGTAAACATTTAAAAATAGATTTTACTAAAGTAATTGACAAGTAGGTAGAAGCTTTTCCTACTAGAAATGGGACCACAATAACAGTTGTTAAAAAATTGCTCTATAAAATTATTTTCAAATTTAGCTTGCCCACTCTAATAATGGGCCTGCATTTGTTTCCAAGATCTCATGGCTAGTGGGAAAGGCACTCAATATTAATTGGAAATTAATTGGGAATTACATTGTGCCTACAGGACCCAAAAGTTCAGTGCAGATAGGACGCATAAATCGAATCATAAAGGAAACTTTAAGCAAATTTGATTTTGAAACCAGTGAGCAAGTGGCCCTCCTTAGGGCGAGGTGCACCCCCTCTTGCCACTCCAGTGCCGACATTACTGTGGTCCATTGGATACTGTCTTTCCTTCCATCCAGTGCAGGCGCGGGGCCAGCCCTCTTTTGTTTGCTTAGTACAGAGCAAGGCGAAGCTGTTGCAGAAGTATGGTCACAGGAGCTCGACTTGCTGTGCAGTGACCAAGGACAAGCTTGTCACCCACAGATGCCCCTGTTGCAGCACATTCCAGCCTCAAGTCTAGCGTGAGGCAGCAGAGATGGCCCTGAGCCCAGAGCCTGCAAGCAGGTTCCTGTGCTAGCTATGACAGGCAGCTCTGTGTCCAAACCATCCAGCTACCCCAATGGATCCCTCAACAGCTCGTGAGCCAGCCTGACAGAACTCAGCCCCCTGCAGGACCTGGTGGCCATGGGTGCCATTGGAACAGTACTCTTGGTCATAGGCGTGGTGAGTGGGGTGGGCAACGTGTATACGCTGATAGTTGTGTACCATTTCCTGCAAACCTCAGCCTCCATGTACATCTATGTTGTCAACCTGGTGCTGGATGACCTGCTCTACCTGCTCAGCATCCCTTTCATTGTCACCACCTACATCACAAGGAGTGGCACTTGGAGACATTCGTTGCCATGTCGTCCTCAGCTTGGAATTTCTGACCGTGCATGCCAGCATCTTCACCCACTTGCTGGATATCCGACTGGTCCACAAGGAACACAAGAGCCTCTGCCTGCCGGCCTGGGGGCCAGAGCAACTACCATGCCTACCTGACACTACTCTTTGAGACCAGCATTGTGGGGCCTGGCGTGGTCATCGGGCTGCTCTACATGCACCTGGCCTGAACCTACTGACTGTCGCAGCAGGCCTCCTTCCCACAGACACGGCAGCTGCCCAACCCCAGAGTGCTGCACCTCATCCTGGGCATTGTACTACTCTTTTGGGCATGCTTCATGCCTTTCTAGATATAGCAGCTGCTGCTCACACATCATCAACAACCTGACCACTTGCCTCACCTACCTCAACAGCTGCATCAACCTCTTCCTCTACACACTGCTCACCAAGAACTACCGTGACTTCCACCAGCACTCACCCCACAGCAGGAGTGCCAGTGGGCGTGTGGGCACCAAAAACTTCTGGCAGTGCCCCACCTGCTCCCAGCATGCCTTTGGCAGCTTGCTGTCCTCCAACAGCCAGCTTGGTGGTCACTAAAGGTTAAGATTTTTAAATTAAGAGTTCTGACTAAAAAGAAATTATATAATTTTAATAATAAAAGTTATAAAGTATAGAAATACTTTTGAAAAGGGAGAAAGTAAGTTGTTATAAAAGCCAGTTAATTTTATGTAAGTTGCAAAATGTTTGTACAGGTTGTAAGACATTAATCAGTAGCATTTGTTTCTTCAATAGACTGTGTTACTATTAATGAAAACATCAAGTCTACCTGTTAAATATCTGTTGCAAGTTATAGGCTAATGTTCCTACTTACAGGGTCTGCAAATCACTGATCCTAGCCTTAACTTTAAGGTTCCTGCCTACTCAACAGCCTCATACACCTCATTAAAATGAGTCAAAGATTTGACTCAGGATATAAAACCAGTGGGGAATGTAGCAAGGTACCAAAGAATTGTAAAAATTAATATTAATGTTTTAGAAGAAAGGGTCAGGTTTCTTGCCATTCTCCACAGAAAGGAGGGAGAAGAAAGTGGGAGTTTCCTGGCTTACAAGGACATACTATGTACTGAGATAAGAAATTCCCTTTTACTAAGAGACTTAAAAGACATTTTAAGATTTAGGCCAAGCATTCAGAGAGATTTTGTAAATATGATCTTTATACTTGTGTGTGATTTACACCAGATCAAGATGGCTGATTGCATTCATGCTTAGGAAAGGCTATAATATTGTAAATAAGAGAGGTTTTTGTACTAGGTTTTGAATGGAAGGAGGAAGGAAACTTGGACCCCCTCCCTTCCCCACACCTGTGAGGAAGAAGGTAAAAAGCTAGCCAGGAATGCTGGAGAAGGAAGAAAGATTTAAGTAGCCCTTTCCTCTCCCCATTTTTTCTCCTTAATGGGTGATTTACAAATGCTTATCCTCTGACATCATGTAATCCCTCTCCTTTCCCCCCAACCTGTATGTCAGTGGTCCCCATCCTCTTTTGGGCCACGGACTAGTTTAATGTCAGAAAATATTTTCACAGACCAGCCTTTAGGGTGGGATGAATAAATGTATCACATGACCGAGACAAGCAGCAAGAGTGAGTCTTAGATGGATGTAACAGAGGGAATCTGGTCATTTAAAAAAAAATAATAAAACATTGTTCAGACTTAAATATAAATAAAATGGAAATAATGTAAGTTATTTATTCTTTCTCTGCGGACCAGTACCAAATGGCCCACAGACTGGTACCGGTCCATGGCCCAGGGGTTGGGGACCACTGCTGTATGTGATCAAGTATATATAACTAGCCTCAGAGCTATATTCGAGGCTACACAATTTGGGTCAGCTATACCCTGTGTAAGTCATATGCAATTGGCTTATTAATAAATCTCCTTTTAAAAATTCTTCTGTATCCTGCCTTGGTGTCTCTACATAATCTGTGGAATTAAGGTATGCTTTAATTTACAACATAGGTGTAATATCCACATGAAAATAATGATGTAAGTTTTATTTTACATGCTCAATGGAAAAGAGAAAAAAATGAACATTCAGCAAATGTCTAAAAAGCTTTGACTTCAGCAAGTATATATTAAAAGAAACAGTAAAATCTGTGAATGCTACTAAATGTAAAAGCACTAATAAAGGAGTTATCTAGTTGTTTGAATGTAAATTAACATATTAGCATTTATTTCCCAACATGAGAGTCATTATAATGATTGTTTTAATGTTAAAAGATTTTAAAATTGGTTAAGAAATGAAGCTATCTATTTGGAAATATATGATTAAAATGCCCTCATAGATCAAATCACCAAAGTAGTCTACCTGTGAAAATACTCCAATGCAAAGAGACAAAAAAGCAATTGGTTAAAAATAGGTTCAAAGGTGCAGTTTTCATGTTTCAGTTTAGTTTAGTTCATTTGATTGCATTTTGTTTTTAGGAAGAATTTTATAGTCAAAATAATGTTACCTCACGACTGAAACAGAACCACAGCTGCAGCTTCTCTGAAAGGTATGTTTTCAATCAGGTTGAACTCCTCTTTCCATATAACACTCATCGCTCACTACTCCTTTCAAATTGTTTAATTTTTATATATTATTTGTCTCATGGTATTCTCTGACATTCCAACAACCTGGCCACATTACCCTATAGAAATTAATAAGAAAAATGACTAATATATATTTAGTGGCTGCGTACTATTTATATGGCTTATATATAGTTACTTAAATTTTTATACACAACCCTTTAGGTATATATTATTACAACTTTCATTTTCACAGAAAAGGAAGTCAAGACACAGAGAGTTAAATTGGTCCATGGCACAGAACTACTAAGTAGCCATCCTGATATTTAAACCCAGGTAGACGGTTTCTAATTTCTATGCTTTCATAATGTAAAGAGAATGCATGTTTATTTAGTTAAAACTCTGTGTGATTTTGATAAATATTGAATATTATAAATATTGAGCAATAGTAGATTTTAAATCTGAGATGGAAGTAAAAAGTAAAGGGCAAGTTATTAATTTGATTACTACCATGATAACTTCTCAGACAAAATCACCGAAAGAACATGACTAATTCTGTAGAAATTACTAATTTAATTTTCTTGATGTCTGGGCACTATTAGGTCATTTAAATTAAAATATTGATAGGTTATATAGCTCTCACTTTAACATAAACATAAAATATACAATTTAAAAAGAATGTGTATATATAAAGTAAGTTCTATGTTCTCTGAATATTTCTTAACTTCACTATTTCAAGGTCAATGGAATATTCAGCAAAAAATATATACTTTTAGAATATTTAATGTATAATTTTTCTTCCCAAGTGAGCTAAATGCAAAATATTTAATAGCAAATCTCTGTGACAAAGTGTCACTAAATATTTTCTTCAATATAAAAATTGGACAAGCTACATGCTGAAGTCACATTACAAAGAAAACGGAGGAATCAATCCATAGGAGGATTGTCATACGCACAGATGGCAGGGATGGACCTGACCGCTTTCCAGCCGGTACCTGTTCTGGAATGTATAAAGCTACATCTCCAGAATATCCTTACTATATTAAGTGTTTGCCAGTGACTGCCAAAATCTATGGGTTTTCCTCTTAAAAGAAAATAACACTAAATACTGCCAGATTTGGAGGTGGTAATTAAACAATACAAGTAAACACATAGAAAAATATTTTTTTGTAAAATAAAACATGTTAATATTTGTAAAAAGCTAAAAGTTCTGAATTTAAAATGAGCTTAAGAAGCCAGTGCTTTTGGTTGATGGCCAATAGCCCAGAATAGGGAGCAACATGGAAACAGGAGCTCCTCTTCCCACTGTTAATTACAGTCCATGAGCTGCTCCCTTTTGGTTCAAGGTACAGAAACTCAGTCAGTACTATGTTGGGCCCAGATGGTTGAGTGATAGACTGACTTCCATTTCTTGTGCCAGATTGGCTCATTCACCTACTTTTTTATCCAGGTCTATGCAAACTGGAAGATTGTATATGAGGAAAAAGATTATATCACAACATGAAAAATAATATATTTTTAATATCCAAAAGGGATTACTCTAAAAACTTTTTGGGAACAGTTCTTTAATCTACATAAATAACATATTTATTTATTACATATTTTCAGTCATTGAAGATTATGAAAAAAATGAATACATTTATATTTTAAGTTAAGTTGTAATGATTAATCTGTATAATGACAAAATATATTTTTGTGTTTTCTAATTTAAAATTCTATATTTAAAATAATCAGGGACATATAAATACTTATTTAATATAGGAGATATTCCCTTCTTGAAGCAAAAGAGAATTTTTCTGAAATAGTTTGAAAATTGTTACAATAGTTAAGATATATAGAGATTTGAATTGACTGAATTAATTGTATTGTATTTCTCAATGACAACTTTTTCACAGAACTTCATAAACCTGAACACAACATGCAAAGAAATAATTTTAGCATAATATACTACTCTAATGTAATTACCACTCTAATGTATATTATTTTGAATAAAATATTTTATTTGTAATAAAAAATTCCTTTTTTTATTAATATGATTAATCAGATTTGAAAGTCACTTATATAACCAAGAGAATACAATAAACTTTAAATTTATCTGTCAAAACATCTTTTTCTTTTAGCTGAAATTCTTTGGATATTCCTAACTTAATCACTTAAATGCAGGTCTAAATACTTTTTTGTGTGTGTGATTTATTTCAACTTTGTGATTGAGGTAAAACTGTTGACTAAAAAGATGATTATAAAAGCTTGTTTAGTTTTATGAACAGAAAATGGATTATGACTCTCTATTTCTAATAACAACATAATAGCAATCACTTGGTGTTTAAAGGTTTTTCTTTTCTTTTTAATTTAGAAAGAGGCAGGGAGAGAGAGACAGGAGCATCGAGCTGTTCGTTTATGTGCTCTGAAAAGGGATTGAACTGACAACTTTCATGCTATCCGGTCAGGGCTTAAGTTTTTTCTGTTTACGACTCTATAATTTATTAGAAGAATGACCACTGACTGCAAAGTTATTTTAGATGAGCCTTGGCTTATTTAAAATACTTCAATATAGCCCTGGACAGAAAGCTCAGTTGGTTAGAGCATTGTCCAGATATGCACAGGATGTTGGTTCCCTCCCCCTTCAGGGCACATACAAAAACAGATCAATGATTCTCTCTCTTTCTCTCTCTCTCTCTTTCTCTCTCTCTCTCTCACAATTCAATACATAAATTTAAACATATTTTAATACAGATAACAAATTAATTTATATCAATATGTTATTTTACAAGGCATCATATGTTATATATTCAAAAAAAATTGAATCTCACTTTTATCCATAGGCACTTTTCAGGCTAAGAAATAAAGGGCTTTTTAACTCACTTGTTTACATATACATTTAGCCTTTGTTTATTGCATGTGATCTCTCAGTTGCACACTAAATAAAGAATCAAGTGAATATTACATATTTTCTAAAATTTTCAGTAAAATATTCTTTTTGTTTTGATAATTTCCTTCACTTTGGCGAAACTATATAATTTTATCATTAAGACTTTAAATTTATCTGCCAAAATATCTTTTCTTTTTAGCTGGAATTCTTTGGACATTCCTAACTTAATTACTGCTGTGAGAGTTTTTCCAGTGCTGCAAAAACAACCAAAACAATGAGTGAGAGACCTATTGGTCTGAAAAAAAAATCTCATTTTTTGTTTTATTTTTTAGAATGCATAGTATAAAAAGGAAAAGGAATATTTTGTATCTTTAGTAAGCTTTTGTCCATTATGTGTAGCAATTTTTAACCACATTCAAAAAAAAAATAAATATATCAATAGCAGAAGTACCTACAATTTCTAAAACTCCAAATTATATTAGATTGAAGTTTTAGTGTATTTCTCCTTATTAAATTTATTGGGGAGACATTGATTAATAAAACTACATAGGTTTCAGTTGTACAATTCTATAATACATCATCTGTATATTGCATTGTGTGTTCACAAATCAAGACTCCCTCTCAATCTCTCAATCATCATCTATCCTTCCTCTATCCTCCTCCACCCACCTTCCCTCCTGCATCCCCCACACTGTTGTCCTTGCTTCTAAATATTTTTCTTTGATGAATCCATTGACTTTTTTCATCCAGCCACTAAACCCTTATCCCAGCATATTTCTTTTTTTTTTTTTTTTTCTTGACAGACACAGAGAAAGAGTCAGAGAGAGTGATACATAGGGACATACAGACAGGAAGGGAGAGAGATAAGAAGTATCAATTTTTTGTTGCAGCACTTTAGTTGTTCATTGATTGCTTTCTAATATGTGCCTTGACCTGGGGACTATAGAAGACCAAATAACCCCTTGCACAAGCCAGCAACTTTGGGCTCAAGCTAGTGAGCCCTGCTCAAACCAGATGAGCCCACGCTCAAGCTGGTGACCTCAGGGTTTAAAACCAGGGTCCTCTGTGTCCCAGTCTGACACTCTATCCACTGCGCCACCACCTGGTCAGGCCCAGTGTATTTCTTAATGAAAGTTAATGTTTCACACAAATTTTCAACCTTAATAGAACATTTAAAATATAGCATTCTGGCTTCTGTATTAGTTATTAGATTTTAACTGACTGACTCATAATGCTTTAAGAAAGGCAAAGTGTGTAAGAAATGAAGAATGGCCTGAGATTCCAGGACTTAAAGTTTATCCTCAATCTTGATTTAACTTATGTTTTTTATTAACATGTAGCATAAACTCTTAGAATTTTATTTTAATGCATAAATTAAGGTGATTTTATTCAATAACATAAATCTCAACTAGCTAAAAAATCAATTAAGCACTTTAACCATTTATATTTTTAAATAATCACTGGCAATAAAATAATATTCTCATAAATATAATGTAGCATCTCAATTCATCATACAATATTCCTTATAAATTCCAAACTTAGACTGCATATAATATGTAGTAAATATGTACTGTAAATAGATATGTACTATTAAATTAATATACACTATAACAATTTTGCACTGACATTGTGAAACTATTGCACCTTTTTAGTAGTAGAAAAATATAATTATAATTTTCAAATAGTGATTATGTCTTCAACTTAAGCAAAAATGATTATTCTAAAAATAACAAGTCTTTTACAAATGTAATACAGATTATTTTGTTTCTATCTTAGATAAACAACTAGTATTAATTTGCATTATCAACTAAATTTCAATACCTTGCCATTCACTAATAGAAATCACTAACAGAAACAGTGAATACTATTTTTCTTCTTGTTGATTATAGACTAAATTTACTTATTAAGTAAAACATCAAAGAATTTATTTGACTAATATTGACTACCAGCATTCTTTGAAAGTAGAAAAATTTTCTTTAAAACTGGTCAATGACTGTAGGAAAAATAAAAGTATTGATGGCATTAATAACACAAAAACAGTTTAAGTTAATACTAAATTCATATAAAATATTTAAATTATTATAGAATATCCAGATTTTCTATACAGTTTTATATTTCAGAAATGTAGAATCTGTGTTCCTCAGAAATCATTTTAACATATTTAATGAAACTGTTTTAATAGAAATTCTTTACTGATCAGGTGAATTATCACAACAAACACTTTTCAAGTCAAAATAACTTTGTAATTATGTGTGTGTTCTTGGGAGAACACAATTAATTGGATTATCATAAAGGCATCTACTTTTTGTGAAATAAAGGTATATCACAAGTATCAAAGGGCCTTCTATTTTATGTATATTTTATTTTTTAAATACAGTTTATATACTACAGTATTTGTATTAGTTTCAGGTGTACAACATGGTGGTTACACAATCATATACTTTATAACGTGTTCTCTTTGTTATTTCTAATACTTGGTAACATACATTATTACATTATTATTGACTATATTACCTTGCTGCTTTTTATATGTAACATAGTTATTACATTATTATTGACTATATTACCTTGCTGCTTTTTATATCCTCTTGACTATTTTGTAACTATTAATTGGTACTTTTTAATTCTTTCACCACCCCTCTGGCAACCCTTAGCCTGTTCTTTGTATCTATGATTATTTCTGTTTTGTGTATTCATTTAGATTGTTCTTTGAATTGCACATTTAAGTGAAATAATGGTATTTGCCTTTCTCTGACAGACTTATTTTACTTGATATAATATTCTCTAGGTCTATCCATGTTACAAATGGTAAGATTTTTTTTAAAGACAAGTAATATTTTATTGTATATATGTACCACCACTTTTCATCCACATGACTACTGATGGGTACTTGAGTTGCTTTTATATCTCAGCTATTTTATATTGTATAATGCCACAATGAAAAAAAGGGTGCATATACTTATTCAAAGTAGTGTTTTGGGTTCTTTGGATATATACTCAGAAGTGGAATCACTGAGTCATAAGGCAGTTTTATTTTTAATTTTTTGAAAACTTCACATTCTGATTTAAAATGTGGCTTTCCCACCAACAACCTGCATTTTCACCAATAGTACATGAAGGTTTCCTTTTTTTCCACAACTTTACCATTAATGTTGTTAGCAAATATTTTGCTGATAGCTATTCTGACAGGCTTTGATTTTCATTTTTCCAATGATTGGTGACATTGAGCATCTTTTCATACTGTTGTCTGTTATCATTATGTTCCCTTTGAAGAAGTGTTCATTCTGAGTTTTTTTTTCCATTTTTTAAACTTAATTACAGTGAAACCTTGAGATACAAACAGACTAACATACAAATTTTTTTAAGATATGAGCTGTGACTTGATCCATATTTTTGTTCAAGATCTGAGCAAAATTCCGAGATATGAGTAGTGATTCAGGAAGCTGCTGCTAGTTGTTGTCTTGGCACATGGGTCCAGTACCAGCAGTTTGATATATGATTTGACTGACTTACGAGCTCGGTTACAGAACAAATTAAATTTGTATTTCAAGGTACCACTGTATTTGCATTTTTTTAGTTGAGTTGTATGAATTCTTTAAAAATTTTGGGTATTAACCTTTCATCAGACGTATTATTGGAAAATATCTTCTTTCATTTTGGAGATTATGTTTTTATTTCATTGATGGTTTCCTTTGCTGAGCAAACACTTATCAGTTTGATTTGGCCTCATTAGCTTATTCTTTCTTTTTTTTTCTCTTGCCCAAGAAGATATGTCAGAAAAAATATTGTTTAAGAATTTTCAGAGTGACTTCAGAGAAATAGCATCATGAGAGATACTACTAATCTCCCCCATTGAAATTTCAACAAATTCAACAATTATAATGCAAAGAAGCAACCCCAAGGAGTTTGCAGGTATATCTGAAATATCCACACACTGGATGGACAAAAGTTTGATTAGGGGTGAAAAGGCAGGCTGAAGCTATAATACGCTCCTGAAGGACAAAAACCAGTTTTTGTTTTCTTCAATGATCAGAGGGAGGGCAACACTTTTAGCATAGATTTTAGTTTGCAGCCAAGATAACTGGAGAGACTGAGGGACAGAGGGAAAAGAGTTGAATTAAGGCAGTTATACAACCAAGAATAGGAACATGGGCAGTTTCCAGGGTCTGCCTGCATCCCTCCTCTTACAATCGCAGGTACTGGGTGTACACACAGTTTTGGGGCCCTAGATCTGCATGTGAATAGCTCACGGTGATTGGCCTGCAGGGCAGTGAGGCATGCTCAATCTGACTGCTTTTAGCCCACAGAATTTGGCCTGAATGTCATGGAGACATACTTGATCGCAATCTGTGGCCATGCCTGCTCCACTCCCAAGGCTCAAGTACTAGGGTACCTGAGCACCATTGGCTGGTGACACACAATCCCTATCTATAGGCCACACTTTGAGGGGGCTTGAAAAGAGGAAAAGGTTGTGGCTTTTCAGTCTCCCAAGTCTCACATTGCTTCCCTTGCTTTGTGAACAGTGGCAGTAGGAGTTTCCTCACAGCTGAGTCTCCAGGCCACCCTCTTCTGTGAGAGGTAGAGGTGCCTAATGTTTGATCTTCTGCTTTGTTGAGACATGGGGAAAGGTGCCTAGAGACCTGAGACTGCCTTTACTAGAGCCATAAATTTGCAAAGCCTGTTAACAACAAGCCCATTCCACCAATGTGGCTGAAGCCCTGCCTACATCATTAAGACAGTGACGCCTCAGGAGAACTCTTCCCAAGAACCTCACAGAGGCAAAATTTGTAGTACAGTGCCACGTGCCAGAAAAAGGAAAAAGGAACCTCTCAAAACTCAAAAAAAATATATTCTCTTTTTTCTTTTTCTCATTTTTTCTTCCTTCCTTTTTTAGTTTCTTATTTGAACTTCATTATTTTTAATTGTTATATTTTTATTCTTGTTTTTTGTGAGAAAGTTTCATTTCTGACACTTTCTCTTTTAGTCATTTTATTCTTTCTTCCCTTTTTTTCTTCCTTTTGTTTCTCCCACACTCATATAAACTTTATTTTCTTCAAATTATTATATTTAGGACTCATACCTTTTTGAGATTTTTTTTGTTTTTGATTTGATCTTTTCTCTCTTTTTTTTCATTTTCCCTCAATTCCTGCACCTTTTTCTCTGTAGCTTTTGTTCTCCATATCATTATTTATAAAATTTTATTTTTTCACTAAATTGTTTCAATTTCTTTATCTCTTGTTAGTGTTATTAACAATACCATTCTAAAATACCATTAAGGAAAAAAATTAAATATCATAGACACACAAGACAGAGGCATAGCACAGATAGATGATGAAAATATCTCAATTACATAAAAACCTTGGAGCTAAATGACAGAGAATTTGAAATTGAAGTTCTAAAAATACTCAATGAAAAACACAAAAACAATGAAAATCAATTTAGTGAGCTCAAAAAACAAATTAATGAACAAAAAGAGTACTTCACCAAGGAAATTAAAACTGTAAAAAAAAAAAACTAAACAGAAAGGAAGGACTCATACATGAACTAAATAATGAGATAGCAAGCTTAGTTAATTGAACAGGCAAGATAAAGGAGAGAATTAGTGACATTTAAGACAGGCTACTATAGAGAGAAGAAGATAGAGATTCATAAATTAAAAAACAAAACAAAACAAAACTGAAAAAGCCCTACAAGAATTGTCTGACTTTATTTGAAACAGCAAAATAAAAATAATGGGTTTATCAGAAGAAGAAGGAAAAAGGAATAGAGAACATATTCAAACAAATAATTATTTACAACTTCCCAAGCATATGGAAAGAGTTAAAGCCTCGGATCCAAGTAGCAAATAGAACACCAAGTTACCTCAACCCAAACAGACCTACTCCAGGATATATTGTAATGAAATGATCACAAATTTATGATAAAGAAAGAATCCTCAAGGCAGCTAGGGAAAAGTATATAATATATAAAGAAAGGCCTATTTATTTCTCAGCAGAAACTCTATAAGTCAGAAGAGAGTGGACCACATCATTTAAAGTACTGAAAGAGAGGAACTGCTATCACAGCTATCCTTCAAATATGAAGGTGAAATAAAAACATTTACAGGCATAAAGAAGCTGAAGAAATTTGTCACCAAAAATCCCCCACTTACAGGCAGTACTAAAGGGATTATGCGCAGATACAAAAAAAAAACAGAACAAAACTACAAGTTCAAGCTCCAGTATGATCACAATGAAAACAAGGGTAATCTGTGACAACATTAAGATAAAAGGGAAGAGGACAAAGATCAGCAGTAGCAAAGAGGGATGAAGCTCAGAAGCACCCATGAAATAATGGACTGTAGTAAATATGATAAGTTTTTCTTAAAACCCTAATGGTAAACACTCAAAATAATACCATTACTGAAACACATAGCTTCAAAAAAAAGAAAAAAAAAGAAGAAGAAACAGAGAAAAGAAATATGGAATAGCACCAAACAAAAACAAATGACAGAAAAACAAAAGAGTAGAACCAAGCAAGAGACAGAGCTATCATAAAGTAATATGTAAAGTGACAATAAGGAATTTCAAATGCCAATAATTACAATAAATGTAAATGGATTGAACTCTCCAATAAAAAGGCATGAAGTAGTAGATTGGCTCAAAAAAAAAAAAAAACAAAATAAGAAAAAACCCAACCCTATTCTGCCTTTAAGAGACATATTTAAAATACAAGGATAAATTGGCTCAAAAAAAGACAAAGAAAGAAAAAACCCAACCCTATTCTGCCTTTAAGAGACATATCTAAAATACAAGGATAAATTGGCTCAAAAAAAGACAAAAAAAGAAAAAACCCAACCCTATTCTGCCTTTAAGAGACATATCTAAAATACAAGGATAAAAATAGATTCCAAGTGAAAGGTTGAAAAACAATTCTCCAAGGTAATAATATACAAAGTAAGGCAGGTGTAGCCATACTCATATCTGACAATGATGACTACAAGACAACAAAGGTAACCAGAGACAAAGATAGTCATTTCATAATGATAAAGAGGACATTGTATCAATAAGACATAACAATTCTTAATATATATACACTAAATCAGGGAGCACCAAAATATATAAGACATCTACTATCTGATTTAAAAATAAAAACCGACCAAAATTCAATCATATTGGAGATCTCAATATGTCATTGATGGTTCTAGATCATTCATCCAAAAAAAAAATCAATAAAAATATTGGCATTAAAAAAAAACTAGAACAAATAGACATAATAGACATTTATAGTACATTTTATCCCAAAATGTCAGAGTATATATTTTTCTACAATGTACATGGAACAGTCTCAAGATCAGAGTATATACTGGGTCACAAAACTAACATCAACAAATTCAGAAAGATTGAAATGATACCAAGCATATTCTTTGATGATAGGGCTTTGAAATAAACTCAACTGCAAAAAAGAAGTAAACAAATCCACAAAAATGTGGAAATTAAACAACATGCTTCTAAAAAATGACTGGGTCAAATGAGAAATAAAAGCAGATATCAAAAGATATATATATATATAGACATGAAAATGACAACACAACATATAAGAATATCTGAAATGCAGCAAAAGCAGTAATAAGAGGGAAGTTTATATTATTATAGGCTTATATAAAAAAACTAGAGATATCCCAATTAAAGAACTTACATTTTAAGAAACTAGAAGCAGAAGAACAAAGGCAACTCAAAACCAGCAGAAAAAAGGAATAAAAATTAGAGCAGAAATAAATGATATTGAGAACTGAAAAACTATAGAAAAAATACAACAAAGAGCTGGTTCTTTGACTCTATCAACAAAACTGACAAAGCCCTGACAAGACTCACTAAGAAGCCTGACCTGTGGTGGCGCAGTGGATAAAGCGTCGACCTGGAAATGCTGAGGTCGCCGGTTTGAAACCCTGGACTTGCCTGGTCAAGGCACATATGGGAGTTGATGCTTCCAGCTCCTTCCCCCTTCTCTCTCTCTGTCTCTCCTCTCTCTCTCTCTCTCTCTCTCTCTCTCTCTCTCTCTCCCCCTCTCCGCTCTAAAATGAATAAATAAATAAATAAAAATTAAAAAAAAAAGACTCACTAAGAAAAAAAGAGAAGTCATATAAAGAAATCCAAAATGAAAGAGGAGAAATTACTACAAATATTATAGATATACAAAGGATTGTTGTAGAATACTATGAAAAGCTATATGCCACAAAATTCAACAATATAGAAGAAATCGATAAATTCTTAAAACTATACAATCTTCCTAGACTGAGTCACAAATAAATAGAAAGCTGAAATAGACCCATAAGCAGGAAGGAAATAGAAATAACTATCAAAAACTTCCCAAAAAACCAAAGTCCAGGACCAGATGGTTACACTAGTGAATTCTACCAAACAGTCATAAAAGATTTGGTTTCTATTCTTCTCAAAGTCTTCCAAAAAATTGAAGAGTAACAATACTTCCAAACATATTTTATGTGGCCAACATAAACATCATACCAAAACCAGGCAAGGACAAAACTAAAAAAGAAAACTACAGACCAATATCTCTAATGAATATATATACAAATATCCTAAACAATATATTAGCAAATTAAATACAACACATTAAAAAATAATACATCATGATCAAGTGAGATTCAAACCAGAAGCAAAAGAATGGTTCAACATAAAGACCTGGCCGGTTGGCTCAGTGGTAGAGCGTCGGCCTGGCATGAAGGAGTCCTGGGTTCGATTCCCAGCCAGGGCACACAGGAGAAGAACCCACCTGCTTCTCCACCCCTTCCCCTCTGCTTCCTCTCTGTCTCTCTCTTCCCCTCCCACAGCCAAGTATCCATTGGAGCAAAGTTGGCCCGGGCACTGAGGATGGCTCTGTGGCCTCTGTCTCAGGTGCTAGAATGGCTCTGGTTGCAACAGAGTGATGCCCCAGATGGACATAGCATCACCCCCTGGTGGGCGCGCTGGGTGGATCCTGGTTGGGCGCATGCGGGAGTCTGTCTGACTGCCTCCCTGTTTCTAATTTCAGAAAAATACAAAAAATAAATAAATAAAAGAATGGTTCAGTATATGTAAAATGATTAATGCAATACACCATATCAACAGAAAAAAGAACAAAAAACGTATGATTTTACCAATAGATGCAGTGAAGGTGTCCAATAAGACACAACACCATTTTAGGTTAAAAGCATTCAATAAAATGGGTACAGAAGGAAATATCTCAACATAACAAAGGCCATAGATGACAAACCATCAGCTAACATCATTCAAAATGGTAAAAAACTAAAAAATTTTTCCTCTAAAATCAAGAACAAAACAAGGTTGCCCACTCTCTCCACTCCTATTCAACATAGTGCTGGAAGTTCTAGCCAGAGCAATCAGACAAAAATAAATAAATAAATGAAAGGCATTCATATAGAAAAAAAAAGTAGATTTTACTTTTTACAGATACCATGATACTGTATAAAAAAACCCCAAAGACTCTATAAGAACTATTAGAAACAATAAACCAATACAGTAAGGTCATAGGATACAAAATTAATATAAAGAACCCTATTACTTTCATATATGCCAACAATAAAACTTTGGAAAATGAACTAAAAAAATCCTTTTTACATTTGCAAAAAAAAATTAAATACTTAGGAAAAACATAACAGAGAATGTAAAAGACCTATATACTGAAAACTACAAAGTATTATTAAAGAAAATTTAAAAAGACACAATAAAATGAAAAAAAAATTATGCCATTTTATTGGATAAGAAAAATAAATATAGATCAAGTGGCCATATTACCCAAAGCAATATACAGATTTAATGCAATTCCTATCAAAATTCCCATGTTATTTTTTAAAGAAAATAAAACAAAAAAAATGACCAGGTTTGTATAGAATCATAAAAAACTCAAATAACTAAAGTAATCCTTGGAGGGGGGTGAACAAAGCTGGAGGTATTAGAATAACTGACTTCAAATTATAGTACAGAGCCACGATAATCACAACAGCATGGTATTGGCAGAAAAAATAGACACAGAAACCAATAAGACAGAATTGAGAGGCCAGAAATAAAACCATCTATATATGGATAAATCATCTTTGATAAAAAAACCCAAAAGAACACATGGAGAAAAAAATGTGTCTTCAATAAATGGGTCTGAGAATATTGGACATCCACATGCAAAAGAATGAAACTTGACTACAGTTTGTCCCCTTGCACAAAAAATTAATTCTAAATGAGTCAAAGACCTAAATATATGATCTGAAACAATAAGTTACATAGAAGAAAACATAGGTACTAAACAAATAGAACTTGGCCATAAAGAACATTTTATGAATTTGACCACAAAGACAAGGGAAATAAAGGCAAGAATAAGTGAATGGGACTATATTAAACTAAGAAGCTTCTGAACAATAAAAAAAACTGACAATAAAACAAACAGCCAACTAAATGGGAGATGATATTTTTTAAACAACAATTGGGGATAATATTTTCAACCCTAATAAGGGGCTAATATTCAAAATATATAAAGAACTCACAAAACAACAATAAACAAGCAAATAGTCCAATTTAAAAAAAGGGGAGAGGATCTGAACAAATACTTCTTCCAAAAGGACATAAAGGTGGTCCACAAATATACAAGAAGATACTATCTTCACTAGCTATTTGAGAAATGCAAATCAAAAATACTATGAGATGCCACCTTTCACGTGTTAGATTGGCTATCATCAAAAACATTCCCCAATACTGCAGTCTCCAACTTTCTTGGGTGGAGCAGCCTGCTCCCTGTGGCATCAGACTGGGTAAAAGCAACTGTCCCACCCTGGAAACTCCTATCCCAATCTGTGGAGACTGGGTCATTCTGAGAGGCCAAAAAGCAGGGAGCATGTCATTTTACTCAGTTTTCTGGAGTTGAGGCCGGAGTTTCTTCCACACGCTACCAATTCTATGACTGGTGCTTCTGCCTCACAGAAGGCTCAGTAGAAACTGTCTGGACTGTGGGCAGACCACATCTCTGGGTCACAGAGGCCACACCCACTGGATTCTTAGTGGCCAATCCCTACTGAGGTCTAATAAAAAAAGTTCAGACAGACTGACGCCCCACCCACCACCCTTCCTAATATCTGAATTGCCCAGGATCTAGATCAGTAGTCCCCAAACTTTTTACACAGGGGACCAGTTCACTGTCCCTCAGACCGCTGAAGGGCCGGACTATAAAAAAAAAACACTATGAACAAATCCCTATGCATACAGCACATACTTTATTTTAAAGTAAAAAAACCAAAACGACAACAAATACAGTATTTAAAATAAAGAACAAATAAATTTAAATCAACAAACTGACCAGTATTTCAATGGGAACTATGCTCCTCTCACTGACCACCAATGAAAGAGGTGCCCCTTTTGGAAGTACGGCGGGGGCAGGATAAATGGCCTCGCATGCAACCTGTGGGCCGTAGTTTGGGGACCCCTGATCTAGACTCTGCAACAGAGTGACCGAGTGCAACAAACAGCCAGTTGACAGAAGCTTTAGGAAGCAGGGCTCACGAAGCTTTGGCCTTTTGCAGACCCTCCCCCAGGCCTAGTGTGGGTAAAAGCCAACCTAGATTTGTGGCTTGGTATTTTTATGTGAACCTGGGCCCATGTAAAGGCAGCCACGAACTCTGGATTGCTGGCAGCTCCAAGAAGGTTGCTGAGGGCCAGTCAAGGCAGTGTCTTCCAATGGTCTGTGCTGGGTTCCTTCCAGGGAGGTCCAGGTCTGGCACATCCAGTGGCCAGCTGTGGAGACCATTAGTTCAGAAACGCTTGCGGGTGGTGGCATGTCCTAAGGAAGTGTTCCTCATACCTGGCCTAACAGAGGCGAGTTCAGCTTTCTGTGATCAACACTGGCACGGTGGCTCATGTGCATTGGACAGGGTAGAAATTCACAGTCAGCCCACCTGGGTGCTAGATATCCTGTCTCGCTAAGCTATGTTCCACAGGGGAAAAAAAGAGAGAGGCTTGGAGCATGGACATTTAACATGTAGGTTCTCGTGAGCCTATTATTAGGTCTTGTAGAGGGGCTTAGCCACTTTCTTGGGGGTCACAGTAAGCCACAGAGGAGGACTCTTTTAGTCCTTTTCCCTGACACCAGGGTCTCAGTAGCTGGAAAAAACTTCTGCAGAGGGGACTGACTGTCTGCTCTACTCAATCAGAACCTGTTGCTCTCTATGCTGGGATAGAAATAGAATTGGAGTACCCAGCAGTGTCTGAGGGATTATTCACTGGAGTAGGGACCACATTCCCTGTACTGAGCTCCAGACCAAAATAGCCTGAAAGTAGGGGGTGCCACTAACAGTGCATTCCCAACCTCAGCTGCCTTAACCCAACAAGCTTGCAACCTGTAGTGGGGTAGGTTGAGTAAGGCAGACTAAGCCCACATTACCATCTTTTTACAGAAGTTTGTGGGAAGACCAGGCAGCTGCAAGAGGAGGTGGAGCAGCTGAAAAGTGGAAGCAAATCTTACTGAGCATGAGGCTTTTACAGAGCTGCTTTCATCTCTACGCAGTAGAAAGCTACTCCTTATACACAGGTTTGCCCTTCCCATACTACCCAGGCACAGAAAACAGACACAAACAGCAAACAGACCAGTAGTTCCATACAGGTAGCCCATGACAACAAACAATGGTTGACACCAAAACAAGAATACATAGAACTAACATAAGTAGTACTGGATAGCAAATAGCACCAATGCTAGACTCAGCTTTCTATACAAACAGCATTTTCAAAGTAGTCCAGTAAGCACCAGATTCTGTGGAGAATAAATATTCCCAACAGGACTGACACTATATGATGTCTAATACACATGATCAAGGTTGACCCTTAGAATCAGTCAGCCTGAAGGGATAATAGCACCCACAAAAGGAAAAATTGCATTCAATGCTCATATACAATAGGGGGGTAAATGCTATACTCAAAAGCATTTCTAGAGCAAGGAAATCATGTGGTCTGGAGATTAGTAGCTTTAAGCCCATATTTCTGCTAAAGACCTCACAATAAATTTCAATGTCAGAGAATGCCACCTATTACACAGACAAAATGGACAGAAAAAGAAATGCAATCCAAATGAATCAACAAAAGAAATTCCCAAAGAACTAAATGAAATAAAAGTAACATAAGCAAACTACCAGATGGAGAGTTTAAAATAATAAATTTTCAGATGTTCAAGGATCATAGAGATGGTCACAATGAGAACTTAAACGAAGAGAAAAAAAGCATCAAAAAGGACATTGAAATCATAAACATGACCAGTCAGAAATAACAAATACAATACCAGAAATGAAGGCTGCACTAGAAGGAATCACCAGAAGGCTGAATGAAGCAGAGGATCAAATCATCAATTTAGAGGAAAAGATAAATGAAAGTATTACTCATAAATATTTAGGCTTGGATAAATAATTGTTTTAAGTAAGCCAAGGTAAATATGGTCATACAAATTGTGACACAAAACTTTATTATACTGCTTATGTTTATTTAGTTTCAAGCAATATAAGGACATAGTTAAATGATTCAAACAATAAGTGCAAATTGTGAAAATTTAAAAAAATGCACTCATTTCTTGTTTATAGACATCACCTAGAAGTAAAAATTAAAACAAATATGTAAGTCTGTGAGAAAAATAAACAAACATATGAAGTCTCAGGTCCAGAAATTTATTGTAAATTTAAAGACAATAGAATATCTTGGCAAATGTAGAAAACTAGAAAGTATATGCCCAACCTAAAGGAACAGTGACATGGCTGAACAGACAGCCAAACTTTCATGGTTAATGATGACTCATCTGGTTCCGGTTTTGCAGTTTTCTTTTTCTGTCTCAAAACATATCATAGAATTTCTCATTAAAAAAACATAATACATTTCTGTTAAATATTTATTCTATACTGGCATTATTTTGAGAGTTGAGGGAATAAAGGTGAAAGAACATGACCTAGTTAGTCTCTTTCTGTCTGGATCTTGTAACCAGTAAAAAAATAAACACAAATAAAGAAACAATGTGTATTGCTTAATATAATTTGACATAGGCATATTTAAAATAAAACAAGAATATAAAGACTCAAAACAAAATGGTAGCTTGATTTTAGTCAGAGTGGTTTAGCATTTAAGAATATACTGTACACCTAATAATAAAATATGATTTCAGATTGGATTTGGTAAAAAAAAATTATTACAAAAGGAGAAATACATAAGTAAGCATTCTAGATCTTCTTCAAGAATGTGTTGCCAAACAAAAGTTATTCTCCCTTCACCTCACTGCTTTTTCCCTGATTTAGTCATAAAATAGGTAGAGTTCCCCAATGCTTAAGTCATGAAGTGTGGGTGGAGCACAGAGCGCATTCCTAGCAGCTGCGGCTGATGCAATGCTGTGAGAATACTCCAGCTCCCAGAAGCCTCCTGGGCATACCCAGGAAGGAAGCTCGCCCGCTATAAGGAAGTGACTTAGCGCCAACCACGCAGCTCCCTGATCTTTTCAGTCATTGGCTATGAAGGACACGCTGTAACACCCTATAGGCTGAACCTGTGTATATAAGCTAGCTTACTTCCTGAATAAAGTGGATCTGCTTCACTAAACCTGGTCCCCAGAGTCGAGTCTTTGCATATCCATCATCCTCACCCCTGGCAGGACTTGTCCACAATAAAGGACATAAAGCAGACATAAGAATCTTATTTCTCCTGTGTTGGTCAAATAAGTTTGTAAATATGATATATATATTTGCTCGCTTGTGACTTATATTGGGTGTGGGGGACAGGCTATAAGCAGGCCAGGTCGTTGTGGCCTAGGGTTTGGTTTTGAGACTAAGCTTTTCCCCACACCCTTGACTGATTGTATGATCTGGGTGGTGCACTCTCATGAGGAATCCAATTATGCCTTGGATAAGTGACTTTGTATCGGAGACTTCCTCGTTTGTATATTGGATTAAGGGATTTTGGTTTTCTATGCTATAGGGTGGGACAGACCAGGAGCTTGGACACACAGTTCCTGCTATCACAATTGCAGGGGCTTCCCTGATTTCTTGCCCTTCATGGGAAGAGCTGGTTTTCTGCTTTTCCCTTGTCTTCTTTTGTGGTTTGCCTGTCTTGGTGAGACACCAATAAATAGGATGGCCCCCCATCCTCTGACTCTGCCATTTCTTTATCGTCTGCCCTAATCCAATGGGAACCTGCATGTGAATGGCCACGATGGTGGCTCCTGGCCTTACATCCTGAATAGTGATTTATGTAGAGGGGCCTGTGGCATTTCTTTGGCAGTGCTGGTTGTTTCTCTAGTGGGGGGGGGGAAACTCCTAGATGAAACCACAATAAAGACTATCTGTTGTCTGACCTGTGGTGGTGCAGTGGATAAAGCATCGACCTGGAAATGCTGAGGTCGCCGGTTCGAAACCCTGGGCTTGCCTGGTCAAGGCACATATGGGAGTTGATGCTTCTAGCTCCTCCCCCATTCTCTCTCTCTGTCTCTCCTCTCTCTCTCTCTTCCTCTGTCTCTCCCTCTCCTCTCTAAAATGAATAAATAAATAAATAATTAAAGAAAAACAAAAAAAATTGAAAAAAAAGACTATCTGTTGATCATGATTCTTCTACACACTTAGAGATTTATTTCCTTATCTGTAAATATAAACCAAGAGCCAGAGTTAACCATATATTTGAAGAAAGAATTCAAAATGAAAGAGAAAAAAAAACATTTTAAAGAACAAAGTAAAAGCAGTGACAATTACAGAAAGTAAAAGAAGACTCTATAAAATGTAATTTATATAATCAGTCACAGAAGATCATAATGTAACAGTAAGAGAAGAACATGTTACAGATCATATCAACCAGAAAACATAAAAGAGCTTTTGGAAATTATGTCAAGCAAATATAGAGATAATGGGCTAACAGAAAAAAGATATGAGTTTCCAAGGATTACTTGAGGATATCTAATCACCAAATAACAAGTTATCAGGAAGAGATAACATGGAAAACAGAGAAGAGAAAATTATCAAAGTAGTGGTACAAGATAATTTTCTAGAAAGGATTTCTTCATTATTGCAGGACAAGTACAATGAAATAAAAATAAATTTATAGAAAAGTGTAATAGCAGGGCATTTTAAGTTAAAGGGCAAAATAAATATGTTTAAATTTCTTAACAGAAGAAGTTGATATAAAACTCACCAACACTCAAATCATATTTTGATTTTAAATAACAACATAAATTTAGAAGACAAGAGATCAATACCTTGAAATTGAGAAAAAACAATTTTTACTTTTAATTTTACACACTTAAATGATCAAATATAAGGATCTATAAAGCCAGTAGCCAGGATCACCATCACAGCCGCCTGGCCCATGCAGGTTCGCATTGGATTCGTACAGTCAGTAAAGAAACAACGAAACAAGGGAGCCAAAAACTGATGGGCCATCATCTTTAATTCTAGCTTGCACCCGGCGGGCAAGTAAAAACACACACTGGGCTCCAAAACCCACTCACATTCAGTGCTCACAAAGCTACTGACTTATCTGAGTTTCCTAGAATCAAAGGTTTCTAGCTCACCAGACTTATTCACCTCTGTTCCCCATCTCCTTCCTTCTCTCTGCACAAACTGGCTTCTCACTCAACACTCCACCATCTTGGCTGCTTCTTCTGGCCTACTCCACATGGCCTCTTTCTGCTCTCCTCTCTGCTCTCTCTAATATTAATCTCAGGAACCAAGAGCGCAAGCTCCTGTTCGGCCCCCACTTTATAGTGTAGAAATTAAAACCTTTAATCCAATATACAAATAGGGAAGTCTCTAATACAAAGTCACTTATCTGGGGCATGATGGGATTGTACCATCCCACATCAAAAAGGGTGGGAAAGGCTTAATCCTAAAACCAAGCCCCAGGCTACAAGAATCCTGCCTGCCCACAGCCCACAGAGACACACATTAATATCACCTGGGCAACGGCCTCCACATGGGCAGCACCATTTTTAACAAAGTGAGCATAATATATTTTATCAGTCCAACAGGATCACATTATTTTTAAACATGCAAAATTTTAAAATAGATTTCTTCTGACTATTACTCAACAAAACTGGTAGCAAATATATTCTAACAAAATTCATGAGGAAAATGGGATCCAACATAAAATAAGATGACTGATTAATTGGCTTATTGAGATTTAAGTTGCAGCAGTCTTGACAAATTTGGGAAGTCTTAAAATTTATATAACTCAAATTTAAAAAGAATCTAAATATTAAGTACAAGGAAAACCATATTTCGGGTGATAAAAAAAAATACAGTCACATTGAAGAGCATTTTCATTGTTCTAATAAAGTCACTGACTATTGATTTAATCAAACCTGACAACATAAAAACATTGAAAAAGTGGGTGCCCAAAAAGGCAAAAATTAAAAAAGATATAAATAATTTATATATTATAATAACTACTAAAATGTGACTCAAGATTTAATAGAATAAATTTCTTAAATATCACAAAGTAGGGTCAGAAAAATGACTTTTGCAGTATATGTTTCTTAGCATATTTTTTCCTTAAAACAAAATAAAAAAAAAAAATATATATATATATATATACACATAAGCAATTAAATAGAGCAAGTTTGATATGTATAACAATAGTTTTTTAAAAGTAATTATAAACATTACTTTAAAAAGGATTAAATATTCATGTTCTTATTGAGGGGCTCAGCAGTGTATAATTTAGGACTAAGTCAAAATGCCTGTAATTCAATTTCAAATATCTCTATCAGGATATCCAACCTTTGACAAATTAGCCAATTATTCTATGACTACTTTTTACAACCATAAAATTGAAATAGTTACCATAAGATGTTATTGGTTGCTATAAGGATTAAATGTAGCATTACCTATACATTTTATATTGTTAATTCATGTTAATAAAAAATAACTAATTTTACATACCGTTGCCTATTTGTGATATTAAAAAAACTACATGAAAGTAGAACTACTTTCAAGGTTGTATGTAAATTTGAAAAGCTCAATTCAGTGTTACTAACTTGCCTTTTAAATGTTTACATCAGCGCCTGACCAGATGGTGGCACAGTGGATAGAGCGTCGGACTGGGATGCGGAAGGACACAAGTTCGAGACCCCGAGGTTGCCAACTTGAGCACAGGCTCATCTGGTTTGAGCAAAAGTTCACCAGCTTGGAGCCAAGGTCGCTGGCTTGCGCAAGGGGTTACTCGGTCTCCTGAAGGCCCACGGTCAAGGCACATATGAGAAAGCAATTAATGAACAACTAAGGTGTTGCAACAAAAAACTAATGATTGATGCTTCTCATTTCTCTTTGTTCCTATCTATCCCTCTCTCTCTGTAAAAAAATAAATAAATAAATAAAATAAATGTTTTCACCAGCAGTCTGTGTCTATTTCTCCATACCTTCACCAAAATGAGTTTGAAACTGACTACTCTTAAAAAAAAAATGTGGCCCTGTCCTTTTGGCTCAATGGATAGAGTGTTGGCTCAGTATGCAGACCTTCGTTCAATCCTGGGTCAAAGACCAACTGCTTCTCTTCCCTTCTTTCTCCCCCTTCTCTTTCTCTTTCTCTCTTGCAGCCAGTGGCTCCATTGGTTTGAGTGTCAGCCCTAGGCACAGAGGATAGCTCAGCTGATTTGAGCAAAGGCCCCAAACAGGGCTTGCTGGGTAGATCCTCAATATGGCACTTATGGGAGTCTATCTCTCTAAGTTCCCTCCTCTCACTTAAAAAAAATGTATATTCTATTATTTACAAGTAAATATGGGTGTATTGTTTTAGTTTACGCAGATTTGTATGTCCTGTAAATTTGTATGTCCTTTTTTTTTCACTTTCTCCATTTTAATGAGCATGTTTTCTATTTACTGAACTAAAGAAGCACTTTTTACATTGAGAAATTTAAACCTTTGTCAATTATACAAAACATTTTATATATTTAAAATCAATAATATTTACCATATAAATTTCAGGTCACATATTACCCTTGAAAATATTTCATCAATTGCAACATACATGATTTACTTAGATCCTTAATTATTATTTTTTATAATTAACATTGATTTATTTGACTCTATTTTGTATAAGGTTAGTTAGAATCTAGCTTATTTTTTAACCTGATGCCTATACATATTTAAAATTTCCCCAGTGATTTAAAATTTTACTTTTATTATATAATAAGTTATATCATATATAATTATATTTTCTGTACTTGTCTACAAATCACAACTATTATATTTATAGTTAGACTAAAATTGGCAGTAGATTGAGGTATAAAAAAAAGTTGAAAATAGAATCGGACAGATGAAAGTATTTGGCCATATCACCAGGAAGAAAAAAAAGAATGTAAGAGTGTACAGATAAAACATTAAAAAATTAAAAAATATATAATAAGAGATAATGCAGTAGTTTCTTTTTATTTGTGGTGTTGTCTTCCATTGTTTCAGTTAACTATAGTCAAGGAGGTATGAACATTAAATAGAAAATTAAAGAAATGATCAATTTCTAAATTTAAAATTTTCTGTGTAGCTGGATGAAATCTTACACCACCATCCAGCTCTGTCCTGCCTGAATGTGACTGATCCCTTTGTCACACTGTGTACACTGTGTGCCTGTTAGGCACTTCGGTAGCCCTTTTGGTTATCACAGCAACTGTCACAGTACTGTATGTAGTGCAAGTGCAAGTAACCCTGGTTTTAATTAATTCTGGTTTTAATTAATAATGGCCCCACAACTCAAAATTATTTTTTAAATCTTTTTTTTAAATTTTATTTATTCATTTTAGAAAGGTGAGAGAGAGGGGGAGAGAGAGAGAGAGAGAGAGAGAGAGAGAAAGGGGAGGAGCAAGAAGCATCAACTCCCATATGTGCCTTGACCAGGCAAGCCCAGGGTTTCGAACGGGTGACCTCAGCATTTCTAGGTCGACGCTTTATCCACTGCGCCACCACAGGTCAGGCCAACTCAAAATTATTGATGCTCCCAATTTGGATATGCCAAAGAGAAGACATAAAGTCATTTCTTTAAGTGAAAAGATGTGTACTGCATAATAAGGTATTTTGAGAGAGAAAGATCACATTCATATAGCTTATTATAGTATATTGCTATAATTACCTATGTAATTATTAGTTATTGTTAATTGCTCAATGTGTTATTTTTTAAGTTAAACTTTATCATAGGTATGTGTGTATTTAAAGGAAAAAACACAGAGTTTTATCCCTATGTCTTTATAAGGAAAACATCAGAAAAAATGGTTCAGTACTATTTGTGGCTTCAGACATTGGCTGGGGGTCTTGGCACTTAGATACACTGAAGTTAAGGGGGACTGGATATGTTTTGAGTTGTTCTTGCTGTGGTGAGGCTGGTTTCTGTTTTTCTGATGATTAATTTATTGGGTTTTTGGGGGTTTTTTTTAAATCAATTTAAAATTAACTTCATACCTTCCCATGCATACTTTGAATCAAAAAAATGGGCAACTTTTGGAGTATTTAAAATTAGCTTGCAATTTGCACTCAAAAAATAAAAGTTCAGCTTGTATATAAATGTACCAGACCAAGAAGCAATTTTGTAAGTTTATGTTTTCCAGTCTTTAGTAGGAATAAGAGTATTTTAGGTTGTTTGCTAAATCAGTGATTTCCAAGCCCCAGAATCAAAGATTCTGATTGAGTTTGGAGAAAAGCTTTGGAGAGCTACACATTTTTAAGAAAACACTTAAGATTTTAACGAAGATGACCTGTAGAGAAAGTTGAAGGAAAATTGTTTTAAATAATAAATTTAAATTATATATTTCAACTAATTAAATACTGTATTTTTTGCTCCATAAGACTCACTTCCCCCCAAAAAAAAGTGGAGGGGGAAATGCCTTTGCATCTTATGAAGCGAAAAATACAGTATTTTATTAAATATTTTAACACACCATTTGGTTCAGAATATTTTTTTTCTTATTTTCCTCCTTAAAACCCTAGGTGTGTCTTATGGTCAGGTGCATCTTATGGAACAAAAAATAGGGTATTTCTTAGACAGAGATATTGTCTTTAAGGGAGACAAGAAGGAGGAAAACCACTGAAGGAACAGCCAATATAAGCATTAAGAGGAGAAAATCTAGTCAGGCTACGGGTTATGTAATTCGCCCAACACATACCTTACTTGTTATCATGAATGTGATAGCATTTTAGAAACTGCTATTATTGAATTATTTAAATTATACAATTTATATTACTTGAATTTTATGCAAACTAGGCATTCTCCAGATCATTTGCCTTCACATGTCATAGCCTACAGAGAGAAAGCATGAACACATCTACACAAGTATTCAATCTGCTCTACAACTACATTTACACAATAAATTAAACCATAACACTGATTTTTATATCAATTTTATGAGCTTTAATCCTATGGGATGATATGCCTGAATCTAATTAACTTGAAGATACTGCAAGTTTGTGTTTTTGAATGTAGAAGGTCAAATCTTGGGCTTTGGTGAATTCAATTAATTAAATGCTATCTTTTGAGGCTTTTTGTTATTAAATCAGTTCACTAAACAAATAACATTCTTACTGTCTTGTTGACCTTTCATTTGCTGCATATCATAGAGTAGATGAAAATATACATTTCAGGAAAAATTGAAAAAAATATAAGAAAAAGGTGGCATAAAGCCATGCTTCTAAAAACCGTATAGAATTTGTTTATATGTAGTAACATGACAAACATATAATTATGAAAAACAATTATAAACAAATTTCAGCAAGGCAGAAACGTAAAGAATATGGTAATGAACTTAAACTAATTAAATTTTTTAGAATATTGGGTTTAAGTGAAGAAGAAAAAGTGAAAAGGGGGAAATTTAATTTTTTAGAGTGGTTAGTTTATAGAGCGCAGTAATAAAGTTGTATTTTCTACATGCATCTTGTAATATTGCCAAATGTAATAATGTAGAAATAAAAAAATAGAACTTCTAAAAATATATTTTGATAAAAAATAAACACAAATTATTTCTAAACGTATTGGGAGATATTACAATATAAGGAAGTGAGTTTGTATTGTGCATATTTAAAATGTTATATGATATACAAATAAGTGTTGGCAAGGTTGTGGAGAAATTGGAACACTCATGCACTGTTGGTAAAGGGGCATATTGGTACAGTTGCTGTAAAAAGCAGCATGGAGTTTCCTAAAAATTAAAAGTAGAACTGACCCACCAATTTCATTTATGAGAAAATATTTGAAAAGGTTCAAAACACTGATTCAGAAGAATATATGCATCCCTGTGTTCATTGCAGTGTTATTTATAATAATCAATATTTGGAAGCAGCCCAAGTGTCCATCAGGAGATGATTGGATAAAAATGCTGTGGTGCATTTACACAATGAAATACTATGTAGACCAGGGGTCCCCAACTTTTTACACAGGGGGCCAGTTCACTGTCCCTCAGACTGTTGGAGGGCCGGACTATAAAAAAAAACTATGAACAAATCCCTATGCACACTGCACATATCTTATTTTAAAGTAAAAAAACAAAACGGGAACAAATACAATATTTAAAATAAAGAACAAGTAAATTTAAATTAACAAACTGACCAGTATTTCAATGGGAACTATGCTCCTCTCACTGACTACCAATGAAAGCAGTGCTCCTTCTGGAAGTGCGGCGGGGGGCAGATAAATGGCCTCAGGGGGCCGCATGCAGCCCACGGGCCATAGTTTGGGGACCCCTGATGTAGACATACAAAAGAAGAAAATCTTGCCTTTTGAGATAGCACTAATGGACCTGGGTAGTATTATGCTGAATGAAATAAGGCAGTTAGAGAAAGAAAGATACTATATGATTTCCGCATACCTGGAATCTAAGAAAAAAATAAGCTAACAAACAAAACAGACATATATATAACAAAATAGCATCTGGCAAAGCAGAAGGGAATGGGAAGTTGTGCAAAAATCATAAGAAGATTGGCCCTGGCTGGTTGGCTCAGCGGTAGAGCGTCAGCCTGGCGTGCGGGGGACCTGGGTTCGATTCCCAGCCAGGGCACATAGGAGAAGCGCCCATTTGCTTCCCCCCCCCTTCCTCTCTGTCTCTGTCTTCCCCTCCTGCAGCCAAGGCTCCATTGGAGCAAAGATGGCCCGGGCACTGGGGATGGCTCTTTGGCCTCTGCCCCAGGCGCTAAAGTGGCTCTGGTCGCGGCGATGCCCCAGAGGGGCAGAGCGTCGCCCCCTGGTGGGCAGAGCGTTGCCCCTGGTGGGCGTGCTGGGTGGATCCCGGTCGGGCGCATGCGGGAGTCTGTCTGACTGTCTCTCCCCGTTTCCAGCTTCAGAAAAATACAAAAAAAAAATCATAAGAAAATTAAGGAGAAAAAACAGATACAAACAACAGTATGGTTAGGGGAAGTGGAAGAGGGAAAAGGGGGAATAAATGGTGGGGAAAGAGACTTGACTTTAGGTGGTGAGCACATGATGCAATGCTCAGGTGAAGTGTGTAAGAGTTGAACACTGGCCTGACCAGGTGGTGGCACAGTGGATAGAGCATCAGACTGGGATGCAGAGGACCCAGGTTCAAGACCCCGAGGTTGCCAGCTTGAGTGTGGGCTCATCTGGTTTGAGCAAAAGCTCACCAGCTTGGACCCAAGGTCGCTGGCTTGCGCGAGGGGTTACTAGGTCTGCTATAGCCCCATGGTCAAGGCACATATGAGAAAGCAATCAATGAACAACTAAGGTGGCGCAATGAAAAACTAATAATTGATGCATCTCATCTCTCTCCGTTCCTGTCTGTCTGTCCCTATCTATCCCTCTCTCTGACTCTCTCTATGTCTCTGTAAAAAAAAAAAAGAAAAAAAAAACTTGTATGGTTTTATTAATCAATGACATCCTAATGAACTCAATTAAAATTTTATTTGAAGTTACACTTATTTTTTTATTATTTATTCATTTTAGAGAGGAGAGAGAGGGAGTCAGAGAGAGAGAGAGAGAGAGAGAGAGAGAGACAGGGGGGAGGAGCTGGAAGCATCAACTCCCATATGTACTTTGACCAGGCAAGCCCAGGGTTTCGAACCGGCGACCTCAGCATTTCCAGGTCGACACTTTATCCACTGCGCCACCACAGGTCAGGCGAAGTTACACTTATTTATATAATCTTTTGGGGATCATAGAAGTGGAGTATCAGTAAATAATACAGTGATTACTTTGAAGTTATCCTACTCTAGTAGATAGGTTGAAAGTAAATTAATGACATATTACAAATCATACAGTTGTTAGGAGCATTTTTTTTCACCTAAATTTAAAGTTTCTATACTTTTCTTATCTCCAATTCTTATCATCAAGGATCTGTAAAGAATTATGATCATTACATTATTTATGTTTCTTATAATGAATTTCTCTATCCCCAAAATTCTTACTGTTTGTTTAAAAATCTGTTCAAAATAACTGTTGATTTTACTTAAAGCTTTCTTTCACATAGCTTTTCCACTCTTGAATAGCTGAAAATTATATTTGTTCTTGATTAAAGATATTTACCATGGCACAGTGGTTTAATTAGTGGGCCTATACTATAGTAATCACATATCCTCTTTTAGAGACCTTAATGAGGTAAGTTTTTGGCTTATTTTTAAATAATAGTGGAATTTATTTCTTAAAACTATGACATCTTTAGTCCAACAGAGGGAGGGATAATTTTGAATTGGCTGTTTTCAAATTAACAAATAACTAGAAAGATATTTTTCTCTTTATTCTTCCTCCCAGATGACTTTGAAAATTAAACTCATAAATAAAATGAGGAGGAGAAAAAAGATTATATTTTCTACAAAATCCCAAATCAACTTGTGTGGAATATGTGATTGAAGTTTGTTTTCTGTAATGAAAAGATTAATAAAATCATTCCTCATTAGTAAGACATGTCAATTCTTTAATATATCTAACTTTTCCATAATATGCTTCTCTTTGACTCAACTGACCTTGTAGCAAATTTCCTCTACATGCCTTTTCTTGCATACCAATTACAGATTTAGTAATGTTACTGTAAGCTTTGCTCATTTTTGAATGATAAAATGAAAACTATTTTTTATAAAGCAAATGGATTCTGAAATTAATATTATTTATAAACTTTGTTGTAAATATTTAGGTATAATTACCCTATGTCCCATGTATAAGACACTGCCATGTAAAACATGCACCTTAATTTTGGGGCCCAAAATTTGAAAAATAAAAGTATTACATAAAATTATTAAACTTGTTTTATTCATCATAAAATTCATACAACTCCTCATCATTGTCAAAACTCCAATCCATTAGCTGGTCCTCATCTGTGCCTGATGACGAATCACTATCTTCATATATTGTCTGGTCTTCAGTTCCATCTGTGGCATTTGAAATGCCACACTTCTTAAAAGACTTGACAACTATCTCAATCTTGATATTATCCCAGGATCTTTTCACCCAGGTACAAAATTCTCCTATAATTAGTTTCTTCACTCTTTTTGCTGGTATCAAATTGTTCCCAGAAAACTTCATCCATTGGTTCCATTTGTCTCTCATGGCAGCTTTGAAGAATTTGTTAATGCTGAGATCAAGTGGTTGGAGCTGGGATATCAAGCCTTGAGGCATGATGACAAGTTTTTATTTTTTTGCTCCACAGCAATCTTTGTGTTTTTTTGTTATGTGTGCCCTGATCTGATCAAGCGCCAATAGGGCAGGTTTGCATAAGAGCCCCTCTGGTCTTCTTCTCCAAACTTTCTCAAACCAGATCTTCATCCCATCTTGATCCATCCACCCCTTGTCATGAACGTGGACAATCACTCCTCGAGGAATAGCCTCCTCTGGCATTGTTCTGCATTTGAAAATGAACAGGGGAGTTAGCTTGGTTCCATTGGCATAATGAGCTAGAACAACTACATAATGACTCTTCATTTTCACTTGTATTCACATTTACACTTTTTCCTCTTTCTTATCAACATTTCTGTTACTTGGGACATCAAATTAAAGGGGGGCTTTGTCCATATTTGCTATCTGTCCCAACTCAAAAAGATGTGTCTTCTGACATTAAATGACAAAACGATGAAATTCAAGGACCTTCTGCTCATAGCTTTCAGGAATCTTTTGGGCAAGTCTGGTGCAAGTACTCATGCTTAGTCCATTTTGTTTCATGAAGCTGAAGCATCAATTGTGTTTTTTGAAATCAGTAGCTTTTTTTTTTCATCAGCAATTCTTCTTGCCTCATGCTGAACCATCTTTGTGGACAAAGAAATTCCAATTGCCCTTTGCTCTTTAATCCATATCTTCAATTCCCTCTCTAAATCAGGCTATCTTGCTGACTTGCCTCTCATGGCCTTCTTCTGCTGTGGTGTTTTCAGTAGAATTTCTTCTTTTTGTAGCCAGTCTTGGATTCATTTCTCACTTGGAGGAGGACCAAACTTAATGTCTGTAGCATAATTTCCATTCACTTTTGCAAACTGGATCACTTTTAATGTGAATTCAGCACTGTATAATAATCTTTTCTGAGCAATTTTTGGGCAAAACGTGGCAAAATGTAACTATCCTACCATAATATACCGATAACAAGTGCAAAACAATGAGCACAATGACAACAAGCATGAAAATCCAGGAAATATAAGTAAAAAGATCTACAACAAACAGTGCAAAGGCAACAAGAACAAAAAAATTGGGAAATGCAAGTAAAAAAATCTACAACACCCCATATAAGTCACACCTAGTTTTTAGACCCATTTTTTTTAATGGTGCGTCTTATACATGGGGAAATACTGTCTATTTTTCTAACAGGTCAATGAATTGTATTTAATTTCCTAAGTGAAATTAAATTCTTGTAAAGCATGCAAAGCCACCAAAGATGTCACCAGTCAGTGAAAATTATATTGACTTTAGAGAGAAATAAAAGAACTGAAATAAAACAATTAGGTTTTTAAGTGTTTCTTAAAATTCCATTATTAAATACTTCCTAATATTTTAACAGATTATTATAATAATTACCTAATTAAATATTTATGTTTGATTACTTTTAACATTAATTTTTTATTTATTTATTTATTTATTTATTGACAGAGACAGAGAGAGAGTCAGAGAGAGTGACAGATAGGGACAGACAGGCAGGAAGGAAGAGAAATGAGAAGCATCAATTTTTTGTTGTGGCACTTTAGTTGTTCAATGATTGATTTCTCATATGTGCCTTGATGGGGGGCTACAGCAGAATGAGTGACATCTTGCCCAAACCAGTGACCTTGGGTTCAAGCCAGCGACTTTGGACTGAAGCCAGTGACCATTGAATCATGTCTATGATCCCATGCTCAAGCCAGTCACTGTGTGCTCAAGCTGCTGAGCCTGTGCTCAAGCTGGTGACCTCAGGGTTTCAAACCTGGATCCTCCACATTCCAGTTTGATGCTCTATCCACTGCACCACCACCTAGTCAGGCATCATTGAGCTTTTTATGTTTAAATAGAATAGGATAAAAAAAACAAGAATTATGAAAAAACAAATTATTTGTAGTCATAAATGGTGTACTGTATTTTTCGCTCCATAAGACACATGGGCATTTTCCTCTCCACTTTTTGGGGAAAAAATAGTGCTTCTTATGAAGCGAAAAATACAATATTTTCTTAAATATTTTAAAACATCATTTGCTTCAGAATATATTTTTTCTGATTTTCCTCCTTAAAACCCTGGTTGTGTCTTATGGAGTGAAAAATATGGTAACTATGTGCATATATACTTATCTATAGAGGGAAATATGCATCCATATATGTATTATAGAGTCTATATAGTATACATTTATTTTTATCACTTTGCTATAAATAATAATGTTACATTTCCAAATTCAAATTTCCTGAGTTGATCTTAATATCCCAATTCTTAAATTACAAAGCTTGGAATATGTTTTGATTTATCATTATGAACTCCCAATACTCTTCCTTAGTGAATCAAATTTTCTCTATATTAGTTCCTTTTTCAATATAGGTCATTTGCCATCAAAATACTGATGGATTTCTCCACTTCATCTTGGATAATTGCAGCATAATTTATGTGCCCTCAGAAGAAAATCTTTCCACTGAAAAACCTTGCATTGGTTATACCACAGAGAAGGAGATTAAAAAATATATCTGAGAGTGTAGTAGTTACGTGTTAAATTATTGTCAAAAATCTTAATTTGAAAATGTTGACAAGTAAAGTTGACTTGAGGAAATGGAACTTTGAACATTATATATATTTAGAATTTCCACTTTTATAATTCCTTATAGTATTTTAAACATTTTCATGTGCCTGTAAGAATGTGGATCATTGGTATCTTTCAGTTTTCATTTCTCCTATCTAATTCTGTTGTTTTTTTACAATAATAATAATAATAAGGTCCTGAAATACAGAGTTGTGATGCAAAATGTGTACATGAAACCTGTATAATTATGTTAACCAGTTAACCCCAATAAATTCAATTAAAAAATAAAATAAAATAAATAATTATTTATATTATTAAGTACCAAATAATGACAGAAATGTAAAGTATAGCACAGGGAATATAGTCAATAATATTGTGATAATTATATATGGTATCAGGTAGTTACTAGAAATATTGAAGGGAACACTTTGTATAGCATATGATTATCTAAACACTCTTATGTATACCTAAAACTTGCAAAATAATATTTAAACTGAAAAAAGGAAGGAAAATGTCATGAGAAAAAATATTTTAAAAAATCATCTGATTCCTGTTTGTCTTATTCATGGTTATACAATCATCATCAAGAAAACAGTAGATTTTTACTAATATTAGTTGTAAAATAAATAACTTAATTAGTGAATAAACTAATATAGAAAAAAATTCATTTGTAGAATTTCATAGGCAGAAAGATTTCTGTTGTTTTCTCCTGTAAATAAACTTTATTTTCTCCTGTAAATAAACTTTCTTTTTCTTCTTTTAATAGGATTTAGAGGATTTTCCTAGATGAGATTATAACTTGTGTAAATTCCCAAATATGAATAAAAGAATAGGCTGCTTAAATTTATAACAACAAAATAATGAGTGTTTTATTTGTCCAGAGAGGAAATAAAGGTCCTAGTTCACTCACTGCAACACTGATTTGGCAAACTCCTTGTCTCAGGAGTTAATAACAGAAGGGCACAGATTATTAAACAAAGTGTTCTCTACCCTGTTTCTTTAATCCTTTGTCACTTATTTCTATTGTACATTAATCCTATAATATGGCTTCTTTGTCAAATATCCATTGGCTTCTTTGTCAAAAATTTGGGAATGCACTTTCCCTTTTCACTGAAGACAGAGATTGCATTTCCTTTAGACCTCTTCTCACACCAAAGTGGCACAGTGCAGGCAGAGCAGGACAGAACAGAGCTGTGTAGCCACAGAGGGGCCTCAGCCCCAGTGCTACCTCACAGCCATGCTGTTCCACAGCTGTGCTGCTTTATAATTGAGCTGTAATACTACTAAGTTGTTCTCACAGCCATGTTGTATCACAGTTGAGTGATGTGAACTGCTTTGATAAATTGTGTATGTCAGAATATTTAATTGAAAAAAAAGAGAATACACACTTGCTAATTTTAGAAAATAAATTTTAAGGCTATTAGGTCAAGGAATCTCCAGGGAAGATAGCAATTTGGACTTTGAAACTCTAGAGGATCCACAGCCAGAATCAATTCTCAAACCTAACTGGAAGACTGTTCCAGGAAGATCACAATGGCCCACACTTGAACGTGGATAATCTGCCTCACAACTCTGGGACTGAACTTGGCACCATAGCCTTCACCATTTCTACTTTTGAAAGCTAAAACTACTTATTTCAATCTCACATGAAAGTTGATCCTGAATATAACTTGCCTCTTCACCTTGCTTATTTTCAAATTAGAGTGTTAAGGACGCTAATTGGTATGCTGGAGACCACATCATTTGTTTAATTGCTAGCTGCAGGTCAAACTATTTGTCCTAATTTTCTATGATTAATATTTAAAAATTATTATGAATTTAATGGCCTCAGATATCACAGACTGGTTATTTTATAGCTCTGGAGGTTACAATTTCAAGATGGGTCACACTGGGCAGAAATGACGATGATTGTATAGCTGTATTCTTTTTCATTTTGGCAGAGGAGTCATTTTCTTGCCTTTTCCAGCTTCTACAGACCACACTCATTTTTTGGCATATTGCCCTGTTTATCCATCTTCAAATCCAGCATGTTGGGCATAGACTTATGTATATATCTCTTTGGTCTTTTTTTTTTATTTCCTCTTTTATTTTAAGATTTCT
Organism: Saccopteryx bilineata; assembly: GCF_036850765.1. Lineage (NCBI taxonomy): Eukaryota > Metazoa > Chordata > Mammalia > Chiroptera > Emballonuridae > Saccopteryx > Saccopteryx bilineata. Next base: position 66,995,481 of record NC_089495.1, on the reverse strand, counting down.
TCTGATTATATGGATGCATGCTCCTATTTATGGTCAGATGATTAGCAATTTGATTATATCTGCATCTGTAATCAAAGTTTGTCATGTAATCTTACATATTCACAGTTTAACATGTTTAGGTAGCCATTATATCTGTTCACAGTGTCCCAACTCAGTACAGTCTCAACTCAATGTTTAAATCTCATCAGTTTAAATCTCATAACTGTATCATCTTGACTGGGATAAATAAGGTTCTGTGTCTAAACTATAGAGAATCAAATTTTGCTCCATGTTTTAATCTGTGAAATTTAAGAAAGAAGTTACTTGTAGCAAATTGCAATGGTGGACAGAGACGGATTAAAATCAGTTGAGGCCCGAGGCACAAAAGAAAATATTGAGCCCTTTAAAGAAAGAGAGATAGGGAAAATAAAAATACATGTTAACTCTATTTTAAATAAATAAAAATATAATGTACTATTAATGTTAAAATTGCACATATGAAACCAAAGTTGCTGTCATTAGAATAAAGTGTAAAGTTGGGGTTTTGAGGGACCCTTCAGAAGTCGGGGCCCAGGGCAGGTGCCTGGTGTACCCGCCATTACATCCACCTCTGACAGTGGGGTAGGTATAAGATAACAAGTATAGAAAATCTTGTTCAAATGTAAGAAAAATAAAAGGTGAATTTCCAAAATAATTTCAAAATTCAGTTGGGCAGTCTCCATTTGATTTCAACGCAAGGAAGTAATTCTCTCTGACTCTCGGTTTTATCCTCTGAGTCATTCTTCCTTTTTGATCAATGGTAGCATATCGTGCAGCTGCTTTTTTGCATGCAGAATCTGGAAGAGGGGGCAAAAAATATTTTATTTTGTCTTCTCTCTACTTTCTTTAATGTAAGCTGTGAGTGTTTCTGCTGGTACAATATTCTCAAGAACCTTGTGAGTCTCTTTAGTATGTTATTTTATGTTTCTTTATATATATATATATAATGCTTGTATATGTATCCATAGTTGCATAAATTTATGTGTGCTATTAGACAAGAGGTTCCTGAATAATTCCAATTCTAATTTTTATTCTGCTCTGATGACTTATGGCTCTATGAGTTGTTAATTAATCATTTCAAAGATTCAGCCACACATTCAATTACTTTATACCTTCCAGAAAGTGAGCTTCTTAATTTTATTAGCTTTCGTAATCAAGATTGTCTGAAAACTTCCAAATCAAAGTCTTGGTTATTTCTTATTTATAAATTCTTCCTACAGTCATTTCATTCATCTTAATTTTCTTTTATAGAAATAAGAAAATAGTTCATGTTCTCCAGACATCATGTGTGAATTTCCTCAACTAAACATGCAATTCCAACTTTTTAAGTTACTTTTTTCACATAACTAAAAAACACAATTCTGCTGAACTCTTTGCTGCTATATCATAAGGATTCTTTTTCCTTCAATTTCCAGTAATATGTTCCTCACCTCCTTCTGTGCTTTCTTATAGCAGCACTATTTTTTATTGATTTTAATTTATTGTGTTTACATAGATTCTAGTGTTACCCCGAATGCATCCCACCTCCCCCGTATTTCCCTCAACATCTCCCTTGCCCCCCTCCTCCTAGTACCCTCCCCCTTTTCTTCAGGTTTATTCTATCCTATCATCCCCTTTCTCTCCGTTCTCTTTCCTTTAGTTGTGAGGGTGATCTTGCTGTGACATCTGTAACCCATTGATTGCCAGGGTTGATTTGGCTGATCTGGCTGGCTAGGCGGGCGTCACCTTCCTCCCTCACTGCTCCATGTCCTTCCCTCCCAAAGCTGGGCGTTCGGTCGAAGAGGACGACCTTCCCCAATAGAGGGGAGGACCGTTCTTCTGTCAAGGGTATAAAGTAGCAGTGCTCCCCTGCTAGAACCTCCAAACAATTCTCAAGCTTCTCCTGTAGCAGCACTTTATGCTCAATATTCCTACTAACAACCTGTTCAAAATTATTTAGGTATTTGATATATAGGAGTTAGGCCTTTTTTTTTTACCATGTTTCTAATTTTCTCTGAGTACTCCCTAGCAGAATCATTGAGAATAACTTATCTAATAACAGTCTCTTAAAGACATGTAAGCTTTTTCTATCATGCTCTTGAAGATTCTTCCAAACTCTGCTCATCCCAATAGATGTAGAAAAAGCATTTGACAAAATTTGACACGCTTCATTACAAAAAAATATTAATAAATTGGTTATAGAGATAACATAGCTCAACATAATAAAGACCTTATGTGACAAGTTTACAGCTAACCTTATAGTTAAGGGTAAAAACCGAGAGTTTTGCCTCTAAAATCAGGATAAAGACAGGATTTCCACACTCACCTGTTTTGATCAAAACAATACTGAAAGTTCTAAACAGAACAGTTAAAAAAAAATCCCTTATCAGATATATTGTCAAATATGTTCTCCCATTGTGTGGTTTGTCTTTTTATTCTGTTCATATTGTCTTTAGCTGTGCAAAAGCTTTTTAGTTTGATAGAGTCCCATTTTTTATCCTGTCTTTTATTTCATTTGCCTGCAGAGATAATTCAGCAAAGATATTGCTGCAATAGATGTTGGTGAGCTTACTTCCTAAGTTTTCTTCTAGGATACTTATGGTTTCATGATTTACATTTAAGTCCTTTAACCAAAATTTATAAAGAACTTGTAAAACTCAACACCAGAAAGACAAACAATCCAATCAAAAATGGGCACAAGAAATGAATAGACACTTCTCCAAAGAGGACATACAGATGGCCAATAGACAAATGAAAAAATGTTCAACATCACTAATCATTAGAGAAATGCAAATTAAAACCACAATGAGATACCACCTCACACCAGTCAGAATGATACTCATTGACAAAACAATACATGATAGGTACTGGTGAGGATGTGGAGAAAGGGGAACCCTCCTGCACTGCTGGTGGGAATGCATATTGGTGCAGCCACTGTGGAAAACAGTATGGAGATTCCTCAAAAAACTAGAAATGGAACTGCCCTTTGACCCAGTCATCCCACTTATAGGAATATATCCCAAGGACACCATATCTCCGACTGAAAAAAAAAATGCACCCCCATGTTTATGGCAGCATTATTCACAATAGTGAAGATCTGGAAACAGCCCAAGTGTCCGTCAGTGGATGAGTGGATTAAAAAGCTTTGGTATATATATACAATGGAATACTATGGGGCTATGAAAAAGAAGGAAATATTACCTCTTGCAACAATATGGAGGGACCTGGAAACTATTATGTTGAGTGAAATAAGCCAGGCAGAGAAAAAAAAATATCATATGACCTCACTCATTTGAGGAATCCAAGGAATAATGAGAACTGAGGAATGGAATTGAGACAGAGGAGAGATCAAAGGGACCAGAGGAAAAGAGGACAGAGGGAAAGGGGATGATAGGATGGGATAAACCTGAAGGGAAGGGGGGAAGGTGTTGTAGGGAGGGGGACAAGGAAGACATTGAGGGGAATGGGGGGAGATGCATTCGCAGTGACCCTAGAATTTATGTAAACACAATTAATTAAATAAAAAAGAAAAATAAATAAAATGCACAATAAAAATGAATATATAAAATTACCTCTATTTGCAGATTATATGATATTATATCTTAAAAACTCTACAGACTCTGCAAAAATGTTAGAACTAATCAATGAAGTCAGTAAATTTGCATGATACAAAATTAATGTACAGAAAAATAAATCACATTTCTATACACTAAACTTGATCAAAAATAATATAATACTTAGAAATAAATTTAGTTAAAGATGTTAAAAATTTGTACACTGAAAACTGTAACATTAATGAAGAAAATTGTAGAAGATACAAGTAAATAAAAATATATCCATTTTTGTTGCTTAAAAGAATTAATATTGTTAAGATGTCATACTACCTAAAGCCATGTACACAGAATGCAATCCCTATCAAAAACCCAATGGCATTTTGCACAGAAAAGTTTTTTTAAAATTTAATATTAGTATGGAGTCACAAAAGGCCTTGAATAATTAAAATAATTTTGAGGAAGAAAAACAAAACTGGATACAAGATACTTCTTGATTTCAAACTATATTACATATCTACATTAATCAAAACAGTGTGGAAACGGCATAAAAGCAGACACATAGATTCGTAGGACAGATCAGAGAAGTAAACTTTTAAATATGTGTTTATTTAATTGTTGACAAAGTAGCCAAATAAACAAAGGGGAAATGATAGTATGTTCAATAAATGTTTCTGAGACAACTGGAAGCTACATATAAAAGAATGATGCTGCACTCCTATTTTATACCATACATAAAAATCAACTCAAAATGCATCAAAACTTGAATGTAAAAATCGAAACCATAAAACCCCTACAATAACTGAGAGTATGTTTAAGTGTAAGCATTTTGATATTAATTAGGAAATGATTTTTTAGATTTTCACCCAAACTAGTGCCAACAAAAGCAGAAATAAATATGACTGTATCAAAATGCAAAGCTTCTATACAGCAAAAGAAACCATCAATAAAATGTAAAAGAATTCTACAAAGTGGAAGAAAATATTTGCAAATTATATATCTGATAAAGTGTTAATATCTAAAACATATAAAGATCTCATACAACTCATACAAAATTTAAAAAATTATTCATATAAGAAATTCACATAGGAACTACACTTCTTTTTCCAAAAAAGGCATTAAATTGGCCAACAGATATATAAAATAGTGCTCACAGTCATCAAGAAAATGTAGATCGAAAAAAAAATGGGCCTGACCTGTGGTGGCGCAGTGGATAAAGCAACGACCTGGAAATGCTGAGGTCGCTGGTTCGAAACCCTGGGCTTGCCTGGTCAAGGCACATATGGGAGTTGATGCTTCCAGCTCCTCCCCCCTTCTCTCTCTCTGTCTCTCTCTCCTCTGTCTCTCTCCTCTCTAAAAATGAATAAATAAAATAAAAAAAAATTTAAAAAAAAAGTTTTTAAAAAAAAAAGAAAATAAAATGAACTGTAACTTCATATCTATTTAAATGGTTTTCATCTAAAAGAAAAGAGAGAACAAGTCTTAGTGAGGATGTGGAGAAAGGGGACCTTCTGTGGGAATGTTAATTGATGCAGACACTATGGAAAATACATGGAGCTTTATCAAAAAATTAAAAATAATTATATCATATAATCTAGCAATCTCAGATCTAGATGTATATCCAAAGAAAATAAAAAGTATCTTGAAGTGATATCTGCACTCCCATCTTATTTGCAGCGTTTATACAAAATAAAATATAGAAACAAATGAAAACAACCAAAGTAAATAGAAACTACAAGGAAATACAGAAAATGCACAATAATGTCTTAGCACAATATGAAGGAAACCAAAATGTGGCATGATTTTTACATGATTTAAGAAATTTATGTATTTTAAGAAAAATATTTACTTGTGTTGGGCAGATAAAATATATTATGCTCACTTTGTTAAAGATGGTGCTGCCCACGTGGAAACTTGTCGCCCAGGTAATAATATTAGTTGCCCTTCTTGCTTGGGATGGGCATGATTATGTTAATATGTGTTGGAGGGCTTTTGTGCCAAAAGGTTTTAAAAGGAAGAGAGATCACGTTTTTCCAGGGGAAGAGTGATTACATTCAGGTTTGCTCGCTTATAGTTTGCTTTGGGTGTTGGGGACAGGCTGTAAGCAGGCAGGGTTGTTTTACCCTAAGGCTTAGTTTTAAGACTAAGCCTTTCCCACCCTAAGTGACTTTGTATAAGAGACTTCTTGGTTTGTATATTGGATTAAAGGTTTTGATTTCTATACTATAAAATGGGGCAGACCGGAAGCTTGCTCGCTCTAGCTTCCTGAGATTAGCATTAGAGAGGAGAGCAGATAAAGGCCACGTTGAAGAGGAGTAGCAGCCAAGCTGGCAGAATGCTGAAGGAGAAGCCACTTTGTGCAGAGTTTGTGCAGAGAGAAGGAGATGGGGAACGGAGGTGAATAAGGCTAGTAAGCTAGAAACCTTTGATTTTAGGAAACTTGGATAAGTCAGTAGCTTTATGAGCACTGAATGAGTGGGTTTTGGAGCCCAGTGTGTTTTTACTTGCCTGCCAGGTGAAATTTAGGATTTAAAGGTAATAGCCCACCAGTTCTTGCCTCTGTTGTCTCATTACCGTCTGTCCTATTCTAAAGCAAACCTGATTGGCCAGGCAGCTCTGAGGGTGGCCATAGCTAGTGGCCTTACAACTTGAAAAATAAATAAATAAAAATAATAAAAATGAAGCATGACATTTATAGATTCACTGTGGCAGTATGTACTTATTAGGAAAAAGATTCTAGTTATTCAATGTTTTCTTTCATACAAATTAGATTAAAAATTATTGTATATAAGAAATCCCCAAAAGCTAACTGACATATTAATCTTGCTAACAGTGGCAAATCTAAGAACTCAAAGCACTCTACCTTAGACACCAGTTCTCAGGAACCCTAGGATTATCTGAAACTCTTGATAAAATTAACTTGTCTTTATTTAGAATCCTTTTAGTGTTGAAGATAGTTATCTCTGATTATTTAAAAGTAGTAGTAGATAGTCAATTATCTTAAGATGGTGTCTTTTTTTTTTTTAAACTCAAATTTGTTTACTGGGCTAATTCAATAAAAGTATTTTTCTTTTCAACAACTTCATTTTGAGGTAAATTTCCAAAAACAGAGTACTTGCTGAAAAGCCACTCTTAGGTTGTTTGTTATGCCTCGGTGGTATAAAACAGTACATATATGAAGATGCTTAGGACAAAACTCCCCTAAATTAGGCAGTACTGTTGTGTAACAAACTAGCCCAAAACCTAAGAAATAAAAAGACAAATATATTGCAGGAAATTGGCTTGGAAGATTGTGTGGGGTAGATAGGCAAGTCCAAAATTTGTAGGACAGGTAGTCAGGAAGGGCAGGCTGAAACTCCGGGGCACAGGTTTAAGCTTCTGTTTACAGGTAGAGAGTGCTTTTAGGTCAGCCTCAGATTTTGCTCTGACAACTTTCTAGTTGATTGATTCAGAGCACACAGATTACCCAGGATGATGTCTGTTACTTAAAGTTGACTAATTATGAAATTAAATGACATCTACAAAACACCTCATAGCAAGTCTGAGACTAATGTTTTGATAACTAGGGACTGTAACTTCCCGGGGTTCATATACTCACTGACAATGATACTGGCAAGTGGGGTTTTTGGTTTCTAGCTTGTATATCCTGGACTCATAAGAAAAGATTATCAAGCACAGAAAAGATGTTCTGACTGACCAGGAGACGTGACATATGACCTCTATACAGATTCATAACTAATATAATTTCTTTCTTTTTCAATTATAGTTTATATCCAATGTTTCTTTGTATTAGTTTCGGGTGTACAGCAAAGTGGTTAGACAATCATACACTTTACAAAGTGTTCCCACTGATATTTGTAGTACTGACCTGCTACTATTCGTAATTATTACAATATTATTGGCTATATTTCCTATGCTGTAATTTGTATATTACAATTCTTTACAGGTTTCCTTTGTAACTGTCAACAACATTCTATGTTCGTTCTATGATGGTGATACTTTTATTTTACATCAAATTAACTTTATATTTTCTTTCTTTTTTCAATTTTACTTTCTTTTCACTTTCTTTTCATTGTGTTACTTTTTCATCTTACTCAATTCCTTTCCTTATCTACCAGTATATATTAAAAAACTTCTTTTTCTCTATCAAAGTTTATGTCCTAGGATGCTATATTTTTTCTCTTTTCTTTTTTCCTTCTATCTGCCCTTTGCCATACATCAGGAGTACCAAATTCCACTTTTATGGTGACTGTAAGTGTCCTTGTGGTGTTTGAGTTAAATAACTTTAGAATCAATAGAATCAAATATCATACAAATGACCTTTACATATCAAGAGTGAAATAGTCACAATAGATGAGACACTAACACCCAGGTTCCTGCCAATTAAAATTAGACTTAATTTGAGAAGAAACAAGCTTGAGTCAGAGCAGAACAAAAAATATTTGATCTTATCTTATTCTTCAATCTAAGCATATCTATTATTGAAAAAGTGATTGGGATCATTGTAACACTTTATAAAATAATTACATTTTTCTTCAAAGACAACATACTATATTTTTGTGAAGGTTGTTAAAGTACATCTATATTAGTCTCATAACTTCTTTATCAAGAATAAATGACTATACATTGAATATTTTGTGCTAAGCAGCTTTGTATGTCGAGCTTTATTATTCACAAGGTCAAAGGTGATGTGGCTTCTTTTATGCTTTTATTTAACCAGGGAAAATATAATTTTTAATATCTATTCTGGTGGTGAACTTTGGAGAAATACTTAAAAATTACTCTCCTCTGGAAAAGAAGAATGTAAAATGAATAAAAATTATTTAGGTGAATTGTTTTTACTATTGAATCTGATGAGATTCTACTAGTGAATCTTAAATTGTATTTTATGAAACCTGAGTTTCCTAATTTAAGAGAAAAGAAATTATATTCAGGGATTTAAAGTATTATTTTGAGTTCTTTTATAGTAAGATTAATGAAATAACAGGTGAAATTACATAGTGGCTGGATAGATGTTTCAGGGACTGGGCCATGCAATACAAATCCAATCTACTGCAGTTATATTTTAGAGTAATATGATGGTGATTTTCTATTCTGGTTTAAACATCAGTGGGGAATGGTCCCAAAAATTGATTACTCCAGGAATATTTTTCATTAGTTGATATTCATTCTGTATATCCAAACTGGGAATAAGCTAAGAAAAGGAAATACTAGCATTATGGCTATACACCCTCTATCTCCCACTTTGAGACTGGTATGACTGTCATTGCCCAATGGATTGTCAATTGATCTGCCATATCCAGCTTCTATCTCACATAAAAAGATATGAATTGTTAGTCCACCTTCAATTTAGAATAAGATAGCACAGAGACCATCAGTTAATTTCTCATTAAGAAGGATTTACCATATTGACTTCTACAAAGAGAGGGTCCAACCAGAATATGATCATTATAATTAGAACTGATTTGAGATGCAGCAGAAGAAAAGTCTTGGAAATTGGGTTGAATGCTATTTCTCAGAAGTAGCAGATTTGAAGAGTTTGAGCAAGTAGAATTTCTCTAAATAAAGGCTTATCTGGTATAATAAAGGCAGTGAGATGTAAAAACAGCCAGAACTATTGCTACAATATTTCTTTCAGAAGCCCTCTGGGAGCCAGAGGCTATATGTTTTTAAGTAAATTGCAGAAACAAACAAAATATTTAACTTAGGAAGCTTAAAAAAACACTCGGGATGAATCCTTCTACTGCTACCAGAAATCTACTATTAATAGTCCATGAAAATGTATTGACTAAACTTCTAAACAGTTATGCAATGAGAAAAGGATGAAAAATATAATTATTTTGTCACATAGTTGAGCAAAAAATGTAATTCATTATTTCAATGTAAACTAAAGATATACAGTGTGTCCGTAAAGTCATGGTGCACTTTTAACCGGTCACAGGAAAGCAACAAAAGAAGATAGAAATGTGAAATCTGCATCAAATAAAAGGAAAACTCTCCCAGTTTCATACCTATTCAGTGCAGTTTGATGTGGGCTCACACACAGATTTTTTAGGGCTCCTTAGGCACCTATCCCATATAGCCTCTACAGACTCATCACTGACTGATGGCGTACCAGAACAGGGTTTCTCCACCAAACTGCTGGTTTCCTTCAACTGCTTATCCCACCGAGTAATGTTATTCCTATGTGGTGGTGCTTCATTATAAACACACCGATATTCACGTTGCACTTTGATCACAGATTCGAATTTAGCAAGCCACAGAACACACTGTACTTTCCTCTGTACTGTCCACATCTCGACTGGCATGGCCGTGGGCTGCTCCGCTGTATACATGGAGTTATGTCATCATCTGCACATGCTGCCACATCATCCTACAGAAACTGGGAGGGTTTTCTTTTTATTTGGTGCAGATTTCACATTTCTATCATCTTTTGTTGCTTTCCTGTGACCGATCAAAAGTGCACCATGATTTTACGGACACACTGTATTTAATAAAGTACTCGCTCTTATAAATAAAGAAGATAAAAAAAAATGCAGATATCCAGGAACTTGAAATTAAAATGGCCAAAACCTAGAAAGAATATGAGAAAAAAGACTTAACTACATCATAAATAAAAAAAAAACAATGTACATCAAAAATATACTGATACAAATTCTAACTGAATCAAAAACTGTAATATCAAACTGATATTCTATATATACTAGTAGAAAGCATGAATGAATACTTGTACAATCCTGGAGTAGGAAAGTTTTCCCAATGTGCCATAATCTAGAAACTATAAAATAACAGATCAAAAATTCAATATCATCTATAGAATACTGGAAATAAAAGCAAAACGCCAATGGACAGTGTGGACTCAGGCACAATAGGAGGGGATGGCACCACTTGCAGCTGCATGGAGAAGAGGAATAGCTATGGTACTTCAGAGTCACTGCTGTCGTCCTCAGAAAGGGAGGAGCAACGCTGGCTTGGGTGGGGCTCAGGGGAGGAGGCTGAAGACAGAGTGTGACAATAGTGGAAACTGGAAGTTCTAGAAACTCATCATGGGCTTGGAGGAGGTTCAAGGCAAAAGCAGCAGAGTATATACTTAATCATTTCACACAATCTCAGAAGCAAAATGTTAGTAGGTAAGTTCAGAACTGCATTTACATGAAAAGACTAAACTACTCTTCAGTCCTGTGATCTAACTCTCAGGTCCAACACAGTTTCATATACTATAACAACTAATACCCAAATTCATATCTTACAAAAGATATTGAGATAAAATGGTTTTAAGCTCCAATACGCTTATAAAAATAGGATAATGATAAGCATAAAAAGTCAGGAAAACAGACAACTAAGGGGCTCTTAACCATATGAAAGGATGCTCAAACTAGCTTTTAATAAGAAAATTTAAATATTGAAACACTGTTAATTATTGGATTTACAAAAGTCTAAAAATGTGACAATGTGTTCTTGAAGAAACTTGAGGGGATAAGTTCTTTCAGTCATGAATAATAAAAATGCAAAATACTTCTATACTAGACGGGAATTTGCCAACATCTTGCAAAGTAACCATTTGACCTAGCAATTTCATTTCTAAGAATCTATATCAAAACACCTTGTGCAAAATGAGGGCACAAAGCTATTCACTGAAGCCATACCAATAATGGAAATGGATGTAAAAGTATTCAAATAGTCATCAATAGAGGATGAATGTAGGTTAAATTATAGTACATCCACAAATGGAGTGACTGATTTTATTTATTTATTTAGTTAGTTAGTTAGTAGCTATGTATGCATGTATGTATGTATTAATTAATTCATTAATTCATTTGTCTATTTATTTATACATTTATGTCCAATAAGTGAAATTCAAAATGATAAGCTTAGTGAACCAGGAATTGAGGTGTTGTGACTTCCAGGGTGGTCACTGATGAATGAAAGAGAAAATACCTGTCTACGAATCTAAAATATCTTTCGTTCTTCACATATAAATCTATTTATGATTATAATTAGTTCCTGAAATTTTAAACTTCTCTCAACTGAAATGGATGTTAAATCCAGATTGACTTTATAAATAATTTTTGGAGGTCATTTTTTCTTATTTTTTCAAAAGATGTATCCATAACTCAATAATATGTACATATTTTAATAATTTACAATTAAGAATACCATTAATTGGGGATTTTTCACATTTTAACAGAGCGGTTAGAAAGTCAGGATTTTTCTCCATTCCTCCCATTCAGCTTATAAAAGATATCTGCCTCAGTTCTAGGCCACCATCATTCTAATTTCCACTACCATACTTAAAGAATACCTGTTTTGTTTGTTTGCTTGTTTGTTTTGTCAAAATATTAACCATAAATAAATCAAAATCCTTTTTCTAGGTATTTTATTCAAAATAACTGAATACAACTTCGGTATATTTAAACTGGTGACAATAACAGGAAATCACTAGAAAAGATTTAGGTCAATAATGTCTTCATAAAACTTGTTATGAAAATAAATTTAGTCACTTGCTAAGTTTCAATGAATTTTAAAAGAAATGAGTTATAGAATTAGGCAGACTTATCTTGAATTCTGGTTATCACATTTAAATAACTTTGCAAATTTGTAAGACACATATGCTTTCCCAGTATTAATTTTTTATTTAAAGAATAGATTACAATTATATGCAATCATGAGAGTTAGATTTTTAAAATACATATGAAATCTTGGTACAAAATAGCAGTTTAATAATTTTAGAAAGCACCCCTTATTGGAGTAAGAAGATTCTCTGCTTCTTTATTATAAACTTACAAAAGAAGTGTGTATGTTTTATGTGTGTGTACATAAGACAATTAAGTAGCAAAATGAGGAAACACAAAGAACTTGATTAAGTAACATGAAGTTCCGGACAAATCTAAAATAAAATAGAGTGAGGTAGCTAATAGAAACTTCCCAGAAGTACAGTGTTAAAACATAGGGTGACATGTCATTCAGATAAAATAACATTCACAAGTAACTGTCGGTTCCAGTTTTAATAAATGGCCATTTTATAGTGCTCTGCATTAGGAAATAATGTGGAAAGTTAGACAGGAATTCTTTTCTTAATGATCTTATATAAACTTAAAAGTTTCTTCAATCTGCTTTGATGATGAGAGGCAACTATTGATTTTTAAGTTTGTAAGGACATGACAGAATGATGACTTCAGAACAAAATATACACTAACAGCTTTTTCCAGTGTGTCTTACTGAGGAAATGATTTACCTTGTTTGTGTTGCATGTCTCTCAGCTTCCTTAGATGCTGTCCTTGTAAAACCATATAATTCATCGGATAAATATCTGAAGGAAATTATGAGGCAGGGAGTGATAAAAGACATCTAAAATATTTAAACTCTTCATGCACATTTGTATCTTAAAGTATTTAAACACCTTTATCTAGTCAAATATGCTTCTTTTCTCCTTAAAATAGCATTGTGAGCCTATTAAGACAACTATCTTTTTGGCTTTTTATAGTTTACAGCAACCAAGCCAAGCTTTTCACATTTTGGGGGGGAGAAGAACAGGGGTGAGAACCTAGATTCCCTGCTGCATAAGGTTAAAGTCCTCACTCTGCAGGTGGCAATTAACTGTATTGCTCCTAAAGAAAAGGCTCCTGAGAGAAGGCCTGAAATTCTGGCAAAAAACACAAACAAACAAACAAAAAAATTCCCACATCCCGTTTTCACTTTACAAAGAGGCAGATTTCCTTAAGCCAAGAGAACATATTGTTCACTATTTAAAGCTTTCTTTATCATTTTAGTAACAGCAAAGTATCTTGTGACTGAGGTATGTGTGCCAATAGACCAATATTTTGAACCAAATATAAAAATGTTATTTTTTCCGTACCTATACGTTCTTCTTCTCTCCATTTCTCCTTCCTTCCTTCCTTTCTCTCTCTCTCTCTCTCTTTCTCTTTTAAAGTAAGCCCATGGATTCTATTGCAAGAGCAGTCTAAGAAATAAAAATTGCTGTTGTATTATAAAAGGACTTAAAAAAATTGCTGCTACCTTTAAACAAGTTGTGTGAAAAAAACAGAATAAAATTAAAGCTTCTTCCTTTATCTTTAATGTGGTATGGAGCAAGAAATTTTTTTTGTATTATTTGTGTATTTTTCTCATATTATAAATTCACTAAAATATAATTTATTATAATCTTATCATTTGAATACATATGTGTGAGAAATTCTTAAACACATCATGTTTTATTTTGATTACATGCAATTTTCTCCTAATAATTTAAAAGGAAACTCAAAATGTACAAAAATATTAGAAAATAACGTTTGGTTAGCGTAGAGAAGAATTTAAAATATTTCCATTACTCTGTAATAATAATCATTGGATTAATAAAAATATTGTATTTTCTTTAGCTAGTAAAAATTAGGAAATGCAAGAAAAATGAGAATAAATTTCAATTAATTCATACTTATAGATAGAGCAAAAGATGGAATGCTTTTATTCTTAAAGCCAGTGGCTAATTTTGGGAATAGGAACAGCAAATGAGCATGCCCAGAAAAAAAAAAAAAAGGACAGTGTATGCTAAGAAGGCAACATCCAGACATACTATTGATAATTGGATAGCCTGTCATGTCTTATTTGATTCTGGAGGAGCCTCAGTGAATACATTATATATTCACTATAGATCAGTTCTCTCTAATAACTCTGTGAATAAGCAGAGTTAAGGAGGTATGGAGCTCAGCTGGAAAACATGAAGAATTTTGTGCTATATAAAAATTTAAGAATTTTTTGGTATATACTAAACACACATAATGTATATGATATTTTCAGGTCTCTGTTTCAAGGTACTTCTGTTGAACTTTTATTTAAAATGTGGGAAATTGTCTTATATTTTTAATTCTCTAGAATGAATTGCATTAAATTTAGTTTTTTTTATCTTTCTTTGATGTTTTAATAGATTCACTAGAGAAGACATCAGTACCTGTAGTTCTTTTTGTGAAATAAATACAATTAACAATTCTAATTGTTTTAATAGATGCAATTATTAACATTTTCCCTTTACATTGTGATAGTTTTGGTTTAGTCTTTTAAAAAATTATTTGTAGGAAACCATCAACAAAATAAAAAGGCAACATACAAGATAGAATAAACAATATGTACAAATTATGGAATCATGTTGTATATCTGAAACTAATATAATGTTAAGTGTTAATTATATTTCAATAAAAATAAAAAACTAATGCTGATAGATTTGAATATATTAAAATATAAACTTTATTATGAAAATATGCAATAAACAAAGAAAAGTGACATTAGAAAATACGAAATGGAGTATCATTTTTTATATATAACTTAACAAAGGTTATTGTAATTGCTATGTCAAAATATGAGAGTGACTTAACCAAGATTGCTTGCATTGACTGCAGTTCAAGTGATCAAATTGGGGTGTAATATTTTCTTACCTTTTGACTATTGAGTTAACATCATTTTTGCCATAATATCTCCTGAAAAATCATGGCACTCTTGAGGTACCAACATCATGGTTGGAATTAATAATAACTTCTGTTACTCAAAACTATAGCAATGGACACTCCATTTTTTTTGTCTAAATTTATAGAAGAAGGTATAACAAACCCTTACAATAATTCAAAAGAAAATTCACTTTAAAGAGGGCTATAGCTTTCCAATAGCAATCAACTTTCTTTTAGGAGAAAGAGTTTTCAGTGAATAACACTGATATATCTTTATCACGCTTACCAGTTGAGAAAGCATATCACATGCATCTTATTTAAATCTAACAACGCTGCAAGGCAGACAGGCTAAATATTATTACCACCATGCTACTAATGGGGAAAAGGACAGCAAGACTTATTATTTATCAGCCATTTATTTTCTAAACATAGCTCTAAATATATTAAGGATTATGGATTAACTAAAAACAAACATGATTTCTATCTTCCAGAGAGATCATCACAAATAGAATCAACACAAGTTTAAATGCATTTCAGGAGTATGAATAACTGCGAGAGGCTTTTTACAGACTCAGTTAAATAGTTTATTGATCTAAGTTGAAGTGAGAAATGAGAACAATTTTCAGCAGGAGCACTAACTTTAACAAAAAATCTTAAAAGTGTGAAATCGTAGAGTATATTCTATAATTGGAGAAATCAGTATAATGATTATAGCAATGTAATAGATCTGAATAGGCTCAATGGTCAGAGTTATAATTTGGGAAGATAATTCTGGTAAATAAGGTGTAAATTTGAAAGGAATAGCTAAAGATTATACATTAGGAAACAGATCTACAATAACCCAGGCAATAATCCAATATCTCGAACAGATATTGACAGTAGGAATTTGAAAGTGAGAAATGATAGTAAAATAAATTACAAAAGCAGAAAGATAGGATTTCCTGAATGACTGACAAAAAGAGGATGAAAAGAGAGAGCATTGTGATTACAGTGGGATTAAAGAGAAGTAGAAAAGGAAGTCAGAAAGGTATAGCAAGAGGAAAGAATTTTCGATTTTGAAGACTTTAGTTTCAACTTTTGTTTCACAAAAAGCCATAAAGGTCTTGATGAAAAAAAATGAATACACTTTGCATTATGATGAAAATCACTTTCGCTGGCTGTATATTGAGGATAGACCATGGAAGGTAAAAGTAAAAACAAGGTGACATATTATGAGGTACCCTCGTAATTCAGGTAAGAAAGAATAGTGGCTAAGACCAAGTATCAGTAGAGAAGGTGAGAGGTAGTTGTAACCAAGATACATTATAAATGTAGGGGCTGTGTTTAATGAAAAATTAATGAAAAATGAGATTTGAGGTAAAGAAGAGATTTAAAGATAATTGCAAAGTTCTTTATCTAAGCAATTTGACAGAATTACCAACAATGTAATGAGATAATCCGAATATGGAGTGAAGTTATAATAAGTGAAAGACCAGGTTTACAGTTTCTAGCTACTCAGTTTTTCTTTTACCTAAATTTGTTAAATTTAAGATGTTTAGTAGATATTCAAGAGAGGATAGGCAATTGTGTACACAAATATGAAGAGTATAATTATTGGATAGAGACATAAATTTAGTATTATAGGCAATTTTAAAGTCGTGAGATGGAATGAGACCATCGAGACCATTGGAATAAAGAAGAGGACCATGGACAGAAATTTGAGACACTGGATGAAATATGCAAAAAGATTAAAAAGGAACAGTGTATGAGGCAAGGAAAAAACTGAGAAAGTATAGAATCTTGGAAATCAAGTAAATGAAGGAGGCCAAAGGGAAGTGACCTGTCAGGTGAGATGAGGGATAAACTTCGATTATTAAATTTAGCGATAGTTCAATCATTGATAATCTCAGTGAGAGTCAGGATTTGTAGATTGCTGGGGGCTCAGGTACCTGGAAGAGCTTGGCGTAACAGAATATTAAAGAGTAACTGGGAGAATAAAAACACAGTTTGAAAAGTTCTGCCATAAATGGTAAGGAAAATTGAGACATTGTTTGGTGAGTTATTTGGCATCAAAAATTGTTTGTTTGTTTTACCCAGGTGTTTACTGTGCCCACTAAAACAGTAGTATCTGTATAAAGTCATTGATAAGGCATTCTAAACACGGTTAGGGAAAGTCTCCACTACCTTCAACAAATCTAAAAAGCACAAGATTGCAGGAATTAGAACACTATTCTGTCAATTACTGATCTCTGTGAAGCACAGATGTGTCTGATGAACAGGAGGACACCCACACAAAATTGTTAGCACAACCTAATATTAGCCATCTGTGCAAATTCATGCTGGCTCTAAATTTGGTCTCAAAGTCAACAATGACTATCTTTTTTATTTCATCCTCAAAATTATGTATGTAACCTTCATTATTGGATTATAAACATAAATTCTTCCTGAAAAGGCTCTGTGGAATGTATATTAAATACTTTCAATAGTTACAATATAAAAGACACTATCTAAAGGGGAAAATAGTATAATCACTTATTCTCTTAAATATTGGTCCATATGGGCTAATAACAGAAACTCTCACAGTATTTTTGTCTAAAATTTTAGAAATTTTATCATAAAGTGAGAAATATCACAATCTTTATTACAAAAGATTATAACAGAATAAATATAGGTTCAAAAAAAGCAAACTTTAAACTATTAGAAAAGTACATTATGGTGTGTTTTTTTATTATTACAAATTTACTTCAGCTTAGGTTTTTAAATTTATTCTGAGATTTGAAATAATTATTGTGATGTCTTTTTAAGATACTCTAGAGTTCTTAGTGATTTCCACGGTATCTGTTGTTTTCATATTTTAATTCTAGGATAATACCTTTCAATGTTTGAGGGATGAATTATTTCATATAATTTATCTTACATGATTTTATGTTGGTAAAGTTGTTTACATTATCAGAAAGACATTATAAATGTCACTATGTAAAATTATAAATTTAGGCCTTTGTTTATGCGTATAATGGAAATGCATTTCTGTTGATATGTAAGCATAACAGCTGTTTCATTTTCTATGTAAAGATCTGAATATAGGTAGAACATAAAATATTTATATTAGAGATATAAAGTATATTATTTCTTCTTATTCCTTATGTTTTATGTATGTTATAATTACTATTCTACTTTAATTTACTACTAAATTTCTGAGGTTTATCATTTTTATTTCTCTTCATATTTATTCTTCTCTTTACTATCATCAAGTATATTTGTATTAAATAGTCAACTAAATTAGAGTTTTTGTTCTAATTTGTCTACATAAGAACATGACTTCTATTTTATTTCCCAGTGATAATGTATGGTCAAATGTGGGTGGAGCGCAGAGCGCATTCCTAGCAGCTGCGGCTGATGCAATGCTGTGAGAACACTCCAGCTCCCAGAAGCCTCCTGGGCATACCCAGGAAGGAAGCTCACCCGCTATAAGGAAGTGACTTAGCACCAACCATGCAGTTCCCTGATCTTTTCAGCCATTGGCTATGAAGGACATGCTGTAACATCCTATTGGCTGAACCTGTGTATATAAGCTAGCTTACTTCCTGAATAAAGTGGATCTGTGTCACTGAACCTGGTCCCTGGAGTCGGGTCTTTGTGTCTCCGTCGTCCTCACCCCTGGCAGGACTTGTCCACAGTCAAAAGAAAAGACTTACATTAAATCAAACTATATAGAATTTGTTAGTTGACTAAAATTTTCTAAGTTCCTTGCATTACCTGGTAATGATTGCTGTATTAAGTTACAGTAATGATATAATTTAATATTTTATTTAAAACTTCCAGAGAAATCATTGAAATATGAGGAACTACTAATTAAAATTATTGAGAAAAACTGAATAGAAATAATTCATAGTTTTTAATCATCTTAAAGACATTATACGTAAGTAAGCAGGAGGTAAATAAGTAAATAAATAAATATTGAAGAAATTTTGTCCAACATACTTGAACTTCACTATATTCTAAAAAAAAATTTTAAGGCTGATAAAATATTATACCAGGTTACATAATAGATATACAACTATAACAGTAGGTTTATAGTTGTGAATTTACAAAACACAGTTTATCTTTGTATTATTATTTATTTATTATTGTATTGTTCTCCTTGCAAACAACTTTATATCCACTTTTGCCCCATTCATTATAAGAATGAATCAAGAACAAAAGCTACTGTGTATATAAATATAAAGAACTACATGTAATTTTTAATTTATTTTTTTAAAATTTGGGCATATTTGAAGCAAAATTATGGATTTATAATATATGTAAAAATAATATATATGCTAAGCCTCACTTTAGAGAGAAAGAAGAAAATATATGGTTGTAATTTTCTCTATATTGCCTAACATAATTTAATATTAATTCTAAGTAAGTAATAAGTTAACAATAAATATTGTAATTTTCAGAGCAATTAATAAAGCATATTACAAAGAATTTTAGCTAAAATTCTGATAAATAAATTAAAATTACATATAAAATATATATTATGACACATGTAAACAGTAAAAGAGAAATTGAGAAATGAAAAGAAGATAAACCAAATATGTCAAGTTAACAAATCTTAATACAAACATATCAATAAATAATTTAAATGTATTAAACCATTTTATTAAGAAACAGAAATTTTTAAACAAACTACAAAAATGCAAACCCGATTATATACTGATAAAAAATGTACTTAAAATAAACATACATGAATAGGTAAATATAGTAAGTTGTGAAAGGTTAAACATGCACAGTAAAGTAAACATTCCTCCATTGGCTGTAATACTATCAGATCAAAAAATCTAAGCACAACATTTTAAGAAACAGATGGCACTAATTATGACAAATGCTAATTTGATATTAATTTATAATAATTATATATGTATTTGTACTTAATAATAGAAATTTAATTATATTGAGCAGATACTGACAGTGACAGGTCTAAATCATAGTATGTATATAAAAAAATCTCAGTATGTATATAGAAAATCTGCATGATATTATCAATTACTCTACTTACATGGCATTTATAGAACATCGAACACTAAACTGCAGACTTTTCAAACTGACATTTTTCTCAAGTACACCTGGCACTAGTACTAAAATAGAATATATGTCAGTTATGAAACAAGTCTCAATAAAGAATATTTAACTCAGTAGAGGAAGAGCTCTGGCCACAAAACTTTAATTTAAAAATCAACAACAAAAAAATATCTAGAGAAATCCCCACATATCTGATTTTTAAATGAATTGTGAACAGAAAAATTATCATCAAAGCAAAATAAGCCAGGCAGAGAAAGACAAATATCATATGATCTCATTTATTATGTGGCATCCAATGAACAAAGGGAACTGAGGAATAGAACCGAGGCCCAGGTGGGGACACAGGGAGTCGCGGGACAGCTGTCAGAGGGAAGGGGGATGAGGAGACTGGATCAGAGAAGGTGAAGGGATTAGTGAAATTATATATACATAACACATAGATACAGATAACAGGATGGACGGGAAATCCCAGAGGGAAGGGGGGAGGGAGTCTGGAGGAAGAGCACAAAGGTGGGGCAATGAGGAACAAGGGGGTGGAGTGAGGGAGTTATATTGAGTGGCACACTTAAATCCATGTTAAGACAAATTAAAATTAATAAAAATTTAAAAAAAATTTTGAACAAGTGATAATAAAAAAGCATATAACAAGTTATGAAAAGCCATAAAACAATGCTTGAATAAGAATTTATATTTTTAAATGTTTATATTACAAAAAAAGAGAAGTTTAAAAATCAATTATATATTTCCCCAGAATATTAAGGTAGAAAAAAAATAATCACAAAGTAGGCAGAATAAGATGTAATTATAAAGTGCAGACATTAATCAAATAAAACAGATAAACCAATGAAAAAGGTAGAGAAAAAATAAAATTATAATTATATTGTTTTTTAAAAATAATATGAACAAGAATGAAAGAAGAGATCTACTTTTTTTTTTTTTTTTTTTTTTTTTTTTTTTACAGAAACAGTGAGTGAGTCAGACAGAAACGGAGAGATGAGAAGCATCAATCATTAGTTTTTCGTTGTGCATTGCAACACCTTATTTGTTCACTGATTGCCTTCTCATATGTGCCTTGACTGTGAGTCTTCAGCAAACTGAGTAACCCCTTGCTCAAGACAGCGCCCTGGGTCCAAGCTGGTGAGCTTTTTGCTCAAACCAGATGAGCCCATGCTCAAGCTGACGACCTCGGGATCTCGAACCTGGGTCCTCGGCATCCCAGTTCGACGCTCTATCCATTGTGCCACCACCTGGTCAGGCAGAGATCTACGTTTATATCTGATGTGAAGTGGTTAATTAGATTTAAAAAAAAAAAAAAAACCCTTTCCATTTGTAGTAAATTTTTAAAAACATTAGGAATAAATGTAATGAAAATGCAGAACCTAACACCAATATCTACAAAGCATTGCAAAAGAAAATACCTAAATAAACGGAGAAAATATAGGTTGGAGGTTTTGCATTACCTGATTTCAATACTTACAATAATTTTTAATAAATAGTAATTTTTAATAAAAGAGTATGGACAGCCATGCCAGTTAGCTCAGTGAATAGAATATTGGCCTGGTGTATAGATGTCCTGGGTTTGATTTCCAATCAGGGCACACAAGAAAAGCAACCATCTGCTCCCTCTCTCTCCCCTTCACTCCCTCTTTCCCTTTTGCAGCCAGTGGCTCCATTGGTTCACACATTAACCCCTTGTACTGTAGATAGCTCGACCAGTCTGATCATCAGCCTCAGGCACTGAGAACAGCTCGGTTGATTCAAGCATGAGCCCCAGATAGGGACTGCCAGGTGGAACCCAGAGAGGGTGCATGCGGGAGTCTGCTTCAGTATCTCTCTTCCTCTCATTTAAAAAAAAAAAAAAAAAAGAAAAGAATATTGAAAAAAATTAAATCAAATTTGATTATGGTTGAATTTAACCATTCTATATACAGGGTGGGACAAAAGTAGTTTTACAGTTCATAAGAAAAATAATGTAATAGTTAATAATATAAAAATAAACTATTGTGTTTCATGTACTCAAACTTTAAACCTGCTTTTGTCCACCCTAACATATATCTTCTTTATCCACTCATCTGCTGATGAACACATAGATTGTTTCCATGTCTTGACTATTGTAAATCATGCTGTGATGAAATATTGATATTTATGACAACGTGGGTGGATCTTGAGGGTACTATGCTAAGTGAAGTAAGTCAAACAAAAAAAGACAAAAATCATATGATTTCACTCATATGTGGAATATAAAACAAAAGCAAAGAAATAGCTGATTGTCGGTTACCGGAGGGGAAGGAGGATTAGGGGTAGGGAAAAATGAATATAGGGGATCAAATATATGGTGACAAATGCAAACTAGACTTTTGGTGGTCAGCATGCTATAATGTATACAGATATTAAATTGAGTAGTGTTATCTCAAACAACAAAAGAGATCATTAAAACCATGCTTATATAGCCAATTGATATTGTAAATTTTTATTTATTGATTTTAATGAGAGAAGAAGAGAAAGAGAAAGAGAGAGATAGGAACTTGGGTCTACTCCTGTATGTGTCCTGACTTGAGATCGAACTGCAAACCTCTGGGATTCAGGAAGGAACTTCAACCAACGAAGCTATCTGGCCAGAGCTGGTCAATTGATTTTTAACACAAATCAAAGGTAAATCAATGAGGATAAATAGTTTTCTCAATAAATAATGCTGGAACAACTGAATATTAATATATAAAAATTATAAACCCATCCCTACTTCACACAATACACAAAAATGAAACTAAAAGGAATATAAACTTAAATGTAAGAGTTGAAACTACAAACTTAGAAATGAAGAGCAAAAGATTTTGAGCATTTAGAGTGCACTTTCTGAAATACATATGCCTATAAAAAATTAACTTTATATAATAGAATAATTGAAAATAAAGTTTTGCAAAGGTAATGTTTGAAAGACAAGCCATAAAACAGTGTAAAAATATTTGCAAGTTCATATTTAACTATAGAGTATATTTTAAATATTCTGCTATTTAAATAATAATAAAAGTATAACCCAATAAAAATTAGCAGAAACCTTTGGATATTTTGCAAAATAAATTATATAAATATCCACTAAACATATGAAAAACTGAACAATACCACTGTTTCTCAAGCAATTGCAAATTAAAACCTAGAGAAGTAAAATTATACAGACATAAGAATGATAAAATTTAAAACTAGAGACTAATAATGTTACATCTTTGTTACAATGAAGAAAAATTTAAATTCTTACAGGTAGAGTAAGTGGGAATGCAAAATGGCACCTCTTTGATATTTTGGAAATAATTTTGAAAGTATAGTATAATGGTAAACTTTTTTTAAAAAAAATTATTATTTATTTATTTATTTATTTATTTATTATCTTATTTTTATTAATTTTAATGCAGTGACATTGATAAATCAGGGTACATATGTTCCAAGAAAACATCTCCAGGTTATTTTGACCTTTGATTATGTTGCATACCTCTCACTCAAAGTCAAATCGTCCTCTGTAACCTTCTATCTGGTTTTCTTTGTGCCCCTACTCTTCCCCCACCCTCTCCATCTCCTTCCTCGCACCCTCCCCACCCCTCCACCCCACTCCCTGTTACCATCACATTCTTGTCCATGTCTCTGAGTCTCATTTTTATGTCCCATGTATGCATGGGTTCATATAGTTCTTAATTTTTTCTGATTTACTTATTTCACTCCATATAATGTTATCAAGGTCCATCCATGTTATTGTAAATTATCCGATGTCATCACTTCTTATGGCTGCGTAGTATTCCATAAATGTACCATCCTTCATTCTTTCCCTGAGTACACTATCAGCTTGTCTGTACACTCAGTGTAATCTACTTTAAAAACACATCCAAATGTGGTACTGCAATGTTGATACCTTTTGGTGAATTTCTATAGCACTTAAAATTTTTACCATGGCCTAAAATCTATCTTTTAGTAGGATTCTAATTATGTCTCTTATCGTATTGTATATATTAAATATTTATTTTCTCTGAATTTGTTTTCCACCTACTCCTATCCTCTCCACATCAACTCACATGACATCCTGGCCCTCAGATAATTTAGGATTTAGGTTAATAACCTAGTTTTTTTATCTTTATGTACTTTTTTCTCAATATCTCTGTTAGTTTTTTCTTTTTCTCTGTGCATCTGTTTCTCTTTCTCTAGTGTACATATTTAATATAAAACATGTATTATTCTATACATAATATATGATTGTATATTACTGTGAAGACCCAAATAATGAAAGCCAGAATGTGAGCTCTGGTTTATACCATTTACCTCTTTTTAAAAAAATATTTGCTTATCTCAATATTTTGAAATTTTTGTTATGTCCATTTTTAAAAGATTTATAACAAATTTTATAGTTATGCATATAACCAATTTTGAATTATTTTTAAGTATTATATGACCGTCAATTTTTTTCTCTACCATATAGATAGAAAATCACTTGCATCTAGTTTTTAATTCATTACATTGTCCTATTGATCTACACTACACATACACAAACATACACACATTAATATGACTTTGAAATTACTTTATATTAACTTTAGCATTGTCAGAAATGGGAAAGTTATTCAATTCTTATTTTTTTAATATTTTTTAAAATATTGGCTACTCAAATTCCCTTTCTTAGCACATAAATTTAAATGCTAAATTTTTATTAATAAAAAAAGAAAAGAAAAAATTTCAATATTATACTTGAAGGTCTAGCAAAAGCAATGAGACAAAAAAGCAAAATAAGGAGAAGTCAATATATTTGAATAGAAAGGAAGAAAAAACTGAACAAAATCAAATCTAAAATATAAAGGTAGTAATAACAATTATTTCAAGTTATTAATGTGAAATGGAAATAACTGGATGAATACAAGAATAATGACACAAATTTGAAGCAGGAGAAATAGGATGAATGATACCGAAAAAAATGTAGCAAATGAAATTTTGAATTATCTTAATTTTGAGTTAGCTCTTAGAAATCCAATTTTTAGAAATTATATCAGGAGCTAAGTGAAAATAGTTAATTATGTCCTGAAAATAATAAAATTTAAATTGGGATAGAAATGATATATAGGAGCAAGTAAAAAAAATTACTCTTTAGTCTAACATCTGGACTCTTTGTGAGCAGCTTTCTCTGCTCTTTTTAGGTTTATCTCCAAATAATCATCTTTCTGATCTCTCTAATTCTATCAATATTGATTTATTCATTCTTCTTTCGAAATGAAGAGTTGAGTGCTATATCCAATCACATTTAATTTTCTGTTATAATGAGAATATTAATAAATCATTTTCTGAGATGACTTTATATTAGTTCTGCATTTATATATTTATTAGCCTTTTGTAAAAAGGCTAATTTATTAGCTCAATGTAAAAAGAATGGAATAGCTGTATTTCCTTCATTAGACAATAATTTCTAATATCTTATATAGAGTATATAAATATGTAATTTCTCAATATTTTAAGTTATAAAGTCATATTAAAAAGCATAAATTTGTTTTTAAATTTTTATATTTTTAAATTATTTTAAATTTTATGTTACAGAATTCAAAGTAAAACATTTTTTTGTCGGTTTTGCTTTGTTTGTTTTTCTGCATGACTAAGTCTCCAAATAGCTTATGTTATATCTGTAGTCCATGCACATCACTTTTGCTTTATTAATGTTAATCCTAGATACTTCATTATTTTTGACAGAGACAGAGAGAGAGTCAGAGAAAGGGACAGATAGACAGAAAGGGAGAGAGAGGAGAAGCATAAATTCTTTGTTGCAGCTCCTGAGTTTTTTATTGTTTGTGTAATTATATGTGCCTTGATCAGGAGGCTACAGCAGAGCGAGTGAGCCCTTGCTCAAGCCAGCTACCTTTGGCCTCAAACCAGTGACCATGTGGTCATGTCTATGATACCACATTCAAGCCAGTGAACCTGCACTCAAGCAAGTGAGACTGTACTCAAGCCGGATGAGCCTGTGCTCAAACTGCGGACCTCGGGGTTTCAAATCTGGGTCCCCCATCACAGTCCAACACTCTATCTACTGCATCACCTCCTGGCCAAGCAATCCTAGACACTTTTCATATGAGATTACAAATAAACTAATTTTTTATTAAATTAAGGAAGCAATAAATACATCAAAATTCAAAAGTTAAAAACATTAACATATAATTATTTAGTGATTAAGGTGGTAAGCGCCATATCTATTCTTCTGACAAATGTCTATCATCCTATTTTAACCAAAGGACAATGCTAGTTATTTCAGTAACCTATAGGCTAGTCTGATTATAGTGGATGTAAAAGTTGTGGAGAATTTCTTCAATTTCTTAAAGTCTCCAGTCATAGCCTTATTATTTAATCATCCTTTCTACAATGGTAAAGTTGGCTGTCTTATTGATTGATAGTCTTATCAATTGGATTCTTAATTATTGTTCTATTTCTAAGAATTCTACTAGATTATTTCATAATTTTCATTTTTTTGCATAATTCTCTACTTTGTCATTTAATTTGTCAAACATATCAAATACAGTTATTTCAAAGATTTGTTTGATAACTCATATCTGGATCAAAATAGCTGAATATCATTCAACTGTTTCTCTTATTTACATGTCATTTTGTTTGTAGTCAACAAATATGTGCATTTGCATTTTTTTTCTAATTCAATATCACACTGAAATGCATGATTATGCAAAAACATCTGACTGGCAGGATACTGTTTTCTGTCTCCAAGAAGGATTTATTTGTCCTCAGCTAAGCAGTTAAGGAGTGGTGGCTACAGACTACCTTGAATCAGTTAGGATAGAATTTATTAAATCTAGGTTTCAGACTTTGGGCTAGCTGTCAAATTTTCACTTCACTCTTATCTTGTAACTTGTTCAACCTGAAAAACCCAAGGTAAATTCCTTGGACTTTTTTTTTTTTTGGTAATACTTACCGAAATGAATGTTTTATGCATAGCCTCTAGAGCTTATCAAAACCTTTGCCTTTCAGTCTCTCTGCTACCAACTCCAGTTTAGAAATGCTTTGAGGTAAAATAGTACCAAATAAAATTTTCTTCTTACTAGCTTACTAGCTTTTTGTCACACAATGCCTGTGGCCCCCAATGTTCCCTAGAAACTTTTATTTACTACTTTTAAAATTTTTACATTTAGGTCTATTATTAATGCAATAGTTCTTACTTTTAGATTAGATTATAACCTGGGAATGTATATCCAAATGTAGTTCAGAATTTATGTGGCTCCACATGACTGTCTTGTGCCTCTCATTCTCTCCTTTGATAAATTAATATTTATTGTGGTTATACTGTCTCTGTCTCATCATTGTATCTTGAGTGTGTTGAATGACAGATCAATTGTCTTTTTCAACTATAGGTCCCCGGGTCAAGAAATGATGCATCTGAACAATTCCATTTGGACTGATGTAGATCATAACGTTCTAGATTTTGAACCTGATGTCATGATTTGATGTGTCTTTAGAGCCTCTGGAGGGAAACTGAATGTACTTTACAAGTGTGAAAGGCATGAAATTTGAAGGCATAGAGTACAGCATGATAAATTGGTTTCTAAAATTGTCCCTTTTTCCATGTCCTATTCCCCATGCAATGTAATTTCATAGGTCTATTAAGTGGTATCTATTTTTCACAGGAAATGAAACTAAGATGACTTTATGATTTGTTTTGACTAGTGTGATGAGTCAGTGTGGTAGAGTATCAGTGATTCTTATAAGTCTAGGCCTTAAAAGCCTTGCATGGTTCATACTGTTCTCTAAGATATATACCATGCCATGAGACCAAGACTTGCTGGCTGACAGCCAGTCAACCTCCACACATGGAGTGATGGCATTATAAATCAGCCAGGCTGCAATGTTCTTGCTAGCTTAAAAAAATGCATGAGTAAGTGCAGCTAAAGCCAGAAGAACCACTACATCCATGAGTTTAGATTATTAGGCTTATAAGCTTGTTAACAATAATATATGCTTACATTTAGAGCCATCATTTTTAGGATGGTTTTTTATGTATTAATAAGATAATACATCTCTGTCCTCTGATTATTTTTTCAGAGCTTTAAAATATAATTGTTTTATATGTTAACAGTGTATCTATTATCCAGGTTTTGTCTATGAAAACATTTAATAATCATACATTCAAACTTTTTGGATTTCTGTTAAGTTGAAAAATCAACTGATCCAGTTTGTCTGTTTCTGAAGATGTGAGCAATTGAAGAAACACCTGTATTGTTCTATGCCCAGAATTTAATCACCTGGCTAATATTCTGTGCACAGCTATCAAAAATGTAACTAAAGAAAAAATGAAGAATATTAAAAATTAGATAACTGGTAGTTATTTTTAAGCATTTTCATGATAACTAGAAATCATTTGTACATCATAGCATTAGTTATTATTAAACAAAGTGGACAAGTAGAATACTATGGGGCCATGAAAAAGAAGGAAATATTACATTTTGCAACAAAATGGATGGACCTGGGAACTATTATGTTGAGTAAAATAATTCAGGCAGAGAAAGAAAAATACCATATGGCCTCCCTCATTTGAGGAGTCCAAGGAACAATGTCAACTGAGGAACAGAATTAAACCTGAGGGGAATGGGGGAGGGAGCTGTTGGGAGGAGGGTAAGGCAAATGTTGAGGGGAATATGGGGGAGGGGGATGCTTTTGGGGAGACACTAGAATCTATGTAAACACAATAAATAAATTATATAAAAAAAGAAAAATAATTAAATAAAGTGGTAAAGATAAGGGTAATATCCACTGTGTATCAATTATATTACATATAATTACATATTACATGTATCATATACATGGCTAAGCATATATCAGTAATTATGATGTATATATAATAAGCTTATGCACTTGGGTTTTTCAATTAGTATAAACTCTGTTTCCATTGGTTTGTTATTATTTAAATATAATATGGATTAAATGTAAAAAGACACTGATAAGAATTTTTTTAAAAATTCACTGATTTGAGAGAGAGAGAGAGAAAAGGAGGGAGAGAGAGAGAGAGGAGTATCAACACGTTTTGTTTTGTTCATGCCATTTAGTTGTATACTCATTCATTGCTTCTCCTATGTGCCCTGATGGATTCAATCCCACAACTTCTAGTGTGCTATGTCCACACTTTATCCACTGAACCACTCAGCCAAGACCTGGAAAGAAAAAAGTCTTACACTATTGTTATAAATGCAAAAATTCACATTAAAGCATGATAGAACTCTTCATAATTGCAGTGTTAAATTGTATGAAAATTCAAAATAGCTTTGCCTCCCAACTTAAAAAGGGAATTCAAAAACTATAAAGCTTATTTTCAGGGTTACCCACTAAATACTGTGAAATGAGGAATATACTTTACATTTTCATATTCCCAGATCAAATATAAGTTTATCATACAATAGGTCTTTGTAGAAGAGCGTAGATATCTTTAACTGAGAGTGGAGGGCATACTTTGATGGTAAAATATATTCCAGTTATGTCACCTGCATTTATACTCATATAACTTGTTTTAAAGTTTTAAGTTTTATTGAGCTATAATTGATATACAGTCAGTTGCACATGTTTAAAGTGTACAATTTGATAGGATTTGGCATATGTATTCAAATATAAAACCATCATAATTTTCCCAAAATTTTCTTTTGTTCTTTTACATTCACATCCTCCCGCTTCCCTTTGTCTTTCTTCTATCCCCAAACATTCACTGATCTGCTTTTTTGTCACTGTAGATTAGCTATACTTTCTGTAATTTGATGTAAATAGAAAATACGGTAAGCATGATTTGGGGCCTGAGGTAATTGCTCTGTCACTCAGCAAAACTATGTGAAGATTACATATATTGTATTATTTGTTCATTCCTTTTTAAATTTTTTGAAAGTATTCTCTTGTACATATATATTTGTGTGTGTGTGAATATATATAATGTTCATCTGTTTACAATTTGATACATATTTGTAGTGTTTCCTATTGCAAATAAAACATTTTAGTAAAATGTTTTGGCATATTCTTGCTTTAACTTATACTTTTACTTATCTTGGGATAGGGAGTGGAATTATAGGTGCATGCCTAACTTAAGGAAATTTTTTCCAAAATGGTTGACCCATTTTATACTTTGACCAGCAGAGTATGATAATCACAGCTGCTAATAGGAACCAAGATTTTGTTTATGTTCTGTCTTTTTAATTTTAGTTATTCTAAAAGGTATGTGGTACTATCTTGTTTGAATTTGGATATTACTAATAACTAATGATGTTGTGAATATGTTTATTTGCTTATTAGTTCCATATTTCTTTTTACATAAAATGTCTTTTCCAATCTTTAGACCTAATTTCTGGAGAAAAAAGAGTTATTTTCCCACCCTTTTCATTGAGTTGTGAGATTTTTCATTTTCTTTTGAAAATTTAGGTTGTCATATTATACAAGATATATGATTTTAAAATAATTTCTTCTAATTTTTTTTCCTTTAAGTGTGCAAAGAAGTGTTATTGTTTTTTTGTTTTGTTTTGTGACAGAGACAGAGAGAGACAGAGAGACAGAGAGAGGAACAAATAGAGACAGACAGACAGGAAGGACAGGGAGAAGCATCAAGACTTCAGTGCGGCATCTTAGTTGTTCATTGATTGCTTCCTCACATGTTCCTTGACTGGGAGGCTACAGTAGACTGAGTGATCCTTTGCTCAAGCCAGCAACCTTGGGCTCAAGCTTCTGAGCCTTGCTCAAACCAGATGAGCCTGCACTCAAACTGATGACCTCGGGGTTTTGAACCTGGGTCCTCCGTGTCCCAGTCTAACACTCTATCCACTGAGCCACCACCTGGTCAGGCCAGAGCAGTGTGTTTTAAAGAACAGAAATTTTAAATTTTGATGAAATACAATTTACTTGTAGGTTTTTAATGTGTTTTTAGTGTCATGCCTAAAAACTTAAGTTCACTGTGGCTTTTAACAGATATTTTAGAGTTCGAGGATTACCATTTGCTTTTTGAACTATTTTGACTTAGTTATTGTATATGGTGAGATAATAGTTCTTTATATTGAATTTATTAGGGTGACACTGGTTAACAATTATGCAGGTTTTAGTTACTCAATTTCACAACACATCTCTGCAGTCTATATTTTGAGTTTATGCCCCCAAGTCAAGTCTTCATCCATCACCATTTAGCACCCCTATAATCTCACCCCAATAATCACCACCTGTTGTATGTGTCCAGGAGTCTCTCTCACTCTCTCATTTTCTCTCTCTCATTTTGGTCCTTTTTTGTTCAATCTCTCCACTCACCCCAAACAGCTATGTATGAGTCTGTCTCGACTTTGCATGATAGCTCTTTTTGTTCATTAGATCCCACATATGAGTGAAATAATATGGTACTTGTCTTTCTCTGATGCTTATTTCACTTAGCATGAGCTCCAGGTCCATCTACTCTGTTGCAAAAGGTAAGATTTCCTTCTTTTATCTGGTTGCCTAGTAGTTTATTGTGCTAATGGTTCTTAATGTTTAGTGGCATTTATTGGTACAAAGATCTGGGCTGAGATTTTTTTTTTTCTTAAGAAAGTTTTAAATTATAAATTCAATCTCTTTAATAGATACAAGGCTATTTATTTTATCTATTCTTCTTGAATAAGTTTTTGTATTTCTTGCTTTACCCATTTCCTCTAAATTATTAAATGTACATTTAAACAATTGTCAATACCATTCCCATTGTGTTTTGAAATATAAAACTTTAGTGAGTTAATCTGTGTATTTTATGCTATTGGTAATTTGTGTTTTATCTCTTTTAGCTTTACTCCATTTGAATAGGGTTTATCAATTTAGCTCATATCTTAAAAGCCTTACCTTTTCCTAGACATATGTAATAATAAGTTTCTCATTTACTCATATATACAGTTGCTTTTGAATGTATTGTCATTAAAGTCTTACAGAAAGAGAAAAATGAAGAGCAAAGTGAAAGTATACTAGCCTTTACATTTCCTGGAAATTACTACAACTGGAGGGGCAGAGCCTTGCAATAATGTGAGGAAGGTGCAATGATGGCTTCCTCATGTCTGTGAGCACTTGTAAAGTCAGGAAAAATAAACAGTGATAAGAGCACAGCTACCTAATATCTGGAGGACAGGGCACTACCAGCCTCAGAGTTGCGAGATGGGAGATGGGGAGATAACAGAACTAAGAACTTAAATTAATAGACATTAATCACAATTTGTATTCTAAGCTTTCCCCTAATACTTGCAAACTTTCAATGTGCTCCAAGGTTCCAAAATAGTTACATCAGACAAATTCTTTCAGTGCAACTATTGTCTCCATAAGGAGATAGATTACTGGTGTTTCCTATTTTGTCATCTTCTCAGGATCTTCCTCCAATGTTAGTTAATTTTAAAACAGCATCCCCCCGAAGGAGAACAAATTTAAGAATCACAAATGATGAGATTCAAATTCTGATTGTGAGTTCAATAACCATGAAAAAGATTTTTAAATTCTTTAAACTCCATCTTTTCTTCTTTGAACTATAAAATGAGGTAAATATTAGTTATTTGGAATACACTTATGGAATTAAAATATTTAACTTTGTAAGACAGTAAGATGGTGTTTGGCATATAGTAGTCACTAGATTTATGGTGAGTTTTTATTATAAAATTATTTTTACACATTGAAAACACCTTAAATTCTGTGTACCATAATGCACTTACAAAATACTTGAGCAAAATCAAGGCAAATATAGATACAGAAAAGTGGCAGGAATGGGGAGAAAGGGAGTTAAAAAGAAAAAACATAAAAGCTACTTTAGAACATGAAAGGATGATTTACAAAAATAAATAAACTATAAATATATATTTCCAGTCTTGACTACATTTCTTACAAGTGTAAGAAGAAAAATTCCACTGGACACAGGGTAGTTGGAGAATAAGTTCATACTATTATATCACCATTCTTATAATTTAATTATGTTTTCCATACAATTATAAAAGAGGTTTTAAAGGACTATAATACAGATTGCATTTATAATGACAGTGTTGAAATGTCTTTAAACATTGGACTATTTCTAAAAAACTGACCTTTGCTATTGATTTAACTACAGATAGAGATAACATGAAGTCTATGCAGAATTTTATACACCATCAGCAGTAAATCTAGGAGAAATTTGTTTGAATAATATTTTACTAATCTGTCACCTTCACTGATAACTTTAGATAAATCAAGGGAAAAATACTTTGGTTTGCTCACAGGAACAAGTAGGAACAATATGTAGAAGGAACAATACTTTGTTTTATTTATTTTTGATTTTGAAACATGATGCAATTAAAAAGAAGTAAGTATGTAACATTATTAGATTATTCTTGGATGACATATATTGGATCTCTGGTTACATTATTATGTTTTTACTACTAATTATTATTATAATTTGTTTTGAATATAAAACTGGGAAGTGATAATATACTTCATACATCTGAGCAAATAATCCATGGTTAAAAGAATAAGGATAAAATTATATATTATCATTAAAATTATTCTAAGCAAAAGAAATTAGATGCATAATATTGAGGTAAGTGATTCATTTTCTTAAAATAATAAGAACATATTTCCCAACTAAGGAATTAATAAGCAATTATTAGTTATATCATCTTTGTTAAGAATAAAAAGGGCCTGACCAGGTGGTGGCGCAGTGGATAGAGTGTAATGGGACGCAGAGCACCCAGGTTCCAAACCCCGAGGTCGCCGGCTTGAGCGCAAGCTCATTTGGTGTGAGCAAGGCTCACCAGCTTGAGCCCAAGGTCACTGGCTTGAGTGAGGAGTCACTCAGTCTGCCTTAGCCCCCGGTCAAGGCACATGAGAAAGCAATCAATGAACAAGTAAGGTGCCGCAACAAAGAATTGATGCTTCTCATCTCTCTACCTTCCTGTCTGTCTTTCCCTCTCTCTATCTCCCTCTGTCTCTGTCACCAACTATAATAATAATAATAATAAATAAAATAAAAAGGAACTAAACATTAATAAGATTTCCATGATGAGAAGGAAAATAGAATTCATTAATGGAAGAATGTGAGCTAAGTATATGTCACTAATGATTTGTTTACTTTTAAGAAATAAAATGCTCTGTGAACTCAGATTTTAAATGTAGTTAAGTAAAAATAATTTTCTTAATATTTGTCTCTTCTAGAAAAACCATTAAAATGAAACTATTAATTTCCTTTTATATTTTTTTGTTAGATTGAGAGGAAAAGATATAGAAATATCTATTTCCCACCATCATTTTTGTCTTTTTTGTTGTTGTTTGGATAAATTATATCAACATGCTTTTGAGATTACTAATTATTTACCTAGGTAATTTCATTTGTTCTTAAACCCATTGTAAAAATATTTCATTTCTGATATTATTTTTTGTAGCATTTGCTTTTTCTAGATATTTCACCTTCCTGCTGAAATTTATTATTTCTATACATGTATTATCCCCTTTTCTCACTTCATTTAAAACATTTTTATAATAGATATATTCAGTTTTCCGTCTGAAATTTCTAACAGTTAGTCATTCTTGGGTTTCTTTTATTGATTATTTTCTTTCTTGTACATAGTTTATAATTACTTTCTTTGAAAGGTGATATATATAATATATATATGTATTATATATATAATATATATATATTTGAAAGCCTAGTAGATGTTCGAGTAAATAATATTTATTTCAGATAATGACACATTTTTTTCTACTGTCAAAGAATTGAGTAAAGAACTAAATCAAGCCCTGGCCGGTTGGCTCAGCAGTAGAGTGTCGGCCTGGCGTGGGGGGGACCGGATTCAATTCCCGGCCAGGGCACATAGGAGAAGCGCCCATTTGCTTCTCCACCCCCCCTTCTTCCTCTCTGTCTCTCTCTTCCCCTCCCTCAGCCAAGACTCTATTGGAGCAAAGATGGCCCGGGCGCTGGGGATGGCTCCTTGGCCTCTGCCCCAGGCGCTAGAGTGGCTCTGGTCGCAGCAGAGCGATGCCCCGGAGGGGCAGAGCATTGCCCCCTGGTAGGCAGAGCGTGGCCCCTGGTGGGTGTGCCAGGTGGATCCCGGTCGGGCGCATGCGGAAGTCTGTCTGACTGTCTCTCCCCGTTTCCAGCTTCAGAAAAAAAAAACAACCAAACAAACAAACAAAAAAACTAAGTCAATATATATTTATATATATATGTATGTATATATATGTATGTGTATATATATATATATGTATTTTTTTAACAGAGATTGGGAGAGAATCAGAGAGAGCGACAAATAGGACAGACAGACAGGAAGGAAGAGAGATGAGACTCATCCTGTCTTCTGTGCAGCACCTTAGTTGTTCATTGATTGCTTTCTCATATGTGCCTTGACTGGGGGGCCCCAGCAGACTGAGTGACCCCTTGATCAAGCCAGAGACCTTGGCCTCAAGCTTGTGAGCCTTGCTCAAACAAGATGAACCCACGTTTAAGCTAGTGACCTTGGGGTTTCGAACCTGGGTCCTTCGCATCCCAGTCCGATATTCAAGATGTTCAGTCCACTGTGCCACCATCTGGTTAGGCCTAAGTCAATATAATATTTGATAAAATGGGGTATGGGTGTTTGTTTCATGCTAAGTTATTTTAAGTTCACCATTGGCTTCAAATATTTTGAAGGTGGGATCATGACATCCCCTGCAGGAAATCCACAGAATTTTAAAAGTTTTATAGCCAATTTCTCAGCTTTCTGGAATATTTGAGTGGTTTTTTCTGCTGTACAGCCTGTCTCTCAGATTTTTCTAACACCAGGAACTTTTCTTCACTCATGAGTCCTGCCCTGGGTTATATGTACTCAGTGAGATCTCTCTTTCCTGACTCCACCACAACACCCAACCCCCAGCCTTCAGAGTGCTGCTGCACTGGACTCAGTGAATATCTAATAGGAATTATCTTGCAACAATCTTATACAATTGCCAGCCTGTACTAAAAAAGGCACTAAATACTTCTCAAGTTCTCAGCTTTCAGCCTTCTTTTTACCAATCCATACACTTGAAGTCCTATGGGTCATATTTTGTCATTCAGTTGACTAAATTTATATCTGTTTTCTCTTCATGGCCATTAAGGATGGTTTTGTCTTTTTATTTCTGGAATAACAGAGATGAGTCTATTCTTTAATGATGGGTTTGTGTCTTGCTGTAATTTGGCATTTTTATATTTCTTTGCATTTTCTTCTATTTGTAGAAACTTTAAATAGTGAATGTGTAGCAAACCAAGGAGCAGTGTTTTGTGACATCTATTTCATGAGAAGTGAAAGTCATATCTTTTTATAAATCATAAATTTTATCTCTTTTTATAAATTAGTAAATTACAATCATTTATGGAGAATAAAATATATTACATTTTTTTATTAATGTATTTAGCAAAGTCAAACATTATGATCAATGTGCAATGTATTTACCCCAAGACTATTAATTTCTATTTGCTAAGTTTACATTGTAATATTTTTGATTAGTGAGTAAAAATTATATTTCTTTTCTGCTTCATAAAACCTGTCACAGTGTTCAGCATATAGTAAAAAAATAGTGAATACTTATTAATGAGTGATTTTAGATTTCTAACTTCGTAACAATTTTTTCAGCATTTAAATGCCATTAACTTTAAAGAACATTTATTATTTTAATCCTTAATTTATTCCAAATGTTTCCCCTTTTAATATTTTTAGATAATGTACTTAAGTATATTTCTTAATCAATCAATATTTATCTCTGATCACAAATACATTTTTTTTTTCTGAGAGAGAAAGGCAGGAAGAGAGAGAGACAGGAACATCGAGCTGCTCTTGTATGTGCCCTGACTAGGGAATTGAACCCAGCAATTCTGTGCTCTGAGAGAACACTCCAACCAACAGAGCTATCTGGCCAGGGCTTAATTTTCATTGATTTTTAGAGGGACAAAGAGAGGAAGGGAGGGAGAAGGGAGAAGGAAGAGAAACATTGTTGTTCCACTTAGTCATACATTTTTGATTGCTTTGGGTTTGGGCCCTGACTGGAGATCAATCCTACAACTTTGTTGTTTCAGGACAATGCTCTTAACTGATTGAGCTATCCAGTCAGGACTACAAATACAATTTTAAATTACCTCTATGCCTAAGAAGACATGAACTTGAAAAATTATGTTTCAGGCAACATCTGAATATTTTTAAAATTTTATTTATACCAAACAATTAATGGTAATAATTTTTCCTCTAAAATAAACAGGAGCTATATTTCAATTATCTGGGCTAGGGACAATAGCTGTTCTTTGCTTTTTAAACCAAGAAAAATGTTGTTTTATGGAATCTGTAAAAAATTGAATTATGGCCATGTGGCAAGCTCATTTTGCTAGCAAACTAAATATAAACTTTACATTAAGTCTAACTATTCATTGGCTCAGAAGTAGAACTCTTTTTAAAAATATTTTATTTGAATTTATCAGCTAATACTGGTTCACAAAGTTATATAGATTTCAAGTGCCTGATTCTACAACAAATCTCTGTACACTGTTATATGCATTCATCTGCACATCCAAGTCAAGTCCTCATCTGTCATCATTTATCACCCCCATATTCATCCCAAACCTTGGCAATTACCACTTCTTCTTTTTTTGTTCTTTTTTGCTCAGTCCTTCCACCCTCCTCCTCCCCTAATAGCTGTCAGTCTGCTCTCTATCTAAGAGTCTGACTCTGATTTGCCTGTTGTTCATTTTGTTGATCAGATTCCACAGAGGAGTGAAATCATATGGTACTTGTCTTTCTCTGATTGGTTTATTCACTTAGCATAATGTTCTGCAGGTCTATCTATGCTGTTGAAAAATGTAAGGTTTTCTTCTTCCTTATTGCCAAATAGTATTCAATTGTGTAAATGTAAGACATTTTATTTATCCACTCATCTACTAAGTAGCACTTGGGCTGTTTTCAAATCTTTGCTATTGTAAATAAATAAGCAATGTACATAGTAATATTTTATATTTTGTTTACCAGAGATATTAAGACTTAGGGGAGAATTAAAAGGAATGTTTTAGTATTGCAAGACTGCTATTTTGGTTTAAGAGCAGTTTTCATGAGAAGTGCCTTATCAGAGAGACTCACATCTTATAGGAAATAACCACATTTTTTTTGTGAATTTCATGGCTTAACTGGGTCATAATTGCCTATCTGGTTTATGTTATTTTACCTGAAAAATCTTAAACTGTATATTAGATTGGATAAAATATAACCTCATCAGAGAAATTCAAATTACAACCACAGTGAGATATCACTTCATACTTGTCACAATGGCTATTATCAATAAATCAACAAACAATAAGTGTTGGCAAGGATGTGAAGAAAAGAGAGTCTTCTTGCATTGTTGTTGGTGGAATGGAGATTGGTGCAGCCACTTGATATACAGTGTGGTGTTTTCTCAAAAACTTAACAGGGCAACTGTTCTAGCAATTCCATTTCTGGGAATATAATCAAAGAAACCCAAAACACTATTTCAAAAGAATATATGCACACTTATGTTTCTTGCATGGTTGTTTACAACAACCAAGATCTGGAGATACCCTAAGTGTCCATCAGAAAATGAGTGGATAAAAAAGTTTTAGTACCTTTACACAATCAAATCCTATGCAGTCACAGAAAAGAAAGCAGTCTTACCTTGTGAGACAACATGGATGGATCTGGAGAGATAAAAATTCTTAATATTGACTATTATTTTCAGTGTCCTCAATATCTGTATATTTGGGTGGGCCAGGTTACTTTGAGAATGAAAGGGGGGGAGAAATATTGCATATGTGCTATGTGCTTATGGTGTTAACATCTATGTTTCTCACTTGTTTTTGAGTGAAGTTAGGGTAAATTATATTGGTTTGTTATTTATTTATCTATCTAATTTGAAATAATCATTTATCTATTTTGAAAAATCTGCTTTCAGAGAAACAACTAAAATATAAAGCTATGTACCAGTTTCTTTTATACCGATCAGCTTTACACAGATTACTGGGAAAAAATCATTACAAAATTAATAGTTATTCATAGTGAAAAAATGGTATTAAAGTTTATATTTTGTTGAGCTTAATAAATAAGACATAAAATGGTTTAGAAAATAAAACTAATAACAAGAAGAAAAGTATTGATTTATTTGTTTTTAAAATTATAGGAACTTATTTCTACAGAGCTGAAGAATCCCATAGAGGAAACACTTTTATTCTTTTAAATTTTTTTCAATATAAATTCCAGTGCTAATGTTATCAACGTCAAAAGCAAGTTTAAATTTGATGCAATGAATTTGCTACTAACTTTTAAATAGTTTAAGAAAATAGTATAGCTGATGACTGCAATCTATAACACACTTGGTTTTTGCAAAAATATTTAATTGTACACTTGACTTGTCAACTTGTTGTGTGGTCATTTATCACCTAATATCAGCTTTTGAGCCAGAAATGATAATTTTTCATTTTATTTGGTTCATAAATTTACTGGATTATATCTTTTTCTTAAGATAATTATAGGAGATAAAATGTAATTTTCTTAATTATATATTTTTGAGAAAGTCTATATAAATAATTTTGTCTGATTTCTTTTCCATGAATTTAGTTTATATTATATGGTAAAAAACTGATAGTTAATACTGAGATTTATTTTAATTTAAATATTTCTTTAAATTGTTAGTTCATTTGTTCTTGCAACAAAATTGTAAGTTTCTCAAAGACCCAAAAGGATTTATAAGGCAATAATTGTAATAATTGTAAATGGAGAGATAGAAAATTTAAAAAATTTTTCTGAGAATTAAGATATATAACATTGCTTAGCTTTTAATAAATAAAACTTTATGAAAAATTTTATGGAAAAATTTGATTAAGAAAAGACATCAGCAAGATGGGTAAAAAAGTTGTCCCTCACTCATATCTCTCTCTCAAGAACAATAATTTAGAATCTATCCACAGCGTCTTTGTGGAAACTGTGGGATAAAGTTGCATGTGTTAATGGATCTGGCAGAATTTAGCACACCCATCAATCAGATAATGAAGATAGAGAGCCTGGTCCTGGCTATGGGACCTGAAGTGGCCCATGACTGACACTAGGCCCTCGTGGCTGCAGTCAGACATCCCCTGGAGAACACTGACTTACACAATCAAACATGGACAAAACCTCTGTGTAAACCTGGTAATCCCACAAACAAGTCCACCATACTGCCGGAGCAAAGAGTCTTAGATTGGAGTCATTGTAGAGAGGAAGAACAGTTTGACTTCACCTATGTCACTCAAAGCAACACAGCTCAGTGCCCAGAAAGCCTTTCTGGGTCTCTCATTTTTTCCATAAAGGAAACTAAGGGTATGTGAGTGCTTAACTCCCCACGCTGGGCAGGACACTGCCAATGGGACCCATTTACCTCTCACTGCGTCAGAGTATGGACTCATGAGTCCGCAATTTGGGATTAGGTGAGCCACTGGGAGAACAGCAACCAGGGCCTGGAAGGGAAGGTTTCAGTAGGAAGGCAGATCTGACTAACTGCATCAGGGACTGCATCAGGGACTTCATCGGGAGGACTGCGTATTAGTCACTAGAACAACGCACCTGTGGATGCTCCTAGCACTCTGAGTGCATAAACCACACATTTCCACACCCTACATTCAGCTTACTGTGTGCACTCTCATTGGTGGTGAGTGCAAGTTTTGGCTAATGGCTAGTGAGTGTGTTCAGAAAGTCAGCCTGAATCTGTAGACCAGAGAGATAACACAAACTTGAGCATTCATTACTGGCCTCAGAAAAGCACAAAGGAGACTGTCAGCATCCAGTCTGTTAATTGTAAGATTGTGAGAAGATTTATGGGATTATGAGTTCTGCCACAATGGAGAGTAAGAACCATGGAGCAGACCTATCTATAAAAGGTCTGAGAAAGCATAAGAAGCACTAACAGAATAAAGGATGGTATTTCTTCCCTCAAGTCAGACAGAAGCAAACTGTAGAAGATTGCTGCTACTTTAAATGGGAAGACAAAAACAAACTTTAAGGAAGATGAAACATTAAGGACACATGACACCAGAGGGTCAGAATTATCTTTCAGTGAACAACTTCAAAGACACGGTTTTCTGTAATTTACTCAATAAAGAATTCAAAATAACTGTTTTAAGGAAACTCATTGAGAAATATAAAAACACAAATATATACTTTCTCCCAAATCAGTCCCACTTCAGGTTAATGAAGCCTTAATTGTAGAGATATCTGCCCTCTTATATTCATTGCAGCATTACTTATAATAGCCAAGATATGTATGCAACCTAAATGTTTTTTGACAGAGGAATGGATAAAGAAGAGGTCTGATATTTAACAATGGATATTATTCAGCCATGAGAAGGAAGGAAATTTTGCCATTTTGTGAAAACATGGATTCATCTCAAGAACGTTATGCTAAGTGAAGTAAGTTAGACAAAGGAAGATAAGTACTTTTTGATATCTCTTATATATGGAATCTAAAAAGAGATGAACTTGTAGAAACTGAGAGTACAATGATGGTTTTCAGGGGCTAGATGATTTGGGAAATTTGGAGATGTTGGTCAAAGGGTACAAACTTGCAATTATTTGAGGTGATTGGAGGTGTTAACTAATCCTATTTTAGTAATCATTTTACAATACTAAGTGTATAAAATCATCACATTTTACACTTTAAATTTACACAATGTTAAATATTAATTATACCTGATTAAAAGTGGAAGTAACAGAAAATTTTTAAAAATAAAAATAAGATGACTAAGTCAAAAAGGAGAATAACCTTATGAATATTCTTTTCTGCATTAACTTTTTTCTATGTAATTAGTGAAATAATAGAATTAAATACTGTGAATAAAAGCTATTTGTTCAGTTACCCATAGCAAAAATTAATAAGAAGTATTAAATTGTACCAATAAAAAAGGTTAGGCATGTCATTAAAATGGTGCTCTGCTAGTTACTATACACTGTGTATCTATACACTGTGAGAGTAGCCTCATGAAACATTTCAGAGTAGAAAATTCCAGAAATCAATCCAGGCAACAAATAACTATGAGCTGTCAAGAACCATAAAAATCAAATATTATCAAATTTAAAACATTACGGTGTTGAGGCAATTACTTATTTCACTTCTACATAAATTTTATAGAATGCTAAAAATGTCAATTCCATTTTATTAAAACTAGATTATCCTTATAATCTACATCTTTTAAAATTTTTATTACTGTTATATTACTTTAATCTGGCAGTTATTTTGTTTAATAAATTTATTCATAGCTCATTTTTATGTGTGCTTCATTCACAAGGTTAGTTTTCTGATGACAGTGTTTATCTGGGTTAATATATCTCTCAAGTAAAGAAAAAAATGTCATTTTATAAAAATAAAGGCCATAGCTATGTTCAAATACAAAATAATAGATATCTTATGGGTTTTTTTTTATTTTTTTTGTTTTGTTTTGTTTTTTACCATAGGATAAGCTAACACCTATTTAATGCCAAAGTACTAGACAATAGAATAGAAAAAGAGAATGCAAAATATGTTACTAGTTTCAAATCTTTTAATGTCCTCTGCTATGCATGTTTGACTCAATTTGATTTTTTGTTGTTGTTTATCTTCCTCAATTTTATCCTATCAGCTGGTTAAAATCAGTGGTTGAGACTCATCTGACATAGTCTCTGTCTCTGACTCTGAACAGCACAGTGTGCTGGGATGAATATTGAGTAGGGGCAATGTGCTCAGAGAATCTTTC
The DNA here is from genome assembly GCF_036850765.1 of Saccopteryx bilineata. NCBI lineage: Eukaryota > Metazoa > Chordata > Mammalia > Chiroptera > Emballonuridae > Saccopteryx > Saccopteryx bilineata. The sequence continues at coordinate 66,952,744 of NC_089495.1, read as the reverse complement.
CCAATCCTGCTAAGGCAGAAGTGGAGAAAGGACCAGATGTGGATTAAAGAAATTTGTTGTGCCTGTCAAATACTGAGGAACTATCTAGTTACATGGATTTAAATGTGAACCACTTTAGCGTAAATACAATGAGCTTTATGTATCTCAAGTAAAAGTTAAATTCTGAGATTTTCTAAAAAGTTTAGAACAAGTTAATGTCATGTTAGCCTCTCACTTCCAAAACTTAATTTTTAACTCTAGTGTCATTTTTGTACATTTAATTTTTAAATATGCCCTGGCCAGCTGTCTCAGTGGATCAAGTATGGGTCTGACTATTGGCATTCTGAGTTTGATTCAGGACACACAAAAGAAGCAACCATCTGCTTCTCTCCCCACCCTCTTCCCCTTCCCTACCTCTTTCTTCCCCTCCTGCAGCCAGTGGCTCAGTTGGTGGGAGACATAGCTGAGCACTGAGGATAGCTCAGTTGATTGGAGCATTGGGCCCAGACACGGTGGTTAGGTGGATTCAGGTCGGGACGCTTCCATGAGTCTATCTTCCCTCCTCTTACTTAAAAAAAAAGTAAAATTAAATAAAATAATCATTTAAACATGTATTATTCTTTAAATATTACTAGCACTATGTGAGAAATTTAAAGAATTTATTCTTTAATTATGTTTGTAATTTTAAAAAAACATAAAAACACAAATTGAGACAACCATTTTTTCAAGGATAGAAAGAATATATCTGGATAAATTGGGTTTTCTTTTCCAACTAAATATAGAATAAAAATTATACACTTACTCTATCCATTTATTTTTTCTAAGTAAATTTACAAAAACATGATTAGCTAGTGTTGACACAATACTTCATTTTATGGAGTAAAAGTGACTAGATTTAAGGATGAACTATTATACTTTTACTGCTTACTTATCTAACATGGCTAGATTAATGCTGCTATGAAAAGTTAATTATGGGTTGTATATATTGTAAATTTGTGAAGCTACTTCTTAGATTTGCTTTTCTGGTGCCTGGAAAAAAATAAAATAAAACAGATACAAATAGATTTTTTTTTCTTGCAAAGCAACCATTATTTAAAGATATTAAAGTGGATAGATTTTTATCAAGTTGCTAAGACTTAGTATTTAAGACTAGTAAGTTAATATTCTTTAAGAATCCCAGAAATTTAAAAATGAGAACTGAAAATTTGTTAATTTAGAAAGCAAGTGAAATATTATCTGGCATCACTTTGTTTTCTGATTTACCTAACCATCTAGAACACAGGCAGTGACAAGGCATTAATAGACACTAACTACTTAAAGAATAATAGGAAGATCATAAATTAAAGAAAAAAGCCCAAAGGAAAAAGGTAACCTTTGCCTGTGGTAGCCTCAGCATTGTACCTTATTGTTAGTATAGTGTCAGCTTAAATGAGGGAAAGGACCTCACTTAAGAAATGCATAGGTGAAATTAAACAGCCAACACAATGATGATGAGACTTTTAGATTTTTCTCTTGTAAATAATGATTCTCCTATCCCTTTGTCTATATGCTAAAGTTCAGTTCATTTTTTTAAGTCATTCCCAAGAAGGTATTAATAAATACATTTTGTTTTGTAATGAACTCATTGCAAAAGCTATACTAAAACATAATGGCATTAACATAGCACAAATTTCATTAAGACTGAACCATATTTCCCTGAGATTTGCATGTCATGTCAATCATATTTCCTAGACTTGAAAACGTGTCATAACTGGCTATCTCCAAAGAACTCTGGACTCGCATACACCATGATAAGAATAAGAAAGCAAGTAGCCAATAATCTCTCAACTCTCTTTTGGTTTCTATTTAGTGTTTTTGAACACAATATACTCTGGAGCAACTTAAAAATAAAAGTTAATTTGTGTTCAGTGATAACAATGCCATGTCTGACCAAAATTTTTATCAGTTTAAGAAATGTGCTTTCAAAGAGCTATTCTATTTAAAGCTAAAGATAAAAATGTAATCCAAAAAGATGAATAGACAAAATACATTTGGGTGTATTTGCTTGTTTGTATGTGATATACACAAACTGTTTCTATTTAAGACATTTTGATATTGATTACTTTGTGGTAGGAAAATAAACTCTATTATGCTATTTCTCATGAAAATAATCCCTGCCTTAAGGTTTTACAACTTGAACATTCAGAACCATCCAAGCAGTACAATTCAGACATATGCAGTTTAGCCAGCTGACTGATAAAAAAAACCTTGCACTGACCGCTTAGTTAAGTTCTTGCATCAGCACCATGAGCACAGGGAAAAACAAGGATGAATTGTTCTCTGTGACATACCAATGAACTTTCAATAAAAGAGAACTAATAGATTCCCAATGAGTTCAGCACTATTACTGAATGAAGTGAAGTGAAATATTTGCATCTCTAAACTTATTATAGTTGATTTTTACAGAAAAATCAAAGAGTTTTTAGTTATTTTTTAAAAGGAAACTGATTTCAGTATTACTGATATATTCTGGTGCCATTACGTTGTTTCTTTTTAGACTCATTCTTTGTTTTGATTTTTGGCAAAGGTCTTGGTGGGGAACTTCAATATTAAAATGAGCATGGGTGAGGGAGATAGAAGGATTTCAAACAAGAGTTAACAAAATAAATTTTTTAAAGTATGTTTAATCAAAAAAGTATTGATTCATTTAACAAATTCCATAGGCTTTGACTGTGTAACGGCGTTTTATAAATTCAAATTTTATATATGTATCTGAATTAATGTAAACTATAAAAAATTTAATAATTTTTTTAAATTTAATAATTTTCCAAAGTCTCTGCTGGAGCCCCCAGTCAAGGCACATATGAGAAAGCACTCAATGAACAACTAAGGAGCCACAACAAAAAACTGATGCTTCTCATCACCCTCCCTTCCTGTCCGTCTGTGTCAATCTGTCCCTCTTTTTGTCTCTATCACAAAAAAAAAGAAAAAAAAAGGAAACATGTTTACATAAAGAAGGACTACATTCCAGAGCACTTTTATCAATATTTCAAGATGCGGTATGAATAGCACATTCTAATAAGACATAAAAATATAAGCAATATAAGAATAAAAGATACTGAAAATTCTGAAGATTTTGTATTGTTTAAAGGTATACCTGACACTTTACAGAGCTATACCAAGGATACTAAATCCTTTCATGCTGATATCAGCAATAAACCTGCCTACTTAAAAGTTAAGGTTTATTTTTGAATAGATACCATGTAATATATAACATAGTTAACATATACAAAAAACTTAAGTGGTAAATGTATTTTAAAGTTTTTGCTACATCAGGGGGAAAAATTGTTTTTTTTTAAATACTTACAATTGAAGGTCAAAGGAAGTGCAAAGCAAATATATTGATGGGAAAGTAGTCTGTTAATTTTTGCCAAAAGACTAGTCTGTATTTATGTTATAAACTATAATAAATATAGTAACATGTATTTTATTTTGCTTATATTTGCTTTTTCAATTTATTTTTCTCTCCAAAACCTTAAAAAGAAAAATATAAGACTTTCCATCTCAATTGTGTGACTGAATGAGGACAGGCACCATAACAGCCTCAGCTACCATAAATCACACTCACGAGAGCTTTTGTTCACTGGACTTCCATCACAGATGTCAGCATTCTTCCCGTTATCTCACCGGCAGCAGGATCAGATTCACAGAAACAGGCTATTTAATTCCTATTACTTTTTGTGAGTCTCTCCTTCCTTTGACAGAGCAAGAACAGAATTCTGGTTTAGGGCTCTTGAAATGATACTACTAGGTTAGGTGTTTCTCTAACAAAAGCAAGGCACAAAGCCATTGTGACTTCCTCATGTTGGGATTGGAAAAGTAGCACTATCTATCAATATGCACTTTGCTATATAAATAGTATTTTGGACACAACTTTCTTCTCTGCTGCATTTCAGACCTCTCCAAGTAAAGGCAAGAACAGACCAAAGCCTTGCATTAACACTTGAGTTGTTCAATTGTAGTAAGACAGCCTCTCTATGAAAATGTGAATATTTATTTCTACAACAAAAACCTGTATGTCCTACCGTGTCTTTCCATAGTATGTATTTTGCTATTTCAGTACAAAGCATGCCAATTTACATATATTTTAAATTAGAACAAACATGAAAGCATAGTGCTGTATATTTGTAGCAAAATAATTTTTTATTCTCTATTTTCTCTGCCTTTGAGAAAGATTTCTGTTTTGGATGTTTTCATGAGAAATTCCAATTCCTATGGAGAACATCTACCAACTGCGTTCTCTAGTATGGAACATCAACAGGGACCTGCAATCCTTAGGTTAACTGCGCTCTGATGGAGGGTTAGAGGAAGTCACCAATTCCACTAACCTATAAAACTGTATAACCCTGAAACCATTCAAAAAATATTCAATGAAGAGACTTTATTTCTTTGATACAATTACTGTAATCTGGCTCGACTGTTTTTTCTACAACTACCCTTAAAATGACACATGTATTTGCTTGCATCTAGTGGAAGCTAGGCTATCTCTTATTAACCCTCATTTATCAAAGTTTGATAGCAGCCTACAGTGTACCAGGTAATATGTAACTAAGTGGGATTAAAAAGAAGACAAAATTAAATATGATCTCTTTCCTTATAGAGCTGATTTCTATTAAGAGATACAGAAAAGCAATTAAACCATTATATAGCAATAAATCAATGTCATCATGATGTAAAGAAAAGTTTTTTTATGTCTTAAAAATTATTGATCTTGTCTGACCAGGCAGTTGTACAGTGTACAGAACATTGGCCTGGGATGCTGAGGATCCAGGTTCAAAGCCCCGAGGTCACCAGCTTGAGGGCAGGCTCATCTGGCTTGAGCGAGGGCTCACCAGCTTGAGCATGAGACAATAGACATGACCCCATGGTCACTGACTTGGCCGAAAGGTGTCTGACTTGATTGAACCCAAAGCCGCTGGCTTGAGCAAGGGATCACTGGCTCATATAAAAAAACAATCAGTGAACAACTAAAGAGCTGCAACAACAAGTTGATGCTTCTCATCTCTCTCTCTTCCTGTCTGTCCCTGTCTCTCTCTCACACTTAAAAAAATTACTAATTTTAATGCACTAAAATAATTGGCTATAAGCTTTACCTATGCCTATATTGATGCTTGATTTGTCTAGGTTCGTCCTGGCCCATTCAGGTAGCTTCAAACATCATACTGTCTGATTAATTTTAGGTCTGTGACACATTGAGTCAATTCAAACTACAGATTTATCTTTCAAAAAATTGATTACTTGTTAGTCCATGTCATCTCAAATAGGATTTATATTACCACCACACCAACCTTCATCACATTTTATTTCACTATACTTTACAACAGATGATTGCTTTGTTTACGTATTGAGAAAAATAACATAGATAATAAATAAGAAGAATTTAATTAATTTTCATCTTTCTGGGGAAACTGGTAAATATTATCATTTATCAGTGTCAGAAAGCAAAAATGGAGAAGAAAAATGGAGAATAAATTTAATATAAAAAACAAAGATATGTGAAGTACAAACAAAATCAAAATTTTTACTTGATGAGAAATAATTTGGATAATGCATCTTCTAACCCTCCATCAACATAAATGTAACTAAAATCAAGCCTTCTGAAAGTTGATGAGAATCAAAAAAGCAATAAAAAACACTTTTATTTTATTTTATTATTTATTTATTTATTTATTTATTTTTATTTTTATTTTTCCGAAGCTGGAAACAGGGAGGCAGTCAGACAGACTCCTGCATGTGCCCGACCGGGATCTACCCTGCATGCCCACCAGGGGGCAATGCTCTGCCCTGCTGGGGCGTTGCTCTGTTGCATCCAGAGCCATTCTAGCACCTGAGGCAGAGGCCACAGAGCCATCCTCAGTGCCCGGGGCCATCCTTGCTCCAATGGAACCTCGGCTGAGGGAGGGGAAGAGAGAGACAGAGAGGAAGGAGAGGGGGATGGTTGGAGAAGCAGATGGGCGCCTCTCCTGTGTGCCATGGCCGGGAATCGAACCTGGGACTCCTGCACACCAGGCCGACGCTCCACCACTGAGACATCCGGCCAGGGCCTAAAAAACACTTTTAAAAGAGAGAACAGGCCTGATCTGTGGTGGCATAGTGTAAAAAAGTGTTGACCTGGAACACTGAGGTCACCGGTTCGAAACCCTGGGCTTGCCTGGTCAAGGCATATATGGGAGTTGATGCTTCCTGCTTCTCCCCTTCTCTCTCTCTCTCTCTCTTCTCTCTAAAATGAATAAGTAAAATCTTAAAAAATATATAAAAGAGAGAACAATATGGACACAACTAAATAGAAGAGCAAGCAATTAATAATATCAATAACAAAAAGCAGACTGCCTGACCAGGCAGTAGCACAGAGGATAGAGTGTCGAAATGGGATGTGGAGGATCCAGGTTCAAAACCCTGAGATCACCGGCTTGAGCACGGGCTCATCCAGCTTGAACATGGGTTCACCAGCTTCAGAGTAGGGTTGCTGGCTTGAGCGTGGGATCATAGAATGACCTCATAGTAGCTAGCTTGAGTTCAAAGGTCACTGGCTTGAGCCCAAGGTCGCTGGTTTGAGCCCTAGGTTGCTGGCTTGAGCAAGGGGTCACTTGCTCTGCTGTAGCCCCCCAGTAAAGGAACATATGAAAAAGCAATCAGTGAACAACTAAGATGCCACAACAAAGAATTAATGCTTCTCATCTCTCTCCCTTTTTTTCTGTCTTTTCCTATCTGTCCCTCTCTCTGACTCTTTCTCTGTCTCTGTCAAAAATAATAATAATAATAATAATAATAATAAAAGGCAGACTAACAAAGGGGAAAGTCAATTTAATGTAAAATAAATTACATTTTAAATAACATATTACACAAAAGCCAAGCTCTGATTCTGTTGTATGCAAGTCATTGGTCTTTAAAATTGACCTAAAAAATATTTTGATGGTATGCCCACTTATTTTCGATGCATAAGGTAGGAAAGATTTTCCTACTTTTGGCCAGCTTTTAAAAATTAAAATATCTTTCTCTCTGAAATATAAGCTCTAACAGGGTTACAAAATTTTTTTTCATGTATTACTAATTTATCAATTATTATAATTTTTATATGAACAATGATAAAACTACTTTTGATCCACCCTGTGTTTTTAATTGATACCAAAGACAATCACAACATTTTATTTTCTGTTCCAGCTCTAGCAAAGAAGCTAGAAATTAATCAAAGAAGAAATTATTGGATGATAATTTATAAGAGTTCTGGGGCATATCTTTTATCCCTTATTGTTGTGGAGGTAGTGCATTTCCATTCTCTCAAAATCAAATAAAGAAGGCTCAAAATAAGCCCGTTTGGAAAGATGGAGTGTAATAGCAAGAGAGTAGACTTGCATCCCACTACCTAAACTCAGTCAAAGTTTCCTCTCTCTTCTTTGATATGGGGCATCAGAGAGTTGTCCTCCTGCTGTTTGTGGGATGGAAATATACTGTCTACTTCTTGTTTAAAAAAGTACAAGCTATAGACTAGCTGGAACACACAGCTTGACTGTGACAGAGCGTACACCAAAAAACTGGAAATGCAAGCCATGAAAGAGCTCACATTTGGAGGCTAGAAATGGCAATGGTCACTGAGCAGCCCAGGGGTAACTTACAGAGAGCATTAAGTAAAAAGCTTTTTTCCTCCTATTACATACTAATCACCATCATCAACCCCACTTATCCTAGGAAGCGAAAAAGAAACAAGTGACTAAAAATTAGAAAAAAAAAATTCATACGTGCTCAGACTGTCAAGCTGTGATTGAATCTGAGCTGGAGGTAAGAAAGAAATTCTGAGCTCATTTAAATAAGAAGTTTTAATTAATCTAAATATTTAAATTTGTGTGTAAAATGTCAATAATATAGATAATTATCTGAAATGCTCTATAATTTTGTAAAAAAAATATATGAGGGAATTCATCTGAAAGCTATAGCAGAAAGAGATATTGTAGCAATTTCATACTTGCAATATAACAGATCCAGTGTTTTCAGCTGATAATTATCTTGAGAAATTGAATATGAGTATGTGTGCAGTTTTTTGAGTTATAGTCTATTAAAGGTTTGTGCAACCCCTTCTGCTTTTCTGACGGCAGCTTTTTTATTTCTTTGTAAATAAGTGAACGCAAAAATATTCTCCATGTAAATTACCACCATTCTCCCCTCATAAATAATGTTTATCTCTTTATAGTGTTTTTTTTCTTTCATTACTTAAAAGTGATTGAAGTAGTGAGTAGTGGATGAATAAAATGTTTTTCTTAATTTTGAGAAATCATCATGTAGAAAATAGACTGATATTTTCATTAGTTTACTTGTTTCAGCACCATTTTTGAAAGTATTTTTTGTTACTTACACTTTCTGTATGAAGGAAGATTTTATGTATTACTCCAGAGTTTCAGTTTTAAATCACAACCAAGAAAAAATTATTAAAGAGAAAGAGAATTTTATTAGCTCACATAATTGAAAAGTTAATGAAATAATATTGCTCCAGACATATCTGATTCCAGATGCTTAAATAATGGTCATAGAAATTTCCTCTCCCACTCTTCATCTGAGGGAGATATTATCATTATTCATGATCAAATATATTCATGACAAAACTGCAGTTCATCAGTATAAAAAATATCACAACCTAGAAATTTGGAAAATTTAGAAATAAACTCAAGTTCTCTCAATCTTTATATTCTTTTATGTTGCTCTTCACTAAACACATATGCATATATAAATACATGTACATATATACTTATTCTAATAAATGATGAATATAAAATAATTTAAAAATCAAATATTTATGTAGATTTATTTTGTTATTTGTTTTCATTTAATACTGTACTTTTAATTTCTAAAAATATTACAACATGTAATTATTTTTCTTTGCTTCTAAACATGTAATGGTTTTTCTAAAATTTGCATTTACTACATTTTACATAGTAATTCTCTCCCTTATTGATGTCTTAGTTTTGTTCAATGAATCTATATAGAGATACAAAAATGAAAATGAAATTTCTTAGATACTCATCTTTATTTATTTCCTTATTGACTGTCTATAAGAATTTCTAAAAGATAAGCACAAATGCCTAGAAGGAGATTTTTGGATTATGAGACATATGAGATACTTTAGTTTCTTTAAACCCAAAATATTTTCTGTAAATGCTGTAACTGGATATACTTCTATCAGCCATGTATAATATTTTCTAGATCACCTTATATTTGCCAACTTTATCTCTCTTATTTTTTTTATATTCTCATGTACACAGATATAGCTCACCGGTTATTTGAATTTCAGATAACTAGTGAGTTTGAGACTCTTCATTTTGTTTCAGTGAATATTGGGTGCACCTCTGCTCATTTTCTACTTACTTTTTTATTTCTTTTCTGTTGATTCTTGGGAATTTATTATTTATTTTAGGTAGAAAATGTTAGCTCTCCTTACAAATTTAAAACTTACTTTTATTTGACGTTTTGTTGCTGTCTCTGGTGTTCTTCACTGAATTAAGTTTCTACTATTGATAGTAAAATAATCACCAACTGCTTCACTCTAATTTGTGTTCAGTTGGGTATTTTAAGAAGTCAAATGCTTTTTCTGCTCCTACTGAGATGATTGTGTGACTTTCATGTCTATTCTTTAAATCTAGTAAATTGATTGATTGATGATAAAATATTAAAACAACTCAGCACTCCTGAAATAATCTCCTTTAAGCTTTACTACATTTTTCCATATTGCTGGATTATACATATCTGATAATTTTTATGGATGTGTGCATTTATGTTTACAGGGTAGATATTGATTTTTTTAATTTTCTAATTAAATTATAAAGTTAATTATGTTAACATGGATTCAAGTGTCCCATTCAATATAACACCCTCAACCCCCAACAACACGCCCCCCATTACTTCTCTTTACCCCTCCCCCGGATTCCCTTTCCTTCTTCCCTTTGGGATTTACTATCTTGTTAGCTCTATCAGGGTATTATGTATGTATAATTTTGCTAATCCCATTACCTTCTCTAATCCCGTTCCCTCATCCCCTTTCTCTATGATAGCTGTCTCTCTGCTCCCTGTGACCTTGCAATTGCTTCTATTCCATTCTGCAGTTCACTGTGTTCATTAGATTCCAGATATAAGTGAGATCATATGGTATTTGTCTTTCTCTGTCTGGTTTATTTAACTTAGCATAATAATTTCCAGGCCTATCCATGTTACTGCAAAAAGGTAAGACTTCTCTATTTTTTAAGGTTGCTTAATATTCCATTGTGTTTATGTATCACAGCTTTTTTATCCACTTGTCCACTGATGAATATTTGGGCTGTTTCCATATCTTGGCTATTGTAAACAATGCTGCAGTAAACCTGGGGGTGCATATCTTCTGTTGAATCAATGTTTTGGGATTCTTAGGATATATTCCTAAAAGTGGTAAAGATGGGTGAAAATGCAGTTCCACTTTTAATTTTTTGAGGAAACACCACAGTTTTCCACAGTGGCTGCACAAGTCTTCATTCTCACTAGCAGTGTAGCAGGGCTCCCTTTTCTCCACATCCTCACCAGCACTTATTGTGTGTTGATTTGTTTGTGAGAGCCATTCTGACAGGTGTGAAGTGATATCTCATTGTGGTTTTGATTTGCATTTTTCTGATGATTTGTGATGTACATTTTCATATGCCTATTGGCCATCTATATGTCCTCTTTGGAGAAGTGTATATTCAGTTCCTTTGCCCATTTTTTAATTGGATTGTTTATCCACCTGGTGTTTTGTTTTAGAAGTACTTTATAATTTTTGTTATTAACCACTCATCAGATGTATTGGTGAATATGTTCTTCCATTGTATAGGTTGTTCTTTTATTTTGTTAATGATGTCGGTTGTGCAAAAGCTTTTTAGTTTGATATAGTCCTGATTGTGTATTTTGTCCTTTATTTCACTTGCCTTTATTTCATCAGCAAAAAATATTGCTACAAGAGATATCAGAGAGCATACTGCCTATGTTTTCTTCCAAAATTTTTATGGTTACACAACTTACATTTAAGTCTTTTATCTATTTTGAGTTTGTTTTTGGGAATGGTGTAAGTTGGTGGTCTAGTTTCATTTTTCTGCATGTTCCTGTCCAATTTTCCCAACACCATTTATTAAAGAGACTGTTTTTACTCCATTGTATACTTTGCCTCCTTTGTCAAATATCATTTGATCATCAAGGCATGAGTTTATTTGGATTCTCTGTTCTGTTCCATTGATCTGTATGCCTAGTCTTATACTAATACCAAGCTGTTTTAATTACAATTGTCTTGTAGGATAACTTGATATTATTAGGACCTGTGATACCACCCAGTTTGTTCTTCATTTTCAAGATTGCTGAGGCTATTCAGGTTCTTATTTGGTTCCTTATAAAGTTTTGAAATATTTCTTCTAGATCTGTGAAGTATGCCATTAGTATTTTCATAGGAATTGCATTGAACCTATAGATTATTTTGGGTAATACATTTTAATGATGTATATTCTTCCTATTCATGAACATGTTATGTGCTTCCACTTCTTTGTATTTACCTTGATTTCTTTTTTTCAATGTCTTATGATTTTCCAAGTACAAGTCTTTTACCTCTTTTGTTAAATTTATTCCTAGATACTTTATTTTTCTTATTGTAATAGTTTCTTTAATTTCTTTTTCAGACAGTTTATTGTTGGTATATAAAAATACCACTAATTTTTGAATATTAATTTTATATCCTGCCACCTTACCAAATTTATTTATGAGGTCTAGTAGTTTTATGACTGAGATCTTAGGGTTTTCTGTGTACAGTGTCACGTTTCATCAAATAATGACAGTTTTACTTCTTCTTTTCATAAGCCTTTTATTTATTTTTTCTTGTGTGATTACTGTGGCTAGGACTTCCAGAGCTCTGTTGAATAAGAATGGTGAACAACACCCCTGTCTTGTTCGTGATCTTAAGGATATTGCTTTTAATTTTTTTCCCTTTGAATATGATGTTGACTGTCAGTTTCTCATAGAAGGCCTTTACTATGTTGAATTATGTTGCCTGTATTCTCACTGAAAGTTTTGATAAATGAGTACTCATAAATGAGTACTGGATTTTATTAAATGCTTTCTCTGCATCTGTTGATATGATCATCTGATTCTTAACCTTCATTTTGTTTATGTGATGAATCACAGTTATGTGTTTGTGAATATTGTACCAGCCTTGCCAACCCACAATAAAACCCACTTGGTCATGCCTGACCTGTGGTGGCACAGAGAATAAAGCATCAACCTGGAAACACTGAGTAACCAGTTCGAAATCCTGGGTCTGCCTGGTCATGGCATATATGGGAGTTGATGCTTCCCGCTCCTCCCCAATTCTCTCTCCCTCTCTCTCTCTTCTCTAAAATGAATAAAATAAAAATTTTTTAAAAACCCCACTTGAGCATGATGTATGGTCTTTTTAAGGTATTGCTGGATTTGGTTTGTTAATATTTTGTTAAGAATTTTAGTATCTATATTAATCAGGAATATTGGACTAAAGTTGTTGTTGTTGTTTTTTTTCTCTGTAGTTTCTTTACCTTGTTTTGGAATGAGGATAATGCTTGCCTAATAAAATGAGCTTGAAAGTCTTTCTTCTGCTTGATTGTTTTTTGGAATAGCCTAAAAGGATAGGTGTTAGTTCTTTGAATGTTCGATGAAATTTGCCTGTGAAGGCATCTGGTCCAGGACTTTTATTTGCTGGAACTTTTTTGATAACTGTTTCCATTTCATTTATTGCAATCAGTCGGTTTAGGTTTTATGAGTCTTCCAGATTGACTATGGAAGATTGTGCCTCTCTAGGAATTTATCCATTTCTCCTAGGTTGTTCAGTTTTTGGCATATATATAAATATATATCTTCACAGTATTATTTTCTTATAATCCTTTGTATTTCTGTAGTGTCAGTTGTCGTTTCTGACTTTCATTTCTAATTTTTTTTTTTTTTTATTTCAGGTCCTCTCTTTTTTTTCTTGATGAGTCTGGATAAAGGTTTATCAACCTTGATACTTTTTCAAAGAACCAGCTACTGGTTTCATTTATTTTTTGTAATGCTTTTGTAGCCTCTATGTCATTTATTTCAGCTCTGATCTTTATTTTTTCTTTTCTTCTACTTCCTCTAGGCTTTTTTAAAGATTTCTTTTTTTTTAATTTTTTTTTTTTAAATTTTATTCATTTTAGAGAGGAGAGAGAAAGGGAGAGAGAGAGACAGAGAGGGGGAGAGAGAGGAGAGAGAGACAGAGAGAGAAGGTGGGGAGGAGCTAGAAGCATCAACTCCCATATGTGCCTTGACCAGGCAAGCCCAGGGTTTCGAACCGGCAACCTCAGCATTTCCAGGTCGACGCTTTATCCACTGCGCCATCACAGGTCAGGCAACTTCCTCTAGGCTTTATTTGCTGTTCTTTTTCTGTTTTGTTTTGGTTTTTTTTTTTAGTTGCAGGGTTATTTGAGCTTTTTCTTACTTCTTAAGATATGCTTGTAATACTTTAAACTTTCCTCTCAGGACTGTTTTTTTGTGTTGCATAGATTTTGGTTTGTTAAATGTTCATTTTCATTTCTTTCAAAGAAATTTTTTACTTATTTGTTGATCTTATTATTAACCCATTCATTATTTAATAACATGCTATTTAGCCTCCAAGTGTTAGAATGTTTTTTCAGATTTTCTGTAGTAGCTGATTTCTAGTTTAATGCCATTGTGATCAGAGAACATGCCTGATATAATTGCAATCTTCTTATATTTATTGAGACTTGTTTTGTGCCCTAACATGTGGTTTATCCTAGAGAATGTACCATGAGCACTTGAAAAGAATACATGTTCTGCTGCTTTGGGGTAAAATGTTCTGAAGATATCAATTAAATCCAGTTGATCTAGTCTTTCATTTATGACTAGTGTTCCTTTGTTTATGTTTTCTGGAACAATATTTTCATTGATGTTTGTGGGGAATCAAAATCCACTACTGTTTTATTATTTCTGTTGATCTTGATTCTTATATCCATCAAAATCTGCTTTATATATTTAGGTGCTCCTATATTAGGTGCATAAATATTTACAATAGTTATATCTTCCTGTTGGATTGCTCCTTTTACCATTATGTAATGACCTTCTCTTCTCCTTAGTATAGCCTTTGTTTTAAGGCTATTGTTTTCAGGTATAAATATCATCACCCCTTTTTTTAATTTCCATTTGCACAAAACACTTTTTTAGTCCCTTTACTTTTAGTTTGTGTGTGTCTATTATTCTGAGGTGAATCTCTTGTATAATATATATATATATGGGTCCTGGTTTCTTATCCATGCACCTTAGTTCTTATGATTGGAGCATTTAATCCAGGGGTCCCCAAACTTTTTACACAGGGGGCAGTTCACTGTCCCTCAGACCGTTGGAGGGCCAGACTATAAAAAAAAAACTATGAACAAATCCCTATGCACACTGCACATATCTTATTTTAAAGTAAAAAACAAAACGGGAACAAATACAATATTTAAAATAAAGAACAAGTAAATTTAAATAAACAAACTGACCAGTATTTCAATGGGAACTATGTTCCTCTCACTGACCACCAATGAAAGAGATGCCAGATAAATGGCCTCAGGGGGCTGCATGTGTCCCGCGGGCCATAGTTTGGGGACCCCTGATTTAATCCATGTACATTTAAAGTTATTGTTGATGTGTACTTAGTACCATTTTATTCTTTAAACCTTCAATCCTCTTTCTCTCTATTTTTTTTCCTTTGCTTTTTTTTATAGCAAGCCTCTTAAACAGTTTTTTTGCAGTGCTAGTTTGGCTGTATTGAATTCTTTCAGGAATTTTTTTGTCTGGAAAGCTTTTTCTTTTTCCTTTAATTTTACATGATAGCCTTGCTGGATAAAATAGTCTTGGTTGTAGATCTTGTTTTACATCATTTTAAATATTTCTTGCGAATCCCTTTGGCCTCCAGTGTTTCTGGTGAGAAATCAAATTTCATTCTATGGGGACTCCTATGTAGGTGATTTATTGCTTTTCTCTTGCAGCTTTTAGTATTCTTTCTTTGTGTTTTAACTTTGACATTTTAATTATATGTACTTGGTGTAGGCCTTTTTGGGTTCATCTTTAATGGGAATCTGTGCTTCTGGAACTTTTTGACTTTTTCTTTTATCAGTTTAGGGAAATTTTCAGCTATGATTTCTTCAAACAAGTTCTCTCTCCCTTGTTTGTTTTCTTCTCCTTCAGGAACTCTTTTGATTTCTATGTTGTTTTTCTTCATGTTGTCACAGAGATCTCAGAGTTTTCTCAGTCTTTTTGAGTCTTTTTTCTTTTTGATGCATTGCTTCTGTTCTAATCTTGTCCTCTCAATTGATGATTCATTCTCCACTTCCTTTGGCCTTCTGTTGAGTCCTTTTAGTGCAAACTTTACTTCTCATATTGTATTTGTAATTTCTGACTGGTTATTTTTTATGATTTCAATGTCCTTTTTGATGCTTGTTCTATCTTTGTTTATGTTCTCATTGTGACCATCCATTGTTTCTCTAAGATCCTTAAGCATCCTAAAAATCATTATTATAAACTCTGCAATTGGTAGTTTGATTACTTCCATTTCATTTAGTACTTCTTATGGGTATTTCTTCTGATTCATCTCATCATATTTCTTTGTCCATTTTCTCTGTGCATTAGGTGCTCTGCTTTGAATTTAATATTTGTTGTGGTGTCATTATGACAAAAATGGACTTGGTACTACTTACCTTCAGGGGACCTGAGTTTCTTGTTCTGTGAGTGCTTCTTGAGGCTACTATAATATTTTCTCTCCTGTTGTATGTGAGTACTGAATGAAGTTAATACTTTTGGGGGTGTGGTAATCCCTTTAGGCTGACTGGCTTTAAGGGACAAAATTGATTACATGTATTAGATACTGTGCAGTGTCTGTATTATTGGGTGTATTATTTCTCTGCAGTGCCTGATGCTTGCTGGACTCTTCCTTTGGGTATGCTGCTTGTGTAGCTAGCTGAGTCTAGTGTTCATGCTACCTGCCACCTGCTATTGCTTTTGTTTGTTATTGGTCTTCTTTGATTGACATCAGCCATTGCTTATAACCTGCCATGGGATAACTGTCTGGAGTTACTACTCTGTTTGTTATCTGTGTCTGTGTTTTCTGTGACTGGGTAGAGTCAAGTGGGGGTAACCTGTATTTAAGTATCTGCTTGCTCCTGCTTAGAGATGACAACAGTCTCATAAAAGCCTCAAATTCCATAATATTTTACTCGACTTTTTAGCAGCTCCACCTTCTTTTGCAGCTGCATGGTCTTCCCATGGGGTCTTCTGTAGAAAGACTGTAGGCCCTGACATTTGGAAGTCCCAGGTTTGACTCTCAGTCAGGGCACACAGAAGAAACAACCATCTACTTCTCCACCTCTTTCCCTTCTCTCTCTCTCTCTCTCTTTTCCCTTTCCACAACAAGTTGGCCTCAGGTGCTAAGGATGGCTCCATGGTCTACACCTCAGGTGCTTAAAAAAAAAAATGACTCCAGTTGTAATGAAACAATGGCCCCAGATGGGTAGAGCATCATCCCCTAGTGGGCTTGCTGGGTGGATCCTATTTGGGGCACATGTGGAAGTCTGTCTTTCTGCCTCCCCTCCTATCACAGAAAGAAAGAAAGAAAGAAAGAAAGAAAGAAAGAAAGAAAGAAAGAAAGAAAGAAAGAAAGAAAGAAAGAAAGAAAGAAAGAGACTATATGTATTCTCAGACTGGCCTCATCCCACCTATTCCTGTATAGTTATAGTTTGCAAGCTTGGTGGTCTAGGTCAGCTGCGGTTGGGAATACAATTTAGTGACACCCCCTTTTTAGGGGTCTCTTGATAAGGAGCTCAGTAGAGGGAATGTAACCCCTACTCCAGAGCATGATCCCTCAGATAATGCTGGATACTCCAATTCTATTTTTCCCAGCCAAGTGAATAGCAGGTTCAAATTGAATGGGGCCAGTAGTCACTTCTGCAGAAGTCTTCTAGCTGATGAGTCCTTGGTCTCAGGGAGGAAGATTGAGAGAGTCCTCCCCTGGGTTTGACTGCCCCCCCCAGAAAGTGGCTAAGCCCTTTGACCAGACCCAATAATAGGCTCATGGGGACCCACACTTTGAAGGTTCATGCTACAGACTCTTTCCCTTCCCCTTGTGAAAACTAGCCTAGCCGGGCATAATATCCAGGACCCAAGCTGACCAACTGTGACACTCTACCTTGTCTAATGCACACAAGCTGTAGTGCTGGTGCTGATCACAGAAATTGGAACTTGCCTCTGCTGGGCATGGTGTTCGATGAGACACACCACCAGCAAGGGTTGTTAGGTCCTGACCCGATGCTCTCCACGGCTGGCCATTGGAAGTACCTTCCCTGGGCCTCCCTGGAGGGAACCCAGTGCAGACCAGTCAGGGACAGTGCCCTCGACTGGCCCTCAGCAACCTTCTTGGAGCTACAAGCAATCCAGAATTTGTGATGGCCTTTGCTGGGCCCAGGTGTACATGGAAATACCAAGATGCACACCTATGCAGGCTTTTACCCACAGTAGACCTGGGAGAAGGTCAGCAAGACGCCAAGATTTCCTGAGATCTGCCTCCTACAGCCACTGTCTGCTGGATGCTTATTGGGTTCAGCCACTGAAATAACCAAAAACCACTGGAGGAGTCTAGAGCCTGCAGCATTTCAGAAATTAAGAAGGATGTGGGTGTGGCTCCTGACCCTCAGCCCCAGGTGTCATTCTGTCCAGACGTTTTTCACAGAACCCAGTTGAGTGTGGCCCCAAGAGTTTGGTGGATGTGGCCCCTGAGACTCAGAGATGTGGTCTGCCAACAGTCTGTACAGTTTCTACTGAGTCCCATGAGGCAAAAGCATTAGTCATGGTCTCAGGAGCATTCGGGGAGGAAAACTCTGGCCTCCCCATCAGACAACTGAGTTACTGACGCTGCCCTGTATTTTCAGAACAACCCAGTTGCCATGACTGAGCAGTTGCTTTTCCCCAGGCTGATGTCAGTTGGGAGACTGCTCCACCCAAGAATGATGGTGACTGCAGTATTGGAGAATGACTCAGCACAAGTGTTCCGGTGGCCATCCACCATAGTCTCTCCCTGGGCCACCAATTTCATACTTTCTTTATACAAATGTAGTCCTTTCAGCATCACCTCCATCAGAGCCCTGGGTAAGTGGCTGTGAATGAGATTTTCTTTGAGAACTCTTTTAGATGGAGCCAGCGTCTTCCATCTCCAAGAGCTTCCATCTTTTTCACAGACAGAAACCTCACTCTTGTCACCACCAAATGCTGTGTGGGCTTCTCTTTCAGGCTGGGTGGCAGGCTTGGGACATAGAACTCACACCTCTCAGGTGTGAGATTTCTTCCAGACCCTCCACCCTGCTTGCTCCTGGAAGCGTGCAGCCCTTTTCACATCTCCACCCTTCCTAACAGTCTCAGTGTGGCTTCTTCTCTGATCCTTGATTATAGATTCCTCTTTATTTAGTCCAAAGTTATTTTTTTGAGATGATTGTTCTTAAATTACATTGTAGTCCAATTTGGTCCTGAGAGGTGGCAGTTGGAGCAGCTATCTATTCTATTGTCATCTTGAAATCTCTGGACAGATATTGATTGATCAACTAATAGATGAATAAATAAAAATATTATTGTATTGTCTTTGTTTAATCTTAGAATCAAGGTAATGTTGGACTCTAAAAATGAATTGGTAAATATATCATTCTGCTCTAAATAATCTTTATATGTTTGATTAAATTCCTCAGTGAATGATCATGGCTTGGAGTATTCTTTTTAAGAATGTTTTCTATTAAGAATTTAATTTTTAAATAGGGATATACAAGGGAGGGGGGATGCATTTGGGGCAACACTAGAATCTATGTAAACACAATAAATTAAAATCAATAAAAATAAATAAATAACTTGCTATGAACATCATTATAAAAAATAAATAGACAGAGATAAGAATATAGTATTTAACATAATTTAATGGACATAATGTTTATTATTTTTCTACATGTCCATTTAGGTCTGTCAATTTTACTCAAAGTAGTTGAAGCTCTGGTATTAGGCACAGTACCATTTATGATAGTTGTTTCTTCTATATAAATGGATTTACTTATCATTTTACAGTCTTCCTTTTTGTCTCTGATAATGCTACTTGTCTTATAATCTATATTTGCTGATAATACTTTTCAATCTATTTTTTAATGCAGACTGTTTGATTGCTATTTTGCTTTCCATTTATCTACTTTCAACCTGTTTGTTATTCTATGTGTAAAGTGTGCCCCCTTAGATAATGCATAGCTTTTTATTGGCAGAAATCTTCTTTATTGTATTGAAATGTTTAGTACAGTTTATTTTTATATATGAAAGCAATTGATGTGGTAATGTTTAGGTCTATAATCTTACTTTTCATTATATACTTGTCCCCTCAAAACCTTTTTTGATTTTTTCTTCATTTCCTGATGCATTTTGCATGAATCAAATATTTATTTTAGAATTCTATTATATCTACTTCCTTGAGTTTTAGTTATATATATATATATATACACACACACACACACACACACACACACACTCACACACTCACACACACACAACTGTTCTAGGCATTAGAATATTTACCAGAAGTGTTTTTCCCCCCTGCTAACCTGTGTGCTTTTATAATCAGAGGAGGGAAGAACATGAAAAGGTAAAACCTTTGCCTTGATTATTACCGTCCAGGCATAAAGTAATATCATGCCAAAGCTGTTATGAGCTGGCACACATAAAGGAAATAAAAGGACAAAATAATACATGACAACTAAAAATAAATTTTACAAGAATTAACCTTGAGCTAAGTAGAATAGTATAGAGTATGTCTCTGTAATGAGAATACATTGGGGTTTTGCCTATCTTGGTTCTAACAAACTGATCTTCTCAGGGAGTATAATGCTAAATAAATCATTATCATTAAAGTTACATGAAGCTAGGTTGAGAATGTGTGTCTGTGGTAACCTTAGAATTAGACTTTAATAACTTCATTTTTCTTCATTGTAGTAAAGCCTAAAATGCAAAGAGTAACGTAATGGTTTTTATGAATATAATTGCAAAGTCAAATTGTTTCATGACAAATTATTCTATTTTTTAAAAGAAATTCTCATGATAATTTTGATGCTTCGTTATAGCTTATGTTGTGTATTGATTTGGTACTTTCACATTAATAAGTTGTTGTGTTTTTTTTGCCAGGTTTTCCACAAATGCAAGACAAGGGTATAAATTTGTAGTCTTGGATATTCTGCTGCAGTGTTTAAAATTTCACAACATACAACGCGATTTAATATAACTGTCTTTTATTTTTGCTTCATAGCACAGCCCATAGTAAAAGTGAGGCTGAAATTTTAGGAACAGGACATCCAAAAATTCTAGTCATTCTGCCCTTTTGAAATATACATTCAAAATTATGTGACTTGCATCTCAATGGAATATGTATGAACTTGGAATTTAAATGATTTTTCCTATTTGAAGATTAATATTGACTTTAATAACTTCAAATTTAATGCAACCCACATGCTCTTACATTATTTATTAGCACCCCAAATCATATTTCCTGTGCTTAACCTAATATTTCATACCTTAGCTGATGAATAATATGAACTAAGTTTCAGTGAGGCCCTACCATCAGTTATTCCTAACAAAACAATTCAGGTCTCAGTAAAGCAGGCAGAATGGGCAGTGATTTCTGTGTGTGGAAAACCTGACTAGGAGCATAGTCTGTTGATTACAGCACCCCTAGGCTGGTCATGACCCAGGTATTATGAAGGTTAGGTAGATCATCTATGTGAAGCAGAGCATCCAAGTTTAATAGTCAAGAGCTTCTAAGAACAATGTTGGATATATAAATCTAAAGTCTAATTTATACAGATATGTTTTCATTAGTAATGGGTAAAGACACTGAAATTTGAAATTTTAACAATCACATGTATTTTGGGACCAGGCATTCAGTCATTAAACTGTGCAACTCAGTATAAAAATGTAAAGATTAAAAAAGAATAAAATAAAATAAGAAATGTAAAGATCACCATCAGTTCCCATGACACTCCAGGATTTTGAGAGTAAAGGAATGGTCTTTGGAAAGCTATTTATGTGGTTTGTTTTCTTTTCCTGGGAAAAATGTAGGAAGAGCTAGAATTTTTAGTGAAGCTGACTCACTACCAAAAACAGGTAACATTTTAACTCTGTTTCCAAGAAATGCACATCTAGTTTTGTAGTAACCAAAATACAGAACATTTTCACTTTCTGAAATTAGGCTGTTCATCTTTTTATAATACTTTCAAATATGTATTTTGAAAATACCTGTATAGATATTTTACATTAATTTGAAAAGATATGTACATCCTTATATTCATTGCAGCATTATTTACTATAGCCAAGATATGAAAGCAACCTAGGTGTCTATAGATAGATGAATAAAGAAAATGTGATATATATATATATATATATATATATATATATATATATATATATATATATATAAATTACTCATCCATGAAAAAGAGTAAAATCTTGACACTTATGCATTCATGACAATCTGGATGGCCCTAAAGGTTATTATAATAAGTGAAATAAGTCAAAGAAAGACAAGTGTATAATTTAACTTATATGTAGAATCTAAAAAACAAGGCAAATGATCAAATATAACAAAACAGAAATAGATTCAAAGATATAGAGAACAAACTGATAGTTGCTAGAGTAAAAAGAGTGGAAAGAATGGGTGAAATTGCTGAAAAATATTAAAAGGTACAAACTTCCAGTTATAAAATAAATGTTATAAGAATATAATGTACAGCCTAGGAAATATAGATAATATTGTAAAAATTTTGTATGGTGACAGATAGTTAGACATATACACTTATGATATATAAATATGAGGTATATAAATGTTGAGTCACTATGTTATACACCTGAATCTAATATAATATTGCATATTCGCTACACTTCAATTAAAAATTTTAAAAATAAGAAAATATAGCATCTATGGAGTTAAAGGATTGAATTAAATTGGTGAAAGTTTTCTAATACTGCTCCTTTTGAGAGAACATTAGAGCCTCTGAAACATTATTTTAAATAGTCTGAGTGGTGTGATATAATCAGAGCATACTACGGTAGATATTACTTTGTACTAGACATCATATTACATGCTTTACTTTGATCATTGCTTTTCAACATTTTCTAGAAAAATATTCTTTTTAGGAGAAGTGCCGGGATGCCCCAAAGAATGTTAAGGAAGTTAGTTTCAAGTGATCATGATACAATAAAAATACTTTATATGAAAAATTTATGACAATTCTGTAATATTATATAATCATATATGTATATAAAATTTAAAATACCACTGAAATTATTTCACACCTATACTTTCAAGTAAGTTAACATTACAAGACATTAATACCATTTATATTTCAGCTTCCCAAACATAATTTGTTCATTATCACAAACTTCTTAAATCATAATCTCATAGGTTAATTTCAAAAATTTCTCTAATCTTCAGAATAATCCAGAATTGATAGTTTAATTATTACACTTAATGCATAAGAAAGATAAGACCTCAGAAAACAAGCAATGTCTTAAAGTCACATACAACTAATTCTTATAAAATTCGTTATTTGGACAAAGGTCTGTTTAATCATACATCTGTAGTCTTCCCATTATATTTCTTGTCTTATGAATAAAAAACTTGATTTTAGAAATAATAAAAATATATATAAGTAGGATAGGAGATTAAACTAATAATACTGTTTAAATATGATAAAACGGCATTTATTGCCCAATAAACAGTAAATATCTTTAGTAGATGTTATACCTTTAGTGTTTATATTGTTCTTAATACTCTACTAAAAACTAAGATTAGTAAAATACAGCGTTTAATTTTCAAACAGTAATGAAGTAATCCAATGATAAATACTATGATACACATTTAGTATAGGGTAGATATCTATACCTTATGTTTTGAAACTAAACAAAAATATGTCAATGCCCACATTTATGAGTGGATAAAATTTCTTATTGTGTCTGATTAGCCAGCTGTGTCTTAACTTGCCCCTCAAACTTATGAGCTATTTTGATAAATTAAGACTTTTTTTTAAAATTTTTTTTTCAGAGAGAGAGAGGGATAGACAGGGACAGACAGACAGGAACGGAGAGAGATGGGAAGCATCAATCATTAGTTTTTCATTGCATGTTGCAACACCTTAGTTGTTCCTTTATTGCTTTCTCATATATGCCTTGACCGCGGGCCTTCAGCGGACCAAGTAACCCCTTGCTGGAGCCAGCAACCTTGGGTTCAAGCTGGTGGGCTTTTTGCTCAAACTAGATGAGCCCGCGCTCAATCTGGCGACCTCGGGGTCTCGACCCTGGGTCCTCTGCATCCCAGTCCAATGCTCTATCCACTGCGCCACTGCCTGGTCAGGCAATTAAGACATTTTTTAAAGGTCTGGGACCCAGCAGGAGTTGCATCAACCACACAGAGGCCAAAGTGTGGAAAAGAGAATTTATTGCAAAAATCTGGGTGCAGGTAGGCTGAGTTCGATAAGGGAGTCAGTCCCAAGCAGGAGTAAGAGAGTTAGTTTTAAATTTTGTTGCCTCTTTTTGGCAGTTTCTTTGATGCTGGTTACCAGGACTCCTGCCTGGGCTTACGGTATTCTTCTATTTTGGTTCCTGCCTCCATTGGTAATGGGCTCCTTCTGCTGTTTTGCCTCTTGCCTCCGTTGGTAACAGGCTCCTGTGGAGAAAGGCTCCTGTTTGGTTAATTTAAAGGTTAAGTACAGCTCATCACTTACTGACTTAGGAAGGGTTGGAATACATTCTGAGGATACATTTTGCCCTAACACTTTTCTTTCCCAATATCTATAATTTTTTTAAGTGAAAGAAGGAGAGATAGAGAGACAGACACCCTCATGCACCCTGACTGGGATTTACCCAGCAACCCCTGTCTTGGGCCAGTGCTTGAATCAGCAGAACTATCTTTAGTGCCTGAGACTGACACGGAAACCAACAAAGCCACTGGCTACAAGACAGAAAGAGGGAGACAAAGAGAGAGAGGGAGAAGAACAGAAACAGATGGTCACTTCTCATGTGTGTCCTGACCAGGGATAGAACCTGGGACTTCCGCAAGCCCACCTGACATTCTATCCACTAAGTAAACTGGCCAGGGCCACCAATATCTATAATCTTGAAATAAAACATGAGTTCATAATTTCTCCTACCAAAGGTGGAATCTTTCCCGCCCCTTGAATATACGGCAGGTGTCATTAAAACTAGCTTTGGTTAATGTGACAATAACAAACGTAAAGCAAATGGGGCTTAAAAATTGTTTTTGTGTTAGGTTTGATGCCTGGCTACTTATGGAACTCTGAAGCCATGTGAACAAGCTCAGACAGCCAGCTGGAGAACACAAGAAAGGGTTTCATCTATTCCAGCCTTCCCAGACAAGGCATTGTAAACTAGCCAGCCTAAGCTATTGCCATCTAGCTAACAGCAGGTGCATGAGTGATGAGAGCTTGATAAGAATAAGTACCCACTGGAGTCAAGCCCACTTGCTGACCTGAAAAATCATGTGTGAAATAAATGGTTGTTGTTTTAAGCATTACATTTGGAGTAGTTGGTTACACAGGACTAGGTAACTAACATAGTTGAAAAATAGAGATGCAGCCCCCCTCAGCATGCAGATAGAGACCATCACAAAGAAGGTGAACAGGCAACAGGAGGGAAAATGTCCAAGGTGATTTTCACATGTGATCAATGAAAGTAAAAGAGGCAAAAGTTCAGATGGGTTCTGCTTGATAATTCTGTTATTCACCTGAAATGAGAGGTTGGGTCTTTTGAGACATCGGTGGTAAGTTAGTAAGCTGGAGGAGATAAAATTTAAAATATATTTTGTAGAAAAGGGAGAGGCAACAAATGACTTGAAAATGCTCAATGTCCTACTGAATTTGGATAAAATGAAATTGTTGGAAAATTTTTATAGATTAAAATAAGCTATTCCCTGGAAGTTACTGTACTTTTCAGTCCAAGAGAAACTTGAAGGAAAATATGTAGTGTATAGTGAGCAGAATCTAGAGACTCTATATCAGTAAATATACTCTCTATCAATTGAATTCAATTAAACACTGAGTCTAAATATGGCTCAGAGAAAGAAAAACTTTAAATGATTTTATAAACCAAAATCTAAACTCCTGTAAATTCTTTCCTGAGTACAGCCATCAAATCACCATGGACAAATGAGGAGAAATTTTGAGGATGTATTATTAGTTGAAATTCTTTTTGAGGTGTTTCTTAATTGTGATGGCCCAATAGCTTTAATCTATATTATTGCAAATAAAGCAGGATTAGACACATAGCCAAACACAAACATTTCCATATAATATTCTAGTAAGCATTTTAAATAAGCATTATTAATCTTCAAACATACATGATTCTTCAACTGATATTAAGGATCTCATCATTTTTATGAATATTATAACTCAGTTTCTTAGGACTCAACAAGAAAAATTATATTAAACTCTGCCTACTCTGCCTTAAGGATCAGCTAACTACTCTCCTCCCACAGCACACAATCAAAACTTTTCTTGAGTTTTAGATCTTCTGATAATTATAATGTAGGATATTAAAGTTCTTTAATATATAACCCATCATCTATTTCATTCTTCCACACTCTTTCCTCCTTCTTCTTTCTTTTTTCTTCCCTTTCTATTTCATTTTCTTCCTCCTCTAAATTTAATTCTTCCATTTTGCTACAAGAAATATTTTCCCAATAATTCAGGTGTCATGTGATATTGTACTCATATCCTAAATCCATCTTAGTCATTCTTTACCATCTTGTTCTGTTTTACATCCTTAATGAAAATTAAATTAGTTTTTATTTTTTACAATTAGCATTTTTATAATGCAAAGACTGCTTGGATTTGTTATTACTATTTTTAGTACATATATTACCACTTGATATTAACTTTAATTTGTTGCTTTGGTATTTACTAATCACCTTACATACCAGAATAAGAACCTGATAAGTTCAGAGGCTTCCTCAGCCTTATTCAGTATTTTGTTTAGCATATATTAGATACCCAATAACTATGTCTTGAAGAAATAAATGATACAGAAGTTCTCATAAATTTGTGGAAAAGTAAATAGAGAAATTTAGTAAATTCTAAGATGGAAGTAATTTTGGAGATTAGAAGAGATGATGAGATGATGGTGTTCCTCATTTGGGGAAGGATAAGCAAAATACTTTCTAGGAATTGACTTTTGGAAATCTTGAACAATTGTTTAAAATCTTGAAAAAGAGAAAAAGTTTGTATAACATACACATATTTGTAATTCATAAACTAAGTTTGGATGATATTTAAAAAGCAGATTTTAAAAGTATTTTAAATGATTACAGCATTATTATAAGTATAAAGGCTCCCAGTATTCACAATTGAAAAAAAACCCCACATTCTACTATGTATGCTATTGTTTTCTTCTCATAAAATACCTATTTGAGTTTGTAAATAATAATGTAGTACTTAATTACTTAATGATTACGATGTCTCAAATGTTTCCTAAGTTCCTTGCATATGTATGGAATTTAATTTTTACATCAGCCTTCTCTTTTATGGGAGAACTTTTTTTTTTCTTTTAATACTTCTGGCTGTTATCCTCAAGCTTGGTATTCTGTCAAGTCAAAGCAATTTTATTTATTGTTGCCTCTGCCAAGAATGAAATTCTTCCTCATAATCTTATAGATGGCTCCTTTACTTTATTCAAGTCTTGGCTTATATATAACTCTTTTAACTAGCTTTTTCTAATCACCCTATCCCTAACCACATTGCCATTGCTGTTTCTTTCCAGAAGTCATTATTGAATAATAATATAATATAAAATGCATGAGGGTTAAAACTTTCTTTGTTTTGTTTGGCTCTGTTCCTCAGCAGCTGGATCATTAATCACCAAATATATAGTAGATTCTTAATAAATATTTGTTAAATAATTAAGTGAAATAGTAAGTAAAATAGATGAAATTTAGACCCAGAATGTTTGCTCTTTGATGCTTTCTCTAACTACGTATTATTGAAAATATTTAGTCATTATTCATTATCAACTGACCTATTTCTGTACTCATCTTCTTTAGATATCTATTT
Source organism: Saccopteryx bilineata (assembly GCF_036850765.1). Lineage (NCBI taxonomy): Eukaryota > Metazoa > Chordata > Mammalia > Chiroptera > Emballonuridae > Saccopteryx > Saccopteryx bilineata. The sequence goes on along the minus strand of NC_089495.1, from coordinate 66,925,583 downwards.
TACATTAGACTTTGTTTTTACTCTGTCAATAATTATGCTTTGAATATAAGATCATTATTATTCTTATTGACTTTACTTGTTTAGTTATTCATTATCTCTGGCATCATCAAATATTACTTTTCTCTTTGATCATTACCACCAGCATGAAAACATGGCCTCGCATCTAAGTTAAAAAGTCTTTAATGGTTCATCTTATGTCAGTTATCTAATCATTTGTCTGATTTCCCTCAAAGCAATAATTTTTATAACTCATCCCAATCTTAAATTGAATCCTATCAATTCCACTTGAATGCCAAAACAGAAGTCACTAACAGTTTTTTTTTATTATTTTCAAATAAATAATTTCTCTGTCTTCATTTTTTAGGTATTATATCTTCAGGCATTTTTCATGGACAACCACAGTTTCTTTCTTAAAACACTTTAGTGTTTTAGCTACTATGATATGATATTCTTTTTCTTTAATCTAAACAACCACACTATGTCAATATCCATAATTTTCTTTACAGCATAGCCCAGTTATAGGTTTCTTCTCTATTACACATGTATTTTTCTCTGGGACATAACTTTCATTCCTAGAGTTCTACTTTCTGTTCATATGTTGATTTCTTCCACATAAATATTTCTGGCATTAATTTCTCTGGATCCATGCATTTACCTTACTGCCTAAGATATTAGCTATCTAACAAACAAGTAAAACTAAGAACACTCAAAAAGAATTGTCATTCTTCATTACAGCTTGGTTTTCCTCATCTATTACAATAAATGGCACCACCAACCACTCATTTTCTCAAGTTAAAAAATAGTAATCCTTCTGAATTCTGTTTATGTGTTTAACACTGAAAGTGAATTCATCAGAAATTCCAGAGTTTTCTTCAAAAACCTAATCCAATATATTCCCATTTTTCTCTTTCTATGAATAAACTTCTAATATAAATTAATCACTGCATAATATATATTTACTTTACCTGGCAATTCTAGTTCATATATCCAAATTATCTAGTTCAAGTTGTTCTTATTTCTCTTTAACAAGGATTAATTTTATCTACAGAACTCACATACTATACAAGTAAAGAGTATCACTCAGGTCTCAAAGGCAGGAAAGAATTTAAGACCTCACCAGGGTTGTAATCAGGAAATAAAATGTTCAAAATCAAGACCCCTTATTGCTTCTCTGTTCTGGATATCAACTTTCTTCTTCTTCCTCTATGCTAACCAAAGTTCATTGATTATCTGGAAACACAGCCCTCAACCCTTAAATTTATATCACCTTAAAAATTCAGTGCCCTCATCAAGCTATTTAAAGTATCTAAAACCAATTTTTCAAATTTCAGGAAAATATCATCTAATTGACTTCTCTTATGTCAGATGTCTAGCAAGCCCTTTGGTTGTAGCTAATAGATAGAACCATTTTAACACTCAGTAGGGTGTAACAAAATGTATTCTGTAAAATTAAATGTTGACAATTTTCAAAGGCATAAAAATAACAAAAAAATTTCTTTCAAGAAATTATATTTTAAACACTGAATATTCAATAAAACATAAGAAGGGATTATAAGAAGGTAACCTATAAGAGAGAATCATCTAGAGCAGGGGTCAGGAACATATGGCTCATGAACCAGATATGGCTCTTTTGATGGCTGCATCTGCTTCTCAGACAAATCTTTAATAAAAAAAATAATAACGTTAAAAATATAAAACATTCTCATGTATTACAATCCATTCATTTCCTACCGCTCATGTTCATGGTTGCGGTGGCTGGAGCCAATCACAGCTGTCTTCTGGGAAAACACCAAATTTTTATTGGATAATGCATAATGTGCATGGGTTGTTGTGAAGTTAGGAAGTAAACTTTCCTCCTTTTAATCAAGAAGTCAGCTAGCTAATTGCAGAAACCCTTTTGACCAAGAAGATGGCTAAAAGAAAAAAAGATGAGGAGTATCATACTTTTCAGCAGGAATGGACAGAGGAATTCATCTTTGTGGAGAGAGCAGGTTCTTCAGTGTGTCTAATATGCAATGATAAAATTGCATCGATAAAACAGTCAAATATAAAGTGGCACTCTGACACACACCATACTATATTTGCATCAAAATATCCAGAGGGGGATAGCAGGAAGAAAGCATGTCAAGAGCTACTGTGCAGAGTGCAAGCTAGTCAGCAGCAACTCCATCTTTGGACCCAACAAGGTGACTGGAATTTGGCTAGCTTTGCTGGTGCTTTAGCAATTGTGAGAAATGGAAAGCCATTCTCAGATGGGGAGTATGCCAAACATTCATGCTTGATGTAGCCAATGAACTTTTTGACGACTTTTCGGATAAAGACAAGATAATCAAATGAATAAAAGACATGACTCTGTCAGCAAGAACTGTTCACGATCATACCATCATGATGGCAAATCAAATTGAGGCAACACAAGTGAAGGACATAAATGCAGCACCAGTCTTTTCTCTCGCTTTAGATGAGTCAACAATGTAAGCCAATTATTCTAATTCAGCGTGATTGCAAGGTATGCTGTCGGTGACACACTACATGAGGAAAGTCTTGCTGTTTTGCCTATGAAAGAGACAACAAGAGGGAAGGATTTATTCAAGCCTTTCACTGAATGCACTAAAGAAAAAAAATCTACCGATGGATAAATTTTTTTGGTGTGTACTGCTGGTGCTCCATGCATGGTGGGAAAAAACAGAGGATTCGTAGCGCTTCTTTATGAACATGAAAAGAGAGCCATCCTAAGTTTTCACTGCATCCTACATCAGGAGGTGCTTTGTGCTCAGATGTGTGGTGAGCAGCTTGGTGAGGTGATGTCACTGGTCATTCGGGTGGTCAACTTTAATGTTTCCCGAGATTTAAATGATCACCAGTTTAAAACACTGAAGGATGAAGTTGGGAATAATTATTCTGGTCTGCTTCTGCACAGCAATGTGCATTGGTTGTCAAGAGGGAAGATGCTCAGCCATTTCGCGGCTTGTCTGAGAGAAATCCAGACTTTTCTTGAAATGAAAAACGTCAAGCATCCTGAATTTTCTAACACTGAGTGGCTCCTGAAGTTCTACTATCTCATGGACATGACTGAACATGTGAACCAGCTCAATGTGAAAATGTAAGGTGTTGAAAATATAGTCTTATTCCTTCAACAAGCAGCACCCATCCACACGAGTGTGCAGTGGACAGCGCTGACCTGAGTTACATCCCCGCTGTCTCCGTAAGAGATTTTGAGCTACAAGCTGCTTACCTGAAGGCCTCTGACATGTGGGTGAATAAGTTGAAGTCACTAAATGAAGATTTGAAAAGACTTGCACAACAGCAAGGAGAGTTGGCGAGCAAACACAAGTGGGGAGAAATGAAAAAACTTCAACCTGTGGACCAGTTGATTTTCAAAACTTGGAATGCACTTCCCATCACATTCCACACACTGCAGCATGTGAATATTGCTATACTGACAATGTTTGGCTCTATGCATGCATGTGAGCAGTCTTTCTCACATCTAAAGAATGTTAAGACCAACCTACGATCATGTTTAACGATGGAAGTCTCAACGCCTGCATGAAGCTTAACCTCACCATGTATCAACCAGACTACAAAGCCATCAGCAAAACCATGCAGCACCAGAAGTTGCATTAATGGTAAGAAGTACTTTATTCATCATTGGTTAGCAACAGCATAACAACATTATTATTATTATTTTTTTTTCTTCTGAAGCTGGAAACGGGGAGAGATAGTCAGACAGACTCCCGCATGCGCCCGACCGGGATCCACCTGGCACGCCCACCAGGGGTGACGCTCTGCCCACCAGGGGGCGATGCTCTGCCCCTCCGGGGTGTCGCTCTGCGGCGACCAGAGCCACTCTAGCGCCTGGGGCAGAGGCCAAGGAGCCACCCCAGCGCCCGGGCCATCTTTGCTCCAACGGAGCCTTCGCTGCGGGAGGGGAAGAGAGAGACAGAGAGGAAGGAGGGGGTGGGGAGTGGAGAAGCAAATGGGCGCTTCTCCTATGTGCCCTGGCCGGGAATCGAACCCGGGTCCCCCGCACACCAGGCCGACGCTCTACCGCTGAGCCAACCGGCCAGGGCCCATAACAACATTATTGAAAAGAATTCAGAGACTTACTGTACTTTAAAAGTGTTGGTCTTACATAAACTGCACACATTTATTTATATTTAGTGTTAAATATATTGTATGGCTCTCATGGAATTATATTTTAAAATATGTGGCATTCATTGCTTTCTCAGCCAAAAAGGTTCCTGACCCCTGATCTAGAGGTCAGAAGCCTGAAGTCAAATCTTTTTTTTTTTTTTTTTGTATTTTTCTGAAGCTGGAAATGGGGAGACAGTCAGACAGACTTCCGCATGTGCCCAACCAGGATCCACCCGGCACGCCCACCAGAGAGCGACGCTTTGCCCATCCGGGGCGTCGCTCTGTCGCGACCAGAGCTGCTCTAGCGCCTGGGGCAGAGGCCAAGGAGCCATCCCCAGCAACCGGGCCATCTTTGCTCCAATGGAGCCTCGGCTGTGGGAGGGGAAGAGAGAGACAGAGAGGAAGGAGAGGGGGAGGGGTGAAGAACAGATGGGCGCCTCTCCTGTGTGCCCTGGCCGGGAATCGAACCCAGGACTTCCGCACGCCAGGCCGACGCTCTACCACTGAGCCAACCAGCCAGGGCCGAAGTAAAATCTTAAAGATACAGTTGAGATTAAACTAGATTAAAGACAAACTAATTTCTATGTATTGCTCAAGTTTAAGATGGACACTCTGTCCACTGCGCCACTGCCTGGTCAGGCAGAAAATAATATTAAAGAATTTTTTTTGTTTAAGATTACCTGCTACATCTGTAATTGCCCATTAATTGATAAATCATAAAATATTTTAATATATTTATCCTTATCAGCCATTTAGCTTTCTATTTTAATAGATTTATAGATAATGAAGACCATCAGGAACCCTAGATTCCTTCTTTTTCTTCTTTTTAAATGGCCAGAATGCATTTTTTAGAAAGATGCAATTTTGAAACCTTCCTTCTATATGTAAAAGACTTTAAACTTATGATAAAATTAGGGCTTTTAAAAAATTATTATCAAAGGTAGTTGTAAAAATTTAAGACGTTTTTATAAGTAAGACGTACTGTGGACTTGGCACAATTGAAAAAGAAAAACGAAAAACTAAATATCAGATGAGAAAAAGAAAGTTCATCTGACAAGGGAGTAGTCTAAAGCAAGGTTACTTAGATAAATAAAGTAAGACAAGAAAAGATGATAAAGAGGTTAAGAATGGAGTAGGGGAAGTTTAATCAAATTTAAAAAGAGCATCACAAAACAATTTGAAAAAAACTAAACTGTTCTGTAGAGGGGAGTCAAATAATTTCCCCAAGACATACAAAAAAAAAAATCAAAGGCATTATTTCAAAACAACATAAAATTAGAGATAGATAAAATAAACTGTTCTTATAATAACTTTTTAATGAAGCAGACAAATTATTATTTATGCAATAGCCAAACTATAATAGAAAAAAATAAGCCAAATCAAATTCTGTTTATCTGAGTCAAGAATCAGAACATAGAAATAAAGAAAGATAGTATTTTATTTTACAACTACGAAATACCTGACCAGGTGGTAGTGCAGTAGATAGAAAATCAGTCTGGGATGCTGAGGACCCAGGTTTGAAACCCCAAGGTCGCTGGCTTGAGCATGGGCTCATCTGGCTTGAGTGTGTGCTCACCAGGTTGAGCGCAGGGTCACTGGCTTGAGTGTAGGATCGTAGACATGGCCTCATGTTTGCTGGTTTGAGCCCAAAAGTAGAGGCTTAAAGCCCAAGGTCACTGGCTTGAGCAAAGGGTCACTGACTGTGCTGGAACTCCTTGGTCAAGACATGTATGAGAAAGCAATCAGTGAACAACTGAGTGCTGAAACTCTGAGTTGATACTTTTTATTTCTCTCCCTTCCTGTCGATCCCTATTTTTTTTTTCTCTCTCTCTCTCAATCTCTCTTGCAGAAAAAAAAAAAAGGCATTTTTAATGTTTGGCTACAGTAATAAAAAGAAAAAGTAATTTGTAAAAATAAATTAACATCTTTTTAATAACTAAATATTCTTTTCAAGAGGTAACAGATAGAACACAAAATGAGTCTATGGACATCAGAAACAAATATTTAGAGTGATAAAACAGGAACTGATACATTAAAAGAGAAAATTAATGTAAGTTGCTGAAAATAAGTTTATTCTTAGTAAACACATAACAATATGTTCTTTTATGATATTCTCAATATTTCTTATTGTTAACAGTTATTTTCAATTGATACAATTTTTCCTTCTTTGTCTCTATTATGACTAAGGAATAATATATCATATTGAAATGAGCCATCAGGCCATGAAAAGGCATGAAAGAAATTTAGATGTATAGAACTAATGAAAACAGCCAATCTGAAAATCTTAAAAATTATATAACTCCATTATGTGACATTTTAAAAAAGGCAAGATTATGAAAACAGCAAAAGATAGTTGCTGCCAGAGGTTTGGGAATGAAAGAGGAATTGAGTAGATGGAGTGTAGAGAGTTTTTTAGGGCAGTGAAATTACTCCGGAAGATACCATAATGATGGATACTTAGCATTATACATGTTTTCAAACCTATAGAATGTGTAATACCAAGAGTGAAGCCTATTGTAAACTACATACTTTGAGTGACAATAATGAGTCAATGTAAGTTATAAATTGTATATGTACCACTCTGGTGGTGGATGTTGATAATGGCTGACTATGCATGTGTCAGTGCATGTGTCAGTGCAGAGGGTATACGAAAAGTCTGTGTACTTTCTTTTCATTATAATTTGAACCTAAAATTACTCTAAAAATAGTCTATTAAAGAGACAGCTATTACAAAAGCAATATAATCTTAATTTTAATAATTTTCTTATATTTAATGGCTTTTTTATTTTTATGATAGTTATTTTTCAGATTAATACATTAAAATAATATTACTATAAATAAAGCATAAATAAGTTACTCAATGTTAATTAATAAGTATTATTATTTTTATTATAATTTCTCAATGAGCAATCCAGTTTTGTCCAAAGGAATTCAATATAAAGGGAGGAGGTATCTGTCATACTGGTTGAAATCATCTATTTTCTAGACAGACCAAACTACATTTGTATGCCTTTTGAGAATTTATTATGAAAACCTAAAAAAATTGCTGGCTATTTGGCCCATAATAATCATAGTGAGAACATAAACCTAGGCATTGGTTCTAAGGTTAATGTGAATTAAGACAGTATAATCTAAGGTGATTCACAATATGTTAAAAGTAGAAGTAGAGGAAAGAATAGTAGGCAATATTTTGAACTAGAGACTTGAACAGATTGTATAGCTTTAAATTCAAATTAAAAAGTCACAAGATAACAAAAAAAGTCACAAAATAGAGGTAATCTGGAAGGTGTTGGAAAATGATAGATTAATTTTGAAATTTTGAATTTAATTTTTCTTAATAATTAAACTAGACCTTCATATTATTAAAATGTTAGCTTTGGAATTGGAAAAAATAAGTTAACATTGTAATTATAAACACAAAAAACATAATAAAGAGTTCCATGAAGGAAAAAAAAGACAAGTGCCCAATTTGTATAAAACTATAAACTTTAAAGAAATCTATTGATAGGACATTTTTCTCTCTCAAGAAGAAAGAAACTGTCTGACAATGACTTCATAGTGCAGCAATCTGGCATATTCTTAACTATCTGGAAATTAAATCAGAGAATAAAATTTGGCATGCCTAAAGGTATGGCATCTCGGCCTGAAAATCTGGCTCATTATAGGTTATTGGGAACCATATGATAGCCAGGAAATATGCTCTCTGCCTGTAGATTTCAAAATTAAATCAGAGTATAACAACTTGGCATATACATAATTATCTAGGAAAGTTAGCATAGCAGAGTAATTTGGAACAACTTTAAGTATCTGGAATTCCATCACTGCCCAAAGCTTGATATTGCAGCAGAATCACAAGTTTCAAAGTATGTTCTCTAATAACATCTATATTTTTTGCTTTATTTTTTTTATTGGTTGGGGTGACACTGGTTAACAAAATTATACAGATTTCAGGTGCACAATTCTATGACACAACTTTTGTACACTGTATTTGTGTTCACCACCCCCAAGTCAAGTCTCCATCCATCACCATTTGTCCTCCTATACCCTCCTCCATCTTTCTCCCATAATCACCACACTGCTGTGTCAATGAATTTTTTATCTTTTCATTTTTTGTCATTTTATATTCAGTCCCTCCACCCCCTCACTGTACCCCATCCCTCAGCTGCCAGCCTCCTCTCTATATATGAGGCTGATTCTATTTTGCTTGTTAGTTTATTTTGTTCATTAGATTACACAGATGAGTGAAATGATATCATACTTGTCTTTCTCTAACTAGGTGATTTCACTCAGTGTAATGCTGCTCCCCAGGTCCATCCGTACTGTCACAAAAGGTAAGATTTTCTTCTTTTTTATGGATGAGTGGTAGTTCATTATGTAAATACATCATAGGGTTTTTTAGCCATTCATCTACTGATGGACATTTGGGATGCTTCCAAAATTTGGCTATTGTAAATAATGCTGCAATGAACATATGGTGCATATATTCTTTTGATTAGTGTTTTGGGGTTTGTTTGTTTTTTTGGATAATTTCCCAGATGTGCAATCCCGGGTTATAGGCAGTTCCATTTTCAACTTTTTGAGGTAACTTCATACTGCTTTACATAGCGGCTGCACCAATATGCATTCCCACCAACAGTGTATGAAGGTTCCTTTTTCTCCATATCCTCACCATCATTTATCATTTGTTGATTTATTGATGATAACCCTTTTAACAGGTGTGAGATAAGTGCTGTCTCATTGTGGTTTTAATGTACATTTCTCTGATGATTAATGACGTTGAGCATCCTTTCATAGGAGTATGGCCATCTGTATGTCTGTTTTGGAAAAGTATCTACTCAGGTCCTTTGCCCTTTTTTAAATTGGATTGTTGGTTTTTTGTGTCAAGTTTTATAAGTTCTTTATAAATTTTGTATATTAACCCCCTTATCAGATAAAATCAGTTAATATGTTCTTCCATCCAGCAGGTTGTTTTTTAATTTTATTGCTGGTTTAATTTGCTTTGCAAAAACATTTTAGTTTGATGTAGCTCCGTTTGTTCAATTTTTTCCTTTGTTTCCCTTGTCAAGGAAAGATATATCTGAGAAAAAATATATTGTTATGAGAAACCTCTGAGGTTGTACTGTTTATATTTTCTTCAGTGATTTTTATGATATTGGGTCTAATATTTAATTCTTTAATCCATTTTGAGTTTGTTCTTGTGTATGGTGTAACAAGGTGGTCTAGTTTCATTTTCTGCACCTATCTCTTCAATTTTCCCAACAACTTCTATAAATTTCATTGCCATTTCAAGGATCTAAAATTCTAGATAATTTTCTTTTATCTATGAAAATTATAATTAATTTTCTAACTACTAAGATATATTTGAAAGTGAGAGGGGTATTATTACTATAGAAAAGCAGTTCCAAATCAGGCTTTTTATGAGCAAGAATTTTAGCATGCTAAACAGCTTAATATAGAGACATAATATAAGGACCGAGTATCAAAGGAGAGAAATACAATTTAATATTGAAGTAACTAGCTTAAACACATGGAGGAATTTATTGTCTTACTAGCTACCACCTTATCCCCCCCCCCTTCTAAAAAAAAGGAATAAAGGTAGTTATGGATTCTAGTTTCTATTTGCATCCTAGGATGCAAACTTTGTTTCTGTTGTCTGTCAACACATACCTTCATGCCAGTAGGCTCACCTGCTCTATTTATAGGGCCATTTAAATTTATGTCTTTAGAGCCAACAAAGTTGAGCAGAAACAACAGAAAACATATCTAATTATTTCAGAGAATGATTTCTTTGGTCTAATTATGACTAGGAGAAAGGGGTAACTATTTTGATCTTGTCTTGGCCACGTGCCCATTCCTGTAGTAAGAGTTCAGAGTACATTATAGAAAGATGTATGGATGAGAGTGAGGTTAGACAAAGAAGAGCTAATAAAGTTATTTATGACTTTATGAATAGCATGTCATGGTGTAGGAAAATAATATTCTCTGGTTCAAGAGTAATTTGTTTTTCATTTTCTGACATAATTTTAAGAAATAATTGTATTAACTATCAAAATAAAAATTAAGTTTTTTACTTTTTAGTTACTAAAAATTGACTCTTAAAATATTTGGTGAAAAATTAAAATACTTAAAATTTTAAAATACTATTTGCATCTAATTTTTATATTCTATTCTTTATTTTATATTCTGAGGTAGTATAAAGCAGATTACAAAATATTTTAAAGAGTGGCCCTGCCCGATTTGCTCAGAGGTAGAGTGTCGGCCTAGCATGTGGATGTCTTGGGTTCTATTTCTCCACCATCTGCTTCTCCACCCTTCCCCTTTTGCTTCTCTCTCTCTCTTCCTCTCCTGCAGCCATGGCTTGATTGGAGCAAGTTGGCCTCGGACACTGAGGACAGCTCTATTGCCTCTGCCTCAGGTACTAAGAAGAGCTCAGTTGCTGAGCAGAAGAGCAATGTCTCAGATGGGCAGAACACCACCCCCTAGTGGGTTTGTTGGGTGACTTCTGGGTGGGGAGCATGTGAGAATCTGTCCCTCTGCTTCCTTTCCTCTCATTAAATTAAAATTAAAATATTCTAGAGAGTTCCATAAACTCCTCGCCCAGATCCCCCATTAAGTTGCCATAATATTCTTAGTTTCTCCAATTCGCAAAAAATCTTCAGTCTTAGTTTGCTTGTTTATTTTTTATAACATTAACATACTTGGAAACTGTCACTTATTTTGTAGAAGATGGAGCATGCCAAAAGCTACTTTTTCTGATGTGACATTGAAAACAGTAACTTTTTTTTCCCCATGTTTATTCTACATTTATTAATTTAAATTCTTCTTTAAGGACGAGTTGTCTTTTATCTATATTTATATATTTATTTTTATTTGTTTATAATAGCAAGGACTCATAAATATTTATTTGTTTCTTTAGGTTATAACCCCAGTCTTTGCAATATATTATGTTAAAGTCATTTCTTCTTTGCTTCTCCCAGCACAAAAATCAACCAGCTATCCAAAGAGCTCTGTCTCTTCTCATTAGGACAATTATATTTAGAAACCAAATATGTTTGCTGTCTGTGATTATTGCTACTGTAGTTTCATTGCTTCAAGTACATCTTAATAGTACAGCTAAGAAATATACATATATATATACCCATGAAAACCCATACAATTCTATTTTTATTTCTGAATTTACCTGTGTGTGTGTGTCTGTATGTGTTTATGTAGATAAAAAACATTAAAGTCAAAAAGTTTCATGATGTGATGGAAATGTGGTAGCATTTAAGTATGTACAAATTTATGTATACATTTATGTATACATTTATGTATAATATGTATACACACATATATTTGTACACTATATATACATGCCTTAATTAAATGTATACATAAACTTCTGTGCATATATTTAAATACACATATGTAATTTGTATATCTATGTAGGTAGATATATGTATTGTATTATATGTTGTTATATTTATATGTTGTTCTTTCATATACCGCCCTACAGCATAAGACTTCTACATAGAAATACAGTCTTATAGCTAATTAATTATTGGAATAAAATAAAGGTCCTGTATCTAAAGAACTTACATCCACTACATATCACAAGACTTGCTGACTTATACGTTAATCTAATTAAATAATAAATAAAGTCATAAAACTTATTTAAAAGACTTCTTATTCATGAATCAAATTAAATCTTCACTCAATTTATGCTCATTTTGGAGTTATACATAATAAAATATGTTTGGAATGTAAAATTATATGTGTGTGTATGTGTGTATCACTTGTGTTTGATTTTAACAGTTACTACCGATTGCTATAATTTTACTATGATGACTAGTATCAACTGTGAAAAATGGAATTCTTAATTGTCTATTTTAAACTATAAATGCTGTCTGCATATAATACCTCACTGAAGTTTTAAAAATATATTTGCTATAGGAGTGACGTCATGGAAATGGCGCCGTGAGCAGCGCGTCCGACAGCTCTCCCCTAAATCACAACAAATTTATCAACTAGAAACAGAAAAATTTATCCTCGGAGCATTCCGGAGTTCCACACAAACTGAAAGCGAAAGGACTGTTATCACTTGAATCTGAGAGACGAGGGTGTGGAGGAATCTACCACAGGGACGTTCTTTCAAACCTCAAGGAAGTGCGCCTGTGGTGAGTCAGCCCATATACTTGGGAACCGCGAGCCGCTGCGAGCTGCCGCCACGAGCCGCCACCGCGAGCCGCTGCGAGCGGCCGCCACGAGCGGCCGCCGCGAGCCGCGCGAGCAGCCGCGCGCGCGCCCGGTCCGGTTGAGCACTGCTGACGTTCCCAGCGGCCCGCACACAGCGAGTGGGGGTCACCGGCCACCGGTGCCCGGAACGCCCCATTCGCGCGCGTGCCTTGGGCATTCCACGCGCCCAGGGCGCCCTGCTGGCCCGCACACCCAGGGGGCTCCATTATCCTGCGCCTGGTGCGGTCCAGCCGCCAGTGGCGGGGCGAGCGGGAGAGGCTTGGGAGATTCTCTCCGTGGACGGGGCACCTCACCCAGCCATTCAAGCTAACAATCAAGCATTGGGGGAAGGGCGCGTGCAGGCAGCCTAAAATACCTTCGGAAGCACAGCTGCAACCCAATCACTGAAATTAGCTTAACCCATGAAATCTGCGCACCCTCGGTTCTAATTGATAAGATCTCTCTCAGTTCAGCGATCCAAGACAAGAGGCGTGATATTTTTTAGTGCCTCTCGCTAAAGGGGCGGGGGCAAATTCTGATTGATAGAGCCTCCATATTCAGGGATAAACGCTAACAAGAAGGACTTGGCAGATAATAAGGTCTATACTACACTAGTCGTAAGCAGAGACTAGTGCCTCTTCTTCCCTGCAAAAACAGGCTACAAAGTGTGGAAAGCCTGGGTTGAGAGGTCCAACTAAATGATAGGCGCTGAACAGTCACCTTGACAACAATTGACTCCCACCCCTGCCTGATTACACTGGAGGCCCTGACTCTCAGAGCCTTTCCCAAAGCCTTGCACTGAGTGGGGATAGAGTGGGGATTTCCCAGCTCTTTGAGCCTCTTACTCCCCAGGCAGAAGCAGTTGCAGCCTTATAGCTGGATCACCAGGCTGCTAATTCAGAAAGGGGGGACTAGGAGAGAGAATCCAGGAAAGCAAACTCTCTCATCGTTGGACCCTGCAAACGCCAACAAGCCTTTACCTCCAGCAAGACTAAAGCCAATTATATGACATTGCCATAGAATCCCATCAACTGCAAATCCCTACCTAAGAGTGACACAGGGGCAGAGCCTGGGGTACAGAGTCACCGACCAGGAAGAGGGAGAGAAAAGAAAAAGGAAGAAGTTAACCTCTCAAAATCAAGAAAAACCCACAGACTTTACAACTTGATCCACTAATTTTTTTGTTGTTGTTGTTGTTGTTGTTGTTTGTTTCTTCTATCTTATTACCTTTATTTCCTCCACCTCGGTCCTTCTATTCTCTGCCCATCTTATGCTTCCCCTTTCTTGAACTACACTACCCATGAGTGTTGCATTTTATTTTTCTTCTTCATCCTCACCCTCCTTTAGGGTTATACTCCAAAACACTTAACTCTCACTCTCTCCTCTTTTTTTTTTTTTTTTTTCTCTTGCTTTATTTTGTTTTTTTCTCTTCCTATTTTATTTCTTCCTTCGTTTTTCTCTTTTTCTTATTTTTTTCCTTTCTATTCATTTTTTCTTTTCTCATTTTACTTTCCTCCCATATAATCCTCAATCACGAACAAATTAGTTAATTTGGGACTCAAGGCTTTTTTTTGGCTTTATTTCTCTTTTTTGCTTTTGTTTTTATTTTTTTTTCTTGTTTGTTTATTTTTGTGGCATTTTGGGTCCTCCCAACCAAAGGTCTCCATTGTATTTAGTCTTCGCTCCACTTAATACAACAGATTTTTACTTATTATTTTTATTTTTTCTTCTTTATTATTCTTTTTTGGTCCTTTTTTCTGGTTCCCTCTTATCCCTCTCATTATATCTCTTAGTTGACCATCACTTACAAGCAAATCATCTTATGCTTGTCTAAGATTTTCTTCCTTTTTTTTTTTTTTTTTTTTTTTTGCATTTAGTAGGTCCCTATTCCCTTTTTTTTTGCCCCTTGAACTCTTCACCCCAAATCAGGCCCTCCATTATAGGCACAATATTTCCCTGAGGAGGGGAGAGGAGGGAAAGAGAAGAGAGAAAAAAAGGGGGAAATAATAAATTATTACTGTATTTTTTTGTGGGGGTGTTTTACCTTTTTTTTTTTTTTTTTTTACTTTTTACTCTTTATTAATTCTAATTAGTGCTATCAATAAGACCACCCTCAGATGCCGATAAGAAAGAGGAAATCGAATATTATGGATACAAAATAAAGAGAGGTAACACAAATAGATGTGGAAAAATCTATGGAGAAAAGACTTAACATATTGGAAGCCTTGGAGCTAAATGACAGAGAATTTAAAATAGAAATCTTAAAAATACTCAGAGATATACAAGAAAACACAGAAAGGCAATATAGGGAGATCAGAAAACAACTCAATGAACACAAAGAATATATTACCAAGGAAATTGAAACTATAAAAACAAATCAAACAGAAATGAAAAACTCAATTCACGAGCTGAAAAACGAGGTAACAAGCTTAGCTAACAGAACAGCCCAGATTGAAGATAGGATTAGTGAAATAGAAGACAAACAACTTGAGGCACAACAAAGAGAAGAAGAAAGAGACTCAAAAATAATAAAAAACGAGAAAGCCCTACAGGAATTGTCTGACTCCATCAGAAAGAATAACATAAGAATAATAGGTATATCAGAGGGAGAAGAGAAAGAAAATGGAATGGAGAATATACTCAAACAAATAATAGACGAGAACTTCCCAAGCCTGTGGAAGGAACTAAAGCCTCAAATTCAAGAAGCAAACAGAACACCAAGTTTTCTTAACCCCAACAAACCCACTCCAAGGCACATCATAATAAAGATGACACAAACCAATGACAAAGAAAAAATTCTCAAGGCAGCCAGGGAAAAGAAGAGTACAACATATAAAGGAAGGCCTATTAGATTATCATCAGATTTCTCAGCAGAAACTCTACAAGCTAGAAGAGAGTGGACCCCAATATTTAAAGCCCTGAAAGAGAGGAACTTTCAGCCAAGAATACTATACCCATCAAAGCTATCCTTCAAGTATGAAGGAGATATAAAAACATTCACAAATACAGAAAAGATGAGAGAATTTATCAACAGAAAGCCCCCACTCCAGGAAATACTAAAAGGGGTTTTCCAACCAGATTCAAAGAACAAAAGAAAACAACACCACAAGTAACAGCTCCACCAAGAACACAATAAAACCAAACTTAAACTGTGACAACAAAGGAAAAAAAGGGGGGAGAGGATGGAGATTAACAGTAGCAAAGGATGATGAAGTGCAGAAATACTTATAAGATAGAATACTACAATGAATATGGTAGGTACCCTTTTCATTACTTAATGGTAACCACCCTTAAAAAAACCACCACAAAAACACTTGACTTAAAAAAGGTAGCAACAGAGGAAAGAAGTATGGAACACAAACAAACAAAAACAAATGATAGAAAAACAAAAGAGAAGAATCAAACTAGATACAAAACTAACAGAAAGCAATTTATAAAATGGCAGTAGGGAACCCACAAGTGTCAATAATTACACTAAATGTAAATGGATTAAACTTACCAATAAAAAGACACAGAGTAGCAGAATGGATTAAAAAAGAAAATCCAACTATATGCTGCCTACAAGAAACACATCTAAGCAACAAGGATAAAAACAAATTCAAAGTGAAAGGCTGGAAAACAATACTCCAAGCAAACAACACCCAAAAAAAAGCAGGCGTAGCAATACTCATATCTAATAATGCTGACTACAAGACAGAAAAAGTACTCAGAGACAAAAATGGTCATTTCATAATGATTAAGGGGAAGTTGAATCAAGAAGACATAACAATCCTTAATATATATGCACCAAACCAAGGAGCACCAAAATATATAAGACAGCTACTTATTGACCTTAAAACAAAAACTAACAAAAATACAATCATACTTGGAGACCTCAATACACCGCTGACGGCTCTAGATCGGTCATCCAAACAGAGAATCAATAAAGATATAGTGGCCTTAAACGAAATACTAGAACACCTGGATATGATAGACATCTACAGGACACTTCATCCCAAAGCGACAGAGTATACATTTTTCTCTAGTGTACATGGAACATTCTCAAGAATTGACCATATGTTGGGCCACAAAGACAATATCAGCAAATTTAGAAAAATTGAAATTGTACCAAGCATATTTTCTGATCATAAAGCCTTGAAACTAGAATTCAACTGCAAAAAAGAGGGGGAAAAACCCACAAAAATGTGGAAACTAAACAACATACTTCTAAAAAATGAATGGGTCAAAGAAGAAATAAGCGCAGAAATCAAAAGATATATACAGACAAATGAAAATGAAAATACGACATATCAGAATCTCTGGGATGCAGCAAAAGCAGTAATAAGAGGAAAGTTCATATCACTTCAGGCCTATATGAACAAACAAGAGAGAGCCGAAGTAAACCACTTAACTTCACACCTTAAGGAACTAGAAAAAGAAGAACAAAAACAACCCAAAACCAGCCGAAGAAAGGAGATAATAAAAATCAGAGCAGAAATAAATGAAATAGAGAACAGAAAAACTATAGAAAAAATCAATAAAACAAGGAGCTGGTTCTTTGAAAAGATCAACAAAATTGACAAACCCTTGGCAAGACTCACCAAGGAAAAAAGACACAGGACTCAAATAAATAAAATCCAAAATGAAAGAGGAGAGATCACCACAGACATCATAGATATACAAAGAATTATTGTAGAATACTATGAAAAATTATATGCCACCAAATACAACAATCTAGAAGAAATGGATAAATTCCTAGAACAATACAACCTTCCTAGACTGAGTCATGAAGAAGCAGAAAGCCTAAACAGACCAATCAGCAGGGAGGAAATAGAAAAAACTATTAAAAATCTCCCCAAAAATAAAAGTCCAGGCCCAGACGGTTATACTAGTGAATTTTATCAAACATTCAAAGAAGACTTGTTTCCTATTCTACTCAAAGTCTTCCAAAAAATTGAAGAAGAAGCAATACTTCCAAACACATTTTATGAGGCCAACATAACCCTCACACCACAACCTGGCAAGGATGGAACAAAGAAAGAAAACTACAGACCAATATCTCTAATGAATACAGATGCTAAAATACTAAACAAAATACTGGCAAACCGAATACAACAACATATTAAAAAAATAATACATCATGATCAAGTGGGATTCATCCCAGAATCTCAAGGATGGTTCAACATACGCAAAACGGTTAACGTAATACACCATATCAACAAAACAAAGAACAAAAACCACATGATCTTATCAATAGATGCAGAAAAGGCTTTTGATAAAATACAACACAATTTTATGTTTAAGACTCTCAACAAAATGGGTATAGAAGGAAAATATCTCAACATGATAAAAGCCATATATGATAAACCATCAGCCAACATCCTATTAAACGGCATAAAACTGAGGACTTTCTACCTTAAATCAGGAACAAGACAGGGTTGTCCACTCTCTCCACTCTTATTCAACGTGGTGCTAGAAGTTCTGGCCAGAGCAATCAGACAAGACAAAGAAATAAAAGGCATCCATATCGGAAAAGAAGAAGTAAAGCTATCACTTTTTGCTGATGATATGATCCTATACATCGAAAACCCGAAGGACTCCACAAAAAGATTATTAGAAACAATAAACCAATACAGTAAGGTTGCAGGATACAAAATTAACATACAAAAGTCAATAGCCTTTCTATATGCCAACAATGAAATATTAGAAAACAAACTCAAAAAAATAATCCCCTTCACGATTGCAACAAAAAAAATAAAATACCTAGGAATAAACATAACAAAGAACGTAAAGGACCTATATAATGAAAATTACAAAGCATTGTTAAGGGAAATCGAAAAAGATACAATGAGATGGAAAAATATTCCTTGTTCTTGGATAGGAAGAATAAATATAATCAAAATGGCCATATTACCCAAAGCAATATACAAATTTAATGCAATTCCCATCAAAATCCCTATGAGATATTTTAAAGAAATGGAACAAAAAATCATCAGATTTATATGGAACTATAAAAAAACCCCGAATAGCCAAAACAATCCTAAGGAAAAAGAATGAAGCTGGGGGCATTACAATACCTGACTTTAAACTATATTATAGGGCCACGATAATCAAAACAGCATGGTATTGGCAGAAAAATAGACACTCAGACCAATGGAACAGAATAGAAAGCCCAGAAATAAAACCACATATATATGGTCAAATAATCTTTGATAAAGGGGCCAACAACACACAATGGAGAAAAGAAAGCCTCTTCAACAAATGGTGTTGGGAAAACTGGAAAGCCACATGCAAAAGAATGAAACTCGACTACAGCCTGTCCCCGTGTACTAAAATTAATTCAAAATGGATCAAAGACCTAAATATAAGACCTGAAACAATAAAGTACATAGAAGAAGATATAGGTACTAAAATCATGGACCTGGGTTTTAAAGAACTTTTTATGAACTTGACTCCAATGGCAAGAGAAGTGAAGGCAAAGATAAATGAATGGGACTACATCAGAATTAAAAGTTTTTGCTCAGCAAGAGAAACTGATATCAAAATAAACAGACAGCCAACTATATGGGAACTGATATTTTCAAACGACAGCTCAGATAAGGGCCTAATATCCAAAATTTACAAAGAACTCATAAAACTCAACAACAAACAAACAAGCAATCCAATAAAAAAATGGGAAGAGGACATGAACAGACACTTCTCCCAGGAAGAGATACAAATGGCCAACAGATATATGAAAAGATGCTCAGCTTCATTAGTTATTAGAGAAATGCAAATCAAAACTACAATGAGATACCACCTCACTCCTGTTAGATTAGCTATTATCAACAAGACGGGAAATAGCAAATGTTGGAGAGGCTGTGGAGAAAAAGGAACCCTCATTCACTGTTGGTGGGACTGTAAAGTAGTACAACCATTATGGAGGAAAGTATGGTGGTTCCTCAAAAAACTGAAAATAGAACTACCTTATGACCCAGCAATCCCTCTACTGGGTATATACCCCAAAACCTCAGAAACATTGATACGTGAAGACACATGTAGCCCCATGTTCATTGCAGCACTGTTCACAGTGGCCAAGACATGGAAACAACCAAAAAGCCCTTCAATAGAAGACTGGATAAAGAAGATGTGGCACATATACACTATGGAATACTACTCAGCCATAAGAAATGATGACATCAGATCATTTACAGCAAAATGGTGGGATCTTGATAACATTATAAGGAGTGAAATAAGTAAATCAGAAAAAAACAAGAACTACATGATTCCATACATTGGTGGAACATAAAAATGAGACTAAGAGACATGGACAAGAGTGTGGTGGTTACCACGGGTGGGGGGGGAGGGAGGACATGGGAGGGAGGGAGGGAGGGAGAGAGTTAGGGGGAGGGGGAGGGGCACAGAGAACTAGATAGAGGGTGACGGAGGACAATCTGACTTTGGGCGAGGGGTTTGTAACATAATTTGATGACAAAATAACCTAGACATGTTTTCTTTGAATATATGTACCCTGATTTATTAATGTCATCCCATTACCATTAATAAAAATTTATTAAAAAAAAATATATATATATTTGCTATCATACAAACAGGATAAAAATTGGAATTGAAAAAGTCTCTTTCTATTAAATCTCATAGATAATTGATATCATTTGAATTTAAATTTTTTTGAATAAGCCTAATATGTATATTAAATTAAGAAAAGTAAATGTATCTGAGACTCCAGTTTTTTTTAGGAAGCTCAAATACTTTCATCCTTTATTTTATAGTTGTCACTAATGTCAATTATCCAACCAGCACAAGAAGTGGGCAAATGGACAAACTGGCAATTTAGTTTAACTTCATAATGTTATCACTTTACTATTCAATAAAGACATCAGTGTTCTTTGGAAATTTTAACACACATACACAAACCTAAACACACGTGTCATTAAATTTTATTGAAATAAACAAATATGTTTTTGTAAACCAGGAACTTGAACGCTCTTTAAGAAATATTTTATAGTCCCTGGCTGGTTGGCTCAGTGGTAGAGCCTCGGCCTGGTGTGCAGAAGTCCCAGGTTCGATTCCTGGCCAGGGTACACAGGAGAAGCACCCATCTGCTTCTCCATCCCTCCCCCTCTCCTTCCTCTCTGTCTCTCTCTCTTCCCCTCCCGCAGCCAAGGCTTCATTGGAGCAAAGATGGCCCGGGTGCTGGGGATGGCTCCTTGGCCTCTGCCCCAGGCGCTAGAGTGGCTCTGGTCGCAACAGAGCATTGCCCCCTGGTGGGCGTGCTGGGTGGATCCCACCCGGCTCATGCGGGAGTGTGTCTGACTGTCTCTCCCCGTTTCCAGCTTCAGAAAAATACAAAAAAAAAAAAAAAAAAGAAAGAAAAAAAAGAAATATTTTATGGCCCTGGTGTAGTGGTTCAGTGGATAAAGAGTTGACTAGGTCCAGTCTTACCAGTCAGTGGCACAGTGGATTGAGCATGAAACTGGGAGGCAGAAAACCCAGGTCCGAAACCCTGAACTCACCAGCTTGAGCACAGGGTCACTGGTTTGAGTGTGGGATTATAGATATGACCCCATGGTTGCTGGTTTGAAGGCCAAGGTCACAGGCTTAAGCAAGAGGTCATAGGCTCTGCATAACTCCCCCCCCAAATTAAAGCACATATGAGAAAGAAGTCAATGAACAACTAAGGTGCCACAATAAAGAATAGATGTTTCTCATTTCCCTTCTTGTTTGTCTGTCCCTATCTTTCCCTTTCTCTGTCTCTCTCTCTGTCTCTGTCACCAAAAGAAACAAAAAATAAAGAGTTGAGCAGGTCCAACCCCCAGTAAGGGCATGTACAAGAAGCAATCAATGAGTACAAAACTAGTGAAATTAAGAGCTGATGCTCCTTTCTCTTTCTGTGTCCCTTCCCACCTCTTCTCTCTCTCTCTCTCTTTTCCTCTCTCCCTTTTTCTCAAATCAATGGAATTTTTTTTAAAAAAAGCATTTCACATTAATATATAGAACTTCTCCACCACCCAAAATATTTGTCTTTGTAAACTTATATAAGTTCAATATCAACCTTAGTAATAAAATAATAAAGAACTTATAAGAAAAAAATGATAAACTAATAAACCTAAAAAATATATGTACAAAAACCTTTAACAGAAAATTAGAAAATTGGATACAGTGATTAAATAATAATAACACTTCAAAAACAACTGGAGGTTTATTGCAGAAATGCAAAGTATTTTAAAATTAAAACAATAATCGTTGGCCAGTTGGCATAGTAGATAGAACTTTGGCCTGGCATTTGGACATCCCTGTTAAATCTCCAGTGAGGTCACACACTTCTCTTCCTTGCCCTCTCCCGGTTTTCTCCCTCATTCCCTCTCATAGCCAGTGGCTAGATTGGTTCAAGCATAGGGACCAGGCACTAAGGATAGCTGAGTTGATTCAAGCATTGGTCCCAGATGGGGGTTGCCAGTTAAATCCCAGTCAGTATGGAGGCAGCAGTCTGTCTATCTCCCCTCCTTCCACTTAAAAAAATTTGAAATATTAAAACAACAACAATGTAATTCATCACATTTACTGAGAACAAAATGAGCAAAAAGTAACAATCATGAGATTTTTATTATTGTTTTTATAAATGTGTGATATTTTTTATTCATCAGTGAAACCATATGAAATTCAGGTTTTACTTTGAGAAACGGCTTTCTGTTACTTAAAATTTGATGTATTTAATAATAGTCTCTGAAAACATATCAATCCAGTATCAACCCTATTAATAAAATGATAAATAACTTATAATTCTGATATTTATTTTCTATCAGCATAGATAGGTTATTTTTCAAGATATTTCTGTATTTTAATTTATCAAATACATTGGCATAAGTTGTTTATAATAGTACCTTATTATATCCATCTTTAATGTCTATAAAATCTAAAGGATTGTTTCTTCATTTCTGATACTGGTAAATTATATTTCCTATAAGTTTGCTTAATTATTTTAAAATAATTTTAACAATTTATCAATCTTTCAAACACATCTTTTATATGCTTTGTTAAATTTCTCTGTTGTTTTTCTGTGTTTTATTTTGCATTTATTATAATATCAGTTACTCTCCCTGCTCTAGGTATAACTTTCTCTCCTCTTTCTAGCTTTTTTAGGTGAAATAAAATTGTTAATTGTTATTCTCTTATTCTTTCTTCTTTCTCTCTCCTTATCCTTATTTCCTTCTTCTGTTCTCCTACTCCTCTTCTTTCTCTCTTTTCTTCATCTTCACATTTATTCTCTTTTTTATCTTTTTTATAATATACCACAATGCTATTTCAGATAAGAAGACTTTAGCTTCAACTCTCAAATTATGCATGAGTTATCATTGTAA
Source organism: Saccopteryx bilineata (assembly GCF_036850765.1). Taxonomy (NCBI): domain Eukaryota; kingdom Metazoa; phylum Chordata; class Mammalia; order Chiroptera; family Emballonuridae; genus Saccopteryx; species Saccopteryx bilineata. Next base: position 66,902,901 of record NC_089495.1, on the reverse strand, counting down.
TTACAATCCAAACATTTTAATTTTTTTGTAATTTTAACTGGAATGAATTATGCCCAAACCCACTTAATAAATACCCACTTCCTTATTTTTTTCATAGGTTTCATATGTTAGGGATTTGGAAGAACTTGACTAGATGTTTTAGCTGAGGGCCTTTTATGTGGTTTTAATCAAAATAGTTGCTCAAGTAGACTTTGTTGATATTTTGGTCTCCAATAGAGCATATATCAATATATATAACATATACAAGGATGATATTAATTATATGTAATTAACTGTACTGATTTTAAATTTGACTGCACAAGAACACTTTCTATAATGTACATAATTCATTTTAATCAGCCTGTGGCACATACTGTGTGTTATTTGTAACTGCTGTTACCAGAGGACTTAAAGATGGAAAAATTTTTAATTGTCTTTGAAGATTTTTTTCACAAAATAAAAGTGAACATTTTAGATTAAAAGAGGTGATACCCTGTAGTATGAGCATATGATTTTTAGATAATACTCAGATTTACTTAGTATGGATTAGCCAGTAGACCTTTATCCACCACCATAAAAACTTCCTAAAAGTGTAGGTACTCTTCACGTAAATTTGTCCTTTAGTATCTACTCTATGCCATCAGTAGTGAATTCAAATAGTAGAAATGCATGAACAAATCATATTCAGAATTCCAATCTTAATGAGTCTACTAAAGACAGTTATGGAGTGCCTACTTACATTATAGTTTGGGTGATGGAGAAGTTCATAAAAGTAAAATTTTATTAAAGTAAAATACATCTTGACTCTGGCTGGGTAACTCAGTTAGAGTGTCATCCTGATACTCCAAGGTTGTGGGTTCAATCCCTGGTCAAGGTACATACAAGAATCAACAAACAAATGCATAAATAAATGGAACAACAAATCAATGGTTCTCTCTGGCTCTCTCCTTTTCTCTCTCTCTCTTTCTCTCTCTCTCTTTCTCTCTGTATTTTCTCCCACTTTCTCTGTCTCAAAAAATAAATAAAATAAAATATGTCTTAATTGAAATAAGTAGTTTTGTATTCTGAGTTTGCTAAAAAAACATGTCACTCTAGAATAGCATCTTAATTTAATATGTATTTGTGTGTGTATCTGTGTGAAAATACCCTGTATAAATATGTATGTGTGTCTATATGTATATATTTGTATATATAAAAGTAGCTGCTTGGAGATAATAAACATGAATTGCTATATCTCACAGAAGATGGTAGACATTTTTAATAAAGCCACTGAAATCTAAAAACTTTAAGAGAGCATCATGACAGAAAATTACATACTTATATTTGTAAACTCCATTTTATATGGATACAGTGGAGTAGGCTTTATTGAAATTCTACTTATGCTTATGAGCTTTGTACCATTTATTTTATCATCTATTTTTAAATAACTCTGGCAAAGATACATAGTTTTCCAACTTAAAGATAAAAATCCTGTATTGAATATCAAAATTCTAAGTAAAAATGCAATCAGTTGGAGTTGCCAAGAGTCAATGGTTAGAGAATATGACTGACATCCTTCAAGATTTTCTGACTTAAGCTAGAAACAGAAAAAAAGTAGAGGCAGAGATGACAGAGATGGAGCATTATTTCTTCTTTTTTGTCATGTATAAGCATTTCTTGGTTTTATTTTATTATTATAATTTCATAATTATTTTCCTTCTTATAGATAATGTATCAATCACCCAAATGTATTTTAACAGTAGCTATAATTATTACATCAGTAATTATACCATCACTCTTGTTTTATATATGAGTTTTGGTAAAATTAATTAATATAAAGGAATAGTTTTTCTTGTGTATAAGAAATAGTTACTTGTCAGCCCTAGCCAGTTGGCTCAGTAGATTGAGCCTGTGTCTGGTGTACGGACATCCTAAGTTCAATGTCAGTCAAGGCACACAAGAAAAGTGTGACCTTTTTTCTTTCTCTTCCTCTTCCCCTTCTTTCCATCTTCCCCTCTCTCAGCCAGTGACTCAAGCATGGGCCAGGATGCTGAGCATAGCTTGGTTGGTCACAGCATTGGCCTCAGGCACTATAAATAGCTTTGTTTATTTGAGCATCTTCTGCAAACAAGGGTTGCCAGGTGGATCCCTGTTGGGACTCATGCATGATTCTATTTATCTCCTCTCTTCACCTTTAGAAAGAAAGAGAGAAAGAGACCCACAGAGAAAGAAGAAAGAAAGAAAGAAAGAAAGAAAGAAAGAAAGAAAGAAAGAAAGAAAGAAAGAAAGAAAGAAAGAAAGGAAGAAAGAAAAAAGAAAAGAAAGGAAGGAAGAAAGAGTTACTTGTCTTGATCCTTATTTATTAACATAAAGCAGAAAACCATTGTGTATTCAAACCAGTCACATTCTTTAATATCTATTCTACTTAAAAATTATTTTGTGCAAACCTTAGTATTTTTTTAAATTTATTTATTGCTTTTACTAAGACAGAGAGAAAAAGGGAAAGAGAGAGAGTGAGACAAAGATAGAAGCATTCATTTGTTGTTCCACTTAGTTGTGCATTCGTTGGTTGTTTCCAGTATGTGTTTTGTCCATGTATTGAATCAGAAACCTTGGTCTTTCAGGATGCCCAAACCAACTGAGCCAAACAGCCAGGGTCAACAGACATGAGTTAATATTTGTCTAAAAATATCTCTTTACATGTTTCTGGGAAGCTCATGAACAAATACTTGTTGAAATAGTTGAGCAATAGATTGAGTTAAATATGTAGTATTTTTTAAATTTATATTGATCCTTTTAAAAATCAATTTTGCATTTTCCTAGAAAATGAGTTTAAACATACAACTAATGTTTTAGCCCAATAACTGACTTATATTTTTAATTTTTAGCCTACTTTTATTTATATTTCCTTTTCTTTTATTGTAATCTGTATTGCAAGATTTTAATTGCTTATAAAAACCACTGTATAACCTAAGGGAGAAAACAGAAGTAAAGCACACATGACTATACTACAATTCATTAGTCCATATTTATTATTGATAAGCAGTTGCTCTAAATGATTCTATATCTATTCAGACATGAAAGACACCCATGTTTTGCTGAATTCAATGCTGATAGAGCTTTTTAATAATGTTTGACCACTGTATTGACTACAATTCTTTGTGTATTGGGTAAGTATTGATGAACAGGAAAGAAATCTCCACCAAGGTGAAACTTAACGTTTTAAAATTTAGAAATTTTTCTGTTTCAATAGTACTATCTAGATGTCCTGTTCCTGTAGGCTCTAAGTAATTATAATAACTGGATAGAATAGTCTGGAAGTTATAAACATTGGACACTGAATGCACATGTTTTGTTTATATTATCATTATTTCTGCTAGAATGTCTTCTACAGGGAGACTCCCGTCATATTATGTGTCAGTAGTTCACTCCACCAGCCACTAATGTGAAATCTCAATCTAGGTTAAAATTTGTAATCAGTCTTGAAGTTTTGCAATTTTTAAATGCCTGGGAAAAAATGAAGTATGTGATCAGTTGTTGCTAAAAAGTATATAATAAATTTTATTTGAATACTCTTAGCAGCAGTAATCCTGGAGTCAATAATTTCAGTTTAAAAAAATAAATGAAAAATAGTCTTGTACTATAATAAAATTATCAGAAATATCATTTTTAAATTTTTCCAAGTTATTTAAATTTAATATACATTGTAATTACAAATTTTTTCCAAAATCTTAAGCTGAAGAAAACTTCAACTAAAGACAATTATCTATAATGAAAATATATGAAACAAACACAGCTTCAATAGAAAAAATATATTCAGAGCTCTGAGCTTAAATAAAAATCAAATTATTACCTAAAAGTACAATAGTTCATTTTTATTTATGATATTTTTTCCAGGGTTTCAGTTACTCTAGTCAATCAAGGATCCAGAATACTATATAGAAATTTCAGAAACCAAACATTTATGTTTTAAATTGTGCATTCTTTTGAGTAGTGTAATAAAATTTTCTACCATCCCACTTCATCTTGCCCAGGACATAACAATTGTTCTATTTTATTCTTAGTTATTTTTGTTATTGTCTTATTGTGCCTAATATATAAATTAAGCTTTATCTTAAATATATATACACATAGGCAAAAACACATAGATAGAGAGTTTAGTACTATCTATTGTTTTGGCATGCAAACAAATTTTGTTTCTGTTAAATTCTAAAAAGGCAAATACTGGGTTCTCTGTTCTATTCCATTGACTTGTGTGCCTTTTCTTATGCCAGTACCAAGCTGATTTGGTTACAATGGCCTTGTAGTATAACTTGATATGAGGAAGCATGATACCTCCCACTTTATTCTTCACTTTCAACATCATTGAGGTTATTTGTTTTCTTTTTTGGTTCCATAGAAAGTTTTGGAATATTTGTTCTATATCTTTGAAGTATGCCACTGGTATTTTAATAGGAATTGCATTGAATTTATAGATTGCTTTGGGTAGTATAGACATTTTAATGATGTTTATTCTTTCTATCCATGAACATTATATATGCTTCCACTTGTTTGTATCTTCTTTGATTTCTTTTTTTAATGTATTATAATTTTCCACATACATGTCTTTTACCTATTTGGTTAAATTTACTCCTAGGTACTTTATTCTTTTTGTTGCAATAGTGAAGGGGGTTGTTTCCTTAATTTTCCTTTATGATAGTTTATTGTTGGTGTATAAAAATGCCATTGATTTCTGAATATTAATTTTATATCCTGCCATCTGGCCAAATTTATTTATCAGGTCTAGTAACTTTTTGACTGAGACTAGGATTTTCTATGTACAGTCATCAGCAAATAATGATAGTTTTACTCCTTCTTTTCCAATTTAAATGCCTTTTATTTTTTCTTCTTGTCTTATTGCATTGGCTAAGACTTCCAGAACTATGTTGAATAAGAGTGGTGAAAGGGGGCATCCTTGCCTTATTCCTGATCTTAAGAGGATTGCTTTTCATTTTTGCCAATTGAGTATGATGTTGGCTGTGGGTTTGTCATAAATGGCCTTTATTATGTTGAGGTATGTTTCCACATTGCTGAGAGTTTTGGGTGCTGCATTTTATTTTATCAAATGCTTTTTCTGCATCTATTGATATAATCATGTAATACTTATCCTTTCCTTTGTTTATGTGATAAATCATATTTATTGATTTGTGAATGTTGTACCAGCCTTACCTTCCTGGAATGAATCCCACTTGATCAATGAACAAAGTAAACTGAGGAATGGAATAGAAATAGGTGCAGGGTCATAGGGACCAGAGGGACAGCTGTCAGAGGGAAGGGGGATGAAGGGATAGAATCAGAAAAGGTGAAAGAATTAGTGAAATTATATAAACATAATATGCAGATACAGATAACAGGATAGGAAATCTTAGAGAGAAAAGGGGAACAGAGTTGGAGGGAGGGGCAAAGAGAATATAATGGGGACACAGGAGGGGGGATGAGAGTGTTATATTGAGTGGGACATTTGAATTCATGTTAACACAATAAATTTAAATTAATAAAATAATTTTAAAAAGGAAAATACTGCCATCTATATAATTGGCTATATTTTATGCAACACTTAGAGATAAATAATAAACTATTTTACTGTAACTTGTAGTATTAAATTTTGGCAAAATTTTAATATAGATTACTTTAAAACTCAGTTTTTAAATGATCAAATTATCTATATTTTAATATATACAATGAAACAAGCAAAACAATAAAATTCATAATAAATAAAATAGATATGTAGTTTTATCAGGTTTATTATATATGGATATTTATATGTTAAGAATATTTGAGTCTTAGAATTACTGTGAAACATACATTAAAAAATGTTATAGGAAACTTTAATATTATTATAAAGAACTGAAATTTCTTATACCTTAATGTAATACTTTAAAAAAAATTGAACATATTTTTTTAAGCATTTCTACTTGACCAAATAATTAGATACTTGAAACCAATATCTAAAGGTACATTCAGTTATTTAGTTGTTAGTTATTTAGTAAATATGAAGCTTGTGTTGGATTTATGGAACTGACCAAAAATTATCACAATCTATGCAGGGGTGTATGTTAATAAATATTGATAAATTATGCAGTGTCATAAATATATATATATATTCAAATATTTTAGAATTATGAAAAATTAAATGTTTTTTTAACTACATAGAGAAGGGTGTAGAGAAGAAATCACAGATGAAAAGATTATCTATTATCAACAAGACAGGTAATAACTGTCTGAGAGACTATGGAAAAAAAGGAATGCGCATTCACTGTGATGGGAATGTAAATTAGTACAGCCACTATGGAAGAAAGTATGGTGGTTCTTAAAAAAATTAAGAATAGAACTACCATATGACCCAGCAAACATGGGTACGTAAAGACACATGCACGCCACATTCATCATAGCATTATTTATAGTGGCCAAGACATGGAAGCAACCAAAATGCCTTTCAATAGAGGATTGGATAAAGAAGATGCAGTACATATATACAATTGAATACTACTCAGTCATAAGAACTGAAGACATAGAATCATTTACGACAACATGGATGAAACTTTATAACATGATACTGAGTGAAATAAATAAATCAGAAAAAGCTAAGCACTGTATGATTCCATACATAGGTGGGGCACAAAATTAAGACTCATGGACAGAAATAGGAATGCGGTGGTTACTTGGGGGAGGGGGATGAGGAAAGAGAGGGAGAGAGGGACAAGGAAGGGACATAAAAAGGGACAGATAGAAGGTGACAGAAGATGATTTGACTTTGGGTGATGGGTATACAACATAATCATCTGTCCAAATGATGTGGAGATATTTACCCAATATTTTTGTACTCTAGAGTCTAGTTGACCAATGTCACCCTGTTAAATTTAATCGTCTAAATAAAAAAAATTAAAAAAATTTGACAGTGTTTCTCAAAGGAGTTTAACTCTATTGAGAACTTTTTCCAATCATTTTGATCATAAGCCAATGCAATGAGAACATGAATTTATGCATTTTTTATGGTAAAGTAATATCTTGAAAAATTAAACTAAAACATCTAGTCTGATAACATGGCTACATCTGAAAAATAATATTTCTTTTTTTGCCATATTTCAAGAAAGAATATGCAACCTGAATGTCATTCAACGGTGGCCAGTTATTAGTATGAATAATTTATAATTAAGGCAGGTAAAATAAGTGTCTGTTACTTTATATTTTTATTGTTATTTAGGATTACAACTAATAGAGAGTTCCAATTATCCTTATAACACACATATATACCTCTTGTAATTTCCACTCATAACTATCCCAAAAGATATTTTTATCTTCCAGTACTAAAAGTTTAAAGCAAATGCTCAGTATTCTTATAATTCCAGTTATGTGTTTCTTGAGATTCAAAGACTACCTTCTTAACTCCAGATGTTTTATGTTAATATACTATATTATCAATTAACTTATATTTTGCTTAAAATTCAGGACCTATATTGTAACGCAAGGTGATAATGACACTTCATGTCATTATTACTATGGTGGGGGCGTGCTCCAGAGAATATGTGCCTGTGGAATGAAAGGGGGCTAGTAAAGGCTTGGGCTTGCAAGAGAGAGAAAGAGAGAGAGAGAGAGAGCTTTTGAGGAAAGAAGGGTGGAAAGCTGTGGGTGTGCTCCAGAGATAGAGCACACTGAGCCCTTTGTCTTGAGGGCTTTTATATGCTTTACAAAAGTAGGGGATTACAGGAGAGGTCTCCGGGAGATGATAGAATATTCATCAGCTTTCCAGTTGTGACTTTTCAGGGGTGTGGTCTCTACAGATTGGTCTACACCAGAGCAAGGGGTCATTAGCCATTGCATCTGGTCCTGATGTCAGCCATGCTCTCACTCCTCATTGTGCTGCTTTCCTGGGCCTGGAGATAAAGTGTAACTGAGGCTTAGAAGTTACATCTAGTTTTTTGGTTTTATTTTTTTGTTTGTTTTATTCAGTGAGAGGAGGGGAGGCAGAGACAGATTTCTGCATGTATCCCAACCAGGATCCACTGGCAGAGTCCACTTGGGGGTGATGCTCTGCTTATCTGGACTGTTGCTTCATTGCTCATCAACCGAACTCTCCTTAGTGCTTGAGGCAGAGGCCACGGCCCTCAGCACCCAGGGCCAACTAATTTCAATCAATCCATGGCTGCAAGAGGGGAAGAGAGAGAGAAAAAAAGAGAAGTGAGAGAGTAATGAGTGGAAAAGCAGATGGTTGCTTCTCCTGTGTGCCCTGATTGGGGATCGCACCCAGGACATCCACACACTGGGCCAATGCTCTATCACTGAGCCAACTGGCCAGGGATGATGTTGTGTCTAATTTTACCAAAACTCTGTCTCTGCAGTTAAAAGACCCGAGGCTTTGTTCCTAAGATTATATGATGAGGGTCAGTAGCTAATCGTCTTGAGGGATTAATGCTTAAGGAAGTGGTAATGCAAGGGCTTGTCTGGGAGTCATATGAGGCTTTTCTCCAGCCTCTTTGTTCCTCCTCTAAGGATGTCTACTGAATGACCAGCAGCATGCCAGGGGAAGAAAGGTCAGGGCAGGGTATGCACAACCACGTGACCAGCAAAGTGAAAGATCAGGGGGTCAAAACCACAGGATAAGTGATATTCTAGGGAAGAAAAAGGTCACCCTGGGGGTGGGGCCCAGCCTACAACAATTGCCCTCCTAGTTTTGTCCATTGCTAAGCACATGAGGCTTTATACCCTGGTGACTCTCAGTACCTGACCTATCATTTCTTCTCTGCTCATATCTGTCTAACTGCCTACCATAACACAAATAATAGGCATAGTTCATTTGTTCAATTTATTTTATTTGCAGATCAATCATTTATACTGCGATGACCAGATAATTCAGGTAAAGAGAATGTTTGATTTCCACTAAATTTATCTGTTGTACAGTTAATTTTATTTCAATTTATTGAATAGAGAATCATAAAAATGTTCTTATATGTATAGTATAATATTTTTTATAATAGATGACTCCAATATTTAAAATTTAGTTGTGGTTAATGTTATCTTCTATTATTCTTATGGTTATCTTTGCCATTTAAATTTCCTTGTGATGCTGAGTTATCCTAGGTTCAAAAATAGATTTTGAAAAGTAAGTGTATAGAAATTAAAAATTTACATTTTCTTCACTGAGAATGAAGTAAAATATATAATTATACATATGTATAAGAGGATTATTTTTACCTGAATAAGCTGTGAGTACGTATTTGAAAAACTTTTTTATGATTATACTAATGTATCTAATGCATATTAGACATGTAGTTTTGAATGTAACATTTTTATACATTTGAATTACATTAAATGGTATTTGTTCTTTAAAAATGTTAGTCTTGTCATATGAATACAATTCAAAGTGAAACATTATGGAAATTCTCTAAGTAGGTGGGTGTTTCAAAAAGATACTTTAGCCTGACCAGACAGTGGCGCAGTGGATAGAGCGACAGACTTGAATGCAGAAGATCCAGGTTTGAAAGCCTGAGGTCATCAGCTTGAGCATGGGCTCACCAGCTTGAGCACCGGGTCACTAGCTTGAGCAAGGGGTGGCCGACTTGAGCATGGGATCATAGACATGAACCCATGTTCCATAGTTTGAACCCAAAGGTCACTGGGTTGAAGCCCAAGGTCACTGGCTTGGGCAAGGGGTCACTTGGTCTGTTGTAGCCCCCCCCATAAAGAGACATATGAGAAAGCAATCAATAAACAATGAAAGTGTTGCAACAAAGAATTAATGCTCCTCATATCTTTCCCTTCCTGTTTGTCTGTCCTTCTCTCTCTCTCTCTCTCTCTCTCTCTCTCTCAGAAAAAAAAATGATACTTTAACTCTGATTGCCATATTTAGGCTTAAAATAATCAGCGGCCATAAACCGAGAGAAAAATCTGTCTGAAAACATGGGTTATGCTATTTAAGTTATTAAGTTTGATGCAAGAAGATAACTTTTCTTTTAAAAGAAAGTAGAACTTGGAGACTTCTGAGGGGGGGGGACAAACAAGGAATTAAAGCTGTAATAGTTTACATGGTGTATTAAAAACAACAGATATTTCTAATTCAATAGAAACTTAAAATATATTAAAGTCTATGATTATCTAAACCAAAGGAATTTCCTTATGACTTATTTTGTACCAACACTGTTTTATTTATTTTTATTTTTTTATTTATTTTTTAGTGAAAGGAGAGGAGATAGTGAGTCAAACTCCTGCATGTGCCCCTACTGGTATCCACCCCGCAACCCTTGTCTGGGGCAGATGCTCAAATCAACCAAAGATATTTCTAGAGTTGAGTCCAATGCTTGAACCAGCCAAACTATCCTCAGTACCTGCGGTCAATGCTTTAATGAATCATTTGAGCCACTGGCTGCAGAAAGAGAAAAGAGAAAGAAGGGAGAGTGGGAGGGGGAGGGAAGCTGATATTTACTTTTCCTTTGTGCCCTGATTAGGAACCAATCCCAAGACATCCTTATGCTGGGTCAATGCTCTATCCACTGATCCAGCCGGCCACGGCCAGCAGTGTTCTTTTTATCCGAGAACTCATGGTTTTATTCTGATGTTGAAGTTTTATATCAAATAATATATTAAAACTGTCTAGCTTTTCTCCTAAGACTATGCATTCTACTTTATGGCTTTCAAGCTGATATGCAAGACCTTTTTCTAGTAATTAAAATTCCCATGATCAATGTACAATCTATTTTATGGTAGCTATTTTTTTCTATTTTTTGTGTTCTCTTCTTTTACTTTATTTTTTTTTCACATTCACTGAAAGATCAAAATGTCCCTTGTTATTGATTCAGTCACACATTATGTAAATGAAACTACCGTCTTGGGCCTAAAGAATTTAGAGCTGTTGTTATATTTGCTAGTTCAGGATATTCTTCAGTTTGCTCTGGCTTTATTGAGATTTTCATTAATTTGACATATATGACATAAAATACCTTATATCTACCTATGACAAAAATATTTTTAGTTTATAGGCTAGATTATTTGATCTTTGGTACTTTTCTTTACTTTTTACTATTTTCCATGCTGTAATAATTTTGTACTATCATTTACTTCACATGTGTTTCTGTGTCAATATTTTTAGAATTTTGAAAATAATTCATCTGTTTTATTTATGAATAGAATCAAATAGAATATTTCATTAAATGTTGGAAAATTTACTATGCAATACATTTAATATTATATTATTAAATTTGATAGTCTACAAATGTTTCCGTACATTTTAATAAGAATTTGTAATACCTTGTGGCATCTGATATCTAATAAGAAACATGTCAATATTAACATTGTTTAACTTAACAGCATATAACTATCTAGCCTGAATATTTAATATTAGTTACCTTGCTTTATAGCCTATATTTTATCTTAACATCACCAATTTAAGATGGTTTTAAATTTTTATGCTGAAATTTACTTTTTAGAGTAATAATTTCATCAAAATTTTTTAGATTAAATGTTAATTTAAAATTAAAAACTAAAATTTAGAAGCAAAAAACTTTTATTTTTAACCATAAACAGGATTACAGTCTATTTTCAAGTAAAAGCTTAATGAAATCATGCAAATAGGAATTAAACTTTTATTAAAAACTAAATTCTATTAATCTTAGATATTAATGATATTACTTGAATACAAAAAATAAGTCTTAATCAATCTTTGTTATCTTGGAGATATATAAAAATATTGCCTTTATGTTACATTTTACTTAGTTTTATCTTAGGTATAATACTGACTTTTATATAATAGTATATAAAAAAGTAGTATTTTGATACTTTTAATTAGCAGCAACTGTTTATGAACAAATTGATAAGACAAAGAAAAACTTTCTTATAAAGAACAGCAGTTTCTAAAACTTTGATTATAGGTTTTGAAAACTGAGCAAATAGGTATAGTGTTTGTCTAAATGCTGTAGTAATTAAATGGAGAACAAGTGACCAAAGCAACTTCCTTTTATTTGACAAATCTAGCACCAAACAGATACACCATGGTTAAGAGAGGTAATTCTAAATTTATAAATCTGAGTTACTTTTTTTTTTATTATCAGTAAACTGTAAACATGTCTTTAACACTTCTTCTGGGTCTATTTCTGGGTTTTCTCAGAAACTCAAAACCTGAGCTAAAGTCTGATATACAAACTATTTATGGTGAAAAATCCAGGGACCAGGAGTGAAAGATTAGGAAAAATTGAAATAAAAACAAACACTTTTGTCCTGTGTATCCCACTAGTAAATCTCCAGTTTACTGGCAGGAACTCGGTCTCATATTTAAATCTAAATCAATCACAAGAAAGGGTATGATTGTACATACTCTAACAACAACCCAAAGAATATGACATTAGCTTTAGAACTGGGTGTTTTAGCTAAAAACTAAAGGCATTTAAGAGGATTGTTAATTGAAGCAGGTAAGACATTGATCAGATTAAATACAGAAGGAAAAAGAGCCTAACACAGTCAGTAAGGCATTAAAGAGGACTGAGGAAATTGTTACTGGAAGTTGATAGAAGAGATCCATGGTATAGAGCCAGAAAATACAGCTAAACTCTCACCTGTGCTAACATGGAAAATAGAAAATGTACCTAATAACTTGATGGCCTTGTTTAGTACACTTCCAGGTAGAATAGTCAGACTACTACCTAGAGGAAGTTTACAACAAAATGGGTTATCAGAGAAATACAAGGTGGTGTACAAATTATGACAGTCTTGATATATGATGTTTCTAGATTATGACTCTCACTCCCATAAAAACTTGACTCAGTATCTCCAGCACCTTCTGCAGGTTCTCCTGCCTCTCCAGCTTCCTCCTCCTAATAGTTCACTCTTCCACCTTGCAATGCCCCTTCCAGTGTGAAAGCCAACCACAGGAATAAAGGTAAAGAATGTTTTATTCTCATTTTTTTGTCATTTTTTTCTGTCACTACAGTACAGTGTACAGAAGAGTATATTTACATCAAAATTCAGGTTACGTCACTATCGCAGAAATGGAACTGTGTCATAATCCAAGGATCCTTGTATATTAAACAATCATTTATTCTGCATTGGAGTGAAAGTGGAGAAAATGTAAAGAGATCAGAATAATTGTTTCAGCCAAAGAGAATTTAAAAGTTGCAAAAACTTCAGTGAAGAAAAACAAAACCATAGTAGAACTATAAAATCTTTTGTTAGGTTTTCAGAAAGATTTAAACCAATGATTTATAGATTTTTTCAAATAAGCCACAATCCTTTAGTGGATCTTAAAGGCATGTCTTCAAGATCCTTTCTCTTAAACAATGAGGATTACAAGAAACTTAAAAATATTTTCTATACCAGCTTCATCCAGGCCTTAAATAGAGAAGTGCTTATCTCAGAGACATTCTTGGTTTTGCTATTTCCTATTTTCATATACTCTAATGCAACACATTAATAAACATACATGCTCACACAGAGAGATTTATAAATGTAAACAGTTATATTTATATGCCTAATATTTATATCAGGATTGCCATATATATATATATATGTGTGTGTGTGTGTGTGTGTGTGTATTGCACACACACGCGCACACACAGCTAGAAATATAAAATGACACAAAATGTACAAAATGAAAAGAAGCTTTTGGATCCCAAACTTCTACAGCATGAAGCATGGTGAGAAACCTACTCAGTTGTAAACTTTTTTTTTATGAGAAAGAAAAGGTCACTTAGCAAAATAGAATCAAAAGCATAGATGACCGAGCCAGTATTCATAGATAAAAATTACCGAAGTATAAGACTGAGCCTTAATCAAGAAACTGTCATATGTGACATTGAATTTCAGAAGGAAAATGGACATCAATGGCTGTATGCTTACCATTGTTCACTTTTTGAACAGGATGTGTATAGTGGTTATCTTACCCTGTAATACAATGTAATGTTTTAGAGCGGAAATGGGGAGCAGTGATTTGTCTATTTAGTTTCCAGGCTGATACACAAAGAATTATGCTTATGCTCATCTGACCTGAGTTAGATTCTGACTCTAGACTTCATGCTAATTCTGTAATAAGATGAAACTTTAGGGATTTAGAGAAAGGAATAAGTATGTATTGCATGTGAGAGAAATGTAAGTTATTGTGGCAAGAAGGCAAATGTTGGAAATTATATTTTCAAAAAAATAAGTGTAACTATATATATATATATATATATATATATACGCTGACCCACATGGTTTTCTGCAATGTGACTTTACCACTGTCCTATCCTTAAGTTCTTTTCACGTGTATCTTGGTTGGTCTCTAATTCACTTGTAACCAACAGGATGTACCAGAAATGAAGGTATTTGTTTTGAGGCTATGTCATACATGGCAATGCAACTTATATTTGGTTTACTTGAACAATTTTTTTGGAACCATAAACTGGCAAAAGAAAATAGGCCTACTCTGCTACCGTGTTGTGAAAAAGCCCAAATTAATCCACCCAGAGAGACCACATTTAGAGAGCCTGAGGATATGCGAAGATTAACAACAGGTTCTATAACTGCAGATTTCTAATATCAATGATTTTTTTTTTGAGAGAGAGGAGAGAGAAACAAAGAAGCCTCACCTCTCATGTGTGTCTTGACCAGGCAAGCCTAGAGCTTCAAACCGGCAATCTCAGCATTCCACGTCACTGTTTTATCCTCTGCACCACCACAGCTCAGACAATATCAATAATCTTTTGTTTAAAATTACTTATAGTAATTCTATTTCTTTTATCAAATGTTGCCTGATATAACCAAAATCCAACTTCTTATAGAAGAACATCAAAAATTCAGATATGTAACTTTAATTTTTTTTTTTTCTGGAGACAAACTCAGTTTCCTACTCATTTACCAGAATTATTTATTGAGCATGTACCATGTCTCTATTTTTATCTGTGCTGGATATAAGTTCTATCCCTTTGTGACAATTCAAATTTATTTCAGGAACTGGAAATATATTAATAAATATTATACATAAGCATGGATGGATTCTCTGTGGTATCATTTAAAGAAAGTAAAATCTACAAGGGAGTTTCCAGAAGAAACAAAAAATTAAAACCCTTGAGATCTGAGCCTACTTAGCATTTTCGAAGACTAACAGGAAGGGAAGAATTTGAATATTATAAAATGATAATAGAGATTAGATGTAATGCCAGCCAGATCTCAGTAGTTCATATAGATCATATCAAAACCTTTAGATTTTCTTTACCATCTTAGAAAGCTCATTGAGATATTTGTTTAATATATTGACATGAGGTGATAATGTTTCAAGCACAAATTGTTGAGAAGGAGAAGAGACAAGGAACAAGAGAATAAAGAGATTATGTAGGACTATTCCAAGTAGGTGTTAAGGGCTTTCTTGGACCAGAGTAGTAGTCAGAAATAGTCATAATCTAGATATTATTCTCTTACAACTTGGATATGGAGGGTAAGCCCAAAATAAGTCATCTTACTGAACTCCAGGGTTTGGGGCTTGATAAGTGAGAGAAGAGACAGGTTTGGGGAAAGAAGAATGACTGACTGGATGATGACAGCTGAGATAAGAACATTGAGAGCAAACAACTGAGTATTTATGCTTGAATTTCTGGCATTTCTGGAAGAGGTTTGGGTTGGAGATTTTTTAAAAAATGAATTGTTCAACTTATAAGTGGATCTTAAATCCACTACTGTGGTATGTTTTACTTAGGTAATAAAAGTAGACATAGTAAAAAGAAGGTGTTTCCAAGACTAAGCTCTGTAGTGTTCAATGACTTGAAGTAGAAAAATAAAGCACATTTATTAAAAGAGTCTGAAAAGGGTAGCAAGCTAAGTAAAAAAAAAAAAAGTATCAATAAACTGTGATTTCCAAGAATCTAGATGAATAAAGTGTTTCAAGTAGAAAGTTGTGATCAATTGCATCAAAAATCAACAAGATAAAGATTATTTAGTGTGACAAAATAAATGTCAGTAAACACAAGAGAAGTGTTTTCAGTATAGGCATGGGCACCTACAACATTTTAAAGCAGGGGTCCCTAAACTACGGCCTACGGGCCACATGCGGCCCCCTGAGGCCATTTATTCGGCCCCTGCCACACTTCCAGAAGGGGCACCTCTTTTATTGGTGATCAGTGAGAGGACCATAGTTCCCATTGAAATACTGGTCAGTTTGTTGACTTAAATTTACTTGTTTTTTATTTTAAATATTGTATTTGTTCCCATTTTGTTTTTTTACTTTAAAATAAGATATGTGCAGTGTGCATAGGGATTTGTTCATAGTTTTTTTATAGTCCGGCCCTCCAACGGTCTGAGGGACAGTGAACTGGCCCCCTGTGTAAAAAGTTTGGGGACCCCTGTTTTAAAGTATATTCAAGAAATACTAATAAACGAGTGGGTCTAGTAATATAGTTATGACATTTCAGAGTGTTTTCTATATGATCATAAAATAAATCGACAGTAAATTTTTTAAATAAAGTGAAATATTTATCTTGATGAAAAATTTTCAATAGAAATGAAAATGCCACAACAGAGGAAAGAAATAATTTCTAGAACAGCATTTAAGTAGAAATCTATTGTATCAGAGAGAAGATTGCCATATATTGAAACTGTTAAACCAAGAAAGAAGACAGATTATGTGGTTGTAGATAGAGATAGATTTAGAGAGAAATTGAAACCCTCTTCTAATTGATTCCATTTTCATGGCGAACTAAAAGGTAATCAGGAGAGCAGGGAGATGGAGAAAAGGCTAAAGGAAGAATAAGCTGTAAAAGATACACCCTGCCAATGGGGTAATGAATTTACAAGGGAAATATAGAAGAAGGTTAGATAAAGATACTTCTCATTTGAGATTTATGTGAATCCAAATCCAGTCAGCACGGCTGTGTGAACTTCTTCAGCTTTGAGAAATTGTTCTGTTGCAGGAATGAAGTGGGCTGAGTTGAATTTAAATGGGGTTAGGTTTTTGCTGGGGATTCTGGGGAGAAAAGAAGGCAAAGGAATTGATATATACAATGGATTAACTCTCTTGCTGGATCATGGACTCAGCCGTATTAGGAAGTAATGAAAACAGCAGGTTGTGAGTTACAGAAATTAAAAAGATGTCAGCCTCACAGGTTGAAGATGTTGGTGGGGTTGAAAAATTTTACCAATGAGAATACTTAAAGAAATGGAGTCAATGGAATAGAACACTTGATACTGGGATTTGTTTTTGATGCAATTTTTGGTTAGGAAATGATTGTGAGATACTGCTGCAGTAGTTTATGGCTGAGGAAAGTGTAGGTCAAGATTTTTCAAGGTGAATAATTTGAAGACATTTGCCTGAAACTGAAGCCATCCTAATTTATACCAATTTTGAACTTTTCAAGTTTATATTTATCAAATGTTCTAAGATTAATCAACAGCAAAGAAGAGAAAATAATTTTTAGCAGAAGGTTGGTACTTCATTATGTACTAAGACAAATAGTAGATACAAAAATAAGTATAAGACTCTTTTTGTTTATAGGAAAAGCTAAAAATAAAGATTCAGGAAAAATAGTGGGAGAGGAGGATAAAGAGGAATTTAATGATTAAGAATTTTTAAAATATATTGGTAATGACCATTTTCTATTGTTTAATAAATTTATTTTGTTTTCTATTTGTAAGCTATCTCTTTCAGTAATTTACACATAATACCTAAGTATCTATTCTTCCAATAATATTACTGATAAAAAGTTATTTGAAATAGTAGCTATTAACAAAAAGATGATCAGCCTGACCGAGTAGTGGCGCAGTGGATAGAGTGTAGGATTGGGACCTGGAGAACCCAGGTTCGAATCCCTGAGGTCACTGGCTTGAGACCAGGCTCATCTGGTTTGAGCAAGGCTCACCAGCTCGAGTACAGCGTTGCTGGCTTGAATAAAGGATTGATTGGTCTGCTGTAGTCCCCCAGAAAAGGCACAAGGTGCTGCTTCTCATCTCTCACTTTCTCCCTATGTTGCAGGTCTGCAAAAGCCAACAGGGTCTTTGCAGTTTAGATTTTTGGGGGACAGAGTTGTAAGGTTTTGGCAGTAAGCTAACAGTCTGCACAATCCCCACCTCACTTGTTTGTGAAGTTGCTAAAGGCTATTTTTTCCACACCTTCATGTTAGCTATGGTGCTGCATTGTTTTTTGTTTGTTTTTCTTTTTTTTTTATTAATTGTGTTTACATAGATAGTAGGGTCACCCCAATGCCTCCCCCTTCTCCCCTATTCTCCTCAACATCTCCCTTGCCATCCTCCCTACAGCGCCCTCCCCCCTTCCCTTCAGGTTTATCCTATCCTCTCCTCCCCTTTCTCTGTCCTCTTTTCCTCTGGTCCCTTTAATCCCTCCTCTGTCTCAATTCTATTCCTCAGCTCACATTGTTCACTGGATTCCTCAAATGAGTGAGGTCATATGATATTTTTCTTCTCTGCCTGGGATTGTTTATACTCATCCTATCTCCTATGTCCCTCAGAAAGACTTGAGGCAATTTCCTTTTTATTCTTTCTTTTGTGAAGTTAGGATTTTATATATGGCGGGGGTTTTCTGCATTTTAGAGAATTCTTGGGATGCCTTAGAAATGTGACTTTGTTTTAATGGTCTTTTTGATTTGCTAATGGCCTCACTTTTCCCTATAAATAAATCAGGTAGGGAAGTGGAGGCTCGCTTTTTGCAAGCTATCCCTTGCGTTGCAAAGAGACCTCCTGAGCCCGTCCTCTTTCTCTTTAAGCCTATTTTTCTTATTTCCACACCTTTCCCACTCAGGACCTGAAATTACTAGCTGCGCTGGTTCACGGCATGTCTTTCTGTCCCTATCTGTCCCACTCCTGTCTCTCTCTGTCTCTGTTACAAAAAGAAAAAATGATCATACAATATGCATGCTAATACTCTTTTTTAAACATTTTAAGAAAATGTGCTAAAATATGTTATAGTTAATATAGTTTGTCACCTTTTTATACTTCAGTCAATCCATTAATCTCTGATTTATAAAATGATTATTGTATTGATAACTTTCAGTATTTAAAAACTTTTGATTATCGGCACACAATTTTGTCTTAAATGTAAGAATTTACATTGCAGATTTCAAAATATTGTCTTTTAAATATTATGTCCAAATAAGATAATTGTAAGCAATGTGTATGTATATATAATACAGTGGTACCTTGAGATACGAGTTTAATTTGTTCTGTAACCGAACTTGTAAGTCAGTCAACTAGTATATCAAACAAATTTCTCCCATTTAAAATAACTGAAATAGATTTAATCCATCCCAGCCTTTGAAGCATCCCCAAAACATCCTAAGTTATGAAAAAATGTTTTTAATTAAGAAACACACATGTATACTTTACCAATGCATAACAAAATATATGAAATAAAAGAAAAAAGTGTTATTTAGTACTGTATTCTTACCTTGGAGACAGACAAGTGTGGCTAACGGAGGTGAATGGCGGAGGAGGAGGGAGGGAGGAAGGTATGCAGGCACTGTAGACACGTAAACTAAAACTGCACTTTCTTAACACTAAATGTAAACTAAAACTGCATTTTCTTTTCTTTAAACAAAACTAAAACTGCACTTTCTTTACTTAAAATGAAACCACAGAAACTTAATTGTAAAAAAATGCACTTTCTTAACTTTAAACTTAACCTAAGCTTAACATTACATATTTTTCATTTAATTATCACCTGCTTTTGCCATTTTGGCTGTACTTTCTGCACTTTCACTTGCAGGACTTTTAAATAAAAATCTATCCAAAGAGGTTTGCTTTTGCCTGCCTTTTAAAATGTTACAGAAATGTGACAAACAAGTGTCATCAAAAAGTGCTGAAGCCCGACCAGTTGATTCCGATTCATATCTCGGGATTTCGCTTGGATCGCAAACAAAAATATGGACCAAGTCGCAGCTCGTATCTTAAAAAATTCATATGTTGATCTGCTCATATCTCAAGATACCACTGTATACTGTAGATGAACACACTTTATATTAATTCAAATTACTAAGGTATATTTAGAAAAAAAGTGACAAATTAAATATACATTAGCCAAAGAAATATATATTTTTTATTAATTTAATAATTTTATTTTTTTAATGAGGCGACATCAATAAATCAGGATACATATATTCAAAGATAACATGTCCAGGTTATCTTGTCATTCAATTATGTTGCATACCCATCACCTAAAGTCAGATTGTCCTCTGTCACCTTCTATCTAGTTTTCTTTGTGCCCCTCCCCTTCCCCCTTTCCCTCTCCCTCTCCCCCCTTCCCCCGTAACCACCACACTCTTATCAATGTCTCTTAGTCTCACTTTTATGTCCCACCTACGTATGGAATAATGCAGTTCCTGGTTTTTTCTGATTTACTTACTTTACTTCATATAATGTTATCAAGATCCCACCATTTTGCTGTAAATGATCCGATGTCATCAAGAAATATCTTTTTTATCCATAAATGGTTTCTGGTTTTTACTACTGTAAAAAGGAAATTTGCTTCAATTTCCTGGATATTTTTATTATTATTTTTTTTTACCTAAGGTATATGGCTAATATTCAGGCCTTTATTTTTCTTTGGAGATGATGACATTTTAAAAAACTATAATCTTTGTTTTCTTCCCCAAACCCATGATTCCACCTCCATTTATTTATTATACTCAAGAAACATGTATTAGAGAGTTCCTAGGAATATAATAAATATTTAAAATTAAAACCAAATTTAAAATGTGTTATTCACCTGAGCAATTATGGCACAGTGGATAGAGCATCAACTTAGAACACTGAGGTCTCTGGTTCAAAATCCCAAGGTTGCCAACTTGAGCACTGATTCATCAACTTAAAGGCAGGGTCGCTTGCTTGAGTGCGAGATTGTTGACATAATCCTTGGGCTTGAACCCAAGGTCACTGCCTTGAGTGAGGAGTCACTGGCTTGGCTTCAGCCCCCTGAGTCAAGGCATATCTGAGAAGCAATCAATAAACAACTAAAGTGAAGCAATTACAAGTTGATGCTTCTCACCTCTATCCTCCTTCTCTCACTCTCTTCCTGTCTATCTCTCTCCCTCTCTCCATATCCTTCTCTCTCTTAGAAAAACAAATGCATTGTTCTTTTGTAGTTCACTGTTTTCTATAAAAAATCTATATTTGTAAACACTTCAAAACTAGCAACCAAGAAAATGTTTCCCACATGCATGCAAAATAAATTCTTATCAACACAAATGAGGACATTATAATTTTTGCTTCTCGTGTGGTTTCAGAAAGCACTTCAGAGAGGAGGTCATGCCAGAGCTCATTGGCAAACAAGTGAAAACATTACTAGATCCAAAGTAAAAGACTATTAATAGTACACAGAGATATTGAGCAGATGTGGGTAAATAAGTGAAAAATACCTAGTTAAGGATAGAGATGACATTTAAAAAATGAGAATACACCAGAAAAAAGTGGTTTTAAATAATGATGGCAATTTTAATTGATGAACAGCCATAAAAAAATTTTTAAGCATAGTGAAAACATCAGAGGAAGACAACAGAATAGGGTGAAACTGACAGATTGCAAAGCAAAAAGGTAGCAAATCAAATGTTCTAGAGACAAGGATGAAGAGATCCTTCCTGAAGGCAACAATAGAGAAGATAGAGATAAAGTAAAAACTATGAACATTGTCTAAAACAAGATTGACTTTCTTCTCTGGGTAAAATTTTCTTATGGTGTTATAGTAAACAATGAAATAGAAATTTCCCAGCACCCAAAAACGATCCGTTAAAACTTTTCTTCTGCCTCACCAGGCGGTGGCGCAGTAGATAGAGTGTCGGACTGGGACGAGGAGGACCCAATTTCCAAACGCTGAGGTCGCCAGCTTGAGTGTGAGCTCATCTGGTTTGAGCAAGGCTTGCCACCTTGAGCCAAAGGTCGCTGTAGCGCCCCCCCCCCCCCCCCGTCAAGGCACATATGACAAAGTAACCAATGAACAACTAAAGTGCTGCAAGAAAAAATTGATGCTTCTCATTTCTCTCCCTTCCTTTCTGTCTGTCTCTATCTGTTCCTCTCTCTGTCTCTCTCTCTGTCTCTGTCACAAATTAACCCCCCCAAAACCAAACTTTTCTTCTGTTCCTTTCTTTATTATCTCAAATACTAATAAATGACAATCAAATATTTTTATTAAATTCAACTTTATTGAATTTTCTCAGTACTTCAAACAGTTCTTCACAACACATAAACATTTTTTATGTCTGTGTGAAGAATAGTAGTATATGAGATACTTCTCAGTTATCAAATTATATCCTTAGGCCTTAACCTCATTTTTTGCTTGATATGCGGCAGAAATAAGATATATGGCCAATACTTGTATAACCTCATTTGAGTAGTATCAACAGGAAAGTACTTCTTTATTTTAAAGTATAAAGCAATATCTGATGAGCAAAATACTAACTTTTCCATTTATTCCAATATGCACAATTTTCAAGAAGAAATAAAGTTTTATCATTAATTAATAATATTTGCCATTTTGATGTTAACTCTTTGTATAGAAGTGAATATAACATTAATGTATGGTGAGTGTAAGAGAGGATTCTTTTTAATTTTATAAATGTAATTTGATCAAACTAATCTCAGAAAAAAATATCCCACTACTTGAAGTATATATGGTGCTTTTCAGTAGAATTTTCTCAATCTACATTGTCTAAGAAAGTACCCACTAGACATATATGGCTATTGAGAATTCAAGTAAAACTAGTACAGTTGAGAAACTCAATTATTTTATTTTAATTAATTTTAATTTATTTTACATAGCTATTGTGACTATTAGCTTCTATATGGGGCAGTGCAGACTAAACTTGGTGATATAGAAGATGAGGGAGAAGACAGTCTGGTTGGTATGCATCGATTTTCTGGTTATAGCCTGCTTTTTTAAATTATTATTATTTTGTTTTGAAGATTTGAATCACATACTCTTGTTACTTTAGAAACTTGGTATCTGTACTTTCTTCTTCCTGTACATTTCCATGGATTTCCTCTTTGGTGGCTTCTTTTCATCTTCCCTGTTTAAGCTTAAATGCCACCTCCTGAGAAAGGCCTATATATTGTATGTCTTAACAATAAAAGTAACAAAAATCTCTTTTATAACCACTAATAGCTGTGTTTCCCTATCCTAGCATAGAGTTGTTTCCTCAGTATAATTTATTATATCCTAATGAGGTTGCTTGATTCATCATTGTCTCAGCCAACAGAACATAAGAATCAAGAGGGCACAGATGATGGCTAATTAATCTCTATATGTAGTAACCTATCATAATGCCTGTTATTTATGTAGGTAATCATAAATATTTATTGAATAAATGTGTATTACTTTCCAAATTTATCCTGTCAAAACTGTATTTTCTTTTTATTTACATTATTTTAAATATTATCTCAATAAAGTATCAATTATTACTCACCTAGACTTGTCAGTTATCAAAAAATAAATAAAACTATTTTAAAGGACTCTCTCATGTGCTACATTCTATTTACAATGCCTTCATTATGAAGTAGAATTCATCCTCCATGTTCTCTCATGTTCATTTCTATTTGGCTTTGCCTCTCATGCTTCTGCCAAATTGTTCCATCAACATTGTAATCAAACTCCAAGCCAAGGTGGATTTACTGTTAATTTTATTTTGCATAAGGTCCAAAGCTCTTTACTTTCCTGGGTCACTTCTATGTAATTAAGAGGGGTCCTTGTTTAAGTGTTACTAAAATTTGGAAAAGTAAAACATCTTACTTCAGTTAAGACCAGTGCCTCCTTCCCTTTCATATTTCTCTATCACAATTCATGAGTTAGAGTATAATGGTTCTGGGCATTTTGGTAATCCAGCCAAGGGCAAGTTGATCGGAGGCACATTTAATTTTAGTTTAATAGAATATATTAATGTGGTTTATAATCACTTTATGCATTTGATTTATTTCTGGCCAACATGGTATAGGAATACCTTCCAGGAATACTTTCTCACTCACCATGCAAGACTGACCTGGAATTGTGACAAAATTTGCAGGTGAATATAGCCTAAGCACCTGGTATCTGAAAGTATGTAAGCAACTTAAGAGATACAAGTCATTAAATATACAATGCCAGATGTGACATCGTGGAAAATTTATCCAGTCAACAAATATGTAAAATTACAAAGAATACTTTAGTTCTTTAAAAGCCTAGTCAAAATAAATGTCCTCACCTGTCAGAAATATACATGATAATGCAGTACCAACCAGTGTATATATGCTGTACTTTTCTTTTCCTATGTGCATTGTGAAAAACTGAATTAATCAGAAATCATGTTTGTAGTGCTATAGTATAAGCAGTAAATACATTTGTGTGTAAGATAAAATATTAATAAATTCCAACAGAGGGGATTGAATCTGAACATATTTAGCACACCATATCCTGAGTCATATGGTGGTTGTGCTTTTGCAGTAAAATTGACTGCAGAAATAAGTATTCCAGGGATAAAACTTTATCAATAAATCAATCTATATTATGTAATAATAATTTCATTAAAAATTAGGTTACTCAGTAGAGTATTATGATAAGTTGAATTGTTATTTTACCTTAATTTTAAGTTAATGTAAAAATGTATAGGTCCTATATGACAAGAGGGGAAAAAATAAAATAAAATAAAATAAAATAAAGAACACTGGCAGAAACTTTGTCAAAAACTCTTATTATTAACTCCATAGAAAACTTATAAATTTTATTGTCAAAATTTACAAAAAAAAATTCATAAATGATAAAAATAAAGACTAACCATTTAGAGAAAAGATTGTTTTCTTTATTTTGTCTTCAGATATTATTTTATAAAATCCTGTGCATAAAAAGAAGTAAACAAAGTGTATGAAGCCAAAAATGTACAGAAAAAATATAGATTTAATATTTGGCAGTTACTTAAGTAAAACACTGTGTTATTTTCCTCTGAATTTTGTAGTATTCTTGGTATGTTCTACCTCTCTAAAAAACATAGTGTACTTTAACATTTACATGTTTAAATGGCAGCTTGCTTCAGTAGAGTAACTAAGCAAGAGAGGCAGGTAAGATGGAAGCCATTGTCTTTTATCGTCTTAATCTCAAAAATAATATAACCTTTTCTATAATTTATTATTAAAAATTGATCCAGCAGAGGGAAAGCCTGAGGGAGGGGAGGAAAGAGGGACAAATAGATATCCCACATAGATGGGATATAAAACTGAGACTCATAGACATGGATAAAAGTGAAATGGTTACCCAGAAAGAGAGAAATAAGGAGGGATAAATATACGGTGATGGAAAATGATTTGACTGCCTGACCTGTTGTGACATAGTGGATAAAAAATTGACCTGAAATGCTGAGGTCACTGTTTTGAAACCCTGGTTTATCAAGTCAAGGCACATATGAGAATCAGCTACAAGTTGATGCTTCCTGCTCCTTCCTCCTTCTCTCTCTCTCTCTCTCTCTCTCTCTCTCTCTATTTTCTCTTTCTCTCTCTCTCTTTTTATCTTTCTAAAAAATGAATAAATATTTTAATAAAGGAAAATGATTTGACTTTGGGTGATGGGCACACAATACAATCAACAATTCAAATGCTATAAAGATGTTCACCTGTTACCTATGTACTCTTATTGACCAATGTCACCTCATTAAATTTAACTGCAAAATTAAAAAAAAAATTGAGTTACTGGGACTAATACATACTAAAGAACAGATCATTTCACACTGTTCATTGTCATGAATAGTAGAAGGTGAGAGTCATTCAGGGCCTTTGCTGAAGTGAATACCACACTTTGTTTTATAGATTATGACATGTATTTTTCAACTGGCATTCAGAACAATGTATCTTAAAATTGGTCTAAAGATTATTTTTCATAGCAAGGGTTATTTATATATTTTATTTTAAATTACAAATATATAGAATTTTTAAATGCTTATCATTTATTATTTCTAAATTTCTTAATTTATAGTTCATAAAATAATCCTAATCTCAAAATGGTTTATGATTCTTGTTCTCTATTTCTCTGTTCCTCTCTAATTCAGCATATGCCTATTTATGGCCTTTATGCTAATTAAATATATTTTATATTTTTCTAGTTGATATATTTATGAAATATAACTTTCTTTTTAAAATACTAGTAAATATAAAGTATTGAATATAAATAAATGACTCTTTATAATCCCTAAATTTTGAACACTATGAATGACAAACCTTCACAGAATAGTTCAATTGTTTCAAATTGATATATATTTTAAAGTTATTGGAGCACTTTATATTTTTTTAATGTTTCAGTTTTGAATTGAATAAAAGAACACTTTATAATATATTCATTATTGGAAAATCTTACATAAATAATTTAATAGTAGTATTGAAATCTAAATAAAAAGCAGGGGGCAAAAACAGGAGATTTGATACATGAGTTCAAGAAAGTTTTTGCTAATTTATGTGAGTTTTAGAATAAATGCATTCTTATTTTGAATATTCTTTTTGTATAATAAAGAGAATTTTCTAGTCATGAAGAGGAAATACATTTTTAACTATTTCTCCAATTTTTATTAAAATGCATTTATATTGCTATATCATTAAGAACGAGCCTGACCAGGTAGTAGAGCAGTGGATAGAGTGTCAGCCTTTAAGTCTGAGGACCCAGGCTTGAAACCTCGATGTTACCAGCTTGAGTGCGGTATTGCAGGCTTGAGTGTGGGATTGTAGACATGACCCAATAGTTGCTGGCTTGAGCGCAAAGGCCATTGGCTTGAAGCCTAAGGTTGCCGATTTGACTTAAGCAAGAGTCACTGGCCTGGCTGTAGCCCCCAGGTAAAGGCACATGAAAAAGTAATCAATGAACAACTTAAGAAGACACAACTATGAGTCGATGCTTTTTATCTTTCTCTCTTCCTATCTGTCCTTGCCTGTCTATGTCTCTCGCACTTAAAAAAAAAATTAATGGAAAAGAGGCTCTGGAAGCATTGCTCACCTGGTTAGAGCATTGTCCCAATATGCCAAAGTTGTGCAGGTTTATTCCCTGGTCAGAACATAAAAAAATCAACCAATGAATGTATAAATAAGAGGAAAAATTAAAAAAAAAAGTTTCTCTTTATCTCTCTTTCTCTCTCAAATCAATAAAAAAAATTAAAAGAATGAAAGTAGTTGGATGAATTTAACACTAATTTCTTCTTTTTTTTGTGTGTGTGATAGAGATAGAGAGAGAAACAAAGAGAGAGACAGACAGGGACAGAAAGACAGGAAAGGAGATGAGAAGCATCAATTCTTCATTGCATCACCTTAAGTTTTTAATTGATTACTGGCTTCAAGCCAGCAACTTTTGGGCTCAAGCCAGCAAATATGGGGTCATGTCTATGATTCCATGCTCAAGCCAGCAACCCTGCACTTAAGCTAGTGAGCCCACACTCAAGCCTGATCAGCCCATGCTCAAGCTGGAGACCTTGGGGCTTCAAACCTGAGTCTTCAGTGTCCCATTCCGACACTCTAACAACTACACCACTACCTGGTCAAGCAACACTAATTTCTTGCCACAATCTATGACATTTTAATTTAAATCAGGGAACAATTATGTAAAATCAAGCAATAGAAAGTTGTCTTCAGTTGTGAGGTAAACTGGGATTCACTCAGTTTGGACTGAAGGCTAGACTAAATCACACAGAGTTATATTTAAAATGATTTAATACAGGCCCTGGCCGGTTGGCTCAGAGGTAGAGCGTCAGCCTGGCGCGCGGGGGACCCGGGTTCGATTCCCGGCCAGGGCACATAGGAGAAGCGCCCATTTGCTTCTCCACCCCCACCCCCTCCTTCCTCTCTGTCTCTCTCTTCCCCTCCTGCAGCCAAGGCTCCATTGGAGCAAAGATAGCCCGGGCGCTGGGGATGGCTCCTTGGCCTCTGCCCCAGGCGCTAGAGTGGCTCTGGTTGTGGCAGAGCGACGCCCCGGAGGGGCAGAGCATCGCCCCCTGGTGGGCAGAGCGTTGCCCCTGGTGGGCGTGCCGGGTGGATCCCGGTCGGGCACATGCGGGAGTCTGTCTGACTGTCTCTCCCTGTTTCCAGCTTCAGAAAAATACAAAAAAAAATAAAAATAAATAAATAAATAAAAAAAATAAAAACCTGTGTCACTTTCTCTTTAAAATGATTTAATACAGCTGGCCAATATTGTCAGCTATAACTGGAAATTAGTATTCAAAAATATTACTCTAAGTTTCACAAATATTCTATTCAGATTTCATTAAAATGAAGTTTCCATATATCATTTTAGCATTTTTTGAATATTACTTTAAATTATTCTAACCCCCCCCAAAAAATCTGTGGATTTTGAAAAAATAAACATGCTAGGTTTCTAATTGATTATATAAATAGATAATATATTATCATCTTCTTTTTGAAACCCTACTAGAAGGAAGAGTAAAGATAGTTGAAGGGAGGGTGTTGACAATTTTATTAAAACTGAACTCTTTATTTGAATAATTGTAGATGCACATGCACATATAAGAAATAATACAGAAAGATTTGGTGTATCTTTTACCCAGTTTTTTCCAGTGATACTACTTTGCAAAACTGTAGATCACAGTGTCACAAACTTTTCTTTATATCAAGGATCCTTCATATTGCACTCACCTTTCTCCCTACTTCTACACCTGACTTAATTCCTACCAATTCCTAATCTGTTCCCCATGTCAATAATTTTGTCATTTCTCATAGGCAGAAACCATGGGCCAAGCCAAAAATAAGACACTAGTGTGTTCCAAAATGAAACCTTATTTTATAAATGCCTGGGTGCAAGTCCTGAGCTGCGGGAGGGAGCATTAGACAGAGGGGTTGCTGCAGGCATTTGCTGGCACGGCATTGGGTGCACCTGGACATGTTCAGATTATCATAACTTGGTTTGTGGCCTTGATTACAGTCTCCTTTTCCCAACCCTCAGGTCCCTCATGATGGCCTTGTTCCAAGGACATTTCTCAGAATCATCCCAGGATGAAAGGAGTTGCTTAAGGGGAGAGGGAGGTTGGGTGAGGGAGATGCTTAATGAAGTTTCCCTAGTGGGAAGTTGAGTGAGGGGATTTTGAGTTTAAAAGGGCCTTGAATTTAAAGGACCTCTGAGCCCAAACCTAACAATTTCAAAAAAGTTATATAAATAGAATCATATAGCATCTAACTTTCAGGGTTGTCTTCTTCTCTAGAAATTTATCCCATTTGTTACATGTATCAGTTTTCTATTCCTTTTTGTCACTGAGTAAGTAGTCCAAGACATGGAACAGCCACTATTTTATTTCTTTAAATCTTAATTATTGAAAAACATTGTTAATTTCCAGTTAGGAGGTATTGTAAATAAAGCTTCTATAAACATCCAGGTACATAGGAATTTTTTTTTTTAACTGGGACAGAGAGAGAGAGTCAGAGAGAGGGATAGACAGGGACAGACAGGAACGGAGAGAGATGAGAAGCATCAATCATCAGTTTTTTGTTGCCATTGCAATACCTTAGTTGTTCATTGATTGCTTTCTCATATGTGCCTTGACCGTGGGCTTTCAGCAGACCAAGTAACTCCTTGCTCGAGCCAGTGACCTTAGGTCCAAGCTGGTGAGCTTTTTTGTTCAAGCTAGATGAGCCCGTGCTCAAGCTGGCGACCTCAGGGTCTCGAACCTGGGTCCTCCTTCACTTTCCAGTCCGACGCTCTATCCACTGTGCCACCACCTGGTCAGGTGGGAATTTTTTTGTGTGTGAACATATTAATTATTCTTTCTCTACAACTTGACTTTTCTTCTATTTTAATTTGACTTTAAACAGGAACATTTTTAAAATTTTATTTAGAAAATTAATTTAATGGGGTGACATTTAGGTTTCAGGTAAACATTTCTATAGCATTTGATATGTTAATTATGTTGTGTCACTATATACTTGACCCTCTTTACTTCCCTACACTCTTCTCCCACAAAGATCTCCTTCTGGTAACTGCTTCACTTTTATCTATGTCCATAAGTCTCAGTTTTATATTTCACTTATGTGTGAAATCATACAGTTCTTAGCTTTTTCTGATTTATTTCACCCAGTGTAATGTTCTCAAGATACATCCATGTTGTTACAAATAACAATATGTCATCATCATTTCTTATGGCTCAGTAGTATTCTATTTTATATATATATACAACATCTTCTTTATCCAATCCTGTATCAGAGGACACTTTGTTTTTTCCATGTCTTGGCCACTGTGAATAGTACTGTGATAAACATGGGGTTGCATGTGTCTTTATGTACCAATGTTTTCAAATTATGGGGGTAAATATTATGGGGGTAAAGTGTTATGTTTTACCAGTTCAAGTATAAGTATAGAATCTTTACCACATTCCACATGTATTTACCTTGTATATTTAAATATAAGTATCTTAACATATTTCTCAATATTTTTGAAATCACATCAGACAGTGTTACAATGCTGGCTTCAATTCTCAAACATAATTTAGAAAATGCAAGAAGTGTAGGAGAGTCTATTATATTTACCCATATTTTTTTTACCAACTTATTCCTTTCTTTGTAATATCCTAAGCTTATTTTATTGTTACACCTCTCTTCAGAAAACTTCCTCCAATCATTCTTATGGTGCAGGCTTTCAGGCAATTAATTTTTTTTTCTTTTTTTAGTTTTCTTTCCTCTGAAAATTTCTTAATTTTTCTCTTCCTCCTGAAGAATATTTTTCTGAGTATAAGTTTCTGAATTGACAGTTTTTTCAATACTTGAAATATTTTGGGTTTCTTCTATCTAGATTCCATGATCTGATGAAAAATGTGTCATCATTCAAAATACTTTTTATAGATAAGCTGTCATTATCATTTTTAATATTATTCTTTTGTCTTTAGTTTTTAGAAATGTAACTATGTTGTATCTTGGTATGGATTATTTTAGGTATATCTTGTTTAGGATTCTCTCAATTTTTTTGTGTGTGTGCGTGACAAAGAAAGAGAAATAAAGAGGAATAGATAAGGACAGACAGACAGGAAGGGAAAGATATGAGAATTATCAATTCTTTGTTGTGGCACCTTAGTCGTTCACTGATTGGGCTCAAGCTGGTGAGTCTTGCTCAAATCAAATAAGCCCATGCTCAAGCTGGCGAACTCAGGGTTTCAAACCTGGGTCCTCCTCATCTCAGTCTGACACTGTATTCACTGTGCCACTGCCTGGTCAGGTTAGGATTCTCTCAGTTTTTTAAGTTGATAGGTTTGACTTCTGCCAAATTTGAAGTTTTTACCTTTATTTCTCCAAATATTTTTCAGCTCCATTTACTTTCTTTTCTGTAAACAGTGGCACAAATGTTGGATCCTTTGTTATAGACTAAATATTTGTATTCCCACTAAAATTTGTATATTGAAATCCTAACATTAATTGTGATGGTATTAGGTGGTGAATACTGTAGAGAGTTATTAAGTCATGAGGGCAGAGTTTTCTTAAATGAGATTAGTGCTCTTTTAAAAGATACCACAGAGAGCTGCTTCATCTTTAACCCTCCTCCTGACCCCACCCCTGCCACCATGTGAGGACAAGGGAAAAGAAGTTCATCTAAAGAACCAGGAAGTGGCTTTTAACCAGACACTGGATCTGATGTTGCCTTGCTCTTAGAAATTTCAGCTTCCAGAACTATGAGAAATAAATTGCTGCTGTTTATAAGTTATTGTATTTTGTATAGAATCCTAAACAGACAGAAAAGCCACAGATATTTTTCCCACTCTCTGTTCAAATTACATAATTTATAATGTTTCATCTTTTATCTCAACTGATGTTTTCCTCTTTATAAGTCATTTTGCTGTTGAGATCATCATCTGAGCTCTTTATTTTAACAATTGTATTATTTTTAATTCTATAATTTCCATTTTTATTATAATTTTTGCTGAAATTTCTTGCTGAGACTTTCTGTTGCTTCATTTGTTTTAGGTATGCTCGTAACTCTTATTGGAACACTTTATAATAAATTCTTTAAAATGGTTGTTAGATAATTCTAAAATCTTTGTTATCTTGATGTTGATATGTTTTTCCTTGATTTGAAATCATCTTGGTTCTTGGAATCACAAACATTTTTGTTTGAAAATGTGACTTTTTTTGTTATGTTCTGATATTCTGGATTTTATGTAAACCTCTGTTTAACCTGGTTTTCTCTGACTCTCTTTCAGCAGTGCCACATTGTCATTGCTAGGTAAAGTTGGAAGTTCAGGGTTCCAACTTGTTCTTCATTGATATTGGGGCAGAGGTTGGTGGTGTTCAGTGCAAGGGAGTGTGACCAGTGGTATTTCATTATTTCTCACCAGGACCTGAAGTGGGAATTCCAGATACTCATATATATTCTGCTGATATGATAGCCAAGGTAGACTCTTAATCATTGACTGATGTTGAAAGCCCTGACCTTCCACCAGGCTTCCTCTGACTCTACTTCCAAAAAATATAGAAAAAGAACCTCATACTGGTACACGGTGTGGAGGTCCAGGCTCTCCAAGTGTTTTCTATGAATACTATAAGGCAGTGATGGGAAGCTCATTATCTGCAGAGAGAGATGAAAACACTGGCTTCCCACCTAACTTTCTCTGGCATCATCCTGGAGAGAGGAAGATACCCCCCTCCTTAGAGACTCCTGAGTGTGGAAGTCTATTCATTCTACTTGGCTTTGGCTGGCATTGAGGGTGATATGTCCACAGGTGTGTCTGTGCTGCTTGACTACTAAAGTAGTTATTGTTTACTTTTCTGTAATATTAGGTTACTTTGTTTCTGGTCCTTTGGCTATAGAAATATCGATTTTGTTGGTGTTTAATCTTTTTTTTTTTTGTCTGTACCTGCTGTTATCTTCAGATTGCTGGCTTTTCTGCTTCCAGGTCTAGGCAATATGAGGTGTGAAGAAAACTAGAGAATTAATCACCACCATGTTTTTCATTGAGTGTCATGGCCCTTACTCAGTCTTTCTTCCCTCCTCCTTGCAGAGCCTTATATTCATTTTATATGTCATATCTAGGTATTCTAATTGTACTTAGTGAAAGGAATAGGAAAACATATGTCTACTCCATCTTCTTGGAAATGAACATCTCACCTACATAACTGATTTTAACATTTGGAAGCTAAAAGAAAAGGCTACAAATTTAATGTTTATCATATTTTTGTTAGCAGAATACTGTGTACTACACTGTAAGTACATAGATAGTTTCTCATGTGGTAAATGATTCTTCCAGGTTAGAATTATAATTGTGTCCCTTGTCCCTATAGCATTCTGTAACACAGTCCACTTCATTTACTTGTGTTTAGATATTTAGATTAATTTTACATTTTGCATGTCATAAATAAGGCTTTATGAACATATTTGTTCATACTGTTGAACACTCTTTGTTCACTGCTATGTTATTTTCTTAATACAAATTCTTATAAGTTAAGTCAGTGACCAAGTATATAAAATAAACAAGTATGTATTTTAAAGTTATATATGAATTTTCCCTACTTTCTCTCTAAATTTACTTCAGAGTATTTTTTTATAAATGTGATATAATATTGAACCATATTTAACTTAAAATGTAGAATATTTTCTATGATCATCTATGTCCATTTACAAATGCAAACAATCATGTTGTTTAAAATTAAAAGCCTCATGCAAAAAATAAAAATAAAACTTGACTAGTTTGTCCCACTGCACAAAAAATAATTCAAAATGTGTCCAAGACCTAAATATAAGGTCTGAAACAATAAATTACATAGAAGAAAACAGGTACTAAATTCATGAACCTTGGCTGTATTTATAAATTTGATCCCAAAGGTAAAGGAAATAAATACAAAAATAAATGAATGTGACTATATTAAACTAAAAAGCTTCTGCACAGAAAAAGAAAATGACAACTAAACAAATAGGCAGCCTCCTAAATGGGAAATGATATTTGCAAACTGTAGCTCCGATAAGGGGTTAATATCCAAAATATAAAAAGAACTCACTAATCTCAGCAACAAACAAGGAAACAATCCAATTAAAAAATGAGTAGAGGACATGAACAGACACTTCTTTTAAGAAGAAATACAAATGACCAACAAATATATGAAAAGATGCTCATCTTCACTAGCTATTTTAGAAGTACAAATCAAAACTACAATAAGATACCACCTCACAACTGGTAGATTTACTATTATTAACAGGACAGATAATAACAAGTGTTGGAGAGGCTGTGGAGAAAAAGAAACCCTCATTCATTGCTGGTGGGAATGCAAATTAATACAACTGTTATGGTGGTTTATCAAAACAAATTAAGAATACAACTACCATATGATCTAGCAATCCCTCTACTGGGTATCTACCCCAAAAGTGCAAACACATTGCTTCAGAGAGACATATGCAACCCCATGTTCATCGCAGCATTATTCACAATGGCCAAGACATGGAAACAATCAATGTGTCCTTTAATAGAGGATTAGATAAAGAAGATGTGGTGCAGATATACAATAGAATACTACTCAGCCATAAGAAATGATGACATATTTTATTTTTGACAATTTGGATGAAACTTGAGAACATGATACTGAGTGAAATAAGTAAATCGGAAAAAGCTAAAAACTATATGATTTCACATATAGGTGAAATATAAAACTGAGACTCATGGACATAAATAAAAGCAAAGTGATTACCAGGGGGAGGGTGAAGGTGTAAAAAGGGACAAATATAAGATGACAAAAATAACTTGACTTTGGGTGATGAGTATACAACAG
This sequence comes from Saccopteryx bilineata, assembly GCF_036850765.1. Taxonomy (NCBI): domain Eukaryota; kingdom Metazoa; phylum Chordata; class Mammalia; order Chiroptera; family Emballonuridae; genus Saccopteryx; species Saccopteryx bilineata. Next base: position 66,868,269 of record NC_089495.1, on the reverse strand, counting down.
TTCAAATGCTATAGATGTGTTTAACTGAAACCTATGTACTCCTAATCATCAATGTCTCCATGTTAAAGTCAATAAAAGAAAAATAAATGTTTCTCTCCATCTCTCTCTCCATAAACTAATAACAAAGGAGAATGAACCAATGACTGCACAAATAACTGAAACAAAAAATCAATGTTTCTCCCTTCCTTTCTTTAAAATCAATATATTTTTTAAAAAAGAAAATAAAACCTTCAAAATTAGAAGATTAACAATTTACTGTCAGTGTGTAAACGAAGACCACATGTTCGTAAATTAGACCAAATAAAAAAATCAGAATAGAGCAATCTTTACTAATTAAAGTTATAAATGTTCACTTCAGTAATAAAGTCAATTGTGAGTTCTTGAAGGTAAAAAAGTGAGCTTTAATTACTATGTAATTCTTTAAAGTAAAATCTATACCTCTTACTTAGTAGCTGCTTGTAGTGAATGTCTCTTATTTTTAAATTCTCAGCATCAATAACGTTGGATAAATGCCTACCTCTCCCCTGTGTGACTCTGGTAGACTGCCAATCACCAGACCCGCAAGAGGCCAAAAGGCTTAGAACAGTAACTGGCACAGGGCAAGAGCCATTTAAGTATTTTTCACATTAACAAACTTAAACAAAATAATTTTACATTATGTCTTGCTTAATAAAATATTATTGATTTATAGCAAATCTTGTTTTCTCTAAATTTTAATAGATAATTTATTATTAATAACAATTCAAAACACAAAAAACAAAGATACAAAAATTCTTTTTTTAATACATAAATTTTTATTAATTTTAATGGGGTGACATCAATAAATCAGGGTACATATATTCAAAGAAAACATGTCCAGATTATCTTATCATTCAATTATGTTGCATACCCATCACCCAAAGTCAGATTGTCCTCCGTCACCTTCTATCTAGTTTTCTTTGTGCCCTCCCCCTCCCCTTTTCTCTCTCCCTCCTTCCTTCCCCCCTCATAACCACCACCACACTCTTGTCCATGTCTCTTAGTCTCATTTTTATGTCCCACCAATGTATGGAATCAGGCAGTTCTTGGTGTTTTCTGATTTACTTATTTCACTCCATATAATGTTATCAAGATCCCACCATTTTGTTGTAGATGATCTGATGTCATCATTTCTTAATGGCTGAGTAGTATACCATAGTGTATATGTGCCACATCTTCTTTATCCAGTCATATATACTTTTTTTTTCTGTGATTAAAGCTTTTAAGCAAACTCTTGGCCAATACAACAAGAATCCATAAAAGAGTAGTGTCCTTAACATGTTCACCAAGTCCAAGTTGGCACCAACACCATGCCAAATCCCTGCGAATGCAACCCAACCCCAGTTCAGTCCGTTAGGAGCTATCACAAGGAGCAGGAGTCCAGAAAAAGTCCACATCCAGGAAAAGTCCGCATGGCACTGGAATTATTGTCAAAATTCTATACTTTGCAGCTCACGTCCAAGTCCCAATGATCGCCGCTTCTAGCTGGTAATGATTCAAGTAGACTGGAAAAGCCATCTGCAGCATGTGTGGAGATGGAGCCTCTGTTCTCTGACTGGAGAGATGAGACCAGGGTGCTTTTCCCTGGAGCTCTGCAACTGTGGTGTGGTAAAGAGAACCTTGGGATACACTAAGCTGGGTGGCAAAGGGAAATTCATAATAGAAGTTGGCAAAATGGGGAGAGAGAGCACTAAATTAGGAGTAGGTCCCAGCCTGAAATATGAGTGAGGCATTGAGGTAGGAGGAATAAAGGAAACACTATATATTAAACAAAGAGCAGAAAATAGGACTATCAACACTCACAACAGAGATCCTTGAGGGAAGAATAAAAAACCTGACTATTTAGGCAAGACATGGTTAAGTGGCCCTTGTGCAAATGAGATTAGTTTACCTGCTTCTTGGAATAAATACCCTAGGCTCATCCACAGTGTCGTAGATGGGGCCGATGGCCCTGAGCAACTTCAGCGTTCAGTGGCAAACCCCAGCATTCTGGGCAAAGTTAGGTCATAGGTGGCTGGAGCAGGGCTGGAAGAGACTGAATCCTCCCTTAGAGGGGGAAGCCTACCTTCCAGTGTCCCTTTTTTCTCACAGCAAAGGCATGTAAGCCTGGCAGGCTTTAGCTTGATGACTTTCCTTTTCACTATTGAAGCGGGACCCAGATGGATTCCTATGAGACTTCTTTGGGGCGTTGGAGCTTTTAAGAGCATATCCTAAAAGCTGGTAGTTCACCTGATCTCTATTGGGCTTTTTCTGCCTCTTGGTACCTTAAAATCCATGCTCAGAAGATCTTGCTGAGGGGTTTGAGGATCCCCATCCGCCTATATAAACCTTTTCTGTATATCTGGAGCTATTTGGAAAAAGACAAAACAGTGTTATTAGCTGGATCTAATAAAAGAAGGTAGAAGTTTGCAGGAGAAGAAGATTTGGCGTCTCCTGTTCATCAGCATTCAAAAGAAATTTAAAAATTTTTAAATAAAAATCATGATATGGTAGACCTGTAGGAGTTCAGGGTTATGACTCCTCTCTTTTAAATTTTTTAATTGACCTTAAAATATTTGCTGGGTATGCTTTAATAATACCTTGACTTTAAAGATTGTAAGAAATACCCATAATTTGAAAAGTTTGACAAAATACAGTAAATGCTTTTGCTACATATGCAGGAGCGTTGTCAGTTTTAACCAGTTTAGGAAATCCAATAATAGCAAAATGCATACAATGAGCTATAACCTACTTAACAGCCTCTCCTGTTGTGGCAGAGGTTACTATGTATATACATCCAGAATAAGTATCCACTGTAATGTGGACATAGGGCTGTTTGCTAAATGAAGGTATATGAGTAACATCCATTTGCCAAAGTTGTCCTGGTAGGAGTCATTGAGGGTTAACTCCAAATGAAGGGACAGATTATAGTATAGGACACTTTGGACAGGATTTACCAATCTGCCGTGCTGCTTCCTGAGAAAGTTGAAGCTGTTTACATAGGGCTGCAGCGTACTGGTGATGAATAGTATGAGACTGAATTGTTTGATCTGTCATGGTTGCTCCAAATAATTTTCTTTTGAGTAGCTTGATCAACAAGGGCATTCCCTTGTGCTAAAGCTCCAGGGAGCATGGAGTGTGCTCGAGTATGTCCTATAAAACATGGAGCTCGCCCTGGCCGGTTGGCTCAGTGGTAGAGTGTCGGCCTGGTGTGTGGAAGTTCCGGGTTTGATTCCCAGCCAGGGCACACAGGAGAGGCACCCATCTGCTTCTCCACCCCCCCTCCTTCCTTTCTGTCTCTCTCTTCCCCTCCCGCAGCCAAGGCTCCATTGGAGCAAAGATGGCCCGGGCGCTGGGGATGGCTCCGTGGCCTCTGCCTCAGGCACTAGAGTGGCTCTGGTCACAACAGAGCGATGCCCCAGATGGGCAGAGCATCGTCCTTTGGTGGGCGTGCCGGATGGATCCCAGTCAGGCGCATGCGGGAGTCTGACTGCCTCCCCGTTTCCAGCTTCAGAAAAAATAAAATAATAATAATAAAAATAAAAAACACGGAGCTCTATGTTGACATACAAGTCTTTGAAGAAGGAGGACTGCTGAAATAGTTCATCCGCAGTTGTCCCTAAGACAGCAGTCTTTATAGTAGAAACAACCATAAGTAAATATTTATTGTCTGTATATAGATGAAAGAAGGAATATGGCGAATGATGAAAAGCCATGATAATGGCATATATTTCTAGTCTTTGAGCTGATTTTAAGTTGACTGTTTTAGTATAAAGTTGTCTATTGATTTGCAAAAGCGATTTGCCATTTAATGGCAAAGTTTTAATGGGAAAATGGAAGTTTCCCAGAGCTATTGTTGTTGATCCTTTCAAAAAAGGAATAACAATAATTTTGAGGCTCAAAACCTATAAGCTGTAAGGGTCACCTATGCCCCTTGATAATCCAGGAGGCGACAAGATCAAAATGTGGAAGTGTATTCCATGGGCTATTAGATGGTTCAATGTGCCCAAACTGTAGCTGCTCTTGTACCAATCGAGCAGCTGCCCTAAATTTCTCCAGAGAAAGTGGCCATTGGTCTACCCATACAGGATTATCTGATTTCCAAGTAATTGATCTGCACAATGCATTATTGGGGTAGCAGGAGCTACCAAGGCCCCTATGCTAAATTTTGATATCCTAATCCATACCTTCTGGTATTGAGTGCCATTTCTATGGGGCTGAGAATTCCTCGCTTTTCTTTTCTAGTCCCTAGTGGGCAAAAATCCCCGATCAAGCATCTGAGTACTGACTAAACCATTAGGACTGACAAGCAATGCACCCGTACTTTTTACAACATATCTACCCCACAAATTAACTGACCATCCAGGGAGTGCATAAGGCTTAAAAAATCCAGAATGACTTTCTTAATCTTCCCAATGTAAAAAACTAGAATTTTGTTGATGGGATTTACTCTGCCCTATACCTTGTAATTCTGTGGCTGCTGCATGAGTGGGCCAGGAAGGAGGCCAATGTAGCTTAGCAATAACAGATACATCAGCTCCAGTATCTAAAACTCCTTTAAATTTATGCCCTTGTATTGTTGGTTCCATTTCAGGGCGTTCTTGAACTATTTTATTTAAATCCAATTGGCAAAATCAGAAGAGCCAAATTGCCAATTATCTTGGGACTCCTTTTGCAGGATGTGGCCTGAGAAGCAGAATTAGCATCCTTATACTATTCTTCTAACTGCCTGAATTAGCCCTGAGACAAATTCTTTTTATTTTTGATTAATTTTAATGGGGTGACATTGATAAATCAGGGTACATATGTTCAGAGAAAACAGCTCTAGGTTATTTTGCCATTTGCTTATGCTGCATTTCCATAACCCAAAGCCAATTGTCTTTCATCATCTTCTAACTGGTTTTCTTTGTGCCTCTCCCCTTCCCCAACCCCCTCCCTCTCCTACCTCCCAGCCTGTAACCCCCACACACTTGTCCATGTCTCTGAGTCTCATTTTTATGTTCCACCTATGTATGGAATCATATAGTTCTTAGTGTTTTCTGATTTACTTATTTCGCTCAGTATAATGTTATCAACACAGGCAAGTGAAATAAAAGACGGGATAAACAAATGGGACTATATCAAACTAAAAAGCTTCTGCACAGCCCTGGCCGGTTGGTTCAGCGGTAGAGCGTCGGCCTAGCGTGCGGAGGACCCGGGTTCAATTCCCGGCCAGGGCACATAGGAGAAGTGCCCATTTGCTTCTCCACTCCTCCGCCACGCTTTCCTCTCTGTCTCTCTCTTCCCCTCCCGCAGCCAAGGCTCCATTGGAGCAGAGATGGCCCGGACGCTGGGCATGGCTCTGTGGCCTCTGCCTCAGGCGCTAGAGTGGCTCTGGTCATAATATGGCGACGCCCAGGATGGGCAGAGCATCGCCCCCTGGGGGGCAGAGCACCGCCCCTGGTGGGCGTGCCGGGTGGATCCCGGTCGGGCGCATGCGGGAGTCTGTCTGACTGTCTCTCCCTGTTTCCAGCTTCAGAAAAATGAAAAAAAAAAAAAAAGAAAAAGAAAAAAAAAATAATAAAGCTTCTGCACAGCTAAAGACAATAAGAACAGAATAAAAAGACAAACTACACAATGGGAGAACATATTTGATAATGCGTCTGATAAGGGGTTAATAACCAAAATGTATAAAGAACTTGTAAAACTTAATACCAGGAAGACAAACAATCCAATCCAAAAATAGGCAAAAGAAATGAATAGACACTTCTCCAAAGAGGACATACAGATGGCCAATAGGCATATGAAAAAATGCTCAACATCACTAATCATTAGAGAAATGCAAATTAAAACCTCAATGAGATATTACCTCACACCAGTCAGAATGGTGCTCATCAACAAAACAACACAGAATAAGTGCTGGCGCTGGCAAGGATGTGGAGAAAAGGGAACCCTCCTGCACTGCTGGAGGAAATGCAGACTAGTGCAGCCACTGTGGAAAACAGTATGGAGATTCCTCAAAAAAATAAAAGTCAAACTGCCTTTTGACCCAGCTATCCCACTGTTAGGAATATACCCCAAGAACACCATAGCACAGTATGAAAAGAAGAAATACACCCCCATGTTTGTGGCAGCATTGTTCACAATAGCGAAGATCTGGTAACAGCCCAAGTGTCCGTAAGAGGAGGAGGAATGGATATATATATATATATATATATATATACACTATGGAACATACTATATATGTTCCATATATGGTACATACTATATATGTACCATAGTATCATTTACAAAATTTTTTTTTCTTATTTCATCTTCAATTATCCGAGCCCCTTCATTATAGGCCAACAGTATTATTAAAGAATTTAGCCTCTGGTAAAATTTTATATATAATAAAAATATATATGCACATTCACAAATATATATATACAAACTGATGTTTTCTTATTTTAATAAAAATGGCAGTAAAACATACACATTATTCTGATATTTTCACTGAAATAAGTTCCAAAGAAATAATTTCACATTCAACACATATGGAGATTCCTTATTTTGTTTTAGAGTTCTGTGTCATGACACTTCACAGATTTACTACATTTTATTAAACATCTTTTATTTTTAGACATATAATAACTTCTAGTATTTTCAATTATAAACAAAAGTGTAATGTTAAATTTGCAGATAACATATCTATTTGTGCAAGAAGGGCTACAGAATAAATTTTTGGGATTGGAATTTTTTAATTAAGTGTTGGACTTTTTAAACTTTTTATTAATGATATAAGAGGGAGAAGAAAGGGAGAGACACAGAGAAAGAGAGAGAAAGAGGAAGAGAGAGAGAGAAAGAGAGAGAGAAATTTCTTGCTCCACATACTTATACATTCATTGGATAATTCTTGTATGTACCCTGTCCAGTGATAAAGCTCTCAACCTTGGCATAGGAGAAAAAAGCACTAACTGACTGAGCTACCTAGAAAGGGCAAGTTAGTTTGTTTTTGTTTTTGTTTTTGGAGAGGGACACAAGTTGCCAAATATATTATCTACAGATTTATAGTATTTAAAATTAATCTAAGTGGTCATGATAATACTTATTTTCCTATATTCTCATCAACAAAACCTGCTATAATTTGTTGAGTTATTTACCAATCTGGAAAGTAAAAATTAGATAGTAATGTAGTAATTAGGTAGGAACTCTAAATTAAATTGATTATATCATTTTACATACTTAAGATTTTTAATTTGGATTATTATTTATACACCATTTTTTATTGTATTTCTACATTTTTTCAATTTGCAAAAGCTCTTGGTATATAGGAGAATTTAATCACTTTTTTCTAATATGAATTACAAGTACTTCTATTTGTCTATTTGTTTGTTTGTCTATTTTCATTTGCTTTCTTTATTAGGGCTGTTGAAAAGTGACACAAAAGAACCAGAATTTAGCCTGACCAGGTGGTGGTGCAGTGGATAGAGCATCGAACTGGGATGCAGAGGACCCAGGTTCGAGACCCCGATGTCGCCAGCTTGAGCGCAGGCTCATCTGGTTTGAGCAAAAGCCCACCAGCTTGAACTCAAGGTCGCTGGTTCCAGCAAGGGGTTACTCAGTCTGCTGCAGCCCCGCGGTCAAGGCACATATGAGAAAGCCATTAATGAGCAACTAAGGTGTTGCAACACGCAATGAAAAACTAATGATTGATGCTTCTCATCTCTCTCCATTCCTGTCTGTCTGTCCCTGTCTATTCCTCTCTCTGACTCACTCTCTGTCTCTGTAAAAAAAAAAAAAAAAAAAAAAGAACCAGAATTTATTTTATGGTAGTTCTGTGGGCTTAGTGTCCAAAACCAAGGTGCATGCAGGTTCATACTCCATCTGAAATTTCTAAGGGGATCTTTCCTTGCCTCTTCCTAGCTTTTGGTGGTTTTTTGGAAATATTTGGTGTTGTTTGGTTTGTAGACACATTCCTCCAATTCCACATTTCACATGGAATTGTTTTTCTGTGTGTTTTCACATTGTCCTCCCTCTTTGATTCTACTAAATATATAAGTAGGAAATGATATTAGTTCTTCCCCAAATTTTTCCACATGTTTAGGGGAAGGAAAACTGTTCATTCATTTTTATTGCCTTCATCCCTTGCTTTTCAATCAGACACACAGTAAGAAAAGACAACTAAAGCTTAATATCACTTAAGAACATGGATATAACATTCCCAATTAAAAGTCAGCAAATAACATTCAGCAATATTTTTTAAAAAGGTACTACATCATGACTAAGTGTGGCTTATTCCGTGAATTCAGTGTTTGTTTATCATTCAAGTAAATTGCCTTCACACCTATGTTTAAGGCTTGCATATTTGCACGTCTCATACTTTCCTTTAAAATACCATTTGTGGTTTCATTCCTTATACTTCTTTTGTATAACTTAGATATTTTTCCCATAAGTTAAGGACAGCATTCTAATGATAATCTACCAGTTTATTTTGTGTACAATAAGATTTAAGCATAGTTATTAAAAAATTTTTATATGATGGAATTAACACCAGCATGGTTGATGTTACTATGCCAGTTTCTATTGTCTTTTCATTCATTTCTTTTTATCATTGTTTCAAAGGTTTGTTGATTTAAAAACCTACATATTCATATTTTCTACTAAAGGCATCTTTTTTTTAAAATTTTGTTTAGACAATTAATTGTAACAGGGTGACATTGATTAATTAGAGTATATAGATTCAGAGAAAACATCTCCAGATCATTTTGACATTTGATTATGTTGTATACACATCACCCAAAGTCAAATTGTCCTTTGTCACCTTTTATTTGGTTTTTGTTATTCTTGTCCCCTCCACCCACCCCCTCATTCTCCTCCCTTCCCCTCTCCCTGGTAACCACTGCACTCTAATCTAAGTCCATGAGTCTCAATTTTGAGTCCCACCTATATCTAATATGTATGAAATTATACAGTTCTAAATTTTTCTGATTTACCTATTTCACCCAGTATAATGTTATCAAGGTCTATCCATGTAGTAGCAAATGATCCTATGTCATGATTTTTTATGGCCGAGTAGTATTCCAGAGTATATATGTACCACATTTTTTTATTCAACCTTCTATTGAAGGGCTTTTTAGTTGTTGCCATGTCTTGGCCACTGTGAACAATGCTGCAATGAACATGGGGCTGCATGTGTCTTTAGGTACCAATGTTTTTGAGTTTTGAGGGTATATATCCAGTAGAGGGATTGCTGGGTAACAACCCACAGAAATGTGGAAATTAAACAATATAATTCTAAAAAATAACTGGGTCAAAGAAGAAATAAAAGCAGAGATCAAAAGATATATACAGACAAACGAAAATGTAAATAAAACATGTCAGAATCTCTGGGATGCAGCAAAAGCAGTAGTAAGAGCAGAGTTTATATCACTACATACTCTTATAAACAAACAAGGGAGAGCCCAAGTAAACAAATTAACATCACATCTTAAGGAACTAGAAAAAGAAGAACAAAGGCAACCCAAAGAAGAAAGAAAATAATAAAAAATCAAAGCAGGAATAAATGAAATAGAGAACAGAAAAACTACAAAAAAAAATCAATAAAACAAGGAGCTGGTTCTTTGAAAAGATCAATAAAATTGACAAACCCTAGGCAAGACTCACTAAAGAAAAAAAGAAAGGATTCATATAAACAAAATCCAAAATGAAAGAGGAGAAATCACCACAGATATCATAGATATACAAAGAATTATCATAGAATATTATAAGAAACTATATACCACCATCTAACAATCTAGATGAAATGGATAAATTTCTAGAACAATACAATTTTCCTAGACTGAGTCACAAAGAAGTAGATAGCCTAAATAGAACCATAAGCAGGGAAGAAATAGAAACAATAGAAACAACTATCAAAACCTCCCAAAAATTAAAGTCCAGGGCCAGACGGCTAAACTATTGAATTCTATCAAACATTTAAAGGAGATTTGATTCCTATTCTACTCAAAATCTTCAAAAAATTGAAGAAGCAATACTTCCAAACACATTTTATGAGGCCAACATAACCCTCATACCAAAATCTGGCAAGGATAACACAAAAAAAGAAAATGACAGATGAATATCTCTAATGAATACAGATGCTAAAATCCTAACCAACATACTAGCAAATTAAATAAAACACATTAAAAAAATAATTCATCATGATCAAGTGGAATTCATCCTGGAATCACAAGGATGGGTCAACATACATAAAATAGTTAACGTAATACACCATATCAACAAAACAAAGAACAAAAACTATATAATCTTATAAATAAATGCAGAAAAGGCATTTGATAAAATACAGCATCATTTTATGTTTAAAGCACTCAACAAAATAGGTATAGGAGAAAAATATTTCAACATAATAAAGGCCATTTATGACAAACCATCAGCTAACATCATATTAAATGGCAAAAAACTGAAGACTTTTCCTCTAAAATCAGGAATAAGACAAGATTGCCCACATTCTCCACTCTTATTCAACGTAGTGCTAGAAGTTCTAGCCAGAGCAATCAGATAGGAGAAAGAAATAAAAGGCATTCATATTGGGAAAGAAGAAGTAAAGGTTTCACTTTTTGCAGATGTCGTTATCCTGTACATCAAAAACCCCAAAGACTTCACAAAAGGACTATTTGAAACAATAAACCAATACAGTAAGCTTGCAGGTTACAAAATTAAAATAAATGCATCTTTATGGTTACATCGTTAAAAGAACATTTCAGATAAAATGAAGTTACAAATTTTGAGATTAGACAATTATTATGAATTATCCACATGGGTTCAAAAATTGCAATAGTTCTTAAAAGAGAGGAGGAAAAGGATCAAAAGCAGAAGGAGATAGGACAATAAAAGCAGAGGCGGACTGCTGCACTTAAGAGAAAGAGGAAAGGGACATGACTGAAAAAAACAGGTGACATGTAGAAGCTGGAAAACAGAAAAAACAAATTGTTCCCCTGAAGCCTCTAAAGCAGCGGTTCTCAACCCTTGGGTCGCGACCCCGGTGGGGGTCAAACGACCAAAACACAGGGGTCGCCTAAAGCCATTGGAAAATACATATTTATTATACAATACATTTTTAAATAAAATATGTATTTCCGATGGCTTTAGGCGACCCCTGTGTTTTGGTCGTTCGACCCTCGCTGGGGTCGCGACCCACAGGTTGAGAACCACTGCTCTAAAGGAAACATAACAGTGCTAAGACCCTATTTGAACTTCTAACATCTAGAGCTTTAAGAAAATCAATTTATGGTGAGGTGTGAGGCTTCTGGGAGGGGGCCGCAGTTCATGAGTCCGGCAGTGCAGAGCTCGAATAAACAATCAAACCTATGACATTGTGGCTTTTGAAGATGGCAGCAGAGTAGGCGGACACACAGACGCCCAGCTTTCAACACCAAACTGGAATACAAATCAATTTAGGAAAAATCAGCATGAAAAACCAACACTGAACTGCAAGAACAGCTCTCAAAAACCAAGGAGCAAAGAGGAAGCAACAATAATCCTGGTAAGGAATGCCTGAATCTCCTCTGCTTACAGAAACGGCAGGGGGGGGGGGTGAGCCTGAGAGCCCAGAGAGGATTTCACAGAGGAAAAAGAGCAGAAACTACTGCTCACAGCCACTTACCTGGTGACCAGGGAGCAAGGTGGGTTGAAAAGACCAGCTTATCTCCCAAGTGAAAAGGACAAGGAGAGGGACAGACTGTGAGGGGCTAAGGTATGCAAGAAACGAAATAAAAAAGCTGACTCATTCATGCTGGAGGCGGCCATAGCTGGGGGAGGGACTGAACCTTTCACAAAACAGAGCTGAAGTGCTTTCGGATCAGAGATCTCTGGACATCTATCCAGCTCCAATCAGCTCAAAAAGACACAGCTGAAAAGAAGAAGTGGGGAGGAGGGGCAGTAACTCAGGTCTCCATGGAGATCTGAGATACACCTCCCCCTACTGAAGCTGAGAAAAAACCCTGCCCCCAGTGAGATTAGTTGGTGGAAGAGACCTTCAGCGTCTCAGGTTACACCCACAGCATTCCTGGTTACAGTTTCAAGGAAGCCCCCTGCTGAGATCAGTTAACAAGACTATCACCTGTTAAGAAAACAAACAAATCAAGACTTCAAAGCTGCCCAAATCCGAAAGTGGATTACAAATAATAGCCGATACCAACCCAAGAAGACATAGAAATAACACAACTGAAAACTGGAGGCAGACAACACCAAGCCTAGACTCAACCAACTCTACAAATAAAACACCATTATGAGAAGACAAAGGAGTGCAACCCAAATGAAACCACAAGAGACACCTTTGAGAGATGAGCTGAGTGATATAGAAATAATCAAACTTCCAGATGCAGAGTTCAAAATAATGATTGTAAGGATGCTTAGGGATCTTAGAACAACAATGGAGGAGCAGTTTGAAAACCTAAATAAAGAAATAGCAAGTATAAAAAAGGATATTGAAATATTAAAAAAGAATCAGTTAGAGATGACAAATACAATATCAGAAATGAAGACCACAATTGGAGGAATTAAAAACAGGATGCATACAGCTGAGGATAGAATCAGCGAGTTGGAGGACAACTGGAATGAAGGCATGAAAGCAGAGAAGAAAAGAGACTCAAAAAGTCAGAGGAAACACTTAGAGAGCTCTGTGACAACATGAAGAGAAATAACATCCGCATCATAGGGGTTCCTAAAGAAGAAGAAAAAGAACAAGGGATAGAGACTTTGTTCAATCATATCATAGCTGAAAACTTCCCTAAATTAATGCAAGAGAAACTCTCACAAGTCCAAGAAGCACAGAGAACTCCATTAAAGAGAAACCCAAAGAAACCTACACCAAGACACATCATAATTAAAATACCAAAGCTAAGCGATAAAGAGAAAATATTAAAAGCTGCAAGAGAAAAAAAAGTTATCACCTACAAAGGAGCCCCCATAAGGATGACATCCGACTTCTCAACAGAAACACTTGAGGCCAGAAGGGAATGGCAAGAAATATTCAAAGTAATGCAAAACAAGAACCTACAACCAAGACTACTTTATCCAGCAAAGCTATCGTTTAAAATCAAAGGAGAAATAAAAAGCTTCCCAGACAAAAAACAACTCAAGGAATTCATTACAACCAAACCAACGCTGCAAGAAATGTTAAGGGGCCTGTTGTAAACAGATCAAAGTTGGAAAAGAATATAGCAAAAAAAGGAATACACCTTTAAAGAAGAAAATGGCAATAAACAACTATATATCTATAATAACCTTAAATGTAAATGGATTAAAGGATCCAATCAAAAGACATAGGGTAGCTGCGTGGATAAGAAAACAGGACCCATACATATGTTGTCTACAAGAGACACACCTTAGAACAAAAGATACACATAGGTTGAAGGTAAAAGGATGGAAAAAAAACATTTTATGCAAACAAAATGAAAAAAAAGCTAGGGTAGCAATACTTATATCAGACAAATTGGACTTTAAAACAAAGGATATAGTAAGAGATAAAGAAGGCCACTACATAATGATAAAGGGAGTAATCCAACAGGAAGATATAACTATTATAAATATCTATGCACCTAATATAGGAGCACCCAAATATATAAAACAGACTTTGATGGATTTAAGAGATTAACAGCAATACTATAATAGTAGGGGATTTCAATACCCCACTAACATCACTAGATAGATCCTCAAGGAAGAAAATTAACAGAGAAACAGCAGACTTATTGGAAACACTAGATCAACTCGATTTAATAGATATCTTCAGATCCTTTCACCCTAAAGCAGCAGAATATACATTCTTTTCAAGTGCTCATGGTACATTCTCTAGGATAGACCACATGTTAGGGCACAAAAGTGGTCTCAACAAATTTAAAAAGACTGAAATCATATCAAGCACTTTCTCCGATCACAACGGCATGAAACTAGAAATGAATCACAGCAGAAAAGCTTAAAAATTCTCAAACACATGGAAACTAAATAGCAGGGTGTTAAATAATGAATGGATTAAGAATGAGATCAAAGAAAAAATAAAAAAAATTCCTAGAAACGAATGACAATGAGCATACAAGAACTCAAAATTTATGGGACACAGCGAAAGCAGTGCTGAGAGGGAAGTTCATAGCACTACAGGCACACTTTCAGAAGCTAGAAAAAGCTCAAATAAACAACTTAACCCTGCATCTAAAAGAATTAGAAAAAGAACAGCAAGTAAAGCCCAAATGTAGTAGAAGGAAGGAAATAATAAAGATCAGAGCAGAAATAAATGACATAGAGGCTAAAGATACAATACAGAGGATCAATGAAACTAGGAGCTGGTTCTTTGAAAAGGTAAACAAGATTGATGAACCTTTAAGTAGACTCACCAAGAAAAAGAGAGAGAGGACTCAAATAAATAAAATTAGAAATGAGAGAGGCGAAATAACAACTGACACAACAGAAATACAAAATATTGTAAGAAAATACTATGAAGAACTGTATGCCAAAAAACTAGACAACCTAGATGAAATGGACAAATTCCTTGAAACATACAATCTTCCAAAAATCAATCTGGAAGAATCAGAAAACCTAAACAGACCGATTACATCAAATGAGATCGAAACAGTTATCAAAAAACTCCCAACAAAGAAAAGTCCAGGGCCCGATGGCTTCACAACGGAATTCTACCAAATATTCAAAGAAGAACTAACTCTTATCCTTATCAAACTATTTCAAAAAATTCAAGAGGAAGGAAGACTTCCAAGCTCCTTTTATGAGGCGAGCATAATTCTGATTCCAAAACCAGGAAAAGACAACACAAAGAAAGAAAATTATAGGCCAATATCTCTGATGAATATAGATGCTAAAATCCTCAACAAAATATTAGCAAACCAGATTCAACAATATATGGAAAAAATCATACACCATGATCAAGTGGGATTTATTCTGGGGAGGCAAGGCTGGTACAATATTCGTAAATCAATCAATGTGATTCATCACATAAACAAAAAGAAGGAGAAAAACCATATGATAATTTCAATAGATGCAGAAAAAGCATTTGATAAAATCCAGCACCCATTCATGATCAAAACTCTCAGCAAAGTGGGAATACAGGGAACATACCTCAACATGATAAAAGCCATCTATGAGAAACCCACAGCCAACATCATACTCAATGGGCAAAAATTAAAAGCAATACCCTTAAGATCAGGAACAAGGCAGGGGTGCCCCCTTTCACCACTCTTATTTAACATAGTCCTGGAATTCCTAGCCACAGCAATCAGACAAGAAGAAGAAATAAAAGGCATTCAAGTTGGAAAAGAAGAAGTAAAACTATCATTATTTGCAGATGATATGATATTGTATATAGAAAACCCTAAAGTCTCAGTCAAAAAACTACTGGACCTGATAAATAAATTCAGCAAAGTGGCAGGATATAAAATCAATACTCAGAAATCAGAAGCATTTTTATACACCAACAATGAACAGTCAGAAAGAGAAATTAAGGAAACAATCCCCTTCACAATTACAACCAAAAAAATAAAGTACCTAGGAGTAAACTTAACCAAGGAGACTAAAGACTTGTACTCGGAAAATTACAAAACATTGATAAAAGAAATCAAGGAAGATACAAACAAGTGGAAGCATATACCATGCTCATGGTTAGGAAGAATAAACATCATTAAAATGTCTATATTACCCAAAGCAATCTATAAATTCAATGCAATACCAATTAAAATACCAATGACATACTTCAAAGATATAGAACACATATTCCAAAAATTTATATGGAACCAAAAAGGACACGAATAGCCTCAGCAATCTTAAAAAAGAAGAATAAAGTGGGAGGTATCACACTTCCTGATATCAAGTTATACTACAAGGCCGTTGTACTCAAAACAGCCTGGTACTGGCATAAGAACAGGCATATAGATCAATGGAACAGAACAGAGAACCCAGAAATAAACCCACAGTTCTATGGACAACTGATATTTGACAAAGGAGGTAAGGAAATACAATGGAGTAAAGACAGCCTCTTTAACAAATGGTGTTGGGAAAATTGGACAGCTACCTGCAAAAAAATGAAACTAGATCACCAGCTTACACCACTCACAAAAATAAACTCAAAATGGATAAAAGACTTAAATGTAGGCCGTGAAACCATAAGCATCTTAGAAGAAAACATAGGCAGTAAGCTCTCCGACATCTCTCGGAGCAATATATTTGCTGATTTATCTCCACGGGGAAGTGAAATAAAAGACAGGATAAACAAATGGGACTATATCAAACTAAAAAGCTTTTGCACAGCTAAAGACAACAAGAACAGAATAAAAAGACAAACTACACAATGGGAGAACATATTTGACAATACGTCTGATAAGGGGTTAATAACCAAAATTTATAAAGAACTTGTAAAACTTAATACCAGGAAGACAACCCAATCCAAAAATGGGCAAAAGAGATGAATAGACACTTCTCCAAAGAGGACATACAGATGGCCAATAGGCATATGAAAAAATGCTCAACATCACTAATCATTAGAGAAATGCAAATTAAAACCACAATGAGATATCACCTCATACCAGTCAGAATGGCGCTCATCAACAAAACAGCACAGAGTAAGTGCTAGCGAGGATGTGGAGAAAGGGAACCCTCCTGCACTGCTGGTGGGAATGCAGACTGGTGCAGCCACTGTGGAAAACAGTATGGAGATTCCTCAAAAATCTGAAAATCGAACTGCCTTTTGACCCAGCTATCCCACTTTTAGGAATATACCCCAAGGACACCATAGAATGGCTCGAAAAGGAGAAATCACCCACATGTTTGTGGCAGCATTGTTCACAATAGCGAAGATCTGGAAACAGCCCATGTGTCCGTCAGAGGACGAGTGAATTAAAAAGCTTTGGTACATATATACTATGGAATACTACTCAGCCATAAGAAATGATGACATCGGATCATTTACAATAACATGGATGGACCTTGACAACATTATACGGAGTGAAATAAGTAAATCAGAAAAAAAAAAAAAACTAAGATGAATCCATACATAGAAGGGACATAAAAATGAGACTCAGAGACATGAACAAGAATGTGATGGCAACAGGGGCGGGAGGTTAGGGGAGGGGGGAGGGGGTGAAGAAGGAGAGGGGGGTTAGGGGAGGGGAAGGGCACAAAGAAAACCAGATAGAAGGTGACAGAAGACAATTTAACTTTGGGGGAGGGGTATACAGCACAATCAAATGTCAAAATAATCTAGAGATATTTTCTCTCAACATATGTACCCTGATTTATCAATGTCACTGCATTAAATTTAATAAAAAAAACCTAAAAAAAAGAAAATCAATTTATGTTGTTTTAAGCTACTAAGTTTGTTCTAATTACAGCAGTAATAGGAAATTAATACATCTTTTAAGATATAAAGTATTAAGTGTAAATACATTTAAAATAACATGGCTATCTATTGCTAATCTTATTTTTTCCCTTCTCTTTATAAACACTAACGTAAGTTTCTGGTTTTGGAATGTATTTTTTTCCATAATTTCTAGACATTTACCATATACATGTGTGGCAAATTTAGTATCTTCATTCGCAGTAATAGAGTGGTAACTCTACAAATAGTTGCCCAGCTAAACTGTATTTTTCTAATTCTTTTACTCTAGAGTGTTGCCGGTGAGTCAATTCTCACAAATAGCATATGTACAGAACTAATGGATTACATCTCTGTGTCTGAGCATTAAGACATTAAGCAGATGATTATTCACATTCAGCTTCCTCCTTTTTCATCCAGAACATGGACATGTTGGTGAGCAGAGTTTATATTTGAAATTTTTTGAGGGTTTCATAGATTTGGTGAAAAGTAAGTACATACCTTTCCCTGGTTTTCCATGGTAAAGAATTACACCTAGTAGAAAAGGAGTGGGGACACCGAAGTATAACATAGAAACATCTGAGTAGATTCTGTTGAGAGAGAGAGTATAACTACTAATCTACCTGAAATTATATTACTAGGGGAGGAAGCTCCTCTTTATATGAGAACTGTATTCTGTTTGTTTGTTTGTTTGTTTGTTTGTTTGTTTTGCCCCTGCCTTAAATCTTTTAAGCATTGTCCCATGGGCAGTGGCGATGCTGATTCTTCTCAGGATATATTCTAGTATCACCTATTTCCTTTGTGTCCATGAATTAAGTTAGATATTGAATGTCTTAGTCCATTTGGGCTGCTATTACATGGTACTGTGAAGCTTACAAACAACAGAAATTTATTTCTCAGAGTACTAGAGGCAAGAAATCCAAGATCAAGCTGCCAACAAGTTTGGTCTTGACTACAGGACCTGTTTGGGCTTTCAGACTGCTTTTTTCTCCCCGTGTCTTCACATAACCAAAGGGTTAAGGGAAGGCTCTGGCGTCTTTTTCATAAAATGCCCTCATCTCATTCATAAGGGTTCTGCCCTTCTGAATCATGTAGTTCCTATGGCAATTATAAGAAAGAACATGGCAATGTTAACTATACACAAAGGAATAAAAAATTCTCATAAAATTGCGTCAGCAGGGAGTACACATGTGCTTATATACTAAAGGTGTTATTCCAAGGAGGAGAAATATAAGGGCAGGTTAGATTACTACACTTATATGAAAGTGGTTACTAAGGATTAGAATTTTAATATCTGGGCTGAAGCCCAGGGGAATAAGTTTTAATAATCTGTTTAAGACAAATTGAACTTGGACTCAATGATGGCCTATAGTTAATGAGCTTGAAATGTCAGCTTCTCCCTGGCATAAAATAGATGATGGTCCAGAGAGATGAGAAAGTTAGAGTGAATATATTATGTAAAACCTGCTTAACCATCTTCTAAAAATATTCTTAAAGGAACTTCTCACTAATTTTTAAACTAATTAAGCAGTGAGGAGAATGCAAAACTCTTTTTGTACTTATTTTCTGCCACTTTTACTCTCTTGACTAATGAACAAAATATTAATAAATAAAAGAAAATGTATCTAAAATAAAAATAGAAGAAATAAAGTAGAATTTGAAACATAATTTATCTAATAGCAAGCAAAAGAGAAGGAAAAAAAGAACAGATAAATTAAAAGAACAAATGAAATGAAAGGATTAATCCTAATAATATTTATAATATGTTAAATTTAAATGAGCTAAATATTCAGTTACAATGAGAGGAAAGATGCTGTGCACGCCTATCTTGTAGAAAAAGGTGCAACACTTTGTGGACCTCCTTTGATTTTAGTGGGTATATTTCCTATATTTAGGCATCTTGTTCTGACCCCTTTACTGGGTTACTCTACGACAGTCATTCTCTAATGTGACCTGGAAATAATAAAGACCATCTGCAGAATATTCTAATTGTGATGCAAAATATTCAGCCATTTGTTGCTCACAATGTAGCACACTCTATGGGATAGGTCTGTTTTTGTGTGGAACTCTGACAGGCTCCAGGAATAATTTCAGTGAAGGTCCGGGGTTTAGGGTCAGTTCTAAACTTCTGCTGACAATTACTGTCATTTGAAAAGTAGCCCCTAGAACTTTTGTCTTCCAGGCTTAGCACAGTAACTTGTACTTGACATCCCTCGATGGTAAGGATTTCATAGATACTGAAAACATTTATGAAAGTTGACAAATGTTTGAGTTGTTTTCAGGCACTATGGAAAGAACAAATAAAATCTCTGGTCCTTAATAAAAGAACAAATAATGTGAGCAAAACAGCCATCCCAGCTTTTTGACTGAGGAAGCTGAAGTGGAAGTAGAGAATAGTCTTCATTAGCTGAGAGAGTGGAGTTGTGGGTTGACAAAGTACTGAAATTTGTTAGGAAGATAGAAGTAGAAGCTGTGCAGGTGGGCTGGAGGGAAAAGACAGAGTCTGAATGAGGCTACACACAGTTTTATGATCAAAGTTAGAATGCTTTTGGCAAAAAGTTGCAATAAAAACATAGAAAAATCCCCAAGGGAAGTCTAAAGCTATTAAAATAATACAAAATAAATAATTAGAAAGAAAATGTACTTTAAAAGTACATTTTAAAATTTACACTTTAGAGGAATAAAAAAGAAAAAGCAATATATGATTAAATTAAATGTCAATGAACTAGAGACTCACCCTAAAAAGGAATAGTTTATCAAACTGAACAAAAGCAGATTTTGATTTTATTTTATCTTAAATAGACAAAAAGATAGGCTAAAAATATAGGGAAAACATATTTCATGCAAATATAAGCAGAAGCAACACTCTGTTGGCTATAGAGTATCATCAGAGAAAGAAGGAGATTTCATAAATACACAGTCATTTCACCAGGAAAAGGTAAAAGTCTTCAATACATATGTACATAATATTGGAGCTCTAAAAATGGTGAGACAATGCCTTGGCCATGTGTCTCAGGTGGTTAGAGCATTGTCCCAATACACTAAGGTTGCAGGTTTGATCTTCAGTGAAGACACATACAGGAATCAACCAATTAATGTATAATAAGTGGAAAACAAATCAATGTCTCTCTCTCTCTTTCTCTTTCTCTCCCTCTGTTTCTCTCTTTATCTTTCTTTAAAAAGAAAAATTAATAAAAAAAATAGTGAGACAAAAGTTGAAAATTTGAAAGACAAGACAAATCTAAAATTGATAAGCACTAATACAAGTTAATAATTATAGCTGTAGATTTTAACATCACTCTCTCAGTAATCCATGGAACAACTAGATCAACATGCACAACCACTACAGATTATAGACTATTTTCAGGTATACATAGATGATTCATCAAGTTTGGCCACATATGGGTCAAATAATATATCTTAAAAATTTTTATAAATCTGCAATCTTAACAAATATTTCTTCTATTGACAATCAGAATAGTTTAGATTCTTACCTTCAAGAGTAAAGGTTACAGTGGTGACTATACCAAATAAGAAACTATTTTATTCATATTATTTGTCAGATGGTAACGTGAACATAAATTGGGTAACAAAACAAAGAAGCTAAATGAAAAACTTAGACTTTATGATTATTGCAAAAAAGTATTAAAAAGTATGTTGTGGTGCTTTGCTGTAGTTTTAGTTTGCATTCTCTCATTTTTGTAAAGTTCAATAACATTTGTATGAATTTTAGTAATTATCTTTTTTTTATATTCCTAGATATTCTTTCTTATATTCTTGCATCCTGGATATTTTATTTTTTAGTATGTAAGGAAGTTTATATATTTTAGCTTCTTTAGAATTTCTCTATATTGAAAATATATTCTGTTAATATTGTAGAATGACTTTTGATGTAGAGAAATATTAAATTTCTGTGTATGTACATGTATTTATATAATATACTCTTATATGTTTATCTAGTTTGTATATTTTTAAAGATATTCTAGTTATTTCAATACAATAAACATATTATCCTATATTCTGCACTATAATTTTTAAACTTTTCTATTTAAGCGTAAACATTTGGTACACAGTGTGTGTGTGTGTGTGTGTGTGCACATGTCTGTGTTTGTGTATGATGTAAGGTAGCTCATCATTTCCTCCAAGTGCATGTAAGTGCTGCCAATTGTAAAGCACTGTACATATATGGCACAGTACTATTTTTTAACAATTTTTGTGATTGTTATTATAAATATTATTTTTAGATACCTAATAATAAATACTTTTTAAATTGTGGCTGTTATGATTTTTCTTTTTTCTTTTTTTTGTATTTTTCTGAAGCTGGAAACGCGGAGAGACAGTCAGACAGACTCCCGCATGCGCCCCACCGGGATCCACCCGGCACGCCCACCAGGGGCGATGCTCTGCCCACCAGGGGGTGATGCTCTGCCCCTCCGGGGCGTCGCTCTGCTGTGACCAGAGCCACTCCAGTGCCTGGGGCAGAGGCCAAGGAGCCATCCCCAGCACCCGGGCCATCTTTGCTCCAATGGAGCCTTGGCTGCGGGAGGGGAAGAGAGAGACAGAGAGGAAGGAGGGGGGAAGAGGTGGAGAAGCAAATGGGCGCTTCTCCTATGTGCCCTGGCCGGGAATCGAACCCGGGTCCCCCGCATGCCAGGCCGACGCTCTAACACTGAGCCAACCGGCCAGGGCCTGTTATGATTTTTCTAATGACTCACATTCATTTTCTGAGTAGTCTCTTGACTCACATTTGAATAACATTTGAACTTGGTTGGTTCTTGCACATTTATTTGTTTTTATCAGACAAGGTGACAGCTAAAAATGCTCTGATTATAGGTTCAAATGTATGAGATCTTGACCTAAGAAATGGGAGAACAGAGTACAGAGAAAAAAGAGCCATTTACCTGCATACAGAATCATGCAAGTCAAACTCTTGTGTGTAGCATTCACAAGGGCATTTGAAAGAGTTTAGAGGAGACTGTCTATATGTGTTTGAATATAAGGAATTTGTGATAAAGATCAAAATGCAAAGATATATTACCTTTTTAAAACTAAGAAATAACAAAACTAGACTATCTAGGTCATTTCAAGTAAATTTCAGTAACTTAGAAGGTGTGTACTTTTATCACTTTTTGAAAACTTTAACAGATTTTTGAATATAAATAGTTTTCTAAAAATACTGCATTGTAATAGTGTTTATAACCAGATAATGGAAGAACACTAAATTCTAATATTCATGAAAATTTGTTGCAAAGGTAAATTTAGAAATAATACATTTCACCCTACAGTACAGTCCTAAAATTAGCCCTCTACATTTTTGAGGTAGATCAAAACTAAAAATAAATACAGTATTTGGGATCACATGAAAGTATTAACAATGCCTGTAATGAAAGAAAAAATTATACTTTGGATGTAGTGGCTGAGAGGAAATATATTAGATGGAAAAAGCTAAATTTAAATAAAGAAATTGCTAGATCATTGACCTAGATGAGCTGAACACTAAATATATTATTTCATTCACAATAGAAACGCATGTGTTTAGAAGAATTGCAACTCAATTGTCCTCTTCCATAAAAACTATTTCCAAAAGTAGAAATTGAAACTGCCTGATTATTTGAAATAAAGTATGTGAAGACAAAAATTTTGCTAAGAAAAGGATTAGCCTTTGGATCAAAGTGGGTAATATCAGTGGATTGTATACATGAAGGGGAGACATTTAATGCAGTGTGAGCATTACCTTTTCATGTTATTACTAATAATCACTATTATTACTACAGAAATGCATTGAATGTTTACTCTGTGTTAGGTAATATATTACATTTTTGCATAGATCATTTCAATTAATTGAAAAAAAAAACAACACTCAACTGCTTAGGTGGTATTGATGTATCCATTATATCAACAAAGTACCTAAAACTTAAAAAGGGTCATCTACATTGACAGTGTCATATTGTAAGAGAGTGATGATTTCTGAACTCAAGACCAGGCAGAATGGCTTACATTTCTGACTGACGGGACTGACTTAACCATAACACAATTTTTAATTTTCTTTTTCCTAAGGCACCATTATGGCACTAAAATATATATATATGGCTGAACAATGGAGATAAAAATAATCAAACTTTTTCAAGACTATTAAATACTGACTCTGAGCTGACATTAGTACCCTCAAACCCTAAATTATCACTTTGAACTGCCAATCTGAATGAGAGTTTATGGGTGCTAGATAATAAAAAGATGTTAGAATTTACAATATGTTAGAAGCAGTAGAATTTTTAAAACAGTATGATTATTTTTCCAGCTTATACTATTTATTAGGAATTCAAGTGGCCAAATCCCATGTTTGCTTCTACTCTGTGGCATTGGACTATGGTAATTGAATGTTCCAAATGAAAAGTTTTCAACTTACTACAGAAATAATAAATCAAAATTAAATGCTGCATCCCTGGAGATATTATAAGACTTTGTATTTACATGAAGATTGTACATATTCATGAGATTATTCCTGTCACATATTTTATAGGACTTTTTGGTTTTATGAGTAGAAAAGACTGAAGAATCTTGTATGATATGGTAGATTAATTAAAATAATATTGATATCTTATATTTTATTGTGAGCCCAAATTAAATCAACTGCTGCCACTGAGTTTCAGTTTAGTGATGCTGTTAATAAATGTCTATTCTTTTGGAGAATAGAGATCTCCAGAAGTTTTTGCATAGCAAAAACATCACTATACTTTTTAAACTGTTTTATTCTCAGCTCTCTTATTCTGTATTCACTATGTTAGTTTGCAAAATTGCTAACATTTTCACGTGAATACTTATGTCCTCCAGGACATATATTTATAGTAATATGTATTTTCAAAAGTAGTAGGCTGCTTGAATTTCTTGATGGATACATGTAGGAGGAGCAAGAGATATACCCATATAAATAAGTACAGGGAATTTCCTGGGGATTCCAAAATAAAAAAGAAATAGCTGTTATAGTTTCTAATCCTTATACTTTTAAAGGGAGCACACTACTTTCCAGTTCTATTTTGATTGTTTGAAGTGCCATTTAACACATTTAGATTTTTCATTAAAACCTAGTCATCAGTGAATCAAACTGTTAATAACTTTGAATTGAACTCTGAATAACTGATTCCAAGAAATAAGGTTAAGGCAAAGTATATATTATTCCAGGCATGGTAGTAACTAAGACAGGGAATTCATAAAATAGATTAAATTTAATGTGAAAGACTAGTTCAGTTTAGAAATATATATTTTCAGTTAAACTAAGATATTTATAAAGAGATATGTGGATGGAACATGTAAATGTAGTGTCATGAACATCCGAAAGGACAATGAAGTCATAGCTCAAAATGACCTCAAAAAGTCTCTAAGGATAAAGTGTGAAGAAAAAATTAGAGGGCACAATGAGTAGAAACTTTTATTGGACAGTGTAATGGAGGAATAATTTTATTCCACTTTTCTGATTGTTTGGCTGAGACCCTTGTTATAAAAAATAAAGATTAACAAAAAAATAGAAACAAGTTTATTTACACGTATGTGTCATGTATAAATAGAAGATACCCAAGGAAAATGAATAATTTAATGAGGTGGCTTAGAATTTAGACTTAAATACCACCTTACCAAAGAATGGGGAGGGATTCTTATGCTTTCTAAAAAAGCATAAATGACTTTTAGGAAAGATGAATGAGCCCTTAGAAGAACAGATAGGAATTATGATAATTTGTGACAAATTTGTCTGGGTGTGCTGTATGTAGTACAGACTTCTAGTCTCCTCTCCTGTGATGAGTTGATTTTCCCCTAGGTGATGAAACTACTGGAGAGAGAACTTATTTTGTTTCTCACGCACTCATAAACTAATTACTAAAGAAAAAGGGGCCTGTCCTCTTCTTCCTTAGTAACTAATTTATTTATGCCATGAGATGAAAATGGTTGTATTTAGTCAGGGGCACTGACCTTAGTAATTAGTGTGTGTTTGTGCCATGAAAAAAAAAAAGGTTGAAAATCACTGTGATAATATGTCTGTAGGTAGATAAAGGTAGTTCAGAGAAAACTTCTCCCTTAATCTACTGTATTTCAACTATCTGCAGCTCAAAATAATTACTATACCAAAGCAGCATATTTTGGATAGTATATCCTAAAACCTTACAGTCATATTTTGGAATACCATATTCTGCCAACCTTTAATAAGTAGTATTAGTAGAGAATTAGTTATGAGGGTGAAAGAAGGAATTTGAAGAAATAGAGGCTTCACTGAAGCCAGACAGGTTTCCAGATATATCAAATACTGTATAAAGTAAGATAAATGAAATTCACTGAGTTGTCCCATTAAAATCACTAATAAGATTTTTGCTCCTGAGAAGATGTACACATTAGGAGAAGTAGGTTATGGCAGACAGATACTCACTAAAGACAACTGGAAAAGCTAGTTAAAACATTATGTCATGTAATTTTGTTGTTGTTGTTGTTATTTTTCTGAGGTGAGAAGCTGGGAGCCAGAGAGACAGACTCCTGCATGCACCCAACCCGGATCCACCCGGCAAGTCCACCTGGGGGCGATGCTTTGCCTGTCTGGGGCCATTGCTCCCTTGCAACCTGAGCATTCTAGTGCCTGAGGCGGAGGCCATGGAGCCATCCTCAGTGCAGAGCCTGGGCCAATTTTGATCCAATAGAGCCTCGGCTGCAGGAGAGGAATAGAGAGACAGAGAGGAAGGAGAGGGGGAGGGGTAGAGAAGCAGATGGGCACTTCTCCTGTGTGCCCTGGCCGGGAATCGAACCCGGGACATCCACACACTGGCTGACACTCTCCCGCTGAGCCAACTGGTCAGGGCAGTTATGTCAAATAATTTAAATCATCAAGTAGCCATATGCATGCATAGAGGATTAGATATACTAAAATTGCAAAGAGAGAATGCTTTTCAGAAATGAACTGAAGATCACAGAAACATTTTCCTGGGGGACTGTTGATCAGAGTGGAGGCTAGAGACTAAGGATTGAGGTTTGGCACAAGCAGAAATTCCTTCTGACACAAAGAGTTCCCAGTGAAATTGTTTACTGATTATGCAGGGCTAAAGTAAAAAAAAAAAAAAAAAAAAGTAGATTTGACAATCCTCCTGTGCTTGGTGGTTTTACCTACAAGATAATTGCTAAAATTTGAATTTTATGTGGTTAGGAGCTTGGTTGAAAACTTCTCTAAGGTAGCAAGTAAACTTCTACATCTCAAGAGATATAAGGAACAAAGAAATGTATCTGTAAGTAAAACAGACATAACCTGAAAGTCAAAGAGGAAAGACTGAATTGATAATAAAAATTTGTAGCCACTTGCCACTTTGTCAACCAGGATTCTTTGCAGCTAGAGTCTTAGACTTTAAATTTGGACTTTCTGAGGAACCGAAAAACTGTACAAAGTTTTAGCCTTTACATACAATAAGCAGTAATGAACCTTACATGTGAGGCCAGCTTCTCTCTTATGGCATTTCAAAGATTTGATGACGAATGAAGCAAAAACTAAATGGTTCTAAAATCCTAAAAAGCATAGTCTGCTGTAATTATTCAGGCCTCAGAAGCCAAGATCCACCAGGCTCTCAATTGAAGTCCTTGAGAAATAATAATACTGTAGTAAAAGTGATAAACTAAAGTAAAACTAAACCTTACCAAAATTAAAGTTCAGCCCTGACCCAAGTCAAACCCTGATTGGAATTAGAAATAAATTATCTCTTTCTCCCAAAGAAATCAGAACAGAAATCTCTCCTTTATAAGACAATATCATCAAGAATGGAAACTTCTTAGTTTTTAATGCACAGAATATGTTTTTGCAGCATATTTTTATTTTAGGCCTTAGAACTTTATATGGGGTCTTAGTGAGCTGGGCATAACATGGAAGATTCAATTTATAAGCCTAGGGGGGAAATCATTGGAAGGCTACAGTATTGTTTATTTCCATAATTTTGAAGCAATGTATAATCTGTTGCATATTTCATTAATACAGTTTTTATCTGTATTTTCTTTAGCAGGTCTTTCAGAACTTTTTGTAAGTTTACTACATGATATTAGATATACACTGAAGTTCATTTGGTAGACAATATCAAGGCAGTTGTTGTACTTAGATGAGACCTATAGAAGGATTGAAATATGCCATTGTTATAAAGATATACAGTATTATCAAAAGCGGGTAGAGCAGTAGTTCAAAATAATTTTTAAATGAATTTATTGAGGTGACACTGGTTAACAAAATTATACAGATTTCAAGTACACAGTTCTACAACACCGCTTCTGTACACCATATTGTATGTGTACTCCCCCAAGTAAGTCTCCATGAATTACCACTTATCACTCCTACACCCCCTTCCATAGCAATCACCACAATCTTGTCTCTGTCCATGAGTTTTTTCTCTTTAGTTTTTATTCCTTTGCTCTCCTTACCCAGCCCCCAACCCCTGATAGCTGTCAGCCTGCTCTCTCTGAGTCTGTCTCCAATTTGCTTGTTAGCTCATTTTGTTCATTAGATTCCACATGTAAGTAAAATCATATGGTTCTTGTCTTTCTCTGACTGGCTTATTTCACTTAGCATAATGCTCTCCAGGTCCATGCATGCTGTCATAAAGAGTAAGATTTCCTTTTTATTTTTTTATGTCCACGTAGTATTTCACTGTATAAATACACCACTGAAGGGCACTTGAGTGGCGTCCAAATCTTGACTATTATAAGTAACACTGCAATAAACAGGGGTATTTTACATTTTGTTTTCCAAAGAAATTATAGACTTAGGGAAGGATTAAAAGAAATGTTTTAGTTTTGCAAGGATGCTCTTTTGATTTGAGAGTAGTTTCACAAAACATGGGTTATCAGAGACAATCACATCTGATAGGAAATAACCAAAATTTTTTATGGACTTAATGGTTTAAATGGGTCACAACTGCCAATCAGGTTTATGTTATGTACCCTAAAAAAACCTAGAACTATATATTTAACTGAATCCTGAATAGAACAGTGTCTTTGCATAAGACTTCTTTTTTTAATTTTTTTTTTAATTTATTCATTTTTAGAGAGGAGAGAGAGAAGGCGAGAGAGAGACAGAAAGAGGAGGAAGAGACAGAGAGAGAGAAGGGGGAGGAGCTGGAAGCATCAACTCCCATATGTGCCTTGACCAGGCAAGCCCAGGGTTTCGAACCGGAGACCTCAGCATTTCCAGGTCGACACTTTATTCACTGCGCCACCACAGGTCAGGCCTGCCTAAGACTTCTTATACGACTTTATTGGCTTAACTTTTCAAATATATCCAGGGCTTTTTACAAAATAAGCTGCAGTATTTAATGTTATCTTTTGGTAGTCAGTCTTCATTTATCAAATTCCTAATCCAAGGGATCTATTTACGAGAACCTGGAGAAGCCCAGAAATTTGGAATAATGAATGTCAGTGACTGTTGAAGAGAGTGATAAGGAAAACGTGTCTATTCTCCTTAGACTTCCAGTGGTAGTGATTACAATGGAATGAGCATCTCTGATGAGAAGGTCCTGGCAAGTAGGGAGACATGCCTCTCTTTCAAAGTTTGGCAAGCCTTCTCTCCTCAATCTGTTAAGGTGGCTAGTTTAGAAACTTGGCCAATTTGTCTGTCAAGGTACCCTGAGCTCTTCTCAAAATTATCAGCAGAAGACTAGGGCATCTCACTCCAACTCTAAGTCAGAGAAACAGAAACTAATCCTCACAGACAGAGATGATACTCAAATGGTCCTTGCTGCGGGGAGATTCTAAGAATAGAGTTTCTGGTTATAGAAGAATAATTTATATTATCTGCTCCTCTTTTCAAGGCAAAAATAGAAAATATATCACACACTTTTGGTGAGCTCACAGCTGAGAGGTTGCTATGTTGCTTTTACTTGTGTGTACAGAGACAGTTTGGAACTAAAATTCCATCTTTCTACCTTCTGAGAATCACAGCCATTAGTACTTTAAATCCAAGTCTCATCTACTTTCCTTCTTTACAGATGTTCATAGGGTTGGACTAGAGGCATAAATACTATGCTTATAGTGTAATAATATTCATAAGGTTGCAAAATAATACAGAGATAAAATGGTAAATATTACATTTTATCAAAAAGTACTATTTGGTCAAAAAACTATTATAGCAACAGTATTTAATCTTATGTTTGTTAAAAATATAAAAAATTACATTGTCCAATTTTACCACAGAGAACAGATAATATTACTTTTAGGAAAAAATTGATAAAACTAAAATTAGGGTAGTTTAGAAATGATTGGTGATATAATCTAGTAAAAAAAACTATCATAATTACTTTGTTTTTTTAAAAATATATTTACATGTTATTGTAAAATTTATTTATTAAAGAAATAAGAATTAACTTATAATTAATTAACCATATTTAATTAGTAATGGCACATTAATTCAATATTAATTGCCATAGATATGGATATACCCTTCCTTTATAACAGGGGTCCCCAAACTATGGCCTGTGGGCCACATGCGGCCCCCTGAGGCCATTTATCCGGCCCCCGCCTCACTTCTGGAAGGGCACCTCTTTCATTGGTGGTCAGTGAGAGGAGCATAGTTCCCATTGAAATATTGGTCAGTTTGTTGATTTAAATTTACTTGTTCTTTATTTTAAATATTGTATTTGTTCCCGTTTTGTTTTTTTACTTTAAAATAAGATATGTGCAGTGTGTATAGGAATTTGTTCATAGTTTTTTTTTTATAGTCCGGCCCTCCAATGGTCTGAGGGACAGTGAACTGGCCCCCTGTGTAAAAAGTTTGGGGATCCCTGCTTTATAAAATATGGGAGTGGTGCTAAATTGTGAACCTCATTTTTATTTAGTAAATATAATTGCATAAGATTGTTAGTTATGCCTGACCAGGCAATTGCACAGTGAATAGAGCATACCACGTTTGAAACCCAAAGGTTGCCAGCTTGAGTGCAGGATCATGTGGCATGAGCACTGAGTTGCTGGCCTGAGCATGAAATTTTAGACATGACCCCATGGTCACTGTCTTGAGCATAAATGTTGCTGGCTTAAAGCCCAAGGTTGCTGGCTTGAGCAATGGTTACTGGCTTGGCTGGAGTCCCCCCACCTCCTTGGTCAAGATACATAAGAGAAAGCAGTCAATGAACAACTAAAGTGGCACACTATGATTTGATGTTTCTCATCTCTCTCCTTTTCTCCTGTCTTCTTGACTGTCCCTCTCTCATTTTTTCTCTCTCTCTCACAAAAAAAAGAAAAGGAAACAAAAGAGAAAAGAAAAGAAAAAACAAAGAAAAGAAAAATCGTTAGCTATTCATGCTTAAGTTAAATCCTAAGTTTGTTTTATTGTTTGGCTTAATGAAAAAAAGCAGGATATCAATACAACCAGAATTGAAGTACTCACATCAAAAACTTGATGCTGGACCTGGCCCATGGTTCAGTGGATAGAGCATCAGTATGGCATATGGACATCCCAGGTTTGATTCTTGATCAGGGCATACAGAAGCAGCAACCAGAGACAATCTGCTTTTCTCCTCCTCCTTTTCCCCTTCTCTCCCTCTTTCCTTCCTGCAGCCAGTTCATTTGGTTTGAACGTGGTCCCAAGCACTGAGGACAGATTCGTTGGTCTGAGCATGCCAGCCTCAGTCACTAAAAATAGGTTGGTATTCGAGCATCGCCTGAAGATGGGGTTGCTGGCTAAATCCTGATCAGCATACGCAGGAGTCTGCCTTACTCTTTCTCCTTCTTTTACTTAAAAAATTAAAATAAAAAAAAACCTTTATTTCTGGGTGGAAATATTTGTTATTTTTTTGTCTCCCTATAAACTTAAGTATATATATAAAAGCAAATATCACACATAAATGGTGTAAAAGTTTAAAGTCAATTTATTCCTTTATAATTCAAAATGGATGTTTACTTAGCTGTATTTGGAAATATATGCTTGTTATTTTTCTTGTAATAGTTAATGTGTCTAAATCAATGTATAACTTACATCTATAATTTTATATAAACTATCACATTTTATTTTTCTCTAACTATAAAAATAAAGTAATAATATTTATAGCATTCTGATATAAACTCTTATCCTGTTTAATAACTGCAATAATGTTAACAAAGAGGTGATATACCCATTTCACATCTATCAAAAAAATAGGTTAATTAACTTGACCGTGGTTTAGCAGATGGTAAGCAGCTGGGATTTAAACCTAGATCCGGGCCCTGGCCGGTTGGCTCAGCGGTAGAGCGTCGGCCTGGCGTGCGGAGGACCCAGGTTCGATTCCCGGCCAGGGCACATAGGAGAAGCGCCCATTTGCTTCTCCACCCCCACCCCCTCCTTCCTCTCTGTCTCTCTCTTCCCCTCCTGCAGCCAAGGCTCCATTGGAGCAAAGATGGCCCGGGCGCTGGGGATGGCTCCTTGGCCTCTGCCCCAGGCACTAGAGTG
This sequence comes from Saccopteryx bilineata, assembly GCF_036850765.1. NCBI lineage: Eukaryota > Metazoa > Chordata > Mammalia > Chiroptera > Emballonuridae > Saccopteryx > Saccopteryx bilineata. The sequence goes on along the minus strand of NC_089495.1, from coordinate 66,836,518 downwards.
GCTCTGGTCGCGGCAGAGCGACACCCCGGAGGGGCAGAGCATCGCCCCCTGGTGGGCAGAGCGTCACCCCTGGTGGGCGTGCCGGGTGGATCCCGGTCGGGCGCATGCGGGAGTCTGTCTGACTGTCTCTCCGCGTTTCCAGCTTCAGAAAAATACACACACAAAAAAAATAATAATAATAATAAAATAAATTTAAACCTAGATCCGATCCCAATAGTCCTGCTCATAAGAAACATATGATGGTGCCTCTCTGGCTTGGATAATTATTATTCAAAAGATAAGATTTACTTGTTCTTATGCATGCAACATAGTTTTAAAACTGTAAGATTCTCTCTGCTTCCCCACTTCTCACTTAAGAAAAACCAAAAAATTAAATTAAATTAAAAACTGAGAGACATGAACAGTTTGGAATCAAATAAATAATCAACTTCAAACCTTATTTCAATAAATTGCTTTTATAAACAACGTACAAATTTCAAAAAAATGTCTAACCTCATAGACACCTCACTTTAAGTCCATTCTTTTGTATCTCCAATATTAATTATAGAATTATCTCAAAGGAGAAAGCAGATCCATACCTATCTGCAATATGTGCTAGACTATTTTTTCTCTTTTTACATCATACAGAGTGCAGTAGGAATGCTGGTTTAGATAATGACTTGCTTCCTATCAAGATGCAGGGGAAATTGTTAAAAAAAAAAACTATTATGGGCAGTTCAAAGTGAGAGTAAGATTGTGAGTGGAGTGAAGGATCAGGGAAGCAGCAGAAATTATCATGAAGGTTAGTGGTACATAAGGACGTTGATGGTAGATATAGAAAAGATAAATGAAGAAGGCAAAAAATTTTAAATCTCCAGTGCCTTAAGTGCTTAAATTTAAAAGCTACATAAAATTACCTCTCATTTTCTGTCACATTTACTGGGGTTTAAAAATTCAAAGTAATCCAAAGCATTTTTTACTCTAGAGCAACGTTTCCCAAACCTGGTTGCCTCAAGGTATTATCTGGGATGCTAATGTTAAAAAATGCTGATGCCTACATACCAGTTCTGGACATCATGACTCAGCCCATTTGGGGATGGGACAAAGAAATCCGCTTCCTGATTTTAATTAGAAGGCAATTCCACAAAGCATTTTATTATTATTTTTTTCTGTTGGTCTGTGAAGTTTTATCTGTGTGTTTACTATTTAGGGAACTGAAAAAGCAGTTGTAGTATTATCCTAAAATATTCTACTTCGGGGTAATCACAGAACAAAATTTAGCCTGTATTATAGAAGTAGAGCATATTTGAGGCACTATTTGAAGATCAGAGTTGTATTTTTAGGCTTGAATATTTAATGTCTAAACACTTTAGAATGAGTTAAATCAATTAAATTTTCTAAATTTGGCAAATTATACTGATTAACTAACAACAACCATTTTTTTTCTTTTCTATTTTGCTAACAGAATCTTAACTTTATTAGTGACGTGATGCTAATGGGAGAATAGGAGCTGGAATTGATCCATGAATTAACCAATTACATACAAGTTTAAGGTAATCCCAGTTTATTTACCACTGGTTGGTTTATATTGTGCACCTAACCAATTTCTGACTAATAATATAGAAGTGTGAATCTTTTCGGGTTTCTGAAAAAGATTTTCCTCCATGATAAAAAGCTGAGGTCAGTCATATAGCAACTCTATTCTTAAACTTTGGACGAACCTCCATTCTGTTTTCCATAATGGCTATAACAGATTATTTAACTGAAAAAATTTAAAACATTTATTTTCAAAGATATATGCATCCCTATGGTCATTAAAACATTATTCATGATGGCCAAGATATGGAAACCACTGAAGTGTCCTCAGTAGATGATTGGATAAAGAATATGTGGTGCATGGCCTGACCTGTGGTGGTGCAGTGGATAAAGCGTCGACCTGGAAATGCTGAGGTCGCCGGTTCGAAACCCTGGGCTTGCCTGGTCAAGGTACATATGGGAGTTGATGCTTCCTGCTCCTTCCCCTTCTCTATCTCTCTGTTTCTTTCTCTCTCTCTCCCTCTCTCTCTCCTTTCTAAAATGAATAAATAAAATAAAATAAAAATTAAAAAAAAAAGAATATGTGGTACATTTGTACAATGAAATATTACTCAGCCATAAAATATGATTGCCATTTGCTACAATATAGATGGACCTTGAGAATACATGCTAATTGAAATAGTCAGAAAAACTTAGGAACCATGTGATTTCACTCATATGTAGGATAGAAAATGAAAGCAATAAATGAACAACAAGAAAAACAAAACTTGGCCTGGCCGGTTGGCTCAGTGGTAGAGCATCAGCCTGGCATGCAGGAATCCTGGGTTCGATTCCCGGCCAGCGCACACAGGAGAAGTGCCCATCTGCTTCTCTACCCCTCCCCCCTCTCCTTCCTCTCTGTCTCTCTCTTCCCCTCCCGCAGCCAAGGCTCCATTGGAGCAAAGTTGGCCCGGGCACTGAGGATGGCTCTGTGGCCTCTGCCTCAGGCACTAGAGTGGCTCTGGTTGCAACAGAGCGATGCCCCGAATGGCCTGCAACAGAGTGACGCCCGGATGGGCAGAGCATCCCCCCTGGTGGGCGTGCCAGGTGGATCCCAGTCTGGCGCATGCGGGAGTCTGTCTGACTGCCTCCCCATTTCTGGCTTTGGAAAAATACAAAAAAAAAAAAAAAAAAAAAGAAAAGAAAAAAACTCATTTATACAGACAACAATATTGTGATTACTAGAGAGAAGGGGGTGGGAGGGTAGTAAATGGTAAAGGGGTTAAATATAAGGTAATAGAAGATGTTTGAGTTTGAGTGATTGGCATACCATGATTTTGGTTGGTGGGCACAGAAAAAAGATCATGTATCATAGAAATATACACTTGATATTTATTTAATCTTATTAATGTCATCCAATAAATTTAATGATTGAAAAAAAGAAAGAAATAGGAGGCCCCCTCTAGGGAACATCAAAATTTATTATAAAGATACATTTATTATTTGTATATAAGACAGTGACAAAAACAATGTAATATTAAAGCTGGGAATCTCTGAGTGTCTTCTTTTCTGTTTTTGGATGTTTTATGACTTTGATGATGCTTTGGAGTTTTGTGAGGTTTGGAATTACTAAAACGTGGGAAAGGATGTGGTCAAGGCAATGAAAGCACATATGCAAAGAGCCATGGTCCTTGGGGACATCATGCCACCATGAACCAGCCTTGCTTCTGCCTATGTTTGAACTTCTTATCATGAGAAATCACATATGTTTTTATGTTCAGGTAGCTTTTACACAACAATTATTTTATTGTTGTTGAAGTGAGTTACACTGTTCCCTTCCTAGCAAGATAATTTTTATTTAATTCCTCTTCAAAATTTTGAAGCTGCAGGGCACTGCTCAGATCACTCCTTACCACATGAATTCCTCTGTGTCTAGTTCAGCACTGCGGCATTATCATACCTGACAACACATTTTCCTCAAGGATTTCAAACACTTCCAACCAATCATGTCAGCAAGACTTACTTAAATTTTCTTCAAGATGACTAGATTTTTAAAAATAAGAAACCTGGTGTTTTCCATATGTGCTGATAAAAATGATCAGCAGACCAAGGTGAGTTTATTAAAAACAGCAAGAATTGTAAATTGGAAGAGAAAGGCCAACAGTAGGGAGTAGCACAAAATGAAAATTACAGCTTAACCAAGCTGTGCTGTCAAATTCCAGTGAGTTTTGTCTCCTAACTCAGTGTGTAAATGTGAGAAGGTTAAGGTGAAAAATATTATTTCTGGGGTCTAAAGACCAACAGAGGCAAAGTAATTCCTGGCTGCAGGACATCAGTAGAGTTCAGTCAGGCCTGTGTGGAAGAGGCTGGGAGAAAGAAGAGAGCTGATTAAGAAGATCCATCATCCCTGTTCTCACGGAGTCCACTGTTTTAGAGAGGAGTGCATGTGTGCACTTATGCAAGCAGTAAAATTCACGGAAAAGTGCAGCCAATTCTGACATTACATTAACCTTGGTACAAATCTGTGTCCTGGCATTAAGAAGGTATGAGACCTTGTCAGAGATAATTTATTCCAGGGCTTCATTCAACTGCATTCTAAATTAAAGAAAATAAGGATATGTAGCAAATAGGGATATGGAGAATCTTAAATGTAACCATATTATGGAAACCACATAGCATTAAAATGCTATATGGTCCTGTCTCATGGTAAGTATACAATTGATGTTATATATTTAAAGTAACAAACCATAAAAGTACAAGCATTTTTCTTCAGAGCTATACATACAAAAAGAAGATAGCTATTTGAGTATTAGAAATGATTGATAATTAGGTATTCTAAAAATGATAAAAAACAATTTGTGATTTGATTATATGGTTTAGGAAAGAGAAAATGCATAACCAGAAATAAAAAGGATAGTAAGTCATTGTACCTTATATAATTACAGTACAAGGGATTTATAAGTCTTGTGATTTTTAAAATCTGCATCAGACTAGTTGTCATTTTTCTTCTTGTAATAAAATCTTACAGGCACCACTCTGAAATCAATGATTGATTTTGCTCTCCAGGTAACATTTGGCAATATCTGAAAACATATTAGGTTGTCACAAGTGGCCAGACATTGCCACTTGCATCTAGTGGATAGAGACCAGATATGCTACAAAGCATACTACAGTACACAGGACTACCTCCTAACAAGCTCTAGCAAAAAAATTATTTGGCCCCAAATTAGTTTAAGAAACCTGTGTGAAAATAATTCCATTTGTTTTCAAATATAAGTGTTCCTGTGACTGTGCGTGTATGTTATACAAAAATAAAGGTATTCAACTGATAAGGTATCCAAATATAAAAATTTGGTATTGATAATTGCAGCTTTTCAGTTGTAATGAATTGGAGATATGTAAGGGTTAGAAAATAGTTAATCTACTTACTATTCTCTCTTAATGGCTCCCTGGCCTTTACTTTGAAATGTAGTGTAAAGTTTATCTTTGTAGAAATGTCAGAGAAAGCTTACACTGGGGAGGGACCTGATATTAGGGGAGTTTAAATCACAATAGTTGTTTTTAAAAGCCTAGCCACAGGATTTACTGTGAGAAGTCAAGACCTATAAATTAATTAGAAACTTAGTTTACCAATCTTAAATCTTTACTTTGTATCCAAAGAAAACAGGGAGTCTTTTCATATTAATTCCCAGAGGCAGATGGTCCCAGAGATGCCGGGTCTCTGCTGTTCTCGGGAGACACCTGACCCGGCCTGTTTTGATAATTTACCAAGGACACCAGGTTGAACCATGCTAATTGGGCCTGTGTAACATCAAAAGAACTTACAGAGGTGATGTTTCTGCAGCTGAATCCCCATGTCTTGCATATTGTTATGTGACTAACTGCACAGATTTTTTTGTTTTATTTTTTTACCCCTGAACCTTATAAAACCACCAACACCAGGAAAGTGTTAAATCAGCTTTGTGGACAGACTTCCCCTACCTTGTCAGACTACTAGTATTTCTGATTTAAAATGCTCTTAGGCCTGACCTGTGGTGACGCAGTGGATAAAGCGTCGACCTGGAAATGCTGAGGTCGCCGGTTCGAAACCCTGGGCTTGCCTGGTCAAGGCACATACGGGAATTGATGCTTCCAGCTCCTCCCCCCTTCTCTCTCTCTCTGTCTCTCTCTCCTCTCTCTCCCTCTCTGTCTCTCGCTCTCTCCTCTCTAAAAATGAATAAATAAAATAAAAAATAAAATAAAATGCTCTTATACCACTCACTACTGTTTGTCTCTGATTAGCTGAGTGCAAAGAGCTGCCCTGAACCGAGCTTGTTCTGGTAACAGTACAATAGGTGAATATTCTAAAGGCAAATAATTGGTAGGAGAAGAAAAAGAAAACTTTTTAGTCACCAAATATAGTTACACTACAAAGCCTATTACTTGCGTTATAAAATTCACTGAACTTAAATGGAAAAATTCTAGACTGACATGTAGAGCTTGATGCTCCTAAAGCAAAGCATATTCTCTGGGATCATCTCTCAACTATCAATATCAGAATTAGCTATTTTTTTTTATTGGGGTTATGATAGAAACATTCAACTTTTAAAGGTATTGTCTGAAATGGTGATGGTTATATATTTTTTTATTTTATGTTGTAGTATATCATATGTTTCATATGTTGTTTCAATTTTATTGTATATATTTCTATAGACTTTGCATTTATAAATATTCTAAAAATCTAGCCAGTGTTGAATTTATATGGTAAATGACACTAATATATCATTTTGAACATAATAACAAAACCTTTTCTTTATTTCCTTCCTCCTGATATAATAAAAGATTTTGTGCTAGCTCTTTAAATCATACACATTGACTGTATTTGCAATTGTGATCACTCTGAAAGAATGCTTTCTTCTTTTTTTTTTTTTTTTTTTTTTTGGTTTGTGTGCTTGTTCTGACACAGAAGCAAAATGCAAAATGAGTCACTAAAAAACAGTATAAACTTGACCTTTTCTAAAATATGTATTTGTAAGGCACGCTGTTTCAAATAGTATAGTAGAATAAGAGAGTGCTTATATTTCACAGTGAGACACAGTTTTGCTATTTCATGCTGCTTGTACTGCTATAAAAGAATGAAAGAACGCCCACTCCTGAATTCCTCTGCATGCTTCTCTGGAAACAGAGTAAAGAATTGTGGGACCAATGCTGCTGATCCTATGGCCTCTTCCTGAGCCCATTTCTCACTGGCTCCCAAGACCTACAGTCTGTTGTGTCTGTGGAAATTGGATATAAGAATCAAATCTGAAATTTCTTTTTCTTTCTGTCAGCAAAGATTAAAAACCATGAAGAGCCACAGGAGCAGAGTCATGAGGGAAAACTTGAATTCCCACAGATTTGGATAGGCATTAAACTCACTGATAATGAGTTCTCCATCATTGGAAGTATTCAAATATAGAATAATATGGATGATGTCTTAGAAAAAAATCAAGCATTGCACAAGTGACAGGAGTAGAAAATCTCAAGGATTTCATCTATGCCTGACATTTTAAATCAGCATTTTATGCCATATACTTTCCACATTATATTAGAGAAAAAATAAATATCACTAAGAATACAAGGGGTAAAGTACATAAGTCTTTTATTTTATACAATTAGTGGTTAATGTGAATTTTCATAATTTTTATAAAAATTTATTAATTTCTCTGATTCCTCTTAAAGTATTAATAAGGATAATTATAAATTTATAAAAAAATTTATATTACTTTCTTTATGTTCTGAAATTCGTTCCTTGTGTTAAATAGAATAATAGCCTCCAAAAGATGTTCATTACTTAATCCTTGGGATGTGTCAATAAATTTTATTACATGCAAAAGGGTAAGGTAACAGGTAAAGTTAAAGTTGATAATTAGGTAATTTTAAAATGAGGAGATTATCCTGAATTATTTGAGTGGGCCCAATATAATCATAAGGGAGCATAACTGAGGAAGAGGAAGACAAAGGAGTCAGAATGACGCATGTGAGAAAGACTTCACCAGTCATAGCTGCTTCTAAGATAAAATAGGGTGACAAGCTAAGAATGTGGGCAATGTCTGGAAGCTGAAAAGGCAAGAAAAGCCATCTCCACTAGAGAAACTGTTTCTTCTGAGAAACAGTTTCTCAGAAGAAACTGAACACTGGTAACACCTTGTTTATTACCAAGATTGACTAAATTTCTGGTTTCCAACCTTCAGAAATACAAGGTAATTACTATGTGTTGATATAGATGCTAAATTTATGTTTATTTTTATCAGCAGAAATAGGAAAGTAATGCAATACTAAATAAAAGTGTAAGGTTAAATCTACCAATGTGGCCAGTACACTGGGGAAGAGCCTCCTTTCAGCTTCTCTTGGCAACTGGCAGGTTGGTATAAATCCCCAAGTAGATCTGACCTGGAGAGACTCCAGAAGACTGCCTTATCTCATATGAGATAGCTGACAGGCTAAACCCCTTCCCAGGTCTGTGGGTGGGCACTGGAGAGAGCTGAACTGAAAACCAAAAGGTAATTTATTATTTCATGCATTTAATACTTAAATAAAAACAATAAAAGAGGTGCACAGAACTAGATTTTAAGAGTTTTAAAATATTAATGAAAACATACTAAATAATACCTGACAAAAAACAATAAAACATTTATTTCCATATTGCTTCTTTTTTCTTTCTTTCTTCCTTCCATCCTCTTTCTTTCTTTCTTTCTTTCTTTCTTTCTTTCTTTCTTTCTTTCTTTCTTTCTTTCTTTCTTTTTCTTTCTTTCTTTCTTCTTTTCTGAAATGAGAAGTGGGGAGGCAGAAGGACAGTCTCACACATGCACCCAACCAGGATCCACCCAGCATGCTCACCAGGGGGCAATGCTCAGCCTATTGGGGGCATTGCTCCTCTGCAACCAGAGCCATTCTAGTGTCTAAGGCAGAGGCCATGGAGCCATCCTTAGTGCCTGGGCCAACTCTTGCTCCAATGAAACCTTGCCTTTAGGAGGGGAAGAGAGAAAGAGAGATAGAGAGAAGAAGGGGAAGGGTGGAGAAGCAGATGGATGCTGCTTCTTCTGTGTGCTCTGGCCTGTAATTAAATCTGGGACTTCCACATGCCAGGCCAATGCTCTACTGCTGAGCCAACTAGCCAGGGCTCCATATTACTTCTTTATTGATCTCCTCACTTACAATTTTCTTCTTTTTTATTTGAGCATCATCGGCTATGTGATTTATTTTTACTCATCTTTTTTTAAATATTTTATTTATTAATTTTTTTAGAGGGGGGGAGAGAGAGAGAGAGAGAGAAGGAGGAGGAGCAGGAAGCACCAACTCCCATATGTGCCTTGACCAAGCAAGCCCAGGGTTTTTGAACCGGCAACCTCAGTGTTTCAGGTCGATGCTTTATCCACTGCGCCACCACAGGTCAAGCATTTACTCATCTTTTTACTGTAGGAGTGGGATCCCATTCTTTTAAAATGTAAAGTTGTCATTTCCACATTGGGGCTGCTGCCCAGGCAGCAACCTTAGAGAGAACCCTGACTACAAGTGCAATTTAACAACTGGTTCACTGAATTCAACAAAAAAAATTATGTATTGGTTCTACCAAACTTGTGTGAACTCACTGAATCTCACCACTGATCTCAACCCAGTGTTTCTTTCAGGTTATTATTTTGGTTGAGAAAAAAATAAAATTTAAATTAGCTTAGACAGAACCTCAGAAAAGACAAAATCTTGGGTCTCAGAGATGACTGGAATTACGGCTTCAAAGACTAAGGTGTTGGTTTCCTCATCTCTTGTTTCTGCTCCTATCTTTTCATTATCACAGGTGGCCTTCCTTTTTATACCTGGAGACATAGTCAAAGGCAGCAGGCAGATGCCAAACAAAAAACATTCTAGCTACATCTCCAAATAAAATTTACAATTGAAAAAACAAAATCCAAGAGAAAAGCCTATATGGTACCTTGTCCAAGTGGTCAAATAATGTACCATTTTTCAAGGCCTACCATTGAAGAACAAGGATTGAGTGAGGTAACCCCTAAAATAATGTTGGTGTTTATAATAACAAGGGGAAATGATGTTTTCAGGTAAAAGTAGAATTTATAACACAAGGCTTCATGAATCCTCTATACACAGAATGAAAAACAGATCAATACTGTTATCCAAACTGGAGCAATGATAAAAAGAAACACAAGTGATTATATAAACTTCTAGAAATAGAAAATATATGTTAGTTCCAGACACTCTAATTGTCTTCAAAAAATTGATTTAAGTGTTGGAAGAAATGGAGGTAATTGAAAAGTCAGGTTTTAACACTTTGAGCTTTAGGCTATTATGGGTTTTGCCTTTTAAAGTGCCACATGTAATGAGTAGCAAGCATTTTGGAAACATTAGGTTACCTAGGTTTAGTGCCATCTGATACAGGGATGATTGCAAAGAAGCAAATGTAATTTGAAAATGCTAATGTGCTTCATTTCATTTCTTTACCAAAATGGATTTCATTAAATTTATATTTGATTACTTTCAGTTTTATCTTTTTTTTTTTTTTAATGTGTGAACTGTTCCCATGATTGGGGTCTTCTAAGAAGAGTATGCTTGTACATTTAAAAGTTTTATTTTTCAATATCTTATTTTGAAGTAAAATTCATCCCACTTGGAAATCTTCTACTTATCTGTCAGATAGCCCCCAGGGTGTTAGGTCTTTTTAGTGCATAAAAGTTTATTTTGAAAACAGCTATAGAAAGATAATTTATTTTAGTGGAATTTTAAGGTTTCTTTCTGAGATTTTATGCTAAATAATTCTTATCTTATACATCTTGGCACTACAAAGAGAAACATAGATATCTCATTTTCTGACAATGAGTATTTACATAAACCTTTCCATAAAATAATTATTTTAACATCTTTCTAAAAGGCATAATAACTGTGGTTTATTCTTCAAAATTCTGAAAATGCTTACTACTGTGATATAAAATGCTCTCTTTCAAAATGTCAGATATGTTTCATAAAAAATTGTTCTTGAGAAGCAAATATCATGTCTTACAGAAAAATCAATTTTTGTGACCAAGAAGTATATACCCATCCTGTTTATTCTCAAAGGTAAATATATATTTTTTATTTATAATAATAAATTTCATTTTTTAAAATTTGATTTATAATTTTATAATAACCTTTCTGAGTTCCATAAAATATGAGTTTTATATATTGTTTGATATTCTTTTATATTGTAAAATTAATAATAAAATTTTAAATTAAAAAATGGTAAAGCAATATCAGCTTAAAAAACAGCATATTTTCTAATAATCAGCATGAGCCTAAATATATTTTGAACTCCATTTTTAAAAAGTGTATGTTTTAACAGTGTTTTACTAAATTTAAATACTTGAGCTTTTCTCAGAGTTTAAGAGCTAAACTGATACTTCTGTAGCAAGAAAAAAATGACGAAAACCATGAAAATATTTTTTATTAAAATTATTAAGGAATACACATTAGATCTAAATAAAAACATTTGTATTAGAGATATTATTTTACTTAGTGTAAATTAGTCCATTAGTTTTTCTGAGATCTTGTGCTGCTGAGAAGGCTCTGCTACAATGAAAGTACCAGTAATAATCTGTGGTACAAGGGAAAATAAACAGTATCGTTTTGTCGTTATGCCATTGGGAATTAAATATTGTTCAGAATTTAAGAATACTATAGGTTGTCTTTAGACAGCCCCAAAAGAGAATTACAACACAAATACAGTACCTAAGAAAAACCATACTCTTTTCTTTTGAGAAGCAGATGTCATGAAAGGATAGGGTAGTGGTCAACAAAATATTCAGGTATGGTTCCATAAAGAAGAAAATACCCCGTGGCTTTGATCATCATATATAGATGGACCAGTATATAATATTCTTATTAAAGCAGAATGTACAAGTTAAGAAACTGAGGAGAGGAAATGGAAGTGGTCCCTCTCACTATCTCACCATTGTAAATAATAACCCTCTCAATTTTGTACTGTGAAGATCAAGATATATTGATTCTCAAGGAAAAAAAAAATCTATTCCATAATAGTCCTATTAAAGTTGAAGTTGAAAAGGTCTCCTATATAGTTGGAGCACTTCTGTGTCACTGAAAAAAAAAATTTGTGGAGAAGGGTGTTTCTTTGCTTGTTATGGTGATTGGTTTCTATTAGCAATAATAACTATCTAAGATGGTTTTATGACCAGTTAGAAAAATAAGACTGTATCTTCTATGCATAATTTTGTTATATAACTATATATACATATTGACCAATTTTCAGTATTTTGAATGTTCTTCTTTCCCCTTATTCTATTATTTTGGATAAGGAGTGGAGTGTTAGAAGTTATTAAATGATGTATAAATTCAGAGATTATGAAAATAAATGAAGCTACATCTGACATCACATAAAATAGTGTCACATGGGAATCCTGGGTTTGAGATCATTGCAATGACTAATGGAGCTTAGCTAGGGGATTTCACTGAGGAAGGAAGGAAACAAAGCATCTTCCTATGTGTGTCAGAGAGTTGACTCATGTCATCTGAAAGCAATAATATTGTTAAATATGAGTAACACATTAAGCATGGATGCCAAAAAGTAAGAGAAGAGTACTGATCTATTGTAAAACTTTTCTCCCTTTTTCCCTGATCTTCAGTGTATCTTTGGGTGAAGTGTGGGGGGTAAGTTAGCTTTGGCATATTTTATTTTATTTATTTTATTGTGACACATAGAGAGAGACAGAGGAACAGATAGGAACAGACAGACAGGGAGAGAAATGAGAAGCATCAATTCTTCGTTGTGACACCTTAGTTGTTCATTGATTGCTTTCTCATATGTGCCTTGACCAGGGGGCTATAGCAGAGTGAGTGACCCCATGCTGAAGCCAGTGACACTGGGCACAAGCCAGCGACCTTAGGTTTCAAGCCAGTGACCTTTGGGCTCAAGGCAGCAACCATGGGGTCATGTCTGTGAGCCCACACTCAAGCCGGCGACCTCGGCGTTTTGAACCTGGGTTCTCTGAGTCCCAGTCTGAGACTCTATCCACTGTGCTACCACCTGATCAGGAAGCTATGGCATATTTTATCTCCCAGACTCTGGTATCAACCAGATTCTTACTGGAAAGCACCAGCAAGATATTGCTGTACTCCCCCTTTCTCTACTTCAGGTAACTTCTCTAACAGTAGCTGTCTTTCCTTTATAGTTTCAATTCCCACTCCCTACAGCAGATAAAAATGCTGGTTTTTTTGCTTCCTCCCACCGACCAAGCCTCCTGGATGCAAAAACACCGTTACTTCTGTTTACTACTCAGCAAGAGTCCAAGGTGGAAGCCTCTTGCTGTTTTAGTTCTGGATTATCTCAATAGCCCTTCATAGTCTTCAGATACCCTACTATCTATTTAATGCAGTGAATTTTCCTATTATAATTTTTCAAAATGCTTGCTTTTTTTTTTTGTAGCTAGACAGCTACTGATAGAGATCTTGAGAATCTCTGTCTATTAAAAGCAACAACTTCAGATGAGGTCAATACTGGATTTTCAGATGAGAGGCTAACCTACTCAGAAAGACACAAACCTTAAGAAGGATTTAGGGGAATCACTATGCCTTCATGGAGTAGGCTTCTTTGCACTACTACATGTGACCACTACATTCTGGTGATAGTTATTCGAGGGGTTTATGTAATCCTTCTGGCCATGATGAGATCCAATGTATCATTCTTTAACATTCAAAATTATTTTTTTAATAAAAATACAATGTTTAAACTAGAGACACACATACATATATTTTTATATTAAGAGAATATATATTTTATTTATGTGTTAATACATTGTTATATCTATTTGATATATATATATGTTTGAAATCTTTTTAAAATTTATCTAATATTAATCATTTCCCTTTTCCCTTTAGAATAAGAGCCCAATCTGATCTCACTGTAATTGAAACATATTAGTTTTGATTTATTGCCATACTCTCTACATGTAAAGGTGTATGTCATGATAAACTGTTTAGTTGTTATAATTAAGTTATACCTGGGTTTGTTAGGTAATTCATGACATAAAATGAAAGTAATTAGGAGTCAATTGAATAGGTAAAGACATTCATAGCAAGCTAAATAACATAGGCTTTAATTCACTCAGAGTTAAGATGAGTGACCGGCTAAGTCTAAGTTCTTGTTTGAGTGGGGCTCCGAATGAACTTGCTTGGAGAGGCAGAGTGCTTCACGGCAGTTGCCAAGGGTTATCCATGGGCGACATGGAGTCTGAGTTGGAATCTCAGAAGACTGCCTTAATCTTCATCCCAGCTACTTTTATCTGATTTGGCCACTTGTCACATCATAGGGCTATGTTATCACACCTCAAACATATGTCACACATCGGCTTGATAAGGTTGACAGATGGAGCTATCAGAAAAGAGAGTAAACCGGTCACATCCTTGTGTGGTGAACAGATGTGCTAGGTTTGCTCTCAGGTTTAGCAGCTGCAAGCCCCTTGTGCAATTAATGCATGAGCATGTGACAGCACTATTGTAAGGATATCAGTGCTTTCCCTCAGGGGCCAGAAGATGGGACTGGGCGCCTCCACTAATCTCTAGCCCTCCACAGCAAAAAGCAGTGGCTTGCCTGTATTTGCGAGCATCCAATAAATTGTTATGGCTCACTGTTTTCCGGCTCCACTGCTTCTTTACTGTCTGCCAGAATTTGATGCGAATCTCCATGGCCACAGCCACCAGCCTTACACCTTGGTAATTGGGCCTTACACAGTGGACTTTTACATACAAGATAGTTAATCACATTAATTTACACATGAAGTTGAAACATACGGAGTTATTTCAAAAGGGCATAACTGGTTACACCTAACTCACTCCTCATTCCCTTTTTACACTTTATATTAATTTGATTTTATGTTTACTATAACAGAGTATTAGTTTGCTAGGCTTGCCATAGCAAAGTGCCACTGGTTAACAAACAACAAATTAATTTTCTCACAGTTCTGCAGGCTAAAAGTCTGAGGTCAAAGTGTCAGCAAAGTTGGTTCCCTCTGAGGATGATGGGTTAAGGATCTATTCTAAGACTCTTTCCTTGGCTTGTTCTATTTACTTGTCTTCTTCCTATATCTTCACATGGTCTTCCACGTGTGTCTGTGTGTCTATGTCCCAATTTTCTCTTTTTATAAAGACACTGTAGTGCTGGTGGCCAAGGCCAGGCAGGTCCACACTGGATTCTGGCAGATAGTAGATGTGGGGCAGCTGTGCTAGGTTTGCTCACTGGTGTACCAGCTGTAAGCACTTCGCCTGATGAGTGCATGAGCACCTGGCAGAGGCACGTGTGCATAGCCTATGTAAGGCTATGGGTGCTTGCGCTCCAGAGAGATGGGGGATTGTGGATGGCAGATTGCCTACCCGCCACTGTGAGGGGACATTTTGCTGTTTGTTTGCTTTATTAAAAGGAATTGCCCAATGCTTTTCCGGTTCTGCAGTTTCTCTACTGTCTGCCCGAATCCAGTGTGAACCTGCCTGGCCTCGTCCACAGCATTGCAGTAGAGAAATTGTGGAACCAGAAAGCATTGGGCCATTTAGTTTAATAGAATATTGCAAAGGCAGAAGACCAACAGGTAGGGGAGAACTGCTTTTCAGGCAAAGCAAAATGGCCCTTCACAGTGGTGGGCAGGCAATTCCCCACCTGTACTCCCCGAGCACAAGGGCCATAGACTTACCGAGGACTATACATGTGGCACTGTCACAAGCTCATGCAGCAATGAGGAAAAGTGCTTGCAGTCAGTAAACCGGTGAGCAAGCTGCTTCCCCACAGACACCAATTATATTAGTTTAAGAACAGTCTTATTGAACTAACTTATTTTGCCTTAACTATGCCTTTAAAGATTTTATTTTTAAATATGGTCACATTTTGAGGTACTGGGAGTTAGAAGTCTATATATGAATTTGAGGGGACAAAAATTCAGCCCATAGCAAATGGGACCAGTACTTGTTCCCCAGAATTATATATTCTATAGAAAAGGCACAACCAGGGACTATGTTATGTAGTTCACCTCCCGCTTGCCCCTGAGTGTGACCTTATTACTAGTCCTTAGCAAATGAATGTAACCAGTAATAATGATTGTTACTCATGCCCAAAGTTTTAAAGAATTATTTGTGCCTTCTCTGTGCCCTTTCCCCCTTTATGTTACCTGGATAGTTTGAATGAAGAGGATTTGTCCCTAAATAGAACATTTACAGCCACAAAGAGAAAGAGCTATAGCAAATTACCCATTGTATGGAGAAAATTCAGTCAATCTACAATCAAATACACTGGCATTGAAATGTTATATATCTATACAATTGACTTGTAGTCTTTCATATCTCTAAAGTGTTGCCATTTAATTTCAGATAGATTTAACCTAGTTAATTCATAAATAGGTAGTAGAAGTGAGATGTTGCCATTGACTTAGGTATCAATTGCAAATGATTAGATAATAGCAACTACAGGTTAAAAAGCTGAAGATCTATATTATGTAATGGCAAACTATTTGAGAAACAAGTTACATTCTGCAATAATTGGGAAGACAAACCATGACCTACTAAAGTCTGTAACTCTAGGGAATTGGTGGGAAAAAGTAAGAGAGTTTGTTAGTTTTTATTTGATGTTTTAGCAAGGTGTTTAAAAAAAGAAAAGGCAAGAATTGACCAATTTCAAAGCAGAAGTGGGAAGAAATAGTGCTGAGAAATTTGGGGTCACATATATTTGGAAAAGA
The DNA here is from genome assembly GCF_036850765.1 of Saccopteryx bilineata. NCBI lineage: Eukaryota > Metazoa > Chordata > Mammalia > Chiroptera > Emballonuridae > Saccopteryx > Saccopteryx bilineata. Next base: position 66,820,289 of record NC_089495.1, on the reverse strand, counting down.
ATCAAGTTTTCAGATCCTAAATAGAAAGAGATAAAACAAGAAGAATAATTTGCACAATAAAGGCACATTAAGACTCCTCAATTAAAGAGAATGTTTCAGCCCTCTGGCAAAAACTGTAGTAGGGGAGTTTCTTTCCCACCTAAACTAATTGTTTTAAAGACATATGGACTAGGAAAAAATAAAAAAATCCAGGCTCAAAAATTTTAATTAGGGAAGAATTTTGGTGTGTTTAGTGATATGTAACTTTCTAGTAGCAAAAGATTTAGAATTCTACTAGCTCTTTAAAAATATGTTACTGATAAGAAAAAAAAAAGAACACCTCACATCTAAATATATGTAGTTTTAAGACAATAGAGCTTTAAGTCTTTGCAACAGAAAGAAGCACCAATCTCCCAGAGAGGCCATACTCTTCAATGCCCACTTCAGATATAGTCATAGAGGAAATTGGGAAATAAGGAAACTCCCAAATATTGAAATCTAGTGCCATCAGAGAATGACAGAATTCTGAGTCTAATAAAAAAAAAAAAGATATCTTCTTTCAATGGGTGGGTTTAGTTGGATTCCATCATTAACAAGGAGCAGTGCCTGCTGTGTGTCTCATTTCTCTGTTTTGACTATGCAATATTTTTACTTAAGTTTTCTTTCCTTGGTTCCTCACTGCATATTATGAAAAGAGGGTAAGGGGCAAATAATTCAACTTTTAGTTCATACATTTTTAAACCCTGACATAGCAAATTTGAACTAGAATACTGTGTTTCAGCTGAGATAGTGAACTTTGATATACAAGAATACCTGGTATGGCCTGACCTGTGATGGCACAGTGGATAAAGCATCAACCTGGAATGCTGAAGTTGCTGGTTCGAGGCCCTGGCTTTGCCTGGCTAAGGCACATATGGGAGTTGATGCTTCCTGATCCTTTCCTCCCTTCATTCTTTCTCTCTCCCCCTGTCTCTCTTCTCTCTAAAATGAATAAATAAAGTCTTAAAAAATTAAAAGAAAGGAATATCTAGTATGCACACTGGATTTTCTCTTTGGGAGTAGGAGAAGACTATAGTACATAAGTTTGAAACTGCAAAAAAATTATTTTGATCAGGAGGACAGACTGTGGAAGATATGGCTAATCATCCTTTCTAAAATCTATTCATTATTTTATTTTGAACAAAGAAGATTTAAGTACAGGTCTGAGAACTTAAAATATTCATTAGAACTTAAAGACACTTCTAACATTCTGCCTTCTCACATATAAACTCATCACCATTACAACCTAAAGAATCTTATGAAGCCAATGTTTTACTTTCTCATAGGCACAATCAATTCACCTTGTTAATTTTTCTAACATCAACAGTAAAATTCAATAAGGTTCTATTTTCTTTACTGCAAAATAAAGGTAGACACATCTTCAAATTTAGATGTTTTATTTATAGATATAGAATATACAAATTAAAATGTATTTTTAATTTGTATATTCAAATTCAAATTATTTTTGAGTTCAAAAATAATTAGCAAAGTATAGCTCTAGGGGTGTTTAAACTCCCTATATGCATAGTCTTAGAAAGAAAAATAGAAAAAAAAACATAAAAGTTACTATGGAGATGGGTGTGTGCCACTGGTAGATGTGCAGAATTCTGAAATTTTCTGCTCACAAGTATTAATGGATATATTTAAGTAACAAGTTGTATTTTCAATGAGGGAATGACAAAAATTGCTGTAAAATATAATCTAAAATAAAAATGTTAGTGAAAAAGCATTGAAGAGGATGTTTCATATGTTTATAATAGTGATAGGAAGCTCTATTTGTTATAGCCTATGTAATACAAAGGGAGTTAGAATGCAAAGTTTATTTTGATTTTCTATTGCAGTCCTTTGAGTATCTGGCTTTTGAACACTCATCTAAGCCTTTAAGACCTGGTCTTCATCTCAGTGCCTGGTCTTAGAGTCTTGTTCAATGTAAACGTTTAATAAATACCTAAGGAATTCATGATTTTACTGTTCCTAAATTAGTCCCTTTTTATGTATTATAATTAATAGTGTGGGAAAGGATTATGGAGCTCAGATACTTGGGCATTAAATCAAAATATTTTGAAGTTTGATACAGGGAAGAGAATAAGGACAACAAACATCCCAGTATGCTGTTGCTATTTTTCTCACTCTGGCCATGTTTAAAAAAGCACTTTTCCAAATCTACCATTACTACATTTAATTTTTTTTCTTCAATATCTTCTTCAAAAAATTAAAGCCAATTCATGTAAGATATTTTTACTGTCCCCTTGTCTGAAGGACTTGCCTCCATATAAACTTGTGCAACATAAGAATTATTACATTTGGATCAGGAGATAGGAGTATAAATGACTGGAAAACACAAAACTGTTCACATTTTTATTTTTGATCTTGCTGATGAAAAATGTAGTTAAAACATAACATGTTATGTAAGAAAAAACCTCTTTATGAATCTATATGTGTTGTAATAATATAAGGTTATAGTAATTAAATATATAGAAATATAAAAATATGGAAGATAGATAAAATAATTAAAAGGATATTAAAAATAATTATTAAAATTAAGTAATTAGATAGGAATTAATATAGTGGCTTAGTGCCATAACTCTCTAATGTGATAAACAGACTCTGACTTACAAGCAGAGCCCAGTTAGTATGTGTGTGAAATTATATATAGATAAGAAGTGGCTTGGTGTTATTTACATTAACTTTGTAAATTAATGAAAATAAGAACATCTTAAAAAGTGGTTTAATGTAAACATTTCAGTAGATTGACATAAAGGGGGTCCCTGTGAGGAACTCCCAAAAAGGTGGTTTGAGGGGTTGGTCTTGTAGATTGACACCTGTTAGAAGGCATTGGCCAGAAAGGGTACTAAAGCTGAGGGGCCCCCTGCTGCAGTAGTCGCCCAGACTCCAACGTTGATGTGGACTGTCTCCATGCTGCTCTGAGCTCTGATCAAAGCCAGCCAAGAAGAGCACGCTGACGGGGCCTCCTTAAGCTGTACCCAGGCACACCAAAAGAATTTGTGATTAATAAATTGCCTGTGTGATTATTGCAACTGATTTGTGTGTCGGTCGTGTCTTTCTTCTCGTGGCATTTAACAGTAGCATCCTCATAGCCGCCTCAAGAGTAGTCTCGAAGAGGCTGCCAGCCCTGCTAATAAGCAGGAGTGTCCCACTGCACGGGGAAGTCGAATCAGGGACACCGGATCGACACAGAGCTTGGGCTCTACTGGGACAATATATAACTGATTAAATATGAAATAAACTAAACAAAAAGTGTAAGCAATGAAGCATAGGGGAATATTTAGAAAAGAGACTCAAAAGCCCAAACTCCTCATTTTAAATCTTGCCTTTTGCTGCTTACTAGCTCTATGCCCTTGAATAATTGTCATGAACATTCTCTGGCTCAGTTTCCTCACATGCAAAATAGATATACCTTAAGTGTAAATTGTGTATGGATCATTATAAGCACTATTGAGTTATCACTTGTAAATCTTGACAGAATAATAGCCTTTATAATATTTTAAGGATAAATTATGCAAAAGTTATTAAGTTACATTTATTAAACCCAAGGTATATTTTAACTAATTAGTTATAATTAAGACCTGCATCCATGTGGACCTATGTGGTATAAAATAAATCCAACATGTTAAAATTACATATTATATATTATATAAAAATATTATATTTTTTCCAATTCAGATGAACATCTTTTTAAGTCAAAAAAGTAGTTTAGTTTTCAATATAGTATTTATAGAAAATACATACTTCTCTTGTACTGATAGTATGATGTATTGTTATTGTTATTGTTTTTGTTTTTCAGAATCAGGAATGCTGCTGACTTGTCTTTGGATCACTTCTCACCTTTCTTTATACACCTCAACTTAAAAACTATCTTCAAAGCGCTCTTCCTTCAACCCCATCTAGAGCAGCCGTAACCTCTTGATTTTCTTTAAAGTGGCTGTAAAAAAACAAAAATTCATCATATGCATTTGACTGCTAACTTGTTTTCTGCTTTTTACACTATGAAGATGACACATTTTGTTTTGTATCTTTGTATTTTCTGTGTCTAATTTTAGTGCCAGACATGTAATAAGTATTTAACAGATATTTGTTGAATGAATGACTGTTGTCAGCTAATCAAGATTGTTAGTCTTATATTGCAATGTTTGGTTTTGGCTGTTTATTTCTCTTAGATTTCACCCAGGAAAATCTTTATCTATATTCAGCATTTTCATGTAAGCCTGAACCTCAATATTACTCCCCTCTCACATTCTTCTACTACTTCAATGCCTGTGACCTAAGTTAATTGACTTCCCACTCCCTAATGACCTAGAACTCAAAATGATTTATGTCTAATAGAAAAATCATGTATTTTTATCTGGAAGAATGAAAGTTATATATAATATAAAAAGAACATGCTTACTTATGGAGAATGTAAGAATTAGACTTATACTATAACACTGTATTCTTTTGACAGTTTTCATTACTTTCACAAAAACTCACTCAATGGCTGCCAATTTCTATAGAACTTCTGATTATCATAACTCAGTGTTGAATTATATACATTTTACCAAATGATGGTTAAATAATGAATATATTACTAAGGGATATGAGTTTTGTGGCCCCCAAAATTAATGTGTTCTATTGTTGTTATAGTGTTCTAAGTCTTTTGTTAGGGATGCATAATGTCTTTTATTGTGTCTATGACATTTTTCTCTTGCCTATTACTAGTCAACACGTTGTAATGTATACCTATAACTTTTACTATTAAATGCAAGGTAGTCCTAGGGTTGTCCCCATTCTCTTCATATACATATACAAATATGCCACCTTTTCAGATATTATGCTAAAATAAGTGACCAGAGATGTAGCTTCTGAAGGCTGCTTTAAAAAGCACCATAAACTGAGTAGCATTAACAACATAGATTTATTGTATCATCATGCTGGAGGCTATAAGTCCATGATCAAGATGTTATAACAGTTGATCCTTTCTAAGGGAAGCAAAGAAGAATCTGTTCCAGTATCTCTCCTAACTCCTGGTGGTTTGCTGAAACAATTGGCATTACTTGGCTTGTGGATGTATCATTCCAACTTTTGTCTTAATATTTACATGGCATTCTCCTTCTGTCTATATCTGTCCCTTTACATTTCTGGTTTTTATAAGGACACAAGTTTAACCCATAACACATTATATGAATCCATTAATAATATTTAAACATGAAACACCCAGATACTCTTTATCTTATAACTGGATGCTTTCTGAGGAATGAAAAAATGCTAAGCAGTCATCTTAGTTATTTATTTGTTGCAGACAAAAACCTGAATTTTAAACAACTGCTTGCTTTATGAATATAGTTGAAGCTATATATATTTATATATATGGCTCACAAAAATTAGGGTATATTTCAAAATGAATATGAAGTGATAAAATAAAGAAGCATTTGATTTTTTTTATTAAACAAGAACATCAGAAAAGCAAACAAGTAAAAGAAAGTTGTTTTATGATGCAAATGATATGCAAAACCACCTTTATTTCATTGGTGAAAATGTACTATACAGAGTATCTGCACGTTTCTTCGTCCTCTAATTTTGTGAGCAGTATTTGTTTTTATGGTTACAAATATCTCTGTAACACATACTTATATTTTTCCACCCTCTTTTTCTGTTTTGTAGATGTAAAGAAGAGAAATGTCAGGTGCTTTATTTTGTTGGTATATATCTGCTCTGAGAGTATCCTTTAAATTTCCGTAATTAATATCTCTTATTTACAATCTTCTTACACAGCCAACTCTGTTTGTAAATTCCATGCCTCTAGTTTTTAACTTTATACTTTTTTTATTTTCTCCAAAGTCATATAATGATATATAAATGTAATTAGCAAACACTGTAAAGCTATACAACTCACATAGCAAGGAAATCTTAGATTATAACCATTATAGATTACCCTGAGATAAATGTAGGCAGTCAGCTATCTTTAGAAAGTAAACTAATAAAAATTCTTGATTTAAATTTACTTTAATTGTATTCAAAATAACCAAGAATGAAGATGGACTTGATGTGAGAACAATCATTGACTTGGATATGTCGGAGAAAGCCACCTTTGAAAATTATAGATTTCTATCCAAATAAAGAAATCTAGTTATCTGATTTTAATACTAAAGAAAACGTCTGCCTAATTTGTTAAAAAAAAAAAAAAGAAAACAAAAGTACTGAAATTACTTGATTCTACTTAGAGACCAGCTAATGAGAAAATGTTTCAGAGATGTGTAGTAGTCTCTCCTTTAGAAGAAATAGGCTCTCACCCCTTGCTTATATTTCGAACAGCATATAACACACAACTATGCTATATGTTTCCAGCTGTACTGCCTATGACCTGTTTAAAGTTAACTGGCAAGGCTTTGGTAAAAACAGAGTCTGTGCTTATATTAACATTTCTGTTCCAATTAATTTATTTTGCCTGAAGATCTTAGAGAAGGTTAGTACATCAAAATCAACTATCTCAAGGGTAGGATAATTATAGGTTATATAGTAGTTTGTTTTCAAATTTTCAACCCTTTTTAGATTTTAAGACCTACTTTATAAGCATACCTAATGAGGTCAACAACCATCTAAGAGAGAAAAGAAATGTCAGCATGAGATAAATCTGACAATTTGCTTATGATTCACTGTCAAGACTAGCTTATGAACTTTTAATGATAATTTCTAAGAAGAAAGCCCCCCAAATTGAGAACAAAATAATTAGAATAAATGTTACTGGCTTAAGTGACAGAGTGATAGATTTTAGCTTGATGACACTATAATTTTTTAAAATAGCATATATAAATTTTAAAATAACTCATTTTTAATAATGTCTAACTTTTGGAATTACTATCTTTCATAATCAATATGTATTTATGTCATTCATTTCTAGATCAAGATAAGTTAGTCATATCTTCCTTTCAAACTAAAGATAGAATGTTGTTTAAATATTAGAAAATCACACTAAAAACAGATGCAATTCAAGTTATGCTTCTCAGGAGCATAAGGAAGTTTCAACATACATAAATTGATTAACATAATATAACATAATATAACAAAACAAAGGCAAAATCATATGATACTATCAATAGATGCAGAGAAGGCATTCAATAAAATACAACCACCTTTGTGTTTAAAACACTTCATAAAATAAGTATAGAAGGACAATATCGCAACATAATAAAAGCCATATATGATAAATCATCATCTAACATAGTAAATGGTGAAAACCTAAAAGCCTTTCTTCCAAAATCAGGAAGAAGGCAAGGCTTCTCACTCTCTCCACTCTTATTCAACATAGTGCTGGAAGTTCTAGCCAGAGCAATCAGACAAGAAAAATAAATAAAAGGCATCTATATCACAAAAAAAGTAAAATTTTCACTTTTTGAGATAACATGATCCTATATATAGAAAATCCCAAATACTCTACACAAATTATTCAAAACAATAAACCAATACAGTAAGGTTGCAGGATATAAAATTAATATACAGAATTCTATTGGCGTATTTATATATGCCAACAATAAGACTTCAGAAAATGAACTAAAAAAAATAATCTCTTTTATAGTCGCAACAACAAAAATAAAATACCTAGAATTAAACATAACAAAGAATGTAATGGATCTATATACTGAAAACTACAAACATTATTAAAGGAAATCAAAAAAGACACCATAAAAAAAAGACACAATAAAGCCTTGCCTAGTTAGCTCAGTGGTAGAGTGTTGTCCTGGCATGTGGATGTCCTGGGTTTAATTCATGGTCAGGGCACACAAATGAAGCACCCATCTGCTTTTCCACCCCTCGCCCTCTCACTTCTCTCTCTCTCTTTCTTCTCCTCCCCTCCTACAGCTATGGTTTGATAGTAATGAGTTGGTTTCGGGCACTGAGGATGGCTTCATGGCCTGTGCCTCAGGTGCCAAAAAATGGCTCCAGTTGCAATAAAGCAGGGGCCCCAGATGAGAATAGCATCGCTCCCTAGTGGGCTTCCAGGTGAATCTTGGTCAGGGCGAAAGTGGTAGTTTGTTCTTCCTCTCCTCCTCTCACTAATTAAAAAAAAAAAAGAAAATACACAATAAGATGAAAAAATATCACATGTTCTTGGATAGAAAGAATAATTATAGATAAAATAGCCATATTATGAAAAGCAATATACAAATTTAATGCAATTTCCATCAAAATTCCAATGTCATTTTTTAAGAAAATAAACAAAAAATCACCAAGTTTGTATAGAACCATAAAAAACCCCAATAGCCAAAGCAATCCTGAGAAAAAAGAACAAAGTTGGAGGCATTACAATAGCTCAAATTACATAAAAGGCCATGATAATTAAATCAGCATGGTATTGGCAAAAAAATAGACATACAGACCAATAAAATAGAATCAAGAGCTCAGAAATAAAACCACATACATATGGGTAAATCATCTCCAACAAAGGAGCCAAAAACACACAATGGAGAAAAGAAAGCCTCTTCAATAAATGGCACTGGAAAAATTGAAAAGCCACATGCAAAAAAATGAAACGACTACAGTTTGTCCCCTTGCACAAAACATAAATCAAATTGGAATAAAGACCTAATTATAAAATCTGAAATAATAAACTATATATAAGAAAACATAGATAGCAAATTTATAGACTTTGGCTATAGAGAAAAATTTATGAATTTGACCCCAAAAGAAAGGGAAGTAAAGGCAAAAATAAATGAAGGGGACTATATCAAACTATTAAGTTTCTGCACAGCAAAAGAAACTGACAGCAAAACAAACAACCATCCAACTAAATGGGAGATGATATTTTCAAACAACAGCTTTGATAAGGGGTAAATATCCAAAATACATAAAAAACTCACAAAGTTCAGCAACATACAATCCAATAAAAAAAATGAGAAGAGGACATGAAAAGACCCTTCTCCCAAGAAGAAATACAAATGGCCAACAGCTATGTGAAAAGATGCTCATCTTCACTAGCTATTCAAGAAATGCAATTCAAAACTTCAATGAGATATCACCTCACACCTGTTAGATTGGCTTTTATCAACAAGGCAGATACTAACACGTGCTGGAGAGGCTGTGGAGAAAAAGAAACCTTCATTTACTGTTGGTGGGACTGCAAATTAGTACAACCATTATGGAAGAAATTATGGTGGTTCCTCAAAAAATTAAGACTAGAACTACCACAGGACCCAGCAATCCCTCTCCTGGGTAGCTAACCAAGAAGTTTGATAAAATTGGTATGTAAAGTCACATACATCTTAATGTTTATCACAGCATTATTCACAGTGGCCAAGACATGGAAACAACCAAAGTGCCCTTTGATAGAGGATTGGATAAAGAAAAATTAGAACATATATACAATGGAATATTACCTAGCCATAAGAAAAGAGGACATGCAATAGTATCATTTACTACAATATGGATGGATCTTGATAACATTATACTGAGTGGAATAAGTAAATTATAAAAGCTAAAAACTGGATGATTCTACACAAAATTGAGACTATTGACATAGATGAGGTTATAGTGATTACCAGTGGGAAAGACATGTGAGGGAAGGGAGTTGGAGGAAGTGTATAAAGAGAGACAAATGTAAGATGACAGGATGATTTGACTTTGGGTGATGGGTATACAACAGAATCGACTGTTCAAATGATGTGTTTACCCCAAATCTGTGTACTCTTATTGATCAATGTTACTCTGTTAAATTTAAATAGTGAATAGCTAAATAGTGAAAAAAGAAAGCAGATGCTATTTATTAAACCTGCTTATTTTTCCAACTTTCTGCTGCTTCTCAACTCTGTATAACCTTTCTCTTACCCCTGCTGATTCACTGATGTTCCAGGGTCACACCTGTTCTTAAGAAGGTGTGGGAGGGAGTGGGTTGAAACTTGAGAGATATACCTGGGTGAACTTTGCTGTAAAGGATTTTTATATATTGCTGAGTCTTTTCACCTGCTGCCCTAATGCCCTTTTTCTTGACAACAGCAACATGCTTCTTGCTGCCCCTTGGGTCAGGATTCTTCCTTACAGGCAAAATAACAGCAAACATCTTTACTCTAAAACGAATACTGAGCAGTTTCTGCTTCAATAAAACCTAAAAATGGGAGAAAAAACATAAGGAAGGGGGTTTATCAGAAAATAATAAACATTGTAATATATGTATTTCTAGAAGAAACATCTAGGTTTTGTTCTTAGTGTCTGAAACACTGTAACCTTCAGCAACTTATTTATAATATCAGGACTCACTATCTTAATATATAACATAAGAAGGGTAGTAGGTGATGTATAATGTTATGTCGAACTCTTAGATTTTTGTATGATGTTGTAGTATGTATGGGCAACTTTCAGCTTGTTATATACCCTTCATGAAAACACAACTCTATTTTTTTTACCATTAAAATACTATTGCGTTTGCTATTGAAGACATTGAAAGTAACATAGAATTTATAATATTACAGAATCAGAGGGAAGAAGTTGACAAAATAAAGAAGTAGTGATGAAAATATTAAACTTAAGTAAATGGATCCTTAGAAGCCAAAACACTCCAATCCCATTCCCCTGCCCCCATATGATGGTGTATTTACCTTACACTGCCAGACATTTTTCACTCTTTTTTTTTTTTTTTTTTAGGAAGTGAGAGAAACAGATTGACATGAAGAGAGAGTGATGAGAAGCTTCAATTCTTTGTTGCAACACCGTGGTTGTTCATTGATTGAATTCTCATATGGGCCTTGACTGGGTGGCTCCAGTTGAGCCAGTGACCCCTTTGCTCAAGCCAGTGACCTTGGACTCAAGCCAGCAACCATGGGGTCATATCTATGATACCACGCTCATGCCAGTGACCCTGCACTCAGGGTGGTGAGCCCACCCTCAATCTGGCAGCCTCTGGGTTTCGAAGCTAGGTCATAAGCATCCCAGGTCAATGCTCTAGTCACTGAGCCACCACCGGGTCAGGCTGAAATTTTTCACTCTTTTCTCGTCATCTACCTGACATTATGTCAATTATCAGTGCACCTTAGTTACCAAAATATTACTTAAGTATATCCTAAAATTAGTTTAACACTTACAGGTGGAGAATGTTTAAAATAACTGTTTGCTTTACCTTAAGGGATGAGTGTTATAAAGAGTAAAAATAGTGGTTTTACCACCAGCTACCATTTGCCACGTGTGAAAACATGCCATGTACTAGGTAGCATTTCACTGAAATCCCACAAAAATCATATGTAGTAGGAAAAATTGTCTCCATTTTACAGATGGCTAAACCAAGGATGAGCATGTTTATATAGCTTTCTAATCATTACACAGAACTAATAAATAATAGAGATAGGATTCACATAAAAGTCTAACCGTAAATATTATGCTCTGCTATAAAATACTAATATTTTCAGATTGCAAGTTTATGATACTACAGTCAATTTGGACAAAGTATATTCTGTCTAATATACTTTTATTTTTTTTTTGTATTTTTCTGAAGTTGGAAATGGAGGAGGCAGTCAGACAGACTCCCACATGCACCGGACCGGGATACACCCAGAAGGCCCCCGGCCAGGGGGTGATGCTCCGCCCATCTGGGGTGTCGCTCTGTTGCAACCAGAGCCATTCTAACTCCTGAGGCAGAGGCCACAGAGCCATCCTCAGCGCCCGGGCAAATGCTGCTCCAGTGGAGCCTTGGCTGCAGGAGGGGAAGACAAAAACAGAGAGGAAGGAGAAGGGGAAAGGTGGAGAAGCAGATGGGCGCTTATCCTGTGTGCCCTGGCCGGGGATCAAACCAGGGACTCCCACACGCCAGGCCAATGCTCTACTACTGAGCCAACGGCCAGGGCCTAATATACTTTCATTGATGACTATATTAGTTTTCTATTGCTACTCTGAAAAATTACCATACATTTTGTGGATTAAAAGAGTACTACTTTATTATCTTATGGTTCTAATAGTTAGAATTCCAATGCTGGAATTACTGGGATACAGTGAGGGTCTTGACATGGCTATACTTCTTTCTGGAGGCTTCTTCATCTTCAAATCCAGCAACAGTGAGTTAAGTTGTTCTCACATCTCATTATCCTGATCTGCAATTCACCTTTCTTCTTCCATTTTTAAGAACACTTGTGTATACATTGAGGTCACCTGTATAATTCAAGCAAATCTTTCTATTTTAGGATTGAGGTCACCTGTATAATTCAAGCAATTCTTTCTATTTTAGGATTGGTTTATTAGCAACGTTAGTTCTACCTGCAACATTCTATTTTGCCATGTAACTGACATACTTACAGGTCCTAGTGAATAGGACCTAGACAATTTGGGTCATGTTGGGGGTGGGGGGCCTATGCTGCCTACCACAATGTCTAATATACTTTGAAACAGTATATCCAAGCACTTTATGTTGCCAGGATCCTATCTTCAAATACATTTTATTGATGCTGACATTATTTTATTGGTTTATTAAGAAAATAACATTTATTAACACTAAAATTATTTATTGATTTTTTTAGAGAGAGAGGAGTGAGAGAGAGAGAGACAGAGAGAGAGAGAAGGGGGAGGAGCAGGAAGCATCAACTCCCATATGTGCCTTGACCAGGCAAGCCCAAGGTTTCGAACCGGCAACCTCAGTGTTCCAGGTTGACGCTTTATCCCACTGCGCCACCACAGGTCAGGCAACACTAAAATTATATGTAATTTAAAAATAGCAGGAAGTTACATATACACATTGTGTATTTCTCACCTAGTATAAATTTCCCATTTCTTGAGTTCATAATTTGTCTCATGGATTAATCATGAAAATATGTTTTAAACTTTTAAGGTAGTATTTTTCCATATCTGTGCACATTTGTGATATTTATGTTCATTTTACACATAAAATATTAATTTTCATTATATAAATTATGGTTATAATTGTTCCCCACTGAAGATCGATGAAAATGTCATTTTTTTATCTTACATAGGAGAAATATCAAGCTAGCAAAATAGATGCACATAAATTCTTACCTGTTGTAAGTTTAGAAAATTTACCAATAAATAAATAATATATATGTAAAATGCCTCTCACACAAAGATGTCTATTTCCTAATTCTTCTGTGTGAGTTTACTATGTTATGTAGAAAAGGGGAATTTGCAAATGTGATTAAGGCTGTGGGCCGTGAAAGGAAGTGTGCTAACCAGGAACAGAGACCCTGTCTGTCAGCCCAAAAAGTAGGGGCTATAGTTCTCCCACAATAAGGACTTAATTTGGCTGATGCCAGGACTGAGCTTGGAAATGGATTCCTCCCCAGAACCTCCAATAAGGTACTTACCTCCAGGAAGGTGTGCATTCCTGCCAATAGTTTGTTTACCTACTCGTGAGCACCTAAGATGAAGGAACTGGGTTAGCACAGGGACTTCTGACCTGCCCAACTGTGAGATAATAAATGCATGTTTTTTAAGTCACTAACTTAGTGGTAACTTCAGCAATTTGTAATAAATAAACATGTATTAAAATAATTAAAACGGCTTTTTCAGTGGGATTGGCAAAGCTAAAAGAAAGTCTAATCTTGTGTAGGGTTAACAAGGGTGCTTTGATAAACAATTTGTGAGAATAGTATTTGTAGTGACTCATAGGAGAGAAATTTGACATTGTGTAAAAGTAAAAATTCACATGCCATTTGTTTTGTTAATTTCATATATAGAAATTTATCCTAGAGCTATGTCCACACCTGAGGCAGACGTGCAAGAATGTGTGTTCATTTTATAACTGTATAAGAAGAGTAGGAGAGACTGCTTCATTTTTATTTAACTTAATGTGGTACATCCTTGCAATAAAATGGCAGGCAAAAATTTTCATGGTGATCAGTGGATCTGCATTTGTTTTATGTGCAATATTATGATTTATATAAAATATATATTCAGATAACCAAAATATATTTCTCACACATATTTGGTCTTTGTCTGTGGTTCTTGACTCAGCTCCCCAAATGCTTGGAATTTTCTGAGGCATACAAGCAATGGCAGCCTAGTATCTTCTGTTGTATTGGTGTCCTGTCTTCAATTCCTGAAATCCCTTGAGAACCATAATGGTGAAATGGATATCCTAGTTATTTATAACAATCCCCTTCTACCACAACTGGGTTTATGTTAATAAGGTGACTTTTGAAAAACTCCTAAGGCTGGGGTCTGATTGTCAGAAGATCGCACTATCAATTAAGGGTTGGAAATTTCAGTCTTACTACCTGATTCCTGGGAAAGTGAGAAGAGCTAGAGATATAATCAATGGACAGTGGCTAATGACTTAATTAATCATGCCTATGTAATGAAACCTTCATTAAAATACAAAAGGACAGGGTTTGGAGACCCTCTGGGTTGGAAATTAGGTGAGAGGACATTTTCCCATACTTTGTCCTATGCATCTCTTTCATCTGGCTTTTACTGAGCTACTTCCTTTCATAATAAATTCGTAATCCAGTAAATGTAAGTCAAATGTTTTCTCTGTACTCTGTGAACTATTGTAGGAAATTAATCAATCTCAAGGAACCAAGGAACCTTGGGAAACTTTTGTAGGAACCTTTGATCTTTGGCTGGTTGGTCAGAAGCATAGGTGATCATTTGAGTTTGTGACTAGAGAATCAAGTGTTGACAGATGGAGGATTGTGGCAGGTTTGTGAAACTGAGTCTTAAATTTGTAGAATCTGATGTATCTCCTGGTAGATAATGTCAGATTTGAGTTGAATTGTAGGTCATCCAGTCGGCGTTGGAGAATTGCTTGATATGGTGTGTGGACTCCCCCCCACACACACACACACACAACACACACATACACATACACACACACATTGGATGCAGCATGCTTTACTATAAAACAGTCCCCAAGATGAAATACTCAAATTGCTGATGAGTGCTATATTATGGTCACATTTGTTTAAGGGCATACATATATCATGTACAACAATGCATATAATTTTTTTAATTTCGTAGTAAAAACTGGTCAAACTAAATGTTTCTGGGAGGGGTGTCATGGGAACTAAGAGTCATAGGCAAGATTGAGAAAATATTTTCTATAATTTTTATATTATTTGAATATCAATATGGGCCCATATTATTTGTTAAAGTAGTTTCTATCCAAGATTTTTTTTCCTGTTCATAAACAAACTGTTCTTCAAAAATTTTGCAATAATTTTTATTCCCATGAGAAATTTTTCTGTCTGTTTTCCTGGAATATGTTGTCTAGTATGTGGATATCTGATCCCAGTCACTTCTTTCCCCTGTGCCATGTTGCAAACATATCCAAGCACTTAAAAATATAAAACATACATTAATAGTTATATATATATGAATCTTTATATACTCCAAAGTATATAATTTTATACTTTATAAATTTTATAATTTTGTATTTCTACAGAAATTCAAAGTTTAAAACACCCAGAGAGTATCTAGTATTTGGTCAATAAGGATCTAGGATGGAGGAACATCAATAGCATATTCCATATAGGACTTATAATTTTAATATGCAAAATACTAAGATAAGGGCAATAAGCAGAGCATGTTGAAAAGCAAAGTGGTGATGGGGTGTGTTCCTGGAAATTGAACATTAAAGTCTTTCTAATATATTTTAATTCTAGTGGAATCAGATTGAATTAACATGCTATAAACTACTAGACTATAAATGAGATATGCATTATGTTTCCAGCTAGTAGGGTATGGAGAAAGTTAAATTTAAAAAAAATTAAGTGATTTTCAGGAGAGAGAAACATCCATTTGTTGTTCCACTTATTTATGTATTCATTGGTTGATTCTTGTATGTGCCCTGACCAGGGGATCAAACCTTCATCTTTGGTATGTCAGCGCAAAGTTTAACCAACTGAGCTACCCAGCCCGGAACAATTTTTTATTGATGTTTATTTCTGTTTTTGTAAATTTTCTATATTAAAGATATAATTTATTACAGGCGGTGGCACCAAGAAACAAGATCCCTTGCTCTGTGGGTCATGGGGGAGGGCCCTGGAGGACTCCTAGTCAGCCAGGGCCCGTATCATGAAGTTGCATATCACTAGCAATAAGCCCCTCCTCCCAACGGGACAACTCTGCCTTCGTCATTACAAAGGAGACAGCTAAGCCTGAACGGATCACCCAAGAATTCTGCATAGGCAAATCTTGTGGTGAGATATAATTTATTGTGAGAGAAAAATATTTTAAACATATCTATACTCAGGGAATGACTGTCCCATATCGCCATTATTAAATTTGGTAGAGATAACAGGGATTGAACAAGTACATTCTCCAGCTTTTCGGAAATTATCCACATGGATGAACTATTGCTGGTGTTTTTCATTATAGTTTCATTGTCCTACTTTTTAAATGTCTTATGCACTTTCATTTCTATGTGTCTTCATGGACATATTAGTTGGAAGTTGTTAGCAGTTCATCAGTTGTTTCTAACCATCCTCTTCTCTGAAATGAGTCCTTCTAATTCAAAACAGGAAAATTGGTGCTTGTGAAATAGGTACAAAATGTAGCCTATTCAAATGAAAGTATGTTCTGTTATAAAAGAGAATTAATTATGAGGTAATGTTTATCTTACCTGAAATGCCCACCTTTGGTTCCAGAATGAAGGCAGGTATAGTATTCAGTTGCAATTCATCCTATATTCTGTCCTGTAATAATAACTCAGGCATTTATTTAACTCTATATTTGTGAACAAAGTAAAAATATTAGCTTGAAAGCATAGACCCATAACAAAGAATGAATAGTGTTGTCTGGCCCGGTAGTGGTGCAGTGGATGGAGTGTCGAACTGGGACACGGAGGGCCCAGGTTTGGGACCCGGAGGTTGCTGGCTTGAGCACGGGCTCATCCCACTTTGGGGCAGCCTCACCAGCTTGAATAGGAGGTTGCTGGCTTGAGCGTGGAATTATGGACATGACCCTATGGTCACTGGCTTGAGCCCATTGGTCGCTGTCTTGAGCAAGGGGTCATTTGCTCTGCTCTAGCCCCCCATTCAGGGCACATATGAGAAAGAAATGGTGAATAGCTAAGGTACCGCAGTGAAGAGTTGATGCTTCTAATCTCTCTCCCTTCCTTCCTGTCTGTCCCTATCTGTCCCTCTCTCTGTCCCTTTCTCTGACTCTGTCACAAGAAAAATTAAAAAAATAAAATAAATAGTGTATATGTATTTATCTGAAAGGCTATCTGACCATAAGCCTAAACATTTGGTAGACTTTGACATTAACATTCAATACTTTACCAACACTCGTGGAAAGCATTTAGCTAAGAGATGTCTTTTTTGATATTCTTGTCCATTCAAATTTCTCTTCTGGCTTTGTTTCAGTTTTGATTTTGTGTTCTTGTACAATACTAATGAGATCTGAAACATCTCTTCCCTATATGAGTGTTCCTGTTATTCTTTTATTAATATTCCAGATTTCTACATGTACAATTGGTTAAAATTCACTTTGAGTTTTACCTCTTCAAGAACTACTCTCTTAAAGGTTAAGCTTCCCTCCACTACTTGCTGTAAAAATCCCTGCCTCTAGTTATGCATTAGTAGAGAAAGATTACTTCACTGCATAGTTCTGAAGCTTTTTTTTATATTGATGAATTATCTCTGCCACTGGTTCCATGTCCTATATGTATTTTGGTTCTAGAAATGGCCTTGAAAAACTCTTGTCTTTTTAAAAGGAATAGTAACTGTTGAAAATAAATTCCAAATTTTTGATAAAATATTTGAAATTTATCCTTCTTTAGAAAATTATCAAACTTATTGACTAAATGATACAGCTTGAAATTAAAAACAGTGTGTATTATTAGGGTTGCAGTGGACAGTTGTTCATATTATAAATTATGTAGCTCCAGAAAAAGCTGTTCATAACATAGACTTCATTGATTTGGATATTTATTGAGACAATTTTTGACAGATGATAGAAAAGTGTTTTGGTGCAACAAAATTAGTATGTTCTTATAATTTTCTGATATACAGACATGTCTTAAGAAAGAGACACATTTTTTTTTACTTATTTATTTTTTAAATGAGAGGAGGGAAGATAGTGAGACAGACTCCCACATGTGCTCTGACCGGGATCCACCCAACAACCCCCATCTGGGACCAATGCTCTGCCCATCTGGGGCCATGCTCACAACCAAGCTATTTTTAGTGTCTGAGGCAGAGGCTCCATGGAGCCATCTTCAGTTCCTGGGGCCTACACACTCAAATCAATCCAGTCGTACTGCAGGAGGGGAAGAGAGAGAGAGAGAGAGAGAGAGAGAGAGAGAGAGAGATATTAAGGAGGGGGAGAGAAGGAGAAGCAGATCATCACTTCTCCTCAGAGGCTGACTTAACAGCCAGTGCACCAGGCATGTGCTCTGGGTCCTGACTTCTGAAGGGCCCCGTGAAACCCCAACTTACACGTTTTTCTATTTTAAAGGGCCTAATATTTTCTTCTGCATCCAAGGCCTCAATTGACCTTAATCTACCTCTGCTTCTCCTGCATGCCCAGACCAGGAACTGAGCCCTGGACTTTTACACACTGGGTCAATGCATTACCACTGAGCCAGCCAGCCAGAGCAAAGAGACACATTTTTTTTTAATTTTTTTAAATTTATTTTTACATTTTTTAAAAATTTATTCTTTTTTTAGAGAGAGGAGACACAGAGAGAGAAAGAGTCAGAGAGAGGAAAGAGATAGAAAGAACAGAGGGAGGAGCAGGAAGCATCAACTCCCATATGTGCCTTGACCAGGCAAGCCTGGGGTTTTGAACCAGCGACCTCAGTGTTCCAGGTCGACGCTTTTACCCACTGCACCACCACAGGTCAGGCTGAGACACATTTTTAAAATGTAAACAAAGAACCATGTGAGCAAGCATTGAACGTCACTGTTGTAACAGGAGTCCAGGCACTGCATTTATTTAAATATTTTCAGGCAGAGTGTGTTTGAGCATAATTTTAAGAGTCAGAAGAACCTGATTCTTTCACATCTTAAGTGTGTGACATTGAGAGAAATATTTAACCTTTTAGAAACTTGGTTTTGTCATTTTGAAGACTGGGGATAGATAAGTAAATTTTTATAAGTTAAATATAAAATTTATCTCAAAATATTGGCATATATTGGTAAAAATGGGCAATAAGTACTTACCCTGGACCAACAGACTTGAAGACTGAGGAACAGTTTTATCTTGACTTTTTATTGTGTGTATATGTATCATAGTAAACTCATTATAATTCCATAGGTAGACTGATCGGCAAAGTGACAAGCAGGTGATGTAAATATGATGATAACTTTTAGATACAAATCCATGGAAATTTCAAACAGTGGCACAAATATCCTAAACTGCAGAATGATGAGAGAGATGCAGTTGAATAATGGTAAGGCCTGAATCTTAGTACCAGAGGCTTTGAATACATCACCTAGAATACATCATATAGTTATGAATATGGGAAGATTCGTCTGCCTCGTCCAGCAGAAATGGCAGGTGTTCAATTGAAATGCGAAATCAGCCTTCTTCAGAGGAGCCTTCTGCAAATAATAAACTCTATGGCATCCAGGTGAAGAGGTCCCACCTAAATAAAATCTAAGAACTTACCCTAAGAGATGAATTTTTGCTAAATTAAGAAGCCCTTTGGACTTTCTTTTTCTCCTGTCATGGGAAAAGATAGAAAAATATTATATAATTCACCTCTGGTGAATTCACTTAAAGTGAATTTTGTCACCACTTCTGAGTATGAAAATAACAAGCCATTGAAAAGATGGCAGAAAGGAGTGACAGAAGGTTATACGTGTTTACTTCAGGTGGAATCACTTAAGTAATATTAAGTGAAGAGTTCTAGTCTTTTGGTGTCCAGTAGAAAATGTAGTAATAAATATAAAAAATTAAAAAAAAATTAATCCCAAGTTACCCTAGAATTTCTTGAGGTAGAATAGTTGATTGAGAGCAGATATGAAAATTGGGAAAGAGAAACTAGATGAGGCATAACTTGAATGTGACCACTGTGTACAAAACCACATCTTTCAAGGTCTCCTTGTTTTCAATTTCTAGTGTTTGTAATAATGTGCACTGTTCTATCATATTTTCTCAAAAACAATATTCATGAACCATTGGATTAGGGATGGAGCCCAAGAAGAAATATTCAGTCACAGCTCAATGTAGGCTTAAGGAAACTTTTATGATCAGTCATGTGGGAATATCTGCATTGTAGTTTGGATTTTCTGGAAGCAGATACTGAAATAGATTTGGTATAAAGTATTTATTATGGAATGGCGCCTGTGAAGGAAAAGAGGAAGGATGGAGCAGAGGGATAAGTCAAACAGAGATGTAGTTCTGACAAAGCTTTAGTCCACCAATAGGGAGTCCTGCCCTAAGGTGAGCCTGAGTGGAACTCTATATCCTACCTTTTCAGTCTGCAGATGTAAGCTGCCTCTAGCAGTATTGTTCCTGCACACATGCATAAGATCTTAGGCAAAGAGCCCTCTGCAGTTGAGCTAGACCTGAGGTCTTCCCTTGATGGTGATCTGAGTGGCACATCTTCATGTCTACCATTCTTCAATATTTTTGCAGTTTTTCATTTATTGGTTTATTTTATTATGTAGACATATGAATCTTTAACTCATACTTTTTCAAATGAAACTAGGAATGGTAATACTCTTTATAGCACTCTTGTTTTCTCTGAATATATATAAAAGAATATCAGAGTTTACTATATATAAAAATATCTGTAATTATAGAGTTATAAATAATCCTGGTCCAGAAAATTTTTAAATGTGTTATGTACTTGAAATGTACCTTCAAATAATCCGATGTGTTTATGTTTTATATTTTAATCAATGATTTCTCTAACTAATATTTTAAGGCTTATTATTCAAAATGAAGGCCTGATTCCCTGGAAGAAATAAAAGTCTCTTTCATCTCTTTTTTTTTTTTTTTTGTATTTTTCTGAAGCTGGAAACGGGGAGAGACAGTCAGACAGACTCCCGCATGCGCCCGACCGGGATCCACCCGGCACGCCCACCAGGGGCAACGCTCTGCCCACCAGGGGGCAATGCTCTGCCCCTCCGGGGCGTCGCTCTGCCGC
The DNA here is from genome assembly GCF_036850765.1 of Saccopteryx bilineata. Taxonomy (NCBI): domain Eukaryota; kingdom Metazoa; phylum Chordata; class Mammalia; order Chiroptera; family Emballonuridae; genus Saccopteryx; species Saccopteryx bilineata. The sequence continues at coordinate 66,799,249 of NC_089495.1, read as the reverse complement.
GACCAGAGCCACTCTAGCGCCTGGGGCAGAGGCCAAGGAGCCATCCCCAGCACCCGGACCATCTTTGCTCCAATGGAGCCTTGGCTGCGGGAGGGGAAGAGAGAGACAGAGAGGAAGGAGGGGGGGTGGAGAAGCAAATGGGCGCTTCTCCTGTGTGCCCTGGCCGGGAATCAAACCCGGGTCCCCCACACGCCAGGCTGACGCTCTACCGCTGAGCCAACCGGCCAGGGCCTCTTTCATCTCTTAATAAACCAAACTTTACACCTAACATCCATAATTTATATACTTCATTTAGAATGTATCTCTAATTTAGCATATATCATTTAATTTGAAAGAAAGAAAAAGAAAAAAGAGAAAGAAAGAAAGAAAGAAAGAGAAAGAAAGAAAGAAAGAAAGAAAGAAAGAAAGAAAGAAAGAAAGAAAGAAAGAAAATAAATCATCACTGTGATGTTGATAGCTTCTTTCTTGTCTGACAGCTTTTTTCTTGGCTTTCTTCCATCACAGTTTTGACATTCCCTTGACCATTGCAAACCTTGATGAGATCCTTTAGTCAGGAATTGTACAGGAGTAGGCAAGCATGAAATTAATTTTCCAAAACGAAGTAGCTTACAGATGCCAGAAGCTCATAACTCAGCACTGCTGGTGAATCCCTGAATTAGTTTTTAGCTTCTAGGTTGTTTTTGTTGTTGTTGTTATTGCTCTTATGGTTTAACTGGGTGATTTTTTTCTGCTTTTTTTGTTGCTGTTGTTATATAGAAGGAATGGATTACACATTTTCAGAACAAGGAAATTACTTTCCATTTGTATGACTGTATGTTTTAATTTTCTGGCTATAGTCTTTCTTGGTAAGGCACAGTTATACAGAAATGAACCAGATTTTTAATGTTGCTAGGAGATAATTTCCTTTCACATTGCATTTAAGATTGTGCCAGTCCTTTTATTCTGATCCTGTAAGAGATAGTATTATGCAAAGTTGAGAGCTTCGAAGCTATAATCTCCACTCAAAGGAATATAAATCCTGACCTCTGTTAAATCACGGAGGGCATCCACATGAGGGTTTGTCACATGCACTATTCTCATTTAAAGAAAAACATAATGAACTGATTTTATTAAAAAATGTGTATTTTTTATAACATAACCAATTAAAATATCACTTTTACTATATATGTATTGACTTAAATATAGTTCATGTTTCAGCTCTTGCAAAGTAACTCGATTGCAAATTTATCCTGCTATCAGGAAGTAGAGCTTTTCTATAAAAACTTACATAAGCCAAAATGGGGAAAGGGAAGATTATTACCCCACTTTTCAATAGTTCTTGTTACGCATTTCACTTTTAAAAAGACTTATTGTAGTACTTTAGTATGGTAGTGGCTTTTTCTTTTTTTGGAAAGGCAAAATTCCTTGTTGGATTTCTTTTAGTTGGTGAAAATGTAGGTTTTACTAAAAACCTACTAATGTAGGTTTTCGTAAAAGCAAGTAGCATAACACAAACTTTGTAAAAGCATGAGATATATGCATTTTAAATAAGACCTGATTAGTCATTTAGAGTACTTACTGTTTGTAGTGTGTGTGTATGTGCGTGTGTTACAAAGTATTCTCCAGTGGTTTTTAGCTATAATGGCTAATTTGAAGATTATTATTCAAGCTTCTTACTTTGAGTCCTTTACACAACATCAACTTTGAAACAGTGACATCTTGTATAATGTAGTATATGCTTATGGCCAAAAATTATATATTTAAACCAAATTGGAAATATCAGAATCTCTGCACTAATAATTTACAGTGAATCCTCTTCTACTCTTTCATAAGAGCCAATATCTCTTTTTATTATTGGGAAGTATTTGGAAAATAGGAGCTAACTGACAATCTGGTCCAAGTTTATCTCCCAGAGGGACTCATTCTCTGTTCATTCCTCTGGTATTTTTGAATATAATTGAAATGGTAATACTTAGAGTTGCAAGAAACTTTTATTCTCAGATCAATAGAATAAAAACAAAATAGAAGATTCAAAAAGAAACCTAATAACTACATTCCTTTATCCAGGCCACATTAAAAAATCACAGCTGGTATTACAACACAGGCTGATGACAGAGATTTGCACCATCCTCATAGATAGGGTTTTATAGAATAATAAGTTAATGGTCTCTGTCATATCCTGTTTTCCATGAAAAAGAACCAAGAAAGAGGTAAAGCACTTGTATACCTCTTGGATTCTGAGATCTGCCTATATTACTTGAAAAGATGTTTCCAAATTATTTATGTGTATGTTGAAAACTTGTTTGGGATCCTGGTCAGTTGCTCAGTGGTAGAGCATCCACATGGCATGGGGATGTCCCTGGTTCAATACCCTGTCAGGGCACACGGGAAAAGGGACCATCTGTTTCTCCACCCCTTTCTCTCTCTCTCTCTCTCTCTCTCTCTCTCTTTCTCTCTCTCTCTCTCTCTCTCTCTCTCTCTCTCTCTCTCTCTCTCTCTCCTCCCTCCCGTCTTCCTTTCTCTCCTGTCTCCTTCCCTCCTTCCCTCTGCCATGTCTCAGTTGGTTCCAGTGCATCAGTCTGAGTGCTGAGAATGGCTCCATGGGCTTCCACATCAGATGCTAAAAATAGCTTGGTTGGAAGCAGAAGAGCATGGCCTCAGATGGGCAGAACATCAGCCCAAGATGCCGCAGATGGGGGTTGCCAGGTGGATCTTGGTGAGGCTCATGTGGGAATCTGTCTCTCTATCTCCCATCTTCTCACTTGGAAAAGAAGAAAGAACCTTGTCTGGAATGGTGTGCAGAGGTAGAACGGGTTTTGTAACAATGTCAAGCTATAATATTTGAAGCCCTATCTATTAGACTACATGGCTTGGAAACTCCCAAGTTGCTAGAAATGTCCCTGGTCGATAAGAATGCTGTGAGTAGTAACCACTCAGGAAGAATTAGTGACAGCATGGACTGAATTTAATGTTGGCACCTACAGAACCGTGCAGTGAAACAGGCAATGTCAATTCTCCATTCTTATCCTCTCTCCCCTATCACTTCAGTATACACAGGCATAACTTCCAACTGCACTCTGCTGCATTTTATTGCTGAGGATTTTTTTTTCATGCTTCCAGATACTGCTTTGCCATTTTGAATCCACTTTGCTATCATTATGGGCATGCTGGGTGTGCTGAGAACTTTTAAAAACCTGGGTACAGCTCTAAGTCAGTGATTTTTAACTGGTGTGCTGCAAGAATTTTTAAAACATGCAGTGCCTGACTATTTAGTCAGGGTCACTGACTTCCTTTCTTTTAGACAAGGGGTACTCAACCTTTTCATATCTACCGCCCACTTTTGTATCTGTTAGTAGTAAAATTTTCTAACTGCCCACCAGTTTCACAGTAATGGTGATTTATAAAGTAGGGAAGTAACTTTACTTTATAAAATTTATAAAACAGAGTTACAGCAAGTTAAAACGTATAATAATAATTACTTGCCAAGTAATTTATGTCAGATTTTTGCTAAGCTTGGCAGAATAAATCTTTATAAAACAACTTACTATAGTTAAATCTATCTTTTTTTAAATTTTATTTATTTATTTATTTATTTAGAGAGGAGAGGGAGAGACAGAGAGAGAGAGAGAGAGGAGAGACTGAGAGAGAGAAAGGGGGGAGGAGCTGGAAGCATCAACTCCCATATGTACCTTGACCAGGCAAGCCCAGGGTTTCGAACCAGCGACCTCAGCATTTCCAGCTCGACACTTTATCCACTGCGCCACCACAGGTCAGGCCTAAATCTATCTTTTTATTTATACTTTGGTTGCTCTGCTACCACTCACCATGAAAGCTGGAATGCCCACTAGTGAGCGGTAGGGACCAGGTTGACTACCACTGTTTTAGACTGTCAAATAAAACATGACAACAGTCAACCACAGTAGCCTTCCAGTGTAAATGAATCAAAATTATACCTATTTCTTTAATCAGATAAGTAAAAAATATATATTCTTTAGTGTTCTGCAGAAATTTTGTAATGACTATGTGTAATTACATGATATGAAAAAGGCTGAAAATTACTACTCTTTTTTAAATATTTTATTTATTGATTTTAGAGAGGGAGGAGAGAGAGAGAGAGAGGAAAGAGAGAGAGAGAGAGAGAGAAGGAGGAGGAGCAGGAAGCATCAACTCCCATATGTGCCTTGACCAGGCAAGCCCAAGGTTTCAAACCGGCAACCTCAGTGTTCCAGGTTGATGCTTTATCCCACTGTGCCACCACAAGTCAGACGAAAATTACTACTCTTAATCAGTGACAATCTAATGAAAATGTGAATTGAGGAAGTGAAATATCCCATTTTCTTGCCACATAGGAGAAATAATTTGGAATCAGATGTCATAGGCTAGCTCCTAGTCTCCCTAGTGGAATTAAGATCAAATCATTGACTTGATAATGCTCACTTTACAGGGTGCTTTCTCTTGCTTCACTTCTTTATTTATCTATCTATCAATATTGTCTTTCTTTTCTAAGTAAGCCACAAACATACAGATGTTCATCTCTAGTTCTTAAAGAATTCCACTTAGAACCTTTCTGGCATCCAGCTTGGATGAAGCTCTCTGTTTTCCCAGACTTCATCTTGGTTTATGCTAGCTGCTTCACAGATATCCACATTTCTTGCTTTTTAAAATTTATTTACTTTTTTCTGCATAATCATCCCAACTTGTTATTTTAGGTAGGACTTGAAAATGATTTTAAACTTTTATATGCCACAGAAACTTCATCTAGATTGTTTCTTGAGAAAAATGCATTAGGAGGTGTTTGTTCACTTTTTTAATTTTCTCTTTTTTAAAATGAACTTATTAGGGTGACACTGGCTAGCAAACTTCTACAGGTTTCAGGTGCACAATTCTGCAACATATCTTCTGCATACTGTAGTCTGTATTCACACTGAGTCAAATATTCCTCCATCAACCGTTTATCCCCCATACCTATTTCACCACTCCATCCACTGCAGTCACAACACTGTTGTTCATGTTCATAAGTTTTTCCTCTCTTTTTTTGGTCATTTTTGCTCATTCTCTCCATTCTCCTCACCCAGCATTTCCACCCCAACTGTTGTCAGCCTGAACTCTAATCTATGAATCTGTCTTTATTTTGTATGTTAGTTCATTTTGTTCAATTGATTTCAAACATGAGTGAAATCATAAGGATAAACCAGTCAGAGAATGACAAGTTCCACATTCTTTTCAACTCTTGGTTGCTTGTTCTAACATATCCCTCCAAGGCTCCCCCCTTTCCACCCAAAGGAGCCTTCCAGTTATACTGACTCTTATGCCCATCTACACCACTCTTAACCATATGGAAAATATTTAAGCAAGCTTGCACTAACAGAGTCCCTGTGGGATGGCTTGTTCCTGGATATTTATGAACCATCTCAGTCTCTGTTATTTGTACAATTTATTGTCTATCAAAAAAACAAAAAACAAAACAAAAAAAAAACAACCAACTAGCTGTCGGGAAATATGGTTCTTGCTGCCCTCTAATTTTATGCTCTCAAACTTAATTTGTATTCTCACCCTTCTCCTCTCTGTAGAATTTTGTTTTCAATAATTTTCTTTAATTCTGGTCGAGACAGTGTTTATTTTCTAACCCCGATAGTAGAAAATTAGGGCTAATCAAGCATATTTCAAACTATAGACTTTTTAGTCTCTTTTAATGATTCAAGCTAATAAGATCTTTGATTCCTCATTGCAATTCTGAGGTAGCTTCTTTATCTAGCAGGGATATCATGTTTCACTTAAGAAGAAAGGAGTAAATAGAGCAAAGCACACATGAGCATGCACACACACGCACACAAAATAGTATATACTTGTAAATGTTATCCATTCCATATTTGCAATTCAAGTAGCCTCAAGAAGAAGATAATCATGACACTTGTGAAAAATCATGAGAGATTAAATTTTAGAATGCTTTTATGTTACAAAGGGTACAGACCTTTTTTCTGACTTTTTTAAAAGTTAGTTTTTTTTTCTATAAGTGTAGTTGACATAAAATATATTAGTTTCAGGTGTACAACAGTGTTTAAAAATTTAAATATCTTATAAATGGTCACTATGTTAAGTCTGGTTATCATCTGTCATCATAAAAAGTTATTACAATCTTATGGGCTATATTCCCAACACTATGCATTACATCCTTGTGATTTATATATTGTATAACTGCAAATTTGTATGTCAATCCCCTTCATCTATTTTGACAATCTCTCTACCCTCCTCACCTGCAGCAAACATCAGTTTGTTCTCTGTATCTATGAGTCAGCTTCTGTTTCATTTATTCATTTGATTTGCTTTTAGATTCCATATATGTGAAAATATATGGTATTTTTCTTTCTCAGTCCGACTTATTTCACTTAGTATAATACACTGTAGGTCCATTCATGTTACTGTAAAGGGCTAGATTTTGTTCTTTTATAAGAGTAATATCCTATTTATTGTGTGTGTGTGTGTCTGTGTGTGTATGTATAACACTTATTTATTCAGTTATCTATAGTGGACATGTAAGTTGGTTCCAAATCATAGCCATCATAAGTAATGCTGCAATGTACATAGGGCTGTATGTATTTTTTCCAACTACTGTTTAGTTTTCCTCAGGTGAATACCCAGAAGTAGAATTCCTTGATAGTATGGTAATACTATTTTTAGTATTTTGGAAAATATCTGCACTGTAAAATGGTGGGTGCACAAAACTATAGCCCCGCCAACAGTGCAAGAATGCTCTATTTTCCCCACATCTTTGGCAATACTTTTTATTTTTTTGGCGATAGCCATTTGAAAGGAGTGAGGTGATATCTTCTTGTGGTTTTGTCTTACATTTCCATGATGATTAGCGACGTTGAGAATCATTTCATATGTCAGTTGGCCATCTGTATATCTTCTTTGGAAAAATGTCTATTGAGGTATTCTGCTCATTCTTAAAAAAATTAGATTGTGTTTTGATATTGTGTAGTATGAGTAGTTTATATTTTTTTATATTTACCCCTTGCCAAATATATCATTTGCAAATATCTTCTCCTATTTAGTAGATTGCCTTTTCATTTTGTTGAAGTTTTTTCTTTGCTGTACAGAATATTTCTAGTTTAATATAGTCCCATTTGTTTAAAGCTCAGAAAAAGTTCAAAAAATCTTCATTATATAGCACGAAAGAAGCATGTATTCATATGTATGTGTGGGGAAAGGGTACCATGAAGCACAAAAAATACTTCCATATAGTCACAGAAGTTTAATCAGATGCTAAAGGTTAACTGTAAGTTTTTCTAAATGACTTATGACAAAATTTTTTTATCATTACTTTTTATATACTATAATTGTCTTTGGAGAAAATGTATCCCTAATAATCTATACTTTTTGCCTCTGAAAATATGAGTTTAATAATTTCTTTCAGGATGTTCACCTCTTAGTGAATAAAATATTCTATATATGAATAAAAGATCATTATTATATCTTTACATGTAATATTATAAGATATACAATAATGTATAGTTATATATTTATATAAAAATTATAATTATTTCACATAAAATAGTAATTATATGGAAAGGTATATAAATATGCCTAATATATAATATTTAATACATATAATTAATATCTGATTATTATATAATATAAATTCCTGATGAGTTAGTAGGAAAGAACAAATTATGCTAATTTAATTTTTAAAAATATTTTTATATATTGGAAAATTAAATTCTTGATATTGCTTTAAGATTATATTTTATATGTTCCTAAATATGAAAACCTTATTTCTGAATGATATTGTTCTCTACTATACCATTTAAGAACAAAAATTGTTTGATTGCTTATATATTTTTTAAATAATATCTCGACTATTTTATTGCACATGACAGTTAATAAACCTCAGTTAACTGAAGTCTAATATCTAAATGTGTTAGTGTCATCATTCCTGTCAATCTCCTGAATTTATAACACCAGTTATCCAAAAAGACAGGTTAATAACTGTTGCTAAAATAAACAATATTCTGTCACAATTGAATGGTTCAGCTAGTTTAGGTGATGAAAAAGGATATAAGACTATTCAAATTAACATACAGCAAAAATGTTGATAATTCATTGTATTGCATACATATGAGAGGAAAACATAGATACAAAAAGAAAGACTTGAGATATCAAAGGTGATTTTTGCATAAATCTGTTTCCTAGTAATATAAATGAAAAAAAAATCTGTATATATGTATGTATATATAATGTGTATTATTCATATATATAATGGTGTATTATTCAACTGCATAAATGTATATGAATATATATATCCATATAGATGTAATGAAATATTATTCATCCATAAAAACTAATGAAATCTTGCCATTTGTAACAACATAGTTGGACCTTGAGAGCATTATGCTAAGTGAAATAAGGAAGACAGAGAAAGCTAAATACTTCATGATCCCACTTGTATGTGGAATCTAAAATAAACAAGAAAATTTAAAAAAAACCAGCTTATTGATACTGAGAAGAGTCTTGTGGTTGTCAGTGCCTGGCAGGGGTGGTGGGTTGTGGGTAGGTGAAATCAGTAAAGAGGATAAAAATGTACAAGGTATGAGGGTGTAATGTACAGCATGATGACTATTGTTAATACTGTATTGCATATATGAAAGCTACTAAGAGAATAAATCTTAAAACTTCTTATCTCAAGAAAAAAGAATTGTGTTGATAGATCTTAACCAGACTTAGTTAGGTGATTATTGCACAATATATAGAAATATTAAATTACATTGTACCCCTGAAACTAATATAAAGTTGTACATCAGTTATATCTAAATTAAAAATAAAACCCTCCAATGGTTTTTCATTTAAAAATTAAAATATTTTAAATAAGAGAAAAAGAATGGCTGCTCTAAAAAGAAAAAGAAAAGAGGCAATAAAGAAAAGAGTTATAGCCTGACCTGTGGTGGTGCAGTGGATAAAGCATCAACCTGGAATGCTGAGCTTGCCAGTTTGAAACCCCAGGCTTGCCTGTTCAAGGCAAATATGGGACTTGATGCTTCCTGCTCTTCACCCTCACCTCTCTCTATAAAAATGAATAAGTAAAGTCTAAAACAAAGAAAAGGAGCTCTATTATGTGGTTACATAGAATAGTAAAATCATAAATACAAACGGTTTAAACTTTTACAAGGAATAGGCAAGAGAATATAAAGAAGTAAATGTACTATCTAACACCGACTGAGAGGTTGTTGCCAAATACATAATTGGACTAACTTTAATTTTCTTAAAAATGGACAAAACAACAGCAAAATGAATATCAGTTACATAGAGTTCTCACTTTACAAATTGGATAGTGTAAGACCAAACATCAAGTCAGTGGTACCATTGTTATTTAAACTCGGGTATTTTGAATCCAAAATATGGACTGCAAGTCACATGTTTATTGTGTCACCGTGAAGAAATGCACAAAAACACCAATCATTTTATGTGTTGCACTTTATGCAGTGAGGAACAATACAGTCTGCCTCTCTGTGATGGATGTAAATGCATATTCAATTCGCTTGGACCCTCAAGTGCTACCACAGTTAGGCAATAGGGCCTTCCAGAAGCCAACCATAATATATACATTCACAGAGCTCATCCACCAGACTGTGGTTCTTGAAATATTGGCAGATAAGTCTAATTTGCACAAATCTTTATTTCTGGTTTTCATCTTAAATGGAAGACAACGTGTTTGCACCATGGAGGGTTTTAAAACTCTGTAATGACTTGTTGTATGTACTTTCTTTTTGAAGGATGTACCTCTTTTTGAAGTTCATTTCTATTAAATTTAATGTTCACAGTATTCCTAACACTCTGAATTTAATTTCTGTCAACTGGTATATTTAAGTCTACCCTAAGTAGTTTCCCCCACTTTATATAGAAAATTACTCTTAGTTCTCTCAAACATTCACCCATTTATTACTTCAAAAATAATAATGAAAAACTTCTAGATATTTTGCCAGGCATTGTATCAGCAACTGGGGATTGAGCAATGAACAAAATAGTGTTATTTCCCGATGTGATTTATATTCAAAAGGAAAGAAGAAAAACTGGTAAAGAATGCAATTAAGAAAATAGTGAATAGTTATGAAAAGATTTGGATTTTATTAGAGCTATGACAAAAGCCATTAGATATTTTTGAGCAGAGTAATGATTAAACATGGCATATGTTTAAAGGGATTATTCTGACCACTTGTATATGTGGCAAATAGTCACATACCCCTGTTTATGTGGATAAGTTAGTTTTCTTGGTACAGATAGTAGCTCTATTTCTCCAAAGAACCCTTCTGCCATGTCATTATATTACTGCATATTATGTGAACAAAGCTTCAAGATTATTACCCTTACATTGCAGTCTTTAAGAACTCTGAAATACACTACTGTAAAACAGGAGCTGATACCTGGGGACCTTGTTATCAAAAAAGACAGGCACAGCTTAGTCCAGAGCCTATTTGCAATTCTAACAAGAAGGGCTATCTATTTTGTGATGCTGTAGAATATTAAGCAGTAATTTTGGAGAGAAGTGTCATTAAAATAAGCATAATACATCTGAAGCAAAATAAATGGAATATTTTGTTCTAAAGGCGTTTTTTGGCCTAATTTAAACAGTTTCTCTGCTGTCTATATTACATGCTATCATATTTCCTCTATTTAGTTCAAAGATTGTTACACTGTGGATGTTCAATATGTATTTTAAAACATTAATGTTGAACATGTATTGCACAATTAAATGTTAATATTATCTTTATATTAAATGTTAATGCTATGTCTTCAAGGTGATGTATATTGAGAGAAGACATGCTTCTTGTCTTCAGGGAGTTTGCAGTCTTACTTGGTTTAAGAGATTAAGCACATGACTATTAAAGTTTTTTTAATAAGGAATTGGCATTTACTGAATGTTTGCTCTCTGTTAGGCCCTGTGCTGTGTGTTTTTTGAATATTTTCTTTGGTAATCCTTGCCACAGACAGAGAAGGATAGTAATGTCATTATATCATCACTGTGCCAAAAATAAAAAAAAATAAAAAAGGAAAGAAAGAAATGAACCATAGAGAGTTTATATAATTTGACTAAGATCCCAAGAAATAAACCCGGACAGTCTGACTTGCCTTATTAACCACTAAGTAATAATTATCTCTGAGGAGTTAGTGGTGTCCAGCTGTAATTGTGATTAGCTTTTAGAAAAAGAAAAGAAAGCTTATCCTTTGGTCCTCAGGGAAAAATTATATAAATATATAAAGAAAAAGAAATCCATTCCAGAAGTACACTAGTACTGTGATAAGGTTGAAACAATATAAAATGTGAATCATGTTGAAAAGAGTGTAAAATGGCAATTACAGATTTAAAATTTCAGTTACGTTTTTGGTATATGTGGTACGTGTTTTTTCTTTTTTTAATTTAGAAAATTATATTTAGTGGGGTAACAATGATCAACTAAGAGTACATAGGTTTCAGGTAAACCTATAGCATTTGAATTGTTGATTGTATTGTATATCCATCACCTGAAGTCAAATCACTCCCTGTTACTGCATACTTGTCTTGCTTTACTCCCCTTTTCCACTCTGCTCCTCTACCAGCCCCGCTCCCTGGTAAACACTTCACTTTTATCTATGTCCATTATTCTTAGATTTATATCCTACTTATGTGTGCAATCATATAGTTCTTAGCTTTTCTGATTTACTTATTTCACACAGTATAATGTTCTCAAGTTTCATTTATGTTGTTGTAAATGGCTGGCCTGTGTGATATATATTATATATCATCATTTCTTGTTGCTGAGTAGTATTTCATAGAATATATGTATTACATCTTCTTTATCCAATCATCTATTAAGGAACACTTTGGTTGTTTCCATGTCTTGATCACTGTGAGTAGTGCTACCATGAACATGAGAGTTCATGTGTTTTTATATACCAATGTTTTTGAGTTTTTTTGGTAGATACCCAATAGAGGGATTACTGGGTCATATGGTAGTTCTATTTTTAGTTTTTTGAGAAACCACCATACTTTTCTTCCATAATGGCAGTACCAGTTTACATTCCCACCAGCAATGAATGAGAGTTCCTTTTTCTCCACAGCCTTTCCAACACTTGTTATTACCAGTCTGGTTGATAGTAGCCAATCTAACAGGTGTGAGGTAGTATCTCACTGTAGTTTTGACTTGCATTTATCTAATAGCTAATGAGGATGAGCATCTTTTCATATATCTGTTAGCCATTTGTAGGTCCTCTTGGGAGAAATGTTTGTTCAGGTCTTCTGCCCATTTTTTAATTGGATTGTGTGCTTGTTTGTTGCTGAGCTTTGTGTGTTCTTGTTATATTTTGTATATTAACCCCTTATTGGAGTTATTGTTTGGAAATATCATCTCCCATTTGGTTGGCTGCTTTTTGTTTTGTTGTTTATCATGTATATAATTAAGCTTCCATTTATTAATTTTGATTTTTAAAATCAGAGTAGTGATTTATCTGTCTTTTACAATTTTCTTATTTATTTTAGCTGATATAATTATATGGATTCTTCTCTCTTTAATATGTCAATCTTATTAGATACCATGATATTGGAGAATTTTCAAATTTGCAAAACCTATGAGCTGTTTGTTTGGGGGGAGGGGCAGGGAAAGAAAAGATAGGGGAGTTAAGAGGAATGATGAGAGAGATGAAACAGCAGGACTTGAAGATTGGACAGGTGAGGAGAATTAAGTTCTCACATATCTATGTCATTCTCAAAGAAAATATATACTCCATTAGTACACATTATTTGAATTTGTATAATCTACTTAAAGTGGAGATGGTTGTGTCTCAATCTATTTTTATAGTATAGTCTATTGACAAATAAGTGTGAAAATATATATGTAAAATTATTTCTATACCTGTGCCCTAAGACTACTCTCATAGTAGGCCACTAAGGAAGGCTTGTCTTTTTGCTGCCTATCTCTCTCCTCCCTCCTCTCTCTCTAATCTTCTCACTGTCTTCCAATCTCCTATAGAGAAAAAAGAATAAATCCAATATATTGCATACTGTGAAGATTTTTAAATGACAAGGTAAATGCCAAGGAAGTATATCAGTTCTGGCAGGGTATTTCCAGAACTTGGGGTTTAAATGCTTTTTAGCCTTCAGAGACAAGTGGCTTCTTATCTCTGGTTGACATGTGTTCTTTAGTCTTATTGGTTTCAATAGTTATTTTAGCAAGCACTTTATATTTGATTCTAGAAATATAGATGATATTATCTCAGTGCATGTCCTTCTTTCTCACAGAAATCCCTTTTTCATCTTGAAGCTAAGCTTATAGAAAGGAAATCATTGAGAAGAGCCGGCATACCAATAGCTATTTATAACTAAAATTAGTTCTTACTCCTGCTGACATTTGAAATGTTTATTTATATTAATCTTAATTTGTTATTTCCTAAATATTACTATATCCTATATCAGTTACAAATTACATTTTACTACAAAGATTAAATACAACATGCTTTATTCTTTCACATAAAAGTACAACACTGGATCTTGGGGATAGAAAATACAAAAAAGTCATCAGCCTTTCAGCTGCATGAGAGTAAGGATAGTGTACTCCTTATATATATGATATCAAGTATATTTTTGATGCATGAAAGGTACTGAATAAAATTTTTTATTAATAAATAGTCACACTGCTGACATGGTTCCAAGCAGTTATATCTGACTTCAAAGGCTGGGTTTTGAATCATACTGCGTTACTTTATTTTTTTATTTTTTGTCAAAGATATATTGCTTTGCTTTTTATTTATTCATTATATTGCCTTTTTCCATAGTACTTTTTCTCCCAAATAATTTCTTTGAAAATTTTATGCAATTAGAATAATTTTATTAAATGGACCAAAAAATTTAAGCTAAACAAAAGAGATATGCATTATAGGAATACTGGGGTTTGTCAAGAAATCCAAATATATAAATATTACTGGACCACTGGAACAACTAGAAAATATTCCATCTCAGTCAGCACTTTCTGGTTCATATATCTGCTCCTGTCTTTCATTTAGATAATACTTTCTCACTCTATAATCTGTCATTTTATTCTTTTCTGTTTCTAAATCAGGGAACATCACACTTTCAGGACCCAAAGTATAAATGTTGCATCTTCACCAATTAGAAAGAAACACTCTCTTGGTTACACTTTTAAAATTTCCAGAGAAGAACTCTGAGTAACTAAGATTGGGTGGAGTGTATGCCTCTGATAAATTTATAGAGAGGAAGAGAAATGTGATAATCAGCTTTATGTGTTCATTTGCCTAGATTATTATTTCCAGTTATTCAATTAAACATAAATTTCAGTGTTGCTCTAAAAATATTTTGTATATTTGATTAAAATTCATAATCAGTTGACTTTAAGTCAATTAGATTATACTAGATAAGTTGAATGGGCCTGAGGTAGTTCGACTTATAAGCAACTAATAATTCTCCTCAAGACCTACACCCATGACCTCTATTTACTTCTAGACCTACAACGATACCCAGGTCCTAGCAGGCCCCAAACATTTAAGTAAAAATTATAACCCATAAGGATGTGCACTATGTACCAAATAATTACATTTTTTTTCATTTATACTGACAAAAATCTATAACATATTTGTGGGAATTCCTCTTAAGTGTATGAGATCATAGTGAATGGACCATAAAGTTGGGGCAGATTGGATTTTTTTTTTAAATTTGGACTCACTAAGCAGTTTCTCAATTCAGTGTTTTCATTAAAAGGATTATACTTGTTTCTAAAAGTTTTCTAGTTCTAGGGATGAAACTCTAAGGTATCTCACACTGGAACTGTCTTGTCATATAATACAGGAAAGTATCTAAAGACTTAGGGAAATTGGAATTGTAGAATAAATGTATCTTGTTAGAATGTTAGAAAAAATGTAACAACTGCTCACCCACCTTAGATTGTCTAGAAGACACACTTTATTAAAAATTTGAGAAATAAATTTGTGAGGAGAACCTCAAAATTCTTGAAAATCCCTGTGGTTCTTCTCTACAGGTTGTAAATCACAGTGGGAACTGCTACCATAAAACTGGGTACTTTAATGCACTGGGGGTAATGTGATCTCAGAATAGCAAAGGTCATATAGTGACATTTAATCAGCAAAGACAAGGTGGAGACATTTAATTTAATAGACAATGTAGTCAAAGTAGAACAATGTGACTCTGGGAGGTATAATGGTGGTTAGTTGAATATTGTGTCCTTAGAAAAATAATAAAAGAGAAGACTACTAAATTTTTATTTGATCTGTATGAGAAGAAGAGCTCTGGTCAAGTACACAAAAGTATAACTTGAGTCACTGAAACACTGAGTCATAGCCTCTCAATCAACTCCCAGAGCTGGGGAAGTTTACACACCTAAAAATCCTCTTAAGGAAGGATCCTGCTTTACAACCAAAGACATGCATGGTTAGACTTTCTCCTAGTCTTCTCCAAAGGATTTATGACACTTACCAGGATGACAGCCTTGAGAAAGAGAAGGTATTGCTTTGGGAGGATTACTAGACAGTATATTTGAATTGAAATAAAAACATCAGTTTGTCCACCATTTTGAGAAGAGGTTTATGGGGGTCAGAGACACAGTGGAGTTTTATCTCAGATCCATCTTATAGTTGATCCAGTTATTTATTAAACATGTTCTGTGGCTACTTACTCAGTTCTAGAAGGCACAATTGCAATAGATATAGTTAGCAACAGGCAGAATTTCCACATTAGTTCTCCAAACTATAGAATAAGGGCTGTTGTGATAGAAGAGATCAAGTGGAAGCCACTAGAACCAAAAGCAACACTACATTCCTGAAGAGATTGCAAGGATTGCCATCACTAACAACTTGAAAGATGCACTGTTGTGTTTTCAGCCATCCCCATTCAACTTGCCTATTTGGCCTGTGTAAAAAATAGATATTGGAGAATAACAGTAAATCACCATAAGCTTAACCAAGTGGTGACTCCAGTTGCAGCTGTACTTACACTTGTGGTTTCATTGCTTGAGCAAATCAACATATTCCTAAAATTAATATGCAGCTATTAATCTGGCAAATGTTCTGTTTGGATATTAGTGAGGACCACCAGTAGTATTCCTTTCAGCTGGCAAAACCACCAATATTATATCTTCACATTCTTTTTTTTTTAATTTTATTTACTTTTTTTAAAAATTTTATTTATTTACTTTTTTTTAATTTTATTTATTCATTTTTATTAGAGAGAGAGAGAGGGAGAGATAGAGAGAGAACAGGGGGAGGAGCAGAAAGCATCAACTCCCATATGTGCCTTGACCAGGCAAGCCAGGGTTTTGAACTGGCGACCTCAGCATTCCAGGTCAATGCTTTATCCACTGTGCCACCACAGGTCAGGCTATCTTCACATTCTTATCTGAGAAGTATATCAACTCTCCATCCCTGAATCATAATTTACTCCACAGTAGCTTGATTGCCTTTCTCTTCCACAAGATGTCATGCTAGTCCATCAAGTTAATATGCTCATTGGATCTGGTGAATAGGGAGTAGCAACTATACTTATACATTAGATATCTATGTGTCAGACAGTGGGAAATAAACCCAAAAAAAAATTCAGGGACCTATCATCTTAGTTATATTTCTATTGGTCCTCTGGCATGGAGCATATTAAAATAGCTCTTCCAAGGTAAATGGCAACAAGCTGCATCTGGTCTCTCTCACAACAAAGGAAAGGCAATACATCATGGGTATCCTCCATAGAATATGGAGAAAACATATTTTTAATTTGTTTATGCAACAGTTAGTCATTTAACAAGTGACCAAAAATGCTGTTTTGACTGAGGTGCAGAATAAGAGAAGGCTCAGCAACAGGTCTAGACTGCCATGCAAGCTGCTCTACATATTAACCGTGCAGTGTAACAAATTCAATGATGCTGGAAGTTTGATGTCTCGGCAGTATCACATACAATAGGAACCTTAGGTTTTTGAAACAAAGACTTTTCTATAAATAATTACTCTCAATTTGAGGAATGGCTTTTGGTTTATTATTGTGACATAGTAGACACACTAAATGCTTACCTATGGTTCACCAAGTTACCAGACATACTAAATGTTCTATGTGAATGCTCAAAAAATGGTGACTGGTGGCTTCAGCAGAAGATTTTACTAATCAAATGTATAAGATTACCAATTCTGGGTATACCAGTCAGCCTTTTTTTGCAGCCACCTTTTTCAGTGCCCAACGGTTCTATGAATAAATTGATTATGGTGGCAGACATAGAGATTTTGTATACCTGCAGCAATCATGAATTGTGTGTTGTCTAACCCCTCAAGCCACACATTTTAATATGACAAGCAGTAGTACCCCATCATCCAATGAAGTGTTAGATATATAATCAAACTTGAACAGGTCTTGAAAGCATAAATTGCATAAAGAAAGGGCCCAAATACCCTTAGTCCCCACCCATGCTACTTTACCTTCACTTTTGAAGCCCATACTAATTATCTCATGGAGAGTTCTCTATGAACAGTTTACTGAAAAGACAGTTTTTTCTATTATAAATGGTTCTGCATACTATCTAAGCACTCAAAAATGAACAGATATAGTACTACAAACCCCTTTCTGGTACATCACCAGAAGACCGGTGAGGGGAAATCTTTCCTTTTTGGTAGAACTTTGATTAGTGCACCTGGTTATTTATTTTGCCTAGAAAAAAATGACCAGAAGCACTAGTGTATAGTAAGTCATTGGCTGTAGTTAATGATTTGGTTGAATGTTTATAATTGAAAAAATTGGTGACATGATCTGGGGAAGAGGTATGTGGATAGATGTTTATAAATGGGCAAAGAATGCATCTCGTGTGAATGTTTATGAAATGTGACCTCAATGAGAGAATATTTTAAAAATCAAGTTAATAAGTGTATCCATTTTTTAATACAAGTTGACCTCTTTTTTTAGCCAACACTGTCACTGACCAATGAACTCATGACCATACTGACCATGGTTATAGGAATGGAGGTTATACATAGACTTAACAACATAAACCTCTATTTATCAAGGTCATTCACTTTACAGCTACTGCTTTTTTACCTCTTTGCCAGAAGCAGAGAATAAAACTAGATCTTCTAGAATAAAATTGGATCCCAAGTTGACCAGCTAGCTACTTAGTGGTACAATTTACCATTCCTGGACTCAGTACTTGTGCCAAAGCTACCACCCATGGACTTAGAGAATGCCTTATCCACCATCATGGTATTCCATGCAGTATAGCTTCCGATCAAAGAATTCATTTGACAATAAATGAAGTTATCAATGAGCCTATACTCTTGAATTGCATTGCTCTTACAATGTTTGCGTCATTTTGAAATGAATAGTGAAATAGCCTTCTGAAGATTCAGTTATAATGCCAGATAAATGCAATACCTAATGAGACCTAAGCAATTAGGAAACTGTATATGACCTAAATTAGCATTCATTATGTGTGAAGTCTCTTCCATAGCTAACATTCATTGATCTAGAAATCAAAGATTAGAAATAGGAGTGATCCTATTCACTATTACACCAACTAATCTACTGGCAAAATTTTATGCCCAGTTCCCATGACCTGGCCACACTGGACTCTGCATGACCCTGAATTAACAGGCAAAAATGAGAGTTTTAATACTGTCTAGGTTGATTGGTCCTTCTTACCAACAGAGAATGAGGAAAAGTACATCTGAAATACAAGAAGTCCTCATGTAATATCATAGATAGGCTCTGTGACTTTAAACAAAATTATATATAACAAAACCAATTTTAACATAAGCTAATTGATACAAACATGAGATAAATTCCTAAGGTTTCTCATCAGTGTTATAACAAAATGAAATTGGAACAAAATGTTGTTATTCAAGAGCCTGCTGTACAGAATATTTCCAAGGGTGTCTCTTCATATTATCATGTTTTGTGATTAAAGTCAGTAGAAAATTACAACCACTCAGTTCAGATACAACTCTTAAAGGCCCAAAGCCATAAGAATGAAATTTTAGGAACACCACCAGGCAAAAAGCCATAAGCAGCTGAGATTCTTCTTGAAAACAAAGGTAAATGGAATTGGTAGGGAAGAATATAGTTATAAATACGAGCTATTGTATGCATGCCAAAATTACAAGGAGTAGACTGTGACTGTTTTATGTATTAACTTGCTAGGTCACTGCCCTCAGTTGTTCTGACAAACATTAATCTAGGTGTTGCAGTGAAGGCATTTTGTAAATGTAATTAAATTCTACAGTTAATTGGCTTTAAGTGAGATTATTCTAATTAACCTAGGGTGGGTATATGTGGGGGGTGGTACAGTCTCTTCAATGTTCTTAAGAAAAGAACAAGCTTTTCTTGAAAAAGAAATGCCAACTGTGGATAGAAGCTTCAGTTTGTGCCTGAGAGTTGAATCTTGCCCTTTGCATGGCAGGCCCTAAATATTTGGGCACTTTCCTTGCCAGTTCCCATAAATCCCTTAAGATATATTTATATAATATATACATTTATATTTTATATTTATAAATATTTATATATTCTTAAGATATAAGGTATTTCTTCATAATTCCCTTAAGATGTATTTCCTAGTGTCTTGTTTCCCTTATACTCTGACCACCACAGGGACAGAGTTACGGTTACGGTATGTTTTATTTAATAGTTGCTTCAGTGGGAACCAAAGCATAGAAAGGAGCAGGGAACAATTTAAGATGTTGAAAGAATGGGTAGAAGGTGTGGGCCCTGGCCGGTTGGCTCAGTGGTAGAGCGTCAGCCTGGTGTGCAGAAGTCCCGGGTTCAATTCCCGGCCAGGGCACACAGGAGAGGCGCCCATCTGCTTCTCCACCTCTCCCCCCCTCCTTCCTCTCTGTCTCTCTCTTTCCCTCCCACAGCCAAGGCTCCATTGGAGCAAAAGATGGCCCAGGTGCTGGGGATGGCTCTGTGGCCTCTGCCCCATGCGCTAGAGTGGCTCTGGTCACGACAGAACGATGCCCCGGATAGGCAAAGCATTGCCCCCTGGTGGGCGTGCCGGGTGGATCCCGGTCGGGTGCATGCGGGAGTCTGTCTGACTGCCTCCTCGTTTCCAGCTTCAGAAAAATACAAAAAAAAAAAAAAAAAAAAAAAAGGTGTGGGTAATAGGTTAGAGAAAAAATTTTAAATGAACTCTGTGAAGTATTTATGTTATTTTATGGCCTCTGTGCTCAGTGTGCAATCAACATCTATGATGTTTTAAATTGTGAAGAAAATTCTGCATAGGAATTCTAATGCTTTCACTGTATTTGCATATATTTATCCATTATTTTCTTACATAATGCCCAAATTGTCCACATTAGTGTTTAACTTAGCAGAACGAGGATAATTCTCAAAGTTAAAAATTCATGTTTTGGTTTAACCTTTCACTCATTCTCATAATCTCAGATTTTTTAGTTCTTTCCAACTGATCAGTTAAAATGGAAGCACAGTCTCTCTACACAGCTATGTACATACTACAGAGAATTCTATTTTCTAGAAAAAAAATAAGTTTGGAATATATATTCTATTAAATATACTTTGTGTTTTTTACTTTGGGCATTCCAATATATATTGTAACCATTCACCCATTATTTTCTATGCTTTTTACTCTTCCTGTATTTTTTTTTCTTTTCTTTTGCTGGGAAAAATTGCTGCTAAATTATCCATTAACTTTTCTCAGCAATTTCACTTCCTTAAAAGAAAAAAACAGTCCTTGCTAGCTCAAGACAAAATGAGCAGACATTGTCCATGTTTTGGGAAGCTCCATTACATAACAAACAGAGAAAGAAAAAAAACTAGGCTTAAAAAAAATTAAAGCACTAACAAAACAAGGTCTTTGCCAGGAATATTTCTGCAAAAGTTAATGTGTTCTTCTGAAATACAAAATGAGTTTGTTATACTGATGAAGCTTTTGTTATAATTAAACAACAAGAAAACTATTAGAATATATTATATTTGTTTTAAGTATATATCTTTAAGAAGATGACTAGAAAAACAGAATGAGATCAAAAAACCTTGCAGGCAGGGGTGAAATAACAAAGACAACAGAAACCTTAAATTCCACATATCATTGACTCTCCTTTTTAAAAAGTACTGGAGAATAAAAAAAAATTCTTGAAGTAATATTCAATGTGTTGCTGTGGGTGGAGTGCAGAGTGTATTCCTAGCAGCTGTGGCTGATGCAATGCTGTGAGAACACTCCAGCTCCCAGAACCCTCCTGGGCATACCCAGGAAGGGAGCTCGCCAGCTATAAGGAAGTGACTTAGCACCAACCATGCAGCTCCCTGATCTTTTCAGCCATTGGCTATGAAGGACACGCTGTAACATCCTATTGGCTGAACCCATGTATATAAGCTAGCTTACTTCCTGAAGAAAGTGGATCTGCGTCACTGAACCTGGTTCCTGGAGTTGGGTCTTTGCGTCTCCGTCGTCCTCACCCCTGCAGGACTTATCCACAACTGGTGCCCAACGTCGGACAGTAACTAACTGGCACCGAAGGGACGGGTGAGTGACCCTCTGCAATGGGAAACCTTCTCCCCCACTCTCGAGCCCCGCAGGCTCGAGCCCTGCACACCCTATTGCAGAGTAGGTGAGTTGACGTTTGTGAAAAGGATCTCTGTTACCTTTTCAGAGGATCTTCTGAAAAGAATCTCCCTTACCGGGCGATTCTCTCCAGTCTCAATCTCTGAATTGAGATCGCGCCCCCCTGGGACCTGGATACTTGGGCTCGAGCTCTCCAACGTGTTCGTTCAGCTAGGTACGTGAGGGATGGGCCTTCCCTCTTGGCCTCACTCCTGCCTTATTGGCAATACACGCCAGCTTGACTGGTGCTCCTGCTGGGGACCCTCTGCCAGTCCCTGGGGTCCTGCAGGCTGCTCCTATTTCAGGGGAGCCCTGACCTCCCTATTCTCCCCCCTCCACTGAGGAGGAAAGTAGTTTAGCCTCCGAGTTTGACAAAATTGCGGCTGAGCGCACAGAAACAAAATGAACCGAATTGCTAACTGCGCCATCAGCTCTGCGGCCAGAAAAAGCAGAAGTCGCTACTTCCGCATTCCCTGCTGGGGCTCAGTGCCCCACCCAGCCCCTCAGATGCCATTTTCTCCAACACGTGTTCCTGCTGCAGACCCATGGGCCAGCCTATATGCACCCATGTGTCTTTTTTCTTTCTGTCTGTCTTGTATCTCTTGCTCTCTCTCTCCCCTGCCCCTGTCTTTGAAATGACGCTGGAAGGATCCAGCCATAGCACAGTGGAGGGATCACACCCTCTTCTAACACAAGGGAAAGGTTATGCTTGTGTTTTTCAGCCAATTTGGATCCCAGGAACCCCCCAACCTGTGACAGGGTTTCTTGGGCACCCACTAAATGGTTCAGTCTTCAGCAGTCCAAAGACACAGCCCTGGCCTTCTCCACACTGACGACACCTGAGGGGAAGAGGTCCTCAGCACTCCAGAAGAAGACCTCGTGGCTGGCGTGTGTGCGCTCCATCACCTGGGGGATGTGGAGGTTTTGGCGGGGTGGGCCCAGAGAATTGCCCCCAGGCCGTGGTGCTGTGTTCTTGCTTATGTGTGCTATAGTGACCGCTGACTCCCAGATGCAGGCGGTGGCAGCCTAGGGCTTGATCCCTGCAGCGTGAGCTGGTGTTTTCAGTTCATCTTTGGAGGATGAGGAGAATTGGGTCAGAGTTGCGATTCACAGACTCCAGAAGGTAAACAAATGGTGGCAGCTGCAGCGGGAAGATGAATGGAAGCCAGGCTTGCATCGCCGAGTGGTCACTGGGAAGGCAGGTAGTGCCTGCTAAGCCACTGGTGGGTTCGCTGACATTTTGGGACATAGGGGTGAATGCCATTATGCTCTTCGGATTAGAGATGAAAATGCTGACTGCCATTGCCACGTGCTCCTCTTTGGGATAGTGTAAGACCTGCCAGGATGGCAGGGATGAGGGGGGTGGCTGAGGCCTCATGTGCATAGACTGATTTCCTGGACTACGACCAGAGTGGGCACTGGCTCTTTTGTTGGATGGACTTACAGATTTTGGACAATGTGAAATACCCTGATGGGGGTGGGGGACAGCTTTGCTAGAGGCCTTCCCCTGTCCTGGGAAGCTTTTCCCATGGCTAGAAAGAAGGCTGAGGATATTTTGTGCTTTCAGCAAAGTGCTCAGAGACTGGTGAAATGTACCTTAGTAACTGTTGAAATTGTATGATTTGTCATGTTGTTGTAATTTGTGTAATGTCTTGCAACCATATGCAGTATGCAGCCTGCGGTAAGCCATCCGTTTCGTGTTTGGACACTGGGACCTTTGTGGGAAGGGGTTGTGCATGGACCTACATCCCATTTTTTACAATCCAAATAGAACTGTGTTTAATGGCACCTAGAACTTCTCTGTAACACAATGGCAGGGAAATGACATCCTGACCCCTATGAGGAATCCCCTGTTTAAGACCCCCATTCTATTTCCTAACTAGTCAAACATTACAGAAGCTTGCCTCATTGTTTAAACCAGCTAATCTATTAGCATATAGTATAATAGGTATTATAGTTGTTTTAGTTCTACTAGGGTTCCGTTGCATAATGTGTAGCATTCAGAAGCTAAAACAACAGCAAGCTGTCATTCATCAAGTTCAATTGGCCTTAATTAAAAGAGAAGGGGGAGATGTGGGTGGAGCACAGAGCACATTCCTAGCAGCTGTGGCTGATGTAATGCTGTGACAATACTCCAGCTCCCAGAAGCCTCCTGGGCATACCCAGGAAGGGAGCTTGCCTGCTATGAGGAAGTGACTTAGTGCCAACCACAAAGCTCCCTGATCTTTTCAGCCATTGGCTATGAAGGACATGCTATAACATCCTATTGGCTGAACCCATGTATATAAGCTAGCTTACTTCCTGAAAAAAGTGGGTCTGCATCACTGAACCTGGTCCCCAAAGTCAGGTCTTTGTGTCTTCGTTGTCCTCACCCCCGGCAGGACTTGTCCACATGTTGCAACTCAATTCATAAGTCAGTCTGTTTCATAACAGACTGATTCACAGGAATCATTTTAACTGTTATCTTCTTTAACAGTAATTTTGGAAAGCTAATTTCAAATACATTAAAATGCCTTTGTAGTCTGTCAATAATAGCAGATAACAAACGAAAGAATGAAATAGAAAGATTGTGGAGGAAGGGAAGGAGAAAGGTAGAGGTCAAGTAAAGGAAGAAAAAGGTAATCTCAAAGCTAAGGTATTTAGGCCAAATATTCAATTTTACATTGATCCATCTTTTCTCTCCTTATGTTTTATCAAATTTGATACACTCTTGTTCCACCTTTATTCCATATTTATTCCTAATTTAAACAATGGCTTTTAAAAGATTTATGGAAATATTTTGAAGTTTCTAGTTAGATATATAATAATGTTCATATCTTTGAATTTATTAATATCTCTCTTAGAAGATGACCTAAAGAAATATTAAAGACTTTAAAAAGTATATAACCTTTAAGCTAGCTATTACTATATTTTTTTTTACCAGAGCCAGAGAGAGAGTCAGAGAGAGGGACAGACAGGGATAGACAGACAGAAAAGGAGAGAGATGAGAAGCAACAAGTCTTCATTGGAGCACCTTAGTTGTTCATTGATTGCTTTCTCATATGTGCCTTGACCAGGGGGCTATAGAAGAGTGACCCCTTGCTCAAACCAGTGACTGTAGGCACAAGCCAGCAATCTTGGGTTTCAAGTCAGCGACCTTTGGAATCAAGCCAGTGACCATGGAGTCATGTTTGTTATTTCAAGCTCAAGCTAGCAACGCCACGCTCACACTGGTGACCCTATGTTCAAACTGGATGAGCCTGTGCTCAAGCCAGCAACCTTGAGGTTTTGAACCTGGGTCCTTTGCATCCCAGTCTAATGCTCTCTTCACTGTGCTACTTCCTGGTAAGGCTGTAGACTTATTTTTAATAGGGAAAATTTAAAGAAGAGTAGGAATCATGAAACAGTTGGTGAGTTGCAGGACATTAATTCAGTAGAGTAATATGCCATTATCTAAATAATTATTATAAACACCATGCAGAAAAATATTCATGGTAAGTTGAATAAAAAACTCAGAAGACAAAATAAACCTCCATATCAGTTAAAATTATTTAAAAGATCACATGCATGTGGGAATGAATATAATGGGCCATGATGACCTTAAAGCAGTTGATGTGTTTTAGTAACGAAAGCTGGTAGTATTCCAAAAAAGTTTCTTTTTGAAATAAATTTAAAAATTTATCTCATGTTTTAAAATATTTTAGTTGTTGGGAAATGGTGATTTTGGGGGCATTTACAGATCATTATCTTCTATCTTTCTAATTCTCTTTCACTTTATTCACATAGGTTTACCTTTGACTCACTTGTCAATCATCACTGTTTTGACTCCTCATTATACCAATTTTCAAACTCTGATTCATTATGGATCACAGCTCTCAGTTGTAGGATATATTATTTAGTTTCAAAAATTCTTAGGGAGGGAAGTAAATGGCTGCAAGTAGGGAAAGAAAGAGAAAGAGAGAAAAACAGAAAAAAAAATGCAATGATATAGGTTCTTAAAGGTACATCAATTAAGATGGACATAGTCCCTTTCCAAGATAAAACTTTGTTCCAGTAAGGTTAGACAGACATAAAAATAATTATACACATGCTTCCTTATAATAGATAAACACCATGAAAAACTAAGGCACACAAGTGCACACAGATACACACATGCACACTCACATTCACAGACACCAAGGAAACATAATTGGAATTTAGAATTCAGAGAAGACTTCCCCTATATAGGGCCAGTGGTTGTGGCCATGCAGATGCAGATTCTCATTGGATTTGGGCAGACAGTAAAGGAACAGTGGAGCCAGAAAATGGTAGCCATTCTGTTTATTAAAGTTTGCTAATGGCAGATGAGCAAACAGGCAGGGAAGACCAATTTTCTTTAACTCAGGGCTCCCAAAGCCCCAACTTACTCTCCGGACTCCTCCAGATTTACAGGCCCCCAGAAGCAAAATGGCACTCCCCAGCCAAACAAGGCTGGCCCAAATCCAGGCTCCCCAAGGCCCTCAGCTCTCTTTCTCTCTCTCTCCCTCTCTCTCTTTCTCTCCCTCTAAACTCCCCAGCAAAACTGACTGGGGAAAAAAAAAACCTGCAGCAAACAATAGTAAACAATAGCCACTCCCTATGGAGGCGAGCATTTCGCAATTTGCAATCTGCTGCCCTGAGGGCAAGCACCACAGCCTTCCACAGACTATACACACATGGCACTGCCCCTAGCCAATGCAAAATATAAGGGAGCTAACATAAACATACTTGTTTCACACTTGTTTGCCCAACACCTTAATGTTGATATTTAATATCATTTGTAATTTATGTAGAGAAATTTTCCAAGGTAAAAGGAAGTGGTTGGTAAAGGCTGACAAAAACTTCTTGTGTGGCAAAAATAAATAAAAATAAATAAAGGTGATGAGATGGGGTTCCTTAGCAAGCTTAGCAAGTAAGAGAAACTCAAACTCTGTTGTTGTGGTCAGGGAATAGAAGTAATGGGGAGTGCAGTGTTCTAAGATGAGGCCAGATATTTAGGAATGATTTTATTTGACATGGTAAAAATTTAGGATATTTTACCTGAAAGCAATACAAACCATTGCAATATTTTATGCAAGGAAATTACAGATAAAACTGACATATAAAAAGGGTGGATGCTTTTAGGAGAATTATCTGAAAGTAGGCAAGAGTGAGTAGTCATCAGCTAGAAAGCTTTTGTAGGAGACAATCGTAGTGGCTTAGACTAGTTGCTGATGGAAGATAAAGAAGTTTCATGTTGAAGAAATGTTTTTCAGATAGAATGTTTTGTACTTGGTTAGAGGCTGATGTAAAAGCAAAGGAATTAAAATCAAGAGTGAGAAACTTTAAGCTTTGATTAATTGTTGGGCAGATAAAATATATTATGCTCACTTTGTTAAAGATGGCGCTGACCACGTGGAAGCCCGTTGCCCAGGTGATTGCTTGGGATGAGTGTGATTATGTTAATATATGTTGGGGGAGGGCTTTTGTGGCAAAAGGTTTTAAAAGGAAGAGAGATCATGCTGTTCTAGGGGAAGAGTGATTACACTTTACATGAGGAGCCCATGCTGTAGGAGAGCAGAGAAAGGCCACGTGGAAGAGAGGTGAAGTAGCCAAGATGGCAGAGTGCTGAAAGAGAAGCCAGTTTGTGCAGAGTTTGTGCAGAGAGAAGGAGATGGGGAACAGAGGTGAATAAGGCTGGTGAGCTAGAAACCTTTGATTCTAGGAAACTTGGATAAGTCAGCTTTGTGAACACTGAATGAGTGGGTTTTGGAGCCCAGTGTCTGTTTTTACTCGCCTGCCAGGTGCAAGCTAGGATTAAAGGTAATGTCCCACCTGTTCATGGCTCCATTGTTTCATTACCGACTGTCCGAATCAAATACAAACCTGCATGGGCCAGGCAGCTGTGATGGTGGCCGTGGCTACTGGCTTTACATTAATAAATACAAATCAAGGAATGAGACTGGGGAGAAATGAGAGAGATAAAAAAATATTTTTTAAAGGCATGCATATGGAAGATTAAAACAAGGACTGTAGTCCTCACATATCACATGTGGCTATAGAGAAAAGAAAAGAGAACGATTGTTGGATATCTCAATTCTAGAAGAATTTTTAATTTTAACATAAATGTCACTAGCACAGGGGTAGAGAACCTATGGCTCTCAAGCCAGATGTGGCTCTTTTGATGGCTTCATCTGGCTCGCAGACAAATCTTTAATAAAATAAATAATAACATTAAAAATATAAAACATTCTCATGTATTACAATTCATTCATTTCCTACAGCTCATGTTCATGGTTGCGGGTAGCTGGAGCCAATCACAACTATCCTCCAGGACAACACCAAATTTTTATTGGATAATGTGTAACGTACACAGGTCATTGTATGGCTCTCATGGAATTACATTTTAAAATATGTCGCGTTCATGGCTCTCTCAGCCAAAAAGGTTCCCGACTCCTGCACTAGCATATATATATAAATAAAGAAAAGAAGAACAAAATTTAAAGGGAAAAATGATAACAGAAACAGATGATAGTCAATAGACAGGAGAAACTGGAAATAAAAAATTGGGGGGACAGGATAGGATGCATGGCCCAAATGAAAGATTGCCTTGATTAGAAAAAGGACACAATTTTGACTTAAATATGTATGAAATTAAAGTTGGCAGGTCCCATAGAAGCAAGTTTGAATCATGTGTGCCATGTATTGGAGAAACGGTTTTTTATGTATTTATTTTTGAGTAAAATCTGATGAGATGTCAAGTGTTCAGAATGGATATAATTTGAAAAATATGCAAATATTATTCAAGAAAGCTGATTAGAAAAGTGCAAGAGAATATTATAATGGACTGAATGTTTATGTCTCCTAAAACTTTATATGTTGAAAGCCAAGGTGATTAAATCATTAAATCAGAGCCCTCATAAACGGAATTAGTGTTCTTACAAAACAGACCGTGAATAAGAAGTCCATTTCTTAAACTCAAGAAACTTTTTTTCAACTTATATTCTTACAGAATACTGGATCTAAGTGCTCAAGAAATGCTTTTCAACAGGAATGAATATATGACCTACAATTAAAATATCTAAACCAGAAGTGCATAAATGATTATATCCTTGTTTCTGCATTTAAAATATACTTATTGCCAAATATTGGGCTATAAATAATTTTATGTAGTTTATTATGAAATTTTCAATGCACAGAGATATATATTCCAGGAAATAAAAATCTTATTCTCTTCTATTATAATTCTTATTCATGAACGTAAGTATAAAATAGTATAAATAATGTAGCAATTGCTACCATATTATCAACCTCATCCACAATGTAAACCTATTATAATGAATCTAAAGTAGTATTTGCAATATATATGAATTTACTTTAACCTAGTTATGAAAATGCAAAATACTTTGTTCTAATTCTGACAAGAAATATACATTTCTATTTTAGGTAGAATTTGTATTTCTATCAAAGCAAGTAAGTTAATGGCTTTCTCTGCTAAATGTAACTACATGTTCATAATATTTATTGACTCATCTCTAAAATTAATATAGAGATTCTCTGAATTTTTTCATATTAGACAAATTTTTCATAGGAGACATTATTTTACTGTTCTTTTTAAAAATATATATATATATAAATGTCAATAATAAGGATACTGATAACACAAACATATTGGAAGGCAGAAAAAACAACTGAATCAGTTTTTATATTTATGTGAATTTTAATAAAATATCTACTTTCCTCTGTCACTGAGACCTATTATGTTTATTCTCTTACTTCTCCTGATTTTATAGTTTTCTACCTAAAAATATTACTTTAAAGGCAGCAAATTTATTCTATACTTAAGGAGAACAATTCTTATTTATTGCACCTGGTTTTTATGGTATCCTTAAATAGGAAAAATATGACTGTTGGTGATCTGTAAGGATCATTCCTCAGAAAAAGAAAAATTTTTAGGTAGGCAGAAAATGGAAGTTATGCATCTCTTTCCTCTAGGAGACTTCATAGCTTTAACAATAATAGAAAGAAGGAAGCTCCAGTTGCAACCCTCAGGCTAACAGTAACTGTCTTTCAATGTCTTGATCTGGCAATTTAGAAGAAAGCGTCATCTGAGAATGGTTCTGGACATGGATGTATAAAAGTTGATACTGTGGCTGATATAATATATCCTCTCTACCAGAGAATTTTTGGTCTACTTACCGAAGTTAAATGAGAATATCTTTCAGAATGTTCATTACAAGTAATTTTAGTAATTGGAGAATGAAAATGTATTTGTGGTAGTCTCTTGGCTTTTTAATCATCTGCTCTGAATGTAAATACATTTCTACATCCAATAAGTAGTAGGATTATATACATTTAGGTGTTCTAAAAAATAATATTACTTTGCAATATTTATATTTCTTACACATTTTCCTAATAGATTAATTTCTTTTGGCTTCTTATTTTGTCCTCAATTTATATAACCTTACTATATCACTTGCACTGTTAGAAGATAAATTGTGGAAAAAGTTACTTCAATTTATTTTCAGTTGAGGTAATGTTTTAAGTAAATTTAAGAATATTTGAGAGTTCAAAATATCAAACTCTTGAGTATATTAAACCGTCAGTTGTGAGGAAGCTTTACAAATCTTTTTTTTTTTAACTTGGAAATACAAAAGATGTTATAGTTGATCTTAGTTATAAAATAAGACAATGAAGCCTGACATGTGGTGGCGCAGTGGATAAAGCCTCAAACTGGAACACTGAGGTCAATGGTTCAAATCCCCTGAACTTGTCTGGTCAAAGTACATAGGGGAGTTGATGCTCCCTGCTTCTCCCTCCATTCTCTCTCTCTCTCTCTCTCTCTTTCTCCTCTCTAAAATGAATAAATAAAAATAAAATAAGACAATGTGTATATGTTTTGTCAAAATATTCACTGTTATAATAAAAAGATTTTGGGGGGCTATGATTTGGGCTTATTGTTTTTGTTTTGTTTTGTTTTGTTTTTACAGAGACAGAGAGTCAGAGAGAGGGATAGACAAGGACAGACAGACAGGAACGGAGAGATGAGAAGCATCAATCTTAAGTTTTCCGTTGTGTGTTGCAACACCTTAGCTGTTCATAGATTGCTTTCTCATATGTGCCTTGACTGTGGGCCTTCAGCAGACTGAGTAAACCCTTGCTCAAGCCAGAGACCTTGAGCTCAAGCCAGTGAACTTTTGCTCCAACCAGATGAGCCTGCGCTCAAGTTGGAGACCTCAGGGTCTCGAACCTGGGTCTTCCGCATCCCAGTCCAACACTCTATCCACTGCGCCACCGCCTAGTCAGGCTTATTGTTGTTTTTTATGTGATTTTGCTCAGAAATTTTTAACTGACTTAGGAAAGAAAGTTCTTTTTTAAAGAAAAATAAATAATGTCATAAATATTTAGATCCTAAGCACTCATTATTAACCACATTAAAAAAACAGAATAATAATCTTATGAAAGGACAGAAAAATGTTTTTTCCAACATCTTCATTTAAAGTCAAGCATTTGCTGAAATAACAGCTGTTCCTATTGAGAATAATTTTATTAAGAGACAAAAACATAATTGAAAATAAATACCAAATGTAACTTCTAAAAAAATAAGAGCAGGAAAAAAATTTATATTTGAAGCATTGTATATTAGAATTATTAAATAATTTTACATAAATTATGTTTAATTTTTATTAGAATGCTTTAAGTATTATTTTTCTTTTCTAGAAAAGTATACAAAAATTATTGTTAGAACATTTTTACATTATCACATAGCTACAGGTTATTAAGGAGCTGATGTTTCAATACCCAATGTTGAACATCCAAGTAAATTCACCACAAATGTATTTTGTCTTGACTCTGAATGGAAACTTTTCTGTTTGAGTAATTTATAAATAACATTTACCAAACATTTAATTGGATAGATAATTTTTATAAAAAACATTTGAATATACAGTGGGATAATATCACCTGAAATCATAAAATCCCTGCTTTACTGTATCACTTCAAAATCTGTTTTCTGTACAGTGCACATGTATAAATGCATCTCTGTGCATCTGTGTGTGAGTAACAAAAGCTTTATTTATATAACTGAAAATGTGTTATTTGTCCATTCCCTTATGGTGATATCATTAAATTCTGTTCAAAATGGGATAGAAAAAAAATTTTCTTTATAGATGCTTATTCTAAATTATTCTATAAAGAAAGTAGTTCTGAAATTTGAACTTTTATTAGTTGCATTTAGTGAAAGTGAAGATCACTAAAATTATTATCAAAATTAGGAAATCTCTAAGCAAATTATTTTTCTACTTGTTCTTTACTAAGCTGGTTATTCATTTCACCTATTATATAATAATTTATCAGCCTTTCTTTTTTAAAATTTGTATTGAATTTATTTAGGGTTATCATACTGGTTTCATAACACATCCATAACACATCACCTGTAATGCACTGTGTGTTCACCACCCCAGATCAAGTAGCCCTCCATCACCATCCATTCCACCTTTACTCACCCTCCTTTTTCCTCCTTCAGTCCTCACACTGTTGTCTGTGTCTTTAAGATTTTTTCTTTGCTTAATCCCTTCACCTTTTCACCCCTCAACTCCCATCACCTCTAAATGTTACTAATATTTTTATTTTATTTTATTTTTTTGTTACTAATATTTTTAATAACATATGAGTTACTCTTCTGATCATTGTTGCTCATTGGCTTGGTCAGAATCATATCTTATATAATAATTACTTAATTTGTCAAAAATAAATTAATGTTGATCTCATTTTTTCCTCATATGCCAAAACTGAGTATAGCTACATTGCAAGAGAAATTACCTACTTAGAAAGAACATAAATATGAATAAAAATATTTTATATTAAGTACTTATGTTTTAAAGTAAAATTTGATCATTGCTTGTAAATATTTTCTGTGTGCTCTGTGCATTTGAAATTTTGCATGTAAATATGAAGTATAAATAGCCAAGACAAGGTAAATTATACCTTAGAACTAAATTTTGTTGTTTCTATAGAGTAAAACTGAAAAGGTCAGAATATTTAATGTTTTATAGTTTATATAAAAAAGAGCTGAATCTTAGCTTCCCATTTGGCCGTGACATGTAATATGGTGATAATAAAAGCTGCTAGACACTTTCTTTCTAAGTCATGCTGTAATCTGACATCACCTTTGGATCCTAATTTGCCTTTTAGTTTGCTAACAGCTTTAGAACTACTGGTACATAAGGCTTTTATTCATATTCTGCCTCTATTATTACCAAAACTGTTCTGCATCTCTATTCATTCACCAAAGAAAATCTGTCCTACATATAATAGCAATGCAGTTAATGAAATAATTGGTTTAAATATTGTACTCTAATGGTGTGCATTATAGAGACTGTTGCAAGCACTATGGCTTTTAAGATGTCATTTAAAATGTCATTTTGGAAGTGCTCTGTTATTTAGAACAAATGGCATGATAAATTTAATGCATTTGGTATTTCTCCTTGACATTCATACTACACATACTATTTTCCTCACATTTTTGGTATTGTAAAAATCTCTCTTATGTAGAGCAGCAACAGGACACCGTGTACGTACTTGTCTGGGAAGGTAAACACACAGTACAGTGTACAGAGATGTGTTGTAGAATTGGGCACCTGAAACCTGTAAAATTATGTTAGCCAGTGTTACTCAATACATTCAATTTAATATAATAAAAGGACTTAAGCATTGGGTCATAAAAGGGCTGGTTGATAAGAGGAAACCCCTTCAGTTCTTTCACTTTGTATAGTTTCCAATTCCAACTGAAAGTGCTCATTGAAACATCAAATGCATTTATGTAAACGTCTTCCATGCAGCATGTTTTGTTTAATGGAAGCTAACTATTTGTAATAATTTATTTCTCTTAATATTTTTTATACAAGAGGGAAGAAAGGCAATTTGTATTATGCCCTATGTGTCAATGGACAGCTTGAAAAATTTTTCAGTTAAGGAAAAATTTGTCATAAAAGTTTAAGAACTATGGCAGAAAGAAAACAGACTTTGAAGGCATGTCTTAACTTACCAGTTAGATGTTGTATGTCCTCTGGCAGGTCACTTAACCTTATGAATTTTAGTTTACTTTGCATGTAAAATAGACATTATTATAATACTTAATTCATTTAGGTGGAGTAAAGTTTACATAGTTACAATATGTAGTGTAGTGTCTGCCTGACCTGTGGTGGTACAGTGGAGAAAGTGTTGACCTGGAATGCTGAGGTTGCCAGTTCAAAACCCTGGGCTTGCCTGGTCAAGGCCCATATTGGAGTTGATGTTTCCTGATCTTCCCCCCTGCCCCTTCTTTCTCTCTCTCTCTCCTCTCTCTCTGAAAAATGAATAAATAAAATCTTTTAAAAAATAAAATGAAACATGTAATGTTTATGAGTCATAATTATTACCCTTCTTAAATTTCAGGAAACTTGAAATGGGCCAATGCCATAGTTAATGTCTTTGAATACATGCTTGTTGGTATCTGTATGCAGCTAGAGAGACGCCAGAAACATAGTGGATGCTTGAAAATAGTTTACATTCATTGGTTAACCATACTATTAAATTAATTAGTTGATACATATCTTGACAGTGGCCAACACTGGAATTTGAAGCATTCCATCAAGGAAGGAAGGAACACTCATGATAGACATTATTTAGTATTGTATGGCATACGGTGATGATAAAACATATACAATATGTCTTCTCTTTCATTACTTTTTATAAATTCTCTATAGAGGCTATAACTACCTACCCAACCACACGTTATAACATTTCCTTTTCTAATGCTGTCAACTGAACTGGTGGTTTTGGCTAATGTCCAATCAGTACTGGCCTCTTCCTATGTCTCCATGGTTAGTGTCTATTACTGATAGTTGATCCTGATGTAGCCCTGGAGTCAAATATGCTAATATCATTCTTAGGTACTGAGAAACTAGACATTTAAATAATTATTATATAAGGATATTGAGGAATCCAGGCAATTTCTATATATCCTACTAAATCTTTTAAGATGCTGTATTTCTGAGTTGAGTTGCTATATGTAAGATATCTATGTTTATAACCATAAGTAAGAATCACAGGATTAAATGAATCTTATCAAAGGCCTTGATTTTTCAAATGCAAAGAATAAACCTTACCATGTTTCAATTTTTTTCAATATCTGGACTATTAAATATATTTCAAACAAGGGTCTTCAGGAAAAGGATAAAAATGACTTTGATATTGTAGCACAGACCTTTCTTTCTTTTGGTTATTTCAAAGTTGCTATCTTTCATTTCTTCTCCAAAATTCTCAAAGGAATAGCCGTGATTCTCTTCATCCACTTCTGCGCCTCCCATTCATTATTCAACCCACTGCAATCTTGCTTAGGTTCTCAGCACTAGGCCAAAAATGCTATTGTTTTGACGGTCACCAAAGAGTTTCTAATTCCCAAATTTAAGAAATTTTATTTCTTTTGATATTATTCAAACAGTATGCTATTTATCCCTATGTTCCTTTGTTATTACTTTTACTATATTTTATGAGTACATTTATCTTCTTAAACATTCTATAAATAGTGCTTATAGAATTCCCTAGACCACTGCTCTTCTTACTTTACAAATTCACTCATTCTTGTGTTATCAGTGACCTTGTATATGTCAATTTCCAAACCTGTTAGAGATCAATCAGACTTGAAGGACAAAATTTAAGGTGGAAATTTGTATATACTATAATCCTAAATTTTCTTTTGTCCCACCTCTTGACCCAAATATCTTTCAGATATATCAACCTGAACAAACTCCTAAACTGAATTATTTGTGTCTATGCTTAAAAAAATCTATTATACTACTTCTATCAATTTATCTATAACTGTAAAAAGCTGATTGATATTTCAAATTATCTTTTACTTACATGTATAATGATCTATTCTTAAGTTTGCTTAAGTTCCATTTCCATTTTAGCTTCTCAATGTCTAGACTTTTCTATTAGATATAATTATTATAGAAATATCCTAAATTGTTTTCTTTTTTGTTTGTTTGTGTTTGTGTGTGTGTGTGTGTGTGTGTGTGTGACAGAGACAGAGAGAGGGACAGATAGGGACAGACAGACAAGAAGGGAGAAAGATGAGAAGCATAAATTCTTTCTTGTGGCACCTTATTTGTTCAGTGATTGCTTTCTTGTATGTGCCTTGCCAGGGTTGGGGGGGGAGGTTATAGCAGAGTAAATGAACCCTTGCTCAAGCCAGCGACCTTGGGTTCAAGCTGGTGAGTCTTGTTCAAACCAGATAAGCTTGCGCTCAAGCCGGTGACCTCGGGGATTTGGAACCTGGGTTCTCTGCATCCCAGTCCAATGCTTTATCCATTGCACTACCACCTGATCAGGCATGGTTTTCCTGATTTTGATCTTATCACACTACACATATTCTCTAGAGCAGTGGTTCTAAATTTTTTTGAAGTTGGGGCACATTTAAAATCTTACAAATAATTGTAAGCACACTGTATACAAATTTCTGAGAAATATGTCATAATA
Organism: Saccopteryx bilineata; assembly: GCF_036850765.1. Classification (NCBI taxonomy): domain Eukaryota; kingdom Metazoa; phylum Chordata; class Mammalia; order Chiroptera; family Emballonuridae; genus Saccopteryx; species Saccopteryx bilineata. The sequence continues at coordinate 66,763,193 of NC_089495.1, read as the reverse complement.
ATTAAGTCAAATATTAAAGAAAAAATTATGAAGTCCAAGAGTGCTTTTATGGTAATTAAACAAAATAAATATGACAAAATTAAATTTTTATGACATTAAAAACACTTTTGTGTTACATTTTTTGAGTTATGCTTTCTAGAATTTGTATAATAGAGGGATTAAAAATAAAAAAATGACAAAAATGTTATCTTTTTATATATATATATAGATACATTCTTAGTAAGATTTAGTATATTCAGCAGGCCTCAGAGAGACTGTGTTAAGATTTTTCATTCTTGTGTTTATGAGAAACATGAGCCTGATGTGTCCTAGTGATTTCTTCAATGTTTGGGCATATATTTGAAAGGCAAACTCTCATTTCCTTGTCAATACATTGAAGAATTTCTCTCTTTTTACTCTTAATTGTGTTGAATGCAGAAAACCCCCAATATACATATCATCTTAACTTTACACCAAACAAAGGATAGAAGAAACTTGCCTCCAGTTTTTCCAGGGAACATGGGGGTAGTATAAACAATCCAGCACCACAGCTTAACAGCTTTTTGCAACCCCAATCAGGCAAGTGAGGTGGAGGGTTGGGCAGACTGTCAATTTACAGCCAATTCCCTACACCTCTGTTCCCCAAAAATCTAAACTCTAAAGGCCTTGTTGGTTTTTTGGTTCTCAACAGGCACATATTTCTCTGGAATACCATAGGGAACACCTGGAAATCTTCTAGGCTGCTCCAGAGCTCCCTGGCACACACTTTGAGAACAACTTCTCTAGAGAGTCAAAATAAAGTACTATTAATGCAAATGTAATTGTGTCATTTTGTGTGTTTGTAGCCTGTCTAAAAATATGTCACAGTATTACATTTTTTATTCTTTCATTTTGCTTATTGCAGAGAATATTCTTCTTATACAAGGTTTACTCCATTTGCAAGTTAAAATAAAAAAGCCAAATCAAAATTCTGGTACTTACTGAGTCCAAGAAGTCAGTTGCTTTATTGGGTCCAGCTTGATAAAACTTGAAGATATGATCATCCACCAGTCAGGCTCCATTCTGCACTTCCATGACTACTTTTACTCCCACATATTATCATTGCAAGCGGGCAATGTTTATGTGATGTTATCATTGCAAGCAGGCAATATTTATGTTATTTGTTCATATGTATACATGTTTTTGTGACCATTAAATATTGCTGATAGAGTTTCAACATAGTTTCTTGGACCAAAAAACCCATTGTTATTCTAAGTCATATTTTATGCCACCAAAATGCTTTCACTAATGAAATAATATTTAAGTATACGTTAATACACACATACACACTTTTCTCAAATTTATGTCCACAGTGTTAAGTGTAATGCTTAAGAATAATTCTGGCCCTAGGCTTGATTTTGCAATAACAAGATATTTTCCATGTTAATCAAAGCCTGACTATTAATACATTCCAATATGATAGTTTCTTTTCTTTTCTTTTTTTTTTACAGAGACAGAGAATCAGAGAGAGGGACAGACAGACAGGAACGGAGAGAGATGAGAAGCATCAATCATCAGTTTTTTGTTGCGACACCTTAGTTGTTCATTGATTGCTCTCTCATATGTACCTTGACTACAGGCCTTCAGCAGAATAAGTAACCCCTTGCTCGAGCCAGCAACCTTGGGTCCAAGCTGGTGAGCTTTTTGCTCAAGCCAAATGAGCCCGCGCTCAAGCTGGCAACCTTGAGGTCTCGAACCTGGGTCCTCCACATCCCAGTCTGATGCTCTATCCACTGTACCACCACCTGGTCAGGCCAATATGATAGTTTCTATATCAAAAGAACCTTGTTTTTTTAACCTGCCAAGTATCTTCTTTCTAGGATCAAAAATCAATGTTAGATATTCCAATTACATTGATTTCACTGTTGGGAGTAACAACCTTGATTCCTTTGTGTTTTCCTCCAAAAATAAGATCATTACAATTATGCCTGCTTCAAAAAACTTACTTTTCTTTTAAATATTTTTAAGTCAATAAATACCATGCAAAATCAAATGTAATTCACAATGGTTGTGTGCATTTTATATATACAAATACTATTCCTTATTAGTATATTCATTTAGGGTATTTATTATTAAATTTTCTTTTATTAATACTTTTATAAATAAATCTTTGTTCTATATTCTATTAGATTCTTTGAAATAAATTTCTTTCACTGGAATTACTGCAAAAATATTTACAAGTTGTTGACAAAAATGGTTAATTATTTTCTATAAATTTGTAAAAGTCTATATTCCTTCCATAGTATACGTGAATGCCTATTTCTCATGTGTAATAGGACTGCTTTAGCATTTGTAATAACAAGAAAGTATCTCACATATTAATTTCTTGGATTTTTCAATAATCAAACCTGCTTCTCTTTTCCATTTTTGTGAATATTTAGAAGGTCATATTGGATGTCTCAAGTGAACTGACATAACATTGTTAGTTTTTACTGTTTAGCAAATTCTATCTTCCTTTACCTGGCCCCTAAGGTAATTTATTATTGAGATTTCTGATGTCCAAATGACACTACAGCCATTATGTGCCAAAGATCAATTTGTTCCTGAATGTGCCCTGGCTGGTAATCAAACTGACAACCTCGGTGCTTCTGAACAATGCCTTAACCAATTTAGCTATCTTGCCAGGGCAGGAACGATTCTCCTGACTGCTTATCTTGAAGATACTGATATCCATTATAATGTGTATTTTCTGCCACGTTTAAAGCATAATGTTATGTTCTACAAAAGTATGAGGAAAGTAATATTACTTTCTTATAAACTTAATTTTATTTCATTATACAGAGGGGTCCTCAGATTACAACAGTCTTGAAATATCACATTTCGAGTTTATGACGTTCACGCCCATAAAACAGCCTTGACCAGACAGAGGCACAGTAGAAGGAGCATCAGACTGGAACACGAAGAACACAGGTTCAAAACCCTGAGGTCGCCTGTTTGAGCATGGTCTCACCAGCTTTAGCACAATCTCACCAGCTTGAGCATAGGGTCACTGGCTTGAGTGTGGGATAATAGACTTGACCTCATGGTCACTGGCTTGAACCCAAAGGTCGCTGGCTTGAAGCCCAAGGTCACTGGTTTGAGCCCAAGGTCGCTAGCTTGAGCAAAGGGTCACTTGCTCTGCTGTATCCCCACACCCCATCAAGGCTCATATGAGAAAGCAATCAATAAACAAGCAATCAATGAACAACTAAAATGCCGCAACGAAGAATTGATGCTTTTCATCTCCCTTCCTGTCTATCTGTCCCTATCTGTTGCTCTTTCTGACTCTCTCTGTCTCTGTCAAATAAATAAATAAATAAATAAATAAATACATAAATAACTTAGAAATATGAAGGCCTGTGTTTCTGCTTATGCCATTAGTGTCATACTTTTTTTTACACTTATTTTTTGTCATTTTTTGTTACTACAATACAGTGTAACTGCAGTATATTTATGTTCTTTTCCTTTTTCTGTGGTTTAGTTGTGTTTTTATGTTCTAGATTATGATTTTACAACTGTATTAGGATAGTGCTGGTCAAATAAGCTTTTAAATATGACATATATGTTTGCTCGCTTATGGTTTGCATTATGTGGGGGGCAGGCTATAAGCAGGCAGGGTCGTTATAACCTAAGGCTTAGTTTTAAAACTTTTCCCCACACCCTTGACTGACTGCATGACGTGGGGTGGTGCACTCTCATGAGGAATCCCATTATGCTTCAGATAAGTGACTTTGGATCAGAGACTTCCTTTTTTGTATATTGGATTAAAGGTTTTGGTTTCTACACTATAAAGTGGGGCAGATCAGGAGCTTGCTCTCTCGGTTCCTGTGATTAATTTTAGAGGAGAGAGCAGAGAAAGAAGAGTAGAGAAAAGCAAGTGGGGAACAGAGGTGAATAAGGCTGGTAAACTAGAAATCTTTAATTCTAGGAAACTTGGATAAGTCAGTATACTATTGTAGCTTTGTGAGCACTGAATGAGTGTGTTTTGGAGCCCCGTGTATGTTTTTACTTGCCCACCAGGTGCAAGCTAGGATTAAAGGTAATGACCCACCAGTTCTTGGCTCTGTTTTTTCATTACTGACTCTCTTAATCTAATGCGAACCTGCATGGACCAGGTGGCTGTGATGGTGGCTGTGACTACTGTCTTTACAGATAAGTAAGTGACTTAGGCTAAGGATGTTTCAACTTACCCCAAAATTTGGGTTATGTCACTGCTGTAGAAAAAAAAATATGTTGTAACCCAATGACCTTTCTGTATACTATTGTCATTCTGACTACTTCTGAGATATTTTCCTCACATTTGTCTCTTTTGTTCTGACTCTGCTCTAAGGATGAGCACTTAACTTGTTTACTCATGCTGAGACACTCAGTAACCTTTTTTTCATGCCATTCAGAAATGGTCAAATCATCTAAGTTACCACCACATAAGTCTATATTCATCCCCTGTTATTCAAGGGACTGACCCCACCACTCTCCAGGCAATTATGGCTCCATTGAAGTCATCAACTCTTTTATATTTAAGCCATAGGATAAGAAATTCCAAAAGTAAAAGAAGAGTTCTTTCATCCTATGGTAAATATTTTTGATTCAGGGGTTTATATAAGTTCAAGGGGTCCATGGTCCAACTGAAATTTTATGGAACATTTTATACTAGTTTCATGCATTTCCTTAGCTTTTACAGAAGCCGTAAGAGCTCTATAACTCAAAATTACATTCAATAATAAAACTGCACAGATTCAGGCTTAGTAGGACTTCTACCTTTTTGATTATTAGATAAAAGAAGCTTTGTGAAAAGAGATATATCACTTAGGCCAGAGGGCTTGTAACAAAATTTTAGGGTTTTAAGTTCCTAGTTTTTGTACTCAGTGATGAGTTAAAATAAAATGACTTAGGGTTTTTCAGCAAAGCAACAACAAAAAGGCTGAGGGCAAAGTTTTTTCTTTTTAATACTACCTACCCATTTTTAATTAAAAAGTTTTACCTTTTTCAAAAACAGTAAGGAGAAAACTTTGATTGACCTTTCTGATGAGGACATTATTGAAAATATTTATCATCCGATGTTATTTTTTTCCCTATCCACTTCTCACTGACCTTTATGGAATAATTTAGAGTTAGATTTAAATTTCCTTTGGTCTTTGTGATATTTACTATTGAAATAACATTTGCTTTGTGGATCATTTTAAAGAGGTTCCTTTACATACACAGCAGTACTGTAAATGAAGCATAGATACTTTATGAGGTCTTTCTTCTCTGATCTTTTTATTTTCTTAGTATTTTCTTTCTACATATATACTCTAATTTTGGAATATGCTGATTTCCATTATAAGCAATGAATATCTTAATTTAATGTTTTTAGTATAAGTAATAATTTATTTTAATGGATGACTTTAAGATAAGCTAATGCTGATAAGATAAAATCAAACTAATGAACAAAAGCTTATATTAGATTTTTTTTAAAAATAGCATTATCTTTCAATTTTGTGCAATATAACTTAATAAAGATATTTTGAACATCTCGTGTTTATAAGGCCCTGTGCTAGATATAAGAAATAGAGAAAAAATCAGTTAATTCACAATTTCTATACTCAGGAAGCTTACAGAATAGCATGTTAGTATATTAGTTAGGATATGTAGAATAGGTTGCTGTAGTGTCATCTGTGTATCTCACATATACCAATGAGATAGGCTGGTGATTTTATGCAAATCTAGGACAGCTTTGCTCCCTAAATTATCAAGGGATCAAGGATCTTATATCTTGTTTCTCCTCCTCTGCATCTATTCCCATTATGTGCATGGTCAAACTTAATTCACTAATACCAAGTCCAAGTTCCAGACCATGAAAAAAGAAAAAAGGAGAATAAAAGTCTAGGTTTTTTAGGGGGAAGGATCTATCCTTAAAAGAAATAGTAAGGATATAATTGCACAATCACATTTATGTACAAAGGGAGAGGAACTGATTCTGTCTGTGCAGCCATGTACTACATTAAAACAGAGATTATAAATAATGAAAGAAAGAAGGTAAGATTGAAAACTGGGAAATTATTAGCACTACAAGTGTACTTTTATAGAAATAAAATGCCAACTCATATAGAGTGCTGTAGTAGATAAATGTAAATATAGGAGCATGAGCCACTACTTTAGATATGGGTCCTTGAGATTATTTTATGTGTTCTTTTTGAACTTGGTCATAATATTTGTCTTGAACTTCAGTATATATAGATGGAAACAAAGGGCTCTCAATGAAAGCAGTCCATATATGGTCAAAATATAGGGGTAAGAATGTGTATGGGAAAGAGTAGGGGAAGAAAGAATAATCTGATCTAAAAAGAAGAAAAAATTTTGAGATTTGAACAGAAAAATGTTTGCATAGAATACAGGGATTGGGGGTTCATTCTTTAGAGAATGAAAGGATAGGTTCTGTGTATAAACATATTTATGTTAGAGGTGTAATTTTCTTTTTTTTCGACACAGAGTCAGAGAGAGGGAAAGATAAGAACAGACAGGAAGGGAGAGAGATGAGAAGCATCAATTCTATCAATTCTCTGTTGTGGCACTTTAATTATTCATTGATTGCTTTCTCATATGTTCCTTGACTGGGGGGGCTACAGCAGACAGAGTGACCCCTTGCTCGAGCCAGCAACTTTGGGCTCAAGCTGGTGAGCCTTGCTCAAACCAGATGAACCCATGCTCAAGCTGGTGACCTCAGGGTCTTGAACCCTGGTCCTCCACATCCTAGTCCGATGCTCTGTCCACTGTGCCACCACTTGATCAGGCTAGAGGTGTAATCTTGTTGTACTATGTCTAAAAAAGGAAAGAAAACAACAGCAAGACAATTTAGAAAGCCAAAATAATATTTACGGTGACAGAAATCAAGACCTGAATTAATAATTTTGGAAAGCAGATTTGATGTTTTTATTTGTGTTTAATTTTTACTCACTAATACTAAAATTTGAATAATTTAACATAATCCTGAAAATGTATTTAGTTACTGACTTTAATTATTTAGTAATATAACTATCTTCTGATTGCTTTTTTAAAAATATCTACAAAAATGTTTTCAGATATACCAATAAGAAAGATTACCTCTGTTACACCAGTTTTTTATGTTACTATAATTTGACTTAAAGTGATTCATATATTCAGTTTATTATAAATTCTTCCAAAATATTATTCATGATAATTTTGGTAGTCGGCAGATAAGCAAATAAAACAGATACAGTTTTAAATATATATAACAAAGATAAATGACTTGGCTTTCAAATCTTATTCTTATATCAAATATATAATCAGAAAAAGAAGCACATTATTATACATTCCCACCAACAGTGTATGAGGGTTCCTTTTTCTCCACAGCCTCTCCAACATTTGCTATTACCTGTCTTGTTAATAATAGCTAATCTAAAGATAAATGAGATGTGGCACATATACACTATGGAATACTACTCAGCCATAAGAAATGATGACATCGGATCATTTACAGCAAAATGGTGGGATCTTGATAACATTATACGGAGTGAAATAAGTAAATCAGAAAAAACAGGAACTGCATTATTCCATAGGTAGGTGGGACATAAAAGTGAGACTTAAGAGACATTGATAAGAGTGTGGTGGTTATGGGGGGAGGGGGGAGACGGAGAGGGAAAGGGGGAGGGAGAGGGGCAAAAAGAAAACTAGATAGAAGGTGACAGAGGACAATCGGACTTTGGGTGATGGGTATGCAACATAATTGAACAACAAGATAACCTGGACATGTTATCTTTGAATATATGTATCCTGATTTACTGATGTCACCCCATTAAAAAAAATTAAATTAAATTAAAAAAAATGTTGGCTCAAAATGCCAATAGTGATTCCACAATAGTAACTTTGAAAATACTGTATCTGTTAAATACTATTAGAAAAAAAATAGTTAAATTGATAGTTTTAGTTTGTTTGTTTTTTCTACATTCTTCAGGGTGAAATAAATAGATACTTCCATTTTTCACGACTACTATTGATAGATGAAAAGGGGAGAAAGCATGACATTGTTGAAAGAACTTTAAATAAGGTCTTAGTAAATGTGGATTCCAGTCCTAGTTTGGCTACATTCAAACTGTGTTTTTGAGTTTCCATTATCTATTTTATTATATCTTTCCCCCAAATGTAGTGGATTTAAACCAAAATAGTAATGTTCTTGCTAAAAAAGCTATAATTTGAGCTAGTCTTGGTGGGGGCAGTTTATCTCTGTTCCTATGTGCTGTCAGCTGGAATGGATCAACTTCAGCTGAAAGATCCATCTGAAGGTGGCTGAGAAGTTAATGCCAGCTATTAGCTGGGAGTCTCAGATCATTCTCATATTAGCCACTTCATGGATTGCTTGGTCATTTTTCCAAGAGCAAATATTCTAAGAGGCAAAAGATAGAGGCCACCCTGTGAGGAAGTAGGCCAAAACTGAAAAAACATTACTTCTGCCAAAGAAGTGTTAAAGCCAAATGTGATCAAATTGGAGAGGATACCTATTGGTGTCCTAGTAAACTTCCTCTAAAAAAAGCAATCAAGCAAACCCTGATTTGTAGCATTTACCATTTTTTCTTGGTGTGAATATTCACACTCTGTCATAATTAAAGTTACAAGCATTATATCACTTAAGAGAGATGAAAAGAAATGAGAAAAATCTATTATTAGTTAGTACAAGCAGATTCCAACACACTACTTTATACACTTAAGCTCTAATGGCAAGTATGTGGCTATCTTTCACCAGGCACACATTGTGAATATTAATAGACTCTATCATTACATAAACTCTATCATTTGTGAGATAGGAACGGTATCTATACTCCAACACAAATTTAAGCACAAAGAGTTTCCAATTGAAGATGCTTTGAAATTTGTATAGAATAGCTTTATTATTAGAAGCTATTCTGAAATTTTGTCCATGATGATGGTGACGTTTCTGTAGAAGATAACATGATGTTATGTTACTGTCGGATTTTTCATTCTAAAATAAGATAAACATTTTGAAACCACGTTAACTATTATGGCTTACATACTCATGAAAAGAGTGTATTGTATTTACAGACAATTCTAAAAAATACATATTGTCCCAAATGTAAGATTGCTATTTGTATCTAAATAAATCTCCAGATTTTAGTCATCTGTTTTTCTTTATAAATATTGGTTAGATAAGGCCCGGAATCAGGTCTAATCAGGTCTCTTAATTTTCTCAGTAGTTGTCCTTCTCCTCAAATGCAATAAAAAAAAAATCTGGCCTTCTGGTTTCAAAGAAAATGTCAAGGCAATGAGAAACATCTTATTTTAATATGATATTTTTACAAAAAAGAAAACTTTTTTCTATAGATTAATAATTTTCCAAATCCCTTTTTATGTGTTTGAAAAAAAAAAAGTTGACCCTGTTTCACAGACAGCACTTTGTTTTTAAGTTAATCAAGTATGTAAAAGCAGTTTATTTCAATATATTTTATGTGAGCATTTTAAGCCCATCAGTACACAGCAACACTTTTGGAGCAAGAATCTCATAAAATATTTAAAATAATATAATATCCTCATGTTTAAATCTGAGCTTTAAAGAATATATCTTTTATGGATTACATTAATAAATATATTCCTGATACTCATAGCCATTGATATTAGTCAAGATCTTTATGTGCTATTGATTTCAATTGTATTTCTTTATCTCATGAAGTGTTTTATTGATATTAACTATTTCTTTTTTCTATTTTTTCATTTACATACATGTATAATTGTTTTTCTTCTTTTTCCAAGTGAGAGGAAGGGAGATAGAGAGACAGACCCCCACATGTGACCTGACTGGCATCCACCCAGGGGCCCCCCATCTGGGGCCAATGCTCTGCCCATCTGGGGCCATGTTTGCAACTGAGCTATTTATAGCGCTAGAGGCAGAGGCTCCATAGAGCCATGCTCAGCACTCAGGGTGGATGCTTTCAAGCCATGGCTGCAGAAGGGGAAGAGAGAGTAAGAGAAAGTGGAGGGGGAGGAGTGGAGAAGCAGATGGTCACTCTCCTGTGTGCCCTGAGCAGGAATAGAACCTAGGACATCCACACACCAGGCCAACACTCTACCACTGAGCCAACTGGCCAAGGCTTATCAATTATCTCAAAATGAAAAACTAAGCGAGAATGCTGCTACTGAAATTAGACAAACTTACTTTGATTTTAAAGTGAATTATGTTGTGATTTTTCTTTTGTCATACCAAGTCCATGAAGTGTGTTCTACTATTTAATTTTTTTCTTTTTAAATTTTAAGGCTTTCACTGTAAGTTATAAGATAGAACATAATAAGTCATCTGTTGTAAAAATTTCAAAATTTCATATAAGTCTAAATGAAAAAAAAAATGTTTGAAACAATAGTTTCTTATTGAATTAGTTTTGATATCATTAATTGCTAAAAATTTTCTACTTTGAGATGACAAAATGTGATAAAACAAATAAAAATGAACGTATGTATATATATAATCATGGACTGACATCAAAATGACAATATTAATGACAAAAGCATGTTTCACAGTGACATATAGTAAAATAGAGCAGGTTCTTAAATAATAATGCTGTTTTAACATTAGGATAAAAGTATTGATTACTGAGCAGGGTGGGTGACATCATTTCTACGGAGTTTGCAAGCTCTCCCTATGTCTGTGTGGGTTTCTCCAGGTTCTCCAATTTCATGTTTAAGTTGTCCCAGCCTCAGAGGGTGTATGTATGGGTGTCCATGGGTGCGTTCCAATGGAAAGCTGTCTTGAGCAGGGTTGACTTTCACCTGGTACCCTGAGCTGCAGGGGTTGGCTCAAGCCACTGATGATACTGAACTGGAATAAACAGGTTGAAAAATATTATCTTGTTTTCATTTATTTTTCTTAAGTATGTGCTACTAATTTATGTCAATGTGTAATATTAAAAGTGTTTTGGTTCTTTATTTAGAAGTTTGGTGATTTTTTTTTTTTTGTATTTTTCTGAATTGAGAAGCAGGGAGGCAGAGAGACAAACTCCCGCATGTTCCCGACTGGGATCCCCCAGTATGCCTGCCAGGTGAGGCTCTGTCCATCTGGGCTGTTGCTCCATTGCAACCAGAGTCATTCTAGTGCCTGCGGCAAAGGACATGGAACCATCCTCAGTGCCTGGACAAACTTTGCTCCAAAATAGCCTTAGCTGCAGGAGGGGAAGAGAGAGTCAGAGAGAGAAAGGAGAGGGGGAAGGGTAGAGAAGCAGATGAGCGCTTTTCCTGTGTGCCCTGACCAGGAATAGAACCTGGTACTTTCACACGCCAGGCCGACACTCTACCACTGAGCTAACCAGCCTGGGCCTGGTGATGATTTTGTGACCTGAATATGCTATAGAAACTTAACTCTTGTTTGTTTCAATTAGCCTGTGGTAAAATTGGTTTCATTATACATTGTTTCACTTAAAGTCACAGTTTCCAAGAACCTACCAACAACATTTATGAGGACTTATTATATATTTTCTATAAAATAACAATATTTACATATTATTGTAGAATGTATATTTATTTGAGTCATCTAAAAACTAGGTGTCTTACATTAGAGGGCCAAGAACTGTTTTAAGAATCTGAAGATTCAGAGAAAATTCCTGCCTTCAGGGTGTGAAGTCTAGTGGTAAGAGACAGTAAATAAGCAAATGTTACCCATAAAACACACTCTCTAGATCAGGGGTCCCCAAACTATGGCCCGTGGGCCGCATGTGGCCCACTGAGGCCATTTATCCGGCCTCCGCCGCACTTCCAAAAGGGGCACCTCTTTCACTGTGGTAAGAGGAACACATTGACCATCTCATAAGCTAAAAGCAGGCCCATAGTTCCCATTGAAATACTGGTCAGTTTGTTGACTTAAATTTACTTGTTCTTTATTTTAAATATTGTATTTGTTCCCGTTTTGTTTTTTTACTTTAAAATAAGATATGTGCAGTTGTGCATAGGAATTTGTTCATAGTTTTTTTTATAGTCCAGCCCTCCAATGGTATGAGGGACAGTGAACTGGCCCCCTGTGTAAAAAGTTTGGGAACCCCTGCTCTAGGTTAAGAACAGCAGTGGAGAATACAAGGATGGGAATATAGAGAGACAGTGTATGTGTGTGTGTGTGGGGGGGGGGATACCATTGCATTTTTAAATGGAAGGGAAATCAGATAAACATATAAGAGGTGTGGCATCGACCTGAAATGCTGAAGTAGGCAGTTTGAAACCCTGGGCTTGCCTGGTAAAGGCACATATGGGAGTTGATGCTTCCTGCTCCTCCCCCTCTTCTCTCTATCTCCTTCCTCTATCTTTCTCACTCTTTCCTCTCTATTTCTAATAAAAATGAATAAGTAAAAATCTAAAAAAATAATAAATGGCAATCACTATTAAAAAAACATATCATATAATGGATGTGAAACACTGAACCATGCAGTTATCTGAAGGAAGAGTATTAGGAAGTAAATCCAATGGACCTGAGGAGGAAACATGCCTGCTATCGTGGAGAAAAGCAAAAGAGAAAATAAAAAGCAGAGCTGAGAAAATAAGGGTAAAGTAGTAGGGGATATGGCCAAAAAGGTAACTGAAATAGAAGATTGTCTTGGGCGTGGATCTCCAGAAGCAAAACCTGAGAGTACATACAAATGATTTATTATGGAAATATTCACAGAAGAATATCATAAAACAACAGTGTAATCAAGAGAGGAAAGGGGAGAAGCTAAATAAGTCTAAATTTCAGCCCAAGTCCTTGGCTCAGTCTGATCCTGAAGAGGAGACCGAGAGTACAAATTACCTCTCAGATTGCCTCCCTGGGTTTTTATAATCCAAACACAAGTCAGTCCTCAAGCTAAAAGGATGCATAAAGGACTGTTAAGTTCCCAGGGACTCTCAGATCTCTGGGGACAAACTGCTCAAGGCAGTTCTCTGAAGAGTCAATCCTGTTCTAAGTAGAGAGTAGAGAGCACAGAATCAAAGCCAGGGATCCCAGTGCATCTGAGCAAAATAACCAGAATAGACCTACATTGCTTTAAATTGCATAACATTTTACCAGTGTTCTAAAAGTTTGTCTTTTACTCTAATCAAGATGATAAACCACTAAGAATTTTAAGCTGAAGTAATGTGATCTTGCCATTGTTTTAAAGAGAATGGAATATAATAGGAAGTCAAATGCAAGAGCTGAGAGAATAATTATACTATAATCTCTTTGAAATATTTTGGTGACTTGGACAAAGTGATAGCAATGGAAGTATTAAGAAATATTTGGATTCATGTTAATTTTGACTATAAAGCAAACAAGATTACTACATACACTGTGGAAAATAAGATAGGAAAACAACACTGAAAATACAGTCAATAAGAACATCATAAGATTTAAAATGACCATCTAAAAATAAGGCACTTGTAAGAAAAAAAAGGACAAAGTATAACAGAGGAGTAATTTTCTTTTAGGGAGGAAATCATATCAATAGCTTGGTTTTGATACTTTAATTTAGAAATACTTATTATACAGTCAATGATGATGTCATAAGAGTCTCTAGATAAATGGGTCACATTTGGAGGAGATGCTTTGGCTGGAGATATACATTTGAAACTCTTCAGGATAAGGTAATATACGTAGGACATGAACAATAAAATCCTGAAAAAGTACAGATAAGCCAGAAATGTTATTTCAAGGATAGATATCTAGAGTACTTCAAGATCTATACAAGAAGATATGAGGCGAAAGACACAAAATTCAGAAGCAGCAGTCAGTGAAGTAGATGCCAAATCAAGGGAGATACTTAGAAACCAAAGGAAATGCTTCCAGAGAGAGGGTGATCAATTGTGTCATGCTATGTTTTAGGATGACAATGGAGAATTGAGTACTATATTTGGCAACTTAGAAATCATTGGTGGTCTTGACACATTGATTAAGATATTTTATGTCATAATGGTGGCAAAAGCCTGACTGGAGTGGAGTTATGGAGAAAGGAAAGAAGAGAAATAAGGCAAAACATAGTAAAAAAAAAAAAGTATATGTAGCTATGAAGTTTTCTTGCAATAAAAAAGGAAGTATTAGAGGCAAATTAATGGAGAAATAAACTTGAGAGAAGCCTTATGGTTTGTCTTGTTTTATTTAATAGGAAAAGAATAAGAAAGTGGTTTTATACTGTAAATATAGATCTAGAAGGAAATGAGTAAACAATAATGAAAGAGAAAAATAGTAATTTTTTAGACTAGGAAAATGCATAGACTCTAGAAAAATAATGTGATTGTGAATTAGCAGTCATTGTTTAATTTATATCGTTGATCATAAATTTAAATGGAAATATTCAGCAAGATTAGTTTTACTCTAACCATATTCAGTAAGTTAGATCTGGACCAAGGTTGTCATTTGGTCAATAATTGTGAAAATAATAAGAGAGTTGAAAGGGAACAAGGATATTTGCAACAGAATGACCGTAATAATTGATAGTAGAGTTTCATCAGCTTAAGGGGGAAAATTATATAAGGTTATCAAGAGAGCATAAAAAGATAAATTATGATGGGTTAGAAGGACTATGTAATGAACATAAAACTCTTAGTGAGCTAGAAAAGAGATTTTAATTAGATAGTGACATGCTTTAAATTGTGATTACTTTAAAGAAGAGATGTCATTAATGATCATTAAAAGATCTAGAGTACTAGCCCCTGCGTGTCTGAACTAGAGTGGAGTACAAGATCATTTGACACATGAACAGGTCAAGAAAGTAAGAGACAATATATAAGGGCAAAGACAACAAATTTTGTCTGGATTTGTAAACTTTAGATCATTGTCAATCCAATATTATCCACTAGTTAAAATTTATTAAAAAAATAATGAATGATAAAAGATGTTAACATATTAAATTTAAATAAATTCAATGATTTCATGTTTGATTTTGTGGTGGTATCTTAGTTCAGGCTGCCATAACAAAATAATCATATACTGGGTGGTTTATAAACAAGAAAAATTTATTTCTCATGGTTTTGGAGGCAGGAAGTCCAAGATCAGGATACTAGCAGAGTCAGGGGAAGGTTTTCAGACTTCTTGCATCCTCACATATTAGAAGGGGCAAAGGAGTTCTTTCAGGCCTCTTTTATAAGGGTGTTAATTTCATTCATGAAGGCTCCACCTTCATGACTTAATCACCTCCCAAAGGTCCCACTTCTTAATACTAGCACATTAGACATAGGATTTCAACATACAAAATTTGAGAGGACACATAGATTCAGATGATAACAAGTGGGAAGCAAAGGAATAAAATTGGACAGTTAATTTTATCAGTTATGTTTCCTTATTCATATTTAGTAAGTTTTTAGTTAATAAGCAAATATAATGCTTTTTTCTTATTTGAGACACATGTACATTATACTATTCTCTACACATTTTTATACATTTTACATTTTCAAAAAGTGTAAATGAAATTTAAAACCACAAAGAGAATAGAATCAGTATAGTAGCTTGGCTAATTACTTGTGAGTATAAAAGAAATTCTAATTCTACTAGAAACAATGATATAAAGAGAAGAATGTTTGGATTTCTGGGGCTCCTTTGGCCACTCTAATGTCCGGTGATTAAATTCCATGGGAAATCACATCAATCCAATGCAGTCAGGATATCCAATGACCCAGATATTTTAGGAATAAAGATTTTGCTATTCAGTCAAGCAAGAAACAGAACCTGCTGAGGTAATCGCTGAGAGCAAAGGGAATACAAAATGGTAGTGGAAAAAGGTAGTGGGAAATACCAATTATGTCATCATTGTTAAATGCTGACTTGAGGACTATGATAGTTGAGTGTTTCACACTTATTACAATGAAGGATGTATTTGTATACAATTTATTTTTCCTTCTCTAATAATTCTTTTATCAACAAACATAAAATACCTTGATAGTAGCTAAACTTATATCTCAATATTTAGGTTACAGAACATTAAAGAGAAAGTATAACTCATCCCAAACAGAAATGAGTATCAAAAATAAATGTAAAACTTTTGTAAATATAGGGTGGGGCAAATTCATTTAAAAATAACAATATAAGAATAAACTCTGTGTTTTGTATAATGAAAACTCTAACTTACTGCCCCCCCCCATATGTTTTGGAAAATGTTCAGTGTGTTTTCAGTTGTACCAGAGTAGTTGAATCATGTTAGGAGCAGTGGTGGGATTCAGCTGGTTCACACCAGTTTGGCAGACCATATTTAATTTTTTGATGAGTTTGGCCAACCCGTTGTTAAAATGGCACTTATAATAAGGGTTTTCTCTAAGGTGGGTGCCTCGGCAGCCAACCCAATGTGGAAATCACAAATTTATATTCCTTACTTTGTGTGTGTGTGTTTGTGTGTGTGTGTATGTGTGTGTGTGTGTGTGAGTGCCAGAGACAGAGACAGACAGAGAGAGGGACAGAGAGGGACAGATAAAGACAAACAGACAGGAAGGGAAAGAGATGAGAAGCATCAATTTTTCATTGGGGCACCTTAGTTGTTCATTGATTGCTTTCTCATATGTGTCTTGACCAGGGGGCTACAGGAAACCGAGTGTATCCTTGCTCAAGCCAGTGACTACCTTGGGTTCAAGCTGTTGAGCCTTGCTCAAACTAGATGAACCTGCGCTCAAGCCAGCGACCTCAGGATTTTGAACCTGGGTCCTCGCATCCTGGCCCTACACTCTATCCTGCACCACTGCCTGGTCAGGCTTCCTTTACTCTTTTTTCACGTTTATCTGTGCAAAAATGTTTTCTAAGCATTTGTAGTTATGTTCATTCTGTGCATAGGTAAAAATAATTGCAAGTAAGGACACCAATCAAGAAGCAATATCTGAAACAACATTTTAATTTTTTGTCAGGTATTATTTAATATTTTAAAACTATTTTTTATAACATAATCTAGTTTTATGTACCTCTTTTATTGTTATTATTTAAGTATTAAATGTATGAAATAATAAACTACCTTTTGGTATATCTTTTTTAATACTTATAATGGTCATTAGGGCAGAGAACTGGTTGTTAAATTATTTGAAACTGTCACTGGTTAGGAGGAAGCATAATTTGAAACTCATGTGTGATTAATAAAGATGCCTGTGGATTGTAAGATGGCAAATATTTTTTTTAATTTTTATTTATTCATTTTAGGAGAGGGAGAGACAGAGAGAAAGAGGGGGAAGAGCTGGAAGCATCAACTCTCATATGTGCCTTGACCAGGCAAGCCCAGGGTTTCGAACCGGCGACCTCAGCATTTCCAGGTCGACGCTTTACCCACTGCACCACCAAAGGTCAAGCAAGATGGCAAATATTAACTTGGATAACTTTCTACTGTTTCAGTTTAGCCAAGCTTTAACAATGTTTCAAAGAATTTTTTTCCCCTGGATTTTCCAGGCTAATATTGGCCATAAGAATAAGTTACGTGCAAGTAAACAATAGCTAAATGAGACACTGTAAAGTCAGGTATGATTATAGTTCATGTACACATCTTCAATCTGCTGACTCACCTGCTGGCTTGAAGCAGTACTGGACCTCCATCTCCTCCACTGTCCGCTGTATCTCCTTCAGTTCTTCTGACTTAGGTGTGTGGTTATGCCCCTAACAAATAGCATCAGCTTCTTCTGTAAATCATCCATATCACTGAAGGCGGGCACTTGGAGGTGTTGAGAGACTAATATGTTTTCTGGTTTATGTTCATATGTTTCAATTCATTCTCACAATTTTGCCCCTGAAACTGTCTGTAATCTTTATGTACTCCCTGCCCTCTTACTTCAGACCCAGTACCAGACAGAGAAACAGTTATAAATGACTGTTTAACAATTCCCACAGTTGCATAAGCAAATCCTTATAATTTGTTATATATCACTCATAGTTGCCCATGATCCCTGAATGATAAAATACCTACAAATTGAGCAGAATTTCTAAATATTATCTTTTCTATGGAATTACTTTGGATTGAATATGCAATTTAAAGAACTTGTCCAGGAATTTTCAGTATTATTTGGTCAATTTAACATATTACATAATAAGGAACTATTTTTAGCAAAGTTTTGTTTTAGAGTAATAAATGTTTTTTCTATTTTGTAGAAGTTAATGATGTTTACTATATTTCATATTATTTATATGAAAATTTATCCACAAGCTTAAAAATCTCATATCATGGTAAGATTATGTCATATCATGATATAGTTTATGTTAATTTAAAATTGAAATTAACCAACAATTTAAGACAAAATAATTAAAAATTTGCTTTTATAATCAACTGGCACCCTGGCTGGCTATCTCAGTGGTACAGTGTCAGCCCGGTGTGTGGATGTCTCGGGTTCCGTTTCTGGCCAGAGCACACAGGAAAAATGCCCATCTGTTTCTCTACTCCTCCCCCTCTCCTTTCTCTCAATCTCTCTCTTCTCCTCCTGCAGTCAAGGCCCCATTGAACCAACCAAAGTTATCCCAGGAGCTGAGGATGGCTCCATGGCCTCTGCCTCGGGTGCTAGAATAGCTCCAGTTGCAATGGAGCAATGCCCCAGATGGGCAGAGCATCTCCCCCTAGTGGGCATGCCAGGTGGATCCCAGTCAGGCGCATGCAGGAGTCTGATTCTGCCTCCCTGCTTCTCACTTCAGAAAAAAAAAATCAATTGGCAATTCTAATTTCATAATTTTTATTCTAAATGATCACTGCTTCCATTATATTCCTTAAATCTAAGCTTAATATCCAATGTAAATTATTGAAATAGTATACATTTTTGAAGTCCTTTGCTTTTTGTGGGTATTTAAATTGAATCATTTCCAAACAACAAATTTTTTGTTTTCAGATTTTATTTTTAATTAGCAGATGCCCAAAGTACTATTTTTACAGGGTTTGCACAGACTCCTAACTATATAGTACTATTTTGATGTAAACTATAAAAATTTTATATACTGAGCTGGTAAAATGCAATTATAGTTTAAATACTTTATCTGCTTTTATAAGTATAGGGTGCAAAAATATATACCATAGTTTCATTAATGACTGTAAGCTGAATTAAGATTTCATGATAAGGCCTAGATTTTTGACTCTGATATAAAGATCCTAGTTCCCATTAACTTTTGTTTTAATCTGAAAGTAGGTTTTTTAAATGTTCACATTTATTTAAGAGTCAATATGACCTTGTTTTTTATTATGTAGTTTTATTTCAATCTTAGAGTTTATTCTTTAATCTTTACCACGTGATATTTGTGACTAAAAGTAAGGCCAAATTAAAACTGAAAACCTTTCAAAATATTTATAAAGTGTTACGATGTCTAGGATTTGCTTCAAAATAATATGAAAAAAAAGGAAAAAAATTAGGTAAAACAATATTAGTTAAGGTTTGAAAAATGTTGGAAGTTTTTATGAGGTCATTAATAGAAGGTCCATTGATGGCTTCAAGATAGGGACTTGTACAGAGAAAGAACAACCACACGATTAGTGGGGTTGAAATACTGATCTGTCAAAATTCCAAAGATGGGAGGTTGGGTAGAGATTGGGTTCAAATATATGGCCAGTCATTTAATCAATTGTATTTATATAATAAAATTCCAATAATCTGTACACCTAAGCCACAAGGACTTTCTTGTTCAGTGAACACAAGAATACGCCAGGTGAGTGACAACCCCTGGTGCCATGGGAGAGGGCAAAGAGACTTTGTGTGCCCTCCCAGAATGCACCCTGTGTGTATCTTGTGTAATATATTTGTAACTATAAGTAGCACTTTCTTGTGTTATGTAAACCATTTTAACAAATTAATTATCAAACCTGAGGGGATTGGTCATGAGAACCTTCATACTTGTAGCCAGTTGGTTGGAAGTAGGAAAACCTTGAGGCACTCCTCCCCCCCAGACTTGTAGCTGACATCTAAAGTGAGATTACTCTTGTGGAAGACTTTACCCCTAATCTGTGGGGTCTGTGCTCACTCCAGGGGTTAGTGTCAGACCGGTTAAAATAAACACAATAATTGCCTTTTAATAAAATTTACATTTCCTTTGCCGTAAAGTATCTTTTGGATGTAGTTTTGTATTTTATATTTTTTATTGATTCTTATTTCTCCAATATCTGATGCCACTCTAATTCAAACTGATGTTGTAGAAACACTAAAACAATTATATTTCCTTAAACACAATGCTTATATTCATGCTAATGCTCTTGGTATCCTCTTTCTTTCTTTCTTTCTTTCTTTCTTTCTTTCTTTCTTTCTTTCTTTCTTTTTTTTTTTTTTTTTTACAGAGACAGAAAGAGTCAGAGAGAGGGATAGATAGGGACAGACAGACAGAGACGAGAAGCATCAATCATTAGTTTTTTGTTGCAACACCTTAGTTGTTCATTGATTGCTTTCTCATATGTGCCTTGACCAGGGGGCTACCGCAGACCGAATAACCCCTTGCTCAAACCAGATGAGCCTGCGCTCAAGCTGGCAACCTTGGGTCTCGAACCTGGGTCTTCCGCATCCCAGTCCACTGCTCTATCCACTGTGCCACCCCCTGGTCAGGCGGTATCCTCTTTTTCTTAATTTCCTTCTTATAGCACATAGATATCATTTAGTTGTGATTGACTGATACTTTTATACTCAGCTTGTTAACAACTACTCCAGGGTGCCTTTCAACTACCATCTATTAACTTTCTCCTACTTCCAAACTGCACACACTGCCAAAAACGTTGGAGTAAATTACCTCTGTTTAGTATTTTCATCAAACAGTATGTATATTTCCATTACTGTTCTTGTATATCATTCCATAATGCTTATGTAACTATTTCCTACAACATGCTGTTAAGTCCTCAATAATCTTTTCACCTTTGTTTTACTTTATCCTGAACCTACCTCAAGAATTGAAACAAAGTGTGTGCAATAAACATTTGCTGTGAGAATTATTTGAGCAAAGTGAATGCATCTATATATGTCTTTCATAATGTACCTATTTCTAGATTTAGGTGTACTACATTGTGTGTGATTTATTCTATGGAAGTTAGCTATTTTTTATAACTAATTTAACTTTAAGTAAAAAAAAAGTTTATGCTAGATAATAAGTATTGTATGTTTGCTTTTTGTTATTTTTTTCTCTAAAATTTTATGTTTAAACCCCAGTTGTTTTGTGCCTGAGTGAACACAACAATTGTTTTTTTCTCTCTCTCAACTTAAAATAACTTTATATATTTTCCTTGAAATATTTTTATCTATAATACATTGTAATTTTGACACCTGAGGTCTAAATAATAACACAAATACATAAGTTTTGACAATATTTATTACTAATATAAGGTTAGATCTTTATGTAAAGGAGGGACACTGTAGTTATCCTTTTTAAAGATTAAGCTGCGGTTATACAAATGTCATATTTATGACTCAAAATTACCAACTGTTGAATAGTGAAATCCTTAATTCTAATATAGTGTATGCTATTAACCAATTGAAATTCGTTTTTCCTTCTACAGTGTATGTGAAATAGACGAGTTCTGATTGAACAAATAGTAAGTAAGACTGGTCTCTAAAGTGTCGTTTATTTAGATGGTGAGTAAAAATTTCAGTACTACAAATGGATGACCTGTGTGCAGTTAGAAAACTGAACATTTGTTTCTAATTTTTTTTCCTTAAACTTGCAGCTAAAATTATGTACTTCCTTGGACTCGCACTGTAAGATAGTTAAGAATAAGAATCAGAATCTACTATAAGAAAAATGTCCATTACTAGAATATAAGTAATTCTGCCATCAAAGACATTTTAAGTCTTGTATACAAAGGATAGAAATGATACATTTATATCTATATATAACATTTTTTTTCTCTCCTAAGCCATTTCTTTGCAATTATGTAGACATTAGTTGAATTTATTTATAATTGAGATCATCTCATCCATGCAGGTTACTTTGTCCATTTGCAAGCTTTATTATAGATAAAAAGTTAAAATAGTGTATAATTTCTATCTTAAAAGAGTCTTACAGTACCATTAGAAAAGAGAGTAAAGCAAACCTTTTAGCAGCAGCAGAAAAAATACCCTCCTCAGAACCCTTAATAAATATTATCAATCAATAATATTTCTTAATAAATGCCCTGGATAAAAATTATTCCATATTATTGAACACTGCCTGGGAATTAGCATCAGATCCATTTATCGGTTTCCACATGTGTTGTTCTATATTTAAATTTGTTATATTTAGTTATCTACTTTTTCTACTATATCTAGAAAATTCTATCCCCTTTCTCTGATTTTAAAAGACCAACTATCTTAAAAATTTTCAAATCAAGTAGCATCCTCACTGATGACACTGGATTAAAATTAATTTTCCTTTTCTGTAGTACAAGTACATAGCAATAACAATTTAGTATTCTATTGCCATCTAACAATCTATGTAAATTATGCTTATCCAGTTAGATAAAATGCTTTTTCAAATCACTGTAGGTCTTGTTTTTTTCTGTTCTATTTCCCTATTTGAACAAACAAATATAGTACCAAACATAGAGAGTGTGTGTGTGTGTATATATATATATATATATATATATATATATATATCAAATTGATTTAATAGAATGGCTAAATTTTCTACTCAATATGACCTTTTCTATAAAAACCTTCTAAATTGAAAAGGAGGTTTGGGTTAATATATTTAAACAATTTAAATAATAATGCATCTTCCCTAAACATTTTAAGCTTATTGATTCATGTTTAAATTAAATAGTTGAGTATATGTGACTATATCCATTTAATATGGAAAGAAACAAAAAGCAGAATCAGAGACGTTCAATTTGAGTAGTTCGACCACAAAAAGTATTAGCTCTGGAGCAAAAACGCTTAGATTTTTATCTCAGCTCTTTCATATATTATCAGCCCTTTGTTTTTTAAATCTTGGGCATATTTCCTAATTCTGTGTCTTAACCTTTTCATTTATAAAATTTTTATACCTTGTAACCACTTCACATATTTTTGATGGAAAATAAATGAAGAATAAATTAAATAGCCAGCAATTAAATATTCAAATATTTAGTAAATATATATGCATATATAAATAGTACAATATAGGAAAAGTTATGAGCTCTATGCATATACATATATACACATACAGTCTATAACTTACTCTATATTGTGATCACTGTAATATTGTGTCATTCTCAGGCATTCTTACAAGACTAGTTGAGAAGTTGTTTTGTTGATCTAGTTACAGACGATATCAAGTTAACCTTTGGGAAATAATTCACTCTCATTGAAAGGTAGCTATAAATCCTGGCAGGTTGGCTCAGTGGCAGAGCACCAGCCAGTGTGTGGATGTCTCTGTTTAATTCCTAGTTAGGGCACACAGGAGAAGCAACCATTTGCTTCTCCACTCTTTTCCCATCTCCCCCTTCTCTTCTCCCCTCATGCAGCCATGGCTGGATTGGTTCTAGAGTATCACCCACAGCACTAAGAATGGCTTCCTGAAGGCACCCAGGCACTAAAAATAGTTTGGTTGTGAGCATGGGCCTAGATCAGCAGAGCATCAGCCCCAGATAGAGTTTGCTGGGTGTATCCTGGCCAGGGTGCATGTAGAAGTCTGTCTCTATATTTCCTCTTCTCTCACTTGGAAAAGAAGAAAAAGAAAGAAAAGAGGGAAGGAAGGAAGGAAGGAAGGAAGGAAGGAAGGAAGGAAGGAAGGAAGGAAGGAAGGAAAGAAGGAAGGAAAGAAGGAAGGAAAGAAGGAAGGAAGGAAGGAAGGAAGGAAGGAAGGAAGGAAGGAAGGAAGGAAGGAAGGAAGGAAGGAGGGAGGGAAGGAAGGGAGGAAGGAAGGAAGGAAGGAAAAGAAAGAAAGAAAGAAAGAAAGAAAGAAAGAAAGAAAGAAAGAAAGAAAGAAAGAAAGAAAGAAAGAAGAAAAGAAAAAAAAGAAAAAAGAAAAGGAAGAGAGGGAGGGAAGGGAAGGGAAGGGAAAAAGGAAGGTAGTTGTAATATTTAGTATGAGCTCATAAAAATTTTTAAGGTCAGGAAACTTGGTTTGAGTACCAAAGAGCATGATCACTTAGGTCACTTTGTGACTGAGCCTTCAGAGACTGATACCTGAGCTCTGTGGAGAAAAATTCACTAAAATATATGTTTGAAATTTAGAGAAAAAGGCAAAATGATCTTGTTGTTTAAGGGAGCATAATGAGGATTATTGTTGGCAAAGCATGACATAGATAAGCACTTAAGATAAACCTTGAATAAAAAACGCTGGCAGGGCTATATGTTTTTGAGACACTATTTCTAGAGGTAACTGAAAAAAAATGGTAGTGCAATGATTTCGTGCTGTCAGTGGTTACGGAGTGATTGGCTAGCATTTTTGTTAGTATTAGCAGCATCCTCTCACCAATAAAGAATAGAAGTTATGCCAGGAAACAAATGGAGATTAAGAAAATCTAAGAACCACAAAGCAATTAATTAAATATTATATGACTTGCCTAAAATTTTGAAATGGCAGAACAAAGGAAATATAGATTTTTATCCTGATCCAGTAGTCTTTGTATTATACTTGGCTCCCATCTTTACCTAGATTTGCATATCAACTCCTCAAAGTCAATTGAAAGATGCTTTAAAAATCCATAATACTGAGTCATAGAAAATGTGGTTCAAAATGTTGATGGTAAGTCCAGGAAGCCACAATTCTTTAAGTCTTTCTGAATCATAGACTGTGGGTGGAGTGCAGAGCGCATTTCTAGCAGCCGTGGCTGATGCAATGCTGTGAGAATACTCCAGCTCCCAGAAGCATCCTGGGCATACCCAGGAAGGAAGCTCGTCCGCTATAAGGAAATGACAGTGCCAACCATGCAGCTCCCTGATCTTTTCAGCCATTGGCTATGAAGGACACGCTGTAACTCCCTATAGGCTGAACCCATGTATATAAGGTAGCTGACTTCCTGAAAAAAGTGGATCTGCGTCACTGAACCTGGTCCCCAGAGTCAGGTCTTTGCGTCTCCATCATCCTCACCCCTGGCAGGACTTGTCCACACTGGACAACCTTTGGAAGACACTGACATAGATTATAAGGAATTCTTTTCAAACTTCTAATGTTTATCCAGTCTTGAAATCAGCTAGCCCAGGTAAGCATCCTAGTTCAACCATCTTAATATGCTGTCAGGTCTGAGACAACTTTTCAGAAGTTCATAATATTTTTTGATTAAAACTATTTAGCAGCAGTGTGGTTAAAATTAAAGATAATGTGATATATGGCATGTCATAAGTATTCAACAAATGATATCTTTTATAAGAGCTATAATGTGGGTCTAATAAAAATCATCCCAGTATGTTATGATGTTATGTATTAATTTAAAAGCCTTTTAATAGCAATTACTTATTAGTCACTGTGAATTGTACATTTAAAATTACTTATTTCTTAATATTCTAAATATAATTAGAATTGCATATATTACCTAAATATTATATCAAATATGAAAAAGAAAATTAACAAAATTAATGAAATTTTACTAAAATGCTTTCTTGGTGAGCTATAAAAATAATTTTATAAATAAATATACTTTTCAAGGATAAATTATTTTGTTGAATTACATACTAAGTAATTATTTCCATTTACTATTTTAAATCTAAGAACAGTCTAGCTGTTGTATAGTAATTTTTACAACAACCTAATTGTTTTGTTTGGTTTGTTAGTTGTGTTTGTTTATGTTATTACTCAGAAAATTAATTGCAAATATATTCAGAAATACTAAGTTAAATCTTTGACTGAGCCAATTTATTTTCCCTGGCTTTAAGATTTTATTGCTCATTGAAAAATCCCAGTTATTTAGATTCTCAGTAAGCATACATCACTTATGCTTTATTATTTTTTGTTGTAAAAATTAATGCAAAACTCACAATTCTACTACTCACTTTTTAAAATATTCTAATATGAGAAATATACTATTTATGAAGTTTAGATTTTAATTATATAAAAATCAAAAATATCATACTTAATCTAGTTTTAGATAGTCCTATTAACCAACATAAATGAAAATAGTAGATGCTTGTGATACTGGAGTATTTTGTCCTTTTTTGAAGTTATTTATATTAACCAGTGTAATGCTTTATATACTGTACTTTTACCACACACCAAACATGTTTGTGTATGTGTTTGACAAAACATGCTCTATTAATGGCATACATTTGACTGTATCACCACTGCAGTTAATTTATTCATTCATAAAGAATGTTAAAAAGTGATATTTTTGTGTTTTTAATAAACATACATTATACAAGCATATATGTTTTTATATAGAAACCACTAAATGTAGAAACACTAATACCTGTACATGTATTTCAATGTTATTTCTGAAGACAAAAGTAGATTTTTTGCCAAAACTTAGCTAACAGTTTTAATTAAATAAAAATTATTTGCTAAAGAGATTTTAAATTTTTTTCAATTCTTCATAATCCCTATTTATAAAGTTTCAGGCCAAGATATAAAATGTAGCCAGTGTAAGTTTAGCAAAATTCTGAAAATTAGTAAATATTTTCCTAATATTGTATCATTCATTTTTTACAAATAATTCAGAATACAACAAAAATATATTTGATAGCTGTCATTAAATTTCTATTACATCAAATAGCAAAAAAATGTAAGAGGAATCCCAAGAGATGGGCTGAATCTGCTTGACATTTAAATAATGTAACAATAAAAATATATTTCTGATTATGAATATAAACATAAAAGAGAAAAAACACAAATTAGATAGAATTCTTATATTGAAGGTGCTGTCTATCAAAAGGAAGGTGTATATAATTTAACAGAAAGCAGACTATATGATACTTACTGTATAAATAATTCAATTACAAGGAGATAAAATTATTCATTTGGGTGAAGAATTAGAAGAAATCCTTGATGAAAAGATTGGACTTCAAACCTAGGACATAATGGGTTTAAATAGGTGGGGAAAGGGGAAAAATTAGAAGAATTTTAGAAAAAGGCACAAATTTTGGAAAGTGCTATATACCCATCATTAAGAGAATGGCAAATTGGTATTTGCCTAAAGTATAAGGCAGGTTTGGAGATATATATAAGAAGAAAGATGGAAAATTACAATGGCATATTTCAGCAAACCTTGCATATAAATTGAGAAGTTTGTTTTTTAATACTCACTAAACAACTGTGAAAATAATGGTTTAAAATAAACTACATTAGGATAAATAGTAGTTGCAATACGAACAATACATATATAAAGTAAAGGATTGGGTTTTAAGTGAACATTTTGACAACTAATAAGCAAAAGGTTATAAATTTTGAATAGCTATGTAGTAGGATAGATATTAAAAAAATATTACAAAATTACTTTGTACACTATTTAAGATGAGAGTTAAAGGAAAGAGGTAACAGATTTTTACTCTTAGAGGTTAAGAGTATATATATATTTAAAATAAAATACTAACTTAAGAAAATAAAAATCAATTTAAGAATTCTACAAAAATAAGTTTTCTAAAAGCCTAGCCTGACCTGTGATGGCGCAGTGGGATAAAGCATCAACCTGGAACACTGAGGATGCCGGTTCAAAACCTTGGGCTTGCCTGGTCAAGGCACATATGGGAGCTGATGCTTCCTGCTCCTCCCCCTTCTCTCTCTCTCTCTCCTTCTCTCTCTCACTCACTCCTCTCTCTCTAAAAATCAATAAATGAAATATTTAAAAATCTAGTAAAAGCTACTTTTTTAAGTATTTGATTTTACATGTGTGTTTTTTAAGGAAGTCAAAATCTATAAATTTTAACGTATTAGAGTTAACCACAATAAAGAGTTATTATATTTAAAGGAAGGAACTTATATATGCACAAAAACCACTCTCACTGTTAGATCTTTTAAATATGATTGTAATATTTCCTCTCATAAAAATTATTAATTCTCAGGGATAGTATCACATGACATGACTCAGTTTATGTTTGGTAATATTATCATCCTAGTATATATTCAGTAATTATTGCTTCAGGTCATTAGTCACTGACAGAAATTAAAAACTTATATGTAATATTTTTTGTGGGCATCTACAAATAGTTCAAAATTATGTTATTTATTATATATAATATATATTATATATTTATATAATATATAATATATATATTAGAGGCAAACAAGTAGAACAATGCTATTACTTGAATAATTATTTATGGGAATAAGAGCAATATATAAAGAATCCCCTATTTCAATTATACTTAATTTCTTCTACATCCTCATGCTAAAAGTTGATGAAACAGTATTTGTGAAATATTTTTTGCTTCAGTATAGTCTCTAAAACAGATACCAGTAAAATAGTGAATGGTCAAACCCTTGACAAGGTAAGAATATTAAAAAAAATGATACAGAAGAAGCTGATTAGTCAAAACTAACTGTAAACAAATGAATAATTTGTAAACTCATAAATGATAACTTGATAGATTCATTAAGCTATTTACCAATTCCTTACATAAAATAGTCATTTTAGGTTATGAAATGCTTAAAAAAAATAGAGGCTTGATTTTTATGGCTCATCTATCTATTTATTTTTATGGATGCTTTCTCTGTATGTCTTATAGGCAATATGACATAAGACCACACAACCTGAAAGCTTTGAGTAAAATGTGAGTTTACAAGCTATATTAGCCTAGAAAATTATTAATGACAATATTTGGAAAGACTTAACAGATACTGATGTATCCTGTTTTAAGCAAAGTTTATTTTGTAAAGTAAACTTCATTGATTTTATTAAAAAATGCTATTATTCTTAGTGCTGGCTGGATAGCTCAGAGTATCCCTCCAGATCTCTGATTAGGACACATTCAGCCAATGTTACTGTCTCTTTCCCTTCCTCTCTTCTAAAATCAATCAGTAATTTTTTAAAAAAAAATTGCTATTATCCTTAATTAACCTAAAAGTCCTGTGAAGATAAACTTTGGAAACATACCCTAAAAGCTACTGTTGATAGAGTAGGAATCCAGTGCTTATGCAGTGTTCTGGTTTGAGCTAATCTATTCTCTGCTTTACTGGGATTAATTTTAAAACCTAAAGAATTATAAAGAAAAAGAAAATTGAATTAATAGACTATGTTAATGATATTAAAATGTTTCAGGAAGAGAAAAATTACATGATGATTAATCTTATAAAGATGGCATTATAATAATTGCTATTATTTGCTATGAGCCAGTCTTATGTATGAGATCCTTAAAACATAATTTATTTAATTCTCACAATTTTTCAATAGATCTTGCTATTAACAACATTTTTGTAATTGAGGAACCTAAGATCTAGTAAATATTACTAGTCAGTTAAAGGTTAAACAGCTAGGACATGAAAGACCCAAGGTTCTAGAATAGAAATATATGATTTTTCAATGCTTTTATCTTTGTGCCACACTACTTTTTTTTTCAAATAGATTATTCAGTGTTGGTTATCGGTATTATAGGCAGTTAAATTAGTTTTCATCTATAATTCCAAGATTTTTATTTTGACAGGATGTGTGTGAAGGAATCCAGTGCTTCCTGGATTATAGAATGAGACAATAAATGGTATCACTGTAGTCAAGCTGTTAATTTACTAAATTCAGGAATGTTGAGGTATAAAGAAATTATTTTATTCTTGTTTTAACTAACTTGGAAACTTAAACTTTTGAACTTTCAATTCTGAATCAATGTTTGGATATACATCAAGCATCCAGCTCTGTCTAACTTTCTGATTACCCCCTATAGGACTAAGAAAGAATATTCAGGTATTCGAATCACCTGACATCCATAATCTAGAAAAATAGTCATTGAGAGCATTACCATCTGACACTAATGCAGGGGCTAAGAACGTGGGAATGATTCTTCTCAAAAATGTACTTTAAACTATAAGAACAGTCAGTTTTACTTTCTTCTTTGAAACTCTCTGAGTATTTCCTAGTTGTGTTCCAGTTGGCAGATCTTTAGATCTTTAAATAAAACTTTATCCACCTTATTTTTAGCCAAAACCTCCAAATTATTTTTGAGATCATTTAACAATTGTCTGTTGACTATGCACACTTTCTTTCTATTTTTGAATCTCATTTAATTATTCTGCAAGTGTAAAACATCACTTTAATATGATAAGGATTGAATTTAGAATCAGTGTCCCCACATTCAAGTTAATCGCCTGTCAAAGTAAAATCTTTCTCTGCTGCCTTTCTATTTAACCTTAATAAAGATTGAAGTGAGACATACTTGCTAGGACCTCTGATCAAGATGTTGGAGTAGGTAAACTCTGCACTCACTTCCTCCCATGAACACATCAAAATTACAACTAAATTATAGAACCAACATCATTGAGAACCACCTGAATACTAGCTAAACAAATTCCTATCACTGAGGATATAAAGAAGAAGCTATGTTGAGACTGATATGAGGGGCAGACTTGCAAATTATCCAGGCCCCACTCCCATAGTTTGGTGATTACGAATCAGAGGATATCCAGACTGCAGATTCCCTCATGAGCAGTAAGGAGTCCCAGTTCTATACCAAGCTTCCCAACACAGGACATCATGTAGGTAAGAGCAGTCTTCTATCACATCTATCTGTGAAAAATAGCAAAGAGTGTATCCCAGAGGAACAAGAGGCAATGGGAGACTGAGGTGCTGCAGGTCTTAATGGACCCACACACAGATCTTGCTTATTTACTCACAAGCTTTAAACTTCAGTGCAGGGGTAGCAGTTCAAAAAATGCCAGGTTATAAGAGGATGAACAAAACAGGTGAAATTCAGGGTGAGGGCTGGTTGGGCAGGGGCCTGAGAAACTCTCCAAGTGGATGGAAGTGCTGGCATGCACCATTGTTCCTCTTCAGAGCTCCCCCACCCAGCTGGCCAGGCATAGATGGATGTCATATCTGAGCCCTTTGTTTTTTCTGCCCTAGCAATTCTCTGATGCTGCCCACCCAAATTGACTGCCTGGCCACAGCTTTTGTGATGCTCCTCCATAGGCAGTTCTGGGACTCTCTCAAAGTCTTTTAAAGGTCCACAGACCTAAAACAAGTAGTGGCCAGCTTCGGTGTACCTTGTAACTCTTGCTGAGTGGTCCCAAACCAATCACAAGCAGTGACCAGTTTCAACTGCATTAAAATTACCATAATGTAGCCTCAGACCTGGCAGAAGCAGTGACCAGTCTGGGCCTGAAACATAATTTTTACTAAGTGGCCACAGCTCAGCACAGTGGCAGCAGGCCTCAGCTCACATTGGGGTGCCCACCAAGGATCCAATGCCTGGCACAAGCAGCAATTACCATCAGTTTGCAGGGTAGCCACTCCCAAATGTCTTCAAGTACAGTACAAATGGAAACCAACCACAGATCACATTGTAGCTCTTACCTGCATGTCCCAAGCCCAGAACAAGTAGTAACTGACCCCAGCCTGTAATAAAGCCCCACTGAAGAGGCTTCGGACACAACATACATAGTGATCAGCTTTAGACCATACAGAATACTACCCAATTAGCTCTACAAAGAACACACCTGAAATACACACATGGATAGCACCAGAACCTTTATACAGAAACTCCTATATTGAAGGGTCAGCCCTTGCACAACATTCACCTTCTGCAGTCACAGCCACTGTGATGGTCAACTCAACACACTAACATGTCCATAGCAATTGAGGCTAAAATACAACAGGAAGGCACATACAAACCATAGCAGACATCCCTGGAGCACTTGCTCAAATGATTAAGGAGACTATGACACTGGATGCCACAGGGTAACTTCTACATAAGACCATCCTACCAAGACTAGGAAACATAGCCAACCTACCTCATACATAGAAAGAAACACAGGGAGTCAGAAAAAAAGAGGAGACAAGAAATATGTCTACAATGAAAGAATGAAACAAAACTACAGAAAAAGACTAAATGAGAAAGAGATAAAAAATCTACAAGGAAAAGAGTTCAAAACACTGTTTATAAGTTGCTCATATATTTAGAATTGATTAACTCAGTCAGAACTTCAAAAATGAGATAAGAAATATTAAAAATACCCTGACCAGGCAGTGGCACAATGAATAATAGAACTTCAGAATGAGACACAGAGGACCCAGTTTCAAAACCCCGAGGTCGCTGGCTTGAGTGCAGGTTCATCTGGTTTGAGCGCGGGTTCATCACTTTGAGGGCAATGTCACTGCCTTGAATGTAGGATCATAGACACCATGGTCACTGGCTTGAGCCCAATATCCCTGGCTTTAGCAAGGAATCACTCACTCTGCTGTAGCCCCCCAGTCACGGCGCATATGAGAAAGCAGTCAATGAACAATTAAGGAGCCGCAACTATGAGTTGAAGCTTCTCATCTCTCTTTTTTCCTTCCTGCCTGTCCCTGTCTGTGTGTCTCTCTCTTTTACTAAAAAAAAAAAAGAGAAAGAAAGAAAGAAAGAAAAGAAAGAAAGAAAGAAAGAAAGAAAGAAAGAAAGAAAGAAAGAAAGAAAAGAAAGTCTAATTGAAGAAATGACAGAAAACTTTCCTAACCCTGCAAAGGAAAAGCATATAAGTTCAGGAAGCGCAGCAACCCCAAACAAGATGACACCAAAAAGGACCACACCATGACACATCATAATTAAAATGATGAATGTTAAAAACAAAGAGAAAATCTTAAACACAACAAGAGAAAGCAATTATTTATCCTTAAGGGAGCTTTCATGGGACTCTCAGCTGATTTCTCAACAGAAGCTTAGCAAGAGCTTGAAAGAATTGGCAAGAGATATTCAAAGTAATGAAAGTCAAAGACAACCAAGTATGCTGTACCCAGCATGATTATCATTTAGAATGGAAGAAGAGATAAAATTTCCCAGTAAAAATGATAAAGGAGTTCATAACTACTAAACCAGTATTACAAGAAATGTTAAAGAAACTCCTGTAAGGAAAAAAGAAATGATAAAAAATATAAAGAAGAAAATATTATAACTGACAAAGGCAAATACTTAGAAAAAAGCAGTGGACGAACCAATTATAAAGCTAGTACAAAGGCTAAAAGACAAAAGTAAGAAGATCATGTGAAAATACAACAGTAAGTTAAAGGTCAAACACACACAAAACAAGTAAACAACATTCACAAAAACATAAACATGGAGTGAGTAAAAATTTAAATTATTTTAAAATAAGTTTGAACTAAAGTAAACTTCAATTTAAAAAAACTATTATAAACTTAGCTTCGTCTATATGAAGCACATAATAACCACAAACCAGTAATCTGTAAAGACAAAAAGGAAGACAGTATAACACTATGGAAGTCATAAACATACAAGAGAAGAGCAAGAGATAAAAAAGGAACAGAAACCTGGCTGGATGGTTCAGCTGGTTACAGCATTGTCCCAATGCCCAGAAGTTGCAGACTTGATCTCTGGTTCTGGCATATACAGGAACAGACCGATATTCCTGTCACTTTCTCTCTCTCTTAAATTAATCAATAACTTTAAAAAAAAACATAGAATAACTAAAAACAATCAGAATACAATAAGATGGCAATAGCTACATACTTATTAATAATTATTTTAAATGACTTAATACTCCAATCATAAGTCAGAAAGTAGTTGAATGTATAAAAAATATCTGAACTTACACTGTCTACAAGGACCCACTTTATATCAAAAGACACAGACTGAAAATAAAGAAATGGAAAAAGGTATTTCATTCAAGTTAAATGAAGAATTAATGCTGGAGTAACAAATTTATATCAGACAAAACAGATTTTAAATAAAGGCTGCAACAAGAGACAAATAAGGACATTTCATAATTAAAGGATCAATCCAACAAGAGAATATAACTCTGTAAATATCTATGCACTCAACATAAAGACACTTAAAATATATGAAGCAAATATTGTTGAACATAAAGAAGAGATTGACAGTAAGACAATAAACATAGGAAGCATTAACACCTCATTGACATCAATGGGTAGATCATCTAGACAACAAATCAACAAGAAAACAGTACCCTTAAATGACACATTTGACCAAATAAACTTAATTGATATTTTTAGGACATTTTACCCAAATGTAGCTGAATATACATTCTTTTCAAGTGCATGTTCCATATTTTCCGGGATACACTACATATTAGTGCAAAAAATAAGTCTCAATAAATTTATAAAGATTGAAATTATATCAAGCATCTTCTCTGATTACAATTGCATGATACTAGAAGTTAATTACAAGAAGAAAACAGAAAAGAACATAAACACATAAAAACTAAATAACATGCTATTAAACAATAAATGTTAATAATGAGATCAAATAATACCTTGAAATAAATGATACCTTGAAACAAATGAAATTAACAACACAATTACTCAAAATCTATGGGACAGAGCCAAAATAATTCTAATAGGAAAATCCATAGCAATCAATACAAGCCTACCTTAAGAAGTAAACAGACAAAATCTCAAATAGCCAGACCAGGTGGTAGCACAGTGGATAGAGCATCAGCCTGGGACCCTGAGGACCCAGGTTTGAAACATAAGGTCGCTGGCTTGAGCTCAAGTTCACGAGCATGAGCAAGGGGTCACTAGCTTGGCTGGAATCCCCTGATCAAGGCACATATGAGAAAGCAATCAATAAAAAGCTAAGGTGCCACAACTATGATTTGATGCTTTTCTCCCTTTTTGCTTGCCTGTCCCTGTCTGTCCCTCCCCGCCTTGCTCCCCCCAAAAAAATCTCAAATAAACAATAACTGAAAATAAACATGAACAAACAAAGCCCAAATTGAGTAGAAGGAAGAAAACCATAAAGATCAGAACAGAAATAGATGAAATAGAGTCTAAAACCACAATAGGAAAAATCAATGTAACCAACAGACGATGTTTTGAAAAGATAAACAAAATGATAAACCTTTAGCTAGACTCATCAAAAAAAGAGAACCCAAATAAATAAAATCTTAAATAAAAGAGAAGTGATAACCAACACCACAGAAATACAAAGAATTATAACAAAATATTACTATTACATGTCAACAAATTGTACTACCTAAAAGAAATGGTTAAATTACTAAAGCATTCAAACTTCCAATCAAAACCTTCTAACAAAAGACCTGGACCAGATGCTTTCACAGGCTAATTTTAGCAAACATACACAGAATAATTAAAACCTATCTTTTTCAATCTATTCCAAAAAGTTTGAATAGGACAGAAGACATTCAAATTCATTTAAAAGGCCAGAATTACCTTGATACCAAAACCAAAGACGGTATGAAAAAAAAAAAAAAAAAAAAAGAATATAAGCCAGCACATAGATGCAAAAACTTTTGACAAATTATTAGCAAGCTGAATTGATTATACACTGAAAAATAATACCCCATGATAAGAGGGATTTATTCCTGAAATAAAAAGTTGGTCTAATATCTATAAGTCAATTAACATGATACACTACATAAAAAAATAAAGGATAAAAATCATATAATCATATCAATAAATACACAAAGGCATTTAACAAAACTCAACACCCATTCATGGTAAAAACTCTCAGCTAAAACAGGATAAAGGGAACATACACCAACATAATAAAAGCCATATATGAAAACCCAAATAATGTTATACTCAATGGTTAAAAGACAAAACATTTTCTTTAAGATCAGGAACAAGACAAGGATGTCTATCTTTACCTTGTTCAACATAGAATTGGAAAGCCTAGCCACAGAAATCAGAAAAGAAAAATAATAAAGGTATCCAAATTGAAAAAGATAGAAATTGTCTTATTTGCAGATGACATGAAACTGTATGAAGAAAACTATAAATATCCTACCAAAAGAAAAAAAAAACTATTAGAACTAATGAATGAATTCACTAAAGCAGCAGGATACAAAATTAATATTCAGAATTTGGTTGCATTTTTATACATCAATAATAAACTATGAGAAAGAGAAATTAAGAACGGTACACATGAATAAATTTAACCAAGCAGGTAAAAGGTCTGTACATGGAAAACTAAGACATTGAAAATGATACAAATAAATAAAAGCACATACCATGTTTATGGATAGCAAAATTAACATCATTAAAATATCCATACTACCTAAAACAATTACAGATTTTATGCAATCTCTGTCAAAACACGAATGGAAATTTTCAGGGAACTTGAACAAATAATTCTTAAACATATATGGTAACACAAAAGAGCCTAAATAAGATGGCAGTCTTGAGAAAAACAAATTTGGAGGAATCGCACTAGCTGATATCAAACTATACTACAAGGCAAAAGACATGGCACAAATGAAATGCATAGATCACTGGAACAGAACAGAGAAACTAGAAGCAAACTCACACCTTTGTTGTTAATTAATCTATGACAAAGAAGTCAAGAACATACAATGGGTTAAAGATGGTCTCTTTAATCAATGGTGATGGGAAAAGAGGAAAAATACATGCAAGAAAAGAAACTATTCTATTACAACAAATACAAAAGTAAATACAAAATGGATTAAAGATTTCAAGGTAACACCAGAAATAAATTTTTTAAAAAAGAAAACTTTAAGAGAAAACAGAGTGAGTAAATTCTTTGACATTACTGTTTACAATTTATCTTGCATATGTCTCCCTTGCAAGAGAAACAGAAGAAAAATCAAACAAATGGAATGATATCAAACTAAAAAGTTTGCACCATGAAGGATATCATCATCAAAGCAAAAAGATGCCCTACTGAATGGGGGAAGATATTTGCCAATGATTTATCCAAAAGAGCCTAATACCCAGACTATGTAAAGAACTTATACAATTTAACATAAAAATAATAATCCAATTTAATTTGCTGAGAACATGACATTTCTCCAAAAAGGATATACAGATTTCTAATAGACATGAAAATATGATCAACATCACTAATTTTCAGGGAAATGTACATTAAAACTAGAGTGATATATCACCTAACGCTTGTTACAATGGCTATCATGAATAAATCAACAAACGAGTGTTGGCAAAGATGAGGAGAAAATGGAACTCTCATGTGTTCTTCTTGGTGGGATTACAAATGGAGGCAGCCACTGTGGAAAACAACGTGAAGGTTCCCCCAAAACTTAAAAATTGAACTATCATATGACTCACCAATTCCACTTCTGGGCATTTACCTAAAAAAAAAATCTAAAATGCTATTTTGAAAAGAAATATGCCCCTTATGTCCATTGCAACATTATTTGGAATACCCAAGATATAGAAATAGGTGCAACATGAGTGATTGTTGATAGAAAAATGGATAAAGAAGTGATATATATATATACACACACACACACACACACACAAAAACACACACACAATAGATATTACTCAGCTATGAAAAAGATAAAATCTTGCCATTTTTGAAAGTATGGATGAACCTAGAAGTATTATGCTAAGTGAAATAAGTCTGACAGCGAAAGACAAATACCATATGAACAAAATAAACAAATAGATGAAAGAGAAAGAAACTCATAAATACAAAGAACAAATTGATGGTCCCCAAATGGGAGGGATGTTAAGGTGTGACTGAAAAGGTAAAGGGGATTAAGTATTACAAACCGCCAGTTATAAAAACACTTATGGGTGTGTAAATTACAGCATAGAGATTATAGTCAATATTATAATAACTATGTATGGTGTCAGATGGGTACTATAATTATTAGAATGAACACTTCATAAGGTATTTAAATGTCTAATCACTATGTTGTATACCTGAAACTAATATAATATTATATAACAACTGTAATTAAAAATTATTTTTTTTAATAAAAGAAAGAAATTCTGACCCATTGACCCATATTGCATCATAGGTAAACCTTGTGGACATTATGCTCAGCATACAAAGACAAACAGTATATTATTCCACTTATATGAGCTTCCCAGAATAGTCAAACTCATAGAGATAGAAAGTAGAATGGTGCCTGCCAGGAGATGGGTAGGGAGGGAGTTATTGTGTAATGGATATAAATTTTCTGTTTCACAAGATAACAATGGTTCAGGAGGTAAATGGTGTTAATGGCTGCACAGCAGAGTGAACGTACTTAACACCATTGAACTGTGTCCTTGAAAATGATTAAGATATTACATTTTATGTTATGTGATTTTAACAGAATAAATTTTTAAAAACTGAATAGCACAATTCCTACACTATTAACTCTAATTTGAACCTGAAGTAATTTGCATTTCAAGGTCTTCATAGTTTCAGCTTCTCAGCCATAGTAATCGATTTTTCAAAAGTGAATATGAACTAGGTTACCAATACAACTGTAAAATTATATTTCAGCAGGAATTCTTTTCTGGATAGCTTACTTGTCATCAATATTGGCTTGTATGACTTAAAAACAATGAACATAAGTTAGAGTCCTGAAAATTAGTTATGCATTCTAAAATGTGGCTACTTGTAAGTTTGTAGAACTATTCAAACACCTACTTTGTTCTTATCTGTCTCTTTGATTTATCTTTGATGCATTTTATCATTTATAGAAAATTTAGAAATTGATTTATCTATTAAATTTCTGAAGGAGGTAAAAGAAGCTTCTCACTTTTCTACTGCTTAAAAGTATTAGATCTACATTAAGATCATTTTTCATTTCCTTGGGGCCTTTTTAAATTGTGTTCTAAGGTGAGAACAATGAATTACCTGACAGATTTTGCCTGCACTGCCAACCTTCTAGTGCATGATAAAATGATCTCATGTAGTTTTTATGCAGCCCATAATGGCTGCTGGCAGGCATCTGTGACAGACAAGGGCCAAACATCACCTTTATTTCACAGATCACACAAAATAGCTAGTGAATAAGAGAAAGAGATAAAGTGAAAGATGAGAACTCCAACTCACCTCATTTAGAGGGTACACTGGCTTACATTTGTTTTTCTGCTTTTGAAAAAAAATGAGACATTGCCAAAAAAACACTTCCCAAAGATGAAACAGTACAAAAGATTACTTGAACCAATAAGAACTATGTTGCAAAATTAAGATTCTTACTATATGAAGTGGGTTTGGATAGATCTTGAAAAATATGTGGCTAAACAGAAGAAGTCAGATAAAGGCCATATATTATGATTCGCTTTATAAGAATACTAGAATAGGCAAATTAGTAAAGATAGAATGTAGATTAGTGGTTGCCAAGAAATAGAGAGAAGCTGCCAATGAGTACAGGTTTCTATTTGTCATCACAGAAATCTTCCAGATTTAAATAATGGTGGTAGTTGTAAAAATTGAGGAAAACCAAATGAATTGGACACTTTAAAAGACTGAATATTATGATATGTGAGTTACATTTTTTTAAAAAAAATGACCTCATATATAACATGAAAATCTTAGAAACTCAAAACTCTGGCTGAAAAAAATACATAAATTTGAGGAAAAACTAGGTAGTCTAAGTTTAATAAGAGCACATATTCTAAAGTTATTTATATTCAGATCCTTGAAATAACTTTAAAATAAAATGCAAAGTAAAATATTTCAGACAATAGGCAAGCTATGAAGCCCTAGAGTTTTTAAATATTTTTTTTTTGTGATATGAGATTTGAAATATGGAGTTCCTAAACTTTTATACTAGAAGTACTGAAGAATTCGCCTTCATAAGACACTCATATAAAATAGCCATCAAGAGATTAAAATATTGAAAAGCAAAGTGGACAAGGTTAAATATGTTAGTATTCCTGTTATTTATCCTAATTTTACATTCTAATATGGATATATACTTCAGTGTCTTGCCTGGCCTGTGGTGGTGCAGTGGATAAAGCGTCGACCTGGAAATGCTGAGGTTGCCGGCTCGAAACCCTGGGCTTGCCTGGTCAAGGCACATATGGAAGTTGATGCTTCCTGCTCCTCCCCCGTCTCTCTCTCTCTCTTTCTCTTTCTCTCCCTCTCTCTCCTCTCTAAAATGAATAAATAAAATAAAAATTAAAAAGAAAAGCTACATATTATACTTCAGTGTCTTACTATTAATTCTGAAGTGGAAAAATCTATGACTAAAGGAGTTTTGTTTGTTTCTATCTCTCTCTCTTTTGGAGATGTGTAGCCTAAGATTTGTTTTAATAAAGTAGTAAAGTAAAATTGGTTTTTTACAAAATAAAACTACTAAGTTTATATCTCAATGTTATAACAACTTAGATATGCTATGGTTAAATATAATGCTTATTGAAAAGCAATTGTGCCTGACCTGTGGTGGCGCAGTGTATAAAGCGTCGACCTGGAAATGCTGAGGTTGCCGGTTCGAAACCCTGGGCTTGCCTGGTCAAGGCACATATGAGGGCTGATGCTTCCAGCTCCTTCCCCCTGTCTCTCTCTCCTCTCTCTGTCTCTCTCTCTCTCTCCCTCTCTCTCTCCTCTCTAAAATGAATAAATAAAATAAAATAAAAAAAAAAAAAAAAAAGAAAAGCAATTGTGTTTATGGCCCACACATATTCAAATGCGGCTGAAAGCACCATAAAATTTTGGCAATGTAAGGACTCTAGCCAGAAATGTATATTACTCATACAAATTGCTGCATTATATATTTTAGAGTAGAAAATTCAAAGAAAGCATCTTATTTTCTGCACTTGCATTATACACAAGTTGAATTGTACATGAAAATATAAGTTTTACATTTTTGTCTGCAGTTACTTATTATTTGCCAAACTATCTTTTTAACAATTTAAAGTAGATATGTAC
Source organism: Saccopteryx bilineata (assembly GCF_036850765.1). Classification (NCBI taxonomy): domain Eukaryota; kingdom Metazoa; phylum Chordata; class Mammalia; order Chiroptera; family Emballonuridae; genus Saccopteryx; species Saccopteryx bilineata. The sequence continues at coordinate 66,722,708 of NC_089495.1, read as the reverse complement.
TTTATTATCATGGAGTTAACATTTTAAAAGTAACAGTGAAAGAACTAAAGAAGAAAACATCAAAGGAGAGTACCAAAAAGTATAAGATGATTTTTTGCCTTAGAAATCGGGAAATGATTTTAAGTACCATTTACTGAGCATATATTAGAAACCAGATTCTGCATTCACAATATCAACTGATTCTCTCATCACACCTACGACTCATCAACAACAACAACAACAAAATCAACAGAAAACCCAAACTATAAAGCAGTTAAACTTCCCTAAAGTCATAACTCTCATGTTAATATTTAATGTTAATGAGGATTAATAGAGTAATATTTTAAAAATTAAAACATGTTAGAATAAATTTGACCATATAATCAACTGATTATAGTATACACACAAACATACTCAAATAAGGAAAGTAAAACATAAAAATTATCAAAAGGTTTCTCTTTATCTAAATGAAGCAGAGTATTAAATATAATTATAAAATTTGACATTTAAAAATTATTTATGGAATTATTTTGTAATCACTCTATTAATTGAGATGTATTTAAATTGCCCAATTATTAAAAATAAATATGTACAAGTCATGTATTATCTACAAAGTTATTGGAATGCACAATAAGAATTACTCTAGCATAGCGAAACAAAACTGCATGAAACACCATGGATAGAACATATTTTTACACAGTGGTGTAATATCATATTAAAGCCATTTATTTCACATGGCCATGTTGATACCATAATTTCCTGTGAAAAGGACAATATTGTTTTGTAGCAAGCCATTCATTAACAAGAATGATGGTAGTGTTATGTAGAATGTATTCATCAAATTTGAAGAGAATATAGCATCTTTTCCAAAAGCAAATATATTATTTTTCAAATATACTCCCCTTTGAACCACAGATTGTTAGCTGTAGATTCTAAGTATCTATTTATATGCTGTCTTAATATTATTTAAATGTGAAGTATAATGTTCCACATTTTATAAATAAAATATTTTCTAGAATTTAAAACATCATAAAACATATTTATTGTAATCTGTATAAAATGTTTATGGTTACTGATAGCAAGTAAGCACTTAATCTAAAATAAATCCTGAGTTTTCTTACCAAATTAATTATGGTGTATGAAAATTAATATATCCTATTAATTTTTTATTTAGTATATTAAAATTAAGTATACTATAATAAAGTTACACTTATATAATTTTCTCAACTCCTCAATTAAACAATTTTTAAAAAATGCTGTATATGTATAGGCATACATGTCAAAAGTTATTTAAATAAAATAAGAATTTTAAATTTATGCATATGTTTTATTAAGTAATATTTATATGCAATTTTTAATTTTTATTTTGTAGCCAGACTGACATTGCAAATATACTTATACATAATATATTAGATTTTATAGTTTCAATAAAATATTGGTTTTGGTGCTTTCTACTCAGTTAAATAGTATTGTTTATTTTTTATTGTAAAACCTCAAATTTACCTAAGATTAAAAAGGTTATTTTGTGAATGGCACTACTTGGTTTTTTTTTTTATGTTTTATAATTTCTTTTTCAGCTTACTTTCTTTGAAATTCTCATTTAATACACTGTAAACTTGATCTCCAACATTTAACACAATACACCTGACCTGCTCTTTACAGACTGGGTTCAAGAAAATTCCACATCATTTAGATCCAGTTCGGTTGTCAATGGTAACAAAGATAGGAATAGTATGAATTCTCTATAAAACATATTTGCAAAAAATATGATTTTTATTCTTCAATAATATTAATCTTTAAAATTATACAAATTCTATAATAGTATGTACAATGTGTTAGTGTCATGTTTCTCTTGAGATGCACGGCAGACTGAGCAATCAGAGGACTGCTTTACAACAGTAAGAGGATGGAATGGAACCTGGATGGACAGTAATCACCATTATAGGAATCTTCCTAATCATAGATATTGAGCGTGTGACTACTGATTGATCTGTCTGTGTTGGCATAGCGGTTGTTTCATTTCTCCTTTAGTATAATTGAAACAAATGGAAATAATATTGTAATATATAAATCATTAATTGTCCATTAACTCACTTAATTGTCATTAGCTATGTATCTTGGGTTAACTTGATTAAGCACTAATTTCATTATATTCCGAATCATAAACAATTTAAGACAATCTCTAACACTAAGTTAAATTTTTCTCCCTAACAGAATGTTTAAATACTTGAAATGATAGCTCTTAAAAGAAAACTTTTAACAAACATTTCCCAATATTGATATTAATATTGGAGGTATGACATTAAAAGCAAAAGTTATGTTTAAATTTATATTTTTAATACAACTTTAGTAAAATAAAATTTAATCTTTCTAAAGCTTTTGGATGCTTATTTACTGAGAATGTGTAAAGTTTGTGGAAGTTATATGAGAAAATACTTATTCATAGAGTTGATTTATAATTTACATCTATTTTGGTTTTTTAAAACTTTATTCAGTGTCTAGTTACTTGACAATTGAGTCATATTTTTATATATGTTCTTATTATGGACTAGTAGTTACTGCAGAATGTAGTTAAAACTGATGTTTTGGTATATTTACTCATATGTGTAACAAAGAACATTGGAAATGAATTAAATACTGCTTTATGTAAAAAGATGTCTAAATCTCACACAAAATATCTGCAGCTAAATAAGTCATACACAAAAGAAAACATGCTATATAATTTCTCTTAGATGAAATACAAAAAGATATAAAATTAATCTATAGTCTTAGAAGATGATTTCTTTTGTATAAAAAATCTAACAAAGAAAAAAATCTATATAATTTTTATTATTTTTTTATAAAAGAATTTGATGAACAGCTAAAGAATACATGATATGCATTTTTAAAATACACTTATTGTGATTATCATATATTTTATAAAGGTTTTAGAATAACAAAGTATCATAAGCTAAAATGGTTTTAACCATTGTAATTCTTCCAACAAACGTTTTACTGCTATTATGCACCCTGAAATTATATCTTGTATTAAATTAACATTTTAAATGTATACTATTTACTTTTTTATTGAAAAGCATTCATGACATATCAACTATTATATGGTGATGGTTTGTAATAGCTCATGTCAGACTATGCATTCATTGTTCAATATGAAGGCACATAAGTAAGCTTTGTTTTTAGAGTAAGTATGGCTAGAAATATAAAGATATTCCAAGTCTCAAGTATGAAAGTTGTGGAAATTAAAAGGTATTGTGTACTTTTTAATGAAATAGCTTTCAAGCCACATGGAGATATTACTTTTTTAGAAGGTAACAAATTCCTGCATTTTATCTCTGTCATAAAGTGAAATAGCCAAGGAGTTATTTCTTGTGCTTATTTAGCTAATAGTGTTTCTCTTGACATCCTAATAGACATGAGATCAGTCCTAATTCTGTTTTCCATACCTTCTTTGATATAACAAGTAGAGTCATGCATTTGCCAATTGACAGCATTGGTCTGGAGTCTTAGTGAACCAGCAAGTTTCTTTATCAGAGCACTCATGAGATGGGATATTTTTTTATCAGTGACATAATAATTATTCATAGTATTTGAATAAAGTTTGGTGGAAGAGAAAAATCTTTGATCACTGTACTTCAATCCATAGACTTCTGTTTGGTAAGAGCACATCCCAACAGAGAGATTCAGATCAGAGAGATTCAGATGATCCAAATAAGCAGTACTTATTAGTTGTGCAAATACATTCTTTTCTATTCAATAATTAAAGTATTTGGGTTGAATATTCAGTTAGATGACAGAGCACAGAGTTCATGGATAAAAATATGTAATTCCAGTCCTTTTGTCTTTTAGTTCAACTGTGTATGGTTTTGCCAAGAGGATTTTTAAAACTGAACATTTGAAGCAGTGAATCTCAACTCTTTTTTAAAAGAAATAAAAATTTTGAGGCATACCTCAGGGCGATGAAATAATTGTCTTTGAATATGAAGACAGGTAGTTGCTATGAATGTTAAAATCTAAGAAGCTCTGCTAGAGCAGTGGTTTCCAATGTGATGCCACTGAAGTAGTAGAATAGATGTCACTGGAACCTTGTAAGAAATAAAAATTAAAGGGTCCATTTTCCCCATCAGAAATTCTGGAGTTGGGACCCAGTAACCTGTGTGTTAACAAGCTCTGGAAGTTAGTTTGACCCATGGCAAAGTTCGAGAACTGTGGGTGTAGATTAGAAAATAAAGGAGTGATTCAATAAAGTTAAAAAGAATATTAGATTTAAACTTCCCACAGCAGTAAACAAAAGTAAACTAGGAAATTGTTAAGTTCATTATAAAAATTCTGACTAGAAAAAATATGTCTAGGTATAAATATAAAGAGGAACCACTTTTTATAGGACCACCTCTATTTATAAAGATCATCAACACTGCTCAGAGTAAACTGGTGTAGAAAAAAAAGAAACACAACTAAATTAAATTATTGTTTTAAATGTATTTAATGTTTTTAATATTATTTAAGCTTTTCTACTGCCATGATATACTTTTATTCTCAACTTCAAATAAGTGATCCATACACATTTATGGACCAGGTTAGAGAGTCAGGCTTAAAATGAAATAATTTACTTAAAATCCTATGGCTAAGAAAAAGCCAAACCAGAACTTTTGACTTTGAAAATGATTTTCTTATGCATTTACTTTTTTAGAAAAAAATAGAAGGAAATATTTGCTTGACAGGCATAACCATTCATGAATATTGTCTGTTTATGCCACTAGATTCCCCATAATTACAGAAAAGGGAACTGAGCTTTTACGTGAAGCTCAGAGCTATAATTAAAACAATCATAACCAAGATCTCTATAAAGATTCTGAATGATTGCAGATTGCTTAAAAACTGAATATAATCAAGCAAATCCAAAGAGGATTTAATAGACAAATTCCTCCTGTTTTAATTCCATGTGCTGGTTTAGTAGAGGGCCTATAATAAAAAGGAATCAGTTTACTTTGTTTTTAGCAGACCGAGACTCATTATCTTGCCATTTGTCATACCAAATATTTATCTTAAAATTTGTGTGTGACCAACCTTCAAACTCCTCTCTCTGTAAACTATCTGCATCTGAATTTTCTTTCAAGAACTATAAAAATAAGGTAAATGAAAACCCAGTGGTTTTTCTGATTATATGAGAATAAGTGATATAGACTACTCCATCAATTACCACCAATGAATCCCCCAGAATAAGTTTAATTTGTCTTGTAAGGGTGTACAAGTATAACATGTTCCAGGTTAAAAAGCAAATTGACAGCATGGACCATACATTATTCATGCTACTATTCACATATTGCCTTATATATGTTACATGCTTAACTCATTATTTTAATTTAATTTCCCAGTTCACATAATATATATGGAATTTTATAACAGAAAAAAAATTAAATTCAACTGAACTGGGAATTTACTATATGCCAGGCCTCATGCTAGGTCCTAGAATCAGCTTATTGCCTTCTTGGAAAAGAGAGACAATGAACAAATAATTTTATGTGCAATAAATGTTACCAATGTGAAAGTAAAAAGGACTGTGAATCTGACCTAGACAAAAAAAAGTATGTTTTCTCAGAGCAAGCTGCATTAAAGCTGAAACATATAAATGAGTCTGTTAGATAAGTAAATAGGGCAGTTACAGAAGATAGATTTCATTTAATGAGAAGAGTGTGTTCAAAAGCAGAGAAAATGACATTCTCAGAATGAAGAAGAACAGGAGTGAAAGTGTAAAAGATGCAGTGTAAAAAAGTGCTAAAGAAGGAAGCAGAGACCATTCATGTGGTCATGATGGCCAAATACAGGCCTCTACCCAAAGGTCAATGGAAAAGCAATAAGGATATTAATATACTATAAAAATAAATTAGCATTCAGCATACAGTAGGTAGGATAAATTGAAGGAAGTCAAGAGTAGATTCAAGACATTGGCAAGACAGTGACATAGGTTTGTGGATGATAGAGCAGTGGTCCCCAACCTTTTTTGGGTCACGGACCGGTTTAATGTCAGAAAATATTTTCACGGACCGGCCTTTAGGGTGGGACGGATAAATGCATAAAATAAAATTATGTGACCGGCATAAAAACTGTGGTATTTTTAAAAATAATTGTCAAACTTATGAGATAAGCATCAAGAGTGAGTCTTAGATAGATGTAACAGAGGGAATCTGGTCATTTTTTAAAAATAAAACATCGTTCAGACTTAAATATAAATAAAAAAGAAATAATGTAAGTTATTTATTCTTTCTCTGTGCATCGATACCAAATGGTCCACAGACCGGTACCAGTCCATGGCCAGGGGGTTGGGGACCACTGTGATAGAGGCAATCAGGATTGAATTCAGTGGACAAGTTCAGGAAAGACCTATTAAATTGTGAAGTGGAAAGGTCTTGATGATTAACTAGTTATTACATTAGCTATTAGTGTGTTAGGGAGAGAAAATAATCAAGAATGCTTCTCTGGTATGTGGTTTGAGAAATGTAGCAGATGAATGTTTTAATAGCTACAATAAGAACTCTGGTAGAAAAGCAGATTTGATACGAAGTACATAATAATTCAGTGATAAATAAACTGATTTTGAGGTGTTTGCAATGAGGGAATTCTTAGATATCAGCAGTAAGTTCTATAATCATTCTAGCTTTGAAAATGAGATTTTAGCCTAGTCATTTGCATTTAGATGTTGATGGTGGCCCTGGCCAGTTTTGCATTTAGATGTTGATGGTGGCCCTGGCCAGTTGGCTCAGTGGTAGAGCACCAGCCTGGCGTGTGGATTCATAGGTTCAAATTCTCAGTCAGAGCAAACAGGAAAAGCAACCATTTGTTTTTCCACTCCTTCCCCTCCTCTTCTCTCTTTTGATCTCTCTCTTCACCTCCTACAACCATGTCTCAGTTTGAGCAAGTTGGCCCCATGCACTGAAGATGGCTCCACAGCCTCACTTCAGGCACTAAAATTGCTTAGTTGTTGAGCAATGGAGTAACAGTCCCAGATGGGCAGAGCATCACCCCTTAGTGGTCTAGCCAGGTGAATCCTGGTCAGGGTGCATATGGGAGTCTTCTCTCTATCTTCCTGCCTCTCATTTAAGAGAAAGAAAAGAAAGAAAGAAGGTGATAGTGATAGAAGTAACTGCACTAAATAAAATCAAATTAGCAAAAACATAGGAAAATAAAAATGTCAACCCAACAGGGCCAGGAAGACATTCACCATTTAAGGGAGAGAATTAGCAAAGGATATTGAGGAAAAATATCCCCTAAAGATAGTTGGAATCATGGTATAAAATGTTTTGTCAAGGAAGAAGAGAATGTGACTGGGTCAATTACTTCTGAGAGATCAATTAATTCTTAAAATTATATATTTGCTTAACTGACATAGACAACATCAGTGACATTAGGAAAATTCAGCTCTATTGATCAGTGAGAGTCAACTGAACAGAAATGTGAAGTTGAAGAATTAAAAACAAATTTAATATTATTTTAGAATATTTTGCTGTAAAGGAAAAGTTACAAAGGGTGGAGAGGAAAACAGTACAGAGTGGAAAATGTTTAAGATTAAAAGAGAATTATATAAAATGCAGACAACTAGGACAAAGATAGGTAAAAAGAAAAGGCTGAAGACACAGGAGAGTGGATATAATTAATTAAGATTTCAAAGTAGTGGTTTAGGTGAGAAATTAGACTATGTGTGGATGTACACCGGACAAGGTATTCACATTGATGAGAAATTGAAAGAAGTGAGAAGGTAAGAAAAAAGGAAGTGAGGAGAAGAAGAGGATGTAAAAATGTATTTTGAAAAAAGTAACAATATATATTGAGAAAAAAGTGCTGGGATAAGAGAATAAAAAGAGTTGAAAGGTTTGGTGGGATGGGAATGAAAATGAGAAATAGATTTTAAAGAGAAAGAAAGTTAAGTTTACAGGCCTGGGGAAAGAGGGAAATGTAGAGACAGATATAGGAGAATTAGCCCTAAGGAATCTAGAAGCTTTGAAATAATGAGGCATGTGTAACCTAATATGCAAGAAAGAGTTGTGCATGTGTTCTTTTTACATATTATAAAGTAATCTGTAATTGTAACTTTATACCTAATCTTGGACAAACACCTTTTTTTTCTCCATTGCTTCTACTCTCTTCTCTCCTCTTAGCCATTTACGATATGCATTCTTTCTATCATTTGTGAAGCTAGGGCTAGTCTTGATCTACAGCTGTGTTTTCTTTTTACTTATGAAAATAGTCCATAAATCATAATTTTGATAGAATTGAAAATGCCTTTCTTGACATAGTTGATTAGTATCCTACATATTGAAATAGTTTCCATTGTATTTATGAGATAAGAATCTCATAAACAGTATATTGGAGAGAGTATGGGGCATACTAGTTTATCTTCCACCTGCACAATGACAGGCAAGCTGTATATTGCATGGTAGATAAGAGTTTGGAGCCAAAAAAACCTGTGCCTAAAATTTTGTTTTATAGGCCCTGGCTGGTTGGCTCAGCGGTAGAGCATCGGCCTGGTGTGCGGGGGACCCGGGTTTGATTCCCGGCCAGGGCACATAGGAGAAGCGCCCATTTGCTTCTCCACCCCCCCTCCTTCCTCTCTGTCTCTCTCTTCCCCTCCCGCAGCCAAGGCTCCATTGGAGCAAAGATGGCCCCGGGCGCTGAGGATGGCTCCTTGGCCTCTGCCCCAGGCACTGGAGTGGCTCTGGTCGCGGCAGAGCGACGCCCCGGAGGGGCAGAGCATCGCCCTCTGGTGGGCAGAGCGTCGCCCCTGGTGGGCATGCCAGATGGATCCCGGTCAGGCGCATGCGGGAGTCTGTCTGACTGTCTCTCCCTGTTTCCAGCTTCAGAAAAATACAAAAAAAAATTTTTTTGTTTTATAAATGTGGGTGAATTATTTAAAATTCTTATGCTTTGATAATTGAAAATTAAAGATAATATCTATAACAGAGCTCAATAAATGTTAATTTTTTCTATAAAAGATATTTTGAGGTAGGTTTTGGTTGTTATTGTCAGTAGTTTAATATTGCCTGTTGAGAAAGTAAATATTAAATTTAGAAGCATATATCACCAAAACATTACTAATGTTAATTATTGTTATGATTAATTAATTAAGTAGGATCACTGGATTCAAGGTCAGAATACTATAGCAAACATTTAGGTCATTTTTCAGACATTATCCTCTAATTAAATTTGACTTGTAATAAATTTTTCAAAAATTAAAGAAGTCTTAGTAAAAGAGGGAGTGGCATGATATTCCTGTAGTATCTGGTATGGGCACTATGCTAAATGTGTTGTTTATTTTCATTATATAAATCTGGAACAACCATTACCATAGCAAGCCAAATTGAAACCTCTAGTGTTTGAATTACTCTTCCAAACTCACTCACCTTATACTTACTGTAAATTAATTAAGACCAAGGTCTAGTTGGTGCCATAGTATATCCTTTCTACATTTCATAACAATATAAATCAAGAAAAAAAAATCACAAAAACTTTCAATTCAGAAAAAGATTCAACAAGTTCTTTCTACCAGGAATTTGAAAGAAAACCTTTCAGGAAAAATAGCATGCTAAATTGTTACTTTGTTTATAGTCAAGTAGTGAAGATTCTTGTGTCCAAATCCTCAAGGTCCTTGTGATTGATTTTATCACGTCAGTAGAAAATAAGTTTATCTACATACCTGTTTAAGTCCAATGTCTCTTTTCTTGGAACTTATATTTATGAGGAAGCTGTGGCTATAGTGATTTTTCCACACTGTCTTCTGTGGGAACTGAACTCTGTAATCCAGGCTGTGGGGTGCCTATTCTATGGAACACTCAAAAACATAAAACAAAAATTTACCAGTGCCCAAATTAGCACTGCAGAAAATCAATGACATTTTTTTATCCTACTGGCTCTGACTGAATTACCTGCAATACTAAAAACCTAGTACTGAAGATGTTACATGTTCTAGATGATTCTCAGACATCACTAGCTAGTTACAAAATCCCCACAGAATACTTCTGACATAATAGATTTAGGTGAAAATAGCTTCCAGTCCATTGCTGTCTCTTTGCAAACTGTCAAAGTAATAAAATATAACTGTCATCTAAGTTATTCTGTTACCTATTTGTTTTAGGCAATAAAAACATATAAAATTAATTACATATATTTCATGTGTAACATAACTAAAATATCAGAAAAATCTAAGAAAATTCTATATACCTTTTTTCTTCTTTGAGACTGTGTCTAGAAGCAGGTGTTTGTAAGATACAAGTTCAAACACATGCAGAAATGCACAAATTTATATAGGTGTTAAATAATTAAAGTTACATTTAGTATGGAGTAACACAGATGAGTTTGTAACATTAAAGGCTTTTTGGACTCTGGAATTATATTCTGTATTCAGATTGTTGATGATGCTTTAGTTTGGGAATAGGGAAGAGTTGACAGTTTTGATAATTTGGGGAGTGCACACTCCCATTATTTCTCACATGTTGAAGAGGAAACTATTTTATTGCATTGAAATTGAATATTCAGTTCTTTAGTTCATTTGCTCTCACCTCTCTCTTGAGGCCTACTATCCTCTCTTTTTTTATGGTATAGCACATTATTAATATATTCCCTCACAATTACACTCAAAATAAAGTTTAAATTTAAGAGGCAACAGTAGTTTTAAAGAGAGGTGAAGAGACTGACTCTAGATGATGTTTCCAGCCTGATATTTAGTCAACAATAAGAACTTCATGGTTTTAGAGTCACTGCACATTGCAGAATATATGAAATACTATTTGAAAATTATATTGTGTTTATTTTTATAAAGATGTATAATCTAATTATATCTGTTAGTTTATGGTGCATACATATGTGTGTATTTTAATTTTTCTAAAGCTTTACCATTTTACTCATATTTTCCATAAATTATTTGCTATTGTTTCAAAAATTCTGAATCCTATGATATTACTGCGTTGTGATAAATGTTTAAAACTGAAATTCATAGACACAGACAACAGTGTGGTGGTTACCAGAGTGAAGGAGGGTGAGGAGGTAGCCATGGGCAAAGGTAGCCAAATATATAGTGATGGAAGATGACTTGACTTTGGGTAGTAGACACACAATACAATAATAGGCAGATCATGTATCAAAGAAATCTATAGTTGAAATTTATATGGTCTTCTGAACCAAAGTCATCCCAATGTATTTAATAAAAAATATAACTTGAAAATTTAAAAAAATGTAAAAGTTAAATTATGGTATCATCCTATAATATAAAGAAAAATAAATCTGAAATACATAAATTTTTACTATAACAAAATAATATAAAATCATATTTAAACTTGAATGTCAAAATTGTCATAAGATTACTTTCTGCATATATTTCTGAGTGCTTTATGAATTTCTCTGGGACTCAAAGTGAACAGATTATGTTATTAATGATGTTTATTACTATTCATTTTATATATATATAATAGTATATATGCATACTTATATATATGTTTTAATATACATTCATGTATATATTCCTTAATGCCTCTCAGAGAATGCATAGCCTTATAGCAATCACATATAAAAAATACAATCAAATATAATCTACATGAATATCCTTGTTATCACTGTTTCCAGACTCAGTAATTTATTGGAATGTCTTATATTATCTTTCAGATAATATGTATAAATCCTGAGAAAATGGACTTCTTCTGAGAAGTATTTCTTAGTGAGATTTTATGTTCTGTTGATATTCATCTCTAGTAAATCCTATTATTTTGACTTCCTAGGTAACTTTTTTGTAAGCTATTATGACTCATCATTCCTCTACAATTTCATATAGCACCCACAGTAGCCAGACCTATTGGCATTTTTCTACTACCGTCATCTACATTGTGAAGTTAATTGTTTTACTGACAAATACTGAGATAGGGACATTGTGGCATACATTAAAACATTATGAGTTTCCTCAAAAATGTTTCTATCACTCCTCTGACTACTATTTACTGCTACTCATCTCTGCTTCCAATTATTATACACAGGTACAGAGATTGAGTATATTTGTGAACAGCTGTCACCCTCCTCAGATAAATGCATTTGTAAAAACAAACAAACAAAAAAAAGAGCTGTTTCTAAGTAATCAAAATGTTGGTGATGTGCGTAGAGAAAACATCTTGTGTCTATCTTTAAATGTCAGTACGCACCGGTGCAGTTGTTTAGGATGTAGAAAACATAAGGGAATAATTCTCTTTTAAATCAGGATCATTTGTGCCTTTGAATGGTCTATACTTTTCGTGTTCACTCTTTTTCAGACTTTGCATCTAAAAAGCATATGATTGTCTAAGACTCTGCTGTACACCTGTAATTAGAACAAAATATAGTGAATGTAAATGGTAATTGAAGAAGAATTAAAAATTCTGAAACAAAAATTAAAACTAAAATGTATTGGATATTTCTTTTCTTATTAAACTTTTACAGAATTAAAGGAAATTCTCAATATTAAAAATTACAGAAGGAAAAATAAAAAAATATTTTTTAGAGAATTTCTGAAATCAAAAAGAAAAGAAAAAAACCACTTAAGGTAGTAAGTTTCTGCCCACACAGGCCTTTTGTTTCTTTTTGCTTTTCCAGTGCGAACAATAAATTGTGCTAAATTTTTCCAAATTTTCACAAGACAGTTTTGCTTATTTCCCACTGTTGTTTTGAGCATGGTGGTGTTTGTTTGATGTATACAAGAATTAGATCTGGCCCTGGCTGGTGACTCTATGGATAGAGCATTGGCCTGGCATATGGACATCCTCGGGTTGATTTCTGGTCAGGGCACACAAGGGAATTGACCATCTGGTCCACTCTCCTATATCTCTCTCTTTCCCTCCTGCAGCCAGTGGCTCGATTGGTTTGAGTATGGTCCTGGGTGCTGAGGATAGCTCCATTGGAGCACATCAGCTTCAACTGCTAAAAATAGCTTGGTGCTCAAGCATTGAACCTAGATGGGGTTGCTGGGTATATCCTGATCTGAGTGCATGGGGGAATTAGCCTCACTATTTCCCCTCCTCTCACCTAAAAAATAGTAAATGGAAAAAAAATAAAGAATTAAATCTGATTACAAATTTAAAGAAGACAAAACAATATCGTGAAAAATTCATAAACTTTTAAGCAGGAAAGTGTTATTTAATGTGTGGCCTTACTCTATTTATTTTTTAAATTTATATTTTATTTTCAATACTTTATTTTGTATTAGTTTCAGGTGTACAGCATAGTAATTAGACAATCATATACTCTATACAGTGTTTCCCTTTATATTTCCAGTACCAACTTGGCACCCTTCATAGTTCCTACAATATTATTGAATATATTCCCTATGCTGAACTTTATATTTAACCATAATCTTTGACAATGATGTGCTGTTTCATAGATTGAGGAAATATTTCCTATTTGAAGTTTCTACTGATTTTTGCACAGAAGACACATACCTGTTTACTTAATCATTTATATACAAATATAAAATAATTATGTAACAAATTCAGTGGGTTTATAAAACACATAAGCTTTTCTCATGGGAAATGAAAAAATATATTACATAACAAAAGCCCCTATGTTTCTTTTCTTTTTTCACTTTAACACTGAGTACAATCTTAAACATAACTAGGACTTCAATCAAATTAATCTCATGGACGCATTTGACATTTGTCTACTGATACTCTTTTTTAGAGAAGACAAGATTAGTGACATATGATCTCATGTATCAAACATCTGTTTTGTTCCAGACACAATGCTAGCTAGCTACTGGTGGTCCAGAGCTGAATAATACAGATATGCTCCTTGCTCCATGGAATGTATACCCTGAGTTTACATAGAGTTTTTTCCACCAAGAAACTAAACTCTATGTGAATCTAACAGAGTCTTCTAATTTTCTTGCTCCAAAACTCTCACATTTTAGAGAGACTTTCTACTATAACATATATTTACAATAATTAGAAAGAATCAATTTTAAAAGTAACAAGAAGTATGAAATTGAAAAATGTGTCTTATTACCTGTTCTTACCATATTATATTTAAACAAGAAAATGGAGTGGAAAAAAGAAAGCATATGTATCAAAGTAAGGAAAATATACAACTAACCATGTAACTGTTGATCACCACTTACCTCATTTTTTAAGACTGATTTATAATGTAACAACCAACCATACAGAAAACTTTTCTAGACATTTTAAGCCTCATTTTCTCTTTTGACAGCAAATGCTAGTGGCATTTGTAATTTAGCTTAACTATTTACTGCTATCAATCCAAACAGAAGTCTTGTTCCAATTCGCACTGAAATCCAAGCATCTCCTGATACTAGTCATTCTATCTTTATTTAAAAATCTTAAATTGTACTATTTTCATCAGCAACATATTGCTCAGAAGTAGTTTTCACAGCAGTCTTTTTTACCACATATCAATCAACATGATTAGTCCTGCCAAATACTCAAAAGAAATAAAAGAGCAAAAATGACAGACCTGCCAGGTGTAACTTTGGAGATCAAATGATTCGAAATCTCTGTATTAGTGATTACTGTAGCTCTAGGAATATTTCAAAATAAGTAGCCTTGAAGTTAAATTTATAAAAAAAATTTTTAAAGAAAAATATGTTTATGTTCTTGTATACTTTTTTTTACAGCAATTTAAATATATGGCAATGAGCCACTGAACTGCAATTTCTAATAATGTAGACAATGTAAAGAAAATTACATATAAAACAATTTAAGCAAACATATATAATGTATAAGGTAACTACCCAAATCTTATACTGTTTTTGATATTCACTTTTATTAAACATACTCCCCTTTATTTTTATAATAAAATGAGATAGTTTTGTAATTTGTAAAGATGATTTCTATAGCAAAAACAATATTCTTATAATGATCTGTTTTATATAATTATTTTAAACTTTCTTTCAGTTGTTTTCATCAGTATCATGGTACTAATAATAATGCTGAAGTAATTTATTGATAAGTAACAAATACTTAACCATTTGTATTTTTAGCTCACCTGCGGACAACAGTTTTTAGTATAACTTATAATTTAATACTTAAAATTTTAATAACACTGGAATACGCATTAATTTTAGATGATACCCCTTATATATGTGCATATATATATACATACACACACACACATACACACTTATCTATCTAGATCAGCGGTTCTCAACCTGTGGGTTGCGACCCCAGCGGGGCTCACCTAAAGCCATCGGAAAATACATAATGCATATCAGATATTTACATTCTGAATCATAACTGCAGCAAAATTACAGTTATGAAGTAGCCACCAAAATTATTTTTCGGTTTGGGGTCACCGCAATATGAGGAACTGTATTGTGGGGTCACGGCATTAGGAAGGTTGAGAACCACTGATCTAGATAGATAGATAAATAGATAGATGATAAGTATAATACACACACACACACACACATACACACACACACACATCAGGCCATGATGAAAGATGCTTGCATCTGATGAAGAGAAATGTATATTGCATTGAGATCCTGGACATGAGACTCAGATGTCTCCTGGAGAGACTGGAGTATTTTTAGAAAGTATGTATGAAAAAGAAGAAAATAAAAATGGCAGGTGGCTGAAGAAGTTGACAATAGAAGGTATTGAACTCCATAGACACTCATTTCTTCTGCAGCTATCTACATACACCATCCTCACTTTAATGTAGATGTTGGATGGGCTCTGAATAGTTTAAGATGCTAATGAATAGTTTATCTTCCTTGTCAATTTATCTCTAGAAACCCCAACCTAAATGAATCAGCACAGAGTAGTCTCACACTACAAGAAATTGGTATAATAAAAGCCAATAAGAATTTATCACTGACTTCTGAGAAGTTTTCCACTTTTATAATCTAGGCCACAGTTGATCTCCTTCCTGCTGAATAAAACTACTATTGTTTCAAGGAATCATTCTAAATCAACCATAATTCTCAAAGACTGACCAATTAAAACTATGGTAAAATATTCATAAGTTGTGGTACCACTACGCCATTAAATTTTCAGACCATAAATTTTATGCTAGTGATAGCCTTCCTGATACATGACTAAATATATGTTGATGTTGTTCAAAGTAATTTGTGTTGGAGTTTCTGCACCTTGCAACTGAAAGCATTTGAAATAAAACATTTTCTCTAGGTTTCATTAAATATCTAATATCTCAGTAAATATTACTATTGCTGCAAAGAAAAGTGTCTTAAGTTGTCTGTGTGTGTGTGTGTGTGTGTGTGTGTGTGTGTGTGTGTGTGTAGAGAGAGAGAGAGAATATAAATATACTCTAGAGGTAAGTAGTCCCGGTTATTGATCTGTTATGAACTCCCCAGAGAATAAAGGACTTTCTTATTCAAAACTGCCATGTTTTGAAGAGTTTTACCCCCTACCTCATATCTGAAAACAAAGTATACACATTCAAAAAAGTGATTAGGAAAAAAAGATGGAAAGAATGTTAAAATGTGTTTGACAGCTCTCTCTTAAGGAAGGTTTCTAAAAGCATCCAAGTAATATTTCTGTACATATTTTATCTAACCCCAACTTATCCACACAGTCACACATAGATTTTTAGAAAAATGGGAATCTAGATATTGAGGATAACTAACAATATATGCCATTACCACTATATATCAGAAATTGTGCTAGCTACTGGGTATTAAAATATGACAACTTATAAAAATATTATGATAAGTATATTACCAATAGATGGGATAACCATGTATAAACCAAACAATTATAAGTGTGAAAATACCACTAAAAATAGGCTGAAAACTGAGAGCTCCCATGATTTCACTTATATGTGGAATGTACTGAACAAAATAAACAAGAAAACAAAATAGAAATAGACCTACAAATACTGAGAACAGACTGACAGCTGTCAGAGTGGATGTAGGTTGGGGGTTTGGGTTAAAAGCTGAGAGGATTAAGCAAAGATAGAAAACCTCATAAACATAGACAACAGCATGTTGATTCCAGGAAGGAAAGGAGGGTGGGGGGAGTTGGAAGAGGGTAAAAGGGGGAATAAATGGTGGCGGAAGACTTGACTAGGGGTGGCAAACACACAATACTATACTCAGTTGATGTATTATAGCATTGTACACCTGAAACCTATATCATTTTAGTAATCAATGTCACCCTAATAAATTACATTAAAAAGTAAAAAATAAATAAAATAAAAATTAGGCTGAGAAAATCAATATAAATTGAAACTGCTTATAGACATTGTATATCCAGAAAATCTCATTCACGTACCAGAGACCTGTATGTACTTTTCCTACTTATTTAAAACGTGTTATATTTGTTACATAATTTTCTTCTCACAACTGTAGGCCCCTGGTATTTTAAATTTAGAAGCCAAATAAAAGTATCTTTTATTAATGACTAAATGTCATAAGAAAATTGAGTATTTTAGGTATGTGGGGACATTTTGAAAAGTGTAAATGAATGTGTCTTTATACATTTTATTCTGTATAATTATACTTTAAATGTTCCTATCTTTCTTTTCTGAGTATTTCTTTTTCCTCTATGGTTAAGCTGTCAATTATTAATCTTGGTTTTGGTCACTCAGCTTTTAAGAATCATTTTAACACCCCCATATAAAATTGGTGTTCTCAAGTTGTTTATTTTGGGCTGAACAAAGTGATATAAAGAATTTGTTAGAAGTATATGTAAAGTAAAACACCAAGATGTATTCAAGAGAGTCCAGTGCATGGATTTTAGGGCATTAAACTTTAGTTTGTTTAAAAGAGCTCAAGTTACTAGAAGAATATATGCATATAAATTATAAAAATAGGTTCATTTGCTATGCATTGTATCACCTTTATCATTTGCATGGCAAAATGAGTTTTAGACAAATTACTTATTCCCTCATCATTGCCTTATAATATGTCAAGTACATTGTCACTATGTTTGACACAGTTCAGTCAAGGAAATAGAAATCAATCCATGTTCAAACAGGCTGAGTGGTTGCATAGTGACAGAGGGCTGAATGATCAAAAGAAAAATGTCAGGATTAAGGAAATAAAAAGCAATATGAGATAATACAAGGATATTTAATTTGCTAATGCCCCTGGGATAGAGGCCACTAGCCTGAAACAGCTACTGCAGTGAAAGAGTCTAAAGCAGTTGTTGTGGACATACCAATAGGGTCACCGGCATTGAAATATTCACACTAATTCTCAAGTCCAATTAATAACTCACTGCTACCACTGCTCTACATAATGTTAGCAGCTGCCAATATCTGCTATGCCAGAGTCAGAAAGCTCTTCTTTTCCTTCCACCTCTGATCTACAAAAATGTTTTCCATTGGAGAAAATATTAGAAGGCCAGCTGGCAGGACATGGGAGAAATGTAGTTTGTATATTCCCAACATCATACATAGCAGACACAACGAAACATAAATGGAGGCCAAGATTAAACTGGAAAAAGATAAGAACAAAGCCCAAATATGAGCTTGAGAAGATTAACCATGTAAATAGAAATGAAAATTGATCTTTTCTGGTTTGTTTTTGTTTTAGCAAGAGAGAGAGACAGACAGATAAACAGGAAGGGAGTGAGATGAGAAACATCAGCTCATAATTATGGCACTTGAGTTGTTCATTGATTTCTTTCTTATACATGCCTTGGCTGGGATGGGGGAAGGAGGGAGGGTGGCTCCAGCTGAGTCAGTGACTCCTTGCTCAAGCCAGCGACCATGGGATCATTTCTATGATCCCATGCTCAAGCCAGTGACCTTGAGTTTTGAATCTGGGTCCTCATCATTCCAAATCAATGTTCTACCCACTGCGCCACTACCTGGTCAGGCTAAAAATTGATCTTATTGGCTCTCAGATTGTCTATGATGTTTGCTCCTTACCCTTATGACTGCTGTGTAGGTCCTTCTGACTGGAAGTTTTATAGTTACTCAGAGAGAATCTCTTATTTCTAGAGTCAATCTGGATTTCACTTAAAAATAATGAAATTATTTTACTGCATTTAGGATTTTTCTCTTTGAAGTAAACACATTTTTTTTTTCATTTTCCTTTCCCCATTCATTTAATTATGTATGTATAGTATTAAGATGTACATATGATATTAGTCAGTATAGCCTAGGATTTATTGTGCAAACAACTAGTACAAAACCTCATACAATAAAGGTTTATTTCTTGCTCTTCCATGTTATAGGCTTAGGTATCTGTATAGATGACACTGTCAGCCCCCATGTGGCAAATCTATTTAGATTTCAGCATTTCTTCTCTGCCTCCAAAAAGGTTTTCTCACCTGCTTTTTTGCAGCAGGTTATAATGTAAGTAGAAAATTTCATATAGGCTTCATTATGTCTATGCCTGGTAATGACCTATCAATTATAGCCACAAATTACAGGTCCCAGTTAAATGTAAGGAGGCTGAGAAAATGGAAAATCTTGTTTCTTTAACATTTATTATTTGTCAAAAGTTACATGGGCTACAGCTATAAAGAAGGAATTAAATATATCATCTAAAATGGTCTTGAGGAGAAGACTATTTAAGGTAGTATAGTCAGGAATGACTTCCCAAGTATGTAATATTTAGCTCAGACATCTATGGGATGTGCTTTTAGTTGGGTAGACTAGTTATTATTGATTCTAATCCAGACTTGGAGACTGCATGCAAAATCATAGATTTTCATTTAATAGATATGCAAATAGTTTTTGTCAGAAAATCCCAAATAATGATTATATATTTTTTAGAACATAACTAGAAATAAAACCACCATCTTATATACAAAAATAATTTATTTTTAAATTTAATAGAATTAATTTGTAAAACATTCTTTTTCTGCACAATATAGTTAACCAAGGGCAAGGGTAATTTGATGGTAAAAGTATAGTTTATTCAATAAATTGTGCTGGAACTAGACTTTCACATGTATAAAAGGATTGATATAGACACAGACCTTATATATTTCACACAAATTAAAAGTGAATCATAGACCTAAATGTAAGACAATACTAAAATCTTCTAGAAGACAATATAGGAGAAACTGTAGATGACCTTGGGTTTGGCAGTGAATTCTTAAACATAATACCAAAAGCACAAACATATACGAAAAAATGATGAATTGGTCTTAATTAAAATTAAAAACTTTTAACTTGTAAAATGCATTATTAAGAGAATGAGAGAATGTAAAATGCAAATATTTTCACCCAAGCCATACACTGGGTGAAAATATTTGCAAAACACCTGCTGGATAAAATATTGATTTTCAGAATATACAGATAAAACTTAAAACTGGCCCTGGCTGGTAGCTCAGTTGGTGAGAGTATCATTCCCACGCATCAAGATTGTGAGTTTAATATCTGTTCAATTCATGTATAAAAATCAACCAATAAATGCATAAATAAGTGGAAGAAAAATTTATATTTCTCTCCCCTCTCTTAAATCAAAAAATAAAAAGAATTTTAAAAAGAAGAAACTTTAAAACTGAACAAGACAATTAGTGATCCAATATAAAATGGGTAAAAGCTCTGAACAGACAACTACTCAAAAAACATATAGATAGCAAAGAACTTATGAAAACACTCTTATCATGTGTCATTAAGAAATAATAAATTGGAACAATAATGTTTTATCGTTACATACCTATTGGAAAGACTACAATTCAAAACAGAATACCAAATGTTGACAAGGAGATGAAGCAACAAGAATTCTCATTTACTTCTGCTAAGTGTAAATAGTACAGCCACTGCAGAAATCATTTTTGGCAGATTTTTACAAATCTAATCACACTCATACCATATGATCCAGCAACTGTAATTGTTGACATTTACTCAAATGAGTAGAAACATGAGGGCCACACAAACCCTACACATGAATTTTAACATCTTTATTCATAACTGTCGAAGTCTGGAAGTCACTAAAATGACCTTATATAGATTGATAGACTGTGGTACATCCATACAAGAAAACACGATTCAATGCTAGTATGTATATACACACACACACACACACACACACACACACACACACACACACACACATATATATATGGATATATATATGGCTATCAAGCCACAAAAGTATATGAAGAAATCTTAAATGCATACCGCTAAGAAAGAAATACCAAATATAAAATGTCTATATACAGAATAACTCTTTATAAATTCTGGAAAAGGCAAACTGCATATTTCCCCATTTATAAGACATACCCTTTTTCAAAAAATTTGGGGTCTAAAAATTGGGTGCATCTTATACAATGATTTTAGATTTTTTTTTTTACTTGCATTTCTTGCTTTTCCATGCTTGTTTTTACGCTCATTGTTGAAGACATTGAGTGATTCATCATCAGACACAGATGAGGACAAACTAATGGAAATTTTGACGGTGATGAGAAGTAGTATGAATTTTAAGATGATTAAAACTTGAGTTCACCTGGCAAGGCGGTGGTGCAGTGAATAGAGTTTCGAACTGGGATGCGGAGGACCCAGGTTCGAGACCCCAAGGTTGCCAGCTTGAGTGCGGGCTCATCTGGTTTAAGCAAAGCTCATTAGCTTGGACCCAAGGTCGCTGGCAAGAGCAAGGGGTCACTCGGTCTACTGTAGCCCCACAATCAAGGCACATATGAGAAAGCAATCAATGAACAACTAAGGTGTCGCAACTAAAAACTAATAATTGATGCTTCTCATGTCTCTCCATTCCTGTCTGTCTGTCCCTATCTATCCCTCTCTCTGACTCTTCTCTGTCTCTGAAAAAACAAACAAACAAACAAAAATTTGAGTTCAATAACTTTATGAAATGCATTTCTTTTTCAAATTTTGGGCCCCCAAATTAAGATGTATCTTATTCATGGGAGTGCCATATGCATGGGGAAATACAGTATATAGAGAATAATATGATAAAGTGGTTGTCAAGGATTAGGAGGGAAAGAGAACTATAAATAAGCAGTGCACAGTGGAATTTTGGTCAGTGAAACTATTCTATATAATACTGTGGAGTAGATAAATGTTATTATACACTTGCAAAAATCAATAAAATGTTCAACTCAAAGAGTAAACCAAATGTAAAATAGAGAATTCAGTTGAAAATGTTGCAATATTGGCTCATCTATTTCATCAAATGCATAATACTAATGCAAGATGTTAAATAGTGGGTTATAGAGGAAAGGTCAGGTAGCATATGGTAAATCTCTATTTTTTTGTTCAATTTTTCTATAAACCTAAAACTTCTCAAAAGATAAAATCTATTTTAAAAATTCTTTGTATGGATTTTACCACAATGTTTGTGCCATCACAAATGAATTTTTTAAATCTATGACACATTTATATTTGAATGAAACATACTGTTTATAAATTTCAAAAATTATTCTTTGACAAGTTGGTCATAAAAAGTATATAAAATAAAAAAATAGGGTAAGTTGAAAATAATTTTAATACATTTTGTGATGAATAGAGTTAGAGTAATTTAAACAATATTATGCTACTGAGATTCAAGAATATCAAGGCTTAGGATAAACTGTCTTTTTAAAAGTTCCTGTGTGTTTCAGTGTGTGATTTAAATAAATTTTATTTCACAAAATTGAGAAAGTAGTTAAAATTATAATTATGAAAAATGTGCTATTCAATCATGGTATGTGTTGACCCCTACCAATATCCAATAACTAAATAAATACTAGAAAGAACTGTATGTAAAACAGACACACACACAAAATGAAACAAAATACAAATAGAAGATTAAACCAGAATGCCATGTGATCACATCAGCCTGCTCTCTCTGCTGTCCCAAACTGCTAAAAATGGCAATAAAAAATATTTTGTGTGTGTGTGTGCGTATGATATATAGTAAAACTAGTAACAATATTAGGACTAGATCTCTTAAAATAAATCTGGACTCTTAGAAGAAAATATTACAGAGCTAAAAAAACACAGAATTCTGTATATCTAAAGGGCTTGCCAAGTACCAAGAAGTAAGAATGAGAATGACACAGAAGATAAATATTATGGTAAATTATTTGAAATGTAAGGAAAACATGAAAGCTTTTTAGAAATAAGACAAATTGCCCACAAAGCAATAAAAATAAGTGGTGTTACCATTCTCAATATTAAAACTGAATTATGTTGAAAATGTTTTAGGAAAAGCTAAAAATGATCTTAATGCATAAGACCTTGTGTTATAAGCATTCTTTGTTGAATAAAGCCATAGTAATTCAAACATCATGTTGCTGACAGGAGGGCAACTGATTTGGGATTTAGAACTCTATACCCAAAAAACTTTAGAAATGTGAGGACAAAATAAATGTAGTGAGAGTAGAGGATAGGCTCTCTGTAGAAAATTTCTAAGAAATCAATGTATTAAAAATCTTAAATGGGCCTGACCTGTGGTGGCGCAGTGGATAAAGCATCGACCTGGAAATGCTGAGGTCGCCGGTTCGAAACCCTGGGTTTGCCTGGTCAAGGCACATATGGGAGTTGATGCTTCCAGCTCCCCCCCCCCTCTCTCTCCCTTTCTGTCTCTCTCTCTCTCCCTCTCTCTCTCCTCCCTAAACATGAATAAATAAAATAAAATATAATAAAAATAAAAAAATAAAGGACATTTAAAAAAATCTTAAATGTGTTAGATTATTTAATATAATAATATAAGTATTGATATTAATGAAAGTCAAAAATTTACAAAAAATGTATCAATATATATTTTCCATATAATCTACAAAGTAATCATGCTTACATCTAATAATTAGTTAATATTAACTGATTCTCACTCTATTATGTGTTGCCCTTTAAACATATTTTTTTTCAGCCTTGTTGGGATAGCTCAGAACTGTATTGATTTTAACACACTGCTTGTGTCATCACAAATGAATTTTTAAAATCTATGACATATTTACATTTGAATGAAACAAACTGTTTATAAATTTCAAACAGATAATTGAGTATCCTCCTGAAACATCAATGTTGCCGATTTGATTACAGTGAGGACACACACAAGAATCAACCAATGAATCTATAAATAAATGGGACAACAAATCAATGATTCTCTCTCTCTCTAATTTTCTCTCTAAAATCAATAAAAATTAAATAAATAACAAATAAGCATATTTTTGTCAGCCCTCATAATTCTGAGAGATAGCTAGTATTTTATGCCTATTTTATGTATGAATAAACTGAAGTGTGTTGTTAAGAGAACTAAAATTTACACTTGAGTAGTCTGGTGCTAATATTGTCTTAATGTGTTATAGTTAGATTGTTTCTTTTTAAGTGGGAAAGCACTGATAATCTATAATATCAAAAAATCTGGGTAATATTATATCAATAACAATCATAGAAAGGTCCCATAGATGACATTAGACATAGTTCTAGATTTTAAAAACTAAATAAAGCAAGATACTGGAAAGCAAAGTATTATTCACTAATATTTAATATAGATACATCATGTTATATATTTATGCAAAATATATTTAATAAATGTGTATATATGCAGAAGTGAGAAAGGGAAAAATCTTAAAAAACTTGAGCATTTATTTGAAGATAACTTGAGTTTAGGGAACTAAACTAGGATATATCTTTAAAAAGGTAATATTTATATTTTTGATTGTTTAAGGTATAGTGAAGCTTTTGATCCTCTGAGAAAGTGAAAGTGAAACTAATGCTTTATTGCATGTGTAAAAGTAAATTTGAAACTCACTTATGAAGCCCTACCAATTGCTTCTACTTTTTTATTCTCCAATTCTGGTGTAGCTCTCATACCTTTTATCCCATTCTATCACTTCTTCTAACCTTTTGATATTACATCTCCTTTTTCTTTTTCCTCAGAGGACAACCTAGCCATAGGTTAGAGTTTGCAAATAGAAGTCAAAAGGATACTGCTCTTTGAATAATTGGTAATTTCACAAAAAAAAAATATATATTTTAAGAATGAGAAAGAGAGAAACATCAACAGAAGGCAGAGGGGGGAAATATCACATCTAATGGCAGGATTAATAGATAATCCTGTCATATCAACAGCTTTATCTTTCTGATGATTCTTTTTTGTCCTTTTCTTCAGAAATTACCTCTTCACAAAGTCTCTCAACTTAAATTTAGCTAATAGTTTTTGTCTTTCTCCTATGTGTCAGTGAGAAGTTCCCAAATATTAGAGACCTTTAGAATCATGAAAGATGTCCATCAAAAGTATGTAACTATCTAGGCCCATCTGTAGAATCTGATTCATATCTAAATCAAGCATCTACATATTTAACAATCTCTCCGGGAGATTCTGGTCAAATTTTGCTTCATAATTTCACTAGAATTTTCCAGCAATCTTTTATACAGGTAATATTTTCATTCTAAGGATTTTAATGATGTCTTGTTAAATACTAAATGCCTCAACTTTGTAGTAAATAGCATATATATTTAGTTCTACAAAATTAATCACTTAATTGTTCATTCATTCATCCATCAATCCTTCCATTTATTAAACAAAGAAGTATTAAAATCTTATTATGGTCCTGGAATCAACGCTGGTTCTGGTAATAAAGCCATAGGTAAGGTAAGGCTCTTGATCATAAAGAACTCTGTAGTAAGTTGCACTATATTTTCCAAATATTGACTGCTCACATTTATGAGGCATCTCTTCAATGTTTCTATGTGATGAAATATACCTGTCCTCTTTCATTGACATCAGAGTTGGCCATAAAATTTTCTCTAGCCAAGAAAATGTAGAAAAAGTAACATATCACATTCAACCAGAAGTTTTATGAGCCACTGTATGTTTGATAATTGATTACTTCTCCTTCAGTCACAAAATCAGTATACTCCACATATAGGCTGCTCCTTTAGCCTGGGTGCGTGAATAAGACACAGAGAACAGAACCATGGTGAAGGACATAAAACATGAACGAGAAACAAACATCTGTTATATGAAGTCAGTGGGATTTGTCGTATCATTATTATTTTTAATCTTATAAACAACAGGCATTTATTTCTTAGTTCTGGAAACTAGAAGTCCATGATCAGGGAACCAACATGGTCACATATTCTGGTGAGGGGCTGATAGTGAGTCTTCTAAGTATATTTCCTCACATAGTGAAGGCCAATATCATTTTTTTAAAATAGAAAAAAAAACAGTAGAAGCTATCACAAATCTAGATTTCAAAAATTAAGATGGCATATTAATAAGGGTTACAAGACAGGATCATGAAAAATACTATGGAATTAGATATGAGGCGATTATTCTTGGCCCTAGGATGGGGATGGTAGAGGCATGAGATAAGATGAGGAAAGGATCACAGAGGATGTTACATTTAAGATACATTGAGATCGGTATCAGTGGTAATTTAATTTAATTTTTCCTCTTGTAGACTATATCAGTCTGTATACCACAAATATTGTTCTTTTTTTCTCTTCTTTTAATATTCTTTATCCTCTTCCTTAAGTAAATTACCTCTGGTTTGAACTCTGTTTATAAAATTTATGACCAATTTTGGCTTAAAACTGGAACTTCCAATCACAATGGAAATTTTTTATTTTTCTTGCATTTTCAGAATTCTTCAGTGCCATTGTTTCTAGAATTCAATTTATTAATTAAGTTTTGTGTATACCTCTTTAATGAGAGTTAGTTAAGCTATTCCATGGTTTTACTGTCTCATCATCCAGTTTCCGTGGCCATGGGACCTGCAGCGACCTTAAATGTCACTAGCTTTCTCATGTAAGCACATGCCCTAGAAAGCAGCCGGCAAAGTAACAAAGGTACTAATAGGACTTGCCCAATAACTCTAGCGGTCAAGTCTCCTCTGCCTCTTGCTTTATGTAGCTCTTAGATAAGAGCCCTGTGGGACCTACCAAAATCCTCCCTTTTGGTTTGAACTCGCCAATCTTGCTCTAGCCCTGGTACCCTAAAGCAATGCACCCATATACACTAATAAAGGCACGTTCCCTCCTTCCTTCCAGTCTCACTGTTTGCACACTAACTACCTTGACTTTCCTTTGTGATCTCTCACAGTGTGCAGTGCATTTCCTCTAGGACCTGTGAGAAGTAAATGTCTTTATTCCAATGTCTTGGTGGCCTGTTGTTGAACAGCTCACAACCTGGCATGCTATATTCCACTTGATAACTGTTAATTTAACAAAGATATAACATCCTCACCTGATTCTATGGAGCTTTTTGGAAATTTCTCTTCAGAGATTAATATATCTTCATAATGGCTGGTATTTAAAGCCAGAGAGTATAATTATACTCTTGCTTGGGAGTAGAGATTACACTGTTTATTTTTGAGTGTGGCAGACCTTACACTTTTAAGTTACCTAAGAAAATTTACTCCACTTGGACCCACTTGATTAGAGTACTACACTGGGACTTTCAGAAATAGACATTTAGTAATTAATGTATCCTTTCCATGTATAATTACTTTACAGTTTATCAAAACAGTCATTGAAATTATTAAAAAGCTGTATGAAGATTTAAGAGTTTACAATGATAGTTTCTGACCAAATAGCCACATTCATATGAACATATTTCACAATATTTTCAAATGACTAACCTGTATGATTTCTATTATATTAGACATATATTTTAGTTTATCAAGGCATATGAAAATGTTTCTCATTATACTTTATGGCAAAATGAAAAGACTTGTGTAAATTATAATACAGTTGTTTTATTTTATTTAACAGATTGTTTCAAACTGGGGGTAGAGGTATTAGGGTCAGTTAAGTGGTATGTTATAAAGTCCTACCTTTCATCTTATTCTTTTCAACGTTTTTATTAATGCCTACAATAAACATATTCTGGCTGTTAATGACACAGAGCAGCCAGAGCAAGGAGAAATAGTTTATACTAGCATGTTGCTTTTCAGATAAGTTGAATAAGAAAGAAAGGAATGTCCATTCACCAAAATAAAATAAAACAAAAACAAACATATCCTTACATATGTTTGTACACATGCACACAGATAAACACACTCTACACAAACTGCCATCACAACAGTTAACCAAGGCTATAAATCATAGTATAAAAGTGTTTTCCTATGTGCCAAAGCAGATGTAGCCAGAGTCACGAACCGGGGAAGACAGTTGCCTATTGCACACTGTTTAAACAAGGCAGGGTTAAGTAAGGCTCCAAAAATTTAATTTATGGTACGATTCTGACCATTTATACATGGGTATCTAATTGACACTTTGGGTAAACTTAAAATATTAATGTTCTATTGTTAAGAAAATGTATAGAAGTTGAACAAAACTGCATCAGAAAGGCCATACCTTCTTCTAGAGGTAGAAACCACGCTGCACAAATGACTGAAAAAATATCTCTGCCTCCAACTTTCTCAAGAAATTTACTTTTCCCTTACATCACCACACTAGATCTCAAGCATCTCTGATAAGGATTATTGAATAAAATAAACAACCCCAAATCTACCCAGGATAAAAGGAATGTCTGTGTTCAGGCATAAAATTCAGCAATAAAAATACAGAATTTGTAGGAAGGCAGGATGCACTTTGGCTTATCAAGTGAGAATGTTCATTTTAAATATATGTGATTTATTTTAATGTTTTCTGGTTCACTATCCATCTGCAATAATAAATAATTATACAGCACTTCATTTTAATTAGAGTTGTTGCAGAATAATTCAAAAGCTAAATTAACATAGTATAAGAAGAATGTAGAATTATGGTTTGGAAAAGTAAATATAATAACCATCTTCAAATACTTGATGGACTTATAGGTAGAAAAGGGCAGATTTATCTCATTTATAATAAACCAGTGCAAACTAAAAGGAGTTGATTTTTAATCAATCCAAGTGAGAAAACTGACTAGAATTAGAACAATCCATTAACAGGAACAGACTATATCAAAGGAGAAACACAAAGCAACTTGTTTAAATGAAGTTTAGATAAAAAATCTTAAATATATTTTGTAAAATGGGTTAAAATGATATATAAGTCACAAAACCATGCCCAAAATTGGTCCTGAGAAATTGGTTATAAAATGTAGGTCTGAATACCATGAGAAATTTCTAACACACATCCTAAAATGGTGATTTTGGATTAAAATATTATAAAATGCTATCCTAGAAAGGTAAATTGAGATTGGCCTGGAAAAACCTTCTATATCCTCTGGCATTTTATCTTAACCTAGAACAAAATGTGGAGGTATATAATGTAAGAAGAGAAGCTCATTCCTCCTGACTTTTTTCCACTCACCCCTCTTTTTTTCAACACATAGACATATAGGAGCATTTTAAAATTTTCCTTTGATATGAACTAGATATTCTTTAAATAGTGTAGCACATCCAAATTAGAAATTCCCTTCTTATCTTATGTATCAAGAGAGAATATAGTCCTTCAGTTTCTAGTCTGAAAGGGCCTACAACTAGAAGCTGAGATTACATAAAGATATTCAGTGGGTGTCTAGAAACAGAAAATAGGAATTTTGAACAATCATGTTCTCAGAGCAGATTTGTTGAACTACTAAATACTACAAAGAAAAAAAATTCAATGAAAAATTTATTAAGAGTTTAGTTATTTTCAGACATCAATTTATAGGCCTTGTCTAAGTATCAAATTATACATGTGTTTTAATAATAGTTATAACTATTGAATATTAAATATATTTTTATTATATTATAGCTAATGCTTATTTGGTACTTCTTATATGCCATTTACCATTATAATTTTATCATATTATTAACTGATAGAGAAAATTGCATATAGCAAAAAAAAAGTTAAAAAATAAATTATGTATTTACTAGATTATTTTAATCACTCATAAGTAACAGGTTACTTTAAAATTACAGTGGACGATACAGGAAATACTAAATATAATACACATACACAATTCTGTTAAGGTTGGTTTAAAAATAAGCCTAGAAAATAGGACACATGCTGCATTCAAATGAGGTCATGTTCTCAATTCAAACTTCTGTAATATACCTACAATATAGTTTTAATCTTTGGCATCCCTTTTGTGTCTGTGTGTAAGAATGTGCATGTGAATAGCAGTGATTTGCTAAGATTATACAGACTTATTGCAAGAAGGTGGATCTCTTGGTGTGTTTTGGTGAAATAACTTTAGTGATTTTTGAGTTTTAAGTGAGCAAAATACTTTTTGCTCACTTAAATACTTTTTAACTTTGTAAAACATTTAGATTTTCATAACTCTATATAATCCAAAATAATAGCAGCTATAAACTTTACACTTGGCAACCTTAACATTCTTACTCCAAACCCAAAGAAGTTTAGGCTGGGAAGCCTATGGAAATGTAATCATCTGCAAGTCTATTTTCAACACAGGCAGAAGAAGAGTTTAGATTACATTTAACTAAATAATGAAAATTCTTGCAGATACACTGATTTGTTTAGCAGTATAGCTAAAATGAGATAGGAGCTAATAATTTCTAAATTAATATACTCATTAACTCTGATGTGAGTTTTATGCTGTGACTTCAAAAAAAAATTCAGTAAATGTCATTCTATAACTATTGTAATTTTTAATCCAGTTTTTAGTAGGTATAATAAGAAAATTATTGGTGATATGCTTCTTGTTATTATGGTGTTAAAAAGACATGCTTTAGTTTTAAAACCTTTATTATAAAGACTTTAGTGGAAAATGTTTTGGAAACCATGCTATTAACAGTTTCTGAAAAAGAAAGACAAATACAAAGAATGCTAAATATTTATTTTTAGAATCTTGAAGATCCATTCTAAAAGTACATGTATTTAATTTGTAGTTCATGTATTGTATAAAAGGCATTACACTTTCACACTGTTGGTGAGACTATAAATTGGTAAAAATACTATGGAAAACAGAGATTCTACAGGAATTAAAACTGTAACTCCCAGTCCAGTAGTTCCATATCTGGGTGTTTATTTGAAGGAAATAAAAACACTAAATCGAAAAGATGTATATGCCCCCATGTTAAATGTAGCATTATTTATAATCACTGAGACATAAAAGTAACCTCAAGTATCCATTTTATGGATTAATGGATAAAAAAATACATACACAATATATATATATGAATATTATTCACCCATAAAAAAAGATACCTTGTTGTTTGTGACAACATGGATGAAACTTGAGGTTATTATGCTAAATAAAATAAGGCAAAATAAGACAAATGCTTGTGATCTCATTTATACATGGAATCTTAGAAAACCTAGATTCATAGGTAGAAAAAATACATTGGTGATTGTCAGAGGTAGGGGATCAGGGTGGACAAAATGGGTAAAGGAAGTTAAAAAGGTAAAAACTTCCAGTAATAAAATAAATACAGGATGTAATATAAAGTGTATTGACTACAGTAAATAATACTGTTGTGCATATCTGAAAGTTGCGAAGAGAGTAAGTCTTAAAAGTTTTCATCATAAGAAAAGATATTTATATCTAAGTATAGTGATGGACATTAACTAGACTTAATGTGATCTTTTCACAATGTACCAGGGGTCCCTGAACTTTTTACACAGGGGGCCAGTTCACTGTCCCTCAGACCATTGGAGGGCCACCACATACAGTGCTCCTCTCACTGACCACCAATAAAAGAGGTGCCTCTTCTGGAAGCGTGGCAGGGGGCAGATAAATGGCCTCAGGGGGCCGCTTGCGGCCCCGGGACGGGCCGTAGTTTGGGGACACCTGATGTATACAAATATATATATTAGAGAAAGCGGTGAGAGAAAGAAAGAGAAGGGAGAAGCAGGGAGCATCAACTCGAACTCGTAATAATTACTTTCGGTATGTGACCTGACTTGGCCTGGGCTTTGAACCAGCGACCTCAGCGTTTCAGGCTGACATTTATCCACTCAGACAAATATTGTTTAAAAGTGTAGATCAAACAACAAAGTAACTTCTCAAAAACTATTGTATACATTGGTTTTCAATTACGAATGTGCTCTGAAATTTTAACTACATGGAAACTTAGGGCCTTATTATAACACAGTCTGACTCACATATGGATGGCAATAATCACACTTGTTTACCATACCTACAAAAGGAACCAGGAGATGTTTCTCTCAGTTGTAACTATTACATAATTACAAGTGGAGAATAAAACAGAATCAGATGATATATAACTGTTTATCTTTTTTTTTCCCTTGACCAATTCCTACATTTATATATATATATATATATATATATATATATATATATATATATATATATATATATATTTTTTTTTTAGATGAAGGATGGACTTAATTTGCATGATAGATATTTTTTATTTATATGGAAAAAATCCAGGAAATAATGTTTTTTAAATTTCCATTATAATTATAAAAAAGAAAAATGTTTTTCATGTATTTGTACATATGTCTGTGTACACACATATGAATTATATATACATATACATGCAGTATTCTATAGTTTGAATTATTTAAAGCCTATATCTTTTTTTAAAAATCATCAGTACATTTATGTAAAAATTTTCAAATTCTTATTCTGTTGCATATTATATGTGGTTAGTCACTCTTAAGCTCAAGAAATAATTATTATTTATTAGAAGTCTATTAGTTTCTAACAACTATGATAGGTCTAAACCCAGTGAAATTTTCCCAATTATGGGATCAGATACTGGAAATAAAGGCTAGGAATTTTATTCCTAACACTATTACTCTGACCATGTCATATTACAATACTTTATAATATGCTTCAGTTAATGACTTAATTTCATTTATAACAAAATTTAAAGTCTATACAGAAGTCATATTAATTTTTTAAATAGTTCACATTTTAGTATAAAAATTAAACCTTTTTAACATAGGTAGATAGATATATAGACTTGGTTTGTGTTGGGGGAAATAATTCCTTCTCTGATTAAATTGACAACTGAAAGTGAAGTTTTTGTGAGAGAGCAATGTTCTTTACGGTGACTCTATGTTTAAAACATTGGTAGTACGCTAATTTGCCTCCTATCCTGGATATTGATGGAAAGAATACAAAATGCACGATAGTATTCATGATGGTGCAATTTGAAATTGATTAAGTCAATGCAAATGTCACGTATGGGATTCTGGGGGGAGAAGGAAGGGAACGGGGATAGTGACAGAGTGTTCCTCTATGAAAGAAGTGTTTGTGCCGGCTGCTAAAATGAACTGCTTGTTGCTGTGCTCAGCTGGCACAAATCCACAAAATTTAGACCTCACGTGTTCTTAGCATCCCTCTGTTTGGTATTCTATACTGTATTTTTAGTGGATATGAAGATTCCTAACATCCTTCAAGCATGCAAAAACACAGCGATGCTGTTATTTATTTATTTTTTTATAGCAGAGTTAAGTCAAATTCCATTACCCTTAAGGGCATGTAAATTATTGGAGATAATGACATGAAATCAAAAGCTGTCTTTTGTAGTGATCAAGGTTTTTTATTGTAGAAATGCATTTTTGTTTGTGATAATATGCATATTACTCATTAATCTCTTTTTTCTCTCTAGTGTCTTTTAAAAATACAATGTGGCAATACTTTACCTTTAATTACAAGGTATAATATGAGATGCATTTTTAAAATAAGGATTTAAAAAAGTAGTTTGTTTTACACAGAAACATCTTAAATCTTTGTGCACTCTTAATTTAAATCCACATATTGTACAATCAGGTTTGGTTTAATTAGAAATGTGTGTCTGAGTATGTCTGTGTGTATACTTTTAAAAAATATGATGGCTATGGCAAAAAGAAAAAAATATTTTTTGTTGTTTTGCCATAGTGTAATACACTGATGTTTGAAGTGAATATGAGTTTTCCAAGTTCTAACTTAAAATGGTGATGTTCCTGGATAGTAGAACAGACAGGAAATGTAAAGAAAAGTACATATCAGACACCAATAAATGCTGGAAGTACATATTAGAGATTTAACCAGACATAAACCTTTATAAGAAGTCAATTTTACAATGGTTACGATAAAATTTCAAAAACAATAGAAATCTTTTATCAGTTAAATATGGGTCAGTTATGAACTCTTAAGGAATTATTGAGCCAGATAGAAATTTGGGGAATATATTGATCATTTTACTTTATCATTTTGAATTAAGCCTAATAGTAAAATTACAGAAATGCTTCCATACACATGTGTGTTTATGTGTATTTTTCTGAAATGAGAAGCAGGGAGGCAGAGAGACAGACTCCCGCATGTGCCCGACCAGGATCCACCGGGCATGCCCACCAGGGAGTGATGCTCTGCCCCTCTGGGGCATTGCTTTGTTGTAACTGGAGCCATTTTGGTGCCTGAGGTGGAGGCCATGGAGCCAGTACCAGGGCCA
Organism: Saccopteryx bilineata; assembly: GCF_036850765.1. Classification (NCBI taxonomy): domain Eukaryota; kingdom Metazoa; phylum Chordata; class Mammalia; order Chiroptera; family Emballonuridae; genus Saccopteryx; species Saccopteryx bilineata. The sequence continues at coordinate 66,688,563 of NC_089495.1, read as the reverse complement.
ACTTTGCTTCAATAGAGCCTTGGTTGCAGGAGGGGAAGAGAGAGATAGAAAAAAAAGGAGAGGAAGAGGATGGAGAAGCAAATGGGTGCTTCTTCTGCGTGCCTTGGCTGGGAATCGAACCCGGGATTTCCACATGATGGGCCAGCACTCTACCACTGAGCCAACCAGCAGGGCCTGAAATGTTTACATTTTTTTAAAGGCCATGCATGGCCTGGCTGGATGGCTCAGTGGTAGAGCGTCGGCCTGGCGTGCAGGAGTCCCGGGTTTGACTCCAGCCAGGGCACACAGGAGAAGCACCCATCTGCTTCTCCACCCCTCCCCCTCTCCTTCCTCTCTGTCTCTCTTCCCCTCCTGCAGCCAAGGCTCCATTGGAGCAAAGTTGGCCTGGGCGCTGAGGATGACTCTGTGGCCTCTGGCTCAGGCACTAGAATGGCTCTGATTGTCGCAGAGCATCATCCCCTGGTGGGCATGCTGGGTGGATCCCGATCGGGCGCATGCGGGAGTCTGTCTGACTGCCTCCCTGTTTCCAACTTTGGAAAAATACAAAATAAATAAATAAATAAATAAAAGAAAAATAAAGGCCATGCATTATAATACCCCCCAAAATTTTAATAAATTAACCTCTAAATACAATAGCTTATTAATGGCTTATATTGAGTAAACAGTAACTAATAATATATATTTGTGTATACACATAATATATGTAATGAGAAATTTTCATTTGAGAAAAAATTTTAATTATATTGTTTAATTTATTGAATAAAATTTATATGATGTTATAGTAAAATATCCAAAATAATTTTTAAGTTACATAAATATTATAAAAATGGTGATGATGAATATAGAAAACTATAAAATTTTCATTAAAATATTAATATTAAATCTTTCCTTCAAGGCATGCAATGAGTAGTAAATAAGCCCATACTGTAAAGTATATTGATTACAGACAACAATACTATATTGTAATCATCAAACTTGCAAAGACCTTCAAACTCAATAACTCCAATGACCAAAAAAGAAAGGATAATTATATCACATGATAGAGGTGCTAATTATTACTATAATTGCAATCATATTACAATATATAAATATATCAAATTAACATGTTGTAGTACACTTCAAATTTATACAATGGTATAATGTTAAATATATTTCACTTAAGATGCACACAAACACACATCACAGTGCCAGCCTTCCTGATTGAGATACCTACAGCAAACCTCAATTTAGATTTTTACATAGTATACATACAATGGAAACCTCAGAACCTGTCATAATGCTTGCTGCTCCACCTTGCACTTTCTTCCTGCCTAGGTGTGTCATGCCTATTCCTCCCTCCTGACTCCTTAAGTAAGTGCCTGTAGCCGGCAGGCTGATGAAAGGGCACACTGCAATAAGGGAATGAGGGCAACCCAAAATCTCTTTAAGTAATTTTGGTGGAAACATTCTTACTTGACTTAATGGATGATTGAGAAACTGGAGTTGAACTGAAGTAGCAGTTCAAATCCAGCCTCTGTTATTAAGTGCTGAACAGCATTTGGCCTCCAATTACTTGATGCTGCTCAGTCACCAATTTGGGACCCACTAGCCAATTTTACGCAATAAAATAGAGCATTCTGTTACATTATTAAAAGAATATGAAAAACTTTCAACCTTGGAATGATGCTGAGAACAAAATCATTAAAATTAATTCAATTTCCCAGAAAGTTTGGGTAGGGTAGTGGAGGATTTTACAACAGTTTAAATTAGTAATTTGATGAGGGTATGTTAAAATTCAGGTAGAAGCAAGAAGACAATTCAATGGTGTAAATAGTCTGTTTACCTAATGGCTCCACTGAATAACTTTCTTGAGGAAAGCTGTCTATCCTTCCTATCCTGAAGAACCAAATGCTTTGAAATAAACATTAGAGAGGCAGTCTGATGGTTACTGGTGGAACAGAATTTGTGGGGAGACATGCCAGTTTCTAGGTAGAATCAGGATCTATTTGAGTGATGGAATATTTCTGGTATTTTTAAAGCCAAGTTTTTCCAATAACAAGCTGTAAGGGAATCATCAAGTTATTTAACTACTTAGCTCATTTTTTAATATGTGAAATGGGAATAAATCTTTCCTAGTGCTAGTGTGATAATTTGGCAAGATAATATCTATTAAGTGCTTGCATAGTATCAATATGAGTACTATTAGTACAGTCCCGGAAGATCTAGTAGAAGTCAATTAAGAACATTATTAAAATATTAGGACTGAATTTTAAAATAATGAGGAAGTTTCAGAAACATAAAGATTGAGTACCTAAGATTCAAAATTAGCATGCATAAGAGTTATCTGGAAGTATTAAATTGTAGTTACTTCATGGCTACGGCTAAACCCAAACTTATATTACATCAAAACTATTCTGGATAATTATTTCAATCACACTTTGAAAAATATGGGAGAGGTGTTGATGTTGGTTAATGGGATATACTTAAATAATAGAATGAAAACATGAAAAGGGACAAGAAATAAATATTACCAAAAATTGTAGCATTAGTTGTAGATCTATTAAAATTCAAAATTGATGTGCACCATCCCATGTACTTATTCTATACATTTATTTAGAAACATTTGATCCATGCTCTTTTCTCCTACTGCCTGCTCTATTGTACTCAATAGTTAATGGACAAGTATTGTAACTGTTGGTATTGTAAAATGTGAGTCTGCTGTATATACTACATCTTGTTTTGTTATATATAGATTCTAATAAGATTATGCTTTTTTTATGGGTTTTTTTTTGTTTTTTGGGTTTTTTTTGCATTTTTCTGAAGCTGGAAATGGGGAGAGATAGACAGACTCCCGCATGCGCCCGACCAGGATCCACCTGGCACGCCCACCAGGGGGCAACGCTCTGCCCCTCCGGGGGTGGGGGGGGAGGGTCGCTCCAGCGCCTGGGGCAGAGGCCAAGGAGCCATCCCCAGCGCCCGGGCCATCTCTGCTCCAATGGAGCCTTGGCTGCGGGAGGGGAAGAGAGAGACAGAGAGGAAGGAGGGGGGGTGGAGAAGCAAATGGGTGCTTCTCCCATGTGCCCTGGCCCGGAATCGAACCCGGGTTCCCCGCATGCCAGGCTGACGCTCTACCGCTGAGCCAACCGGCCAGGGCCAGATTATGCTTTTAAGACAGTAAACCAAGTCATATTAAAATGAAGAAAAATAGTTTTTATGTCTGAATCACTTTCTCTGAAGAAAAACAAACTCATTAATTGGAGCTCAGCTATGGTGTCCTATTTTTAAAAATGTAGAAAAATTCATTACTATCAACTGTGTAAAAAGATGATTATAATTGTTGTTTAGTTTGAATTCATCAACTTTATATATGATAAATATATAGGAATTAAACTGCACCTGGAAAGAAAATATTAAGAGAGAAATTTCTTATTTCCCTATTGATGTAAACTTCCCATTTTAAGGCAAAGTATATCCTGACAAGATCATTCCAAGAACTAACATTTATTTAGTACTTTTTATGTTCAGTTAAATATTGTGAAGAGTCTGAAATTTTACTCTATTTGCAAGAAGCCAGTTATCCTGGTCGAGTTTTACTCATATACTATGTGAAGAACACAGACCTCTAGGTCAGAAACATAGAAAATTTCTTATTCACAGGAAGATAAAAAAGCTACCAGAGAAATAACATAGATGGGCTTACTATGTCCCAGTTCCCACAGGGAGACAGCTACAGGACATGTCACCACAGAAGAAAAATTCTGAATTTTAGAAGATTCTGACTTTTATCAGAACTATTTGTGCCTTTCCCATCCTCCTTTTTTTAGAAATTGAAATTATTTCTTACTGTGGAATATAAGCAAATTTCCTCCATAGGAAAGTAGGATGCTATCTCTAGGTTATTACCCAATAATATAAGCAAGAGTTTGAAGTGGATGAAAGAAAAAGCTTTAGCTTCAATATTCTATGATGATGTCAATATCTCCAGAGGGATATAGAATCTCTAACATTTAATTCTGGTTGATATTCAAGCATGACTTTTGCATGGAAGTCAAAAATGCCATACAGAAACACAAAGAATTCATGGGGAACTGTATCCTAACAGTGTGCAGCATTATTTTAATACATGAATTCTAATTTTAACTACTGTAATGGTCGTTTTCTCCTTCATTGTATTGGTAATGAAAACAAGAACAGTTGAAGTAGTGGACACAAGAGCACAGATTAACACAGTCTTCATTTCAGCTTTATTCTCTGTGTTCTTTTTGCAGCTTCAGCACCAGTTATGGGCTGAATTTGTTCCTCCAAAATTCGTATGTCGACATTCCAAACCCTAATGCCTCAGAATGTAACCAAAATTGAAGATTAGATTTTCAAAAAGATGATTAAACTAAAATGAGGTCTTTAGGGTTGGCCTTAATTCAATCTGACTGGTGTCCTTGTAAAAAGAGGAAATCAGGATACACAAAGGAAGAGCAGGATGCATGCACACATCAGGAAAGTGGCCTTCTGCAAGCCAAGAAGAGACGACTCAGGAGAAAGCATTCCTGTCATCACCTTAGACTTTTAGCCTCCGGAATTGTAAGAAAATAAAGTTTTGTCTAAGCCATCCAGTCAGTCATATTTCAATAATAGCATGTTTATCAAATCAATATACCAACTTAGACTCAGATAGCTTGTTTTTAGACACAAATACCTGTTTAGCAATGGAAATGAAGGATACCTCGTAGAAGAAAAAATGGTTACGTTATGTAGAACTTCATCAGGCAAAACTCAAGCAGCTCATTAAGCTCAAGATTAGGTTCTCTGTGTTAATGGTCCAGAACCTTTATATTATCATAGCCCATGGATATTTTAGCCTGAGACCATGACCTTAATAAAAAATAAAATGATGATTATTGACTAGCAATAGGAAATAGAAAGATGAACATTACCAAAAGAAGTAGAGAGACAAGACTTTTTAACTACCAGTGCCTTAGACATTATAACAACAGTCTAGACAGCTTTTTCTACCTGAAAACTTCATTACCTTATACAATGTCTTCTTGAGAGTTCATGCAGTAAATTTAGAAAATCAAATGAGATTCTTGCTAACTCTTCCCAAAAAGACTCAAGCAAGCAGTATCTACCTAAAAAAAAAAAAAATAAAGGATGTTCTTACTCCAGAACAATTCAACCATTATTTCTAGATGGAGTATAAACAGTGATATATTCTGAGACCTCCTTAGGTGAAGGATTGAGACCACTAAGCTAGAGTCTCCCTACCCACCTTTATCTCTTTAAATCAAGTGTTTCCCAAATATCAGTTACTGCTACTTCTTTAGTATCTGGTGATATTCACATTGCCATATTGTGCCTCTGTTCAAGAACTCACCCTAAATATGATCAATCCAGGCCTGGTTGTCTTTTATTCATCGGGGAATGCAGGGAATTATTCTATTGGAAAATCCTATTGTGGCCCTGGCCAGTTGGCTCAGTGGTAGAGCATGAGCCTGGAGTGCCAGCCTGTGGAAATCCCAGGTTTGATTCCCAGTCAGGGCACACAGGAGAAGTGACCATCTGTTTCTCCACTCCTCCCCCTCTTCCTTCTTTCTTTCTATCTCTCTCTTCCTCTCCAGCAGCCATGGCTCAGTTGGAGAAAGTTGGTACCAGGCCTAGAGGATGATTCCATGCCCTCATCTCAGGCACTAAAATAGCTCGGTTGCCAAGCAACTGAGCAATAGTCCCAGATAAGCAGAGCATCTCCGCATTAGGTGCTTGCCAGGTGGATCCCAGTTAGGGCACATGCAGGAGTCTGTTTCTCTACCTCCTCGCTTCTTACTTAAGAAAAATAAAAAAGAAAATCCTGTTTCAAGTGTGACAGGAAGACAACTGTACACTAACTGATGTGCTTTACTATCTTATATCTGATAACGGTCACAAATCAGGCCATCAGATAAGAGAATGATATTGCTCAGAGAAGAGATTTTAAAAAAGAAGAATTGGGAAATACTGGCTTTTTACTTTTAAAAAAGATTTCCATATAGCCGTAAAGCAGAAAATTGTAGAAGTTGAATCTCTGCTCCCAGAACAAATACTCCTCTGAACTGTGAAAAGAAAGGGCAGGAGAGTGTGTGGGGATATGGAGCCAGAGCAAGGTAGACATGACATTTATACTACAGTTCTGTGGTTTGGTTTTGTTGTTTTTGTTGTTGTTGGTTTAAGATCTAGTTTTTTGGAATTGGTGTTGTGGAACATACAACTCCTAATGGTTGGAGAGATGGTTTTAAAGGAGACAATGGTTGCAACTTCAAGTCAAAGCCTTCTCCTGGATCATCACAGTAGCATTCTCTGTCAAATATGAAAGAACAAAAATACAACTTCTAAAATTTCTGCAGTTTTTCAGTGGTATAGGATAACAATGGAAATATAAAATCCCACTTGCCCATACCCAAATTCAGGACAAAAATTAAAAATTACTATGCAGATGTATACAAACAGACACTTTATAGGGACTCTCACTGTCAGAAGGGACACAGCAGTAGAAGGTGATGAGAGAGAACCATCCAACCTGGGACTTGATAAAGGCAGAAGAGCAACTCAGTGGATTAATTTTTAGAGGATTTTTAAAACTCCACAAGGGAAGGAATGGGCAGGATAGGATGACACTTTAATTTAAATAAGAAATATATTAAAAAATTACAAACGTTAATAACCAGAAAGAATCTAAATTAACCTTCCTTTTTTGGTGCATTTATTTATTTATGCTAGTAATAGAGTTAATCAAAAGTGAGCAGGTATAGGCAGTTGCCTCGTCATAGCTCTGAGACGCTTTGACGCTTGGTTTTTTGAGTTAAATTATTACCTAGTGACATATAAAGGCTAAAATTTTTTCACCAGAAGTCATTAATTAACAACATCCTCTCCTGATCCTATAACATAGAAATGAATAATGCAACTGAAGATAACTTAAATTAAGACTAGACAGAGACAGGAAACAGAGTATGAAGGTGGTAGAGCAGGGGTGAAGCTGAGAATCACAGCTTCCCAATGCTCTCATTTATTCAAGAGAACAGAATAAAATATTGCAACAGCTCTTCTGAGAGATGCAGAAGTGTGCATAAGCACTTGGAGAGACAGAAGTGGGGAACCTAGATGTCTGATTGTGATACAGGAGGAGTCCACAGGCTCCTGCAGAGGGGACTCCAAGAGAAAGGGAGAGAGGAAAGGTCTAAGGATATGAAATTACAGGCCTGTATATAAAGTATCCCAAAAGAGATGTTCATAAACACTCATTTACGCACATAAACACACATATACCTCTCCACACATGCACACATAACATACAACACAATCACAGGTTTTGAGGGAAAATGTGATTGCAGTTTTGGACTTCAGCGTTCACATTTAGTACAGAGTAATTCTGGGGGTGAACAAATCATGAAACCAGTCATGATTCCCACATGCATATTTAGAGACCAGGAAATCGATGGTGACAAGATAATTTGCTGCAGTTGCCAGGCCAGGGAATCCTGGGATGGGACAGCAAACAGGAGTAAGAGTTTTCCTCAGATGCTGATTTTTCTGCACGTCTTTATGGTGCTGTTCAAGTGCAGAGTGGCAGAAGAGAAAGAATTCTGTGACAGCCTCACGAGGTCACTCTTGGTTCCAACTTTCAGATAAAAATATGAAGGCACTGCAGTGATTCTCATCTACTCATCAGTGAGCAGGGTGACCTGAGGGAATCCATTCCCTTAAACTCAGAAAGAATAGACGCTGCTTCCGGGCACCCATGCTGATGCAGGGCTACACAGTGTGGGAACTGGGCCGCTCAGCACCTGCCGTGGTACTGGTTTGCAGAGACACAAGTCCAGAAATTGAATCTGGGTTTAGAATGTTTAATAGTAATTGAACTGAATAATTTTATCTCTGGTGAATCTAATAAGAACTAAATGGTGTCATATTTTTGTCTATTTTTTTGTTTTCTGAAAAATAGGTTTTTATTGCATTTTTTAAAAGTTCAAATCAAGATGAATTAGTCACTTAAGCAAAACAAATGATCAAAGTGGGTCCTCTGTCCCGTGTAATTTGAGAAGCATTGGCCTAACTGTAATGTTAGAGCAATTTGGGGGATGGACTACGACATCCCTAACACTTAAGGACATTGTCCACATTTTAACCTCAGTTCTCTGGCTTCACGATCAACAAATGCTTAATACAGTTTAATGTAACGCGTCTCCATCAGAATATTAGCCCCTGAAAGCTGTTCTGCCAAAACATTCCGGGCCAAATACATTTAAAAAACAGAGCGTACATTAGGCTCCCCTTAAAGATGCCCAGTGTGTGTTAGCAGCTCAAGATTCTGAGGAATTTTGCACTAAACAAAAAGTATCATTTTGACACAAAATTTCCCAAACCTACTTGGTTACAGAGCTTGTTATATCCTGTAGCACCTGATGAGATACTAACTTCCCATCCTGCTTTCCGTTCCGTGGAACATAAACTGGAAAATACCTCTTCTGTTTATTCACTACTGGAGACCTCAGTGAAAGCCGAGAAGAAAAAGAATCAGGTGGCAGGAGATAGTGTTGCAGGAAAGAAATGGAGGATGTGCACCCTGTTTGATCCTGACCCAACTAATATGCTGATTTCATTCACATTGGCATTCTAATGCCAAACGGTTGACTTCCCTGGCCCACCTACCTTTCGAAACACCAGGCTCTTTCTTCCATCCTTACAGAGAGATTTCTGCTCCCCTTGAGTCTTCTCAATTGAGCCAGATTATGTGAAATTTAGGGTTTTTCTAGTTTCCTGACTTCTCTACATCTGGTCTTTTCTATATATAAGGTAACCGGAAAGTTCTGTCCATTTTTGGAATAAAACAAAATACAAATTTTTCTTACCATCAATAAACTTTTATTAAATAATATAATTGCCATTATTATTAATGATTTCTTGCCAGCATGAGGCAATTTGTATATCCCATTTTTGAAAAATGTTTTATCTTTTGATGCGAAAAATTGAACCAGTGCTTGTTTGATATCTTCTTCATTTTTGAATTTTTTGCCCTTCAAAAAATTTTGTAAGGACAAAAACAAGTGATAGTCGGAGGGTGCTAAGTCCGAGGAATATGGTGGATGCAACAGACATGCTTCTGTAGCATTTCTTCCTTGTTGAAATTCGTAAAAATTACAGTGGTGTAAATGAACTTTATCAGTAGCCATGGGTACACTATTGCTTCACACATAAGACTAATGTGAATCAACTTTGTTTTAGTTAATTTGCTACATCAGTATGTATACATTAAGTGATAAAAAATAAAGAGGCACACATGCGCCAAATAAACATGTGCTTACGTGTTGAAACTTGTTGTGATAGAAACGGACAGAACTTTCCAAGCATGTATCAAACCCCACTGGTTTGAACTAACAAGGGAAAGGGTCAATCTAATTTGGCAAGAAGGCTGCTTTATAGGATATTTAAAAGTAATGCAGGTATGGTTTTGTTATTTTTGAAAGTGCTTAGTGCCAGACACTGATTATGAACACACAGTTTCTGTTTTATAGACAGACATCAATGATTTGTATTAACTGAACTTAAAATAAGATTTTATGTTAAGTTTAAATGTTCCTTCCTCTCTCCTATTTACAGTGATTTTAGAACCACTTTAATTTGCTTTAAATTTTTTTCTAAATAAAGATAGACTAAGACCTTTTTTTTTTGTATCAGGAAAAATAAGAAGAATTTCCAGTTATGGTGAATTAAAGAGGTCAGTAAATTTCTCCCAGGAAGAAAATGTGTATGTAAGCAAAATTGTCACAGATATACATTTCAAGATTCTGGAAACAGGCCAGAGACTAAAAACATATTAAAAGAAAAGCATTTAGTTGTGAAGTACCCAAGAACTTCAGGTAACCACAGTGAGTCTGAGCCGTGACTGCTCGGACTATTCCCATACCCCACCACGTCATCTCTGTCAGTATTACCATACTGTGCTGACTGTGGACAAGGCCCACCAGAGGTGAGGACGACGGAGATGCCAAGACCTGACTCCAGGAACCAGGTTCAGTGATGCAGATCTGATTTATTCAGGAAGTAAGCTAGCTTATATACAACAGGTTCAGCTTATAGGGTGTTACAGCGTGTCCTTCGCAGCCAATGGCTGAAATGGTCAGGTAGCTGCCTGGTTGGTGCTGAATTACTTCCTTACAGTGGGCGAGCTCCCTCCTGGGTATGCACAGGAGGGTCTCAGGTGCTGGAGTGTTCTCACAGCATTGCATCAGCTACAGCTGCTAGGAATGCGCTCTGTACTCTACCTACAGCTGACTATGAAAACTATAAACTTCTCTGGAATAGGATACTGACTTAATTTGTTTCAGGGAATGTGAAGTCCAACACCAGTGATATTACTAATAAAATTAACAAACACAATTACAAACAAATACAGCTCAAGGTAGCAACTGTGACTGAGTAAGTAGACATCTACTGGCCAATCAGAAGTTTTAGCAGAGGTCCTGTTTGGGTAGTTCAGTTAGTTAGAACATCATCCTTATATGCCAAAGTTCCAGGTTCGATCCCCAGGCATAGCACATACAAGAATTAGTGAACAACAACAAAAAAATAAAAATAAAATAAAATAAAAAATTCAATATCTATCTCTCTCTCTCTCTCTCTCTCTCTATCAATAAATATTTTTTTAAAAGTTTTAGCAGCCTTGGCTGAATGGCTAAGTGGATAGATCATCTCTGCTCACTGAGGATGCAGGTTTGATCCTTAGTCTGGGCACAAACAAGGAACAACCAATAAGTGCACAATTAAATAAAACTAGGTGGAACAACAAGTTGATGCTTCTCCCTCTCAAAATCTCTCTCTCTCTCTCTCTCAACATTTTCTTCTCTCTCTTTCTCTTCATTTCATACAAATCAATGGAAAAAAAATCTTTAACTTTAAAAAATAAAAATGTTTTATCAGACTGATTCTGGAAAAAAGAGAGCCATAGTGGAGGTTGATAAGGTCTCTCATATTGTTAGCTTAGTGAGTAGCTATTTTCACATGGAGAGGAGATCCATCAGGGCCCAAGATCTCAAAGCAACTATAGCTGAACAGGAAACTATGCATATGACACAGGAGGAGGCCTATGGAAAGACTTAGAAACTGCCTGGACTTTGGAAATATTTTCCAATCATATATAAAAATCCATTGTGAGACAGTTGGTAGCCTTACCAGCTTTTCGTTTGAGCATGTACTGTTGCCAATCATGGGTTGTCTAGTAAGCTTTGCAGAAACAGGTACAATCTTTAAGAATGAAGGCTAAAAAAATAAAACTAGAGATCCTCGCTGGTTGGTTCAGTGGTAGAGCATCATCCTGGCATGTGTATATCCCAGGTTCAATTCCTGGTTCAGGCACACAGGAGAAGCAACCATCTGCTTCTCCACCCTTCCCCCTCTCCTTTCTATCTCTCTCTCTTCCCCTTCCACAGCCAAGTGTCCATCGGAGCAAAGTTGGCCCGGGTGCTGAGGGATGGCTCCATGGCCTCTGCCTCAGGCACTAGAATGGCTCCTATTGCAATGGAGTAATGGCCCAGACAGGCAAAGCATCACCCCTAGTGGGCATGCCAGTTGGATTCCAGTTGGGCACATGTGGGAGTCTCTCTGCCTCCCTGCTTCTCACTTCATAAAATATAAAAATAAACCGGACTAAGAACAACTGAATAGGAATATCAGTGAACACAAACTACAGACAAAAGAGTCTTCAGATTAAGGTCAGGAAAGTTACACCATAAGGCAAAGCAAAACAACAAATTTAGCAATGGCAATACCACTTATCATTTAAAAAAAATAAAAGACTCTCAACATGCTATAATATGTTGTGTAAAGGTTAGCTCCCTAACTTTTTTAGAGTTTCCTCAACAAAATAATGAGATATATAAAGAAATAAAAGAGTTAAGAGTGTGAATCTTTTTTTTTTAATTTTTTATTTATTTATTTATTTATTCATTTTAGAGAGGAGAGGGAGGGAGAGACAGAGAGAGAAGAGACAGAGAGAGAGAGAGAAGTGGGGGAGGAGCTGGAAGCATCAACTCCCATATGTGCCTTGACCAGGCAAGCCCAGGGTTTCGAACCGGTAACCTCAGCATTTCCAGGTTGACGCTTTATCCACTGCGCCACCACAGGTCAGGCAAGAGTGTGAATCTTAATCAGGACAATTTTTAGTTAACATAATTAGTCTCTGATAGACCCAGGTATTAAATTTTGTAGAGAATGATTTTAAAACAATTGTTACATCTTGGTTCAAAAAAATCAAAGAAACATTCTTAAAGAATTATAGAAGAACATAAATGTTTCAGCTATAAGGTAATATCAATAAACAATAGAAGCTCTAAAAATATACCAAATGACATTCGAGTGTAAAAAGTAACAATAATCTAAATAAAATATTTTCTAGATAGGCTTAACAGCAGGTTTGAGATAAAAAAATAAATCAGTGAACTTGAATACAGATAAATAGAAATTACATAATCTGAAGAAAAGAAAGATGAAAAAAAATAAACAGAACCTTAGAGACCAGTAGGACAGCATCAGATACACCAACAACACAAACTGGAAGGCACTGAGGCAGAGGAGAGAGAGAAGGGTAGAAAAGAGCAAAAGAAACACAATTCATGTGTACAGGGCAATAACAGTAAGATTAATTCTTATCAAAATCACTGGAAACTAAAATCTATAGGACAGCATGTTATATGTGTGTCTATGTGTGCGTGTATTCTATCTTTCAAAACAGGTGAAACAAAAATAATCCTAAATAAATAAAAACTGTGGTAATTCATTGCTAGTATACCTGTCACTCAAGATGTAGTAAAAGAAATTGCCAGGATGAAAGGAAATTACAACAGATGTTAACACAAACACACAGAAAGAAATTAAGAGTACTAGAAATGATAAATAATGGGTAAATGTAAATTGTTTTTAAAAGTACACCTGTCTTCTCTTATTTCTTTAAAAGATGCATGTTTCTATAAGGCAAAAATTTTAACATTGTATTTTTCAGATTTTCAACTCTATAGACATAATCTATATGAAAATCCTAACACAAAGGAGCAGGTAGGATGAAATGTTAGAATAAAATTGCTCCATTTAATAAGAATTAAACCAGTACTCATTGGGGGAGAATTCCACATAGACCTCCTTCATTTTCATATCACCAGAGACATTTTTGCTGTTGTGATAGTCTATCCTTTTGAAGATATTTGTATTGCAAACAGCCTGGGAAGATAGTGTCTTCCCAATGGAGCAAAGCACAGGCAAGCCTACTTTCCTGTATATAAGATGCTGGTAAGCTAACCTCAGGGTTTCCCTCCTGTAATAAAACTCACTGTGTGTGCACAAGTGCCACTTGACCCTTTTCAGTTTGCTTAGTGGGAATTAGGCCTCAGGGAAGCAGGGCATGATAATGCTAGTCTGCTAACTTCCAACTTTACAGTGGATAGTCAAGTCTTTGCTTCTGATCCGTAAGTTATGTATCTCTTGTCAGTGTCCATGAGACTGTTTTAGGCTATTTGCTATTAAAAGTAGGGTGGAATCTTTAAACTTCTACACTTTTAAAAATTAACTTGAAGTAGATTGTGATAAGGTAAAAATTAATATTGTAATCCTTAGAGCAACCATTCAGAAAAAAATTCCATTGATAAAAGAAATCCCTGGAGGAATGAAAATATAGTTCACACAAAATCCAGGAGTGAGGAAAACAGAGACTGCAAAAAATACATGAATAATAAAAATATATATAATGTTATAGACATAAATGCAAACATACTGCTAATTATATTAAATATATCTTTGGCTAATTATCCAATCAAAATGGAAGATAAAAAATGAAAACTCAAGATTTAAAGCATGCTGTCTACAGGAAACATATTTAGATCAAAGACCAATAGTTTGAAAATGAAAAGATGAATATAGATATGCATGCAATAGCATGATCATTTTAAAAATGGGAGTAGCGATATTGGTATGTAAGATAACAGAATTTAAGATAAGAAGTATTACTAGAGATGAAGAAAAATTTTAATAATGATAAAATGGTCCATACATCCAGATAAAATAAAAATTATAAACAATATACACCTTAAAATAAGTTTCTCAAAATACATGAAGCAAAATTTTACAGAGATGAAAAGATATATAGACAATACTGAAATTATACTTGGATTATTTTAATGCCACAGTTATCAGTAATTACTATAACTATATAAATATCAGCAAAGATATAGCATACATGAATCAGCTCGATTTGTCATTTCTAAAATTTATTGGCTCCTGCAAGATGGTACTTAGATATGTGTAACTTTATATGTTTCTACTACAAAAAAGGAAAGGTCTTTATTCAATAATATAAACTTCAATGGTAAAAAAAATACCAAAAAGGGGGGAGGTAATTATTCTGATTTTAAGCAGAAAAAATGAAATAACATCTGAGGAAAATTCATAAAATCAATAAGTAAAATAAAAAAAAAAATAAGGGGATTTTGCAAAGATCACAAAAACTAACAAACCATTATTTTAGACTAACCAAGATTAAAGAGAGAAAACAAAAAAATTACCAAAAATGGAAAAATGAAAATCATTATTTATCCTCCTACACAATATTGTAATAATATTTCAATGTATTGTAAGGGAATATTATGAGCAATTTTATGCCAGAAAGTCGGTCAATTTAAGTAAGATTGACCAATTAATAGAAAAACAACAATTACCAATATTGACTGAAGAAACAGAAAAACCTGAATAGACCTGATCTTGGTAAAGAAATTGAATTAATAATTTTAAAAGCCTCCTGTAGAGAAAATACTAGGTACTTATGAAATAACTGGCTAGTTTCATCAAACATTTAAGAAAGAAATAATGGCAAACTTATAAAAACTCTTAAAAATAGAGAAAATGGAAACACTTTCTAAGTCTTTCAATGAAAAATGTATTGCCAAAATATCAAAACCAGAGATAGCACAAGAAAACTACAGAAACCACAGTGTCAAGATGCAAAGATTACTGACAACACAACAGCAAACTAAACTCCATAACATATAAAAAAATGTTATATATCAGGACCAATTGGAATTTATCCAGAGTGCAAGATTTGTTTACCATCTGAAAATCAGTTAAATAAATGATAATAATAAATAGAGGGTAAAAAATATATAATAATAAGAGAGTTACAGAAAAGTATTCAGTAAGACCCAACATTTTAATAAAAACTCACAAAGTACAAATAAAGAATATATTCTTCTAATAAAATTATTTATGAAAAATATATGTCTAATATTTTATTTAATGGTGAAAAGCAATGTTTTTCCTCAAAATAAGAACTAAGCAAGAATGTTTGTTCTTGTTACACCTATTCAAAAGTGTAATTAATGTTTTAGAAAGGAAGGAAAACACCTAGAAATGAAAGAAATAAAACTGCCCTTGGCCCTGGCCGGTTGGCTCAGTGGTAGAGCGTCAGCTTGGCGTGTGGGGGGACCCAGGTTCGATTCCCAGCCAGGGCACACAAGAGAAGCGCCCACTTGCTTCTCCACCCCCCTCCTTCCTCTCTGTCTCTCTCTTCCCCTCCCGCAGCCAAGGCTCCATTGGAGCAAAGATGGCCCGGGCGCTAGGGATGGCTCCTTGGCCTCTGCCCCAGGCACTAGAGTGGCTCTGGTCGCAGCAGAGCGACGCCCCGGAGGGGCAGAGCATCGGCCTCTGGTGGGCAGAGCATCACCCCCTTGTTCACGTGCCCGGTGGATCCCGGTCGGGCGCATGCGGGAGTCTATCTGACTGTCTCCCAGTTTCCAGCTTCGGAAAAGTACAAAAAAAATAAAAAATAATAAAATAAAATAAAAGTGCAAAAATCATTGAAAAAATAGAATATCAAAGTAAATGGAGAGATATTTCATTACCTTAGTTTTAAAAACTGAATTTTTCTCACAATATTAAATTTTTGTTTTAATGCAATCCTTACAGAAATACCAAAACTTGATTAAGGAAATCCCAAAATTGTACATGGAAGTGCAATAACCTAATATATTAATAATTTTTTGAAATATAAAAGCAGTTTTATTATAAATTTACATTAAATAAGTGTGGTATTGACAGAATAGATGCAAAGTTCAATCTAAATGAATTGTGACTTTGAAAATAAATCACTATATTTGTGACCAATTGTATTTCAACAAAGATGCCAAGAAAACATATTGGGCAGATGATAGTCCTTTCAACTAATTGTATTGGGAAAACTGGAGTATACATTTACAGACAAATATATTCAGACACTAACTCACATTATAACAATAATAATAAAAAATTCAAAATGTGTTAAGTATTTAAATGAAAGTGCTAAACTTATAAAATTGTAGAAGAAAACAGAAGAAAGTCTGTTTTACTTTTGGTTGGGCACAAAGAGTGCTTAGATATAAAAACAAAATCACAATTCATACAAGAAAAAGTATAAACTGAAGTTTATCAAAATTAACTTTTGCTCTTCAAAAGGCATTATGAATTTAAAAGAGTAGCTACATATTGAGAACATACATTTGCAAATTATGTATATAATTGTAAAAATTTTATTCAGAATATATAAAGAACCCTGCAACTGAATACTAAGGGAACAAATGCATTTTAAAAAATAAAATGATTTTAGTAGACATTTTACCAAAGAACATATGTGTTTGGCTAATAAATGTATCTTTAAGGGAATACAAATAATGTTAAAATGACAATGAAATATTACTATACACCACTAGAATATTGATTTTCAATGAGTTATGATATCAAATACCATTTGTGTGGATGTAGAGATACTAGTTCCCTCAGACATTGTTTATAAAAATGTAAAATTATGTAAATGAAATGACAAATTAGAAAATATTATGAATCAGATCCAAAGGTCAGACACAAAAGAGTCCAGATTCCATCTACAGGAAATTTAAGAAAGGCAAATCTATAAAGACTTTAAGTAAATTAGTGGTTGACTTGTGCTAGATGTAAGAATAGTGATTGACTGCAAATGTGTATAAAGAAAGTTTAGGGTGACAAAAACTATCTAAAATTGGATTGTGTTGGTTTCAAAACTGTATTTACTAAATATCATTAAGCAGTACACTTACACTCGGTGAATTTTATGGCAAAGTACACCTCAATAAAGTAACTGAAAAAGAGAATAGACAGTCACACTACCTTGTAAGTTTAGTCACAAAAAATCGGTAATAATCAGGTTTTAAATTCACGTGACTAAAACTATACCAGTGACATCACCAAAATTACCACAGCATCCTTATTATCCTATCATACTACTCAAGGGGCAAATTCCTTTGGTTATGTGTCATCTCGTGTTAATCTATACCACATGTCTCATTATTTCCTCTTCCTTAACCCAATTCCACCGCCTACTTCCACCACCCAAATCTTTTCATGATTCACTATGAAGCCCAGTTCTATGTATAGACTTCTATATGTCCAGAACCTCCTCACTCAGGGATTTTGAATCTCCTTGACTTTACTGAAAAGGGACTTTCCTCTAAGGGTGTTGTCTCCTGTGTATCTTTGTGAAGTAAAGAAACACTTTAGCCCCACACCCCAGGTATTTATTGCTCCATGCCATTTCCACATTATTCATTTTTATGCTTTTATACAAACCAGTTCTTTCAGGCTTATGTACACTGCCATAATTTACTTGTATTTTATTTTTTTAAATGATCCTTGTATGCTTTTTTCTGCATTTGTCAGTAATCATATTGACTACAATAGTTAATTGAAGTTTCCATTTCACCAAATAGGTGAATTCATCAGAACTTTATTCTTTTGATTCTATATTTTCCCCCATCTTCGGTTATTTTTCTTATTTAGTTTGGGCCCATTTCCATTATTTTAAACACTGACTAAAGCTATTAAGCTATTTTCCCTCTGAGCTTTGTTCTTTAATCATACCACACTCTCTACCCTCAGCAAACCCCAAACCTGAATTAGAAAAAATGACTGGCTTCACATTTATTACCAAGGGTAAGTAACTCAATGCTACAGAACTGTGCCAGCATAAGCTTCTATATATTTCTAATATTATCTGGACTCTCCTTCATTGCTGAACAAGCCTTTCAAGTTATTGACAATTCCCATTCTCTAGAGCAATTATTTCAAACATTATCTTCCATTGTCCTCATTCAAACAGAAAATCTGTTTCATAGAGAAAAAAAATGCTCAACTTTCTGTACTAATATTCAAAATTATCTTTTCTACCTGTTCAAGGGAGTTACCTTTTATAACAAAACTAATTGTACTTTAGTCTCTTTTTTCTTTGCTGATTAACCTTTCTTGTACTCTTTCTTCAGCCCCACTCTTTTCTTGAATCCTTCATTAACTACTTGAACATTCTCAATCTTTCTTTCTTATTAACGTACCATCCTGGGATCTCGTGTCTTCCTGCAGCTATATAACCCCATCTATCTTCTCCCCTGCACAAACTCCTTGAATTTAACTAAATTAAATGTCACCATGTTCCATTTATGACACAACTCTTTCAAACCCTGTTGTTTTTAAAAACCTCCTAATTGCTCTAAAACTTCAGTTATTTTAATAAAATAAATATTAAGTATTTCCATATAAATTAAAATATATTTAATCCTATTAATGAGTTATCTTCATAAAAACCAATCCCCTGATTCCCTTCTTCATCTGTGACCATTATTTTATTTTCAGATCTCTACCATCTCTTCCTAAGCAGTAGAAGAAACCACTTTTGATTTATAGGCAAAAATTCTGGAATTAGGATATATTTATCTTTGTATTTTAACCTCTAACTTATGTATGTATATTTATGCATCATTTCTCATATTTTAATGTTACAGAAAAGATGTGTCTCTCCAACCCAGAGTTAATTCCTGTCTCTTTGCTATGGGTATCACCCATAAATTATGTACACTTTCATTTTTATCCCCCAATTATCATTATCTTCCTTCATTTGGATTATCTATAACCTTATTTTACATTCTTATCTCATTTCAGAAATACTCCCTCTCTCTTGAAACTCCCTTAATCAGGCACCTACCATTTCTTTTCTCTTTATAGGTATGTCTTTTTTTTACTTAAAAACATTACATCTAATAGGGTGACATTGGTCAACAGGAGTACATAGATTTTGAGCAAGCATCTCTACATCATTTGGACAGTCAATTATGTTGTTGTAGTTATGTCTTTCAAAACATACTCAACTTGCTCTGTCCATTCCTCAACTTTTGTTTACATCTTAGAATAATAAAAGTTTTATTTTTAGTCTTATGTCTTCATCATACCTGCATTCATTACAAGTGATTAAGCTTGAGAATTTAACATCATCTGGAAGGTTAGGTCTTGAATGTTTCTCTTCCTTATATGAGGGTAATAGCACTTTCCACTGTTCTCTTTCTGTTCAGAACTCTTTTGCTCCGTCTCCTTTACATATTTCTCTTTTTTTACTGACTCTTCATATATTACTTACCTCAAGGTTATGCTTTCAATATTCTTTTCTTACCTAATCTAGCCTCTACAGTATCTATCATTCATGTTGATGGTTTTAAATGTATTATTATTACCAATTCCTCACAATAAATGATGCAATGATGTTCTAACATTTATGATCCATTTAGAACTGTCTATTGAATATAATTACTGAATATCCTGTAGTAAAGGCATTTCAAATTCAGTATGTCTCAAATTACTGTTTGGTCCCTTAAACATGTTCTTAATATTGTCCCAATCTTGTTTAAGGTACCATAATAAATCTCTAGTTATTCTTTATTTTTACCACTATATTATTCAGCATTTTTTAGTATAAGTTTCTAATTCAGTTTATGCACTATGCAACAGTTACTATGGTAATTCCTACAGCAAGTGATGGGAAATATACATATATCATATGTATTATATGTAACATAAAATTTTTTTTTGTATTTTTTTTCTGAAGCTGGAAACGGGGAGAGACAGTCAGACAGACTCCTGCATGCGCTCGACCGGGATCCACCCGGCACACCCACCAGGGGGCGACGCTCTGCCCACCAGGGGGCGATGCTCTGCCCCTCCGGGACCGTCGCTCTGTTGCGACCAGAGCCACTCCAGCACCTGGGGCAGAGGCCGAGGAGCCATCCCCAGGCGCCCGGGCCATCTTTGCTCCAATGGAGCCTCGCTGCGGGAAGGGAGGAGAGAGACAGAGAGGAGGAGAGGGGGAAGGTAGAGAAGCAGATGGGCGCTTCTCCTGTGTGCCCTGGCCAGGAATCGAACCCAGGACCCCTTGCACACCAGGCCAACGCTCTACCACTGAGCCAAACGGCCAGGGCCGTAACATAAATTTTGATACATTATATTATATATATATTATATACATATAGTATGGGGGTAGCTTATTGTTGATTTCATTTGTAAAAATCTATCTTACACAAACTCTTACATCCTTTCCTCCTTCACTCTGCCTCCCCTGTTATTGCAAAAATTTGAGAAATACAACATGTTGTAACTAAAAGTTCTAATTTTAGGACACGATGTAGATAAAATCAATATATTTCAGCAGCATAACTTTGCTTTAATAAGGTTGACAATTTTATTTTGGTTAGAAATATCTAATAAATGATGATGTATAACATCCATCTTCCTATTACCTGGTTTTAAAACTCAATTCAATTTACTGAAATTTAAGTAGTAATGCCATCATATATGTGAAATGGGGTGGGGTGGTAGCGCACTTTAGTTTTGATATAGAAAAAAAAGGTTTTTTATAATTATGTTTATTTAAAACCTAGTGGTTATGCCTCATAAGAAATTAATTTAGTAGCAGATCACATCAAGGTAACAGGTGTTAAGATATTTTGTGATTATAATAACAATGGCATAATCACAAGATGATAGAAATCTACTATGGCTTAAATTAATTTCTATTAGTTTTGTGAGGTAAAGGGAGAAAGTCCGAGACTTTTGATGGCATTTTAGATTTATAATCTATGATAAAAATTTGTTTCTCTAAGGCTGAGAATCTGCAGAAATATATAGAAATGGTGTACTTTAAGTCAGTGGATTATAATTGGGCTTTAACTGTATGCTCTTTTAAAGTTTAATTCACATATTATCATTTTATATTGCTTTCTGTATATACTAGAAATCAAAGGCTCTTTTTTATGACAGAGATAGAGAGAAACAGAGAAACAGATAGGAATAGACAGACAGGAAGGGAGAGAGATAAAAAGCATCAATTCTTTGTTGCAGCACCATAGTTGTTCACTGATTGCTTTCTCATATGGGCCTTGATGGGGGAAGAGGGGATTATAGCAGACCAAGTGACCCCTTGCTCAAGCTAGCAACCTTGGGCTCAAGCTGGAAGCCTTGCTCAAAGGCAGGTGAGCCTGCATCCAAGCTGGCAACCTTGGGGTTTTGAACCTGGGTCCTCTGCATCCCAGTCTGACACTCTATTCACTGTGCCACTGCCTGGTCAGGCTCAAAGGCTCTTACTTTGGGGTCTTAAGAATTGTATTATAAATGTTTCACAAAAATACCATGTAGCTATATTTGCCTACTTTATACTAACAAACAAGAGAGTAGCTTTGCAAAATTTAGTATGGTTTTATATTGTACTCATTTTCCTATTGCAAACAAAGAATTATATTATACAGTGCTAGAAAATCCTGCAAATTATGCTAGATGTAACGCTTAATCTGAAGTTAATACCCTGAGTCAGAAAACTTGTCAGGAATATATACATATTATTAACTGTGCGAAAAAGAAACTAGGAATCATCCCAGCCACCTAAGACTTGATGTTCTTTTGGTGATATTTAAACCTACTTCTCACTTTAAAAAGCAAAAATGACTAGCATGTCTACCACTCTGGAATATTTTAAATATAATTATGTTTTATGTCTACATGACATTCATATACCACCCACCAAAACCTATATTCACCATCCTTATACCTACATACCCTACATATATCCACCAACATCTTCCCTCTTTACCAGCTTAGATTTCATTATACTGTACTGGCTCAACAAAGAAAAAAGAAAAAAGAAATTAAAACCAAAATCTTCAAAGTATCCTGAATAAAAAATGTTAGATAAACCAAGTGAAATACAATAAGTGCAAAACATAATAATTTTTGTTTTACAATTATGTGAGAGACTGGGAGGCAGACAGGCAGACTCCTGTATGCACTCGATCGATATCCACCTGGTAAACCTACTGAAAGGCCATGCTCTGCCCATCTGGGACGTTGCTCCATTAATTGCAACTGAGCCATTTTAGCACCTAAGGCAGAGGCCATGGAGCCATCCTCAGCTCCTGGGGTCAACTTGCTCAAAGTGCTTGAGCCATGGCTACAGAAGGAGAAGAGAGAGAGAGAGGGAGAGAGAGAGAGGTGGTGGTGGTAGAGAAGCAGATGATGGCTTCTTCTGTGTTCCTTGACTGGGAGTCAGACCTGGGCCTTCCACACACCTGTCCAATGTTCTACTGCTGAGCAAACCAGCCAGGGCACATTTAGAAACAGAGGTTTCTAAAGTAGTATTACTAATTAAATTATTTTGAAATTATTGATTCAAGTACTTGCTGTAAATTATGAAATTATTTAAACTACCTTATTTGTACAAGATTACTATGAGAGAATATGTTTATGATTTTAAGCCAGCAACCTTTGGGCTCAAGCTATCAACCATTTATTGAATCATGTCTGTCTATGACCCCACACTCCAGCCAACAACCCTGCCCTCAAGCCAGTGAGCCTGTGCTCAAGCAACATAAGCTTGAGCAGGTCCTTAAGCACCTGCAGTTAAACAGGTGACCTCAGGGTTTTAACCTGGTTCTTCATCATTTCAGGTGGACACACTATACACTATACCACTGACTGGTCAGGAACTCCCCCAGATTTTGAGCTCAGTTATTTCTACCTTCTTGCTTACACAGTTTCTTTTAAGCCATCCATTTGCTAAAAACAAATACACTGCTCGCAAAAATTAGGGGATATTTTATTGCTTCATATTCACTTTGAAATAACTCTAATTTTTGTGAGCAGTATAACCTAATTTGTGTGAGCAGTATACATACTTGCATTAATATACTCTTTGAACCCTACTTTTGCTCTATCCAAACAATTAATCTCGTTCAGATGTGCAGAACAAATTAGCAATGATTTAAAATCACCTGGAGTGTTATAGGTTTTTGAAAGAAGACTGGTTATGTCAGAGTCAAGTAATCATTTTTTTATTTTAATGAAATAATGTGGTAAACACAACCAGAACATAAAACTTTAGTGAAAATGGACAGTCTAGTGGGAGGTAGAAACAACTTTTTCAATTAACATCAAATGTAGTAGTTAATTCAAGTATCATTTGGGTGCTGAACACAAATATGTTTAGCAATTTAAAAAAAAACTGTGATTTTTTTCTTACATTTTACAGAGATGTATTTGATTGTTTGCATACTACATAAATGATTTATATGGAAATTGATAGATTGTTCACACAAAATGAATAAAGAAATTGACATCAAATAAGCACAGAATAAGTGTGACATAGTATATACTATCGTTAATATTTATAAATAATTGTACAAGTGTGTGAATTTATCCAATCTACTTCAATGTCACATACCTTTTATTAAATAATAAGAATTCAGTACATTAAAAATATTTTTCATTTATAATTAAGGGTTATTAAAATTAATGTAGTAAAATTAATTTTATGTGATTTGATTATAAAAATGAATTACTATTCGATGATGTAACTTTTAGCTATAAGATTTTCTGGTAGCCTGACCAGGCAGTGGCGCAGAAAATAGAGCATTAGACTGAGATACAAAGAACCCTGGTTTGAGACCCGGAGGTTGCAGTTTGAGAACGGACTCATCTGGTTTGAGCAAAGCTCACCAGCTTGACCACAAGGTCACCGTCTCGAGCAACGAGTCACTCAGTCTGCTGTAGCTCCCCCAGTCAAGTCACATATGAGAAAGTAATCAATAAACAACTAAGGTGCCAAAACAAAGAACTGATGCTTCTCATCTCTCTCTCTTCCTGTCTGTCTCTATATGTCCCTTTCTCTGTCCTTCTCTGTCTCTGTTCCAAAAAAAAAAAAAAAGATTATCTGGTAACATTATATTTACATGTGGAAAAAAGAAACTAACTGTATAGTTCTAATTTTCATAATGTTGGTCTAAGTTATCACCTAAATAAAACTATAAAATGGGTTTTAAAAAAATTTACAAGCATTCTAATCACTTACCTGCTCTATAATAAGTCATGTTATATTTTGGAAGAATGGCTAATCAGATGTAATACTATATGCTCTCAAAACATTTCATACTCAACTGACGAGAATTCTCGAGCCTAATGACTCACTTATAATTGTTGTTAATCATAATTTTAAAATTATCCTTCTTCTCTAATGAAAAACATTCTCTCAGGGCAGAAATTTATTGGTTTTGTTCATCATATTACCTTTGTTACCCACCATACTTAATGAACTAAAGGAAATAAGAATAATGATCATAATATAAAGATATGAAAAAACAGAGCCCTTTGAATACAATAAAACAGATTCTCATGAATTAACTTTCAAAACTAAAAACACAAAGATGGTGTAATGTTCTTCCTATGTTTGATGTTTAGGAATTTTAAACTATAATAATATTAAAATTGGCCATCTAAGAAAATATTTATAAATTATCCTCTTAGTTAATTCTTAATTACTTTATAACTTAGTAACACTCAAAATGTCAAGGTAAATACCATTCACAATTGCTTCAAAAAGAATAAAATAACTGGGAATAAATTTAACCTAGGATCTAAAAGACCTGTACTTGGAAAATTATAAGACACTGAAAGAAGAAATTGAAGAAGATACAAATAAGTGGAAATATCTATCATGTTTGTGGTTAGGAAGAATTAACATCATTAAAAATGTCTATATTAGCTTGATCAGGTGGTAGCACAGTGGTTAGAGCATCAGACTGGGATGCAGAGGACCCAGGTTCAAGACTCCAAGGTCGCCAGCTTGAGCGCTGGCTCATCTGGTCTGAGCAAAGCTCACCAGCTTGAACCCAAGGTCGCTGGCTGAGCAAGGGGTTACTTGGTCTGCTGTAACCCCACTGTCAAGACACATATACGAAAGCAATCAATGAACAACTAAGGTGTCACAACGAAAAACTAATAATTGATGCTTCTCATCTCTCTGTGTTCATATCTGTCTATCCCTCTCTCTGACTCTCACTCTTTCTCTGTAAAAAAAAAATGTCTATATTATGCAAGAAATCTATAAATTCAACACAATTTTTATCAAGATAACAATGGTGTGCCTGACCGGGTGGTGGCACAGTGGATGGAGCATTGTACTGGGATGTGGAGCACCCAGGTTCGAGACCCCGAGGTCGCCAGCTTGAGTGCGGGCTCATCTGGTTTGAGCAAAGCTCACCACCTTAGACACAAGATCGCTGACTTGAGCAAAGGGTTACTCGGTCTGCTGTAGCCCCATGGTCAAGGCACATATGAGAAAGCAATCAATGAACAACTAAGGTGTCATAACGAAAAACTAATGATTGATGCTTCTCATCTCTCTGCGTTCCTGTCTGTCCGTCCTATCTATCCCTCTCTCTGACTCTCTCTGTCCCGGAAAAAAAAAAAAAGATACCAACAGTGTATTTCACAGAATCAAAACAAATATTCCAAATATTTATATGGAACAACAAAAGACCTGGAATAGCCACAGCAACCTTGAGGAAGAAGAACAAAGTTGGCCAAAAGACACGTGAAAAGTTGCTTAATGTCACTAATCATCAGCAATTTGAAATGAAAACCACAATGAGATATCACCTCACACCCGCAGAATGGCTATCACTAAATCAACAATAAACATATGTAGGCCAGGGTGTGGAGAAAAGGAAACCCCATGCACTGTTGTTAGTGGCAATGTATCAATATATTGGTACAGCCATTGTGGAAAGCAGTATGAAATTACCTCAAAAAAATTAGAAATAGAATTACCCTATGACCCAGTGATTTTACTTCTGTGAATTCATCTGAAAGGATGGTCTAATTTGGAGAAACTTCCAGATAAACATAGTGAAATAATGCATTCTTGGTAGATATTGGATATATTTATTATAATTCATTTTGCATGATAGTTTATCAGGAAAAGAAGAAAATGGTCTTAGTTTTCAAGCTAATGTAAACAATACTCAATTATTGTGGAAGAAATTAAATTTGATGAAAACATTGTAATAAAGATCCCAGCTTGATCAGAGATAAAGTGTGTGGTTTGCAGAGTGCACAAAGGGAGAGCCTACGTATGTTTGTTTGCCCAGGTTTTGTTGCACTGAATGTCACCTACTCTTTGTGTCTGGACAAAATTCTCAGGGGTTTAGGTGGAGAGTGGAGGGTGAGAATAAGAGGGAAGGGAAAGATAATTCTTCAATTGACAAATATGCAGGGGTTGAAGTAAAAAAGGTCGTGTGATTTTATTTTCTCTTAGAAACATTGGTCAACGGAGTTACAATGCAATAATATTTTTATTTTATCTCAATCAAAATGTATAAAGAAAAACATTTAAAATGTAATACTATAAGAATGTGATATGTGTTCTTAACTTCCTAATTTCTTTTTTTTATGTTCTTTATACATAAACAGCAATATACTCCCTAGTGTTACTACCTGATATAACACTAAAAACATAAAATGTTAAATTAAATTTTTCAGCTTTTATAACACATCTGATTAAAAGTAACAGATTCAAGTGCTTGTTACTTTCTTTTAAATAGGTCTTGGAGGGGAAAAAAGTCATTGCGAATCTCACTGGAAATAAACTGTTAAAATATGTTACTGACTTCTGCCACCCATGCGATTGTTTATATGACATGGCAATGGAAACAAATGAAAGAATAAAATATAATATCTGACAGTCTTGCAAGAAGCTAAGAACTGTGGTGTGGCCTAAGTATGTCATAATACTTTTCCACGGTTTACATTCTAACAGTTTACAATGCACTTCCCCCAGGTTATTTCCCATATTCCAAACTGCAGATCTAAAGTGTAATCATCCTAATTTTCACATTTAGAAAATGAGTGAAGCTTCATAAATGTAAATATCTTCTCAAGGTCAGAGAATTTTTGACGTCAAGTATCATAACACCAAGCTAATGGTCAAAAAAATAATTACATATAGCCTTTATTTTAATTAAGCAATGTTTCTGGCAAAGCAGTTTTGCACATCTGGCCAATTAAATTACATCTGAAATGCTTATTTTAAAATTTTGGGTTTGCCCTGTGAAATATAAATCATCACTTAATTTCATATGTCTTATTTTCCTATGTAAAATTTCTTTAATAACATGTAATCACTATTTCAATATGTCAGGTAATTTTAATGCATTTGGAATTTTGTGAGCTGTCAAATAAGCTGAATCGTGTGATTCTTAAGCCACACTTGAAAATCAGGAGAAAAACACACATAGCTCTCTAAAATGGGGTTGCTACTTTTAGCCTCATGATTTTAGGGAATATACAGAGTGGCAAAAAATCAGGTTTACAGTTGTTAATATAAAAATAATACAATAATTAATAAATAATTACACTTGTGTGCTCTTTGTGCTCACAAGTGTAATACTTCCTTTGCCCACCCTTGTATGTAGACAACAAATAAAGGGACTATATAGTAGTCACTGTAGTCACACTGAAGCAGTAACATGACAGAAAAGTAGGACACATATTAAAGCTAAATTTTATATTCTGTGATGTAACGTCAAGTTATGAAACAAAGGAGGTGTTCTTTTTTTTTTTTTTAATTCTAAAGGAGCAAGCAAACAGGGAAGGGTGTAGTAGTCCAGAAAAGGGGCAATATTTTGAGTAGCATACCATTCGATCACTAAGAAATGGTTATCAATATTTTCCTAGACAAATTAATCCTAAAAAAAATACAGACACATGTGACATAATAAAAAAGATAATGTTGAAAATGCAAAACAAAGAGAAAGGCATATCCTCTCTGAAAAACAAATGATTTATAAAAAATTAAACTTTTAATATAAACAATAATATTAACATTAAAATTATTATAATTAAAGCAATATTATATTAGTGCAAAACAATCAAGTATTTAAATACAATAGAATAGAGAGCCCAGACATGTATGCATGAGATATGTCCCCTTATTTATATGGAAGCTGATCGAACACGACTACCATAAAACAGTGTCTGAAAATTTACTTCTAATATTAAAAAAAAATTAATTCAAACTGTATTCAAGTTAAAATATAAAAATAATTTTGGAAATTTTGAGAGTTCAATATGAAGCTAAGTTTCTCCTTGTGATTAGAAATACCTCAATTTTTCATGTTGGAATGAAAATACAAGGCCTACACTGACTAGACATAAAGTACTTATTTTGACAATACTACAACAAAATGTGATTTGGAATTTTAAAATACATTTTTGGCATGCTTTCATATTTCTTAAGACAAGTAGCCTACTAAAGTACATAAAATATTGTATATTTCTGTTTTTCATGAAATATATGAGATTAGGCATGATGAAAAACAGAATCAATGTACCCATCACAATATGAAATCCAGAAACACAGTGGCCCAACAGAAGCCTTTGTGAAAAAGAAGAAAGTCTGGGTTTACCTTTGACTTTAGAAGTCTCTGTGGAGCTCTGTCTTGGATTGATTGGAATTCAGTAAGCCCACCCTGCCTGTGAATATCATCAAATAAAATTATCCCTGTCCTTTCAGAAATAACATGTCCTTGAACATTTGCCCGTGGTACCAGAGCCAAAGAGAATTATGTGGAATCCTTCTGGGTTTTCTGAGAAAATGCTAGAAAAGTGTCAAATAGCCTGCTTCTAAAGCGCAAATTCTGATGAAT
Organism: Saccopteryx bilineata; assembly: GCF_036850765.1. Lineage (NCBI taxonomy): Eukaryota > Metazoa > Chordata > Mammalia > Chiroptera > Emballonuridae > Saccopteryx > Saccopteryx bilineata. The sequence goes on along the minus strand of NC_089495.1, from coordinate 66,659,722 downwards.
TGAAAGTGACTGCTTGAGACAGTATGTCCACAAGAAGTCTTTAGTTAATTTTCTACACTGCTATAAAAATGCAGTTATCAATTAGGAGGCATTTGTGCTGTTTACTTGGCAAATCTGAGCTGTATTAATCTGAAACCTAAAATTTCTTAGAGGTCTTAACAGCTAGATGGGCAATATCACAAGAGCATAGCCATGTATAACATCCAGTGAGTCAATATTTTCCTCATGTCTGAATTTCAATCATACAATAGTTACACTATTTATACTCTCATGAAAGTGAGAAGAAAATACTTCTATTGTTATACAAATACTATTTGGAATGGTTAATACAAGAGATAATTGGAGTTATGTTTATACTAAATTTGCTTTGTGTAATATTTTTGCAACCTCTTAGCAGAATCCAGCAATAACAGAAACATGGATTTCTTTGCTCTATATATGCAATTCTGTGAAGAGACAAGATTGGTGTGAGTCAGTCAGGTCAGATGAAAGTTGGGAAGCACTGCAGAAGGGAGCAGACAGTGGAAGGAAAGAGAAAGTGAGAGTAATCTGCTAGTCTAAGTTAAAACATAATCTTCCCTTAGGTAGATCTCAAGTGTTGAACCAACATCAATGTAACTCAACATTCTATGAAACTTTTCTAACATAATCATCTGAGTTTTTATACTATTTGATCATAACCTTCTAATATTTGGAACTCTATATCTCTATATCTCTATGTCTACCCATCTATTGCACTTTCTATTTTTTTGTTCCCCCTTCTTTTTCTATGCATAGATTGTCATTTAAACTACTCTTTACCAAAACTCTAAATACTCTCAATTTATCAATACTCTCTTCATTTGGCCTTTTGCTCTTTATTTATCCAGCAAACCCACCCTTCTGAATTGATAGATTTGTTATTCATGATAAACATGCAATCTGGAGCAAGGTAAAAGCTCATTAGCAGTGCATACTGGTAAATTAATCTCTCACTGCCCCCAATTATATCTAAAATTCCAATCCTGACCACCAGTAACTCCTCCAACTTCTTAATCTTCAACCTGGGCCTCTCTAATCCTTCAGTCTTGCCACCTTTTTATTCATAGGAAAGGAAAAATTCCATCAGATGAAACTCATTTAAATTTCTGGTAACCAACCCACAAATTTACCAATTTCTAGAAATGTCATTAGGGTTTTCTGCAGACCTCCATGCTGACTAGAGAGGGAGACAGAATGTGGAAGGAGGCTGGCTTTGGGTCCTCTGACACAGTGCATCTTGACAGTGTTGTCACAACTGTGAGTGTGGCTGTGTCCCAGTCAGGCAGTCGATTCTGAAAGCATTTTATTTTTTGTTATGAAACTCTTTATCATGACTATAAGGGACAGGGAGGGCTTTAATTATTGTCCAGAATGTACAAAACCCAATCAATGGTTTCTCTTATCTTTGCTAGAGCCTCAATACCTTCCACTTCCCAATGCCCACAATGACTAAACAGTATCTTCAGTATTTAAAAGAGTTATTGTTTGAATTGAAACAAGTTCAAAACAAATTGAACTGACTACAACCTAGTGTAAGTAATCATAATTATAGGTTCTCATCTAAATAAATGAGGCACTAATGTAAGACAAAAAAGTATATGAAACATTTAACAATTCTGAAATTATAAATATGAAATTACTTCAACCACTGTTATGAACATTCACTCTCAAATAATTGTGCATAAAGTACATTATAGTTCTTTCATAAATACTAAATCTAAACAATTCCAGTGGGATCCAAATTTTTAGTTACAAAAATTTTTAGTACACATTTTTCATATCGTCCATAAACAGATATTCTCAAGAGGAAGACAGACTGTACTTTTACTTTCCTCAAATTCATTAATGCTATTTTTTTATTTTTTCTTTTGTGTGTGTGTGTATGTGAAAGTGAAACAGACAGACAAACAGAAGGGAGAGAGATAGTTGCAGCACCTTAGTAGTTCACTGATTGCTTTCTCATATGTACCTTGACCAGGGGATTCCAGCTGAGCCAGTAACCCCTTGCTCAAGCCAGTGAGTGACCTTGGACTTCAAGCCAGTGACCTCTGGGCTCAAGCCAGAGACCATGAGGTCATGCTTCCTATCCCACTCTCAAGCCAGTGACTCAATGCTCAAACTGGTAAGCTGGTGGCACTCAAGCCAGGTGAGCCCATGCTCAAGCCACCGACCTTGGGGTTTCAAACCTAAGTCTTCAGTGTCTCAGGCCGACACTCTATACACTGCTCCACCACCTTGTCAAGCAATCTTAATATATTTACATTTTACAGTACATATAATTAAGGGGTGGGTTGGATAGTAGAATGAATCACACAAAAATTCAGAAATAAATAGTTTTACTTTCTACTTTTCATTCAGTAGTGCATGGCAACTCAACATCTATTATTTACTATTTCATTTCTATATGTATATTAAGGTTAAAATGAATAAACATGTATTAATATCAAACAATCTTGCTCTGGCCAGTTCGCTCAGTATATAGAATGTCAGCCTGATGTATGGATGTCCTGTGTTTGATTCCCTGTCAGGGCATACATGGGAAGCAACCATCTGCTTTTCTTCCTTTCTCACTTTCTCTTCTCTCTCTCTTCCTCTCCTGCAGCCAGTGACTCGACTCTATTGGTTGAACATCATCTTGAGGAACTGAGTATTGGTCTGAGCCAATAGCCTCAAGTACTAAAAGTAGCTTATTACTCAAGCATTTGTCCCAGATAGGGTTGCTGTGTGAATCCAGGTCTGTGCGCATGTACAAGTCTGCCTCACTATCTCCCCACCACTCACCTAAAAAAACAAAGCAAACAAACAAACAAAAAAAACCTGATTTTTGAATTGCATAAATAAATGAAAATTTAATGTATATTTGCTAATATAATGTACTTATGAAAGACATTTCCTATTGAGTGGAACAGCAGAAGGTAAATATGTACAAAATGTCTGCCAGTATGTGGAAATTGTTCCTAAGAAAAAATTGAAATACAGGTTTTAAGTTTTAAATATATATATGTTTTGTCTATAATTAATTTTTACTTCTAGAAAAAAAATCCTCTTAATTGCTAGATTCATTATGTCTGCTTTACTTATTCAAAATACACTGCTTTTACACTTTGGCAATCTGCACTTCTATGATCTATTACATGTATCTATTAACAAAATTTATCTCAACTACTGGGTAATTTTATGGATTCATGTCTTATACACTGGCTATTCACTTGGATTTCCAAGTTAACTACATTATCCTACACTAAATTAATTCCTGGAGATTAATTTTATAATGTGACTTCAAAATAAGTTTATTTATAGAAAATCATAAAGTATATTGCAAAAATTTCAATGCTGATTTGTATGTACTATACATATTTTAATCTAATTCCTCCTTTTTTTCAAAACATCTCTGAAACCTCTGGGATATTTTTGAAACTGACAAATTTAACTTAGTTCTATTCATGTGTGTTCTTAATTATATATTGTATAGACTGACATGAATCACCAAGTACCAAAAGAAATGTTTTATTTGTATAGCTTTATGTATCAACTGACTTAATTCTTTGTTGTTAATTATTTAATTCATTTCAGAGTTTTGACAATAATACAGTAGTTTCATCTTCCATTGTCACCTACTTAGAAGAGAAAGGAAGAATGAAAGAAAAAGAACACGGAGAAAGAGTTTGGCTATTTAAAAGTACAGTATTAAAAGAATAAACAATATCTTTTCATTTCATTACTTCAGATAACAGTTAAGTGACAATATTTAGTCATTGGGTATTACATACAATGAATTTCTTTTTAGTTAGTATGAAACATGTAATTATCACTATTTATACTTTAAAAATATTATCAAAATAAACACAGAATAAACATAGGTCTAGATACATTTGTAGGCTAGGTATTAATCACAAACAGGAATCCAGTTAAAAATACAGAAAACAAGCAAACTCACAGACAAACGTAGTTAGAAAAATTCAAGGATATGTAGTCCCTAGATGGAAAAGGAATTAAAACTTTGGCTCTACTTCTAATGCTTTTCCTATTTAATTTATTTTCATGAAAACTAGTGAATATGAGAAAGTTCTCAGGATTATATGTGTTTATATCAACATCTGGTGGTATTAAATCAACAGAATAAATGTAGAAATCTGAATTTAGGAAAAGTTTTGGTAAATATCATTTTTTATATATCAACAATAACTTGTTGCAGCATTATTGAATGCCTCCAGTTTTTACATTTTATTTTTGTGATGCTGTGTCAGGCTTCTCCAGGAAAACAGAACCAATAGAATCTATCATATATTACCTATCTTTTCATAAATAATGAGAATTATGTTAAGAAATTGTCTCACCGAATCCTGGGAACAGTGAATCTAAAATTTACAAGGTAGTCCACCAAGCTGGAAACTGCAGCAGGAGACATGCTACAGTCCTAAGTCAGAATTTTTTCTTCTCAGGGACACCTCAGGTTTTGCTGCTAAAGTCTTTCAAAGGACTGAATTAGGTCAACTTACATTATTGAGTAAATCTGTTTTTAATCTTAAATGATCATGTAGCTGCTTGCCACATATACTTTCACAGCGGTGCCTGGATCAGTATTCAATTAAACAGCAGAGCACTATAGCTAGACAACTTCAGAGATAAAACCAACTATATCAGAGGTTATGTTTGGATGAGTCACAACATCATGTATCATATCATATTACCAGACAAATGTGCTATATTTTATTGCTTATGACTTTTAGTAAAAAAATATATGTCCTAAAATGTGGTGGCGCAGTGGATAAAGCATCGACCTGGAAATGCTGAGGTTGCCGGTTCAAAACCCTGGGCTTGCCTAGTCAAGGCACATATGGGAGTTGATGCTTCCAGCTCCTCCCCACCTTCTCTCTCTATCTCTCTCTCCTCTCTCTCTCCCTCTGCCTCTCTCGCGCCCTTTCTCTCTCCTCTCTAAAATGAATAAATAAAATTTAAAAAAAATTTTTTAAAGAAATCTTTAAAAAATATTTGAAGGTACATAGATTTTTTTTCTTAGCATCACTATTGTGTAACAGAATTTTATAAATATATGGGATAAGCTTTAAAACACCATTAAAATTTAACATTTTCAAATATAAAGTAATCATTCTCATTACTAAGGCATATGAATTAAATTTTATCACTCAACATATCTATAATTTATTTTGTCTTATTAACTACTCTATTTAAAATGGTAAATATAGGCTGACAAGGTGGTGGTGCAGTAGGTAGAGTGTCGGCCTGGGATGTTGAGGACCCAGATTCAAAACCCTTGAACGGCCTGAGTGCAGGCTCACCAGCTTGAGCTCAGGGTCGCTGGCTTGAGTGTGGGATCACAGACATGACCCCATGGTTGCTGGCTTGAGTCCCAGGTCACTGGCTTGAGCAACAGCTCTGCTGGAGCCCCTCAGTCAAGGCACATATGGGAAAGCAGGCAATAAACAACTAAGGTGCCACAATGAAGCTGATGTTTCTCATGTCTCTCGCTTTCTGTCTGTCCCTCCCTCGCAAAAAAAAAAAAAAAGTAAAATAAAATGAAATGGTAAACATATGATTCAATATATAAATGATGTACTATAGAATTGTATATTTGAAACATAAATTTTATTAACCAATTACCTCAATAAATTTAACTTAAACATTTTTAAAAACCAAACAACAAAAAGTAATGATTTTGATAAATACAAGGCATACAATGTTTAAATAACTTGATATCTAGCAACTGACTTATTTCCTATACATAGATCCAAATTAGGATTTTTTATTACACACTATATTTAATGCTATTTTTTACATTGCAGATTCAGACTTTATTATGTTTAGATCATTATTACATTTTATTACTTGCAGATACTTCAGATTCATATTATAACAATCTAATCACATCAAACTAATGTACCTTGATTTTAGTGGTTTGTTTACCTTTAAAATACTAATATGCTATTTGTTCTCTCAACTGGAACTACAACCAAAACCTCTGTTTTGATTATCTTTTATTATTGTTTTCACAAAATGACCTTCTGTTTTAGACAAAATGCTGGTATTACTATTACTATCATTATTACTGCAATTTACAAATCCAATGAGCCAGGTCTATTAGAGACCAAAGTATCATTATGAATGATGAAATAAGATTTGTTTAACTTTTATTAGATCATAAGCATGCTATAAATATAATATATAGAAGGGTGAATACAGCTACATTATCACAATCATCTGAAGAATTTAGCATTCTCTAAAATTTGCAATTGCATTATTTTAGTTAATAAGGACAACCTGGTATTTCAATATTTCAAAAATAATCTGCACTATATTTTTTTAATTTTTATTGAATATTGGAGTGACATAGGTTAATAAAATTATGTAGCTTTCAAGTGTACAATTCCATAATATATCATTTATATACTGTAATCTGAATTTTAAATCTTTTATTATTTTTGGCCAAATATGTCCTTATATCTCATTGTTTTCAAGTCAAGATACCTTCGTTTTTTAAATAAACAGTTTAAAATATTATCATTTTATTTATTTTTTTTTTTGTTTGTTTTTTTTTTTTTTTTTTTTTTTACAGAGACAGAGAGTGAGTCAGAGAGAGGGATAGACAGACAGGAATGGAGAGAGATGAGAAGCATCAATCATTAGTTTTTCATTGCGCGTTGCAACACCTTAGTTGTTCATTGATTGCTTTCTCATATGTGCCTTGACCACGGGCCTTCAGCAGACCGAGTAACCCCTTGCTGGCTTTTTTTCCCTCAAACCAGATGAGCCCGCACTCAAGCTGGCGACCTCGGGGTCTCGAACCCGGGTCCTCTGCATCCCAGTCCGACGCTCTATCCACTGCGCCACCGCCTGGTCAGGCTTATCATTTTAATAATAGATTTTATAGCAAGTTATTTCTTGGCATTGTCAGAGAGGAAATTTAGATTTATACATATATATATAGATGTTTTTAATTTACCTTTTCATCAGAGCCTACAGGGAGAACTATGAGATGACCTTGGAATTTAGGCAACTAGATAGGGAGCACAAAAAAAAAAAATCAGTTCGAAATTGCAAAGGTAAGGCTCTGAGCTCTTAGCAATATTCTGAAACACATAAAAAGTAAGACAGTTGTGATAAGCAACAAGGAGGATGCAGAAAGGTTTCTACAGTTATGCAGTATATCCAGAAATGGTAGTTTATTGATTCTCACTTGGGCATTTAAATGAGTAAAGAGAATTTTGAAAACATTTTTTTTTTTTCCTATCAGCAAATTTTTCCCTATCTGGAATGAGAACAGGAAATAGCATTTTTACAAGTCAGGTTAAGTTTCACTGCTAACAACACCAACTTAGAAGAGGTGTAAGTATGAGCCTGTCCGGAGGTTTACTAATAAGACCTGACCTCTCTCCAGACTTGCTACTCTTCAAATTAGTCATCACAACACATTGGACACCAAGCACAAGTAGCTTTGAAGATTAGTGTTCCCTAATTTCACATTTGAAAGGATATGAAAAATACTGTACCTGTACTTGTATTAAATATTGTTTTTAAAACATATATGTGACCCTGGCCGGTTGGCTCAGTGGTAGAACGTCGGCCTGGCATGTGGAAGTCCCGGTTCGATTCCCAGCCAGGGCACACAGGAGAAGCACCCATCTGCTTCTCCACCCCTCCCCCTCTCCTTCCTCTCTGTCTCTCTCTTCCTCTCCCACAGCCAAGGTTCCATTGGAGCAAAGTTTGCCCGGGAGCTGAGGATGGCTCTGTGGCCTCTGCCTCAGGTGCTAGAATGGCTGATTGTGGCAGAGCAACGCCCCAAGAAGGGCAGAGCATTGCCCCCCTGGTGGGCGTGCCGGTGGATCCCGGTGGGGCGCATGCGGGAGTCTGTCTGACTGCCTCCGGGTTTCCAACTTCAGGAAAAGAAAAAGAAAAAAATATATATGTGTGAATGCTTTTCTTTTATTCTTCATATTACTATTAGACTTTATACACAAATCTTGTCCTAAGTATATTTCAAACTTTTAATCATTTAACATTGATTCTTTAAGTGGAAACAAGTCTCTAATAGAGATTTCTATACCATCATAATATGTTTCTATTGATACTTTAACAAATTACCACATTTACCAGCTTAAAACAACACATATTTATTAACTAACCTCTGGTGGATGGAAATTCCGATAGCTTCACCAAGTTTTCTGCCTAGAGTTTCAGGGGGCCAAAATTAGTGTCAGCCAAGCCGTGTTGCTTTCAGGAGGTTCCAGGCATGAAGGATCTTCCAAACTTCTGGCTATGGAGGGATTCAGTTCCTGGGACTGAGGGCCACGACGTTGCTGCTTCTTAGCTATTCCTACAGGGTGTCTGCATTCATTCTCATAATTTCCACGTGTCTCCAATAGCTCTGTGCCACCCCTCCCCCCACCAGTGGTAGGTACTCTGAGACTTCCAAACTCTCCTACTCCCCTTCAGCTGCAACTTTGCTTTCCTCGTCTGCCAGCTGGAAACATTTCTCTGCTTTGAAAGACTTGTCTGATTAGATTGGGCCCATACGGATAATGCAGGATACTCGCACTGTTTTAAGGTGCATGCCATTACATCAGCGTAGTTCTTTTTGCCATACCAGGTAATATTCATATGTTTGAGGTATGAGGTCATCGCATATTTTGTGAGGGCATAATTCCAACACAGCTGCAGATCCACAATAATTCGTTTACCTTAACATTTATTGTCACATTTTCCAAAATATAAATATGTTGTTTACATTATCTAATATAGCTATCCTAAATTGAAGAAATATTTTGATGTTTCTATTTTATCTATAGACTAACATAATCAAAGTTTTAATTGTAAAAAGCAAACAAAAAAAATCCTTAAAAGTTAGATTTACAGCAAACACCTGAAGTCTATCCAAACAACATCATTTAGATATTAAAGTTAGAAAATTAACTAAATATTAAAATGCAAGACATTTCCTCTTCATTTATTCATTTCCATTTCCCTAGAAAAAAGTATTATAAAATCTTTAATTCCTTGATGTCTTGTCCTTTTCAAGTCCTCATCAATAAGACCTTGAATTGATGCTGACTAAAGTCAGAGTGTGTGCTGGAATATTGTTTTGCTACTTAGTTAATATTCTGAATGGGCAGTGCACTTATTGTTTATTTATTTCTCATTTATTCCTTTAGAGAAGTTAACATTCTTAAACCAGAAAAAAGACGTTGTAATTTGAACCTTTCAGCATCATCTTTCCCCTTTGTAACTTCAACATTATTTGTGGTCCTCTTTTACACAGTCTAACTATGACAATGAAAAATTTCTTGACTGGTCATCACTCTAAGCATGACCTTTAAAAATAACATATGTATCAGTCCTGGGAGGTACTTATATGTAAACAGCTTTTTAAAGTTTATTGTATTGAAGTTTATGATTTCCTGGAAGTAAAGAAATAAAAATACATTTTTTTATGTTTTAGACTTTTTTTCTATTAATTTTATTTCACTTTTATCCCTTTTTCAAACTCTATAAACTAGCAAAAAAAATGTAAGCTTTCCATTGTTTTTAAAGAACAAAATTCTTTCTGATGAATGCTGATGATTATTGAGTTCATTGATGAGGTAAAAATTCAACTGAAACAATAGGGCTTTGTATCTGAAATTAATAGTAAGAAACTACATGCCTCTATTTTGGGGTGTAATTTCTTTGCAGTCTGTTCCTAGTACTCAGGATATTTCTGGATGATGGATAGTCTAAGAGGAAGGCAATGTCAAGCTGTAGACATGCCTGAACACACTGTGGTAATTTATGGCCTGCTTTCTTGGTGCTAATGTAATGAGCTACATCATATTTGAGGTTTAGAAGATAAAGAAGCTGTCATTTCAGCATTTTGACATGTATTGCTTTTAGAAAAATAAGCCATTTTCAAAAGGATAATAACCATGTACATCTTCTTCTGTTATATAAAAATATAAGTGAAATTAGACTAGCCATATTATAAATTATTTTTAACATATTACCATTTAAAATGGTAATAAAATATTAGAAAAATCAAGAGCTAGGTGAGCATTGATAGTTTGTAATTTTATAACTTTTTAAAATTTTATATATTTTTATACATTTTATAACTATATATCTATCTTTAACATCATTCAATATACAGTACACTATTAATAATATTTGAAAGTTATATATATATATATTCACATATATATATATATAACCACATAAGTATTCATAGACACAATGAAGAGATCATATTTGAAATTATTTTTCAAAAATGAATAAAAATTTAAACTGAGGAAGCATATTAATTAGAGAATTATATTTTGAAAGACTAGCCATTGTCTTTGATGGAATTATATATATATATATATATATATATATATATATATACATACATATGCCTTTGTAAATTTGTTAAATATTATAATATCTATATAATGATTCCTACAGTGGAACATGCACTGATGAAAAAATACACTCCTTTATCTTCCCAAGTATAAATCTTTACAGATGTTTCAAGCCAATGTTTATTTTCCTAGTACCCAATGGAAATTATAATCACTAGTAAAATACATGAACACAATATTTTCAGTTACGTGAATATTTAAACATATTCACTGTCTTAAGTTTTTAGTACTAGATGAATTTCTCTTAAAATAACTCATTAAAACCACTAAAAAAACAAACTTTTTGCCAAAAGTTTCAGGCAAATAGAATTTTTAGTTCAATAATTTTTCAAAAGACTACAACATTAATTCAAATAAAACTGCTATTTAAAAGTCCACTTATTTCAGAGTACAAGAGACCAAAAATACAGAAAAAAGCAGGTGAATGTTTAATGTATAAGGAAGACTTGTATAGTATAAATTTTTTTATAGTGGGTCATGTGAAAAAATTTATATTAACACTACATTTTGACTTTACTTATTAATGCATATGTTTGCATAACTTTTGATATCTAAAGCTATTTCTTCACTTTCTCAATCTTTCAAATATTCTCCATGAGATACTAGTGGACCATTTCAACTATAATCTAATTTAGTTACGTTTTATTTTCAAAAGCCACCTAAAACTGTATAAGTAGTATAATTTTCAGTGTTACTAAAATAAATCACTATGTGGATGATTACAATGACATCCACCTAACACTCTGAGCTTGTTATACAGCTAATCTCCTCAACACTTCAGGTTTAAAAAAAGTAATACAGTGCTCAATAATAGAGGTGAATAATTCACTTTGCAGATTAATTAAATCTTGTTTAATCTTATTGACTTTACTCCCTCTCTGATGTTCAGTCTTACTACTTTGCCTATTTTTCACTGCTTCCCAAACCAAACATCATGCTCTGATAAAGTAGTATTCATATATCAGGGAAAAAAAGAAAAATGGAATTGAAGAGAAAATATTACAAAGAAGTTAGCTGTTAATCACTCTAATTGAAAATACTCCTTCAATAAGGAATTTAAAGCTCAGTCTCTTAACAAATTATTTTCAAAAAAGGAACTAGTGCTTAGGCCATGTAATTTTCTAAGGACCTTATCAAAATGTTATCCAATAAACCATCCTACATAAAACACATAGATAGATGACAGATATAGATGATGATAGATAGATAGATAGATAGATAGATAGATAGATAGATATTCCTTAAAAGAAAATTATGAAGCTGACAAAAGTCATTCAGTGTTAATGTCCCATATTCCTTATTTTCTAAGATGCCACTTTACTTAATATTCACAAAAACCCTGTCATGTGTATGGCATAACAGAAATAATACTAGGGAAATGATTAATCTTTCCAAAAGTCTTAGGGGTTATTGTGGATTGCCTAAGACCATAGATAATAACAGGTACATGTAGAGACCGAATCTTCTGAATCCAAACCAATCAATGTTCAGTGTTTATCTTATACCAGTGGAACTTCTAAAATATTAAATACATAATAATATATTGTAATCTAATATTTAGAGACATATGAAATCTCTAGATGTTATATATTTATCTAAGGCCATGGTTGTTTGAGCCAATGTCTGGAAATTGTTTTCCTAAGCATTCTGTCAAGACTTCTTTGCCTTAGAACAGTTTGCTAAGATCCCAGATTGACTTAATGTTGTTATTTACTGTAAAGAGAAAGATAATTTTTTAACTTTGCATAGAATAATGCTATAATGATTAAAAAAACAATTAAAAATTATGTACTACAACTAAAGAATAAAGTTTTAAACTTAAGCAATTATTATTCACTAAAAAGCACAGCAAAATTTCAAAGCCAAGTGTTAACTCTTTTGGCAATTTTTTTAAATTTTATTTACAAAGTTAAAGTGAGAGAAAATATTTTAGCACCATGTGACATAATGTGCTTTGCTTCACTTGACTTTTTAGATGTAAATACAAAGTCCCAAGACTATCATTCAAAGTGACAGAAGTACCAAGGTCAATTATGTGTTGACCTGATTCATTAAATATAGCTAACCAACTCCAGATTTGTTTTAATATTGACAATTTTAACAGATTTTACATATGGAAATATATCTAAAATAAATATATATTCAATACTTTCCTTTGGGACTCTGTAAGGCCAGTATCCAGGGCCACCATCACAGCTGCCTGGCCCATGCAGGTTCGCATTGGATTCGGACAGTCGGTAAAGAAACAATGGAGCCAAAAGCTGGTGGGCAATCATCTTTAATCCTAGCTTGCACCCGGCAGGCAAGTAAAAACACACACTGGGCTCCAAAACCCACTCACATTCAGTGCTCACAAAGCTAATGACTTATCCAAGTTTCTTAGAATCAAAGGTTTCTAGCTCACCAGACTTATTCACCTCTGTTCCCCATCTCCTTCCTTCTCCCTGCACAAACTGGCTTCTCACTCAACACTCCGCCATCTTGGCTGCTTCTCCTGGCCTCCTCCACGTGGCCTCTCTCTGCTCTCCTCTCTGCTCTCTCCTCCAATATTAATCTCAGGAACTAAGAGAGCAAGCTCCTGTTCTGCCGCCATTTTATAGTGTAGAAATCAAAACCTTTAATCCAATATATAAAATAAGGAAGTCTCTGATACAAAGTCACCTATCTGAGTCACAATTGGATTGTACCACCCCACATCAAAAAGAGTGGGAAAGGTTTAGTCCTAAAACCAAGCCCCAGGCTATAAGGATCCTACCTGCCCTCAGCTCGCCCCCAACACACATTAATATCACCTGGGCAACAGGCTTCCATGTGGGCAGTGCCATCTTTAACAAAGTGAGCATAATATATTTTATCTGCCCAACAGACTCTCTTGTAAGTTGGAAAATTAGTAAAAAATAAGTATTTCTAAATTATACACTTTCCAGGTAGTAAAAGCTCATTTGTTGCAAAATTGAATTTTCTCAAATAATCAACCTCAAATTACTATGAATACACAAATCTATATGCTTATATTTAACCTAGATGCATATTTTTATATACAGTATTTTAAAGTGCATTTAATTCCAATATTAAAGCTTATTTCCTGCTGAGTTAAAAAAATCTTGTGTAAAGCCAGGAGGCAGGGCCATGGCCAGCATCAGAGCTGCCTGGCTCATGCAGGTTCGCATTGGATTCGGACAGTCGGTAAAGAAACCATGGAGCCAAAAACTGGTGGGCCATAGTCTTTAATCTAGCTTGCACCCGGCGGGCAAGTAAAAATACACACTGGGCTCCAAAACCCCAGTCACATTCAGTGCTCACAAAGCTATTGATTTATCCGAGTTTCCTAGAATCAAAGGTTTCTAGCTCAACAGCCTTATTCTCCTCAGTTCCCCATTTCCTTCCTTATCCCAGATACAAACTCTGTACAAACTGGCATCTCACTCAGTACTCCGCCATCTTGGCTGCTTTTCCTGGCCTTCTCCACGTGGCCTCCTCCCGCTGCTGGCTCTATTCTCTCTGCTCTCTCATGCTAACCTCAGGAACCAAGAGAGCAAACTCCCGCTCCGTTCCCATTTTATAGTGTAGAAATCCAAACCCTTAATCCAATATACATAATGGGGAAGTCTCTAATACAAAATCACTTCTATGAGGCATGATAGGATTGTACCACCTCACGCCAAAAAGGGTGGGACAGGCTTAATCCCCAAACCAAGCGTCAGGCTACAACAATTCTCAACACACATTAATATCACCTGGGCAACGGCCTCTTTAACAAAGTGAGCATAGTACATTTTATCTGCCCAACATCTTGCAAATATTATTAAAGAATATCATTTAAAATGAGATGTGTAAAGCCAGTATCCAGGGTCACCATCACAGCCACCAGGCCCATGCAGGTTCGCATTGGATTCGGACAGTCGGTAAAGACACAAAGGTGCCAAAAGCTGGTGGACCATCATCTTTAATCCTAGCTTGCACCTAGCGGGCAAGTAAACACACACACTGGGCTCCAAAACTCACTCACATTCAGTGCTCACAAAGCTACTGACTTATCCGAGTTTCCTAGAATCAAAGGTTTTTAGCTCACCAGACTTATTCACCTCTGTTCACTATCTTCTTCCTTCTCCCTGCGCAAACTCTACACAAACTGGCTTCTCACTCAACACCCCGCCATCTTGGCTGCTTTTCCTGGCCTCCTCCACGTGGCCTTTCTCTGCTCTCTGCTCTCTCTTCTCTCTGTTCTAATGTTAATCTCAGGAACCAAGAGAGCAAGCTCCTGTTCTGTCCCCATTTTGTAGTGTAGTAATCAAAACCTTTAATCCAATATACAAAATAGGGAAGTCTTACTACAAAGTCACTTATCTGAGGCATGATGGGATTGTACTACCCCACATGAAAAAGGGTGGGAAAGGCTTAGTCCTAAAACCAAGCCCCAGGCTACAAGGATCCTGCCTGCCCACAGCCCACTCCCAACACGCATTAATATCACCTGGGTGGCAGCTTCCATGGGCAGTGCCATCTTTAACAAAGTGAGCATAATATATTTTATCTGCCCAACAAGATGCAACAAACATTCTGCCATATTTGTACAATTAATATTTGTCAGAATATGATATTACTAATAAAAAGCCATATTTAAAATTAACTTAATATTAAGAAAGGAATGATAAACTTAACATTTATCAAAGTAGACTTCTAATGGATAATGAGGACAATCACCAAAATAGTTAAGATTATAAATTACACTTGTTGGGCAGATAAAATGTATTATGCTCACTTTGTTAAAGATTACGTTGCCCACGAAGAGGCCGTCACCCAGGTGATATTAATGTGTGTTGAGAATCCTTGTAGCCTGGGGCTTGGTTTTGGGATAAAGCCTTTCCCACCCTTTTTGATGTGGGGCGGTACAATCCAATCATGCCTCAGAGAAGTGACTTTGTATTAGAGACTTCCCTATTTTGTATATTGGATTAGAGGTTGTGAAGCTACACTATAAAATAGGGACAGAACGGGGGCTTGCCCTCTCTTGGTTCCTGAGATTAGCATGAGAGAGCAGAGAAAGTAGAGCCAGCAGCAGAAGAAAGGCCACGTGGAGGAGGCCAGGAGAAGCAGCCAAGATGGTGGAGTGCTGAGTGAGATGCCAGTTTGTACAGAGTTTGTATCTGGGATAAGGAAGGAGATGGGGAACTGAGGAGAATAAGTCTGGTGAGCTAGAAACCTTTGATTCTAGGAAACTCGGATAAGTCAGTGGCTTTGTGAACACTGAATGTGACTGGGTTTTGGAGCCCAGTGTGTGTTTTTACTTGCCCGCCGGGTGCAAGCTAGGATTAAAGACTATGGCCCATCAGTTTTTGGCTCCGCTGTTTCTTTACCGACTGTCCGAATCCAATGCGAACCTGCATGGGCCAGAAGGCTGCTGTGATGGTGGCCCTGGTCGTGCCTCCTGGCTTAACAACACTTTACTAAAAATATTGATATATTAAGGAAATATTAGTGTAAATTTATTTGCTTAAATTTAATTAATTTTGGTTGCTTTATTTTGTTCAAGTAAAACATTTATATTTTAGCATAAAATATCTGAGTCATTACTTTATAAAAATTGAACAATGTTTGTTGGGCGGATAAAATGTATTATGCTCACTTTGTTAAAGATGCCATTGCCCAGGTGATATTAATGTGTGTTGGGGGCAGGCAGGATTATTGTAGCCTGAGACTTGGTTTTGGGATTAAGCCTTTCCCACCCTTTTTGATGTGGGGCGGTACAATCCAATCATGCCTCAGAGAAGTGACTCTACTAGAGACATCCCTATTTTGTATATTGGATTAGAGGTTGTGAAGCTACAATATAAAATGGGGGCAGAACAGAGTTTTTGCTCTTGGTTCCTGAGATTATCATTAGAAGAGAGAGCAGAGGAGAGCAGAGAAAGGCCACGTGGAGGAGGCCAGGAGAAGCAGCCAAGATGGCAGAGTGCTGAGTGAGATGCCAGTTTGTGCAGAGTTTGTATCTGGGATAAGGAAGGAGATGGGGAGCTGAGGAGAATAAGGCTGGTGAGCTAGAAACCTTTGATTCTAGGAAACTCGGATAAATCAGTAGCTTTGTGAGCACTGAATGTGATTGGGTTTTGGAGCCCAGTGTATGTTTTTTACTTGCCCACCGGGTGCAAGCTAGGATTAAAGACTATGGCCCACCAGTTTGTGGCTCCGTCGTTTCTTTACCAACTGTCCGAATCCAATGTGAACCTGCAAGGTCTGGGTAGATGTGATAGTAGCCCTGGCCGTGGCTTCTGGCTTTACAATGTTCAACTCCCGTTAAAATCAAGGACTTATTTAAGGAAAAATAAGCTATATGTAGTGAATTCACAGTTAAATTCCATGATTTTAAACATAAGTTCTCCTCAGATTTGACAGCAAATCTAAAACTGAGATGAGCAGAAAGAACTTTAATGGAGAAAGTTTATCAGACTTCCCAGCAACTAAAAGATATTTCAGAAAACAAATCCAACAAAAGCTGGGTGTGACACTGTCCCTTTAGGTATTGTACAGTGGCTCTTAAGCTAGGCTGTATTTGGAGTCATGCCCCAGCTCTATCACATATTTCTGTAGGACCTTCCGGAAGTTGCTTAACATTTCTGTGCCTCTATTTTCTCACCAGTAAAACACTGATGATAATAGTAGTACTTGCCCACAGGGGATTTTTACAGGAATCAAAGGACTCAACAATGCCTGTGTTTGGAAGGTAGTAAAAGTTCTGTAGTTCTGTATTGTCTGCTAAGTCTTACCACCCTTTTTTTCCTAGGCATAGATAAAACCAGTTTTAAGTCCATTTCCTTTTGCTTTTGGCAAATAGGAGTAGTATATAAATATATATTCATTTAATCATCTCCACTGATGTTTCACAATGGTTTGTACCAAGAGCTAGCACAATGAGATTCCTTCCCAAACTAAGGAACAAAAAAGAACAGGAGTGATGAATATACTATTACATGTGCATATGGTCCCAAAATTAACTTAATGCTGTCATTAATTATAAAAAAAATGAAGATAACTTTTCAACTTTGCATGTAATAATACTGTAATGATAAAAATGATTAGATGTTTTATACTACACTGAAGAATAACGTTTTGAAATGAACTATATCAAAGTATGTGTTATAAATTCTTTAATTTTTTTTGTATTACACTCTTTCTATTGTTAGTTTGGAACCTAAATTAAACTCTATACCTTAATCATATCAAAGAAAGTAAAATCAACAAAAATTTAATGCTTTATGAAAGTAGATATTACTAATGCAGTTGGTAAACTGAAACACTTGTGCGACAATAATATTTTGTAATTATATTGCCTTTTTGTTGTCTCAGATGTTTTGAAAATTTCTCAAGTATCTAGATAAGGGTTGTGTGATCTCTCATTTCAGTAGTTTTCCCTTAGGTAAGACAACATTTCTGCAATAGATTGGCAACATTATGCACAGTTTAATGTAGCAAATTGAAATGATCTTTTTTTATTATTTATTTGTTGAAAATGCCTGGGGAGCTGAAATCCATACGGTACACTATGAAAGTGATATAAGACCAAGAAACTGGCACTAACACTCAAGCTTCCAAACCCATTCAGAGAATAAGAGGCAGATAAAATAGAATTTGCTGTAGTACCAAGATGTGTACAATCTCAAAGGTTGGCTGATTTAAGGATTGGTAACATTTAGAAGCTGTTTTGTTCAAAATCTAAATAAAATCACTGAGAATTGCTATTTCGATTCCAGTCACATTTTTACAATCGTATTAGTTCAGAGGAGAGCTATCTAGTAATTAGTGCTGGCCTACTCTGACAATTTCTGTGAATTTTTCAGATACCATAGAGACTTGAATTCACTCTGTAGTATATACTGTCAAGAGCCACTGTCAGATTACACTGGTGGCTATAATTAAGTTTTCTATGACTACCTGTAACTCTGGCATTTTGCTAATCCCTCAACATACATGTGATGACATAATGAAGTTTCAAACTCATTGTTTTTATATGAAATTAAGAGTGTACTGCTATATCCCTGAACTTTAATCATATTCTTCAAATTTGTATTTACTTTACTTCATGTTAAGACAATCATTGGGCACTTATCATGTTTCTGGCACTATATCAGGGTCAACATTAATAAAATATATAATCCTTGCTTTAAAAAATGTGATCTTTTTCCGGGAAAGGAAATTTTTTTTTAGATCCTTCTTTATTTTATATTTCTAGTCTTGTCAGGCAACCAATTCTACTCATACAGACAATCTTATTTTAATGTACTCAGTATTATTATTATTATTATTATTGCTTTCAAAACAAGCATATGATTAAATCAGCAATCTCATACATGGTTGATGAGATATGCATATAATAAGTATTTTATTAATAGCTTTTAAAAATCTTTATTAAAATGATAAATGTCATTCTCCTGAACCCAGACATTCTACTTATAATTGTCTCTATATACATATAATTTTTTATTATTTCTGTATTAATATATAAACACATATGTATAAGTAATTTTGGATATTTTAATTAAGAATCTGACTAGAAACTGAAATTTGAATTCATTTTAGCAAGAGCTAGAAACTTCTACATGGTATTTTAAGACATGAATCAAATTTACAAAAATAAGATTAAAATTTTACTATTAAGATTTTTTAGGCCCTGGCCGGTTGGCTCAGCGGTAGAGTGTCGCCTGGCGTGCAAGGGACCCGGGTTCGATTCCTGGCCAGGGCACCTAGGAGAAGCGCCCATTTGCTTCTCCACCCCCCCTCCTTCCTCTCTGTCTCTCTCTTCCCCTCCCGCAGCCAAGGCTCCATTGGAGCAAAGATGGCCTGGGCGCTGGGGATGGCTCCTTGGCCTCTGCCCCAGGCACTAGAGTGGCTCTGGTCGCGGCAGAGCGACGCCCCAGAGGGGCAGGGCATCGCTCCCTGGTGGGCAGAGCGTCGCCCCTGGTGGGCCTGCCGGGTGGATCCCGGTCCAGTGCATGCGGGAGTCTATCTGACTGTCTCTCCCCGTTTCCAGCTTCAGAAAAATACAAAAAAAAAAAAAAAGATTTTTAAAATAAAGTATATAAACATATAAATTGTTATAGAGTATATATGTATATATGAAATATATATATGTAATTGAAATTATTACCTAGCAGTAGTAAAAAGAGTTGCAGAGAGGATCAAAGTGGGTTTTTTTTTTTAATGTCTACTTTATTGATTTTAGAGAGAGGAAGGGAGAGAGCAGGAGGGAGCCAGGAACATCGTTTCCTGTTTGTGTCCTGCCCAGAGATTGAACAGGCAAGCTCTGCATTTTGAGACAATGCTCCAACCAGCTGAGCCATCTGGCCAATGCCCCAAAATTTAAATTTCAAGGAGAAATGTATCTCATTCATTTACTCACAAATATTAGTGAACACCTGTTGTTTTGGATCAAGGGTCTAGAAATAAGCAAGACAAACAAATCCATGTCTCCATGTAGTTTGTAATCTGGTACTAAAATATAGGGGCCCTTTGGGTTACAACACAGTTCCATTCCTATGACAGTGATGTAACCCAAATTTTGGTGTAAATTAAAACACACCCTAGCCTAGGTCACTTACCTATCCTAACACAGTTGTAAAATCATAATCTAGAACATAAAAACATAACTAAGTCACAGAAAAATGAAAAAGACATAAATATGCTTGTACTGTATACTGTACTATAGTTATAGAATAAATGACAAAAAATTGAGTGTAAAAAAAAGTACAATGTTAATGGCATAACCCAAACACTCATGTTTCAATTTTTTTTTAAGTTTTTATGGGAGAGACCATCATAAGCTCAAAACATTGTATGTCGAGACTGTTATAACCCAAAGATCTCTAGTAATAGCACTAAATTTCATTAATAAACCAATGATTCATATATATATTATATTATGAGGTATATAGATAAATGAAAAATACAAGAGGGTAAAGGAACTGGTAAGAGTGGACTCAGTTATCAATTTTTAAGAAGGTTGTCAGGATTGACCTCACATTGAAAGCAGCAAGAAAGAAAGCCTTGCATCTATTTGGGGGAAGAGTGTTTCATGCAGAGGGAAAAAATAACGCACAAATGCTGGAAGCCATGAACTTACGTTTGATCTGTTTTAGGAACAAAAATGAAGCTAGGGGAACCATAATGAAGTGAGCAAAAAAGATGACTTGGCGATGTTATTAGAGCAGTGTGTATATGAAAGTGAGGGGTTGGGCAGGGGAAATGTAGGGCTGTGCAATCTATTGAAGGACATTTCAGTTTCTACTTTGAAATAAAGTCAGGAATATTGTAGGATTGTGAGGAATTACAACATCTAACGTACGTATTATGAGACTCTATTTCTGTGTTATTTTCAGACTGCTGTAAGAAAATTTGCACAATAAATTCCCCCAGGAAACTCAGTCTCTGAGATGGACATTTGCATGCAGGATGTCTATTGAGGAGCAGTGTCAAAAACAACATATGTGAGGAGAGAGAAATGCAGCATTAGGGAGAAAAAGAATTTCAGATGCTGTTAGCATCAAATGCTGTGAGCAATGACCTCAGCTGAAACTAGGATGCTGTGGAACTCCTGCATCCCTGCTGACTTGTTTCAAAAGGTGCTGCAAGTCATCCCCAGGGAGCAGGCATATTCTCAGGAAGGGCTGTTACCTTTGGCTGAGAATACATCCAAGGGACGAATTCTATGACCTGTCAATAAGCAACATTTCCAACAGATATGGAATTGTTTGTATTGTATTTACCTGAAGGAGAGTCCTAGGCACTTCACAATAACAACTACTACTGTACAATGCACAGGAGTGAAACATAGAGGAGTTCAAAAACGATTAAAGTGATCCAGAAAAGATTAAATAAATTTACAGCAAAGTGTTTTGATTATGCCATGAACATTGTACTTTTTTTACACTCATTTTTTGTCATTTATTCTATAACTACAGTACAGTATATTTATGTCCTTTTCATTTTTCTGCAGTTTAGTTATGTTTTTATGTTCTAGATTATGATTTACAACTGTGTTAGGATAGGTAAGTGACTTAGGCTAGGATGTGTTTCAATTTACACCAAAAAAGATTAAATAAATTAGATCAGAACGGTGGAAGAGGAAACTTATTTGGTTCTAGATATGTTTTGAAAGAAGAGTCACCAGTATCATTGGAAAAATTAAATGTACAGTGTGAGAAAAAGTACAGTTATGAATGACTAGGAGGATTTTAATCTGGTCAATGATATCCTTCTGACAACTATACTGAATGTATAATTTGTAAACATTAATATATAAATGATATTTAACATCACAGAAATGGATAAGATAAGCAGGAAAGTGAGTATAAATAAATGGAACAGGGTCACTTTAATCCAAAGTCAAATGGTCAGAGCAAAGATGTGAAGAAAGAAGAATGGGGGTAAAAAGGATATTAAGAAACCAGAATGCTGATTGAAAGAAATGATTCAAAAAGGAGGAGTGGTGAAGAGGTTAAGTGTTTGTGACATGCTATAAAATAAAAAGTGGATCGAGAATTGACAATTACTTTACAATGTGGGTGCCATTTATGATTTAACAGGAGGAGTTTCATTAATAAATGTGGAAGTAAAAATCTGATTGGAGTGGGTCCAAGAGAGATGGAAAGTAACTGAAAGGAATGATGAGAGTAGAGGAAGAAGAAAACATTATAGTCGCTAGTGAGATACGTGAGGACATAAGGTTTATTTTTAAATATGAAAGAAATTATAGCATATATTTACATTAATGGAATGATATAAAGAAGAAAAACTGTGATACCATATAGAGATAATTATTGCTAGAGCTATATATAATGTAAGATTACATGTGTGTATGTGTGTGAAATAGAGCTAATAGCCTTGGTCAAAAGCAGCAGGAAAGAAGGCAGAGAAATGTTGTTAAAAATAGTATAATATGGTGGTTGATATGAGAAATATATTGACATTCTCAGTGAAATATTTAGGGTCATCCACTGAAATTGACATTGGGAGAAGTGGTATTAATTAAAGATCTAGAATAATGAGAGAGTACAGGAAATGAAGAAATAAAGCATAACTGCTGATGAGTATTAAGGGACAATGTGAAATTTATTTACAGAAAATTCGAGTGAGATTAGTCAGCAGTCCGTTAAGTCTGAACAAGTAAGGCCAGGGGCCACTGCCATCATGGCCATTCACATGTAGGTTCCCTTTAGATTCAGGCAGATGGTAAAGAAAAAGTGGAGTCTAAAAGTGCTGGACCATTCCTTTATTCTAGCCTTGCCCCGGCCTGCGGGTAAACACACAGAGGGAAAAACACTTCCTTTCTACTCACTCAGAGCTCACAAAACTACTGACATATCCAGGTTTCCCTGAATCAAAGGTCCCCTAGTCTCAGTCACCTCTGGTTCATCATCTGCACACCTTCTCCCTTCTCCTCTCTGCACAAACTGGCTTCTCCTTCAGCACCCTACCACCTTGGCTTCTCCTTCCTTTCCTCTACAAAATGGCTTTTCTCTCCTTCTTCTCTCCTGCTCCTTCTTTTTAAAACTTCTTTGGTGCCAAAAACCTCTCCTCCAGCAACATTAGCATAACAATGGCCCTTCCCAAGCAGAAAGGTAATTAGCAGTTTCACTGAGCAGTGCCATTTTTAACAATAAAAGTGAGCAAACTAAAAAAATACAAATTTTATAAACTCATTTGCCCAATACCGTTATTTTTTTTTTCTTCTCCAGCCACAATCAGCATGTGCAGCCCAGGCTGAGAAATGAATTTAGTTGAAGTTTTGGCAAACAAACAAACTAAAGACCATTTAGGCAGCTAAAAAAGAATTGATTGTAAATACTGACCAGGAAATTTGATCATGGCAAGGAAGGAAAAGAGTAGATAATCAGGGATAAGGGACAATAAAAGGATGGTAGAATCAGTGGGGTTTAATTTTAGTTGAGTGAAAGATTTGTTGGAACATTTAAATGTTGCATAATTTTCTCTCTCAATACAATAAAGATTAAGGAGCAACTAATTCAATGAAATATACATTGGAATAAATATAAGCTTTATTTGCAACACACTATCTTGAGTTTTGCCATCTTAATTCACAAGATGAGACCAGTTATACAAAGAAGTAGATATAATGGATGGACCTGGAGATTATTATGCTAAGTGAAATATAAATATCATATGATCTCACTTATATGTGGAATCTAATGAACAAAGTGAACTGAGGAACAGAATAGAGGCAGAGGCAGGGTCACAGGGACCAGAGGGACAGCAGTTATAGGGAAGGGGGATGAGGGTATGGCTCAGAGAAGGAGAAGGATTAGTGAAATTATATATACATGACACAGAGATACAGAGAACAGGACA
Organism: Saccopteryx bilineata; assembly: GCF_036850765.1. NCBI lineage: Eukaryota > Metazoa > Chordata > Mammalia > Chiroptera > Emballonuridae > Saccopteryx > Saccopteryx bilineata. Next base: position 66,635,954 of record NC_089495.1, on the reverse strand, counting down.
GAAAATCCCAGAAGGAAAGAGACGGAGTTAATAGAGGGGGGTAAATAGGGACACAGAAGTGGGGAGGTGAGGTTGTTATATTGAGTAGGATACTTGAATCCTTGTTAACACAATAAAATAAAATTAATAAAAATTTAAAATATAATAATAAACATAAAAAAGAAGTACATCTCAGCCGTTCAAGTTATAACTTACTACTTTTTAGAAATTATTCAAATCTCACATTCTTTTCTTCCCTTTCTCTAATAGCTAAACCATTTATAAATTTGATCTTCAAGAAAATCATTTTCTTGCTCATATTTTTCCTGTTTGTTACTTTTTTTAAAATCAGGGGAAAGTCAGTGTTTCTGGCTTCTTCATTTTAATTATACACTTACATCAAATGTGCCATTAAGCAGACAATACTAATAATTGTGGAGGGATTTTCTTATTTCTCCCATATAACAGAAACATCTTCAGGAATTTCCTCAGCTTAAATTCATAAAAGCTGTTGTTTAAGTGGTTCAGTTGAGTATTCTCATAAGTTCAACATTTCATATTCACACACAAAGAAACTGATATCCTAAAAATCATTAAGCAAATAAAGCTGATTTAATATTTGAAACTGGGCCAAAGATAGGTTTTGTAAAACTCTATTGAAAATAAATAATAGTATTAAATATAATACTTTGTGTTTAATTCTGTTTAAAAAAATTCATTTTAAATTGTTTTTAATTGTGGTCTACAATAGAAATAGGCATGTTCTGAGTTATTTCTACCTCTATGAATTTAGAATACATCTTTTTAAAATTTTGTTTTGATTTTAATAGGCTTTGAATGTTTTCCATGAGTTATCAAAATAAACCTGATGATATGGCTATGATTAATTATAAGATAAAAAAATTCTAGTTACTAGCTGTCTCACTCTGTCCTGTAAATATTTCAGTAAGCTCTGAAAAAAACAACAGTAGAGCAGTCTGTCTTCTCTGTATCTCAAAGAATCTTCATTTCTTTTTTTCTCTGCTTTGTGTGTTTTGTGTGCTTATTGTATGTGTGTGTGTGCTCACACGTTGATGTGTATTTGTTTGAGTGTCTGAAGCAAGAAACAATAAAGAGAAAAGATAAAATTTTGAAAATTATAGTATCCATACAGGCTAAAAAAGCTTTGCAGATCTAAAGCAACATGGGGAAAGGATGCCAAGATGTATCCATGTTAGTGTAATAGTTATGTCCTTTTTGGCTCTTAGTATCAATTCTATATTTGCCACACTCCCCGAACACCTTAACAAAACAAAGTGTCATTTTTTTTTTCCTAAGGACAAAAGGTAATCTAAAGTACACTTTTTATTAATGAGTTAAATTATAAATTTAATATTTTGCAATGCATTAACCTAAAATAATGGCAGTTTTGAATTTTTTAAGACTTACCTAAATAAAAAGACATATACTAAATGAGTTAAAATGATTGCCTGGGATTCGGGAGATAACTAGTAGTAAGCAATGGGATATTATCAAACGATTCTATTCATTTAACTTTGCATTTATATGCATATAAACAAAATTGAAGATCATGCCTTGGATAGAATCAGAATAATAGTGAACCCTGATTTAACACAATAAAATTAGCCTTTATCACTTAAGATTAAAAAATAAAATGGAAGCAAGGAAGAAAGGATGAATACACTGAAAACAATAAGGAAAGTACATGCTTAGGTGTCTTGGTAACTGTTGCCACAAAATTTTACGTAATAGAAAAACAGGAAATCTTTAAAAATTAAAAAAATAGACAGCTGTTTTCCTTCTCATATATACCTGTACACTAGCCCCTTACACACACACACACACACACACACACACACACCTTCCATCATTACTACCTCACTATCAGAGAATGAATGACAGACTTGTGATTTATCCTCTCAAGTGAATTTAATGTTGCCATTTGGGATAACCATTAGTACTTTAACCAGTTATTCCAGTATCTCTACCTTATGAGTTCATGGTACTACTATACTTTCTGTCCCCTTATAAACCATAGAATCATGTGACCAGTTCCAGCTGATCAGTTGTAACTAGAAGTTATGTACTCCAGCAGATACTTAATTATAGGATAATTCCAGAATTCACTTTCCCTCTGCCTCAGTGATTACCCACATTAGAATTGATGACTTCTCTGTCATCCTGAATTGATAGGATACTAAGCTTCCAGGTGACTCACAGTACAAACAGGGGTTGGCAAAAGTTGGTTTACAATGTGAGTACATGAAACAAAGTTTTTTCTTGTATTATAATTAATTAATTATTGTACTTTTTTTCCAAATGAAAAACATAAACTTACTTCTGTCTGCTCTTTCATATGATAGGGGTAAAAAAATAAACTTTTGTTATTATAAACCACTAAGATTTTGGGGTTGTTTGTTACTGCAATATAACATAGTTTATCTTAACTGATATATCCTCTTTTCTTGATATGTCACTCCAGTTGTTCTTCCAAATGGTCTACTTATGAGAGATATCGCATTCTACCACCGTGCCTTTCACTCTCCTAGATACACTTTAAATGCCTCCAAATAAGTCAATCTGAGAAAAATAAATACTATATTGTTTCACTTACATATGCAATATGAAAAACAATATAAATGGAAAGATAAAACTTAAACAGAGTCATAGATATAAATAATAGATTGATAGTTGCTAGAAGCGAGGGGATTTAGGGGCTGACTAAAAAAGGTGAAGGGATTGAGGAGTACAGATTGGTAGTTACAAAACAGTCATGAGTTTGTAAAGTACAGCATAGGAAATATAGTCAATAATACTGTAATAAGTATGTATGGTGTCAGATAGGTACTGGAAATATCTGGTGAACATTTTGTAAAGCATACAATTGTCTAACCGCTATGTTGTACATCTGAAATTATAACAAAATAGTATTGACTGTCAACTGTAATTTAAAAAAATAAAATAAAAACATTTTTAAAAAATTATTAAAAAGGCCCTGGCTGGTTGGCTTAGTGAATAGAGAGTCTGCCTACCATGTAGACTTCTTGGGTTTGATCCCTGGTCAAGGCATACATGAGAAGTGAACATCTGTTTCTCTTCTTCTCCCTTTCCATCGTCTCTCTCTTATCCCCTCTCACAACCAGTGGCTCAATTGGTTCAAGACTTGGCTGTGGACAATGGGCATAGCTCAGTTGGTCTAAGCATTAGCCTCAGGAGCTGGAGATAGCTTGGTTAATTCAAGTATCAGCCCCATGGGAGTTGCCAAGTAGATCCTGGTTAGGGCGCATTCGAGAGTCTGTCTACCTCCCCTCCTCTCACTTAAAAAAAAAGAAAAAGTAAACAAAATAAAGAAGAAAGAAAGAAAATTGTATAAAAATATTAATTTGTAATATAATAGTGTTAATGGTATTATTAACTCAAACCATATGAAATTATTTATAAGTAAGCACTCAGATATTGGCAATTATATATTATTTAAACTTATCCTAATAATAATAACTCATGTTTACCTGCAATATCCCAAATAGAACTTTCAAGTCATTTTTTACAAAAGAACTGTGCTTTAAAATGGAATTACCAAAGGTAGAGATGATTGATTTAATGTTCAGAAAAACTAAGTTGCTTAAAGTTAGAGAGCTATTAAACATAAATCTAGATATTTTTGAGTCCTAATATAATTTTCTTCATACTATAAACCTTATGAATGTGGTCATAAGCCTATTTGATAAACTTGGTTCTGCTAGTTATTATGAAAATTCTTAGATTTTAATATCTTTAAAGGTTGGATTATATGACCTGATTTATAACTCATAGAATCTGTTAATGATCTCCAATTATTTTTTGTCACTTTAATAAAGTTATTATTATTTTTGCATTTATTCTGAGAATTTGAATGCAGTTCCTTACTCATTAACTTGTTAATTTGCCAAGTGGGTCACTGAGATAGGCTTAAAAGTAGTCACTCATACAATTCAATATAAATATTTCTGCAAAGATGTTTAGGCAGAAAATAAGGGGAGGTATAGTCCATAAGTACACTCTGACATTGTACTATTTTTTCTATTAAATTATCTTGATTAATAACAGCTAACAGTGACATTCATACATGTTTGTGTGATAAAGACTTTCTCATTGATTTTTTCAAATAAAATTTTTTCAGAATCTAATATCAACCAGACTTGTATATTTTTGTTAAGGTAGCAGAGGATAAACCTGAGTTATTACTCCTGTTTAACTATATGTACAATTGTCTTTAAAGTCTTGAGGCTCTAGGAAATCTAACTTCACAATTGCTGTCAACGATTTGTACATTCTATTGCTTTGTGTATAAAAGAACACTAACAAAATCTTCCACTGTATTTTTTTAAAATTTCAGGACTCAACATATGATTTCCAAACTGGCTTTATGTCTCATTATTTATAAATAGTGTTTTGAAAAATTTGAATCCTTCCACATGAATATTCTATTATGTTATGAATTAAGTCTGATTAGACAAATGCCAAATAAATATTTAGTGCATATGATGGTATTTAGTGTATTTGATTCTCTGAAAACATATTGTAAAAAATAAACTGTGAAACAAAATATCAGTTGATTATCACTGACATTCTCATATATAAATATCAAAGAGTTTGAAGTTTCCGTGTGATATATGCGACTGTCCCATATATGGTGGACATTTCTCACAGTGAATGAAGCAAGAAAATAGAAAGGATTCCTACATTTACTGTCCATTGTTGCAACAATATACCCCGAGGGATGCAAAAATCTTCAGCACTAAATAAAAACAGAACATGTTCTCACCAGGATAAAAGTGTTTGTTGTATACTCAAAGAATATAGAGATTCAAGGATAATTATATTTTCAATAAACTTTTATGTTGTTAGAAAATGTTTCTTCTTATTCTGAGAATGTTTCTTCTAGCATCTTCCAACATGTTAGATCATGTAAGTCATTCTAACTCCTCTGTATCACATAAAGAACAAATTCCGAAAGCATATTAAATTACAAAAGATGAAATTTTAAAAGAAGCATTTTAAATCTATTTTCCATTGAATGAAAACCAGTCTGGTCTTCCTAAAACCAAACCTTTTTTTCTTATTTCAAAAACTTACTTTTGGCCCTGGCTGGTTGGCTCAGTGATAGAGCATCGGCCTGGCGTGTGGAAGTCCCTGGTTCGATTCCCGGCCAGGGCACACAGGAGAAGCGCCCATTTGCTTCTCCACCTCAACCCCTCTCCTTCCTATCTGTCTCTCTCTTCCCCTCTCGCAGCTGAGGCTCCACTGGAGCAAAGATGGCCCGGGCGCTGGGGATGGCTCCTTGGCCTCTGCTCCAGGCGCTGGAGTGGCTCTGGTTGTGGCAGAGCGACGCCCCAGAGGGGCAGAGCATCACCCCCTGGTGGGCAGAGCATGGCCCCCTGGTGGGCGTGCCAGGTGGATCCCAGTCGGGCGCATGCGGGAGTCTGTCTGACTGTCTCTCCCCATTTCCAGCTTCAAAAAAATACAAAAAAAATTAATAACTTACTTTTTTGGGAGCTGAACAATCATATGCACCTGGCACTATTCACATCCAACATCACAAACATCATTTTATCTCCTGGCGACATACACCTTGTGTATACATTTAGGGAAGAAAATTTTCTGTAATAAGCTAGATATTACCATAAACTTATAAAGCTTTGTGTGCCATAACAGTATCTTTTGCAGCTACTCAGCTCTGCCATTGTAGCTCACCAATGCAGTCATAGACAAGATGCAAACGAATGACCATGGCTGTGTGTCAATCAAACTTTTTCAAAAAAATGAACAGCAGGCCAGATTTTGTCCAAAGAACACAGGAGAAATTTTGTCCACATAGTTTACTGATTCCTGCTTACAGAGAATCTTTTAAAATCTATTTTATATTATCCCTTTATTAATTTATCTATTCATTCAGAGATGCAGAAGGAGAAAAAGGCAAAGCACAATAAAGAAAGAATAATATACTGTCTAAATAAATGCCATAATCTAAATTGCATAGTATAGTTTATCAGGGACCTGCAAACTATGAGACTGAATAGAATACATTTACAGAAATTAAATTTGCCTATTTTAATTTTGGATACATAGAAATGAGTTGGAACTATAAAATTCATCAATCTTTGCCTTACAATTCTATCCACTTAGCACTGCATGAGAGAAATGCCTCATTCCTCAATCAATGTAAACCTATGGGGAAAACAAAGGCAATGACCCTAGGCAGTGCCAATCTGATGTCACAGTAGCATATTATATTTACTCCTTGTTTTCTACTGGCAGTGTGGAGAATCAGACAATCAGTTCATTTCCCTGGGCTGCAATTCCCAGACATATGAAAGAAATAGACTAGTTTAGATGATATCTAAAATCCCTTCAATTTTAAAATTCCATTAAATGGCAAACAATTTCTCACTTGGTATAATCAGAGATCACAATGGAAATACTCTGTCCCTTTTTGTCTTTGTGTTAGCAAATCTCACATTATGTTTTTGCCTCATGTCCAAAGTTGTCATTTCACAGACCCTAACCTGGCTATTCTTTTCCATTATTAATTTTTTTCTATTTTTAAGTGTCTTCTCTTTCCTGTTATCAATGAAAAAAATATAAAGAATTAAATGTCACTTCTAAATTATGTAAAATAATATTTTAAATAATATAACCTGAAAATTTTCCTTTCAAATTACTCCATGAATAAAAATTACATTTTTTAAATTTCCCCGTTTGTTGAACTATTTTTTGAATCTGTGGAAGAACATCAACAAAGGAGGCAGTCCTTGAAGCAAAACAATTGACAAATAGCTCCTCTAAGCAGCAGACAAAGGCGCTGTTGTGCCACAGCACAGCAGTTGGAAAGTTTAATGAAGAGAAGTAAAGAGCCAAATAGTCAACTTTTTAAAAAACTAATCCCTTGAAAATTATGAAGAACTTGTGCTATCTTATGTTGCATACATAATAAGTTAATTTATTATGACTAAAACCAATTCTTAATAAGCAGAAAAATATTCAGCCTTTAAAGTGCAGGTGACATACTTGCCCAATGTTACCAGAACACATTTTAACAAGGTGGGGGCGGGGGGAGGAGGAGCAGAATAAAAATAAGATCAGATAAGATTATTAAATGTACATTTATAAGAATGCATTACCATGTCTTCAATCACAAATCTCTCTAATTGTGAGAAATAAACATCATAGATAGCTTCTAACTAAAATTCTAAATATGGTATTTTCGTTTTAAATGAATGAAAAATCTTATCAAATCTAGCTCTATTTTGACAAAAAAATAAGTTATATACATGTATTTTGAGTAGACTAAAAGAGACTATAAATGGAATAAACTCAAACAAGAGGAAACCTAGAATACTCTAATATTCTGTATTTTCAAATACTGATATGCAGCCTGACCTGTGGTGGCGCAGTGGATAAAGCATCGACCTGGAACACTGAGATTGCCAGTTCAAAATCCTGGGCTTGCCCGGTCAAAGCACATATGGGATTTGATGTTTCCTGCTCCTCTGCCTTTCTCTCTCTCTCTCTCTCTCTCTCTCTCTCTCTCTCTTTCTCTCCCTCTCTCTCTCTCCTTCTCCTCTCTCTGAAATGAATTAAAAATTGTCTTTAAAAAACATTAACAAAAACTGAGATGACAGACATGAGCCAAGAGATGTATTAGTAAATTGAAAATTGGTTTATTGGTTTTAGACCTGATTGATGATGCTAAAAGAATGTCAAAATTGGCTATAAAAAGCTTTAGTTCAAATTTTGTCTCTCTACCTTATCACTTGACTTTATAAAAGTAATTGAACCTTGTAATATCTGTAAATTTTGGCTAATCACCTATATATACCCCTCAAACTTAGCAGTCACTATGAATTTCAAAAGAAATGTTTGTAGGAGTTTTAAAAATTGTAAAATGCTCTAAAATGGAAATCAAGCTCATTTGGACATGTAGAAAAAGAGAAATAAAAGTCTTGAGAATCTGCAGAATCACACTGGTTGTTAATCCTGGATCTGTCTCTAATTGAGTGAGTCATTCCCTCTGGGTCTTAGATATCTTTGTTGAAAAACAAGAGAGATAATCTCTATGCCAACTTTCACTCAAAGTTCTATTATTTATATAGGAAAAAAGATTTTTCATAGTCTAGTTTCTGTTGTCAACATATCTTTTTTTCTGAGTGAACTCATCTACTGAATCAGCTTATTTATGTTATCATTTATTTTTAAACTATAATCTTTGGCTATTATGTTATAGGTTATTGAGCCCTAGTATATATTTCCAGCTCAGATACATTCTAAACATCAGAAATCTTTCTCTGTATATATTAAAAATGAATAAAAGTAAAAACAATTGAATTACTATATCCTTCATCTCCAGTAATCAAACAAAAATATTCTCCTTTGCAATTACTCAGTTTGTGACACTTAAAGCTATCTTAATAACTTGGTTTAAGAGAGAGAGAGAGAGAGAGAGAGAGAGAGAGAGAGAAACAGAGGGAATTAATCTTGACACTTCTTTTTATCTAACATTCTCTAAACCCAATTAATTACAAGTCCTATAAAACTTAGTTCATTAACTGTTTATCTGATCTATGCAGAGTACATTTTGAAAAAGAGAATGTTAAAACAAGCCACTTGGAAGAACTCACTAATGTAAAAATAAATAATGTAAAAAGAGATATACACTTATAATCCCATCAGTCAAGGGTAAGTATTAAATTGATATTATATCCTTATTTTCTATATATTTATAAATATTTAATTATCTTATGAAACAAATAATACAATGCTTGGTAAATTATAATTCAATAAGAATTTACATATTTTTGTAAAATATGTGTGTGTATCCTAACCCATTCTTTTCAAAAACTACATAGTAACTCATGCTATAAATGAGTATATAGATTATTTACCATTTTATAATATTCAAAAATTATTAGTGAATAAATACCATTATATATTAATAAAACAAATACATATTTATATGTAAATGTATGTATATACAATATATGTATATACACAGCACACATTAGTGCTCTGTTTTATAGAAGGTAAAATTTTCACTTAAAAAAGACTAGACTTTCTTTCTCATTCACTGTTGTTATAATTCAGAGACATATCTTGTCTTTTTTACCTTAATAATTTCTTAACTGTTTCTAATACCTACAAGCTTTTGGTCTTTAAATCTATTTTCTACATTACTAGTCAAGTATTTTATTTAGAATGAAAGTGAAAACATTCTGGTGTTCTGCTCAAATGCATTAATGTCTTTCAGACCCCTACAAGATAAAGCCAAGATGCACAGATTAATTTCCTACAAACCCTCCATGACCTTGTCATGATCTTGTAGTCTATAGTACTAGTCAATCTCATCTCTGTTACTACTACTTCACTCCAAATTCAACTATAAAATTACTTATTTGTATAAACTTGGGAAGAATGTACATGTATATTTGCTTACAATTCTTTCCCTGCATTTCTTGACTGCATTACTTACATGTATCCTCTATTGCTTAGTTCAGATGTAAATGTTCACCAGAAAGTTTTTGGTAAATGCTCAGGCTGGGTTATATAAAAGCTCTATGCATCTTTCATTTCCAAAGTCCCATCACCACTTTGCCTTCTCACTTTAATGTTTTCAAAAGTCAGGGACTATATATCTAGCCTAATCTTTAGCATCTTTTAAAATATGAATAATAGCCCACTGAAATTAATGGAGATTAAACATTCAAGATTAATAAAACTTAGTTTAAATTAGACCTTGTCAGTTATCTAAAAATAATTCTAAACTATGAGTTGCTCTAAGTGCAATATTAATATCTGTGAGTGGCACCTGGTGGCCTTCTAAATTTTCCTTACATTACTTTAAAATCCCAAGCCAAGTTCCTTAACCCATTAACTCTAGTCACCTGATTTTTGTCTTAGAAGTCAGAACATGATCAGACTTACTGGTGAAGAATGTAAGTTTTTTAAATGAATAAGATGACACCTTTACTTTTGCATTATATTCAACCTTAACATAATATTTTTACTTAACAGTTACTTTTACTGAGGAAGTGATGTCCGTAATGGGAACAAAGAAAATAAGAATGATCTCTTGAGATTAAACCTATAAAATCTTTACAAAATAGGCCAGAGCAAAGGCTTATATAATAAAAGGGAGGGACTATGTATTTAATAAAGCAAACAATTATTAGTCATATAAAATATATATAAATTTTAAAAATTAAAAGTAAAATCTAGCAAAATTTGGTATTGCCTTTCAATATCGTTATCTAAGAAGAAAGATCTTTAGTTGTGAATTTCTACATTTATGCACCATTACTTTCTTCAACCACTTTTGTTATTGTGATCTCATGCTCACAAATTTTCAAAAATAATTAATAACTAGTACAACTTTGGCATCAACCAGTGAGTGCCATACTTGATCTGAATAAAATCTTCTATAAGTAACAGCTATTGTAACACTAGGGAATACTAGCTACACATGTACTTGGTTACTCTGTTAAAATTGCTTAGAGTCATTGTTACAAAGTACTATGAACTAAGTGGCTCAAAACAAAGAAAAATAAAGTTATTCTCTCACAGTATGAAGACTAGAAATCTGAAATCAAGCTGTTGCCTGGGTTTGGTCCCTCTGAGAATAAGTAGAAACTTTGGTGGCTTCTTCCTAGCTCTTGGTGGTGACTGTCAGCCCTTGTTCCTAGTCTTGAAACTGCACTACTGCACATCAGCCTTTGTCACGGCATGGTGTTCTCCTCATGTGTATCTCTCACCTTTTCTTATAAAAACAACAGGCATAATTAATGAAGGGCCTACTCTACTCCTGTGTAACTTACTCTTTAATTACATCCACAAAGACTCTATTCCCAAATATCACATTAACAGATATTTCAGCATATCTTCTGGGGGGACAAAATTCAACCATAAGAGTGACCAAGAAGTTATCTTCTTTAATGTCATCTCAGACATAACTTACTCCTTGAAATGTACTATCACTTGAAATTCCAAAATTATTATTAAAGACATGTCTGTGAGTTACTTTAAAAACTGGATTTTTTTTCTGAGAAAATTATTTATATAAGCAAGCCATCGAGTATGCATAGCTAATAGTAAAATCCTTAGACTACAAAGTTCAAAGACAAAACTTGGATCTTGAAATGTTCTCATAGGCAATAAATATCCTGTTGAAAGGTCTTTCACAAGTTAGAGAAATCTTGTTAAATTTCTATGCTATATTCACAGAGGAGATACAAATATTTACTATATTTTTATTAAATAAAACAAATAGAAAAGTATTATCAGTAAAACTCTTCAGATTATGAGTCTGATGTACTGCCTACTACTCTAAGGAAGAAGGTATGTTACATTATAATTTGGAGGATGCAGCCAAAGTGGTACTAAAGGGAAATTTATGGGTCTAACTCAAGAAAAAATAAAAACCACAAATAAACAATCAAACAATTAGATTAAATAATTAGAAAATAAAAGAACAAATGAATCACAAAGCAGAAAAATGGAAATAATAAAAATTAGAGTAGAATTAAACAAAATTGAAAACAAAAAGAAAATAGAAAACATTAATGAAACAAAGAGTTGGTACTTTTAAGAGAAAAATAAAATTGACAGGCCTTTGATGAGACTCACTAAGAAATAGAATTGAAAATGAAAGAAAGTTACAAAAGACACCACACAAAAGAATATGCAAGAATACTATGAAAGAGCCTGACCAAGTGATGGTGCACTGGATAGAGCATCGAACTGGGGTGCAGAAGACGCATCCCAGTAGAAACCCCAAGGTCATCGGCTTGAGTGCAGGGTCACTGGCTTGATCATGGGATCATAGACATGATCCCATGTTCGCTGGCTTGAGCACAAAGGTTGCTAGCTTGAAGCCCATGGTTGCTGGCATAAACCCAAGGCCCCTTGCTTGAGCAAGGGGTCACTTGTTTTGCTGTAGCCCCCGGGTCAAGGCACATGTGAGAAAGCAGAAAGCATTCAATGAACAAAGAAGGTGCTGCAATGAAGAATTAATGCTTCTCATCTCTTTCCCTTCCTGTCTGTCTGTCTGTCCTTGTCTGTCCCTCTCTCTGTGTCTCTTTCTGTCTCTGTCACAAACACACACACACACACACAAAAAGAATACTATGAAAGACTATACTAAATTAGATAACTTAGAAGAAATAAACATTAAAAATCTATAACCTTCTTAAACTGAACCATGAAAAATGGAAAAACTTTAAATAGATAGATCAACAGTAAAATAATTGAAATAGCCATTCTAAAACTCCACCCCCCCAAAAAAAAAAAAAAGTTTAGGAGCAGACAGCTTTGCTGTTAAATTCCACTAAGCATTCAAAAAATTTTAATACCTATTTTTACAAATCTTCCAAAACATTGAAGAAAAGAAAATACTTCCTAGCCCTTTTTAGCAGGTTAAAATTACTCTGATACCAAAACCTAACAAGGATAACACAATAATGGAAAATTACAAGGCAGTATCTCTGATGAACATAGGTGCAAAAAATATGGCAAATCAAATATAACAATACATTAAAAAGACAACATATTGTGATCAAGTGAAGTTTATTCCAGGAATGCAAAAAAGATTCTGTATGTGTAATCAATCAATATAATAAACCATATTAACAAAATAAAAGATAAAATCATATGATCATATCAATAGATGCAAAAAAATTTGACAAAATATGTCATTTATGATGAAAACAATTAATAAAATGATTATAGAAGAAAAGTATCTCAGTATAACTAAGGCTATATATGACAACCCCCTAGCTAATATGATACTTAATGGTGAAAAAGTGAAATGTTTTTCTTTAAATTCATGAATAAGACAAAGATACCCAGTCTCACTACTCTTATTCACCATAGTACTATAATTCCTAGCCACAACAACCAGGCAAGAAGAAAAAAATAAAAGGCATCTAATTGAGAATAAATAAATAAAATTGTCACGCTGTAGATAACATCATTATATATCTGGGAAATCTTATAAAGTCTCCACCAAAAATTATTAGAAACAATAAACAAATATAGTAAAGCACAGGATATAAAAATCAATGTACAAAGTATGTATTCCCTATATACTAACAATAAAATGTAAGAAAATAATTAAAACAATCTCATTCACAATTGCAACTAAAATAAAAAAATAACCAATAATACTCTTAATAAAGGAAGTGGAAGACCTATATGCTGAAAACTACATGACATTACTGAAAGGAATTGAAAAAGGCAACCACAAAGAACCAAACTTGTTAAATGGTCGTAGTAGTTGAAGAAATACACAGATTTGCCTGACCATATAGTGGCACAGTGGACAGAACATTAGCCTGAGATCCAGGTTTGAAACCCTAAGGTCGTTGGCTTGAGCACAAGCTCACAAGGGTTGAGCTCAGGCTCATCAGCTTGAATGCATGGTCACTGGTTTAAGCATGAGATCATAGCCCTGACCCCATAGTCACTGGCCTGAAGCCTAAGGTAGCTGGCTTAAGCAAAGGGTCACTGTCTTGGTTGAAGCCCCTGGTCAAGGCAAATATGAGAAAGCAATTAAGGCAGGGATCCCCAAACTTTTTACACAGGGGGCCAGTTCACTGTCCCTCAGACCATTGGAGGGCTGGACTATAAAAAACACTATGGCCCTGGCCGGTTGGCTCAGTGGTAGAGCGTCGGCCTGGCGTGCAGAAGTTCCGGGTTCGATTCCCGGCCAGGGCACACAGGAGAAGCACCCATCTGCTTCTCCACCCCTCCCCCTCTCCTTCCTCTCTGTCTCTCTCTTCCCTTCCCGCAGCGAGGCTCCATTGGAGCAAAGATGGCCCGGGCGCTGGGGATAGCTCCTTGGCCTCTGCCCCAGGCGCTGGAGTGGCTCTGGTCACAACAGAGCGACGCCCCGGAGGGGCAGAGCATCACCCCCTGGTGGGCGTGCCAGGTGGATCCCGGTCGGGCGCATGAGGAAATCTGTCTGGCTGTCTCTCCCCATTTCCAGCTTCAGAAAAAAAAAATACAAAAAAACCCCCAAAAAACACTATAAGCAAATCCCTATGCACACTGCACATATCTATTTTAAAGTAAAAAAATGAAATGGGAACAAATACAATATTTAAAATAAAGAATAAGTAAATTTAAATGAACAAACTGACCAGTATTTTAATGGGAACTATGCTCTTCTCACTGACCCCCAATGAAAGAGGTGCCCCTTTGGGAAGTGCAGTGGGGGCCGGGTAAATGGCCTCAGAGGGCTGCATGTGGCCTGCGGGCCGTAGTTTGGAGACCCCTGAACTAAGGTGCCACAACTATGAGATGATGAATCTCATTTTTCTCTCTCTTTCTATCTGTCTGTCCTTGTCTGTCTGTCTCTCTCTCTCACACACATACACACACACACAAAGAAAAGAAATATACAGATTTAGTGCAATACACCTTAAAATCCCAATGATATTTTTCAAAGAAATAGAACAAAATATTTTCAAACTTCTACAGAACCACAAAAGACCTTGAATAGACAAATAAATCCTGAAGGACATCAATAAAAACAAAGCCAAAACTATTATAATCCTTGATTTGAAGTTATAGTACAAAGGTACAATGGGAAAAACAAGATGGTATTGGCAGAAAATTATACACACAGACCAGTGAAAGAGAATTGAGAGCTTAGAAATAAGAGAAACAAATGCACACAGATATATAGTACCTCATTTTCAACCAAAGAGCTGAAACCACACAATGAAGAATGGAAAGCCTTTTCAATAAATGGTGTTGGAGAAATTGAGACATCATATGCCAAAAAACCACAAAAAAAAAAAGAAAGAAAGAAATAAAAAGAAAAAAAAGAGAGCCTGATCTGTGGTGGCACAGTGGATAAAGCATCAACCTGGAATGCTAAGGTCGCTGGTTCAAAACCCTGGGCTTGCCAGTCAAGGCACATATGGTAGTTGATGCTTCCTGCTCTTCCCCCCTTCACTCTCTTTCTAGCTCTCTCTCTATTTATCTTCTCTAAAATGAATAAATAAATAAAAATAATTAAATAAAAAAGAGAATAGGCTGCTATCTGACACTATATAAAATAAACACAAAATGAGTTAAATTTAAATATAAGACCTAAAACAATAAAATACATAGGAAATTATATATATACTTATGGACCTTGGTCTGAGAGGGTTTGTTTTTTAACTTGACCCCAGAGGCAAGAAAAGTAAAAAGAAAAGTAAATAAATAGAACTACTGTAAACTAAAATGCTTCTGTATATATATACTAGTAAAAGAAATGTTTCATAAAACAAAAAGTCAACAGACTGAATGAATGAAGATACTTGTAAATCACCTTTGATAAGAGAATACTATCCAAAATATATGAGGCATTCTTACAACTCAACAATAAAAGAAAATACAATTAAAAATGGTCAGACGTACAAATGGCCAACAAATTTATAAAAAAGATGCTCAATTATACTAGCCCTGAAGTTTCACTAACAGCCAAAAATATGTCCTTAATTATTTAACTAATTATACTCCTGAGTTATCCAAGAAACAGAATAAATATCTACTTGTATTATTGATAATATATTATTTTTTTTGTTTCTTCCATACTGTATCAAATTTATTCACTTAACAGGACCAGGGACATAAGAACAAAATAAACAAAGAGAGTCACCTGAAGTTCCTTTTCAGACATCTTTGATTTGAATTTTGATACATTAAACTCTCTACCTCCATGATTCACAAGAAAGTCAGATTTTGGGGATCTACTATTATTCATGGTATTTGATGGTATTCCCAGTTACATATGAATAAAAAAGAAAAATGAAGAATCACCAATATTAAGAATGATGACTTGGTATAATAGAGTAAAAGAATGAAATGCTTCTAAGGGATTTGTCATGTTAATATATTAGTTTTGTGTCTGGAGTAGGAAGTAATTTTTCACCATACATAGAGAAATATATGAAAGTTAAAAATAAGGATATGCAGAACACAACTGAAAATTGGAGGCAGACAACACCATGCCTAAACTCAACTGACTCTACAAACAATACACCCAAACACACAGACATAATGAGAAGACAGAGAAGTGCAATCCAAATAAATCCACAAGAGAAACCTCCAGGAAATAAACTGAGTGATATGGAAATAACCAAACTTCCAAATGCAGAGTTTAAAATAATGATTGTTAGGATGCTTAGGGATCTTAGAACAACAATGGATGGTCATTACAAACACCTAAATAAAGAAATAGCAAGTATAAAAAAGGACATTAAAATATTAAAAAAGAATCAGTTGGAAATGACAAATACAATATCAGAAATGAAGACCACAATGGAAGGAATTAAAAACAGGATGAATGAAGCTGAGGATCAAATCAGTGAGTTGAAGGACAAGTTGAATGAAGGCATGAAAGCAGAGTAGAAAAAAGAAAAGAGACTCAAAAAGTCTGAGGAAACTCTAAGAGAGCTCTGTAACAACATGAAGAGAAATAACATCTGCATCATAGGGGTTCCTGAAGAAGAAGAGAAAGAACAAGGGATAAAAACTTTATTCAATCATATCATAGCTGAAAAGTTTCCTAAATTAATGCAGGAAAAAACTCTCACAAGTTGAAGAAGCACAGAGAACTCCATTAAAGAGAAACCCAAAGAAATCTACACCAAGACACAACATAATTAAAATACCAAAGCTAAGTGATAAAGAGAAAATATTAAAAGCTGCTAGAGAAAAAAAGGCTATCACCTATAAGGGAGCCCCCATAAGGATGACATCTGACTTCTCAGCAGAAACACTTGAGGCCAGAAGGGAATGGCAAGAAATAGTCAAAGTAATGCAGAACAAGAACCTACAACCAAGACTACTTTACCCAGCAAGGCTGTCACTTAAAATTGAAGGAGAAATAAAAAGCTTCCTGGACAAAAAACTTAAGGAATTCATTAAAACCAAACAAATGCTACAGGAAATGTTAAGGGGCCTGTTGTAAACAGATCAAAGCGGGAAAAGAATATAGCAAAAGAGAAATACAGCTTTAAAGAATAAAATAGCAATTAACAACTACATATCAATAATAACCTTAAGTGTAAATGGATTAAATGATCCAATCAAAAGACATAAGGTAGCTGCATAGATCAGGAAACAGGACCCATACATATGCTGTCTACAAGAGACACACCAAAAATGCACATAGACTGAAGGTAAAAAGATGGAAAAAAGTATTTCAAACAAATGGAAATGAAAAAAGAAAGTTGGGGTAGCAATACTTATATCAGACAAATTGGACTTTAAAACAAAGGATATGGTAAGAGATAAAGAAGGTCACTATATAATGTTAAAGGGAGCAATCCAACAGGAAGATATAACCATTATAAATATCTACACACTTAAAATAGGAGCACCTAAATATATAAAGCAGACTTTGATGGATATAAAGGGCAAGATCAATAGCAATACTAAAACAGTAGGGGATTTCAATACTTCACTAACATCATTAGATAGATCTGAAGAAAGAAAATTAATAAAGAAATATCAGCCTTACAGGACACACTAGATCAACTGGAATTAATAGATATTTTCAGAACCTTTCACCCTAAAGCAGCAGAATATACATTCTTTTCAAGTGCTCATGGTAATTCTCTACAATAGACCACATGTTAGGGCACAAAAACGGTCTCAACAAATATAAGAAGATTGAAAGTGTATCCAGCATTTTCTATGATCTCAGTGGCATGAAACTAGAAATGAATCACAACAGAAAAACTCAAAAATTCTCAAACACATGAAAACTAAATAGCAGATTGTTAAATAATGAATAAATGAATGAGATCAAAGAAAAAAATTTAAAAATTCCTAGAAACAAATGATAATGAACATACAACAACTCAAAATTTATGGAACACAGCAAAAGCAGTCCTGAGAGGGAAGTTCATAGCACTACAGGCATACTTTAAGGAGCTAGAAAAAGCTCAAAAAAACAACTTAACCCTGCATCTAAAAGAACTAGAAAAAAAACAGCAAGTAAAGCTCAGATATAGTAGAAGGAAGGAAATAATAAAAATCAGATCGGAAATAAATGACATAGATGCTAAAGAAACAATACAGAGTATCAATAAAACCAGGAGCTGGTTCTTTGAAAAGGTAAACACATCAATAAGCCTTTAACTAGACTTACCAAGAAATAAAGAGAGAGGACTCAAATAAATAAAATTAGAAATGAGAGTGAAGAAATAACAACTGACAGAACAGAAATACAAAATATTGTGAGAAAATACTGTGAAGAACTGTATGCCAAAAAACTAGACAACCTCAATGAAATGGACAAATTCCTTAAAACATACAATCTTTCAAAAATCAATCTGAAAGAATCAGAAAACCTAAACAGACCGATTACAACAAATGAGGTCAAAATCGTTATCAAAAAAACTTCCAAAAAAGAAAAGTCCTGGGCCTGATGGCTTCACAAGTGAATTCTACAAAATATTCAAAGAAGAGCTAACTCCTATCCTTCTCAAGCTATTTCAAAAAATTCAAGAGGAAGGAAGACTACCAAGCTTCTTTTATGAGGCAAGCATAATTCTGATTCAAAAACCAGGCAAAGACAACACAAAGAAAGAAAGTTATAGGCCAATATCCCTGATGAATATAGATGGTAAAATCCTCAACAAAATATTAGCAAACCGATCCAGCAATATATGAAAAAAATCATATACCATGATCAAGTGGGATTTATTCTGGGGAGGCAAGGCTGGTACAATATTCGTAAATCAATCAATGTGATTCATCACATAGACAAAAGAAAGGAGAAAAACCACATGATAATTTCAATAGATGCTGAAAAAGCATTTGATAAAATCCAGCACCCATTCATGATCAAAACTCTCAGCAAAGTTGGAATACAGGGAACATACCTCAACATGATAAAGGCCATTTATGACAAACCCTCAGCCAACATCATATTCAAGGAGCAAAAAATTAAAAGCAATCTCCTTAAGATCATAAACAAGGCAGGGGTGCCCCCTTTCACCACTCTTATTCAACATATTCTGGAAGTCCTAGCCACAGCAATCAGACAAGAAGAAGAAATAAAAGGCATCTGAACTGGAAAAGAAGAAGTAAAACTATCATTATTTGCAGATGATATGATATTGTATATAGAAAACCATAAAGTCTCAGTCAAAAAACTACTGGACCTGATAAATGAATTCAGCAAGGTTCAGGATATAAAATTAATACTCAGAAACCAGAGGTATTTTTATATACCTACAATGAACTGTCAGAAAGAGAAATTAAGGAAACAATCCCCTTCACAATTACAACCAAAAAAATGAAGTACCTAGGAGTAAATTTTACCAAGGAGATTAAAGACTTATACTTGGAAAATTATAAAACATTAATAAAAGAAATCAAGGAAGATACAAATAAGTGGAAGCATATACTGTGCTCATGGATAGGAAGAATAAACATCATTAAAATGTCTATATTACCCAAAGCAATTTATAAATTCAATGCAATACTAATGACATACTTCAAAGATATAGAACATATATTCCAAAAATTTTTATAGTACCAAAAAAGAACACAATTGCTGATAGCCTCAGCAATCTTGAAAAGAAAAAATAAAGTGGGAGGTATTTCACTTCCCGATATAAAGTTATACTACAAGGCCATTGTACTCAAAACAGCCTGGTACTGGCATAAGAACAGGCATATAGATCAATGGAACAGAACAGAGAACCCAGAAATAAACCCACAGCTTTATGGACAACTGATATTTGACAAAGGAAGAAAGAGCATATGATGGTGTAAAGACAGCCTCTACAATAAATGGTGTTGGGAAAATTCGACATCTACCTGCACAATAATGTAACTAGACCACCAACTTACACCATTCAAAAAAATAAACTCAAAATGGATAAAAGACTTAAATGTAGGCCGTGAAACCATAAGCATCTTAGAAGAAAACATAGGTGGTAAGTTCTTCGACATCTCTCGCAGCAATATATTATATTTGCCGATTTATCTCCACAGTCAAGTGAAATAAAAGACAGGATAAACAAATGGGACTATATCAAACTAAAAAGGTTTTGCACAGCTAAGGACAATAAGTACAGAACAAAAAGACAAACTACACAATGGGAGAACATATTCGACAATACGTCTGATAAGGGGTTAATAACCAAAATTTATAAAGAACTTGTAAAACTCAACACCAGTAAGACAAACAATCCAATCAAAAAATGGGCAAAAAAAAAGAATAGACACTTCTCCAAAGAGGACATACAAAAGGCCAATAGGCATATGAAAAAATGCTCAACATCACTAATCATTAGAGAAATGCAAATTAAAACCACAATAAGATATCACCTCACACCAGTCAGCATGGTGCTCATCAACAAAACAACACAGAATAAATGCTGGTGAGGATGTGGAGAAAAGGGAACCCTCCTGCACTGCTGGTGGGAATGCAGACTGGTGCAGCCACTGTGGAAAACAGTATGGAGATTCCTCAAAAAAATTAAAAATCAAGCTGCCTTTCGACCCAGCTATCCCACTTTTAGGAATATACCCCAAGAACACCAGAGAACGGTTCCAAAGGAGAAATGCACCCCCATGTTTGTGGCAGCATAGTTCACAATAGCGAAGATCTGGAAACAGCCCAAGTGTCTGTCAGTGGACAAGTGGATTAAAAAGCTTTGGTACATATATACTATGGAATATTACTCAGCCATAAGAAATTATGACATTGGATCATTTACAACAACATGGATGGACCTTGATAACATTATACTGAGTGAAATAAGTAAATTAGAAAGAACTAAGAACTATATGATTCCATACATAGATGGGACATAAAAGTGAGACTCAGACACATGGACAAGAGTGTGATGGTTACCGGGGTTGAGGGGAGGAGGAGAAAGGTGAGGGAGGGTGTGGGGGGTGGGGAGGAGCGCAAAGAAAACCAGATAGAAGGCCCTGGCCAGTTGGCTCAGCGGTAGAGCGTCAGCCTGGTGTGCGGGGGACCCTGGTTCTATTCCCAGCCAGGGCACATAGGAGAAGTGCCTATTTGCTTCTCCACCCCCCTCCTTCCTCTCTGTCTCTCTCTTCCCCTCCCGCAGCCAAGGCTCCATTGGAGCAAAGATGGCCCGGGCACTGGGGATGGCTCCTTGGCCTATGCCCCAGGCGCTAGAGTGGCTCTGGTCACGGCAGAGCAACGCCCCGGAGGGGCAAAGCATCGCCCCCTGGTGGGCAGAGCTTTGCCCTTGGTGGGCGTGCCGGGTGGATCCTGGTCGGGTGCATGCGGGAGTCTGTCTGACTGTCTCTCCCCGTTTCCAGCTTCAGAAAAAAAAAATTAAATAAATAAATAAAAATTAAAAAAAACAAAAACAACCTTGAGATGTTTTCTCTGAACATATGTACTCTGACTTTTCAATGTCACCCCATTAAAATTAATTTAAAAACCCCTATAGGTTCTGGCCCTGGCCAGTTGGCTCAATGGTAGAGCATCAGCCTGGCGTGTGGATGTCCAGGGTTTGATTCCTGGTCAGGGCACACAGGAGAAGTACCCATCTGCTTCTCTACCCTTCCCCCTCTCCTTTCTCTATATCTCTCTCTTCCTCTCCATGCAGCTAAGGCTCCATTGGAGCAAAGTTGGCCCAGGTGCTGAAGACGGTTCCATGGCCTCTGCCTCAGGTACTAGAATGGCTCCAGTTGCAACTGAGCAATACTCTAAATAGGCAGTGCATCACTTCCTGGTGGTCTTGCCAGAGGATCCTAGTGGGGCGCATGTGGGAGTCTGTCTCTCTGCCTCCCCTTTTCTTACTTTAGATAAATGAATAAATAAATAAATAAATAAATAAATAAACAAACAAACCCTATAGGTTCTTAGAGCATTAAGCTAGTTCTCTAGGAAAAAAGTGAGCTGTTAAAATGATTCCTCTAATAACTGATTTAATTTCTCCCTCAAATTAGTATTTTCAGTTCTACAAAGAAGCACATTTTTCAATATTGAGGACAATGCCTATTTTGTGAATGATTCTGCCTTCTTTCTCATATTGATTAGGCAATTGATTGATTATTCATAGATGTGCAAAGAGAAAAACAAATCTGAAACTCAGAATTAATCAATATGTGGATCAATTGTGGTTCTTAAGGTTTTAAAACTATTCAAATAAATTGGAAGTACTTCTATTAATCATTATTATTATATTACTCTACTCCTCAAGAGTTGATTTTCAGATTTATAAATATGAATGAACTAAGTTTTAAAAGCTAGAGATGTTGAAATGGGTTGTAAAATGTTGCTTGATTTGCAACGTTACATTAGTGACATTCATAATGCAACTCTTCTAAAAACAGTGTGGCTTTGTATAGGGAAGCTTGGACTCTTTTATTATAATTCCATGCACATACATTATATATATTAGGGAATCTTTTCAGCAAAACAAAAGCAAAAATAAAACAGAAACCTAAAATACAGTTTTTCTTTACATCACTGACATGATTTATAACAAAACAAAAATTACCTAAGAGTTTAGTAAATCATTGTCCTTTAACAGATTAAGGTATAATGTATTAAAACAATATAAAAAGATTTGGAAACATAGAAAAGCTTAATATAAAATACTATATACATTATGATAATTACTTATTTTTTATGCAATTAAAGGAAACACAAATTTGAAAATAGTTGCAGAATGGCGGTAGATTTTTGAACATTTAAAAAATTACCATAATGATATTCTTAATTTTATCAAAATTAACAAATGGTTTCCCTTACTGCAAAAATTATCTATGCACTAAAAAAAAAAAAAAAAAAAGGATATGCGAATGTATGAATTACACAACGCAATTAACAAAAAAAAACCCAAAGAATTACTGAGCATGCTGTGGAAAGCGACATGTGGTGGAGTAGCAAGCTTTGGGCTTAAAAAGATTTGACTCTAGGCAGGCTTTTTATTTATTTTTTATTTTTGGCTCAGCTTTGCTTTTACTGAATCATCTTAATTCAGGGAGGTAACCTATTTTGGTAAACATTTGAATATTTATGTGTTTGCATTAGGAAGAAGCTTCAAATACTGAACAAGTATTTAAGAGATTTATAAGAAGAATTTTTGCTCAGGAGAAATAAAAATCTAGAACTTTGATCTATTATTAGAGGTAGCACTGCTTTGTAAGCTGAGTCCTCACAGCTTTTGAAAGTGATGGTACTACACAACAGATAAATTAGTAAGAATCATTTCTGGAAATATTAGAGGAACGGTTCTAGCATCCCATGTTTGCTTATAACAAAGAATGAAATCATTGCAGGCATTCTTATAAAACAAGATAGAAAAAATAACTTTGCCAGGAGTCATTTGGTTAGTAAGTATATCTTTTAACAAGATAACTGCTAAAATCTATGTCAAATGTTTCAACAGTTTTAGTGAGAAAATCTTAATTACAAGCAAAATATCTTAATTACCAAAAGATTGTAATGTTAAAAGCATTCTACTTTCCAAATGTAAATAGCTATACTATGTATTAACTAACTTAAATATTCCTTGTCCAGTTTGGTATCATGAAGGCTGCCAGAAGAATAATTGTATGTGAGTTCTGAATTTTTGCCAGTTCTAGATGTAGTCTCATTAGCATATTCGTAAGTCAAAGCCTTGTGCAGGAGCCAGAATGTTGCAAAATGTTTTGTAACTATTTGTTGCAGCAATAGAGGCAAATAGTAAATTACTCTTTTAAAAAAAAATCCATTATATACTGTAAAACAGAACATGTAATGCAATAAAATAACTGAATACACCAAATGATTCAAAACTTTTTTTTTCTGAGCAATGTAAATAATAAGGATCCAGAGCAGAGGAAATAATATAGAGATTTTCTTACATTAGATAAATTAGAAATAAGTTTTGGTTTTATTAAATGATATGCTAACATCGTCTGGAGAAGACAATATTTCATGTTCAAGAGAAAAACTTGAATTCAGGAATTACATTCTGTATTAAAATTTTATTAAATATTTTATTTCTTAAATACCTTATTTTCACTAGATAAAATGCTAAAATGTGGCAGCTAATAATAGAAATACTTTCCAATGTTCAATACCCCTTCAACTGTACATAATCACACAGACATACATACATCATAAGCTTGTTATGGAAAAGATTGATTAGTGAAAAAGTTTTTTTTACATTTTACTCACTTACTTTATATAAGTTCTGGTCATTTTAAAAGAAAATCACGATACTGTAAGTTGTGGGATGATACTGTCAGTGGTGGGATTCAGCTGGTTTGCACTGGTTTGGTAGAAGCAATACCTAATTTTTTGTTGAGTTCAGTGAACCGGTTGTTAAAATGGCACATGTAATCAGGGTTCTCTCTAAGGTGGGTGCCTGGGCAGTTGCCCAATGTGGAAATCACAAATTGACATTTCTTACTTTTTTTTATCATTTATCTGCACAACAGTGTATTCTAAGTCCCCCCCCCCCCCACCCTGTAGTAATATTCATTTTGTCCATAGGGGAAAACAAATTGCAAATGAGGACACCAATGAAGAAGCAATATGGAAATATCTTAAATAACAGCTTTATTGGTTTTTGTCAGGTATTATTTAACATTTTCATTAATATTTTAAAACTCTTTCTTATAATCTAGTCTTGTGTACCTCTTTCATTGTTCTTATTTAAGTACTAAATACATGAAATAATAAACTACCTTTCAGTATATCTTTTCTTATACTTAAAACAGCCACTAGGGCAGACAACTGTTATTAAACTATTTGAATCCCACCACTGTATTACATGTTTCTGGCTTTTTAAAGAAAAGCGTTACCCATACACATGCACACAAATGCATTTTCTACTGTTTTCATTTCTGAAATCCTTGTCTTGGTTACCTTCACTAAAATCTAAAGAAGTTTTTTATTGTTGCTGTTTTTTTTATTATTAAATTTAATGCAGTGACATTGATAAATCAGGGTACATATGTTGAGAGAAAATATCTCTAGATTATTTTGACATTTGATTGTGCTGTATACCCCTCCCCCAAAGTTAAATTGTCTTCTGTCACCTTCTATCTGGTTTTCTTTGTGCCCCTCCCCTCCCCTAACCCCTCTCTCCTTCTTCACCCCATCCCCCCCAACCCCCCCGCCCCTGTTGCCATCACCTTCTTGTTCATGTCTCTGAGTCTCATTTTTATGTCCCTTCTATGTATGGATTCCTCTTAGTTTTTTTTCTGATTTACTTATTTCACTCCGTATAATGTTGTCAAGGTCCATCCATGTTATTGTAAATGAACCGATGTCATCATATCTTA
This sequence comes from Saccopteryx bilineata, assembly GCF_036850765.1. Lineage (NCBI taxonomy): Eukaryota > Metazoa > Chordata > Mammalia > Chiroptera > Emballonuridae > Saccopteryx > Saccopteryx bilineata. The sequence continues at coordinate 66,610,667 of NC_089495.1, read as the reverse complement.
TGGCTGAGTAGTATTCCATAGTATATATGTACCAAAGCTTTTTAATCCACTCGTCCTCTGACGGACACTTGGGCTGTTTCCAGATCTTCGCTATTGTGAACAATGCTGCCACAAACATGCGAGTGCATTTCTCCTTTTCAAGCCGTTCTATCAGGATAAACTTCTAAGAAATGGTATCAGTCAGCTTGGTTAACTCTAATATTTTAGTCACAAAATGTAGTAATATTATAATATTTTTATAATAAATATATATATAATTAATATATGCATCTTGATCATTGGTGTATGTCTGTGTCTCTGTTGATATGTTTGAGATAAATCAATAGTATCAAATCTATAAAGACATATATAACTATAATTTTTAATTTATAGATACCCATAATGTATAATTTATGTAGAGATATATATCTCAAACACATTGACACACTAATATATAGGTGACATTATTTAGATTTTTATACTATAAGAAATTAGTTTCCCAGTTGAGTGTTAAAAATATTGTATTTATATAAAACATAAAAATGAAAAATACATACTAATCCATAATTGAAAACACTGTAATTTTAATATTTCAATGAAGTATATCTTTTCATTTTAATTGGAGTTTGTCTAACATGCAAAGATATTAGAAATAAAAAGGAAAAAGGTCAACATTGGAATCAACGTTCTTCTTATTTTACTTATAATATATAGGCATAGCATGCCTTTATTTTTATGGTTTTTACTTGGTTCAGTTCATTTACACAAACATAAATTATGTACCTTCCTATGTGAAAAACACTATTACATGCCTAGGGAATAAAATAGGAAGGAAACACAGACTAAAGGAGCTGACAGTTTAGTGGAAAAGACAGACAAATAATTAGCAAGTATCAAAATAATACAGCATGTGTTATGATAGAGTTATACCCAGGGAAGCTACTCTCTTTATTCTTACCTTATCTAGTTATAAAAATGATCTTAATTTGAAATATTATGTTAGAAGATCAAAACTTCAGGCAGACAAAATGAGCAGGGTAATTTAATCTTTCCATTTTCTTCAAGGTTGAGTCACAGGAACATAGAAGAGTACAAGCAGACAATGGAACATCTTAAATGTCATTAACAGCAATGGGGTTTTCACTGGCAATAAGTCAACTAAGTATGACAGACAGAACTTGTGAACCTCAAGTTACACGATCTTCAGACGTGGAATTTGTTATGATCAGATAACTAAAACACCAATGAAAAAGAATCCATTTTGGTAACATTTCTGTAAAATTTTCAAACTGACAGAATATTTTTCTCATTAATTTAAGTTCCTTTTGCTGCCCATTGTCTGCTGCATTCTTAGAATAAAGACAAAATATTAACAATATTTGCAATATTCTCTGATTCTTGAAATAGTCTCTTTGTCTCTCCTTCTGATCTTAGAAATAGCCTGAATAAAATGTATACCTCATGCTCTTGTTAATTTCAGATCTGTTTTCAAATAAAAAAAGTAAATAGTCTTTCTTCCCTTGTAACAGACTTTTTTTTTAATTGGACAGATGAATACAAGAGGGGTTTTGCAGCCTCTCTTTCTCTCTTTCTCTCTTTCTCTCTCTCTCTCTCTCACACACATACACAGATACAGAGAGAGAGAGAGAGAGAGAAATAAACACATCCCTATACAGTGTTGAAACAAAAGAATGAAATAAAAGTGATCACTGACTGTGTAATCAACATGATCTATTTGCTCAGTCAATAGGTACTCATAGAATATAAAAGATCAATTAGCACAGTGGTCCCCAATCCCGGGGCCGCGGACCACACTGGTCCATGGGCCATTTGGTACCGGTCCGCAGAGAAAGAATAAATAACTTACATTATTTCTGTTTTATTTATATTTAAGTCTGAATGATGTTTATTTTTTTTAAATGACCAGATTTCCTCTGTTACATCCGTCTAAGACTTGCTCTTGACGCTTGTCTCCGTCACGTGATACATTTATCCGTCCCACTCTAAAGGCTGGTCAGTGAAAATATTTTCTGACATTAAACCGGTCCATGGCCCAAAAAAGGTTGAGGACCACTGATTTAGTATATAAATTTTGCTCATTTTATATCAAATGACTTATTTTCTTTATTTTATAATAAGCCTGGAGTCCGAATTTTAGAAATGAGACCCACATACAAGTAAAAGAAAAAAACTTTATTGAAACATTTTTTTCTACTTACAAAACAAGAATTTTTTCTTTAAAAAAATTTCACATTAAGAGTTACTACAGGCCTGACCTGTGGTGGCACAGTGGATAAAGCATCGACCTGGAAATGCTGAGGTCGCCGGTTCAAAACCCTGGGCTTGCCTGGTCAAGGCACATATGGGAGTTGATGCTTCCAGCTCCTCCCCCGCCTTCTCTCTCTCTGTCTCTCCTCTCTCTCTCTCTCCCTCTGTCTCACCCTTTCCTCTCTAAAATGAATGAATAAATAAATAAATAAATAATTAAAAAACAAACAAACAAACAAGAGTTACTACAATTTTTTAAAAACAGAATTTAAATGAAAAAGTAAATGCTTCTTAATACTAATCTTTCTCCTTGGATAAATTTATTTCTTGTTTCAGCGGTCATTGTAACAGGAAATAGTAAGGTAAATCTACCAAATGGGCTGTCACTTATAAATTAGAATACAACTTAGATCTGAGATGCAAAAGTTCATTTTTTTGCTTAAAAGTTGTGTAAAGCACACAAAGTTTTTCCTCAATTAGTTAAGTCTCTCTTGACCTTGTAAACAGATTCAAATAATATATAAATATTTTAAGATTCATCTTTTCTTATCTCTTTCCTGCTTATAAAAATTTAATTTTAAGTTGGTAATCTAAAATTATCTATTCTCTCTGTGTTTTGGAGAAAATAACCTTTTAATTTTCCCTTAGAAAATAGAACATTAATTCAAGATCCTCTCTATTAACTATATTATCATAGTCTACAAGCTTTCTTTATGAGTAATATAAATGCAAAACATGAATCCACTATATCTTATTGATTCTGTTATTTCTCTTGACCTCTATGTGCTTCAATAACTGCTGTCACAAATCAAAAAATCCTAAAGCAAAACTTTTCTGTAAGAGTAAAATAAAATGAACATAAATAGAATGTACTATTTTTTTCTACAGAGAATGCACACACACATACAAACACACATACATATTTCTCTGATTTGAAATTTGTACAAGATAAGTATTATCAAAAATCTCCCTTAAAGATCAGAACTAAATTAACATTTAATTATTTTCTTGAACTGTGTGTTATCCTCCAAAGGTGAAATGGTCATCTTTTTGAGTTTGGTTTGACAGCCTTTGGTAATACTCAATCTTGCTTAGGATTTGGGATAAAGGTGATACTGATTGAGGCTATTATTTGCCCTGCAAAGATATGCAATTAAATATTTCACTTAAAGTAGCTTGTTTTTTCTGCACACTGGAAGTAAGTAAATCCTATAGTGGACAGTAACTTTAATTTTTTAAAACAGTGTTTTTCATTAAAACATCTGTACAAATGTCCATGTAACAAATATTGAAAACCACTGGAAATTAGATCTTAATTTAAAGCAAAAGAAAATATTGAGAGTTAATGAGAGGAAAATTGATGCTCTTCCTTTTTACCACTATTATATATGATATAATAGGTTGTATATAATTTTCATTTATGAATTCATCAAAAATATAAGACTAAATTTTGTTTTCATCTCAGTACTATAACCAGAATTAAAACATAATGGAACATAGTACTAAGAAGGTGATGGATATGTAATAATGTAATTATAATAAAATTATAAAAATGTAACAATAAAAATAATGAAAAGTATTATAAATGAGGGCGAAATTACTTACTGTTGTCTACTTCTATGTACAAAGAACTGCACAAAACACTTTGCAATCTGCTTATCTTTTATTTAATAAGCAATACAACTAAATAACAGCAATATTACTTTTTCAATGCTTAGGAAGAAGAAATTTAGGTTCAGAGAACTTTAAAAATTAAAATATAGTTTTAAACCATCAATGGTTGAATCCAATCTTATTCATTTAACTTGGAAACAAAGTAGGCTTAGAAGATTCACAAAAGACTTAGCAAAAAAGATGTGTGAGATGATTAGTCAGACAAACCCTGAAGATAACTAAGATTTTGCCAGATGGTTAGGGTATTAAAGAACATTCCAAGCAATGGGAATAGCTTATAAGAAAAAAGTAATATATTTATGAATCAGTAAACTCTTTGAGTTCTAAGTATGGCCCAAAGTGTATTTGTGAAATGTTACTGTATAAGGACTTTGCAAAGCATGACAGAGGGGACTAGATTGTTGTTTTGTTTTAAGAATGAGAATAGAATTCAGAATGAATTCAGAATAAATAAAGATCAAGGTGAGGGAGAGTCAAGAAACAGAATCACCAGTTCAATAATACTAAAATAAGCTGGAATTAGGGCAGCAGCAGAAAATACAGAGTGACACATTAAAGCATGTTTCTTTCACCACAGATATTTGAGAAGCACTGTTTTTAAACATTTTGTCCCTGACTGGATGTGTGTATTGAAGGAATGAAAGGATTGAAAACACTGAGATTCCTACCCATGGGCTGCGTGAATCTTGTCCTCATTATCACATTATGAATTTAAGAAGGATGTGGAAGATAAAATTATTAAATCAGTTTGAGCCTTAATTTGTAATTATCATGTAACATATGCAAAGTAAAATGAGAATTGGAAGAAGATAGTCTTCAGAGAACATAAATGTTTATACTGTGAAAAAAGGAGCAGAAACTTTCAAAAAAGACTAAGAAAAGGCAAGAAGAAACAAAGAGAAATTTCCTAAAAGTGAAGGATAGAATTTGAGAAGAATGCAAATAAAAGAGTCATTATAAAGAATAAGAAAGGGAGTGGAGCAGGGACAGATATGGCATGCCCTTATAAGTAATCTAGATTAAGTTAGGGAATATTAATTCTTTGAGTGTTGACTCTTAGAAACAGGCCAAACAGGTTTGACTTGCTAGCAGAGAGAGAGTTACTTTGACGTGAAATACTGAGTTAAAGATTAAGTGGACGGCCTGACCTGTGATGGCGCAGTGGATGGGGCGTTGACCTGGAATGCTGAGGTTGCCAGTTTGAAACCCTGCACTTGTCTGGTCAAGGCACATATGGGAGTTGATGCTTTCTGCTTCTCCCCCCTTTCTCTCTCTCTCTCTCTCTCTCTCTCTCTCTCTCACTCTCTAAAATGAATAAATAAATAAATTTAAAAAAAAGATTAAGTGGACTAACACAGCTGCTAAAGCAGGGGTCGGGAACCTATGGCTCTCAAGCCAGATGTTTCTCTTTTGATGGCTGCATCTGGGTCACAGACAAATCTTTAATAAAAAAAATAATGTTAAAAATATAAAACATTCTCATGTATTACAATCCATTCATTTTCTATCGCTCATGTTCATGGTTGTGGGTGGCTGGAGCCAATCACAGCTGTCCTCTGGGACAACACCAAATTTTTATTGGATAAAGCATAACATACACGGGTCGTTGTATGGCTCTCATAGAATTACATTTTAAAATATGTGGTGTTCATGGTTCTCTCAGCCAAAAAGTTTCTCGACCCTTGTGCTAAAGAAAAAGTTCACAACTTTCTGTTACTTTCCACTTGATAAGTAATCAAAATGGATCCACAAAGTATCACTTGTTCAGTTTCAGGTTTTTTTATGACATCCATTGATGCTCATAAAGAATTTGCTATATATATATCAATTTTTCTTTCCTTCCTTCCTTCCTTCCTTCCTTCCTTCCTTCCTTCCTTCCTTCCTTCCTTCCTTCCTTTCTTCCTTCTTTCCTTTCTTCCTTCTTCCTTCCTTTTTTCTTTTTTTCTTTCCTTCCTTCTTCCTTCCCTCCCTCCCTTCCTTCTTTCCTTCCTTCTTTCTTTCTTTTATTTTTACTTTTTTTTTCTTTTTTTTTTTGAAAAAGACAGAGAGAGTCAGAGAGAGGGACTGATAGGGACACACAGACAGGAAGGGAGAAAGATGAGAAGTATCAATGATTGTTTATTCCAGCACCTTAGTTGTGCATTGATTTTAAAGATTTTCTCATATGTGACTTGACCAGGGGGCTACAGCAGAGCAAGTGACCCCTTGCTCAAGCCAGCGACCTGTCTCAAGCCAGCAACCTTGGGCTTCAAGCCAGCCACCTTTGGGCTCAAACCAGTGACTCTAGGGTCAGGTCTACAATCCCATGCTCAAACCACTGACCCCTCTCTCAAGCCGGATGAACCCATACTGAAGCTGGCAAACTCAGGGTTTCAAACCTGGGTCCTCAGTAACCCAGTTCGGCACTCTATCCACTGTTACTGCTTACTCAGGCTCAATGTCACTTTATATGGAAAAGATCTCTTACTTCAACTGATCTTGTACAACTGTTCACCATGGCTCCCACATCTTCCTGACTTCATCAGCTTGCATACTCCCCATTACAGACCAGCATATTGAGCTTCTTGCTTTTCCATTCTCCCATCTTAGTTTCCTTCCTGAAATACTCTTCACACATGGTTAGCTACATTAGCTTTTCTTGATCATGAGTTTTCTTCTCAAATTTCACTTTGATCAGGAGACCTCTGAACATTCTGACTGTGAAATAATACCATACCTGAATGTGGACAACTCCTGCCGGGGGTGAGGACAACAGAGATGCAAAGACCCGACTCCAGGGACCAGGTTCAGTGACGCAGATCCACTTCTTCAGGAAGTAAGCTAGCTTACATACATGGGTTCAGCCAATAGGATGTTACAGCGTGTCCTTCATAGCCAATGGCTGAAAAGATCAGGGAGCTGCATGGTTGACACTAAGTCACTTCCTTATAGCGGGCGAGCTTCCTTCCTGGGTATGCCCAGGAGGCTTCTGGGAGCTGGAGTATTCTCACAGCATTGCATCAGCCACAGCTGCTAGGAATGTGCTCTGCGCTCCACCCACCCCTGAATACATATCTTGTGTATATCACATGCTATTATCTTATTCAATTTTATTATATTTATACAAAACTGAAATTATGTTATAGTAAACCCAATTTGTTAATAAGGTTTTACAATTTTAAACAAAAAGCTAATTTCAATGAGATAGTGTGTTTGAACATTGTCTTCATGCTATTATCTGCAGTCTTTAGAAGAATCTGCATAAATGGCATGGCTCAAAAAAATTGTTAATGAATAACTGAGTGCATTGAGGGAACAGTAATTTCTTGAAAATGTGCATTTGCCCTGACTGTGGGGTCAGTTTAACTGACCCAAAAGTAATAACAAAAGGAAAAGGAAGAAGAGTGAAAATGAGGAGATAAAGGAGATCTGTAACCAACATTTGGTTACAGATCGCTGTTTCAAGCATGTTTTTGGAAAGAATTCTTAGTATATACCTGGAATAATCATCTTCAATATAACAATCTTCAAAAGTGTTAGGAAGGAGATAATTATGCTAAACATAGGCATCATTAACAAATCAATTTGCATTCATTTTTTTAAAGTTTCATTTATGCATTTTACAGAGGGGGAGAGAGAAAAAAGAGAGAGTGAAAGAAGGGAGGAACAGGAAGCATCAACTCCTATATGTGCCATGACCAGGCAAACCCAGGGTTTTGAACCAGAGACCTCAGTGTTCCAGGTCGCCACTCTGTTCACTGTACTACCACAGGTCAGGCTCAATTTGATTTTATGAATTTTGATGTTTATTTTTCTTTTTTTGTTAAATAATGATGAAAAGTTTAATAGTAACAAAGAAGTTATAAAATGTCTAAATAAAAGCCATTTGTAAATATTGATTTTGAAGATTTAACATTTTCTGTTATTTATAGAGAATCAAAATGAATTAATATGCTATTTAAATTTACAAAATTTTACTAAATTTTATTCACCTCTTTGGAAAAAGTGCTAGAAAAGTTCTAAATCATCTTCATCAACTAAAGTGTTATCTGTTTATTAGCACACATTATTTCTTTAGTATTATCAATTTATTTCCTAGAACATATTTATTTATGATGATTATAAAGTTTGACTCAGTAAGATAAAGAAATAAAATAAACCCATTTTAATAGTCTGCCACAATTAAGTGGGATATACTTTCTTATTTATTTTACTGCCCCTATAAAGCAAATATTTTACAAACAAATATTAATGCAACTTTTTCTGCAACTTTGTTGAGAGCTATTTCAATATTAGGTACAAGGTCAACAAGCTTGAGCTTTTTATGGATTGGCAGAAATACAACATATAAGTTCTGGTAAGTTCTGTAAATCCGTAAAAGACTAGCTATCTATGCAGTTTTTCCTAATGTGATGACTGGATTGCTTGTGACAAATTAATATCACATTGACCTCAGGAGTAAGAAAGAAGAAAATAGACTTTGAAAAAAGACTGCAATGAATTTTCTGTGAAACAGATTAGTTATTTGATTTAATATCAATTTTACATATAATGCATGTGAAAAACATTCTCTGTGTTCAAAGAAGTAAAATTTATTTTTTAAAATATTTTCAATTCAGTTTGAGACCTACTAATAGCATAATATAAAGTATTTGCATTTTCTAATTTTCTTTATCACAAATTTTCATTTTGCTTTTGTTTGGTCTCTATAAATCTATCTTTTCTAAAGTAAAATCCTTTGTGTTATGAATATAATTATTTGTTTTATAAATTAACAAATTATATACATACACACATGAAGATATAAATGGGTCACAGTATTAATACATATTGTAGGCCCAGGACAATAAAAACTGCAGTTAAACTTTAAGTTTCCTGGTCCAAATCATGGAAATAATTATTGCTACACTTAGTTAAAATCTATGAGTGTAGAGGCAGGAATATTAAACAAATAGGCTTAATTAGTAGATCAGTCTGAATTTTAAAAACATACCTATATAGTACATATTTTATACTATTTAAATATAAAATAAAAAGTTCTAAAGAAAAATACCTAAAATGTTTAAAAGTAAAGCCACAAAAAAGCACATCTAGCATTAAAAAATTTTAAATTATAACATATATAGCTATATATAGATATATAAATATGCTTATATATCTTTGAAAGAGGGTATTCTTAACAACACTAACATGCTGGCATTTGACTTAAAATTGTGAAATTGAAATAATCTAAAAATCTCTTAGTGCATTTGCAATGTAACTTCAAATGTATATACAACTTATATAAAGATTTTTCATAATTAATTTCATTTGGTCATTGCAAGGACAGTTAGTTAGGGACTATTTTTGGATGGTGAATTCATTCAGGATTAAAATCTAAGATAGCTGACTTTTTATCTCATTATTTTATTGTATTATCATTCATGTATTGAATAGTTATACATGATTTTTTATTATGTATCATATATATTATGCTATGTTGAATATGACAGATTCTACATATAATTATTGCTTTTACAGAAATTAATACACTTCAATTTAAAAAATTAAGATTGTGATGGTTTGTTATAAAAAAAAGAGGAAGCTGAATATTTATTACAAGGAAATCTGGCATAGTCTAAATCAGCAAAAGTTACCTTTATAAAATGACTGTTTATTCTATGCATGATGCATTGGATTTCCAACAGCTTTCCTAATTTTAGGTTTTGTGTTTCATTGTATGCCAAGATTTTTAAGCCTCAGTTCTAATATTGGCTTCAGAAAATGATGAGGTTCTTGTTACCTTTCTATAACAAAAAATAAATAAATATATGTAGGCATATCTCAGGGCACATCATCTAATTTGTATAAACCTATTCTTTTAATAAAAGGACTATTTGAAATATGCAGATTTCAAATTAGGGTAAAATTATATGTAATCTGCTGAGATTGTAGTGAGGTAAAGGAATTTCAAGAAGGAAACAGCTCAAGCAGTTTCACTTTACTAACAATTAAGATGTGTATGACAGTAAAGTGAATGTTTGAAATGGAACAAGAGGAATGGGTCTAAATTGTATGTATTTCTTTTTTTTTAAATTGTATGTTTTTCAATAAAGTTAAAAGTTCAAAATAAACTGGAGACTCCTCTGACTGTCTATACATGTAAACTAAACAAGGCTGATTTAATCAAATCAGAAGTGTACATATGACACGGAAAAGGAAAAGACATCAAAGCATGACAAATTTTGGTTCTAATCCTAATTCTACCACTTGTTTTTCTTTTTCTTTTCTTTTTGTGACAGAGACAGAGAGAGAGAGAGAGAGACAGAGAGAGGGACAGACAGACAGGAAGGGAGAGAGATGAAAAGCATCAATTCTTTCATTGTGGCATCTTTGTTCATTGATTGCTTTCTGCTTTCTCACACGTGCCTTGACTAGGGTACTACAGCAGAGTGAGTGACCCTTTGCTCAAGCCTGCAATCTTGGACTCAAGCCAGCCACGTTTGGGCTTAAGCCAGTGACCACGGAGCCATGTCTATGATCCCACACTCAAGGCAGCAACCCCGCACTCAGGCTGGTGAGCCCATGATTAAGCTGGGGACCTCGGGTTTTGAACCTGGGTCCTGTGTGTCCCAGTCCAACATTCTATTCACTGCACCACTGCTTAGTCAGGCATAGCTCTACTGTTTTTTGAGTAAGTTAATATAACTAATGCTCAGATTTCTTATTTATGATTGAATGAAAATAATAGCTCATAATGTTAAAAAAATTTCATGGCAAATTTCACTGCCTTTTATATAAAATAATATGCAAAGCATTAACAGAAATATTATTGAAAACAATAGCTCAGATTCAGGTTATAATAACCATTTTTTTTGAAAACTCAAAATTACCAATTGAAGAGATCTTAAATTCTTAAATTTCTCCAGTGTATATTTTTAACCAGCATGGTTTTAAAAATAGTTTAGTTCTTATTAAATGATTCTACCAATTTGAGACTTGTATGCTAGGATCATCTCAATTAAAGGATTACAAACTATTATTTGGTTATTTTCCAATCTCTTAAATGTTGATGTGGACCATTGCCAAGTCAAATTATATCATGGAATTCATAAAACACTTCAATCTTCATGTCATTTCTTAAAACTACATTAGTCAGAGTACCCTATTATGCAACTCTACAAGAATCATAACTTTGAATTATTTGGTGTGAGAATCATACTTGTGATAACAATATAAACCCATCTTAAAAGTATCAGAATTGCAGAGATGTGCATTGGCAGAGAATGATTCCCCATTTCCTGCAATGTGTAAGAAAATATCCATTAATGGCCTTTTTTTGTTAATGAGCTTGTGAATGAAAAGGGAGCTTTGTGATGAATGTGATAAACTCAGGAAGGTCATGAGCTCAGTTACGGAAAGTGACCACACAGGCTGGCCTGATCAGAAATTACTAACTGAGCTGATCATTGGCAGGTAATCACTTCCCAAGCCCATAGCTTCCTTAGCAAAGGTTGATATTTACCTTAGGTGACACTTGTTCATTTTTCTTATGCATCTAGGATAACATATCTTTGAAATGTCAGAATTCTTTTCCAAACCTCTTGAAGGCACAACCACTGGCACCAGAGTATAGACCAGTGGTAGTCAACCTGATCCCTACTGCCCACTAGTGGGCATCCTGGCTTTCATGGTGGGCGGTAGCGGAGCAACCAAAGTATAAATAAAAAGATAGATTTAACTATAGTAGGTTGTTTTATAAAGATTTATTCTGGCCCTGGCTGGTTGGCTCAGTGGTAGAGCATCAGCCTGGCGTGCAGGAGTCCCAGATTCGATTCCCTGCCAGAGCACACAGGAGAGGTGCCCATCTGCTTCTCCACCCCTCCCCCTCTCCTTCCTCTATGTCTCTCTCTTCCCCTCCCACAGCCAAGGCTCCACTGGAGCAAAGTTTTCCCTGGCGCTAAGGATGGCTCTGTGGCCTCTGCCTCGGGCACTAGAATGGCTCTCATTACGGCAGAGCGACGCCTCAAAATTGGCAGAGCATCGCCCCATGGTGGGCATGCCTGGTGGATCCCGGTCGGGCACATGCGGGAGTCTGACTGCCTCCCCATTTCCAGCTTCGGAAAAATACAAAAAAAAAAAAAAAAAAAAAAAGATTTATTCTGCCAAACTTAGCAAAAAATCCGACATAAACTACTTGGTAAGTAATTATTATTATATGCTTTAACTTGCTGTAACTCTGCTTTATAAATTTTATAAAGTTACTGCCCTACTTTATAAATCACCATTACTGTAGAACTGGTGGGCAGTTAGAAAATTTTACTACTAACAGAGATACAAAAGTGGGCGGTAGGTATAAAAAGGTTGACTAGCCCTGGTATAGACCATAGAACTCCTCCTCATCATCATCATCTTTATCTCATTGCCAGCATACCATCTCTATGTGCTGTAAATGTTAACTGTCTTGTAACCAGAAAGGTAAAAGAAGTATGTATTGGTCCATTTTACTTTTTATTCAGTCCCATAGATTTCTCCACTATGTTTTCTCCTGCCTCCTTAATTAGCCACCAGTGGATTTCTTGTACCTTCCTTAAGTTCTCTCCTTTTACTCTAAATGCATAAAAAGAACTGCAGAAGGCCATTCTCTGGAGCATTTTTTTGATCTGTTGAGATCTTTCTTCCAATCATATTCCAATATATTGGTTTAAAACTTATAAAATTGTTCTTGATGTGTGAACAGTCATTCCTCAACAAGCTATAGTGATGACTAATTTCAAAAGAATGAGACTATTACAAAAATCAGATGTACTAGGGTGCTGAGCATATGGTAACTTCTAAAAATAAATAACAAAAAAAAAAGAAAAAAGTAAAATACATGTATTGATCCCTAGCCTATTACATCAGATGTCCTATCTGAAAAACCAGGCAAAATACAATAATGTATAATGAAAATAAAAAGTATTTCCATATACTTATATTTTCATTGGAAACAAAAGGATAACATATAAAGAGAGCAGCATGTGGAATCAAATTAAGATGAAATGGGGTTGAAGTAGAATATAAAAACTTTTTGCTTATTTCCTCCAATGTGTTCTTCCATGTTACGTTCAACAAATTTTAACTGATTTTAGTAACGTATGTTACTCCCTTCCTTTGGGTGATGACTCTATGGGCTAATAGGTTTTATTGTCTAGAAAGTAACTTCGAAACATACTCAATTTGTTCTATCTGTAATTTAAAGCACTAGTTTCTAGTTTACCCTATGTGATGTACCTGAGCAGGGACTGTGTCTTATGCCTGGATTTAGTGAGTGCTCAATAAACTCTTATTTGTTATTTATTTCTTTAATTTAAAAGAGGTACATTTGATTTTACTTAATAATATTTTAGGAATCAAAAATAGCATGCAAACATACAAGGAAGTTTTTCCGGAATCCCACAGCAGCTATTTTTGCAGGCTCTGTTGCTACATCCTTTCCAATCATACAAAAAACACTCTATCTCCAATCTGTGTCAGATTCTCGAATCTACCCTCAGAATTTTCAGACACCGTAAAACTCTGCTGAAGCACTTAACATTCTGCTTCAGTTTCTCCGTAAAGCACATACTTTGTTTACTTTGCGGTTTCTGAATGCTTCAGCAGCTTTGATGCCCTTCTGTCACTATCCATCCCCAAGCCAGGCCCTTCCCGGGGCAGAGCCATTGCAGTAAGAATCATTTGTATGCAGATAGAGTAGTTGCATTCTATGCTCCTGCATTCCTGACTCCTCTTTGTCAATGAGTATGGAACATTGCTTTTAGCAACTAATGATAAACCGTTTAATTAACCTGATGGAATATCTGTCTTGAATATCTACTTTGAGACTGTATTTCATAACAATACAATTTATTGTAGGTTAACACTTCTCTGAAGAAGATGATTCTGAGACTGTACCTGACTGAAACACAATTATTAAATCAAATGGCTACACAGTTGAATCTTAAAAAGAATGTAAACTTTCTATTTCAGATTTGACCATTTTGACTGGACTGCTTACAGTTTTGATATAAAGAAATACTAGACCATTTTGTTTTCAGAGAACTAGGATGTGAAAAGCTCATATTCTATTTCTTAAAAACAAAATAATGGTCTCATGTTTTCTTGTGAAAAAGCAATAATGATGGTCATAGTGATAAACACAAAATACAATATATAGAAGATGTATAATAGAATTATACACCTGAAACCTATATAATTTTATTAACCAATGTCACTCTGATAAATTCAATAAAAAAGGAAAAAGGGCACAGATGATGGTGACAAACTCAAAACTGGATCTAGGACATGTTGTGCTGTCTGAGACACGTGGTTCTGAATAAGAAAACACATTGGACAGTCCTGCTTAGTTTGTGATAATCCAGATGCCCCCCCTTTTTTTTTAGTTGATCCTTACTAGGAAGGATCTTTGGTGCTTGTGCTGAAATCGTCCAGTTTATTTGACTAATAGGTTGCATAGCTTTACAAATAATATCTCCTCATAGATTAAGGGCTAACACTTGATACAAGAAGGAACTGCAAAGTTACCTTCTCCTAATATTGACCATTGTTTATAGAACCCTTTACTTCTTAAAACTTTGTTTCTTTTTTATTTTTTTTTGAATGCATATTTACCTTATCTATTTTCTCCTTTTGTGCGTGAGATTGGAGATGAAGTCTTAAGTTCTTAGTTTTATCTTTGAATCCTTTCATGATTATACCATATGCAAATCATAGTTATCCAAGATTTTTTATGACTCTGCACCAAAATCTATGTACTTACCTTAGTTATATGTACCAATTCAAATCTTTTTCTACTAGCTTAAGATTCATAAAGCTCCTTTTTTTTCTAATCTATTTCTTAATTATTTTGAATATATTTCTAAGCCATTCTTATTTCTATAAGGTCCTCTCATATCTAGTATTTATACTTACCACTGGACTCTCAGTGTTTAGTAATCTAACAATTTTCTTTACTACAATATAGGGCTTTCTAAAGCTAGTGTAATAATTTAGTAAGCATTTTGAAATACCATTGTTTCCCTTATTTCTCGATACATGAATTGAGTAGTTGCCATAAATTCTACTACCATACAATTTTTTTTGAATCAGATATCTCAGAATGTAAAGAGGCTTTAAAAGTGTTTCCTCTTAGGACCTGTATTTGTTAGTTTTACAATAAAAATAAATAGTTATTTATAAAAAATGTTTTATAAAACATAGTATATGAGTAGTTGGAAAAATAATTTATTTCAACATGTATAATTCAATTATTTATTTCCTTCAAAAAAGAATTAAAAATAGTTATACATGAAACACAATGAAACAGTTAGAAAGAGCCTAAATTCACAATAATCATGTGTAATTATATTATGAATCTATAAAATAATGTATTATATAACTCATCAAAATATTTTCAAAAATTTTTATATTATTTTGAAGGGGCAAAATTGGAAATACAGTGCAGTGTATCTCAATATGTTAATGTGTGTATATGTTTGTGTGTAATATGTATCAAATAACTTCAGAAAGAAGAGTACTAAGATGATAACAATGGAGAGATTTAAATGGTAAGATTTAGAGGTTTCTAATACCATCTTTTTCAGTTTGTGTGTTTCCAAAATTTCTATAGGTATATGCTATACTAATATGTAAAAAAAAACACCTATCTTTAGAAGCAGAAATATATATATTTCTGAAAAATATATTTGTAAAGAACAAAATCTGTCAGTCAGGTCTTCTGAATATCTGTTCTCACAAGTAACTGTACCAGAGGTATAAACTCTAACCTACCTTATTTCAAAGCCACCCCTGGAAATGAATTAAACAATGAAAGATTTTTGAACTCTTACAAAGAGTCAGGTGCCACTTAGTACACTATCTAAAAACTGAATGATTCCCAGAAGCCCTAGATCATGGCAGCACATGGGCCATCAACTCCACAGGCATCTACTAAGTGGCCTCTCTGAGCACACTTAAGCACACCTAGGAAACTTCTCTGACAGCAGTCGATGAGGCTATATATGTGACCATAGAGGAATCTTACTGACTTCAGTAGCAAAAGTAAAGGAAGAACAAAGAAAGTGTCTTCCTCTTTGTACTCAGTTGGTAAAATAAGACTCAAAGAGCATAGCCTGGACTACTTTAACCCTAATAAAAACATGTAGTACTAATCCTAAAATCATATAATCTTTTACAATTAGACTTTTGAGTCTCACATTTTAAGTCCATAAGAATCACCTGGAGATACCATTTTACAAATTTCCCAGATTTCACTCTGAGAAACTATGACAAGGTAGTGGGAATCCTTATTATAAATAACATCTCAAGTATAACTCAATGGACCTTGAGGGCATTATGCTAAGAGAAATAAATCAGACAGAGAAAACCAAATATTGTAATATGTCCTTTATCTTTGAAATCTAAAAGCAAACCAACAACAACAACAAAAAGTCTAGAAATTAAAGATACAGAGAAAAAATTAGTAGTTACCAGAGGTGGTTAAAATGAGTGAAGGTAGTCAAAGTAAAAATTTCTGTTTATAAAATAAATTAGTCCTGGAGATACAATGTATACCTTGGGAACTAAAGTCAACACTACTATTATTGTTTATTTGACTGTTGTTAAGAGAACAGATCTTAAACGTTCTCATTACAAAAATATTTTTTAAATTTTTAATTTTTATGTGTGGTGATGGATGTTAACTAAACTTATGATATTTATTTTGCAGTATATGCACATATCAAATCCTATTATACCTCTAAAATTAGCACAGTGCAATATTATATGT
Organism: Saccopteryx bilineata; assembly: GCF_036850765.1. Lineage (NCBI taxonomy): Eukaryota > Metazoa > Chordata > Mammalia > Chiroptera > Emballonuridae > Saccopteryx > Saccopteryx bilineata. Next base: position 66,593,983 of record NC_089495.1, on the reverse strand, counting down.
CAATTATATCACAATAAAGAGAAAGAAAATTTAAAAATGCAAAATCTAAGGGCTATGACATAAAATTAATTAGTCAAGGAAATGAGATAGAGTATGCTGCAGTTGGAAACTACATTTTTAAATAAAATTTCAACAGACCACCCAGAAAAGATGTTCATTTGAGCAAAACCCTTGAGGATGTGAGGGAACCACCTATGTAAATACAATATAATCAATAATTCCAAACAAGTGAGAAGAGAAATTGCAGAGGCCCTATGGCAGAATCAGGCACATAACTAAAATTTCTGAGGCACAAGAAAGCCAGCATGTTGGTAACAGAGTAAGACATGGGAGTTCAGTAGTGGTAGATGAGGTCAGAATACAAAGTATCTAATGTCTTGTGGATCATTGTCAGGACTTGGTCTTTTCAATGCATGAGATGAAAAGTCATTAAAGGATTCTAGCAGTGCTCTGTTGTGATAGAGAGACTGTGGCATGACTACTGCCTGACCATTTTTTAATCTGCCAGCCTGATACTAGCCAGAACCAATATTGCTTCTCAAAAATTCTCTCAGAGACTCTCTGAGCCACCCCTCGCTATGCCCACAGTGTGCTTGTTTGTACTGCCTCCTAAAAGAGATCTTTGTTCTTCCCTGGGCAAGCTGATCATACCCCAGTACTTTTATCCACTCTGCCCTTTCTTATATAACCATTCAATACCTGCCATCATGGAGGATATTTCTATCATCTTGCTGCCACCTGAGAGACACCTCATATGTAAGTTCACTTAATAAACTATTAATATAATGGTGGAGTTGTCAGCATCTTTTTATGGTCTTTTGGCTCTGGGAAATTTTGTGTAACATATGGTATAATATAATGGCAGTCCAAACGATCCCTCGGTTGTACATGAGTGTATGGAAGCGAGGTGAACAGGCGTGGTAGACTGGAGAGGGCAGACAGAAGCAGGTGGACCAATGAAAAGGCTACTGCAATAGTGCAAATAAAACATAAACTAGTGGTTTCCCAGGGTAGTAACAGAAGAGTTGGGAGAAGAAGTCAGAATATAGATTTTCTTTCTAAGTAAAGGCAAAATAAGTTGGTAACATATTGGATATGGAATGTGCAAGAGAAAAGGGAATTGGAATGCTATCAAAAACTTTGGGCTGAGCAACTTGAGTTGTGAATTTCTATGATGTTGAAAGTGGTCAAAGAAGCAGGTTTGAGTGGAAGAACCAAAAGGTCAGTTGTGAATATGGTACAGTGGAAAGTCTACTAGACATCCAAGTAGAAATACAATTCTGAAGATAAATTTAAGGGTTCAGGGAAGGGGTCCAGGCTGAGGATATAGATTTAGCAGTCATCACTGTAGAGATGGTATTTAATTTTATGAGACCAGCTGAAAACACCAAATAAATGAGTATATATAAAAAAGAGAAGAAGAGCAGGAAGGAAGCACTAGTGTGTTCAAGGGTGAGGAGATTAGGCAGATAAGGAAAAGTGAACAAAGGGGCTGAGAAAAAGTAGGCAGTGAGGAAGTCAAAGTAGAAGTAGAAGAGGAAGTGGGAGTAGGAAACAGTGGATTTTTAGAGAAAAAAAGTGAAGAGAAAGATGATCTGTTTCAAATGATAATGGTAATTCAATTAAGATATGACTGCGAAATTTCAAGTAATATTTACAATGTGATGTTCAACAATAACCTTGGAAAGAACAGTTTCAGTGAAGTGGTAAGAACAAGTCTGATGGAGAGGTTCAAAGAGAAAATAAAAGGAGAGAAATGAAGACAGCAAGTGTAAAACCCTTGAGATATGCAATTTTCAGTGGAAACAGAGAAATGAAATAGTAAAATAGTAGAGATAAGGGTCAAGAGAGAAAGAAAAGGGGTTGTATTGATACTATTTTTCAAAGAATATGGAGAGATTGAAAAAAGAATTATTCTCTCATTCTCAGATATTATACACGTTATAGTAAGTGCTTAAGTGGCAATAATCAGGTAAAATAAAAAACACATAATAGAGAATTGTAAGAGAAAATGATAATAGTTATCTGTTAAGCAAATAAATTGCCATACAAAAAATGCAGAGTAGTAGTAGGATTATTACATGTTTAACTTAGAAAGATTTTTGAAAATATTGATCAAGAAAAGCCTGTTGATCAAAACATAAATATAATGTTTCTTTCAGTTTTATATCCCAAAAATTTGACTTTGGATGGTGGGCTTATAATGCAAAATAGAGATGATGTATCATAGAATTGTATACAAGAACCTATATAATCTTGTTAACCAATGCCACACAAATAAAGTTAATTTAAAAAAAGAAATGTAATTTAAGAAAAAATAAATAAATAAAAATTAATCATAGTGTACATATCTATCTAGTCAATGAATATACTAAAAATATACTTAAAGATATGTTTATAATCATAATTCAGAAATCAAGCAGTCAGGATGTAGGAATCTGTTAAAAGTATATAAAAACTCAAGTGTTATAGTATCTCATATTTTGATAAATTAGTAACTGGATTAAAAAGAAAAGGAAAGAAACTCTAGATACTCTATTTTCTTATCTGAAGAAAATGTACAGTATTTTGGTTGGTTGGATGGTATCTGGCAAACTAAAATCATAACATTATGATACATAATAAGGTATACTGTTTCAAAACAAAACTTTCAATGGAGGAAAAAAAAATACAGCTTTATTTCCCTCTAATACCCAGTTACTATGCCAGTATACTGGGATATATATATAGAAAGTGGGATATGGGGAGGAATATTTATCTTTCTAAACACTAGTTTCTAAAATACTACAGTGAGAGACTTTCTGGTTTAGTAAACATTATTGCATGTATCTAAGTTATTAGTAACAAAATATTCTGTCACTGGTAATAATTAAACAGTGGAAGGTAACAAAAATCTTTATATCACACCTACAAATTGAATATACATCAACTACCTAATGAGACAGTGTAAAGATGACACAATAAGAATGAATCTTTACAAAAAGTTGGGTATGACTTTCTTTCTCCTTCGCTCTTCATCCCTCACATTTAGTCTTGGAAAAAAAGTGCTATCATAAAGACATTTGGAGGGGGACTAATATTATTTTCTCAGCTTATCTCTTAAAGTGGGGCCTGAAGGAAAGAGCCAAGCTTAAAGACTTCATTGGATATTTCCTTGGAGAATAATATGGTTATTTTTGAAATGCTTTAAAGGAAATAACTATAGTAAATTTGATTTAAAGTAGACAATTAAGTTAGTATTATTCAGTTCCAAGAAATGGCAAGAAAAATATAGTCTATAAATGTAAAAGCTTCCTACTAACAAATCATTCCTTTATATACAAGTGTATGACCTAGAAAGCTGTATCTTTTATAAACTTGTGAATCTGTATACTTATTGCTCCTTCTTACTTAACCCTATGACTGAGATTGAGCACCAAAAAATCTGTCCTTAAGTGTCTGTATATCAAATTACTATAAAGATTAAACTAATCAATTTACGAGATACATGAAATAAGAATGATGAAATTCTATTAACTGAACAAATAAAGGAAACTCAGAAAACACTCCATGCAATTTTGCCACATCACTTTTTTTTTTTCTGTGTATTGGAAGAAATATGCATTGAACATTCATTAGTCTAAAATAAATTACTGCACATATTCTTTATGAAATAAACCAGTGGTGGGATTCAAATAATTTAACAACTGATATTATTTCCCTAATGACCATTTTAAGTATAAAAAAATATATACTGAAAAGTAGTTTATTTCATGCATTTAATACTTAACTAAGAACAATAAAAGAGGTATACAAAACTAGATTATGTTATAAAAGGATTTTTAAAATATTAATAAAAATATTAAATAATACCTGACATAAACAATAATACTGTTATTTAAGATAGTTCCATATTGCTTCTTGACTGGTATCCTCATTTGCAATTTTTTTCACCTATGGATGGAATGAACATTAATATGGGTGCTTAGACTATGCTGTTGCACAAATGAACATTAAAAAAGAATAAGGGATGTAAATTTGTGATGTCCACATTGGCCTGGGCAGCAGCCCACCCTAGAGAAAACTCTGACTACAAGTGCCATTTTAACAACCGATTCGCAAAGCTCAAAAAAAAATTATATATCAGTTCTGCCAAACCAGTGTGAACCAGCTGGATCCCACCATTGAAATAAACTCATTTAACTTGGATTTCTGTTTGATAAATTCAAATTCTTATCTTGCAGGTTTTTTTGGTTGTGCAGCCAGATACCTACACTTATTTGGGACATTTCTGATGTCAAATGTTATGCTATATTGTAATAATAAGAGTTAAACCATGTGTTTTGTTTTCTGATTTGGAAACCATGGCCACCATTTTGCTAGATCCCTTCTGAATGTAGTTGGAAATCAAAGTGGCTATTTTGGAATAAGGAGGGAGAAGGAGAGAGACAGGGAGAGAGTTCTCCTCAGAGGTTGAAGAAAAAAGCAGACATTAATATTTCAGTAAAGTAAACAAAAAGATAGTAACTAATTGAAGATTTGTATCCTCAATAATGCCAAGCAAATATAAAAACTATTTACTTCTCAAAGTCAATTCTAATATTAGTAATTTTTAAAGCATATGTATGTTCTTTAAACAGAAACTCATTCCAATTTCTCCCAGCCTTTTCTAGTTTTAGCACTAAGTCTCACATCCTTGGTAATTTCTCAGTCTAGGGAAAACTGGGAATGTTGGAATGTGTTGGTGATACACTAAAAAAATAATCATTAGTGATTCTAAAATAGGGTACATATTAAATTGAGAATCACTTATTTTAGGTATGGAAGTTCCTCAAAAAATTAAGAATAGAGTCACTTTATAACCCAGCAATGCTTCCTCTGGGTATTTACCCCAAAATCTTGAAAACATTTATTTGCAAAGCTGTATGCATCCCTATGTTCATTGCAGCAGTATTCATGGTAACCAAGACATGAAAACAACCAAGTGTCCTTTGATAGATATTGGATAAAGATGTGGTACATATATATTATAGAATACTACTCAGCCATAAAAAAAAGATGAAATACTGCCATTTGTGACAACATGATGGGCCTTGAGAACATTATGCTAAGCAAAAAGGTCAGTCAGGAAAAGCTAAGAACCAGATGAGTTCATTCATATGTGGAATATAAAATTTAAACTCATAGACACAAATAGTAATAATAATAGTGATTCACAGAGGGAAAGGGGGTGGTGGAATAGTAAAGGGAATCAAATATATGGTGGAGTAAGATGATTTGACTTTGAGTGGTAGGCACACAAAGCAATGTACAGATCATGTATCGTAGAAATCCACACTTGAAACCAATGTAATATTAACTAATGTTACTCTAATAAGTTTAATAAAAAAGAAATAATCTATCTCAAACAGTTAAAAACAGGTATTTTTAGCTATTAATATAATAAATATATAAAAATATATACTGAATCATTGGTAAAATATAAAAATGTTACTTTTAGGGAGGCTTATAAATTTAATCTGTTTACCTGTATATGTCACATTTTGCTACATCCCAATAGAATTCCAGGGTTGGGCAAAAGTAAGTTTACAGTTATTTGTATGGAAAAAGAAATGCAGGTGTGATTATTATAATAGCTTTATTAAATGTGACTCACATATTTACAAATGTAAGCCTACTTTTTCTCCAACCTGTATAGTTTAAAACTAAGATGATGTTAGCACAGATTTTTGTAACTCCTTTATATATTTTCTTTTCATCATGCATCACATTAAAAACAAATTTTTACAAATTTTGACTTCATCATGAACTCTATTATAAAAACAAGAGTGATCACATTTTAACACGAAATCAAAGCATATGATGCTTTCTAATATTTTACTACCTTTTGTCTAGTACGCTTTAACTCCAGTTATACGCAAAGAGCATTGTGACTAGGAGCACTATCTACTGCCAGAGAAACCTACTTCCTTCCTCAGTTACTCTTTATTTACTTCCACTATTTCTGTAATATTGATTTCTGTGCCCATCAATCAGTATATCCCCAAATTATTATACTTGAATCTACACAATCTTTAAAAATCGATGCTGATATTAAGAATGCAAAGATGATCTATAACCACTTCTTCAATAAATGCATTTATCCAATAAATAAATAAAGCCACTCCATTCTTTATACATTATGACAAGATAAACTGTATTCTACAGCAAAGTTTTTTTTTAAATTTTTCTGAAATTTTGTACTAATTTGGAAGGAGTATGTAAAGACTAAAACGGTGAGAGTTAAGTGAAAATGAGAAAATTTAAGTCAATAGAAAGGTAGATTATCAGGTTACCCTAATGAATACTTTAAGTCTTATTACACTTGAGTTCTATTTGATACTTACTTAAGATGTGATTTACTTAATTAGGTATTCATTTGAATATCTCTAGTAAACTATACTATAGTATATTAGCAAAACTGAATTCTATACAATTAAATTTTCAGATAAACACTTTAATTTAACCAATATGTGTATATTTTCCTTTTTTAGTAATGATTCTGAAAAAAATTGTAAGAACTTACTGAGGTACAAAAATTTAACACTTATTTGTCCTTGTATTTGAAACATGTAAAAATATATTTATTTCTCTACATAATGTTTTATTTTTAATACAGAGTAAATAAAATTGCATATTTAAAGCTATATTATAAATTATTAACCAGTTCACAAAACCATAAAACCTGAACTCTCTTTATATAAATTAGTTTCTTTTAAAAAAATCATACAAAATATAATTTGGTCTCATCCAAATTATACTTAAAACATGTAAACTATATCTTCACAAGCACTAATATACATTAATAAAAAGTAATGTCTTTCTTCTTTCAAAATATTTTGGTACCTGAGCTACAGGAAGAGGTGTTTAGATATTTTAAAAATGTAAAATAAATATCTAGAATTATGTAGCAGTTAATATCCAATAAAATTCAATTATCTACAATAGTAACACTTCTGTTATATATATTCTTAAATCTTAAAATTAAAGTAAAATCAATTAAAAATTCAAAAAAATGAAATTAACAATATTCTATACATCAGCGTTTATTACAACCATGGGTCTGCGGACTGCTGTCTGCCCAGCACTGGTCCGCTGACCTGCAGCTGAAAATCACTGCTATACATATCATCTTATGTTGAAAATGTGTTATCATTAAAGAAAATCTGTATGTGTATAGATTATAATTTATAATTGGCTTCAATTGACATCATAGCTATTATTTTGAGAAGGTTGTTGAATATTTTATATTTGAGTGTTTATATTCTAGTTGAGTGTAACAAATAATGGTTAGATTATGAAGATCAGAAGATGTCTGAAAACAGAACCATATAGTACAATATATTTTCATTTTGGGGATTGTATATTGTAACACATATTGTAATTTAATAACCACTTTGGTTTCCAGGTTTGTTTTAGCAGTCTCTTATTCCCTTTGGTGTGCCATCATTTGGATTGTTCACATTAATCTATTTAGAAAATGACTAACATTGTTTTGGCATTTTAAAATATTTGTTTATTTGTGTCTGTGACAAAGGGACTAAATTTCATAAAATACAGAATCAGTAAAGTATATTTTCGCAGACAAGAACTAGTTTAATGTATTCTCACACTAGTGGATAATTCTCTTGGTGACAGGATTCTTCTGTTGCTCTAGTAGCTAATATATTTTAGGAAAAGTGAAAGTAGGTCAAGTTACTTTACAAAATACTAACCCTGTTAAATCTTCTCTGTGGTAAACTTACCTAGTCATTCATTTCTGTGACTGTGACAAACTGTTAGCACATATGTCATTTAGTTTTTAAGTTCCATGTAAATTCATGATTGGTTGACTCATATGAGAACATGTGCTATTTTAACCTTATTAGTGAATACATTAAAGTGTCTGAATTTTTCTCTTGAGATATTTAAGAAAAATAGAAATGTATATTGTAAGAGTAAAATAATTATATTCACATTTACAAACTCAAACAATTGTCACATGACACATCATTGAGAAGTGTTTAAAAAAAGTCACCATTCTTAAAATCAGTCATAGCATCTGTAAAAATTCACTTGATTCAATTTTGATATTATAAGAGCAAAAAGAAATTTGATGAGATAACCACAATGGGAAAATACCAATTAATCCTGAAACACTGTGAAATAACCTGTAATGCTATAAAATAAACTACCATGGAAAAAGACAATCACTGTTGACTATATGAATTTAATTACATTGTTGTATGATAGAACATAGAGAAATATGAAACGAAAAACTGGTGTTTAAAGAAGGAAATCATAACATTCGGTGTCAGGGAAAAAAAGAAACCATTAAAAAATAGAGCTATACCTTCTTGTCCACAACATAGACTGCCAGCTTGGAACAAATATTTAATTCGATGCTTATTGCATTTGGGAAAATATATAGGGATAGATACCTTGCTGTCTTTAGAATAGAATTTGTCACTCAAATATTACTTAATGACCTCCGACATCTGCCATTTTTACTAATAATAATATAATTATTACCGGAAATATAAATATATGCTTTAAAAAATGTTTTCTGGAAAATATCAAGGGATCCTGGAAAATGTTACTTTCTCTCAAATAGATGAAAATGTAACATGCTAAACCCTGAGTAATTCTTGGGGAGAACCAGAAAGAGACTGCTACTTACCTGGGTTTTCCTAGGTTTGTGAAGACACTTGGATCCATTTCTCACTTACTAGCAAAAATCTCACTCATCCTTGCCCATTCCATTAGCATTGCATTCAGACTAATGATTTCATGTTTGCAAGGCAATAATTCCATGTACAATTTAGAAAAAAAAAAACATTTTTCATGCTAGTCATGTATTAGGCCATTAGTAATATTTGATGAATAAATAAAACTCCAAAAATATCCCACTTCGTATCACTTACAAAAAAAAGTCACGCTATCACAATCCCCATCACCTTTTCCAATAACAAAAAAACTCCAATCCAATTATAAATAAGAAAGTTAATACATTGAATTAAAAAAAAACATATTTACAAATTATATAATTATATGCAATTGTTGAAGAAATCAATCTATAAAGTATATTTGATAATATAAATTATGTCATAAATAATAGAGAAAATAAGATCAAGTTTGTTTACTAGTTAATAAGATCCTTGGGCATAGAACAATAGTATTATCTCTAGTTCCCAGAACAGTTTCTGTTGAATAAATACAGTGGTAGCTTGAGATATGAAAAGACCAACATACGAATTTTTTTTCAGATAAGAGCTGCAACTCGGTCTGTATTTTTGTTCGCGATCCGAGCAAAATTCTGAGATACAAGTTGTGACTCGGGAAGCTGCAGCTGTTTGGCGCATTGGTGCATGGGTCCAGTATCAGCAGATTGATATACAAGTTGACTGACTTATGAGCTCGATTACAGAATGAATTAAAATCGTATCTCAAAGTAGCACTGAAATTAATGAATTAAAAAATATCAAAACTTGCTTATGAACACTGTTTCAAAAACCAATTTATAAATTCATATTGTTTAATATACAGGGTATATTTTTGCAAAGAAATAATAAAGTTTTAAAATGGTAGAGATTTAGTTCCACTCACTGAATTCTACAAAAACCACAATGTAACATGTCCAAGTCTGTGCTAGTAATTTTACAGTCACTGATCTGTGTGTCTTTGTATCTTATTATTATTGTCTTGTCAACTGCCAAAGAATATATGATATCTTAGAATAATTTGACCCACTTGAAATATGTCAATTAAGCAATTATTGCTTGGAAAAATTACATCAAAATTATAATATTTCAAAAGACATTTCTGCCTCCTTGGTAATATTTGGGTTTTCTCCCTGCCTGAACTTAGTACCTGCCACATAATTACAGCACAGGTGTTCCATGTGTAGACCACCAATATTGGCTGCTGGGTCTGGCAAAAGGGTTATAAGAACACTGTAAACTATAAGAGCAAAAAGCAGTATAAACTATGGCCACCTGCCAATGCAATCCTCTTCTCCAAAAAATTCAAACTCCAATTTTAGTCACCCACTTTTTCTTTCTGTCTGCAAAACTGAGGAGCCATTTTGCCTATTATACCTTACATTTTCAAAACCTAATTAATATGACTGAAGTCACTTCTCTGTTCTACTAAGAATCAAATTGTCATATCAAAACCTTATTAATCACACATGAAATGCATACAGAGTATTTTTAGGTAAACCAATGAATTACCTTAACTGTAAATAACAATTCTGAAAAACAAAGAGTGAATATTCTTCTTTATTACCTTTTTAACCAGCATTTCAGAGAAAAGGCTCTGGTTATAATAAAAATTTCAAACTAGAAGCCAGAAAAGAATCAAGTGTTTTGAGTGGTTAATAAATAATTTATCCATTTAAAATTTAAAGATAGGTAAGTTATTTTAGATTGATCTCTAATGTATCTTCCAAATCTATAAATATAATTGAATCCTGTAAAACAACAGAATAATTACTAGGCAAATTTCCATTTGGTATAGTTTGTGGTACACAAAGAAACACAATACATACAAAAATTCTGAACAACTCAAAGAAAAATTTAATTAAATTTAGGAAAATAATTGTTAATAAGGAAAGTAAAAACAAATTTATTTCACTGAATTTTTCAGAGTTCAAAATATTTTTTAAGATAAATATAAAAATCTCTAAAAAGATAAAATTACATACAGTCTTTGCTTATTTCAATATTTATTCTTTAAAAAACATCTGACTTTAAAATATGACCATGTTTTCTATATATAACTGGCTCCAAATTATCTTCAGATCATGGCCTACTTGGTGGTATACATATTTTCTTTTCGTAACTGATCTCAAGATGTAAAATTTCTGACATCAATCATAGCTTTAGTTTTTTATGCTTTCATCAAAGCTAACTCCTGATAGAAATAAATCCCTAGGCCCAGACATTAAAGATGGTGATAGAGTAGGTGGACATTCCAACTGCCACCTCCCAGGACCAAATTGGTTTACGACCTAATTTAAGAACAATCATCTTGAGAAACCAACTTTGGACTAAACAAAGAGAAATCTATAACAAAGAGTCAGAAGAAGCCACACCAAGACTGGTAGGAAGGGCAGAAACACGGAAAGGGCTGCCCCACTTCCAGGAGCAAGTGGCAGCCTAGCGTCCAGACGGACTCTCACTGCAGGAGAGGGGAGCACCCTGAGAGGTGTGGGTGCTCAGCCCCATGCCTGGAGCCCCAGCCTAGAGCCACAGAGACTAGAAGAGGCGCCCAGACAGCATTTATCTATGAAAAGAACCTGGTTTCTGTCTGCGAGAAAGAGACAGAGTTCTCAGATGCAGGCTCCATATTAAATGGACCGCGCAAAAAACCCCTCGTTTACAGCCACTTACCTGGGACTGTGGCAGGAGACAGCTGAGAGGATTGGAGTTGCAGTAGGAGAGTGTAAAGTTGGAGGCCCAGGGAGAGACACTGTGAGTGATGGCCACCAGAACCCCTGTGCTGAGTCATTCTCCAGTACTGAAGATGCCATCTTACTTGGATAGAGCATCCCCTCTGAGTGGCATCAGCATGGGGTAAAGCAGTTGCTTCACACTCGGGAAGTCTCTCCTACCCCAGGCATGACAACAGGTCATTCTGAGAGGCCAGGGAAGCAAGGGGTGAGTCAGTGACTCAGGTTTCTGGTGTTGAGACTGGAGCTCCCGCCCACACTCTCCCAAGTCTATGATTGGTGCTTCCACCTCACCAGAGACTCAGTTGAATTTGTCCAGACAGTGGACAGATCACACCTCTGAGTCTCAGAGGCAAACCCGCCAGACTCCGGGGGCCACATCCTCCTGAAGTCTGTGAAAAAAGTCTTCACAGACTGACACCTGGGGCCAAGGGGTGGAGCCACACCCACCACCCTTTCTAATTCCTGAATTGCCACAGGTTCTAGACCAGGGTAATCAACCTTTTTATACCTACTGTCCACTTTTGTATCTCTGTTAGTAGTAAAAATTTCTAACTACCCCCTGGTTCCACAGTAACGGTGATTTATAAAGTAGGGAAGTAACTCTAAAAATTTATAAAGCAGAGTTACAACAAGTTAAAGCATATAGTAATAATTACTTACCAAATACATTATGTCGGATTTTTGCTAAGTTTGGCAGAATAAATCTTTATAAAACAACTTATTATAGTAAAATCTATCTTTTTATTTATACTTTGGTTGCTCCGCTACTGCCCACTATAAAAGTTGGAATGCCCAGTAGTGGGCAGTCGGGACCAGGTTGACTACCACTGCTCTAGACTTTAGCAAAGGCTTCTTAGTGGCTGAGTCTAACAAGCAGCCAGCAGACAGAGGCTGCAAGAGGCAGGACTCAGGGAAACTTAGCCTTTTGAGTGGATTTTTTCACAGAACCAGAGTGGGTAACAGCCAGGCTAGGAATGCACCTTGGTATTTCCATGTGCACCTGGGCCCAGCAGAGGTATCCACAAATTCTAAAGTGCTTGTAGCTCCAAGATGGTTGCCGAGGGCCAGTCACGGGCAGCGTCTCCTACTGGTCTGTGCTGGGCTCCTGCTAGGGAGGCCCAGGGCTGGCATATCCAATGGCCAGCTGTAGAAAGCACCAGTTTGAGACCTAACAGGCCTTGCTAGAGTGGGTATCTTAAAAAAAAGCACCTCATACCTGGCCCAGCTGAGGTGAGTTCCACTCCCTGTGATCAGCACCAGCAAAGCAGCTCATATGCATTGCATAGGTTGGAGCTTCACAGACAGCCGGCCTGGGAAACAGAAGTTCTGTCCAACTAGGCTAGATTACACAGGGTGAAGGGAGAAGCTCAGAGCATGGACATTTAACATTCAGGTCCCTGTGAGTCTATTATTGTATCTGTTCAAGGGGCTTAGCCACCTTTGGGAGGGACATAGTCAGCCTAGGAGAGGACTCTCTCAGTCTTCCTCCCTGAGACCAGGGTCTCACCAGCTGAAAGAACTTCTGCAGAGGAAATTGTGGCTGAAGGATCAAGCTCTAGAGTAAGGGCCACATTCATAAAACTGAGCTCCTAACCAAGACATCCCTGAAGTAGGTGGTCCCACAAAAGTATTTACGACCTCAGCTGCCCTAACCCACCATGTATGCAACCTGTAGAGGGGTTGGTTGGGTGAGGCCAATCAGAGTCTTCCTGAAGAAGACTGTAGGAAGTCCATGCAGGTGCAAGAGGAAGAAGAGCAGCTGAAAAAGTGGAATCAAATCATACAGAGCTTGAGGCTTTCAGGAGCCACTGTCATCTTTAAGCAGGAGGAAGCTGATTCTTCTACAAAGGTTGGCCCCTCCCACAGTACTTAGGCACAGAAAACACAGACAAAAACAGCAAAAAGTGCAGTGGCTGCAGACAGGTAGCCCACAGCAGGTTACAAACAACAGGTGATGCCAAACCAAGAAGAACTAGAGGCAACACTACTGGTAGTAGGTGGCAAACAGAACCAACCCTAGACTCAACTACCTACACAAGCAGCACACCCAAAGGAGGAGTCTGGAAAGCACCTGAGACTGTGGAGAAAAAATATGCCCAATTGGACAGACATTTCACTGTGGGTAATACACATGATCAAGGTTAACCTTTATAACCAGCCAGCCTGAAGGGATAACCATACCCTCAAAAGGACCAACTACATCTAATATTCACATACAAAAAGAGAAAAAATGGTATCCACAAGGAATATTCCTAGGACAAGGAAAACAACTGGCCTGGAGGACAGTACCAACGAGCCCATCTTCTTCATAAAGACCCCACAAAAATTTCAGTCAGACAATGCTACTTAATACACAGACAAAATGGGCAGTCAGAGAAATGTGACTAAAATAAATCGACAAGAGAAATCCCCAGAAATAGAACTGAATGAGATAGAAGTAACCAAACTACCAGATGCAGAGTTTAAAACAATGATTTTTAGGGTGCTCAAGGATCTTAGAGCAGCAATGGATGGACATTATTTAGTGTACACCTAAATAAAAAGAGAACAAGCATCAAAACGAACATTGAAATCATAAAAAGAAACAGTCAGAAATGACAAATACATTATCAGAAATGAAGACTGCACTAGAAAGAATTAACACCAGGCTGGATGAAGCAGAGGATCAAACCAGCGATATAGAGGACAAGATAAGCAAAAGCACAGAAGCAGAGCAGCAAAAAGAAAAGAGGCTCAAAAAGTCTGATGAAACTCTAAGAGAAGTCTGTGACAACCTGAAGAGACACAACATCTGCATTATAGAGATTCCTGAAGGAGAAGAGAACAAACAAGGGACAGAGAACCTGTTTGAAGAAATCATAGCTGAAAACTTTCCTAAATTGATGAAGAAAAAAGTCACACAAGTTCAAGAAGCACAGAGAGTCCCATAAAAGAGGAACTGAAGGAGGCCTACACCAAGACACATCATAACTAACGTGCCAAAGTTAATAGACAAAGAAAGAATACTAAGAGCTGCAAAAGAAAAGCTGTTAATGACCTACAGAGAAGCCTCCACAAGAAAGAAATCTGACTTCTCAACAGAAGCAGTTCAGGTCAGAAGGGATTGGCAAAAAATATTCAAAGTGATGCAAAGTGAGAACCTACAACCATGACTTCTTTATCCAGCAAAAATATTGTTTAAAATTGACGGAGAAAAAAATCTTCCCACAAACAAACAAAAAAACCTCAAGAAATTCATTACAACTCTACCAGTAGTGTAAGAAATTTTAAGGGGCCTGCTGTAAATAGAGCAAAGAAAAAAAATCGAGAAAAACAAGATTGTAGATTAAAAGAACAGAATGACAATAAAAAACTACATACCAATAATAACCTTAAATGTAAATGGATTAAATGCTTCAATCAAAAAACATAGGGTAGCTGCATAGATAAGAAAACAGGACCTGTACATATGTTGTCTACAAGAGACTCAACTCAAAACAAAAGATACTGATAGACTGAAAGTGTAGGGATGAAAAAAAGTATTTCATGCAAATGGAAATGAAAAAAAAAAGCTGGGGTAGCAATACTTATATCTGACAAAATAGACTTTAAAACAAAGGCTATAGTAAGGGATAAAGAAGGTCACTACATAATGATAAATGGAGCAATCCAACAGGAAGATATAACCATTGTAAAATCTATGCACCTAATATAGGAGCACCAAAATATATAAAGCAGATTTTGATGGACATAAAGGGCAAGATCAACATCACTGCTATAATAGTAGGGAGTTTAATATCCCATGGACATCAATGGATAGATCCTCCAGAAAGAAAATTAACAAAGAAACAGCCACCTAAAATGACACAATAGATCAACTGGATTTAATAGATATCTTCAGAACCTTTCATCCAAAGAAGCAGAATATACATTCTTTTCAAGTGCTCATGGTATATTCTCTAGGATGGATCAAATGTTAGGACACAAAACAAGTCTCAATAAATTTAAAAATATTGAAATCATATCAAGCATCTTCTCTGATCACAATGGCATGAAACTGGAAATTAACTACAATAGAAAAACTAAAAGACTTTCAAACACTTGAAGGCTAAACAGCATGTTATTAAATAACAAATGAATTAACAATGAGATCAAGAAAGAGATAAAAAAATGTGAAACAAATGAAAATGAACATACAACAACTCAAAATTTATGGGACAGAGCAAAAGCAATACTGAGAGGGAAGTTTTATAGCATTACTGGCATACCTTAAGAAGCAAGAAAAAGCTCAAATAAACAACTTAACCCTAGGCCCTGGCTGGTTGGCTCAGTGGTAGAGTGTCGGCCTGGCGTGCAGAAGTCCCAGGTTCGATTCCTGGCCAGGGCACACAGGAGAGGCGCCCATCTGCTTCTCCGCCCCTCCCCCTCTGCTTCCTCTCTGTCTCTCTCTTCCCCTCCCGCAGTGAGGTTCCATTGGAGCAAAGATGGCCCAGGCACTGGGGATGGCTCCTTGGCCTCTGCCCCAGGTGCTAGAGTGGCTCTGGTCGCAGCAGAGCAATGCCCCGGAGGGGCAGAGCATTGCCCTCTGGTGGGCAGAGCATCACCCCCTGGTGGGCGTGCCGGGTGGATCCCCGGTCGGGTGCATGTGGGAGTCTGTCTGACTGTCTCTCCCCGTTTCCAGCTTCAGAAAAAAAAAAAAAAAACTTAACCCTGTATCTTAAAGAACTAGAGAAAGAACAACAAATAAAGCCCAGAGGAAGTAGAAGGAAGAAAATCATAAAGATCAGAGCAGAAATAAATGACATAAAGGCTAAAAAATTTACAGAAGATTAATTAAATCAAGAGCTGTTTTTTTTAAAGATAAACGAGATTGATGAACCTTTAATCAGACTCATCAAGAAAAAAAAGAGAAGACTCAAATAAATAAAATTAGAAATAAAAGTGGAGAAGTATCAACTGACACCACAGAAATACAAAAGATCAGAAGAAAATACTATGAAGATCAGTATGCCAAAAAATTGAACAGCTTAGGTAAAACGGATAAATTCCTAGAAACATATAATCTTCCAAATCGCAATATGGAAGAATCAGAAAACCTAAACAGAATGATTTCAACAAATGAAATTGAAATAGTTATCAAAAACTCCCAGCAAATAAAAGTTCTGGACCAGATGGCTTCACAGGCAAATTTTACCAAATATTCAAAGAACTAACACCTATCCTTTTCGATCTATTTCAAAAAATTCAAGAGGAGGGAAGACTTCCAAGCTCTTTTTATGAGGCAAGCATAATCCTCATTAAAACCAGGTAAAGACACTGCAAAGAAAGAAAACTAAAGGCCAATATCCCTGATAAACTTAGATGCTAAAATTCTCAACAAAATATTAGCAAACAGGATCCAGCAATACATGAAAAAAATCATACATCATAATCAAGTGGGATTTATTCTGGGTAGGCAAAGCTGGTACAATATTTGCAAATCAACCAATGTGATTCATCACATAAACAAAAGGAAGGAGAAAAACCACATGATTATATTAATAGATGCAGAAAAAACATTTGATAAAATGCAGCACCCATTTATCATCAAAACCCTCAACAAAGTAGGAATACACGGAACATATCTCAACATGATAAAAGCCATCTATGACAAACCCACAGCTAACATCATACTCAATGGCCAAAAATTAAAAGCAATCTCCTTAAGATCAGAAACAAGGCAGGGATGCCCCCTTTCACTACTCTTATTCAACATAGTCCTGGGAGTCTTAGCCAAAGCAATCAGACAAGAAGAAAAAATAAAAGGCATCCAAACTGGAAAAAAAGAAGTAAAAGTATCATTATTTGCTGATGACATGATAATGTACACAGAAAACCCGAAAGTCTCAGTCAAAAAACTACTAGACCTGATAAATCAATTCAGCAAAATGGCAGGGTATAAAATTAATATTCAGAAATCAGTGGCATTTTTATACAGCAAGAAAAAACTGTCTGAAAGAGAAATTAAGTGAACAATCTCCAGCACTATTGCAACAAAAAAAAAAATAAAGTACCTGGGAGTAAATTTAACTAAGTAGGTGAAAGATTTGTACTCAAAAAATTATAAAACATTGATAAAAGAAATCAAGAATGATACAAACAAGTGGAAGCATATATTGTGTTCATGAATCAGAAGAAAAACATCATTAAAATGTCTATATTACTGAAAGTAATCTATAAATTCAATGCAATTCCTATTAAAATACCAAGGACATACTTCAAAGAGACAGAACAAATATTCCAAAAATTTATATGGAACCAAAAGAGAACACAAATAGCCTCAGCAATTTTGAAAATGAAGAATAAAGTGGGAGGTATCACACTTCCTGATATCAAGTTTTACTACAAGGCCATTGTATTCAGAACAACTTGATACCGGTATAAGAACAGGTATACAGCTCAATGGAATAGAACAGAGAAATCAGAAATAAACCCACATCTTTATGGTCAATTGATATTTGACAAAGGAAGTAAGAGCATACAGTGGAGTAAAGACTGTCTCTTTAATAAAATTGTTGGGAAAATTGGACAGGTACATGCAAAAAAAATGAAACTAGACCACTAACTTACACCATTCCCAAAAATAAACTCAAAGTGGATAAGAGACTTAAATGTAAGCCATGAAACCATAAACATTTTGGGAGAAAACATGAGCAGTAAACTCTCCAATATTTCTTGTAGCAATATTATTGCTGCTTTATCTCCACAGGCAAACAAAATAAAGTACAGGATGAACAAATGGGACTATATCAAACTAAAAAGCTTTCTCAGAGCAAAAAAATATCATGAACAAAATAAAAAGACAACCCACACTATGGGGGAATATATTCACCAATATGTCTGTTAAGGAGTTAATAACAAATTCTGTAAAGAACTTCTAAAACTCAACAACAGAAAGGTAAACAATTCAATTAAAAAAATGATCAAAATAACTGAATAGACACTTCTCCAAATGGGACATACAAATAGCCAATAGGCATATAAAAAAAATGTTCAACGTCACTAATCATCAGAGAAATGCAAATTAAATCCACAGTGAGAGACCACCTCATACCTGCCAGAAAAGCACACATTAACAATACAACATACAATAAGTGCTGGCGAGGGTGTGAAGAAAAGGGCACCTTCCTGCACTGTTGGCGGGAATGCAGACTTGTACAGCCATTGTGGAGAACTGTATGGGGTTTACTCAAAAAATTAAAAATAGAACTGCCTTTTGACCCAGCTATCCCACTTTTAGAAATATAACCTAAGAACACCATATCACTGATTCAAAAGAAAATATGCAACCCCATGTTTATTGCAGCATTGTTTATAATAGCCAAGATCTGGAAACAGCCCAAGTGTCCGTCAGTGAACAAGTGAATTAAAAAGCAGTGGTACATATGCACAATGGAATACTACACAGCTGTGAAAAAGAAAGAAATCTTACCTTTTGTGACAGCATGGATGAACCTGGAGATTATTATGCTAAGTGAAATAAGCCAGGCAGAGAAAGACAAATATCATACGATCTCACTTATATGTGGAATCGAATGAACAAAGTGAAATGAGGAATGGAATAGAGGCAGAGTCGGGGTCACAGGGAGCAGAGGGACAGCAGCAGAAGAAATGGGGATGAATGAGGTGATGGGGTCAGAGGAGGTAAAGGAATTAGTGAAATTATATATACCTAACACAGAGATATAGATGACAAGACATCAAATCCTAGAGGGAAGTGGGGAGGGAGTTAGGGGGAGGAGTACAAAGGGTGTATAAAAAGGTCACAGGGATAGGGTGTGAGGGAGTTATATTCGGTGGGGCATTTGAATCCATGTAAACACAATAAATTAAAATTAATTAAAAAAATAAATAAATCCCTACTTCTGGCTCCTATACAAGATTTTTTTTTATTACTCTTTCATGATAAGAAGTTTACTTACATGCACATGCATTAGGAAGATCTCTGAATTCTGTTTTTATTGCAGTTTGTCCAGTGACCTACAACTGGGCAAGGGGGAATAAACTTTTTTTGTTGTTGTTTATAATGTTCTTTAAGAAATGTCACAACTGATTTCTAATTTAAAACACTAATCAGAGAAAATATTTTTTTAATTTAAAACATAATTCTTAAAATTTTAAAAATGTATTTATTATAGAAAGTAAATTAGCTTTATTTCCATTTTATCATTATAGTCTCTAAAATTGAGAATAATTAGATGACTCTTTTTTTTTTTTCCGAAGCCAGAAACGGGGAGGCAGTCAGACAGACTCCGGCATGTGCCCAACCGGGATCCACCTGGCACGCCCACCAAGGGGCGATGCTCTGCCCATCCAGGGCGTCGCTCTGTTGTGACCAGAGCCATTCTAGCACCTGAGGCAGAGGCCACAGAGCCATCCTCAGCACCCGGGCAAACTTTGCTCCAATGGAGCCTTGGCTGCAGGAGGGGCAGAGAGAGACAGAGAGGAAGGAAAGGGGGAGGGGTGGAGAAGCAGATGGGTGCCTCTCCTGTGTGCCCTGGCCGGGAATCGAACCTGGGACTCCCGCACGCCAGGCCGACGCTCTACCACTGAGCCAACCGGCCAGGGCCAGATGACTCTTTAGTAGTGAAAAATCAATGATAGAAACAGGATTTATTTTAACTCATAGACTTATATGTCAAAATCTTAATCTGTCCTTTGTAATACGTATATGTTTTTATTAAATAATGATGTATACCCAGGCAACAACTAATGGTCTTAGAAATGCCTCGAGAATTATAATACCTAAAATCTTTACCTTTATGTCAGTTCAACTAGTCACTTTTATTACCAGAGTGTATTCCTGCTCAGAAATCATAGCATCCTCCATTTTGATTATAGTCAATTTCTCTGTTCTTTTAAAAGTTTATTTCACCCAAATCAGCTCTTTAAATTCTTAGAGACCACCATTGTAAAAATTATTCTAGCATGTTCCTGTCAATAAGAATAATTCTTGGTCACTTTGGTCTCTAGTTTGAGCCCAGTTATTTATTCATAGAATAATTCTATATTGTTATCATCTAAAGCAGGGGTAGTTGCATATCTGTTAGTAGTAAAATTTTCTAACCACCCACTGGTTCCACAGTAATGGTGATTTATAAAGTAGGGAACTAACTTTACTTTATAAAATTTATAAAGCAGAGTTACAGCAAGTTAAAGCATATAATAATAATTACTACCAAGTACTTTATGTCAGATTTTTGCTAAGTTTGTCAGAATAAAGCATTATAAAACAACTTACTATAGTTAAATCTATCTTTTTATTTATACTTTGGTTGTTCTGCTACTGCCCACCATGAAAGCTGGAATGCCTACTAGTGGGCGGTAGGGACCAGGTTGACGACCACTGATCTAAAGCATTCACATCATTATGCTTTCACCAAATAGGTACAGAAAACCCATGCCTCTGTCAGTATCATGTGTGTCCTTTCATTCAATTACATAAGCATGGCTGGTAGCACTACATAATCACTGTTTCCTAACTCAACTAGAACCTCTGATGTCTATGAACAATTTCCATCTTCACTTTCTACCTTTATATTCAGAAGTTAATTATGAACATTGTATTGGTGAGGAATTGTTGTCCATAAATTCTTGTCTCTAAAACTAAAGCTCACATACAGCTACATTGTCCATATTTTCTCATCCTTTAAAGAGTAAGCTAGGATTCTATGCCTTAAATATCTTCTTAAAATCCTGGTCATTAGTCATCACATCCAATTTAGATACCTTCGAAGTCTCTCTCCCTACCCTCTCTTTTTTAAATCCAATAAATATACTCATATTTATTCCATTCTGAACAAATGTTTTTTTCTTGATAATATTTTATCATCCATCTATGTCTCATACCTTCTCACCCAATTTTTACAAATTTACAAAAATCATTATATCCATTCTAACATCTACCATTTACTCATCAACATACTGGCATTTGTCTTTCTTCCCAAAAAACCTCCTTTCACCGAGTTTAGCATACTGTTAATTAACAAATAAAGTGGCATTTACCTACAGCACAACTTCTTAGCTAACATTTAAACTTCTTTTAAATCTTACCATTTATTTTCGTAATGAGTTCTTAAACCTTTTCGCACTTTGTGAATAGACATTTTTGCCAGTATTCTGTCTTTATATCAAAATGCAGGCAATATGCCCATGCAGAGCTACCAGTATGTGTAAACATAATATCATCTTTTCTAGCAAACCAATGATAACTTTGTTATTTTCTTTTGTACAAAATAGTGGCATCTTATTCCATCAAATAAATCAAACTGGAACCTTAGAAGTAATTTCTAAATTCTCTCTCTTTTCTTTTTATCCAACAATCTAAGTATAAAGTTCAAATAATGTTACCACTTAGCTATGAATACATTCTTTCTTTTTTTGTTAAATAGCCTACCCTGCTCTTCAATAATAATAAAGATTCTCACAAACAGAAAACTCCCACAAACTGGTAGCTTAGAGGCAATGTATGAATTTTTTTCCAGCACAATAGTATTGCTCATACACAGTGATAGATGATGATAGATAGATAGATAGATAGATAGATAGATAGATAGATAGATAGATATAGATAGGTAGATAGATAGATAAATGATAGATAAATGATAGATAGATAAACAGAAGAATTGTTACTTAATGTTTTCTATGTGATTGAATCTAGTATAAAACTCTTCTAGTCCCCTGATATTCATTCTGTGTTTTTTTTTCATAATAATAAAATGTTTGGGGAGAAATGTCCACTCAGAATACAAAATACATTTCACAGTCTTCTTTGCATCTAGGTATATTTAGAATCCTGTGTCAGTTTCCAATAACCTATCAAAATGGGAACACTTTTTCCCCTATATCAGTGGTCGGGAACCTATGGCTCACAAGCCAGATATGGCTCTTTCGATGGCTGCATCTGACTCGCAGACAAATCTTTAATAAAAAAATAATAATGTTAAAAATATAAAACACTCTCATGTATTACAATCTATTCATTTCCTACTGCTCATGTTCATGGTTGCGGGCGGCTGGAGCCAATCACAGCTGTCCACTTGGACAACACCAAATTTTTATTGGATAATGCGTAAGGTACATGGGTCGTCGTATGGCTCTCATGGAATTACATTTTAAAATATGTGGCGTTCATGGCTCTCTCAGCCAAAAAGGTTCCTGACCCCTGCCCTACATGTTGGTCAATTTCTCTGCTACCTGCAAAGTTGAACTCAAACAACAAAAGCTATATGATAACCCAGGGATAATAGAAACTGAATTATACAAAATCTGGATCCTTACTGTTTTGAATGAACAGAATTGACACCCTAGGTTAGGACAGCATTTTTCCAGACTAACTTGTGAGCAATAAATAATTTCATTCTTGTTTAAACACTTATTTTAGAATGTCCTGTTATTTGCACCTGAACCTAATTCTAATGAATACACCAAATTTTTGGCTATTTTTGAAAGACTAGACAATCTGGCAATTCTACGCCACACTTCCCCATGGCAAGGACTGGCTGGAGCAGACAGCTTTAGCAACAAAAATTCTCTATTGTTTTCCTCTTTATGCTTGTTTCCTCAACAATTAATTTTATTTGCATTTGAATATCAAAACCACTGAAACACAAGATACAATCCAAAGTCCTTGTTATCATTCAAGATTGTGATGATTTTGTACTAATCTTCTACTTGATCTTCTTTTTTGTGTAACTTATTCTTCTCCAGACAAACTCCTTATATTTCCCTGTCTACACCAGTTGCTTTCTAACCTCTCTCTCTTGGTTTATGAGTTAATTAGCTGCTGCCTGAAAAGACCCTATATGCTCTCCATTGCAAACAGCACACTTGCTATGGGTGACCTGTCATGGTCAACCTTAGTTGTTCCTTCTTACATAAGGCCTTTCTACCCCCCCCCACCACCACCACTCCCCAGGCTGGCTTACAAATTCCTCTTCCACGCTTGCAGTTCTCTAACCATATCTATTAATATCTTATTTTAAAATAAATCTCTGCTCAAGATTCTATTACGCAACAATATTCTAAATAAAAAAAAATGCTTACGAAAAATTTAGGGTGTTATTTTTCAACAGCAGGTTACCAGAACTTCAGAGATTGTGAATCAGTAAGTTTAAAACAGTGTCCAGGAATATGCACTTGAAACAAGACCTCTGCTGGTTTTCATACAGGTAACAGACAACCATGTTTTGACAGGAATGTCTTTAAAATGTGAGCTCCTTGAGAGTTTGGGCTGCCTTCTTTATTATTTTTTCCCAACACCTAGCACATTGCCTTTTGCTCAATAAATGCTTGTTAAACACAAGTGTCTTTCAGCTCTTGAGAGAAGCAGGAATCCTTGCAGGTCATGAGGTCATTTAATAAAACACAACTAAAATATATAAAGCTGTAAGGCATCATCGCTGCACCTTGGCTCAGTCTGGCAAACTATCAGTACAGACATTGGTTAGAATTGCTTACACTCAAAAAAAAAAATAATGTATTTAGTACTTTTTCTGTGTCCTTATACACAGAGCTTTATCTAAGCAGCAGTACAAATGTACTTATTTACTCAAGTATAATAGTTATTTGCTCACAATTTAATCTAAATATTGTATCAATACAGCACTCTGTATGTATTGGCCAATAAGATTCTTTTGACTATACACCATTTTCAAAATAATGTGTATGTTCTATTTTACTTTGGTGTACCAAATGAGAAACTATTATGTTTTTCAGTGAGTAATATAATATATTCTAACTGACAGAGATTTAAATTGACTAAAATTTAATGGTAAATGGCTATTTTAACAATTCTGGTTTTAGATGTCTCAAAAGACAATCCTTTCTTTGTTCCAATTTATTAAAGTTATATAAAAAATTGTCTCAATTAATAACCCAAAATTTTGAAACTATTATAGAATATTTTTTAAATTAAATCTAAACAGTACATATAATTATTTACTACAGATGCCTTTAATAAAATAAAATTTTAGGGTAAATTCATACCTATTCATAAAAGTTCAGTTTGTGTGAAAGATGCTATTTTTTAAATATCTACCAAACATTAGTATTTGTTCCCACATAATCAGCTTGAGTTAAGAGACCAAGACCAACAGTTACAGTATACACTGTTGAGCAAGAGCAGAGTATGACACCCCAAAATATGCTTCTTTGTAATATTGATTATTTTTAAGCTGGTTATTATTAATAAGTAAAAGAGAAAAGAAAAACACTTTGACTTTTCTCTAACCACCTAAAAGAAAATAATTTAGAAGTAATTTAAATAGTATACGTGCTCCATGAAGGGAGTTACCGTAGATAACTATAGTTTATTTTGAAGTAAGTATGATAAATAGAAAGGAACTTAACAAGACCCCTTTTTTTTTTCTTTTAAGTGAGAGGAGAGGAGATAGTGAGACAGACTCCTGCATGTGCTCCTACCAGGATCCACCCAGCAACTTCTGTCTGAGGCTCATGATCCGAACAATAGAGCTATACCCAGTTCCCCCGGACATGCTTGAACCAATCCAAAAACAATCAAGCCACTGGCTGCAGGAGGGAAAGAGAAAGAGAAGAGGAAGAGGAAGGAAAGAGAAGCAGATGGTCGCTTCTCATGTGTGCCCTGACAGGGGATTGAATCCAGGATATCTGCACGTGGGGCTGACACTTTAGCCATGCATCAACCAGCTAAGGCCAACAAGGCCCTTTTAATCAAAGTCCTCTCTGTGTTTCATTGTTAAAAATAGCCCAGCAAACACATGTTTACCAAACATTTGCTTTTCCATCTTCATGTGAATTGCCTTTCTGCTTTTGAAACCACTACTCCCTCCCCTTTCTCCTTGGTTCAAGATGTCTTGTAAACCTCAACTGTCCACTTTGTCCTCAGGCCTCATGCTCTTATGAAACCACCATGCTGTAAATATAAGATTAAATTTTATTATTATTTCTTGTTAATATCTCATATCATTTCAATTAATAGAACAGCCAGAAGAACTAAGTGGGAATAGAGAAAATTTTCTCCTCCTCCACACTGCTATTCTGAGGAATAAGTAACACTGAGGGACAAAGTTTTTGTTGCATCCACAAAAACACTTGTTCTTACCTAATGTGAGTGTGATGATCTCAAACCTGACATTAGTTTTTCTCTGTAAGCTACAGTTTTTTTTTGCAATTCAAGATTTTAGGTTTTCATCTTATTGTAAAATTTTTAACATTTAATTTAACATAATGAAGTAGAATGTCTTCTTGGGCATCAGCTTTGTGAAAATATAATAATTTACATAATACAGGAAATACATTAATATACTAAAAGATATGATTGCATTAGAATTTGTCTACAATTTCAAAACAGAACATATTAAAATAACACTTATTTCAATCATAAAATTTACGCAAAACTTATTTAAATTCTGTTCAGGCAAAAATTTGCGTTTGTAGCTCTTGTGTTTGTGTACTTTTTGAGGACAATCTCATTTGATGCTCCAGCAGTAGTCTGCTCATCACTAACAGCTCCAAGGTTTTTGAGAAACTTATCAAGGTGACTATTCAGGAAGTGAATCTTAATGCTCATGTTACACCCAATGTTGCAGAAAGCCAACAGTATCCTTTGAACCAGAAGTTTATAGTTTTCTGCTTTTTTGTTGCCAAGGAAGTTCTTTGTAACTGCCACAAAAGACTGCCATGCTGCTTTCTCCTCCTTATTCATCTTCTTGGCAAATTCTTTGTCACATATGAGGGTTGGAATTTGAGGTCCATTGAATACACCTACATTTTTCTTCTCTAAAGACAAGGCAGGAAAAGCAGAAATAATATGTTGAAAGCATTCACTTTCTCTATTCAAAGCCTGAACAAACTGTTTCATTAAGCCAACTTTGATGTGAAGTGGGGGAAAAATGATCCTGTCTCAATTAACTACAGGCTCATTCACAATATTTTGCATCCCTACTTCCAGAGCTTCACATTTCGGTCACTCCTTCTGTGTCCAGTGTTTCTCCCAAGCTCAGCTGTCCCACAAACACAGAAAGCAAGGATACTTCATGAAACCTCTCTGTTGTCCTAGCAGGAAATCGACCATTTTAAGATCCACACAAATGATCCAGTTATGCTCCTCATACTTCAGAAAGTCGAAGACAATTTTTAAGTCATTATAATCTTCTTGCAGATGAGTTGAATAACCAATTGGAACTGCTGCATAAACATTACTGTTGTGTAGGAGAACACATTTCAGACTCCATTTAGAGCTGTCAAAAAATAGCTGCTATTCTGTTGGACTGTAAGTGGTAACACCTAGCTGGCTGAGAAGACTACTAATATCAGTAAACAAAGTGTTTGTCTTCGGGAAAAAAATCCACAATAATTTGTTCACGCTTCCTGAAATGGGATACTTTAGTTGACCAGTGAAGTACATTCTTTTCTTAAAGCCTGGAGAATAATAAATCCAGGCTTTAACTGCTTTCTTTCATATGCCCAAATCTCTTACTAAGTCATTCAATTCAGTTTGGCTAAACTGCTGAGGGGTTAATGACTTCTTGGCATCAGAAGAAGACCCTTCAGATTCTACAACCATTTCCTCACGCATCTTATCAAAATACACTTGATCACCATGTTCACTTTCTTCATCCTTAGAAAAAATAATACCATTGAAAACTAGAACCAGTTCTCAGAGCATGGGATAGGTCTCATTGCTGAAGAGAAATTAGGATATGTGATCATAAGTTGTTTTTTTCTTGCCAATGCCCTTTGTATGGATCAGACAGAAATAACAGATCCTGCTGTGGTCCTTAGGTTCATGCCAAACCATGGGAATACCAAAAGGCATTCCTTTGTGTTTTCCTTTTGTCCAGTCACAAAGCATTTCCTCACAATTATGATACCCAATATGAGGAGCCCAATTCTTGTCTTGATCACCAAAGGGAACTTGAAAATAGACAATATGTGCACATGTCACAAATGATGAAATATTGCACCTTTGATGTTGAAGTGTGTAACAGTCACATATATAGCAGAAGGTGTCAGGACTATTCTTACATTTACCCCTACTCAAGGAAGCCATGATTCAATCTTAAAACAAAATAAGAGGGTGTTTTTATCAGATAATAATTTTTTACATTTAAAAACAACTACAATTATGTAAAAGTGATGTTTGTAAAATATTAATTACCTTGTGGTTTTGTTCAATCCAAGAGTCATTGCTCTTTAACTCCAATTTAAAAGCCAATGCATGCCATTAAGTATAACAAAAAGAAGATAAAATTGCATAAAAACTAGAGCATGCATCAAAAAATGGATTTCAGATTTGGAATCAGTGATGCAGAAATGTATAGAAACAGTTCTAAAACCTCATGCAACAGAAAATTTAAAAAAAATTGTTCCCCAGTGTAATTATTGTTCATTCCTGATGAAGATATCTGTCCTTTTTATAGCACTTGTCCTTTTTATTTCTTAAGGCTTCTTTGTAATTTTTTATTATTTTTGTTCATCACTTTTTGTCCATGTTCTTGCCAAACTCCAATATACACTCTAAAGTACAAATGCACTTGGCTTTTTATTTTCTTTCTCAACAAACCTTGAAATTTCCTTCTTAATGCCAACAATTAGTCAAACTGAGGGTTCCCATTAACTGTGCAGGTTTCTTGACTAATGGTTCAGGGTGGTGTATTTTAACCCTTGGCACCTTTTTTAGAGTACCATATTAAGTATCTTCAATTTGGAACTGTCTTCTCTTAAACAATAATATTTCATTCTCCAAGCTAGTTTTCAATAAGAGCCAGAGAGGATAGACATTAGAACTTGTTTACTTCTTCACACAAATTTAAAGAGTATGATTTTAAGATTGGCTTAAAAGGATTATAGTTAGTTATAACCATATTTTTAATATGTAGAATAATTTTCTGAAAAACCTTCTAGACCTCCAGTTCATTGCAAAAAAAAAGATAAACATGAGACTGCATTAAGAAATATTTTTCAAGCAATTTCATAACTTTGAAATATGTATAATACAAAACTCAATTATTCTTTTTTTTTTTTTACAGAGACAGAGAGTAAGAGAGAAGGATAGGTAGGGACAGACAGACAGGAACTGAGAGAGATGAGAAGCATCAATCATCAGTTTTTTGTTGCAACACCTTAGTTGTTCATTGATTGCTTTCTCATTCGTGCCTTGATCGTGGGGCTGCAGCAGACTGAGTAACCCCTTGCTCAAGCCAGCGACCTTGGAGCCAAGCTGGTGAGCTTTGCTCAAGCCAGCTGAGCCTGCACTCAAGCTGGTGACCTTGGGGTCTCGAACCTGAATCCTCCGCATCCCAGTCCGATGCTCTGTCCACTGCGCCACAGCTTGGGCAGGCTCAATTATTCTTAATATAAGTGAAACACAGATCAAACAAACATTTTACTGTCTATACTAAATCAGTAAAACAAATAACCTTTAAAAATGAGTTACACATCCAAATAATACAGAAAAACTCTAACAATAAACTATTTGTTTCTTCTGCCATAATTTCAGTCTTCTGAGATAAGCAATTAATAATCATCTATACCAATAGAATCAAATAAGCCCAATTAACAAAATGTTTCCATACATCTAAATAACAGAGATTCATTTCTTCATAATCAGTAAGTTAAGTTTCTCAAGCCTTTCTTAGTTCAACTCTGGTCATTTGGTATTTTGCCCTGGACCCAGAACATATTTATGGATAAGGAAAAATTACCTCTGCAGCAGCACTCAATTGCACAGCCAGGGTCAGAATTGTGTTTAATTTTGTCTTAAGGTAGTGTCAGTCACACTTCATCTCAGCAGTGGAAAGATGCAAGCTGTGTTTACAACACAAAGGCAATAGAGGTATATTATTTGTTTTCTATCAATTCCTTTTATCCCTAGAATACACACTGGAAAGTTTCTTTACTGCTTTTCCAGAGTAATAATGAACAACTAGTGGGGGCATTTGTCTCTCAAATTTGACTTTCTTTCTTTCTTTCTTTCTTTCTTCCTTCCTTCCTTCCTTCCTTCCTTCCTTCCTTCCTTCCTTCCTTCCTTCCTTCCTTCCTTCCTTCCTTCCTTTCCTTCTTTCTTTCTTAGCAAGAAAGACAGAGACAGAGAAAGGGACAGATAAGGACAGACAGACACGATGGGTGAGAAACATCAATTTTTGCTGCGGCACCTTAATTGTTCATTGATTGCTTTCTCATATATACCTTGACCAGGGGTCTTCAGCCAAGCCAGTGACCCCTTGCTCAAGCCAGCAACCTTGGACTCAAGCCAGGAAACTTGGCGTTCAAGCCAGTGACCACTGGGCTCAATTCAGAGACCATGGGGCCATGTCTATGATTCCATGTTTAAGCCAGCATCCCCATGCTCAAGCTGGATGAGCCCACACTCAAGCTGGTTACCTCAGGGCTTCGAACATGGGTCCTCCTCAGCATCCCAGGCCAACGCTCTATTCACTGCACCACTGCTTCGTCAGGCTATTTTTTCCAAAACATTTATGGCTTACTTAGGAGTTCTTTTTTCAGTAAATCAGCAGGGTTTTGATGTCTCTAAATACAGATTTTAAAATTTAGCAAAAAAAGTAAATATTCTTATTATGTATTTGGAATTTTTAAGATAAATGTGAATCATAGAAGTTGTTTGTTTTCTTTTGTCAGGAAATAAAATACCTTAGCACAGTGATCATGGAAAATACAAAACCAATCTTAACTTTAGTTGCTGATGTGAATTCTTCAAAGTGTTTTAAGGCCACTAATAAAACAAACAAAGCAAGATTTCTTGTAGAATCTAAAAGAATTTAAAATTTTAGTATAGTGTTATTAAAGTTTATAAACAGTTGTTTCTGCTCTAATGTTTTCAGATTTCAATATATATTTTGTAGCTCCCAAATTAGGAAATGAATTTCAAAGATAATTAATTTACAAAAATAGTTAATTTCCTTAAAATTTCTTAAGAAATCAAAGCATTTTAAAATAATAAACTTTGTATTTTCTTAAATATAATCATTAATTGTCTATAAATAAGACTATTAATATTTTTACAAAGAAAAATAATTACAAGGATTATAAAATATTACCAAGAAAAGAAAATCAATGTTAAATAATCAATTCTTCTTGGCCTAAAAAAAACTATTTGGATGAGATATGACTTAGTTTAATAGAAAGAAACTAACAATCCATGGTAAATATTTTTGAACAAAAGTTTACATTTCAATATTATTTAGGATACTCAAGTCTTATCTGCAAATATATTTGACCCTTATTTAAGCACTGTGTTCTATGCACTTGGAGAGTTTAACATAATTAAAATGTTTGTTCTTATTTCAATGTTAACAATTAGTTTTAGTAAATTTATAATGAAATTTTGCTTTATTTATTCAACAAACTATGCAAATGTACTGTTTTCTTTCTCATAATTTTATTAGACTTGTAAATTAGAAGAAATGTAAGATAATATTTCCCTGTTTTTAAGATAGATCGTTATTCAGTGTTCCTCTGTCCCATTCCATCCTTCACAAGTCAGTGTCCCAGAGGTTGTGGTCCACTAATTGGGTGTGTGGGGGCAAGATAACAGTTTTCTCTTAGCCTGACCAGGTGGTGACGCAGTGGATAGAGCGTCAGACTGGGATGCAGAGGACCCAGGTTTGAGACCTCAAGGTCGCCAACTTGAGCACAGGCTCATTTGGTTAGAGCAAAGCTCACCACCTTGGACCCAAGGTCCCTGGCTCCAGCAAGGGGTTACTTGGTCTGCTGAAGGCCCACGGTCAAGGCACATATGAGAAAGCAATCAATGAACAACTATGTGTCGCAACAAAAAAACTAATGATTGATGCTTCTCATATCTCTGTTCCTGTCTGTCTGTCCCTCTCTCTGACTCTCTCTCTGTCTCTGTAAAAAAAAAAAAAAAAATTCTCTTAAAGACTGCAGCAGATTTATTTTATGTAAATCTAATTTTATATATATACCTATTTTTATCTCTATATATCAAATATATTTTTATTTAATAAAAAATATAAAGCTCAATACCTTCTTTAAAGCTAACTACTTTTATTACTATAATAAACTTAAGCATATAAATATTTATTTATAAATATCATGCTTTATAGTTTGGAAAATATTTGAGTTAGGAAATATATGCTTTCTAAATATATGCTGATAATAATGAACTGTCTTTTGACCCAGCTATCTCACTTTTAGGAATATACCCCAAGAACACCATAGCACTGTTTCAAAAGGAGAGATGCACCCCCATGTTTATGGCAGTATTGTTCACAATAGCGAAGATCTAGAAACAGCCCAAGTGTCCGTCAGTGGACAAGTCGATTAAAAAGCTTTGGTCCATATATACTATGGAATACTACTCAGCCATAAAAAATGATGACATCAGATCATTTTCAACAACATGGATGGACCTTGATAACATTATACAGAGCAAAATAAGTAAATCAGAAAAAACTAAGAATTATATGATTCCATACATAGATGGGACATAAAAATGAGACTCAGAGACAATGACAAGAGCGTGGTGGTTATGGGGAGTGGAGGAGAGGGGCACAAAGAAAACCAGTTAGAAGGTGACAGAAGACAATTGGACTTTGGGTGATGGGAATGCAGCATAATCAAGTGTCAAAATAACCTAGAGATGTTTTCTCTGAACATATGTACCCTGATTTATCAATGTCACCCCATTAAATTTAATAAAAAAAGAACAAAAAAATGATTTTTCCTTGCCATTTTGCAGGAAATGGCATTTTTGCAGCCATATTTAGCATAAAAGTATATAATATTATAACTGTTAATTTAATTAAAAATATTAATCATCCATTACTTTCCCAATGAGAAAGGAAGATAAAAGATACATTAAGTCATGAGCCCTGCTTCAAAGGAACTTAAAACAACAACAGAATCTAAAGGGTACATATTTTCAAATGTTCAATGATATCTATTTATCACTATAATCATAGGTATAAATTATTTTGAAAGAAGGTGGGAGGTGTAATCTTTCAACAAGCATAATTTGCTTATTGATTCCACAAACAGTACCAAATAAGAACAAATTGACCTTTTGTATCATTAACTATGGCCCTACTGATAAGTTCAGATGGAAAATCAATCAGCATTTTAACACACAAATTAGAGAAAATAAACTTGATTATAAAGTTAGGTAAGAAAGTCACCCAGTTCCAGATTTAAGGAACTGCATACTAATCAGTTATAGACTCTCAAGTTTTCATTAGTAATATTTTATTTGTTAGGTTTATAAAGTCTATATATGGAAAAGACAACTCATTAAATAAAAGTGGGATTGGGGTAACTTTGAATTGTACACTATTTTAAATTCCAACTAATTTTATTCCCATGAAACAAGGCTAAACAAACAAATATTTCAAAATTGGATTGAGAAAATTTGTTAGATGGAGTGTTCCATTTTTCCTGAAACATGAGCTATTTTGAACTACTAGGTCATGAAGTAGTCATCTATCCTGTGCTTCAACAGATGGCACAATTGAAGAAAGGCCAAGCCCTTTGTCATAAATGGCACACCATTGAGCTTAGACAAGTCTGAAAGCCATAGGAAATACATGCAATGATTTCTCTTTTTGTTTTATTATTATTATGTCTATGAATTATTGATTTTCTTTCATAAGTGATTGGCTCTAAGTCTATTATTTGAGACCACTATGAATGCAGTTTTCTAGATCCAAATATCTTTTTTTGCCCTTCCTAAATTAAGTACATCTGGCAATTATCTTTTCTGCCCTGCAATTTTAAGTAAGTGTTCTGAAAACAAAAAAATATAAAGGGTAGTGAGTGACAGAAGGGTAGTGGTTTCTGAGGTCAATAAGTGTGGAAAACATTATATATTATACATTTCCCTCAGAGATTCAGGGTGTTTCTTCAAATTAGTGAAGTCCTAAGTGTTATCAGTTATTAAGTTGTTTGATGCTGTATTTCTCCAATTTTAAAATCAAGAAATTGTTTGGTTACAGTTTAATATTTTTGGGGGTTTTGGAATCATGAACTACAGTTCTATAAACAACGAAGTCATAAACCAGATTATATTGTAAGTAGTTTGATGGAGAAAAGCATGTTTCCATTCTAAGCAAATATATTTCGACAGGGAAAGCTGACTTTACTTTTGGCTTTGGAAGGCAAAATGAATTGCCTTCCAAAAGAATAGGATAAATTATTAGTACTCTCACAGTAAGTAGCAACAATATTATTATATTATAGATGCACTTATAGATAGGTGTTATGCTGATCAAAAAGAGCTGTGGTTCCTGGTATGCAACTAATACAGAATCTTGAAAAGCAAATCAAGTAGTTGTTCCAATTATATAATTGATTTTAGCAGTAGTCTGAATTCCCTTTGCAGTTCTATTGGTTACCCTGGAAGCAGCAAAAAGGCAAAATGTTCCTTACTCATTTTCTAAGATGTTGGAAAGACAAACTCTCTGATTTATTTCTTTAAACAAACAAACAAATAAACAATGGGTTGGCTGTATAGCATGTCTTCATTACATGTGTAACTTGAGGCACTAAGAAATACAGTATTATTTCTGCTAAAATCTCTGTTCACATGCTAGCATTAAAAATACATTTGTTACCGGCCCTGGCCGGTTTGCTCAGTGGTAGAGCATCGGCCTGGCGTGCAGAAGTCCCGGATTCAATTCCCAGCCAGGGCACACAGGAGAAGCGCCCATTTGCTTCTCTACTCCTCCCCCTCTCCTTCCTCTCTGTCTCTCTCTTCCCCTCCCGCAGCGAGGCTCCATTGGAGCAGGATGGCCCGGGCGCTGGGGATGGCTCCTTGGCCTCTGCCCCAGGGGCTGGAGTGGCTCTGGTCGCAGCAGAGCGACTCCCAGGAGGGGCAGAGCACCGCCCCCTGGTGGGCGGAGTGTCGCCCCTGGTGGGCGTGCCGGGTGGATCCTGGTCGGCGCATGCGGGAGTCTATCTGACTGTCTCTCCCCATTTCCAGCTTCAGAAAAAGAAAAAAAAATACATTTGTTACCATACTGCTATTTAAAAAGTTTAAATACTGCATCTTTTGCAAAAAACAAAACAAAAAAATTTGTTATATTAAGCCATTTTGTCACATCTTGATGCTTTATATTCCCCCACTTCTATAGATTAGCTAAAAGCAGCTAAATGTAGAGATTTAAAAGAAGAGTAGACCCAGCCGGGTAGCTCAGTTGTTTAGAGTGTCGTCTGGATACCCCCAAGTTTGCAGGTTTGATCCTGGTCAATGCACATACAAAGAATCAAGCAATAAATGCATAAATAGGTAGAGCAGCAAGTTGATGTTTACTTCTCTCTCTCTCTCTCTCTCTCTCTATTTCTCTCTCTCAAATCAAGAAAAAAAAAATAAATGGATAAATTAGCCTGACCAGGAGGTGGTGCAGTGGGTAAGGTGCAGACTGGAACATGGAGGACCCAGGTTCAAACCCCAAGGTCGCAAGCTTCAGTGCGGGCTTTTCTGGTTTGAGCAAGGCTCAACAGCTTAAGTCCAAGGTCACTGGCTTGAGCAAGGGGTCACTCAGTCTGCTGTAGCCCCACGGTCAAGGCACATATGAGAAAACAATCAATGAACAACTAAGGTGCTGCAACGAAGAATTGATGCTTCTCATCTCTCTCCCTTCCTGTCTGTCTGTCCCTATCTGTCCTTCTCTCTGTCTCTCTTTCTCTCTGTCACAAAAACAAACAAACAAAAAAAAACTTGGACAAATATCCTGTATAATTTTTTAAATTCTATATCATTTGCATAAGGCAAAATATTTTGAGATATTTTATTGAATATATAATAAACACTTCATTTGAACTTTATAGAAAGAATTTAACATAGTTTAGGAATTGGTAATCTACTTTGTACAGAACTGCTCTTTTTTTCATGTAGCTTGTGAGCTAAGACTTGTTTCTACATTTTTAAATACTTAAAAAAATTAAAAAAAATATTTGGTGACATTAAAAATTTATCAAATTCAATTTCAGTGTCTTTAAAGTTTTAATTCTGTCAACACAGATTTTTGAAATTTGTTTTCTCTCTTGTTTTATACATATATATATAATATGTATATACAGTACATGATATCTACCTAATATCCCAGATTTTGCATCTCAGTACACAAAGCCTAAAATATTTATTATCTGACCCATAAGAAAAAATGTTTTTCTGACCTTTTGATTTTAGTTTAACAGTCTCATTTTAAGTATAAAAATTGGGATTCACAAGAATTAAGAATCTTACCTAAAATCACCAGACTTAAGGCCTTCTGACTGCAGGTTCATGGCTGTGAACTCAAAATATGACTTCAAAAACTCTGAACTCTGTAGCACCATGAAGCTGTGCTGTGGAGAACTAAGCAGAGCTCTCAGCAGTTTTTAATTTTCCTTTTAAAAATAAGCTGAGTATTTACAACATAGCATTACACATATACAGGAAGAACTGAAGCCACTCAAAGCCTTTTGAAATGGGAAAACTATTCTTGTACAATGTCCAAAATGAATTTCTGAATTGCAGCAGGACTAAAATAAAATGAAAAGTAATCACAACTTACTTAGAAGATTAAGTTCAATTACACTTAGGTTGTTAGGGATTAGAGACAGTGATGGTGAGCTGAATGATGTGGATTAAATGGTTGTGTGAAGAAAACATAAAAATTTTGTTACTGTGCTGTCTACACAGGGGTTGAACTAAACACCAAGATGGGCCAGGGTTTTAAGATAACTTATAGACAAGAGTAAAATAAAAGGTAAAGAAAAGGGGGGAGGGGCATTTCAGTAACTACCAAATAAGAATGGTCGGATTCTCATTTTTATTATTGATTACTAAAGTAAATCTTCTTTCAACAGAAATCTTTCCACTTGGGTAAAAAATAAAGTTAAGTCTTTTGTCACTGGCAATGAATAAGATTGTTTCCTTCTAGTTCAGAAATTAACTGACTAAAACAATGAAGCATTTCAATTTAAAATTTATATTTGCTGCTCTATGTCACAAGCTTTTTAAAATCTCTTTTCCTCACTATTGTTTCTGTTTCCAGTTGATTTTTATCAATAAATATTTTGCTAGGTTTTGCATACAGTCTTCTGGTTCAAGGGAAAATGTATACATAAAAGATATATAACTTTTGCTATATAAGTTGTTTTATGCATTTCCTATATAAGTTGTTTCTAAAATAAAAAAATTTAATCAATGGTTAATACATTTTCTTTGAAAGTAGAGTATATATTTTATAAAAATGGAGCCATCAATAAAGGACTAATGACGAATTCCATTTCTATATATTCTTCCCTAAGATCTCCATGAATTTCATATTTACATGTCCAATAGCCTACCCAGAATATGTAAACAGGCATCTCAAAGTGAACATGTTCAAACTAACTATAATCTAAAACCTGTTTATCCTTTCCTTCTCAATAAAATCCACCACCAAGTTAACTGATAAAGAAAATACATATGACTATTTTCTCTCTCCTTCACTCTCACCTCTGCTCCAATAAAGAGTTATTTTAGACACCAAAACTTTACTATCCCTTTCTCCTTCTACCAACACTTCTGTCCCAGATCCCAAGCTCTGCAACTGCAGCTCCTTGCCGTCCACTTTTGCACTCTATAATTGACTTTCACTAAGAAAGCTGAAATGGCTACTTAAGTATATACTATTTGGATCATATCACTTCGCTGTTTAAAACTCTCTTATACTAAAATCTGAATTGCATGCTATGGCTTATACAGCATTATCTGTCTGCTTTTTTGCTTCTTCTCCAACTTCATTTCTGCCTATATCAAATAACAGCTATTCTCACCTTCTTCCTAATCCATAAACAGCCCATGTACAATTGTAACTTAAGCTATTTTATACTTGTTTATTTGTCAGGCACCCTCTTGCTCCTAATCATCAAGTAATTGTCTCATTTTTCACTCAGATCATGAATCGTCTCCTCAAGAGAGGACTTCCATGACTACCTTAAATAAATAACATCACCCCTTTCCCACTTTATTTTATTCATTGCTTTTTATTTTACAAGTTTATTTTAACTAATATTTTTGCTTAGTTTTCTTTAATCGCCTACAGAATGTAATATAGATGAGGAGTAATCTGGTCTCTTCTGTTAGGCTTTAGTTTAGAACCTCTATATACATGCCTGGTATACAGAAGGTGATCAATGAATATGTGTTACTTTGATTGCAAAGTAAAATTTTTATCAACCCCAGTTGTTTTCTTTTCTTTCTTTTTCTTTGTTTTTGTTTACTGAACTTGACTTAAATTGAATCCCACTGACACCAAAGACTATATTGCCTCCTTGAAATGCCTCCAGGTAGGTGATACTTATACTGACAATTATATTAGTCTGAAAGAATACAATATTATAAAGTTTGCAGTCAAACTATTTCTCAATCATTGTCTAATAGCCAACAAATAAATGGTCTGAGATTTTATTTTTGTCATACTGGTGTAAGATATTATAAATTTAAAAATAATAATAATTACAAAAGACAATAATTTTATTTCTAGTCTATAGATGTGATTATTCACCAAGTGTGTGAATTGAACTTGCAGAGATATTAATTTAATAGGCATCATATTAGCTATTCTTGTAAAAATGCTGAAAAATATGTTCTATATTGTAAAAAACACTGCAGTAAATAGTTGTGGCTGTCAATAAGTGATTTTGTAATTATGCAAATAATGTTCAAAAGTGCTCTGTTCTGATTTTCTTCTTAATTTGACATTATAAATTTTAAGTTAAAATAGTAACATGAAATTTTATGTAATTCATTTCTGAGGGATTATTGCTGTTTCCAGCTGTTAGTTTTTTGGCTCCAAATCTTATTCTTCATAATACTATACCATAAGATGTAATACCCTCCTGGAATATTCTGCTTCTTATGTCTTAATGTCTAATTATACAAAACACCATCTGTAACATGAAATCTGATTGTTGGAGAGCTGACCATTTCAGTGACAAATGCAAATGTCATCCAAAGTTTTGCTGAAAAATTTTAAAAATGTAACATTTCTTACCAAGAAAAAAAAATGGTTAAACTTCCCTTAAAGTATTGAGACACTGAAAAATACTTAGTAGTTTAGGAAAAAGTAATTAACAGCATTAAGCGCTTTGCTTTGGTAATTTTATTCCCTTTAGATGCAACAGATAATGGGCTAAACCAATTTAGACTCATTATTTAGGAACCTTGAAAAGTTTACTAATGTAAATTACCAACTGCATAATAACAAAGCCATACTCACCCATTTATTGTATGGCCACCAAAACACAAGCCAGTGCTCAATGTGTCTAATTAAGTAAAGTTAACTCACAACTAAATCAGATTAGCTACAAATATTATTTAACCAAACAGAAATTAGCAAACAATTATCAGGTGATATCATTTAATATATAACAAAATACTTTAGATGTAATAATTTAGTCATGTAGAATTACTTATAAAAATAAAATTATTTTAATAAATATAAATAGTGAGTAAAAAAGGTAGATACTACTATAACATGTAGAAAATGGCATTGTTTCAAATTAATTCACTATTTTTTAACCCAATTATTTTATAGGAAAATGTTCTTCATGTGTACATACAATGCTACTTAAATCATATTACTATCAAAATAATGAGTATTACTTTCTCATATCATATGCAGTCTGGAAATGTTAAAAAATATATTGATTTAAAAAAAATTGACACAATGAATACAACAAAATCTAGTAAGAGCCATCATTTTTTAAAGTAATAGTGACCCTTTCCCACTCATCCCCCCTTTTGTAAGAGGCAAAGATTGCCTCATTGAAAGCACTATAGATTTACCACTTATCTATACTTGAGGCATTTCTCATTTTTCACTATGTATTGACCTTTTATATTGATAGGCTGCAGTTGAACATGTTTCCTTCCTGTATTTTTCTGCCAAGGAAAGAAATGGAGTTAGAAGCAAATCAAATAAGGCGTAGAAATGACACATGCATGGTTTTGCTTATTGGTTTCTGTTTGTTAAACTATTGGGCTTGCACATCTGGAACAGACTTCTAAGTAATTAAATATTAGATTTTACTAAACAGGAAATGGCTAGGGGGTTATTACCTTTATAGTAAAATTGTGAAAGTATATATTATAAAGTTTCTGTAATCTATTTTATATATAATATAAACACATATCAAAGTTAAATTTCTAGAGAGAACTTTTCTGAAATGTTTATGATGCCATAAAATATTTTATTTGGTTTTTTAAAACTTATATTAGATTTCTCAAAATTGAAAAATTATCATTTATTGGTACTTGATGGGATAAAATCTAGTTTGCTTGATTCTTTTAAAAATGATGTCAGAAAACTCTTACTGAATTTAAAAATAGACATTTCTCCTATTTTGCAAAAGAAAAAATGAAACTAGCAAAGTATTTAAAGTATATATTTCATTTCAAAATACTGTTTTAAGATTTTTAACTATTTGCATAGTAGCTAATAAAACTGATGTTGACAAATGCACTTTTTCTAGGGACCAAAATAAAAGGGACCAAAAACATAACATACTTCAAAGAAGCACAAAATTCTAGTGGCAGGCTTTAAAAATTATCACGGATGTACAATTCTATAATTACAATGATGTATATATCTCATCTTTGTAGGTCATAAACTCTCTTGAGGTTAGAACTGCCTTATTTTCTTTTCCCAGCAGAATTTCCACAATATTTTTCATGTAGCAATTGCCAATTTTTGTTGCCAATTGAACATTGAAGTTCTAACTCATTCAAAATGGTTTAAACTTTTAAATAATTCTCCTCCTGTAAGCATTTTGCAAAGTTCAAGTAGAAAATATATTAATTCAAGCACGTTATATATTTAGCAAGTAAATAAAAGGAGAAGAGTAAAAATTAGATAATTGAGGTTTAAGCCAATAAACAGAAACTGCCAGTCAATTGAGACCAAAGAGTTATACTGTGTTTCAGTATTTAAGACAATTTTTTTCAGTGGTCCATTTTATTATAAAATTTTAATTGTTAAAAACTTAATTTGTTGTTATCTTAACTATTTGTTATTTTCTGAAACCCAACCATATTTAAATAGTCTACAACAGGGTCCATATTGGTTCAATTTAAAGAATTGTTATTACTTGTGCTTTCATAAGACTATCTAGTGGCCTTTCTTTAAGTTTCAACACCAAAAAGTCATTGCTCTGTGTCTGTTACTTTTTATAATAATATTTTTGACAACGTTATAGATGAAAAAAATTCCAGGGAATTATATGAATCTTATTTATTTTATTCTTTTGTTTTTTGTTTTAATGCCATATTGAAACAAATGATATAAGAAAATTTTTGAGTATGTATTTCTTGTACCTGTTGACATTATACATAATTTATCTTTTAAAAATAAAGTAATATGTTGCATTTGGAATAGACTGAAATAAAAGAGAAAATGAACCAAAAGATAATACATGCTAAAATTAATTTTTAGCACATTTTATATTTTCATTTTTCTTCAAATAAGAATACAAATAAAAATAGTATTCATAAGTTAGCTAGGTGAACAGCATTAGAAAACACTTAATATTCTACCAACACACTGAAAACATATACTTCTGTGTTCATCTTGCAAATTTATCCATCTCTGTGCACATACCAAATAACATTATTAGCAACTTAGAAAAAGCTGTATTAATAAACTATTTTTAGAATTATCAGTATAATTTCAATACTTACTAAAATACCTGCTAATTCTAATTACATCTGATATAAATACTGTTTTTTATAAAAAAAATTCTGTTATGGAAATATTAGATAAACTATTCTAGCTTTTTCCTTGGTAAACATGTAAAAATGGATAATCAATAAATTCTTATAACTTAAATTCTAAGATACTCATAGCAGCAGTCACAGAAGTTATTACTTCTTTGAAGCAATGGAACTAAACAAGATATCTTTTTCTGTCCTCCTTTTCCATCTGACACAACTAAAATTTCTTTTCATTGAAGAGTGAAAAGGTGGTTTAACTGGAAACAAGATATCTCAACTAAAGCAAATGGCAACTATAGTTGTGAGCATTTTATGTAAAGAAAAAACGAAAATGAAGCTAACCATATCTAAATGATAGCTATCTGGTGAGGTCAAATGTATTATGTATCCTTGAAACCAAACTAATATATACATTTATAAAAGTTTATATACATAATTGTGGCAGGGAAACTTATCAATATAAATAAAACATTGTCTAAATAATGTATATTTTATATGAATCATTGGACATCATTTCTACATAAATTTTATCATGTATTATATAATAAAACATTTAATGATTCTAATATTTTAGAATCAATGTATAGATAATTTAGATTTAATGATATAAATGTCTATGATTCATAAATGTATATAGCATAGTCATATTTTTTGTATATGTTGTTTTCTTATACACCTTTGGAGAAAACACTAAAGTTGTCTCTTCTAAATGTAGGGCAATTTTCTTTTGCTGCAAGACATACTGTTTATACAAAGGGCCACAAATACAACTCAAGACACAACTTGGGCTCTTAATTTTTTTATAATATATTTTTACATATAAATATATGTGAAAGAGTAGCCTTCTTTAAAAGGTCATCAGGTCAATATATATGACTACTCCATTCATAGAATGAGTTGTTGAAGTTTAAATCCAGCTTTACTATTATCAGGTAAGAATTGACTTATTGCTTATTCTCCTTAAGCCTCAATGTTCTCATTGGTATAATGGAAATAGCAATATATTATTAAATTATTCTATGGTTGTGATGGTTAAATTAAATAATTATGTGAACCACTTACTACATGCCTAGTACACAATGACTACTCAAAAACCATTAAAGCTAATATTTTTAAAATGTTACACCTTTAACCTTGTATATAATATTGTAATTTCTTTTTAACTATTATGAAGAAAGGTTCTTGTCCCTGTGCATACTATCTATAAGAACTTTTAGTTTCCTGACTTAGACTAATTATGTATCAGTTTTAAAAATTACTACCATGCTTCAGTAGGTATCTTTTGTTAGTTTTCACTTTCCACCAGAGACTTAGAATATCTGCCATATTTCTTTGCCTCCTTAAGGTCATAATATTGTTAAATACATGACTCTACCCCTTCCCCAACTTTTCCATCACAAATAACTATGTCCATCGCTTACCAGGAATCCACTTCTACTTTCCATAAAAGTAACTAAGGCCTTCCTATGAACAGTAAATAAATTAAAAAAGCAACCCATAAAATTTGTAGGTTACAATTTCACCATTATGAAATGTAGTCCACAAACAAAAGAATCAAGAGAGAAAAAATGATGAATGGCCTTAGGAATAGTCATGGTTTATAATAAAGATTTTATTTAAAAAGCATTAAAATAAATAATACATATTCCAGAACATCATTGTATCACTGTTCTGGGAAATTACTTCTCTTTAGAATATGAGTTCTAGAAGGCAAATCTTCTTACAACTGCTCTGGGGACTTTTCATGGGCTGATTTACAATGCTATATTTTTTATTTTCTTACTCTGTGGTCTGCAGTCTTAACACTTTTCAGTGGTGGATATGTGGTGGAATGCAGACCCCATCAATTTGTGTAGTTCTGTTTGCTTTTTGTCCTTTAACTGCTGACAGTATAGACCGCTTAGAAATCCCAGAGAAATATGATTGAGGCCAGAGTTACATTGGCTTATAAAATTTAAATAATTCAATGCTTTTCTTGTAAATTACTGGGTCACAACCAGAAATCTGAATTATAGGAAACACTTCTTTAAGATAATGATTGATTTCCATAAATATGAGTGTCTTAACAAATTTCAGTATGCAGTTGCTGGGGCGGGGATTGTGGGTGGGCATTAATTAGTTTTACCGTTTTCAGCAGATGTTGAATTCAAAACGCCAGCAGCATCTCAAATGCCAGTCATTAAGGCTGTCTTTCATTGAAGAGTGCTGACCACTGAAATTTCCACTCAGTTTAATGAGACCGATCTAGGCAGAGTCAATTAAATCAAATCTTTACCAACATCCTTAACATATCTGCAGTGTTTGCAGCAGCAGCAGCAGCAACAACAGCAGCAGCAGCAGAAGCAGAAGCAGCAGGAGCGATTTCCAGTATTAATAAAGAGATTCACTGCCGCATAAAGAAAGGGGGGAAGAAAAGGGGCGGGCGTTGTTGGGGGAAGACCTTTACTTAATCCACAGGAAAAACTGGAACAGTCCGGGAGGAGATGGAGGGGGAAGGGCGCTAGGTCAAAGGTAAAAAGCTAAGTAAAAGGATTAGAGGAAGAGCCTTAAAGTTGCTCTTGGGATCCACCCCCAACCGTCCACCTCCCCCATCCCTTCCACCGCAAATCCAATTTACCAGTTGCAAATATGAAGCTGGAAAAATGTAAAGACCCAGAGTTGAAAACATTTTCACTTTAATACTGAAAAAATATGCCATTATAAAATCCTCGAATAGAATTAGTTAGTTTCACGTGCTTCCTCGGTTCTTTTTTCCTACTTTGTAAGTAAGATTTACACCAGCACAGAATTGCTACCATAAGATCGCAGCCTAAGCACTAGAGTGACATTAATTGGTCATGCTTAACTGCCTCAAAATCTTTTCTTTGTTTTTTTTAAATAATCACACTGATACTATAATAGAAATCATGGGTACTTATTTTACATTCAGATGGAAGGCCTTATTGGATACGTATAGAAAAATATTCCCCCTTCAAAATGAATCACCATCAAAATAAAAGGACGAATCTAAAACAACCCATAAAACGTCTCTCAACAAAATACATTTTTAACTCATAAAATGAACTGATGACTAGT
This sequence comes from Saccopteryx bilineata, assembly GCF_036850765.1. Taxonomy (NCBI): domain Eukaryota; kingdom Metazoa; phylum Chordata; class Mammalia; order Chiroptera; family Emballonuridae; genus Saccopteryx; species Saccopteryx bilineata. The sequence goes on along the minus strand of NC_089495.1, from coordinate 66,549,737 downwards.
CATGCAAATGTCTTAAATAAAAACTTAATTTTTTTTCACAGTAAACATACTTTCTGAACTGCCTACCGATCACAAATAATGGCAAAATGGCACTTCTGATTATACTGTATTTTCTTTATAGAAAGTTTGATACGATGGGACTTATCAGGTAAGAGGGTGGGTGCTGTGAACGTGACGCTCTCGCAAGTCGCCGGGGAGGGCAGCGTCCCTGGAGCGTGTGGATTCCATGCGAGCCATGCAGCACTTTTTTCTTTTTTCTCAGAAGTCCAAGTTATTTATTTACAATACATTCATGCCTTCGTGCAACTGCCCATCCCTGGGTAGCCAACAGGGAACTATCACGCCCCCCTCCTCGCGGGGCTAATCCACGGGGGGGACATAGATATCTATCTCTCTATGTAGATGTGGGTATGTGTATATGTGTGAGGACCACGACGAGCAGCCCCAGCAGCCCCTCCGCAGAGGGCCGGGGCGCAGTCAGTTCCTCCAGCAGGGCCCCTGCTGGGCTTTGTCCAAGGAGCTCGCGGCAGAGAGCGGTTTGGCAGCGCGCTCCCGGCTACAGCCGGCTCTTTGTTTCCAGAAGGGAGCAAGGGGGTCAGACACTTTCATTTGAACGAGTTTCCAGTTATTTATTTACTTATGTCCATCAAGCCTTGGGGTGCCGGCCGGGTGGGGGGCGAGGGGGAGCACTGCCTTCGCCCTGCCCTGCTCTACCCGGGGCTGGGGTCTTAGTCTGAGAGCGAGTGGGAGCCGCAGTCGTACACTCGGTGGGCCCCATCTGCGTTGTAAGGCCCATTGTGCCAGTAGGAAGAGTCACAGACTGTCTGTAGGGAATTGATTTCGGACGCCGAGGAGTTGGCGTCTCTTCTCTTAGACCGCTTTCGGTTCCTCAGGATAAACACGAGCATGCCCACCACCGTGAAGGCGGAGGTGACGAACACCAGCAGCAATCCCGGGACCAGAACCGAGATGGACACCCTGCTGGTGTCTAGGTAGGAGTTGGAGTGCGTCCCGGTCTCTGCCAGCCCGGTGCTGTTTTTACTGTGTGGCGTGAACGTGGGCGAGATCCTCGCGTACAGCTGGGGGCAGATCTCGTCATTCGAGAGGAACATGAAATCCTTCCTGAAGAAGTTCACCGGCGTCTCACACTTGAGGTCGCTCAGCAGCACTTCGGACCCCAGGCGCTCTGCCCACTGCTTGAAAGGCACGATGGTGCAGGAACACTCCCAGGGGTTCCCGTGCAGGTCTATCTGGATGATGGACGTTAGCTGGTCCAGCACCCCGGCCACCGGGAGGAACATGAAGTAGTTGTTGTGGAGGCTGAGCTTAGAGAGCGAGACCCCGGCAAAGACGTCCACGGGCAGGGACCTCAGCAGGTTGTTGTTGAGAATGAGGATCCTCAGCTTGGGCATGGCGTGGAAGGTGCCCGGGAGGATCAGCTGGATCGCGTTGTACTCCACGTTCAGGTACTCGAGGTTCTGCAGCCCGGAGAATTTCTCCCGGGACAGTGTGTCCAAATAGTTGCTATCCATATACAACCACCTGAGGTCCAAAAGGTTCTTAAAAGTATTGTTCTCGACCGTGGCGATGTTGTTGTTGCCCAGATCCAGAAGAATGAGGTTCTTGTAATCCACGAAGTGAGATTTGCGGATGCTGTGGATCTTGTTATCTCGCAGGAAGAGCTCCTGCACGTTGGCGAGCTTGGGCTTCAAATCAGCCAAGCTACTCACGTTTCGGTTGTTGCAGTTCATCTTTAAACCCGACCCTGGGATGTGGTCGCAGCTGCAGCCCCCAGGGCAGGGCAAGCCACTGACTGGGGACTTGTTTCTGGCGCTGCCGGTCGCTATCGCTGCCGTGGGTTTGATTTTGATCTGCCAGTTGCCTGGGATCTTCGTGCCTCCGTTGGGAGCAGACCCTGGGGTGGCACGATTCTCCTGCCCATTTGTCTTAAAAGGAGTTGGCAGTGGGCCAGGAGCGAAAGTCTCTTCTTGGGCAGGGGGCGCCGGAAGACTAGAATCCACTCTGTTTTTCAAAGGACACAAGTCCTGCTCAGTGGTTTCATTGAGGTCTTTACCCTGCAGTCTGGTGGGGGCTTCGCAGACCACTCGGCCGATCAGAGCGTTTTTGGGAATGTTTTCCAGCCATTCTTTCAGGGAGAGCAGATCACAGGTGCAGTCCCACGGGTTATCCTCGAGCAGGATCTCGGCAATTCCAGGGATCTGCTCCAGGACCTCCTCGTAGGGCAGCGTTTTCAGCCTGTTTCCCCGGAGGTCGAGGTGGGTGATGGGCACATACTGGAACACGTTTGCAGGTAGGGTGCTGATGAGATTGTCATTTAAAATGAGTACCTCCAGCTTATTTAAGTCTTGGAAGGCCCCCGGGTCTATATCTCGTAATAAATTAAAATCAGCCTGGAGGTATTCCAGATCGTCCAGCCCCAAAAAAGTCTGTTTTCGAAAAGACTTTATTTTGTTGTTGTTGATATGCAGCCTCTTCACCAGCTGCAGCCCCAGAAAAGCCCCAGGGACGATTTCGTGCAAGCCATTGTTTTCCATGTGCAGACTAACCGCATTATAAAAGTTAGCAAACTCATTAGGGAAAAGTCGAGTAAGGGAATTGCCATGCAGAAATAGATGGTAAAACTGGGAAGTCGGGGCGGCGAAACGCTGCAGACTTGTAAAGCCCTTTTTTTCACAGTCTACGTGTAGGTCCCCTTCTATCTCATTGCAGGAACAGATCTTCTCTTTGCAAACGTCTCCTGTAACGTTTCCAGCGGCAAAACAAAGAGACGTCTCCAGCAACAAAATCCAAAGCAGCATTTTTAAAGCGAGCAATTCATCCCGATCTCATCACAAAGTAACAGCGACCATCCTGCTCGCCACAGACACAATTCAAGTTCATTTAGTGCTTGCTCCACTGTCCGAACCCAGGGAAGGAGAAGAAAAGGGTTTTGGGGGGGTGGGGTGGATTCCTTCCTCCCTAACCCCCCCTCACTGCAACAACCCAGGCGCCAGTCAATAATTATATCCACGAACTATCCAGGCACATAGTGCAAGGCAAGCGAAAAAAATAAAGTAGAAAAATAACCCCACTCCCCCTCAGCCTTTAACAACAACAAAAAAAGAAATTAAATCTATACGTATAAATTTAAAAATACACCCTTAACAGAATATCGTCTAGTGGTCTTCACTAATCAGGAAGGAAACAAGGATAGTAATTAGAAGCAAGTGCATGTTAGCGAAACAAGCAGAGGGGTTGCAGCGTAGTACAGGCGCACTGCCTGTACATGGCTGTGCGGCGGACTGACCTTGCCTCTCTGATACAAAGCAGGGTTTTCGGCGGCTATTGTTGTTGAGGCTGCTGACGGACTTCTTGCTGTAGCTGTGGGTTGCCCAGAAGTCCCCACGAAGTGCTGTCCAGTCCCCCCGGTGCTGAAATCACGCCCGACCGAGGCACTCACGCTGCCGAGCCAATGGCGCTGGGAAATTTCCGCAATCGCTGCGTTTTGTGGCTGTCCATCCTTTTTTGTTTCTTTCCCTTTCGTCCTCTTTAGCCTTTTTTTCCCCCCCTGGACTCTGGATCTCGATTACTAGCTCGTTTCTGGTTCTCCTTCTCTTTCTTCTGCTCTTTCGGAATTACGTGGAGGGGGCGGAAGGCAGGGGGCGAGTTGTCTGAGGGAGGAAGAGAGCGCGAGAATGGGGAGGGGGTGGGGGAAAAGAGAGTTGCTAAGAAGCTCTGCTCGTTCCAGCCTGGTGCACTCTGAAAGATCTGACACCCTCTGCTGATCTGCAGTAGCAAAAATCCATCTGGTGAAGGAATGCTGAAGAAAAAAAAAATCAATCCACGTACAGGGCAAGCGTTAAAAGTGTGGGCATTAAAGACTGTCGATTCACACAGACGCGTTTATTTTATAATGGATTATTTCATTCTTTTCGCATGCTGGAAACTTTACCCTTTCCTTTCCTTAATGACCCCACAACACCCACTAGCTCCAGCGTTTGGAAAGGAGTGCTTTTAAAACATTTATTTCCCAATGGCTTGAATAAAATTAGTGTCAGGGTGTCAAGCGAACAGCAATTTGAGGTAATTATACTGCACGCCATTTTCATCGGTGGTTTAAATGCATTTCTTCCGTCTCTGCAGTACAGTGTGTTTTATATTATTGATGTCTTTGAAACCTTTTTTTAAAATTTACTATGTCGAAAGCGGCTATTTGAAATATATTTATATCATATATATTTTATGTAATAGCATAATTGGGTATGGATTTTTTTGTTGCATGGTATATAATTTAGGCACATTCTTTTCTTTTTAAAACTTGGTATGGAATTTTTAGTCAATTTAGTCATTGAGAGTTAGTTTTCTTCCATTTTTCTTGAATGTTATTTAAGTCTGCAGGGTGAAAACACAATGCACTCTAACGTCTTTTATTCGAGACCTCAAAGATTTCACTGAGAACCGGAAAAGGAGGGAGAGGACAGGGAAAAATTACAATTTGATTCTGAGTGCTGTTAAAAATCCACAGACAAACAGCATACACACACACACACACTTGCACACTCACAAAGTTTCTGCATCCCTTCCAAAGATTTTTAAATGCATACAAGTAAATAACCAGTTGCATTTTGAGAGGAGGAGATAGTAATATCCAGTCTGGAAAGCTTGGGAAAAATTTATCTGCAGACAGTGGGCACTTGCTCTCCGTGCTTACACTGGCTGGGTCACTGGTGCTGAAGGGAAAACAGTGCTCAGGCTTTTCCAAAGGAAGGGATTGCTGGGTTCCTCAAACTTAGGAGTTATAAAAAGCAGGTTCTACAAACATCTGGGATGGGAGAGAATGTGAAAATGCTGCCTCTCAGAAGACTGTTTTGTTGGCTTTTCTTATCAGAATTCACACCTTTTCCCTTACTACGTTCCAAAAATTGTGTGTATTATTTTAGAGTTTGGAATTTAAAAGTCTATTTAGAAAATTATTGTTTAGTATTTTCTTCAGTCTAAACAGAGATCATATGTTTATATCAGGTTCCCTTTAAGTTAGGTCTTATATGAGTTAAACAGCTGTTACAAACTTGCTAATAATTTGCATAAAATATCAAAAGTTCTAGCCTGACTAGGCGGTGGCAGAGTGGATAGTGTCGGAGTGGGACACAGAAGACTCAGGTTCAAAACCCCAAGGTCTCCAGCTTGAGCGTGGGCTCATCTGGTTTGAGTACAGCTCACCAGCTTGAGCCCAAGGTCGTTGGCTTGAGCAAAGGGTCACTGGTCTGCTGTAGCCCCCCCCCCCCGCAAGGCATATATGAGAAAGCAATCAATGAAAACTAAGGTGCTGCAATGAAGAACTGATGCTTCTCATCTCTCTCTCTTCCTGTCTGTCTGTCTCTATCTCTGTCACACACACACACACAAAAGATCAAATGTCTTAGGATGTGAGCCTTTTGAAAAGCCTAGAGAATGAAAGAGTCAAGGGAAGGCCTAGAGTTGAGGAAATTTAGAGGTGTAGAGTAGATTTTTTTTCTTGGTTCAGCAGCATATTCTGAGGGAGGACAGTTTTCATGTTTACATGTAATATTTTCATATAATCAAATGTGTTGTCATCTTTTGGTGAAATTCGGTGGGGCATGGATGAAGGCTCAGGTCAATATGTTGTGTATGTGTGTGTGTGTTTGTGTGTGTGTGTGTGTGTGTGTGTGTGAAGGAGAGAGAGACAGAGAGAAAGAGAGAGGCTGACAAAAAGAGACAGAGAAAGGGATTGAGAGGCCTTTTTCTGGCAATTTTTCTGTTAAAACAATTCCATTCTTATTTAATTTAATCTATCACCACATGTAGAAAGAGGGATAAGAGAATAATCAATTTCACTATTGCACTAAAAGAGTGCTATGCAGTTGAGAACTGCAGATGTAAAGAAAGAATTAGACTGAAGGAAAAGATATTTCTGTTTCTTTGTAATTGAACTCAGGTCTGAAACTTCTTGGCTCCAGAAACCAAATCAGGAAAAGAGGATGCTTCATCCAATGTCTGTGATTGATAGGAGAAAAGACTTTAAAGAAGAGATAGAAAAAAAACTGGCTGTTTAGGGAAAAAATATTGATATTAACCATCTAAAATCACCCTTTTAAGCCCTGGACTCTTAGCTCAGTTGGTTGGAGCATCTGCCAAGGTTGAAGGTTCAAATTCAGATCAGGGAACACAAAAGAAGCAACCAATGAATGCACAACTAAGTGAAACAAAAACAACAATGTCTGTCTGTCTCTCCATTCCTCTTCCTAAAATCAATCAATAAAAATAAATAAAATCACAATTGTAAAATTAATTGATTACTAGTTTATTAAAATTGTTGAATAAGTACTTTATGTTAAGAGACCCAAAAAACATATTTAAGTGAACAGAATTGATGTAACAAAGAAACTGGTATTCAGATTTTATCCCCTCCCTCCACCCATTAAACCCTATATCTCTCTCACTCCTAATTGCTCTTCTTTCTCAAAGCACCAATCACATTAGAAAATTTACAGTCAAGATTTTCTTATTTAGATATGTTACATTCCCCCCCCCACTCCTACCCTCCTCTGCACTGTAAAAAAATAAACAAGTGTGATGGTGCCCAGATGAGGAACCAAACCTCAGAAGAAAGTACTAAGGTTCTATCACTTAGATCAGGGGTCCCCAAACTTTTTTCACAGGGGGCCAGTTCACTGTCCCTCAGACCATTGGAGGGCCAGACTATAAAAAAAAATCTATGAACAAGTCCCTATGCACACTGCACATATCTTATTTTAAAGTAAAAAAAAAACAAAAAACAAAAAAACGGGAACAAATACAGTATTTAAAATAAAGAACAAGTAAATTTAAATAAACAAACTGACCAGTATTTCAATGGGAACTATGCTCCTCTCGCTGACCACCAATGAAAGAGGTTCCCCTTCCGAAGTGCAGAGGGGGCTGGATAAATGGCCTCAGGGGGCTGCATGTGGCCAGCGGGCCGTAGTTTGGGGACCCCTGACTTAGATAAAGATAACCACTGTAAAATTGCAAGCAAAGAATTGAGAAATATACTTCTACTTCTACTGAAAATGTATCATTAATAAGCTAACAAAAGTCTTCTTAAAATAATTTTCATAATAAATTATTTCAGAGACTTAAAGCAGTCTAGAGAATCGCACCCACCCCTTCAAAGGCTAACTTTTGCAGTATGTATAACAGTAAATTTCTTTAAGGGAAATTTTAAAAATATGAAATGTGTATGTAATCTAAATATTTCTAATGCCTTAGGGGAGCGTTTGTTAGGCATGATCTCTTCTCAAAAGTGTTCTACTACATCTATTTGATCTCAAGAGAACTATTTCAACTGCTTTTCCTCTCATAGCAGATGATCTCATGAACTCCAGATAAAGGACAATCCAGATGACAATGAGAATTGATGTTTGCTCAGGGCTGTAGTTTTCATTTCTTGGCTATAGGCAGAAGGATTTCATTTGTACCATTAATTTTTGTTATTTTATTATTCTTCCTCAAAGAAGTTCATCTCTCAAATAACAAAAGTTAGATGTACACATTACAAAATCATTAAGATAAAAAAGGAGTTATTAATTGTCTACTTTCTCCAAATGTCATTAGACTTCCAGATGTTTTCATATGTTTATTACATATTTATAATGAAAAAGTAGAATACAGAGCAATTGTTAATATATTTTTACTCTTTGGTTTATTTAATCCTTACAATGATTTTTAAAAGTATTGTTTTGAGTTTTTTAATACTAATAATACTTTTTTGTTTGAATAATGCAAGATTATATATAGAGTTTGTCTTAGTCTTCCCTTATCCAGAATATTGTTTTGCTCCAGATTGTGGATTAAAAAAATAATACACCAATAATAATTGATGTAGAGTAAATTTGATAGTGTTGTTATAGTTTGTGGATGAGGAAATTGAAACTGAAAAATATTGAGTAACTTACCAAGATAAAATCATATTAGTTGACTTTGTCAAAGATAACAAAGCTGCAAACTCATGAGCTGAACTTTTACTCTTATTTCTAAGTCCCCAATTGTTAGAAGTGTGCAATGATATTACCTTAGTTAAGCTCACTCTGGGTTAGTTTCTTTAATAGTAAATTAAATCATTGGAGTTTGTAGATCTTTTGATCCCTTTGAGCTGTTGTTTTTCCATTTGAATCCAAAACTCTTCAAAAAAAAGTTTCAGGAAAGGCTCAGTGTTTCTCTACACTTTATATTTCCACATTTGGACTTAGGATGTTTAATTAGTGTATTTGACTAATCACTAGGGCTTGAAGCCAATAATAAATGTAATAACTACTGAACTATAGAATTCACTAGTTCTGAGTTTAATCTGCTAATATAAGTTTCTAATTTTCTTAGGATAATGGGGTTGTTGGAATTATTTCTGTCAGAATAACAATTCTAAACTAAGAGATGGGGACATAAATTAATTACATGTATAATGTTTTTGGAATGTAACATTTCCTCCTACTTCTTTATATTTACTTTTTGTAGATTTTCAATAATAATCTAAGAATGAGATGCCAAGATAATTATCACATTCCCTGACTTCTTTTTTTTCTTTTTCTCTTTTATTACAGAGACAGAGAGGACAGATAGGGACAGACAGACAGGAAGGGAGAGAGATGAGAAGCACCAATTTTTTGTTGTGGCTCCTTAGTTGTTCATTGATTGATTTCTCATATGTGCCTTGACTGGAGGGCTACAGCAGAGTGAGTGACTCCTTGCTTAAGCCAGTGACCTTGGGCTCAAGCTAGCGGTCATGGGGTCAAGACTGTGATCCTACACTCAAGCCAACAACCCCGCACTCAAGCTGATGAGCCTGTGCTCAAGTCAGTGACCTCAGGGTTTCTACCTGGATCTTCTGCGTCCAAGTTCAACACTCTATCTACTGTGCCATGCTTGGTCAGGCTCACATTCCCTGACTTCTAAAGGCAAAGAAATATAATATTTTAAAGTATTTCTGTTATAATAAATTACTTTTTAAAATATAGTTATTTTTTATTTATTGTCAAATAATCAACATACCTGAAAATACACATCCATATAAAATTACATTTTTACTTTGTAACACTTTCTTATGTTTTTATTACTTTAAATTTACATTGCTGTGGATCATATGTTTGGCCATGTTGAGTAGAACTGGCTTTCTCATAAAGTTTTTTTTTTTTTCCTAATAGAACTTATATGAATCTTAGACTATTGGTGAGAAAATTGATCAAAAATATAAATTTATATGTAAGGAAATTCTAATTTATTCCTTTTTGAATTCAGGCAACCCAAATTTTTCCTGTGAAAAGGTCTACTCTATGGTTTATAATATGCTATACTATAATATAGACTACTAGATGATATTAAAATTTATAGACTTGTTTATTATATTAATTGATGCTTAAGTATATACTATTAATGTCTTGTTCTATTTTTTATTATATACCCTAGAAGACCTTGCATAGTTACTTGCAGAAAAAAAAAAAAGCTCTGTTTTTGTTTCTGGCAAGGTATATGTATTCTTTAAAATTAAGAAATACATATTATTTTTATAGGTTTTGAAAAGCTCTGAAAACAACAGTAAAATAAATAAATTAATTAATTAATCCACTGAATTCAACACTCAGAAATTACTTGTGTAAACATACATATATTTTATAATATACTGTTTTCAATTAACACATATATGTGAAAATTTTTAAACTTATTAAACAGCTATTATTATAGTATATTAAAGGCTGAATTCCTTCGTGTGGCACAAAACAATTCATTGAACTAATTTCACATTTTTGATTTTTAGTTCTTACTAAAATTTTCTCTCTCATAAATAATGCTGGAAAGAACAACTTTGTACATAAATCACCATGAACATTATTATTTATCTTTTTGTTACAGATTCCTAGAAGTAGAATTGCCAGGTCAAAGGGTAGGGAAAAATATTAAGACTTTTGATAAAAATTTGACAAATTGCCTGCTCAAAATTTTTGCCAATTTATACTTCACAAGCAGTAGATGAGATTTGCCATTTTTCTAAAACTCTGCCAACACTATTTATTATGATTTAAAATATTTTCTACTCAGTTCAGTACCTTTAGAGTGATGCCAATGCTAATTCATGTACTTGAACAAATTAATTTCTAATTAGTTATTGACAACATTGTTTGCCTTCTTCAATCCTGTTCAATTTTTATAATGTTATTTTAGCTTAAAATCACTTCTTTGAATCCTTTCTAGACCAAGCCACCTATGCCTCTTATGCTTTTTTTATATATATGCTATATTCAATAGAATGACTATTAATGTGTGTGTGTAGTATTTTTAATTACTTGGTTGAAATGTTGATTCTTCACTAAAGTGTAACACTTTTGAGGGCAGTGATCAAATCATTTTATTTTTTATGTCTGTCATCCAGCAGAGTACTGGTCACATATAATATAATGTGGCATATACACCCCAACAGTAAAATAATGCAGTATAAAGTTTATAATAAATTGAGTGGAATAGAACATAAAAATTAGAAGTTTCAGAGACAGGATTAATTCATAAACTAGGGACTTAGAAAAGTAATATATTTTATGAATTTATTTAGTTTCATGTTTGATGCATTATATGCACTTGATATATTTTCCCTAAATTATCATAAACCTACATTTTCTGCCTCACATAAGAGCTAGTACAGTACCATTCACCTAATTGACAACTAATAAATATGTGATGATGTTAATGATAGGGACACATTGCTGCTTTTGCAAGAAAAAGTGGATTGTGAAATTAACAGTTGTGAACATAAAAGATTAAAAATCATAAAAGTATAAAGATGAGTTAACTCTTTAAATTATTGATTAGAATTTAAAAATGTATAAATGCAAACATATGATTTGTTAATCTGTTAGTTATTTCAGGGCTGTGGCAAAATTTTAAAGAGGGTAAATTGTTTTTCTTCCTCCTTTTTCTTTTGTAAAAGTCTCTTCTTTCTTTAGTTCTCTGTCATGCTAGTAGGATATTATTTTGATCGTGCACATTACTATATCTTCCTTGGAGCTTATTTCAGCTCCCAAAATTGACTATCTTCCTTTGTGAGTGTTCATATAGTGTCAAGATTACGCATCATTTAAAAATATATATTACTCATATTCTGTTTCATCAGTTTTCAAGAAATAAAGTTGTTAAAATAACCTATTTATTAATCTTTTCCATACTCATGGGTATGCAAGCCATATACACTCCTACATTGCAAACATTACATATCATATAATGCCTACAGTGTGTAAGACACTAGAGTGCAAAAATATAAGATGACATTATTTTCATTTTTAAATTTACATTTTTTAAATTTGCATTTGATTGTTAAATATGCAATGTCTTAATCTAGGGAAATAAGTCTGTAAAGGTACAGTCACATACATTATTTACCTGCCGAGTAGAAATATGTATTTAACAGATGTGGATTCCATTTTGTGATGGCCATCACATCACATTATGCAAGTAGATAATGTCTAATCAGCTGATGACAAAGTTGAACACCACTACTTTTATATTTCTGCACAATCACTATATACTAGTATCGAATTTTGATTTCTACATCTTGAAAAATGAAAACCCTATAGAACATTTTGAATTGTCCAAGAAAATGATTAAATATTATTTATTGAAGTAGAAAACATGTCATTTTCTAATCAGTAGGAATTAGCAAGTCTTATGTTTACGGTAACTATTAAGCTGTGAAAAAGCATTATCTTACATGAGCTGTTTCCTAAAACAGTGAAAATGTCATGCACTTTCTGGCATCAAACTGAACACATTACACTTTGTTGTACACTGTGCTTTTGGGAAATCTTATGTGATTCTTAATACTGGTCAATTTTCTACCCTTTAAGTCTTATTTGGAAATAAACCACAAACATAAAAATAACAATGAACACTCATTTTCCCACATCTCATGGTACCTACGATAGATCATATGACTTTGCTTAGAAAATTAGGCTTACATGCCTAGATTTCAAAATCTGACCTAGGGACATTCGGGAAAAGAAATGGAAGAAATACTCCAGGGGGCTGTAACAATGGTAGCAGTGAGGAACAGGGAGCACAGTTGTGGCAGGTGACTTCTGCTCAAGGTCCGGGGCTGAAGATGAAGCTGTTGCATGCTGTTTTGCCTTTGGCTCATTGATCTGAGCATTGGTACCACCATCTTTAGCAGAGGAGTGATGTGGTGTGATATTAGGGTCCAATTTGTTTTTGTACAGGTACTGTTGGGCAGATAAAAATATATTATTCTCACTTTGTTAAAGATGGCACTACCCATGTGGAAGCTCATTGCCCAGGTGATTGCTTGGGATGGGCATGGTTATATTAATGTGTGTTGGGGGTGGGCTGGAGGCAGGCAAGGTCCTTGTAGCCTGGGGCTTGGTTTTAGGACTAAGCCTTTCCAACCCTTTTTGATGTACTGTGGTGCACTCTCACGAGGAATCCCATTATGCCTCAGATAAGTGACTTTGTATCAGAGACTTCCTTGTTTGTATATTGGATTAAAGGTTTTGATTTCTACAGTATAAAGTGGGGCAGACCAGGAGCTTGCTCTCTCTTGGTTCCTGAGATTAGCATTAGAGGAGAGAGCAGAGAAAGAAGAGCAGAGAAAGGCCATGTGGAGGAAGCCAGGAGAAGCAGCCAAGATGTCAGAGTGTTTAAGGAGAAGCCAGTTTGTAGAGTTTGTGCAGAGAGAAGTTTGGGAACAAAGGTGAATGAGACTGGTGAGGTTAGAAACCTTTGATTCTAGGAAAACTCGGATAAGTAAGTAGCTTTGTGAGCACTGAATGAGTGGGTTTTGAAGCCCAGTGTGTGTTTTTACTTGCCCGCAGGGTGCAGGCTAAGATTAAAGGCAATGGCCCACCAATTTTTGGCTCCGTGTTTCATTACCGTCTGTCTGAATCTGATGCTGCATGTGAATGGCCATGATGGCGGCTCCTGCCCTTACAGGTACCCAGCTGGATTCTCTGGTCTTTACACAGTCTTTGGGAGCTACCCTGTTTGTTTCCTTTAAATGTCTTTTCTGCTTGAATAAATCAGGAAATCTGGCTTTTCTGAAATGTGAGTAAGGTGATCATACATTCTTAATTTCCCAGAAAAACTCTTGTTTATGCTATTTGTTTCAGCATACAATTTTACTTTCAACATTTTCCAAATTCATACAACATGTCAACCTAACAAAGAGCCAGTATATTCTGGGAAGGTTTAAAAGTGGAATAAAAAAATTAAATTTGCAGATTCTGATTATGGCTGTTTCAATAACATATTTTGACATGAGTCATTGATGCTTGGAGCTATACAATTAGAAGAGCTCCTATCCTACATCAGGTATAACCTGGGCAGCATTCATACTTGTAACAAGAAATACAGGACACAGCATATTTAAGCTTCATAGTTGTTGATGTTCTTGTTGAAATAAGTGTATTTAAGCTTTAACAGTTGAGTATTAGAAAATTAATTAATTAGTATTTTAAAGAAGTTCTAGAAACCAAAGATGGGATAAAGAATTAAAATAAAAGATTTATGTACATATTTAGTTAAGTACCAATTGTAGAGAAAATTGCTGTTTACTTAAGGGCCTATAAAGTCGGTATGAAAACAGTACAATATTTAGTGACATTTTGTTAAACAATGTATATCCCTTATTGCTAAATTCTGCAACTTAGTTTGAGAATTTATTTTTCCCTCCACCTTATCAAAATGTAAGAAAACCCAGAGTCCTTTATTGGAACTTCTTAAATCAGCTATTACAGGGAGTTCCTAGGCTATGAGTGAGATAGGTTCTGTAGGTTTGAAAATATTTAAGTATTTATATGCACAGAAAAGTAAAAATAAATACTACATTAAACAAACTTCTAAGTTGCATTTAGTAAGTAAATGTACCTGTTTCGATTTACATACAAGTTCAACTTAAGAGCAAACCTACAGAACTGAACTCCTTTGTATCTTAAGGGTTGCCTGCATTTTAGATTGACTTTTTGATTTGTGAATTAAGATGCTCAAGACAATCAACAATTGAATGCCTCCCTAATCACAGGGTTTATCTTGGAAGTTGACCACAATGTTATTATTCAAGATGTTATTTTGTATAAGTAAGTCTGAAGGAAACAAGTGATAACTAATGCAAACACAGGAACCACTTCTTTTTCTTTATTATTTACTTATTTATTTTTGTGACAGTGACAGAGAGAGAGAGAGAGAGAGACAGAGAGAGGGACAGACAGGAAGGGAGAGAGATCAGAAACATCAATTCTTTATTACAGCTTCTTAGTTGTTCAGTGATTGCTTTCTCATATGTGCCTTGACCAAAGGGCTACAGCAAAGCAAGTGACCCCTTGCTCAAGCCAGTGACCTTGGGTTCAAACTGGTGAACTGTGCTCAAATCAGATGAGCCCTCAGGAAAAGCAGCGACCTCAAGATTTTGAACCTGGGTTCTCTGCATCCCAGTCTGATGCTCTATCCACTGTGCCATTGCCTGATCAGGCCAGGGAACACTTCTTTGATAACAATTACCTTTCCCCAAACTCTACCCATTCGTTTTCCAATACTAGCTTATCAACAATATGGTAACGTTTTAAAAAGGTGAGTAATTTTGGCTACTTCTAAGATGATAATGGCTCAAGTTTTCAGAATAATATAATAAATACATAGAAGAACACAAATTCAAATTTTGTAATTTTATCTGAAAAGTCCCATGTCATTTTAGAGTAACATTAAGAAATAAGGCTATATGGCAAGTAGATCAGTTCAGTTTTAACTTTGATGCTTTCTGGACACATATTTAATTGCACTATCCTTGGAGCATCCTGTTAAGTAAGCTGATGTTGGCAGGTTAAGTTGCATGGCTTGCATATTTCCCTTGAGAGAATTTTGTTATCATTTCTGATATTACTCGTGTCCCTGCAGCTAGGCTAACTAGCTGCATATCTGTTTTTTCTTGGGCAAGTACCTCCCCTATAGCTATTTATTACTGTTAAAATGTAACATGTGCTTATATTAAAAGTACAACACTTTTACTAGGTTCCCAGTTATTTTAAGCTGAGTTTCATATCTATATCTCAGTGAAGTTTCATATCTATATCTATATCCTTTTCCTAGAATACTTCGCTTTGTCCAAAGCCTTTCTTCTTTTAATAACTACCATGAAGCCTAGCATTGTAATTGCATATCTAGTAGCAGACTTATATAAGTTAATAAACAAATATATGTACATAAATATATATACACATATATAGGTCTATATGCATGTGTATATGTAAAAATGTGTTGGCTGAAATGTGGTTTTCTGTTTCAACGTGGTTGTTTTTCCATAGTATGACTTTTTGGAAAAATGACTAAATTTTTTTTACCCTTACTTGCTTTGAATAAAAGTGGAATAATAATGTTTTTGAAAATGTGACATTTTTGTATACATAATAGTGGATAATATTACTCGAACAATCCAGGGTTCATGTTGCCCATTGCTGCCAATCAACCACAAAGAAAGATCTGAGTGACATAGAGAATTTTTATTCAGACTGCCAGCAAACTGAGAAGGTAGGGGACTCCTATAAAAAAGAACTGCCTTAAGACTCTCCCGCTGCTGGCTGTTTTTATAGGGTTTCACGGGCAAAGTCTATGCAGTTAGTCATGTGACAATGTATAGGAGGGAGGGGTTCAGTTGGCAGGAATATCCCTCCCACTAGTTCCTCTGGTTTTTACATAGGCCCAATTTTCATGGTCCTATTTTGTGTCCTTTGATAAATCTTCCAAAGAGCCAGGACCTGGCACCTCTAAGACCATCTACCCATGGGACTTTTCTGTGAAAAAAATCCCTATTCCCTTAGCATACAAAATAAAGATTTAAGATTTGTGAACTAAGTGTCTAACTAATTTATAGGTTTAACTTTTCACAGTAAATCCTGTGGCTAGGCTTTTACAAACAACTATTGTGATTTAAACATTTCTAATCTTCTGGTCCCTTCACATTGTGAGCCCCCCCTCCACATTGCTGCAATAGTAAACTTTTCACTGCATTTCAAAGTAAAGGCTAGGGAACCATTAAAAGAGAATAGCAAGCAGATTAACCATTTCCTAACCCTTAAAATGTCCTATTCATTTCAACTAAAAGCTACTATTGTTGAAGCCAAACTTCTAACTTTTGGGCTAATTTATCAATAATTTCTATATTATATCGGTGTTTTCATATCATCTGTCTGCCATATTTATTTGTACTACTTTTTCTCTATCTAATATGACTAAAACTGGAATGTTACCTTGAATACAAAAAAACAAGAAAAACAAAAACACAACCCCCCCCCACTGGCTGGCCTACAAAATACTTCTGCATAAAATATTTCAAATATAATGAAAACTTTTAGATAAAATGTTATAAAGATAATTCACTAGTTTAATAGTTATGGGAAAAAATAATTATTTTATCTTTAATAAAAGCATATAACTTTCTGTTTTTGCAAATAAAGTTTTATTGTATTTTATAATAGGTTTCAGTTAAAATTTAGCAAAAGTTTAATTTTCAGTAAATGCCCCTGTACACAAGGATTGATTTGTATGTATAATTTTAATTGACCTCTAAGTGCTTAAATCTAGTTTAACCAGTTAGCTTATTTGTAATATTTATAAATTTTACTACATTGAGTTATTTGGAAGCATACAACCTGCATAAAAATAATTGTCATTGAGGAATATGGCCACAATCGATATGTTGCAAATGTCATATTGACTTAAAAATTAAGTAGAAACAATAATTTAAAAAAAAAATTTGCAATAAAAACGTTCTTACCCTTTAATGCTTCTCAACTTTAGGAGTACAGTGGGTCCTCGGGTTACTACAGTCTCGACATACGACATTTAGAATTTATAACGCTCACACCCATAAAAAACTTAAAGAAATTGAGATGTGAGTTTGTTGGCTTACATGGTTAGCATCGTACTTATATAGTTCACCCACTACGTGGGTGAACTGTTTTGCTTGGAAGTGGTGGAAGAATGCGTGGTAACATGGCATATAAATGAGAGAATTGGGTGCCTTTAGTGTGCTTACTTATGTGTTAAAAAGCTCTGTACTCTATCTACATCAGCTATTTCTTTAGATGAAACACCTGTAGTACAGGTAGAATCACCTCCACCATCTCCTGCATGTTCCTTAGGCAATCCTGATTCACTTGAACCAGTAACTCCAGAACCTTTTGCAGGTTCTCCTGCCTCCTCTAGCTTCCTCCTCCCAATAGGTCACTGTCTCCTGTAGAGACCCTGGAAAGGAAAATAAAACAGGGACCAAGTTCAGTGCCCTGAGGCAAAGGCCACAGGGCCTTGACTGAAAAAAACATTGAACATAGTACTGTGCTGAAGGCAGCACAATAGGGATAGAATTAGTAATTCTGATTAATCAATAGGTGATTAAACATTTGAGCTACTTTGCTTGCTCTTTAATCTGCTCTAAAAAAGTCCCCCTTCTGAATTCCTCATTCTCTTCTCATTTTCTTCTCTGCTTCCTGACTTCCTCATCCTTGTCCCTGCTTCTATTTTGTATCAATAAATACCCATAAGGACTGGGGATCAGGGCCGTCTAATGAAACCTGTAGAGGAGATTTTGAGAGGGTCTATCCTAGCTCCCTCAGTGTACACCATGTGGTCTCTGAGAAGTCACGGTCTTCGCGATGCTCTCCCACCTTGCAATGCCCCTTCCAGCATGAAAGCCAACTACAGTAATAATGGTAAGGAACTTTTTTTACACTCATTTTTTTCTGTCACTATAGTACAGTGTACAATACAGTATATTTATGTCCTTTTTCTTTTTCTGTGGCTTAGTTGTGTTTTTATGTTCTAGATTATAATTTTACAACTGTGTTAGGATAGGTAAGTGACTTAGGCTAGGATGTGTTTTGACTTACACCAAAATTCAGGTTACATCACTGTCGTAGAAACTGAATGGTGTCGTAACCCCAGGATTCCCTATATTATGTTTGAGATGTACTATTTAGCACATTCATAGTTTTGTTTTTTGCTAATTTAAAATAGAAAATACCTTATTAGTGATTTTCCAACATTTTATTTCTTCTAAAATTAGAAAGAAATACATTAAAATATTAAAGACCTCTTCCTGGCTGGGGAGTTCATTTGGTTAGTAGATTCAATATTAGGTCAAGAAAAATACAACATTTAACCAAATAAGTGGAACAACAAGTTAATGCTTTTTTTCTCTCTCCGTTCTCTTTTAAAATCAATCAATAAAGCCGTACCAGGTAGTAGTGCAGTGGATAGAGCATCGGGCTCGAATGTGGAGGACCCAGGTTCGAGATCCTAAGGTAACCAGTTTGAGTGTGGGCTCATCTGGTTTGAGCAAAGCTCACCAGCTTGCATCCAAGGTCGCTGGCTTGAGCAAGGGGTTTCTTGGTCTGCTGTAGCCCCACTGTCAAGGCACATATGAGAAAGCAATCAATGAACAACTAAAGTGTCACAACAAAAAAGTAATAATTGATGCTTCTCATCTCTCTCTGTTCCTGTCTGTCTGTCCCTATCTATCCCTCTCTCTGACCCTTTCTCTGTCTCTGTAAAAAAAATAAAATAAAATAAATCAATCAATAAAAAAATTTTAAAGGCATTAAAAAACTGTTATTTTGCTCATACTTTTAAACCTTAACCTACTTCTTCTAAAGTAATCTTAGTGGTAGTAATATATTTAAAAATTTAGTAACTGTAATTATTTTCAGTTTTATTACATTAAAAAGACGTTTAGAAGATGATAATTTACTGCAGTATTTTCACTATTTTCTTGAATTTTACCAGTTCAACCAAGATTGCCTTTTGCTTAATTGGTTAATTTTAAGGAAACCATGTTCATGTTTTCAAACCTTAAATGTCTGGTTTTATACCATTGTGTCTCAAAATTTTAATTATTTTCATTACCACTTTCTATTCCACCAGCTTTTTTAGATTTATTTTTTCTAATTCTTAATTTATAAAAATGCTTATATCACAGAGATATTATATATTATATTATATATACCCTGACATAGATTATACAGTGTGTCCGTAAAGTCATGGTGCACTTTTGATCGGTCATAGGAAAGCAACAAAAGATGATAGAAATGTAAAATCTGAACCAAATAAAAGG
Source organism: Saccopteryx bilineata (assembly GCF_036850765.1). Classification (NCBI taxonomy): domain Eukaryota; kingdom Metazoa; phylum Chordata; class Mammalia; order Chiroptera; family Emballonuridae; genus Saccopteryx; species Saccopteryx bilineata. The sequence continues at coordinate 66,530,587 of NC_089495.1, read as the reverse complement.
AAAACCCTCTCAGTTTCTTTAGGATGATGTGGCAGCATGTGCGCATACGCAGATGATGACGTAACACCGTGTATACAACGGAGCAGCCCACACCCATGCCAGTCGAGATGTGGACAGTACAGAGGAAAGTTCAGAGTGTTCTGGGCTTGCTAAATTCGAATCCTTGATCAAAGTGCAATCTGAATATCAGCGCATTTATAACAAAGCGCCACCACATAGGAATAACATTACTCAGTGGGATAAGCAGTTGAAGGAAACCAGCAGTTTGGTGGAGTAACCCCGTTCTGGTAGGCCATCAGTCAGTGACGAGTCTGTAGAGGCTATACGGGATAGCTACCTAAGGAGTCCTAAAAAGTCTGTGTGAGCCCACATCGAACTGCACTGAATAGGTATGAAACTGGAAGAGTTTTCCTTTTATTTGGTGATTTCATATTTCTATTGTCTTTTGTTGCTTTCCTGTGACCGGTCAAAAGTGCACCATGACTTTATGGACACACTGTATTATATATACTTTTGCCCTTGGAAGGCCATAAATCATTGTAATAGATAATATTTTGCCAATCTAAACTGTTTTTTTCTTTTGTGGATGATATCATTCCCACAAATTTTACTGCTAGTTTAGTAACATATATAAGATTTATTGGATTGTTGAAGAAATATGCTTATATAGCTTTTACTAACACAGAAAATATGTTCACAACATTAGAAGATAGCACATAACACTGTCTTAGAGGTGGCCTTGAAAAATCAAAATCAAATGTCATAAAACTTTTTTCCATAAATTATAGATTGGCTCACATTATTTAAATATCTACAACCATATCAGTTCAAAGACATATTGAAACTGCTCTCACAATCTATGTTAAGAAGAAACAAAATTTCTTTTTTTCATTTTAGGCTTATTACAATTAGTATCAGCACACATTCCTCTGACAAATAGTTTGCTCTACTGCATTCACTCTGCTTGTATTTTCTATCGTCCATTGCCAGGTGTGGGCATTTGGCCATCCTCAAGTACTCTAGAACTAAATCTCTCCCTCACCAATGGAGTAAAGATAAGGGGCACAAAATAGTAAAAGAGTAATAACCTTGTTTTAAAATCTATTTTCAAATTAGATTGAATAAAACACAAAACCATAGGACATGTAAATAGACTTAGCTTCTATTTTGTATAATAAAAAAATAAAAAATAAATAAAAATACACATTACTAGTATTTAGTAAATGGTCATTAAACCATTTTGCTTTATATGTTTAAAATGTAAATATTTAAAGAACAAATGTTTAAATAAATTTGAGGTTTTTCTAAATATGGTATCATTTTACTCTGCTATTTATCTCTAGATTCTTGGCAATATATTTCATCTCAGATTATGCCACTGACTTTTCCAATGCTATGTGGAAGCAATACACAATTAGCATTATCTAGATAATATCAGAGCTGAGATTTTTTTTTTTTTTTTTCCCTGAAGCTGGAAACAGGGAGAGACAGTCAGACAGACTCCCGCATGCGCCCGACCGGGATCCACCCAGCACGCCCACCAGGGGGCGACGCTCTGCCCATCCTGGGCGTCGCCATGTTGCGACCCTCCTGGGTGTCGCCATGTTGCGACCAGAGCCACTCTAGCGCCTGGGGCAGAGGCCACAGAGCCATCCCCAGCGCCCGGGCCATCTTTGCTCCAATGGAGCCTTGGCTGCGGGAGGGGAAGAGAGAGACAGAGAGGAAGGCGCGGCGGAGGGGTGGAGAAGCAAATGGGCGCTTCTCCTGTGTGCCCTGGCCGGGAATCGAACCCGGGTCCTCCGCACGCTAGGCCGACGCTCTACCGCTGAGCCAACCGGCCAGGGCAGAGCTGAGATTTTGATCAGAGTATTTTGTTTCAGAAAATTCCAATGATACAGTACAAATAGTACAGAATCATAGTACAGAATCAAAGGCAACCTCACCAAAGTTTTAGTTATTCTCTCAGGATAACACATCTATTCAGATTTGAGTTTTCACACATTAGCTACATCTTCCCAGTGGATCTATTATTGAACAAAATAATTGCTTCAGTTCAGTGCCCAGAAAGAGTAAACATACTTCTAATGCACTTTTTAAATTTCCCATGTGTGTATATCAAATATTATAATGTAGAAGAGCTTGCTATATTCCAAAGTATCATGAAAATGGGAGCTACTTTGGCTAGATTTTCAACTCTTTGAAAAAAGGGATAGTATCATCTTTCTCTTTGTATTTCCAGCATCTGGCAGGGGGCCTGGCACAGTGCAGCTGCACAGAATTAAGCAATTAATTAAAAAACATGTTGATTCTAAAAAGGATTTGTGATATGTTATAGGAAATATATACAATAAAATAGCAAAATATAAATGTAACTATGTGTTAGAATACAAATTAAAAAAGGCAATCAGGACCCAACCTGCAGACTGTTCATTTCTCAGAGTCATTTTAATTTGATTACACATTTGCTACTGAACATTATGATATCCAACATAAATAAATAATAGCACTTTTGTTAGTTTATAAGGGCATGCATATTGGTGAAATATATTTCATTTATTTAAAATTACCTGAGATAGCAAACTCTTAGAATTTCTCTTTGTACACTCTTGTCAGTAAGAACAACACCCATATTATCACTAAAACAGTATAATTACAGAAATACTTGCATAAGAATTGTATGTTCAAAGAAGCATTGAAATTCATGCTTCTTAGATTGATAATAAGTCTTATGGGTACAGAAGAACTCTTAATTGAAATCTGAAGTGAAGATCAGGTAGATATGTTTATTCTTTTTTTCTGTTGACTATTCCATTTTATGGATATACTATAATTTGTTTATTCTTTTGTCTTTTGCTTCTAATTTTTGGCTGTAAAATATAAAGGTGCTATGAACACTTACATATAAGAAACAGCATAATAAAATTTGTGCTTATGTATTTTATTGATCACAACAACTGTCCTTTACACTGAAAAATAAAACTTCTAATAATCAATGTCCATTTATAAATAGATGCATTGGACACAGGGTATTTTTAAATATGTTTTGGTGAGTGGCCAAATTCTGAAAGTAAATGCATGATATGGAGAGGAAACAATGGTTTTCTTTAAAAAATATTTTTACAGAAGTATTGAATTTAAGTGGGAATTTTCAATGTATTTTTTTATAGAGTACTTTGAGAAATGTCAATATTATGGATGACATTTCTCCTTAGAGCAAATACAGAAATGTGTTTGTAGGGTTATTTATGTAATATTTTTTTGGTGAAATTTGATAGGGTACCAACATTGACTAATCTATATAAAAACTCCTTGGTTTCATGGATGAATCCTTGTTTAAATCCTTAATTGTCTAGGAAGATAAACTCCAAGTTTCATAAATTCTTTTCAAGGTTATGAGCATTAAAAATGCTCATAATTGTATAACAAATGATGTTAAGTTAGAATTATTTCAAGAGCTAAATAAAAAAATATGTTAGTGTCTTAAAAATAATACAGGGGTTGGCATAAGTAGGTATATAGTTGTTTATATAAAAATAATATAAAAATTTTTAAGTAGTAATACAAAAATAAACTCTGTGTAGTGTATGCACAACAGTAAATCTACTTTTGCCAGCCATTGTACTTTAGAGGCAATAACATCTTCTTACTTATATAATACAGTGTTTTGATGTGGACTATTGTTATTACCTATTGTATATGTTGTAGTATATATGTGTATCAATAAATGAATTGAGCAATAAAGAAAATAGAAATGGAGGTTTTCCTAATTAGCCAAGTACTGATCATCATTTCTTTTATTCTTATAGGTTTAAAAATGTTTTCACATGTTAGAAATTGGAAAGAAGACTATGAGTAAAAGAGTAAAGGAGTAGTTTTTAATATTAGCCAATATTGAGCTATAATGTATAAAATAGTTAAAATTAAATTAAGGTTGAATGTGCTAAAAAATTATAGAAATTATGCCATAAACAATTCAAAGAGGTGGAAGACCATTTAGATCCCAAAGGATACTACGTAATGATCAAATATTAATATGATCATTATAGTCTACAGCTAAAGAAATGAAAAATGCACAGTTTAATGGACAGCACCATCTATTTCAGGTCTTTGCTCCAAAAAATGAGAGGTGATGAACACAAAGAAGTATTGTAAAGTGTAAATTATTGTGTTTTAGTTATCTATGTACCATGATTTTACTTGCTTTTTATTCTTTATAAAATATTTTAAATGAATAATTATGTGATTTGCTGAGCAAAAACCAGAGGCACACTTAGAAACTTTATAAGATTCTCCAAATCAGTGTTTTTTATTATAAGCAATTGCTGGTTGCTGAGACTATGATTAAAACATAGCTTAGAATTAGCAATAAGTTATAATGAACATTAAAATTTGTTAAGAAGGTAGATTTCATGGGAGGGAGTAGGGGGCATTGTGTTCTTAACTCCATCCCACCTCCAAAGAAACAATAGAACAGTAAAACTTTGGAGTAAATCATATATATATGTTTACTACCTTGTTTGTCTGATTTAGTGATGGTCACATAAGTGTATACATATGTCCAAACTCATCAAGTTGTAATATAGTGGTAGTTGGTATAAATAACAATAATGGGGTTTCTTCATTAATTATTCTTTAGAATTTATACTTTCACACATATACATATTACAGAAATACCTCATTTTATTGCACTTTGCACATACTGTTTTATTTTATTTTTTTAATTGAAGGTTGTAATTGAAGGTCCTGCACTACGCAGGACTATCAACATAATTTTCCAACAGCATCTGTTTACTTTGTGCCTGTGTGTCACATTTGATATGACATATTTTACACTTTAAAATTATTATTATATTTATTTTGGTGATCTGTGATCAGTTATGTTACTACTATACTTGTTTTTGAAGTGCCATGAACTACATCTACTTAGACAGCAAACTTAATAGATAAATATATGTTCTGACTGCTCCACAAATCAGTCATTTTTTTTAATTTTTTTCTCTTTCTTTGGGTCTTCCTCTGCCCTGAGACACAACAGCATTGGAATTAAGCCAGTTAATAATGCTACAATATACTCTAAGTGTGCAAGTGAAACAAAAGTTGCAGGTTTCTCACTTTAAATCAAAAGTTGAAAATGATTAAACTTAATCAGAAAAGCATATTGAAAGATGAGATAAGCCATAAACCAGTCCTATTGTGCCAAACAGTTAATTGAACTGTGAATACAAAGAAAAAGTTATTGAAGGTAATTAAAAATACTACTCTTCCTGACCTGGTTGTGGCACAGTGGATTGAGCATCGAAGTGGGATGCAGAGGACCCAGGTTTGAAACTCAGAGGTCACAAGCTTGAATGCAGGCTCATCTGTTTTGAGCAGGGCTCACCAGCTTGAGCCCAAGGTCGCTGGCTTGAGCAAGGGGTCACTCAGTCTGCTGCAGCCCCACGGTCAAGACACAAATAAGAAAGCAATCAATGAGCAACTAGGGTGCTACTAACGAAGAATTGATGAGTCTCATTTTATCTCTCTCCTTTCCTGTCTGTCTGTCCCTATCTGTCCCTCTCTCTGTCTCTCTCTGTCTCTGTCACACACACACAAGTGATTTTAAAAAAAGCAAATCAGTCTATTGCTAATATGAAGAAAGTTTTAGTGGTCTAGATAGACTAAACCAGCTACAACATTCGCTTAAACCAAGGCCTAATCCAAAGCAAAACCCTAATTTTCTTTAATTCTACAAAGGATGAGAAAAATGAGGAAGCTTCAGAAAAAAAATTCAAGCTACAAAAGGCTGGTTTATCATGTTTAAGGAAAGAAGCCATGCTCATAACATAATAGTACAAGCTGAATCAGCAAGTACTGATATAGAAGGTGCACCAAGTGAGCCAGAAGATTTAGGTAAGATAATTAAAAAGGTGTTGAAACTAAAGAATAATTTTTCAGTGTAGACCAAATAGACTTGCAATGGAAAAAGAGGCCATGTAGGAATTTTATAGCGAGAGAGGAGAAGCCAATTCCCGGCTTCAAAGCTTCAGAGAACGGGCTGACACTCTTTTTAGGGGCTAATGCAACTGGTGATTTTAAGTTGAAGCCAAAGCTCATTTACCATTTCAAGATTCTTAGAGCTCTTAAGATTTATGCTAAATCTACTCTGTGCTCTATAAATAAGACAACAAAGCATGGATGACAGCTTACTGTTGAGACTGACAGCTCAGAAAAAAGATTCCTTTAAAAATATTACTGCTATTGACAATGCACTTGGTCACCCAAGAGCTCCGGTGGGGTTGGACAATGAGATTGTTTTCATGTCCCACTAACAGAGCATCCATTCTGCAGCCCATGGATTTGGCAGCAATTTTTGCTTTCAAGTCTTACTACTTAACAAATATATTTGTAAAGCTATAGCTATCTTAGATAGTGATTCCTCTGATTGATCTGGTCAAAGTAAATTAAAAACCACCTGGAAAGGATTCACCATTCTAGATGCCATTAAGAATATTTGTGATTCATGGGAAGAGGCCAAAATGTCAATGTTAACAAGAATATAAAGGAAATTGATACCAAGAAGAAATATTATTGAGTGAAGTAACCTCAATTGTGATATAAACAGCAAGAGAACTAGAATTAGAAGTATATAAAGATATGACTGAATTGCTGCAATCTCCTGATAAAGCTTTTACAGACAAGGAGGTGCTTCTTATAGAGCCCTATAAACATGGTTTCTTAAGATGAAATCTACTCCTGGTGAAGATGCTGTGAATATTGTTGAATGACAGCAAAGAATTGAAAATATTGCATAACCTTAGTCAATAAAGAAGCAGCAGGGTTTGAGAGATTTTACTTCAATTTTGAAAGTTCTCCTGTGGCTAAAATGCTGTAAAACATCATACATTCCACAGAAATCTTTCATGAAAGGAAGAATCAACTGGTGTGTAAAACATTACTATTGTTTTATTTCCAGAAATTGCCACAGCCACCATTGTGATCAGTCAGCAGCCATCATTGAGGCAAGACCCTTCCACCAGCGAAAAGATTATGACCACTTAAGGCTCTGATGATGGTTATCACTAAACCATTTTTAAATTAAAGTATGTACATTTTTTAGACATAATGTTATTGCACACTTAATTGGCTACACTATACTATAAACATACTGGTATACAAACTTGTATGCACTGGGGAAAAAAGTGTGTGATTCAACTTATTGCAATATTATTCACTTTATTACAGTGGTCTGGAACTAAACCTGTAATCTCTTCTAAGTATGCCTGTACCTTATAATAAATACACTATTTTAAATTGAAGATTGTGTCTTTGTCTAAAGACATCTGACACCAATGGAGTAGTATTACAGCAAGAAACTTATAAAGATTTTATTTTTTGATTTTAAAGAGAGGAGAGAGAGAAAGGCATGGGGGAGGAGAAGGGTGCACCAACTCAGAGTTGCTTCTTGTATGTGCCTTGACTGGGCAAGCCCTGAATTTTGAACTGGCAACCTCAACATAGTAAGAAACTTAGAGACAAAAGAAAAGCATTAGGAAACCGCAAAATAAAAGGAGAATTAAAAAATATATATATTTTTAGAGATAGAGAGAAGGACAGACAGAGATGAAAAGCATCAACTCATAGTTGCAGTACTTTATCTGTTCATTGATTGCTTTCTCATATGTGCCTTGATCATGGGCCTCCAGTGGAGCCAGTAACCCCTTGTTCAAACCAGTGACCTTGGGCTCAAGCCAATGGCTATGGAATCATATCTATCATCCCAGTCATCCTGGCGACCTCATACTCAAGCTGGTGAAACTGAATTCAAGCTAGATGAGCTGGCACTCAAGCCAAGGACCTGGGGTTTTGAACCTGGGTCCTCATTGTCCCAGACCAATGCTCTATCCACTGCATGACCACCTGGTCAGATCATCCAAGAATGTTAAGGAGAAGGTAAATCCTGGAAAGTATGTTCATTTAAGCCCTTTAATTTTGATACTATATGTCTTCCCCAGATATCCCTTATGGAAAATGAGAATAAACAAGGTAGATTTTCAAGATACATTTTCAAATAAATAAATTGGTGACAATTACAACTTAAAATTAACTTCATTAGAATCATTTACTTTATATCTTTGCTATTCATTTGTTTACAAACTACTAATTCCTTGTATCGGTTTTATTTTATCTCAAATTTTATTTTTATTTAATGTATAACATATATATATATATATGCCTGATTTTCTCACCTAGGCTATATATACTTTGAAATAAAACTATGTTTTACATACACTATTAGTAGGTTTTAGCAAATATATATTCTTTGGTTTCTTATAATAAAAATAAAAGCAAGATCCAATTTGTAATTATGTGTCAAATGAGAGGTAACATTGCTAATTATTTTCTTCTTTAATGGCTCAGAATATAGAACTAATTTGTAATTTCTGAGCTTCAGGATCTAAAAGTATATATTTAAATTTTAAATTATAATATCAATCAAACATAGTAAAATTACTGCTTAAAATAAAAAGTAAGAAGTTATCAGGAGAGATGTGAGCTCTGAGCGGTGAAATATTTTAAGTTCTCGGGTATGTTTTAAAAAATGATTCTAGTGTTGATGTGAGTGAAAGCATTGAATGACTCACTGAAGAAACTAAATATTTTAAGAATCCATTTCAAGTTTCTAGAGCCCTTCCTATTTTTTGTCAGAGTAGAAATCCAGTAAAATACACATGAACTTGTAGAGCTTTCTGTATGCCGTCTTCCACTCTACCAGTCCTTTCTTTGTTACTGCTATTAACAGGCTTGTCAGTTAAGGTGTATAGCTAAACATAAAAGTCCACTCATGTATACACTAAATTCCTAAACAATCTTCAAGTTGACAAAACAATAGTTTTGAAGATTTCTAAGTAATATTTGTATAGTTTTTCTTTTTTACAGTTCATTAGAGAGCACTAAGTAAATATTTGTTAAAACAATTCTGTTTGTCAATAAATACTATTGATTTAGCTACCAATATGTTCATAGTCCATCAAAAATATTTCAACTTGGCCTTAGTATAATTAGAATCTAATTGTAAAAACTTTAAATCAATTTATAAACTGTCTTCTGACTGTAACTTAAAATTAGTTACTAAAACATGCCATTATATGTACTCAAGTAAATATATCATAAAATATATTTTAAGGTGCTTGATATGATACCCTAAACCAATTATCAAAACAGGAAATAAGTTTTAAAAAATGTATGCTCTTGCAAGCAATTGTAATTTGGTCATAACTGCTGAGTATGTATTCCTCTTAATTCTCAATTACAGATAGATGTATTTACATTTTTTGAGGTTATACTAGGTAATTCTTAAGACTTCAAGTCTGTGACATAAGTGTGTGTGTGTATTGGTGTAGAATGAGTTGATGAATAAATAAATGCAAGAATATACCTACAGTGATTTAGAAAAAAAGTTATAATACAGTGATTGCTTTTCTAAAAATGTAGTTGTTTTGAATACTTTCTTTGAGACTTAAGACCTGTGCTTGAGATTTGTAATAACTGTAGTTTGCATAGAATAGTATCTTCCTTTAAAAGCAGGCTGAATATTTTGCTGCCATCACCAGGACACCACAGCACATGCAGCTTTTAATTTCATTGAGAAGAATTTTGAATATTTGCCAAAAATGATTTATATCTTTCTATGATGTACATATAAAATATTACTGAAAACCTTATTATACATCTAAACTTTTTATTCATTCACTTAACTTTAGAACTAAGGCACTAAGAATACCAAATAAAGCCAATTGAAAACTAGTAGAAATTACTAGTAATGAAAGCATATTGATAAAAAAAATATTTGTTTTGTAGTAATTTATGATTAAGTAAACTTATTTTGTGGAGCCCAATATAATAATGTACCATGCACAATTAAATTATAAATATAAGCCATATACTTATTTAGCAGCAATACCAAATAATAGATCCAAAGTTTGTGTAAAAATTATAATTATTTAAATACAAGGAAAATCATTTTTTTGTCAGGTATAAAGAAAATCTCATTTGGAGCCTAAAGTATGTTTCTAATAAAAAGTCAGAGAGAAATCATATGGTTCTTAACTTTTCCTGTCTGAATTATTTTGCTTAAAAAGTTATTCTCAAGAACCATATAATGTTACTCATATGTGGAATATAAAACTTAAAATAACGAACAAACAAGAAAAACCAACAAACAAAAGTCAGATACAAACAATATGGTAGTTACTGAAGGAAAGGGAGTAGAGAAGTATAAATGATAAAGGTAATAAAAAAATATGGTGACAAATGAAGATTTGACTTTGGGTAGTGGGCACACAATATGATATACAGATTATGTACCATAGAATTATACAGCTATAACATATAATTTTTAGTCAGTGTCACCCCAGTTAATTTAATTTAAGAAAGCCAGGAATGGGGTTGAAGTAGTTATAAAAATCAACAGTGCACTTTACTTTCTGTAGGCATTCAAAATATAATGGAATATAACTTATTATTTACACTTTCCTCAGAGGTCTGCATTTTTTGTCTTTCAAATTGGTGATCAGTAATAATTTCTTACCTTTTAACATTGCATTTCATTATTATGTGAAAAATATGCTTTTTTTCTGAACTACTTAGTATTTAGATGGTTAACCTTATTACTATAGATAGATCTGTATTTTAGAGTTGTCGTTAGCTGTAGAATTCTTGAAGAAAAAACATTTCAGGATATGAGGGCATTATCCTAAGTGAGAAAACTCAAAGAAAGACAAATATTGTAAGGTATCACTTATATATGGAATCTAAAAAAGCTGACTCAAAAGCAGTGAATAGAACGGTAGTGACCAGGGCTGGAGGGGCAAGGGAGAGATGGGAGAGTGAGGAACTGTTGGTGAAAGGTTTCAAACTTGCAGTTAGAAGATGAGTAATTTCTGGAGATCTAATGTACTGCGTAGCAATTATAGCCAACATTACCGTGTTATATATTTCAAAGTAGCTAGGAGACCAGATCATGAATGTTCTCACTAGAAAAAAAAATAATTATATGGTGTATTAGAAGTGTTAACTATCCTGACTAGGCAGTGGATCAATGGATAGTGTTGGCTTGGGATGCTGAGGACCCAGGTTTGAAATCCCAAGGTCGCCAGTTTCAGCGAGTACTCATCTAGATTAAACTCGAGCTCTCAAGCTTGAGTGCAGAGTTGCTGGCTTGAGCATGGTATCATAAACATGACCTTATGGTTGCTGGCTTGAGCAAAGGGTCACTGGCTTGGCAAGAGCTCCCCAGTCAAGGCACATATGAGAAAGCAATAAATGAACAATTAAGGTGCTGCAACAAAAATTGATGCTTCCCATTTCTTTCCCTTCTGTCTGTCTGTCCCTCTCTCTCTAAAAAAGAATAAATAATTAAAAAGTAGAAGTGTTAACAAATGCTATGTTGGTAATCATATTGCAATATATAAATGTATCAAATCACACATTGTACACTTTGAACTTGCACAATTATATCTCGATAAAATATAAGTATAAATTACAAAAACAAATACAAATATATCACATTTTTACAGTGGTAAAGATTAGACAATAGCTATTATCCAATTGCTTGCATGTACACTTTTAAAAGTACAGATTGGGTGTTGGCACGGTGGCTCAGTGGATAGAGCATCATTCGGCACACTGAGGTCACAGGTTCAACTCCCAATCAGGGGACATAGAAGAATAAACCAAGGAGTGCAAAATTAAGTGTAATTACAGGCTGATGATTATTCTTTCTTTCTTTCTCTGTCATGCAAATCAGTGGAAAAATAAGAAGTAAAATAAAAAAAAGTAAAAAGCACAGATCTGTTAATTAAGAGATATTCCATGATTTCCCTGGTAGTGATTCAGATAATTTCTCACTTTCAAGAATTAAAGAGATAATTAATGGAAACATTTGTTCTTTACCTGAGAATTTGTTTTGAACATATTTATATCTATACCTATATCCATATCAATATCCATGACCATGTCCATATCTATAGTACCTATAGCTCTCTATCCACACACATATGTGTGTATACATATGCATGTATATAGCTATGTTTGTGCCTATACAGTACAACCACATAGCAAGTGAATTTGTAAAACCACATAATTAGCACATATGCAGATTCTGAAACCATCATCTACAAAAAATAAAAATAAGAACAAAAATGTAATTCAACAATCATTGAAAATTAAACTAGAAAAGAGTATTGAATTTCTGTAAGAATCACTACATCATTATGATCATATTAAATATGACAAGACCTTATTTTATATTTTTATATTTTTAATCTATTTTATATTTATTACATTTATTGCGGTTAACTTTTTTTTTTTTTTACAGAGACAGAGAGAGAGTCAGAGAGAGGGATAGACAGACAGAATGGAGAGAGATGAGAAGCATCAATCATTAGTTTTTCATTGCACGTTGCAACACCTTAGTTGTTCATTGATTGCTTTCTCATATGTGCCTTGACCGCCAGCCTTCAGCAGACCTAGTAACCCTTGCTCAAGCCAGTGACTTTGGATCCAAGCTGGTGAGCTTTGCTCAAACCAGATGAGCCTATTCTCAATCTGGCAACCCAGGATCTCAAACCTGGGTCCTCCTCATCCCAGTCCGACGCTCTATCCACTGTGCCACCATCTTGTCAGACTAACATGGTTATTAAGTTAATATAGGTTTCAAGTGTACATTTCTATATAAATAATCCATATTGCATTGTGTGCCCACTACCCAAAGTCAAGATATCTTCTGTAACCATATATTTGGCCTCTTTTACCTTTTACTACTCCTAATTCTCTTCCCTCTGGTAACCACCATACAATTGTCTGTGTTTATGAGTTTCAGTTTTATATCCCACATATGAGTGAAATAAGGTGGTTCTTAGCTTTTTCTAACTGACTTTTTGCTTAGCATAATATTCTCAATGTCCATCCATGTTATTGAAAATGGTAGTATTTATTTTTTCTTATGGCTGAGTCGTATTCCATAGTCTATATATACCACATCTTCTTTACCCTCTCATTTATTGAAAGACTCTTTGATTATTTTCATGTCTTGCCCACCGTGAATAATACTACAGTGAACATCGGGGTGCATATATCTTTGCAAATAAATGTTTTCAAAATAAACAATCCACTTAAGAAATGAGCAGAGGATCTGAACAGAGAATTCTTCCAAGAAGATATACAAATGGCCAGCAAATATATGAAAAGATGCTCAACTTCACTGGCTATTAGGAAAATGGAAATCAAAACTGCAATGAAATACCATCTCATGCCTTTTAGAATGGTTATTATTAATGGGACAAGTAATCACAAATGTTAGAGAGGTTGAGGAGAAAAAAGAATACTCATTTACTGCTCATGGGAATGTAAACTGATATAGCAAATGTAGAAAACAGTATAGAGGTGCCTCAAAATATTAAGAAGAAAGTTATCATACAATGTAGAAATCTCTTCAGGGTATTTAAATATTTTTAAAGACTTAAACTATAACCATATTACTTAAACTATCATACAACTGTGTTATTTTTTCTTCTCTTTCATTGTATATGTGTAAATTTTATAGGGATATATTTATACACAAGTATAACAATATATAACCATATTGTCACATAGCTTATATGTTAACATAAATATATCAGTTAGCTTATGCTTTTAGGTAGTTAAAATAATTAAGCTCTACTTGTAATTCTAATTGTAACTTGTTTGAGAAATTAGTAAACAACTCTTGCCATTACATAAAACTATAGTTCTGTTGGATAGTAGTAAAAAAGTAAGAAAATATATACATATATTAGAAATTTAAGGTCAAGATGAAAAAACAGTATCATGTCCAGAAGAAATAAAATCAAGATCTCAAAGGGATATTTGCACTTCCGTGTTCAATGCAGCGTTTTTCATGGTAGCAAAGATATGAAAACAATCTAGATGTCTGTCATAATATGAATGGTTAAAGAAAATGTAGTAAGAAAATATACCAAAAATATAAAATAGAAAATTATTTAGTCTTAAAAGAAGAAATCCTATTAATGACAATGTGGATGAATCTGGAAGGCATTACACTGAGAGAAACGTTAGGCATAGAAAAACAAATATTTCATAATCTTATTTATATAAGAATCTAAAAAAAGTCATATGTAGTAAGAGAGAGTATACTGACAGTTATCAGGGGTTTGGGTAGTGGGGAAAAAGGGAGATGTTTGTCAGAGAGTACATTTAGCTAAAGGTAAGTTTAGGAGACCTAACATACAGCTTGTTGACTGTAGTTAATAATAATGCATAAAAATGAATTTTTGTGTTCTTGCCTCCCACACGCACACACAAGGGTAATGGATACAAGGTGATGAATATGTCATTTAGCTTGATGGTGGTATAATCATTACACAATATATACATGTATCAAAACATCCTGCTCACTCTAAATATAAAAAATTTTATTTCTCAATTTTACCACAATCAAGCTAGATTATAATGAATAGTGTTATTTCAGAATTTTTCAAGGACATAAAACATAAAAACATACTTTGAAAATACTTAAAACAAGTTTAAGAATATTATATTGTACAAACTACAAAATGGGTATATGAGTGTTTTATTCTTCATTTTAACATGTATTTATATCTGTATAGTTTTCTTCATTAGTCCTCAAAAAAAATCTTTTACTGCTCTTTTCAAACATTTTCTTCTTTTTTGACTACTTTTTGCCAATCTTTTAATTTTAACTGACAAATTTGTTGTTTTTCTATAAGTTCTTATATATATATTTGAATTTATTTTTATCTACATATTTTGCCTTTTTCATTTACCCTTCTTTTTTATATGCCTTTCATTTTTGTCTTAAGTTGATACAGTTTTTCTCTTATTCCAACTTTTCTATTTATTATTTTAGAATTTATGCACTCTATACTTTTAATGGTATGCATAAAATTTTACTATGCATACTTAAGTAAATGAAGTTAAAAATTTAAACTTAAATTATTAAATTATCTTTATTGGTAACAATGCAAAAGGTTTACAATACTTTAACCATTCTCTTCAAATTCCATCCAACTGTAGTTCAGTTTCATAAGATAATTTTTATTTGTTTTCCTTTTGTTTTTTTGATTTACTAGTTCATATAGTTTCTTGTTTTTTATTCTTTCTTTTTATGTCAATATTTCCTTCTTAATTTATTTTTTTGTTAGAACTATAAAGTTATAACTTTTTTGAACTCAAGCTACTTCATTGCTTATAATAATTGTGACTCAAATGTAACACTCATTAACTTGTACATAAATTCTTTTCTAGGGAAAAGTTTGGAATCCACTTTTTATCTCTCAGTGTCTTTTGTCATTTACCATTAGGGGCATTTACCAAGCCTACACTGCTTAGACCAGGGGTCGGGAAACTTTTTGGCTGAGAGAGCCATAAACGCCATGTATTTTTTATTTATTTATTTATTTATTTATTTATTTATTCATTCATTCATTCATTCATTCATTCATTCATTCATTTTAGAGGAGAGAGAGAGAGAGAGGAGAGAGAAGTGGGGGAGGAGCAGAAAGCATCAATTTCCATATTTGCCTTGACCAGGCAAGCCCAGGGTTTTGAACCGGCGACATCAGCAGTCCAGGTCAAAGCTTTATCCACTGCGCCACCACAGGTCAGGCCTGAACGCCACATATTTTAAAATGTAATTCCATGAGAGCCATACAACGACCCATGTATGTTACGCATTATCCAATAAAAATTTGGTGTCCCTGAGGACAGCTGTGATTGGCTCCCGCCACCCGCAACCATGAACATGAGCGGTAGGAAATGAATAGATTGTAATACATGAGAAGGTTTTATATTTTTAACGTTATTATTATTATTATTATTATTAAAGATTTGTCTGAGAGCCAGATGCAGCCATCAAAAGAGCCACATCTGGCTCACGAGCCATAGGTTCCCAACCTCTGGCTTAGACGCTTGTCTTTCTGACAAAAAAAAGTTCTATCAGCTTTTATTTTCTTTGTTTTTTTTTATCTAGAGCTCATATTTAGCTGTACTGTATATTGGTCACTCATGAATTGGATTTCCCTAATTTTATTGTATCCTTTTATTCTATGTCTTTGATACATATATTGACTTTTCTAAGTTGTCAATTATTTTTAAGTTAATTGTAGAAATAATATTTTTATACTCAAGAACTTATTTGCTTTTTATACAATATCTTTCTGCAGTATAAATGAAATCTTTGAGTGAAGTACAGTTATTTTAAAATTGTATTCTTTTGCTCAATCTATTTTCTGTAAGGAATTGGTTCTCAATCAGACACGATTTAAACCCCTCGAGACATTCACAACATATAATGACATTTTTGGTTATTACAAAGAAGAGGGCTTCTGCTGTGCATTATGTCCCAAATGTCAGTAATATCATGATTGAGAAACCTTCCTCTATTTTCACTTTTAAAATCTCAATCACTAATTACTTGACTGTTTCTAGAGTGTCTTTTCATGTTTAAAAATGAAACAAAAGCTTCTTTGCAATTTTAGGTTCTTGTGTGATTTTGACAATGGTGGACTTTGGGCTCTGTAACAGTTTGAAAATAACAAAACAAAAATTTAGAAGTGACATTCAATTGCTTCAGAGAAGAATGCTTTAATCCTTTGCCTGAGTGCCTTGCTTGCAGACATTCATGAGATGGTATAAGAAAAGAGGTCAGAAAATTTTATGACTCATATACAGGGAATTATAACTTATTAATTATTGTATAATTTTCCATATGAACAGCTATAAACTTAGTTCTGCTCAACCCTGTACAGAAGAAATGTGATAAATCCTCTTATTTGGAACCATATATTAATCTTACACTATATTGTATACAAGATTGTGAACTTTCTACTTTTTCTAGGGTTCTACTATTACAAGTCATTGCTATTTCAAACTTTTCATTTGTGCTATAAATCCTAGCTACTGCTGCCACAGTTCATCACATATCACTTTTTTTATTTTTGTCTGTGCATTAGTTAGAATACTATTTCTGTAATTCTTGAATTACAAAATACTACTAGCAAATAACATCACTGCTTACATCATCATCTCATAGATAATTGAATATTACCAATATGTTTATCAAAATGCACTTTTATCCCTAAGAGCTATAATGTATGGTATTTAATATATATTATACATAATATATATGATATATATAAAATTTAAGGATATACATAAAAATTGTAAGAAGATATATAAATATATATTATAGTTTTCTTCAAAAATATATATGTATATGTATACACACACACACATATATACCTAACTCTAAAAAAAAAATATTAAAACTAAATATAAACTTTATATTTTGTAAAAAGAATTTAAATGTGCTTTTATGTCACAAAAATTAGTGTTATCGGAACCACAAAAATTTTAAATAATTTTAGTAGATTTTTTAGCAAGAAAGTATTTCTAATTTAATTTTATATCTCTTTTCATTTGGGTTTTATATTTATATTTGTATAAATTTATATCTTGAACACTTGTTTTAATTAATTTATTTGCTACAAATTAAGTTTTAAATGATGAAACTGATATAATAGAATTTTATCTTCATGATTAATTTACCCTGTTTGTAGACACCAAAGTTTTTAGTAAGATATTGAAGCTGCAGCCTACAAACAAGACTGTTTTATGACTGTCTCTAAAAGTTACTGAAATATACAGAAGGAAAAAAGGAAATCAAAATAATCACTTAAAAATATCTATGATTACAAAATGGTGGTTATTAAAAATTCAAATATATAGCTAGTACTATAATAATTTACATTATTTTCTTAGAAAATTTGATTTAGGTGATTTTTTCAACTTCTTACATTAAGTCATACATATACCAGTTCTTTAATTTCTACACATTCTGACTATATTTCTATAGATACAATAAAGAGGCATAAATATAAAATATTCTGTATTTTTAAATCACCATTTTATTTCACATTCATCTTACGTTGAGTCAAATATTTATAACATTCATATCCATTTTAACATTTAATTGTCACTAGAAATTGTTATAAAACTTCTCATTTTATAGATCAATAAATTGGGAAATAGAAAAAATAAGTAACTGTGAAATCTACATAGCTTGCAGAATATAAAGTTAATATCCAAATATTAATGACTTTTCTGTATAACAGTTAAGATTGAATGGAATTTAAAATAATAAAATACCATTCCTGTATAACAGTTAAGATTGAGTGGAATTTAAAATAATAAAATACTATTCACATTAGTACCTTCCAAAATTAAATAGTTATATACCTAATAAATATATGGGTTTGGGGAAAAGCAAGTTTATAGTTGTGAATATGTGAAACAGTTTATTCTTGCATTATTATTTGTTATTGTATTATTTTTTATAAGACAAATGAAAAACCTACTTTTGCACCATCCATTATAATATATATGATCTATATAAATAATTACAAAAATGAGATGAGAGGAATCAAATGAGAACTAACTAAATAAAAAGACACTACTCTGTGGTCAAGGATAGAAAGAATCACTATTGTCAAGATATAGTCTATTTCAACTTGATTTATAAATTTAATAAAATTCCAATCAAATACTCAACAAATTATTTTATGGATATTGACAAGCTGATTCTAAAATTTATATGGAACAGCAAAAGACCCAGAGTAACTAACACTTATTGAAGAATAATAAAACTGGAGGACTGATTCTACCCAATTTCAAGGTTTATTTTAAAGATATACTAATCTATATAGTGTGATATTGGCAAAAGAACAGAATAGTAGATCAATAGAACATAACAGAGAACCCATAAAAAGGCCCATATAAATATAGTTGACTGTTCTTTGATAAAGGAGCAAAGGTAATATAATGTATCAAAAATAGTCTTTTCAACAAATGGTACTGGAACAACTACACATCCACAAGTAAAAAATGAATACAGACACAGTCTTTACACACTTTTCAGAAATTAACTTTAAATGGATCATTAATCAAGATTTAAAATCCAAAATTGTAAAGCTCTTAGAAGATAATATAGAAAGAAACCTAACATGCCTTGGGTAAGAAGGACAATGAATTTTTAGATAAAATACAGAAAGCACAATCAATGAAAGAAAATGTTGATCAGCCAGACTTCATTAAAATTAAAAACTGGAACTCAGAAAGAAACTGTTAATAGAATGGAAAGACAAGCCATAGACTGGAATACAATTTTTAAAAAAGATGTATATGATAGTAAACTATTATCTAAAATATGCCATGAATTTTTAAAACTCAACCATATAAGAACATAAAGCCCAATTAATAACAGGCCAAAGAAGATGTACAGATGGCAAATAAGCATATGTAAAGATGCTTCATGATATATGTCATGAAGAAAATGAAATTAAAATAATGGTAAGATACCACTACATGCTTATTGCAAAAATTTGAAACTCTGAGGATACCAAATGCTGATGAGGATGTAGAGCAATAAGATCTCTCATTCATTGCTTGTAGGAGTGCAGCATAGTACAGCCACTTGGAACAACAGTTTTGTGTATAGTAAGAAGTAAACATATTCTTACTATAAGGTCCAACAATCATGTCCTTGGTGTTAACCCCAAAACCAAAGACTCATGTTGACACAACCACCTGCAAACAAATGTTTAAAGCAGCTTTATATATAATTGCCAAAAACTTGGAAGCAACCAAAGTTTTTGGCAATTCCATAAAATAATTTGTTGTCCTTCCATTTGGTGAATGGGTAAACTTTAGTACATTCAGACAATGCAATATTTATTATTCAGTGCCAAAATGAAATGAACTACAGAGCCATGAAAGAAAACAGAAACTCTTATCTACATATTCATAAGTGAAAAAAAGCAACGCGACGTCTACACTACTCTTTATGATTCTATGACATGTTTTGGAAAGAGTAAAACTATGGAGAGAGTAAAAAAGATCAATAGTTGCCAGAGGTTAGGAATGTGAGATGAATGAATAAGCAGAGCACAGAGCATGTTTAGGACAGTGAAAGAAATTTTTATATGATACTTTAATAACAGATAAATGTCATCAGAATTTCCCCCAAACAGTAGTATGTATAACACCAAGAGTAAACATTAAGGTAAACTATAGACTTTGAATGATTATGATGTGTCAGTGTTGATTCATTAACTATAACAAGTGTATTGTATTATCTGGTGAGAAATATTGATGATTGAAACCATGAATATGTTAGGGTACCAGGTATATGGGGAATCTCTGCATCTTCTTAATTTGTTCTCAACCTAAAACTGGTCTAAAAGTGAAGTATTTTAAATAAATAAAAAATAAAATGCATTATAGAAATGACTTATGGGAAGGAATGATGTTTTAAACTTAAGCTGAACATTATACAAATATAATATCATAAATTTCAACCAAATTTAAATAAATCTAGAGTAAATAATGAAATAAAAGACACCAATTTTTCATCCTTCTAAAAATTTTTGGGTAGAAAACCAGCAATAACAGTAATGTGCTATCAGGGCCCTAATTGACTTAAATTAAAAAAAAAAATGACAACATGAATAAATCATCATTGAAGTTAAATTTCATGAGGAATTCCATAGGGTTATTATTATTTCAGTGCTCTACAAGTTTCCTAATACTCATGTTTTAGTAGAAAAAAATAACCCAGCAAGAATAATATTTCAGTTTTGTATTTTATAAGTGACTCATGCCATAATCTCTAGGTATGTGATTCTATCTCCAAGGATGAATTCTTTCCCAGTATAGGTATACTCTGACAAAATTAAATTTTCTCATCTTTTCTGAAACTCAATCTCTTTAGAAGATTTGAAGATGAATTTTGTTTTATCTTACTATACATTACTGTCAAGAGTGAGTGATAAAGTTTTTATGTAATCTCTCAGTGGACTGAGATCATATGGCTATGACAAAGACCTGATTTTTTACTCATGGAATATATTTGTCACTGGGTCATTCAGTACCAGCATTATATATGAACGTTTCCCATTAGTCAGTCTTGCACCCTTCGAATGTATTTCTCTCTTAGAATCCGATATAATGCAATGTTTGTTTGGTTTTATTTACTAGCTTTCATTTGAGTTTCTCTATTCAGTTACCTAGGATAATTAGGTCAACCACTCATGCCATGGACATAGTGCTGTCAATCTTTGTTCAATCCATAATATGCTCATTTACCATTTTTCTTTATTTCTAAAGCAAGTGAAAAAGAGTTTTTAAATATTTGTATTACTTATGGTTAGGAATAGTTTCTTCAATGTTGGAGTTAGATAAATATAATGACTCACCATCATTATTATAGGTTAGAATAATAAAGTATTGCTTATACTAAACCATGCAACAAATTATCATGGTATTTATTTGGAATAGTTAACACTTCATTAAAGTTCTAATGAAGAGATGTAACTAATTGAATTTTGATATTCAACACTGTAATATGGGAGTGAAATAAAAGTATTCATTATGAAAAGATATTTTCATTGCTGTTTATGTCTTCAATATCATATATGTCTTAAAATTCTATTTTCATATTTCTAAATAGCATTAATCCTGAAACTTTAGGCCAACAAAAATATTTCCCACTGTGTTTTCTATGTTATTTTTGTCATTTTCCTTTTTTAATCATTGGGGATCTGCTAAATGCTTTGGATTGCACTTAAAATTCATTATTCATTGGTTCAACAAGCTTATTTCTTTTAAAATAAAAATGAAACAATGTAACTAGAAATTGAAATCAACAACACATGAAGCTGTTTTACTATTTACTGGGTTACCGGGACAGTTTCATCCATGCCACTTATATGGTATAGAAAATAATGCCTCATTTATGTTGAAATGTCTTTTTTAGTAATGTCAAATATATAGAACACTTAAAAACATGAATGAAATAAACATCCCATTAATCATGTGTAAAAAATTACACAATTTCCTTGAATGAAAGTCCTTCAGGTTGTCCATTCAGAACCTATTCGTGTTAATTTTAGACATCATTTCTATAAATGCTTTAGCTATTATTTGAGTTTGAAACACATTGGAAGCAGCAAATTAGAAGTCTTTCTGTGTATGTGTATGTGCGTGTGTAGTTGTGAGCTAGTGCAAAGACCCTGAAGTAGGAAGATGATCCATGTCTTAGGATAGTAGGAAGTAAGATAGGAGCATTAATGAGAAATGAAATTATATAAGGCTTTGTAGGCCAGTATAAGAATCAACAGAAACTATTGGAATATTTTGAGGTGAGAAATAACATGATCTGATTTAAATGTTGAAAAGATCATTCTGGTTTCTATGACAACAGATTGCAATGGGCATGGAAAAAAGTTGAGAAGTCAGATAACAGAAATTAAAGCAGGCCAGATGATACATGATATTTGTGTGGGTCAAAGTAGTAACATTAAGGGTGATATAAATAAGTAGATATATACAATTTTGAAATTAGAGCCAACTGATGTTGGTCATAGTGATCCTGAGTCATATTATGAATATTAAATTATATTTAGTACATTTTATTTAAAGGAAAGACAAAGCAATTCACATTTAACATATTCAAATACTTTCATGATGCTATCAATTATGAAAAATAAAATAAAATATTAAAAAATAATAAAAATAAAAGGCAAGGACATGTATAATCCATTTTGAAAAGATTTTCATTAAAATGCTAAAACCAAGGCTACATTGAACATGAGAAAGAAAGACTTCTTCAATGTAGTGAACATCATGCAATCCCTTGAGGGCCTGAATAGAAAAAAAAAAAAAAAGATGGAAGGAAGGAGGAATTTGTTTCTTTCTGCAGTGAGCTGGAACATTTATCTCCAGCTCTTCTTGTTTTTAAGCCTTAACACTCAGACTGAATTACATGACTTGCTTCCTGTGTATCTAATTTACAGAAGGCAATCATGGAACTTTTTAGCCTCCATAATTGTGTGAGTGTGAGTCAGTTCCTAATTATCTCCCTTTCCCTCTCCTCTCTTTCTCTGTCTCTCTGTCATATATATATATATATATATATATATATATATATATATATATATCCATCCTATTGGTTTTATATCTCTAGAGAACCTAAACTAACACAGTCATTTTCCCTACAATAAATTCACATTTCTTATTTTACAATTGTTTCAGTAAATCTTAATAATACAATTACACAGAAACTATCCTGATGTAGAATAATCACAAGAAGAATGTCTGAAGAAAATTCTTCAAAGCCACCCTGAAGCAGAAGTACAAATTATAGACAGGGAGATTACTGACTACAGAGTTAAAAAAGGAAGAAAAGAAGATGTAATTGGAGGCTAGTGCATAATCTAGATGGTAAATGATTAAGTCATAAATTAACTCAGTATCTCTAGTATTGATGGTAGCTACATTTGACTATGAGATCTAATTCTTCTTTCCTTTTTTTTTTTCTTTTCCATTTTTAAGTTTAAGTGAGAGGAGGGGAGAAAGAGAAACAGACTCTCACATGTGCCCTTCCTGGGATCCACCTGGTAACCCACATCTGGGGCTGATGCTTTACCCATCAGGGGCCATGCTCACAACTGAGCTTTTTTTTCTTCTTTAGCACCTGAGTTGGAGGATCCATGAGCCATCCTCAGTGCCCTGGGCAAGGAGGAGAAGAGAGAGAGAGAGAGAGGAGAAGAGAGAGAGAGAGAGAGGAGAAGAGAGAGAGAGAGAGAGAGAGAGGAGATGAGAGAGAGAGAGAGAGAGAGAAAGGGGAAGGGGAAGGGGAAGGAGGAAGGGTGGAGAAGCAGATGGTCCTGTCTCCTGTGTGCCCTGACCAGGAATCGAACCCAAGACTTCTCCACACCAGGTCAACACTCTACCACTGAGCCAATGGCCAAGGCCTAATCCTTCTTTTCAAAGTTATTTTTTGAAACATACTTTTTATTACAAAAAATAAATTATATAATATTGATTGCTCTGATATATAAATTTTGAGGAGTTGAGTTACATATTTCATAGTAGTAATGTTTAAAAATTATAAAATTTATAGTTAATATAGAAATATGAGACTATCAGGTACCCAAAAAGGCAAATCACCAGAAAATCAGTGGTAAATGATCACTCTGGGCCCAATGCCATGTTGGGTCCTGTGGAAGAATATAAAAATAACTATGCAATATCTCTTTCACTATAGAGATTTTTAGAAACATACACATAAGTGAGCTGAAACAAAGTTACATATGAACACAATGAGAAATTATGGTAATAAAGATTCAATCTGGCAGGTAGATTCTGGAAAATAATTTCTATAGTTTCAAAAATGATCTCAGTGCCCAATCATACCTTTTTATCAAAACCTGATTTAATTTTAAAAAAATTCATTTTAGAGAGGAGAAAGAGAGAGAGAGAGAGAAGGGGGGGATGAGCAGCAAACATCAACTCCCATATGTGCTTTGACCAGGCAAGCCCAGGGTTTTGAACTGGCAACCTCAGCATTCCAGGTTGATGCTTTATCCACTGCGCCACCACTGGTCAGGCAAAAACTGATTTTTAAATCCCAGCTTTTCATTGTCAGTTCATACTAGCATTGTACCAAATTCCAATATTCTAAAATGAATTTATTAGTTTCTCTCTGAAAGTATTTCTTTTCTATTATTACTTCTGTTAATGAAATGTTTTACTTGCTTTTCTTACAGGTTAGAAATATTAAAATCACTTTTACTTCATACATTTTTGACCATATATATATATGTGGTCTATTCCCTATATTCTGCTGTATCCTGTCAATTCTCTTACTAGTACATTTTTCAAAATTCTGTTTTTCTCTTCTAGTTTCCTTATGTTAATATCACCTGCTTTGTCTGTTGCAATATCTATCCAAATAAACTCCAGATTTCTGGAGTCTAATCTTTTTAATCTGTTCTTCACACTGCATCTGAGCTATCTTAATAAAAGGTAAAAATTCTGTCATTTTCATTTTCAAAGCCTTTGGTGCCTCATTATCTACAAAATATAGTTCAGCTTCTTTAGCATAGCATTCAAATATCTCCATTACTTGAATTTAAATTACCTGTCTATTTTCATCACTTGAAACCAAATTATTTCTCCATTTTTACTACTTTAATACTTGCATCATTTCTTTCTGAAACTCATGAGTTAATCATGCCAGTCTACTTACTACCCTTAAAATATACCTTAAATTATTCATCACCCGTGCCTGTTTTCATCTGGTTACCTTGGTCAGATATGATCTCAAATTTATTTATTTTAAATAAAGTACCAAGAAAAATTTATCTTTGATTGACTTACACTTAAAAAAAAGAAATTATTGATTTTAGAACTTTTAAAACAAGAGTTTTTATCAATAATCCTAGGAATTTTTTAAGTTAAAATTTTTTATTTAAATATAGCATACCTATAGAAAGTTCACAAATCATCATAACTAAAGTGTTTAATAATGAATTTGATCTTGCAAATACATTTATGTGAATAAGAAACAGATAAATAGAACAGACAGCAACCAGAAGACACTGATCCCCTCCCAGACTGTTAGTTCACTAAAGGTAAGGAATGACAAGCATAATTTCTGCCACTGTACATGTCTTGCTTGTTCTTTCCCCAACCATTCTCGCCTCTCTCTGTTATAAATGGCATTATACAGCATTACTCTTTTTATGACTGTCTTAATTTGCTCAACTCTTAAATAATCCATGTTATCATTTGTAATTGCAGTATATTTACTTTCACTAGTGTATAACTCATTCATTCTTTAAATAAATATGAGATAGCATAATTAGCCATTGCAATATTATGTATGACTATTTTTAATTATTTTAAAGTTCTATAAAATTTTATATGTAGGCCCTGGCCGGTTGGCTCAGCGGTAGAGCGTCGGCCTAGCGTGCGGAGGACCCGGGTTCGATTCCCGGCTAGGGCACATAGGAGAAGCGCCCATTTGCTTCTCCACCCCTCCGCCGCGCCTTCCTCTCTGTCTCTCTCTTCCCCTCCCGCAGCCAAGGCTCCATTGGAGCAAAAGATGGCCCGGGCGCTGGGGATGGCTCTGTGGCCTCTGCCCCAGGCGCTAGAGTGGCTCTGGTCGCAATATGGCGACACCCAGGAGGGTCGCAACATGGCGACGCCCAGGATGGGCAGAGCATCGCCCCCTGGTGGGCAGAGCATCGCCCCCTGGTGGGCGTGCCGGGTGGATCCCGGTCGGGCGCATGCGGGAGTCTGTCTGACTGTCTCTCCCTGTTTCCAGCTTCAGAAAAATGAAAAAAAAAAAAAAAAAAATTTTATATGTATATCTGGTGAACTTGGAGATTCATTTCTATATGGTATTAGTAACGAGCATAATTGCTGGGCTAAGGGTATAGTATATTTAATTTTAGTAGAGTCTGCTAAATAGTTTGCCCAAGTATTTACACTAGTTTACTTTCTTATTAACAACATATGAGCGTTTGAGTTGCTCCACAAACCTACTAGTACTTGACATTTTTGCCTTACCTGTTGTATTCCATTGAGTTTTCAGTTGTGACCACTTTAGGTTTTAAGTTTAGACCCCCCACCCCATCCACCCAGTACTAATAAAATTCAGCACTTTTTTTTTTTTTTCTGAAGCTGGAAACGGGGAGAGACAGTCAGACAGACTCCCGCATGCGCCCGACCGAGATCCACCCGGCACGCCCACCAGGGGCGACGCTCTGCCCACCAGGGGGCGATGCTCTGCCCCTCCGGGGCGTCGCTCTGTCGCGACCAGAGCCACTCTAGCGCCTGGGGCAGAGGCCAAGGAGCCATCCCCAGCGCCCGGGCCATCTTTGCTCCAATGCAGCCTTGGCTGCGGGAGGGGAAGAGAGAGACAGAGAGGAAGGAGGGGGTGGGGGTGGAGAAGCAAATGGGCGCTTCTCCTGTGTGCCCTGGCCGGGAATCGAACCCAGGTCCCCCACACGCCAGGCCAATGCTCTACCGCTGAGCCAACCGGCCAGGGCGAAATCCAGCACATTTTTTGATGCATTTTGTTTATTAGATATCTTCTGTTGGGAAGAGCTTATTTGAGTCTTTTCCCATTCTTCTCTTATCTTGGGAAAACTTTTCCTTCTTCATTTAGAAGACTTCTTTATAGAATATGATATTTATGTCAGATTTATGTGTTATAAATATTTTCTTCCACAATGGATTGCCTTTTTCTTTATAAATGGACTTTTTTGATGAAAAGTAACTTTTCACTTTCTTACCGTTAATATAGTAAAAATAATCATTTTCCTTTGATTAGTGACTTTGCATCCCTTTGAAAAATATCTGTCTACTCCATAATTACAAAAATATTGTTATCTGTTACCTTCTGGAAATTATTTTATTTATCATGTATAAATCTATAATCTATCTGTAATTGTTTATTTATAGAGTGAAAAAATCAAAATTCATACTTTAAAAAATGAATGGGGAGCTAATAATATGTGTCATCATGTTGTTCTGAGGACTGAATTCTTTCATTCAACAGTGGATTTATGGAGCACCTACTATGAATTGAGCGCTATTCTGGGTACTAGGGGAACAACAATGAATAAGTACATAAAGTTTCAGTCTTTAGGGAGTTTACATTATAGTTTAAAAAAACATAAAATATTATTAAATAATGTAATGTTGTGTAGTAATAAGAACTATGAAGAAAACAGAGCAGGGTAAGGGAAGAGAGAGTGATGGAGATATGCTACTTTATCCCATGAAAGTCTTTTCCAAGGACTGACATTTGAAAATGGTTGAGACATATGGAGAAGAACTGTTAGGATTGAAATAAAAGATAAGCGCCAGGCACCGAGGCAGAGCATGCTGGGTGAATCTGGGAAGAAAGGCAGCCATTGCATAGCTGGGGAGCAAAGGGACAGGGTAGGAGAAGAGGAGTGGCCAGACTACAGTGGGCACTGGTGGACTTGGAGCAACCTTGAAGCAACTCTGGGTCTCGTTCTACCATGTGGGAGTCACTGAAGATTTCTACACAGGTTTAAAAAGGATGCCTAGGGGCTCTGGCTGGTGGCTCAGTAGATAGAGCATTGACAAGTCATATGGACATGCCAGGCTTGATTCCTCATCAGGGCACACAGGAGTGGCTGGTGGCTCAGGATAGAGCATTGACAGGGCATATGGACATGCCAGGCTTGATTCCTTGTCTGGGCACACAGGAGAAGAGACCATGTGCTTTTCTCCCCCTTCCTCTTTCCTTTCTCTCCCTCTTCCTCTCCCACAGCCAGCTGCTCAATTGATTCAAGCATGGCCCCAGGTGCCAAGGATTGCTCTTTTGTTCCAAGCACACCAGCCTCACGCATTAAAAATAGCTCGATACTCAAACATTGGCTCCAGGTGTATCCTGGTCAGGGCACATATAGGAGTCTACCTTACTATCTCCCCTCCTCTCATCTAAAAAAAAGGATGCCTTGGATATATTGAGGGAGAAGACACATGTGCCATGCTCAAGATGGTATGAACAGTGTAAATGGGGGAACCAGATGGCAGAGCAATGACAGGAAGCCCAGTTAACTTCCGGAGCACCCTAGATGGCGCGAAATTTGTTACATCGAGAGAGGATAGAGAAAAACTGCCTGGCGAGAAACACTCTCATTGTTCTGCAGAGAAATACAGCCGTGAGAGGTCACTCTCAACCATGCTCGAGGTTACTCTGCAGCCAGAGTTCTCCTTCTACTCCTTCCTTTTACAATTCGGGTAAAACGAGAGAGCCAGCTCTCCCACCATGAGAATGCTGCCTTGGTCAGACCAGCAGCAACACACTGGCTGAAGAAAAAAAACATTTAAAAATTATTATTACCGAAATTGCTCAAATAATGTTGTCTATTGTTGTAAGAAACAGTCATTATAAAAATGTAGAAACTACTCTCTCTCTCTTCCCCTCCCGCAGCCAAGGCTCCATTGGAGCAAAGATGGCCCGGGCGCTGGGGATGGCTCCTTGGCCTCTGCCCCAGGCACTAGAGTGGCTCTGGTCATGACAGAGCGACGCCCCGGAGGGGCAGAGCATCGCCCCCTGGTGGGCAGAGCGTCGCCCCTGGTGGGCGTGCCGGGTGGATCCTGGTCAGGCGCATGCGGGAGTCTGACTGTCTCTCCCCGTTTCCAGCTTCAGAAAAATACAAAAAAAAAAAAAAAAATGTAGAAACTAGAGATAAATAAAAAATAAGAAAAAATTAAAAATATATTTCAAATATGAACAGTCAGGTGACAATGTCGCTTAGATTGTAAATATACCATTTCCTCACTGCACTGCGATATCAATTTTTCCATAAATTATTTTATTGTAAATTTTGAAAGTTTTGGAGTTCTGTTTTCTGTTTCAATGTCTTCACATCTAAAAAACCAATTAAAATTTAAAAATTATGTTATATGTATTATATGTTCTAAGGTACTAGGCAAATAATTAAAATTAAGTGTTTAATATTTCTTTGGTAAACCATTTTTTTTGTTCAATATATATATAACCTTCTTTCTAGTTCTTCATCTAGTATGAATGTAACATCTAAACATTCATTTTAGTCATCCAGTCATTTAAATTCACCCTAAATTATCTTTCTTTAGTCACTAATATTATGTACTATTCTAGTTTGAACAATAGTTTTTTTTTCCCAACATTAGATTGCTTAATACTAATTGTCTATGCTTCTTCTCAAGTAATTTCCCGCAGTTCAATTTTTTAAAAATTTTTATTTATTGGTTTCAGCAAGAAAGAGAGAGTGAGAGAGAGAGGAACATAGATCTGTTCCTGTATGTGCCTTGATTGTCAATTGATTCAGCAACGTCTGTGCTTCAGGATGATGCTCTAACCAACCAAGTCATCCAGGCAGGGCTGAGCTCAAATTTTGATATCTCTCATTCTGTATATCAAGCTCTATCACTTTATTTTCATTGTGCTCTTCCAATCTGTCTTGAAATGCTTTTATCTTGGGGAATATTTTGCAGATAATCACACCTGGAAGCTTCTTGATTGTTAAGTGATAAATTATTTCATGTTTATATGCAACTCTAATTACTTAATAGAGCATAAAACACATATCCACAATCTATTCTCTAATTTTCATCTAAAATGCTTCTCTAATATCTAACCTTCTTCCTGTTCACTTTTGCTTTATAAATTCTACCTAACTAAGCCACTTATTTTAAATTATTTTCAGACTTATTGTAATATAATTGACATATTACATTATGTAATTTAAGATGTACAACATAGTGATATTATATATATATAATATATATATATCAAGCACAAAATGATTACTACACTAAGGTTAATTTACACATCCATCACTTCATATAGTTATATTTATGTGTGTGTATACTGAGAACTTTTAAGTTCTACTTTCTAGCAACTTTCAAATATGCACTACAGCATTGCATCTATAGTCCTCATGCTATACATGACATCCTCAGAACACATTTACCTTGTCACTAGAAGTTTGTACCCTTTGTCAACATTCAACCATTTCTCACTGCCTACCTTCTGCCCCTGGCAACCAGTAATCTGTTCTCTGTTGCCATCTGCTTGGATTTTTTTGTATATCCTATGTAAGTGAGATAATACAGTATTTGTCTATCTCTGTCTTATATATTTTACTTCTCATAAACATAAAACTCTAAAGTTTTATCTATGTTATTGCAAATGACAAAATTTTCTTCTTTTTTTACTGTTTAGTCATTCATTCACTGAGGTTGTTTCCATGCCTTGGCTAATCAAAAAGAATTTTGCAATGAACATAATGCAGATTTCCCTTTGGGTATTGATTTCATTTTCTACAGATAAACACCAAAAAGTAGAATTGCTAGATCATACAATAGTACTATTTTTTTCTTTTTCTTTTATTTTTTGACTGACACAAAGAAAGAGTCAGAGAAAGGGACAGATAGGGATAGACAGGTAGAAATGAGAAGCATCAATTTTTCGTTGCAGCTCCTTAGTCTCCTTAGATCTCATTGATTGCTTTCTCATATGTGCCTTGACCGAGGGGCACAGTGAGTGACCCCTTGCTCAAGCCAGTGACCATGGAGTCATGTTTATGAACCCATGCTCAAGCCAGCAACCCCATGCTCAAGCTGGTGAGCCCGTGCTCATGCTGGATAGCCCACATTCAAGTGGGCAATCTCAGGGTTTTGAACCTGAGTCCTCTTTGTCCCAGTCCAATACTCTATCCACCGTGCCACTGCCTGGTCAGGTTTGATAGTTATATTATTAATATTTGAAGACCCTTCATATTATATATTTCCACCAATACTATAAGAGTTCCCTTTTCTCCATATCCACTTCTTTTTTTTTTTTTTTTTTTATAATTTTATTTTTTTAATGGGGTGACATCAATAAATCAGGATACATATATTCAAAGATAACAAGTCCAGGTTATCTTGTCATTCAATTATGTTGCATACCCACCACCCAAAGTCAGATTGTCCTCTGTCACCTTCTATCTTGTTTTCTTTGTGCCCCTCCCACCCCCTATCCCTCTCCCATTCCCCCCTCCCCCCCGTAACCACCACACTCTTATCAATGTCTCTTAGTTTCACTATTATGTCCCACCTACGTATGGAATAATACAGTTCCTGTTTTTTTCTGATTTACTTATTTCGCTTCGTATCATGTTATCAAGATCCCACCATTTTGCTGTAAATGTTCTGATGTCATCATTTCTTATGGCTGAGTAGTATTCCATAGTGTATATGTGCCACATCTTCTTTATCCAGTCATCTATTGATGGGCTTTTTGGTTGTTTCCATGTCCTGGCCACTGTGAACAATGCTGCAATAAACATGGGGCTGCATGTGTCTTTACGTATCAATGTTTCTGAGTTTTGGGGATATATACCCAGTAGAGGGATTGCTGGGTCATAAGGTAGTTCTATTTTCAGTTTTTTGAGGAACCACCATACTTTCTTCCATAATGGTTGTACTACTTTACATTCCCACCAACAGTGTATGAGGGTTCCTTTTTCTCCACAGCCTCTCCAACATTTGCTATTACCTGACTTGCTAATAACAGCTAATCGAACAGGTGTGAGGTGGTATCTCATTGCCGTTTTGATTTGCATTTCTCTAATAGCTAAAGAAGATGAGCATCTTTTCATATATCTGTTGGCCATTTGTATTTCTTCCTGTGAGAAGTGTCTATTCATATCCTCTTCCCATTTTTTTATTGGATTGTTTGTTTGTTTGTTGTTGAGTTTTATGAGTTCTTTGTATATTTTGGCATATCCACTTCTTATCTCTTTCTTTTTGATAATAGTCATTCTAACAGCAGGAAATGATATTTCATTGTGATTTTGATCTACATTTTCCTGATCATTAGTGATATTGAGCACCTTTTTATGTATCTGTTGACCATTTGAATACTTTTTTTGGGGGAAAAATGTCTATTTATCCTTTGCCTATTTTTAAATTAGATTATTATTATTTTGCTATTGAGTTATATTGGTATTAACCTTTCATCAGATATGCATTTTGCATATATTTTTTCCCATTCTGTACATTGCCTTTTTATGTTTTGAATGGTTTCTTTGCTATGCAGAAGCTTTTTAATTCAATGTACTTTGACTTGCTTATTTCAGCTGTTGTTGCTTGTGCTTTTGGTGTCATATTTCTAAAATCACTGCCAATATCAATGTTTCCTTCTAGGAGTTTTATAATTTCAGTTCTTACATTTAAGTCTTCAATTTATTTTGACTTAAATTTTGTGAGTGGATACCATTTTTTTTGTTTTTATTTAACATCAGTATATTACATTTTGAGATTTTAAAAAGGAAAGACTTTTGCCTGACCAGGCAGTGGCACAATGGGTAGAGCGTTGGACTGGGATGCGGAGGACCCAGGTTCAAGACCCCGAGGTCGCCAGCTTTATCGCTGGCTCATCTGGTTTGAGCAAGGCTCACCAGTTTGAGCCCAAGGTCGCTGGCTTGAGCAAGGGGTCACTCGGTCTGCTGTAGCCCCTTGCTCAAGGCACATATGAGAAATCAATCAATGACCAACTAAGGAGCCGCAATGAAGAATTGATGTTTTTCATCTCTCTCCCTTTCTGTCTGTCTATTCCTATCGGTCCCTCTCTCTGACTCTCTCTGTCTCTGCCAATAAATAAATAAATAAATAAATAGGAAAGACTTCTTTAAAAATTTTATCTATTTACTTTGATTGCATAACTTTCAAATTTAAAGAAAAGATTTACATTGTTATAAGAGAATTACAAAAAGTATGCCATTTACATATTTTTACTGAGAATTTAAAAATAAATACTAGTATATAACAAATACTCATCCACATTTGAACTATATGGCCTTAAGTTTCTATATCATAATGAACACTGTCCTTGATTTTTCTTCTTCCATTTACCATTTTAATTTGTTTTTAACAACATAAATATTTCAGGAAATAA
Source organism: Saccopteryx bilineata (assembly GCF_036850765.1). NCBI lineage: Eukaryota > Metazoa > Chordata > Mammalia > Chiroptera > Emballonuridae > Saccopteryx > Saccopteryx bilineata. The sequence continues at coordinate 66,497,217 of NC_089495.1, read as the reverse complement.
AATAGATTAGAATAGAAAAAATATAACAATCAAAGTTTATAGTAGCAAATATTGCTCAATATTGGGTCTTGCAAACTGCAGTTTCCCAAAGAGGTCTCTAAACTTCCAATAAACAAAAGAAGAGCCTTACAGTACACAAAGAAATTTCCTTTATTATTATCCATTTTAGTATTTAAATATGAGAAATATAAATGTTTTGACTCCTTAAATTTTGCCAAGACATCATCTATAGTATGATCCCATTTTACGGATTGCAGACGCTGCTTCTTGATACTTCTGTCTATCACACAACTTAGAATATAGTGACAATTTTAGATATTTTGTAAGTGTTAAATTAGTAGACTCTGTCATTAAAAATAAAACCACATGAAGCAATTTTACTTCATATCAATTTTCTCTAAATGGCTCAGTAGTCAGGGATCCACAGTTACGCTACTCAAATCCTTCAAATTTCTAGATGCTTGTATTTATGGGCAGCCAAATTTCAAATCACAGGTTTTAAGCACCTCTTGAATCTTGTTTAAAATAGCTACTAACACTATAATTAATTTTAGCATTGTTTATTTTTTATTGATGAGATTCACTTTTAGACTAGGTAGCTTGTGATTCATTCATATTTTATTTATCAAATTATAAAGAAAGTTTTGGAAATAAGTATCACATTCATGATTGTGTTAGTTTTGGAAAAGGGGGAAAGAGAGATACAGAAAACTTTAACTTTAATTTTGTTTTACAAAAATATAAATCTAAACCAAACATGGGAGGTATTGGGATTTGATAAAGCTGAAGAGTAAGTACATGGTTTTCTCTTATATATTTAAATGTCATGAAGAAATCTGTTCACTTCAACATTCAAGTTTTATTTTTAAATAAATAAGAAAGGCATTCTGACATGTCATTTCAGTTGTCAGATTTGGGTGTTTTATAACTATTTACAAAATACTTCCTTATTTTAATATTTAGTGAAGAATAGGAATAGAAAATAGCAAAGTGGTTTTTTAAAATAATTACTTCTAGCACTTTCTCATAAGAACTAGAATTTTCATTTTAGTTTTTTTTTCTTTTGAGAAACAGTGAGATTTCTTTTCTATTGCTAGAGGCACGCAAATAATTAAAATCATGTTTATCCACCATGTTCTCATGGTGAAGAATCGAGAAAAATTCACTCGTGGATCTGAGAGGGTGAAAGGATAATAGCCATTTTGAAATATGCCCAGATTCTTCTCCAGAAAAAAAAAAGATTTAACAGAATCTCAATTCATTTTGAAGGAGAGACATTTATCTAACTTCAACCACTTCTAGCCTTCCTTTTATTCTTAATACAGGGGGGAAAAGCTATGAAAATTTGTAAAAGTTATAGCTAAGGAACACAGGTCCATTAAAATACTGAGCATTAATCATAGAACTATAGAATGAATTTTCTTACTCCTACTAGTACACATACCTTATTACCACATCTATAGGACTCCAGTCTAAAACAGGAGATTTTAGCTGAATGATCAGTAAGACATATAATCTATTGTTTATAGTAATACATAGGACACTAGAATAATTTAAAGCATCTGGTGTATACAGATACAGAAAAGATTACAAACAATTCAATTTCTAGCCAGATTAACAAAAAAAGTTACACTGAATTTTTTTTTTACTTTCTTTCTTATTAACAGATACAACATATTTGGCTTTGCTCAAAATTACAATGCATGTTAAAAGGCAAGAGAAAGATATTTTGAAGAGAAAAAGTAAGCATTGAAACCAAATTTTGATATGACAAACTTTAAATTTATTTTTTATTTATTTATTTTAGCAAGAGAAGAAACATATATTTATATCTATATATCTATATCTATATGTATATGTATATATATGTAGAGAGAGAGAGAGAGGGAGAGAGAGAGAGAGAAGGAGATATTTATTTGTTGCTCCACTTATTTATGTATTTTTTGGTTGATTCTTGCATGTGACCTGACATGTGATTGAACCCACAACCTTGGCATAACGGGAGATTCTCTAACCAACTGAGCTACCGAGCCAGAACATATGATAGATTTTAGAACCATCATACAATAATTTAAAATAACTGCATCAAGTGAGAACAAAGAGGAAGAAATATTTGAAGTAGCCATGCTGAAATTTTTCCAAAATTAATAATAAACACCAAACCAAAGATCCAAAAGCTCAGAGCATACCATTTAGTGTAATTGTCAGGAAAACTATACCTAAGCATGTCACAGGCTATAGAAAGCCAAAGGCAAATGGAAATTTTGGGGAGAAGTGGTGTGGGGGGAGAGGCAGGAAGAAACAGACAGGAACTTTGAACTGTTCCTGTATGTGTCCTGACCAAGAATCGAACCAGCAGCCTTCACACTCTGGGACAACACTCCAACAAACCAAGCTATCTAGCCAAAGCTTACTTTTTTCTTCCTTTCTTTTAAAAAATTACTTTAGAGACAGAAAGAAGAGAAGGGGAAGGGAAGCATTCATTTGTGTTTCACTCAGTCGTACATTCATTGGTTGCTTCTTGTTTGTGCCCTGACCAGGAATCAAACCTGCAACTTTGTTCTTTTGGGATGGAGCTTTTAACCTATTGAGCTAACCGGTAAGGGCTCAAATAAAATATGTTAAAAGAAGTCAAACAAGTTAAGAATAAAATATTTTCTGTAGCATATCAGGTAAAAATTGACAGGCAAAATAAATGAAAAAAATTAAATTCCCCTGAGTGTTGAACGCCTTTTCCAAATTTTAGCATTTTCTTCTCAATTTATAATCTTTTACATCCAGTTTGAGACATCTGGATATATATTTTAGTAGAATGCTACAATATATTTCTAGAATACCTCAGTAGACTTTTTAAAAAATTATGTGGTTTAATTGACTGATGGTGGTATAATATAAGAAAGATCATCCAAATTTTAACTTGTAGTCAGAAGTCCAGGTTCTACCATTTTGAAACATTTAAACAAGTCCCAATCTCTAGAAGAATCACATTTAAATGGTAATCAGCCCTAACTGCTGGAGGAAGCCACTTAAGAATTGGGGTCACAGAAGATAAGATTCACTCTGCTCTTATAAGCGATTCTCTAAAGAATCTGCATGTGTCCTTTCAAAGAGCTATGAAGAGCCACTTATAGGATTAAAAGATTCTCACATAATAAAAGAATATCTTGAAAGTAAAATCAACACACAGTATCAAAAAAAAATCTTAGACAAGCCTTTCATTATACTGCTGAACCATTCAACACCAGTGCCGATTCTATTCCTTGGGTATGAAGATTCATAAAATTAATTATTATAAATTTAAACATCTAAAAGTGTATATAATGGTGCTAAATTTACTTAAATATCATTGTTATTATTATTTTTTTTTTAGCGAGAGAGATAGAGATAGAGAGAGATGGACAGACAGGAAGCTAGAGAGATGAGAAGTGTCAATTCTTTGTTGTGGCACTTTAGTTATTCATTGATTGCTTTCTCATATGTGCCTTGACAGAGGGTAGGGGGGCTCCAGCCAAGCCAGTGACCTCTTGCTCAAGCCAGAGACCATGGGATCAAACTAGTGACCAACCATGGGGTCATATCTATGATCCCATGCTCAAGCCAGCAACTCCCCGCTCTAGCTGGGGAGCCCACGCTAAAGCTGGATAAGCCCGCACTCAAGCCTGCAACCTCAAGGTTTCACTGCGCCACTACTTGGTCAGGCTACTTAAACATTATTAAGAATAACAGATGTGAAATGAAAATTGCACTTTTAAAAAAAATATAAAACCTTGCAATTCAGTCAGTCAAGGATCTTGTAACTCTTAGGGACTATATTAACTTTTTCTCATTAATGTTTTGTGTTAATGAGGACAAACAATGAGAAAAAACAGTAGGACTCATTTGCTGAGAAAAATCAGAGATATACATTCTTTTTTCAAAGGTTTTCTGTCTGAAGTTTTCTTACAAAGAAAAATAAAGGCTTCAGATCTTAATTTCAAGGAATCTTAATATATTAACTACAGTCATTAAGACTGATGAAAGTTGGAATCCCACATTTTGTCAGAGCTGAAAGTTAGTGAAGCAATATTTATCATTTACTAATTTGACTGTAAAACATATCACATTTTATAATTAAAAATAATAACATGCTACAGACAGTTGCAAAAATTACTTTTCTATTAACAGTTAATACACTTTTACTTTAAAAGTAAAAACAAGTAACTTCTTAAAACTTTCATATAGAGTACATGTCTTTATTGTTAGCCTAAAAGAGGTTTCAGTCCATTAGTTATATACATTTTCAAATTTTTACAAAAGATTTTCAACTGGCATCAATTATTTCAACCTTCAATTAAGGAAGCCTCTTGACCTTAGCAACAGATGTTAAATTTCCCTGGATTCTGTTTTTTATTTTTTGGTAAATAACATTTCTTATTAACCATATAGTTCTTTAGATTCAAGCTATAGAAATGTGATTAGTGGTTATAATGCCACTTCGATGCTTGCCTTAAAATCCTTGCATAAGAATTTATATTCTCTTTCTGCACTTGATCTGCAGGATCCAGTGGAAGATTCTGAATAGGATACTAGAGGATGGTACAGCCACAACATTAAAAATGTCAGAATACTTAGGGCACTGTTTATTGGGGACCTGTTCAGAGATACACTTGACTGCATTGAACACTTGTGTGAATGAAATATTTACTCCTTTTCTTTCTGTCTCTGCAATTTTGAAATTGTGTCATTAACAACTTTTAATAAAAATAATAAAATCAATGTAATACATTATCTGATCAATCGGGTAATACATATGCTACTGTTAAAACAGGAAGCAATCCAAAATCTGCCACTAAGCATGTGATCATGTGCAAGTCACATAGCCTTGAGTTCTAGTTTCATTAGAGAAATTGAAATAACAAAGGTTTTTTTTTGGCCAATGGAACTAGACTAGTTTGACCATAGAAAAGCCTGTTTACTAGTTCTAACATCTGAGATTCTAAATTTTGTTCTTTATATTGACAAAATTTTAGAAAATATACTGTTTTAAAGTCCACAACAAGCTCAAAACATTGTGAGACTTATTGGGGAAAGAATTATATGATGTTTATACCATTAACTATTATTCTATTAAATAATGTTAACTACTATTATTTTCATGGTACTAGCCCATAAAATAACTTACTATATACATAAAGAATTAGGAAATATTATAATGCTGATAGTTTCTATAGGGCATTAGTTTTAATGTGATTTTAAAGATTACAGCATTCCTTGTGGGATAGCAATCAGAGAAGACACAAATATGGAAGTTTTATATGAGTTATGACTGGTAAAATGGATAGTTGAAGGTTGTAGAGAATACATATGGAAAACATGTTAGCAAGGAAATGCAGTGAGCAGATTACATTCAGATTTCAGAAGTCATTGTTTCCGCAGTGGTTAAGACAGAAACAACTGAAGTGTCCCTCTATAGATTATTCGATAAAGAAGATGTGATACATATATCAAGTTGTATAGTGAGAACTATTTTTATTTCAGGCATTAACTACCATGTCTCTAATCTAGCCTACCACCTGTTTCTGTGTAGTCTGCAAGCTAAGAATTATTTTTATATTTTCCAGTGATTGACAAAAAAAACCCCCTTCAAACTTGAAAAATATTTCATGAAAATTGAAACTCATTTTAAAATTAAATGTCAGTATCCATAAATGACATTTTATTAGAAACATTTGTGTACATTTGTTTTTATAATTTTGTAGAGGGCTTCATGCTACAATAGAATTAAGTAGCTGCTACAAAGACAGTAAGGTCTACATTACCAAAAATATTTACTACCTGGCATTTTACAGATAAATTTCTCAATCCTTGCTTTATTTTATTTTCTATAGTACCCACTTTGATAATTTGTAAAACATAATAGATGATAATATGAAAAGTTGTCTGCAATGATGCTCAGGGAAGACAGAAATTTTAAGGAATCAGTGTTTTCCAATTTTTGTGTTGTCTTTTGGAAAGAATATAATTTATGAAATCAATCAGACAACAGATTAAATCTTGGATTCTTCATTTACTACTGCCTCAATTTTATATGCCACTTAATTTGTATGAATTATTTTTCTTCTATTAAAATGTGAATGACTCCTCACAGAGTTGAAAGTATAAAATAATATTACATATGATATGGCCATATGTATAATGTCCATTGTTTATATACATATTTTTATTATTTGTCCGTAACACTATGAATAAATATTTTAATCTGAAATGAAAAACATCTATTGTAGTCTTGTTTAATATCCTACTTTGAATATTCAGAAGCTTATGCAATTTAGAATTTTTTTTATTATTAATTCATTGTGTTTGCATAGATTCTAATGTCACCCATGTTCTCCAGTACATCCCCCCTATCTCCCTCACCATAACGCCCTCCTCCTTCCCTCCAGTATTTGCTTTTCTGCTCTCGTCCCATCCTATCACCCTATCATCCCTTTCCCTCAGTCCACTTTCCTTCTGGATCCTTTGATCCTGCCTCTGTCTCTATTCTGCTCCTCAGTTCATATTGTTCATCAGATTCCTCATATGAGTGAGGTCATATGATATTTTTCTTTCTCAGCCTGGATTATTTCACTTAACATAATAGTTTCCAGTTCCATCCATGTTTATGCAAAAAATATTTCCTTCTTTTTCATGGCCCCATAGTATTCCATTGTGTATACGTACTACTGCTTTTTAATCCAATCATCCACTGACGGACACTTGGGCTGTTTCCAAATCTTGGCTATTGTGAACAATGCTGCCATAAACATGGGGGCGCATTTCTTTTTTTTTCAGTTGGTGATATGATGTCCTTGGGATATATTCCTATAAGTGGGATGGCTGGGTCAAAGGGCAGTTCAATTTCTAATTTTTTGAAGAATGTCCATACTGTTTTCCATACTGGCTGCACCAGTCTGCATTCCCACCAGCAGTGCAGGAGGGTTCCCTTTCTCCACATCCTCGCCAGCACTTACTCTGTGTTGTTTTGTTGATGAGCGCCATTCTAACCGGTGTAAGGTGACATCTCATTGTGGTTTTAATTTGCATTTCTCTAATGATTAGGGATGTTGAGCATTTTTTCATATGCCTAATGGCCATCTGTATGTTTTCTTTGGAGAAGTGTCTATTCATTTCTTTTGCCCATTTTTTGATGGGACTGTTTATCTTCCTGGTGTTGAGTTTTACAAGTTTTTTTTTAAATTTTAGTTATTAACCCCTTATCAGACGTATTGTCGAATATATTCTCCCATTGTGTGGTTTGCTTTTTTATTTTGTTCATATTGTCTTTAGCTGTGCAAAAGCTTTTTAGTTTCATATAGTCCCATTTGTTTATCCTGTCCTTTATTTCCTTTGCCCGTGGAGATAAATCAGCAAATATATTGATGCGAGTGATGTCGGACAGCTTATTGCCTATGTTTTCCTCTAGGATGCTTATGGATTCATGACTTCATTTAAGTTTTCTATCCATTTGAAGTTTATTTTTGTGAATGATGTGTGTTGGTGATCTAGTTTCATTTTTTTTGCAGGTAGCTGACCAATTTTCAAAACACCATTTGTTAAAGAGACTGTCTTTACTCCATTGTATCCTACCATCACCCTTGTCATTTGACAAGGTGATAGCAATATGAATAATAGCAATTGTTCATAAAGGTGCAGGTTTATTTCTGGGTTCTCTGTTTGGTTCCATTGATCTATATGTCTGTTCTTATGCCAGTATCAAGCTGTTTTGAGTACAATGGCCTCATAGTATACCTTGATTTCAGAAAATGTGATACCACCCACTTTATTTTTCTTTTTTAAGATTGCTGAGGCTATTTGTGTTCTTTTTTGGTTCCATATGAATTTTTGGAATATTTGTTTTATATCATTGAAGTATGTATTTATTTACTATGGAATCCAGTTTTCTTTTAATTGTGAAACCAGAAATTTCAGTTCATCTTAAAAATTTCAATTTAAAAATCTTTTAATGGAACCTTTCCTGACTTTAAATGGTTTAGTTATTTTTTTTTCATCAATGCCTCCATGAAGTTTTATATCATTTCCCATTTTCTCTTATTACATTTATTTTTCATTTATGTAACCATTCTACATTGAGACTAATCCTTTTAAGAGCACTATCCTTGAAAAATATAAAAAGTGACAATAATCAGTGGGGATAGTGAGAGTATTCCTTAAAGAAAGAAACAATTTTCATACAAAAATTGGGTCAGTAAGGAAAATACCAGGATTTTGATTTTTGGGCTGTCAGTGTGTATCATGGTCATAGAAGTGATCCCCAAAAGGGATGGAAATGAAGGTCTCTAAAGACTTTAGGTCAAGAATTGACATTCAATGTTACTATCTTTGTACTCAAGAAAATATTGAAGTAACTCCGTATGCTAGAATTATTTAAAGATGTAGAAGAGATTGAAATTAAGTGCCTGTAGCCAGCCACAGTAATTGTGAAGAGTGATGTGGAAGTTAGCAGAGGCCTAAAAAGGGCAGGGCTACTTATATCATTGTCACTACCCATGACACTTCATAAACTCCCATCTATCTTCCTACTGCTTGTTCTGGAAATGGTGCAGCTGAGCCAGCTCTGTGTTTCAAAGGATAAGAGAAGTGAGGTAAGAAACAATTTTTGCATGAAGGTGGAAAAGCAGGAATTCTACTATTGCTTTCAGAGATATTTTCCTAGTTAAGCAAATCTGGTAATGTTGCTTCCATATTTAAAAACCCTTTTTGGCCTTTTATCACCTAAAAATAAAGCTCATGTTCACAGCACTTCCAAATCTTATTCTCTCCCTGAGTCTAGTTTTATCTTTCTGTGTACATCCTCTCCTTTTCCACCAAACACAATGTGCTCTACTTAATAAACTCTCCTAATCACTCCTCAACCTTTCTTTTATGTTTCCTACAGCCTATGCTGCTTTTTCTCCCTGGAAATTGTTTTCCTTCCAGACGCACATGATAAACTCCTAGTCAAAATTCAAAAGTCAGCTCAAATGCTTATTTTTTGCTGAATCTTTCTGTGAATATCCTCGCTCAGTGTTTTCATAGTACCGTACTGGTTTATACCTCTACTCACTATATTTTACTTATAATTATTTATTCACACCTGCCTCTCATTTTATTGTGAGCTCTCTGAGGGAGAGTGTCATATTTTAGTCACTTTGTCTCTTCAACAAAAAGAATGTAACCTAGCACATGGTTATATGAATACTGGCTGATTTTACAAAACAGGATATTGTATGTTTTTTGTATAATGATAAAATTTTAATATATGCACTCTGCTTAACCAAATAGGCGTTTATAAAACAGGAGTTGTCATATTTATATATTCTCTTGTTTTATACCCTTTTGACTTAATAGCATAGCTTTTTTTTGTTTTGTTATTGGTAAGCAGTTCTATATTATTTTTACCATACATTAGCAATAACTTTGAAGGAAAAGAATGTGGTATATAAACTCACATACACAGGTACACATACATATGGTAGTATTCATTTAGTGTTTTCATCTCTGCTTTTTCCAGAATTGCTCTATGTCTAAAATTTAATCATTTAGACTATAAAACTTAATATCCTCTAAGAAACTGGTAGAGGAAGAAAAACAATCCTTTTCTTCATTAAAATAACTAGTGTGGCTTATGCTAAGCTATTTTTGAGTGAATATAAAGTATCCCATTATTGTTATTTTTTATTACCTTGCGTCTATTATAAACATCTTGTCAGATTGTTATATATGTAATTAACATTCATTGTACTGTAAAGAAATCATTGCTTATCAAAAGAGTATGCTGAATAAAGAAATCTAAATTTAAAAATGCTTTTAGTTAGCTTGTCTTGTGGCACAATAAGAGTTTTCATGGATAAAATATTCTAGAGAAGTGAAATTTATTTACTTTTTATTTATTTTTAAATAACACTTTGTTAACACTAGTTAACAAAATTATATGTTTCAGGTGAACAATTTTACAACACATTACTTGTATACTGTATTGTGTGTTCACCACCCCAAGTTAAGTCTCTGTCCATAACCATTTATGCCCCCATGACCTCCTCTATTTCTCACCACCCCCCAACCCCAGCAATCTTCACACTGGAAGTAAAATTTTAAAAGATCATACTGGTTTTTTTTTATTTTTTAATTATTCAAGAAGATATTTAGTTCTTTTTTTTTTTTTTCAAGTGAGAAGTAGGGAGGGAGAGAGACAGACTCTTACATGCACCCAACTGGGATCCACCCGGCAAGCCCATTAGGGGGTGATGCTCTACCCATCTGCTCCTTTGCAGTTGGAGCCATTCTAGTGTCTGAGGCAGAGGCCGTGGAGCCATCCTTAGTGCCCAGGCCAACTTTGCTCTAATAGGGCCTTGGCAAAAGAGGGGGAAGAGAGAGATAGAGAGAAAGGAGAGGGAGAAGGGTGGAGGAGCAGATGGGCACTTCTCCTGTGTGCCCTGACTGGGAATCGAACCTGGGACTTCCACACACTGGGCTAACGCTGTACTGCTGAGCCAAACAGTCAGGAAGAAATTTTGTACTTTTAGTGGAAACTATAATCTATAGTGACAAAACTATATTTTATTTGTTTATATTTTAAAGCCATTAAAAATTTCTTCAAACAGGCATCTAAAAATTTATTTATAAAAATTGAGGCAATAATGAAAAGTGGTTAGAAATATGTTTTGTAAATTCTGGTTTTAAGTCTCCATTTTTAAAATGTATGATTTTGAAATATTCCTTACCTTCTAAATGTGTCTTCCATTTATTTATAATATTGAGTTTACTTCTATTTTCATTTCAGTGTTGCTACTTCATAGAGTTATACTGAAGAACATGAGGCAGAATAGATCAGGCAGGGATGTAAATGGGTAAAATGAAACACAAAATATAATAATGGTGAGTTTGTGGTCAGTCTTATTTAAATGACTTAAAGTTAAAATTTTAACCTAAAGAGCAATATATTATTATTGTTGTTGTTGTTATACTCATTTCATCACTTGAACTAGAGTAAGCTAGTAGTAATTCATTTTATTGTACTGATAGTGTTGTGCTCTATTGCATTTTGGTTTGTTATAATTCCAAATGTTAGATAAGAACGTACCAGGTAAAAAATTGAAGGGAACTTAATATAATCCATATTTTTTCAAAATGCAAATACATACACAAAGATGTTTTTATACCCATATTCAAATAAAAATAAAATAACGGATTCACATATGATTATATAATGTGCATTAGAAATTCTAATATAAAATTAAATATCAGGCTATTTATAGGTAAATTAAGTAACATCCTAAGTGTTTTTGGTTTGCTAAACAAATTATTAATATTTAGTGAAACCTTTTACTTGTTCAAATAAATGTATAAATGATTTGCCATATGTATCTGTGAAGAAGAAAATATTAATAAAAGTTATGAGACCTCTCAGAGTCATTGCCAATATAACAACAGTAATATGTTTAACCACACAGAGTTCACAGAATTGCCAAGTATCCTCATCCAGATGAAATGAGAGTTAGTAAAGAAATTATTTAGAGCTGAAAGGAGCTGCCTCAGGTACATGTTGATAATATTTTTTACCACACTAAAAGAGGCATTTCCCCTTCAAAAACTGCAGGGGCTCATAAACTTGGGCATTCTACAGGGAGCTTTCATTGCCTGAAAAGACCATCGAGCCTCAGAAAACTACTGATTTCAGGACTCTAATTTATAATACTGTCATTTTGTTATTCTTCTGGTTAATAGCTTTTTCCTCTGGTTTAATGAAGAAATAACCTTTGATATAAACTATGAAATCAACAGAATTAAAGAGAAAGTGTTCCTAATTTATACCCATTTATGGTTTCTAATCTTTTAAGTAGTAATATGGAAACACGTTCAATAAATAAGTGGAGCTATCTGGGTAAAGTGAAACCAGGATATGACAGATTAAAATAAAATATTTGTGCTGGCAGTTTTTCAGTGAGCAAAAACTGATTTCTCTGTTAAGTCAGAGAAAACTATTGCTTTCATTAAAAAATTTCCTTTAATCTTTTCTCTTAATGTGAATAATCTCAGCTGATATATATACCTTTTAAAGATTAGGAAAAGAATGAAATAATGCTAACACATACAAAGTTATTATATACTAGTTATAAAAAGTTATCTCAACCAGTGTTTCAGTACATGGGTAACACAGAAAATCCAAATGTTGAAGATATCACACTGCTAAGTAGAGAGAGTAATTAGCCTCCTCTACAAAAAGATTCTTTTAAAATATAAAATAAACATATACTTCAAAGAATAGAGATTTTATAAAAAGCAATTCATGTATGTTTCCACAATTTCACACATTCTATGACATTCTCTAAAAAAACTAGTGAAGAATGATAATTTGACCAGGTGGTGGCGCAGTGGCTAGAGCATCGAGATGGGACACTGAGGACCCAGGTTCAAAACACCATGGACACCAGCTTGAGCATGGGGGTTGCCAGCTTGAGAGTGGGGTCATAGACATGACCCTAGAGTGCTGGCTTGAGCCCAGGTGTCACTGACTTGAAGCCCAAGGTCACTGGCTTTAGTCCAAAGTTACTGACTTGAGCAAAAGGTTAATGGCTCAGCTAGAGTTCCCTGGTCAAGGCACACATGATAAGCGATCTCTGAACAACTAAAGTGTTACAACTAAGAGTTGATGCTTCTCATCTCTCTTCTTTCTTGTCTGTTTCTGTTTCTTTGTCTCTCTCTCTCTAAAAAAAATTATAGTTTTAAAAATAAGTATCACTATATAAAATAATTATTTAATATTTTCAATGATTAAAATGGCTCATTTTGAATAGTTAGCAAATATTCAATAAACACATGGTAGGTATTATTATAAATTGTTAATTCAATGACATACTCAAGAATAATTAGTTGAGAACAATATGTACTGTAATAAAAGCATATGTAAAATTGTCTAAAGGCAGAGTGGAAAATTTGGCTTCTTTTTATGGAAGATTACAAAATGTAAAACAGAAGAGGCACATAGAAAGTTGAATTAGGATTAGTAGTTTTCCCACTAAGATTAGGGAAAGGTATTCTCCCTTAAAGAAACAAGATATGCCAAGATAAGATGGTGAAAAGAGCACAGTATGAGGGGGTAGCTCTGAATACTTTCTTATCATGCTAAAGCAGTGGTTCTGAAAGTGTGCACCAAGGCACACTGGTGTACCCTAGAAGATTTCCAGGTGTGCCTTATGATATTCCAGAGAAATATGTGCCTGTTGGGGCCCAGAAAATCAACAAGGTTTTGGAGTTTAGATTTTTGGGGGACAAAGGTGTGGGGAATTGGCTGTAAGCTGACAGTCTTACAGCCCCCCACTTCACTTGTCTGATAAGGTTGCAAAAGGCTGTTAAGCTGTGGTGCTGGATTGTTTACACTACCCCCCCATGTTCCCTGGAAAGACTGGAAGCAAGTTTCTTCTATCCTTTGTTTGGTGTAAAGTTAAGATGATATGTATGGTGGGGTTTTTCTGCACTCAAGACAATTAAGAGTAAAAATAGAGAAATACTTCAATGTACTGACTAGGAAATGAGAGTTTGCCTTTCAAATATATGCCCAAACATTGAAGAAATCACTAGGACACATCAGGTCCATGTTTCTCATAAACACAAGAATGAAAAAACTTAACACATTTGCTCCGAGGCCTGCTGAATTTCCTAAATCTTAATAAGAATGTATCTATATATATAAAAAGATAACTTTTTGTTGTATTTTACTTTTTAACCCTTTTTTTTAAGAATTTTAAAAAGCATAACAAAAAATGTAACATAAAGATGTTTTTAATGTCAGAATAAGTTTAATTTTTCATATTTATTTTAATTAACATAAAAGACGCTTAGACTTTGTATTTTTTCTTTAATATTTGACTTAATTATTATAACATATTTCTCAGAAATTTGTATATAGTATGTATATACAATATTTGTAAATAAAATTATTTGTAGAATTTTAAATGCACTCCGCCTTCAAAAAGTTTGAGAAGCACTGTTCTAAAGAGAGCTAAGCAAGGGTCAGATCATGAATTCTCATGACATTAGCATGTTAATCAGTGCTAATAAGTTGAGATTTCTGATTGACAACAGAAACTAGAAAGTTTTGAACATTTTTGAATATGGCGTGCATAAAGAAAAATAATACGAAGGACACAAGAAAGTCAGGATCAGAAAGCTTTGTAGGTAAAATGATACTTTAGAAATATCTATCTTACTCCTTCCTGAATGCCCATTATAAAGAAGTGTAAAATACAAAAAGAGAAAATAGAATTCCTAATAACTGACTACTAAGGATGTACGTACCTTATATACCACAAAAGTCCAGAGAATTTAACTAAGCAGACCTATATTTATATATTAGTTGTTATGTTTCAGATACTGAAATAAAATGAATATATGGAAACAATAAACACCTTCTGGGGATATTAATATACTAAGAAACTCAGATGAACAAATAATCAAAGAACATGTAAGTACAGTGATCTGGGAAATACAGATCAATATAGAAGAAGTTATGCGAACAATATCTGTCCAAAAGTGCTGTCTGTCTGAAGTACATTAATAAGTTTCAGGCTATTGTTAAAACAAAATGAACACAATAACAATTAATATAAAAATATTTTCTTCTGGCTCATTCTACATGAAAATTTGGTAGGAGTGAGAAGAATGTATGTATTCTGCTTCCACATGCTCATACCTGACAATTAGCTTGCAACCAAATTATTAAGAATTCTTACTATTTAATAAGAGAAAGGTAAACAATTCAATTTAGTAAAAACAGAAAAATTAGGAACAAGGTTTTCACAAAAGAAATTCTATTCAACTGGACAATACACAAAAAGCAAAAGGAAAGGTACTTAGTGTCATTGCTTATCAGAAAAATACAAATTAAAACAACACAGCTATACTACTGTACAACCACTGAAAAGCTAAAAATGAAAATACAAAATATATTAAGAGTTGGTGAGATTACTTTGTAAATGGGGTGTAAAGCATACAACGTTTTATTATTTATTTATTTATTTAGTATACAGCACTTTAAAGAACTCTGGCGGTATCTACTAAAATTGGACATACCATAGCCAACAGTAACAAATGGAACCTATTACTGTATTGTTATTAATTCAATTTAAGAATTTACAGTAAATATACAACCTCATTCATTTCTTTCAGTAACCTTGATTCCCTGCTTTTCCCATTGAGGGACCAGAAAGTTAGAGAAGTTTAATACAGAATAGCCATTAAGAGCATATATTTGAAGTCAGATTAAATAGGCTCAAAATTGGATTTAACATTTGGTAACAGGTTGTTAGGACAATTTACTTTGCCTCTCTCTACCTCAGGTACATTATTGATCAACTAATTACAGTAAGAGTACACAGGAATATTTTAGCAATTAAATAATATAATAAATGCAAAACACTTTGCAATATCCTGAAAATAAGTAAAATAATAATAATGACTATCATAAAATTTTTATCATAAAAATATAAAAGTATCTAGGAAAAAATTTAAGAATAATTTCAGACTATATGAAGACTTTGCATTAAAACATGAATGAAGTTGAGTAAATAAAGATGCACACTGGTAATAAATATAATTAGGAATCAACTTGTCTTCATAGCTGATCTTAACTATTTGGTATATTTACTTCTAATTGCAACATAAAACATTTAAGAAAGTGAATTTCAATCATAAATTTTAACACATTACCCTCAAAATGTAGAGATAAAACTCTCTTTCCTCCACAGTTTAGAAGACATAATAGTGATTAAGGAGTATAAACTGTTTCATTGAATCTCATCATCGAGGTCGCCATGGGTGGCGAGGGATCAGCTGAGAAAGAGGGTCTTGGTTCTCTATGAAAATTACAGCCATAATAATGCCGCTTGTCTCTCCTTTATATTTTGGCTTTCCATATAAGATTTTGTTTGAAGAAAATATTTATTGTTACTAAAGCTTGGAAAATAATGATTTTTTTAAACGACATAACTACTAAATAATAAAAAGTTTGTCTCAATACAAAACAACAAATATTAGGTCTCAGGGTTTTGTCAATAACATAAGAATCAAAGTATCCTCCTTATATTGTCATTATTGTTTAACATAATTTTAAAGCAATATATTTTTCATTTAAAAAATTTTTTTTTATTAACTTTAGAGTGAGAGACAGGAAGGGAGAGAGAGAGAGAGAAAGAGAGAAGGAAGATAGATCTATTTCCACATGTGCTTTGACTAGGGACCGAACAGGCAACCTCTGAGCCTCAAGACAATGCTCCAACCAACCAAACTATCTGGCCAGGGTATAAGCAATATAATCTAAAAAAATAAACCTAGATACAAGTATTAAAAATATTACATGAATGTTATATATTTACATATTTAAAAGAGCAAAATAATAAACAGTTTTTAGTTTATTGCCTTGTTCAGAAACACGAATATCTGTTTTCTTTGTTTTTTGGGGTTTTTTTAAGTGAGAGAAGAGGAGACAGTGAGATAAATTCCCATGCGCCACAGCCAGGATCTACCTGGCATCGCCTGTCTGGGGTGGATACTTGAATCAACCAAGCTACCATCAGGGCTGGGGTCAATGCTTGAACGAGTTATGCCACTGGCTTTGAGAGGGGACAAGAGAGAGAAGGGGAAGAGGGAGGGAAAGAGACACAGATGGTTGCTTTTTGTGTGTGCCCTGACTGGTAATCAAAACCAGGAAGTTCGTATGCTGGGCCGACGCTCTATCCACCGAGCCAACCAGCAAGGGTTGGCTAGTTCTTTTTGACATTTTGAAGTGTCTGTTTAAATTTTAATACATTTCTTTGTATTAATTTTTATGATGTATTCCAAATACATGAAAAATAGCAAAGACTAGCATAATTATCCCCCATAGATCCACTAAACAACTTTAGCTATTATCAAATAATGGCCAGTAATAATTCATGTGTACAGCACACCCCTTTCCTTCCCTGGATTATGTTTAAATCAAAAGCATCTCAAATCACTTAATTTTATCCATAAATATTTCTAAATATATGTATAATAACATTTCCTTCCTAAATTACCTAACCAAAATAAAATTTTACAGTAATTAACAAATATTTTTTCATATCATTACATATCTAGTAAATGAGCAAATAATTCTTCCCGTTAGTATTTCCCAACATGTAACTTGAAGTAATTGTTGTTCTCAGTTGATAAATATCAGATGTTATCTCTTCCTAAAAGAGCATTTTTAGACATTTTCTCTTATTCATCTTGCTACTCTATGAATCTTTATTTTCTCTGATATATTATATAACTCCTTGTGTTCTATGGTCGTTTAGATGGCTAAATGACATTACAATATTTAAAATATTTTTGCCCACCAAAAACAAATCTTTGCCTTGGAGAAATATTCTCTTTATTCAAATAAATTTCACATATTTTTTCTAACTTCTTGTACATTTTTGATAAACATACTACATCTTACACTAGGAATTCATATAGTCATAGTTTAGCATTCTTTTTCTTCTGTAGCCATTATATATTTTTAATTTTCCTGATAAATACACATATCAATATAATGCTCACTCAGTTCTTATGTTACTGTCTCTCAAATTATTTTTATTCTAATATCCCATTATAAAGTTGATAAGTCAAGAATGGTTCATGGGAACATCATTCCCTAAGCTCTTGCATATTCATAATAGTTGCTTATACATGTAAAAAAATTTTATTTTTAATGAGAGGAGGTAAGGCAGAGACAGACTTCGGCATGTGCTGGGACTGGGGTCCCCTGGCAAGCTCATTAGGGGGTTATGCTCTACACATCTGGAGCCCTTGCTCCATTGTAACTGCGGAGGCCATAGAGCCATCCTCAGCACCCAGGGCCAACTCACTCCAATTGAGCCATGGAGAAGAGAGAAGAAAGAGAGAGAGAGAGAGAGAGATAAGTGAGAGAGGGAGAGAGCTGATGGGTGCTTCTGTGTGCTCTGATCTGTTATGGAACCCCAGACATCAACACGCCGGGCCGATGCTCTACAACTGAGCCAACGAGCCAAGGCTGTTTTTACATTTTAAGGTCATTTTGTTTCATATGATTTTTCTTGGTAATTTAAAATATAATACTTTTTGGCTTCTGGCACTAAGTGTTGCTGTCAAAATGGCCAAGGTAATTTGATTTTCTTTGTAACTGGCTTTGTTGTTTCACTTGAATTATCAAAAGATATTTTTCTTTAAAATTTATTAATTTAACTAGACTACATTCTTATGTTGGCCATTCTAGTTAATTATTAGCTTAATATTTATTAATTATTAATTAGTATATATTAGCTTATCTGGTTTACTTCTCCAAGTCATAGTGTATTGTATTGTATTGTATTGTATTGTATTGTATTGTATTTTTCTGAAGTTAGAAGCCGGGAGGCAGGCAGACAGACTCCTGTGTGTGCCCCACTGGGAAACACCTGGAATGCCCACTAGGGGGAGATGCTCTGCCCATCTGGGACGTTTCTCCATGCAACCAGAACCATTCTAGCACCTGAGGAGGAGGCCATGGAGCTGTCCTCAGTGCTGGAGCCAACTTAGCTCCAATGGAGCCTTGGCTGCAGGAGGGGAAGAGAGAGAGAGAGAAAGAAAAGGGAGAAGGGTGGACAAGCAGATGGGTGCTTTTCCTGTGTGCCCTGACTGAGAATCAAACCCCCGACTGCCACGTGTCAGGTTAACGCTCTACTGCTGAGCCAATCGGCCAGGGCCAGAAGTCATAGTGTCTTTTAAATATCCACTCTTATTCACAAAAGATTTCTTGAAATATAGTTTTTGGAATGTATACTGCTTAATTAATTCAGTTCTTGCTTTTTGAAATATTTATACTATAGTATGTTGCTGGATTTTTGTTTGTCTTCAATTATCTTCAAATTAAAAAAAAACCTCTCTCTTCACTTCTTTTTTATTGAAATAAATTCTCTCCTTCCGTTTCCTTTTGTATATTACCTTAAGTAAAAAGAAATGGACAGGAGAGAATTTATTCTTTTTACTTAAGGTAATATACAATTTATTTCCATATCTATTCTTTTGTGTTCCTTCTAGCTCATTCTTTAGTTGGGATTTTTTTCTTTTTAATCTTTTCATATTCTTTATTGAAGTTACCTCTTTTTTAAAAAATAATTTTTAAATTACATTTTTCTAATGTATTCCAAAACATATTTATGCTATTTTTTCATATCTCCTTTTTATTTTTAATATTTTATTTTACTTTAGAAGAAATTTTAGCTTATTTTGAAATATTGGGTGCTGGTTTTCTTCTCTTCTGTATATTTTTGGTTTGATTTTATTGCCTGGAGGAATGACATTCTATTCTTATTCTCTCTTATATGTGTACAATTTACCAGCAACCCTTTCCTGTTGTTCTTGTTTATGTAATGTGGATTTTCCTACATTTTTTCAATGGATAAGTGAGTTGGAAAGTTGTTTTTTAGTTTTATGGCTCTACATCTCTTTTTGTTTTTATTTTTAGGAGCAATTAAATTTATGGTCTTTTATTTTATTTTATTTTATTTTTTATGGTCTTTTATTTAAAAAGTCTTCATTCTCTAAACTTCCTTTCACTGCTCTTTCTTTTCCCCTTAGTGCATCTATCCCCTCATTTTGGTGACTACACATTTATTTTGAAAAGATTTGCTAATAAAGTAAATAATACATATTACACAGACTACTCCAGTATTATTTCTTCTTACCTTTTTTCTTCCAAGTTATAATTATGTTCTCACATTAGATTGTCAAGCTAAGGGAAGAACACCTAATGATGAATTAAGTATTTTTGAATTGCCAATGCTGTCAGAAGCCCTGCTGCCTTCTTTTAATTTTTTCCATAAACATCAATATAACATAGATTTTACATTTGCTTGGAATTTGTTCCCACCAAACAGTATTTTGAGATCCATGAGTATTGCTGTAGCACAGTGGGGACTAGGAGGACCAAGTCTGAAACTTGGAATCATCAGGGCAGTGTTTAGTCCAACATATTTAACACTAGCAGACAATCAAAATGGCAACAACCCTATCAAGACAAAAAGAGATTGGCCTGACCTGTGGTGGCACAGTGGATGAAGCGTTGACCTGGAATGCTGAGGTCGCCGGTTCAAAACTCTGGGCTTGCCCAGTCAAGGCACATATGAGAATTGATACTTCCTGTTCTTCCCTACCTTCTCTCTCTCTCTCTCTCTCTCTCTCTCTCTCTCTTTCTGTCTCTGTCTCTCTTCTCTAAAATGAATAAATAATAAAAATAATTAAAAAAAAGACAAACAGATTTTGGTAATAATAAGTTAGATAATCTCAACATGATACAAAAAATGACATTAAATGAAAAAGTAAACAATTTGAGTGCTAACATAGATGAGACAACATAGCATGAATGACGGAAAAGAGAAGCAACAATTAGCCAATATAGATATAGATTATACTACTATAATGGGAACTATGTGTTAACTTAATTAATACTTTATTCCCCCCTCCTCACTTTTATGCTGCTTTCTATGAAGAGCAATGATGGTGGCTAACATCATTATCACGGCTAAGTTTTCATGTGGAATATATATATTTATATTTAAAAAATGACATCATGCCATAGCTAAATGCTGGCTGGCAAGAATCTGTGTTTCCCTTGTGTTTGTGATAGGAGTCTCTTCACCTCACCAAAGGACACACTTAGATACTAAATAACGTGTAGATGCACTCATTTCTTCATTTACTCTTCAATTACACCCCTTAGTCCATTCTCTAAATTTTTCTGAGATTTTTTTTTTTTAAATCAGAATCTGCCCTCTGTACTTACATTACCAGAGAACTGTGGTTATCAGTTTAGGCATTATTTCCCATTTCAGTACTAATTCCATCTAGTTTGTCTCTGTTAGTTAAATATTATACTCTGTTCTTTACAGAATTATATTAATTCTACAGATAGTAGGAAGGCCAGTTCCATGGTAGCATCTCTCATTATTAATTCCAAACAACAAATTATTGTCCACATGAGCTTCACAAACATATTCTCTTGGTTCTTCAAAGTCATCAAGGGCCAAATCTTGTAATTATTCTTTGTATATTTTATTTCCTCACAGAGTAGATTGTATACTTCCTAAGATTCTTCTGAGATCAGACTCTGGTAATCAGCCAGGAGATAATATTAGTACTATAGCCCTGCAATTTCTCTACTGCATTTATTGTCCAAATTAAGAAATAAACCTTTAGCTAATTTTATTATAAATCACATTATACTTCTATTTTTAAAGTAATGTAGAATGTTTCCCCTCCACCCTTAAATGTAGAAGAAAATTTTACTGAACCTTTGATCATAGTATCAGATTGCATTCAGGGCTAACAGCTATCCCAGAATATATCTGTCAGGCAATTTGCAAAACAATGAACTCTAACTATTCCAAATTAAATAAGTAAATTAAGTATTCATTGCATTGAATGTTTTATAGAAATAAATATTTAATTAAATCACTTAATAATGTTATTAATTGTTATAGAAGACTCATGTAAATGTAAAGAACTTGATGAGAAAAATGAGTAAAAACTAAAATAAGTTTGAAGAATCATAATGAAAATGAATCTCCACACTCATTAAATCAATTGCTAATAGAACATGTGGTCCAATCCTTATTTTCATTTGAAATATTCCTTTACTCCAACATCTTTGCAACTTAGTATAAGTTTAAATTTTGGCCTTGGCTGGTTGGCTCAGTGGTAGAGCGTTGGCCTGGCGTGTGGAAGTCCAGGGTTCAATTCCCAGCCAGGGTACACAGGAGAAGCGCCCATCTGCTTCTCTACCCCTCCTTCTCCTTCCTCTCTGTCTCTCTCTTCCCCTTCCACAGCAGAGGCTCCATTGGAGCAAAAGATGGCCCAGGCACTGGGGATGGCTCCATGGCCTCTTCCCCAGGCGCTAGAGTGGCTCTGATCGCAACAGAGCAACGCCCCGGATGGGCAGAGCATCGCCCCCTGGTGGGCGTGCCGGGTGGATCCCGGTCGGGTGCATTCGGGAGTCTGTCTGACTGCCTCCTGTTTCCAGCTTCAGAAAAATACAAAAAAAAAAATTCTATCACTTTTCTCTTCAATATATAGAAAAAATTTAAGGCAACCATTTATTATAAAATACACTTCCAAGTATTTTAAATGATTCATAGCATACCCTTTTGCAAAGCAAAAATAGCGAGCTAAGCCTAGCAGTTTCCAGTACATAAATCATCATGATAGCAGTAACAAGGAGGTGTGATGATGTTGACTATCTTATGAAGAAAGTAGTTGTGTAGCTCAGTGTTGTGTGCAGAGAGTTTGGGATTAATCACACCATTTTAATGTTACCTTTAATGATGCATTCTATTAAAAATATTATTATTGTTCAGGCCATTTCCCTTCATAAAATCCTGCTCTTTTCCTCTTGCTACCGATAAAATTTTGATTAAATAAAATTCCAGAGGCACCACTATTTGATTAAAGGAGGTTCAAGGGAAAGAATCCTTATTAGAAATTTTAAAAGTGTATCATTATGTCATACCTTCTTTTAAAAAAACCTAGTATGAACGTCTTATTTATAGTCCTTTGATGAATATATGTTTTTGGCTATAAGTCACCATTAGGAAAACTAATTCTCACTGTTTTGGTGGAAGCAAAGGAAACTGTACCAAGTTGACTCAAATCCCCCAGAACCTAAAAATTGGTTTTATTTTTTCTCCTAAAAATATAGATAGCCCAGAAAAACATTTTTTCTAGAAGTTTTGATAAGTTTAATTTTCTTATTGAAAGGAAATTATATATGAATACATAGAATTTATACACACACGCTTGTTTGCTTTCCTTATAACCTCAATATATATTGTATAGCTTATCAGTTTTGTTTATTTAGTTTTATATTCATGATCATTATTTCTTTATCAATTATCTTCTTAGGCTTCCATTGTCTGTATGAGTGTTTCAGAAAAATATAAGAAACAGTTAATGTCCTCTCATAAAAATACATATTTAAATAGAACTTGCTTCATCTCTTAGGGAACCTTTCATCCCCTTCAATAAAGCAAACATATACTTGTCTTCTTCCTAGGTAATAAGACACATCTAAGACAAAATTGCAAATTATAAAATCATCCACATCTATGCCTTTTCCTTATGCTCATGAAAATAACCATATATATATATATAACCTTTTTCTTGAGAAAACTTCCACCGGTCTTGTTTCTTTCCAATTAACTCCCCAACATGCTGCTAGAATGATTATTCCAAAATGAAAATCTGTTCATGCTATTCCCTTACTTAAAATCATTCGGCAACCTTTCTCTTTACCTGTCCTTCCAATATACGTGCAAAATTTAACTAATCACTTTTATGAGGGGACAATATAATGTTATGCAGTGCTTTTCAACCTGTGCTTTATGATCTAATATTAGCAGGTCATGAAATAAATTCAGGGTGTCATGTGACCCACAGTTTTAATAAAATAAAATTTAATAGACTATGGTAAAGTAGAATAGAGAAAAAGAGCACATACAATTACTAAACTCATGGCAGATGAAGGGCTTTGGAGACAATGCTGAACCACAAAGAGCCACGTAAAGACAAAATGGAAAGTATTCTGTATTATCTAGAATTTGACTTTTAGCAGGAGGCAGTGGTTGAGTGTAATCTTTTATAGCCCTCAGAAAGGTAGTGACTGTGTTCTATGTATATGAAAAAAAGTGAAATCTAGATTTGTTGATGTTTTATTTTGTACTGTTCTATAGCAAACTATCTCTAAATTTTATGGCTTTAAAAGCAACAATTTGTTATTTGTTACCATTCTATAAATTCAACAGGTAGTTATTCTCTTCTCTGGTGTCAGTTTAATTCACCAGTTAGGTAGCATTTAGGTAACTTCTCATGTGGCTGGGCCCTTGCTCCCTTAGGCTGTGGCTGCACATGATCTCTGCCTCCTATGGTGCCTTCTTTTTCACAGCCTACCTCTCTAGGAAAGTAAACTGAACATCCTTACAGACTTTTAAAGACTGTATAACAAAGAATCACAAAGAATCACTCCCTCCATATTCTGTTAGTTAAAGCAAACATCAAGGTCAGTCTAGATGCAAAGGGAGAGGAAAACATACTTCACTTCTTAAGTAAAAGAGTGGCCAAGAACTTCTGGCACTCTTTAATTCATACAGGTTATCAACATGGCCCACACTGTTACAAACAATACATAGGTTCCCAAATTCATTTAATTTTTACCCTGGGCACCTAGATAGGATGATAATACTTCCTGCCCTTAGAATGTGAGAAGAAATGATTACTCTTTGTGAGCTAAAGCTTAAGAAAATGTATACATTGAGCCTGAATTGATTTGAAGGATTCAATGAAGAATATGGAAGTCTTAATGTTCTGTTACTAGGTCCTTAATTGACTACTGGAACAGAATAATGAAAGTGAAAAATAAACTTTCTTGGATTACATAATCTAGTTTTTAGAATATTTAACATTACTCACAATGACATACATAGATATAGATGTTTATAATGAAATTGTGTATTGAAAGCATATGTGTGTAAGTAGATGCCATGGTCTTCTTTGTGATTTAAAACCTATTTCTTACTGGTGGATCTTAGTAAACAAAGTTTAGAAGCCATTAGAGTAGTGGTAAAGATCATAGAATTTGGAACCTGACAATCTGGGCTTTATTTAGTCCTGGTATTACTGTGCGACCTAGGGCAAATTATTTAATAACTCTATACTTTGTTTTCCTCATCTATAAGTGGGGATTAAATAGTCCCTACTTATTAAAATCATTATGAGAATAAAATAGTTTAATATATGTGTAGCAGTTAAAGTTTTATAATGAAAACAGAAAAACTAACCCAAATAATAGAACAAAAATATATGTGTGACAAGCCTTTTGCTTACCAGGTATTTCAATTTGACTTCATGATCCAGTTTTACCTAATTTTTCAGCTTTATGTTTTCCCTCTGTTCAAGTACACTCAGTCTGTTTTAGTATACTCAGCACAATATCTTTTTCAATGCATGTACCATCCCCTCTCATTAACCTCCCTGGAATATCTTTTCAGTATTCTTCTGCAGGCTGACTAATGGAGACTACCTCTCCTTCAAGACTCAATCAACCTCTTCAGTGAAGTCCTTTTCAATTCTGTCAGGAGAAATTGTCAAGGTTGTCAATTGTAATTACTTCCTTTAGAGCTCTATATCAGTTACATATCTTTCATTATCAGTGGTTCTACATCTTACCTGCATATTAGAATCATCTAGAGATTTTTAAAAAGCTTGTAGTTTATAGCATATCTATTCTGATTATATCAGACTCCTGGGCATTGACAGTGGAATCCGTGCTTCAATCGTCTTTGTCTTTTTAGGTAATATTGATATCAAGTTTGAAGAGCACTGTCCTAAACTGTGAATTCCTTAAGGCAGTCTATGGGAACACTTAAAAACATATTATTCCTATGAGTTTCAATACTAAAAACAGTTTCTAAGCACAGTAAATGCTCAAAAGTGTTGCTTAAATTAGATAGAGAATGAATATGTATACTGAAGTATAAAATTGCTGGCTTACTTTCAGAATTGAATTACAAAAAAGAGAGGCATGCTTACATCACTAACTTAAATGAATCCTTTTCAGTCTTCTTTTAGAAGTATATGGATACACATGCATAAAAAAATGAACAGTCTGGCTACCAACTGATTATATTTACTGATTAAGCTTAGAAAAATTCTCACAGTCTCCTAGGAGTAAAAATTAGAAAAGCTGTAACACTTTGATTAGAGGCTGTAGATGAAATGACATAGTAAAATCTTTATTTTAAATGATTTACAGGCCTGACATGTGGTGGCGCAATGGATAAAGCATCGACCTGGAAATGCTGAGCTCGCCGGTTCGAAACCCTGGGCTTGCCTAGTCAAGGGACATATGGGAGTTGATGCTTCCAGCTCCTCCCCCTTCTCTCTACCTCTCTCTCTCCTCTCTAAAAATGAATATAAAAAAAAAATGATTTACAAACTATTTCACGTTTAAAAATCCACTGATTTACCATGATCTATTGTGACATGTAATATACAAATATTTTCGATTTATTATGATTTAAATAAAAGTTGGTTGAATTTAAGTTTTCCAGAGAATTGACAAAAAGTAATACATTTTTTCCTTCTCAACCATTTCAATATATACTTATTTTAGAGAAATGTCTTCATTAAGCCAAAGGCATGAGTTTGCTATTTTTTTTTTAAAACTTGGAATTTATCCTGAAATTTTACTACTGGCTTTTTAAATATCTAGAATAACAATGGTTATTTAATTAAAAATGGGGGGAAATAAAAGAAAGATTAATAAATTGCTTTTTTGGGATTGCTTGAATTATGTACTAAGAAAATAGAAAGAAGAATATTGGCAAAACAATCCTACTATAAAGTCTAATACAGTTACCTACTATAAAGTCTAATACAGTTAAATAAAAATTTTTTTTTAAAAAAGCACATTTCAAAATACATACTTCAAGCTAGAGAGAAAGAAATGATGGTGGTCACCTTTGAGTTTAGGCTTAGAGCTAATAATACTTTTTCAAGTGATTAGATACATAAAAAGGAAATATTTATATATATATTATGGCCATGACCAGACAGACTCTATTTTTTTTTCTTTTAATGCCTGACTTTTTATCTTTATTTTTTATATTTATTTCTTTATTTAATTAATTGTGTTTACATAGATTCTAGGGTCACCCCAAGTGCATCCCCCCTCCTCCATATTCCCCTCAACATCTCCCTTACCCCCCTCCCTACAGAGCCCTCCCCTCTTCCCTTCAGGTTTATCCCATCCTATCATCCCCTTTCCCTCTGTCCTCTTTTCCTCTGGTCCCTTTGATCCCTCCTCTGTCTCAATTCTGTTCCTCAGTTCTCATTATTCCTTGGATTTCTCAAATGAGTGAGATCATATGATATTTTTCTTTCTCACCTGGCTTATTTCACTCAACATAATAGTTTCCAGGTCCCTTCCATATTGTTGCAAAAGGTAATATTTTCTTGTTTTTCATAGACCCATTGTATTCCATTGTATATATGTACCACAGCTTTTTAATCCACTCATCCTACTATATATAAAGTCTAATACACTGACGGACACTTGGGCTGTTTCCAGATCTTGGCTATTGTGAACAATGCTGTTGTAAACTTGGGGGTGCATTCTATTTCTCAGTCTGTAATATGGTGTCCTTGGGAAATATTCCTATAAGTGGGATGGCTGGGTCAAAGGGCAGTTCCATTTCTAATTTTTGAAGAATGTCCATACTGTTTTCCATAGTGGCTGCACCAGTCTGCATTCCCACCAGCAGTGCAGGAGGGTTCCCCTTTCTCCACATGCTCGCCAGCACTTTCTCTATGTTGTTTTGTTAATGAGCGCCATTCTGACTGGTGTGAGGTGGTATCTCGTGATTTTAATTTGCATTTCTCTAATGATTGGTGATGTTGAACATTTTTTCATTTGTCTATTGGCCATCTGTATGTCATCTTTAGAGAAGTGGCTATTCATTTCTTGTGCCTATTTCTTGATTGAATTGTTTGTCTTCCTGGTGTTGAGTTTTACAAGTTCTTTATAAATTTTGGTTATTAATACTTTCTCAGATGTATTGTTGAATATGTTCTCCCATTGTGTGGTTTGTCTATTTATTCTGTTCATATTGTCTTTAGCTGTGCAAAAGCTTTTTAGTTTGATATAGTCCCATTTGTTTACCCTGTCTTTTATTTCATTTGCCTATGGAGATAAATCAGCAAATATATTGCTGTGATAGATGTCGATGAGCAACTGCCTTTTCTTCTAGGATGCTTATGGTTTCACGATTTACATTTAACTCCTTTATCCATTTTGAGTTTATTTTTGTACATGGTGTAAGTTGGTGGTCTAGTTTTATTTTTTTGCAGGTAGCTGTCCAGTTTTCCCAACACCATTAGTTAAAGAGGCTGTCTTTACTTCACTGTATGCTATTATCTCCTTTGTCAAATATCAATTGTCCATAAAGATGTGGGTTTAGTTCTGGGTTTTCTGCTCTGTTCCATTGATCTGTATGCCTGTTCTTATGCCAGTACCAGGCTGTTTTGAGTACAATGGCCTTGTAGTATAACTTGATATCAGGACGTGTGATACCTTCCACTTTATACTTTTTTTCCAAGATTGCTGAGACTATTCGTGTTCTTTTTTGGTTCAATATATATTTTTGGATTATGTGTTCTATATCTTTGAAGTATGTCATTGGTATTTTAACTGGTATTGCATTAAATTTCTAAATTGATTTGGGAAATATAGACATTTTAATGATGTTTATTCTTCCTAACCATGAGCACGGGATATGCTTTCACTTGTTTGTATCTTCCTTGATTTTTTTATCAATGTTTTATAATTTTCTGAGTACAAGTCTTTAACCTCCTTGGTTAAATTTATTCCTAGGTACTTTATTTTTTTGGCTGCAATAGTGAAGGGGATTGTTTCCTTAATTTCTTTTTCTGAAAGTTCATTGTTGCTGTATAAAAATGTCTCTAATTTCTATGTATTAATTTTATATCCTGCCATCTTGCTGAATTCATTAATTAGGTCCAGTAGTTTTTTGACTGAGACTTCAGGGATTTCTATATACAGTATCATATCATCTGCAAATAATGATAGTTTTACTTCTTTTTCAATTTGGATGCCTTTTATTTCTTCTTCTTGTCTGATTGCTGTAGCTAGGACTTCTAGTACTATGTTGAATAAGAGTGGTGAAAGGGGGCACCCCTGCCTTGTTCCTGATTTTAGGGGAATTGCTTTTAATTTTTGTCCATTAATTATGATGTTGGCTGTGGGTTTGTCATAGATCACCTTTATCATGTTGAGGAATGTTTCCTGTATTCCCACTTTGCTAAGAGTTTTGATCATGAATGGGTTCTGGATTTTATCAAATGCTTTTTCTGCATCTATTGAAATTATTAATATCATGTGGTTTTTCTCCTTCCTTTTGTTTATGTGGTGAATCATATTAATTGATTTACGGATATTGTACCATCCTTGCCTCCCCAAAATAAATTCCTCTTGATCATGATATATGATCTTTGCCTGGTTTTGGAATCAGAATTATGCTCACCTCATAAAAAGAACTTGGAAGTTTTTTCCCTCCTCTTTAATTTTTTGAAATAGCTTGAGAAGGATAGAAGTTAGTTCTTCTTTGAATAGTTGGTAGAATTCACTTGTGAAGCCATCAGGCCCAGGACTTTTCTTTGTTGGGAGTTTTTTGATAACTGTTTCGAGCTCTTTTGTTGTAATCGGTCTATTAGGTTTTCTGATTCTTCCAGATTGATTTTGGGAAGATTATATGTTTCAAGGAATTTGTCCATTTCACCGAGGTTGTATAATTTTTTGGCATATTGTTTTTCATAGTATTTTGTATTTCTGTAGTGTCAGTTGTTATTTCTCCACTCTCATTTCTAAGTTTATTTATTTGAGTCCTCTCTCTTCTTTTCTTGGTGAGTCTCATTAAAGGTTCATCAATCTGTTTACCCTTTCAAAGAAGCAGCTCTTGGTTTCATTGATCTTCTGTATTGTTTCTTTAGACTCTATGTCATTTATTTCCATTCTGATCTTTATTATTTCCTTTCTTCTACTACTTCTGGACTTTACTTGTTCTTTTTCTAGTTATTTTAGATGAAGGGTTAGGTTGTTTATTTGAGCTTTTTCAAGCTTCTTAAGGAATGGCTATAATGCTATGAACTTCCCTCTCAGGACTGCTTTTGCTGTGTCCCATAAATTTTGAGTTGTTTTATGTTCATTATCATTCGTTTCTAGAAATATTTTTTATTTCTTTTTTTATTTTATTGTTAACTCAATCATTATTTAATAACATGCTATTTATTTTTCATGTGTTTGAGTATTTTTGAGTTTTTCTGTTGTGGTTGATTTCTAGTTTCATGCCATTGTGATCAGAGAAAATGCTTGATATGATTTCAATCTTCTTAAATTTGTTGAGACTGCTTTTGTTTCCTAACATGTGGTCTATTCTAGAGATTGTACCATGAGCACTTGAAAAGAATGTATATTCTGCTGCCTTAGGGTAAAAGGTTCTAAAGATATCTATTAAATCGAGTTGATCTAGTGTGTCCTTTAAGTCTGCTGGGTTTTTTTGTTGTTGTTAATTTTCTTTCTTGAGGATCTATATAGTAATGTTAGTGGGGTATTGAAATCTCCTACTATTATAGTATTGCTATTGATCTCGCCCTTTATATCCATCAAAGTTTGCTTTATATATTTAGACAGACTCTGTTTTTATGACAGAAACTATCTCTCACTATCCTTTCTTGATGGGCTAATAAAGAAGTTATATTAAAGGACAAATATAGTGTAAATCCAAATAGTGGATAAATAAAAAAAAAGATAATAAGGGTCAAATTAGTGCTACCATTTAAAAGGAATAATTTTATTTTCTTGTGCATTGAAATAAAAAATATTCAATGATGATTAGTTTTGTTAATAGTCATCGAAAATGCAGTAGAGTTCCTAAGAATGCAACCTGGATATGTTAAAAGTTTAGTTAAAATTAAGGATTCATCAAATGGCATGTATTATTTCTAAATTAAACTTATAAAAGTAAATGTAAAAAGCTTCATTCTTAAAGCCCCTGGTTAAGCAGACTATACAAACACCTATCAACCAATTCAGTAATTAAAATATATTCTTTGTCTTTATTAAGACCCATGCCTCATAATTTTATAAGAAAATAATATAATTAAGAATTTTCAGAAGAGTAATAGCAAACTTCAAGTTTTGATTATAGCAATGTTAGAAAACAGATTTATTTTGTAAAAAAAATTATTGAAATATTAACTCTGTAACTCAGGGCAGTGAGAGGGTAATTATTCCTGATAAGATACGGATCTATTTACAACGTCCATGGTTATGATTTGGGATACACTGCCCATGTATTCAGGTCACTGGGCTTTTACTCTTTCTTAATTTATTTATATTCTTGAGTTCCTAAGTAAGACTCATTTTCTTCTGTCATTTTCTTTACTGAAATCAGAAAATACGTTTTGATTAAAGGGGTCTATAGTTGCCTCTGGCTCTTATCCACAGTTTTCACAACATTTATTTTTCTTGGCTTCCCTACTATGATATTTTATTCTTCTTTTTCAATAAGAAATACCAATGTTCTTCTTCCTGAGTATACTCTGGAAATTGAGTAACTGATTGTCTTTTACTGTCTAAAGAGCTTTACATGTTAATGGTATGATGAACTAAAGATTTCCCTCTCCTTGCTCTTTCTGTAAAAAGAGACCCTATAGTTATATTTTATTTCTTGAGGATATTTTTCATTCCCAGAAGGTTTATCTTTGTATCAGCTTCAGTCTTCATAAATAAGCCTTATGATTCTGCTATGATCTGCTGTCTCAGTTTTTTCTGTACTTTATCCAAAGACCTTGAACAGGAGACCACTTTTGGTGAGTCCAAGACTATCAGTTGCAATGGTTCATGGCTCTCAATAAAGAGAAAGTATAAATATCCTCCACTTCTCTCTAAAAAAAAAATACTACACATCTGAAGCATATTTGGATGTGTACAGCCCTTCTGCTGTACTTTTTTTTTTTTGCTCAGAACAAGCTTGTATTCTTTAAGAATGTCTTTCCAGAGGTTTGAAGTAAAGATCTCATCAATTCCAGCTGTTGACATCTCAACTCAGAATTTAACAAACTTAAGACAAGCTTTAGCACAGTTGCTTTATTATTTATGTGTATTACCTCTCAGAAACACTTCTGACAATTTTTTATTTTCTGATGGTAAATAGGATAGTTCAAGTTTGATAACAATAAAAAATGGAATACAAAGGCAATGTTTTTGTTCACATTAACCCTGATTTGATCACAATTTGAAGATAGATATGTAAATGCATATATAGAGTAACAGGCTTTCAATTATTATTAAACATTTAAAAATTATGTCATATCCTTAAAGATACAAAATATTAATGTAGTTCCAGTGGCTGACTACCAGCATTTATATTCCAACAGGAATGCTAATAAATACAGGAAATAATCAAAGAATGTGTGTGTACATTCAACCTATTAACTGAACCATAGAATAATATGTATAGAATGTTTAGTACACATATTGATTGATTTAGTACACAAATTGATATAATCCCTTTTTGAAAACATGTCATGTTTATATAATCTCATGTAATTCTCACTTGACTTGTGAGGCAGCTGAAGCTAGTAAGATTATCCAACATCTTCAAGGTCAAAGAGGTCATAATAATGATCATTTTTGTCCTGAT
This sequence comes from Saccopteryx bilineata, assembly GCF_036850765.1. Taxonomy (NCBI): domain Eukaryota; kingdom Metazoa; phylum Chordata; class Mammalia; order Chiroptera; family Emballonuridae; genus Saccopteryx; species Saccopteryx bilineata. The sequence goes on along the minus strand of NC_089495.1, from coordinate 66,464,911 downwards.
TTACACAAACTTTTACTTACTTACTTACCCTAAATGTTCTTTAAAAGGTAATCTGACATTTTCACACAATTGTCCATGCCAATATTTCTGATATTTCCAACTACATTGAGCTAACACTAAGCTTTTCTAACAGAATGCTATAAGTATATAGTCCTGTTCTATTACTGTCAATATTTTCTGCCAAAATAGCATACCTCCATTAGCCTGGCTCCTTAAAATCTATTTTTTTTTTCTTTTCTTTTAAATGGCTGTTTCTACTCTAGTGACCCAGAACCTTTTGCATCACAATTTAAAGTCAGTGCCAAATATGACCTAAGATTAGCAGGCTAATGCCAGATAATTTTTAACCATAAATATGCAGGAATAGAAAAAGATAAATATACTTATAAATACTATGTTATATAGTTTTTGTATATTTTCTTGTTGTATAATTTAGATATATATTTCAAGAAAAGCCTGAATTCATTTATTTCAATATCATGAAAAATCTTGACATCATTATAGAAAATTTTTACAAGTAATTAAAATATAAATTTATCTACTTATTTTATTTTTCTAAAGAACAACATCACATATATCTAATATATATTTTAACTTATAGATTTTCTTTTTCTTATAGGTTCTGCAGATAGATATGTTACAAATAATTTTTAATGGCACCTTTTCAAAAATGAATGAATTGGCACAAACCATGAAAAATCATAAATATCACATCTAACTGCTAAAGCCATTCTGTGAATCCATGCAGTAGCTTTCTCTATACACAGGAACAGACTTCACATTTGTAGATACTCAGATAAGGACAAGAAATATCAAGATCTCCTAAAATTGGGTTTGTCTTATTGTCTACTGTCTTACTTAATGTTGAGAATGTTACAGTGGTTACTTTGTACTTTGTAAAATTAAATTGTCAAAAAAAAGCTTTTACATAAAAACATACAATAGCAAAATACTATTTATTGTTATAGTTTACACATATATTTTAAACTAAATCGGGTTTGAAATATAAACAGAATGGTGCACTTAGTTCTTTGTATATATTTTCAAAATATATCCCAAATATCATAATGCATTATACAATACAGCATTAGGCTCCTCTATATCCCTATTGCTTAAGTTGCTAACTTAAAATTCTTTTCCAAAACATTGAATTATTTTTCTCTTAAACTGTCTAAACACTTTGCAATAAGAAACAGAACTTTCTGCAGGTGAGATAAAAAATGTTAAACTGTGACATAGTGAACTTTAAATTTTAGATTTATAAACTGAGAATTGATTCTTCCTAAGAAGATTGGTTCTGCTCTAAGAAGCAGTTCTGGCTCTGGTCTGTTGGCTTAATGGTAGAGTGCCGGCTTAGTGTATGGATGTCTAGGGTTCCATTTCCCATCAGGGCACACAGAAGAAGCAGCCATCTACTTCTCCACCCTTCCCACTCTCCTTTCTCTCTATTTCTATTTCTTTCTTCCCTTCCCTCAGCTATGGCTCAGTTGGAACAAGCTGGTCCCGGGTGCAGCAGATGGATCCATGGTTTCATCTCGCGCACTAAAATAGCTCAATTACTGAGCAACCAAGCAACGGCCCCAGATGGGCAGAGCATGGCGGGTAGGGAACTTGTAGTGTGGATCCTGGTTGGGATGCATTCATAAGTCTGTCACTCTGCCTCCCCACTTCTCACTTAAGGAAAAAAAAGTGGTTTCTGTGCCTCTTGATAGTTGTAACAACTGAGAAGTACAAATGGCAATGGCAAGAAATTATTGAGACTATCTGCCACATATGTATATAAAAAGAATCATTGTATAGCAGGGTGTCATGGAGAATCATTTAATAAGTGAACACAAATATCTTCTGCATAATATTTTTTTGTTTGTTTGCTTTTGTTTGGTTTTTTTTACAGGAACAGAGAGAGAGAGAGAGAGAGGGATAGACAGGGACAGACAGACAGGAACGGAAAGAGATGAGAAGCATCAATCATCAGTTTTTCGTTGCGAGACCTTAGTTATTCATTGATTGATTTCTCATATGTGCCTTGACTGTGGGCCTTCAGCAGACTGAGTAACCCCTTGCTGGTGAGCTTTGCTTAAACCAGATGAGCCTGCGCTCAAGCTGGCAACCTCGGGGTCTCGAACCTCGGTCCTCCGCATCCCAGTCTGATGCTCTATCCACTGCGCCACTGCCTGGTCAGGCCTGCATAATAATTTGATAAATACATTATTGATTAAAAAATAATTTATATATGAGGAACTGAAAATTTGAATTACTAAAATTTATGAATATCATTTAATTTCTACAATTAGTGGACTTTTCAATCAAGTATAAATAGCTATTATTTTCAAATCTAAAAAGATATAAAGAAGCTAGTTCACTATAATCATTTCTTCATCTAAATTTCTCCTTGTTTTAGTAATTTTTTTTTGCAATTTAAGTGAGTTAATTTCAATTTAAATAAAAATATATGGCTTTATTTGTAATCATTTTCCAAAATTCCCATGTTACTAAGGGGAAATGATTTTAGATGAGTTTGTTTGTAAGCTTAGACTTTTCTGCTAAACCAACCATAGTTGTGAAATGGAAGAACTTTTTACATTATGAATACTTATTGTTCTTGATATTTTTTGGCTCTTTCTAAAATTCAGAAACTCTATAAGGACTCATAAACTAGACCATTTCTAACTACATAATGAAGATTTATTGAACAAATATTGTGTGGTGTATGGAAACTGTAAACACATAAATTATATCAATTATGCTCTAAAAAATTCATTATGTCAGAGATACACAAATAAAGTCATGTGAAAAGTAACATTGTCACACAGCATGAGCCAGGTTTTCAACCCAAGTGATCTCATTCTATAACTTTTGATGTTATCTCTGAGAGAATCTACTCTGACAGTCAATTCTCAGTTTTCTTCTGATGATGCATCCTTTTTGATGTTTCTAATCATGAAATACTATTAATTTCAGTTTCTTTAGTTAATATCAGCCTTAGGTGCAGAAAACAAAGAGTAATTTTTATAATAAACTCAGAAAATATTAACAGTCATCTTGTTTTTATATACAGACACCCACCAAAGTGTCCTTGCTTCTCTACTAAAAGCTTATTGATAAAAAAAAAAATGTTTTTATTTTTTTAAAAACAGTTATCTTATGAGGCAGTCTTTAGCAAAATAGTATGTAAATAATTCATTACCCTGTTTCTTTCTGTATTCACATCCCTCTGACCCACTTAGTACTCCTCTGGATCCAAGTCTTCATTCTCCTTCCCTGTTTTGTCTACTTAGAGTTGGTGTGCTAGCAAGCAATTGTAATACAGTTGCCTGAGGGCCTAGTGAGAACACTGCAGTGTTTGCATGTTTCTTTTTTTTTTTTCTTCAGAGGCTCAGAGAGAAGTTATGGCAATAATTTCTGTAATATGAGCATAAATTATGCCATCTCATCATATATTCAGTATTCTGTGGTCACATAACTCTACACTTTAATTTATCTTACTAAGTGATGAATTCTACTTTAAAGAGAGAGATTTTCTTTTTATAAAAAGTGCAATAACAGGTATATAATATGAGAACCAAGTGAAGGTAGCCCTTGGAGGGAGATATGGAAGGAAACAGAATTATATGTTGGTCTAGGGTGAAAAGAACAAACAGAAGATTGACATGTAGTGTTATCAAGAAGAACCAGAGTGTGTATGTGAATAAAACAGAAAATGCAAAGTTAATCCTTATGCATATAATGAGAATTAATATTTTAGTCATGGTAATTAAAATGGACAAAACACCCAAATAATGAAAAAGAACGAAAGACTATTGTGACAAAATGAGAGGTGAATATGAAAGTCCATATATACTGCTCACAAAATTTAGGGAGTATTTCAAAATGAATATGAAGCTATAAAATATCCCCTAACTTTTGTGAGCAGTATATTTGAATACATTTAAAACAGTGACAATCTGTTTTATCCTGGGTTCCTGAAGCACACAGTAAACAAAAAGTAAGGGGGAAGTGGTAAGGATTTCTTTAAGCTAGCAGTCAGGAAACTCCAGCCGCTTTGGTAGTTCCCAGGAGTAAAGTATTGTTTTTATATTTTAAAATGTTTCAAAAAATAAGAGAAAATAATATTTTTCACTCATGAAAAATGTAGGAAATTCAAAGTTCAGGCTTCAAAAATAGTATTTTCAATTTTGATGACATAATATATGTGGAAATTTATCTTTCCTCTTGTTTTGTAAGTACCTAAATAATATCCTTAATTATGTTGCTTGGCTAGAAAATTCTAACAAATTTGCTAATTGGTCCTTTACAAAAGAATGTCTTTAAATCTCCAATTAATCCAATCAGACCAACTCTGGAACTAGGTTTAATCCTTTTTTTTTTTTTTTTTTTTTTCTTTTCCAAGTGAGAGGAGGGGAACTAGAGAGACAGACTCTCTCATACAGCCTGACTGGGATCCACCCGGCCACCCCTATCTGGGGCTGATGCTCTACCCATTTAGGGCCATTTTTGAAACTGAGCAATTTTTAGTGCCTGAGGCAGAGACTCCACAGAGTCATCTTCAGTGCCTGGACACATGCTTGAACCAATCAGGACACAGCTGCAGGAGAGGAAGAGAGAGAGAAAGAGAGAAAGGGGATGTGGAGGAGTGGAGGAGTAGCTGGTCACCTCTCCTGTGTGCCCTGACTGGGAATTGAACCCGGGACATCCATGTGCTGAGCCTTCCTTGTCAAATATTAACCATACAGATGAGGATTTATTTCTGAACTTTCAATTCTATTCCACTGATCTATATGTCTGTTCTTATGCCGTACCATGCTGGTTTGATTACTATGGTTTTGCAGTATAATTTGATATCAAGTATGTGATTCTTCCAATTTTGTTCTTCTTCCTCAATATTGTTGTGATTATTCAGGGTCTTTTGTGGTTCATATAAAATTTTGGAGTATTTGTTTTAGCTCAGTGAAATACACTTGATTCCTTGATAGGAATTATATTGAATCTATAGATGCTTTGGGCGCATGGACATTTTAATGATGTTAATTCCCCCTACCCATGATCAGGGTATATACTTCCACATCATTGTTGTTTTTTCAATTTCTTTCTTCAGTGTCTTAAAATTTTTCAAATTTAAGTCTTTTACATCTTTGATTAAATTTATTCCTAGGTACTTTATTCTTTTGGAAACAGTTGTGATTAGAATTGTTTTTCTTTGTTTCCCTTTCTGATTATTATTGGTGCATAAAAATGCAACTGATTTTTGGATATTTCTTTTGTATCCTGCTACTCTATTGAACTCATTTATCAGTTCTAGTAGTCTTTTGGTGGACTCTTTAGGGTTCTTTATATACAGTATCATGTCTCTTGCAAATAATGACAGTTTTTCTTCCTCCTCTCCAAATTGTATTTCCTTTGTTTCTTCTTCTTGTCTACATACTGTGGCTAGCACATCCAATACTATCTTGAAAAAGTGTGGTGAAAGCAAACACCCCTGTCTTGCTCCATTTAAAAGAAACATGGTAGTTTTTGCCCATTGAGTGTAATGTTGGTTATGGGTTTGTCTTTTATGGCCTCTATTACATTTGGAGGTGTTCTTTCTTATTTTTAATTTTCTTTATTGATTTTAAAGAGAGAGGAAAGGAGAGAAAGAGAATTGTTCCACTTATTTATGCACTCATCAGTTGATTCTTACATGTACTCTGAGCAGGGATTAAACCTTCCTGCTATTTTCAATTTGCATTGCTAGATTTTTATCTAATGTTTTTTTCTGAATCTATTCATATAATCATATGATATTTATTCTTCATTTTGTTTATGTGGTATACCAACCCTGCACAACCCTACATCCCTAGAATAAATCCCACTTTATTGTGGTGTATGATATTTTTAATGTATTGCTGGATTCTGTTTGCTAATATTTTGTTGAGATTTTAACATCCATGTTCACCAGCAATATTGGCTTATAATTTTCTTCTTTTCTAGTATCCTTTTCTGGTTTTAGAATTATGATAATGCTAGCCTTGTAAAAGGAGTTTGGGAGTCTTTCTCCTTTTACATTATTTAAAAAGTTTGAGAAAGAATGGTGTTAGTTTTTCTTTGAATATTTGATAAAAAATTTACCTGTTAAGCAAATCATTCCAGAGTTTTGTGTTTTGGGAGTTTTTGATTACTACTTCACATTCATTAGTTGATATTGGTCTCTTCAGATTATCTGATTCTACCTGATTCAGTTTTGGAAGATTACATGTTTCTATCCATTTTGTCCAGGTTGTTTAATTTTTTGGCATATAGTTGTTTATAATATTTCTTTACAATTCCTTTTACTTCTGTGGAATCAGTTATTACTCCTTATTAACTTCTGATTTTATTTATTTGGATTTTCTCTCTTTTTTCTTGTTGAGTCTACTTAGAGGTTTGTTAATATATTTTTATCATTTCAAATAACCAGGTCTTGATTTCATTAATTTTTCATATTTTAAAAAATATTTCATTTGTTTCCGCTCTGATATTTATTATTTTTTCCTTAAACTCTCCTTCTCTCTTTACACTTTGTTTGTTGTTTTCTTTTTAGCTCCTTTTAAAGTAAAGTTAGATTTTTTTTGAGATTTTTCTTGTTTCTTAAGGTAGGCTTGTTTATAATGTTATAAATTTTTGTCTTAGGACTGTTCTCACTGTTTCACATACATTCTGGGTGGTTGTGTTCCCATTTTCAAATGTTTCAAGGTATTTTTTTTATTTCTTTCTTGATCTCATTGTTAACACATTTATTTTATTTTATTTCTGAAGTGAGAAGCAGATAGGCTGAGAGAGACTCTCTCATGTGCCTGACCAGGATCCACTCAGCAAGCCTACTAAGGGTCAATGCACTGTCCATCTGGAGCTGTGCTCCATTGCAACCGGAAAGCCATTCTAGCACCTGAGACAGAGGCCATGGAGCCATCCTCAGTGCCTGGGCCAACTTTACTCCAGTGGAGCCTTGGCTGTAGGAGGGGAAGAGAGAGATAAAGAGAAAGGAGAAGGGGAAGGGTGGAGAAGCAGATGGACACTTCTCCTGTGTGCCCTGGCCAGGGATCAAACCTGGGACCTTCACAAGCTGAGCTGAGGTTCAACTACTGAGCCACCAGCCAGGGCTAACATATTCATTGTTTCATAACATGTTTTTTAGCCTCTATATAATTACTGTATTTTTCACTCCATAAGATGCACTTTATTTCCCCAAAAGTGGAGGGGAAAATGCCCGTGCATCTTATGGAGCAAATGTTCATTTTATTTTAGCTGCTGCAGGTTCCCAGACAATTAGAAGAATATTGGAATATTAAAGTCTCTTCTCATTTGTTTATTATAGTGCTAATAGCTGGTAATACTACTGTTGAGTTTACATTGTTGAAATATTATTGTGGAATATTTTATTAAATATTTTAACACACCACTTGGTTCAGAATATTTTTTTTTTTTGTATTTTCCTCCTTAAAACCCTAGGTGCGTCTTATGGTCAGGTGCATCCTATGGAACAAAAAATATGAAATGCATGTTTTCGTTGGGGTTTTTTTATAGTGGTTGATTTCTAATTTTATACCATTATGGTTAAAAAAAATGTTTGATATGATCTTAACTTTCATAAACACATTGAGACCTGGTTTGTATCTTAAAATGTGGTCTATGTTAAAAAAAGTTTCATGTAAATTTGAAAAAAATGCATATTCTCTTTCTTTGCTATGAAGCAAATAACTAATTCCACAGAAATAAAAGAAAATGCTCTGAAGATATAAGTTAAATCCATTTGATTCAGTGTGTTATATAAGCCTATAATTTTTTTTGATTTTTTTTTTGTTTGGAAGATTTATCCATTGATATCAATGAAATATTGAAATCTCCTGCTATGACTGTATCAGTATAGGTCTCTTTTTTTTTTTATTTCCATCCTGCTCCAAAGTGTTGACTCCTGTATGGCAGTCCTTCTACTATAATCACAGCCAGTTTTCAAAGCTGATCTTCCTGAGGGTCAATTACTCCCAGTGATATCAATAGCAATTAATGCTCAACCACAGTGGAATAGTGCATATAGCCCACACAGGTACACCTGGAGCAACCAGATCAGGTGACTGGGAAGCTGTGCCACTGAGCCTTACAGGACACTGACTACACAAGGCCACTCTACCATGTCTGGGAGATATAGCAGTTCTACCTAATCCATACAAACAAACACAAGTAAGCAGCCAGAATGCAGAGACAAAAAACATGACTCCAATGAAAAAACAGGAGAAATTTCCAAGAAAAAGATCTAAACAAAATTGAGGCAAGCAATCTATCAGATATGGAGTTTAATTGTTTTTAACTTTTGCCATTTTATTTATGATGTGCCTTTGTGTGGGACATTTTGGGTTCATATATTTGGGTCCCTCTGTGCTTCTTGGATTTGTGTTTTTCTTTCAACAACTTAGGGAAGTTTTCAGTTATTTTCTTAATATAAATTCTGAATTCTTTGCTCTATCTCTTCTCCTCTGGTGCTCCATAATATGGATGTTGTTATTCTTCATATTGTCTCAAAGTTCTCCTAAACCAGTGATTTTCAACATTTTAATACTTGAGGACTGGTGAAAATAGGAGAATTATGCACTCTGAGCATAAGCAAATTCAACAAAGATCATTGACTGGGTCAATGATCCAGCACCAGGATTATTAACTCTTTTATAGGACAACACAAAATTTTTGGCTGACCAACCCATGAACTAGTGGTTGAAAAACACTGCCTTGGCCCTGGCCGGTTGGCTCAGCGGTAGAGTGTCAGCCTGGCGTGCGGGGGACCCGGGTTCGATTCCCGGCCAGGGCACATAGGAGAAGTGCCCATTTGCTTCTCCACCCCAACCCCCTCCTTCCTCTCTGTCTCTCTCTTCCCCTCCCGCAGCCAAGGCTCCATTGGAGCAAAGATGGCCCGGGCACTGGGGATGGCTCCTTGGCCTCTGCCCCAGGCACTAGAGTGGCTCTGGTCGCAGCGGAGCGATGCCCCGGAGGGGCAGAGCATCTCCCCCTGGTGGGCAGAGCTTCGCCCCTGGTGGGCGTGCCGGGTGGATCCCGGTCGGGCGCATGTGGGGGTCTGTCTGTCTCTCCTCATTTCCAGCTTCAGAAAAAAAAGAAAAAGAAAAAGAAAAACACTGCCTTAAATTATTCTTAATTTTTGAAACTCTTTTTTTTCTTTCTACTGTTCTGATTGTTTTCCTACCTTGTATTTCAAATTGCTGGTTCAATCTTCCCCTTCATCCAAATTTTAGTTTATTCCTTTCAGTGTACTCCTCACAGCAGATATTGTATTGTTCATTTCTGAATTTTTTGTTTGTGTTTTCTATGTTCTTTTCTATGTTTTTGAACATCTTTATTGTAAGGTATTTTTCCCCACCGAGAAGGAAGGAAGGGGCCGGAGCCATGAAGTGTGGAATAATGAAAGGCTTTATTGAATACAGTGCACATCCCGCCCAACAAGATTCCCTGGCCCTGAGAAAAGATGAAGGCCAGGGAGTTCGCAAGGATTAAACCCCGTGAGGGATAGTTAAAGGGTCCTTAGGGTGGTTGAGCTAACATGATGTGGTGAAGTCTCACTGGCTGGCAGATGGTCGCTTTTTTCCAAAGGGCTCCTGGGAAGTTTCTTTTGACGTGCTTCGTTGTGGGCGGTCCTAGCCAAAGTTTGTGGGCCTGACCTTTCCCCATTATCCACTGACCTTATACTTATAACCATTACTTTGAATTCTATATCTGATAAATCGTTTGACTATATTTTATTTCATATGTTTTTCTGGAGATTTCTCCTGTTCTTTCATTTGGGTCTGATTTCTTTGTCTCCCAATTTTAGCTGCTTCTTTGTGTTTGTTTCTATGTATTAAATAAATTTCTATGACTCCCAGTCTTTGTGAGGTGGCTTAATGTTGTAGGGGTCTAATAATTTCAAGTGGTGCAGTCTCCTTGATTGCCTGAACTCAGTGCTCCAGGAAGGTACCTGTATTGGATTTGTGAGGCATCATGTTGTAATCAAGTCTTATGGTTATTGGCTCATTCATGTGTGTGGTTGACCCTCAGGTTGGCTGACTGTGAAGGTTGACCCCATCTACAGTGTATTAGCTGCTGTACAAGTGATGACCACATTAAGCAGAGTTTGCCTCAGCATCATTTGGTGCCTGTCAAAATCTTCCTTCAGATATGCTGCTTGTGAAGCTTATTGGATCCAGCTAGCCACTGGGTGTGTTGGTTCTGGGCCTCTTAGGAGGGACTCCAGTGCAGACCAATGTCAGATGCTGCTTGTGACTGGCCCTGGGAAACCTGTTTAGTAGCTACAAGTAATCCAAAGTTTGCACTGCCTCTGCTGGGCCTGGATGCACAGAGCAAGGACCAAGCTTCAAACCCAAGCTGACTTTTTCTAATACCAGCCCCAGGAGCAGATCAGCAAATGTCTCAAAGCACCCTGAGATCTTATTCTCTTTGCTTCCACTTGCTGACAGCCTGTCAGTCTCAGCCATTGCAAGATCCTCTGGGGAACTTGAGTTGCATCATGTAAGTTCAGAGTGAGTCACTGGGTAGGGGTATATGTTGTTCATCAGATTGATACAGGTTCGAACTTAGTGCACTGTTGGGTCTGAGGCCAATCAGCAAATGTCCCGGGGAATACCAAATCAACTGCTATCCATTTGGTGCATTCATTCCTTTGTTTTGGGATGGAAATCTCAGGGTATCATCAGGGTGAGGCTGGCAGAGAATATCTGGCACAAAGAGCCCAAGAATTGGCTGTGTGAAACATGGGACTCTGCTTTGGCTGGATATGTGAGGAAAAAATGACCCACTTTCTACTAAATTTAGTCTTTCCCGGATTCTGTCTGGAGAAGATGGGGGCTCAGCAGGGAAGAGCCAAAGGGAGTCAAGAAGATGTGGCTAGTGGATCTCTCATGAGGTGGCTATGACTGTCAGGCTTCTGGAAAGATTGGGTGTGTAGCACTTACCCCCGAATCACAGAGTTCAGTCTGCCTTGTGTTTTGTCCCAACTTCTAGAACTCAGGTGGTTAGGGCTACAAGAGCCTGGAGAGTGGGACTAGCAAGAGTCCCATGAAGGAGAGGTACCATTCAGGTTCACAAGAAATTGGTGGTACTGGCTTCCATCTTAGAGCTGCACAACTCAGTCACTGACATTCTCGAGTTTGTCCAGACCTCTACACATAGATTAAGGCAACTGATTTCTCAAAGTCATGTAAGCTTCACAGGTAGAATGGGAAGGAGTCCAGAGGGTGGGGCTATTGCTTTCCCCTGTGCTGATGCCAAACTGAGGGCAGTGTTCCACCTAAGAAAGATGTCGTTGCAGTATTAGAGAATAGCTCAGCACAAAAATATTGGCAGCTGTCTTTTCAGCTCTCTCCCCAGAGCCACGAACACCAGATTCTCTTCATGCAAATCTGGTCTGCTCCACCCACACCCCCACCCCCGTTGGAATCCAGGGTGAGTGGCTATGAACAAAATTTTGTGCATTGCCTGTTAAAGAGGGCACTTGTGTCTCTAGTAGACTCCTGTTTCTCCCTGACAGACAAAATTCCTGTTGCTTTTCATAGCCAGATATTATGTAGGTACTTCTTTCCAGCTCTGATGCTCTGGGCTGGGAAGCCCAACTTGGGAGTTAAATACTATGCTTCTTTAGGTAACTCCCCTCAGCTGAGATATTACTCAGAAACCTCAGCTGCTGCCCATGGGTGCAGGACCAGTCTTTTTAACATCTGTGCCTTTTCTACCAGTCTCAATGTGATTTCTTTTATGAATTCTTGGTTATAAGATTTCTCTTCAGCTAGTCATCAGTTGGTTATTCAGGAAGATTGTTTTATAATTGAGTTGTTGCTTCAGTTTGGTCCTAGAAGAAAGTGAATGTACTTTCCAACAACTCTGCCTCTATCTTGTATCTACACTTTTTGTTGTGTTTTTGGGTTTTTTTTTTTTCGTATTTTTCTGAAGCTGGAAATGGGGAGGCAGTCAGACAGACTCCCACATGTGCCTGACCGGGATCCATCCGGCACGCCCACCAGAGGGCGATGCTCTGCCCATCCGGGGCTCGCTATGTTGAGACCAGAGCCACTCTAGCGCCTGAGGCAGAGGCCACAGAGCCATCCTCAGCGCCTGGGCCATCTTTGCTCCAATGGAGCCTTGGCTGCAGGAGGAGAAGAGAGAGACAGAGAGGAAGGAGAGGGGGAGGGGTGGAGAAGCAGATGGGCACTTCTCCTGTGTGCCCTGGCCAGAAATCGAACCTGGGACTTCCGCACGTCAGGCCAATGCTCTACCACTGAGCCAACTGGCCAGGGCCCACTTTTCGTTTTTAAAAGAGTAAATTTAATACGATGAGAACTGTGTCTCATCTGATTTTATAAATGTAAAATAACCCCAAAAAACTAAGTGCTATGCAATCTGTTAAAATAATAAACTGAAGAAAACAGGGTTTAAAAATATGACTGATATATTTAGAAAGAGAAGGAAAGACACATGGCTTAAATATTTTTAACTTAAAGGTAACATTCTCAATTACAATTTAATATCCACTGTTTAATTGTGGGAGACTGACTTAGACCTCAGAGACAAAGCTTTATTATTAAAAGAAGATTTGTTTATCCTGGGCACCAGACAAGATGCCCTTTGATATTTCTACTGAAGCAGCACATTTGGGATTTTCATTGCTTATACATATGCATTTAAAAATAACTATGTTACTATAAAATTATAATAAATGTAATTGATTCTTAAAAGGCTGATAGATTAATAAAGCAAGCTAATTTTTTTTTAAGTTTAGCGTTATAATAAGCATTTCTTCAAGGTAATTTAATACAATGTCTTTATATTTCTTTTCTTTTCATTATTATTTTATCTTTTTTTGAGGTGTGAGGGACCTGCAGTATTCTGAGTTTCTGAATTAATCCTTATCTCACTAATTAAGTGTTTCGGTGTTCTGTTTTTTGAGTTCAGGGTCTTTCTGTATCACAAAGATAAGTTCTGTAAGCAAAGGCACATAGAGTACCCAAAGTTTATACTGCTCACAATGTATTCTTTTCTATTACATTTAATATTAATTTTAGTTATGAAATTAATTCACAGCATTTTTTTCCTCATAAGAAGATAATGTATTACCAATACAGTTAAATCATTCTGGGTCTATCAGTCTATCAAGTTAGACTAAAATATTCGAAGTATGTCATCAGAACTCTAAGTCTTTGGTACTTCTGCTTTCTCTATTGTTGGCCTCTGCTTAACTTCATTCTTTTATGCTCTTCGGTGGCAAATGGTGCTTGTCAGTTTTATGGATTTTAAAGTGCATGAAACTAGCAACATTTCCAATAGTGGCAACAAACATGATGAGGAAGGTTCTAATTGTTTTCACTATTTATGTGTATAATCCTGAACCACTGATTATGGGCATGGATTGAAATTCTTTATTTTATTTATTTTATTTTTTTATTTTATTTATTCATTTTTAGAGAGGAGAGAGACAGAGAGGGAGAGAGGAGAGAGAGAGAGAGAGAGAGAGAGAGAGAGAGAGAGAGAGAAGGGGGGAGGGGTTGGAAGCATCAACTCCCATATGTGCCTTGACCAGGCAAGCCCAGGGTTTCGAACTGGCGACCTCAGCATTTCCAGGTCAACGCTTTATCCACTGCGCCACCACAGGTCAGGCGGATTGAAATTCTGTAACTCACTCAAGCTATGATCTGATAAACTCATGGCAGAAGCAGAGGAGGTCTCCCAATTTTTCTTCTGGACTAATGGTTTTTCAATCTATACACATATGCCCACAAAGAATGATTTTGCTATTTGTACTGAGTTGCAACTTTTTCTGAATTTTTTGTGTACCCAGAAACTCTTGTCCAGTAAATAGAACCTTAAACAAATCCAGAGAAGGTTACTGGGGAAATAACAAAAATTGTCTGCCAACCCCAAAAATCTCTCCGCAAAGACTGAAAAAAAATTGATATAATCCTATTACTGAATAAGCTTTAAAGAAGAGTGTAATGCATATTACTGGCAATCCACTAAGAGACTAGCAAATTAGAAAGAAATATCACCCTTTTACATAGCTATGCAGACACAACCCGTTAAACACATTCTCAAATAATTAACAACTACTTGTCAAGTAAGAGGATTCACAGCACCATTTGTCACATATATTCTTCCCAGATTCACCTGGTAATTGGGTTGACTATCTGAGTTCATTAATTATCTGTATCCCAAGGGAAAATAACCTTCTCATAACTTTATGACAAGAAGTGGTTTTATACCTTGAAGGGAGGGGCCCACTAAGTTAGGTTCATAGTCTTCCATAGAATATGCAAGGCAGGGGCTCTAACTTCCTTGATGAGTACATTTCAGAGATGGTTCCTGGGTTCTTCAAAAAGACATCTCTAGCAGGAGGATTATTTAGCTCTTAACAAGATATTCATACATTGCAAAAAGAGAAAACACTTAACATTATATGTTTTCTAAAATAAATATTCTAAGAGAAAGGGAAATCTTTTTATTATTTTTACCTAAGACAATAAGAGCAGAACTAAGCCTCTTATATTTAGTTTGCATTTGTTCTTGCAAGTTAAGTTTTGAAAAAGAAAAAAAAAGTGGAATAATACTGAATAAGAAGAATGTATTTTTGTGTGGGCAAGTATAATAAATACATAATTTTTGAAAAGGCAGTATGAAATTTTAAATGAAAAGAGAGGGTCATAATTACATAGAAGGAAACATCTAAGAACTGAGCACTTTGGAGCATAAAGATCTCCATAATGGTGAATAATTACAGAAAATTGAGTATGTAGTGTCTATAATGGCAAGTTATATGTCATATTGCCCTCATAGGACTAGTATTATAAGTAGCACTTTTGTAAATGACACTCAGGTATTATAGCTTAATGCTGTTCTTCAGAGACATACTAGATCCTATGCTAAATTTTCTATTTTTAAAAATTAAACATCAGTGTCAGTCTATGCCTCTTTTTAGTCCTTTCTCTAAATGTTCTCATTTTTAAATTTTTATTTTTATAAATCTAATGAACATTTTTGGTTAAAATGGCAAGTGAAAAACTAATATGAAAAGTTTATCTACTGCAAACTCATAGAAGGCAGTTTGGAAAAGAAAAAATATAATACATAACTGAGCTTAAAATATTATGAAAATAAGATATCAAAGAATAAAAAAGGAGGAGATTCAGAGAAAGAGTAGGAGGAATAGAAGGAGGAGGTAAGACTATGTTTTTGTGTCTGTCTTTGTCATCCTCTTCATCTTCCTTGTCTTCTTCTTTTTCCCAAGGCAGTACCACATCAGGCAGCCATCTTGTGTACTGGAGTTTTAATGCCCTTATTTCATGTGTGTGTGGGGAGAGAGCAGTGGTGTTCAAGCTACAAGACTGATGCTCATGGGGAATCTAAAATATTTACTTGAGTAAGTATTCAACAGGACAATGGCCAAGACAAATATACCGTTAGAACTCTCATTCACAAACTCTGTAGCAATCAGCCCAGAAAGCTAAACCGCAACCTTTGCAGCAATTATCCTAAACAGGTAGGATTTTGGTCAATACTTAGCAGCTTCTCTTATTTTATTACTCCCTTTACAACTCAGGACCAATGAAAGAAATCCAAAAATCTATACCAAACCAGTGGCATAAAATGGCCCGCACCTATCTAGCCAACCTCTCGCTTCCCCATTTAAGAGTCCAATCGGGCCACTCCTGTAGCCTCTTTCTTCTATTATAAGGCCTTCCCATTCTACCACTTGCCTTTGAGTGTCTACCAAATTCAAGTGATGGCAGCTGACTCCATTGTTATAGTAATTCTGAATAAAAAGCCTTTAATTGTTCTTATTTGGGTGGTGTGTTTGTGTGTGTGTGTGTGTGTGTGTGTGTAACAAAGACAGAAAGAGAGAGACAGAGAGAGGGACAGATAAGGACAGACAGACAGAAAGGCAGAGAGATGAGAAGCATCAATTATTCATTGTGGCACCTTAGTTGTTCATTGACTGCTTTCTCATTTGTGCCTTGACCAGTAGGCTACAACAGACCGAGTGACCCCTTGCTCAAGCTAGCGACCTTGAGTTCAAGCTGGTGACCTGTTCTGAAAGCAGATAAGCCTGTGCTCAAGCCAGAGACCTCTGAGTTTCGAACCTGGGTCCTCTGTATCCCAGTCCTGACTTTCTATCCATTACACAACCACCTGGTCAGGCTATATATATATATATATATATATATGAAGGAAATGTGAATTTACCGCCAGTACTTAAGAATTTTAATAAACCACTCTGTGCTCAAGGACTCAACAAAGGTAAATCACCCACAAAGTTTGTCACCAAAAAGTTAATACCAAGGCCCTGGCTGGTTGGCTCAGCGGTAGAGCGTCGGCCTAGCGTGTGGAGGACCCGGGTTCGATTCCTGGCCAGGGCACATAGGAGAAGCGCCCATTTGCTTCTCCACCCCTCTGCCGCGCCTTCCTCTCTGTCTCTCTCTTCCCCTCCCGCAGCCAAGGCTCCATTGGAGCAAAGATGGCCCGGGCACTGGGGATGGCTCTGTGGCCTCTGCCCCAGGCGCTAGAGTGGCTCTGGTCGCAACATGGCGACGCCCAGGATGGGCAGAGCATCGCC
This sequence comes from Saccopteryx bilineata, assembly GCF_036850765.1. Taxonomy (NCBI): domain Eukaryota; kingdom Metazoa; phylum Chordata; class Mammalia; order Chiroptera; family Emballonuridae; genus Saccopteryx; species Saccopteryx bilineata. The sequence goes on along the minus strand of NC_089495.1, from coordinate 66,448,299 downwards.
CCCTGGTGGGCAGAGCATCGCCCCCTGGTGGGCGTGCCAGGTGAATCCCGGTCGGGCGCATGCGGGAGTCTGTCTGACTGTCTCTCCCTGTTTCCAGCTTCAGAAAAATGCAAAAAAAAAAAAAAAAAAAAAAAAAAAAAAGTTAATACCAGCTAGTAAAACTTTCCATGAGAGTCAGCAAAGACAACAAAGTAAAACAAAACAAGAAAATATAAATAATAAATTTTTTTCTTTTATGTTAATCAATTGTTTTGTTTAATATTTGGACCATAATTTTTTTTTAATTATGGACTTTTTGAGAGAGAGAGGCAAACATTAACTTTTGTTGTTCCACTCATTTATGCTGTCACTGGTTGATTCTTGTGTGTGCACTGACAGTAGATTGAACCTGCAAACTTTGCATGTCAGGATGACACTCTAACTAACTGAACTACCTGGCCAACACAGTGGATCATAAGTTTTGTACAGAATTTTTTAAGGCAGATTATTATTTAGTTTTTATGTTGTTGGCTTTTTTAAAAAAATCTAGTATTGTTTAATTGTCCATTCACACTACAAAAAAGAGTTAATAAATTTTTGCTATTTTTTTTGCTATTGTATGGAAAGAAAATTTTATTTAATTTTTTCCTTGTAGCAGAAATTTTGAGAAGGAATTCTGTAAAATATGGCTGTTTTCCCTTACAAGTTATGGACTCTCCAAATATGTGAATGGGACAGATTTTGCCAGGAATCTTAGTATAGAACTAAGCCCTTTGAATTGTTGTTATTGTTTGTTCGGTGAATTGGTAGTTTTTGTCTTCCACATTAGTAAAAAACATCCTTTTTTATTTTTATTTTTTTATTAAGTGAGATGTGCAGAGATAGAGAGACAGACTCCCACATGTGCCCCCACTTGGGATCCACCGTGGCAAGTCCTCTCCTGGGGGATATTCTGCACATCTGGGGCCGCTGCTCTGTTGCTCGGCAACTGAGCTATTTTAGCACCTGAAGTGAAGCCGTGGAGCCATTCTCAGTGCCCAGTACCAACTTGTTCAAACCATTCGAGCCATGGGTACAGGAAGGGAAGAGAGAGAGAAAAAGAGAATTGAATATGGGAAGAGGTTGAGAAGCAGATGGTCACTTTTTCTATGGGCCCTGATCAGGAATTGAACCCAGGACTTCCACACACCAGGCCAACACTCTATGGCTAAGCCATCTGGCCAAGGTTAAGAATCTCACTTTTGTCCAATGTCTATGTACAGCCTTTGTTCTATTTGGAATTGAGAGAAGGATGATAGAGCAGAATGATTCATTTGCCTGAGTTTGCGTTCTTCCCTGAAATGTCCAACCCAGATTCTCCACTCAGTCCTCTGCAGGCATTTCTGATAGAAATCTAGACCCCAGCAATGTTCTACAAGGCACATATCATATACTCTAGAGATGCTCAAAGTATTTTCTAGGAATTTCAGCTTTAGAGATTTTCACATTCCTCTTCCAGCTACACTCTTCATGAATGATGAATTCTCTCACAAATTATTTACTAACATCACCCCTCTGACCTAGGCACTATCTTTTCTCTATGTTGTTAGTAGTTTCTTTGTTTCTGAACCTTAATATTTTATTTTAGTGCAATTTCAGTAAATTGAAAGGTAAATCATATGCCTTAATTGTCATGATGAGCCAAAAATGGGTTATTATACTTCATTTTAATGCCATATGTTGTACTTAAAAAGAACTTTTATTCCTGATTTTCTGATGTTCATGGTTAAGCTTGTCTTAGACCTTATGTAAAAAAAAATGCACTGGATAAAGTTAACACAAGAAAAGACTATTCAAGCCTATTGCAATAGGAGAGAAAGGCCAGAACTCAGTCTGAATGTTCCCCCACTAAGTTAAAAGGTGTGTAATATTTTAAGAACTGGGAAAGATGGTGAGGGTCACAGGCCTTTTGTGCTTGTTAATTGGCTTTATTCAAAAGAAAAGTAAATTTTTTTCTGTATTTATGATATGAACTAGTTTTATAAAATGGATTAAGATCCTCCCAAAAGTTAAGCTGCTGTCCTCTCACAGAAATGGTGAAATAGGAAATAAGGATGCTGCATCGCTTGAAATTTGTATTTTAAAAGGCTGTTTACCAGGTCCTGGAGAAATACTGTCCTGGGTTGTAAAACTGACAGAAGCTTCTTTCTTTCTTCCTTTTTTTCTTACAACATTTGCATATCAAAGTGGGAGAATAACAAGTGACAATTACAAGCTTTCTAAAGTAAATTCTTTAAGAGAAGGGTCAGCATTAGAAGCAGCTTGTGTAAAATTTCCTCAGGCTGAGGAAAACATTAAAGTTATTTTGGTCAAGTGTATTAGATCTCCAGCTAGATTTCATTACCTTTCATCCTAAACTAGGTTAGTGTATAATGATTAAGAAAGCTATTTGGTAGAAAATTCTAAAGACTAAGACACCTTTCTTAATTTATTGTATTTGTTGCAAACTGGACAGTCATTTCACTTATACCACTCAAGAATTTAGTTCACAAAAATAAATTGAATTTTCTTTAAAATTAAACTGATCCTTCAATTTAATTTGCTCTGTGTTGGGCAAATTAGTTTTTAAAATGTGAATGTTATGTTTATTCACATTGTTAAAAATGGTGCTGCCTGGGTGAAACTGCTAATTACCTTTCTGCTTGGGAAGGGCCATTGTTAGGCTAATGTGTGCTGGAGGAGGGGGTCTTTGTGGGCCAGGTAGTTACTTTAGAAGGAAGAAGGAAAAGAAAAGGAAGAAACCAAGATGGGGGGGGAGGAGCGAGAAGCCAGTTTTGCAGATTAATAAATCATGTTGGCTGATGGGGAGCCAGAGGTGACTGAGTGTAAGTAAAGCCAGTAGGCAGGGCCGGGGCCACCATCACAGCAGCCTCCTGGCCCATACAGGTTCGCATTGGATTCAGACAGTCGGAAAAGAAACAACGAAGCCACAAACTGATGGGCCATAGTCTTTAATCCTAGCTTGCACCCAGCGGGCAAGTAAAAACACACACTGGGCTCCAAAACCCACTCATATTCAGTGCTCACAAAGCCACTGACTTATCCAAGTTTCCTAGTGTTGGGCAGATAAAATGTATTATGCTTACTTTGTTAAAGATGGAGGCTGTCTCCCAGGTGATATTAATGTGTGTTGAGAATCCTTGTAGCCTGGGGCTTGGTTTTGGGATTAAGCCTTTCCCACCCTTTTTGATGTGGGGTGGTACAATCCAATCATGCCTCAGAAAGTGACTTTGTATTGGAGACTTCCCTATTTTGTATATTGGATTAGAGGTTGTGAAGCTACAATATAAAATGGGGGCAGAACGAGAGTTTGCGCTCTTGGATCCTGAGGTTAGCATGAGAGAGCAGAGAGAGTAGAGCCAGCAGCGGGAGGAGGCCACGTGGAGGAGGCCAGGAAAAGCAGCCAAGATGGTGGAGTGCTGAGTGAGATGCCAGTTTGTACAGAGTTTGTATCTGGAATAAGGAAGGAGATGGGGAACTGAGGAGAATAAGGCTGGTGAGCTAGAAACCTTTGATTCTAGGAAACTCGGATAAGTCAGTGGCTTTGTGAGCACTGAATGTGAGTGGGTTTCAGAGCCCAGTGTGTGTTTTTACTTGCCCGCCGGGTGCAAGCTAGGATTAAAGACTATGGCCCACCAGTTTGTGGCTCCGTTGTTTCTTTACCGACTGTCCGAATCCAATGCGAACCTGCATGGGCCGGGCTGCTTTGATAGTGGTGGCCCTGGCCGTGGCCCCTGGCTTTATACCTAGAATCAAAGGTTTCTAGCTCACCAGCCTTATTCTCCTCAGCTCCCCATCTCCTTCCTTATCCCAGATACAAACTCTGCACAAACTGGCATCTCACTCAGCACTCTGCCATCTTGGCTGCTTCTCCTGGCCACATGGCCTCTTTCTGCTCTCTGCTCTGCCCACTCTGCTCTCTCATGCTAATCATCCCAGGAACCAAGAGCACAAACTCTCGTTCTGCCCCCATTTTATATTGTAGCTTCACAACATCTAATCCAATATACAAAATAGGGAAGTCTCTAATACAGAGTCACTTCTCTGAGGCATGATTGGATTGTACCACCCCACATCTAAAAGGGTGGGAAAGGCTTAATCCCAAAACCAAGCCCCAGGCTACAAGGATTCTCAACACACATTAATATCACCTGGGCAACGGCCTCACGTGGGCAGCGTCATTTTTAACAAAGTGAGCATAATACATTTTATCTGCCCAACACTGAGACTGGTGGTGTGGTGGGTGGCCTTTGATTCTAGGAAAACCCGGATGTGTCAGTAGCTTTGTGAGCTCTGAATGAGTGGGTTTTGTTGCCCTGTGTGTTTTTACTTGCCTACCGGGTGCAAGTCTAGATTAAAAGAATGGCTCACCAGCTTTTGACTCCGCAGTTTCTTTATCATCTCTCCAAATCAAATGGGATCCAGCACCTGAATGGCCATGATGGCTGCGACTACTGGGCCTACATTTTGTATAAAAGGAATGTCCTTGAAATAAACAAGACTATATAGAGTATTTTTTATATACAGTGTTTTCTGAACTACCATGATTCATTGTTATTGACAAGATCTAGTAAATTATAATGTTGGTCAAATAAGTTTGTAAATATGATGTATATGTTTGCTCACTTATAGTTTTTATTGGATGTGGGGGACAGGCTGTAAGCCAGCAGGGTCATTATAGCCTAAGATTAAGCTTTTCCCCATACCCTTGACTGATTGCATGATGTGGGGTGGTGCACTCTCATGAGGAATCCCATTATGCCTCAGATAAGTGACTTTGTATCAGAGAATTCCTTCTTTGTATATTGGATTAAAGGGATTAAAGGTTGTGGTTTCTACACTATAAAGTGGGGCAGATCAGGAGCTTGTTCTCTCTCGGTTCCTGATATTAGTATTAGAGGAGAGAACAGATAAAGACCATGTGGAGGCAAGGAGAGGCAGCCAAGATGGCGAATGCTGAAAGAGAAACTAGTTAGTGCAGAGTTTGTGCAGAGAGAAGGAGATGGGGAACAAAGGAGAATGAGGCTGGTGAGGTAGACACCATTGATTCTAGGAAACTCGGATAAGCCAGTAGCTTTGTGAGCACTGAATGAGTGGGTTTTGGAGCCCAGTGTGTGTTTTTACTTGATCACCGGGTACAAGCTAGGATTGAAGATAATGGCCCACCAGTTTGTGGCTCTGTTGTTTCATTACCGTCTGTCTGATTCCAATGCGAACCTGCATGGGCCAGGCACCTGTGATGGTGGCCCTGGTTACTGGCTTTACATATAACATGCATGTTCAATATCAATCAGAATTTCAAATATTGAGAATTACTAAACAAATATATTATAGGAGATAATCATCATGTAAAATTTTCAAAATTGAGTGAAATATTAACATAGTTCATTTGTGCAATATGTATCATGTAAAAAATTGGCAGAAGAGATTAATTTTTAAAAATAAAATTGGATATACAATTGACAAATTATTTAGAGATTTAGATTTAAAATAGGCATCACTTTTTATGTTAGAGGAATGTTCACCAGAGCTCTTGGTATTTTATTTTATCTGACTTTTCATACATGGCCATGGTTGATCAAATAACATGAATAATTCAAATTTTTAAGTTTTGATTGTTATAATTCATGGATATTCTACCTTAAGCTACTATGATTAAATAAATAATAACTCATTCAGGTGTGTGAAATTTAGTGAAGATAAATGTTTATCCTTGTGTGTGCAATTGACTCTAATTATTTTAACTGTTGTAGTTAAAACTATTTTTCGATGTAAAGGTTTTGTGGTGAGGTTATATGGATATTGGTATCGCGAAAATTAACATAACCCCAAATTAAAATAACAAAACTGTTTATAAATTGTCCAATGTTGTTGAAACTAAAATTTTAAGTAATCATCATCTTATCTAAAATATAGTCTCCCCTCTCCTCTGCATAGACATCTGTAAAGTAGAGCTGGTGGGAGAGAGTTTCAGGAATGCATTTACTCCATTTTCTTGCCTTTGGAAGGATTTTGTATCATCTTTAACACATAAATAGTCTTTTCCAGTATTGTATCTCCTCTTTAAATGATATTTTTACTAGCACATTCTCACAAACACACAAAAAAATCTGGAAACTAAAACAAAAAACTGAAAAAAATTCAGTTTATGATCATGACCATATGTTAATCTGTCAGTGAAGAGAAATTATTCATGTTGTCATAAGAACTTTACAGCATTGTATTATCTTTGTTAATATAAAAGAAAACACTTACTGAATTATAAGCACTGTGTAAATATAAGACATTGCTATTAAAATTAAATGTACTAAACACACTCCTAAAATTAAAAGATTTATACTAATCTTTTATGCTTGCAAATGTATGTTTACCAACTTTAAATTATACAAACCAAGGTACAGTCTACACTTATATATCAACTGCATGTAAATGATCTTGCTAGGTAACTACAAGTTGATTCACAATTCACTGAGACCTAACATCCACAGGCAGCTTCATGCCCATCTTATAAAAGTTAATTCTTATTTGAGAACCATTTGGATACCTTAGCATGGTTATTCCCACTCTCCTCTGTGCTATCCCTGCCAAATTACATTGAAGAAATGATGATCAAAAGGATACATTCCTGTGAATTTAGGAAGTTACTGTGAAACATTAATTTTATTATTTCAAGGTAGATAAATTTTTAGGGATACTGTATTTACCAATAAATGAAATATTAGAGAAGTAAATAATTTTCTTCTAATATTTCAAGGATCATTTTGGCTTTGTTTCAAATATTCTAAAACAGAGATTTTGAACTATTTATTATTTTGACATTGGTCATGTAAATAATCAAATGAGTAATAAAGAAAACATGGGTATAAGCCCTGGCTGGTTGGCTCAGTGGTAGAGCATCAGCCTGGCATGCTGGAGTCCCAGGTTTGATTCCTGGCCAGGGCACACAGGAGAAGCACCCATCTGCTTCTCCACCCCTCCCCTTCTCCTTCCTCTCTGTCTCTCTCTTCCCCTCCCACAGCCAAGGCTCCATTGGAGCAGCGATTGCCCGGGCGCTGAGGATGGCTCTGTGGCCTCTGCCTCAGGAGCTGGAATGGCTCTGACTGTGGCAGAGCAATGCCCCAAGATGGGCAGAGCATCGCCCCCTGGTGGGCATGCCAGGTCCCGGTCGGGTGTATGCGGGAGTCTGTCTGACACCTCCCCATTTCCAACTTCAGAGAAATACAAAAAAAAAGAAAGAAAAAAGAAAAAAGAAAAAGAAAACATGGGTATTGTTGGCAGAATAGCATCACAAAGATGTCCATGATCTAAACTCTGGAACCATTGAATACGTTTCATTAAATGGCAAAAGGGGCTAGGCATCAAGACAAGTTTACAGGTCTTGAAATAGAAAGATTACTCTGGACTGTCTAAACCGGTTCAAAATAATCACATGGTTATTAAAAGCATATAACATTCTCTGACCACAAGCAGAAGAGAGAAGGAGTTGATCAAAAGCATCCAGTGCTCTGTTGCTGGCTCTGAGATGGAGCGATGGAGGCTACATGCAAAAACAGAAGAGAGGCCTCTTTGACCAAAGGACAGTTGCAAACTGAGAGTCATCCCGGAAACAGGAACATAGGTCATACAGTTGCAAGTAACTGATTTTTCCAACTACATAAGTGAGTCTGAAAGTGAATTTATTCCCAAGTCCTCCAGTAATAAGTATAGCTTTATTTATTTAACAACTTGATTTTAGACCTGTGATACTTGTGTTTACCTTCTGGTGCAAGTTCTTTAAGATAATAAATTTGTATTGTTTTAAGCTGCTCCGTTTTGGGGAAACTGCTAAGCCAACAAAAGCAAAGTAATTCAAAAGTTAAGTTTCACAAAGAAAAGAGATTATCACTTTTGATGCACACTCTTTATCCAATCAATAGTTTTATTAAAAGACATAGAAGAATTATGAACTGCACAGTAATGTAACTTGATACTTAAAACAGGGGACAAGAAAGCATATACTAATTTCCCAAAATATGCAGAACTGAGATGTAGATTAAATATGATATCAATAATTTGCTATGAAACCATTTATCTCTTCAAAATTGTATTTTACTCTCACAGATTAATATAAATGTGGCAAAAGAGATGGGAGAGGAAAAATAATGAAGAGAAGACAAAGAAAGGAAACCAAAATGTGAGGTAGTTCAAGACCACAGTATCCATCAGTGTGTAAGAGGTATTTACTTTGCTGTCAACACTCAGGTGCATTGAATCACATTCCTTGTTTGTCTTAAGCATATAAATCTGTGACTCAAAATAATTTCCAAATTGAATAATACTATATACTCATAATTATCATGGGATTCCTTCGCATTTCTTTTTATAATTTTTTTTTTTTTTGTATTTTTCTGAAGCTGGAAACAGGGATAGACAGACAGACTCCCGCATGCTCCCGACCGGGATCCACCCGGCACGCCCACCAGGGGGCAACGCTCTGCCCACCAGGGGGCGATGCTCTGCCCCTCAAGGGCGTCGCTCTGTCACTACCAGAGCCACTCTAGCGCCTGGGGCAGAGGCCAAGGAGCCATCCCCAGCACCCAGGCCATCTTTGCTCCAATGGAGCCTCGCTGTGGGAGGGAAAGAGAGAGGCAGAGAGGAAGGAGAGGGAAAGGGGTGGAGAAGCAGATGGGCGCTTCTCCTGTGTGCCCTGGCCGGGAATCGATCCCGGGACTTCTGCACGCCAGGCCGACGCTCTACCACTGAGCCAACCGGCCAGGGCCTTTATAAATTTTAAGTTTATATTTTTCAAAGAGGATCAGGTAAACTTTTGTGAGCAAATTCATAGGTCAGATTCCAAAAGGCTGCTGCCTTTCTGTTTACCTTAAACATAATGCTTATGAAATTTTTAAGATCTTTATTAATTTAAGCTATCTAATGACATTGTTTTATTTATAAAGAGGTTCTCATTTGCATTTATGTAAAATATTGGTGTTTAATAAAAGATAAAAAAAAACTATTCTCATTTCACTTTAAGTCGTATGTATTGTTTTAAATTTCTCTTTTGTTGGCCACTTCCCCTCTCCTCTAACAGCTTATTATTTTCAGTATTTGAACAAGAATTTGTGCTATTTTAATTTAATAGCAAGAAGAAGAATAATTCACAGATGATTCTCTTTCCCAATGCTCTTCAATTATTAACGATAAATATGTTCCTGTATAATTAGCTCTTAGATAGTTGTATGGTTTTTATTTTATTTTCTATTGTAAAGATATTTGCCATTCCCTATAGCAACCCCTGTTCTGAGATTATGGTAAATAAACCATAATGATAATACTGTAACTATTATGATGGTTTCTCTCCAGATACCAGTAGCATGTAACTTCCAATATTATCATCTCTGCCACTTTATATATTTAAATTTTAATGAAAAATAAACAAAAATAAATAAAAACAATCCCTAAGTACAAATATTCCATTATAGTTATATTTTTACTTTGAAAACTCAATTGATAAGACCTACTATCAATATCTGACATTTTTTATTTTCTTATATTTTTCTGAAGTGAGAGGTGGAGACACAGAGAAACAGACTCCCACATGTGCCTGACTGGGATCCACCTGGCATGCCCACCAGGGAGCGATGCTCTGCCTATCTGGGCCATTGTTCCATTGCAATCAGAGTCATTCTAACGCCAGAGGCAGAGGCCATGGAGCCATCCTCAGTGCCTGGACCAACTTTGCTCCAATGGAGCCTTAACTGTGGGAGGGGTAGAGAGAGATAGAGAGAAAGGAGAGGGAGAATGGTGGTGAAGGAGATGGGCCCTTTTCCTGTGAGCTCTAGCCAGGAATCAAACCTGGGACTTCCATATGCTGGGTTGATGCTCCATTGCTGAGCCAACTGGCCAGGGGCAATATCTGACATTTTTTAAAGTCCTATGATTTTGTTAAGAATATCACATTAAGAGGATAATAAAAACTTAACATCATTGGAGTTTTACTGCATTCAAAGAGAAATTAATTTTGTCAATCTTACCTCAAAGAGTAGGAGTTAGAATGGTTGAGTAGTTGGAGTGAAATTTCTGGTAAGGGAAATGCAACAAATGCCATAAATTCTAATAAAACATGTTTCTTATGTATTTAACTTTATGCCTTATTGAATAACCTCCAAGTTTACCCAAATAATCTCCCACCCATGTGATTTGCTGCTCAAAATTGCTCCTTAGATGTGGGTAGGTGTGGTGGTAATAGTGGTAATTTTCTGGGTGGAGGTCAATTTTGATTTTGTCTTGAGTTATTAACATTTTTTTACCATAAAATAAGCTATATTTCAAAACAATATTTGATTTAGCAACTCCAAGTGGGATAGAGAAAAATCTTTTCTCTTTCAAGTTTCTTAAGTCTAAAAAAACACAAAAAACAAAACAAAAAAACTGGATATACCTGACAGTTCAACACACTTAAATGTAAAATAAAAAAGACAAGTAATGAGCAATATGACACTATGAATATAATGAAAGTATGTTAAAGTAACTAATATTTAAATGACACCAAAAAGCTTAAAAATAACATTTAAACAAACTGGCCTGTACCATCACACTGGATACAGAAGGGCACTGTCCCTAAAATCTTTATTATCTGTTGGAGTATATAGGTAGGTTAACAAATGATCTGTATTTTGAAAGAAATTTTCATTGAGAGCTTTTTTTTTTTTTTAACAGAGACTGAGAGAGTCAGAGACAGGAACGGAGAGAGATGAGAAGCATCAATCATTATTTTTTCGTTGCAACACTTTAGTTGTTCATTGATTGCTTTCTCCTATGTGCCTTGACCATGGGGCTACAGCAGACCGAGTAACCCCTTGCTCGAGCCAGCGACCATGGGTCCAAGCTGGTGAGCTTTGCTCAAACCAGATGAGCCCACGCTCAAGCTCGGGGTCTTGAACCTGGGTCCTCTGCGTCTAGTCCGATGCTCTAACCACTGCACCACCACCTGGTCAGGCTCATTGAGAGCTTTGGAAGCATTTAGAAGAGAATAAGTACAAGTGAAGCTGGAGATAAAAAGGGTTCTGGAAGCAGAAGGTTAGGCCAAAAAAACAGGTGTAGGAAGAGAATGACAGTGCTAGTGTTAAGAGTTTAATGTGCAAGATAAAAGGCAAGAAAAAGCCCAGGGAGTTCTGGAAATTCAAATATTTTAGTATAGTAGTTCAAAGCATAGATAAATAATTCTATACTTTAACTGATATATTAATTATTTCAAAATTATAATAGCTGTGAAATGGGATATTTGTGATTGTGATTAACTTTTTTTTTTTTTTTTTTTTTTTACAGAGACAGAGTCAGAGAGAGGGATAGATAGGGTCAGAGAGACAGGAACAGAGAGAGATGAAGAGCATCAATCATCAGTTTTTTGTTGTGACACCTTACTTGTTCATTGATTGCTTTCTCATATGTGCCTTGACCATGGGGCTACAGCAGACCAAGTAACCCCTTGCTTAAGCCAATGACCTTGGGTCCAAGCTGGTGAACTTTGCTCAAACCAGATAAATCTGCGCTCAAGCTGATGACCTTGGAGTCTCGAACTTGGGTCCTCCACATCCCAGTTCGACGCTCTATCCACTGTGCCACCGCCTGGTCAGGCTATGATTAACTTTTTGAAATAAGCCCTGGCCAGTTGGCTGAGCGGTAGAACATTGGCCCGGCGTGTGGAAGTCCTGGGTTCAATTCCTGGCCAGGGCACACAGGAGAAGCATCCATCTTCTTCTCCACCCTTTCCACTCTCCTTTCTCTTTATCTCTCTCTTCCCCTCCCACAGCTAGGTTCCATTGGAGCAAGGTTGCCCAGGCGCTGAAGATGGCTCTATAGCCTCTGCCTCAGGTGTTAGAATGTCTCCCATTGCAACAGAGCAATGTCCCAGATGGGAAGAGCATCACCCCCTGGTGGGCTTGCCTGGTGGATCCAGGTTGGGTACATGCAGGAGTAGGAGTCTTATCTCTCTGCCTTCCCTCTTCTCATTTCAAAATATATAAAAATTATATATATATATATATATATATATATATATATATATATAGTAAAATAAAATAGATTTATCACACTTGCTCCCTTTTAGTATTGGTTTTCTTCATAAAAGTATCTAAGATGGTTTGATCAATTCACATAGCATCTACTCTCATTTCCTACTCTGAATGCCATAAATTTAAAACCAGCTTTCTACTTGACCTTGGATGGCAGAAACAAAACAGAGTCAATCCTTTTGCTAAGTTAGCTGTTTTCTCCTGGAGAGAAAGAATGTAGAGTTAATTCTCTCTGAAGCAGTTTTTCATTGTATTGCATTTAGGTTGGGAGTGAAGCGGTGACCCTGTCTGTTAGTGAACCAGAATCAGTGTCCAGTGTCTATCACTAGCTTGTGTGTATCAGGACACACTTATGACTGTGGTGGCAGCGGGTTTATGATCCCGTATTGCCAAAAAAGTAGACAGAGGGTTTAATTTGGGACACAGTAAATCCAGTGGCAATTTCCTAACAGCCTGTGTTCTGACTGAACAGGAATTATAGCTCCTTTGGAAAGTAGGTTCTGTCCTGAGTGTCTGAGAAGCCTCTTCTTTTATCATTCACTCCAGTTTTCCTAACAGTTTCATAAGAATGTCATTTTTTTATGTTAAAATACCCTAATCTTAAAATAATTTACAACCATTTCTGTTTGTTACATGAACAAACTGGGTATACTGCTATGAACTAAGACCTAGGAAAAAATACCTTGACAAAAATATTAGTACACATCAATTCAAATGAAGATCAACAACAGAGACAAAATACATTTAAAATGGCTCTACCTGCAGAAGAAAGTAGTTTAAGCTGTAAATCTGGAAGCTTGTTTATAGAAACAACTAATTTTATTTTATTTGCTCCATATTTTTATTTCCTTTCTCTCTTGGAGAGTCGTTATGCCAAACTCTGCATACCTACCAAAAAGAAGATACCTATATTTTAATATAACATAGGTAAAATACGTAAAAGTTTCAACTTCCACAATATAAAATTAGAAATGAGATAAAATAAATTTTAATTCATTCATGTTTGACTCTACATAGTGTATTTAATATTGACAGCAGAGATATAGAAAAAGGAAGATCCTGCTCAAATAAATAGAAAATTGTAGGTGAATTAGGCCAACATTTCAATTGTGGATACATAAAATGATATTTAACTATACTTCATGTAGTTCTTATAGCCAGGCACACATTAGCTACTGAACTTTTTCAGGTATATTTCCATACAGTTATATAAGAAATTTAAATGAAGTATTCAAGTAGGAGAAGGTGTGCTGATCAGTTCCCTGAAGGACTGTGTAGTTGAAGATTTAAGATAATGTTGACAATTTATGCAGATCTCTCAGAGGAAATTACTCTGCACTAGGACTAATAAGGTAGAAAGTAGCTTCATCAAAATGTATGATGTCAGATGCTCTGTAATCATCAAAGTGAAAGCAGGTGAAGGTGTTTTTAGCTTTAAACACAGGTACAGTATTTCAAGAGGAGAACAAAAAGCTGCCAGTCACACCTTCCAAGTAGGAAGAGGAGGGCAATAGCAGGATTTGTTTACTCTCAATGAGAAAAAGAAGCAGCTAAAAACCTGTTGTTTCCAAAAATTGTGAAAAAACAGGATATAGCAAGTCATCAACCTCTTCTCTATGCTTTTATCCATGTAGAAACAAATATTACTGTTGTAATGAGGTCACAGTAGTTGTGTATTCCTTCACTTAAACAAATATATCTTCTGTGTGTAATGCCCTATATGACGTAATGTAATAAAGACAAGGAGACTAGAATATATGAAAAGATCAGAACTACATTAACTGAAGTAAAAATCATACTAGGATGTTTACAAACGATGAGCTAAGAGGACAATGAAAAGCATGAAGTGATATTGGACAGAACCCTATAGAATTTCAATACATAGAGTTTGTAAATAAAAGAAGTAAAAAACTCAGAGACCACAAGGAGAGTCTGGTGGTACAAAATTTAAGAGAGAAGAAATGTTTGTTTACAGGAACAATAGGTCAACGTTATTGAATACTGTATTTGCGTAATGTGCATTGTGTAGGTCAGGGGTCCCAAACTACGCCACTGCAGGCCACATGCGGCCCCCTGAGGCCATTTATCCACCCCCGCCACACTCCGGAAGGGGCACCTCTTTCATTGCTGGTCAGTGAGAGGAGCATAGTTCCCATTGAAATACTGGTCAGTTTGTTGATTTAAATTTACTTGTTCTTTATTTTAAATATTGTATTTGTCCCCCCCCCTTTTTTTTTACTTTAAAATAAGATATGTGCAGTGTGCATAGGGATTTGTTCATAGTTTTTTATAGTCCAACCCACCAACGGTCTGAGGGACAGTGAACTGGCCCTCTGTGTAAAAAGTTTGGAGACCTTGGTGTAGGTATAAAGAAGAACACTGGATTTGGCAACTTGGAAGTCATTGGTGGCCTTGCCTGGATTGTTTTTTATAGGTAAAATGTAGAAGATTAAGCATCTAACGATTTCCCTTTACTCAAGCATGTGTGAGACAAGCTCATCTGCTGAGAAAGCAGAAGGGGATAGGATAACAGGTATTTGAAGAAAAAAGATACAGGTACAGTTTTCTCATTAATGAGAAAACAATTATACTACTGGCATAGTGGAATGATTAGACAGTGCTGCAAACTTGTTTCAGTCTTGAGATATTCAAGGGTAAGTAAGATTAGTGTTTCCTTAGAAGTGTGATTCAACTGTTTAGTCAAAAGCTTGGGGGAGGCATTATTTTGAGTTTGTAGGGGAGGAAAAAAGTTCTGCTCTACCATCTAAAGGTCTTCAAATAGGCCTAAGAATTAAACTGACACAAGACAGAGTAATAGAAAAACACACAAATTTTTATTAAATTTTTATGTGTACATTGGAACCTTCAGAAGATAATAAAGACCCAAAGAAGTGACTAAACAGCAAGCATTTATGCATTTCAGACAAAGAAACAATACATTTGTGAAGAATTGACAAGACAAAGGGGTTTGGGTTAGGAGAAATAAATGGTTCAGAAGTAATGGAAAAATAAGGGTTCGTTTAACAAGGTTCCTTTGGACAGATATTTTGGCCCTAAATTCCTTGTCCTTGGTGATAAGTATGTCTTCCTTCCTTCAGGTATTGGGAGGGTACTGTTTACAAGGGGAGGTTGTGGTATTTTTCACTCCATAAGATTCACCTGACCATAAGATGCACCTAAGGATTTAAGGATGAAAATAAGAAAAAAAATATTCTCAACCAAGTGGTGTGTTAAAATATTTAATAAAATATACCACAATAATATTTCAACAATGTAAACTCAACAGTAGTATTAAATTAACAACCATTAGCACTGTTATTAACTGATGAGAAGAAACTTTAATGTTCAAATACTCTTTTAATTGTCTGGGAACCCGTGGCAGCTAAAAAAAACCCAAAAACATTCTCTCCATAAGATGCACGGGCATTTTGCCCTCCACTTTCAGGGGGGGAAAAGTGCATCTTATGGAGCAAAAAATATGGTAATCTTATACTGTTGGAAAGGAAAATAATGGTTGGAGTGTCCTGGCATCTGCTGTTTCTTAAGTGCCTTTTATCCAAAATAATCAATATGCTGAAGTGGCATATTTTGGAACGACATGCACCATAGACTCTAAACAGCTGAATAAAAGCAACAAAGTGAGAGAATGGATAATAGATGTATTAAGAACAAATGGGCCCTGGCCGGTTGGCTCAGTGGTAGAGCGTCGGCCTGGCGTGAGGAAGTCCCAGGTTCGATTTCCGGCCAGGGCACACAGGAGAGGCGCCCAGCTGCTTCTCCACCCCTCCCCCTCTCCTTCCTCTCTGTCTCTTTCTTCCCCTCCCGCAGCGGAGGCTCCATTGGAGCAAAAGATGGCCCGGGCGCTGGGGATGGCTCCTTGGCCTCTGCCCCAGGCGCTAGAGTGGCTCTGGTCGCGACAGAGCGACACCCCGGATGGGTAGATCATCGTCCCCTAGTGGGCAGAGTGTCGCCCCCTGGTGGGCATGCCGGGTGGATCCTGGTCGGGCGCATGCGGGAGTCTGTCTGACTGCCTCCTGGTTTCCAGCTTCAGAAAAACACACACACACACACACACACACACACACACACACACACACACACAAAAGAACAAATGGTAGGTTTAATGGATGGGAGGATGTAATGTGAAAGAAGTGGTAGGAAAGCAGCACCAAGAATACTTTAGATGCAAACTAAAATAAAACTTTATTTTTTAATACTGGGCTTTTTGTATTTTAAATTTTGAACATGAGGTCAAGATTTTGATAATTAAAATTGTCCAAAATATTGTTATAAGAAAGGATGGGTAAAAAAAATTTTGGAAATCTTTATTAGTACTAAGAAAGTGAAGAAACTGAACAATTAAGTGTTGTCTCAGATAAGTATGTGAATATGGATGTTGCCAAGAATTAATAGCAGCTGTGAAAAAGTGAAACTTTGAGTCAAGAGCTAAGTTTTCATTGAACGAGTGATAGTAAAAGGTGGTACATCATGAAAACAAGGAAGATGAGCAAATGGTTTATCTGAATGATACTAAAATTCTTAAAGAAACAAAAGTATTTTTTAGCTTTGGAAGATAAAAGAGATTTAATCATCTAGTAGTTATCAATAGTGTACAAGATAGCAGCTATGTGTTTCCTATGAAATTTTGGTATAAAAACAAACAAACAAACAAACAAACAAACAAACAAAAACAACACCACTAGAATGAGATGACCACAAAGGAAGTGGCGAATTAAGGCCCATTCAAGTTTCTTTAAAGCAGTGGTCCCCAACCCCCGGCCGCGGACTGGTACCGGTCTGTGGGCCATTTTGTACTGGTCTGCAGAAAAAGAATAAATAACTTTCATTATTTCCATTTTATTTATATTTAAGTCTGAATGATATTTTATTTTTAAAAAATGACCAGATTCCCTCTGTTACATCCATCTAAGACTCACTCTTGATGCTTGTCTCGGTCACGTGATACATTTATTCGTCCCACCCTAAAGGCCGGTCCGTGAAAATATTTTATGACATTAAACCGGTCCGTGGCCCAAAAAAGGTTGGGGACCAGTGCTTTAAAGGCAAAGAGGTAGAGTTAAAGTAAACAGCCTAGAAAGTTTTAAGACTCTAGGAATTTTACTTATTGAGAATAAATTCCATAGAACAAAGAACTGTAGTTTTGGAGACAGGGATTAGAAATTATGTCAGATTAGGGGAGGCAGAGAAAAATTGTGAAATGAGAACTCAAGTCATACTTAATTTCTTGAAGTATAGGGAAGTTGACAAAGCAACTATGTGACATTGGTCCTATTCCGCACTCAAGTGAGGCAGTCAGCTCTGGTTTCATGGATGCTAATGATTTGCTTTATATAGTGACACTCAGGAGAGTTATACACAAATTTCTCTCAGATGTGGCTTTCCTCCTCAAGGAATATGAAATTGTGTGACAAAAGGAGCTAATCCTGCTTTCTCATTATTATATTCTATATGTCATTGTCTTTGTTCTACGCTTGCCTCATCTTCTCCAGACAGTATAAAACTTTTTCAAGATAATGACCTGACTTAATGATCCTTCTGCTTTGCATTTTGCCGCTCTCCTAGAATCATGCAAAAATTAAAAAAAAAACAACACATTTTTTTTGTACTGAATCAGGTAGGACACACACAGATATTTAAATTTTTTCTCTATTTAAAGGGAGACTAATTTTAAGCCCAAGCTATTCATGCACAAACTGTAAAGAAGCACTTACTTCCACTGGGGGAATGAGGGAACAGGTAAAGGGATTAAAAAATACAAATTGGTAGTTACAAAGTAGTTCTGGGATGTAAATTATAAAGGTTTTTTAAAACAAACAATGTCTCCTGGAACACTGCTTATAATTCAAGGACCCACATTTCATTAAGCTAATTCATGTAGCATTTGCCTTCACAGCTCAAGTTATTCAGTTACATTTTGACATTTGGCTTTTAGAAACCACCTATTGTGTTGAGATGATTTGTTTATTTGTTTGTTTATTTATTTATTTATTTTTATTAAGTGAGAAGTGGGGAGGCAGAAAGAGAGACTCTCGCAAGCACCCCAAATAGTATCCACCCAGCAAGCCTCCTACCAGGGGTGCTCTGCCCATGTGAGGCTGCCGCTCCATTGCTCAGCAACCAATTTATTTTAGCACCTGAGGCAAGGACATGAAGCCATCCTCAGCACCTGGGGCTAACTTGCTCAAATCAATCAACCTGAAAAAGAGAGAGAAATAGACAGACAGACAGACAGAGAGAAGGGGGGAAGTGAGGAGTGCAGAGACAAATGGTCACTTCTCCTGTGTGCCCTTGCTGGGAATTGAACCCAGGACTTTCACAAGCCAGGAAGACACTCTACCACGGAGCCAACTGGTCAGGGGCTAGATGCTTTATACTTAATTTTCTGCAGTTAAAACTTTAAAAATAATAAAATCCTTACTTTGTAGTTAAAATTATTTTTGTAAGTTTTTTATTTTTTATTTTTATTTTTCAATTACAATTTATTTTCAATATTATCTTGTATTATCTTCCAGATGTATACCATAGTGGTTAGACAAGTACATTCTTTACAAATTGTTCTCTCCAATATTCCCAGTACCCAACTAGTTATTACAATATTTTTTACTATATTTCTTATGTTGTACTTGACATCACCATGATTACTTTGTAACTACTAATTTGTACATCTTAATCCATTCAATTTTTTCACTGAGTCTTTCAAAATGCCTCTTTTCTGGCAACTATCAGTCTGCTCTCTGTATCTATGAGCCTGTTTTTATTTTGTTTGTTGTTATTTTTTTATTTTATTTTTATTTTTTATAGTTTCTTTTTTTCCAAGTGAGAGGAGGGGCAATAGAGAGACATCTTCCACATGTGCCCTTACTGAGATCCACCCAGCAACCCCATCTGGGGCTGATGCTCTGTCCATTTGGGGCTGTGTTCCCAACCAGGGTATTTTTAGCACTTCAGGTAGAGGTTCCATAGAGCCATCCTCAGTGCCTGGCACTGATGTGCTCCAACCAACTGAGCGATGGTTATGGGAGGAGAAGAGAGTGAAAGAGAGAGAAAGGGGAGCGGGAGGAGAGAAGAAGAGGATGGTCACTTCTCCTGTGTGCCCTGAGGATCAAACTAGGGACATTCACATGCTGGGCTAACGCTCTACCACTAAGCCAACTGGCCAAGGCCTATTTTTTTAAATATAAACACACACATATACTCATACACACACACTCACATACTCTGCAGATTATCAGTAATCCTAGGAAATTTATGTTGACATTTAGACATTTGAATAAATAGTTTTCCAATGGTCTTGATTTAAGATGCATAGAAATGAGGTAATAATTTGAAACCACATGTCCATTTCAAAAGTGAATTTTCACTAAGTGTCACAGTGTATCTCTCTACTGTTTTTCCAGAGTTAGTATATTGGTTCCTAGATGGAAAATATATTTATGGAAAACTATATCCAGTAACTCAAGGGTAATGTTGCTCTGGCTTCGAACCTGAAAGATCTGTTTTGCTACACATTCCCTTTGTAATTAAAATGCAGCCAAGTGTATATAATAGTCAAAAGGAGATTCCTGTGCAAAAATTGTCTAATTTACTTGTTTTAAAGCTTATGCAAAAGTATTTACAGTGTTTTGCATGTGTGTAATAAAAATACTATGGGGTTCTAAAAAAATCACATTTCAGGTGAAAAAATATATAACATTATGCTTTCAAAGCAAGGGATACAGGAATGTGTACACAGACTGGTTATTTCTGGGTATTGTGACCTATGCTTTCAGTTTTATGTTATATATTTCTAAAATAAAAAATGAACTTTATAATCAGAGATAGTACATAGATATTTTTAGAATAAATGACTGAAAATAAAACATGGATATTTTATAAGCATATATCCAGTAAGCTTCAGATATTTGGATATTTGAGGTGAGAACCTCAAATAAAGACTTTGAAATCATTCACTGCACAAATAATAAAACTCTAGGTTATATGGGGCCACTCAATGGCATTAGCTAAAATAAGAAGAGAAAAAGGTTGAGAACATAGCCTGAAAGAATGCTACCATTTCATAAGTGGAGCTAGACAGAGAACACATTTAAGACACTGAGAAAGAAGAGTTCAAAATATAAGTGAAAGCCTAGGAAAAGTAGTTCTTTGAAGAATGTGAGTAAAGTAGCAAATGCCACATGGAAGGTGATTAAATCGAGGCCAAAATGTATTGGTTTAGTGGTTTAGAATTTAATAAGACATTGAAAAACTTAAAAAATCAAGTGGAGTGGTGGAGTGAGAGTTGGAGTTTCAAGGTGTTGAGAAAAGAATCAAAACAAGACAGAGACAATGTATCCCGACTACTATTTATTAAGAAGCCTCAGTGTAAAGGAAATAGGAAAATAACTTGACAATGGTTATTTCCAAGGAGCAAAAACACAATTAAAAAAGACATCTGAGCAAACAGAAATAAATCACCTGACATTTTCCTTCAAATTAGTTAAGCACAGGCTAGTCTGAAGAATGCTAATTAAATCAGAATAGGGATAGGGGACTGTTTGAAACTCCAAAATGTGAATGTTAAAAGTTACCTTTGATATTTTATTTTAAAATGTTTTATTAAATTTATTGGGGCATGCCTGACCTGTGGTGGCACAGTGGATAAAGCGTTGACCCCGAATACTGAGGTCTCCAGTTTGGAACCCATGGTTTGCCAGGTCAAGGCACATGTGAAAGAAAGGTAACTACTATGAGTTGAGACTTCCTGCTCCAAACCCCCTTTTTCTCTTTCTCTCTAAAAATCAATAAATACAATTTAAAAAATATTTATGGGGTGCCACTGATTAATAAATTTGTATAGGTTTCAAGTGTACAATTCTATGATACCTCATCTTTATATAGCAGTGCGTGTTCACCACTCAGAGTCAAGTCACCTTCTGCTGCAGGAATGCAGGAAGAGACTCCTGGAGGACAAAAGATGCCCAGACAACTTGCTGAAGGAAAGGAGATTCACTTAGCTGGTGGAGCAACGTGACCTAATAGGCTTTAAAACACGAGCTCCCTGAAGTCAGATTTCTTACATCTTATATATCTTTTTAGTGTTCATGCACAGGGTGCATGATTCCTTTGTCCGTAAGCATGCATAACCCTCCTGTCTGGAGAGGGGTGGGGGTGTGAAAGGTGTTTCGGATCATTTGTCTTAACTAGTTACAAATTCTTTTTTTTCTTGCTTTGTGCTGCAAGTTGTTCCAGGATGCTGTTAAGGGAACTGTAATTAAACTGGCTGACTCAGTCATTCCTGCAAGCTTTCTCCCTCCTCTCTTCTATCCATATGAATTTGATCCTTTTTTTACTTTTCATATTTTAGCAAAACTGGTTTACAGAGCAATGAATGGAGGACCCTTAACTGGTGAAATTTTGAAGATAATGTATATAAATGAAATTTAACTTTTTTCTCTGGTAGTCTAACATTTCTAGAAACCATATGGAAGACATTTTAAACACAGATATCTAGGTTCCACTCTCACGAGTTTCTCCTTCAGCGGTGTAGAGAGAAGCCTGCTATTTTGCATTTTCAATCAACTCCTAGCTAATACTAATACTATTAGTCCAGAGGCCACACAGGAAATCATTGTTCTAAGGGATATTTAAGTGTTTTTTTTTTTTTTTTTTTTTTTTTTTTTTTTTGTTGTTGTTTTTTTTTTCATTTTTCTGAAGCTGGAAACAGGGAGAGACAGTCAGACAGACTCCCGCATGCGCCCGACCGGGATCCACCCGGCACGCCCACCAGGGGCGGTGCTCTGCCCACCAGGGGGCGATGCTCTGCCCATCCTGGGCGTCGCCATGTTGCGACCAGAGCCACTCTAGCGCCTGAGGCAGAGGCCACAGAGCCATCCCCAGCGCCCGGGCCATCTTTGCTCCAATGGAGCCTTGGCTGCGGGAGGGGAAGAGAGAGACAGAGAGGAGAGCGCGGCGGAGGGGTGGAGAAGCAAACGGGCGCTTCTCCTATGTGCCCTGGCCGGGAATCGAACCCGGGTCCTCCGCACGCTAGGCCGACGCTCTACCGCTGAGCCAACCGGCCAGGGCTATTTAAGTGTTTTAACTTAGCAATTAGCTGAGATACAGAAATAGTACGGTAAAAATAATAACAAACAGATCACAAAGTATGAATAATAATAATAATAAAAGCATATATTGGGGAATATTATAGACATTTTTTGTGCATGTGAAACCTTCTTTTATTTTTTCTAAGATATATATAAACAGTCTCATGATCCACTATATTCTAGATAGTGGGGAGAGAACTGAGTTTTAATTATATCTGACATAATAATTCAGGCTTTTCAGGTTAATTTAAAGCTTTGTGGGTGAAAATTTTAGGCCTCTGAAGTTGTATGTTTCCTGCCAACAATCCTTTCTAAATAATGTCTCCCTGTCTGGAGAAGAGTGCCTTTAAACAACTTATGAGGCTCATCATCACTAGATCTAAGTGAAATACTCAGAGATCCTGTTGGTCTCTGATGTGGAATATTTAAGGACAGACTGCCGTGCAACTAAAGCTGTCCTTGGGTTTTCACCTTCCATCTGCTTCTGAAACCTGTGACTAACATAACACGTGTCTACTTTGGGGCGGGGGTGGGGGGGGACTCTCCTTTTTGTTGGGCTCTGTGGTGCTCTCTGACTGACTGGCTTCATTACCCTTCTTTATGGTCTAAGATTTCTTTGAGTTTTGCCTCATTTGGGCCATGGCTTCAGTTCACTCAATTCTTATCATGCTCTGAATTTAGATATTTTCTGTATCACTCTCCAAGCTGTGTGGAACTTCCAAATTCCTTCCATGAGACAAGAAAAGGAGTTGCTTGAGATAAACTTATGTAACTGTCCAACCAAGTTTTGGAGTTTCTTCTGGGAGATCCATCTCATAGTGTTTGTCTCCCTACCACTTTTTCTTCCTGGCACAAGTCTCTAATCCACAGGTGGCAGATTGGGGGTTTTATATTTCATCTCTATCAAATCCTCTTTTCTCTTCTGGCAAAATCTGCTTTGTGATATTTTGCAATGGGTTAAAAAATAATAATAATTTTATTGCAAAAATTCTATATTAAAGCCTATTGTATTACTGTACTTTCAATATCCTTTTTGAATGTCAGAAATTATAATTCTTTTTGTAAATTTTCTAGAATAATTCTTATCATTTTCCAGTGTTCTCAACCCACCACATAGCTGTTTGATGCCTTAGATTGATTAGATATAAATTATGCATATACAATTGCAAAGATAAGAAAAATTAATATGTTTAACCTATTTTCCCATCATCTGTATAAGAGATGTCTATTATAACTGGAAGGCATAAATATATTAGCATTCTTTCTTCGTATCTGTACAATAAGAAGTTAAGTCTCAAATTAAATCTACAAAAGAATGTATTTTGCATATAGCAGTTTAATATGAGAGGCAAAAGGCAAAGGAATTATATTAAGTATTTAACACATTTTTTTTCTAACAAAGCTACTGAGTTTGTGCCCAGAGGCTTATCCTATTATATATATTTTAATGTATTGGACTTCTAGCAAAATCAGATGTACTTTAAGACATGAAGCTTAAACTTGAGGCCTCTCATGTGTGTGTGGTCTTATAAGTCTATGTGACATGTTTCTCCGGTCATATATTAACCCTTTGAGCAGTGAGTTTTTTTCTCATGCTCACTGACCCCCAGGAGTGATTTTTTTCAAAAAATAAAATTAGTTTCAGTTACAGTTTTATTATAATAAATATATTACTATATTTATTATAATACATTACCTTTACTTCTCCAGCTCAGAGTTTAAAGACGTACATGTATGATCGTACTCTGGATAGTTAGGAGGCACAAGGATGTACATGAAAGTTCGTACTACTCAAATTAATGTAAAATTTGCAAAGGTAAAATATTTTTTGTATTCTTTTTTTTTTTTTAAACCCATCATGGTAGCCTCAGAGTGGCTTCAGATTTTATGCTAAATTCCAGAGTGAAAAGAACTTTAACTTTTCTCCCCTTAAAGCTGAGCTGGTTTTACTAACTAGCTTGACCAATCCAATGTATGACCAGTCCCATTCTGGGATTTCAGGAGCTAGAAAATAAGAAGGTTTGCAGTTTTCTCCTGGGTCTTTTTGAATACTTACTTTGTGGGAATCTGGCATCATATAGTACATGTCCAACTCTCTGAGACCACAAAGTTTTGTGGAAATCAATCTACACATTTGAACTGGCAACAGGGAGAATAATACTGGTTACTCCCTAGCTGTTTCTGTCATTCCAGCCCTGGCACTAGACATGTGAGTGAAGAGCCCATCACGGACATTCCAGTCGCAGGATACATCAGGCAAACACACAAGTCCCTAGATTTCTGGCCAAGCTGAGTTGGTCCAGTGATCCAGGCTGCTTTAGCTGAGGTCTTAAACATCTTGGAGAAGGGATAGGCCAGTGCTTCTTTTCCTAAAACACAATTATAAAAACAAAACAAAAACAAAAACAAAAACCAAGCATTCTCACTTTTGTTTTTCTGGTTTCTGAAAAACTATTGGTTACTAATTACCTCTTGAAATAATACAATGTTGATTGATCACTTTTAAGAGAGTTACTGAATAAAAACACTCAATTTCCTGTTAATTAAATTTATATTCATTTAGCAAATAAATACTGTGGTTTTGGAGTTCTAGCCTAGCATTAAATAATACCTTTTATGTTAAAACTAAAATTAGATTTGCATAGTACATAAAAGATATTTGTGGGGTGATAGTGAAAGTCTTATTTTTATTTTGAGTATTGGTTAAATATGTGTACTCATGGTTAGAGGGTACATTACACTGTATGTTTATAAGTTATGCACTTTTTCCTGTATGCATTACTAAATAAAATGTTCAATAAGCAGTTTGCATGATTTACTCTATGCAACACGGTTAGTGTCTTTTTTTAAATATGAAAAAAAAAAGTGAAAATCTCTTCTGTCTTATATCCTTCTCCCACATCAGCATCCTCTTTTTTTGGGAAAGAGAGATAGACAGAGTGAGAGAGAGAGACAGGGACAGACAGGAATAGACAGACAAGAAGGGAGAGAGATAAGAAGCATCAACTCATAGTTGTGGCACCCTAGTATTTTATTGGTTGCTTTCTCATTTGTACCTTGATTAGAGAGCTCCTGCCGAGCCAGTGACTCTTTGCTCTAGCCAATGACCTTGGGCTCAAGCCAGGGACTTTTTGACTCAAGCCAGTATACGGGGTCATGTATATGATCCAACATTCAAACTGGCAAATTGTTTTCAAGTCAGATGAACCCATGTTCAAGTATGCGACCTTGAGGTTTCTAACCTGGGTCTTCACCATCCCAGATCAATGCTTTACCCACTGCGCCACTGTTTGGGCAGGCAAATATGATGTGTGTTTTTTTATTTTATTAATTTTTATGGGATGACATTGATAAATCAGGGTACATATGTTCAGAGACAACATCTCCAGATTATTTTGACATTTGATTATATTGCATACCCCTCAGTCAAAGTCAAATTGTCTCCTGTCACCTTCTATCTGGTTTTCTTTCTGCCCCTCCCCTCCCCTCCCCCCACTCCCTCTTCTCCTCCCCCCCCTTAGCATCACATTCTTGTCCATGTCAAATATGATGTATTTTTAGAAATTGTTGTGGCTGCTTCCACAAAGAGGACAATTTTTATCTCTCATACATCTCCATACAGGTATCCTCCCATTTCCTAAAGTTTGGGTTATACAACTTCCTTTTTTATGAAAGACCTACATTTTGACAGCAACTGCTTTTTAAATATTTTGGTAAAAGTGAAAATACTCTTTGGATTTCCTTTGGTTAATGAAAATGGGTACAAATACAGGTCTGTTTTAGAGGCAGAGTGGCATAAAAAGAACTTTCTAAAAACTGGGTACACTCTTTACTTTCCACCATTTTGGCTTACTACAGGTTTTATTGGAGTGCTCTCCTTACCAGTCATAAATCTAATATCTATCTAACAACCTATTTGCCTATCAATTTTATTTATAATTATTGGGTGAGAATATATACATTATTTTACATGTTGTTTTTTAATATTTTTGTTTGTTTAAATAACTTGATTATCTTTCCACAACAAAACCATTTTTAGAACATTTTATTATGTAAATTCAATTTATCAGTTTTTCATTAGCAGTTACTTTGGTTGATTTCCAGGTTTTGTTTTTTACAAGCAATAACATACCAGATTTAACTTGAATTAAATGATTAAGCCTATGATGACATGTATACTCAACTATTCTTGGCTTGTCAAGTTAAGTGTTTTTATAAGTTAAAAAATGGTTTTATTTCTGCTGTGGATTGACTGTTGGAGGTCCCTACTCCAAAATTTATGCATTGAAACCCTAATCCCTTTGTAATAATGTTTGGAGATGGGGCCTTTAGAAGCTGATTAGGTCAATAAGGTGAAGCCTTAGTGAATGGAATTAGTGTCCTCAAAAGCATAGGCCAAAGAACTAGCTAGCTTTCCTGCAGCTATGTGAGGACATAGGAAGAATATGGCTCTTTGTCTGCATAATAATAAATGAGCTTTAATGAAGAACCCAAACATACCGGCATTAGTTCTGATAAGATCAATAAATATTTTTTTTAAAGAAAGGGAAAAAATGGTGTAATTAGATGTGATTATTGTCTCATAATCAGATCACTGAAAAGAAGACAATCTTTAGTTGGGAACAGGAGAGTGCTTATAACTGTTGAGATACTTTCAGTCTTCAGAAATGTGCACAATAAATGTTTGTGGTTTAAGCCAACCAGTCTATTATAATTTGTTAGAACGGCCTGAACTATGACTATGTCCATTCTTAAAATTGGATATCCAAAATCTCTGCTATTTTAAACTTTTTAATCTTTGGGTGTTTTTAACTACTTTTATCTTTTTATTTTCAGGTGAGTTGTTTGTGCTTTATTTCCAAATTTATATAAGCTCCATATTAGATTAAAAAATGAGAATTCTCAATGTAATATTTTTCTCATTTCATTGTATTCTGATGAGTTATTTGTATGTAACACTTTGAATGTATAAATATGCAAGTATATCTATATTTTACTTATGACTTCTGAGGTGTGGTATATATTCTTTAAATAAGTTCCTTAACTCACGAGACCAAGGAGAACCTTGCTTGATCATGTCCTGAAACTCAGATTTGTTGCCCAAATTATAATTCTTTTCTACTTAGAGAAAACAAACCAGCAAAAGACAAAGCAAACTGAAGCTATTAAACTATAACTTTTGTCCCTATAGCTGTGTACCCTAAGTCTTGACATTTAAATCTTAAGAGGCATTTATGCATTATGTAACAAAAGGCGAGTAATACTGTGCAGCATTATATCTTTATCTCTCTTCAGAAATATTAGGCAAGCTTAATCTATTGAGATTAAAGAAAGCTATATTTAAGAATCATACTTAAGAAAAGGGGGGCCTGAGTTTGTGGTGGCACACTGGATAAAGCATCAGCCTGGAATGCTGAGGTGGCTGGTTCGGAAAAACACCTGGGCTTGATGGATCAAGGCATGTATGAGAAGCAAATATAAGTTGATGGTTTTCACTCCTCCCCACCCTTCTCTGTCTAAGATCAATAAATAATTTTTTTAAAAAAGGGAAAAAATTGTGTAATTAGATATGATTATTGTTTCATAATCAGATCATTGAAAAGAAGACAATCTTTAGTTGGGAACAGGAGAGTGCTATAACTGTTGAGATACTTTACACAATAAAAATGATTCTTACTTTCACAAGACTGGGAAAACAACAAAACAATATCTAATGTATAGGTAATATTATTCTGCTTAAAAATAAGTCTCTTGAAAAATCCTCTTCACAGATATTGGTGTTTGTATATTTTGAGGAGTATGTCACTATAAAGTAAGCCAAGTTTAATCAGGAACTGGAGAAAAGGAAAGAACTCTCTCCTTTCTTTGGAAAATATTTCCTAATAAAAAGTATTTTAATAAAATTTACTCTACTGACTTTTTATTTATTGTTTTTATAAAAAGTAGAGAGAGATATAGAGAGGGGGGGAGAGGGAGAGAAAGGCAGGGGAAGGGCAAGAAGCATCTAGTCATAGTAATAGTTTCTTGTATGTGCCTTGATTACAGGTTATGCACGTGCGCGCACACAGACACACACACACACACACACACACAACCCGTTCCAAGTCTGATTCACTTTCATTTCCTCACTGACTTGAAATGCTATATTTTTCTGTAGTGAATTTCATGCATATTTCAGTATTATTTCTGCTCTATTGTCCACACCTTTGATTTATAGGTTTTGATGACAGAAATGAATTGTGTTCAACTTCCTTCTTTTAATATTTGAGATTATTTTATCTTATTACACTTCTTAAAATACTTTTTCCTGACTAATTTACCATATATATTTTATCAGATAAATTTGAGTTCCATTTTATTAAGTAAAACTCTCACTTTGTCCTGCTGCTATTTTAATTGTATTTCAATTAAATTTATACATTAATTTAAGGGAATTTTTTATATTTACAATTTGATGTATTTATCCAGAAACACATTACGTTTTTTTATTTATAATTATTCTTAAAAGTCTTTTAGTAGATAATGTTACTTTTCTTTCTCTTCTTTATTTCCCAAGGGAATTTTATATCTTTACAATTTAAAATATTTATCCAGAAACATATTCCATTTTTCAGTTATCTTCATTATTAAAAGTCTTTCAGTAGATAGTGTTACTTTTCTTTCTCCTCTTTATTGTCATCTCATTTTTTTGCATATATAAATATCATATAAAGGTTAAAATATAGATATGACTGCTATGTAATTCCTATACATTTTATAGTCACTTTGGTTAGTACTGTAAATAAGACTGTTTCTGTCATATATTTGAAGCTAGTTTTATTTACAAAGAAGAGAAAGTTATTTTGATTATTTGATTTGATTAATAACATTTTAAATCTTTTTATTTTATGAGTATATTGGATGATTCTAATATATATATTTTGCTGATGTTTAATAAAATCTTCTTCAATTTTTTTCAAGCCTACTATTTAAACCGATACTTTAAATTGGTTAGTACTGCAAAAATAAGTAAAATAATATTGATTAAAATTGGCAAAATCAATTTGTCTACTTTATGACTTTAATAGTAAGTCTGTGTTTTTCTTTTAAAATAACTACATTTACATATAATCAGTAGTGGGGTTCAAATAATTTTACAACCAGTTCTCTGCACTAATGACTGTTTTAATTATAAAAAAAATGATATACCTAAAGGTAGTTCATTATTTCATGCATTTAATACTTAAATAAGTACAATAAAAGAGATACATAAAATAAGATTATGTTATAAAAAAGAGTTTTAAAATATTAATAAAAAATATTAGATAATACTCATAATATCTTGTGGAAATTTTAGGTGGAACACAAAGCTGAAACAAATGACAGCTTGTCACCTCTTGGTTGTTCAGCTTTTTCTCTTTATATTATATGTTTCTTTACAGAAGTATCAAACATGAGACAATTAAAATGTAGTATTTCATCAAAGGTATAATGAGTTTTACGAAATGAATAAATAAACATTACAAGCATAATTCTGTCAAACCTTTTTCACCTATGAACAGAATGAATATTACTACAGGTGCTTAGAATACACTATTGCACATATGAATGTTAAAAAAGAGTAAGCAATGTAAATTTGTGATTTCCACATTGGGCAGCTGCCCAGGTGCTCACCTAAGAGAGAACCCTGATTACAAGTGCCATTTTAACAACCAGTTCGTTGAACTTAACAAGAAATTATGTACTGTTTCTGCCGAACTGGTGAGAACTGGCTGAATCCTACCACTGCATACAATACATAGAATATGGTGACTAATCATATTAGTCAAATTAATAGACATATATATTTGTTTTGGTGTATTTTATGACCCAGAATGGTTCCACTTTATTAATTGATTTATGTGAATTTGAGCAGAATGTACCTTTTTCTGTTTTTGTTAAAATTGTTTATAATGTCAATTATTTCAGTTGATTGATGGTGTTGTTGAGTTAATTATATTCTTATATCTGCATGCTGGATCTATTTGTTTCTGAAAAAGAGGTTTCAATCCTCTAAATATGGTAGTAGATTAATTTATTTCTCCTTGTACTTCTAGCAGCTTGCCTTATATAGTTTAATACTCAGTTGTGAGATGCATAACATTATTACAACTTCTTGAGAAAACGGACTCCATTATTATGTGATGCTTGCTTTGAAGTCTGTTCTGTTTAAAATTAATATAACTATTTCTGCTTTCTTCTGATTAGTGTTACTATATTTTCCCACAACCATTTATTTGTAATCTATGTGTACATTTATATTTAAGTTGGTTTCTTGTAGACACATATAGTTGGGTCATATGTTTTATACACACATATTTATGCTATTAGTATAATTTTCTCTGAGAAAATAACTTGGAAAATATTTTAAGGATTTTAAATAGCTGTAATAGAATTAAAGTTTCATATAAATTCTTTCAAAATATATTTTAATTTTATAACCTTTTGATAAAGTTCTAATTTTTTATTGTCTTTTTTATTTTTGTGGTTAGATGTTCACTACTATTTGAAGAAATTATTTAAACAGGATTTCTATGTACTTTAAGACAGAGTACAAGAATGCTGAAAATTTGTTTTCTTTTCTTTGGTTTTCTTTTATGTATCTTTTCTTTTTAAAGAAAATTTTGAATTTTTTTTAATTGTGAATTTTTATTCATTTTCTCTCCTGAGTAGACTAACATTTTCCTTGTACATCAATGTGTTTTTTATTTTAAAATTTTCTTGGTTTCATTGTTTCAAATGTATCACTTATAAAGAACATATAATTTATTGATTGATTACATCATATCAAACTTTTAAAAATTTTTTCATTATTTTGTGTGTCAGAGAAAGAGGAATGGGGAGAAAAGGGGAAAGGGTGAGAGAGAGGGAGAGACAGAAAAGCATTAACTTGCTATTCCACTTAGTTGTTCCATTTAGATGTGCTCTCATTGATTGCTTCTCCTAAGTGTCCTCAACCAGGAACCAAATGTGCTATCTCAGTGTGCTGGCAGGATACTTTATCTACTGAGCAACCCAGCCAGGGCTGAATTATATCTTATTCTGAAGGGCCTAGCATCTTTGCCAACTTTTATATTTTGTTGTTTGCATATTTTTAAAGTAAATTTTTATAAAATGCATTCAACAGTTCAAATGCAATAAAGATGTTTACTTGAAACCTTATTGATGTTTACATGTAATCTTATTGAGCAATGTGACCCTATTAAATTTAATTTCTAAATAAAACAATACAAATAAAATGGATTTTAGCTGTTATTTTTACATTCTATATATTGACTCCTTTTGAGATATACTTTTATAAATATATTTTGTCTGTGTCTTATTTTTTAATGTTTTTTTCCTGAGGAACTTTGGTTCCTAAAAAATAGCATAATTGTATATATCAACACTCCTTTTTCTTTGTGCTGTGTGCTATTTAAGATATTTTGTTACTCTGGGTTCATAAAGGTATTTTCCTTCAGTCTTCTAAAACTTTTTTACTTTTTCTTTACTTTTAACTATTTACTAGTAAAATGTTTATAAACAATCATGTTCAAAGGAGTTTTAAATAGTATATGCACATTAAAAATAATAAAATTACTACACACACATATAATATTACATGCATGTGTGCATAGATGGGTGTGTATACATACCACCAGTTAAAAAAAGGATAATTTTATGCAAGAAGCCCTGATGTTTCCCCTTACTGACCACATTCTATACTTTCTATACCATAGATAACCAGCAGCCTCTTTAATAATTAGAAGAAAACAATAGTTATTTCTTGATGACTTAGTTGCTTCACTCAACATTATAAGAGTTATCACTACTGATGATAGAAGCTGCAGTTCACTTACTTTATTACTTTGTACTATTGTATAAGTATTACTTATACAGTATACTTACAGTCAAGTTATTGTTCAGAGTATGATTTTTTTCTGACTGCAGTAAAACATCCATTCTAATGAATACAGTACAAATATTAATTGGAAAATGTATATTTTCTTTCAAAAAAGAAAAAAAAGATCATGATATATGCCTTAGACAGTATTTTTTAGCAGACTTTCTCAGCACTAAACATCATTGTACTTCAGGCTGTGGGTGATTGATGTGTTTCCATTCCAGATATGCCAGGAGTAAAAGTAATGTTTTACTTCACTTTTATATCCAAGGTGTCATTTCTACAAATCTTAAACATGCTTTGGAAAGTTTCAAGACAGTTTTGAACAGCTATTGAATGAAGTGTGAACAAATGTCTGCAGTACATCGTCTTTATATATAGTAGATTGATGTGTGTATATGTACTTTAAAGCTCAGTTGTAAAAATCACCAGTAATAGAACTTGCATTAAATATGATTATTTTTAACATCCCGCCATCATTAATTAATTTCAGTGAAGTTTAATTCTTTTGTCTACTTGCAAAAAATGTCAAGATCAGATCTTGTGTAATTGAATAGAATTAATATTAGGCTAGGGACCATTATTATTACAGGAGGTTATACTGTTGTTCACACTTATTTGTTCTTCCTCCCTCTAGATTGGTTTTCCCTCTTCCATTAAGAGCTACCTTGCATATGTGGCTTTATACCCCTCTTTTTTTTTTCTCTAGAGGATCATTTGTGCCTGTCCAGTTGACTCAGTAGAATCATTGTGATTTACGTTTGTCAATTAAATATGAGCAGACATGGTATGTGACATTTCTAAGGGTAGCTTTACGAGTCAGATATGTTTAGCAATGTGTTTTTTCTTCCTTAATACAAAGTAACAGTGTTGACAGGAGCTCCTCTGTCAGCCTTAGTTCTAATATCAAGATGATATGGACTAGAGCAACAAGTGTACATTGATAAACATTTGGCATAACTGCAAAAAGCCTTTATTATTGTACTCTCATTACAATTATGAGGTTGTTGGTTACTGTTAAAAGATCAAGTTTATGCTGATTGTTTTCTTTAAATATTCACTATGATTTTTAACTTCTTCTGAAATTGATCCTAAGTTGTTTTAACTCCTGAGGCATTATAATCATTCAAATGGAGATTATTAATATACCTTTTTTAAAAAGATTTTATTTATTGATTTTACAGAGAGAGGAGAATGAGCAGTATTAACTCATAGTTGTTTCACTTTAGTTGTCCCATGGTTGAGGTATGTGCCTTGACCGGGCAAGCCCAGGGCTTCAAACTGGCAACCTCAGCATTCCAGGTAGATACTTTATCCACTGCGCCACCGCAGGACAGGCCTGAGATTACTAATATATATATTAGTAATATATATATTATACTCAAATTCATTTATTCATCTATTCACTTATTCATTAAAAAATATTTACTACAATCTTGTTACATAAATGGCAATGTACTTACACTAGCCTTTCAAAAATATGGGAAGCATTTTATTTCAAGAAAAACAGTTAAAACTTGGTAAAAACAGTAAGCTTGTGACATTTTTATTTGCTTT
This sequence comes from Saccopteryx bilineata, assembly GCF_036850765.1. Lineage (NCBI taxonomy): Eukaryota > Metazoa > Chordata > Mammalia > Chiroptera > Emballonuridae > Saccopteryx > Saccopteryx bilineata. The sequence goes on along the minus strand of NC_089495.1, from coordinate 66,414,667 downwards.
ATTCTCATCTGTCCATCTCCAGAGCTACAGAGGCCTTTAAAACCAGCAGCAATCATAATAAAAAGTAGATGGCTGGCAGAATGCTGTTAGAGACACTTTAGGCCCCACTCACAGAGAGTTGTCATTGTTGTATTGGTTTCTTGGTTTCAAGAATTACAACTTGCTTGACAGTCTAAATTTGACCTGACTCAGAGCTTCATAATGTGGCATATATACATATTTTCCCTGGAGGTATTTTTGGAAAATGTAGAGATAATTTATTAATATCACCATTATCATAAGTGGTAGATAGCAATTGGGTGGGACAAATAAAAATGTAAAAAGAACAGAAAACTTCCTGCAACACTAGACTGTGTGCCTGTATAGTGCCGTGCAGATGCTCAAGAAAGATTTTAAAAGACCTTAGGATCATAATTTTGTCAAACTTTGAGAGTTTAGACACATAGAAAATGTAGATTATTAGAGATTTAAAAACACCTGGCTGAGGCTCAGTTTTCAAAGCATACTATAACTTACACATGGCTCTTTGGCTAAGATTAGTTCCAAACATTTGAATAAATTTATGTTTAACCATTAGTTAACCATTAAGCCAAAAATCACAAAACTCAGTGGCTACACATAAAAAATAAAGTTTACTAAATTAGTTCAGAATACAGGAAATCCTCGGATTATGACACAGTTCCTTTCCTATTACAGTGACGTAGTGATCTTATATTTATTTTATTATTTATATATATTTAAGCCTTTATAAATCCTCCTCACACTCTTATAAATCTTTCTCACACTGTTATTAACCTTTCCCACACGCTCATAAATACTTTCTATGCTCTTAAACACTTTCTACACTCTAGAAAATGCTTATTTTACCACAAAAATAATTAAAATAATAAATATATAAAAATATCTATATACTACAAAATCCTGCAATATAGAAAAAAATCCTTTATACAAAATTAGATATATACAATTTAATAATCTGTGAAACAGTGAGACAGTGAAAAATGAACTGCGACATTGCAAGGGATAACTGTAGTTTGGCTGCTTTTCTAAAAGTTAAACATATGTTACCATATGGTTCAACAATTTCACTTCTGGGCATATGCCCAAAAGAATTGAAATTATACCCAAATTTTTGTGTGGATGTTTATAACAGCACTATTTACAATAGGTAAAAAGTGAAAACATCCTGATGTCCACAAAATTGTCCTATATCCATTAAATGAAATACCATTCTGGCAGAAAATCATATTCTCATAAATGCAACTATATGGGTGACCTCGAAAACATAGTGTTATGTAAAAGAAGGTCACATATTCTGTGATTTTTAAAAAGAATTTCTAAAAACATTTAATCTCAGATTGATAACCCTTGAGAAAAAAAAATATTTACTTGCTTTTTTAGGCAAATTTGCCTCATCACCAAATCTTGGCTTGTGAAATATTTTTGAGACTTCTGGGTTAAAAGAACCCTTATTCACTGATTGTGGAAATGTAAACTGGTAAAATCACTATGGAAAATGGTATTGCAGTCCCTCCAAAAATTAAGAATAAAATTAGCATATAACCAAGCAATCCCTCTTCTGGGTATCTACCCTCAAACATAGAATGTACACTTGAAGCTTACATAATCTTATTAACCATGATGGTTACACCAATAATTTTATAAAAACAATTTAAAAGGCACCCACTTACCCTGGCTAGATTGTTCAGTGGATAGACTATTGTCTTAGTGCACCAGTTTTGATCCCTGGTCAGGTCACCAAGAAACAATCAATGAGTGAACAACTAAATGAAACAATTAGGTAAAACAATGAGTTGATGTCTTTCTCTAACTTTACCCAGCCCCTTCCTTCCTCTCTCTCTCTCTCCCTCTCTCAAATCAATGGGAAAAAATTTTTTAATAAGCACTCTAAAGCATACCACTAACACAGTCTCACTGTATCTGTGGTTTCTTACATTAAGCAGACTAATTTTTATTTTCACCATTTTGTTCAGTTAAATTATTAAACAGAATTTTTCAATAACTATCCTGTGGGTAGCATTGTGAATGTTGACTATGTTAAATAAATATGGAGTAGTAGTCAATGACTAATGCTTGTGAAGGAATCCAGATTCTAGTTTGAGTCTCAGCCTGTCCTATTACTAGCTGTGTAAAATTGAGCTAGTTACTAACCTTCCTAAATTTTAATGCTTTTATGGGAATTGGGTTGTAATAGAATATTCTGAAATCAAATACAAGAAATTCATGTAAACTATATATACATATATAACAGTACCAGGCATACAGTTCTAAGTATGTCCTATGATAATGTTGATAAAGAGTAATATTTTTATTTACTTTAACCAAAGCTTTGTACTCATTGAAATGATGAGAACATAAAGTTTCAATTTTTTTTCTAAACTAGAAGGAATCTTTTGAAAGATGCTTTCAATTTCACTAATGTAGTGTTTTTAAACTTAAGGTTTTCAGTCATTTCTTGTAATATTTTCTGCAGAATTCAATATGTATGGTCACTCAGAAATTTATTAATACTTCTTAAAGCTTATACCAGCTACTAGCAAGAGTATATAAAATTTAGCAACCTAAGTAATCAGCTACTAGCAGGAGTATATTAAATTTAGCAACCTAGCTACAGGCATCAGCTACTAGCAAGAGTATATAAAATTTAGCAACCTAGGTAATGAAAATATCATTAATATTCATGTCCCATCTAAACAGTCAAGCTCAGTTTCTCCAGGCACATAATTTACTAGTGTCTTATATAAAATAATATATTTCAGTCACACAAACCATTCTATTCATTATTACTACAAAATATAAAGACAGATAGCAATGTAAATGCAATCACTGAATATTATAAGTAGCATAAAATTATATTCAGAACATAGACTTTATAGCCCTGTAAGCTCTATATTTAATCTATGTGCATATATGACACCTACCATTGAAATACTCAGAAATTTGAGAATATTGCCAAAAGAATGTCCTTATTATCTTAAATTTCACAGTGCTCTGAAATTTAAGTGAAGAGCACTTAAATTTGAAGCCATAGTGAAGAGATTAGCACTACTGTTCAAAGGCTAATGTCAAAAGAGGCTCTTTTATCTTTTACTGAATTCCAAGGTGTCAGGGCAAAGGCACAGACAGACTTCATGAGGCAGAGAATTTCATAACCTTAGATGTATAGTGTATTTCTAAAGTAATTATAAAAGAAGGCAATAATTTGCTGGGTTCTAAAAGAAAATATTGTCAAGGCAACCAAATGGATTTGTCATTTAAAGTGCATTTGGATGCTTTAAAAATAGATAACATAAAGCAAATGAATATTTGAACTGGATATGAGACTTGGATTATCATGTGGAATAATTCCACATCTTTAATATATAACGGCCTTTTAATATTTTACTTAAATGATTTGTTTTTTATACACACATTCCTTTTAGAAAGAATTTATATGCAGAAAAATAGTAATGCATACATGCTTATGAGTTGCTTCAAAGGTGTGGCTTATGCCAAATAGTGTCTACCTCCTATGGCTTGGAGTCATTCATTGTTATTCCAGAATCTGAATCCCTGTGGTGGCTATCCATATTTCTGGTGATTCACTTTAATTTTATTTGGATTAGTTTTACATAAATTTTAACCAATTGTTAGATTTTATTGACAATGAGAAGGAAGACAGAGGCAGAAGGAGAAAGAAGTTAGAGGGAGAAAAGAAAGAAGAAAAGAGGAAGAGTTGGAGGAGAGAGGAAGAATGTATACTTCTAAACTTAGATCTATGAACCATTTCATGTTTTAAATCAGAAAGAGACAAAATCATATTGATTAAAACAAAGGTAATATACATCATAAAATAAACAAAAAATTAAAAAAAACAAATTAATAAAGTCTAAGAGTAAATTTAAGGTGCTTACATCTGCCTCTAGTTTGGTACATGATCTGAAAGTTTATAACTTGTAGGGGTGTTGCACAGGATGTGATTGAACCAAATGGAAAAAAATAAAAAGGCTTTCACTGTTAGTTCTAATGTCAAGGAGTGTTGACAAATGTATAGCTATCTCATGCTAAATTTAAAATAAATTAAGAAAATGACTTTATATTCAATATAACTTAATGCTTGGAACATTTGAATTCACTCCAATATAAAATTCACTATAGTTTACTTTTTAAAAATCATTAGCTGTATTATGTGAATAAGCATTGATGATTACAAAAAATAACCATTGCTGAAATACATGATCTTTAATATTCAAAAGTCAGTGGTTTCCCCAAAGTTGATATGATTATTAGATATTGCCTGTCTCCTTTTATTTTTACAATGTATTTATTCAGAAAATATTAAGTATTTAATACATGCAAAGTATTGTACTGAGATTTCCAGGGAATACCAAGGTTGATAAAACATGGTGTTCAAACTCAAGAAATTTACAACTAAATTTGAAAGAAAAAAACTGCCAAATAAATATTACACAGAACAACTTATTATTGTGATTTAAATGGAACATATAAAGTTCTCTTGACTTTTCAAGAAAGTAGAAATGATTTTGGAGAGAAGCAATTAGGATCTTGAGATGACATTACTAGACATATTAAGCCAATGATAGTTACAACAATGATTTTCACTTACTCATTATAAAATGCATATCTCACTGAATTAGACTTAAGCAATTAAAAATATAATAGATTTTAAATAAAAAAGAACAAATTATTAAAAATAAGTGAATAGAAAATAAAAAGAGAGAAAACTGCATGGGTCAAAAGTAAACAGTATTTGTAGGCCTAATAAACACAAAATGGTAATTTAATCAATATAGTGATACAGGAAGGAAGATGATATAATGAGATATATTTTATAGTTATATGATAATGTTAATGTCTCCATTTATTAACTAGAAAAAGCAGTATGAATACATTATTTGAAAATGCAAAACTAAAATGAGAAATAAAAGATTTTGAAGAAATGTTTTGGAGTCAAGTTAGTGAAAAGGCATCTGAAGATTGTTTTTTTAAATGAAAGATTAGTTTCAATTTGATTTTTAAAATGATACTCAAATATTGAAAGCTAAAGTTCAGTATTAGAGCACAAATAGAATATGTTTGTTATTTATTGTGAATTCAGATTTTTTAAACTCAGTAAGAAGACATTTATAAATGTCTCTGAATATTCTCTTATTTTAGTAATATTTACATTCCCTTTGGCTAGAACTTTATAAAAATAAACCTTTTAAATGGTTATATTTTTATTAACATATTACTAAACATTTATGATGTGTAGACTTTATAATAGATCTTAAAACTATAGATATAATATAGACTTTATAATAGATCTTAAAACCTAGATTTGACAGTTCATATTCTTTTGGATAAAATAGATATATACATTTTTAGAATTATACTCATAGTATTTTAATAAATTTGAAAACAACGCTAAAGTAAAATTACACAAAGAATGTAGGTTTCATGAGGTAGAAGATAAATTAGACTCCTAAGAAAGAGAATCTAGACCTTTAGAGAACTGTAATTGGTCTGAGATAGCAGGAGGAAAGTGTACTTTTGAAGGAGAGCAGAGAGAAATTTGAAGAGAGATCATCAGAAGAGGAATCATGAAGTAAAGAGTTGTTCCTAAAGTATTTTAATTAGAAGGAAATGGCTTGGCTCTGGCTGGTTGGCTCAGTGGTAGAGCATCGGCCCTGGCATGTGGAAGTTCCAGGTTCGATTCCTGGCCAGGTCACACAGGAAAAGCACCCATCCTGCTTCTCCACCCTTCCCTTCTCTTTTCTCTCTACCTCTCTCTTCCCCTCTCATAGCCAAGGCTCCATTGGAGCAAAGCTGGCCAAGATGCTGAGGATGGCTCCATGTCCTCCACCTCAGGTGCTAGAATGGCTCCCATTGCAGCAGAGCAATGCCCCAGATGGGCAGAGCATCGCCCCTGGTGGGCATGCTGGGTGGATCCCAGTTGTGCGCATGCGGGAGTCTGTCTGACTGCCTTTCTCCCACCTACCACTTCTTGCTTCAGAAAAATACAAAAATAAAAAATAAAAAGAAAGAAAATAAAAGAAGAAAATTACTTATTACAGCTTTCCTGTGTGAACCATAACAGTCCATACTTTAATTCCTACTGGTGTATGTTGGACTTTTTATTTCTCTTTAACTATATAATACATAAATTTAAGTAATTATTTTTCTTTATTTTGATAGTTGTAACTTTTTATTAAAATCATTGTAGGTACTCCTTTTCACCTTTTGAAACTGCATAGAACTGTTCTCTTTCATCAACATTGTACTAAATTTTCTTCAAAATACATGCTGAATTATCATTACTTTGAAATGGTTCGAATTTGAATATTTATTTGGAAATGTTTTAGACATCTCTTACTGAGGATTCACACAATCATGCACACACATGCTCACACACAAATGCTGCTTCATTACCATCACAGAAAATGTTAGTTATTAAAAATGTGATGAGCCTATTTATAAAATAAGAAAAAGTACAATCTTAATTGATCACATCTAAACATTTCACAGTACTGAATCTCAATAAGCCATATTAATGTATAAATAAGTGTTACATATTATTCCAATATATAGATTATCCACAGGCAGACTAAAAAATAACATAAATATCCATTAGAATATAAACAGATTTTCAAAATGTGAAGGATACTCATTGTTGTTTATAAAAATGGTCATCTGCCCTGCCCCTGGAGATTACATTAAATTTCCCCTTGAGTCTTATTCTTTTTAAACAATATTCATTGACATTTATAATTTATAAAGTTGTATCTATATAAGTGAACCCAAATAGTTTCAAATTTTTTTAAAAAAGGGGACTAAACTTTGTTCCAGTTTTAGAATTTCATCTTTGACTACATTAATTGACTCCATGTCTCAGCCATATTAAGATAATCAAAATACCAGGAAACTTCTGTTTTGATAATTTTTTTGTCTAAAACTGCTTAATATGGACAAAGATAATAAAGAACTACAGACATAATGAAAATAGAGATAATGAATAAAAGGATGGTCTGCTAAATCTTCCTCAAAAAGTTCTATCTTTTTGTGGATTATAATATGTATTTTACAGTGATTATTTTGACAACTAAATGATGCCCAAACTAGGAAACTATGGGGAAAAACACTACCAGGGAAACTGAAAGAGGAAAGGGGATTGGAGGCCGAAGGCACTGGAGTTTCATCAATACAAATGGTGAGAATCTCCATTGTCACCTTATAATTTTGAAAAAATAGGGACAAAAATACAAGGTTAGAGATTGTTTAATTCATCCAGAACAGTGGTCTCCACCCCCCAGGGCCATGGACCGGTATTGGTCTGTAGGCCATTTGGTACCAGTCTGCAGAGAAAGAATAAATAACTTACATTATTTTCATTCTATTTATATTTAAGTCTGAATGATGTTTTATTTTTTAAAAATGACCAGATTACCTCTGTTACATCCATCTAAGACTCACTCTTGACGCTTGTCTCGGTCAAGTGATACATTTATCCGTCCCACCCTAAAGGCCGGTCTGTGAAAATATTTTCTGACATTAAACCGGTCCGTGGCTCAAAAAAGGTTGGGGACCACTGATCTAGAGCATCTTTCCCCACTGTGGTAAAACAATATTCAGACATGTATGGATAAAAAACCAAGCACATGTCTGTGAAAAGCTAAAAGACACAAAGACTATTTTCAAGCCAAGCTACGTTTCTGTCATTAGAGAGCACTTTCAAAATTTGCAAGGTAATACTCATTTTGGAGGTTTACAAATACTTCAGTACTATAAGCAAAAGATCCAGGAAGAAAGTCTATCTATTATGTAACTATAATACATTTTGAGAATAATATCTCAAAAGCATAGTTTTCAAGGCAATATAAAAGTATAATCATTGAACTCTTTATTTCCACAATTTCTAATGAATGACTAAATTGAGTCTTCAAACTGGAGTATCCAGCCCTCCAGATTAAAGTGAAAATTATTTTTCTGGTGGTATCTGGAAAAGGGTAAAAAGCCAAGAATTACACAACCACATTATTTTTGGGATGATGAGCGAGTATTTTTTACTTAAATAATGTAAAAAAAAAATAATTCTAGTATCAAGTGAGACATAAATAGGTTTTTAAAAATCACCCAAATTCTCTAATTTAATAAGTGGAAGACTGAACTGTCTTTGGTTTCGGATGTCTAATTTGTTTCTATTTATCTAAGCAAACGAGTGTTGTGAACTCTTGTCACCCCTGATAAGGAATAAAATTTTCTCCAGAGAGAGAAAATCTTGGCTAAAGAATACCTCCAGCTGCTTAATGGAAACCTAGATGAGTCCCATCAAATAAATTGCTTCCAGAATTAGAGGTTAGTTTTCCAGAGCTGTTTAGGAATTATTTCTGAAGCTTTCTCTAAAGATACTAAATGTAGAATATTATGGGAAATATTGAAGATGGGCTAATTACACATTTTCTAGTTTTTTAGAGACAGTGTTTCAGTTATTGGGCTGAGTGTTATTCCATAAAAAGCAATGGACTTTTATTTCTGAATTGTTAATTCAAGTGTGGGCTAGATGATGTAATTTATATTTCAGCAAGACTGTCCCGATGCAGCTGGAAAAAAGAATGTAAACAAATATAAACAAAAGTTAAACAAATGTAATTTATAACATGTGCTAATAACTATCATTTGAATAATAGGCGGAATACATTTTTTCATGGTATTTTGTTGAAACAGCTTACACACGAGTGGCTTTATGGGCTCATTCTCTTCTGAGGGGAGGGATCAGAGGTGCACAGGTCTAGATGCACATTCTTTCACATTAGGGACTCATCAGGTTAAATTCCTAAAGCTTAATACTTACCTTGGTGCAAGGATTCCTGAGCTCATAATCCTCCATTTGTTGCTAAGAAAATTATCTTATTTAATAAAAAACTAGACTTACTTGAATATTTATCAGTTAAGAAAAGAATGGGCAGATTCAGGAAACTTAAATAATTCACCAAGAGGAGAAAGCATGTTGTGACTCCTTTTTTTAATTTTTTCCAACGCCTTCACTTATAACCTATCTCTGGGAAGCAATGACACACATGACATTGATTTGTACTCTAGGAACCTGTCCTTATAGCATTTCATAGCAGATAATGCTTCGAGTGTAGAGGAGATTCTTATGTGAAAAGGCTATCCTAAGACTCTGTTTTCCCTATTTTAAAGTGTAACTATGCTACACTTAAAACTATGCTACATTAACTCACCAGAGTGCTTTTTCATTTCCTTCTAAGCATATAGAAATACCTTATTTTTCAATTAAGTGGTGTGTTTATTTTCTTTTTAAGTTCTATTTATTCTTATCTAAAACATTACCTTGCTTGAACTACATTGATCTTCCTTGATTAAATTTTCAGTTAGGACTGAAGTGCCATGATGTAGGAGACAACTGTAAGCAGAAAGTTGTTGCAAAGTGCATAATTAATTAGGTCATTGAAAGCATACTTTCTCTCTCAAAGGCTACCTTATGCCAAACATTGTTCCTGAAATCATGAAAACATTGGCCATTTCCTATAATAGAAAAATTACAGATGACAAATGGTGAAGGAGTGTCATCCATGCTATAAAAGTAATATACTTCCACTGGGAGCCTCAAAAATGATTTCTATCTGACTCATATGTCTGAAAAATGTACTTGAAAATTACTTAAAGAAATTATATATGTATAAGTGCAGTCCTGTAAACTTGAAATACACAAATGAGTATGTTAAACTAATTTTTGATGGTAAGAGAAGTGGTCAGATAGACAAGTCAATAAAATAAAACTCGTTGTATTACTCCGTTTAACTGAGGAGTACCTGTGAATACATGAGTGACTATTACACAGGGACAACTTTATGGATTTTATAGTTCAGTGGGGAATACAGAAAGTCCTTAGATAACATTGTTTCATTCAATATCACTTTGTTATAACATTAATGAGATGTCTTAGAAACGTAACTCTTGTATCTGTCAATTAGCCTATGGTGAAAGTGGTTTTCTTACACATCTGTTCACTTAAAGATGCAGAACCTATCACTGACTTTAAATGAGACCTTACTGCATATTATTATATAAATAATTATAGCACAACATGATAAGTTTAATATGAGTGGCATTGCTAAAACAGCAAAGAGATAGGCATTACTATCACCAGTTAGGATGTAATTAAGGCTAGGTATCCGATAAAAAAAAAAAGGAGAAAGATTTTGAACTACAAGTAATATTTTAAAAGGTAAGGAATGAGAAAGGGAGTGAAAGCAACATCACCATGAATAATGAAATAAGAACACTTGCATGTGCGTTTTTCTAGAAAACACTGAGAAGTCTGTTTCTGTTAAAATAAAAAGATTTGGCTGAAAAAGAGAGAAGTACAATAGATCATGGCCACATTTGGAAGAGCACTATATAAAATGTTGTCTTGTTTGGTTGGCTCAGTGGTAGTGCGTCAGCCCAGTGTGTGGATAACCTGGGTTTGTTTCCCAGTCAGGGCACAAAGAAGAAGTGACCATCTGTTTTTCCACCCCTCCCCCTCCTCCTTCTCTCTCTCTCTCTCTCTCTATCTATCTCTATCTCTATCTCTATCTCTATCTCTCTTCTCTTGCAGCCATGGCTTGATTGGTTCAAGCTCATTGGCCCAGGCCCTGAGGATGGTTCTGGGGAGCCTCTGACTCAGGTGCTAAAAACAGCTCAGTTGTGAGCATGGCCCCAGATGGACAGAGCATCGGCCCAAATTGAGGGTTAATGGGTGGATCTCAGTCAGGTTATATGTAGCAGTGTGTTTCTCTATCTCCCCTCTTCAAAGTGTTAATATATTCATACAGTTTAGCTAGTAAACATTTCTCTATTAAAAACACAAACAAACAACTGTAATAAATGCATAAAGGAACACCAGAATCCAAAGTTAGATGTTCTTTTCAGTGCATAATAGCTTTGTCAGCTATAATTCATGTCCAGATTTAAAGCTCAGAGATATTTATTTTCTGAAGTTTTTATTTACACCACACAGTCTCAGAGACTTGTGTTACAGGCATTTTCTTTAGAAATGACTCAACTGAGGGACATTTTGAGCTAAAAAATGTAAATATATACTTCTTTCTTTTTTTTTTTTTGTTTTAATAGCACCAGGGTTTGCTTTTTTTTTTTTTTTTAACCCAATAACATATTTTTTTTAATCTGCCAGAAAAAAATTCTTTTAAATAAACTGTAAGGAAAAGCTATTTTTGATGGGAGGGGAAATTGCTTACTCACATACATTTTGTCATTACCAACTTTTCAAAGTGTTCTTGTAAGTGACTGTTATACATATGGTCCAGACCCAGAAAATCCCTAACACATACATTTTCTTCTCAATTATAACTGAAAATAGGTTGGCTGTGACTGTTCAGGGTCATTAATTGCCTCTTTCAATACAGGGATCTGTCGAAGAGATTGGAGTCTTTTGCCTGTTCTCTTACTTTTTTTATTTATCTTTTGTCTTTGTGACAAGTAAAGCATTGCTGCACAGCTGCTGAGCATACCAGCCTCAGAAACAAACTGGGTTGTGAGATGAAACACCAGGAGGCAGTTTAGGTTTTTTAAATTTGCATGGCTAATGTAAACAGCCCGAAGATCTCATCAGAGAAATTTGGAGGGGACCTGGTGGGTGGGCTTTCTTCTCCCTGCTGGGAAAGGCAATGGTTAGCCCTTGAGGAAAACAAAATAAAACAAAAAGTTGAATCATAAAATCATACCATAAGCTAACTGACATCTTAAGAAGGAAGGGGATGATAGGATGGGATAAACCTGAAGGGAAGGGGGGAGGGCGCTATTGGGAGGGGGGCAAGGAAAATGTTGAGAGGAATATAGGGGAGGGGGGATGCATTTGGGGCAACACTAGAATCTATGTAAACACAATAAATTAAAATCAATAAAAAAGAATTATTCTTTGATACATGAATATTATTGTACAAACTTCACCTGTATGATAATCACCTTAATATCTATGTCACAATCTTCATAATTATAAGCATTTAAAATTTCTTTCCAAAATGAAAAAAATATTTTCTTATCTAACTTAAAATTATATTCAATATATTGTGTTTATGTAGCTTTTTATTCTTTAAAAGGAATATACTTTTATGTTAGAAAGAAAAGGAGTATTTAGCTTTCTGTTCTCTGACATTATAGAGGTATTGTATTCTTGTTATCTTCTTTTATAATGTAATTTACAGCCACTCCTTTTCCATTTTTACATTTACAAGCTGCAGTATGATATGTTTGATCTTACACGTGTTTTTGCAATCGACATAAAAATAACCCCCTGCCTGACCTATGGTGGTGCAATCAATAAAACACTGAGGAGGGATGCTGAGGTAGCTGGTTCAAAACCCTGTGGTTACCCAGTCAAGGCACATATGAGAAGCAACTATATATTGTGAGCTGAGGCTTCCCACTCCCCACTTCTCTCTCTGCCCTTTCTCAAATCAATAAATTAATCTAAATAAATACATAAATAAATAAATAAATTTGAAACTAAAGTACTAAACAATAAATTTAAAAAATGTCTTCCCTACCTGGGAGTTATTATAATCTAATTATTTCTGCATACTCCTACAATATTAATCTTCTTAAACAATGAAAGCAGCAGAAGCCTTAAAGACTTGTTTAGGGTGATGCCCTTGTCTCTAAGAGTGCTTAACAGAAGAAATGTATGATGTTTCATTAGTTTTTGAATAAATAATTGGATGTTTCTATCCCAATTAAAGTCATATTAGTAAAATTTAAAATGGTATCCATTGTTCTCAGATTCTCACTTCAATCTAATGGAAAGAATCTCAGAAGTAATTTAGACTGATAATATCATTTGAATATGAACCAAGAGAACTTTATAGATATTATGTAGATTTGTATTTAATTATTAACCTTACACAATATCTCAGGTACCATTCAATGACTTGCTATTACAAAGAAGGATCTAACTCTATCTTTATAATGCAGAGTCATAAATAATATGGGAGAAAATGTTGTAAATATATAGGCTACGTTAAAGGTATCTCCAAATGTGGTCCTTTGAGCAGCAGCATCTACTAGGACATGGTTAGAAATCTATGTTTTGAGATCTTCCTTCCATAAGACTGATTCAAAAACTCTTGAGGGGAAGGTGGCCAGCCATCAGTACTAAGTGTTTTAAGTGATTTTGATGTACAAGAAAGTATGTGAAATTCTAGCTAATAGCAATAGACAAATGTTGTTTTAGTTCATTTGCTAACATAAATAGTATGGTTGACTAACAAAATGGATCTGTTGTTTTCAGATAAGATATTAAAAAATATGACATGGTGTTAGTAAATTTTTATTCCCCAATGATGAAGTCAAAAACTAAAAACTATTGTTTTACAAATAAAATAAACAAGAATACTATTGTCGTCACCTGTCTTCTAGAATTATCATGTCAAGAGAATATTAGTTTTACCTAAACCCCACACTGTCTCTCTCTGTACAATTCATTCAATTATTTGAAAGCAAATCGTGAAGGGTGTTTAAAGGGTATATCATCATTTTAAGATGGAAATCAGGAACTAATCTAAGTTTATAATATTAAAAGCTATATTTTTCTTAAGTAGATGGGGAAAATATTTGGACTCTATTCAGGTCTTATCCATATTTTGTCTGTCTTATTTTTATTTTATTTTTTAAAAATTTTGTGTCCTCCAGTAAAACCATGTCCCAGACATTATAAACTGGCATAATTCTATCCTGGTTTCTGCTTCTGTTCTAACCAGCATTCAGTATAGGTAGTAGCACCTATTGATTATATTGTTTTCAATGCTTATTTTCTGTAAGATTCTCTTCACAGGTTTTATAGCCATTTGCTTATATTTCAGCTTCATCATCATTATATTAACATTCTTTATATGCCAGGTACTGTTTTCAGCTGTCTTAATATATTAACTTTGTTGTTTCTTACAGCAAGCAACTCTGTGAGGTAGGTGTTGTGGTTGTAAATGCCTCCCCCTCCCCATTTTTTCAGAGATATGTTGAAGCACATTAAAGATATGTAGTCTACCTGTGACTACACAGCAACACAGCTGGAATTATGACCCAGTCAGTTTAACTCCTGAGTTTGAGACTGTGGTACTAACCATTATACATATACGCCATATTTTTAAAGTTTATTTCCATTCAGGAAGCATCTAATAACTCATCTTATTATTTGAGATTAATTTTCTTTATTATGATTTCAATTATTCTCAACTCATATTTTTTATGGTCTGCATATAAACTTGTGTTAGAGTACATTTAGTTGTATACCCTTGAATTGAGTACAGTGATCTCTGCTAGAGATAGTTATTGATGAGGTAGCTTTTGAGCTGGGTCTTAAGGGACTTGTATGAGATTTCAAGGCAAATTTTTGAAGACAAAGCATACTGGTAACTGGACAGAGCACAGGAAAAAAAAATCACAAAGTCATACACAATCCTATTTATGGTAATTTTAACATAACACAATTGTAGTGACTGAGGGCAGCTGTGGGAAAAATCCTGGAGTAACTTATTTTAAAGCATAGAGTTGAATATAGTTGAGTGATACTTACATTTTATCCAGCCTCCATTTCTCTTGTATCTACTTTCTTTACAGACAGAAACAACTCACTCACTACTTTGTTTAGAGGAGTAAATTAAGAAAAATATTAAGAGTATTAGGCTCAAAATTAACAGAACTAAGTATATAATTTTTATTTTTATTACTTAGAATCTATGCAACTTTGGAATATTTCTTAATATTCTTTTGCACCGTGGGAAATTACACATAATGTTAGTAAAAATCAATGTTTGCCTGACCTTTGGTGGTGCAGTGGACAAAGCGTCAACCTGGAAACACTGAGGTTGCCGGTTCAAAACTCTGGCTTGCCTAGTCAAGGCACATATGGCAGTTGATGCTTCCTGCTCCTCCCCCTTCTCTCTTTCTCTCTCTCTCTCTCTCTCTCTCTCTCTTTCTATCTTCCCCCTCCTCTCTAAAATAAATAAATTTTAAAAAATCAATGTTTATAATTCTAGGTGATTGAAACACAACTAAGTTTTACAGAGCAGAGCAAGAAGAGAAACCTTTAAGTAAGAACATAGGAAAACTTATTTGATTAATTTTTTTGTACTTAACATCCCTTTATGTTACTTTTTTAGCCAATTACTAAGAGGACTCATGAAAAATTATTTTTAAAATTTACTGACAAAATACAAATAGATTAAGATCATGAAATAAATGACAAAACACTTCAGTTAAAGGATTCATATTATTTTGCAGGCTCTCTCTGGCGGATCTGCTCTGCCTCTGCTTTCTATGCACACTTTACATACTTTTTACCTAATTGCCCATTTTCCCAACTGACTTCTTCAATGAGAAGCTTGCATCTAAAAGTCTTTTCATAAGCCATGCCACAATTGGCTGTTACACTAAAGGGTTAGCAAGCAATAGTGTACCTGTTAAACTCCTAAAACATTTTAAAATTGTTTATTGGGGTAACATTGCTTAATAACATTATGTAAATTTAAGGTGTACAGCTTTTTAATACCACATTTGTATACTGTATTGTGTGTTCACAACCCTAGTTTAGTCTTCTTCATTTTTTTTTTTTCTGAAGTTGGAAACGGGGAGGCAGTCCGACAGACTCCCGCATGCACCTGACTGGAATCCACCCGGCATGCCCAGCAGGGGGCGATGCTCTGCACATCTTGGGGCGTTGCTCTGCCACAATCAGAGCCATTCTAGTGCCTGAAGCAGAGGCCACAGAGCCATCCTCAGCACCCGGGCCAACTTTGCTCCAATGGAGCCTTGGCTGCGGGAGGGGAAGAGAGAGACAGAGAGGAAGGAGAGGGGGAGGGGTGGAGAAGCAGATGGGCACTTCTCCTGTGTGCCCTGGCCGGGAATCAAACCCGGGACTCCCACACACCAGGCTGATGCTCTACCACTGAGCCAACTGGCCAAGGCCTAGTCTTCTTCATTTTTAAAGTGACCATGTACATTCCATCCTTGAAAAGAAAGTGTTAATTAACGTTGCTTCAGAATAAATGAAGAAACACAGTTTAGCTGGTGTTAAATATATCAAATGTGTATAATGAATCATGAGATGACACCATAGCAGGAGCTAGAGATGCTTAGCTCATCTCAGCTAATTAGAAACAACCTCTTAAAATAATAGTCCCTCACACTTACTGGATACAATTTTATATAAATATAATGTGCTTTATTGAATTTTAAATTCTATTATCTTTTATACTTTCTTGACCAGGTAAAATATTCTTAAAGGTTTGATATGGCATATTTTCTTTTTCATCTTTATGTTATATATAACTTATTAACTAATAAAACAATCTGTTAAGTGCAGACAATTTTTTCCATTGATTGCAATACTTATTCATGTTGTGATAAAAAAATATATAACAGTCAAATTTATCTAACAGTATATATACGGTTCTCCTATATAAATGTTACATACATTTATAACAGATAAGGTATAGTATGATAACTGTTGGGCAGATAAAAAGTATTATGCTCACTTTGTTAAAGTGGCGCTGCCCATGGTGGAGGCCGTTGCCCAGGTGATATTAATGTGTGTCTCTGTAGGCAGGCAGAATCCTTGTAGCCTGGGGCTTGGTTTTGGGATTAAGCCTTTCCCACCCTTTTTGATGTGGGGTGGTACAATCCAACCATGCCTCAGAAAAGTGACTTTGTATTAGGGACTTCCCTACTTTGTATATTGGTTTAGAGGTTATGAAGCTACAGTATAAAGAGGGGGCAGAACGAGAGCTTGCTCTCTTGGTTCCTGGGATGATTAGAATGAGAGAGCAGAGGGAGCAGAGCAGAGAGCAGAAAGAGGCCACGTGGCCAGGGGAAGCAGCCAAGATGGCAGAGTACTGAGTGAGAAGCCAGTTTGTGTAGAGTTTTTATCTGGGATAAGGAAGGAGATGGGGAAATGAGGAGAATAAGGCTGGTGAGCTAGAAACCTTTGATTCTAGGAAACTCGGATAAGTCAGTAGCTTTGTGAGCACTGAATGTGAGTGGGTTTTGGAGCCCAGTGTGTATTTTTAGTTGCCCGCCGGGTGCAAGCTAGAATTAAAGACTATGGCCCACCAGTTTGTGGCCCCGTTGTTTCTTTACCAACTGTCCGAATCCAATGTGAACCTGCACTGGCTGGGCAGCTGTGATGGTGGCCTTGGCCACTGGCTTTACAATAACTAATCGAAAAAAAGGTGACCCATTATCATTTGTAGGGAATCACCTATCTGATCTTGGACCCTCTATAACTTGGATTGGGGAAATTTTGTTGAAAAGCCCTGAGTGTGAATGGTGATATGAATGAAATCCTTGCTGCAGACACAGGAAAGCAGGTTTTTTGGTTGCAAACACCAAAAACTGTGTGAGCCAGTGACCTTTGTGCAAACACAAAAGAATGCAAGTGAATGGGTTTAGGAAATTAGCGGAGAGGTTTTTAGATGGCCCCTCCCCTGCAATCCTGTTAACATTCTTTCCCTTTATCACCTAAACTCTCTCCCCTGCTCTCCTGTTACCTTTGTTCTGCTTCTGATTAATAAGAGCTCTGGGACCAGGGGATCTGGGAGGTTAGTCTCTCTTGATTGTCTCTCCCTCTTCCTTTCGACAACAGTATTGTTCTGAGCAGGTTTTTACAGGTGACACTGGTAGTTTCCAGTGGGCTGGAGGACTACACTCATTAATATTTTAATGCTGTTTATAAAAATACATTTATCAAAACCAATCTAAAATGGTGTTACATTAAACATTTCTGACCTATAAAACTTCCTGATTTATTTTGGTAATTTTATAAATGTATGTTATAGCAAATTTATGATATGTTATGAGGAGAGTTGCAAAATATATCTTCAAGAAGTAGCTTTGTTGAAAAAAGAAAAACTACATAATTAAAGCTGTATATAAGAAAGCAACTGAAAAATTTTTCTAAGAGTACAATCTTCAAGTGGTTGTATTTAAAAAATAATTATGTAGGCATAAATATGTGTTAGTCAAATAAGTTTGTAAACATGATATATATGTTTGCTCGCTTATAGTTTGCATTGGGTGTGAGAGACAGGTTATAAACTGGCAAGGTTCTTATAGACTAAAGCTTAGTTTTAAGACTAAGCCTTTCCCACCCTTTTGATACTAAAATTTTTTCAAAACTAAGCTTTTCCCCACACCCTTGACCTTTGCATGATGTGGGGTGGTGCACTCTCATGAGTAATCCCATTTATGCCTCAGATAAGTGGCTTTCTATCGGAGACTTCCTTATTTGTATATTGATTTAAAGGCTTTAATTTTCTATACTATAAAATAAGGCAGGTCTGGGACTCTCTCTCTCAGATCCTGCCATCAGCATTGCAGTATAGAGGCAGCCAAGATGGTGGAGTGCTGAAGTAGAAGCCAGTTTGTGCAGTTTATGTAGAGAAGGAGATGGGAAACAGAGGTGAATAAGGTTAGTGAGGCCTTGAATTCTAGGAATATTCAGATGAGTCAGTAGCTTTGGGAGCCTTAAATGGACTGGGAAGTATTTTCCCACTGTGTGTATTTTCTTGCCCACCAGGTGTGAACTGCGATTAAAGGTAATTGCCCCTAGTTCTTGGCTCTGTTGTTTCATTACCGTCTGTCCGAATCAAATGCAAACCTGCCCAAGCCAGGCAGCTGTGATGGTGGCCGTGGCTACTGGCTTTACAGTATGTTCCTTTGAAAGTAAATTTATTTGATATGCTTAATTTTCTTCTATTAAATTTTAAAATTTACTTTGAGTTTAATATTGCTTATTTATCTATATTTAAGTTGAAAAATTAAGCTTAATAAATTAATCTGCTTTTATGTAAGAGCACAGTTAGACAAATTAATTGTCCTGAATATTCACAAGGTAAGAATTCTTAGAAGAGTTTAAACAAATAGATGATCTAACTTTTTACACTTAAAAGAACTTGAATAAGAACAACAACAAAATCCCTAAGTGAGTAGTCAGGAAGAGAAAACAAAAAGCAGAGCAGAAATGAAGAAAATAGATTCAAAAAAAGACAAGATCAATGAAACCAAGAATTGGTTCTTTAAAAAGTTAAACAAGGTTGACAAACCTTTACCCAAAATCATCAAAAAAAAGAGAGAGAGAATACAAATAGATAAAAACCAGAAATGAAAGAGAAGTAACAAATGACACCAAAGAAATAAAAAAAAATTGTAAAAAAAAAAAAAAAAAAAAAAAAAAAAAAAAAATATATATATATATATATATATATATATATATATATATATATATATATGCCTATAAGCCAATAAATTAGATAATCTGGATAAATTTCTAAAAATATACAGTTCTGCAATACTGAATTAAGAAGAAGCAGGGAATCTAGAAAGACAGATTACAGCCAGTGAAATTGAAGCAGTAATATAAACCTCCCCCCAAAAAGTTCTAGGTCTCGGCCAGTAATGGCTCAGTGGATAGAGCACTGGCCTGGCATGTGGATGTCCTGGGTTCGATCCCTGATTAGGGAACACATGAGAAGTGATTATTGGCTTCTCTTCCTCTCTTTCTCCCCCCCCCTCACCTTGCAGTCAGTGTCTTGATTAATTCAAACGTTGGCACCTGGCTCTGACGAGAGCTCTGCTGATTATAGCATCAGCCCAAGACAGGGTTTGTCAGGTAGATCCTGGTTGGGGCACATGAAGGAGTCTATCCTCCCTTCTCTCACAAAAAAAAACAAAACAAAACAAAACAACAACAACAAAAAGAAAACCTAAAATCTTGGACTGGGTAGCTTCACAGGTGAATTTTCCCAAATATTAAAAGAAAAACTAAAATTTATTGTTCTCAAACTATTCCAAAGAATTCAGGAGGAAGGACAACTCTCAAACTTATTTTACAGGGCCAATATTAACCTAATACTAAAACCAGATAAAGACACTATAAAAAATAAAATTATAGGCCAATATCTCTGATAAACATAGATGCTAATATTCACGACAAAATATTAGCAAACTGGATTCAGCAATACATTAATAAGATTATACACCATGATCAAGTGGGCTTTTTTCCAGGGTTTAAAGGTTGGTATAATATCGGTAAGTAATTAAATCTGATATACCATGTTAAAAAAATAAAGAATAAAAATCAAATGAGTAAATCTATAGATGCAAAAAAGGCATTTGATAAAATCCTGCACCCATTTATGATTTAAAAAATCTCTGTAAAATGGGAATAGAGGAAACATATTTCAACATAATAAAGTTCATACATGAGAAACCCACAGCCAACATCATATTCAATGGGCAAAAACTACAAGTATTTCCTATAAAATTAGAAACACAACAGGGAGGTCCACTTTTACTACTAATATGCAACATAGTACTGGAAGTTCTCACCAGAGCAATTAGAAAAGAACAAAAAATAAAAGGCAAACAAATTGAAAAGTAAAATAAAACTGTCATTGTTCGTAGATGATATAATACTACATGTAGAAAACCCTGAAGATTCTACCCCAAAACTACTAGAATTGATAAATGAATTC
Source organism: Saccopteryx bilineata (assembly GCF_036850765.1). Taxonomy (NCBI): domain Eukaryota; kingdom Metazoa; phylum Chordata; class Mammalia; order Chiroptera; family Emballonuridae; genus Saccopteryx; species Saccopteryx bilineata. The sequence continues at coordinate 66,394,121 of NC_089495.1, read as the reverse complement.
AGTAAAGTAGCAGGATACAAAATAAATATCCAGAAATCAGTTACATTTTTATCAGCAATAATGAATTATCAAAAAGGGGAACTAAAAAAATAATACCATTTAATATTAATTCAAAAAAAAATTACAAATAAATTTAAACTAAAATATAAAAGAACTGTACTCAGAAAATTACGAGATACTAACAAAATAATTTAAAGAAGATACAATTAAATGGAAGCATACACCATGTTCATGGATAAGAAAAATTAACATTATTAAAATGTCCATAGTGCTGCAATCCTTATCAATATAGCAAGGCTGTGTTTCACAAAAGTAGAACAAATATTCTCAAAATGTATATAGAACTACAAAGACCCTGAATAACCATAGCAATCTTGAAAAAGAACAAAATTGGACAAATTGTGCTACCTTATATAAAATTATATTACTTGTCTATAAATCAAAACAGCATGGTACTGACATAAAACCAGAAATATAGATCAATGGAACAGAAGAGAGAGCCCCAAAATAAACCCATACCTTTTTAGTCAATTAATATTTGACAAAAGAAGCAAAAATATACAATGGAGTAGAGAGAGTCTATTCCATAAATGGTGTTGGGACTACAGGACAGATAACATGCAAAAAATTGAAACTAGGTCACCTTCTTAAGTCAGAATAAACTCAAAATGGATTAAAGGCTCAAATGTTAGACTTGAAACCATAGAAATCATAGAAGAAAACTCAGGCGTTAGTATCTTAGGCATTTCTCAGCAACACTTTTTCTAATATAGCTCCTTGAGCCAGAGAAACAAACTTAAAAATAAACAAATGGGACTACCATCAAACTAAAAAATTTTGCACAGCAAAGAAAACCATTAACAAAATAAATAGAAAGCCTATTGAATGGGAGAACATATTTGCCAACAATACATCTGGTAAGTGGTTAATATCCAAAATGTATAAATAACTTATACAATTTAACACCAAAATAAAATAATCCAATTTTTAAAAAATGGATAAAGGACCTGAATAAACATTTCTCCTAAGAGGACATATGGATAGCCAATCGACACATAAAAAGATACTCAATGTCACTGATTATCAGAGAAATGTAAATTAAAACCAAATTGAGATGTCGCCTCAAGTCTGTCAAAATGGCTATCATTAATAAATCAACAAACAACAGTGCTGGTGAGGAAGTAGAGAAAATGGAACCCTCTTGTGCTGTTATTGGGAATACAGAATGGAGCAACCATTATGAAAAACATTACAAAGTTACTTCAAAAATTAAAAACAGAATTACCTTATCAACCAGTGATTCCAATTCTGTGAATTTAGCCAAAGAAACTTGAAATACTAATTCAAAAAAATATATGCACCTTTATGTTTGTTGTAGCACTATTTACAATAGCTAAGATTTGGAAGCAATCAAAGTGCCGATCAGTAGATGAATGGATAAAAAAACAAACAAAACTGTGGTACATTCACACAATGAAGTACTACTTGGCTAATAAAAAAGAAGGACATTTATCTTTTGCTACATCATGGGTAGACCTGGAGAGATTTATGTTTAGTGAAATAAACCACTTCAAGGAACACAAATACTATATATACAATTTCACTATTATTAGTGGAATCTAATAAACAAAATGAATAAATAAGCAAAATTAAGACAGATTATTAGATAGAGAACAGGTTGATAGCTGATGTGGGGGTTTGATCAAAAATAAAAAAATAATAAAATATCTCATGGACATAAACAACAGTGTGGCAGTGTGGTGATATTGACTTCACCAAAAGAGCAGGAGAGCTTACAGAGGATGAATTAGAACATATGATCGTCATTATGCAGAATGAATCTAAGCCAGTACAACATTCTGGACAATTTCTTGAACAAAGAGGACATGAAGGATGGCAAATATAGCCTGGTTCTGTCAATGGTTTGGAAAACAAACTTCATGAAGACCTATAGCAGCTGAAGAAAATTCAGGCCTAAAGATGTCTGTGCCACTTCTGGGGTCTTTGTTATGTAAGCCAGCAAGACCATAGGTGCCCAAGTCACACTGTGGGTGTGTTCAAGAAGAGATACAGTGGTAACTTGAGATACAAATTTAATTTGTTCTGTAACCAAACTTGTAAGTCAGTCAACTCGAATATCAAACTGCCGATACTGGACCTATGCGCCAGCACGGCAACTAGCGGCAGCTTCCTGAATCACGACTTGTATCTCGGAATTTCACTTGGATCTCAAACAAAAATGTGGACCATGTCATAGCTCGTGTATATATATAGTGTTTCCTTTATCCCTCCTACCTCAATGTCCCACTCAGATTTCAGGCTGGGACCTACTCCTAATTTAGAGCTCTCTTTCCCCCTTTTGCCAATTTGTATTATGAATTTACCTTTGCCACCCAGCTTAGTGTATCCCAAGGTTCTCTTTACGATGTCACAGTCGCAGAGCTCCAGGGAAAAGCAACCTGGTCTCAACTCTCCAGGCAGAGGAGAACAGAAGCTCCATATCCATGCATGCTGCAAATGGCTTTTCCAGTCTACCTGAATCATTACCAGCTAGAAGCAGCGGTCATTGGGACTTGGACATGAGCTACAAAGTATAGAATGGTGACAACAATTCCAGTGCCATGCGGACTTTTCCTGTGTGGACTTTTCCTGGACTCCTGCTCCCTGTGACAGCTCCTAACAGACTGAACTGTGGTTGGGTTGCATTTTTCAGGGATTTGGCATGGTGATGGGGCCAACTTGGACTTGGTGAACATCTTAAGGACACTACTCTTTTATGGATTCTTGTTGTATTGGCCAAAATTTGCTTAAAGGCTTTAAATCACTGTAAAAAAAAATAGAAGACTAGATAAAGAAGATGGGGCACATATACACCATGGTATACTATTCAGCTAGAAGAAATGATGACATTGGATCACTTACAGCAGAATGGTGGAATCTTGATAACATTATGCGGAGTGAAATAAGCGAATCAGAAAAAACAAGAACTGCAGGATTCCATACATTGGTGGGACATAAAAGCGAGACTAAGAGACATGGACAGGAGTGTGGTGGTTACGAGGGTTGGGGGGAGGGAAGGAGGGAAAGGAGGAAGGGGAAGGGGAGGGGTACAAAGAAAACTGGATAGAGGGTGACGGAGGATGATTTCTCTTTGGGGGATGGGTATGCAACAGAACTAAATGACAAGATAACCTGGAAATGTTTTCTTTGAATATATGTACCCTGATTTATTGATGTCACCCCATTAAAATAAAAATTTATTTATATAAAAAATATATTTGTATGTTGGTCTGTTTGTATCTCAAGGTACCACTGTAAATCTGTAGGCATTATTTGTATATATAGTTTATACATCTGAAAAAAAGACTATAATATGTTCAAGTATCATTTAAGTATATATTATAACACACACATATAATATGTAAATTAATGTTAAATGAATATTTTAAGAAAGCGTGACTTGGACTAAAATTTTATAAAAATTTGCTGAATTTATTCTTATATCCTTGATATTATTTGATTGTGGACAAGGCCCATCAGGGGTGAGGACAACGAAGACTCAGAGACCCAACTCCTGGGACCAGGTTCAGTGATGCAGATCTGCTTTATTCAGGAAGTAAGCAAGCTTATATAGATGGGTTCAGCCAATAGAATGTTACAGCGTGTTCTTCAAAGCCAATGGCTGAAAAGATCAGGATGCTGAGTTAGCGCTGAGTCACTTCTTTATAGTGGGCGAGCTCCCTCCTGGGTGTGCCTAGAAGGGTTTAAGGTTCTGGAGTGTTCTCACAGCCTTACATCAGCCACAGCTACTAGGAATGCACTCTGTGCTCTACCTACACTTCCCCCTTCTCTTTTAATTAGGGCCAATTGGACTTGATGAATGACAGCTTGCTGTTATTGTCTCTATGGGCAGGATAATGCCAGGATGGGAAAAAGCAGCCCAGACGTGGGGGTCCACCAGTGTTTGGGAGTCAGCAGTCACCATAGCACACACAAGCAAGAACAGAGAACCAGGGCCAGGAGGCCCATCAAGGGCAATTCTCTGGGCCTGCTCTGTAAAAGCCACCACATCCCCCCAGGTGATGGGGCATGCATGCTGGCTGGCAGGTCTCCATCTGGAGCGCTGAGGACCTCCTCCCCTCAGTCATATTACGTGTGGAGGAGGCCAAGGCTGTGGTTTTGGATGGGTGAAGACTGAACCACTTAGTGAGTGCCCAAGAAACCCTGTCAAGCAGGTTGGGGGGTTCCTGGGATGCAAATTGGCTGAAAAACACAAGCATAATCTCTCCCTTGTGTTAGAAGAGGGTGTGATCCCTGCCACTATGCCATGGCTGGGTCCTTCCAGTGTCATTTCAGAGAGAGGGGTGGGGGAGAGAGAGCAAGAGATACAGAAAAATAGACAAGACAGAGAGGCAAACGAGAGGGGAAAGAAAAAAAGACACAGGGGGGCATATAGGCTGGCCCATGGGTCTGCAGCAGGAACTGCAGTTAAAGCTGGGGTAGAAAAAGGCATCTGAGAGGCTGGGGCATTGAGCCCCGGCAGGGAATGTGGAAGTAGCAACTTCCGCTATTTCTGGCAGCAGAGCTGATGGCACAGTTTCTAATGTATCTAGTTTTCTTTCTGCACACTCGGCTGCAAGTCCATCAAACTCAGTGGCTAAACTACTTTCCTTCTCAGTGGAGGGGGGCAAATAGGAAGGTAGGGGCTCCCCAGAGAAAGGGGTAGCCTATAATATTTTTGGCACCAGTGGAGGGTCCCCAGCAGGAGCACTGGTCAGGCAGGCATGTATCCCTAACAGGGCAAGAATGAGGCCAAGAGGGAAGGTTTGTCCTTCATGTACTTCGGCTGAACGTACACACTGGAGAGCTCAGTCCCAAGTATCAGGGTCCCAAAGAGGCATGTCCCGGAGCCAAGGGTTGAAACCTGAGAGGATTTCCCAGTAGGTACAAAGATCCTTTTCACTAACTTTAACTTGCCTACTCTGCAATAGGGCATAGAGGGCTCGAGCTTGCGGGGCTCGGGAGTAAGGGAAAAGTTTTCCCATTGCACAGGGTCACTCACTCATCCCTTGGATGCCTATTGGGTCCCTGTTTGGGGCGCCAGTGTGTGGACAACATCCACCAGGGGTGAGGACGACGGAGATGCAAAGACCCGGCTCTGGAGACCAAGTTCAGTGACACAGATCCGCTTTATTCAGGAAGTAAGCAAGCTTATATACACAGGTTCAGCCAATAGGCTGTTACAGCGTGTTCTTCAAAGCCAATGGCTGAAAAGGTCAGGAAGCTGCCTGGGTAGTGCTGAGTCACTTCCTTATAGTGGGCGAGCTCCCTCCTGGGTATGCCTAGGAGGGTTTCAGGTGCTGGAGTGTTCTCACAGCCTTATATCAGGCACAGCTGCTAGGAATGCGCTCTGTGCTCTACATACATTTGATAATTATAATTTCAGTTATTAAACCAGAATTTACTCAATTTAGATAATAGACTTTAAAATACCATTGTTATACTTGTTTCTCACTAAGTAATATGCGCTTGTAATTTTATCCTAAAAATTAAATATTACCCTGACATGATGAGTCTAGAAAGCTTAAAGTATCAATTAATTAAAATAGTTCCCTCAAGGTATTAAAGAACTAAATGAATCATTAGGCATACTTTTTTACCTGGCTAGCAATCATTACTATGAGGATGTCAATTTTAGCTATTCTCTGAAAAGACTCTGATCTATATTTTAATTTTGACCCTTTAAATAATGTGAGATTGTTTTAATTGATTTTAATATTTCTCTAAAAGGATATTAGTAGAACTCATAAGCTTGATAAAATATTGAAATAAAAGTATATTTAAAAGTACAGGTATAATAAAATATTACTTTCTTTTTAACTGAGTAATTATGTAGAAGTCCAAAGACAAAGAATACAAAAATGTACTCCCCTTATTAAATACTTAACTAATCGTGAAATATTGGTGTCAAGGTCAACCACTTTACTTTACAGTGATGAATTCATCAAATTTCCCAAATTTTACCTTTCCTTGGTTGTAACATGGGTAACAACATGTCTCATACAAACTATCTAGAATGGTTTAAACAATACCATCTATTATGTCATAACAAGATACTCTTAAATGTCATTTTGAAAAAAAAATCAATACTGTTACATTTATTTTCAATATCTAAGTTTGAGGTACCAGTTCTGCATAATTTATTATTTTGAAAATCACCTCCTAAAGTTTCATTCAAAATCTACTTTGCCGCACCAAAATGAATGCCACAAAAGTGCACAGGTATTTCCCTTCTATGTATTTTTCAATAACAACACTTAAAAAACAGAACCTAAAGGAGTTCTTGTTAAAACAGATACAGTATTTTTTCATTAGAATTAGAAAATGAGACCCTGGGTGGGTAGCTCAGTGAATAGAGCTTCATTCCTGTGCACTCAGGTCACAGATTCCATCCCCCATCAGGACACTTTTGAGAAGCTAACCAATGAGTGCACAACTAACTGGAACTGTGAATTGATGCTTCTTTCAATCTCTTTCTCCCTTTTCCTCTTTCTTTATTTCCCTTTTCTTCTTTCTTTCTTAAATTAATGAAAAAAATGTTTAAATATTAGAAAATAATTTCTGTATAGCTAATGAGAAAAAATATTGCCTTTTTTGAGATTATGTAATTCTACAGTTTTAGCTGACACTATATACTAACATACAGACCAAGCAACACATAAATTTTAATTATTAGTATATAGTAAAACAAGAAAGGAACTAGTATTATATAAAGAACCTGGGCATCAATATAGTAGGAAGAGGCTTTTCCACTACGAAGGTTAGAGACATATAACCATAAATAATTAATGTAGGTAGTATAGAAGAATTTAGGAATATATTAAATAATAGGCAGAATCTCATTGATTCTTATTTCTCCACAAGAGGTTGAAACATTGGATTAGATAAACTCTTATTTTATTCCTACTAAAGTCCTTTTGTTCTTAATCCTACTGAAGTTCAGTTATCAAAAAGAATACTTCCTTTTTTCTGATTATCTGATTAGCACATCAGAGCAAGTAGGAGCTGACATAGTAGGGCTGGTTATCCATTTGAAGAGTTTGCCCCCAGCTGGGTTCTTTGCAGTTTAATTGGAAAGGTAGGGGAGCAATTAGAAACTAGTTGCTCTAACACCAGAGATGTATCCTCGAGCCAGCTGTGCTGTCTAAAAACATTTCCCATGCATGGCAATTAAAAAACGATTGAGAACCAATTGCCAGTAAGTCAGAAGAGACCTTTAAAGGTGTGTAGGATGTGCCATAAGTGTGTCACAGGAAGCTACCGCTGTGGGAATTGGAAACAAATGGGGAAAACAAAATCCCGATCGGACTAAAACAGTCTCAGAAAAAATTTTAACAAATATAAAGAACAATTAATTGATATTATTAACAAAAACTATATTCACTTTACCTCTAAGTAACGATACTCACAAACTACCTGTTTTTTCACTGTTGTACTAATTTTGAGAAAACAATCATATGGTATTTATTTCTCATTCAAGCACAACTCCTACACTCCACCCCATATTTCTCAGTATACTTGATAATATTTAGACTCTTTCAGAAGAGAGTGGGTTAGAGTGGTTAATGTAGAAATAAAAGTGAATCATAGTGCTTTAGGTGTTATTAGTTAGTAAAACCTTTATGCTATATATGCTACATATAGATGAGGTACATATATTAATAATATTAAATCAAACTAATATTGTGAGGTACCTCTCTGAACTAGTAGAAAATCTACAATATAGGAAAAATTTTACTATACAAAAGTGATTTGAAACCATTTGAATCTGAGCATAGACATAGTTGTAATAACCTTTCAGAATTGTAAACTAAAGTGATAGGTAACTACCTGTGTTCTACTCAATGTTACTCAGAGGAGTACAGTTCTAGATTTAAAAATATCATTAATGATCCTTACATTCCACACTCAGATGGCAAACAGCCCAGAACCTGCGCAAATGGAGTGTTTCTACACTCTTGAACACTTTGTTGAAGCATTTCTTTCTTTCCTTTTTGTGGCAGAGACAGAGAGAGAGAGAGAGGGAGAGGGACAGACAGACAGAAAGGGAGAGAGAGGAGAAACTTCAGTTTCTTAGTTGCGAAACTAAGTTGAGAAACTTGCGATTCCTTAGTTGTTCATTGATTGATTTCTCATATGTGCCTTGACCAGGGGGCTACAACAGACTGAGTGACCCCTTGCTCGAGCCAGTGACTTTGGGCTCAGACTGTTGAGCCTTGTTCAAACCAGATGAGCCCACACTCAAGCTGGTGACCTCAAAGTCTCGAATCTGGGTCTTCCACATCCCAGTCCGATGCTCTATCCACTGCACCACCACCTGGTCAGGCTGTGGAAGCATTTAGGAGATAACCAATCTTTTGGATTATGTGGATCATGTTGCTGAAACAAAAGTACTTCAAAATGGTGTAAAACCACAGGTATTTATTTTTCACTCCTAAAACAGTCCAAGACGGTATTCCTGGTTGCAAGGCAGTTTTGTTTAATAGACTAAATTAGGACTATATACGATTTCATCTTAGTTTTTTTTATCTCCTAGGATTAGGGGGTCTTGTAACTGGAGAAAGAGAGATAACAAAAGTAAACACACTTTAGAACAGCAGAATATCCATCATTGCTACTAACATGCTGTTGGTGAAACTAGGTACATGGCCATAGCTGCAGGCCTGGTAGAATGTGTTTCTGGGAAATGGTGTCCTCAGCTGGGCACCACAGTTTAATCAGAATTTTATAGTAGTCACCTAAACTTTGCTCTTGACATTTTTTCCTGCCACTGGTATGTGTAGCAAAGGGATTGAGTAGAAAATAAGGGTTTATAAATGCATTGGGATATTGGAAGTATAAACTAGTGGGTTCTACAAGAACTAATTACAGTTTTTAGATCATTTTATGATAAATTTTGTGACAAAGGGAACCAACAATTAACATTTATTTTTATTTTCAATATTTCTTCAACATGATTCCACAAAATAAAGTAGTAACATATTAAAGCTTCGAGTAACATAATGAGTTAGAAATATTCTACTACCAATTTTGCAGATCAAACTAAGTGTGTCATATTGAGTAAGTCACTATGTATTTTGTATTCTACAATTTAACAAAAGCTAGAATGTTCAATTATTTCATATATAAATCTTCACTAAAGTTTTAAGCTTTTGAATATTTTTACTTTATAATTTGGGAAAATAATTTATTAATATAAAAATTCAATTGACAGTTAATTGTCTTTCACTGTAACAGACCTGCATTATTCAGACATAATCAAACCAAAGATTTAGTATGTAATTATGTGGTAGCCATTATTCCAAATGCTTTATGTTTATTTGCATATCACAAGAGCCCTTGTATTATGACCTTCATTTTATATGTACACACATTTATGTATGATGTCAAAAGTATTCAGAACAGACCTCCCTAGATGTGCTACTTTGGTGAATTATTTTTAGCTAAAGGCAATCAAGACTCTGTGAATTCATGGGAAACTTTTATCTCTCCCTTAAAGAATTTAAATTCAGGTACCCTGGCCAGTTAACTCAGTTAGTTAGAGTGTTTAATCCCTCTTCAAGACTCATATGGGAAGAGACCAATGAATGAACAACTATGTGAAAAACAGAATGTTTCTCTTTCTCTTTTTCCCTTTATCTACATCTCTCTAAAATCAATTAATAATTTTTTTTAAAATTTAAATTTGGGACCTTGCCCATAATAAGAGTTATTACCAGAAATAACTTTTTTATGACTTCAATAGGAGAGAACATGTAAGTGGAGCGCAGAGCACATTCCTAGCAGCTGTGGCTGATGCAATGCTGTGAGAATACTCCAGCCCCTGAAACCTTCCTGGGCATACCCAGGAGGGAGCTCGCCCACTATAAGAAAGCGCCAACCAAGCAGTTCCCTGATCTTTTTAGCCATTGGCTTTGAAGAACATGCAATAACACCCTATAGGCTGAACCCATCTATATAAGCTAGCTTGCTTCCTGAATAAAGTGGGTCTGCATCACTGAACCTGGTCCCCGGAGTCGGGTCTCTGTGTCTCTGTCATCCTCACCCATGGTGGGCCTTGTCCACATACTGGCGCCTCAAACAGGGACCCAGCCAGCAATCAAAGGATGGGTGAGTGACCCTCTGCAATGGGAAACCTTCTCCCTCACTCTCGAGCCCCTCAGGCTCGAGCTCTGCATGCCCTATTGCAGAGTAGGTGAGTTAAAGTTAATAAAAAGGATCTTTGTACCTACTAGGACCCTTGGCTTTGGGATGTGCCTCTTTGGGACCCCGATACTTGGGCCCGAGCTCTCCAGCACATTCGTTCAGCAGAAGTACATGAGAGACAAACCTTCCCTCTTGGCCTCACTACTAGCTATACAAGCATGCCTGTCTGGTGCTCCCACCAAGGACACTCCCCCGTTTTTTATGCAAATGGTCCTTTGAAGAGAGCCCCCATCACAAAATAGCCCCCGTGAGGCTGACTCCTCAAGCTACCTGTGCCCAGAACTCTGAAAAGCAGGGCCAGTGCCTGGAATTCTAGCAAGGCATCCACGTGGCAGCCTGCCAGCAGCACTGACTTTGACTTCTGGTCTTTTTAAAGAGTTCCCCAGCTCAGCTGCAGGAGCAATTGGTGGGTTCTAGCAGTTTGTCTTGACTAATTTTAGCTCTCCTCAATGCTGGAAGGACCCAGCCATGGCACAGTGGCGGGATTCACACCCTCTTTTAATGTAGGGGAGAGGTTATGCTTGTGTCTTTCTAGAAAACAGCCCTCAGCCAATTTGAATCCCAGGACAAAACATAAGGCCAGTCCCAGTGTCCCAAGATGACCCCTCCGACAAACCCCCTAACCCAGAAGATGGCGAGTGTCACAGCCGGCGTGCGTGCCCCATCACCTAGGGGATGTGGAGGCTTTGGTGGGGTAGGCCCAGAGAGTGTTCCCTGGTGGGCCTCCAGGCCCTTGTGCTCTGTTCTGACTCTCAGACATGGACCGACCCCCACATCTGGGCTGCATTTCCCCACCCTGGCATTGTCCTGCCCATAGAGACAATAGCAAGCTGTCATTCATCAAGTCCAATTGATCCTAATTAAAAGAGAAGGGGGAAATGTAGGTAGAGTGCAGAGTGCATTCCTAACAACTGTGGCTGATGCAATGCTGTGAGAACACTCCAGCACCTGAAACCCTCCTGGGCATACCCAGGAGGCAGCTCAGCCGCTATAAGAAAGTGACTCAGCGCCAACCAAGCAGCTCCCTGATCTTTTTAGCCATTGGCTTTAAAGAACACACTGTAACACCCTATAGGCTGAACCTATGTATATAAGCTAGCTTGCTTCCTGAATAAAGTGGATCTGTGTCACTGAACCTGGTCCCCAGAGTGGGGCCCTTTGCATCTTAGTTGTCCTCACACCCAGTGGGCTTTGTCCACAGAATAAATATTTAATTACTAAACACCAACTCTATTCACTGATCTCTATGACCCTCTTCCTTTCTGAAGCTTTGGGCACCTTACCTTATCATTGGTTCAAAATCTTATTTTGCCTTTGTGCCTCTGACTCTCAGCCATGTAGGGTCCTATGCATTCATATGTAATTAAATATTATATATTTGGTTATTTTCTCTTGTCAATTTGTCTTATAATGATTTAATTATTGGGCCACTTAGAAGAACCTAAAATGGTAGAAAAAAAAAAGTCTTTCTCCAGTACAATGTATGTATATTTCAATATAGTTACAATTTATCATGGGAGTTTAAGACACTATTCTATTCCCTGAAGACATTATCCTAAATTGAAATTATGTTCTAATAAATTAAGATAATCTTGATCATCTTACAGAGATATTTGAAAGCAAAACCACACATTTTTCATATATAAAATCACAGTGACAGTGAAATGATAATGCTTAGTTTAGCACATACATCATTGCATTAAATTATTTTATATAGAGCAGATAGAAAAGATTTAAATAAATACACACTAAATGATTAAAAGTGAAAAAATGGCATCAGTGTGTATCAAGTGTATTTTAAAAATTGGCATTCAGATCTGGAAAGATAAAAGCAATGTGATATGACTAACATCTCTGAAATCTGGTGACATTCATTGGGTAAACAAGTGTATTCACATCCAATTCTAATTGCTAGACATAGAATTTAACATAGGTCAAATATGTTTTACTGTCAATTATAAAAAAGTAAAAATTACACACAGGCTAAAAAAGAATTTAAAATATATATAATGCAAATATATAACTTAATTAATTTTTTCAATTGGTACTAGCATTTTTTATATACATTTAGTATATTTAACTACTCATTCAAAATATATTCAGAAAAGATTGCAAAGGTAAAATATCTGAGCTGCATAGCACTATAATAAAATGTCTCCTTAACTTCAGTTATGAGACACTCAAATAACTCTAATGTATATATAAAAAAATTAATAGTATCATAGACAACTGTCAGATACATTTGTGACAGATAAAGAAAATATTTTTACAACAGGTCCCCAGTGTAATCTATAGGGAAAATATCCCTTCTGTGCTAGGTATTTCCAATAGTATTTTGTTAATATGAGAATAGTTTTCTACCATGAGATATTTAGAATAGTAAAGTGTCAGATCTCTTGGGAATAATGATGTTCCATGTTTATTGAGTTTATATATTAGTGAGAAAATCCAGGTGATGGTGTTGAACATGTAATTGAAATAATGAATCTAAAGCTTATTAGTCCAGGTTTAGTTAGACATTTGGAAGCTATCTGCATAGTAGACATGGACTTCTGGGATTGGAAAGACCTCTCGAAAGAGAAATATATAGGGATTTCAAGATGGCAACAGAGTATGTGGACATTCCAACAGCCATCTCCCAAGACCAAAGCTGATTACAACCTAATTTAAGAAAAATTATCTTGAAAAGTCAAATTTGAACTAAGCAAAAAAGTAGTCTATAATCAAGGATCACAGAAGAAGCCACATCAAGACTGGTAGGAAGGGTGGAGATGCAGATTGGGCTGCCCTGCTCCCAGGAGCAAATGGTGGTGGAGGGTATGGAGGGACTCTGGCTGACTGGAGGTTTGCCCTGAGAGAGTGGGTCCAAAGCCCCAGGCCTAGTACCCTAGATTAGAGCCCCAGAGTCCAGAAGAGGTACCCCAACTAGCATTCAGTGGTGGAAAACGCTGAGGTATTTCTCTGTGAGAAAGAGATGGAGCTCTTGGAGACTCAGGCACCATCTTAGAGGGCCTGCACAGAAAATGTTATTGACAGCCACTTAACAGGGCTGCAGTGGAGGTAGAGCTGAGAGGACTAGAGTTGCACAAGGAGAGTGTGAACTTGTTGGCCCAGGAGAGACACTATGGAGGATGGCCAACAGAACCATTGTGCTGAATCATTCCCAATACTGCAGTCATCATCTTTCTTGGGTGGTGCAGTCTCCTCTGGCATCAGCTTGGGGGAAAGCAACTGCCTCACTCTTGGGAATCCCTCTTGTTCCACCCTATGGAGACTGGGCTGTTCTGAGAAGCCAGGAAGCAGGGTATGTGTCAATGACTCAGTTTTCTGTCATTGAAACTGGAACATCCCCTCCAACTTTGCACATGCTCCTGAATCTATGACTGGTGCTTCTGCCTCACAGGAGACTCAGAAGAAACTGTCTGGACTGTGGGCAGACCACATCTCTGAGACTGAGAGGCCACACTCATCAGACTTCTGTTAGCCACACCATACTGAGGTCTGTAAAAAAAAAAGTCTGCACAGACTGACAACTGGGGTCAAGGTGCAGAACCACACCCACCACCATTCCTAATCCCTAAATTACCCTAGGCTCTAGCCTCCATCAGAATTTTTTTCAGTGGCCAAGCCTAACAAGCAGCCTGCAGACAGAGGCTGCAGGAAGCAGGGTTCAAGGAAACTTGGCCTTTTATGGACCTTTTCCCAGGCCCAGAGTGGATAAAAGACAGCCTAGGTGTGTGGCTTGGTTTTTGCATGTGTACCTGTGCCCAGCAAAGACAGCCACAATCTGGATTCCTTGTAGTTCTAAGAAGGTTGCTGAGGGCCAGTCATGGGCAGTGTCCCACACTGGTCTGTGCCAGGTTCCCTCAAGGGAGGCCCAGGGCTGGAGCATCCAGTGGCCAGTTGTGTAGAGTATCGGTTTAGGAACTAACAACCTTTGCTGGCAGTGTGTCCTAAGAAAGGGCTCAGTGGACACTGGGCCCAGCTGAGGTGAGTTCTGCACTGGCACAACGGCTCATGTGCATTGGACAGGGTGGAGCTTTGCAGTCAACTGGCCCCAGTGCTGGATATCCTGCCCCGCTGGGCTAGGTTCCACAGGGGTAAGTGAGCATCCCTATTAGTCTATTGTTGGGTCCAGTCGAGGGGTTTAGCCACTTTCTAGGAGAACACAGTCAGCCCAAGGGGAGGGCTCTCCCAGTCTTTCTTCTGGGGACCAGTGGCTGACAGCTGGAAGAACTTTTGCAGAGAGATCTGTTGGCCCCACCCAATCTAAACCTGCTGATTACCTTATTGGGGAGAAATATAATTGGAGTATCTAGTAATGTCCAAGGAATTAGGCTCTGGAGTAGGGGCCACTTTCCCTGTACTGAGCACCTGACTAAGAAACGCCTGATGTAGGGGGTCCTACTAATGTTGTATTCCCAACCGCAGCTGCCCTAACCCATCAAGTTTGCAACCTGTAGAGGGGTTGGTTGGGTGAGGCCAGTCTGAGCTCACACTACAGTCTTTCTACATAAGACTCTGTGGGAAGACCAGGCAGCTGCAAGAGGAGGTGTGAATCTGAAAAATGGACAAAATTCTAATGGAGCTTGGGGCGTTTTTGAAACTACGGTCATCTCTTAGCAGGACAAGGCTAATTCTTGTAACAGGTTGGCCCCTCTCACACTACCCAGCACAGAGAACACAGGCACAAACAGCAAACAGAGCAGTAGCTCCAGACTGATAGCCCATGGCAGATTACATGCAACAGCTGATGCCTACAAAAAGGAACCAGAACCAACATGACCAATAGTTGGTGGCAGATAGCACACACACTAGACTCAGCTAGCTATGCAAACATTATGCCCAAGGAGGAATCCAGCAGACACTGGACACTGTGGAGAATAAATATGCCCAATAGGACAGACACTGCACAGTGTCTAATACACATAATTAAGGTTGATCCTTAGAGTTAGCCAGCCTAAAGGGATAACTGCACCCATGAAAGAACCAACTGCATTTAATACATACAACAGGAGGGTAAATACAATACTACCCTCAAGAAGCATTTCTAGAGCAAGAAACTCATGTGGCCCTGAGGTCAGTACCACAGAGCCAATCTTTCTCATAACACAACAAATTTCTTTTTTTGTTTGTTTGTTTGTTTTTTTACAGAGACAGAGAGAGAGATAGACAGATAGGAACAGAGAGAGAATAGAAGCATCAATCATCAGTTTTTCGTTGCAACACCTTAGTTGTTCATTGATTGCTTTCTCATATGTGCCTTGACCCTGGGCCTTCAGCAGACTGAGTAACCCCTTGCTCAAGCCAGCGACCTTGGGTCCAAGCTGGTGAGCTTTTGCTCAAAGCAGATGAACCTGCACTCAAGTTGGCAACCTCGGGGTCTCAAACCTGGGTCCTCTGCATTCCAGTCTGATGCTCTGTCCACTGTGCCACTGCCTGGTCAGGCACAACAACAAATTTCAAAGTCAGACAGTACTACCTAATAAACAAACAAAATGGAAATACAAAGAAATATGATCCAAATGAATCAACAAGAGAAATCCTCAGTAAAAGAACTAAATAAAATGGAAGTAACCAAATCATCAGACTCAAAGTTTAAAATAATGATTTTTAAGATGCTCAAAGATCTTAGAGCAACAATGGATGGTCACAATAAGAACTTAAGCAAGAGAAAGCAAGCATCGCCCTGGCCGGTTGGCTCCGTGGTAGAGCGTCCGCCTGGCATGCGAAGTCCCGGGTTCGATTCCCGGCCAGGGCACATAGGAGAAGCACCCATCTGCTTCTCCACCCCTCCCCCTCTCCTTCCTCTCTGTCTCTCTCTTCCCCTCCCGCAGCCTAGGCTCCATTAGAGCAAAGATGGCCCGGGCGCTGGGGATGGCTCCTTGGCCTCTGCCCCAGGCACTAGAGTGGCTCTGGCCGTGACAGAGTGATGCCCCAGAGGGGCCGAGCATTGCCCCCTGGTGGGAAGAGCGTCACCCCCTTGTGGGCGTGCCGGGTGGATCCCTGTCGGGTGCATGTGAGAGTCTGTCTGACTGTCTCTCGCCGTTTCCAGCTTCAGAAAAAAATATATATATAAAAAAAGAGAAAGCAAGCATCAAAAAGGACATTGAAATCATAAAAAGGAACCAGTCAGCAATGACAAATACAATATCAGAAATAAAGACTGCACTAGAAGAAAGCAGCAGCAGGCTGGGTGAAGCAGAGGATCAAATTAGTGATTTAGAAAACAAGATAAATGTAAGCACAGAAGCAGAGCAGCAAAATGAAAAAAGGCTCAAAAGAATGAGGAAACTCTAAGAGACCTCTGCGTCAGTAAGAAGAGAAACAACATCTGCAACATAGGGGTTTCTGAAGGAGAAGAGAACAAACAAGGGAGACAGAACTTGTTTTAGGAAATCACAGCTGAAAATCTTCCTAAATTGATAAAGGAAAAGGTCATACAGCTTTAAGAAGCACATAGTCCCACTAAAGATGAACCCATGGAGGCCTACACCAAGACATATCATAATTAAAATGTCAAAGTTAAGAGACAAAGAAAGAATACTAAAAGCTGAAAGAGAAAAGCAGTGAATTACCTACAGAGGAGCCCCCATAATGATGACATCCAACTTCTCAAGAAAAACACTTGAGGCCAGAAGTAATTGGCAAGAAATGTTAAAAGTAATGCAAAATGAGAACCTACAACCAAGTCTACTTTATCCACCAAGACTATCATTTAAAATTTTTTTATCTTATTTTTTATTAATATTAATGCAGTGACATTGATAAATCAGGGTACATATGTTCAGAGAAAACATCTCCAGATTATTTTGACATTTGGTTATGTTGCATACCGCTCACCCAAAGTTAAATTGTCTTCCGTCACCTTCTATCTGGTTTTCTTTGTGCCCCTCCCCTCCCCCACCCCCTCTCTCTCCTTTAATTGAAGGAGAAATAAAAAGCTTCCCAGACCAAAAAAAAAACCTTAAGAAATTTACTACAACCAAACCAGTACTGAAAGTAATGTTAAGGGGACTGCTATAAAAAGAGCAAAGAAAAAAAATGGAAAGAAAGTGGATTGTGGGTTTAAAGAATAAAATGACAATAAATAAAAACATATCAGTAATAACCTTAAATGTAAATGGGTTAAATACTCCAATCAAAAGACCTAGGTTAGCTGCATAGATATGAAAACAGGACCAGTATATATGCTGTTTATAAGAGACCCACCTCCAAACAAAAGATACACATAGACTGAAGGTAAAGGGATAAAAAAACGTATTTCACACAAATGAAAATGAAATTACAAAGGCACCTGATTAGGCAGTGGCACAGTAAATAGAGCATTGGATTGGGACAGATGACCCAGGTTCGAAAGCCTAAGGTCACTGGCTTGAGCTCAGGTTTGTCTGGTTTGAGCACAGCTCTCTAGCTTAAACCCAGGGTTGCTGGCTTGAGCAAGGGATCACTCAGTCTGTTGTAGCCCCCCCGGTCAAGACACATATGGGAAAGCAATCAAAGAACAACTAAGGTGCCGCAACAAAGAATTGATGCTTCTCATTACTCTTCCTTCCTGTCTGTCTATTCCTATCTGTCTCTCTGTCATCAAAAAAAAAAAAAAAAGCTGGGGTAACAGTACTTATATTTGACAAAATAGACTTTAAAGCAAAGGTTATAGCAAGGGATGAAGAAGAAGAAGAAGAATGTCATTACATAATGATAAAGGGAGCAATCTAACAGGAGGATATAATCATTGTAAATATTTATGCACCTAATATAGGAGCATCTAAATATATAAAGCATATTTTGATGGACATGAAGGGTGAGATCAAAGCCAACACAAATCAATAGGGGATTTTAATACCCCACTAACTTCAGTGGATAGATTCGTCACAGAAAATTAATAAAGAAGCAGTGGCCTTAAACTACACACTATATTAAGTGGGTTTAATTGATATCTTCAGAACCTTTCACCTCAAAGCAGCAAAATATACATTAAGATAAAAACTCTGAGAAAAGTGGGAATACAGAAAACATACCCCCAACATAAGTAAGGCCATATATCTCAAACTGACAGTCAACATACTCAATGGTCAAAAATTAAAAGCAACCCACTTAAGATCAGGAATAAGACAGAGGTGCTCCCTTTTGCCACTCTTATTCAACATAGTTTTTTAAGTCCTAGCCACAGCAATCAGTCAAGAAGAAAAAATAAAAGGCATCCAAATTGGAAATGAAGAAGTACAACTGTCATTACATGCTGTTGACATGATACTATACATAGAAAACTCTAAAGTCTCAGTCAAAATACTAGTAAACTTGATAAATAAATTTGGCAAGGTGGCAGGATATTAAATTAATATTCAGAAATCAGTGGCATTTTTATACACCAAAAATAAACTGTCAGAAAGAGAAGTTAAGGAAGCAATTAACTTCATTATTGCAACAAGGAAAATAAAATACCTAGGAATAAATTTAACCAAGGAGGTAAAAAACTTTTACTCAGAAAATTATAAGACATTGAAAAAAGAAATCAAGGAAGATAAAAATAAGTGAAAGAATATACCTTGTTCATGGATAGGAAGAAAAAATATCAATAAATTGTCCATACTATCTAAAGTAATCTATTATAGATTCAATGCATTTCCTAATAAAATACCAATGTCATACCTCAAAGATATAGAATAAATATTCCAAAAATTTATATCAAACCAAAAAATAACCTGAATAGCCTCAGAAATCTTGAAAATGATGAACAAAATGGGAGGTATCACGCTTCCTGATACCATATTTTACTACACGGCCATTGTAATCAAAAGTAGGCAGATAGATCAATGGAACAGAACAGAGAACCCAAAAATAAACCTACATCTTTATGATCAATTGATATTTGACAAAGGAGGGAAGAGTATACTATGGAGTAAAGATACTCTAACAAATGGTGTTGGGAAAACTGGACAGTTAAATGCAAAAAAATGAAACTAGACCATCAATTTACACAATTCATAAAAATAAACTCCAAATGGATAAAAGACTTAAGAGTAAGTCGCCAAACCATAAACATCTTGGAAGAAAGCATAGGCAGTAAACTCTTTGATACCACTTGTAGCAATATTTTTGCCAATATATCTCCATGAGCAAGTGAAATAAAGGACAAAATAAACAAATGAGACTATATCAAACTAAAAAGCTTTTGCACAGCAAAAAAAAAACACCATTAACAACAACAACAAAAAAGACAACCACACAATAGGAGAATATATTTATCAAATATGTCTGATAATGGGTTAATAACCAAAAGTTATAAAGTACTTCTAAAACCCAATACCATAAAGGTAAACAATCTAATTAAAAAATGGTCAAAGAACCTGAATAGACACTTCTCCAAAGAAGACATACAGATGGCCAATATAAAAAATGTTCAATGTCAGTAAGTATCAGAGAAATGCAAACTAAAACCACAATGAGATACCACCTTACACCTGTCAGAATGGTGCTCATTAACAAATCAACACACAATAAGTGCTGGAGAGCATGTGGAGAAAAAGGAACCTTCCCACACTGCTGGTGGGAATGCAGATTTGTGCAGCCACTGTGGGATACACTATGGCATTTCCTCAAAAAATTAAAAATAAAACTACCTTTTGACCCGGCTAACCTACTTTTAGGAATATATCCAAAGAATCCCAAAAAACTGATTCAAAAGAATACATGCACCCCTATGTTTACTGTAGCATTGTTTACAATAACCAAGATCTGGAAAGAGGACAAGTGTCTGACAGTGGATGAGTGGAGAAAAAGCTGTGGTACATATACACAATGGTATACTACATGGCTCTGAAAAAGAAGGAAATCTTACTTTTTGCAGTGGCATGATAAACCTGGAGATTATTATGCTAAGTAAAATAAGCCAGGCAGAGAAAGACAAATATCATATGATCTCACTTATAGGTGGAATCTATTGAACATGGTGAACTGAGGAATGGAATAGAGGCAGAGGCGGGGTCACAGAGAGCAGAGGGACAACTGTCAGAGGCAAAAGGGATGAAGGGATGGGATCATAGAAGGTGAAGGGATTAGTAAAATTATATATACATAACACATAGATACAGATAACAGGACAGCAAATCCCAGAGGGATAGGAGGAGGGGAGTCGGGGGAGCGGGGTGAAGGGGGTGTATTGGGGGGTATGTTGTTGGAGGGGGAGGGTGTTATACTGAGTGGGATGCTTGAATCATGTGAACATAATAAATTAACATTTTTAATAAAGATTAAAAAAAAAGAGTAGCATATAAATGTCTGAGGATAGGTGTATATAGAACAGCAATATCTAGTATAAAAAAAAACCCAAATCAAAGAATTCTTTTAACACCATCATTCAGTAAGGCAGTTGACTTACTTGGAAATGACTGCTCAATATTGCCAAATTCCATATACCTGAAAAAGTTTTCACTATGAGATTATATCAACAAACAAACAAACAAACAAAAAGACTTTTCATTGGAATGACTGACTGCAATATAAAATGAGAGAAAAAAAACATACTCTCCTTGACAAAATTCTGATACATTTTGGTATTTTTTTTCTGAAGTATTCTATTTTGGGAAAAACAGAATATTTTTAGACATTATGTGTTTGTATATTCTAAATATTGAATAGCAGAGACTTTTTTATTAATAGTATTCTTAAGATATTATTCTTAATTTTAATGTCATCTACAAAATGTCAGTTGCTAGTAACTTAATACCAATGAATCTATTTTACTTCCTTTCCTATAGCCTAAAGCATTTTTCTGTTTTCTTTTTATCTTTTCTAGTTTTTCTACATTACACACAAACTAGATTTTACTCTTTGTATTTTACTGTGGTGAATTATCGGCATGTTTACATTTCTTATTTATTTTAAAACAAGAGACAAGAAATTTTTCAACTTGGCATACGAGTTCAAAACAGAAATACAATTAAGATGTTTTAATACTTCTTGTTAACCTTATTTCTTCCTCCAAAGCAGAGTTTTCACTCATTTATTTATTTAATACCAAACATATTATAGACTATCCATATTGTCAAGAAACAAAATTATGAAAATTGTTCAAAAAGAAAAATAATTAATGAATATATCAGTACAAAGACATAGAAGGAATATTCAAGTAATCTAAAACATTGGATTAGAACTAATAGTAGGATCTGGTAATTAGATGCATTTAATGACTTTGGTAAGAAGAATTTAAGGGAAAGAATGAATGAAAAAAAGACAGTATCAATAAGGCAACAAATGAAAAGTTAGAATAAGGATGCATTTGAAAGCACATATAGTTTTGTAGGAGAGGAAAAATAATTTCCCCCTATTTTTCTGAGTTCTAGGCTTCGGGTTCTGTAATAAAATATGGATTAACAGAAAAAAAAATTCCAGAAGTTTATTAACATGTACACTTACATACATTTGGAAGATATGAATATCTTTCAAAGACGGCTTAGAACTCTGGCTTAAAGACAAAAGAAGAAAGTAGTAGGGGACACTCATCATGAGGCGGTTGCCAGAGAAAAGCAGGGCAAACAACAGTAACCATTTGTTTATCCAGGTTTAATTCAGTGCCTTCTCCTTTAGTGAGATTCTCTCTTGTGATTCAAATTGTGAGGCTGGTGGCTGAGGCCAGGCAGGTATACATTGCATTAGGGCAGACGGTAGAAAAACTGTGAAGCCAGAAAGGGTTGGGCCATCCCATTTAATAGAGTTGAACAATGACAGACAAGCACACAGGTAGAGAGAGGAAACTGCATCTCAGGAAAACGAACAGCAGAATGGCCCCTCACGGTGGCAGGCAGGCAGGCAATCTGCGCATCAGCAATCCCCAGCTCCCCTCAGTGCAAGAACCCATGGCCTTATATAGGCTGTGCACATGTGCCTCTGCCACGTGCTCATGCACTAATCAGGCAAAGGGCTTGCAGCTGGTAAACCAACAAGCAAGCCTAACACAGCTGCCCTACAAAAGTCATCCTTCTCTTGGTTCAGAGGGAGTTGTTCTCACAAATGGAGATTTCCCTTAGAAATGTACATTTCTCTTCAATAGGGACAACTTCTGTTTTTAGACTTTTTCCACTGCCTCTGTTTCTCAAATTAATCCTTTTACCAAAAAGGCAGATTTCGTGGTGCACATTTTTCTACCCTAAAGTTTCTAAGTATATAATTAATATTAGTTCTCCATCACATTTTGACTGATTTCAAAAGTAATTTTTTAAGTTTTCAATACTAACTTTCAACTATTTCCACATTCAGTTTAATTATATTGATATAATTGCATGGGAATATGTGGGGCTAGGCATGCGCACTGGTGTACCAGGTGCAAGCGCTTTGATTGATTCGTGTGTGAGCATGCAGGGGGGCACATGTGCATAGCTGTGTGGTAGTTGTGGCCGGCTTGCTCATGGGGTGGTTACCGGCTGCAAGCACTTTGCCTGATTGATGTGTGAGTGTGTAGCAGCGCCATGTCTGTATGGTCAATATAAGGCTATGGGTGCTTGTGCTCAAGAGCGATGGGAGATTGTAGATAGCAAGTTGCCTGCCCACCTCTGAGAGGGCCATTATTGCTGTTTGTGTGCCGGAGAAGAGGTGTTCTCCCACCTGTGTACTCCTTCATCATTGTGAGACTCTATTAAATGGCAATGTCCAATGCTTTCTGTCTCCACAGTTTTTCTACCATTTGCCCAAATCCAATGTGGACCTGCCTGGCTTCGGCCACCGGCATTAGAAAATACATACCACTAAAGTGTCTTAAAAGCTTGTTTTCTTAAGTAATTTTATTATTAAGTCAGTTTTTACAATTATTAGAAATTTTCATTTAGTCTACTTCTGAATAATTATCAATTGATGAAATGAAAAACTAATAGTTCTGTTGGATTTTTTGTATTTATTAAAATAACTTCCATGTTGTAAAGTAACTTCATTAAGTATCTTGGATGTGTCAGCACCTCTCTAAAGTCACTTTTTCCTTTAGTGATTTACAAGTATTGAAACATTTAGTGCCTCAAATAAACAATCTGAGTTTACAAATATTCACAGAGAGCCTTTCTAGACTTTCATACACCTAATTCTTCCAAGTCTCAGCTATTACCCATAAACTAGTTACTGCTGTGTTTTCATGTCTTAGAGCCTGTCTCCACATACAGAAAAGAAGAAATCGAGGAAGGTCTGCAGTTCCATTACTTCTTTTATACATACTATGGACTGAATGTTTGTGCCCATCCCCCAAATTTATATATTGAAATCTTTAATGAGATATCAGGAGGTGGGGCCTTTGGGAGGTAATTAGCTTCATTCGAGGGGAGCCCTCAAAACAGGATGTGTTCTTATAAAAGGGAGTTCAGCGAACTCTCTTGCCTGCTTCACACCACATAGGGATACAACTAGAAAAGGGCAGTCTCCACCCCAGAAAATGTTTCTCCCCAGAAGTTTACTATGCTAGCACCCTGATCTTGGACTTTGCAGCCTCTTGACCCGTGAGAAATAAATTTTTGTTGTTGATAAGCCACTCAGTCTATGGTATTCCGTTACAGCAGCCTGAACTCACTATGGCAATAGAATACATTCAATATTTATTATATAGCTCTTTTTAAATTAAGTATCTCCATTTGAATATGTCACTTTGCATTCCGGGATTGAAGGAATTTCTGGATTTCTTTCAGATTGTCACCAGACCAGTTTCAGAACAAGGGCTGGCCCTGCCCTGGAATGCTTTGGGATCTCCATGTTTTTGACTTGTTTATAAAAGAATTAAAGAATTTGTTGGAGTCAGAGTCAGAGTGGAAATGTTTTATACAGGTAGGAAAAAAGAAAGAGGCCAGGACAAGGGTTCTTGGAGGCAGGCTCAGGGAGTTCAGCTTCCCACTGCTTCCCGGGCTACAAATTTCAGAGGACACTCTGTAAAAGAAGCAAAAGTATATGTTGCAATAGACAAGGGTGAACCACAAGTGAGATGTGAATCATGTTCCTAGTTTCTGAACTTTGTGGTACCAAATTTTGTCTTCATCTTCAGGTTGGGAGGGGATCTTGCTGCTAATATGGTTCCTTTTAGAAGTATCATGACCTTTGTGGAGCCAAATTTAGTCTCTACCTCCTGGTTGGGAGGGGTCTTGTCCCTAATATTATGTGTTCTGGAAGTGTCATGACATTCTCCACTCCTTATTCTCCTTCTAATTGTGTTGTTAGTTTTCATAATAATGATGGTATAATGAGCTTTGAGGTTCTTCTTTGGTTGAATTTTCCTCCATCTTGAAATGATCCAGTTTTATCCAGTCTGAAACCACTGCAGGAGTTTCCTGTCTTAAACAGTTTCCCTCTGATTATGTGTGCAGTTGGGGATTTTGGGAAGAGGACTTAGTGGCTTACTAGCCTGTGATATTGGTTTCTACTTCCTCATCACTGTCTACAGTTTTCTCTAACTTCTTTCCATCAAATCTCAAGGTCAATAAGAATGGAAAAGTTTTCTCCCAAGGCATCATCTGTTTTTTCCTCTGCCTCATGACTGTTTTGCTCCTCAATTTCCTTTCCTTTCCTTTCCTTTCCTTTCCTTTCCTTTCCTTTCCTTTCCTTTCCTTTCCTTTCCTTGCCTTTCCTTTCCTTTCCTTTCCTTTCCTTTTTTAATTTAGCATGCATGAGAGAGAGAAGGGGGGAGAGAGAGAGAGAGAGAGAGAGAGAGAGAGAGAGAGAGAGATGGACAGACAGGAAGGCAGAGAGATGAGAACTATCAATTTACAGTGGTGGCACCTTAGTTGTGCATTGATTGCTTTCTCATATGTGCTTGACTGGGGTGGGGGGGAACTCCAGCCAAGCTAATAACCCCTTATTTAAGCCAGTGACCTTGGATCTCAGGTCAGTAACCTTTGTACTCAAGCCAGTGACCAAGGGGTCATGTCTTTGATCCCATGTTCAAGCCAGTAATCTACTCCAAGCTGGTGAATCTGCACTCAAGCTGGATGAGCCCGTGATCAAGCCAGCAACCTCAGGGTTTTGAACTTGGGTCATCATTGTCCCTGCCCAACGCTCTATCCACTGCATCACTGCCTGGTCAGGCCTCATTTTTTTTTAAGTAATTTTATACAATAGTGGATAGGATCAGGAATGTGGGAGCCTATATCTTAATCCCCTCTTTTTTTGTATTTCCTTCTACCTACTGAATTCTAAATCTCTGTGTGCTGGAGCTTTAATCCACAACAATAAAATCCAATGATGAATCTGAGTGGTCTCTTACCTCTACTTATTGGTTTTACTGTATATCAAATGTATGAGGGGTTACATTTTTTATAAAATCTTTTTTGAAAAAGTTTTATTTATTGATTATTAGTGAGATGGAGAGAAAGACAAGAATATTAATCTGTTCCTGTATGCGCCCTGATGGAGGATGGAACTGGCAACCTCTATGCTTCATGACGATGCTCTCACCCAGTGTTTTTCAACCAGTGTGCCGTGAGATATGGTCAGGTGTGCCGTGGGGAAATTAAGCATGGGTCCCCAAACTATGGCCTGCAGAGGCTATTTATCTGGCCCACCGCCAGCTGCCTCCATCCGATCATAAACATTCCCCTCACAATCCCTCCAGCTATCAGCGACAGGAAGAGTGGAGGCACAGGGAACACTCACTGACCAATCACCTTCTAGGATTCATCCCAACCACTAGTAGGCCGCCTCTCATCCACACCCAGGAAGGTCCCCGCTAGGGCTGCTGCGCACTTGTCATTGTGTGGCCATGGCAAGTAGTTGAAGCTGCTACTCCTCCTCATGGTCCCGATTTCTAATCCTGGTCAGGACTGGAGGTAAATGTTGCCACCACTAGATGAAGCCTCAGCCTCAGCTGGTTATATCTATCCTGATGGTGTATATAAATATTTGACCTTTTTCTTTTTAAAAGAGGCCCCCGCAGAGGGTGATATACAATGCATCACAATGTTATCTATATTGTATATGGCCTCCTGAAGGGTCATCTTCTTAAATAACTCAAATCTCTATATACACCATCAAAACAGACAGAACCAAGGCCCCTGCACCCAGCTGACCATGGGATTTGAACCCACAACCTCAGTGAGAACTCTAGTATTTATCAGAATCCTTACCTAGAAAGCAAACTTCTCAATCTGACAGTAGAGATGCTCTGAGGACTTATGATGTTACACAAGTATCCAACATTTTCTAAAATTGATTTTGTCCATTCTCTATATCGAGAGAGTATTTGCCAAATTGATTTGAACCCACAACCTTGATAAAAGCTCCAGTATCTATTAGCAGGACTGTATATATGAGGGGATACATAGGACTGTATATATGAGGTTACATGGGATTGTATATATGAGGTTACGTGGGACTGTATATATGAGGGGTTACATGGGACTGTATATATGAGGGGATACATGGGACTGTATATATGAGGTTACATGGGACTGTATATATGAGGGGTTACATGGGACTGTATATATGAGGGGATGTTACATGGGACTGTATTTATAAGGGGATGTTACATGGGACTGTATATATGAGGGGATTATCCTTTTTTATTTAACTTTTTTTTAATAAAAGTAATTTATTTAAACTTTAAATAAATTCTAACAGTTAAAGCGTCATTTTGTGTCATTTTGGTAGGTGATATGCCCCAGGATTTTGTAAGTGTAAAAAATGTGCCGTGGCTCAAAAAAGGTTGAAAATCACTGCTCTAACCAACCAAAAAATATTTCTGACCAAAGCCCAGAGCCATTTTTATAAACTCTTTTAATGATCTTGGACTTTAAAAGAACTTTGCATGTGTTTCCTAATTTAAACTTTAGTTTTTCATTAGTAAATGGGGTAATAAACTTGTGAATATACAATATTAACATTAGAAGATATAAAGTATAAAAGCTGAAATATCATTTCTATAAACTGGTTACTAAATTAATTATAAAACAGGAAGGAAAATGGAACTGTTAATTTGAGAACCAATGTAATTAAGAAATTAAGTAAAATTTATTTTCTTGATGAGGTAACCAACACAAATAGTATTATAACTTGTTGAAGAACAAACTATTAAGTCTGGATAAAATCTGGGTCACTTTACCCTGCAGTCTTCCCACTCATTTTATATTATGTAACATCTGTATCTTTCTGTTTCCTGAGAAAGAGCAGGAAGGTGATTATTAATGAGCAAGCTACTTAGCAAGAAGTAAAATGCACATATTCAAATACAGAAGTACAGCTTTAGAAATAACATTTTTCTTATATATTTCTATTCAATCCTGGCCAGAGAGGAACTTGAATGCAATTTAGAACATCATGGGAAAAGAATGCTGATTAAAACTAGATAAGTTTAGCTGTGAATATCAGAACTGTATCTTTACAAAAATTGTGTGACTCTGGTTAACTTATTTATTAAATTTTTTAAGAAAATACCTTTTAAAGAAATTTTATTTATCGATTTTTGGAGAGGGGGAAAAAGAGAGAAAGAGTTAGGAATGGGAGGAGGGGGGAGACATGGGAAACATTTACTCATAGTAATTGCTTCTGTATGTGCCTTGATGGAGACAGCCCAGAGATTCAAACCAGCAACCTCAGCTTTCCAGGTGGATGCTTTATCCACTGCACCACCACAGGTCAGGAAGGTTTATTTTTTTTTATTTTTACTTATTTTTATTTTTTTAAAGACTTTATAGGAAGGTTTATTTTTATTAAGAGAGAAAACACTCAACATTCTGCAGAATTTGCCATTATCATTATTGTTCATATTGTCAACTTTCCCCTCTGCATTTTTTTTAATATTATTACTAAATAAAGCTTGATCATTACCTTTTTTAATAGTAGTATTTCTTCTCCAAAAATACATACATATATATATGTATACACACACACACACACAACAATTTATGATGACCTGTTGGGGTATTTACTTTCAGAGATATTTATAAATATAGAGTATTTACCGTTCTATTTTCTACTCTAAATTTATAACACCAACATATCATAAATTCTCTTTTTAGTGTTTTAAAAATTATGCCATATTTAAATAGTTATAGAATTCTATGGCATGAGTATACTGTAATTCATTTAAAAATCTTTTAATAAAAAATAAAAATAATGTATCCTACTTTTATATTGCAAATATTAGTATAATAAATATTCTTAAATAATGAAATGATTCCATGCATATATTTGCATTTTTTCTTTATTATTTGTAATTCATTGTGTTGTGGCCAAATGTATTTCTCAAATATTTTTCTTCCCACATGTCTCAACTTCTCCCTTTAAGAGGTCAGTCTCATATTGTTTATCCTTGAATCTGGGCAAGGGCTCTGTCTTTTCTGATCAACAAAATATGGTAAGATGTGATTTTCAAGGCTAAATTACAAAATTGACAGAGCTTCTCCCTGGGTAGCTCTTTCAACACATGTGCCCTTGAAATCCAACTTGCACATACTATGACACTACTAAGCAGGAGAGACTTATTTAGCTAGAAACAAAGTGTGATACCTGCAGACCCTTAGCTTTTCCAGCTCCCACTCTTCCTATTTTTACAGTCTTGTCACTAGACATGTGAATGGAGGAAACCCTTGATGACCCTAGACACAAACACTTCCTGACTAAGATCACATGAGAGACCCTAAATTGAACCACTTTCATAAGGCACACCTGGATTCCTGACCCATTTTTGATTATTATTATTTTAAAATGCCAATTTTTAGGGTGATTTGTTATACAGAAGATGATAGCTAATACATGACTTTCAATGATTTGCCCACAATATCTGTTGCCAATATTTCTCCAGTTTGTCTTTTGCTTTACACAGAGGTGACTGTTGGTCAAATAAGTTTGTAAATATGATCTATATATGTTTCCTTGCTTATAGTTTGTATTTGGTGTGGGGGACAGGCTGTAAGCAGGCTGGGTCATTATAGCCTAAGGTTTAGTTTTAAGACTAAGCTTTCCCCCACACCCTTGACTGATTGCATGATGTGGGGTGGTGCACTCTCATGAGGAATCCCATTATGCCTCAGATAAGTGACTTTGTATTAGAGACTTCCTTGTTTGTATATTGGATTAAAGGTTTTGATTTCTGCACTATAAAGTGAGCAGACCAGGAGCTTGCTCTCTCTCAGTTCCTGCTATCAGCATTGTAGAGGCCTATCTGATCCCTTGCCCTTCATGGGAAAAGCAGGTTTAAAAGCTTTTCCCTTGTCTTCTCTTGTGGTTTGCCTGTCTTGGTGAGATACCAATAAACAGAATGGCCACCATCCTCCGACTCCGCCATTTCTTTACCGTCTGCTCAAATCCAGTGGGAACCTGCATGTGAATGGCCACAATGGAGACCCTTGGCCTTATAGTGACATATAAAAATAAGACTCATGAACATAGATAAAAGTAAAGAAGTTATAAGGGCTGGAAGTGGGGATAGGGGAGAGGAGAGAAAGGGGAGTAAAGAAAGACAAATATACAGTGACAAAAAATGATTTGACTTTGGGTGATGGGCAAAATACATAATCAACAGTTCAAATGCTATAAAAATATACTCTGAAACCTATGTACTCTTATTGATTAAAGTTGCCCTGTTAAATTTAATTTTATAAATAAAATTATAAAAAATATTTGTCCATACACAAAATAATTTTTTTTAACTCTTACTGCTATTTTATACTTAAATAAATCTGATTACAACATCTCTTAAAAAGCTCTCTTAGACTTTCTTCTTATAAAAATTCATTGTGTTTTTTCTTAGGTTACATAATAACATAATTGAACTGAATATGTGTGTGTATCTGTGTGCTGTTTGATCTAAATTTTTTTCTACAACTTTTTAGCTAATTATAATCAAGTTTCAACCCTAACTAATTTTAAATTCTTGTTTTTTTTCCTGTTTAATAATCTTTTTTTAAATTTTTATTTTATTTATTCATTTTAGAGAGGAGAGAGGGAGAGAGAGAGAGAGAGAGAGAGAGAGAGAGAAAGAGAGAGAGGAGAGAGAGACAGGGGGGAGGAGCTGGAAGCATCAACTCCTATATGTGCCTTGACCAGGCAAGCCCAGGGTTTCGAACCGGCGACCTCAGCATTTCCAGGTCGACGCTTTATCCACTGCACCATCACAGGTCAGGCCTAGTAATCTTGAAAATAGTGAAGACATATTAGATAATAAATAAAGATTAGTTCAAATAATTTAAAATATTTTAAATCTCCATGTATTTCTATCTAATTTTAGAAAATACATTCCATTCCATTTTATTTTTTCTTTATAGCTGCATAATAGCATATTTTAAAAATTATTAGTGTTTATTTATACATATGGCAAAGTAATCATGTTCCTCCTTATTGCTTTTCTTTTATAAAGTATATATTATTATCTATTACATATCTCCTTTTTGAGCTGAAAATCAGGATCATTTTTTTCTAATACAAAAAAATATCACGTTGCTCTTTGAATTTGTGTTCATTATATAGGTTAATCTGTAGTAGAAATGACAGTTTTAAAATGTGAGTCTTTCCATCTAAAATCAAAGAAAGTTAATAGAAAAACACAGCGAAACAAGAGTAGAATTTATAAACTATTATGTCATCATTACTCTGTGTTATTATCTATCAGTGTTGAAGGAGTTGGTACTAAAATAGATTAAAGATGAGAATTACCATTAGTATGTTTGCATTGTTGGCTACTCAGAATTTGTGTGTCTTGTTCTTATGTGTCTGATTCTTATAATAAAATATATTTGCATTATCAGTGCTACTAAGCAAAATGTGTCAATCTATAATAATAATTATTTCTAAAATTGCAATAAGTACACAAGATTATTTGAATGTGAATGATGCATAATATTATAAGATTTAAAATTTATATAATTTTAGAAAAAATATAAATTATAATAAATTTAATAAAAATCTAAAGTGTATTAATTATCAGAAAAAAAATCTAAAATTATCCTTGACATAACATACAAAATGCCGAGTTCAATATACCAAATAAATTTCATGTACACGTTTTATATCCAATGAACTACAAAATATTTTCAAGGTAAGTAGATTAGTAAATATTCTCATCTTAGAAATTTACCACAAGAAATAATGACACTTGACTTTTTGATTATAGAAATGCATCTGTTTTGAATATGGAACCCCAATTTGTATATTGGGTGAATGTGTATTTGCTCTATTTTCAGGTTAGATATCATGTCATTGTGCAACTTCCTATGACCCTTTATTTCAGAAAGAATATACATCACTCCAATTTTTTCTAAGGTACCTGTTAGATTGCTTAGTTATAAAGTGGGTTTCCTACAATGCTTAACAATTTAAACATCTAAATCAGTTAGTCTTGGGCTTAGCACTTGATTCATTAATTTCTAGTTTCTTAACTTTGAAAAGTTGCCATTTTACTCTGTACTCAGTGTTTTGATCTCCTAGGTGTGTCATATTAGCTGCTAAAGAGGTTTTAAGTGAGATAACATATGCAATGTATTTAGCTGAATATTTAAAATATGAGCTGCTTAATAAATAGTAGCTGTTAGAATGTTGCTAACAATAAGTGATGAAAAAGTTAATGATGATGAGTGAAACATTCGTTGGAAGTTTAATGACCTTAATTTCTTAGAGGCTAGTTATGTTTTAATTATCTTGTAAAATGTTTGCTATTTTATAGATGCACAATTAAGGCTTGTTGAGTGATAAAAAATATGAATGATTAAAGAAAGTGAAAAAGAGAGAGATGGTTAAAGTGATTAATTTGCACAACTGTTTTCTGGGGAAGGAAACTATGTTAAATTTCAACTTCTAGAGAGACAATCTGAGAATTTTCTCCATGATTTAGAAAGTTTATTGCACAAATCTATGGTGCAAGAAGAAATTTTCCGAAAAATGGGTCCATTAAGATCACTAGAGATCAGGCTAATTATAACCATGAAAGTATCAATAATGCCCTCCCCCCCAAAAAAAAACTCCTGAGGATGACCATGACACTCTCAAGGAAAGTGGGCTTGTTCATATAACCGAAGGTCCAATAGTTATCGTGGACAAACAAGGATATATCATCTCCAGCACAGTTCTTCTATTTGAGGCTCAACACGTGTATCCTGGCACTTTTTAACATCAGTGATGTATTGTTATAATTATCCATCATTTTACTTATGTTAAAAATAAAAATAAGAGCTCAATAGTTTGAATTTATACCTTTTAATTTTGCTATAAAAATGAACAGTTAACTTATTTGGTTGACTGAAAATATATGCATTTAATGTTAATGTGTTATTTCACACTTTGGATTCTTATATTTCTATACTTTCCTCAGAAACACTTCCAAGTTTACCGGACCACTTAACTGCTGCACTTATGTAGATAAGCAGGCCAGTTTACATTAAAACTAGACTTCATTTGCAAAGAAATTAGTCTTAACTATTTTCTTCTTTGATAAAAGTGGGAGTGATTTTAGAGAGAAAAAATATATTTTTGTAATATGCCTTTATGGATATCAGATTCTGATATTGTTAATTATCTTTGAAGTTCTGTTTTCTACCTGAACATGAACTAGATCCTAAATTTTTCTAGTTTCCTTCAATATGTTACTATACAACTCACCAAACTAACATATCCAATTTTCTCCCTCCTTTAATTTGGAATGACTAAGAAACCTCCCCTTTCCAGAAGTTCTGCAAACTGAATGTGAACTACTCAATATACATTTCAAAAAATTTGCCTAAGTAATTCCTGTTTAGACAATTTTTGTGCCTTTTGTGGTGTTACCTATTCAAAAGTTCACCTGGACACCCGGTGATACAATTAGAGACATTCAATTCTGACATGTAGAAATCTTCATGACTGGCTGTTGCCAGTGGAAATATGATTCTTTCATGGCGTGTTGAGAATTTTGGGGACTCACATTGAGGAGCAATTGAGCAATAGTAGCAAGTTTTATTGCAATGAAAATAAATGACGGTCCCCAGTAACCCAGTGTCTCATCCACCACCAGGTGGCTCAGTTTCATCTTGCTGCAGAAGGAGCCCAGCTTCTGGGGCCTCAGGGCCATACCTGTGCCTGTCAGGCCTAGAATGACCAAGGCCTGGAGAAGCAGCAATTCTCTGTTCTCATTTCCCCAGATGTACATCTGCCTCAAAGGCCCGGTGGTGCCCTGGCTGCAAACCATGCTGCTGTGTCGGCACTTCAGCTCACGCAGTTGCCAGGCCTGCACAGCACATAAACAAACAAGCCTTGAGCCTTTGTTAAACTTTGATTATATCTCCTTGTGTTTGGGAAGGGGTAAGCATTCTTTCAGACTAAACAATCTTCTACTTAATCCTTGCTGATTTGTGCTGGGCCCGCTAACTATT
Organism: Saccopteryx bilineata; assembly: GCF_036850765.1. Lineage (NCBI taxonomy): Eukaryota > Metazoa > Chordata > Mammalia > Chiroptera > Emballonuridae > Saccopteryx > Saccopteryx bilineata. The sequence continues at coordinate 66,360,555 of NC_089495.1, read as the reverse complement.
ATAATCCCTTTCCTGGATCCCCCAGGGTTTCTCCTGTTATCTTACTTAGTCTCTTCCCCAGATTTTCCAAGACTACTCTTCTCCCTTATGTTGCCATTTGGACTCTCACACGTAGGCACTTATCTTTCTCTGAACCATCTTGGTTTATATACTGTGCGCACACTCAGCAAAGAAATTTCCCTTTTATTGTTCTCTCCCCCACCCCCCATTAATTGAGGGAATGGATTGGTTGTTCCCTAGGGAGACTGGGAAGCCAGTTCTTCCTCCCCACTGTTGGGGTCATTGGGCTATCTCCTGCAGTGTCTGGAAACTATAGCTTCCCAGTTAGTTAGGCTCAGCCAATTTAGCTCTCTTATCTTTTGTTAATAACTAGCTGCCTATACTAACATGCCGCCCTTGGGCTCAGTACTGGTTTATAATTTACGTTATTAACATTTGTCTTTTATTTCTACAGAAATACCTAATTTCTCACAAAATATAGGCCTACCTTTGAGATCCCAGCTGCATCACCACTTCCTAAAACAAGACACAACTGTTTAACTGAACTGACCTATTTTCAATACTAAAATATCAATTCAAAAAAATAATGCAACAATCTACCAATTAATTCAGTTTCTAGATAGTGAAATGTAGGGCCAGGGGCCACCACCGTTGTGGCCATTCACATGCAGGTTTTCGTTTCTTTTTTTTTTTTTAAATATTTTATTTATTGATTTTTTTAGAGAGAGAGAGACAGAGAGAGAGAGAAGGGGGAGGAGCAGGAAGCATCAACTCCCATATGTGCCTTGACCAGGCAAGCCCAAGGTTTCGAACCGGCGACCTCAGTGTTCCAGGTCGACGCTTTATCCCACTGCGCCACCACAGGTCAGGCCCACATGCAGGTTTTCATTGAATTTAGGAAGATGGTAAAGAAACAGTGGAGCCAAAAATAGTGGACCGTTGCTTTATTAAAATCTCACACGGGCTGATGAGCAAACAGGCAGAGAAGACCTCTTATCTCTCACTGAGTGGCTCCCAAAGCCCTGACACATTCGCCGGTTCCACAACCAGGAGAATCTTATTCGGTTCCTCCTAGAATCAAAGGCCCCCACAAGCCTCAGCAGGGCTCCCAAAACCCCTCAGTTCTGGTTCCCTATCTGCATACCTTCTCTTTCCCTGCAAACATGGCTTCTCCTTCTGCACTCTGCATTCTCTCCTCTCACTCTACAAACATGGCTTCTTTCTGCCTCTTCTCCTTCTGCTCTCTCTTTTTATAATTTTCTAATGCAAAAACCTCTCCTCCAGCAAACATTAGCAAAACAATGGCCCTTCCCAAGCAGGAAGGTAATTTGCACTTTCACAGACCATATATACCTGATGCTGCCCAGCCCCCAATGCAAACTATAAGTGAGCAAACATAAAAATCATATTTTACAAACTTATTTGACCAACATGAAATCTCTTAAAATTTATAAGGAAGCAAATTATGCCACCTTAAAATATGCACTTTGTCATATTGATTATTTTTAAAGTTACTTAAAAGACAGCCACTTCAAGGACACCTCTGACCCTCCTGTGTCACCTAAAGAAGAAATGAAGTTCCGTTGTGAAAGGTACACCTTTGTTCCAAGAGAGTAAAAAGGCATCTATCTCCAGAGATGGGCAATTTAGGGTTGTTGGGCAAATGAGTTTGTAAAATTTGTATTTTTTGAGTTTGCTCGCTTTTATTGTTAAAAAGTAGTGCTGAGCAGTCATGTGTGTGCTTGCCCTCAGAGCAGGGCAGTTGACTGCAAATTGCGATAGCATTCCTGCTTGGGAGGGGCCATTGTTTTGCTAATATTTTCTGGAGGAGGGATCTTTGTGGGCCCCACTTAGTTTTTGCAGAGAAAAAGAAAGTGTGCAGATGGGGAAGCAGAGCTGAGGGGCTATGTGAGCTCCACTGAGACAGGTGGGGCCTTTCATTCTGGGAGGAACCAGAGAAGATTCTCCTGGTTTTGGAAATAGAGAATGAGTCAGGGCTTTTTAGGAGCCCTGAATGAAAATGAAATGTTTTCCTTGCCTGTTTGCTCATCGACCTGTACGAGACTTTAATAAAGAAATGGCCCACCATTTTTTGGCTCCACTGTTTCTTTACCATCTGCCCAAATCCAATGAGAAACTGCATGGACACAACAGCAGCAGCCACTGGCCTTAGAAGGGCTCAGAAGGCTATATAAAGCACTTGTGTTATTCATTACTCATTTACTACCACAAACCCAAAGCTCTTTGTCTTATCAATTCTTCACAACTTTATTGTTTACTTTTCTAAAAGGTATTGAGGAGCCACTGAGCCACTTCACCCACAGGTGTTGTAAGGTACCAAAAACTACAGAATTAATATTAATATTTTAAGAGGCTTGGAGAACATTTTATTAATTTGGGTTAAGGTGTGTAGAGAAATTGTGAGAATAGTCTCTGTATTGTGTGATTGGCATAGTCAGGATGGCCCTTGGCATTGTATTATAAATGCAAAGGGGAGGGAAACATGGATTCCCTGACATTCCACCACACCTGTGGGGAAAGGGGTGAATGGCTAGCCAGGTGCAGGGAGAGAAAAACCAAAATAAACCTTTTCTTATAACTATGAGCCATTTGCGGGCATTTGTCCCCCACGGAAACTACCTCTCCTATGTAAATGCGTGTAGTTAACACGTGTGACTCAGGACAGAGAGATAGCAGATGAACACTAAATAATATGGGAATGCTTTTTAATATGTAAAAAGATATCTTTCTGCCATTGTGTTGACTTGTAAATTTTGTTTTCTCCAAAAGGATGTATGGCTTGCAAATTGAACATGGTCCTATCATGTTAAAGGACATATGACTATAACCAATTGTGGTAAGGGGCTCCTAATTACAATTTTTGCTTCTGTACTTCCCACTTACAAAACTATAAAACCTAAGTAGAACAAAGGGCCGGTGTGCTCTCCATCTTCAGATTTCTGTCGGAGTTCCTGCTGCTTGGCCAAGCTAGACAATAAAGCTTTGGTGTATAATTGACGGACTTTGAACACGAATCTTCAATGTTTCGGGTCCCTTCGGATTAGGCTTAACAGTATGAAGTCTTCTTGCTCTGGTTACATCTTTGAGTCTCATATTTTTACAGGGCTCCCAGTTGTATTAAATTAAATGTTTTTCTCTTGTTAATCTGTCTTATGTTAATTTAATTATTAGACTAACCTGAGAACCTAGAAAATAAAAAGAGAGAAGTTTTCCTCCCTACACTATCCTCAAGTTTATTTTGGAATAATTAAAAAAAAAAGGCAAAACTTATTATGCATCTACTTAAACTGGACCTGTTCTTTAGAGGACCAATTTATAGAACTGAACTCAGCATAAAACTTATGATTGGCATTAACAACACTAATTAGTACTGATAGTTATCACTGACTGAGATGTTTCTAGACACTTACTCTCCTGGTTACTTCTCACATAATACTGTAGAATTCTTGATTGCAACATACATTCCAGTGTAAATATCAGATGCTAAATCTGAACAATGGGAGACAGAGAATAAATAGAATATAAAGGAAGCTACTAATCACAAATCAGCCTTTTTAAAATAAATCTTCCTTGTTTTATGTCTACCAGGTTGTGTTTTTGTTTATTTTTATTATGGACTTCAGTTGATTAAATTTTATCTATTTGGTGATTTTAGATATGAATATTTAAAATTATATATATTTTTTTATAATTTTATTTTTTTAATGGGGTGACATCAATAAATCAGGATACATATATTCAAAGATAACAAGTCCAGGTTATCTTGTCGTTCAATTATGTTGCATACCCACCACCCAAAGTCAGATTGTCCTCCGTCACCCTCTATCTTGTTCTCTCTGTGCCCCTCCCCCTCCCCCTTTCCCTCTCCCATTCCCCCTCCCCCCCGTAACCACCACACTCTTATCAATGTCTCTTAGTTTCACTATTATGTCCCACCTACGTATGGAATAATACAGTTCCTGTTTTTTTCTGATTTATTTCGCTTCGTATCATGTTATCAAGATCCCACCATTTTGCTGTAAATGTTCCGATGTCATCATTTCTTATGGCTGAGTAGTATTCCATAGTGTATATGTGCCACATCTTCTTTATCCAGTCATCTATTGATGGGCTTTTTGGTTGTTTCCATGTCCTGGCCACTGTGAACAATGCTGCAATAAACATGGGGCTGCATGTGTCTTTACGTATCAATGTTTCTGAGTTTTGGGGATATATACCCAGTAGAGGGATTGCTGGGTCATAAGGTAGTTCTATTTTCAGTTTTTTGAGGAACCACCATACTTTCTTCCATAATGGTTGTACTACTTTACATTCCCACCAACAGTGGATGAGGGTTCCTTTTTCTCCACAGCCTCTCCAACATTTGCTATTACCTGACTTGCTAATAACAGCTAATCGAACAGGTGTGAGGTGGTATCTCATTGCCGTTTTGATTTGCATTTCTCTAATAGCTAAAGAAGATGAGCATCTTTTCATATATCTGTTGGCCATTTGTATTTCTTCCTGGGAGAAGTGTCTATTCATAACCTCTTCCCATTTTTTTATTGGATTGTTTGTTTGTTGTTGAGTTTTATGAGTTCTTTGTATATTTTGGATATTAAGCCCTTATCTGAGCTGTTGTTTGAAAATATCATTTCCCATTTAGTTGGCTTTCTGTTTATTTTGTTATCAGTTTCTCTTGCTGAGCAAAAACTTCTTAGTCTGATGTAGTCCCATTCATTAATTTTTGCCTTCACTTCTCTTGCCATTGGAGTCAAATTCATAAAATGCTCTTTAAAACCCAGGTCCATGAGTTGAGTACCTATGTCTTCTTCTATGTACTTAATTGTTTCAGGTCTTATGTTTAAATCTTTGATCCATTTTGAGTTAATTTTTGTACAGGGGGAGAGACTGTAGTCCAGTTTCATTCTTTTGCATGTGGCTTTCCAGTTTTCCCAGCACCATTTATTGAAGAGGCTTTCTTTTCTCCATTGTGTGTTGTTGGCCCCTTTATCAAAAATTATTTGACTATATATATGTGGTTTTATTTCTGGACTTTCTATTCTGTTCCATTGGTCTGAGTGTCTATTTTTCTGCCAATACCATGCTTTTTTGATTGTCGTGGCCCTATAATAGAGTTTGAAGTCAGGTATTGTTATGCCCCCAGCTTCATTCTTTTTCTTTAGGATTGCTTTGGCTATTCGGGGTTTTTTATAGTTCCATATAAATCTGATGATTTTTTGCTCTATTTCTTTAAAAAATGTCATTGGAAGTTTGATGGGAATTGCATTAAATTTGTATATTGCTTTGGGTAATATAGCCATCTTGATTATATTTATTCTTCCTAGCCAAGAACAAGGTATATTCTTCCATCTCATTATATCTTTTTCAATTTCCCTTAACAATGGTTTATAGTTTTCATTATATAAGTCCTTTACATTCTTTGTTATATTTATTCCTAAGTATTTTATTTTTTTTGTTGCAATCGTGAAGGGGATTATTCTTTTGAGTTCCTTCTCAGTTGTTTCATTGTTGGCATATAGAAAGACTATTGACTTCTCTATGTTAATTTTGTATCCTGCGACCTTACTGTATTGGCTTATTGTTTCTAGTAGTCTTTTTGTGGATTCTTTGGGGTTTTCGATGTATAGAATCATATCATCTGCAAAAAGTGATACCTTTACTTCTTCTTTTCCGATATGGATGCCTTTTATTTCTTTGTCTTGTCTGATTGCTCTGGCTAGAACCTCTAGTACCACATTAAATAAGAGTGGAGAGAGTGGACAACCCTGTCTTGTTCCTGATTTAAGGGGGAAAGCCTTCAGTTCAGTGCCATTTAATATGATGTTAGCTGATGGTTTATCATATATGGCCTTTATCATGTTGAGATATTTTCCTTCTATACCCATTTTGTTGAGAGTCTTAAACATAAAATTGTGTTGTATTTTATCGAAAGCCTTTTCTGCGTCTATTGATAAGATCATGTGGTTTTTGTTCTTTGTTTTGTTGATATGGTGTATTACATTAACCGTTTTACGTATGTTGAACCATCCTTGAGATTCTGGGATGAATCCCACTTGATCATGATGTATTATTTTTTTAATATGTTGTTGTATTCGATTTGCTAGTATTTTGTTTAGTATTTTAGCATCTGTATTCATTAGAGATATTGGTCTGTAGTTTTCTTTTTTTGTGCCATCCTTGCCTGGTTTTGGTATGAGGGTTATGTTGGCCTCATAAAATGTGTTTGGAAGTATTGTTTCTTCTTCAATTTTTTGGAAGACTTTGAGTAGCATAGGAACCAAGTCTTCTTTGAATGTTTGATAAAATTCGCTGGTATAGCCTTCAGGGCCTGGACTTTTATTTTTGGGGAGGTTTTTAATGGTTTTTTCTATTTCTTCTCTACTGATAGGTCTGTTTAGGCTTTCTGCTTCTTCTTGACTCAGTCTAGGAAGGTTGTATTGTTCTAGGAATTTATCCATTTCTTCTAGGTTGTTGAATTTAGTGGCATAAAGTTTTTCATAGTATTCTACAATAATTCTTTGTATATCTACGGTGTCCGTGGTGATTTCTCCTCTTTCATTTTGGATTTTGTTTATATGAGTTCTTTCTCTTTTTTCCTTGGTAAGTCTTGCCAAGGGTTTGTCAATTTTGTTGATCTTTTCAAAGAACCAGCTCCTTGTTCTATTAATTTTTTCTATAGTTTTTCTGTTCTCTAATTCATTTATTTCTGCTCTGATTTTTATTATCTCCTTTCTTCGGCTGGTTTTGGGTTGTCTTTGTTCTTCTTTTTCTAGTTCCTTAAGGTGAGAAGTTAAGTGGTTCACTTGGGCTCTCTCTTGTTTGTTCATATATGCCTGAAGTGATATGAACTTCCCTCTTATCACTGCTTTTGCTGCATCCCATAGATTCTGATATGTCGTATTGTCATTTTCATTAGTCTGTATATATCTTTTGATCTCTGCACTTATTTCTTCTTTGACCCATTCATTTTTTAAAAGTATGTTGTTTAGTTTCCACATTTTTGTGGGATTTTTTTCCTCTTTTTTGCAGTTGAATTCTAGTTTCAAGGCTTTATGATCAGAAAATATGCTTGGTACAACTTCAATTTTTCTGAATTTGCTGATGTTGTTTTTGTGGCCCAACATATGGTCAATTCTTGAGAATGATCCATGTACACTGGAGAAAAATGTATACTCAGTCACTTTGGGATGAAATGTCCTGTAGATGTCTATCATATCCAGGTGCTCTAGTGTTTTGTTTAAGGCCACTATGTCTTTGTTGATTCTCTGTTTGGATGACCGATCTAGAGCCGTCAGCGGTGTATTGAGGTCTCCAAGTATGATTGTATTTTTGTCAGTTTTTGTTTTAAGGTCAATAAGTAGCTGTCTTATATATTTTGGTGCTCCTTGGTTTGGTGCATATATATTAAGAATTGTTATGTCTTCTTGATTCAGTGTCCCCTTAGCCATTATGAAATGGCCATTTTTGTCTCTGAGTACTTTTCCTGTCTTGTAGTCAGCATTATCCGATATGAGTATTGCTACACCTGCTTTTTTTTGGATGTTATTTGCTTGGAGTATTGTTTTCCAGCCTTTCACTTTGAATTTGTTTTTATCTTTGTTACTTAGATGAGTTTCCTGTAGGCAGCATACAGTTGGATTTTCTTTTTTAATCCATTCTGCTACTCTGTGCCTTTTTATTGGTGAGTTTAATCCGTTTACATTTAGTGTAATTATTGATACTTGTGAGTTCCCTATTGCCATTTTATATCTTGCTTTCTGTTAGTTTTGTGTCTTGTTTCATCCTTCTCTTTCGTTTTTCTATCTTTTGTTTTTATTTGGTTGTATTCCATACATCTTTCCTCTGTTGCTATCTTTTTTATCTCATGTGCTTCTGTGGTGGTTTTTTCAATGGTGGTTACCTTTGAGTAATGAAAAGGGTCCCTACCCTGTTCATTGTAGCGAACTATTTTGTGAGTACTTTTGCACTCCATCGTCCTTTGCTACTGTTAATCTCCATCTTCTCCCCCTCTTTCTTTTTGTTGTTGTCACAGTTTAAATTTGGTTTTATTGTGTTCTTCTTGGAGCTTTTACTTGTGGCTCTGTTTTTTTTTTGTTCTTTGTATCTGATTGGAGAACCCCCTTTAGTAATTCCTGGAGTGGGGGTTTTCTGATGATAAATTCCCTCATCTTTTCTGTATCTGTGAATGTTTTTATTTCTCCTTCGTATTTGAAGGATAGCTTTGATGGGTATAGTATTCGTGGCTGAAAGTTCCTCTCTTTCAGGACTTTAAATATTGGGGTCCACTCTCTTCTAGCTTGTAGAGTTTCTGCTGAGAAATCTGATGATAATCTAATGGGCCTTCCTTTATATGTTGTATTCTTCTTTTCCCTGGCTGCCTTGAGAATTTTTTCTTTGCTGTTGGTTTGTGTCAATTTCATTATGATATGCCTTGGAGTACGTTTGTTGGGGTTAAGAAAACTCGGAGTTCTGTTTGCTTCTTGAACTTGAGGCTTTAGTTCTTTCCACAGGCTTGGGAAGTTCTCATCTATTATTTGTTTGAGTATGTTCTCCATTCCATTTTCTCTCTCTTCGCCCTCTGATATACCTATTATTCTTATGTTATTCTTTTTGATGGAGTCAGATAATTCTTGTAGGGCTATCTCATTTTTTTTAATTTTTGAGTCTCTTTCTTCTTCTTTCTGTTGTGCCTCAAGTTGCTTGTCTTCTATTTCACTAATCCTCTCTTCTATCTGACCTGTTCTATTAGCTAGGCTTGTTATTTTGTTTTTCAGCTCATGAATTGAGTTTTTCATCTCTGTTTGATTTGTTTTTATAGTTTCAATTTCCTTGGACATATATTCTTTGTGTTCATTGAGTTGTTTTCTGAGCTCCCTAAATTGCCTTTCTGTGTTTTCTTGTATATCTCGGAGGATTTTTAGTATTTCTATCTTGAATTCTCTGTCATTTAGCTCCAAGGTTTCCAATATATTAAATTTTTTCTCCATAGATTTTTCCTCATCTAGCTGTGTTACCTCTCTTTCTTTTGTATCCATGATATTCGATTTTCTCTTCCTTAATGGCATCTGAGGGTGGTTTTGTTGATAGTATTAATGAGATTTAATAAAGAATAAAAAGTTAAAAAAATAAAAATAAAAAAAATAAAAAATCGAAAAGAGTTGTTTTGTTTTTTTAAAAAAAATTAATAATGAAATAAAGAAAAATAAAATAAAAATTAAAAAAAAGGAAATTATTCCCCCACTCCTTTTTTCCTCTCCTCTCCTCTCCCCTCTTTTTTGAGAAAATCTTGTGGTGGACTGTGAATTATAACAAACAATGCCTGTGATGGAGGGCCTGAATTGGGGAAAAGTAATAAAGGGGCAAAAAAAAAAAAAAAAAAAAGAAAAAGAAAAAAAAAAGGAAAGAAAAAAGAAAAAAAAAGAGCGTATGGACCCACAAAAAGCAAATAAGGAAAAAATTTGGGTCAAGAATGAAATGATTTGCTTTTAGGTGTTGGTTGTCTAAGAGTTATGTTGAGAGGAATAAGAGGAAAACGGAAAAATGGGGGGACAAATTAAAAAATTACTATTGTATTTAGTGGAACAAGAACTAGATAATATGGAGAGCCAGGGATGAGAGCACTGCTAGTGAGTTAAAAAGGTGAAGTAAAAAAAACCCCAAAATGCCACAAACATAGGTTTGAGTCCCAGATAAGATAATTTGTTTGTTATTGAGGTTTGAATGAGAGGAGATGTAAAAGAGAAAGGAAGAAACTAATATAGAGGGAGAAAAGAAAGAGAGAGAGAGAAAAAAAGAGGTAACCACTAAAAGAAGAAAAAATAAAGGAGAGAGAGAGAGAGTTAAGGGTTTTGGAGTGCAACCCTCATAGAGAGAAAGGAAGAGAAGAGAAAAGATAATGGGAGATGTAACACTTATGGGTAGTGTAGTTCAAGGAGATGAGAGAGTAAGACCGGTAGATTGTTAATCTGCCAAATTGGAGGAGGAAAAAGAAGTATCAAGAATGAAGATAAGAGAAACAAACGAACAAATATAATAAAATGGGATAGGTTATAAAGTCTGCAGATTATTCTTGATTTTGAGAGGTTATCTTCTTGCTTTTTCTTTTCTCTCCCTCTTCCTGGTCGGTGACTCTGTACCCCGGGTTCTGCCCCTTTGGCACGCTCAGGTAGAGGTTTGCAGTTGATAAGTCTCTATGGCAATGTCATGTATTGTGCTTTAGTCTCGTTGGCAGTCGAAGCTCAATAGCATTTATAGGCTCCGACAGTGAGAGAGTCCGTGTTCCTGGAGCATTTCTCCTAGTCTTTCCTTCCTTAATTAGTAGCCTGATAATCCAGCTATGGGGTTGCTGCTGCCTCTGCCTGGATAGTAAGAGGCTCAAAGAGCTGGCAACTCCCCGCTCTATTTCCACTCAGCACAGGGCTCTGGGTAAGGCTCAGTCAGTCAGAGCTGCTAGCATAATCAGGCGGGCTTTCCGCCCACTCAAAGACCTCTGGCTCTGCCACTCTGTCCGGTAACACAAGCGGGCGCCCACTTCCGGGGCGCTTGGAGGAAACTCTCACTCACTGTCTGCGACCAGGATATCCGGCCAGCAGTCTCACGCTCTGAGTGAAACCCCCAACCGCAGGGAAAAGTTGTAGCGTTGGAATTGAGTCTCACTCCGTCCCCGTGCGCGGCTTTTGCAAGGCGCTGGGGTGGCTCGAGATTCCGCTTTGGCCCACACAAAGCCCCTGACTATGCCCCTCTGTGCGATAACACGGGCGCGCACTGCCGAGGCACTCGGAGGAATTGCTCACTACCTATCTGCGCGCGCACACCAGGATATGAGGCCGGCCGCGGTTCCCTCTGAGTGAAACACCCTCCAGCACGGAAAATCTCCACCGTTGGAATTAGTTCTCACTCCCTCCCGTGCGTGGCTTTCCCAGGAAGAAATTCTCGCCCACTAACTGCGCACCGACCAGGAGACCGGGTAAAATGGCCGCTCTGCTTTTCTTTCTTTGTTTGGGTTTGGCGCAAGTGTTAGCTTGCATTGCCCGGGTTGCCACAGGATCAGTTTTTCCTCGGCTTGGATCTCCATGCCACAGCCTGGTTCAGCCGTTTGTGCCGTGGCCTGGATCTATTCACCCCCTTTGCCCGCCTCAGTTTCTATATTCACAGTTACCAGAGAAAGCCACCCTGTTTAGGTTAGTGAGGAAGGAGGAGCATTTCTTACTCCCTATTTCCTTCGGGGTTTGGTTATATATTTAGCCAATTTTTCACTCAATCATACCTTTGGCTGTATTGCGAAGCATCTGGAAGCTCCAAGTATAGGTTTTTCTGTTTCTGGTTGAAGATCTTGTTGAGTTTTGGGGTAGATTTATCAGTATCGCTTCCTACCCCGCCATTACTCTGACGTCATCCATCAAAATTATATTTTTTATCACTGCTTTTCTAACATTGTCCACTAAATTCCTTCTTTAAATAAACTCTGCATGACTTTCAAATTTTAGGATAGACAAATTTTTTAAAACTAAAAACTAAATACTAACAAAAATAACTCCCACCTAATATTATTTAAATAATTTTATCTGCTGAAGTAACATTTTCATTTTCTCATTCTGTATGCATATATTATCAAAGATGAAATTGCTGCCTCAGAGCTACATGGACATAATTTTTATAATAATAAATGAAGTCTTGATTAGAAAATATTTACCGGCCCTGGCCGCCCGACCAGGGCACATAGGAGAAGTGCCCATTTGCTTCTCCACCCCCCCTCCTTCCTCTCTGTCTCTCTCTTCCCCTCCCGCAGCCAAGGCTCCATTGGAGCAAAGATGGCCCGGGCGCTGGGGATGGCTCCTTGGCCTCTACCCCAGGCGCTAGACTGGCTCTGGTCACGGCAGAGCAACGCCCTGGAGGGTCAGAGCATTGCCCCCTGGTGGGCAGAGCGTCGCGCCTAGTGGGCGTGCCGGGTGGATCCCGGTCGGGCGCATGCGGGAGCCTGTCTGACTGTCCTTCCCCGTTTCCAGCTTCAGAAAAATACAAAAAAAAAAAAAAAAGAAAATATTTACCAAGAATTCAAGCTAATGTTATCATTATCAGTAGCATTTTGCATGAAGTGGTTTTTAATATCATAAGAGTAAAGGTCTAATTCAAACGCATTCAACCTATGGTAACTTCTGAAAAAATAAATTGTGGTCTGAAACTATATCTCATAACATTTCATATTATTATTTAATAGGCATCTTTAAAAATTGTAGTCTTTTCTTCAAGAGGTATCTATTATGTCCGTGTTCAAGGTACTTACAGTGTTGCTGGAGAGCCGATTGTTATTCATGTTAAGTGTCTAGAGGCTGACACAAAGACATATACAAAAGTTCTTAATTAAGTACACTCAACTGTCAATGTGCATTGTCTACATAAAGTATGCTACAGCCAAAAGGGAAAGATTAATGCGATAGAGGGAGAAGCAAATTATATGGGATAAAAGGTATAAAGCATAATCCAAGATGAAATGGTGTTTCTGATACATATGTGTACTCCAAACTGCCCTCTTGATGTTCTGCTTATCTGTCAGACCTCACCCTTACTGGACTATCACCCCTGAGACAGAGAAATTCCAAGAAGCTGACAAGCCACCCCAAGGAAGGGCTCTGGACATACCAGGACTTTTGATTCAACACCCACATGCTAGAAATTTTTCTTGACCCTATATAATTTGTCCCCCTAGCTTGTACTGGTGCACTTCTCCCGGAGGAGTGCCCAGCAGGTCTTTCACCTCTAATAAAGCCTGCACACCTGGTGATCGAGTGCCGTCTCATTCTTAAACTTTCTACTAAATGCATAATAAAAATAAACTCTAGTAAAATACTCAATGAACGTTTTCTCAATCTATTGAAACTTCCATACTCAAAAAGCATTCCTGATACTTACCAGCCATGTTATCCTGAAGAAAATATTTAATAGTCTTGATTTTGTTTACTCAACTGAAAAATTGCTATAATCATATCTAATACCTAGGATTGCTATGAAAATAGAACATCACTTGTCCAACATAGACCATATCACATTGAAAGTGCTCAGTAAATATATTTCCCATTCCTTCTAAGTGTGTTTCTTATAGATAATAATGAATTATCTGGCTTGGTAGATACACTGAGCTAGAAGATGGCAGAGAGGTAGACAGTGCATTTGAAAGAAAAACTAGGGAGAGATCTTTTATCAAATGAAAGTAAGAAGGAAATAGAATACATTAGGTTACAATTGTAAATATTATAACATATTGTATTGAAATTGAAATAAAATGCAGGTTTTTAAGTTGCAAATATTACATACTGCTGCACAAAAATAAAGACCTTTCTTCTTCTCTGGGAGGTAATGGGACATGAAGTAAATGCATAGGTTTTTATGTGCTTTCTCATCTAGACTGAATTAATTCTGTGCAAATAGAGGCATAGTTTAGGTTGTTTCTGGTCAAAGTCATGTTATAGGAACCTGTGTTCCATTTAATTATTTTTTTAATTTAAAAAAATTAGGGTGATATTGCTTAATAGATATAGTTTTCAGGTGTAAAATTCTAGAGTGTATTACAGCATCTCTATATTGTATTGTATGTTAACCACCCAAATTCAAGTTTCCTTCTATCACCATTTGTTCCCCTTTATCCTTTCTGCTTTACCCACTCCTTTCACTCTGGCAATCACCATGCTGTTTGTTGTCTGTATTTATGATGTTGTGTGTGTGTGTGCGTGTGCGAATGAGAGAGTAACAAACAGTCAGGGACATACTGACAGGAAGGGAGAGAGATGAGAAGCATCAATTCATAGTTGCGGCACCTTAGTTTTTATTGGTTGCTTTCTCATATGTGTCTTGATGCGGGGGGGGGGGGTTCACCTGAGCCAATGACCCTTTGTTCAAACAAGTATCCTCGGGTTCAAGCCAGTGACCTTGGGCTTCAAGCTAGCAACTTTTGGGCTCAAGCCAGCACCTTTGGGCTCAAACCAGCAACCATGAGTCATGTCTATGATTTTATGCTCAAGCCAGTAACCCTGCACTCAAGCTAGTTGAGCCTGCGCTCAAGCTGGTGATTTTGGGATTTTGAACCTGGGTCCTTAATGACCCAAACCAATGCTCTATCTATCCACTGTACCACTGCCTGGTCAGGCTATGAATTTCTTTTTTTGCTTAATCTCTTTATATATTTCACCCAATCCCTCAAAATCTTTCTCCTCTAACAGCTGTCAGACTATTTCTGTATCAGTGTGTATGTTTCTATTTTGTTTGTTTACTTGTTCATTAGATTCCACATATAAATGCAATCATACAGTATTTTTTTTTCTGACTGGCTTATTTCAATTAACATTGTAACCTCCATTTTCACCCATGTTATCACAAATGGTAAGATTTACTTCTTTCTTACAGCTGAGTAATATTTCATTGTATAAAAGTACAACAGCTTTTCTTTTCCCACTCATCTACTGTTGGACACTTGAGCAGCTTCCAAATTGTAGCTACCGCAATTGGAACACTGCAATAAAATCAGGGGTGCATGTATTCTTTAAATTAGTGGTTTGCATTTTTAAAAATAAATTGAAAGAAATGAAATCACTGGGCTGTTCCATTTAAAAATTTTTGATGGAATTCCATACTGTTTTCCAAAGAAGCTGCACATATTTGTTTTCCCACAGAGCAAGAGGTTTCCCTTTTCTCTACATCTTTTCCAAAAATTTCTGTTTTTTGTTTTGTTGATGATAGCCACCTGACAGGTTTGAGGTATGTGGTTTTAACTTACATTGCTCTGATGATTAATGACATTGAGCATTTTTTCATATGTCTATTGGCCACACGTGTCCTCTGTGTAAATGTCCATTCAAGTCTCACACATTTTTAAATTGTTATTTTTTTAAAGAGTTTTATTTATAAGATTTTTAAAAATAAATTTTGGATATTAAGCCTTTACAGATGTATCATTGGCAAATACATATTCTCCCACTCAGTGGGTTGTCTTTTTATTTTGTTGATGGTTTTCTTTGTTGTGAGTAATCATATTACTAGTTAGATATAGATCTATATGATTTTTGTTGTTGCTGTTATTTGTTTGTTTCCCTTACCTAAGGAAATGTAACAGACAATATATCAGTAAAAGAAATGTATAAGATTTTATGGCCAAGTTTTTTTTTTCTAGAATTTTGGTTTTAATACTTAGATTTAAGTCTTTAATCCATTTTGAGTTTATTCTTTTGTGGTGTAAAATGATAATCTCTCTAATATATTTTTCCAAAAACATTTATTGAATAGACTGTATTTACCCCGTTATATGTTCTTGCCTCCTTTGTCAAATAGTAATTGAGTATAAAGATGTGGGTTTATTTCTTGGATCTTTATTCTGTTCCATTGATCTATATATTTGTTTCTACTCCAGTAACATACTTCTTGATTTCTCTGGCCTTCTAGTGTAGTTTGATACCAGGTAGCATAATTTCCTCAACTTTGTTCTTCTTTATCAAGTTTACTGCTGCTATTCGAAGTCTTTTCTGCTTCCATATAAATTTTTGAACTATTTCTTTTAGTTCTTTGAAATGTGCCATTGGTATCTTGGTAAAAATTGTGTTTAACTTATAATATGCTTTGATAGTATGAATACTTTTATGATGTTAATTCTTCCTATGCATGAACACAATATATACTTACACTTTTTTGTAATTTCTTTAATTTGTCTTCATTGTCTTATAATTTTTCAAGTACAACTCTCTTAAATTTTTAGTGAAATTTTTCTCAATGTTTATAATTTATTTAATTCTAAATAGAATTGTATTCTTAGTTTTCCTTTCTGATATTTCATCATAGATGTATAAAATGAAACTGATTTCTAGATATTTATTTTGTATCTTGCGTCTTTACTGATTCAACAGGTATGGACAAGTGATGTTCACTAAATTGATACAGGGTCAAACTCTGTGCCAATTCTGGGTCTCAGGCAACTCAGCAAATTTCCTGGGTATACCATGACAAGCTTTACCTTTTGGGTGTCCGCAGACTTTTGTAATGGGTTGATTTTTCTGGGATTCATCAGGGTAAGGTCGACAGTTGTTAGGTTTAAAGTGATCAAGATTTGGCCCTGTGAAGGAAGAAGGGAGAGAGCTCTGTACCAGCCAAGCGAGGGAAAAATAGCCCGTCTAAAGCCACACAACTCAATCTATATAAGATTCTGCCAGGAGGCCAATATTCCATTCAATATAAAGGAATTTTATATTTTACTCCAAGATGTTGATGTACTTCTGATAGTTATTGAAAAGTATTTAACTGCATTGTTACATAAATTATTATAGGAAAGTTAATATATTTTAATATGAAACAAAATAACTACATATATATTAATTTTCCAGTATCTTAAATTAAATTTTATGTGTAAGATATCTATGTGCTGTTTTTAAAATGAAAGTACAGAGGAAGGATTATATGTTAAAATTAATATATTTTGCAAATTTATTAACTAAATATATTGATTATCTATCAACTTCCATTTTTTTAGTTGTTGCTGTTTGTACTTGTGTCTCCTTTAAAAATTTTTTTAATACAGTCAGTACTGATAATCCTTTATAAACAAACTATGTTTTCAAGTTTATAATGTGAATATTTTTAACATCTTTTCATCAGAGATCCTACTCACTAATGTTTAGATATAAAACATGCCTGAGGTCTTACTTAAGCTTATTAAATGTCTCCATTTACAAGGAACTAAAATCAAGACTCTAATGCATATAATTCATTATTAAGACCCATTAACCCAATTTCAGTTTGTAAAATTTATATCCAAATATATTAGTCTATACACCAAATTACATTAATTTTTAAAATATTATTGAATAAGAGATATTTTATAATCTTCTTTCCCTGAGAATGCATAATGTTGCCTTCTTAAAAGTCATTTTAAATCTTCATCAAGAAACACATGAGTATGCAAAGAATTAAAACTTTTAGTGAGATAAGCTTATTGAGAGAATTGCTGTATAAGTTATATAAATATCTAATCATTCTCTTGTACACCTAAAACTGATATGACCTTGTATATCAACTGTAATTGGAAAAAAATAAACTGATAACTTTCAAATTTGATAACATACACTGAAAATCAAATACTATATTTTTCTGTGGAAAATAAACATGTGTGTTTACAATATTGTATGTCTAAAAAATTAGTTCGTAGAAAAATGAGCTAAAGTTTCAAATGACAATCATATGTATAATAATTATTAATAATATAGTTATCTCTT
Organism: Saccopteryx bilineata; assembly: GCF_036850765.1. Taxonomy (NCBI): domain Eukaryota; kingdom Metazoa; phylum Chordata; class Mammalia; order Chiroptera; family Emballonuridae; genus Saccopteryx; species Saccopteryx bilineata. The sequence continues at coordinate 66,343,282 of NC_089495.1, read as the reverse complement.
TTCAGATATCATTAATTTATTTTATTTTATTATTTTTTTTTTATTTTATAATTGACAAGCAGGAGGCAGAGAGACAGACCTGCATGTACCCCGACCAGGATCCAGCCAGCAAGCCCCCCCCGCCAGCTACATCCTGCCCATGTAGGGCTGCTGCTCTGTTGCTCAGCAACCAAGCCATTTCATTGCCTGAGGAGAGGCCATGAAGCCATCCTCAGCATCTGGGGTCAACCTGCTTGAACCATTTAAGCCATGGCTACAGGAGGGAAAGAGAGACAGACAGACAGACAGAGAAATAAAGAAAGAAGGGGGATGGGTGGAGAAGCAGATGTTCTCTTTTCCTGTGTGCCGTGACTGAGAATCAAACCCAGAACATCCACATGCTGTGCCATGCTCTACCACTGAGCCAACTGGCCAGAGCCAAGATACCATTAATTTCATTTCTCCATTAAGAAAGAGTGTAATTTTTTTTTATTCTGATACAAAATGCTGTAACTTAGACCAACTTGGATATAAGAGTTCAAAATAAAAATAGAACTTTAATTACAAGGCAACCACTTAACACCATTTTTGCCAACATCTTACAAATTTTTTGCCAAATTTCAATAATGCCTTTTTTCAGAAATGTTTAAAATTGATGTATTATTCTAAACAACTTTCCAGGAAGTTTCTTCTCACTCATTAATATATATATTGCAGTTTATACCAACTTTCAGTATAAACAATAATAACATACAAGATATAACCATAGGTAGGCGTCTTTCTGTTGCATCCAGAGCCATTCTAGCGCCTGAGGCAGAGGCCACAGAGCCATCCTCAGCGCCTGGGGCCATCTTTGCTCCAATGGAGCCTCGGCTGCCAGAGAGGAAGAGAGAGACAGAGAGGAAAGAGAGGGGGAGGGGTGGAGAAGCAGATGGGCGCTTCTCCTGTGTGCCCTGGCCGGGAATCGAACCCAGGACTCCTGCACGCCAGGCGGATGCTCTACCGCTGAGCCAACTGGCCAGGGCTGTAAAACATTTTTAAAAATGGATCTTATGATAGTTTACAGTAACTGATAATAATGTAGATTAACTTAAAGTAAGTAGGCCTGGAATGTGAATGACTCCGGTTTGACTACCAGTCAAGGCACAGAGGAGAAGTGCCCATCTGCTTCTTCACCCCTCCCCTCTCACTTTTTTTCTCTCTCTCTCTTCCCCTCCTGCAGTCGTGGCTCAATTGAAATGAGTTGGCCCTAAATGCTGACTCCACAGCCTTTGCCTCAGGTGCTAAAAAATACCTCCAGTTGCAATGAAGCAGCCTCTCCGGATGGGCAGAGCATCGCCTCTTAGTGGGCTTGCTGGGTGAATCCTGGGCGCATGCAAGAGTCTGTCTCACTGCCTTCCTTCCTCTCATTGAATTAAAAAAAATTAAAGTAAATAATTTCTAAGATTAATTAACTCTAAATTTATGTTAAATGTTGAAATGTACTTGCAATAGTCATTTTAGACTATTGACAAGCCGGAGGCTGTCAGTAAAAAATAGTTTCCTGCCCCAACTGAATTCAGTTGTGAGCAGGAGTGATAATGTCACATTTGGGCAGATGCTTTTTTTATGCATATTTTTTCATTCAACCTGAATAACTGGCTACATACTGTACTGTGACTCTTTCAGCTGTCTCTGCCTGGTGTAATTTTAAGAATCACTCAGAGTATAGTCCTTGACTCTCAGCATTCCATGGACTGATAATATAAAGAAGAATTAAATGTTTGATTTTGAGGCCACTGAGATAGTTGGGTTGTTTGTTACTGCAAAGTCATCTTGCCTATCTGTACTCTAGACATTTTTCTAAACAAAAATTATGTTTTAAATTACATAATGGGAAACAAACAATATAAAACAACTATGAATGTGTTATTCTGACATCTATATTTTTGAGTTGTTTTTATTTCAAAGTTTACTCTGAGATCATAGAGAAGACTAACGAGGCAATGTTGTGCTATCTTAAAACTTTTGGAACATAAATGTCCTGGAAATTCATTCTTGAATGTAGGTAGGTACAGCTTGAGACTAAATAAAGAATATAAAAACAATATTATTTGCCAATTTTTGCTAGTCTTTATACAGATCTGTTTATCTATACTGTACTGTATTTTGTTGGTCTTTCAGAACATAATCTCATAAGAATAAAATTTGGTTTTAACCTGTTTTCAAAAGTCAAGATCTTAAAATTGTATTATATTTAATCTATTGTAAAAATAATTTGAAGTATTAAACAACCAAAATGTATCATGCCTTGAGAAAATATCTGAAACAATTTTTTTCAATATGTACAATTACTTATTCATCTGAGAGGTTAGTATTTCCTATACTTTATTTTCAAAACCTGAGAATCTGATATAGTGTTTATTGTTGGTGGATTACTAATACATTCCTCAGCTTATTTTTATGCTAACCGAGGTTTGGTAATGACTGTCTCTCAGTTTTTTATATCCAAAACCACAAATAAAATTGGAATATATTCTAGATGATCTTTTTAATTTTATGCCATGGACAACGTTTTTATTTGTATTAATTTGAAGAACATCCTTGGAAGGTATGTTTGCAAGGAATAGTTCATTCTAGGAATATGGTATGACATCTAATTAATTAATTAATACATATTTATTGAACCTTTATTAGGTACTTGGAAGGTGCTAGACATCAGGAAAATATAAAATATTAGCTCTTCAAATTATTATGTTATATTTTTAGAGCATGCAATATTGCCCTTAAATTTTTTTTTTCATTTTTGTTTCTAATTTATTATATATTTTGTATATTGTTCCTGGTGAATCGTCTCAAACACATTTTTGATGAGTAAGTGACTGAATGAATAAAGAGATGAATGGAATAAGTCTTGAGAAGCATAAAGTCTAGTGGGGGAACAATCTCTAAGCAAAAATATTACAGTACAATAAAATAACTGGAATAACAGACACAAGTACCAACTTCCCAGGCTGAAGGAGATTGAAACTAATCCTGCAAAGTGATTCAGGGCAGGAAACATGACTTCGATAAAATTGAACATCTTTTCTTCCAGCCTGCAATTATTACCATTGTTAATCAAAATATGACCTTAAACTTTGAAAGCAATATTATACACCAGCAGTTTTTTGAACTGACTTCCATGAAAAGTATAGTTATAAAGCCAAATCTTAAAACAAATTATATTATAAAGTAGATATAATTGGTTCAGAATGCTGTTGGTCCATGTAATCTCACTGAATGATTAATGGTGTCACTAGAGATTTTTAAAAAAACACTGAAGGAGAATAAATGCTTTTTCCATAATAGAAGAGAATCAGCATTAATCAATAAAATATATTTTTATGGTTAAAAAAATATAACATCCTTGAAATATAGAATATACACCTTATGATAAAAACTGAGATTCTGCCCTGGCCGGAAAGCTTAGTTGGTTAGAGCATTCGTCCTTGATATACAAAGGTTATGGATTTGATCAAATCGATATTTCTTTCTCTCTCTCTCTCTCTAATCAAACAATAAAAAGAATACAATGCCTGGCAGATAACATATTATTTTGGAGAGTTAGAATAAATATGCAAAGAATGGGTTAGAAATAAGAACAAATGGATTTGGAAAAATGATATTAGATACTGAATATGGCAATGGCACATACATTATTGTATAAATTTGCACTGTGAGATTATATTGAAATAAATTCAAACATCTGTGAAAAATAACTGATTTCTATTTTATTTCACATTTTTTATGTTAATGTAATTTGACAGTGATATAAATTGCATTCTGTTTGTTCTGATCCTCTCTACCTTACTTTCTTGAAATAAGAATTCATTCTGAGTTGAAAATACTAGTGTACAATTTCTCATAGTGTCCTCTTTGGACTATGGGCATCAAAATAATTTAGAGAAGTTGTTAAAAAAGAATTCACTGGTGTACTTAATATCTTCTTAAAACAACATAGCATAAAACAAACAAAGAAATAGAGCTCAGAAATCTGTATTATTTTTAATGAAGTATAGTTAACATTTTTTTTCCTATGGTTTGTCTTTTTTTCTCTTTTTAAATTGGATTTATTGAAGTGACACTGGTTAATAAAATTACATAGGTACCTCCTCCTACACCCCGTTTTTCTCTCATAATCACCACACTGTTGTCTGTACCTATGACTTTTTTTTTCTTGCTTAATTCCTTCATCTTATATTGGTTTCAGGTTTACAACGTAGTGGTTCAACATTTATATACCTTCTGATGTGATCACCACAATAAGTATAATAACCACCTGTCACTGTATAAAGTTATATTATTGATTATGGTACATTCCCTGTGCTATATATTGCATCTTGTAACTTATTTGTACTATAACTGGATGTTTGTGTTCCATAATTTTAACAATAATTTCAGGTGATTTTAGCACACTAACTTGTAAACACCACTCTAATGCATCAGTGAATTTACCTTTATTGATTCATGTACTATATTTTGAAATATACTCCTTCTTACTTTTTTAGGTAGAAAACCATCTCCTCATTAAATTTTGCCTTAGTATCTCAGTCACTACATCTTTTACATCCATTTACAATGAAATTCTAAAGTCTTGTTAGTATCACATATTCTAAGAACACAGACTTTGTAATTGAATGTTGATATCTTGCCTTGCCCACTATTTGGAATGTACCCTACGACAAATAATAAGTTGTCTTGTTCAACTTCTTTATTTGAAAAAGTTTATAAAAATAGACCTAACTTTATTATTTTAAAATACAGATTAATTGAGTTAATATAATATAAAAGTATTAGAACAATGCCTGTCAGAAGTTTTAAAATCACCCATTAAGTACTTGTTATTATTATTTTTATCCCCATTTATTATGTTCTTCTGCCTATTTATTTATTTAATTTATTGGGGTGGCATTGGTCAATAAAGTTATATAAATTTCAGGCATATAATTCTAGAGTACATTACCTGTATACTGTATTGAGTGTTCACCATCCCATGTCAATTCTCTTTTCATCCCCATTTATTCATTTTGAGTATTAGTTATAATATAATACAGGTTTTTTTTAATTCCAAACTGTAAAACTAATCTAAGGTAAAGAAGAGGATTTATTTTATTTATATTTATTCATATGACATTAGATATCAAAATCATGCAGCTTTCAAATATACAATGCAATATAACATCATCTGCACCCCTCCTTGTGTGCCCTCTACCGCAAGTGAAGTCTCTTTCCATATGCATTTTTCCTCCCTTTGCCCACCTCTGCCTACTCAGCCTCCCTTTTCCTCTGGCTATTGCTGCCCTATTGTCTGTGTCTCTGCGTTATGAATATATGCTTTTGCAAATGAATTCTTAGTTGTTTACCTATATGCTAAAAGAATATGGGGCAATATCTACAATTTATGAAAAGATTTGATTGTAGATTTCTATACCAACATATGACTACAAAAATAAAATAAATATGGGAACATTGAGGTATTTCCTGGAAAAAAATATTGAAGATAACTTCAGCAAAACAAACAAAAAATGAATTTAAGTAAAAGATCTTTGATTCAAGAAGCAGTAATGAGAGATGTATACACTAAAACTTTTAATAAAATTTAGACAGTTGATCACAATATGGCTATGAAATTTAAAATAATTGTTAAGAAGGAAATCCTAAAATACATGGAGAAAGTAGACAGTAAATTTATAATCAATGTAGGAATTAGAATGCCAACATGAGTTCAACAAAATATTGGGGAATAGAAAGGGAAAATGAGTTTGCTGGAAGTCCTGTTCTGTAAGATCGTAAGAAGATACCCATATGATTGCCTTTTCAATTAAGAGAAATATCTTAATAATTTTTATAAATTTTAGAAAAACCTATCAGTGTAAAATTAGAAAAATAAGGTAGAATCAGTTACTAAAAAAGTGAAAATCATGAAAGAAAACTTGATCAAAATAAGAAAAGTTTGACTTAGCAGTTTCACTTCTGAGTATCCAGTTGAAGAAATCTAAAAATTAATTCAAAGAGATACATTCATACCTATTCCCATTGCAGCATTATTTACAAAGACACAGAAGCAACATAAGTGCCCATCAATAGACAATTGGATAAAGAAGTTATGAAATACTACTTGGCCTAAGAAGGAATGAAACCTTAGCATTTGAGCCAACATGGATAGACCTAGCGGATATACTAAGTAAAATAAATCAGATAGAGAAAGACAAATACCACTTATGATTTCACTTATACATAGAATCTAGAGAATAAAATATATGAGCAAAGAAGACAGAAACAGACTCATAGATACAGAGGAAAAACTGATGGTTTAGATGGAAAGCGTTTGGGGGAGCTAAGTGAAAAGATGAAAAGATTAAGAAGTACAAATACACTGCTCAAAAAAATTAGGGGATATTTCAAAATCAATATGAACCAATAAACTTTCCCCTAATTTTTTTGAGCAGTATAGTTACAAAACTGTCACAGAATGTAAAGTGCAGCATAAGGAATATAGTCAATCATATTGTATTAACTATGTATGGAGCCAGGTGGCTCTTATTAGATTTACTGGGGGGAGGATTACTTTGTAAATTATATAAATGTTGTACTGGACTATTAAGCTGAAGCTAAAATAAAATAATATTTAATATAATCCAGTAAATAACTAACAATTAACAATGCTTTAAATAAACAAACAACTTATTTAAAAAAAATAAGAAAAGTTTGGCAAGAGAAAGAGTGGCCTAAACTTTTTAAAATAACACTAATTTTATTTATATATTTTTTCTCTTCTTAAAAATTGAAGTATAATTGACATAAAATTATATTAATTTCAGGTGTACAACATAATAATTTAATATTTGGATATATTGCAAAATAATAACTGTAATTAGACTAGTTGTATTACAATTCTGAATGTATTTCTTGGCTTCCAAATGACAGAGTATTTTCTAAGGTAACATTTTACGTTTACATTTTAAATCAAAGTAATTGTTTAAAGTAAATCATATAAAAAGTAAACACACATAGATAGTTGATCTTAGAAGTCTTTCTATGAATTCTCCATTTATTGGTTTGCTCTCTGCATAAGTGTTTTCACATTAAATATGCTCCTGGAGCAGGACTTTATGCCTTCTTAACATGACTCTGGTATACTGATATCAGACCTTAAATGTGAGACATGTACATTATCATGCACATCTCATTATTTTCATTGCCAATTTGCTTCTAAGAGATAAGATGGTATGTAACTGACATTCAGCTTCATTATAAACCTTTGGTATATGTGACCCACACTTCTAGTGTAGATGTTTAGTAACATTAAAACCTTAATTAAAATCTCCCAAATGAAATAATCATCAAGATACATATAATCAAATAATCAAACTGTGTCAGTACTGAAGAAAATGCTTTTTTTTATGACTCATAAGCTGTCTCATTTGCCATAAATGTGGTATTCTAGGAGAATTCTTTTTTAAAAGAAAAACCTGTGTTTACTTGTAAATTTTTTAAGTGAAAAAAATCTTTCTGCATTTTGCACCTTTAGGTTTTTCTGTAGAAATATTTATACAAAATTAAAAAATAAAAATAATTTCTTAAACATTTTAAATTAATTAATTATTATTATTATTTTGACAGAAGGGAGAAGCATCAATTCTTTGATGCAGCACCTTAGTTGTTTATTGATTGCTTTCTCATACGTGCCTTGCCCAGTGGGCTACAGCAGACCGAGTGACCCGTTGCTCAAACCAGCCACCTTGGGCTCAAGCCAGCAACCTTGGACTTCAAGCCAGTGACCTTTGGGCTCAAGTCAGTGACCATGGGGTCATGTCTATGATCCCACCTTCAAGCCAGCGATCCCATGCTCAAGCTGGTGAGCTCCCGTTCAAGCTGGATGGGACCGCGCTCAAGCTGTGGAACCTGGGTCCTCCACATTCCGTCCAGTGCTCTAGCCACTGTACCACCACATGACCATGCTTAAATATTTTTTTTATAATGAAGTATCTTTTTTTTAATTCCAAGGAACAACTGTCTTCAGGTATTAGCATAATAACCTCACCAGACAAGTTGTTCTTTATATGTGTGTTACTACTTTCCAACTATATTAAATGTTTTTGAAGAAGAGTCCATTCTATTGCTGTTTCTATCTTAAGAAAAAGCATTTTATGACCTAGTTCTTTTTGCAACATTTTCTTAGAAGCAAGACAATGGCTTTTGCATTGTTTATGTATTAGTGAGCAATTGATTACTTGTCTGGTACTATATAGCAGAAAATCTCAGATATATAAGTATAAGAAGGGCTGGTTGTTTCTTTTTAACAGATGTTTGTAGCTTACTTTTACAAGGCCACAAAAAGTTGTATCAATATATTATAAAATTATAGCCTGTATTCTCCTTTCTTTACCAAAGATTTTGACCAGCTCCTACAAGTTCATTGTAAATTTAGGTAGTTTAAGATGAACCAGAGTGACTTTAACAAAGAATATAGGACTTTTTTATGAGAGTATTTTTCCATTATGATACAGTATCTCATGCAGTTCACCATAAAGAATAATCAAATTGCATCAACTTCTATTAAAATTTATGTAAAAATTTGACCCTCTATCTGTACATAAGAAATTTAAAATGAGAATTCTATATTGTCCTGTTTTCTTTAAATTCTATGATAAGTAATATTTATAATTGTGAAAAACATAAATGTTGCTATAAAATTTATCTTAATATCATGGGTCTCACTCTATGTTTTTTACATTAGTATTATTAAAACTACATCAAGTTCAACTGTAATATACATGAAAGAGATATAAATATAATTTATAAATATATTTTAATTGACTCATTATATAGAACTTTGCATTGAATAATAATGTATAAGTAATATGTCATGTAGATGTTATGTTAAATTTAATTTTACTTGAATTCAGTTTTACTTAAAATAACTCATTGTCAAAACAGATTGCCAGCTTTTTAGCTTACAGTTAAAAAATAATCAGGGAATTAGTGAAAACAATCCAAGAAATAAAATACAAGACATATCCTAAACATAGCATACTGTGTGAACATATTTATTTTTGCTACTTCTGACAATATCATTAAATTGGTCATGAAGAATGTCAAGAAAATGGGAGAGAGTCAAGGACACAAGGTGAGTTATTTAAGCACTCTTTTGGAAGGTACAAAGGGAATGGATAGGTGTTTAGGGATTTCATTTAAATAAAAAGCTAAAATTTGTCTGTCTGTTGAATAAAGAAGCAAATTAAATTTAAGCAGTGTGGACAGATCCAGAATTGGCTGGTAGGAGTTTTTTCTGAAGATGAAAGAAAAATTTGAAAAAAAAGAATATTAAAAATATGAATATGAAGAATTTAGAATCCAATATACCCTTCTCAAACCAGAAAAACCAAGTTATCAGATAGCTACATCTACCCAAGAAGTAAGCAGAAAATTTATTCTATGGGGAAAAAAAAATAAGGTCTTCCTTGGAATATCAGACAGAGGCATACTACTTAAAACAAGTGTCAAAGGCAATTAGACAAATTTACAGTACTGAACAATAAGGACCTCAATCTCTATTATGTAGGTAAGCCCCAAGACAAAGAGTACACAGGCATATTTCTCCTATCCTTTTGCTCATTAGAATAGGATATTCTTCTCTGAGATAATAAGCTACAGAAAATACTTTCTATGTTATGTGGTGGTTATTGTCATAAAATAAATAAGGTCTTTCTCAATTTCTCCCTTAAACATCTCAGGATGTGTTTAAGGCCACATTCTTAATTATGACTGAACTGTTGTCATCACACAGCTTTGAGAACAGAATTTTGTGTGAATGAGTTAAACCGAAACCAAGAAACTTAGAGAAAACAAGCAATAAAGAGAAACTAGAGGAAAACAAATCAATATGGTTAATATCCTCAGAAATATCAGGAACTTTATTAAATCCATAAAATAAGTACAAAGTACTTTACAAAAAAAGGACATTTCATCAACAGGAAATACAGTTGAAAGTAAAAAAAATAATAACTACAGTATAACATTTATTTGGATTTCTTCAGTGAGTAAAATGAGAAGACAAAGAATAGAGAAAGTCAGAATGAAGTTACGAGAAATTTATGCACTCAGTCTAGGTTCAATACTTAAACTTCTGGGAAAAAATAAGAGGAAATAGGAGTTAGTTATTAGAGGGATGGTACAAGGTGATTCTCAGCACTAAAGGGGAAGACTTCCTGTCATTCAGATAATACACCTGGTTCTCATTATTTAGTGAGAATTAGTTCAAATGAAGTACATCATTCAAAGATTTAGACCTCTGGAATTAACAAGATGACTACTAAAAATGTTCTTCTTTGTTTTCAATGGCCCATAATAGAATTGAAGGGCCCCAAGTACTTCCTACTATTAGTTCCTCAACATTTTGTATCTTCACAGCGAGACTGCCTTTAGAGAGTAGTTTCAGGATGAAAGGTGTGATTCTTTAGCTCTTTCTAAGGACTTCATTTTCTTGTTTACCTGATATCCAGGGTAATTATGAGTTTCCTAGACAGAGTGTCAGAACTTAAGCTCATCTCCATACTGTTCAGGCTATCTGGTAACATGAATTCAGTGTTCACTAATTCCTAAACGTGTCAATATAAACTTTTCTTTGATGTTTGCTTGAACAAATAATGTTATCACCAAAATCCATTAAACCCTCATCTTCTTTTCAGAATTTACTGAAGCTTTCTGCAAAAAGTAAAACTTAAAGTAGAGGATGAAAGCACTATTTTCTCTCTCTCTGATCATGTGTGTAACAAAAAGAGGACAGATGAGGCATTTGAATAACTTTTCATTCTCATCTCTATATCACTGTTTCATGCTTTCCCCCTAAAAATTCAGCAACTGTGATGCGGTATGTTATTGCCTCAGATAGGTCAGTGTTCCTGGACACTATTCTTAATCAATTAAATTTTTTTTTACCATCTGGCTCACTATTTTAAATTCTATAATATTATTGTTCTTGATTTAAAAATTTTTGTTTCCATGTCTTCAATGGTCTTCTTGCCTTCAACTCTGCTTCAGCCACCTACTACCATATCTCTGGTTATTGTTAGTTCTAATAACTGTTCCACATCTAAAGCCTCAATTTAAACATTCAACACTTGGGCTAAAAGAAGAAAACTGAAGGCTGATATTTAATCTGCTTTCAATTATATGAAGAATCCTTTCTCAAAATATAATAACTAATCTTTTAAAATTGCCAAAAGAATTGCTTAGGCAATTCTGAAAAGATACAATTTTGAAAAGATACTCAGAAGTTGAGTGATTTGTAACAACAAAATAATATAGATTTTAAAACTCTGAAAAGCTTTAGCATAGATTTTATTTAGTATAATGCCCAAAACCCTTTTTTACTTAATGACTGCTTGATTTCTAAGAAAATATCAAGATGTTCTGTGGCTTAGAGAAAGATAAGGTTATCATTACTTTTGCAGATTGAAACAAAAATGAAAATGAGAAGATCAATCATGCAATACTTGAAAGAAATATATGATTGCATTTGTCTAAAAAAATTCCTGTGAAAGAGAAATAGAATGTTTTAGTTTGTCTCAAAAGGGTTTATTCATCGTCTTTAACCACACACTTTAGAGAACTGGCATTAAAATATATAAATCTTGATGAAATTGTTTTAATCTATTATACTGAGAGCCTAAAAATATTTTAAAAATTGTTTTCATTTAAAGTATCAAAATTTTGCAGCCTCCATTCCATTATTTTTTGCACGCTTAATCTTTGACTTTCATGTTAATTTAACTTTTATTCATTAAATTTAGAAACACAATAAGTAATATACTGAAAATAAGTACTTGAAGCTTTATTCTCAAGTATATTCAGGGTCATAGACTTGTGAAAATAGGGGCTGTAAATTGAAGTGCCATTTTCTTATAACTATGACAACCTACATATTGTTTTAATAAAACATGCCAGTATAAAGCTTTACTAATCATCAAAATTGGTCTAAATAAAAACACATTTTTATATATTTGGATTGATAACCTGGACAGCTTTGATAACCGGTTTCTGTCATTTAAGAAGTTGATATAAATGACTGTAAAGTCATTAACTGTTATAATATTGTATGGAGACATCACCTATCAAATTGTAAGTTTTAGTGTCTTATTTTAGGTTAAAATGACAACATGCATCAAAAACTTATGTGGGTTTTATTGCCATCAATGAGTTTGGGCGTTAGATCAATATAGTACAAAAATACTCATTTTATTAAATCAACATACTAAAGATAAAAAATAAAACAAGTTTTTCTATAGATTTTTCTTTATTAAATGAACTCATTTTAACTTAAGAAAAATAAGGATTATAATGTTATAAAAATTGTAGTAAATATTCAAATTTAACATTATAGTTTTGAATTGATAACTTTACAATATGATATTGTAGAAAAAAATGACTCAAGTTCTATTCCTATTTCTTTAAAATAACATTACTGAGGTCCTGGCTGAGTGGCTCAGTGGACAGAGCATTTTCCTGGTTTGTCCATGTCGCAGTTAGTTCCTAGTCAGGGAATGTAGGAGAAGCAACCAATGAGTGCACAACTAAAATCAAACCACTGAGTGGAACAAAGATCTGATATTTCTTTTTCCTTTCCCCACTCCTCTCTTAAATCAGTGGAAACATTAAAAAAAATTTCTGATTGTTTTATAGTAAGGTTTTAGTTTTAATTTTCATCAGTATTAGAATAAATCTTTTAGAAATGGTGGCAAAATTTACTTGTCATTTAAATACACTGCTCACAAAAATTAGGGGATCAGGGAATGTGCAGATACTCCAGTAATTTCAGCCTTTTTTATAATGCATTTTCACCAATGAAATAAAAGTTGATTTTACATCTCATTTGCATAATCAAACAACTCTCTTTGACTTGTCTTTTGCTTTTCTGATATTCTTGCTGAATAAAAAAAAAAGTCAAATTCTTTTTCTGTCGCTTCATATTCATTTTGAAATGTCCCCTAATTTTTGTTAGCAGTATATATTTTTATAAAATCCTTTTGTTTCTATAATTGGGACTATATATTGCTGAATATGATTTTTGACTCATTTTTCTGAAGACCCATTGGGTCAATATTTGGAAATTGTTGATCAGGTTGGTTCAAAGAGCAATTATATCTCTAAACACATTTCTAACAGGTTTTACATCCATGATAAAGCCAAAAGCATGTTTATCCATCTTCATAATCAAGTGTAAGCTAAGAGCTGAAGATGGGTGTGCCATGTGCATGCATAGATGATGCTCTCATCGGTGCATCTGTTCATATTAATGATAATTCTTAAACAGTGATTTTCATCTTTAAGAGTGTTACAAATGCCAACTAATTAATTAATCCTTTAAGAGCTTAATTGCATATGGATAATTAAACACATTCTTTGCCGGCAAAGCTTATAGGGCAAAAATTAAAAGGGAGATTATACCAAGCCTGATTTTCTAGCCAATGGGTTGAGATTATAATTTTTAAACATTTGAAATCTTCTCTAGCACCATTTCTGAAAATACCTTTTGCAGAAAAGCATTTCTATGGTACTGAGAGATATTATGCGATTATTCTTACTTTTGAGAATTACAAAAACATTAGTATATTAAAGCTGTTGAGTAATACATATATGTGTACTATTTATTTAGGGCATATAGGTACTATTTCAGTACATATAAGGTATTCATTTTTATGAACTACATAACATACTTGTTCTTCGAAGCACTTTTTTTATAAGACAACTATATCCATTGGAATAAGTTGTGTTGGGAAGGGCTTCTCGAAATGGCACACTTGGTTTTATGATACCTCTCAAGGAAGTAGAAGATTATTAGAGTTTTGGTTCTTTTTATAATTTAGCTTTATGGTCCTTTGTATTCAAAAAACTCCTCAAGTGTTCTTTTTTTCAAAATTGTTTTGAATATTATTTTAGAAATAATATAAAGAAATTATTATTAAATCAAAATACATACTGTTGCAGAGACAATGAACTACTCAGAGACCAGATGAAATGCTCTGAGAGGCTGAGGGAAGGCAACAGACCCAGTGAGCAGACCAAAGGACTGAAGTCTTCTCCATAGCCTAATTCATATATTTATTAGCCAGTATACATAACTCAAGGGAGGAGACAGTAGAAGTTTTCAGGGTGTAAAGTCAGGGATAAGGAGCATGTTGACTTATAATCTCTGTTCTGAGAGCCTAAGATTTCTATGTTGCTGAATCTTATCCTGCTGTTTTGCTGTTTCTAGGGTGCATTTGATTTCAGTACAGGTCAGAGTGGTCCCTGGACTTTCATCAGATCAGGGCTTTTGCCTTAGGGTGCCTTGCTGTTTATAATTCTTCACAGCATATTCCTACAATATGCTGTCATTGACCTATCAATAATGTTTCAGCACTAAACACTAAGTTGTCTTATATCAGTGTTACTAAATGAAATCACCTTTTGCATAGTAGTTCGAATTTTTCTTCATTGTGTGGGACTTTGTTACACACTCTAATACGTTTAACCCTGTTCCCAACTTCTATCTTGCTTTCACACTTGTTTATAGACTGCCAACTATTATTTTATAATTGTTAACATGTCTTTTTCCTCAGTGTATCTATGTGTCAAGGATTCATATCTCATAAATATGCAACAGTTTGTATAGTTTAGTGTACACAGTATTTATTCACTAAAGAGTACTGATTATTGCTACATAATGTATATTTTCTAGAGAATTAAGGTTACAGTTACCCTTTTTGAGACTAGTATGTAAAGATAAGGTATAGGACAAGAAAATTTACTGCAAAATCAAGACATTCTTATTTACCAAAGTAAACACAAGTTTAATTTTTTATGTATGGAGTTTTCAGAGATAAGAGACCTAAATAAATGACCAAAGCAGGCAGTATATATACTTTTTAGATTTAAAAAATGATAAAAATGTGAGAATTTGACAGGATAAACTAACTTAGGCTTTGATGTTTAATTAGTGAGGAATGTAAGCAGAGTTTGAGCATGGGTTTATCAATTATTAAAAAAGTAACATTTATTTTTCAGTCCTCTATTTCTAAACTCTGAGGGTAGGGATATCTCTCTATCTCTTGGTACAAGAAAGGTTTATTTCCTGAACAGAGAAACAAAGGAGAATTTAGGATTCCTCTTGCAACAGCTGTTTCTTATAAAACTTTAATTTTTAATAATCAATATGCCAAAGTAGTGAATCTCCCCTACAAGGGGTACATATCTTCTATAAGATATAATTTTCTTTATTTTAAAGTGTTTTGTCTTATCAAATTTTATTAAGTTTAGTTTGAGTTATTTTGCTTATTTTTTATCTATATCAATCATAATAAAATCTTCATTTTTATCTGTGAATATCAATAATTTTAGTACAAAGATTTGTGATGAATAAATTATCTGGATTATCAATAACTTTTTAGAAAATTGGTTGTTTGCCTGAATATAACAAAAAATGACTATTACTGTATGAAAATATGTCATTATCATTTTGTCTATAACAATAATTTATATAAATTAAGTTTGTTAAATATTAATATTCACCAGTGACCAAGAAATTTTGAATAATGTGATTAGAATGATTGGGGTTATGGGGTCAATTCAAATTAGCTGAACTGATATTGTAAGAGTTTACCAGACTAAAAATTCTGGGACAGTGAAGATGCGAAGAAGTTTCTAATCTCATGATAGAAAGCAGTTAATAATGAAAAAAAAACAACAACTAGTTTTAAGAATACTGCATATCTGTACTCTTTAAAATGTACTATTTAATTTTTTTTAGTGTTAAATCAGTATGCTCTATAGTATAGCAATTCCAACATTTTGGGAGATATTAACTATCTGGGTTTGTTGACATAAAACAGGAGTATAAAAAACTTATTCTAAACCTGTATGTGATCTGGACATATTGAGTATTTAAAAAAAATAAAGTCTTTTGACAAATAAGGCAATTGACAGATTTACTTTTTACTCAAATGGGTTATCTTGACACAACAATATGTTAAAGATTAATGGGGAAGGAGAAGAGTTATCGCTATTTGGTCCAGAAAGTGCCAGAAACAATAGACTTTTTATCTGATATTCTAAAAGTATGGCTATCTATTCTTCTATTTTTCTTATCAGTTAATTAGAATTACTAATAAAATCTATCCCATAAGATTATTGTAAAAATTTATTAAGATAGTATATATAAATGTTTGTAATGAATGAAAATTATATTAAGTGACTAATTGAAATCAGTTATTAATACTATTATAATGCACCCTTATAAAATGCAATAATTATAGAATGAAAGGTTTGCGGTCTAAAATATTTTTCTCATCTTCCATAAATCATCTGCAGATGATGGACATCCTGACATTGTAACTCTGTTTTGTTTAAAAAATAATATTTAAAATTAAAAATACCAATTTTTAATTTTTTATATCTGAAAATAAATTTTCTATTTGTAAATAAAGCTATCCAAGTATTTAATACAACTTTTTCAAAAGTTTACCTAAAGTCTTTCCCAACTGTCGGTAACTCAGAGCACGTTTTGTTTTTTTGAGCTTAAAAGTTTTAGACACTAAAAAGTAAAACAGTGCAAATTATAGTCTATTTTTTTTGGAAAATGTTATCAATATACTATCAATGGATAGGGGGAGAAGAAAAAGGACAGAAATCATTAAGAGATAAATCTAAAGTGTTTCAAATTTTTCAAAGTGGAAATTTAAAACATGGCTATTTTTAAGACCCATACAATATACATTGAAGATTGGAGTAGCGATGGTCAAAAATTAAACAGAATTTTGTTTTTCCCTATATATTTCTCCCTTCAATGTGATTCTTTAAAGAAGAAGAAACACTATATAAATTTACAAGGAACTTTGAATTTTGTTGAACAAACAAATTTGTTAAGGTAATATTCTTTATCAAATATGAAAAAATTCCTTAATAGAAGAAAATGGTTTACTTAAATGTCACATGTACTCACAATTTTGCACATGCATTTTATCGATATAAATATAATACATATGTACAAGATAACCTTATGTGTAAACTTTTTTTTTTTTTTTTTTTACAGAGACAGAGTCAGAGAGAGGGATAGACAGACAGGAACAGAGAGAGATGAGAAGCATCAATCATTAGTTTTTCGTTGCGATACCTTAGTTGTTCAATTGATTGCTTTCTCATATGTGCCTTGACCTTGGGCCTTCAGCAGACGGAGTAACCCCTTGATCAAGTCAGCGACCTTAGGTTCAAGCTGATGAGCTTTTGCTCACACCAGATGAGCCCGTGTTTAAACTGGTGACCCCGGGGTCTCGAACCTGGGTCTTCTGCATCCCAATCTGATGCTTTATCAGACAAATACTTGACATCATAAAGAACACATTCCAGATTCTAGAAATCTTGTTTCTGAGTTAGTAAATGCAGTGAATTAGCAAATTAGCACAATAAGAGAACCGTAATCTCAATAGTGACACGTTGTCACCTTACTCAGGTACATGTTACAATGAAATAAAATTAACATTTTTATATCTATAAAAAGAGATTTGTTTAATAAAAAATTAGATATTGATATAATTACAACACCTAACCAAAATCTTGGAAATAATTTTAAATCTTTTTACCAAAAAGTGTAACTATAATAATCATTATTAAAAGTTACCAGAAACTTTTAAATTAGGTAATATGTAAATGACATAGAGCAATCTCTTCATCCTAACTGGAGTAATCAAATGGTGCATAAGAATTTCCTTTTCTGATTTTATGTGAGGATATTTCAACCTTAGGAAAAATAAAAGTTTTCTTAATTTTAATTACTTTAAGTTCCCCACCATTTTGCTAATTACTCTAGCTTGTTCCTCTTTCTGACATTTTTGTCAGTTTTGCTCAGGTAATGGTTGCATATATTATTGAAAATTTAGTTCTGAAAGTCTAATCTGATAAATTTACATAACTGTTGATTGCAAATCAAGTCTCTGAAGAGGAGGCAGAATGGCAAACAGCAGCTAAAACTTCTTTCCAGTCTTCTTTCTGGTAATAAATAATTCTTTA
Organism: Saccopteryx bilineata; assembly: GCF_036850765.1. Classification (NCBI taxonomy): domain Eukaryota; kingdom Metazoa; phylum Chordata; class Mammalia; order Chiroptera; family Emballonuridae; genus Saccopteryx; species Saccopteryx bilineata. The sequence continues at coordinate 66,325,237 of NC_089495.1, read as the reverse complement.
ACATAGGAAACAGTAAATAGTAATTGCCTACTTGAACATATTTAATAATATATAATTTATTAGTTTTATAATTAAACTATGGTGTTATGACATTTCTCTGGGATGAGCTACATTTATTTCATTTTTGAAAAAGCCACATACAAAATGTCGATTAACCTGTTAATACAGATTTTTGCCCAAAGTATCAAATTCTGTAGCTACACATTTTTAATAGTCAAGTTAATTTTAAGAATAAATTTTATATTGTGAAACTTTATAGTATTGCTTATGTAAAATAATGCTGAACAAAACCAAAATGTGGCTTATCTAACTTAAGATGCAGGTGATTATTTAGCATAGTGAAAGAAAGCAGAAGTATGAGTATTAAAAATTCCCATTTTTTTGTGTTTGATGCTTTATTTCTCTTCTAAATTTACATAAATTAGTGGACAAAGTAGATTAACAAGTGAGTCTATTACAGAGATAAAGTTTTATGTGACATTTTCACATTTTGCAGAATTCCCTGTTAAATGAATTTGAGACGAGACAGGGATGCGAGATCAACATATATTGATCTTTCTTTCTTAAATTGCTCATGAATAGAAACCAGCCTTTCCTCTCTATCATTCCCACCTGCAAATGGAAAAGCTGAAGCAAAGAGCGAAGAGAACTGGACAGGTCCTCAGAAGGCTAGTCCTGCCTAAGGTTTATGTACCATGCCTGAACATGGGAGACCAACACAGCCACAGAACCTCAGTACAGAATGCTTACTGCTTTTACACTTAGTATTTCAGACCCCAAATTAAGTGGTAGTATCAGCCAATAGATGCTGGATCCAGAGAATAGGCCTATTATTTTTCATTCCACAGGAAGCACTAGATATAAGAAAGCAGTTGGAGATAACATTCTTTCTAGAGCTAGGAATGGCAAAATAAAATTCTTAAAACTATGTTTACAGTCTTCTTTTCTATTTTACTTTAATTAAAAAAAAGAAAAAATGTAAAAGAATATCAATGTTTTTGAGGCTATTGTTTGATAATTGAAACAAAATTATAAGTAAATAATGTTTTGGATTGCTGAAGAAGAAAAGATCATGTTCCACCACAACCTTAAGAGCAGTGATAACACAGATCATTATATTTAGTGGAGAGCTTAAATACTGTCAAAATTAAATTGTTATAATTACACTGTATTATTTCATAACTTCTCACTTACAGCTATCATCTAAGTACACAGCATGTCAGTTCTGGTAAGCACAGTAAAGAAAATTAAGAGCTGATAAAATCACTTGCAAATATAGACAGTTGAAAACCCGTTCATTAAAATGTTTCTGAGGGATTCTCCAGTGGAATCTCCAATGAAATCAGATGAAGGAAAAATTGCAAAAAGACCTGAAAAACAAGAGCAACATAACAGAATGTTCCTGTGTGTATATACCAGCAACAGAGGGGTTCAGCAGTAATTAACAGTGTCCTTTACAAATCATGAAAGGTTTAACCTTATATGTTACATCTTCTTTTAAGGAGAAATACAGAATGTAAGACCATCGATTCTGTACAGAAAGAGAGGAAAAAGGTTTTCCTTGGAAATTCACACAACTGATAGGCAAGTGAGACAATATTAAAAAGCATTAGATTTGAAACTTATTCCTACCATTTTATAAACTGTGTTGGTTTGGACAAGGTACATAATTACATTTTTTTTTAAGTAAGAGGAGGGAAGATAATGAGACAGACTCTCGAGTATACCTTGACCAAAATCCACCCAGTGATTCCCATCTGAGGCTGATACTTGAATCTGAGCTATTTTTAGCAACTAAAGCTAATGCTAGGACCAACAGAACTATCCTCAGCATTGGGTGATACTCCAACCAATGGATCCACTGTCTGTGGTAGGGGAAGAGGGAAAGAAGAGTGAGAGGGAAGAGGAAAGAAACAGATGCTCCCTTCTCTTGTGTGTGCTGACTGGGAATTGAACCAGGATATCCATACACGGGGCAGATACTCTATCCACTGAGCCAACTGGCCAGGGCCCTAATTACATTTAAAATAAATAAATAAATGAGAATAGCATATATTAGTTATAAATATTCTCAAATACTGTTTTCAGTTATTACTAGATGATATTGGCTAAATTATTTCTGTCTTATGTTTTTCATCTGATAATTAGAATAATGAATATTCATCATACAACAATCATATCTGATAAAATTCCCATGGATGTTGTGAACATAAAATGTGATAAAATATGTAAAATACCCTCATTATTCTCTGACTTAATAAACTATTAATTTCTATCTTCATTAGTTATATTACTTAAGACAAAAATTTCAGAAAATGTTAATTTTTTGTGATGATGTCATAAATAAAACAAAAACAAGTATTTTTGTATAATTTTGTTGGGTATATGAATTCTTATAATTTAGAAAGTAATTTAACAAATCTATTACTTTGTTCCTAAGAGATTTTGAAACATGTTCACATGAAATCTTGTATATAACTGTTTATATTATCACTATGTATAATCATTGAATGTACAAACAATTGAAATGTCCATCAAGTTATGAAAAGATCAACAAATGTGATATATCCATACAATGGAATTTATATTATTTAACCATAAAAAAGAATGAAGTACTGATCTATACTACACTGTGCATGAGCCTTGAAGCCTTATAATAAATGTAAGAAGCCAGACACAAAAGGCCATGCATTATATGATTTAATTTTTATGAAATGTCTAGCACAAAAAAAATAGAAATAGAAAGTAGATTACTGGTTACAGAGACTGTAGGGCAGTGGTTCTCAAAGTGTGTGCCAGGGCATACTGGTGCACCCTAGGAGATTTCCACGTGCGCCCTATGGTATTCCAGAGAAATATATGCCTATTGGGGACCAAAAAACCAACAGGGTTTATGGAGTTTAGATTTTTGGGGGACAGAGGTGTGGGGAATTGCCTATAAGCTGATAGTTTGCCCATCTGCCCACCTCACTTGCCTCATTAGGTTGCAAAAGGCTGTTAAGCTGTGGTGCTAGATTATTTACACTACCCCCATGTTCCCCAGAAAGAGTCAAAGCAAGTTTCTTCTATCCTTTGTTTGGGGTAAGTTAAGATGATATGTATAGTAGGGGTTTTGGATTGATGATTAAACATAAAGAATTGTCTCTTGAAGCCTTTTGGATTTCTGTAAAAGAAGACTATGTGGCAATATCTAAAAAAGCTTTGAACATTTTACTACAATTTTTAACATCCTATTAGGATTTTCTGCCCTCAACACAATTAAGAGTAAAAAGAGAGGTAGTCTTCAATGTATTGATGAAGAAATGAGAGTTTGCCTTTCAAATATATGCCCAAACATTAAAGAAATCGCTAGGACACATCAGACTCATGTTTCTCATAAATACAAGAATGAAAAAACTTAACACTTTTATGCCGGGACCTGATGAATTTACGAAATCTTACAAAGAATTTATCTATATATATAAAAAGATAATATTATTGTCATTTTTTATTTTTAACCTCTCTTTTTTACAAATTCTAAAAAGCATAACAAAAATTGTAACATAAAAATGATTTTTAATGTCAGAATAAATTTAATTTTGTCATATTTATTTTGTTTAATTACCATAAAAAATGCTTGGACTTTTCATTTTTTCTTTAATATTTGACTTAATTATTATAACAAATTTTCTCAGAAATTTGTATCTAGTGTGCCTACAATTATTTGTAGAATTTTAAATAGGCCCTGATTTCAGAAAGTTTGAGAACCACTGCTGTAGGGAACATATATGGAGAGTGATTGCTAGTGGAAATGGAGCTTCTTTTTGGGGTGAGAAAATATTTGGAATTAAACAGTGATGATTGCATAACCTTATGAATATTCTAAAAATCATTAAATTGACATTTTGGAAAGTTGAATTACTCTTTTGTTAACCTATTCTACAGAAATAAAATTACCACCAAATGAAAAAGAATGGTTAGTGAGATATTTGTCCTGGAAAGTCTTTGATACCAACATGTATGACTGTCCAAAGGGAATGCTTAAATATTATATATTTTAAAAATATAATAACAAAATTATTGATGTGCTTATTCTGTACTACGTGTTGATTACTCACTTTACATTTATTGTTTTTTTATTAATCTTATCACTGTTATTGGTAGCTTTAACTTTTTTATTAATTTTTCATTGTACAAAAAAGCATACTAAAGCATGGCAAATAGTGACATGCTTCAAGTGTTATTTTTGTATTTCAGACCCTAATCTACTTCCATACTTTGGAAAATTAAGACCTTCCAAGAAATGTGAGTGGATTCTGTTTGTATTGTTATGTAAGAATGTCCAGATTAATATACTGGGTAGCAATAGAGCATTGTAAATCAAAACTTGGGTTCTGGGGCCACAGAGCCTTAGTTTACATCCCAGCTCTGACATATACTGGATCGATTATTGGGCAAAGTATTAGTTTTCTGTGGCTGATTTTCCTTCTTAGTCAATGAAATAAGGATAGAAATTCTTAAGTCATAAGGTTGTCTTCATTATTAAATTAAATAATTCAAGTAAAGTGCTTAGCAAAAATTGTAATATAGTAAACCTTATGTGATGGTTAATTTTATGTGTCAGTTTGGCTAGGTGACAGAACAGACATTTAGTCAAATATTCTGGATGTGTCCCAGAAGGTACGTTTTAGGAGATTAACATTTAAATCAGTTGACTTTGAGTAAACAAATTACCAGAGTACCCTCCGTAATGTGGGTGACCCACATTTAATCAGTCAAATGCCTCACTAGTCGGAAGATTGACTTTCCCTGAAGAAAGATAAAATTCTGCCAGCAGATTGTCATTGAATTTAGACTGTAACTCTACCTTAGGTCTCCAGCCTGCTGATCAACCATGCAAATTTTGGACTTAACATCTTCTACATGAACTAAATTCTTAAAATAAATCTTTATTTTTATATCTCGCTTTACACATGCACATCCTATTGACACTGTTTCTCTGGATAATTTGGAATAATAAACTTTAAAATATATATATATATTTTTTACAGAGACAGAAAGTCAGAGAGAGGGATAGACAGGAACAAGACAGACAGAAATGGAGAGAGATGAGAAGCATCAATCATCAGTTTTTCGTTGTGACACCCTCGTTGTTTATTGATTGCTTTCTCATATGTGCCTTGACCATGGGCCTTCAGCAGACCGAGTAACCCCTTGCTCAAGCCAGAGACCTTGGGTCCAAGCTGGTGAGCTTTGCTCAAACCAGATAAACCCACACTCAAGCTGGCAACCTCGGGGTCTTGAACCTGAGTCCTCTGCATCTCAGTCCGATGCTCCATCCACTGCACCACTGCCTGGTCATGCTTTTTTTTTTTTTTTTACAGAATAACATTCTATCTTACTAAGAAGTAAAGAAGTAAATTGCCAGCACATGTACAGTATTTATAATCCTATTTTTGTTAAGAAAAAGTTTGTGTGTGTGTATATTTTTTTCTTACACATAGAGAAAAAATATAGTGAGATAAATATGGAATTAAATAATACAGAAGTAGGTTTGGACTTGATATTTAAAAACATTTTCTTTATTTATTTTAGAGAGAACATCAATTTATTATTCGACTTATCTATGCAGAAGAGACAGATAGAGACAGACAGACAGGAAAAGAGAGAGATGAGAAGCATCAATTTTTCATTGACCCCTTGCTCAACCCAGTGACTTAGACTCAAGTCAGCAACCTTGAGCTTCAAGGTTGACACCTTTGGACTCAAGCCAGCGACCATGGGGTCATGTCTATGATCCCGTGCACAAGACAACAACCGTATGCTCAAGATAAGTGAGCTGTCCTCAAGCCGGCTATGTTGGAGTTTTGAACCTGGGTCCTCTACATATGAGTTTAATGCTATATCCACTGCACCACCACCTGGTCAGGCTTATCTATGCATTTATTGCTTGATTCCTGTATGTGTGCTTACAGAGGATCGAGTCCTCAACTTTGGCACATCTGAATGATGTTTTTGCTAACTGAGCTACCCGGCCAGGGTTGGACTTTGTATTGTGTACACATTTGCCTGGCCTACTTTCATTCGATATAGCTTTTGTAGTTTAAAAGAAAATGCCAATAAAATATTTAAATATATATTTTTTAAAAAGTTAAAAACCAACAAAAAAAACCAAGAGTAAGCATAAAGAACATGGAAAGAATCTCTGTTATGTGAATTAAGGTACAATTACCACTTGTTAGGCTATAAATTGAAAATAAAATATTAGCAAGAGAAAGGACATAGCTGTGTCATGGTCTGAAGATGAACATAAAAATAGAGAATTAGCCTGACCAGGCGGTGGCACAGTGGATAGAGCGTTGAACTGGAATGCGGAGGACCGAGGTTCAAGACCCCAAGGTAACCAGCTTGAGCGTGGACTCATCTGGTTTGAGCAAGGCTCACCAGCTTGAGCCCAAGGTCACTGGCTCGAGCAAATGGTCACTCCGTCTGCTGGAGCCCCCCAATCAAGGCATATGTGATAAAGCAATCAATGAACAACTAAGGTACCACAAGAAAGAATTGATGTTTCTCATCTCTCTCCCTTCCTGTCTGTCCCTATCTGTCCTTCTCTCTGACTCTCTCTGTCACTGTCACAAAAAAAAATAAAAAAAAATAGAGAATTAGTGGAGAAATAACTCTAATACTGAAAGCTGAATTCTTTGGCCTTAGCTTATATCCCAAATGACTTGATTTTTAAATATTTAAAGTTCTTTGGAGATTCTTACTGTATACAATAATGTCTAAACTAAAAATGACAGAATGTCTATTTGAACTGTCTGTATGAGAGATTTCATATAATTAAGTAAAATTTCTTCAGCTAATTTTTGATTTTCAGCTGAACTGACATATAACATTTATTTTTATATGGTTTATTTAAGGCATTTCTAATAAACTGGTAATATTTCTAAGAAATAAAATAATTTTTTCTCAGGTTTTGAAAGCTTATATATTTTTTCTACAGCCCATATCTGAAAACTAATTCCTGGTGAAAGTTCTGCTAAAAGCCATATAGCAATTGATAGCAAAGCCACAAATAGAACCTAGTAATTCTTATTTTCTGGTCCAGGCTTTTAATCATTGAACCAGATGAGTTGCCACTTTCTCTGACTGATCACCCTTAGCATTTAATCCTTCTTCCAAGATTCCCATTTGTAGAGGTGACATAATTCAACATTTTTGTATGATTCGCATGACAGACAAAGGCATATGTGGGATTAATTTGCTGAGGATAACAATAATTATTAAACTAAAATGGTTTTGGAGATTAAAGCCCAAATAAGCTTGGTATTTTTGAATGGAAAGCTGCCAAGTAAATGACAAAGATGTTCAGTGTGTAACTGCAACATCCTGTGCTTCATGTACTCCATCAAATGCACAAAATGGTTGGGAAATAGATGGCAAGAAATTATTTTATCATAGATTCTGATGCATAAAGACATATTTAAACTTGTGAATACATTTCTATCAGTTCGAGGGCTAAAGTCCTAAAAGTGGCAAGGGTTAAACATTCTATATCCTGAAATGAGTACCCTAAGCTTCATGCAGTATCCTAAAAAGTACAAAAGCCAATAACACACTGCACAGTAACCAACATCAATTTCAGGATGCTCTGAATAGTTTGAAGAGAGTGAATGTAGCTTCTTCTTCTAGAACTGAAGTTAGAAATGGCTGCTGCTTCTTATCCACAAGCCCTGGACTTGATAATGTTAATTATTTTTTCCCCAGAAGCTTAACAAATGAAGTGGCATATAATGCTATAAAAGAGAAATACTTTTCAAATTGAGTGATGATTCCTTGTTTGTAATAAAGGGGAGAAAGCCCTGTATGGGTGGATCAGTGGATAAAGCCTAATCCTGGTGCACCAAGGCCTCAGGTTCTATCCCAGTCAGGGCATGAGTGTACAGTTGAATAAAACAATAAAGTGTAATAAAGAGTTGATACGTTTTTCTCTCTTTCTTTTTTGTCAAATCAATGGAAAATTGACTATCTAACTAAATAAATAAAGGTGAGAATAAAATAAAATTTTTTTCATATTTTTAAAAAACATTTTCCTCTGCATTCATCCATACCATTTAATAACTCAGAAAATGAAAACACTCTTCTAAATATTCACAGTGAATCAACTGATATCTGATTAAATCTCAGATGAATTGAAATGGGAAGATATCCTAGATCAAGTCTAGATTAAATTGCATTTTACTTATTTTTTAGGTACAGTTTCATTATATATATTGTGTGTGCATGTGTAGGTATATGTATATAGGCTCTCTAGATTTTTCTACTATGATCTAATCTAGAAGATAAAACTTACATGAGTAAACTTAAGTGGCAGACTCCTAAGTATAGAAATTTGACATATGAATTGGGAAAGTTTATGTTAATACATTATCTTGTGAGGGTCAATTGTTATATCACTAATCTAATCACTACTGTATTGTGTAAAGACACTTAAGAACAAGTCTTTAAAAAATCTATCTTTGAAAGAGATGCTGTTGTTGAACTGGAGTACTCAAAATGAATAGCATAATTGTACCTTCAGTTAGATCCATAGTGTTCATAGTTCTTATTAGTGATATCTAACAATTTCTATCACAAAGGCTTTATAAACTTTAAGAAATGTTGAAATCACATAGAGATGTATGTGTATATGCACACATTTATATATAAATTATTTAAATAGGAGTCATATTTCAAATACTTCATAAGTTTCTATGTAAGTAATTCCTGAAAGTCTTAGCTATGTAGTTTATCTTATATTTGAAGTTTCTGAGCCTACATCAATCCTGGTTCTTCATCACCTGATGCTATTAATGGAGACTTTATATCAAATTCCACCATTGCTGCATTAAAATGCCATGTCCTTGTTTTTTATGTTCTTGGTTTTTTTTTAATTATTTTATTTATTTATTCATTTTAGAGGAGAGAGAGAGAGAGAGAAAGAGGGAGGAGCAGGAAGTGTCAACTCCTACACGTGCCTTGACCCAGCAAGCCCAGGGTTTTGAACCGGCAACCTTAGTGTTTCAGGTCGATGCTTGATCCACTGAGCCACCACAGGTCAGAACATGTCCTTGTTTTTAGTTTGAATTTGCTTTAGTGTTCATTCCTTAATACCATATTCCAGGTTCCACTGTAACTCTTTCTTATAAATGATATTTAATATGATCCTGTCCACAGAGAGTCTATTTGTTTGAGTTTGAAGGGAAAGGTCAAATGTTTTATTTTGGACAAAAATCTGTTTTGGATGTCGATACATATTAAAATAACAAAGAGAATTAACAGTTTGAAAAATAAGTTTTTGAGTTCAGGGAAATAGTTAGGCTTTCAGAATAAATATCTGAGTCTAGCTCTGAAGCTTCTAAATTTATAGTGTAGAAGAGAAGTGGTCAGAAAGGGAATAGCATTGGGAGGCAGGAGTATAACTGTGTCCCACACGCATTGTAAAGTTAATTATTTTTATCTTCAATTATTTAGAAGACAATGTAGGAAAAGAAGAAAAGCAATTAATCATAAATGTTTGAACAATATATTTCAAATATAATTCAATTTCATTATATGTTATGTAAATAAAGAATACAACAATCTGTTTATTAACACATATTCTGTAATTCTTTAAAGAAATTTCTTTACTTTGTAAAAAAAACTTCAGGAATTAACCCATGATTGTGAGGTGGTTTAATATTTTGTATATTATTCTGTTTTTCATTTTAGAAAAAAAATTTCTCAGTGACTAAAGTAAAAGTGTTTGCAATTGGCTTTAGCTGACTGGCTCAATGGTAGAGTGTCGGCTGGATGTGTGAATATCCTGGGTTCAATTCCAGTCAGGGTACACAGGAGAGGCACCCATCTGCTTCGCCACCACCTCCCCTTCTTCCTTCTTTCTCTCTCTCTCTTCACTTCCTGCAGCCATGACTCAATTTCAGCACGTTCGCCCTGGGCTCTGAGGATGCATAAAGTAATTCTGTTCCTATTGGTCCCAGATGGGCAGAGCATCAGCCCCAGATGGGGGTTGCCTGGTGGATCCCTGTCAGTGCACATATAGAAATCTGTCTATCTCTCCTCCTCTCATTTGGAAAAGAAGAAAACAATACAAATAAATAAATAAGACTTATTACAATTGCATTGTTATTGCTTTTAAACTGAAACATATGAAACATTTTACAATTTTATCTATATAAATATTTTTATGTACGTATTACTTTATAAAAATTTATCTGTGTAAGTGACTCTTTAGTAATATATTTTTTTCATAGTAAAATACTGAGGTTTAGAGTCTAAATTGTTATCAGCACCTGTTCTTCAATCTACCAGAGAAGCAAGAGCAATGTGCTGGTTTCCTTGTAATAAGGGTAACACTGAGCTGTGTATCTTTCAAATGTACCTTAGCTTTCTTAGCAAGTTTATTCCTGAAGTATTTTTTCTACAAACTGAATAATTACTTTATATAGACTTCCACATAATTTTGTAAAGGGAGACTTTCATTAAGGTAAATTAAATATAAATCAGTCACTGTATATTTTCTGAGTGATTTCTTTTTTGTGTGTGTGTGTGTGATTTCTTGACAACTTTAAATTCTGTATGTAAGAAAGTCTTTTCAAGACTTTGAATACTTCCTATAATATTACTTTGGGTGGGGATCATATAGTTTCTGGACTGGTAACATCATCAGTATGTACGACCTTGTGAGGGCCTAATAACTCAGGAATTCCAGGGGTGGGGCCCAGAAATATATTGTTTAGAAAGCCTTCCAGATCATTCTAATGTTTGCACAAAGAGAAGCCATACTATATTTAAGTTAAATTTTTTAAAGTTATTTTCAAAAAGATACCTAAATTAAGATGTCTCCTGTTTTGAGATGTGGCTTTTGTTTGTTCTTGTGAAGTCAAGTATGTTTTAAACAAAAGAGAAATTATTTTTATGTAGGAAAAACCTCAAATTATAGTTGTCCTTATGGGTTCTTTAGTGCCTTTACTGAACTAACACTGAGACAGAAAACAAAAAGGGGCGTACAATTTTGTCCTGGTCTTTCTAAAATTTACTATTTACCTTTCATTTTCTAATTATATTTCACTCACTTATCATTTGTTCACTCATTAATTCATTCATCAGATATTTTCAAACACCTGTTTTATGCAGGATACTATTTGAAATATAGAACATACAGAGTTAAATAAAATTAAAATTTATCTCCATGAGATTACACCTTGATAAAATAATAAGATATGCACCTAGACCAGTACAACATAGAGTACAAGACAGAAGTACCATAAGACAAGTAAAAAATACTTTAGTATTCAGAGGTAGAAATATAATTTCTAGCCAAGGGGATTGGAAAATATTTAATGGTGGAAATAAAAGTTGGACACTGAAAAAAAAATTTCCTTATTTCCATATGAAATTTTTATAGCTCCTTTCAGCTAAAATATTATTTATAAGTTATATAAAAGTTAAAGAGATAAAATGTATTGCTCAATTTGTCTGAATTTTTCATTAATAAATTGAAATTTAAAAATTTTATATCATATTTGTTGGTATCATTTACTTAGTAAATCTAAGCACATTCAATCTAGTTATTTTTTCCCTTCTGATTATCATATCTTCATATTAAAGAAATATTTTTATTTTATTTTATTTAAAGAATACCAAAAACAATTACAATCTGTTGTCAGCACAGTGAAAAAAAGAATGTTGTTTTTATTTTAATTTTTTTTTTTTACTCAGCTGTTTTTAGTTTCACACTAAATACTGGAGACATGGATCTAGGCTTAAAATCTAAGTAAAACTTCTTTAACCTTGCTTCTTGTAAATTTATATACTAATCTTGTAATCTTGTACGAGGAGTTTTAGAGATAAAATGCAAGGCCATGGCTGTCATGATTAAGATAAAATCAACTTTGTTTGCTTAATAATATTACTCTGAAAACACTGGGATACCAAAAAATAAAAATAAAAAAAAGAAAGAAAAATAGTAAAGTTTGATCTTTACCTAATGGAAATTAACAAAAATAGAACAAGTAACATTTTGTGAAATTACAGAGTTTTTTATAAAAGAGAATCCTGAAACACAGTTTTGTATTAGCATATTGAGGCCTTCAATGGGACAGCTTTTCCTTTTTGCCATTGTTTAGGGTGTGGAAGGAGTCTTGGTGATAATAAGACCCACAACTCTTAAGTGAGTAAGCCTAATACACTAGCCAAGAGACAGTACCAAAAAAACAAAACATCACTAAAGAGAAGTTAAGTGTAGTATTAGTAGAGTTAATTGAAAATACTATAGCTAAAAAGACTTGTGGATGGGCAAATAAATAATATGTACTTAAAGGTTCACAAAAATAATTAAAATACATTTTGACTTTATTTGGAGTTCACTCTGTAGTGGATGACTACTAGAGCAACAACTTATTACAAATAATTTAGCCTCATTTTTATTCTCATTCTGACATGGTATACATATATCAAATTTACATCAAGTCCAAGAAGTCACCAGGCATCATTATTCTGAAATGGGATTGTGTGAATAGTTCTTGTTTACAGTGGTGCGAATAGACTCAAATATAACTTTGAACAGTTGCCCAGCTATGGCTTCACACTTTTTCTTTCCCCAATTAAATATGTTATTTTGCCATAAGGTATTACTTTTTCATTTTCTGACTCTTTACTTTGTTTTCCCTTTTATTGCTAAAAGTATAATATCTCCATTTCATATTTTATCTATTTTCTCTCATATTATCTATGTAGAAGAGAAGTTATATGGAAAGAGAGGTTATAGGCTAAGCTAACCACCTTAGATGTTTGGGGCTGGTATAAGGTAAAAATGCCTACTGCCTATAAGTGTTTAAGAAACAGGAATGCATCATGAAGAAGGTTAAGAGACGAGAAACCTACCTTTTGTTTATTTCAGTGCTTTTAAGGCATGGAGACCTGAGGAAACTATGAGATTCAAAATAAGGAACCAAGGGCCTCAAGGGTTAAGCCAGGTCAAATCCAGCACAGTGTGATAGAAAGTTGTGTGGAGATGTTGTCTGTGCACATAACAGAAATAATGGGTGTTTGATTCTGATGACTCTATTAAATATTTCTTCCAAATAGCATAACAGAAGAAGGCCCTCAAATAAATGTAAAAACATAATTCTTTAGGTTTTGTGATTAATAGTTTCCTACATGTCAAAAACAAAGCTATTTGCATATATGTTATGAGAATTTTTATCTTATCACTCAGATAAACATATCCTACCTTTAGAGCTTTAGTCACACATATTTAATCCACCCAGATATATTAAGTGGAAACACATCAGTATCATGAAGATAGTCTTATAGAAAGTGGGCCTCTATCTATAACTTAGGTCATGTATTTCTGTGCATTATCTAATGTCAAATATAATTGTGTATGTAGTAGCAAATTTATTTTTTATAGAATTCTCTAAAATATTTGAATGTATGATAAATACCTTTGCCATGTTATAAAATTGTCATAGGCTACAGAGGCTTGAGATGTTTAGGGTATTTCTAATAGTTTTAACTTAATGATTACGTGCTTTGCAAAAAATTTTGATAATATTACTTGATTTGTGTTCTTTTCCTTTGTTGTTAAGTGCACTAATATGCATGCTAATGTGCCTTTGTTTTCCTTCCATACATAATGATTTCATACCAAATTAAATATATTTTCTAAAATGAATGATGAAACCATGAAACCATGCCCAGCGAGGGTGAAGGGTGTCATTGAATATATATATATATATATATATATATATATATATATATATATATATTATTGTGTTTATTTTGTATGTCAGAGTCTAATTATGTCAGATGTTTAACTGTAATTTTAAATAACATAGCCATATATTTATAAGTCAGATAAGGGTGACTAAAAACCTCATTAACTAATCATTACATTAGCTAGTTATCATTAAATCAATAGCTTGAAGAATGATAACAAAGCTTAATGCCAACTAGTTGTCACAGAGATCTACTCAGTAAACCAACTTATTTTTGAGCTATAAGCAAACTGTTGATTTTAAAACCTACTTCATTAGATAGCCTGAACCTATCTAAAGCCATATATTCAAGTGAATGTGAATAAATAAAAAAGAAAAATATTACTAATAACTCTGTAAAATGGATCATAAATTTGAAAGAAAAGAGAAATATCTTCATCTTTCTGTAAGACAGCAAAATATTTATATAAATGCCAAAAGGTTTATAATTCACTAACATTCTGAGAAAAACAGCTCTATTAGGAATAAAAGTCAGAATTTTTACATAGTAGATGTCAAAAAAACTTCATGGAAAAATATCAGTCACAGTCATTTTCAAATATACTCCTCTAGAGTATTTAACCATATTCCATCTAACTTTGCTCTTCATATCACTCCAGTGTAGTCAAAATTCCCACATCAGGGTTGCTTTTGTGTGTGTGTGTGATGGAGACAGAGACAGAAAGAAGGACAGATAGGGACAGAGAGACAGGAAGGGAGAGAAATGAGAAGCATCAATTCTTCATTGTGGCTCTTTAGTTATTCATTGATTGCTTTCTCATAGGGGTCTGGGGGGAGAGGGCTACAGCGGAGCTAGTGACCCCTTATTCAAGCCAGCATCCATGAGGTCATGTCTATGATCCCATGCTCAAGCCAGAGACCTCATGCTCAAGCTGGTGAACCCACGCTCAAACCTGATGAGCCAGTGCTCAAGCTGGTGACCTCAGGTTTCAACCTAGGTCTTCTGCATCTCAGTCCGATGCTCTATCCACTGTGCCACAGACTGATAAGGCAGGGTTGCTTTTTTAAGGTCAAAGCCTCTTTTTTCCTAAACTCATTGGACACTTTGTTTTAGTCATTTTACTCAGGTTCTAAAAAACATCTGACACAATCACTCTTCCCTCAAATTATGCATATATTTATTGTTATATACATATGTATATTATTTACATTGATTGAAATGCATGCAGTTATTTAGAAGCATATGTAGAGTATAACATAATATTGAGACATCAATGCTTTTAAAACATTTATTAATACATATGTTATTTAAGAAGAGTGATTATATAATTTACTTAGAAACATTTTTTCTAAACTTTTCTAGAAAGATGATTACATTAGCTAGTATTTCAGTATGAGAAAAAAGAAAAGTAGGTGTAACTTCTTTAAGCCTAAGTGTGAATGTATGTGTATATATGTGATAAAGTGATATCATTGCAGTCACCACTATTCTACTATTATAGTGTCTGTATATGTTTTAAAATACAAATATTTTTTTAATTACAAATATAATGTTTTCTTAAAATTTTTGAAATTTAAAGTGTTAATAGTGTGGATTTCAAAGTCCTGTAGTCTATTCAAGGCCCATATGATGGTATCTAAAATTATTCTTGGATTCTATATTCTATAAAATGTTCAGATATGAAGTTTCAGGCTTTATTTTCATTCTGTCTTCTTCTTAGTGTGTATGCACATGCACATGAGAGATTGAGAGAGAAAGAGGAAGGGAGAGAGATGAGAAGCATAGTTGTTTCTTTCTTTCTTTTTTTTTTTAATCAAGTAAGAGGTAGAGAGGCAAAGAGACAGACTCCCAACCAAGATCCGGGCCAACTTGCTCATTGGAGCCATAGCTATGGGATGGGAAAAGAGAGGCAGAGGAATGGGTGGAGAAGCAGACGGTTGCTTCTTCTGTGTTCCCTGACCGAGAATTGAACCTAGGACTTCCACATGCCAAGCTAACACTCTACCACTAAGCCAACTGGCCATGGCCACTTTAGTTGTTTCTTGATTGTTTCTCATGTGTACCTTGACAGTGTGTGTGTGTGTGTGGGGGGGCCTCTACCCGAGCCAGTGATCCCTTGTTTAAACCAGTGACCTTGTGCTTAAGGCAGCAATCTTAGTCTTCAAGCCAGCAAACTTTGTGTTCCAGCCAGCGACTGTGATCCGGTACTCAAGCTGGTGAGCCTTTGCTCAATCAGGGTGAGCTCATGCTCAAACTGACAACCTCCGGGTTTCAAACCTGGGACCTCAGCATCCCAGGTCAATACTGTATCCACTGTGTTACCACCAATCAGGCTCAGGCTTTATTTTCTTAAATGTGGAAGAGAACAAATACTGTCTGTATATAAATTGCTTTTTTTCTTCATTTCTCCTGGAATTCACAAGAGAATTGTCTCTTTAATTTTGGGGGATGTCAGAGCTATCAATGCTAAGATCTTAGTCACTCTACTTGGGACCCTGGACTTTTGCTCTTATTAAAGGTTTTTAGCAATTTGTTATAAATATACCTTTCTCTGAGACTTGTCAAGTCTCTTTTACCAAGTAAATAAAGAGCTAGTAAGTATGGCTTTTATCTCAAATATTATCTTTGTGCTTAATTTCCTATTTTTTAAAATTCATATTCTTACTCGAAATAGCATTTATAATTCACTTCTATTTATTTCATGAAGGCAATAACTAATATAGTATCAAAAGACTCAATTAAATAAGCAAAATTGTTTATGGCAGGATAGTATGCACTTAGGTCATAAAATCAGAAACATGGCTTCTAATCCCAATACAACTACTACTTATTGGTATAAACTACTTTGAGCTATTTAATGCTGGCATTAATTTATTGATATTAAAAACAAAATTAAATGTCTCAGATAGTTTTCAACTCTGACAATTAATTTAGCTAATCAGCAATGTTACTATATGTAAGTCACATTGTATGTTATTTCCTTTTAAAATATTCTTAACAGCTAACAGTATTCTAAAAATTATTCAGTGCACTTCATACATATGTTCCCTTTGAAAACAATTAGGGAATTTTTCTGTTATTGAAAATATTTAAGAATAGTGATGAGTGAAAAAAATTATTTATTTTTTTGTGTAATCAGAATTCTACAAAAAAATCCATTTATGCTTTGCAAGTCAGTATGGTATTTTCATCAAAAGGTATCAAGATGAATAGTTCACAAAACATAAATGATTTTTTTCCTGTCCTAAGCCGCTATCCAAATTGATCTAAGGTCAGCATGTAAGTTTTTTCTCTCTAAAATAGCTTATGGGGGGGGGGGGACCTGCTTGAATTTATTTTAAAAATTTTTATTTATTTTTTATTTGTTTAATAATATTTAATACCTAGAACTTTAATATTTTAGACTCTTCAAAACACAAAAACCAAACAGTAAGTTAAATGTATTTTGAACCAACTAGACAAATAATGGTGAGTAAATTCTGTGCAATGACCATATAACTTCAATTACAAACTAAAAATATCAATGTTTTTAATTTTTAAACCTGTATATTAAAGTGGAATAGCTAAAATTAAGTAATAGTTCCCTAATCAAGCTGTTCAACTAAGAAAATATATTTAATATTATGGAATAATTTGTTCAATAACTATTATAGTTGGAAATTATCTTAGACATTGGTAGTTGAGAAGATATTCCTAAAATTTACCAGAAATTTCAATGTCATTATTCAGCAATATGTTTTCTATATCAACTATTTCAAATCACTAAACCCCACTATATGCTTTTTCAGAAATCTCATTATTACATAAAACAATCATTTTTGTTGCCTGTTAAACATTTTATCCCATTGCATTTTTTTCTCTTTTAATACTGTCTTTGGAACATGCTCACATAGTATCAAAAGCAAAAGGAAATACTAATTAGAAGTATCCCTTCTTTGTCCAGTCCATTAATTCAAACAACCACTCGTTCATTCATTTAAACATTCTTTAAGTATTCACTTTATAAACATTTAATGCCTGACCAGGTGGTGGCGCAGTGGATAGAGCGTTGGACTGGATGCAGAGGGCACAGGTTCGAGACCCCGAGGTCGCCAACTTGAGTGCAGGCTTATCTGGCTTGAGCAGAAAAAGAAAAAGCTCACCAGCTTGGACCCAAGGTCACTGGCTCAAGCAAGGGGTTACTCGGTCTGCTGAAGGCCTGCTGTCAAGGCACATATGAGAGAACAATCAATGAACAATTAAGGTGTCACAACGAAAAACTGATGATTGATGCTTCTCATCTCTCTCCGTTCCTGTCTGTCCCTACCTATCCCTCTCTCTGACTCTCTCTGTCCCTGTAAAAAAAATAAAATAAAATAAAAATAAAAGTAAAAAAATATATAAACATTTAATGTGTAGTGTCTCTATGTCAGGAAGGACTTGGGGTATGTGTGAACACACAATGCGGTACACTGATGATGTAGTATAAAACTGTATACCTGAAACTTGTATAATTTTATTAAGTAAATTCAGTTGGAAAATTAAAAATTTTTTCAGTTGTTTAAGTGCATCAAAATATAAAATTATAAATGATTTTTACATCTTAAAGAAAAAAGAAATAATTCTAAATGAATAAGCACTCATGTTTGGAAGCTCTGAGCTCAGCTCAGATCTCAAATGAGCTAGGACTGATTCTAAACAGAGATAAGATCTGATATCCATTATTGTTATATGCCTTGTAGTTATTGTTCCTAAGATAAGTCCTACCACCTGTGTATTTACCAGGATATATATCAAGCCAAAGAGTTTTCATTAAAATTCGACCTTGTCAAAATTATATAAGTGAATATTTTTTTTAAATTACAGGTAGCATTGTGCGGGGTGAAATAAGCGAATCAGAAAAAAACAGGAACTGCAGGATTCCATACATTGGTGGGACATAAAAGTGAGACTAAGAGGCATGGACAGGAGTGTGGTGGCTGTGGGGGGTTGGGGGGGGAGGGAATGAGGGAGAGGGGGAGGGGGAGGGGTACAGAGAGAACTGGATGGAGGGTGGCGGAGGATGATCTCTCTTCGGGTGATGGGTATGCAACAGAACTAAATGACAAGATAACCTGGAAATGTTTTTTTTGAATGTATGTACCCTGATTTATTGATGTCACCCCATTAAAATAAAAATTTATTTATAAAAAAAAATTACATATTCACAGTGTAATTCTCTATTGGGATTATAGCCAAATTTTATTTAACAAGACCTGGTGTCTTGTGTAGCTCAGCAATCCACTACTGTCTCTGCAATTGCATTAGGAATATATCTTTTTTTTTTTTTTTTTTACTGGAATATATCTTTTTTTTTTTTTTAATAAATTTTTATTAATGGTAATGGGATGGCATTAATAAATCAGGGTACATATATTCAAAGAAAACATGTCTAGGTTATTTTGTCATCAAATTATGTTGCAAACCCCTCGCCCAAAGTCAGATTGTCCTCCGTCACCCTCCATCTAGTTCTCTGTGCCCCTCCCCCTCCCCCTAACTCTCTCCCTCCCTCCCTCCCATGTCCTCCCTCCCCCCACACCCTTGGTAACCACCACACTCTTGTCCATGTCTCTTAGTCTCATTTTTATGTTCCACCAATGTATGGAATCATGTAGTTCTTGTTTTTTTCTGATTTACTTATTTCACTCCTTATAATGTTATCAAGATCCCACCATTTTGCTGTAAATGACCTGATGTCATCATTTCTTATGGCTGAGTAGTATTCCATAGTGTATATGTGCCACATCTTCTTTATCCAGTCTTCTATTGAAGGGCTTTTTGGTTGTTTCCATGTCTTGGCCACTGTGAACAGTGCTGCAATGAACATGGGGCTACATGTGTCTTCACGTATCAATGTTTCTGAGGTTTTGGGGTATATACCCAGTAGAGGGATTGCTGGGTCATAAGGCAGTTCTATTTGCAGTTTTTTGAGGAACCACCATACTTTCCTCCATAATGGTTGTACTACTTTACAGTCCCACCAACAGTGAATGAGGGTTCCTTTTTCTCCACAGCCTCTCCAAAATTTGCTATTACCCGTCTTGTTGATAATAGCTAATCTAACAGGAGTGAGGTGGTATCTCATTGTAGTTTTGATTTGCATTTCTCTAATAACTAATGAAGCTGAGCATCTTTCATATATCTGTTGGCCATTTGTATCTCTTCCTGGGAGAAGTGTCTGTTCATGTCCTCTTCCCATTTTTTTATTGGATTGCTTGTTTGTTTGTTGTTGAGTTTTATGAGTTCTTTGTAAATTTTGGATATTAGGCCCTTATCTGAGCTGTCGTTTGAAAATATCAGTTCCCATATAGTTGGCTGTCTGTTTATTTTGATATCAGTTTCTCTTGCTGAGCAAAAACTTTTAATTCTGATGTAGTCCCATTCATTTATCTTTGCCTTCACTTCTCTTGCCATTGGAGTCAAGTTCATAAAATGTTCTTTAAAACCCAGGTCCATGATTTTAGTACCTATGTCTTCTTCTATGTACTTTATTGTTTCAGGTCTTATATTTAGGTCTTTGATCCATTTTGAATTAATTTTAGTACACGGGGACAGGCTGTAGTCGAGTTTCATTCTTTTGCATGTGGCTTTCCAGTTTTCCCAACACCATTTGTTGAAGAGGCTTTCTTTTCTCCATTGTGTGTTGTTGGCCCCTTTATCAAAGATTATTTGACCATATATATGTGGTTTTATTTCTGGGCTTTCTATTCTGTTCCATTGGTCTGAGTGTCTATTTTTTTGCCAATACCATGCTGTTTTGATTATCGTGGCCCTATAATATAGTTTAAAGTCAGGTATTGTAATGCCCCCAGCTTCATTCTTTTTCCTTAGGATTGTTTTGGCTATTCGGGGTTTTTTATAGTTCCATATAAATCTGATGATTTTTTGTTCCATTTCTTTAAAAAATCTCATAGGGATTTTGATGGGAATTGCATTAAATTTGTATATTGCTTTGGGTAATATGGCCATTTTGATTATATTTATTCTTCCTATCCAAGAACAAGGAATATTTTTCCATCTCATTGTATCTTTTTCGATTTCCCTTAACAATGCTTTGTAATTTTCATTATATAGGTCCTTTACGTTCTTTGTTATGTTTATTCCTAGGTATTTTATTTTTTTTGTTGCAATCGTGAAGGGGATTATTTTTTTGAGTTCGTTTTCTAATATTTCATTATTGGCATATAGAAAGGCTATGGACTTTTGTATGTTAATTTTGTATCCTGCGACCTTACTGTATTGGTTTATTGTTTCTAATAATCTTTTTGTGGAGTCCTTCGGGTTTTCGATGTATAGGATCATATCATCAGCAAAAAGTGATAGCTTTACTTCTTCTTTTCCGATATGGATGCCTTTTATTTCTTTGTCTTGTCTGATTGCTCTGGCCAGAACTTCTAGCACCACGTTGAATAAGAGTGGAGAGAGTGGACAACCCTGTCTTGTTCCTGATTTAAGGTAGAAAGTCCTCAGTTTTATGCCGTTTAATAGGATGTTGGCTGATGGTTTATCATATATGGCCTTTATCATGTTGTGATATTTTCCTTCTATACCCATTTTGTTGAGAGTCTTAAACATAAAATTGTGTTGTATTTTATCAAAAGCCTTTTCTGCATCTATTGATAAGATCATGTGGTTTTTGTTCTTTGTTTTGTTGATATGGTGTATTACGTTAACCGTTTTGCGTATGTTGAACCATCCTTGAGATTCTGGGATGAATCCCACTTGATCATGATGTATTATTTTTTTAATATGTTGTTGTATTCGGTTTGCCAGTATTTTGTTTAGTATTTTAGCATCTGTATTCATTAGAGATATTGGTCTGTAGTTTTCTTTCTTTGTGCCATCCTTGCCAGGTTGTGGTGTGAGGGTTATGTTGGCCTCATAAAATGTGTTTGGAAGTATTGCTTCTTCTTCAATTTTTTGGAAGACTTTGAGTAGAATAGGAACCAAGTCTTCTTTGAATGCTTGATAGAATTCACTAGTATAACCGTCTGGGCCTGGACTTTTATTTTTGGGAAGATTTTTAATAGTTTTTTCTATTTCCTCCCTGCTGATTGGTCTGTTTAGGCTTTCTGCTTCTTCATGACTCAGTCTAGGAAGGTTGTATTGTTCTAGGAATTTATCCATTTCTTCTAGATTGTTGTATTTGGTGGCATATAATTTTTCATAGTATTCTACAATAATTCTTTGTATATCTATGATGTCTGTGGTGATCTCTCCTCTTTCATTTTGGATTTTATTTATTTGAGTCCTGTGTCTTTTTTCCTTGGTGAGTCTTGCCAAGGGTTTGTCAATTTTGTTGATCTTTTCAAAGAACCAGCTCCTTGTTTTATTGATTTTTTCTAGTTTTTCTGTTCTCTATTTCATTTATTTCTGCTCTGATTTTTATTATCTCCTTTCTTTGGCTGGTTTTGGGTTGTCTTTGTTCTTCTTTTTCTAGTTCCTTAAGGTGTGAAGTTAAGTGGTTTACTTCGGCTCTCTCTTGTTTGTTCATATAGGCCTGAAGTGATATGAACTTTCCTCTTATTACTGCTTTTGCTGCATCCCAGAGATTCTGATATGTCGTATTTTCATTTTCATTTGTCTGTATATATCTTTTGATTTCTGCGCTTATTTCTTCTTTGACCCATTCATTTTCTAGAAGTATGTTGTTTAGTTTCCACATTTTTGTGGGTTTTCCCCCTCTTTTTTGCAGTTGAATTCTAGTTTCAAGGCTCTATGATCAGAAAATATGCTTGGTACAATTTCAATTTTTCTAAATTTGCTGATATTGTCTTTGTGGCCCAACATATGGTCAATTCTTGAGAATGTTCCATGTACACTAGAGAAAAATGTATACTCTGTCGCTTTGGGATGAAGTGTCCTGTAGATGTCTATCATATCCAGGTGTTCTAGTATTTCGTTTAAGGCCACTATATCTTTATTGATTCTCTGTTTGGATGACCGATCTAGAGCTGTCAGCGGTGTATTGAGGTCTCCAAGTATGATTGTATTTTTGTTAGTTTTTGTTTTAAGGTCAATAAGTAACTGTCTTATATATTTTGGTGCTCCTTGGTTTGGTGCATATATATTAAGGATTGTTATGTCTTCTTGATTCAACTTCCCCTTAATCATCATGAAATGACCATTTTTGTCTCTGAGTACTTTTTCTGTCTTGTAGTCAGCATTATTAGATATGAGTATTGCTATGCCTGCTTTTTTTTGGGTGTTGTTTGCTTGGAGTATTGTTTTCCAGCCTTTCACTTTGAATTTGTTTTTATCCTTGTTGCTTAGATGTGTTTCTTGTAGGCAGCATATAGTTGGATTTCCTTTTTTAATCCATTCTGCTACTCTGTGTCTTTTTATTGGTAAGTTTAATCCATTTACATTTAGTGTAATTATTGACACTTGTGGTTTCCCTACTGCCATTTTATAAATTGCTTTCTGTTAGTTTTGTATCTAGTTTGATTCTTCTCTTTTGTTTTTCTATCATTTGTTTTTGTTTGTTTGTGTTCCATACTTCTTTCCTCTGTTGCTACCTTTTTTAAGTCAAGTGTTTTTGTGGTGTTTTTTTTAAGGGTGGTTACCATTAAGTAATGAAAAGGGTACCTACCATATTCATTGTAGTACCCTATCTTATAAGTATTTCTGCACTTCATCATCCTTTGCTACTGTTAATCTCCATCCTCTCCCCCCTTTTTTTCCTTTGTTGTCACAGTTTAAGTTTGGTTTTATTGTGTTCTTGGTGCAGCTGTTACTTGTGGTGTTGTTTTCTTTTGTTCTTTGAATCTGGTTGGAAAACCCCCTTTAGTATTTCCTGGAGTGGGGGCTTTCTGTTGATAAATTCTCTCATCTTTTCTGTATTTGTGAATGTTTTTATATCTCCTTCATACTTGAAGGATAGCTTTGATGGGTATAGTATTCTTGGCTGAAAGTTCCTCTCTTTCAGGGCTTTAAATATTGGGGTCCACTCTCTTCTAGCTTGTAGAGTTTCTGCTGAGAAATCTGATGATAATCTAATAGGCCTTCCTTTATATGTTGTACTCTTCTTTTCCCTGGCTGCCTTGAGAATTTTTTCTTTGTCATTGGTTTGTGTCATCTTTATTATGATGTGCCTTGGAGTGGGTTTGTTGGGGTTAAGAAAACTTGGTGTTCTGTTTGCTTCTTGAATTTGAGGCTTTAGTTCCTTCCACAGGCTTGGGAAGTTCTCATCTATTATTTGTTTGAGTATATTCTCCATTCCATTTTTTTTCTCTTCTCCCTCTGATATACCTATTATTCTTATGTTATTCTTTCTGATGGAGTCAGACAATTCCTGTAGGGCTTTCTCATTTTTTATTATTTTTGAGTCTCTTTCTTCTTCTCTCTGTTGTGCCTCAAGTTGTTTGTCTTCTATTTCACTAATCCTATCTTCAATCTGGGCTGTTCTGTTAGCTAAGCTTGTTACCTTGTTTTTCAGCTCGTGAATTGAGTTTTTCATTTCTGTTTGATTTGTTTTTATAGTTTCAATTTCCTTGGTAATATATTCTTTGTGTTCATTGAGTTGTTTTCTGATCTCCCTATATTGCCTTTCTGTGTTTTCTTGTATATCTCTGAGTATTTTTAAGATTTCTAGTTTAAATTCTCTGTCATTTAGCTCCAAGGCTTCCAATATGTTAAGCCTTTTCTCCATAGATTTTTCCACATCTATTTGTGTTACCTCTCTTTCTTTTGTATCCATAATATTCGATTTCCTCTTTCTTATCGGCATCTGAGGGTGGTCTTATTGATAGCACTAATTAGAATTAATAAAGAGTAAAAAGTAAAAAAAAAAAAAAAAGGTAAAACACCCCACAAAAAAAAACAGTAATAATTTATTATTTCCCCCTTTTTTTCTCTCTTCTCTTTCCCTCCTCTCCCCTCCTTAGGGAAATATTGTGCCTATAATGGAGGGCCTGATTTGGGGTGAAGAGTTCAAGGGGCAAAAAAAAGGGAGTAGGGACCTACTAAATGCAAAAAAAAAAAAAAAAAAAAAAAAGGAAGAAAATCTTAGACAAGCATAAGATGATTTGCTTGTAAGTGATGGTCAACTAAGAGATATAATGAGAGGGATAAGAGGGAACCAGAAAAAAGGACCAAAAAAGAATAATAAAGAAGAAAAAATAAAAATAATAAGTAAAAATCTGTTGTATTAAGTGGAGCGAAGACTAAATACAATGGAGACCTTGGGTTGGGAGGACCCAAAATGCCACAAAAATAAACAAACAAGAAAAAAAAATAAAAACAAAAGCAAAAAAGAGAAATAAAGCCAAAAAAAAGCCTTGAGTCCCAAATTAACTAATTGGTCGTGATTGAGGATTATATGGGAGGAAAGTAAAATGAGAAAAGAAAAAACGAATAGAAAGGAAAAAATAAGAAAAAGAGAAAAATGAAGGAAGAAATAAAATAGGAAGAGAAAAAAACAAAATAAAGCAAGACAAAAAAACAAAACAAACAAAAGAGGAGAGAGTGAGAGTTAAGTGTTTTGGAGTATAACCTTAAAGGAGGGTGAGGATGAAGAAGAAAAATAAAATGCAACACTCATGGGTAGTGTAGTTCAAGAAAGGGGAAGCATAAGATGGGCAGAGAATAGAAGGACCGAGGTGGAGGAAATAAAGGCAAAAAGATAGAAGAAACCAACAACAACAACAACAAAAAATTAGTGGATCAAGTTGTAAAGTCTGTGGGTTTTTCTTGATTTTGAGAGGTTAACTTCTTCCTTTTTCTTTTCTCTCCCTCTTCCTAGTCGGTGACTCTGTACCCCAGGCTCTGCCCCTGTGTCACTCTTAGGTAGGGATTTGCAGTTGATGGGATTCTATGGCAATGTCATATAATTGGCTTTAGTCTTGCTGGAAGTAAAGGCTTGTTGGCGTTTGCAGGGTCCAACGATGAGAGAGTTTGCTTTCCTGGATTCTCTCTCCTAGTTCCCCCTTTCTGAATTAGCAGCCTGGTGATCCAGCTATAAGGCTGCAACTGCTTCTGCCTGGGGAGTAAGAGGCTCAAAGAGCTGGGAAATCCCCACTCTATCCCCACTCAGTGCAAGGCTTTGGGAAAGGCTCTGACAGTCAGGGCCTCCAGTGTAATCAGGCGGGGGTGGGAGTCAATTGTTGTCAAGGTGACTGTTCAGCACCTATCATTTAGTTGGACCTCTCAACCCAGGCTTTCCACACTTTGTAGCCTGTTTTTGCAGGGAAGAAGAGGCACTAGTCTCTGCTTACGACCAGTGTAGTATAGACCTTATTATCTGCCAAGTCCTTCTTGTTAGCGTTTATCCCTGAATATGGAGGCTCTATCAATCAGAAGTTGCCCCCGCCCCTTTAGCGAGAGGCACTAAAAAATATCATGCCTCTTGTCTTGGATCGCTGAACTGAGAGAGATCTTATCAATTAGAACCGAGGGTGCGCAGATTTTATGGGTTAAGCTAATTTCAATGATTGGGTCGCAGCTGTGCTTCCGAAGGTATTTTAGGCTGCCTGCGCGTGCCCCTCCCCCAACGCTTGATTGTTAGCTTGAATGGCTGGGTGAGGTGCCCCGCCCATGGAGAGAATCTCCCAAGCCTCTCCCGCTCGCCCCGCCGCTGGCGGCTGGACCGCACCAGGCGCAGGATAATGGAGCCCCCTGGGTGTGCGGGCCAGCAGGGCGCCCTGGGCGCGGGCGCGTGGAATGCCCAAGGCACGCGCGCGAATGGGGCACTCCGGGCACCGGTGGCCGGCGACCCCCACTCGCAGTGTGCGGGCCGCTGGGAACGTCAGCGGTGCTCAACCGGACCGGGCGCGCGCGCGGCTGCTCACGGCGGCGGCTCGCGGCGGCCGCTCAGGGCGGCTCGCGGGGGCTCGCGGGGGCTCGCGGCGGCTCGGCTCGCGGTGGCGGCTCGCGTCGGCCGCGCGCGGCGGCTCGCGGTTCCCAAGTATATGGGCTGACTCACCACAGGCGCACTTCCTTGCCGTTTGAAAGAACGTCCCTGTAGTAGATTCCTCCACACCCTCGTCTCTCAGATTCAAGTGATAACAGTCCTTTCGCTATCAGTTTGTGTGGAAC
Source organism: Saccopteryx bilineata (assembly GCF_036850765.1). Lineage (NCBI taxonomy): Eukaryota > Metazoa > Chordata > Mammalia > Chiroptera > Emballonuridae > Saccopteryx > Saccopteryx bilineata. The sequence goes on along the minus strand of NC_089495.1, from coordinate 66,298,444 downwards.
TCCGGAATGCTCTGAGGATAAATTTTTCTGTTTCTAATTGATAAATTTGTTGTGATTTAGGGGAGAGCTGTCAGACGCGCTGCTCACGGCGCCATTTCCGTGACGTCACTTACTGGAATATATCTTAATAGAAAAAAAATGATGGAAAGATTTACAGTGTTGATATTCAAAATATTTCTAATATTCCACTACTCATGATACAAATTTTTGTCTGGTCCTGATCCTCTAACTCAGAAGGCTTGAAAGTTCCCATCAGATAAAAAATATATATATAAACATATATTTTTTTTACTTTAATACTCAGCCAATCATATAGCTTTGTTTTTATTCTTTCCCTTTGCTGACCTCAGTTTGTGCTTTTATCACTCTCTCATTTCTCATGAATTCTCAGTTGAGATAAGGCACTTAGAAAAAGATAACAGAATATTTGTGTTCACAAAGAAGCTCTGATTTTGAACCTATGTTTCATAGTTTAAAAAGCTCAATTAAAATTTCATTTGTTTATATTGACCAATTTCAAACAAATTAAAATTATAAATGAAGTATGTAAGATGTCAGAGTTTTGTGGTGATTTATCTGTCAATAAGAAAATAATTTGTAACCAATAAAATGAGTACTTACCAAAGATAACCTGAGAAAAAATAACAAATGTTACATTTGGTATAATGTTTGCACATAAATGCTTTTTTCTTTTCTTTTGCTCATTTTGTTTACTTTTCTAGATTTATATAAAAGTTGCCTAACTTTTATTAATAAATTTGAATATAAATATTCTCTATACTGTAAAAGAGGAAGTGTTCTGGGAAATGAGTTTGGTAAAATAATGTTCTAAAACAGTTTTTCTTTCTGACTAAAATAAACTTATAGTTATAAATAAATTTAATCATCAAATCACTTATGTAATCTTCACTTACTCTCTCTCTCTCTCTATATATATATATATATGATTCAAAGGTGGGAGGCAGACTTAGAAGGTCAGATTAAAAAATTTATTGTATTTGAGTCCAATAAACTAAATTTATCCTTAGAATGTCTTTATCGAGCTAACATTTTCTTCTTGCTATTACTAAATAGAAAAAGCACTCTTAAAATTAATTTTTATCAAATACCTTTTAGGTTGTACTCATGTATGCTTTGTATATTGCATTAAAATCAAATGCTTATTTTACAAGGTGCTGAAAATCTCCTTCATTCTGGTTTTATTTTTATAAGGGTCTATTGCTTCCTTAACAAAAGATGTATGTACATTTAAGCTTCTAGAACTCTACCTAACATCCTTTTCATAGAGTGAATGAAACAGAAAAAAAAATTGTGTACGTATTTTACTCATAATCATAAGTATAATTTTTCCTACTATTGATGTCTTTGAGCCAGTTTACCATTCTTTCCTTTTTTTGAAACAGACAAATAAATTTAGCTTTCTTAATAATCAAATAAGCAGGTTATTTTTAAATGTTTATTATTGAGATATTTTGTTTCCATTAAAAAAAAGAAAAAAACATGTGGGGCTATTTTTTTTCTTCTTCTTTTAGTGAGAGACAGAGAGAGAGGTTGGGGGACAGACAGGGACAGACAGACAGAAAGGGAGAGAGATGAGAAGACTCAACTCATTGTGGCACCTTTAGTTGTTCATTGAGGTCTTCACAGTTTTCTGTGTATAATACCATGATATCTGCAAATGAAAACAGTTTTATTTTTTCTTTCATGCTCTGTTTCTCATTCTAATTCTTTCTCTCTCTTTTTGATAATTAGAAAATGCTTTCAATATCCTTATATTCACAAGGACTTTTTTTCCTAAACAAAAGTCCAAATGTTCAGAACATACTGGCTCAAATATAGAATTCTATACTCTGTTTTCCATAATTATTCTAGCATAAAAGAATAATGTGAGCCTAATTAGTCCATATGAGGAAGGTGATGACATTGTAACAAAAAAGTTATTGTGTAACTAATGACCTTACAAAATCCTCAAACTTTCTGTAAAGTGGGATTAAGAAAAGAACTATTAAACTCTCTATTTATCTAACCAATTAGTGCAGTGCACTGAAAATTCTATTTTTAAAGAAGTCACATTGAAATGTTTAGTTATTGAAATCAATTATTGAATATATTAAACAAAGGAATAAAATTTCTATATAAAATATGATTTGTTATGCTATAAAAACATATTTGTTTCTTGTTAACTTTTGGAAGTTATTTCTGCTTGAGTGGAGACAGACAATACACATTCATAAAATAGACCACATAATACCTAAAATGTATATGTATAAGTATGTGCATTTATGTATGTGTAGTAAGAAAACTGTTATTCAAAGAGGTATTTTGTTATAATTAAAAAATGCAAGATCACAGATAAATATAAATATATGTTAACATACTATACTATTACCTACATATAAGGATTTGATTTGGTGATTGTAACATTTTAGCAAACCAGTGAAACAATATTTTAGAATCTATGGAAAACAAACATATCTATAAGCATGATATTTTAATCTGTGTAGAGAACACATAAGATTTAAATAGAAAAGACTTTGTAATCCATTCTATTTACTTTCTTTTTTGATTAATTTTAATGGAGTGACATTGATAAATCAGGGTACATATGTTCAGAGAAAACACCTCTAGGTTATTTTGACATTTGCTTATGCTGCATTCCCATCACCCAAAGTCCAATTGTCTTCCATCACCTTCTAACTGGTTTTCTTTGTGACCCTCCCCTCACCAAACCCCTCCCTCTCCCCCCCCCCGTAACCACCACACTTTTGTCCATGTCTCTGAGTCTCATTTTTATGTCCCACCTATGTATGGAATCATATAGTTCTTAGTTTTTTCTGATTTACTTATTTCACTCAGTATAATGTTATCAAGGTTCATCCATGTTGTTGTAAATGATCCGATGTCATCATTTCTTATGGCTGAGTAGTATTTCATAGTATATATGTACCAAAACTTTTTAATCCATTCGTCCTCTGATGGACACTTGGGCTGTTTCCAGATCTTTGTTATTGTGAACAATGCTGCCATAAACATGGGGGTGCATTTCTTCTTTTCAAACAGTGCTATGATGTTCTTGGGGTATATTCCTAAAAGTGGGATAGCTGGCTCAAAAGGCAGTTTGATTTTAATTTTTTGAGGAATCTCCATACTGTTTTCCACAGAGGCTGCACCAGTCTGCATTCCTACCAGCAATTCAGGAGGGTTCCCTTTTTTCCACATCCTTGCCAGCACTTATTCTGTGTTGTTTTGTTGATGAGCGCCATTCTGACTGGTGTGAGGTGATATCTCATTGTAGTTTTAATTTGCATTTCTCTAATGATTAGTGATGTTGAGCATTTTTTCATATGCCTATTGGCCATCTGTATGTCCTCTTTGGAGAAGTGTCTATTCATTTCTTTTGCCCACTTTTGCATTAGATTGTTTGTCTTCCTGGTATTAAGTTTTACAAGAGGCTAAAGAAACAATACAGAGAATCAATGAAACCAGGAACTGGTTCTTTGAAAAGGTAAACAAGATTGATAAACCTTTAACCAGACTCACCAAGAAAAAAAGAGAGAAGACTCAAATAAATGAAATTAGAAACAAGAGTAGATAAATAACAACTGACACAACAGAAATACAAAATATTGTAAGAAATAATATGAAGAACTGTATGCGAAAAAACTATACAACTTTAGATGAAATGGACAAATTCTTTGAAACATATAATCTTCCAAAAATTAATCTGGAAGAATCAGAAAACCTAAACAGACCAATTACAACAAATGAGATTGAAACAGTTATCAAAAAACTCCCCAAAAAGAAAAGTCCTGGGCCTGATGGCTTTACAAGTGAATTCTACGAAATATTCAAAGAAGAACTAACTCCTATCCTTCTCAAGCTATTTCAAAAAATTCAAGAGGAAGGAAGACTTCCAAGCTCCTTTTATGAGGCGAGCATAATTCTGATCCCAAAACCAGGCAAAGACACCACAAAGAAAGAAAATTATAGGCCAATATTCCTGATGAATTTAGATGCTAAAATCCTCAACAAAATATTAGCAAACCGGATCCAGCAATATATGAAAAAAATCATACACCAGGATCAAGTGGAATTTATTATTGGGAGGCAAGTCTGGTACAATAATCACAAATCAATCAATGTGATTCATCACATAAACAAAAGGAAGGAGAAAAACCACATGATAATTTCAATAGATGCAGAAAAAGCATTTGATAAAATCCAGCACCCATTCATGATCAAAACTCTCAGCAAAGTGGGAATACAGGGAACATACCTCAATATGATAAAGGCCATCTATGACAAACTCACAGCCAACGTCATACTCAATGGGCAAAAGTTAAAAGCAATCCCCCTAAGATCAGGAACAAGTCAAGGGTACTCCCTTTCACCACTCTTATTCAACATAGTCCTGGAAGTCCAAGCCACAGCAATCAGACAAGAAAAAGAAATAAAAGGCATCCAAATTGGAAAAGAAGAAGTAAAACTATCATTATTTACAGATGATATGATATTGTATATAGAAAATACTAAAGTCTCAGTCAAAAAACTACTAGACCAGACAAATGAATTCAGCAAAGTGGCAGGATAGAAAATTAATACTCAGAAATCAGAGGCATTTTTATACACTAACAATGAACTGTCAGAAAAAGAAATTAAGGAAGCAATCCCCTTTACCATTGCAACCAAAAAAATAAAGTACCTGGGAATAAATTTAACCAGGGAGATTAAAGACTTGTACTCGGAAAATTATACAACATTGATAAAAGAAATCAGGGAAGATATAAACAAGTGGAAGCATATACCATGCTCATGATTAGAAAGAATAAACATCATTAAAATGTCTATATTACCCAAAGCAATTTATAAATTCAATGCAATACATATTAAAATACCAATGACTTACTTCAAAGATATAGAACACATATTCCAAAAATTTATATGGAACCAAAAGAGAATACGAATAGCCTCAGCAATCTTGAAAAGGAAGAATAAAGTGGTGGGTATCAAACTTCCGGATATCAAGTTATACTACAAGGCCATTGTACTCAAAACAGCCTGGTACTGGCATAAGAACAGGCATATAGATCAATGAAACATTATTGAGAAACCAGAAATAAACCCAAACCTTTATGGACAACTGATATTTGACAAAGGAAGTAAGAGCATACATTGGAGTAAAGACAGCCTCTTCAACAAATGATGTTGGGAAAATTGGACAGCTACCTGCAAAAAAATGAAACTAGACCACCAACTTACATCATTCACAAAAATCAACTCAAAATGGATAAAAGACTTAAATGTAAGCCGTGAAACCATAAGCATCTTTTAAGAAAACATAGGCAGTAAGCTCTCTGACATTTCTTGCAGCGATATATTTGCTGATTTTTCTCCACAGGCAAGTGAAATAAAAGACAGGATAAACAAATGGGACTATATCAAACTAAAAAGCTTCTGCACAGCTAAAGACAATAAGAACAGAATAAAAAGACAAACTACACAATGGGAGAGTATATTTGACAATATGTCTGATAAGGGGTTAATAACCAAAATGTATAAAGAACTTGTAAAACTTATTCACTTTCTTATGTACAAATAATTCATTGAAGATAAATTTTTTAATTCATTTTTTCTCATTAAAAAAAAAAATCAAGGTTGGAGGTTCACCATACTCAAATATTCCACATATTAGAATTGATACAAAACGTGAGTCCATCATTCTTTATCTGAATCCATTATTTTTTTATGTACTCTACTTTTCTTAAGAATAATGTTATTCACTTCCATGATACAAGCATTCTTGAATTTATTTAAAAGTTACATAAGTTTTACCTTCAGCTTATAGTTGTTCCAGCTTTAAAACAGCAATAATAGAAGTAATTTTTTAGCTTTTATTTTATGAACTTATGTCTATAACCTTTAAATTCTTTAGAAATTGCACATTTATCATTAAAGTCTATAATGAGACTTGCATACAAACTACAGTTCAATCAAAGACATATCTTAAAACAGTCTTTTTTGCATGGAAATAGTCTATGAAAAGTATTCTGATATTTTATTAAATTATTATTTTCTGTATCAGAGGTGATATTATATAACAAATATATTTTTATAATTCTTAGATGCAGATAATTTAACACTATCATTATCAATAAAATAATATTATAATTTTAAAATATTTGTTTATGTTGATATGAATAATATCCACACAGAATTATACATTTTAAAAATATTATATTTTTCAATACTTTTAAAAGAATGCTCCTTCAAGTTGAATTCTTAAATAAGAATACAAAAATATAAAAATCTCATTTATTTTTAGAAATAACTCAATATTATAGAAAAATGCAGATAAGTAAACTAATTATCTTTAATTATTGATTCATTAATTTAGCAGATATTTTATCTTCCAGTAAAAGTATTTGGAAATTGGCTCAGAATTACTGATAAAGAAGAATGAAAGATCAAAATTATATAAGTGATATTAAATATAAAACTGACTTTTTTACTTATTTATATTACCTCTTATTAGAAGAGAATAACCATTGTTCAAATTTTTAAAATGTTAGTAAAATGATATTTATCACAGCAAAAACCATATTCAAAAAATGACAATATTTAAAACAAGATTACCAATTAAAATTGTTTTAATATTGCCCACACAAATATATTTTAAAATTCATATATAAAATTTGAAAAATGCATGTTGTTAACACTAAGTAAAAATGTGGAAAAGCACATTATATTTATCGTATTACAAAAATTGAGCATTTGCATGGGCAATTTTATTCCGTGATTTTTGTCCTGAGCAGGTATGGATTTATTTATTTGTTTTATTTTTGCTTTTCCATTTTGTTGATATAGTCTTAGAAAAGTGTCATGATGTAAAAAAAAAAAGAGAGAATGAAAATAAAGATGACTATAACACATTTAAAAGTGTTTATAACAAAATAAAAAAATATATATATACTTAAATATTAAATTGTAGAATATAAAAGTCATCTTTAATTATACAAAATTAAATATGATTTCATTATAATCATTTTTATTCTTATTCTTACTTCCTCTCCTATTTATGGTTTATTATTGATTATTGTAACTTATTTGGTGCATATCAACACACACATGAATTTTTATGTATACTTGTTTTTAAAATATATATTTATATATAATATATATATTTAAAAATATATAGTACATTTATCAAAATAGCCAAATATAAGAAACTTTTTCATTATACTAAAAAAATAATTGGAAACTCAAACTAGATTATTGTGAAGATCTGATTTTTCAGTTATAATACTATAAAAATAATTTTAAAGAAACAATGATGAGCTAAAATAAGAAAACATTTAGTCTCTATGTACTATTCCTCGTGGGGGGGGCAGAATTAAGCTTTAAACAGAAATTTCTTTCTTTCTTTTTTTTTATTTTATTTATTGATTTTTTTTAGAGAGAGAGACAGAGAGAGAGAGAGAAGGGGGAGGAGCAGGAAGCATCAACTCCCATATGTGCCTTGACCAGGCAAGCCCAAGGTTTCAAACTGGCGACCTCAGTGTTCCAGGTCGACGCTTTATCCCACTGCGCCACCACAGGTCAGGCTAAACAGAAATTTCTAATTAGCTCCTGATTGAGTCCTTGTTCAGATCCTTCAATGGATTCCTATCACACGGAAGATACATTTAAAGCCAGCCATCTACCTCTAATCTCAGTGAACTCTGGTGAGCCAACTAAGCCTTCTGTTTCTCAGAAAGTTCATCTTTTCTCTGTGAAACTTTGTCACTGTTTTCATGGCTGGATCACTGATATGTTTCAGCTGAAGTATCACTTTCTTACAGAGGCTTTCTCTGAATAACATGTCAAAAATTCCAGCCCCTGTTATTTTCTTTTCTACTGCTTTGCTTCGATCTTTTGATTACATTAGTTAACACCTCAAATATGTGAACACATCTGTTTATTCAGCTGGAGTTCAAGTGCTGTGACACATGGAAGTTGTGTGTCTTTTTTAGAGGGTGACCAAATGTTTTGGTGTGTGTGAAAGTAGGGGTTTCTCAGAATGTGGGACTTGCAGTGATTTAAGTGAGATAGTCCTTGGCAAACTAGGATGTTGACTCACCTTTGTTATTTATTCTTGTGTCATGTCACCTGGAATAATTAAGGCACTTAGTAGATGCTTAATATGTAATATACTGAATTAATAAATTAGTGAGTTTACCTTATTTAATTTTAAATTCAAGAATTAGCATGACCAGGAGGTGCAGTGGATAGAGCAGGGGTCGGGAATCTTTTTGGCTGAGAGAGCCATGAACGCCACATATTTTATTTATTTATTATTATTTTTTATTTATTTATTCATTTTTTTTTAGAGAGGAGAGAGAGAGAGGGAGAGAGACAGAAAGGAGAGAGAGACAGAGAGAGAGAAGGGGGAGGAGCTGGAAGCATCAACTCCTATATGTGCCTTGACCAGGCAAGCCCAGGGTTTCGAACCAGCGACCTCAGCATTTCCAGGTCGACGCTTTATCCACTGCGCCACCACAGGTCAGGCAAACACCACATATTTTAAAACGTAATTCTGTGAGAGCCATACAACGACCCGTGTATGTTAGGCATTATCCAATAAAAATTTGGTGTTGTCCCAGAGGACAGCTGTGATTGGCTCCAGCCACCCACAACCATGAACATGAGCGGTAGGAAATGAATGGATTGTAATATGAGAATGTTCTTTATTTTTAATGTTATCATTATTTTTTTATTAAAGATTTGTCTGTGAGCCAGATGCAGCCATCAAAAGAGCCCCATCTGGCTCGCGAGCCATAGGTTCCCGACCCCTGGGAGCATCGGACTGGGATGTAGAGGACCCACATTTGAAACCCAAAGGTTGCCAGGGCTCATCTGATTTTAGCAAGTTTCACCAACTTGAGCCCAACTTTGCTTGCTTGAGAAAGGGGTCACTCAGTCTGCTGTAGCCCCCCTCCCCCTGGGTAAGGGCACATATAAAAAAGCAATCAATGAACAACTAAGGTGCTTCAACGAAGAATTGATGCTTCTCATCTCTCTCCCTTCCTGTCTGTCTTTCCATCTCTATCTGTTCCTGTCACAAAAATAAAATAAAATAAATTTAATAATTATGTTTTTGGCCCTGGCCGGTTGGCTCAGCGGTAGAGCGTCGGCCTAGCGTGTGGAGGACCCGGGTTCGATTCCCGGCCAGGGCACATAGGAGAAGCGCCCATTTGCTTCTCCACCCCTCCGCCGCACCTTCCTCTCTGTCTCTCTCTTCCCTTCCCGCAGCCAAGGCTCCATTGGAGCAAAGATGGCCCGGGCGCTGGGGATGGCTCCTTGGCTTCTGCCCCAGGCGCTAGAGTGGCTCTGGTCGCAACATGGCGATGCCCAGGATGGGCAGAGCATCGCCCTCTGGTGGGCAGAGCGTCGCCCCATGGTGGGCGTGCCGGGTGGATCCTGGTCAGGCGCATGCGGGAGTCTGTCTGACTGTCTCTCTCTGTTTCCAGCTTCAGAAAAATGGGAAAAAAAAAAAATTATGTTTTTTATTTTTGTTAAGTTTTGCAACAATAAAGCTAGAATTTTGACATTAACTTTTGTTTTGGATGCTTAGAGACTTTCTATAAGTCCTGTGAGACAAGCCCACACAGAAAAAAATAATAATATAGTAATAAAAAAAAAACCCTCTTTGTTCGAGCTAATCGTATGGTTGTAGTACCCTTAAAATAATCTCCAGTCACTTTTATACTAGCTAAATACCATCCATTTTTAGCCCATAGCTTAAACTTCATTTCCCATAGAAAACCTTTACAGATTCATTAGGACCTGCTGATGTACATGTTTATAACACCTGTGCTTCTTTGGGTAATTATTTTCTTTATACCACCTTTGCTCTTAGACTTGGCATTGAATCCAAGCACTCTGTCTTATCTTGCTCAGTGCCGGTTCTCTGACGTTAAACACAATCCAGTATCTTGCTTACTGAGTTCTTACTATTATATTATTTGATTTGAGAATCTGAAGCATTTTCCTCATTACATATTACAGATAAAATATAGCCAAAATATATAGAATAATACAGATAGATGCACAATACATGTGTGAGTATACTAAATACTTAAAACAGACCTTTTGTACTCACAATAAATACCTTTCTCTCTGAAAAGCTTGAATAGTTCTCTATTTCTTACATCCAAGGAGCTCTAGCTAAAGACAGTATAAAAAGGAAGGCAACTTGGTGCTGAAAGAATTGAGGACATATCTGGAGATGATAGGGGGAGGATCGGGTTCTTAATATTTGTAAAGATGATGTATCTTGTTGAATTTCTCAGAATTGTCAGGTAATTACCAAAATATTTCAGGTTTAGGATTTTTCAGACTGAATGAGGGTCTATTCAAAATATTATATCAATAGATTTTCCTTTGATTAAAGTCATTTATAATTAGAAAAGTGTTTTAAATATATTTTGGAATCTGTTATTGTCTTATTTGCCATAAATTTTTTAAAACTAATTATTGTTGTGAAATGTCATTTTACTCAGTTGCAGTAACTAAAAATAATGGAAGTGTTCTGTGTCAGAGTAGCAAGAGCACACAGAATCTCCTGGTGGCTGCAAACCTTGTACTTCAGCCTGTGTGGACCAACTCCTAATGGGGTTAGAAATGATACTGAGGTGAATGAAGGCCATGGATGGAGCCACCTGGATATTTCAAGGACACCTCTCTCTCTACTACAGTAGAAACTGCTTTTCAATGTGCCCATCTGTCCAAAAACAATCTCCTTCCTTTTCTCCCCCAATACATCTCAGGCTCTTTTACTACTTGGCTGAAAACACAAATCTCTGTGCCACTCTCCTGATTAACCTCGACTCACTCTGATTGCTTTTTTTGTTTACTTCACTTCAGAACTTGCATGGTGGCTGTGCTATGTTAATCTGCTCTCAGTTATTTGCTGCTTTTTAAAGGTTGTTATTCTTTTTAATCTCCCACTAAACTGTCAACTCTTTGAAGGCTTGTACCATGGATTTGATTTCTTTTATGCCCTCTTCCAAAACTTAGTAGAATGTTCTGTCCATATGAGCCCTGAAGAACTAAATTAAGGCAGCCTGAGACAGACTCAGCTTTTTAGTAATGTGATGCTACTGTGAAAAAGAGATACACATGTTCTGAAAAAATCCAAACTACAGAAAGGCAATTTCCACTCTTAAACTACATCTGAATGTAGAATTATGAAATTATTGTCGGTTAGGCATATAATAGCCACTCAAACGCTGTGGAGTTATTTTTTTTAATTACCATATTTTCTTTTTTATTTTAATATATTGTGTTAACATGAATTCAAGTGTCCCACTCAGTATAACTCCCTCACCCCCACCCCCTTGTCCCCCAATACTCCCCCTTTGTCTCCCTCCCCCTAACACCCTCCCTCCTTCCCTCTGGGATTTGCTGTCCTGTTATCTGTATCTCTGTGTTATGTATATATAATTTCACTAATCCCTTTACCTTCTCTGATCCCATCCCCTTGTCCCCTTTCCCTCTGACAGCTGTTCCTCTGCTCCCTGTGACCCTGCCTCTGCCTCTTTTCCATTCCTCAGTTCACTTTGTTCATTAGATTCCACATATAAGTGAGATCATATGATATTTGTCTTTCTCTGGTTTATTTCACTTAGCATAATAATCTCCAAGTCCAACTATGCCATCTGATGTACCATTTACAGATTGTAAAATGAATGCACATTATGTGTCTAGTTTGATGGGTTTTTGACATATGTATATACTTGTATACTCTCCACTCTAATTAAGATATAGAATAGTTCCATTATTCCTAAGCATTCTTTCCTGCCCCTTTTCAATCAGTGAACCTCCCAGTGCCTAAAACAAGTGATCTAATTTCTATTAAATGAATACTACTAACTTTACTCAAACAGAATCTACTTATATTAGTATATATATAGATATATATAGATATATATGTATGTTTTATATATGTTATATATATATTATATATATTTTTATTGACTAATTTTTTTTAGAGAGACTGAGGAAGACAGAGGGAAAGAGAGAGAGATAGAGACAATAAGAGAGACAGAAGCATTTGTTTATTGTTCCATATAGTTGTGTATTCATTGGTTGCTTTCTGTGTGTGTCCCAACTAGAAATGGAACTGCAAACTTGGCATTTTTACACAATGCTCTAACCGACTGAGCTAATCAGGAAGGGCTACACATATGAGTTTTAAATCAGTGATATATTTCTATTTGCTACTTGGACTTTGATCTTAATTTACATTCTCAAAAGCACAAAGAGTAAAGAATTAATGACATTTTCAGAAGAATCTAAGGATGAACTTGCAATCTCTCCAAATCTGAACATTTATTTATTTTCACAAGTATTTAATTAGTTCTTTAGATTTCTTCTAAACTGTATTTTGTGTATACTATAAAAAATAATAGTACTGGATAACAATAATAAAGAGTATGTTTGCATTTAATAAAAACTCTACACATAGTTGATGTATTACTATATTATTGATTTGCATTACAATCATGATTTATTCATAAAACCTATTATAATTACTCATTTGTACTTTAGTTCTATGAAAGAACTCAGATATACATAAACATGAATTGAAACTTGTACTCTATAATGGATAGTGGACATTAAGCTTGTCTTTCTCTCTTTTTTCAGATTCAGAGGCTTTTAAAATATTTCATTGGAATTGTACAGAATGGAAAAAAAATCACACAACTATATATAAAATCTATGAAGAAAATTATACTCCAGTTCTGAAAAAAGATACTTAATAAGACTCTACATTGATCCATAAGCTTATGTGATATATGTTTGAATGTAAAAAAAATCATAAAGTTCATATTCCTTGAAGATTCTTTTTTGAAAAGTTAATGTTTCCTTCTATTACTCTGATAAATTTTATACTCTACTAGGATTCAAACTTTGTGCTTGGCAAGGTGTTGTGGCATATATTTTATGTAGAATTGAGAAAGAATATTTTACATGTAGACATGACACTTTGAATATATTAAGAGATACAGTATTAATCATCTTGGTTTTCTGGCTGTTGTCATAAACTGACTTATAAATTGTTATGAATCTGGTTATTCTGTTCAAGGCACTTCAGATAAAAATATTTAGTAAACAAGAACGGGTAAAAATTAGCAGTTAGTTGACTTTTTTAATATAACTACCTTGAAATGACATGACATTTTTGGAATTGTATCTAAAAATTTTTAAATTTTCTCATGAATAATTTTATAGTACCAAAGAAGCTGGTTCTATAATAAGAAAATGGTTTATTTTTGTTTGTAGTCTGGTCTTTGAGCTGTACTCAGAACTTTCATAGCTTATGTTAGAGGCAGTAGTTTGGGTGGCATGCCCTGGTGGCCCATGTATATTTTTCTTGATAGTTTTTTATAGTAATACTAATTTACTACTTTTGCTATTTATTCATATTTTATTTATTTACTATACTTCTCCAAAATATGACATGAAGAATATAACAAAATACTATTCCAAAGTTTTCCTAGAAATATCAATTTCTCATACACTCAAGCTAAGATTTTTACACACACACACACACACACACACACACACACACATATCTACTTGTGTTACTAATTTCTATATTCTCATAAATTTAAACAATGTTTTATATGACACAAACATTTTTTCTGTATACTATAGACAAAGTGAATTTAATACTTAATATTCAACTTAATACTGTGCTCAACATTTAAAAATTATTATAGCATTGTTTCAATAATAACAATGTTACTATTAGTGACAGCGGTAACAGTAGGAGAGGGAAGAGTAGGAGGGATGATACAATGTTCATTGGGTCTTCTGTAGTAGTAATTCCTTTAGGTACTAGATATGAATATAAGTTAAAGGTAAAGCACATAGACTTATGCATGTTTTGCTTCTTGATGGGGATATATTCTGACATGTGTATCATTAGTCAGTTTTATTATGAGAACATCATAGAGTGCATTTACATAAACCTAGATGGTATAGCATACTACACATCTAGGCTGTAGGTTATAATCTCCTGTAATGGATACTGTAGATATTTATAACAAATAGGATTTATGTTCTTAACATATCTAAACAGAGAAAAGATGCAGGGAAAAAATGTTATAAAAGATAAAAACTGTTACACCTGTATAGAGTACTTACTATGAATGGAGTTTGTAGGACTAAAACTTACTTTGGTTGAGTCAGTGAGTGAAGACCTAGGACATTACTGTACACTGTTGTAGACTTTATTAACAATGTGCACATAAGGTACAGTAAATCTATTAAAATATTAAAGTTTTTTTTGTATTTTTTCCAAAGTGAGAAGCGGGGGTGGGGGGGTTAATGAGGCAGACAGACAGACTCCCTCATGGGCTCATCTGGGATTCACCCAGCATCCAGCATGCCCACCAGGAAGCATGCTCTGCCCATCTGGGGCATTTCTCAGCTACAATCTGAGCCATTCTAGCACTTGAGGTGGAGGCCATGGAGCAGTCCTCAGTGCCCAGGCCAACTTTGCTCCAATGGAGCCTTGGCTGTGAGAAGGGGAGAGAGAGAGAGAGAAAGGAGAGGGGGAATGGTGGAGAAGCAGATGGGAACTTCTCCTATATGCCCTGACAGGGAATTGAACCCGAGACATCCACATGCCGGGCCAACACTCTACCACTGAGCCACCTGACCAGGGCCAATATTTTTAATTTTTCAACAATAAATTAAACAGATTACTGTAACTTTTTTTATTTTTTAATACCTTAAAAACTAGTGATTGATTTTAAAGAGACAGAGAAATGAAAGATAGAGAGGGAAAGGTGCTCATTTGTTGTTCCACTTAATTGTGTATTCAGTTTTCGCTTCTTGTATATGCCCTGAATAGAAATTGAAGATGCAACCTTGGTTTTTCTGGAGGATGCTCTAACTCAGTGGTCCCCAACCCCCAGGCTGCGAACCAGTACCGGTCTGTGGGCCATTTGGTACCGGTCTGCAGAGAAAGAATAAATAACTTACATTATTTCCATTTTATTTATATTTAAGTCTGAACAATGTTTTATTTTTTAAAAATGATCAGATTCCCTCTGTTACATCCATCTAAGACTCACTATTGATGCTTGTCTCATAAGTTCGACAATTATATTTAAAAATACCACAGCTTTTATGCCAGTCGCATAAATTTATTTTGTGCATTTATCCGTCCCACCCTAAAGGCCGGTCCGTGAAAATATTTTCTGACATTAAACCAGTCTGTGGACCCAAAAAGGTTGGGGACCACTGCTCTAACTGACTGTGCTAACTAGTCAAGCCTGTTGAAACTTTTTAACATAAACTTTAAATTTTTGTATCTTTTATCTCCTTTATAAAAACACAGCTTAAAACAAAAACACAATGTACAGCTATACAAAAAAATATATATATTTTTAAATTAATTATTTATTTAATTTTAAAAAAATTATTTCTTTTAGAGAAGTGGGTGGAGAGAGTGAGTGAGAGAGAGAGAGAGAGAGAGAGAGAGAAGGGTGGGGAGAGAGAAGGAAGCATTAACTTCCATATGTGCCTTGACCAGGCAAGTCCAAGGTTTTAAACCAGAGACCTCAGCATTCCAGGTCGACACTTTATCCACTGCACCACCACAGATCAAAAAGTTAATTAATTTATTTTTAAATTATTATTTTTTTAAATATTAGGAGGACACTGGTTTACAAAACCATACAGGTTTTAAGTGTACAACTCATTACAACCCCATCTGCCCACCTCATTGTCTGCCCTCTCCCCCTAGCAACATCTTTTAGTGTTTTCATTTTTCCCACCTCTGCCCAGCTCCACCTGGTCCCCACCTCCCTCTCTCTCTGGCTATCACCACACTGTTGACTGTTACTATGTGCTACGTATATATGGTTTTTGGCTAATCCCTTCACCTTCTTTCATTCAGTCCTCCCATCTCCCTTCCTTCTGACAACTGTCAGTCTATTCCATGTGTCCATACCACTGTTTTCTATATTGTTCAACAGTTTATTTTGTTTATTATATTTCACATATAAATGAAACCATATAGTATTTGTCTTTCCCTGACTGGCTTATTTCACTTAGCATAATACTCTTCAGATCTATTCATGCTTCACAAAGGATAATTTCATAAATTGAAATTAAGTTTTTCTGATACTTACCGTGTAGTGCTGCATGTCACCTTCACTCAATCTGTGTCAGAGTCACACATCACATCTGGGATGAGAAAAGTTCCGGAAGAAGAGTAGAATGAAGAACTATTCTGAGGTATAGTTAGTGCTTGTCTTTTCAGTTAACATGTTAGAGCATTTTTACAGGTTCTACATTATGGCTGATTTAAAGGGTAAACATATCATACAGATTTATGGTGATCTAACAAATCAAGACATAACAAACAAATGACTTAAAAAGGTCATGTAAAGAAATCTCATATTGAAGGCTATTCTATAATGTAAACCCAAGTCAAAATTAAGAATTGCTGAGCAGACACTTTTCTTTACTTCTAGAGAGAGGTTTGGCAAAGTTGATAGGAAGTTGACTTACAAAATGGGAAATTATCCTAAAGATTATATGAAATATAGATCAACACCTACTACAACTACTATTCACTTTTTGAATCTCTAAATTGTGTATATTGTGCCTTTTTTATATATATAAGACTGAAATAATAATTAAAACCAAATATCTAAAGAACTGTGGTATAGATCCAACCTTCAAATGATGTTTTATGAACTGTGGGCTTCTCATATACTTTCAATATTAAATGAGATTACCCCTACCAAAAGAAATAAACTTCTTCAAATGAAGTATTTTGTTGTGTCAAATATTAATATTTAAATATTTTATAATAAAAAGAAATATATTTGTATTCTTATTCTATAAGTTTTTTTTCTACTTTTAAAAATATGAATTAAAAAATTTTAATTAAAAAAAAAACTAAGACATAAAGACCCGGCATTGAGTTGACCTCTTTATAAATTCAAGTTCTTGCAGGCAGAAGAATACTTGCTCAGAATAGTGAGGTTTCATTCATAATGAATTTTTGCTCTGACAAGTAATTTTCCTCAACAATAAGCTTATCTAGATTTGCTAAAATTCTTCAGTTCCTTTCACATAAGAACTGACAGACTCACAACTCACTTTCACGTAATGTAATGAATGATGAATATTGAACTGTTTAAACTACCCAGAGCTTGCAGTAAGTTCAACATTGTAGTCAGGTCCAGACTTTTTCCTTTAACATCACATGTTTTCTTGTTTTGTTGGAAAGAACAATTCGGTTAAAGAAAAGTTTGTTACATTTCTTTTGTGCTAATTATATCTATTTTTACATTGTTGTTCTATCTATGACCCTCTTCTTGAGTCAAAAGATTCTAATTTTATTTATTTGAGTGTATGTAAGTTTTATTCTTTGGACTCATAACCTATTACTAAGCTCATCTAAAATGAGATGTTGTTTTTTGCATTGTAAACTCTACTGATACTGTAAAAATAATAGATTAAGAATGGCTTCCTCAGGAATACATCTATAATTACTACTGACAAAGCCAAAATATTGATAGCAATACAGAGTCTGAATAGTTGTGATAATAAAGGTTCTGATAAATGAGGAGTGAAGTGACCTTAACAGGGCACATTAAATCTTTATTAAAGTGTTTGAGTTATTTAATGCCTAATGTTTTTGAATTTTAAATTATAGAAAATAATAATTTCTGAGGTTATTATTTAATATTTCAATTTTATTTTAAACATGAGAAATATATTTACTTAAAAAACAAAATATACAAGAAATAATTTTAAGACTTTAATAAACAAAATAGTCTAATAATTTAGAATCTCTATTAGTGTATGAAAGATGCCTCACAAGAGATAGGATGTATTCTTTATCACTCTAGAAATAAACCCACACTTTTATAGTCAATTAATATTTGACAAAGGAATCAAAAACATACAATGGAGTAAAGATAATCTATTTAATAAATGGTGTTGGGAAAATCAGACAGATAAGAGCAAAAAATGAAACTAGATCATCTTCTTACATTATACACAAGAATAAACTCAAAATAGATTAAATATTTAAATGTTAGACTTGAAATAATAAATATTCTAGGTGAAAAAATAGGCAGTAAAATCTCTTACATTTATCATAGCAATGTGTTTTTTTTAATATATTACCACCAGCAAAAGAAACAAAAGAAAAAAATAAAGAAATGTGACTACACTAAACAAGACAACTTTTGCATAGCAAAGGAAAGCATCAACAAAATGAAACCCTGAATGAAAGAACATAACAACAATGATGTATCTGATAAAGTTTTAGTATCCAAAAATGTATAAGGAACTTATAAAACTCAACTCCAAAACAACAAATAATCCAATTAAGAAGTGGGCAAAGGACCTTAATAGATACTTCTCTGAAGAGAATATATAGGTGGTCAATAGACCTATAAGAAGATGCTCAACATCACTAATCATCACAGAAATGCAAATTACAACCATGATGAGGTACCATCATGCACCTGTTAAAATAGCTATTATCAATAAGTCAAAAACAAGAGCTGGCAAGGATGTGGAAAAAGAAGAGCCCTTGTGCGCTGTTAGGAATGCAGTTTTGTACAACCACTGTGGAAAGTAGTATGGAGTTATCTCAAAAAATTAAAAATAGAAGTGCCTTCTGACCCAGTGATTCCACTCCTGGAAATGTATCCTAAGAATCCCAGAACACTAATTCTAAAGTATATATGGACACCTATGTTCATTGCAATATTATTTACAATAAGAAAGATTTGGAAGTAGGCCAAGTTCCCATCAGTAGGTGAGTGAATAAAAAAGCTGTGGTACATTTACTCGATGAAATATGACTCAGCTGTAAAAAAACAATCTTACCTTTTGGGACAGCATGGATGGACAAGGAGAGTATTATGCTAAGTGAAATAAGCCAATAAGAGAAAGACAAGTATTATATGTTTCACTTATATATGTAATATAATAAACAAAAAATCTAACACACTATAAAAATAGACTCATAAATTCAGAAAATAGGCTGACAGGTGTCAGAGGGGAAGGGGCTTTAAGGCTGGTTGAAAAAGATGAAGGGATCAAAGAAAAGGAAAAATACATGGACACAGACAACAGTATGGGGATTACAGAGTAAAAAGGGGGTGGGGGAAGGTAGAAAAGAGTAAAGGAGGTAAATGGTGATGGAAGAAAACTGGTCTTGGAGTGGTAAACACACAACACAATATATAGATGACGTATTAGAATTATATGCTTGAAACCTATATAATTTTATCAACTTATGTCACACCAAAAATTCAATTAAATAAAGAATATATTCTTTCTTTAAATTATTTTATTTATTTATATTTTAGTGTGGAGAAAGAGAAAATGAGAGAACAAGAAAGGGAGGAGAGCAAGAAGCATCAATTCCCATATGTGCCTTGACCAGGCAAGCCCAGGGTTCTGAACAGGTGACCTCAGCATTCCAGGTCGACACTTGATCCACTGCACCACCACAGGTCAGGCAAAAGAATATATTCTTTAACAAAATCTCTATTTTAGATAGAATTTGTCTTAGATATAAATTCAAAATACTTATGGTGAAACATTATTTTAATTATGAAGTAAATTTGGGTTAAATAACATTTAAAATTTTCAATTATATAGACATTTCTTTGATTAGCATATAAAATCAGGTTCTATCCTGACCACACCATGTTTGTTGTCCAATACAATGTCTAACTAAGGACCAATATTTCTATATTTCTATTATCAGTTTGTCCCCTTTCTCTCAACAAACAACACGCACACACACACACACACACAAACACACACACACTAGATACTCCAGGGCTGAATTTGCACTTGCCATAGAAAATGCAAACTACATAGAGACTGAGTGTTCTCATGGCAATAAACTTAAAAACAGAAATTTGTGCTTTCAGTTTCTAACATAGGCTCTTATAAAGGGTTTCTCTTTGGAAGTATAACTCTTCTTTTCCGTTAATTTTGAAAATTTTGTAGTTTTAATATACTAGCTGAACTTAGAAAAGATCAGCAGTATTAAAAAGAAGGCTTTGTATAACAGATGAGTCTTCTATATGGCTGTAGCAGAAGGTTATGCCCTAATTTTGTACCACTTGGAATGATGGAGCTTTCCAAGAGCACTGAGAGTAAAGTTCATAGGTTTGACTGAATGCATCTAAGCAAAAATATCCAAAGTGAGTAGCAAAAACATAATCTTAGAAACGGACAAATTTATATAGCCAAATTTTGTATTAAATTTCAGAAAACTCGAACATAATGTAAATCATGAATGCAGCCAAAGTATATTGTACTTATTGTTTTTGTGCACATTTGTGGCACTAGAACAACAGCATTAATAAGCCACACACAGTCCCTATGTTCATGGAATATACACTAATAGGTGAAATACATTGTGATGTAATGCTATCACATTTAGCAATGAAAAAAAAGATACAGTTAAATTTATATTTGAACTTCAGATAAACAAAATAAAATTAGTATAATATGTTTAATGCATATTTTGTTAAATACATTCATTGTTTATCTAAATTAAACTTAACTAGGCATCCTGTTATAAGGTTATATTTAGGATGAGGGTGAAGAGGTAAGGGCAGGGTTGAAATAGGGGGTGATTGGTTATAACTAGAGAAAATAGCACACACGAAGAGACTAGAGAGCTGAGACAATGAATTATTGAGTGATAAGTAAAGCAGCCCAATAAAATGAGGGGAAAGTTCCCCCAACCTAAGAAGATAGAGTAGATAGCAACTGAATAGGAATTCAGCAGCTCAGGTGAATTTTGTTTAAAGAATTCATTATGTTAAGACCTTTATTCTATTATGGGAATTTGAGTTTGAGAGGAGATGGTGAATCTAAAAATTTTAGAATGGATATAACATGGTGATTGAGTGGAAAAGAGAATAAAGAAGAAAGTATGAAGAATGATCACAAAGGTTAAGATTTAGAGAAGCTAAAAAACAATGTTATTTCCAGAGAAAAAGGACAGAGGGAGTTAAGTATTTGAAAAAAGATACTAAATTAAATTAAAATATAAAACTGCTTTATTTGTGTTACCTATATAAAATTTGGAATGTTTATAGAAAGGTTATATAGAGGTGATGACTGAAGCTACAAGAACGGCTAAAAGATTTGAAAAAAAAAAAAGAATAGAGAGATGCAAAAAATGCTAATATTAAATGGTGTAGAAAAAAAATGGTGTAGCATATTAGGAGTAGTTGGAAATGTAGACTGAGCCAAGGGTTCAAATAATTAAAAAATAAAACAAGAAGAATGATGTGAAGTGGAGATAAAATAAATAGTGTTTCCAAAAAGAAAATATGGTCATTTTACTGATTTGAAAAAAATAAAATGAAGACTAAAAATAGTCTGAGAAGGTCATTGCAGTGTATTTTTAATAAAAATATGATGTTAGAATCCATGGTAGGGAAGAATGAGGAGTTAGTGAGAAGTGAGAGGGAAAAAAAGCTGGTCTCAGTGTTTTCTCTGAGAAAACTGGATAAAGAACAGATGTAAATTATATAGTGGTAGCTAAAGAAACTCCCATGCTTACTGAAGTACTCATTTTCTCTCTCTCTCTCTCTCTCTCTCTCTCTCTCTCCCCTTTTCCTTGAATAATATTTGAAGTTGTTTAAAATACTTTTAAAAAATAGAAAAGAAATAATAGAGCAAATGGTAGAGTGTGGGATGGAGAACACCAGTGGAAAGATAGAGGAGGATCTCCTCTATTTTAAGAGCTGGAACGAGCAAAGGTTAGAAACATACATTTATGTTTGAATTTGGGTACAGATACTACAGATACTGGATCTTTATCATTGTAAAAAATTAATTATTATTTCTATGAAAATTGATTGGTTACCATGATGGGCCTTGGAATATAGTGCATGAAACAGGATGTGAAGACAGAAAGGACTGATGGTTTGCATTAAAGAGTTTGTTCCTCTTATGACAAGAAAATCGGCATGTAAATAGGGTTTTCATCATAGAGTAATGCTATCAAAGCAATTTTAGGGAACATTAATGGTTGCTATATCTTATAGAAATAAAATAAGAGAGTAAAATGGAAAGATTACTAAAGCTGAGAGATGTAAGAGCTTCTACTTTGGCTGTGATTCTTGACAGTACACAATTTTGTTGAGTCACTTTGCTTCTGAATTTACACACACACACACGCACCCACCCACACACCCCCACACACACACACACACACACACACACACACACACACACAGTGGTCCTTGGATTATGACAGTCTTGACATATGTTGTTTCAACTTTGTAACTCTCCCATAAAAACAAAAAAATTGAGAGGTGAGTGTTTTGGCTTCTGCTTATGGACAATGTGGGCAAACTAGTTTGGTTGTTGTGGTGGAAGAATACTCAGCATAGTGTACAGTACAGTATATTTAAGTCCTTTCCCTTTTTCTGTGACTTAGTCGTGTTTTTATGCTCTGGATTATGATTTTACAACTGAGTTAGGAGAGGTAAGTAATTTCGTCTAGGGGTGTGTGTTTTGACTTACACCAAAATTCGCCTTACATCACTGTTGTAGGAAAGAAACTGTGTTGTAACCCGAGGACACACGGACTATATCTATAAAATAGGTTGTTTTCAATTAAAACCCTATTAGTAGAAGTGGATAACTATAGAACACAAGATAAAAATCTGAAGGCTTGGACTAAACGGTTGGCAGTGAAGAAGTAGAAGAATATGTACAGTATAATTAAATATATGTATATGTGTATTTATTTATAGGGTTATAAAATTAAAATTATTTAATTAATATTGCTTTTGATAATATAAGGTCACAATTTTATGCTTGGCTAATTAACCATTTTAGCTTCCACTTCCTCACCTACAAAACTGAGTTAACCAAGACATCTCATAAAATTTTGGGGAGGATTAATTAAAAATGTATAGATAAAATCTTTCACATTAGGAAAAATACTCAGCGCTTGTTAAAAAATTATTTATTTATTTTAGACAGAGAGGAAAGGAGAGAGAGAAAAAAGAAAACATCAATTTGTTGTTCCACTTATTTGTGCATTCTGTGATTAATTCTTGTATGTACCCTGACAGGGGATCAAACCCACAACTTTGGCATAGCGGGATAATGCGTTAACCAACTGAGCTACCTATCCAGGGCTAACAAGTGAACTTTTCATGGTCGATTGGATATTAGTGAAAGGAGAGGCAACAATAAGGTAGACCTATTTAATATTAGAGTTATTCAAGCCCCGGTGAACCATCCTCTTTTTATTTCTATTGCATAAACACTTTATGATTACGTTCTGCTGCTTAGGCTGACCCCACACTTAGAATCTATCTCTTTAATATTTTCAGAATTTCTCCAAATCATACTTCAATTTTATCTTACACAATGTAATCAATTTCTTTCTAAATTAACCCTGTATTCCCATTGAACTTTTTTGACCTCTTCCCTTCATTTCTTAGTATTAAAGTTATTTTCATGTAGTGCTAACTATACTTACTCATGTTTAAGGCAATGTATTTGGTTCATCTTTTTCACACAATAAGCAATAAGAACCTAATGTAAGGCTAAAGGTGATCCTGCCATGCTTTATTAGGAAAAAAAATAGATTTGAGAGTTTCAAATCAGAAAAACATGGGAAGTGTATTTTTAATAAACACTCCAGAAATTTTACACATATGCTAAAGCTTAGAACCACCCATACAAGTATTATGAGAATTTTTGAATCAATGAATAAGTTGTACCTTTATTGAAATTTGTATATATAAGATTTTAAGTGAAAATATGTAAAGGTAAATCGAGTTAATTGGTATTTATGATTGTTTATAATTAATAAACTAGTATTATATTGTTGACTGTAAGAGAGTAATACTCATAAAAATAATTAAAATAAAACATTGAAACTGGAAAAAAGTCAGCAAATGTTGGGAACGAATGTTCAGTTCATTTATGATTTTATGAATAAACGTACATGTCCAAATGATGATCCAAAAAAGCCATGTGGAGAATACTTGTAGGGAAAACAGGTGATGTTCTGATAACGAATAATTTCTATTTCCTCACAGTATCAGTAGTTTAACATTTCATATACCTTATATATTGTCAGTCAAATGTCCTAGGACATACTCTATTTCTCAGAATAAATTCTATAACAATTTAATAACAATCTTTAAATTGAAAGTGAAAACAATCCTATTCTTTGTAAGTCATTACCCCTCCAAAAATTTTTTTGACCTGAATAATACTGGATCAACCTGTTTTATCTATATATAAATTTAAGTCACAGAAATAAAGTAATTCAAGAAAATTGCAAAGGTAATTATTTTCAATTTCTTTATAACGTTTACAATACTTTGCAAAATTATTTTTAACTACCCAATGAATTCTCTAGAGACAGTAAGAACAGACAAAGAATAAGAAAACAAAAACAGATTTACAAAAACTAAGAATAGATTTTCAAAAGAGACAATAATTGAGTGTGAACTGCATTTAAAAGCTCAGAGACTGAGGAATTAGCACAGATGGGCTGGGACAATAAGAAGGTCACTGGTGATTTGTGAAAACAACATTTTTATAGTGGATAGAATAGTGAAGCAGATTTAAAACTAATGATAAAAAATAATACAATAACTCTGGATATATGATTATAATGTCTGGACATTGAAAGAAAGTAAGCGAAAGGAGGGTAACTAAAGCACCGCCAGGATGGTTAGCTCAGACGGTAAAAAGCATCGTCCAGAAACAACAAGGTGGTGGATTTGATTCCTGGTCAAGGCACACAAGGGAAGCAATCAAAACATGCACAAATGAATGGAAAGACAAATGAATGCTTCCCTTTTCCTTCCTTTCTTTCCTCTCATCTCGCTAAAGATGAATAAAAATTAAGGCCTTGGTCAGTTAGTTGAGTGTCGTCCTGGAGTGCAGGGGTTGTCAATTCAATTCCAGGATCAGTGCACATACAGAAGCAGCTCTATCTCTCTCCTTTCTTCATTTTTATTTTTTTATTTTGTGTGTGTTGTGTGTGTGATAGAGACAGAGAGAGGGACAGATAGGGACAGATAAACAGGAAAAAAGAGAGATGAAAAGCATCAATTCTTTGTTGAAGCACCTTAGTTGCTCATTAATTGAGCAATAATATAAGTTGTTTATGTAATTTCTCATATGTGCTTTGGCAGGGAGGGGGGCTACAGCAGACCAAGTGATCCCTTGCTCAAGCCAGCGACCTTGGCTCAAGCTGGTGAGCCTTGCTCAAACCAGATGAGCTCACCCTTAAGCAGGCGATCTCAAGGTTTCAAACCTGGGTCCTCCTTGTCCCAGTCTGATGCACTATCCACTGTGTTACCACCTGGTCAGACTCTCCTTGCTTCTAAATAAATAAACACATAGTAAATAACTAACTAACTAACTAAATAAATAAATACATAAAGTATAGTCTACTCTTTTTTATTTTTTATTTTTATTTTTTTTTAAATTTTTTATTTTTTTGCTCTTTCAACTTGTCAGTGACTGGGGTAAGTGCTTCATCCTATTTATTATATAAACAACTTATATTTGGGGCATTATTTTATCCATTCTAGGAATAAAAGTTCTAGTTTAGGTCACTTCCTCAGAACAGTGCAGAAAACAAGTATTAAGGCATGAAGTACAAGTCTGAATGGATTCTCTGTGGTAGACTCAAGGCATGGGAGATGTATGCACATTTGAAAGCAGGGTGAATGCACTCCTCAAAAGTCCAGAGGAGAAGGGGATTCTAAAGTCAAGGGAAGGGTAAGCTTTACAGAATAGGCAGTACATTAAATTAATAAACTAAAGGCAGAAATAATGAAGATGTATGATGAATTATGTTTCTTTTTACTTTTTAAAAAGAACTTCCCTTTTGAGCTACTTTTTCAGAGAAATATCAGTTGAACTTTCAGGCTTACAGACCTAACAATGTCTTCGTTTAGTTCACTATCACATGTTCTATGTCATTAACCTATAGTTTATATACTAGAAAAAAGGTTCTAAATAATATGCATATTTTTCTTCAAATGAAAAGAAAATTCAGCATCATTCATACTCTCACCTTTTGTTTGTGGGGAATTATTTGATCTACATATGCATAAATAAGCTGCATAAGCTATTTGGAAGAGGACACTTGATACTATATAATTATGAACAACTGCTTTTACACGATGCCCCAGCTTACTAGTTAATTATTTTTAAAGATAACCTTAACAGTCCATTAATATTATTTATTTTTAACATTTTTAACTGAACCTTCATGCATGTAAGACTCAAAGGAGAATAGATGAAGTATTTAGTGTATCACAAAGGGACATTAGTGAATACATAATGATATAAGAAGGAATTTTCCGGGTAGCAAGCATTTGTATTCATTAAAGAGAGCTTTCATAATCAGACTCAATCAGACCTTGATTACACAGCAATTTAGCAGTATGTGCACAAGCAGTTTTATCGTTACACCCACTTTCTGTTTTTCATGGATTGTTTGAGTTACTGGTCAAAATATCACTGTAAAAATTAAGTATTTCTTGGTTAAGATTTGCTAAATTATTTTGAAGATTACAAATATACTCATGTATGCCTGGAGCTTGTAAACCTTCCAGCGTATCAGAATGAAATGAAGAAAATAAGTGGTTGCCGGCCATCTCAGCCAGTTTGATGTGCTGATCTTGTGTTTGTGATTTCATACTAGTATCTCATACTCATTTTCAAGGCTTACTAATATATCACCCCAGACTATCCGTCAGGTATCATCTCCTCACACTTCCTAATATCAATTCTCAGTCAACCCACCTTCTTGCAAGTTAGCTTTTTACATTTTTGTTCATACCCTGGGTTCTTTACTTTGTCTTTTATTTTTTCCTCAGCAATCCACCACCAGCAAAGTATAACTAATTCTCTATGTCTTTTATGGAAAATCACTTAGTTTTATTGCTCTCCGTTGCTTCTAGATTGCTTGTATCATATATGCATTGTCTAAATATTCAACCTAACTCTTGCACACTTGCTTGCACTTCTTTTTTTCCTTTAATACTGTAAATATCTTGAGAATATTAGATTTTATATATCTGCATTACCAATGATGGATTTACTAAATAAATACTTAGTAGATATTAGAGTTATTTGAGTTACTTCGTTATTATTGACTAACGGATAAGTTCAAGACTAAAAATATATCAGTTTAGTACATTTTTCTAGCAGTGTTGCCTTATTCTCTTTTTTAAAAAAAATTCTATCATTGTGATCTCATGTTTTCTCATACAATGATAAAATTTCTATCTAATTATTTTATTATTTTCTTCTTTGGCAACTTTGTTCTTGAGGATTATCTGTTTCCCACCTCTGTCTGGCTTAGTTATCTGTACATCCTAAGCACTCTCCATATATACTATAACGTTCTCACCTGAAGCCACTCCCTTGTAGGAGCACTTCAGAAATGTGGAAACTGAACCAAGTGGATGAAGTGACTTGTTACATGCATTATGTCTTAAATATCTGTCAAACAGTATTAGAACAAAAGGCTAAGACATAGTCTCTAAAATAGCACATATTATCTAATCATTATCAACTTTATAAGACATAACTATATTTCTAGAGTTAAATCAGTCTTCTGTATATTAGCAAATATTTAATAATTACCTCCCATGTTCTAAGATATATTCAAATGCTTAACATTTTCCTAGATGTCCTGAGTTTCACAACTCACAAATGAGAACTTATTTAGTTCTTATAGTTTTTTAAGTATAAGTCTTGTGTTATTGCTTATTTTTATTTTATAGATGAGAGACTACAGCATTGGAAGTTTAAGTAGTGGTAGAGGTAGAAATAACCTGTCTGCTGCATTATCTTTCAATTTCAACAAAAGAATGAAAAAATGATGATTGACAAAGGGAATTCTAGTATGAATAAAGAATACTAATAGTATAAACTTTTGTGAACCATAATAATTATGAATAATTGTAGAATAAAAATTAACAAAGAGCTCTATATGAAAATCAGAGAACATACTAGTATCCTAATAATGGAAAGAGGTCAGGGTAAAAAGTATAACATCAATATCAACACGAAAACAGTTGCATTCAAAGTAGGAATTCTTGTCTATAAAGTGTAAAAGTCCTAACTTATTATTATTATTTTTTTGTCAAACCCACTGCTAGCCCCAAATTCAATTTATAATGTATTCTATACTATAAAGCTAAAAGTAGCAACGTGGCCTACCATTCATTTTTAAATGAAGGCAAATCACTATAAATTATATCTAATGCAATGGTTGCTCCATATTTTCAGATGTTAGGATATCTTTTTATTATAAAGACCTTTCAAACATTCATATATAATATGAAATACGTTTGCATATAAAGTTGTAAAACCAATACAATAACGTTAGTTACTTCTCATTCTGGCATATGTAGTTTCAACATTTGGGAGGTACTTTTAAAAATTTGAAGAAAATATGACTGATAATTTAGTTCTCTGGGGTGTTTACAACCTAAAGTCAGGGATAAAATAGGCAAGTTATTATTTATATGTAAGCATTATGACATAATAATACAGCAAGTGTTTGGGTCTTTCCTTGTCTACATAATACTAAAAATATTTGATATTCTTTATTATATTTTGTATTACTTTAGGCAAAACCATTTTAGTTGCAAGTGAGACAACTTCAATTTAAATTAGGTAAGAAGGAGGTTATAAATATCTAGTTACAGAACAAAATTTCTGAAGGTCAAACATACGTTTGAAATCATGAATCTTAAATCAGAGTATCAGATACTATCAAGATCTTTGCTGTATGTCTCTTTTCTCTTCTGTGCATATTGGTTTTGCTTTTTAACACACCAAAATTTGCCACGATTCTGTTACTATGGTTGCTAGCAACCCCTGAGACCTGATAACTGGGTCAGATTCTCTTTAACATAGCCAAAGCTATACTGAAGTTGATCACCAGCTTTCAATTACATGGTTTGGCAAGGAGGAAGAGGCAATTCTTAAAATGAAATGGCTGTTGTTATAAAAAAAATCTTCTGTAGACATAATTGATTGGATATTGTACCACTAAAAATTTCCATAAAATAACAGTATTCTCATGCCAGCAGCTGCATTGTGATTTTTTAAAATCTTTATTCTCTTATACTTACAAAAGGGGGGAGAGAAGAGGAGGACACACATACACACACACACGTGACTTCTCAGTCTCCATTGTCAAGTTTTCTTCATTTTCCCCAATTCTTAACTTTGGAAAAACTCTCAACTCAGTTTCTGGATCTTGTCTATGCTATCTTAATTCATTCTTTAGGTGAGTTCTACTATTTCCTTGGTTTTTATATACTGTCTATATACATATAGCAACCAAATATATATCATTATATACCCAACCTGAGCTCTTCTCTGAACTTCAGCTTTATATGCAACTGCTTTTCAAATTTAATATGACCAAAATTGATACATTGAGATTTCTATCACCTCTTTAGTCTTCCAGCTCTCATGAACGTCAAATTGAACCTCTGTTCAAGTCAGAAAATGTGGCATTATTTCTCTTAGTCCATGTTCAAGTTAAAAGAAAATCTATTCAGCTTTATCTATGAAATGCATCTATTTACACATTCAATCCCTGTATCTGTGTCTATGGAGACAAATGATTCTTAATTGGGGTGCCTTTTACCCCAAGGATAATGAACATTACCTGGAAATCTTTTCGGTTGTTAAAACCATGGGAAGCACCTGGCACCCTGTGGGTAGAGGTAAGGAATTCTGATAGTTTAAAAAACACAGGACAGTTGCCCACAATGACAGTTTATCCCACCCAAAATGACAATAAACACAGAGTAGCCAGAAGGATCTATTTAAAATATTCAGCATGTCAAATCACTCCTCTGCTCACAAACATATGGTTCTCATCATTACCTTCTACTAGTGTCTGCTCAAGGATCACCTAATTGCAGAAACCATTTCTGCCCTCCCAAGCTACACTAGCACATATCCCAACCCCATTTTATTTTCATAACCCAATCATTTTTCTTAGAATTTTATCAGATACATTAACATATTTTTTTACCCATCAACTGTTAAATTTTTAAGACTACAATTTAATTTCATGAGATAAGGAATATTGTCTTTCCCCCCCACACACAGTTCCAATCACTAGCATTGTGCTTAGTACATAAACCCAATACTCTGTGTTGAATTTAGGGAAATCACATACATAAATTTTTACTCATTTCTTACAAGAATTGCTTTGAGATATTGTTGACCATTTTTTTAATGTTTTGAATCACTACTTTTATTACCCAAACTTTAAAAATAATGCCCTGTACAATAAATGCTTTTGATGTCTATTAAAATGCTAAAAGAATCTAATATAAAATAATTATAGCCTCATAATATTTTAGTTCTGGACAACCACTCCCTCTCTCAGAAATATTTTATGGGTTACTAATATAAAGCAGGTTAAATATTATACTTTGGTACCACCATGTGTCCTAGTTATTATTTTTTATTTTTATTAATTTTATTTTATTGTATTAACATGGATTCAAGTGTCCCACTCAATATAATACCCTCACTCCCACCCCCATGTTCCCCATTATACCCCTTTGGGCCCTCTCCCTCTAACTCCCTCCCCCTTCCTTCTGGAATTTGTTGTCCTGTCATCTGTATATATGTTATGTATATATAATTTCACTAATCTGTTCACCTTTTCTGATCCCATCCTCTCATCCACCATCCCTAGGACAGCTGTCCCTCTGCTCCTTGTGACCCTGCCTCTGCCTCTATTCCCTTCCTCAGTTCATTTTGTTCATTAAATTCCACATATAAGCGAGATCATATGATATTTGTCTTTCTCTGCCTGACTTATTTCACTTAGCATAATAATCTCCAGGTTCATGCATGCCATCACAAAAGGTAAGGTTTCCTTCTTTTTCACAGCCATGTAGTATTCCATACTGTATATATATCATAGTATTTTAATCCACTCATCCACTGACGGACACTTGGCCTGTTTCCAGGTCTTGGCTATTGTAAACAATGCTGCAATAGACATGGAAGTGCATATCTTCTTCTAAATCAGTGATTTGACATTTTTAGGATATAGTCCTAAAAGTAGGATAGCTGGGTCAACTTGTTGACTATTTTTAACTTTAAGATTCTTTTTTCGGCCTGACCTGTGGTGGCGCAGTGGATAAAGCGTCAACCTGGAAATGCTGAGGTTGCCGGTTCGAAACCCTGGGCTTGCCTGGTCAAGGCACATATGGGAGTTGATGCTTCCAGCTCCTCCCCCCTTCTCTCTCTCTCTCTTCTGTCTCTCTCTCTCTCTCCTCTCTAAAAAAAATGAATAAATAAAAAATAAAAATAAAAAAAAGATATTTAAAAATAAAAAAAAGATTCTTTTTTCAATAACAAAACTAATTCATAATTTTTTAAATTAATTTTTCTTATTATTTCTTTTATATCCACCCTTTTTTATTTGCTAATATTTTTTTAGAGTGTGTATTTGACTTTTTTTTTCTTAAGAGAGAAGCAGAGAGAGAGAGACAGAGACAGAGACAGAGACACAGAAACATCAAGCTGTTCCTTATGTGGCCTGACTGGGCATCAAACTGGCAACCTCTGTGCTTCAGGATAATGTTTCAACCAACTGAACTCTGTGACCAGGGCTCAATTTTTTATTTTTTATTAACTGTTTTTTTTTTTTTTTTTTAAAAAAAGACAGAGAGAGAAAGGGAGAGAGAATGGAGGTGGAGGGGAAGCATTCATTTGTTGTTCCACTCAGTCATGCATTCATTGGTTGCCCCCAATGTGTGCCGTGCCCAGGGATGAATTGGCAACCTTGACGTTTCCCAATGATGCTCTGTCTAACTGACTGAGCTAACCAGTCAGAGCCTGGTTTTCTCTTAATTCACATTATTCACTCATTCAAAGCTTTCTACTGTGTTCAATCTCAGATTCACTATGATGTTGACACCTCAAACTTTATTTTACTTCTCTGCTAGCATCAGACATGTCTAAATACAACTGTCACTAAACTCCTTTAACTCATCGTGGTCCACCCAAGTTGCAACACAATTTTTCATGCCAAATACTCTTTCTCTGTTCTTGATTTTCAACAGCATCATCAAACTGTCTCTGAAAATAATAAATTGCAATATATCTCTTTTTAATTTCTTCTTATCAATCTCTTTTTTTATGAGTTGGTTGAAAAATCTCATCAGATCTAATAAATTAATTGAATAACCTGGTTTGCATCTTAATAGGTGTTTTAATGCCTTCGTGCTAAACCCCATTACCTTTAGTGTGAGATATTGTAACTTTCTGTCAGATTCCATGTCAAAGGTTTCAGTGTTTTTTCCATATTGCTTCCAGAATTATATTTTCTATAAATGCTGATAATCTCATTCTGTAGTACAGATTGTCTGTGGTATAAAATTAACCTTGTGTAGCTTAGTATAACTGCCTCATTACAAAATGACTCACATCTACCTTTGTGGTTTTATTTTCTGTTTCTCTTTTAGCCTGTCCTTAAACTCTTATCATAATAAACTTCTCATTATACCCTTACACATCATGTCCTTTGTGACCTTTATCTTTTTATATTGTCTCTCCTTTATCTAGGATATCCTATTATCTACTTCACTTGGAAAACCCCTGTCTTTTAAGATGCAGCTCAAAAGTTACTTTGATAAAATCTCTGTAATCATGTTTACCACTTTTTATTTTATCACCTTATTTCTCCTCTACAAAATTGCCATCTCCTCGAAGTGGTCTTTTTTCCTCCAAAATCATAGCATAAACAAAGCAACAGTAAAAGTAGAAAGCACAAAGAAATCAAAGGTTATCTATTAGCCTTTCTTGTAGATAGTTATCATCAACTCCATTTTATATATGAAAAGAATAAACAAATAACATTAAGATATGGAACCAAAGTATCCAAAACAATTTATAACTGAGGAAAATATAATTATATTTATTTTAAATTTGATATTATTGTTATATAATCTATTATGGATTTTCACATATTATATTATCCTAATAACAAGTAACTTAGATAGAAAATACTTTATATGGAAATGCATAAATCTTGCTTGAAAAATTTTAAGATTAATATTTAGTCAGTTGTATTTTTAAATTCTATATAGCACTTTATATTGATTTTAAGGTTTTTTTAAGCTCAAATGTGTGTCTGAAAAAGACACATTACAAGTTAGAAATTCACTGTGGAGATAAAGAGGAGGTAAAAAACCTATAGAGGTACTGTAGATAGACAATTTTGTATTTCCTTTTTTCCCATGGTATGGTCATATAACAGAATTTTAGATTAACTTCATTCTGCCTTCAGAAGATTTACAGCAGGAAGTTAATAAGGCACTCAGCAGAAATTAAGACACAAAATAGGCAGGGAAGAGAAAATTACATCAGAGAAACATAGATTTAATTGTATTGTAGATACCAAGTGGCCTCTTTAGAAATGTGTAATAGAGCAGTAAGATGAGGAATAGCTTGTCCAACCAAGCTAAACAAAAGCCATCGGCCTCTTCCCTCAAAGGAGCACCAGGGGGAGCACTGGAAGGGCGCATAGCCTGTCTCCATAACCTGTAACAAGTAAGGTACTCTAACACCAGAGGGATGCAAAGGAATAAAAAACCAGCATAGAAAACAAAACAAAGCAAAACAAACAAACAAAAACCATAACAAAACAGCATGTAATGACAAAAATAAAAAGCAAACCTACACCAAACAAACAAACAAATACAAAATATACTCCAAAGGTTGCATATTTGAATTTGGATGTTATGCAATATTGTAGAGGTATTGTCTCTGGTGAGAGCCTTAAATGGCTACCTAGGGATTACCATTTTGATTCTGACCAATATTTGAAAGTAATTTACCTTGCTATCATAGACTTAACACAAAAGCTTTTTTAGTTTTTTTTTCTTTGGTGCTAACTTGCCAATGTCTACAAAATAATGCAAGATATACACTTTTCTAAAATGGAAAATGGATAACGCAAGGATAATTTAAACACTCTCATTTATAATATTTGCTAATGAAATGGTGTTATATATTAAATTTACTATTATTGAACAAAAAAATATAGAAATATCCCAGTGTTTTTATTATTATTCCTAAGAGTAAATGCACACACTTCTTTTCCTCAGTCTGTCTCCAAAAGTGGGTTGTGGCCTATGGTTTGAAAGTTTGTGTTCCCTCAAAGTTTATATGTTGAAACCTAGTGCCTAATATGATGGTTTCAGAAAGTGAGGACTTTGTGAGTTAAGTAGGCAATGAAGTAATCATGAATGGAATTAAAGCTCTTACAAAAAATCCTGGAGAGAATTTCTCTGCCCCCTCTTCCATGTGGGGACAAAAGGGGAAAATCACTAAGAACTGGGAAGTAGGCTCTCAACAAGACACTGAACCTGACTACTCAGGCACCCTGATCTCAGCCTCCAGACCGATTAGAAATAAACTTCTGTTGTTTATAAGCCACTCATTCATTCTATGGCATGCTTTTTATAGTAACATGGTCTTGTTTAAAAACTTTATTTAATCTATTCATATTATAATTAAAATGTTTAAATATTCAGAAGGCAGATTTAATTAACTTAGAAATTTTTTAAATTATGTAAAATTCTGCTACAGTGAAACTTTTTTTTTGTATTTTTTCTGAAGCTGGAAACAGGAAGAGACAGTCAGACAGACTCCTGCATGCGCCCGACCGGGATCCACCAGGCACGCCCACCAGGGGCGACGCTCTGGTCCCGGGTACAGTGAAACTTTTAAGATCATTTTGTTGTATTTTATTAAACATTCTTCCTTGATAAGGTAAATGTATTTGCATTTCAAATATATCACACATGATCTGTTTCTTTACATTAAAATCACATTATTTTGTAATTTGTTACCTCTAAAAATAATAAAGATTAGTGTTATTTGCAATTTAATTATATCTTTACACAACACAATTTTTTTAAATCTTATTTTTATTAATTTTAATGCAGTGACATTGATAAATCAGGGTACATATGTTCCGAGAAAACATCTCCAGATTATTTTGACCTTTGATTATGCTGCATACCCCTCACTCAAAGTCAAATCGTCCTCTGTCACCTTCTATCTGGTTTTCTTTGTGCCCCTACCCTCCCCCCACTCCCTCCCTCTCCTTCCTCACCCCCTCCCCACCCCTCCACCCCACACCCTGTTATTATCACATTCTTGTCCATGTCTCTAAGTCTCATTTTTATGTCCCATCTATGCATTGGTTTATATAGTCCTTAGTTTTTTTCTAATTTACTTATTTCACTTCGTATAATGTTATCAAGATCCATCCATGTTGCCCTGGCTGGTTGGCTCAGCGGTAGAGCGTCGGCCTAGCATGCGGAGGACCCGGGTTCGATTCCCGGCCAGGGCACACAGGAGAAGCGCCCATTTGCTTCTCCACCCCTCCGCCGCGCTTTCCTCTCTGTCTCTCTCCTCCCCTCCCACAGCCAAGGCTCCATTGGAGCAAAGATGGCCCGGGCGCTGGGGATGGTTCTGTGGCCTCTGCCCCAGGCGCTAGAGTGGCTCTGGTCGCAACATGGCGATGCCCAGGATGGGCAGAGCATCGCCCCCTGGTGGGCAGAGCGTCGCCCCTGGTGGGCGTGCCGGGTGGATCCCGGTCGGGCGCATGCGGGAGTCTGTCTGACTGTCTCTCCCTGTTTCCAGCTTCAGAAAAATGAAAAAAAAAAAAAAAAGGAGAAAAAAAAAAAAAAAGATCCATCCATGTTATTGTAAATGATCCGATGTCATCATTTCTTATGGCTGAGTAGTATTCCATAGTATATAGGTACCAAAGCTTTTTAATCCACTAGTCCTCTGACGGACACTTGGTGTAAAGCCAGCGGCCAGGGCTGCCATCACAGCAGCCTGGCTCATACAGGTTCGCATTGGATTCGGACAGTCGGTAAAGAAACAATGGAGCCAAGAACTGATAGGCCATTTTTTTTCATTCTAGCTTGCACCCGGTGGGCAAGTAAAAACACACACTGGGCTCCAAAACCCACTCACATTCAGTGCTCACAAAGCTACTGACTTTTCCGAGTTTCCTAGAATCAAAGGTTTCTTGCTCACCAGCCTTATTCTCCTCAGTTCCCCATCTCCTTCCTTATCCCAGATACAAACTCTGCACAAACTGGCATCTCACTCAGCACTCCGCCATCTTGGCTGCTTCTCCTGGCCACATGGCCTCTTTCTGCTCTCTGCTCTGCTCCCTCTGCTCTCTCATGCTAATCATCCCAGGAACCAAGAGCAAGCTCCTGTTCTGCCCCCATTTTATAGTGTAGATTCACAACCCTTAATCCAATATATTAATACAAAACAGGGAAGTCTCTAATACAAAGTCACTTCTCTGAGGCATGATTGGATTGTACCACCCCACATCAAAAAGGGTGGGAATGGCTTAATCCCAAAACCAAACCCCAGGCTACAAGGATTCTCAACACACATTAATATCACCTGGGTGACGGCCTTATGTGGGCAGCGCCATTTTTAACAAAGTGAGCATAATACATTTTATCTGCCCAACACTTGGGCTGTTTCCAGATCTTCGCTATTGTGAACAATGCTGCTATAAACATGGGGGTACATTTCTCCTTCTGGAACCATTCTATGGTGTCCTTGGGGTATATTCCTAAAAGTGGGATGGCTGGGTCAAAAGGCAGTTCGATTTTCAATTTTTTGAGGAATCTCCGTACTGTTTTTCACAGAGGCTGCACCAGTCTGCATTCCCACCAGCAATGCAGGAGGGTTCCCTTTTCTCCACATCCTCGCCAGCACTTATTCTGTGTTGTTTTGTTGATGAGTGCCATTCTAACCGGTGTGAAGTGATAGCTTATTGTGGTTTTAATTTGCATTTCTCTAATGATTAATGATGTTGAGCATTTTTTCATATGCCTATTGGCCATCTGTATATCCTCCTTGGAGAAGTGTCTATTCATTTCTTTTGCCCATTTTAGGAGTTTAAGTAAAAATATAACTACAGTCATTCATTACTTAACAAGGTAGATACATGCTGAGAAATGCATCATTAGCTGATTTTATTGTTGTGTGAACATCATGGAGATCACTTATACAAACCTGGATAGTATCACTTGCTACACGCCTAGGCTATGTGATATCGGCTATTGCTCCTGGTCTGCAAGACTGTACAGCATGCTACTGTGCTGAATACAGTAGGAAATTATAAGACAATGGTAACTATTTGTTCATTTATATATATCTAAACATAATAAAGGAATGACAAAGATATGATAAAAAGATAAAAATGAATAGAAAAGATAAAAAATAGCACACCTGTATAGGGCACTTACATGAATGGAGATTGCAGGGCTGGAAGTTGCTCTGGGTGAATCAGTAAGTAAGTGGTGAGTGAGTGTACAGGGCTGGGACATTACACTATGTATACTTTATAAACACTGTACATTTAGGCTACCCTAAATTTATAAAAATTTATTTTTCTTTCTTCACTAATGAATAAACCATAACATACTATAACTTTTTTATTCTGAACTGTTTAATTTTTAAAACTTTTTTGACAACTATTTTGTAATGACAGTTTAAAACACAAATGCATTGTACAACTGTATAAACATTTTTTCTTTATGTCCTTATTCTATAGTTTTCTGCTATTCTCAATTTTTAAAAACTTTTTGATTTTTTTATTTTATGAAATTTTAGCTTAGACCTACACAGGACCCAGATAATCAATATCACTGCCTTTCACTTCCACATCTTGTCCTACTGAAAGGTTCCTAGGGACAATAACATGTACAGAGCTATCATCTCCTATGACAACACTGTCTTCTTCTGGAACACCTCCTGAAGGACCTGCCTGATGAGGCATCGATTTTCAGAAATATATCCATGGTGATTTGCTTGATTTGTTTTTTTTTTCATCATAGATTTGCTTGTAAGTAGATAATACATCATGAGCATTTCTCTCTATTAATGAAAATTAATAGGTGTTGCAATCCATGTTCTCACTTTTTAAGGTGCTTGTTGAGATGTACCACCCTTCACTGTGATGTTTCTTGAGGGTTCTTATGCTTCTCTGCAGTTTCTTATTCTCTTGATTCTTCTTCCACTAAGTGTTTCTGTTACAGTTTCAAAAACTCATTATTAGTCATTTCTTCAGGAACCACCTCTGGGAGCTCTTCAGTGTCTTTCTCATACACACCCAGGTTAAAGTGTGCTATCTCAAACATAGCCTTGTTCATTTTTGCAACGTTTTCACTAAAATTTATGATGGCTATGGTGTTATTAGTTGATAGGAAATTTTCATCTCTATTGTAATCCTATTAGGCCACCATTTTATATGCCATCTGTTCTTGACTGAATGTCTTTATGTAAGGTGTGACTGTATTAGAAAAACCCTAGCTTTTTGTTCTTGCTGATAATGTCAAGCAAAATATTATTATAATTATTAACTGAAAAATAGAAAAATATTTTATAGCAAGACTTAGTGATTTGCTTCAATAATAAAAATATAAAAATAATAATCTATAGTGGTGAAACCTGGCAGAAGTTATTTTAATTAAGTGGTCAAAGTTAATAACACTAGTGATGTCATATTGATATCACTCACCCCCTGATATGATGCAATGAGAAAGCCATTTTACTTCTGTGGTATTCTTCCAAGTCTATAGTTTCAGTCTAATCATAAAATCAATCACTCTAACTTGAATTGAGAAGAAGTCTACAAAATTTCTTACCATTTTTTATCAAAATTGTCAAGACTATAATAAAATAAGGAAAGACTGAAAAATTTTTACAGATCATAGGGGCTCAAGAACGTATAAAAACTAAATACAAAATTCTATTCTGGATTTGGATTAAATCTTAGGTAGATAAAGGACTTTAGTGAAAATAATGATGAAATTTAAATAAAGTCTATAATTTAGTCAATAATATTGTATTAATGTTAAATTCTTAGTTTGCATAAATGTATCAAGGTTATGTAAAATTTTAGTGTTAGGAAAAGGTGGTTAAAGGATACGTGAGATTTCTGTATATTTTAGTTATTTCTATAAATATATTATCCAAATATAAAAGTTAAAAGATTAAAATTTTTTTATTAAGGAATGCTATCTTGTAGAGGAGAATTTTCTCCATTTTCATCTTTTTTTTGTGATAGAGACAGAGAGACAAAGAGAAGGACAGACAACAGGAAGGGAGAGAGATGAGAAGCATCCATTCTTCATTGTAGCACCTTAGTTGTTCATTGATTACTTTCTCATATGTGCCTTGACTGGGGGGCTACAGGAGACCAAATGACCCTTTGCTCAAGCCAGCAACCTTGGGTTCAACCTGGTGAGCCTTGCTCAAACTGGATGAGCCCGCACTCAAGCTGGCAAGCTTGGGTTTTGATCTAGGTCCCCGCATCCCAGTCTGAAGCTCTATCCACTATGCCACCTCCTGGTCAGGCCATTCTCATCTTTTAATTTTTATTTATTTATTTATTTTTATTTTTTTTACAGAGACAGAGAGAGTCTGAGAGAGGGATAGACAGGGACGGACAGACAGGAATGGAGAGAGATGAGAAGCATCAATCATTAGTTTTTTGTTGCGCATTGCAACACCTTAGTTGTTCATTGATTGTTTTCTCATATGTGCCTTGACTGTGGGCCTTCAGCAGACCAAATGACCCCTTGCTCGACCAGCAACCTTGGGTCCAAGCTGGTGAACTTTACTCAAACCAGATGAGCCCATGCTTAAGCTGGCGAGCTCGGGGTCTCGAACCTGGGTCCTCCGCATCCCAGTTTGACACTCTATCCACTGTGCTACTGCCTGGTCAGGCTGGAGGAGAATCTTATTTCACCTGAGAGGTGGTCTATGCAGACACAGGCCTGGGCCTGATCCAGGAGCAGAAGGTCCAGTGGGCAGAAGCAGCAGTGGCTAGAACAGGGCAAGGCTTGGCATCTCCAGACCCAATGCTGGTCATTGCAGAGCTCAACCCACAACATGGAAGAGCAGCAGGCTGCTGACGGAGAGCCCCACCCGTTTCTACCAGTTATGGGCAATTGGGCCACAGCACCAAGGTCCAGAGCAGGCTCAAAGTGAGTGTGGCTACTTGGGGGTTTGGGGAGCTAGGGCCCCTGGATGGCCAGAGAAGTACTTCTCCCCGGAAGCAACACAGTATCCCACCGCAGCACATTTCAGACATGATATTGGGAGCACAATGCCCAAGTCAAAGAAACTGGTCAGGAGGA
This sequence comes from Saccopteryx bilineata, assembly GCF_036850765.1. Classification (NCBI taxonomy): domain Eukaryota; kingdom Metazoa; phylum Chordata; class Mammalia; order Chiroptera; family Emballonuridae; genus Saccopteryx; species Saccopteryx bilineata. The sequence goes on along the minus strand of NC_089495.1, from coordinate 66,258,137 downwards.
CCAGGCGGCCAAGGAGGCAGAACCCATGGGTGTGAATGTGGGGGAGGTGGGGTGTGGGGGGGTGGGGATGTATGTGACCTGCTGAGGAAGGGTTAGTGCCAGACACACAGGGAGCACGCACAGAGGCTGGCCAGGAGCAGACAGGACTCAGACCACCTTTCTACTGGACTGTGGGCCAGTAGGAGGACATCCTGTGGTAGATCCCATGCTATGGCTACTGTGGAAGGCTCTGGCTGTGCTCTGTCTTTGGGGGGCATGTGGAAATGCACGTGGAGGATCTTTTCTCCTCTCACAGCTCCAGCACCAGCCCAGGAGACAGAGCCAGCAGCTTCCACCTCTTCACTCGAAGAGCCAGACGCAGGGGAGGGCCTATAGGCCGCTCCAGACCTGGAGGGGTGTCGCCTCCAGGAGTCACTCCAGCTGCAGCTCTGGAGTCAGGTGGCCTGTGCAGCATCTGCCGAGTTACCCGAGGCCCCGCCACCGCCGACTGAAGAGCCCTCTGCAGAACCTGCCCTGGTTCCTGCCACAGAGCACCTGCTTCTGACCACACACCAGGGCCAGCTCTAGAGCCGTCTGCTCTCGAACCTGCACTACTCTCATCAGAAGAATTGGTTTTATCCCCACTCTGTGACCATTCTCTTCACTTTTCTTTCATCGTGATGTTTTCCTTTTCTCCTTGGATATAGGAACTGCACCCAATATTTTAAAATCCTGTACAAATTAAAACAAGAAAAGTAAAAAGTGAGTAATGATCCAGGTTCCACCAAAGGGAGCTTTGGAAATTCTGATGTGGAGTCACAGAAAATGCCAACAATTCTGACTGGCAGCATCCACCCCAAGAGAAATAAGGGTTTGGAAGAGCACATGCCCAGGAATCCCACCTGCCAGACACCCACAGGTGCACACGCTCACACATGTGAGCATACAGAGGCACCCACCAATGCACACATGGGTGCGAGAAAACAGAGGCACACACGTGCACATGCCAACCTTATGTGCAAAATCCTGGAAAGAACAGGCATGGTGAGCCCCCCGTATCAGGGCTCTCCTCCCGGGAAGGACTTTGTTCTTTATTTGTTTCTGAATTCCTTTAGAATTCAATATGGTACTATAACTAACCTTTATTTTCCTTGTCATAAATTCTTTATCAATAAAAACTAAATAATGTACTTTATAGATGAGTGATACGCAGATAGCACTGGACAGATAACTTTAATATATTTATATTTAGAATTGTCACAGTCACACATGCATTTTACCAAATTAGACATCACATCAAGGAGAAGGTCAGAGATTGATGTCTCCACCCCACAGGTGAGCATCATGAGTAGCTTGGTTGGTATCTCTCAGGGTCCGCCCTTCTCACTCAGTTTGTTTTGTCTGTGTTACACTCAGACTGATTTTCATATATGACTCTCTGCCAGCTGAAATCACATGGTCGTGCTCTAAGAAGTGGGATCATGGATTCAGATGTTGGGCCACATGTCTCATGTGAGAGGACCCCTGAGCTCTTTTTCTGTCAACACGTGGAGACCCCTGCCCCAACTCTAGCTGCTGTCCAGCTTCCATCATCCATGTGGACCAGGATTGGTGGGTCCCATCACTGTCCATGGACAGTTCTGTTTTTCTCAATTGTTGGCTATTTCATCAGTGCTCTGATGGGCAGTCTTGAATATAGATCTTTGAGAAGTTGTGCAAGAATTTCTTTGGGATAATATCCTAGGGCAGTGGTAGTCAACCTGGTCCCTACCACCCACACTAGTGGGTGTTCCATCTTTCCTGGTGGGCGGTAGTGGAGCAACCAAAGTATAAATAAAAAGATAGATTTAACTATAGTAAGTTGTTTTATAAAGATTTATTCTGCCAAAATTAGCAAAAATCCAAAATAAAGTACTTGGTAAGTAATTATAATTATATGCTTTAACTTGCTATAACTATGCTTTATAAATTTTATAAAGTAAAGTAACTTTCCTACTTTATAAATCACCATTACTTTGGAACCGGTGGACAGTTAGAAAATTTTACTACTAACAGAGATACAAAAATGGGCACTAGGTATAAAAAGGTTAAATAACCCTGCCCTAGGGTGAACACAGCCAGGTTAAGTTGAGCACCTGTGGAATTTGATGGGTCTTACACACTGTCCCCCCAGAAGAGGGGCCTTTCCTACTTCTTTTCAGGGAGCTGTTGGTGCCTCTCTATCTTCACATTGTCCCCCGGGCTGGTCACCACCAGACCAGAAGCCTTTCAGTCTGATGGGGACAGGGCTCTCCCACTGGCATTTACAGTGCGTGTGTCCTCATCAGGGTGGTGGGCCATCATCTGCCTTGCACTGGCGTGAGCACTGCCTCTTATTGAGAGCACAGGTGTTTGTCCTCTGACTTTTTAGAAGACACCAACTTGGCCCTGACCAGTTGCCTCAGCAGTAGAGCATCATCAACCTGGTGTGTGGATGTCCTGGATTTGGTTCCCAGTCAGGGTACACAGGAGAAGGGCCCATCTGCTTCTGCACCCCTCCACCTCTCCTTCCTCTCTGTCTCTTTCCTCCCCTCCTGCAGCCAAGGCTCCATTGGAGCAAAGTTGGCTGAGGCGCTGAGGACGGCTCCATGGCCTCCACCTCAGGCACTAGAATGGCTCTGGTTGCAACGAATCAACATCCCAGATGGGCAGAGCATCGCCCGTTGGTGGACATGCTGAGTGGATCTCGGTTGGGTGCATGTGGGAGTCTGTCTGACTGCCTCTCCATTTCTAACTTTGGAAAATACAAAAAAAAAAAAAGAAAGAAAAAGAGAGAGAGAGAGAGAAAAAGAAAGAAAAAGAAAAAAAGAAAGAAAGAAAAACAGAAAGAAAGAAAAATAGAAAGAAAGAAGGAAAAACCAATTTTCAGGAAGTTCATGCCCCGCAGGAACGTGAAACCACTCTCTGGCCTGGCCTCGTAAGGAATGCTTTCCAGATTGTGGTTTGTCTTTGCAGATTTCTGCATTATTCTCGTGTTTGTTTTATGCCCAGGAAGGTCAAGCTGTCACCTGACTACGTTCTGGCCCTGGGATCACACTTAGCAGAGTGGTCACTACCCATATATAAAGCACAGACTTACTAAAAAAGTTTTCTTTTTATATCTGTCTCTCTATTTGATCTGGGATATCCATTTTTAATGGCAAAAATGTTATGTCAGATAAAAACAAAATAAGTATGGGAGCGCATTGAAAACAGCACTATGGTAAGATTCCGTTGATAGGAAATGTCTAGAATAGGTAAAGGAGCAGAGACAGAAAGCAGGTGAGGTTTTGCAGGGATAGGAGGGTGAGTCTTTTTGGTGCAGGGTTTCCATTCAGGGTGATGGGACGTTTTTCTACAAGTTAGAGGTGATGCTTGCACAGCATCATTAAGGGACTTCATGCTGAGAAATGGCACAAATTAAAATCTAAATAATCACTTTTATTTTATTACTTATAATGAATTACTCTATACAGAAAAAAGATATAAACAGAAAAAGAAAAATAATAAAAGAAAAGAAAGCAAAACAATTCCAAAAAAAATTAATAAAGTAGAATACTCTATAAGGCCAAGGTGAAAATGGAAATATGACGATAACAGAAAATAAAAGAAAACAATCAAAAAGAGGTGGGAAAATAGATCCCTCGGATGGGCTAGGGACCGCTGATTGGACAGGAGGCTCCTGAGCTGGCCCTGAGGTGGTGTGCAGGCACAGCTCTTCCTGTGTGGGCGGAGTCAAGGCAGGTTGGTCGGAGGCTTCTTCAGGCAGCTGATTTCCCACCTCAGTGTGGTCAGGAGGCGCAGTGGAGGCCGGCCCCACCTCCATAGCTGCACCTGGAAGAACTTCATAAGGTGAAAAGGCCACTGGAGTCAGGCACCGCTCCAGCTCTGGGTCGGCCTCCAGGTCTGCCTGTGCAGCCGGCTCCTCCAGATGTTCCTCAGGTGGAGCAGGAGCCGGCTCTGCCTCCTGGGCTGGTGCTGGAGCTGCTAGAGGAGAAAAGATTACCCCTGTGCCTGCATTTCCATGTTTTCTCCAAAGGCAGAGCACAGCCAAAGGCCAGACCCACCACAGGACGTCCTCCCCACCAGCCATCCTGCACGTGGGTGGTCTGAAGCCAGTCTTTGCTCCTGGCCAGCCTCTAGGAGTGCTCCCTGTGTGTCTGACACCGACCCTTCCCAATAATCTCAGATTCCCCTCCAACCCTCCCCCACCATCCCACTATGTCCTCAACCACCTTCTCACCCTTTAGTTCTGCTTCCTTGGGCTCCAGGTGGTTTGGCTCACTGTGATTAACATGGGCCCCCTGCTGCAGGCTGGATTCAGACATGGTGAGCCTGGGTGGCTTTGGGGAAGGAGTCCTCTGGACCCTGGGTAGCATCAGGGGAGGAATCCTCGGGAAATTGGGTGTTGTAAAAAGAAGAGACCTCCTGAGCCTGTATGGCGTTGGGGGACGAGCCCTCCTCCAGACCCTGGGTGGTTCCGGGAGAGGAGACCCACTGAGGTCATCCACGGGCCCCAGGTCCCCGGACGCCCAGGTGGCCACGCTTTCTGCAGGCCTGTATGGAACATCACTACTACGGTGCACCTGGGCCACAGTAGTGGAGATGAAGTGAGGGTCTCCTTCCTCCAGATGCTGCTCCTGGGTGCTTTTGACTGAGCTCTGCAATGACATGACCAGCAGCGGGTCAGGATGCCTCAAGCCCAGCCTGGCCCTAGACGCTGCTGCTTTTCCCGCTGCACATTCTGCTCCCAAATCAGACCCAAGGATGTTTCTGAAGAGACCTCCTTTCAGTGGAAATGAAATTCACCTCCAGGGCTCAAGATAAACCTGGGGCAGAGGGTGCCACCCACACTAACGATCCAAACAGGCAGTGGTGTGAATGTGCTGGTTCACTAGGCTTCTGACCCACTTGCTCATCCCCTTCTTCCTAAGGGAAGGCTCCTCTGACATGAAACCCTCTTACACATATTCATACACTCACACCCAAAACTCACACACACACACACACACACACACACACACACACACACACACGTAGGGGAAATAGACCTGCTCAGGTGAAATCACAGTGGTGGTCTGGTCCGGAAGCACCACCTCTGAGCCTCGATGGGTTATTTCTCGGTTCCTCCGAGAAAAGGGCCACGGACGTCTGCGCAGAGTCTGGACCCAGCGGCGGCCACGGCGGAAAAAACCATCAGCGCTGTTTCTTTGGTTCCCACGGCCTTGGGACCGGGGAAGACAACACAAGGACATGTTGACTCAACTAAAGTCTCTGGTCAACTGAGCTGGCTAGCGGTTGTTTGAGAATGTGGTTCCCTGGTTACCAGGATTCTGAATTCTGTTGGTCTCTCTCGTCAGTTAGTGAGGACACTGTGTGGTGACGTCTTGTTCTGGCAAGATGTGATGTCACTGCTCTTGTCTGAAGAGATGCTCAGGGTAGGGGACCAGGAGGCAGAGCTGGCTCCTGCTCCACCTGAGGGACACCTGTAGGAGCCGGCTGCACGGGCAGACCTGGCTGCCGACCTAGACCTGGAGGGGCGCCCGACTCCAGCAGCCGTGCTTCCTCCAGCAGCCACTCCAGCTGCAGCTCTGGAGCGGGGCCGCCTGTGCAGCGTCTCCGGACCACACTGAGGCCCCACCACTGCTGTTTCAAGAATGCCCTGCAAAACCTACCCTGGTTCAGCCAGAGAAATGGGGTTGCCTCTGGGCAGCGATCAGGGCCAGCTCCAGAGCTGCTTGTTCTTCATCCAGCTGTCCCCACCACATCAGAAAAATCTGATTTACCACCTCTCCTTGACAGTTTTCTTTTAACGTTATGGGTTTTTTTCTCTGTGGCGTAGTTCATGTTTTTATTAATTTAATTTTATTTGGAATTGTTCTGTATCTTTATTTTATTTTGTTACTGTTCTTTTTCTCAGTTTTTCCATAGCGTGATTCATTATAAGTAAAAAATAAAGGTGACTGCTTATTTTTAAAGTTGTGCCATTTCTCAGTGTGAAGTCTCTTCACAATGCTCTGCAAACATCACCACTATCTTCTTGCAAAGTATCCCATCACCCCAAATGGAAACTCTGAACCAAAATGACACTCCCCACTCCTCTCGCCCTGGCAACCCCCCATCTGCTCTGTGTCTCCTCTCCGATACCTATTCTGGACTTTTCCTATCAATGAAGTATTACAATGGGTGTGTTTTGGGTGTACTGTTTGTCTTTCTGGTGTTGAGATTTACAAGTTCTTTATAAATTTTGGTTTTTAACCCCTTATCAGACATACTGTCAAATATGTTCTCCCATTGTGTAGTTTGTCTTTTTATTCTGTTCTTATTGTCTTTGGCCATGCAAAAGCTTTTTAATTTGATATAGTCCCATTTGTTTATCCTGTCTTTTATTTCACTTCCCCGTGGAGATAAATCAGCAAATATATCACTGCGAGAGATGTCAGAGAGCTTACTGCCTATGTTTTCTTCTAAGATGCTTATGGTTTCACGGCTTACATTTAAGTCTTTTATCCATTTTGAGTTGATTTTTGTGAATGGTGTAAGTTGGTGGTCTAGTTCCATTTTTTTGCAGGTTGTTGTCCAATTTTCCCAACACCATTTGTTGAAAAGGCTGTCTTTACTCCATTGTATTTCCTTACCTCCTTGGGGTCAAATATCAGTTGTCCATAGAGCTGTGGGTTTATTTCTGGGTTCTCTGTTCTGTTCCATTGATCTATGTGCCTGTTCTTATGCCAGTACCAGGCTGTTTTGAGTACAATGGCCTTGTAGTATAGCTTGATATCAGGAAGTGTGATACCTCCCCTTTTATTCTTCGTTTTTAAGATTGCTGAGGCTATTTGTGTTCTCTTTTGGTTCCATATAAATTTTTGGAATATGTAATCTATATCTTTAAAGTATGTCACTGGTATTTTAATTGGTATTGCATTGAATTTATAAATTACTTTGGGTAATATGGACATTTTAATGATGTTTATTCTTCCTAACCATGATCATGGTATATGCTTCCACTTGTTTGTATCTTCCTTGATTTCTTTTATCAATGTTTTATAATATTCTAAGTACAAGTCTTTAGTCTCCTTGGTTAAATGTACTCCTAGGTACTTTATTTTTTTGGTTGCAATAGTGAAGGGGATTGTTTCTTTAATTTCTCTTTCTGATTGTTCATTATTGGTGTATAAAAATGCCTCTGATTTCTGAGTATTAGTTTTATATCTTGCCACCTTGCTGAATTCATTTATCAGGTCCAGTAGTTTTTTGACTGAGACTTTAGGATTTTCTATATACAATATCATATCATCTGCAAATAATGATAGCTTTACTTCTCCTTTTCCAACTTGAATGCCTGGTATTTCTTCTTCTTGTCTGATTGCTGTGGCTAGGACTTCCAGGACTATGTTGAATAAGAGTGGTGAAAGGGGGCACCCCTGCCTTGTTCCTGATCTTAAGGGGATTGCTTTTAATTTTTGCCCATTGAGTATGATTTGGCTGAGGGTTTCTCATAGATGGCTTTTATCATGTTGAGTTATGTTCCCTGTATTCCCATTTTGCTGAGAGTTTTGATCATGAATGGGTGCTGGATTTTATCAAATGCTTTTTCTGCATCTATTGAAATTATCATGTGGTTTTTCTCCTTCCTTTCATTTACGTGATGAATAACATTGATAGATTTGTGAATATTGTACCAGCCTTGCCTCCCCAGAATAAATTCCACTTGATCATAGTGTATGATATTTTCCATATATTGTTCGATTTGGTTTGCTAATATTTTGTTGAGGATTTTAGCATCTATATTCATCAGGGATATTGGCCTATAATTATCTTTCTTTGTGTTGTCTTTGCCTGGTTTTGGAATCAGACTTATGCTCGCCTCACAAAAGGAGCTTGGAAGTCTTCCTTCCTCTTGAATTTTTTGAGATAGCTTGAGAAGGATAGGAGTTAGTTCTTCTTTGAATAGTTGGTAGAATTCACTTGTGAAGCCATCTGGCCCAGGACTTTTCTTTGTTGGGAGTTTTTTGATAACTGTTTTGATCTCATTTGGTGTAATTGGTCTGTTTAGGTTTTCTGATTCTTCCAGACTGATTTTTGGAAGATTGTATGTTTCAAGGAATTTGTCCATTTCATCTAGGTTGTCTAGTTTTTTGGCATACAGTTCTTCATAGTATTTTCTTTCAATCCTTTGTATTTCTGTTGTGTCGGTTGTTATTTCTCCCCTCTCATTTCTAATTTTATTTATTTGAGTCCTCTCTCTCTTTTTCTTGGTGAGTCTAGTTAAAGGTTAATCAATCTTATTTACCTTTTCAAAAAACCAGCTCCTACTTTCATTGATCCTCTGTATTGTTTCTTTAGTCTCTATGTCATTTATTTCTGCTCTGATCTTTATTATTTCCTTCCTTCTACTTCATTTAGGCTTTACTTGCTGTTCTTTTTCTAGTTCTTTTAGATGCAGGGTTGTTTATTTGAGCTTTTTCTAGCTTCTGAAAGTGTGCCTGTAGTGCTATGAACTTCCCTCTCAGTACTGCTTTTGCTGTGTCCCATAAATTTTGAGATGTTGTATGCTTGTTATCATTCGTTTCTAGGAATTTTTTTATTTCTTCTTTGATCTCATTCTTAATCCATTTGTTATTTAACAACCTGCTATTTAGTTTCCATGTGTTTGAGAATTTTTGAGCTTTTCTGTTGTGGTTGATTACTAGTTTCATGCCATTGTGATCAGAGAAAGTGTTTGATATGATTTCAATCTTCTTAAATTTGTTGAGACCACTTTTTTGCCCTAACATGTGGTCTATCCTAGAGAATGTACCATGAGCACTTGAAAAGAATGTATATTCTGCTGCTTTAGGGTGAAAGGTTCTGTAGATATCTATTAAATCGAGTTGATCTAGTGTGTTTTTTAAGTCTGCTGTTTCTTTGTTAATTTTCTTTCTTGAGGATCTATCTAGTGATGTTAGTGGGGTATTAAAATCCCCTACTATTATAGTGTTGCTGTTGATCTCGCTCTTTATATCCATCAAAGTCTGCTTTATATATTTAGGTGCTCCTATATTAGGTGCATAGATATTTATAATAGTTATATCTTCCTGTTGGATTGCTCCCTTTATCATTATGTAGTGGCCTTCTTTATCTCTTACTATGTTCTTTATTTTAAAGTTCATTTTGTCTGATATAAGTATTGCTACCCCAGCTTTTTTTTCATTTCCATTTGCATGAAATGTTTTTTTCCATCCTTTTATCTTCAACCTATGTGCATCTTTTGTTTTAAGGTGTGTCTCTTGTAGACAGCATATGTACGGGTCCTGTTTTCTTATCCATGCAGCTACTCTATGTCTTTTAATTGGATCATTTAATCCATTTACATTTAGGGTTATTGACATGTAATTGTTTATTGCCATTTTATTTTTTAAAGCTATATTTCTCTTTTGCTATATTCTTTTCCCACTTTGGTCTGTTTACACCATGCCCCTTAACATTTCCTGCAGCATCGGTTTCATTGTAATGAATTCCTTGAGTTTTTTTTTTGTCTGGGAAACTTTTTATTTCTCCTTCAATTTTAAATGATAGCCTTGCTGGATAAAGTAGTCTTGGTTGTAGGTTCTTGTTCTGCATTACTTTGAATATTTCTTGCCATTCCCTTCTGGCCTCAAGTGTTTCTGTTGGGAAGTTGGATGCCATCCTTATGGGGGCTCCTTTGTAGGTGATAGCTTTTCTTTCTCTTGCAGCTTTTAATATTTTCTCTTTTGGTATTTTAATTATGATGTGTCTTGGTGTAGGTTTCTTTGGGTTTCTCTTTAATGGAGTCGTCTGTACTTCTTGGACTTGTGAGAGTTTCTCTTGCATTAATTTAGGGAAGTTTTCAGGTATGATATGATTGAACAAAATCTCTATCCCTTGTTCTTTTTCTTCTTCTTCAGGAACCCCTATGATGCGGATGTTATTTCTCTTCATATTGTCACAGAGCTCTCTAAGTGTTCCTCTGACTTTTTGAGTCTCTTTTCTCTTTTCTTCTCTGCTTTCATGCCTTCATTCCAGTTGTCCTCCAACTCTCTGATTTGATCCTCAGCTGTATCCATCCTGTTTTTAATTCCTTCCATTGTGGTCTTCATTTCTGATATTGTATTTGTCATCTCCGACTGATTCTTTTTTAATATTTCAATATCCTTTTTTATACTTGCTATTTCTTTATTTAGGTGTTTGTGATGACCATCCATTGTTGTTCTAAGATCCCTAAGCATCCTTACAATCATTATTTTAAACTCCGCATCCAGAAGTTTGATTATTTCCATATCACTCAGTTCATCTCCTGAAGGTCTCTCTTGTGGTTTCATTTGGATTGTACTTCTTTGTCTTCTCGTTGCGCCTGGGTATCTGGGTGTTTTCTTTGTAGAGCTGGTTGAGTCTAGGCTTGGTATTGTCTGTCTCTAGTTTTTACTTGTGTTGTTTCTAAGTCTTCTTGGGTTGGCTTCAGCTATTATTTGTAATCCACTTTAGGATTTGGGCCGCTTTGAAGTCTTGATTTGTTTGTTTTCTTAACAGGTGATTGTCTTGTTTGCTGATCTCAGCAGGGGGCTTATTTGAAACTGTATTCAGGAATGCGGTGGGTGTGACCTGAGGCTTTGAAATCCTCTTCTGCCAGTTAATCTCTCTGGGGGTGGGTTGCTTTCTCAGCTTCAGTAGGGGGAGGTGTATCTCAGATCTCCAAGGAGACCTGAGTTACTGCCCCTCCTCCCCACTTCTTGTTTTCAGCTGTGTCTTGTTGCACTGATTGGAGCTGGAGAGATGTCTGTTTCTTGTGACCTGGAAGTACTTTTGTATTTTGCTTTGTGGAAGGATCAGCCCCTCCCCCAGTTATGGCCGCCTCCAGCACTGAATGAGTCAGCTTTTTATGTCATCACCTATATTCCTCTCCCCCTCACCATCCGGCTCTTTCTTTCTCCTTTCTTTTTGGAAGACAAGCGGGCCCTTTCAACACTCCTTGTTCCCTGGTCGCCAGGTAAGTGGCTGTGAGCAATATTTACTGCTCTTTATCCTTGGAATTGAGAGCCCAGCCTCAGCGTTCCCCCCCCCCCCATTCCTGTAAGCAGGGGAGATTGAGGCTCTCCCTACCAGGTTTGTTGTGGCTTCTTCTTTGCTTCTTGATTTTTGAAAGCTGTTCTTGTAGTCCAGATTTGGTTTTTCACACTGATTGTTCATAAATTAGTTTATAATCCAGTTCGGTGGTGTGAGCTGGGAGTCTGTGCATCTGCCTACTCCGCTGCTATCTTCAAGTCCCACTACACAACACAATTTTAAATTATTTTATCACCCAAAAGGTGAGGTGCTTTATTCCATAATCACCTATTACTGAAAATTTTAATAATTTGCATTGTTTGGCTATTATAAATGGTTCTGCTTTTGATTTCTTTCTGTGTAAATTGTCTGTGAACATTTCTGAATTTTTTTTTTACTTTTTTAAAAAGACTTTATTTATTCATTTTAGAGAGAAGAGAGGGAGAGAGAGAGAAAAGGGGGGAGGAGCAAGAAGCATCAGCTCCCATATGTTCCTTGACTGGGCATGCCCAGAGTTTTGAACTGGGACCTCAGCATTCCAGGTTAACACTTTATCCACTTCATCACCACAGATCAGGCCTGATGATTTCTTTAGATTTTAAGAAGTGGAAGAGTGAGATGAAAGAGTCTGACTATACTTAATGATTTTACACTTATTATATACTCTTCTAAAGAAATTTTATTTGCTTGTACACTTAACTGACGTGACATTGTTGACTGTTCATCCTGGTTGCAGCTGCTTCTAGATCTGCAAGATACTCAGAAGTTAGCATCAAATCTTTAATATAATGTAACAGTGACACCGTAAGGGGTTTTGTCAGGTGGCTAGGTCCTTGGCCACCAAATTATGACAAATTATTGGGCTATGCAAATAGCCCTACAGCAAGACAACAAAAGTCCATCGGCAACCTTCCCAAGTGAAGGCAAACTGTTCCTGACTTTCCAAAGCAATGTCTATGGAGAACCCAGTATTTTCTAAGTCCACTACATAGTAGTAAGTTCCCAGGTTCACATTGAGCTTGTCCGTCAAGTCTAAAATAGAGGACACTGCTACATGTAACAGTGGTGTGACCTTGTTCAATTCCTGGTAGTCTATAGTCATATGCCATGTTCCATATTGGAGAGATGAAAGGGCTCTGGGTTGGTCAGACAATATTAGGTTCTTCTCATTTCAAGATAGTCTGCCCAATCTCTTCATGTCCTCCTGGGGCTGATATTGTCATATCTGCACAATGTGATGGGGTTGCAGCACTACTGGGGCTTGGAGCTGATGCCCTCACACCACAGTCTTCAAGACCCTGTATGGTGGAGACTGTGAGGCCCTGCAGGATATCAGTGTCCAGGATATACTCAGGCAGGGAAGAGAGATATACAATATAAGCTTGAACGAGCAGCCAACCAATGCCAAAGACTAAGGTAACCCTTTGTACTGATCTTATGGCCTCCATAACCTTCAATATATGAAACTGGGCCTTCAAAACATTCTGAGTTACTGCAAAGGAGGGTACAGTCAGCTCCAGTGTCCACCAGGGCCAGGATACACTGGATATTGCAGGGAAACCAGTGAATCATCACTTCCACATGTGACCTCTGGTCACCAGGCTCCCCCACCAACTGAGCACCTTGGCTAGCACCTCAGTCCAGCAGGGAATCTGGTTTCACTAAATCTTGGGATCTTAGCTCATGGGTATTTTTTGGACCTTTGGCCTACTACTGGACACGCTGCTCAGCACACGTCAGAAAACCATGTTTTGGGTGCAGCTGCCGCTGTAGAGCCAGCAAAACTTTATTTGGTTGCCCATGTATTTTCAGTGGGATCACTCCTGGGCTACCAAATCATTCCACATCTGCTGTCTAGAAACCTTCAATAGCTCCTCAGGGGCTTGTGCCTTCGTTTTCACTTCTTCAGCTGAGTCGCTGTTAGCCGAGGGGTGTACAGCCAACCCTTTCTCTTTCTGCTTGACCTCTATATATCCCAAATTGGCCATGGCAATGGTCAATTTACTAATATGGTGGTCTACAAATGGGGTAGAATGGCATCTATATAACCAAAGGTACCCTGTGGGCCTTTTGTGAATATTTTATTTTTTATATGAGTAGTGAACACTTCCTCTTCTGGACTCTGATACCACTCCCTGAACACCATCTGTCTCATACCCATCTCCCATATGACTGAACCCAGTCCATTTATGTTCTCTACTTACTCAGTTTCTGGTAGCTCTCCTGAGTTCATCTACACCAGTTGGAATGTTGATCAGGGTCTCATTTCCTTAACCAGCAACCAATCGTTGACAGTTCTGAATGTGCAGCCATAAAGATGATATCACTGTTATTGCCAATAACTGGGTGATATCATTGGGTACTAGCTCTATGCTGTCTGCACCATCATCCCACAGATACAACAGCCAGCTGAGTATGGTCTCTCCAACCTGCTGATGATACTGCTGGCCCAGATCTTGGAGCACAGTAGGGGTATATTGCTTATATATCATGTGCGGGCTGACATCCATGGCTCTGGTGGTACCTCGTTCTGGTGCCAGGGTCTGATCATGCCCTATCTGCCTCCTGATTAATGGACGAGCCTGTAATACTGACAGAGGGGGACTTAGGAACTGAGTGGGGAGATTTGGGAATATGGAGGCAGAATCCTCGCCCAGCAGTTTCCGACCTGAGCCATGGAGGGCCACCTCCACGGCTTGCAGCCTCCTCTCTAAGGCTTCCTCTAACAGCTGCAAGTGCTTGAGGGCCTCTAACCACTCCACCAGAGCCTCCTTCAATTGCTGCAGCTGTGAGATCTGTGCTGTCTGTTCCAAGAGTTGAAGATGCTGCTTCTATATCAGCATCAAAAGCAGCCAAGGCACACGTCCTGCTGCTTCCTGAGATGACTTTAGGAGGTTCAGCTCCAAGTCCTCGTAAGCCTTCCTCATGGCCTCAGGTGTAGGTTCCACAGCCTCCCAGTCTGCAGGGGCTGACCACTTGGACAGGACCACTGCTACCAAGTGCCAGAACCTGATGGGTGGCCACATATTCCCACCATCCTTTAGGGGTGTGTAGGTCAAGGGAATACTCACCAGATCTTGCCAACTACCCCAGATGTAAGAGCATACCTGCTCCGCAAGGAATGACTTTGGCAGTGAAATCCTCAAGGTGAAAAAAGCATGAGGATCTGGAGGCAATATCTGCTTCAATGTTTTACTGCTGTTTCATCTCTGCTGCTGCTCTGTCCTAAACCAGCAGTGCTAGCATGGGTAGAGACCAGTGGCATGGTACCAACATTATTACATTAACCATTATATCAGTGTGGTGATGTCAACCTGCTAATCTAGCTAGCCCATACCCAAAAATGCAGTCTTTAAGGTGGCTGACTTAGAAATGCCTAGGAACCATGACTGAATCAGCTAGCCCAAATATACATGGGAGCTGGTACTAGGGCATGCGGTCCATAAAGTAGGGAGAGTTGGTACAGCTTACAGTTTTTCCTGAGAACCAGAGATCACATCCTGGCTTTTACTATTAGGGTCCTCACAGTGAAAATTTAATCTGTATTCTTTTATGTCCAATGAGGTTGTTCCCCCCCCTGCACGTGATTAAATGATACATGTATCACTGCTTGAGAGTATGACTTAATTTTGCCTTTTTACAATTTTATAGCACAAATAATTTAAAACATCACTTACATTAAGTAACTCAATATCAATAGCATCTTTTTATCAGTATATTTTGTAAATGATTTTATGAAATACTTTGTTTCAAAACATTTCCTTGACTGGGCTCTTTGAAATGTAAATGTATGAAAGTTTTTAGTCAAATATTTCAATTAAGTCTTTATTTTTATTTCCACCATTTTTTAATTAATTTATTTATTTTTTACAGAGACAGAGTGAGTCAGAGAGAGGGATAGACAGGGACAGACAGACAGGAACAGAGAGAGATTAGAAACATCAATCATTAGTTTTTCATTACGCATTGCAACACCTTAGTTGTTCATTGATTGCTTTCTCATATGTGCCTTGACCTCGGGTCTTCAGCAGACCGAGTAACCCCTTGCTGGAGCCAGTGACCTTGGGTTCAAGCTGGTGGGCTTTTTGCTCAAACCAGATGAGCCCACGCTCAAGCTGGCGACCTCGGGGGCCCAAGCGGCGACCTTGGGTCCTCCGCATCCCAGTCCAATGCTCTATCCACTGCACCACCTCCTGGTCAGGCATTTCCACCATTTTTAATGCATGAAAAGATTATCTGTGTACCATCATCAGATATACATTTACCAATATTTACTTCTTTTAAAGTTTACATTTAACTTTTCAATTTTATTCTGTTGTAAATGATGTATAGCAGTGTTGGTCCACCAGTAACTTTGTGCAGGTCTGGGTGCTTAACTCTTTTGCAGACCGCACAAAATTTCTGATGGACTGACAATGGTCTGCGGACCCATGATTGAAAAACACAGATGTATAGGAAACATTCATATTATAATTTCCCTGAAATGTTTAACTGCAGTAATATCCTTTTTTATTATTATTGAGAGTCAGAGAGGCAGAGATACAGACTCCCTCATGTGCCTCAACTGGAATCCACCCAGCAAGCCCCCTATGTGGTGATGCTCTGCCTATCTGGGGCTGTGGTTCCTATGCTCGGCAACTGAGCTATTTTAGCACCTGAGGTGAGGCCATGGTGCCATCCTCAGCACCTGAGGCCAACTTGCTCAAATGAGCCATGGCTGCTAAAGGAGGAGAGAGAGTGAGAGAGAGAAAAGGGTAGAGGTAGGGGTGTAGAAACAGATGGTCACTTCTTCTGTGTGCCTTGACCAGGAGTCAAACCTGGGTCTTCCACACACCAAACCAATGTTCTACTGCTGAGCCAACCAGCCAGGGCCAGTAGTACCCTCTTACTTGAGAGGTTTTGCTTTCCATTTGAGGTTAACATATCATTAGAGGAGGAAGTGTAAGTACAGTACAAGAAGATATTTTGAGAGTGAGAGACCACATTCACATAACGTTGATTGCAGTTTATTGTTATAGTTGTTCTAGTCTATTTTATTAGATGCTGTTCATCTTTTACTGCACCTAATCTATAAATTAAACTTCATTATGTGTATGTATGTATAGGGAGGAAAGGTATATATAGGGTTTGGTATTAACCATCATTTTCATCATCTACTGGGGGTCTTGGAACATATCCCCTTTAGATAAGGGGGAATCTTGTACTTTATTAAAATTCTCATTATCATTTCTTTCTTCTGTTATCACTGGTTAAAATATCATCTATAATTTATAATAAATACATGTGTATTCCTGATTTTGCAGTCTGTCTTTCTACTTTATACTATTAACTTGGTTTTGCTTGACACAGATATTTTCTGCTTTAATTATTATTGAATTTCCAATATTTTAGGAAAATTTGACTTTTTGAATCATATATTAAATATATTCCTAAGTTTTAATGACTAGCTTCTTTTGATTGATTGTTATTTTGCAAAGGAGATAAAAAGCCACTTATATTTTTCTTCTTTTATAGCTATAGTCTGTTTTTTAAAATTCTAATACCCATTTAAATAAAATTTTATGTTGTAAAACTGTCAAATAATTTTTGTTTGTAGGTGTAATACTAGAGTTAATGCTGATTTTATATTTTTAGAACCACAGTTTTTGTCTTATTATAACTTTGATAATTGTGTTTACACCATTTGTCTCTACTAGAAGAGGAATATCTGTCCTGAACCTGTAAAAACCATGTTTTTATCTGTTTTTATTTCTTTGAACTTTTTCTCTGTAGTTTCCTATTTTGAATAACTTTTTAAGAAAGCAAAAAACAGCCTGAACACTTTCCAGGAGAGCTGGCATAAAACACACTGCCTGGTCATGTTGTTTCTCTGCAAGGTCATTCTGTGCCTACAATCAAGTACACAAGAAGAAAAACCCATAATCATAGTCAAACACATATAAAAGCAAGAACACTGTGCATACCATAAAAAGGACTGTATTTTCCCCTTTTGCCAGGAAATACGAATGATTTCTTTACCAGTTATAGTTTTGCATATTTTATTTTTTCTGCCTTTTAGAGAAAAAAATTTAAGATAATTATTGAATTATTCCCACATTCTAAAAGCACCCAAATAAGACAAAATACCTTCTTCCTTATAGCTTCTCCCAAATTACCTACACAAGCCATATTTATTCAGTTCTCCCTAATGTTGTTCTTCATGCTGTGCTGTCTCCTGTGCTTCAACAAGTAAACACTCAAAATTTTTATGACTACATGCATTTTCCCAATGATCTTTCTTTGGAGGACAACTGACATGTTCAAGTGTATTTCACAAATTTTTATTTGTATGTTTATTCTGTGTTGTTTTTTTAAAAATATTTTATAGTTATCATCTAAATATTTTATTATCTTTTTCATTGAAAAGTAAGACATCTCTTTGTTCTATTTTCTTTTTTATTGCATCACATTTTCATTGGTTCATATTTAGCAATTTAAAATAAGTGATGATCGAATTGGATATTTGTTTCAAATTTTTATAAATTAGTTTTCTAGTCTTTATAGTCAATACAAAGGATCATGAAGGTTTTCTCTTTCTTGTACATTGTGTGTTAAAATTTTGAAAGAATATTTAATGATCCAACAGCCTTAAAAGTACGAGAGAAAAATGTGGTCAGAATGAAGTCACTCTGGCTTCCTGATAAGCCATTGTAATAAAGACAAGCTGCTTAATGTGCCTGTGGTTTTGGCTTCAGTGACTACTCAAGTAACTCCTGAGGCTGTGGCTGGTCTGTCCCTGAAACTCCATACTTACCCATCAAAAACAAAACAAAACAAACAAACAAAAAACATTAAATAGTCATAGGAAGAATCCTTAACTGATGCACTTGTGATTTATACTTGAATGTCAAAAACGACTGTTTGCAAATTTGGTTTATGTGAATGTTATCTGTAGGTCCCAAGGTTTCCTTATTATCTATGTTTCGTTACAAAGTTGAGCTTCTGAAAAGGTCTTCTGTGCTTACTTCCTAAATTATCACTTTGCTTTTTGAGGGAGAGTACTCTAGTTGGCAGTAGGATACTCTTGTACATATAATTTAATTTGATTAACTCAAAAAATAATATTTTGTTCAGACAAAAAATTGTAACATTTCTTTTTACTACATAAAAACAATATCACTTTTGAATTTATATAAAAAAATGGGTGATTTTCTTAATACCTCATTTGTTTTCCTCTACTAGAAACAGATTATTTTTAAACAAAATACTTTCTATATCCAAAGGATACTTGAAAGATTTCTAAAAAGAGAATAATTTTTTTCTGAAAAGCTTATTCCTAAAACAAGAAGACTGAAATGAAACTCTTTATTTCTCCAAACTGCATTATGAAACATTTAAATTTTTTTCCCTTAAGCTTCCCTTACCTAATATAACTCTAAGATTACTTCTTTATTTGTTTACAGAAAAAAAATTTTGTTGAAATGTTAAGATATCTGACTAGTAACATGTTTGCCATATGCTTAGCAAAATATTTTTCTATGAATGAGCAAAAGATTTAGAAAAGTTATTTTATTGGTTATTATACATTGACTTTGGCTATCAGTACAGTCCTTCACAATCCAGTCAGTTTATAAGCTGACAGTGTTTTTTATAATAGAGTTCTGAGATTATGAACACAAATAACAAGTTTATATCTTTTGACTGCCTTTTGGCTCCTGTGTGACCTTAGATTTTTTTTCTGACCTACAGCTTCGTTATTTGTTAACTCTACACAGTATCCACCTTATTGAGAAGCTATGAAGAGCAGTAAAATCTTGCAAGAATGTAGAGATGGATTTGGATATTTTTATTATGTTTTAAAGAATAAGTGTGGTATTTTTATGTCCCTTGGCAGAAGGTTTTTTGATTATGATCTAAATAAATATCAGTCATTTTTGAATAATACCTTAAACCATCAGGTGTAAAAAGACTAGACAATTCCAAAGATCTATATCTCATTTTTCCAAAGTGTCAAATATTATAGTATAGCTTGAAGCACTGAAGTTTATTTTATTATTTATAAATATCTGTGTTTAAAAGGGGAAGATAAATAATTCCTATTTTAGTTATTTGTGAAGCAAAGGTATATTTATGATTCTGATAACCAATTATAGAAGAAGCTGCTAAAAGCAGAATATTGTTGTAATAATCATTTAATAATAAAAACAAATTTCTATATGTTACATCTCACTTTAGTTATTGAGGTAAAAGTGATAAATTTGATTTCTTGTTGTTATGTAATAGAAATGCCTCCAGAGGAAGAAACTAAAAGTAAAACATAAAACACAGGAAAATATAAAATGCAAATAATTAGTTATTTATGCTGCCTAAAACTCAAATACACAATATTGAATATGTTAAATTAAAATTTACTTTTTTATCACAGGTTTGTTTTAAGAGGAAAACACAATTATTATTCTCATACTTACTATTTAAGTCATATGCAAACTGTAATAATATAGTGTAAATATATAAAATATGTAATTTTTATGTCTTAAATAATCAGTATAAAAATACATATATATGTATAAGACAATATGTATATTTGTATATATATTCTTGTACTGAGCAATTTTGCCATTGAGATAGTCTTTATATTATCAATAGTTCTTTCCATTTTCTCAGAGATACTAGGTCCACTACTATGTTGACCTAGTGGATAATTCAAAGGCTTTGGCAGTATATCTGCGATAGGCACAGGAAAAATAGCACATCCTATTTAGAGTTCAAGAGTAAGTATCAAATTATTAAGACTTTAAAGAGACTTTTTCTGAGCTCAAGAAAGTTACATTACTCATGTCCTAAGGTGTAGTTTTATTCTATGCTCAAGGATATGTTTTAAGAAAGCATCATGTTATGTAACTATGCTAGTCATAAAAGTTTTCATTTTGAAAATTTACATGTATCAGGTGCTTTGTTCATGGCTTTAAATATACTATCTCTTAGTTTTCACAATAATCCTACAAAATAGATTACATTACTATACCATTTTAGGTAAGAAAATTGAGACAATATAGTAAAAAAAAACCCATAGTTATGTAGCATGTACTAATATTGAAGGTAAAATTTTAATTTCTTAAAATTTGTGTTGAATTTCTTGGAGGTGACATTGGTCAACAACATTATACAGGTTTCAGGTACACAGTTCTACAATACATCATCTGTATATTACACTGTATGTTCACTACCCCAAGTCACGTCTCTTCCCATCACCATCTGTCCTCCTTCTACCTTCCTCTACCCCCTTTCCTTCCCAGGTAAACCATCTCTACAGTCCTTACTTTAATCATTATTATTATGCTTTTTTTAAATGTGTTTAGACTTCACAAATAAAATGCTTTTATTTCAATCCCTAGGAGAAATATCTACTATCATTTTTTAATATTTTTATTGTTTGATCTTTCTTTTAGAGAGAGAAAAAAGAAAAAGAGAATGAGAGAGAGAGAAACATTGGTTTGTTATTTCATTTATTTATGTATTCCTTGGTTGTGCCCTAAATTCATCTTTTTTGTGTGTGATAGAGACAGAGAGAGGGATAGATAGGAACAGATACACTGGAAAGAGAGAGATGAGGAGCATCAATTTTTCATTGAAGCATTCAATTGTTCATTGACTGCTTTCTCATATGTGCCTTGACCAGAGGACTACAGCAAAGCAAGTGACTCCTTGCTCAAGCCAGTGACCTTAGAGCTCAAGCTAGTGACCATGGTATTATGTCTATGATAGCATGCTCAAACTGATGAACTCGCGCTCAAGCCGAATGAACCCACACTCAAGCTGGCGACCTTCACATCCCAGTCTGACACTCTTTCCACTGTGCCACCACCTGGTCAGACTCAATTGATTCTTGTATGTGCTCTGACTGGAGATTGAATCTGCTACTTTGAAGTATCAAAATGATGTTTTAATTAACTGATCTGCATGACCAGGACCTACTTTTATTTTTAAATTAATAACATTTTAATTTCTAAATATATAAAAAATATGTCCCTGGCTGGTTTGCTAAGTGGTAGAGCATGAGCCCAGCATGTGGATATTGCAAGTTTGATTCCTGGACAGGGCACACAGGAGAAGCCACCATCTGCTTCTCCACCCCTCCTACTCCTTCTCTCTCTTTCTCTCTCTTCCCTTCCCACTGCCATGGCTCAATTAGAGCAAGTTGGATCTAGGTCAGGGGTCCCCAAACTACGGCCCTCGGGCCACATGCGGCCCCCTGAGGCCATTTATCCGGCCCCTGCCGCACTTCCGGAAGGGGCACCTCTTTCATTGGTGGTCAGTGAGAGAGCACAGGATGCATCCTGTGTGCTGTATGTGGAGGCGTCACAAAGCGCAGCGGTGCGGGACGCATGCATCAGGGCTCCAGAAGTGCGTCATATCACTTGTTACAGCTAGCATTGACAAATATGGAACCAGACACTGACCATCTCATTAGTCAAAAGCAGGCCCATAGTTCCCATTGAAATACTGGTCAGTTTGTTGATTTCAATTTACCTATTCTTTATTTTAAATATTGTATTTGTTCCTGTTTTGTTTTTTTTTACTTTAAAATAAGATATGTGCAGTGTGCTTAGGGATTTGTTCATAGTTTTTTTATAGTCCGGCCCTCCAATGGTCTGAGGGACAGTGAACTGGCCCCCTGTGTAAAAAGTTTGGGGACCCCTGCCCTAGGTGCTGAGGATGGCTCCATGGCCTCCACCCCAGGTGCTAAGAAGAGTTCAGTAACTTAGCAGCAAAACAATTCCCCAGATAGTCAGAGCATTGCCCCCTAGTGGGCTTGCTGGCTGGATCCCAATCAAGTCATGTAGTAGTCTTACCTCTCTGCCTCCCTTCCTCTCACTGAATAAAACTATATGCTATATATGAGAAATAATGTTTATTTATGTATAAAAGCAACTATGCTATATTAGCACCAAGTGTTCTTAGCCAGTTTTCCTTTTATTTAATTACAAGTTTAATAGCACAAATTTGCGTAGTTTTAAAAATCGTTCTCTGAAAGAAAAAATTATTTTTATGCTATTTTTTCAAAAAAATTATTTTTATGCTTTAGTTTTATATATTATAGAATATAAATCATCCATAATTTACTTCAATAGTTTAATTATCCTGGAGTACCAACAAGAACCAGGAAGCTACTCTTCATGGATAGTTTTGGAAAATGTAGTCACATAACATTAACTGACAATTTGATATATGAGCATTTGTGGAACTGGAGATATTTTTAAAATCACAATAAATACATTAAAGTTACTCAAATACATATAAATAAAGTAAAATTTTAAAAATTTATTTATTTGTTATAGAGAAGAGAGAAGGAGAAGAGGGAAAAGCAGGAAGTATCAACTCCTATATGTACCTTGACCTGGCATGGCCCAGGGTTTCAAACCAGCGAGCTCAGTTTTCCATGTCACTGCTTTATCCACTGTGCCACCACAAGTCAGGCCACTAAAGTAAAAATTTAGACCACTATAAGCCCATACATTATTGTGATGAGAGTAGAATTATTTTATTAAAACATAGTGTCCAACAGCTACCAATCCATAGACCTAATTCTTAACATTGTTTCAGGTGGCTTCAGAAAAATGAAATACTGGTCTTAATAGAATATTATTGTAAATCTTGTAATTGAGAAACTCTTGAGAATATTGCATGCAGCTGTTCTTTTGGCCAAGTTCTTTAACATATGGTTTTTGAGCTGTGTCTATATTAATCATCTTGTTTTAATTAAATTTGATCCTGAGATACAAGTTATTATTTTTACTTGTAGCATTTATTATCCATCTTCTATCTAATCACCTATATACCTATCCATTTATTTATTTAGTCACACAATTTATAGGCCATAGAGAAAAGTAGTGACCTAACATTTTCAAGGATGTGAAAGTGAGTATGTCAATGACATTTTAGGCCAATGCAGAGAAGACAGCAAACGTGAAAAAAAAAAATAATGCAGAAAAAGTATAAGACCTGAACACTAATTATATCTCAAACAACTATATTGTCTCACTATCTGGCATTGGAAAAATTGGGCTCAATGCATGCTTATTGAAAGAATAAGTGAACTGCAGTATCAATGTTAAAATGTGCCTTTCCAACACAACACAAATATAAATTAATGTAATAATTACTGCAGTTAAAAAAACAAGCAAACAAACATAGTAAATGTGAAATGTAGCTATGACCCTTTCCTCAAAGATCTGTGACTTTTAATCACTTTGCATCACTGTGGCTTCTCTATCATGCTCTGCCATCATCATCTGCCTTGTATCACAGGACGAAGGTCACTACACAGAACAATGACAGCCGAAAACACCACTGTTTGATACCATGAATTTTGATTAGTGTCGTATCTCCATTAATCGATAGGAATGTGTACATGAAATGTCAGGACATAAAGGCCATGAAAAAATAGAACTTCTCGAATGAGTATTGAGGGAAAGATACATAATGGGTTACAAATTTGCTAGATCCTGTTAGTTTTGTTTTATTGTCCTGTAATCTACACATTCTATTTCTTCTACAGTGGTACCAACTGATTATGAAAAACATGTTCAGTTTTATTTTGGTTTTATAGAACTCAACTGTATTCTGGTCTTAGTAGGGAGGTAATTTTAAAATTTCATTAATTTGCTCTAAGATTCAGCATAAAATCATCTTTTTATAAGGAATATTCACCATATGCTTGACTCTGGCCACTATTGTATTCCAACTTAAAATTCTAAGCCCCAGGAACTCACTTCTAAATTCTATTTCAAAGGTCTTGTTTTATAAGACTTGCAAGAGGTGGGTGGTGTGAATTAGTGATTGTTAAAAATTATTTATCACTGATCACTGACCTTCAGTGGGAAAACTCCATTATCTCAAATAGTTTTGCTTATTTTGAGATAGCCTGGCTGTTTGGAAAGCACAACCTGGGAGGTACATTAAAAATAGATGAATTTCAGCTATTCCCTGTACTCTGCTATGCTTACAAGCATCAAAGGTCTATTAAGGGGTCCTCTGTAGAGCCCCTGGGTTGCTCCAGGCCTGAAAAAAAAAGAGTTAGAACTATATGGAATTGAGTTCAGAAGTATGCCATGATAAATAGGTACATAATGGATCTAGGGGTTCATCCTAGGCTTTAGATCACCTTTCATACTGTGAAAAAGTCTTATAGATTTGGGTCAGGAGGAGTTTTAAGGAATTTTTGAATACCCCTGTTCTTTCCTAAGATCTCTTAGGCATTAAAAAACTAGAATTAAAAATAGGATGCCTAAAGTCATAATTCTAGCATTGTTTGCTGCAAAACCATGAAATCTGAGAGCTTAACAGTGTCAGTTTCTCATCTTTTTCATTCACTGAAAGCACACACAGATGCTGGGACAGCTGGTTTCATTGGCAATGGGTCTTTATTGCTTGCAAGAGTGTGCCCTGCATGCCTGGGCCTATGCCTTCTGAGAATTCTGAACATCTGCCCTATCAATAGAGCTTTCTACCGAAGTCCATTAGGTTATCTTGCTTAAGTTCAATACATACCAAAACAGAGCCTTCCGTCTTTCTGGAAACATTGGTACTAATAACTCTCAAGCTGATGTTCCAGTCTCTATATATTCTGTTCCTATTATAGAAATATAATCCTCATGGACACATTTTCCCTAAAGATAAGTGATATGTTTTTATTGTTCAAAAAGCCTACTTTATTTAGTGATATTTTAATAAAATATATGCATGCTAATCACAGGGAAATTCTCTCATATTAGAATCAAGTGTTGATTTCCTACTGTTTTTGTTTTGTGAAATCTATTTTTCTTTCAGAGTATAAATTAGGTTGCTAATAGCCTCTGGGCTTAATAGTACAATTTGTTGTCAAATAGGTTAGCCATTGAAAAACCCATGACTGGGTATCTGAGAAAACCTGTACCATTAAGAGTTGTCTAGTTTTTAGAACATGTAAAGCATTTGGGGTTTTGGGGGATTGTATTTTTGTTTTTGTTTGTTGGTAGAAATGTCATAGAGGGTTATTAATCTATTCAATAAATATTGAACTTAAATTGGGAAACAAATTCTAGGAATTAAAAAAGAAAAGTTTTGTTATATATACTGTATATAACAGGCTGGTGCCAAGTTATCTTCTGGAAGCCAGAGTATAATAATTAAGAACAAATATTCCAGAAAGTGATTGGTTATATCTCCCAACACTTCTACTTGTTCCAATATAATCTGAGACAAAGTATTAAATTTGTTTTTATCTGTTAAAATATTGATTTTAATATTACCCTCACATGTAAGTCTAATGGGGTGATCAAAATGTCCATCCCTGTGACATGTGAGCCTGTAGTCATCATGGTCTTCTCAGTTTTTGGATATTGCATTTGTTTTCAAAATTAGACAAGGAAGGAAAAATCAAGTTATGTCTGGGTAGATTACTTGAGTTCCAGATGTATTGTTTCTTGGTTACAGTATATAATAACAGAGTATATGATAATATAAGAATATGATAATATTCCAATATGTGAGTAAAAGAATATGGATCATTGGTGTTTTTCATCATTGTGACTTGCATATAGGTTTCTTGGGAATATGTACTGATTTGATAAATGAATGCATAAATATATGGGGATTATAGTCACTTTGAAGCATTGATCTCTAGGTGTTACTGGAACAAGCTGGGTTCAGAGCAGCTTGTCACATTCAGCCAATCAAAAGACGTAAAGCAGACTGAGTATATAAGACTATGTTTAATTAAGAAATAATGATACCCTGCAAGGCAGGGGAGTTCTGTCCACAAAGCTGCCTCAACATTCTCCTGGTGCTGACAGGTTTTATAGGACTCAGGGAAAAAGAAAAGTAAAAGAAAAAATGCAGTTAGTTAAGTAACAGTGTTCAGGAGGTGGAGGTTCAGCTGCAGAAACATCTCCTCTGCAAGTTTTTCTGATGCAGCACAGGCCCAATCAGCATGCTCCTATTTGACATCCTTGGTAAATCTTAAAAATAGCAGGGTCAGGTATCTCCCAGGAACAGCTGGGACCTGGCAGTTCTGGACCCATCTGCCTCCGGGAATTATTTGTTAAAAGACTCTCTGTTTTCTTAGGATACAGAGTAAAGATTTAAGATTGGTGAATGAAGCTTTTAATTAATTTATAAGACTTAACTTTTCACAGTAAATGCAGTGGCTAGGTTTTGACAAACAACTATTGTGATTTTAACTGCCCTAATTGTCAGGTCCCTCCCCAATGCAAGTTTTCCCTGACATTCCTTCAAAGGTAAACTTTTTGCTAAGTAAAAACCAGGAAGCTATTAAGGGAGAATAGCAAGCAGATAACTATTTCCTAACCCTCAGGTATCTCCTATTCATTACAACTGAAAAGCTACTGTTACTGAACTGAAACTTTTGAGCTTCCCTATCATAAATTGAAGTATATTTATTCCAGATTTTGTGCAAAATTATTTAATTAAATGTAGAAAATAAGTATTACTATAAATCTAACTGTAAAAGGATATATACTTTTTATGGCTATAATTTACATGGTATATTAATAAACAGTATATAAATAAATGTATAACTACATATATAAATATAAAATTTCTTATGTTCTTTTGTCAGTAGGGATTGATAATCAAAAACTTGTACACCATTGGAACCAGAGCATCTCAGATGCAGAACATGTCAGATAAATCCATTCGTACTTGGTAATTCTTCCACTATTATCCTGTAGATGAAAAGAATAATATCTAGTAGACTTTGTACACCACTAATGTCATTTAAATAAAACATATTTATCAAAGGGAAAAAGGTAAAGAAATGTAGTTTTTTAGCAAAATTATTTATCCACAGCAACTAGCCAATGATTCACTATATTTTTCTTGGTTTTATATTTTTTATCACTATCTAAAGTAAAATAATTCCTAAGATCAATCACTAAAATAAATTAGATATCTGAGAAGTGTATTTGATTTCTTTTGAATTTTATTTATTATCTTAACCTAAACTGAAACAAGCTTTTATGATGAACAACATGAGCAAAATACGGTTAAATACAATCTCGAGTCTTGAGAAAAACTAGAAATTACTTATTTTATCTTAAGCCATTCTTTTAGGAGAAGTAAAGAGACCTATTCAAAATGAGACATTGAATTAATTAGGAGAGCGGAAACGAGCACTGTTTTTTCTACCATTGTCCTTTTTTCTACAGTAAAGTACATAAAAATCACCAGAAAGACATAAACATTTTTTAAATGTAATGTATTGAGTATTGTAGCATATAAATTGTTGAAATACATTATAGATGGAACCATAAAATATTTTAAAAATAAATTAATTGCAAGTCAACATTTATATATATGTACATATATATTATGTATATGTGTGTACACACACATACAAACACAAGAAGCAGAGACACAGAGAGAAAGAGAAACATGAGATAAAAATACTTGCAACATTTTATCTAAAATCAAATATTCTAATAGAGTTTAAAGTCTGTTTTTTTGTACACTTTCATAATGCTTTCAACCAGAATTTATACAATTGAATGCAATCATAAAATTCTATGTATTTATACTTAAAATTAAATTGGTCATTATTTTTTAAATAAAAATATTTTACTATAGAGACAACATCTATTTTACTTTGTATTAAACAACGGATAATGTTTATGCAAATTTGAAGAGATTATCATTAGAAAATATTGATCAAAGTAATAGTGTTAGTTTAAAGATTTTATTTATAATATTGAAAGAAGTTTTGTATTAGACATACACCTAGTATAGCTTCTCATTTTCTCAGATACACTGAGATTGCATTCTGCTTTCTCTATGAAGGTTAACGCCCCCATCTTTGGATGCCCTTCCACTTCAGATTTATGAGACATCATGCTGGGACACATAGGATCTGACTTCTAAGTAACCAGTGAGGGCCAGATGAAGAGCACAGCACTGTGAGTGAGCTTCTAGGAGTGGAGGTGGAGAGTGTTAATCTTATTCAACAAAAAATAGAAAATGGAAGGTGAGCAGGTCAGTTAAATTTCCTCTTACTCTCTTTGGTAGCCTTCACCAGGAAGTAGTTTCACCTTCCAACCTTAGAAGGATATGCTACAATACCAAACTCACAGAACACCACAGTACGACTGGTGGGTCTCCAGGGCTCTTTGTAGCAAAAGCCAGCACATTTCAGAGCTTTGATTCACAGCACTCTGCCTCAGATTCTTTTTGCTCCACAGCCTCACCACTAGAGACATGCCCCTCCCAAATAAAGTGAAATAACATCTATAACTCTTACTACCGTTGGAAATAGAGTAGAGGTAATTTGGAAAACTCATGAAGATAATTATATATATATATATATATATATATATATATATATATATATATATATATGTTTATATTTCAACACAATAATAAAATGTAATATTACAACAAAAATGAAGTCTAATTAAGACCATTGACTGGACATTATAAAAGGTTATACTTACAGTAGTAATTGCCAAAAATATTGTAGGGTCAACTTTCCAAGCCTTAACAATTATGAATTTTTTTTTTCTCCAGAAGATATTTCTGCTCAGTTTTGAAATGCAAAATTTTACCCAACTTGAGATATCATCGTAAGTGATGAACATTTTACATAAAAACATACTCGGTAAGAACATGTTTTAAAATTCCAATATATTTTCTGATATGAAGTAAAAGAAAGCTTCAAAAATCTTTTAAAAAATATATTTTATTCATAACTGACAAATCCTAAAGACAAAAACATAGTTTATTCCTACTGTATATCACAGTGTTCAGGAAATGGATACTTTATCATTATTTTTTATGCAATTTGAATAAATGTTTCCATGTTTTGCTTGAGTGATTTTTACCTTGTTCAATTCCCAGTTTGTTACAGCTCTGTGGCAAGAGAAACACGCTCTATTTTTAATATTTGCAAGACTTATTTTGTATTAAAAAAATAGTTTGTTTTTATATCTTTAATATAAGTCTCATGTATCTATTACTTAAACATAATTTTTAAGGATGTTATTTTTGGTATTATTTTAAAAGGACTTTACATTTTCTAACATATTTCTGGTATGTGGGGTTTTTTGTTGTTGTTATTAGGTTTTGTTTTACCTACTGAGTGGGTATCCACCTACTTTAGTGGATACATAACTTTTTAAATACAGAGTTTAGTGCAGAAGTTATTAAACATATTAATTTACTTTTGAGTAGTGAATTTTTTTTTATGCTTACTGACTCCTGGAAGTAACCTTTTTTTTTTTTTCAAAAAATGAAATTAGTTTCAGTTATAGTTTTATTAACTTAAAATCATGTTTGTTTGATAACCAATTTATGGAAACAAGAAGAACATACATTTGCCTTTTTTTAATATTGCCTTACACATTTTTAAATTAAAATTTTTTGTTACGATTGTACTCTGGATGGTCAGGAGGTACAAGGATGTACATGAACATTTGTACTACTCAAAGGGTTAATAAGTATTGCCTGACTGTATAGATCAGTTGGTTAGAATACCATCCTTGAAGCACAGATGCTGCCAGTTTGAACGTGGATCAGGCCACATAAGGATTGGATTGATGTTCCTGTCACTCTCTTATTCTCCCTTCCTCTCTTGCTAAAGTTAATCAATAAAATTTTTTAATAGTCTAATTTATTAAGTATCAAAATAAAATATCTTTATATATTTATAGTTTTGTTCACTCAAGTGAAAATAAGTAAAATTTACTTTGTGAATATCAGCGACATCAATATGAACAAACTCTAAGAGAAAGGCAAGATTTATTTAAGTAATATATTTCATTTTGCTTTTAGGTGTATTTTTATTTTGGCCATCATATCACAGCTGAAAAGGGATGAAGTTTAATTAAGTAACAATAGACAAAATCTAGTGCCTTTGATATAGTGGGTAATGTGTATGACTTTGTTAAATTAACAAAAATGGTCCAAAATTCTCAAATTGCTATATTTTTCTAATATAATACTCAATAATATATATTTTGTGTTTATTATGTACAATGAAGATTATTCATACACTATTTATGTTAAAATGCCTGAATATCCTAGACATTTTAGATATTAGCAATGAACTATTCATACTAATTAAAATATAATTTAAATAAAAGTTACATTATTAGGAAGATATATGGAATATTATTTTTCTATATTTAAAAATTCTAATATTCTATTTTTAAATAAAATATAAAAAATTCTTATTGTTAAATGTTATTATGTTGGATTTCTTATTTCCTTATGACTATGTTTTTTGTAATGCATTATTATCTTCATTGCTCTTTTATGCTGGAGTTCAGGAGTATTTAGTAATGAAGGACAGAATATTTATGAAGTCACTAATTGATTTCCAAAGAGAGTAAAGACCAGGAAAGGCTTTCATTGATCAGGTACTTAGAGGTTAGAACAAACCCAAACCAATCATAACCAGGAACAGAAAGATAAATCATTTTACCCCTTTAAGCTTAATTCTTCAACTGTGAAATGAAGGAAATATGCCTATTTCATACAACACTTCACCACTGTAGAATTTCCTAGTGCCTTGTGGGCAATTTATGTTAGCAATTTTTATTCCTTTCAAAATAGGCATTCAGTTTCAGACTTAAATTTAAAAAAAATTACAATGCTTTTTTTAAAACCTTTAAAATTTTCTCCTAAACTTCAAATTATAAAGAAAAACACAGCTCTCATATTTTAAGCATTTAGGTACCTCTAATTTCTTTAACATTATGAAGAAAAATATTTGTTCTTTTTAGCACGTAACTAGAATATTTGCAATAATTATTTGGATTTTGAAAATATAAATAGAAGAAAAACTATATAAATCAGAGGTCTTATTTAAATGGCTAGAAATATAAGCCATTGATATTTTTCTTACATAAAGAAATAACACAAGACAATGTCCTATCTCCTTTTAATCACTTAAGAAATATTTTCAATTTCCCTAAATTAGCTTATTTAGAAATATCTAACAATCACTTTAGATAACGCATAAGAAACCCAACAGACAATATTTGCTATTGTCCCTGGAAACTGCAGGACTAATTCCCTATGCAGTGTACATAAAGTGTAACTCCCAGTGTCCATTTGGGTTTTAACTGAAGTGTCTAAGTGTTAGCACTGTTTATTTGCTGGCAAACAAGATTTTTAGGTACCTGACTTTTTAGAAGTATTTGGTGTCTGTGGGTACATAGTTCCTCCTCATCCCACCTTTCTTTATTGAGTACACAACAATAAAAGCTTGAAAAACTATTCACAATGCAGTCTGATGTTGGCACAAAGATAACTATTTTCTTTGTGTTTTTAGTAACATAATAGCAAATCAATTGTGTTAAATAGTTTTGTATGACAAGACTAATAGTGACTATTTTTACAGTTAAAAAAATTATTGTGACCTTTGGCTGCAGAAATGAGAATAGTAGAGTGCTAGAGACGTTATTTCTTCTCAACTAAAATGCTGCACAAGACTGAAGACTGCAGATGCTGATGTGCTTTGTCTTGTCTTATGTTGGAAAAATAACAATGGCTTTACTTCTAGTCTCATTTAAATAGGACACTTATCATCAAACAGTTCTAAGTGGTGAGATACGTTCCTGTTACTCAGGCCCAATAGAGTTTAGGACCTACCTATATGTCACTATAATGAATGGAAATTAGTGTGTAGGATGTATGGTCAGGTATGGTCTCCTTCTCCTCAACCTCAACAGATTAGGATAGTCACAAATAATCTTCAAATTTTCTATGACTTATGGTTTCAATTTATTATTATTATTTTTGCTGTTACAACGATCCATTCATTTACTGTTCAGTAATTTAAATTAAGGTAACTGAAATAAAAGAATAAAAGTCAACTGAATAGTGACATCGAAGTGAATATCCTATGCCCTCTACTGCTGCAAAGTAAGCTTGTTTTTCCTACTTCCTGGGAGAAGTGAATGATTCTACAGCTAATAAAAATATCTGTTTTACTACAGTACTTTGTACCAGAGGGTGTTCTTCCTCCTTTTTCTGTGTTCAAAATTCATCACTCTCTACATCAAACTTTTGTGGCAAGTGTCAGTACATTTCAGTATCGTTTTATTTATTTATTTATTTATTTATTTATTTATTTATTCATTTTAGAAAGAAGAGAGAGAGAGAGAAGGGGGGAGGAGCAGGAAGCATCAACTCCCATATGTGCCTTGACCAGGCAAGCCCAGGGTTTTGAACCAGCGACCTCAGCATTTCCAGGTCGACGCTTTATCCACTGCGCCACCATGGGTCAGGTGCTTTTTTTATTCATCTATAGAACAAGTAAACAAACTGAAATGGCAATATAAAAAATAAATTTTTCTTCTTGTTAGTTATAAGAATAGATGAAAATTATTAAATTTTTTGGATAAAAATAGAAATTAAGAAAAAGATTGAAATAAAGCCCAGGAAGGGGTAATTGGGATGTGGGGTACTATATTTGGGGGCAAAAATAACTGTTGCTAGTTAAATAGTATAAAAATTATATTACAGTATATATTTATAAAATAGAGCAGCTACTCAAATACGTAATTCTTATAAAAATTTATCACTTTTTTTGATTATTAATAAATACATATCCGCTATGTGTCAAACTCTATTTCAACTATTAGAATAAAAAGGGATAATGTAATAGAAAAGTGCCTCATGAACATGAAGAGGAATATCAGGTATGACCATCAGGGGAAACCTCTCTGAAGATGTAGCATTTGGTTTAAGAATTAAATTATGAACAGACAACATTATAAAGGCCAGTACACAGAGTATTAGAAAGTGGGAGCAACATGTGCAATGGTCATTAAAGTATTAAAGAAGACAGTGAAAGTTTGCAGTAAATAAAAGAGAAAAAGGTAAGCATCTTGTGGATTTTAGGATGAGGGAAGAAGCAAAATAACATTTAAATTTGAGTTTAAGCTCCAGAGAAAACTAGGTAATGCCATGTCCCAAAATGGGTGAGAATCAGAAAGGAATGAGTTAGAAGGAACAAGGCATGATAAAATGTAAGTGCTTATTAAATATTTTAGTGATAACATCAAATAGATATCTGGTTATATGAGTTAATTTTTGGTCATGCCATCAATGTTCTACAAAAGTTCATACTATACAAATAAAGATGACAATTCAGTGTCATAGCAATGAAACTGGAATTAAGATACCTACTGACCATTTAATATTATATGTGAGTAGACAGACAGTAGTGAATGCATGAAGATTATTTTGTTGGGTCATGAATACTGATATACAACTTTAAAAATAAACTGGCAAAGATAATGAGATATGTAATGCAAAAAAAAAAAAACAATATGAAGGCCCTGGCCGGTTGGCTCAGCGGTAGAGCGTCGGCCTGGCGTGTGGGGGACCCGAGTTCGATTCCTGGCCAGGGCACACAGGAGAAGCGCCAATTTGCTTCTCCACCCCCGCCCCCTCCATCCTCTCTGTCTCTCTCTTCCCCTCCCACAGCCAAGGCTCCATTGGAGCAAAGATGGCCTGGGCGCTGGGGATGGCTCCTTGGCCTCTGCCCCAGGCGCTAGAGTGGCTCTGGTTGCGACAGAGCAACACCCCGGAGGGGCAGAGCATCGCCCCCTGGTGGGCAAAGCGTGGCCCCTGGTGGGCGTGCCGGGTGAATCCCGGTCGGGCGCATGCGGAAGTCTGTCTGACTGTCTCTCCCCGTTTCCAGCTTCAGAAAAATAAAAACAAAAACAAAACAAAACAAAAAAAATAATATGAAGCAGATTTGAAACCATTACTCAACTCAGATTGGTTTGGGATGTCTATGCCCATCAGCTCCAGGATGATGCCACCAGTGTTTATCAGCCTAAGCACTGCTGACATTTTTGTATAGATAATTGCTTGATGTGCAGGCTGTTGGGTAGCTTGTAGGATGTTGAGCAGCATCCCTGGCTTCTACCCACTAGATGCCAGTACTTACAACTGAAATTCTGCAGCCATTATCTGAACCTCTTGTCCCTATCAAACCTTCTCAGGATCACTTCTAATTTCTTGCAACTACCTTCTAAATAATTCAACATATATGCCCTAACATCCTCACTAAAGAGAAAATTTTAAGTTAAAAATTTTAATATTCTCCCTCATTATAAAAATCAGATTATAATGTGACAAATAATATGGCCATCAGAATTATCTCAGGATGGATTTAAAGTAAAAAAAAAAAAAAAAAGTTGATAGTTTACCTAAGATTATATAAAAGCTTGGATACAGATTAACACTAAAATGCATAATTCTTGAATTCTGGTTCTGTGTTCTTTCCACCAGAACTCTGACTTTACACATGCCCATTTTTCATGAAAGCTATTAATTGCTTTTTCTCTAACAATCAAAATGTCTCCTTGGCATCATGTTTACTCTCCTTGTATTTTTAAAACTTGTACAAAAAAATTTTGTTCAAACCTCTTCCTCATCTAGTCAGTTATAGAGCCTTGTAAGTGATTCTACATAACTTTTTAGAGCATTAGTCATTCTACTTACCTTTCACTTTCATTCCTATTAGTGCTTCATTCTCAACTTCTATATTTAGAGCTACTGGTTGCTTCATGTTTGTACAACTGAAATAGGCTCTAAATTGTTCTGTCTCTCTGATGTCTCAGTCTCCTAGACAAATCTTAGTACACCACTATAATTATACCATCCCTCTATTTCTTAATATTAAAGAATCCTCCAATTCTAGAGAGAACATTTTAGATTATGTAGTAGTGTTCTCTGTAAAAAAATTTTTTTCTTGTTCATGGACCTTCAAAATCTATTTATAGGAAAATCACCACCTACCATTAAGACTTACTCTGTCAGAATTGCTCTACTCATCCTGAAAAAACTTGAGCACTCTGTCTTAAAAACTTTTATATATTGTTCCCTACACCAGAATAGCTCATTTTCTCTTTTTCAAAACCTTATTCTTTTGTCAAGAACCAAAGATTTCTTTCACTTATTTCAACCCAATGTCTCTTTTTTCCAAGGAATCAATGTATACTTTTACTTATTTTTAATTAATAACTTACTAATAACAATATTTCTTAGAATATTTTTTTAGAACAGCTTAGGGTTTCTGGGCAAGAAGAAGAAGTCAGGTAAATGTGTTATTAGAGAAAGAAATCTAGTTTTACTAGGATCCCTAGGGGAATTCTGGCATGCAAAATCTATAGCAAAGTGTATCTCACCTCCAGAGAAATGAGATGGATTTCTGTAATGCTATAGCAGTGATTCAATGTTTAGTAACACCAAGCCAATCTGGGAGGGCGGGGTGCTGGGCTAGCATAAGATGAGGTGAAGAAAGGATGCAACTCCAATCACTTCTGACTCTTACTGTTTCTCTGAGTCATGTGGCTTATATAACACATAGCTATTCTTCCAAAGGCATTAGAGTTACGACAGTAAAAATAGGCTCTCAAAAAATGGAGGACAGGAACACAGACTTCAAAAGAGATAGTATTAAAAATGGACAAAGCAACAAAGTTCACTATATGTGCCATTTTAATATTTGCGGTGCTGTTAACCATTTATACATTTATTCCTTCTTGCTTTCAATAGATGACAAGGTTTTGGCAGCAGGATTGGTTCATATTTTGGTATATGCCTTTTAGTACCTACTCAATAGTAAGGATTCAACACAGTCATGGCTGCATCAATATTTGTTAACTCATATTTCAAATTAATTAGCACTTATCTATGATACCATGCTTACAGTATAGATTAGGTTAAAGTTTTTAAAGTATTATAGTGTTGTGATAAATAAAAAGAAAACATTGTTATTTGCTTATTTGGATTTCATTTAGTCAGCTTTATAGCAGAAGCCTGGGACTATGTAGGAAAATAATTGCTAAGATTTTCAATTTACCATAAAAAGTATTTGGCTCACTTCAGCAGCTTCTTTTCTTGGATCGCTTAGGATCTTCTCTTTGTGTGTGTTCTTTAATGCTGATATTCTATCTCTGCCAGCCAGCGTGTCTGCCACAAGCAATTGCAACTTAAAAGACAGTTCTGTTTCAGGATATTTCAATTATAGCTCCTTCAAGTCCTTCACATGGTGAAGACGAAACTTATCATGCATATTGTTTTAATTCTTTCTGTATGTGACACTATAGATTTTTATTGAATTTATTTTCTGGCTTTTATATCAGTGACTGTAGCTACAATGAGAAGAATATAGTGAATTTGATGGTTAGCCAGAAAAAGTGCAACAGTTGTGAGTGAACATTTCATTTTTTTATTGCAGGTCTCTTTTTAACAATACATGATCAATGTATGTCTAACTTATCTTCTTAAATAGAGAATATTGCTAACCCAAATAATCAGAAGATATAATTTTCAAAAGGTGATTCTTTTTATCTAATGACACTGCCTAGCCTTGAATGCTATTAATCACATCAGTATACTTAAGGTGCAATCACATAAATGATAAAATGTTCTCACCATTAGCTTAAATAATCTATTTTAAAGCTCACTGAAAATCATTTCAAGTAGATGAAACAAGAATTCTAAAAAATAAGCAAAAGATTTATTCCCTGTAAAATCTGCAATGTTTTGTTTTATATCAGTAATGTTGCATTTATATATATATTTCCCTTTATTAATGGATTATTTTTATAAGCCATTTAATCTGCATGATAATTTGTGTAAGTGCCTTAGTATTAACTGTAGGTCATTTATGGTTGTTTGCATTATTTCTGCACATAATCATTGTAGGTATATGTGTGTGCATACAAATACAAACATATATTTATTATATTTTATAACACATATGTTCACACAAAATTATACTCATGTTTTTTCTGCAGGATGGGGGAAATAGAAAGTTGTTGGTCAAAAAATATATACTTTTAGTTATAAGGTAAGTTCTAGGGATCAAATGGGCAGCATGGTGCCTATTGTTAATAATACTGTATTGTGCAATTAAAATTTGCTAAGAGAGTAAATCTTAAACATTCTCACCCCAGATGCAGAAAAAAATATGATAGCTATATAAAGTGATGGATGTGTCAGTCACTTTGATTATGATAATCATCAGTTGCATACCTTTAGTATATGCAATTTTTATTTGTTAATTATACTTCAATAAACCTGGAAAGAAAAGGAAAATGCAATTCCAAACAGAAAAAAAATTATATTAAAGAAAAAAGTTAATAAAGTACTGAAAGAGAAATACAGAGGACCACACAGGGTGATAATACAAGATTTCTAAAGAGAAATTGATTTGGGGCTAGATTTGAGAGAAAAGAAAGCCATCGTATAAGTGTTGCTAGAAAGCTTCAGACATTTTGTACATAGCATAAGGTCAATTCTAGTATGCCATGTAAGGCCATAATCCTACTTATGCTCCCCTTTTTCTTCATTAGTTTTCTTCCCAAACTCTAGGCCCAGTGGTATATATTTCTACCTCAACTTGTCTTATTTTTATTGTCTATTTTCTTTTTAATTTTTCTTTTCATCTTAAAAGTATATACATTCTTGCACTCTCTACCCTTGCCTGTCCTGAAAATATAGTATAAGATATTTGAAAAATTTTACAGTACAGGCAGTCAAGCCAGTATTCTAATGAGGAAAATAACCCCTCTTATGATTAACTCAGGATGTTTTGTGATTTTTAAGGTAGATTACATTTATGAAAGCAAATTGAAAAGAGCAATGCTTTATTAGATTGCACCAACTCAAATATACTTTGTTTAGGAAGCATTTTTTGTTCCATATGTAAGAAAAATCAGTTTTTCCCTCTGGGATACAAAAGTTGTTAGCTTGTATCTAAGTTATAGGAGTTATTCTATAGGCCTAAAAAAGTAAACTTTTACTTTAGATTGGATGCCACTTGAAGTTATGGCGTTATTTATTTTACTCATGGATTTTAAAGTTACCCATTATATAACCCCTGATAGATAGAAGTCTATCATAGGAAATTTTGCATTATATTTTGCCTGTTTCTATCACTCTGCCGTGATATTCTGTTATTTCTCCATTTCCCACTTATTCTGGTTTAAAAGTTGAAAATATTGAACATTTTCAGAATCTTGTGATGAATAAAAAAATGCCTGCACCCTTTATGCTCTCATAAGATTTAGATAAGACACAAGAAACTTCTTTTTTTACTTATGGCAAAGCTAAACACATATCCTCAAATTCCCATTCCTTGCATCATAAATCTGACTGGACTTAACTTTAGTTAAGCTTTGTCTCTTTCCCTAGGCCTCGGAATTTTGAATGGCACCCAGCCTGAACCAGCATACAAACTCTCCTCCGTATCCCCTCCTGAGAATTTTCTGACAGAAATGTGATCAATTGTCTAATCATGCCATACACACATACATGGTTCTTTGTAGTCTCATTTACCCCCACTGTAAAAGAAAAGAGAGGCTTATAGATTGTTTAGTGGCATATTCTCTGTATTGTATTAGTCTCTTTCTCATTGCAATCACTTTTTCATTATGATCTTTCCTTACTAAGACCAGGATTCATCTATTTTTAGTTTAATTCAGAATGATTAATTCCCTCTCTTCATTTTATTTGTCTAACCTCTTTCACTATTCATTTTAACATTTCTTAAAAATTTCTCACTTTAATCTTATATTCAATCTGTGTTTTAATCCACCTTCTAGTTGCCTTCTAGGTGCATAACGTGTGTTCTAATCGGCCATTTACTTATTAGTTTCATATTTGAAGGTCCTTTTCATATTCTTTATATTTTCTCATAGTAAAAACTGCTTTGCTTAATGTCTTATATTTCTTTATATAGTTACTATAAATATTTATTTACTATAAAGAGTTTTTATAGTTTATTAATCCTTTTTGTTTGGTTAATTTTCTGACTTTATTATGTTCAATTGTTTACTGTTATACTTTTGAAATTTCAATTATTTTCTTTTGGGAATAGTTATAAAAGGGTAATGTACATTGCCTTCTTCCAGGAAATCACAATTATATTTCTTTTGAAGCTTGATTATTTCTAAACCATGAAGATTTTATAAACTCAAACCAAAAATATGTAGTTAAGACAAGCATGTGTCTTTAATTTATTTATATATTTTTTGTAAGGGGGGGGGAACAGACAGGGACAGAAAGGTAGGAAGGGAGAGGGATGAGAAGCAACAATTCTTTATGGCAGCACCTTAGTTGTTTATTGATTGCTTTCTCATATGTACCTTGACCGGGGGGCTTCAGGTGAGCCAGTGACCCCTTGCTCAAGCCAGCGACCTTGGGCTCAAGGCAACAACCTTGAGCTTCAAGTTAGTGGCCTTTTGGTTTAAGCCAACAACCATGGGGTCATGTCCATGATTCCAAACTCAAACCGGCAACCCCGTGCTCAACCATGTGAGCCCCCACTCAAGCCGGATGAGCCAACACTCAAGCCAGTGACCTTGGGGTTTTGAACCTGGGTCTTCAGCATCCCAAGTCAACACTCTACCCACTGCACCACCACCAGGTCAGGCAAGCATGTATCTCTTTAATTTTTATTTTTTATTACAACATCTTCCCTGGCTGATGTTCAGATTTTCTGGTTTCCCTTAACTTAGGTTGAAGAGTCTCAAATATAGACAAAATTTTTCAGTTCCAGAGCCAAAATTTTGCATAGTCCATAAGGCCACATGTCCTGTTCCTGAAAGGATATTGAAATTGGATCAACCAATAATAAAGTGCATTAATGCATACAAACATAAATGTTGTAGGAGAGAGACCTTTTCTTTATAGTATAATTCCAACTAAATAAATATAGAAGAAATGATGAAATTTGAAAATACTATTTTTCATCAATGTAAAGCCAAGGGCCGCAGCCACCATAACAGCTGCCTGGCCCATGCAGGTTTGCATTAGATTTGGACAGACAATAATGAAACAATGGAGCCAAGAACTGGTGGACCATTGCCTTTAATCCTAGCTCTCATCTGATGGGCGAGAAATATACACAGTGGGAAAACACTTCCCTTTTTTTCAGGGCTCCCAAAACCACTGACTCATCCGAGTATTCCTAAAATCAAAGGTTTCTAGTTCACCAGCCTTATTCACCTCTGTTCCCTATCTCCTCTCTGCACAAACTCAGCACAAACTGGCTTCTCCTTCAGCACTCCACCATCTTGGCTGCCTTTGCTCTGCAATGCTGATGACAGGATCTGAGTGAGAGTGTCCCCAGTCTGCCTTATGTTATAGTGAAGAAATTAAAGTCTTTAAGCCAATATACAAATAAAGAAGTCTCTGATACAAAGCCACTCATCTGAGGCATAAATGGGATTTCTCATAAGAGTGCATCACCCCACATCATGCTACAGTCAAGGGTGTGGGGAAAAGCTTAGTGTTGAGAAGATCTTAGTATTAAAAGAATGGGAAAGGCTTACGTTTAAAACTAAGCCTTATGCTATAAGGACCTTGCGAGCTTACAGCCTGTTTCCCAAGTCCAATGCAAACTATAATAGAGCAAACATATATATCATTATTACAAACTTATTTGACTAAAAATTAACATAGTCATAATTAACAAAAATCATTAATGGATGGATGCTGAAAATAGTGAAGTTTGATGATTAGGACTTTACAGAGGCTCAAAACTATTCAGAGAAGATGAACCATGAGAAGTGTGGTAAGAAGAAGACGTGTTGGGGCAGAGTTGGAGACGCAAATTAGTGGTTCATCTTCCCAAACTGAAATACCCTTCAGTTGAAATATAACTGACATGTAACATTGTGTAAATTTAAGATGTGCAATGTTGAGTTGATGCGTTTATTTATTGCAATAAGATAGATTGTCATTGTAGCCTTATATGACACCTCTCTGTGGTGTCACATGATTTCTTTTTTTGAGGTGAGAATTATTAAAATCTAGTTTCTTACCCATAAGAAGTATCATCTCACAAATTATTGTAAATATGTGATTTATAAAGAAAAATTGGTAACTTCACCAACTTAATTGATTAATTAAATATCCCCAATAATTCGGCAGACTAACACCACACATTTTTTGATAATGGTGCACTGAGATCACTTTACATCTGTAACAGTCTTGCTAAATTTTAAAAAATGTATAATCCAACTACAATAAAAAAACAAAACAAAATATCAAACACACCTAAATTAAGTAATAGACTACAAGGGAACTTACCAGTACTCTCAAAAGTATCAAGTTTATAAAAGAACAAAAAAAAGATTAAAAAATCATTCCAGATTAAAGAAGTCTAAAATGACAATGGAGTTTAATAAAATGCATGATCTTTACTTGATTCTTTCTTCAAGGATGAAAGTTCTATTATGCACATTATTATCAGGATAATTGACAAAGTTTGAATTTGGGTTATGAGTTACTGTTAACAATGTCATCAATGCTAGTTTTTCTGATTTTGATCATTATACTGTGATTATAAAAAAGGACCTCTTGATTCTAAGAAATGCACACTAAAATATTTAAGGATAAATGGGGCTTGAAAACTGCAACTTATTTTTAAACATTCCAGAACAAACACACATATATGTATATATTTTATACATTTACATATGTATATATAAATAAATGGAAAATGATACATCAAATAAACCAAAATGTTAACAACTCAAAAATATCTACTTTTTTTTGCAAATTTTTTATAAATTTAGCTGATATGAAATTTATTTCTACTCATCACTATTTATCCCTTTAATATAGTAAATGTGCTATATGCTTGGAGACTTTATTCTTTCAGTTTTCTTTTTGATTTTAGTAACAAAAAATTTTTTTTATTTCTTGTACGCTTGGCCAGCTGTATTTTTTCCATCATCTTTTGTGCAGAAATTGTAGGTTTTTGTGGAGGAAGGTGGTCCTCACTGCTGTCTAACTGGAAGTGCCCTACCATGTTTCTTTTTATCTTTTGGGGGATGTGTTTCCTGATTCCTTCCCTCAAGGAAGATTTCTACAATGCAAATTTATCTCTTATTCATTTATTATCTTTATTAGTAATTTGGTTATTGAGAAGCTGTGTGGTTGGCTTACTTCGGATTTAAAGGCTGGTTTTAAAATGCACTGGTTATTTCTGTGACAAGCATTGAGACTTTAATCTCTTGTCTTCTCATAAGTTAAATGAGGATAAAAATGATTATCTCCTAAAACGCATAGAATGGAATCTCATTCACGGATGACAGAGAAGGATGAGATTAAAATAGGTAAATTGTAAGTTCTTGCAAGAAATGTGATCTATGTTAGAGCTGAAGAGTGGCTCTAATATTAAAGAGATTATTTTAAACCTATTGTCTCATGGTTAAAAATAAAACGGCTTGATGAGAACTATGAAAAGCCGCAGGAGGCTATTTATTTGTGTTTATCATTTAACAATAATCTGCATGACAAATAATTTAGATCCACTTTCTCTGTCAGACAATAATGGAGAGAATAAGTGAATGAGGCTCTAATTAGATGAGAGAAATAGAAATTAAAGAAAAAGCATTTGACATTTTTTGAGAAAACAATGTCCCATGGTTGTAGACACAGCTATCTGCATTTATTTATATATATATATATATATATATATATATATATATATATATATATATTAATTGCATGTTTACTCTTCTGAGACTATTTTAGGATGGAAGGATAACTTTAAAAAGTAACAATAAAACCAATTCCCTCACATGCTCACCAACTTGTTTTGCTTTTATTTTACTTTTGAATAATAAACATCCTGGCAGGATGAATTAAAGAATTCAATGTAAAAGTTGAAAGCAATATTACTAGAGGAATATGGCAGACACAATGGCTACTCAAAGAAAACATAATCAGGGCCTCCACAGAGGAAATCGTAAAGAAATTTTTATGACATTGGCCTCTGTAATTATTCTATAGCTATGGTACAAAAACATAGGCAGCATAAGCTTTTACTGAGCAATACTAGTTTTAGACTTTTTAATATTTTTCTAACTTTTAGGAAGAAAAATCATACTATGAATTTATTCTAATATTTGAATTGTTATGCTTCATATATCAAAACATTAATTCCAAAATATATTTTCTTCCTCTTATTTTTTTTTCTTGCATCATAGATAATTATTTAGAGCTGGTGTCAAGGTGTAAGCAAATTATTTTTACGGCCCCTGTATAAAATTATGCCAGCTTGATAGAGAATTTCTTATCAATACTCAAAGAATAAATATTTGCAAGTAAACAAATTGCCCCCCAATGATATAACAAACAGTAAAAACCTATGAAGCTAAAACTATTAAAAGACATTAATATCATTTTGATGTTTGTGAAATTTATCTTTTCAAATCTATATGTCTTTTTGTCTTTAAGTAGAGAACCTATATAACTTCAAAGTCTCAATATTGTACAAATTTTTTTTTCCTTTAAGGCTAAGGGTATGAACAAGAGGCTTCTTTGCTATGCATATATCATCACAAGAGAGATGTGTTTCTTTGAGCATGAAGTGGTGTGTCAGACCAATAATTTGAAACTTTTGCTTTTCTGCTTGAATTAAAATATTGCTCTGGGCTTTTACCCTACTCAACAAAGCACAGGCTTTTATTTGGTATCATTTTTATTACTACTCTGCAAGTTCTATTTTATTCTTGAATAAGGAAGTCATGCTGTGAAGTACAGGCTCTGTTCACTTTAAAGTAACTAAAGCCTTTGGAAAATGGCTTTAAACCATGTTCTGCATCATCTGAGCATAGTGGAATTTATATAATTGTCAAAGTCATGGATTTCACCTCAGACTCTAAGCAAACCAAGAGAGTTCCAGAAATAATCCAACAAAATTTTCTCTAAGTTTATTATACTTCTTCTATACACTTAAATCTGTATTCATAAGACCGTACATAGTAAAAAATGGTCATTTCATTTATGTTATAGTGGAAGCACCAGGACACTCCTCAGTGGATGGGCTTGTCTTCTAAGATTCTGACTCTAATGTAAATTAAGTATCAATGGCTTTAGGGAGTTAAGGAAGGCCTTGCAGTCAGCAAGAAAGATCAGAATCCCCTCCTTTGTGGTGATGATTTTTAGAGCTGATTCTGCATTGAGGTGTTTAAAAACAAAAATTCAGTATCTTTCATCTAATAAAATTTACCAGTCAATATTTAAGACCAGTACCTTTTTCAAAAATTCATGTTCTTACTTATCTTGCCAATGACCTTGAAACAAAAGACAGACTTTTCAGTTAGTTTAGTAGGCAGAAAAACTTTAGAAAACTCTCACAAAAGGCATAATTTCTATTTGAGAATACAGGCCAGACTGTTCTTCAGTTTTAGTGGCCTCTATTAATTTGATAGACTAATATTTTTAATACCATGTCTTGATATTTGGATTAATTAGTCTTCACAAATATATTTGACTCTGAACAGGAACATTATCTACTGTGATTATCTCTGGTTGTGTATAATAGTTACTTAACAGAGGAAAGATTCACTTATTTTTCTTAGGTAATTCACAGTTTGGTATGAGCAACTATCACTGGTACAGTTAGTCACATGCCAAGTCCCTCTATTCTGGTTCTTTATCTTATTCTGGTTCTTTATTTGTCCTATTTCTTTATTTGCCTTAGCTTCACCTTCATTGCAGGATG
This sequence comes from Saccopteryx bilineata, assembly GCF_036850765.1. Lineage (NCBI taxonomy): Eukaryota > Metazoa > Chordata > Mammalia > Chiroptera > Emballonuridae > Saccopteryx > Saccopteryx bilineata. The sequence continues at coordinate 66,213,574 of NC_089495.1, read as the reverse complement.
TTACTCTATCTCCAGTATCAAGTATATGTTCCATACTAGAATAAGAATAATGCAAAGGTCAAATATGCACACTTGCTGACACAGGAGAGGACTACCAGTTTTATATCATTATATTAATATACTGATACTATATACATCAAAGTACCAATATAATATATTTGCATAATGTCTGATTATATCAAAGCAATGATATATCATACATTCATTCTAGCTATATATATATATTTTGTGTGTGTGTGTGTATGTGTGTGTGTATTTTTCTGAAGTGAGAAGCTGGGAGGCAGAGAGACAGACTCCTGCATGTGCCCAAACATGATTCACTCTGCATGCCCACCAGGGGGCAATTCTCTGCACATCTGGGGCATTGCTCAGTGTAACCAGAGCCATTCTAGCACCTGAGGTGGAGGCCATGGAGCTATCCTCAGCGCTGGGCTAATCTTGCTCTAATGGAGCCTTGGCTGCAGGAGAAAAGCGAGACAGAGTGAAAGGAGAGGGGGAAGGGTGGAGAAGCACATGGGCGCTTCTCCTGTGTTTCCTGGCAGGGAATCAAACCTAGGATTTCCACAAACCTGGCCAATGCTCTACCGCTAAGCCAACCAGCCAGGGCCCATTCTAGCTGTATTTTTAATAAAAAAAATATAGTGAATCAAAAGATATAGCTTTTTATGAAGTTCTTCTCCAAAGAAGCATCTGTTTATACTGTTTATGAGGTTCTATCTCATACACTCTTTATCTAAAAGCCTAAGAGACTGAGATATTAATTTTTTGAAGATGTAAAATAAGGCTCATTATTAGGCAGGCAAGTGACAATATATGGATCACTATTAAAATTGTACATGATATGCTATAAATCTACTTGGCATAGTTATGTCTCAGTTCATACTTGCCACAAAGAATTTAATAAAATTAGTTTTTGAAATCTGTATATATATATAAATGTTATTAAATTTATTAGGTTGACATAGTTAATAAAATTATGTAGGCTTTAAGTGTGCAATTCTAGAATATATTTTCTGTATATTGTATTATGTATTCATCAGCCAATGTCTAGTCACCTTTGTCACCATTTATCTCCTCTTTACCCTCTTCCACATGCCCTCACTCTCTTTTCCCTCTGGTCATCAACAGATTGTTTTCTATGAGTTTATTTTTTTCTTTTTCTGTTAATATCTTCACTTATCTCACGCAGGCCTCCAACTCCCTCCCCTGTCCTCTGACAACTATCATTTTTTTTCTCTGTACCTATAAGTGTTCCTATTTTGTTTCTTTTGTTAATTAGATTTCACATGTAAGTAAAATTATATGGTATTTGTTGCACTCTGACTTTCTTATTTAAATTAGCATAATAATCTCCAGGTTCAACCATGCTCTCACAAAAAAATTAATTTTCTTTTTTCACAGCCAGGTAGTGTTCTATTTTGTACATGTACATGTATCACCTTTTATTCACTCATTTACTGATGGGCAATTGGGTTTCTTCCAAATCTTGGTTATTATAAATAGCATTGCAAGGAACATGGGGATGTGTATATTCTAAGGAAGTAGTGTTTCCAGTTAGTTCAGATACATTCTCAGAAGTGGAATCACTGGAACATAGGAATATTAGTTCTAGTCCTGTGAAATAAGCCATTGGTATCTTAAAAAGAATTATAAATGGAATAATATTATTAATTTTCCTTTCTAATATTTTATTATTGGTATATAAAAAAGCAACTGATTTCTGGATATTTATTTTGTATCCTGCTATTTTACTGAAATAATTTACCAGTTCTAGCAGTTTTTTGATGGCATCTTCAGGTTACCTATATATAGTATCAGGTCATTCACAGATAATGACAGTTCTAATTTTTCCTTTCCAAGTCGGATCACTTTTATTTCTTCTTTTTGTCTGACTGAATTCTGTGGCAAGGATTTCTAATACTATGTTAAAGAAAAATGGTGAAAATGGACATCTTTGTCTTGTTTCTGAATTTAAGAGAAATGCTTGTAGTTTTTTTTCCCATTGAGCACTATGTTAGCTGTGGATTTGTCACATTTATCTTTTATTACATTGAGCTTTTTTCCTTTATTTCTCCTTTGCTGAGAGTTTTTATTATAAATAGGTGCTGATTTTTTAAATATTATTTCTGTATCTGTTGATATGACCATGTGGTTTTTATCTTTCATTTAGTTTATGTAATATGTCATGTTTATTTATTGCAGATATTGTACCAACCTTGCATCTTAATTTTTTTCTTTTTCTTTTCTTTTCTTTTTTGTGATAGAGACAGAGAGAGAGACAGACAGACAGGAAGGGAGAGACATGAGAAGCATCAATTCTTTGTTGTGGCACCTTAATTATTCATTGATTGCTTTCTCATATGGGCCTTGACTGGGGAACTCCAGTTGAGCCAGTGACCCCTTGCTCCAGCCAGTGACCTTGGGCTCAAGCTGGCTACCTCAGGGTTTTGAACCTGGGTCCTCTGCATCCCATTCCAACACTCTTCACTGAGCGACTACCTGGTCAGTCCCTTGCATATTCGTTTTAAAACCAAATCTAGGTACCACCTGTGGGTGCCTGAAGACCTTTGTCATGATGCAGGTTGTCAGGGGTTGTCTCTGTGGGGCCAGCAATGTTTATCTGGTGCAAACAGAGCAAGGGGGGGGCTCTCACTGGTCACCTGTGGAGAGGAAAATAGCCCTTGCTTCAGAGAAACACAACTAGTTTGTATCAGATTTGGCTAAGACCTCCTAGAGAGCCACAGCTGCCTGGCACAAGACCTCCAGGAATTCTGATAATGGAGCTAGTGAGTCTTACATGAGAGGGAAGCATTGGTCAGGTTCCTGGGAAGGTCAGTCCCACTTCCCTGAGCCACACAACTCATTCTGTCTGGGATTCTTCCCCGAGCTTCTGTAGAGCTTAAACTCAGCAGGGTGGGTATGCCAGGAGTTATGAGGGTGAGTCTACTGGGAGCCTAGATGGTGGAGCTAGTGGATCTCCTGCAAGTAGGAGGCACTGGTCATGCTCACAGGAAGACTGGGGAAATGGCTTCTGCCTCTAAGCCAAACAGCTCAGTCACTGACACCTCTAACTCTATGCGGACATGCTATCTTGGATCCCAGCATTATTCTATTTCTAAAACCAGAGGAAGATGTGACAAAGCAAAAAAAAATTATGAGCCAATAATCCTGATGAACATAGATGCTAAAATCCTTAACAAAATATTAACAAACAAGATGCAGCAATCAATTAAAGAGATTATACACCATAATCAAGTGGGATTTGTTCCAGGGATGCAAGGCTGTTACAATATCTGCAAATTCCAATTTAATTCATATAGTTTTGGGATCGGAAAATAACTATTTTACCTCCTTGGTTAAATTTAAACAGCAACAATGAGAATACTTATAGAATAAGCATTGATTTTAGCTGTATTTCCACATGCTATTATATTTTTTACAGATACAGGTGATGGATACCATAAATAATGGCTAAAATTGCATATTTAGCAGTATTTTCAATTGAAGTAAATTATCACTGGAAACAATCTTTATAGATACAACACAATAGCTGTACTCAGTAATACTGTCTTCAGTTTTTAAAAGTCTGTAGTATTTAACAGCTTTAACCCACAGAACATCCTTCACATATATACTTGTGTTTTAAAGCCTGCACAGGCATAGTAACATAATTGTTTATACTTGCTAGGGCATGCACGTTTACGTTTAGGCAGTATTTCTTTTATTTTTGCTGCTTTTATCTATCTCCACAGCCTACATGCACTTCTGTTATGTAACATTTTCTTCTCCATTCGGTCACTCCTAAAAGAATACTTCTCTTCCTTCATGGGCTGAAGATTGCTGTATAAACTCTGTCATAAAAATGATTTTCTCCCAATTCTCCATTTTAACAATTCTCACTTTGTAACTCTATTCATGAAATTCTTATTTCTGACACTCCTTCTCGCCTGGATATATGCATTCTCTCCTGATTACTCCTTGATTCCTTGTTCTCTATTTTAAGGCAATAGACATCTGCCTCTGTAATTACTTAAATTTTAATTCTAGAAATTTTAACATTTCAATAATGTTTAATATATATATGTTAAATAACAATTCTATAGGAAGTCCAAGATCCATTAATCCTAACTACCTGCTGCTTTAGAATAAATAGTGATAATTTTCGTTAGCCAATGCGTATTGAATCACAACTGCCCTTTCAAGTGATTGCTAGCCTTATTCTTTGTCTTGTCTGATATTTTTCTGTTAAGCCCAAGCAGCTTTTAGTCATTGCTTTGATTTGACTGCACATTTTGAGAAGAGATAAAAGTTCTCTCAGTCATTATCTTTCTTTACTTGATATCTCTCTGACTCTCTTATTTCTTCTCCTCCTCCAGTTTTCTGCACTCTTTTCCTTCTCTGCATTATTCCTTTTCAGATTTTCTCAGTTTCCAAAAGTTGTATTTTATTTTACTTTTTAACAGATTTTCCAGGTATTACTTAAATTCTTATAACAGTTTAAAACTTGATATTTATATATTTATATATTATAATATATAAAGCTATATATATATTTATATATTCTGAATATATATAAATATATATATAGCTTTGCTAGATAGAAACCTTTACAAAAATATAAATATAGGGCTAAACATTTTTGATAATTGTTAAAATAATTAATAGTACTGACGCCTTTTCTGTATTCAACTTTTAATAGTATTACATCAGAATAAGAAGACATATTTTGAAGGGTAGTTCTACCTTTTTACTTAACCTCAACACATAAAACTATATTTCATTACAGAAATATTGGCAAGCAAGAGATTTCTTGATTAAAATTTTGTCTGAAAAATTTGAAACTTTCTGTATGGTAGGTTATATAAAGAAGTGAGATGATTTTTTTTATAAAGTATACTTTTGGGAGAAAAATATTAAATACTAAAAATATGTTTAAATATCTTAAGGAAGAAGACACTAATGAGGACTATAGAAACAATGTAAAAAATACATTAAAAATTGTATATTCTAGCCTGACCAGGCAGTGACGCAGTGGATAGAACGTTGGACTGGGGTGCGGAGGACCCAGGTTCAAGACCCCAAGGTCTCCAGCTTGAGCGCAGGCTCATCTGGTTTAAGCAATGCTCACCAGCTTGGACCCAATGTTGCTGGCTTGAGCAAGGGGTTACTCAGTCTGCTAAAGGCCCATGGTCAAGGCCCATATGAGAAAGCAATCAATGAATGACTAAGGTGTCACAACAAAAAACTGATGATTGATGTTTCTCATCTCTCTTCGTTTCTAGCTGTCTGTCCCTATCTATCCCTCTCTCTGACTCTCTCTCTGTCTCTAGAAAAAAAAATAGTCTATTAAAAATTGTGACAGGCCCAATTTTTTGTATTAATTTCTAACTAATCCCATTCTCCTCATTTATAACCAATATGTAACCTCAGATTTTAATTTCCAAATTAAAATAATTTCATATTGTAAGATTTACTCTTTTAAATTTATGCAATATGGGCATTTAATAAAATAGATTATCAATTGCTTTCTAATGGGAATATTTTACTTACCACACTTTAAAAAAAGAAGAAGTGTTATCAAAATGTCAGAAAGCATGACATATTTTTAGTATTCTAAAATTATTATAATCTACAGATTCAATATTCTGTTTATCAACATCACTAACAACTTGTTTAATTTAGCTCCTTTTTTTTTTTTTTTTTTTTGCTTAGAGTACTAGCTGACAAATAGTTGAAAAACCTCCCACAACAGGGTGATGAATGAAAGAAAAAATTTCTATGTTATGAATGACTCTAAAGGAACATTCTGAATGTATGTGGATTTTTGAAATTTTAGTCCATTGTAAGACTTTATTTCCTAGTGTGTGTGAGGTGGGAGAAAAGTATTTCTATCCATCATGCTGTGCATAATCCATTAAATAATCAGATTTTAATTTAATACAAGTCATAGAACTCTTCAAAAAGAGAATTATTACCTTGGAAATTATCATTGGGTTGCATTCAATTACCACATAGCCTTTGTGTTTAAAATCCAAAGAAATATTTAAATGTTGTATACCCTTTGTTACAACACTTACAAATCTGGTATTTCAGCACTAAGCAATAGTAACTCCACAATTTTCCTGATAATTATGATTGCAAATGTCTAGCTTTTCCTTCTCTGCTCATGTATCTAGACATATATTTATTATTTGGTCCAATTATTATGAGCACCTGAGGCACTTGGTAGTAAGTCCTTTAATTGAAGGACCAAGGAGCTAGACATTTTTTTTTCACACACCAAAATAATTGATATTTGGCTTCTGCTAGTAATTTGAGCTAGCTCAAACACATACATTTTATAATATGGATTTATGTACATAATACAGTGCTTGGCACTGACTGAGCACTCAAGGTATGCATATGTGTTTGTTGTGTGTGTTCATACTTTCTTGTCTAAGTACTAGCCCACTTCTAGCTATGATGTCTGTAAAAATTAATATTACTATTTTGAAAATGTAGTGGTTTAAGTCACATATATTTTTACTGAAAGGATATTAAACATTCTTTCTTTCCTAATGGAACCCTGAATTCTTGGAGAGTCTTTACAGAATATTTAGGTTAGAGAGAAAGACAATTATCAACAATTATCTCTGATGAATAATACAGGCAAGGGAAGAAAACAACACTAACACAAGCAATGTCTTAGTAGGCAGGGAAATCTTTCCTATGTGAGTCATAGGAAAGATCAAGAAGTGTTCTCAATAAGAGACGTCTCATTACTGATATCAAAAGAAAATTTATAATTTTAGAATGCTCCCTTAAAATAGATAATGATTGTTATTTACTTGTCTTATTCAGAATCTATTTATAGAATTTCAATAAATCCCATAGTGATCCTAATAAAATTTCCTATTTACCTTTAGATGTCTAAGGTCTGAATAGCCTCTGAATTTTACAATTAAGATTAAGCTAAGAACTCCCAAATCTATATTTTCTCCAAATTCTCCTATCTTTTTGTCTTGGAAGTTTACCTCAGAAAACTGGGAATCATGAAAATACCTCTTCACCATTAACCACCAAACCAAATCAGGTATGAAGTCCTCTTTATTTTAAAGTGATCTTTCCATTGTTTACATCCTAACTGAATCCACCATCATTTCTCAACATCATGCCAAAAGCATAAAAATCTTAATTTCCTTGAGTATATTATTTATCACTATTTAAAAATATTTTTAACAACATTCAGAATAATCTTACTAATTAGACTTTGTGATCTTAAAACTCTAAAGAGCGTGCCTATTTTCCTTGGTCTATAAGGCCTTTGTCTGGCCCAATCTTATTCTTCTAATTTGTGTTTGGCCATGCTCTCTTCCAATTTTATTGCTATAGTCAAATTTGTTTTTATTTGGTGTTTCAAACACATCCAGCTCCTTGTAGCCATGAAGATTTTGAGATATTTAAGTTTACTTGCTCCAATTTTTACCTAGGAAATTAGCCCTAATATTCAGTTCTCCATTCAGATTTCACTTTTCCAAGGAAATTTATGACATAATTTACATTTTGTTAATTTATTTAAAAAAGAAAACTTTCTAAATCAGCATCATACATTGTATTGAGTCATATTTTTAAAAACACATGTACACAATGTGATTCATAGATGATGGCTACAGTTATCTATTTAGAATAAGCTTATGCTATTATGTCCCATCTGTTGAAGGAAATTCTCCTAGAAAAAAATAGTAATATGGAAAAAAATCTATATGTATTCCCATTTCTTATTTGTTATTCTTCTCTTTTCTTTTGTCCAATGCCATTATATTTTTCTTTCAATTCTAAATTAAACATAAAGGTATTTGTTATCAAGTATTGCTCTTCTCCTTTATTAATTATCAGTTTATATTAGTGCTGGATATATATTTGCATTGTAACACTTTAAATTACAATTATTTTATAAAATTTGTTTTTTTTCTTTGAAGACAATTTCTATGAAATAAGGTTCGAAGGAAATCAAGTAAAACTACATTTATAGTGTGATTTTCCTCATCTGAAAAAACTTCTCTTGAGAGAACAATTGAAAATTTAGTAACATTTTCTACAGATTATATGACAGCAGTTATTTCTTTACTCCAAGCCCTTTCAGTGCATTTTGCCTTCAATAGCACATATCATCTACTGAGTGCTGAGTCCTTTTCACATGTGACTTCATTCAACTTACAAGAACATTAAGGATATATACTTCTTTTATCATTTAATGAAGAAAGTAATGGTTACAAAGAATATCTATCTTGCTTAAAGTCACTAGCTGAGATATGAAGCTAGACTGTGTAGCATAGGGCCCTTATTTCTAATCATAAAGCTGTATAACATTTTGTTTTACTATATAAGATGCTCAAATGATATCATCTATATATCTATATCATAAAGGGAAAATTGCCTGTCTTTATGCACTTAGCTTAATCTTAATTGTAAAATTCAGAGGATGTTCAGAAGTCAACAACATCTTGGAAAGAGCAAGTGCCATTGACTATTATGGGAAAAAAACAGATTGCAAGTAAGTTGAAATGCTCGAGGTATCAAAAAAACAGAAACAGCAATACAGAGAACCCTTCCAAGGTACTTTATTAATAATTTGGAGAGAAGAAGAGAAAGGACAGCAGAGTAGGAAAGCATTGTACAATCAGTGCAAAGATATCCTATGATAAGGCTCTGGCATGAACAAATGTTAATAAAAATGTCTCTATATGAGGGATATAATGATGCAAGAAATCATACATTGGAAGATTTTTTTTTTAAATAAAAGATGGGTGATTTCTTCAGTGCAACAGAACCACAAGGGAGGAAGATAGATTCAGATTCAGACAGCAATATTTTTAGATAAGTTGGCAAGAAATAGATAAAATTTTCTACTTGGAGATTTATTTTTTCCTTTATGACCATTGAAGGTGGAGAAGAAGGTAAAAAGGAGGCCAGAGATTAGAAAAGAGAACATATAAAAGAAGAGTGAACTAACTAGAGAAATATGGCAGAACTTCTGAGCAGGGCAGATTTATAAAACTATGTGTTTATATACTAGTTGTTGTTGATGTCACTGTTGTGTTATTTTTGTTTTTCATTATTAGTAGTCAGCTTGCTGGGATAAAGCATTGCTACTGTGGCATAATCAGTCATTGCTAAGCAAAAGGTTTTATTTTTTCTTGAAAACACAGATAAACAGCATTTTCTAGCTTGTCTACATCAAGTTGGGGCTGTGTAACTAGTTTCCACAAGTTAAATGTGTGAAGATGTGATATATTATTTTGGGTCCAAAGCAGCTAAGAAAAGACATGCTTCCTCCACACAGGCTCATGGCAACCATAGTGGAAGAAGTCCAGAATTCCCGAATGACTGCATAAGGAAAGGTCCCCATTCTCCTCCCTTCAGCTAATTGAATTGGATAAAGATGAGGGTAATAAATTGTAGTTATGATAAACCACTAAGCTGTAGTGTTGTTTTCAAACAGAAATTGTTCACCTTAAGTAATACAACAGTTAAGGACAATCATAGCCTATCATAACATATTCTAATGTTAGTGTTTAACCATATGGATTCTGGAGGAAAATAGAAAGTTTAAGGTATTTTTAAGAGAGTAATTGCAAATAAAGTCATAAAGCTCTGCTGGGAGAAGGGAACTGAAGTTAGAGGATTGATAACATATATTTAAAAGATTGAGGGTTAATTGATCGATTGTCTCAATGAGCTCATGAATAACTAGATTAGAAGAGCTGGATATGGTCAACATAAGAAATGTTTTCATTAATGATTTTAAAAGGCATCTGTAGAGCTTGATGAAAAATAAAATGATCCTTAAGTAACCAAGGGAATGTGTCAGATCACATGGAAGTGGCTCCTAGGAAACTAGAAGGGAGAGAGAAACAGTGGAAACATGCTGAAGTCTTCCAAGAAAGTAAAAATTTAACAGAAGTTGGAAAATGGTACCAAAAGGAAAAGAAAATGGCAGTTGGTGATGAATTCACAAAATTAAAAAAAGGGATATTTATAGCAAGTAAAGAGCACGTATAGAAAGGTTAGATCGTGGGAAATATACACAGCATTATGAGAACAATTGAGGATACCTCAAAGGACACACACACAGACACAGCATACACGTATTTTAAATTTAATTCTGTCAATATGAGGAGAACAATAATCATGACCAGTAGAAATAAACTTTGGTCTGGAAGAGTGGTCCAGTGTAAGATGTAGAGTCAGTATTTCATACCGTCAATTAGTAGTGGTAGCTGGAGTAAATATAGTGCAGTAGTAACAATAAAGAAGCCAATAGGGGACATCCGGTCTTCTCATGACAACAGGTATTAGAAGTTAGTTTTGAGTATTCATGTATGAAATACGTTATTGCAACATTTGGATAACATTCCTCTTTAGAAAAGAATTACTTTTATCTGGGAGAGGGGCTCTTAGGTTCTCTGGAGTAAAAGTGAGACCCTGAATTCATGACTACGACAAAAATATATGCTGAAATAAATGGGAAAAAATGTCTATTTTGCTTGAGATTTTTTTTTAAGTTGGGCAGAGGAGAGGAGAGGAGAGGAGAGCACAAAATGGAGGAGGATGGTCCAATGAGGTATTGGGTAACTAGGTAACTATGTGGTGCAAAAGGCCAAAAGTTTGTCATAGCTAGAATATAAAAACAAAAAAGTAAAAATATAATTATATAACATACAATTTGGTCATTCTTTTTTATTTTAATGTAATCCCATTCCTTTGACTCCAAGATCTGCTTTTCAGTCCAAAAATATTCGTCCTGTGGCAGTCCAATGAAAGTCATGTATCACAGATCTTTAAAATTAAATAAATAAAAGTTGCAAACATTACTTCAGAGAATAGTTCACTTGAACCTGCGACAAAGAATGTTTTAATGGTAACAACATATTTTCACTGAATCAGTAATGTTCTTCAGTATTAGCTCAAAAAATAATACCTATCAAGGTAAATTCTTTCATAACTATTAAATATGCATATGTTGCTTTGTAACTAATCTTTCAAGTATCTCTCTTACAAGATGCTTAACTTTATACCTTACCACCTTAATAAGTGTAACTATTATTACTCCCTTATAAAGTGTAACTATTATTACTCTTACTTTGAAGAAAAGAAAATTTAACTTGGAAAGATTAACTTGCCAAATTTTAGGAAACTGTTAATTGACAAAGACAAGCTCTGAGTTAAGCTTTTCCTATCTACAAATTTTCTCTGGGCTGCCACAGGACCAATATTTTTGGACTAACAGATTGTCCATAATTATAAGCAGTTTAATAATAAAGAAATTTATGCAAAAGATACCAGAACTTCATCATTATTCACAGAGCATCTTACTTTTTGAAACAGAGCATGCTCTATGAAAAGATTAAATGATGAAGAGTCAGAAGTTCCAAGTAATATTCATAACTACATCATTTAAAACCATGTGGTACCCATAAAATCAGTTTTCCTGTCAGAAACACTGTTTCCTCATCTGTAAATTGAGACCAATATTTCTGCTTCTATAGATTAGAGCACTATTCTGAGGATCTGTTAAAATTTATGTAAAATTTATCTGAAAACTGCTCTTCAAATAGAAGATTGCTTGGAACAAACACAGCAGGCATTCAATAAATATGTGCTGAATGAATGGACATTTTATTATCGCTTTTGCATCCTGGACTGAAGTGTTTTAATTCATTATAGACACAGAGAACTAGTATTTGAAGGTAGCAGGGTGACTCATGTATATTTGACAAATAATCAGATTGCACTGCCCAGTTTAATTATGTATCTTCACAGGGAGCTAAATTTATTGTTGAAGATGAAGTGCAATTTGCACAGCCTTTAGTCTAGCAGTGTGTGCTAATCACAAAAATGGAAATTTAAATAAGCTAAATGTAATACAGAGAATGGAGCCAAGTTGGAGTATGTTATTGCCACTGGAGCTCTAACCCTTCCAGTTACTACTTTTAATAAAATTCTGTAAATATAAATAAGTGAAATAAACTTCATGAAAATACAGAAAGCTTTTTAGCTACATGTAGCGAAACTTTAAAAAATAAGTCATTTGTTAAAGTAATGATTGTGATGCTATTTTTAATTATATTACTATAGTTATTATATTAATTATCTGCATGTATACATAATGGAAATAGGAAATCAAGCTACCTAAGCAGCATTGAAAATTTCATTGCAATTGTTTCCTTCACCAACTTCTATTTTTTATATAGCTTTCCTACATTAACGTGGCATGTTTTTCCTGGTATGCTCAACCAGAACTCTGTCGACTAAGATACTGAATAACTATCAGACCTAAGTTTCTAGAGTTCCAACCACACCATGATCCTGCATGCAGATTTACTATTTTCTCTTTAGATAATGCTCATCTGAACATGGAAAAATCAACTTGAAATAAAACATATTCAAAGATCCCCTGAACTTAAGTCACAGCTACTGGTTCCCATTGCTGAGTTTAGGAAACATGCTCAATCAGACAGGGACCGCCTCAGGCACCAACTAGATGCTGGCTACTCTTCCAATTTGGTTTAACATATTTCAGCCAATAGTTACTGTGTGACTCCTGGGTGTAATATTTTTCATACGTTTTCATTAAAGTCAGGAGAATGAAAAATGCATAAGTAGTTATTTATTATAAATGATAAAGACAACCACAGGAAAATGCAATAAAAGATACTAATTCAGAGTGGTAGAATCTAGAGAAACTTTATGAAGATAGTTGTGCTGCCATATAAAAGGAAGGTGAATTGGGGGAAGCAGATGACTTTAAGAAATGGAAAGCACAAGTCTGTCATATATTGAAGATGGTTTGAGGTAAAGAAGTGGGTAGTGAGGCTGAAAAGGTAGTTGGGCGAAAGAACAGTCTGCTTTCAGAAGTATAGTTAGACTCGGAAGCCTGTACAATTGATTTTGAACTCAAACATTAAAAAATGTGCTGGTTTGTGCTATGCCTAGTGTGGTCTGTGAACCAGTGCCTATCCATTGCATGAGGTATTCAATGCGACCAAGCATTTAAAAACATTTGCTGCATTTTGACAGAGTATTTATGTCTATTTTACACTATATAAACTTTTCATTTGAAATGATTATAGGTTCGCATGAAGTTGTAAAAATAACATAGAGACATAATATATATACTTCACCCAATTTCCCCATTTCCTTGCAAAACTACAAGCAATATTATAACTAGAATAGTGAAATATGGCCAAATAGAACATGTATATTGCACAAAGTACTCATGTTGCTCTCTTATATCCATAACCATTTGACCTCTTGCTCCTGCCCTCTCCTTAGCACTTGGCTACCACCGATTTGTCCTCTATTTCTCTAATTTTGTCATTATAAAATGATCTGCAACTGAAACTGTTCAGTATGAAACTTTTTTTTTTTTGTATTTTTGTATTTTTCTGAAGCTGGAAATGAGGAGGCAGTCAAACAGACTCCCGCATGCACCCGACCGGGGTCGACCAGAGCCACTCTAGCGCCTGGGGTAGAGGCCAAGGAGCCATCCCCAGCGCCCGGGCCATCTTTTGCTCCAATGGAGCCTCGGCTGCGGAAGGGGAAGAGAGAGACAGAGAGGAAGGAGAGGGGAAGGGGTGGAGAAGCAGATGGGCGCCTCTCCTGTGTGCCCTGGCCGGGAATTGAACCCTGGACTTCCGCACGCCAGGCCGATGCTCTACCACCGAGCCAACCGGCCAGGGCAGTATGGAACTTTTGAATTTTAATATTAAAAATGATATTTGTACCTTATATGCATTTTTAAAATTTTATGTTTCTTCTCATTATTTTTATCACATTTTATGAAAATATTGGTTCACAACAAGTTTGGGATAAAATCTTAAACCTTTTTTTAATTTGAGAAGCACTCGTATGGAGTAGTAGCAGCACATGATAAATGACGATGTGTGGAAATGACAAGGCAGAATAAGGCCAGATAAAGGTGCCTGAATGAATGGTCTGGGTTCTCAATTATTTATGAGCCATGAGGAGCCAGTGAGAGTTTCTGTGCCTCCCACAGCTTCCTTTAAGTTGTCATCTTCCTCCACTGCTGCTGCTGGGTATTCTCCCTGGAGGCTGTGTTCATGGACAGTGTTGCCCAAGGTAACTCACACTGAAAGTGACGATCTTAATAGCAACAGTCCAGAAATGCTCCCAACAGCAGGAATCACAGTTTATTCTTTACCTGAAGAGTCCTCAGTATTCAACAGTCTTCTTCCCTGAATCTCATAATGCCAGTGTCTTCTGTTCTTTTTTGTCTGTGATATATCCTAGCTATTTTCTGTGCTGAGTCCTTTCTAAAAACTGCCCTTATGTATTCCATCCTAAGATTGCATTAGCCTAACCAACTGGTTGTGAATTTGGTTTTGGTCCTGGATCATGTTGAAATATAGTGAAAAATAGTATATATGAGATCTTTTCCCCTTTAAAAATGCACATGAACACCTGCACTTGAACATTGACTTTAAAACTGTCTACTACACATATACTTTATTTTCTCTCCTCTGTTTTTAATGAATAAAGTACCATATGAAAATAAGCTAGGATGAAAATAAACAATCTATCGATCATGGTAACATTTCTTAAAAAGGCAAAGCATTATATAGTCTTTCTACCCATATTAGATGAAAAGGCAGGGGTTATTGATTTTCAAAGGGAAAAATAAGATAATTTATGTTTTAAGGCAGTAGTAAAGATGTTACTTAATCCCTAGGAAGACTGGGAAAGAGTTCTGATTCCTGAGAAGGAAATTGTTACATCTCATCTTGCCCAGCACTTTAGTATCTATTTTCTACCTGGAGCAGAACATGTGCACTAAAACCAGTGATGGCTATGGGCTGCAACCATAAGATTACAAGCATGGGCAACTATTACATTGAGGAATGACTATCATCATTCTGTGAAAAAACACTGCATTCAATGCCAGGATCTAGACACCAGTCAGTCGTCTCAGCAGTAATAAAATCTCTGGCTATGCAGAAACAATTTCTAGTACGTAGTGACTTCATAGCCCATGAGGGATACTTCAGAAAGGGTGTGGTGACCAGTTCTATACCTGTATGGCATGTAGGAGTTGGATGGCATAAACATCTGAAGATTTTGTGAAAATATTCTGAGATGGGAAAAAAGGGGAAATATTCAAGGATAGATATTTATACTAATTGCCATTGCAGAAATCGAGGAGAATAAAGTAGTATTAAAAAATGAAATGGATATGACTCTTCATACTTCAAGTTGTCTGTATTATCTATTAATAGATTATTAATATATCCAAACAAAGAATTTACTAAGCATATATTATACTCAGTTGACAAAAAAACCTTCAGAAAGTCAAAATCTACAATAATAATTTAATTTTGTTCAAAATTCTTATGATAAGATCATATTTATATGATCTACATAAATAGTTCATTGGAAGTATGCATATCATCCTTTTAATTTAACCAGAAAACTTTTCTCATCTTAATCAACAATGCTGAGAATACTGGTTTACAAACATCCTGATACTTGTAATCAGTGATACTTCTCTCAGTTCCCTTTGCAATGTAAGCTTAATATTATTTGTGAAATTCACCAAGACTCAAGTTGAAGCCATATTGTTTTAACTGGCCATGTTGTTCTTCGCTCTGAGGTCAAAGGTGAAGATTCTGATAAATAATTCTACCTCTTTTCTATGAGAATTCTACATTTTTATTTTAATGTAACATTAAAAAATGGACAGCATTTTCAGGTGTCTGCTGTTCTGACTGTCAATGTATAAAACTGGATCACCTTCATACCCGGTATATCTCCATATCATCAGAAAGTTTATGTAGTTCATTTAATCTGCTCTTCCAGAGTACCATTTCAGTCAAAAGACTTCCTAGTTTATCATCATCATTCAACAAACTAAATGAAGTCTTAGATAAATAATTAATTATTCATGTAATGAAAACATTGTCTAACTCATTGGGTACTGAAGTACTAATGTTTGGATTTACCCCAGAAACAAAAACTATGGGAGTGGGACCGTGAAATCTGTGTTTTACCACACCCTCCAGGTGATTCTTCTGCATATTGCAGTTTGAAACACATTGCTCTAAGTAAACAATCTTCTAATTAAACTTTGCCATAAAAGAACTTTTTCTGATCACATTGTTCTAAGAAGGAGATTTCCCTTTCTTTTCAAAAATAAAAGATAAAACTTGTACTTGAAGTTCAATCAAGTTCTTTACTATTTTGTCCTGAACTGTGGTGGCACAGTGAATAAAGCATTGACCTGGAATGCTGAGGTCACTGGTTTGAAACCTTGAGCTTGCCTGGTCAAGACACATATGGGAGTTCATGCTTTCTGCTCCTCCTCCCCCTCTCTCTCTCCCTCTAAAAATAAATAAATAGAATCTAATAAAAAAAAGTTCTTTATTATTTTTACTCTGGAAATTCAGGAACTTTCTACACATAAATAAAAATAAAATATTATGCTACCATTTTGTAAAAAGCAACATCACCGATACAGAAAATAATTCATCTGGGCTCTAATTAAGCTGATGGCATTCAGTGTAGTAAACAAGACATATAACAGTAGTATAAACTGAGATTTATCATATTATATAAAAAATGTTCAAGCTATGATTTTGATGTTGTGTGGTGCTGGTTTTATCTCCAATGCCACAGAATTAAATACATTAAATATTAAAGGTGTTCAACTACACACAAAGTACTATCATTCCACTTCATTTGAAGATGTATTTCTCAAATAAAATTATGACTCCTTTAAGCCTTTGACACTTTTTAAATTAATAAAGTGGTATGAGACTTATATAATAGGGTGAGCACAGAACCTGGTCACAGAGAGTGTTTAGAGCATTCTTATCAAACCGTGTGTTAAAAGGAAAAATGTACAGTCTATTTTTCATGATTAGTTTCAAAATACCACAATAAATGTTATTTAGGCATGTTGGTTGGTAGGTTGTCATGTGTCAAATGGCATTTTATTTATTGTATTTCTGCTGTCAAGCCAAAAATCACAACTTGATTCAGATATTTTAGAACAAATTGCTTCACCTTATGTATGTATGTATGTATGTGTATATATATATATACAAATACATATATATATGCACAGACACACACACATATATATACCAGTAATATGTGTGTATATGTATGTATATATATATCATATATACACACATATATATAAACACACACACATATATATATATACTGATATTATGATAATGATAATTGAATTGGTTTGTAGAGGAACAATATATTAATAATAAAGGAATAAAACTATACTTTGGGTTGTTAGCAGCTGTATTCCTAAAGAAGTGAATTCAGGGGAAGACTGCAGAGCAGGGAGAGGAGGTTTTTGTACATTGTACTTTACATTTCTCTACATTAGCTCTTTTTTTTCCATAGAAAATGTGTATTACTTTTGTAATAAAATATATACAGAAATTTTAAAGTTCTTTGCTAAAAGTATCAAATAAAAAAATAATGTTTAAAAGTTTTCAAATAATAAGAAAAGATACATTAGGGTGATTAAGACATATAAAGCCTATGCCTGGATGCTCATGTTTACCCCTGTAGATTTTTGGCCACTGATTAAAATCTCATAATCATGTGGTATATAGGTAGCATATCATTGAGTTATACATTTAAAATCTGTATGATTTTACATACCAATATCATTCTAATAAATTCAATTAATAAAAATAAATAAATAAAATCTCATTACCTATATAGTGTGTCCATAAAGGCATGGTGCACTTTTGACCGGTCACAGGAAAGCAACAAAAGACGATAGAAATGTACAATCTGCACCAAATAAAAGGAAAACTCTCCCAGTTTCATACCTATTCAGTGTAGTTCGATATGGGCTCACGCACAGATTTTTTAGGGCTCCATAGGTAGCTATCCCGTATAGCCTCTACAGACTCGTCACTGACTGATGGCCTACCAGAACGGGGTTTTTCCACCAAACTGCTGGTTTCCTTCAACTGCTTATCCCACAGAGTCATGTTATTCCTTTGTGGTGGCGTTTTGTTATAAACATGCACGTTGCACTTTGGTCACAGATTTGAATTTATTGAGCCACAGAACACACTGAACTTTCCTCTGTACCGTCCACATCTCGACTGGCATGGCTGTGGGCTGCTCTGCTGTATACACAGTGTTACGTCATCATCTGCACATGGTCACATGCTGCCACATCATCCTACAGAAACTGGGAGGGTTTTTCTTTATTTGGTGCAGATTTCACATTTCTATAGTCTTTTGTTGCTTTCCTGTGACCGGTCAAAAGTGCACATGACTTTACAGACACACTGTATATTCTTTTAGAGTGACTGTAAACACCTCCACAGTTTCCATCAGCTTATGCCAGGTTATATATTAAAACTAAATATCTATTCACAGTTTTGCTATGAAATAAATTTAAACATAACTAATTTTCCATAATAACTTCTCAAAGGATATCACACAGATACCTTAAATGTAATATATTATAATCATACTTTCAATTTATCTCAATGCTGCTTTGTCTTTATCGACTATTTCATTTGATAGCAACACTATCAAATATTTTTACTGTAAAATTTATCTCAAATTTGTTTCTATGCTTTTTTTGACATCAATGACTTACTTCATTTTCCTGTCTGAATTTGTGAAATAAATTTCTAACTAAACTCCCAAAATTTAGTTATTTCTTTGTTCAATCTGTTCTATATACAAATGTAAGGCCAGGTCAGTTTTTATACTGGCATCCCATTCTTAAAATTCTTAACAACTTCCCACTAACTAGATGAAATGTAAACATCTTAACCTTGATGTCCATGCTTGGCCTTTCACCATGGAATTCTTTCTTTTCTCCTGTGTCTGGGTTGATTGCAGTTTCTAAGGTGGAATTAAGAGAAGTAGTCTTGAGCTCAGGACTTGTTGCTGTCATAAGGCGATAGAGGTCAGAAACTGAATATTACTGACCTTGATTCATTAAAAAAAGGAGGGCTATAGTACTCTCTCATTTTTGACACTGTATAGCTGCAATGAGAGATGTAGTATCTCTTAGGTTTCAGGTGAATTTATTGATGTCTGTTATCATAGTCCAATTGATTATAAATTTTATTGTCTCTGTCTTAAACAGATTTTTTTACTCTTTTCTATTTAGGCTGCTTGTACTTCTTCAGAACTTGACAATATATTTATTGTTTAATAAGTGGGGTCTGAACCTAGAGAGTCTGGAAGTGAACCCCACCACTGTAACTTCAGATTGGGAAACTATGAAAAATTCACATCACCTCTTGGTACTCCAGCTTTCTTGAATATAAAAATGGACACAATAATTATACCTTCTTTATATTTGAAACATAAATTTAGGACAGTATATGGCAATTAGTAAATGCTGTGTAAGTGTTACTATTATTTTAACCATATTTAACTATAAGAAAGTATTGCTAATGTCTACAAAATACTTGTGTTGTGAAAAATTTTTACATTATGCATGGAAATACAATGTAATCTATTATATATAAAAACCACAAAACAAATGTGGAAGGCAAAAACACAGATATAATAATAGGTAAACTTTTAGCTTTTAATCTATCTTTCTTTTTCCTATTCCAAAGTAGAGTCTCTCTGATAGAGCATGTTATATAACAATGTGGGTGTAAAATCTAACTAAAACAGTTTGTCCTGGGCTTAATAGGAATTCAAGCAAGGCTAAAACTCTTGCCATAAATATATAACTATGATCAAAATGCACGACTGTGGCTATCATGAGTTTCACTACATTTCAAGTGAGAAAACTGAGGTTCTAAGAGATTATATTAATTTTACTTTCATGATCACACAGATATCTTAAATTTGTAACATAAAAACAGCAATGTGTCTTAGAACAGATATGAGAATATCTGAAAATTATAAAATTATTTTTAAAATCTATATAAAGTGAAACTGGATATTTTTGGGACATAATAAACCAAGTTTCTAATTTGACAGTGGAAATAATGTGGAGTTAAAGGATAAACATATTATTTTACCTGGAACTGATATAATAAGCAATCAAAATAAAAACCACCAATTGTATACAGCTTTGAAAATTTATATGTATTTAAAGCATAAACAAGATTACTTACAAGTACAGTGGTACCCTGAGATACGAATGTATGATAATATATGTTCTATAACTGAGCTTGTAATTCAGTCAACTTGTATATCAAACTGCCTATACTGGACCCATGCGCCAACGCGCCAACTAGCAGCAGCTTCCTGAATCACAACTCATATCTCAGAATTTCACTCAGATCTTGAACAAAAATATGGACCGAGTTACAGCTCATATCTTAAAAAATTCATATGTTGGTCTGTTTGTATCTCAAGGTACCACTGTATATATTAATTTTTGGTAAGATATAACTTGAAGAAGAACTTCTAGAATAGAAAAACATTTAAAACTAGATGATTAGCCAAAACATCTACTTGAAACTTTAAAAATATAAAGGCAAATCAAAATAAAAACAAATAGAAACTGCATTTACTACAATGATGACTATATAGTATGATTGGAATTTTTTTAATATTAAGAAATTTTGATATAAGCTATCACAAGACTCTAGAGTGGGATGGTGACTAGATATCATGCATAATGACTGAATTTGTATAATATAACATAAAACAAGAGGCATATACTTGTCAGTGTATTATTTTTTATTTTCTGATTCATTCCTAATGACTATTACATATAAGGTAGATATTTCTCATACTAGGTTTAAAGGCCATAAAACAGTCTCTCAATCCTTTCCCACATTTTGTTCAAACTTTGATTATAGTTGTGCTTTCTTGGCTCAGCTCATTTATTTTCTTTTCAAGGAAATACTGAGATTGACACATAAGATGAAAAAAATATATATACTGCTTTGATATCAAATCATGAAATCCTTGGATTCTGCCAGTCAGTGCGGAAGCTTGGAAAAAAAGAGATCAGAACTATCTGTGATTGTGACAATATGTAACAACTTAAGGACACACAAAGGAATTAATCTCATTATATTTGCCATTTCTTTTCACAAATTCTACCTTTTAAATATTTCTGAAGATAATTTTCCATTAATTCCTGTTTCTTAAAATATTTTTCCCACTAAAAAAGCATTTCTCGATTGCTCTGTTTCTGAAAACATATCAAAAAAAATCTTAGCAGGCAATAATTCTCTGATCTTGCCTGAAGAACAGATGACTTACCCTTCAAATGACTTCTGTGATTAAGGAAAATAAATGAGCATTATGTACCAGGCTTTTAAATACTCCATTTTCCTGTCATTATGGCATGCTAAGTAAAACAATTCTAATTATATACATCTATAAATTTTATTCAAATATCTTACCCTTTAGTAAGATTATTTAGCTTTCTCAATTTTAGCTAGTAAGAAAAAAATAAATTTTTCTAGTCAAATTCTAAATTACATTAATTGAAAAACCCTTAAATTATACTGAAAAAGTATTCCATTCAGCCACTCTAACATCGAATGAATAAAAATTTTTATGTAAACTATGATTATTTATCTGATTATAACTTTCATTTATACATATATTGCTCCTCAGTCCTGTGAGTCTTACCTTTATAAAATATTTTAGCAATTTTTCATATATCAACAATTGTAAATTTAATCAGAGAACCAATTACTAATAGTTCTTGAGCTGATTAATGATAGACAAATTTTACCAGCTGACCAGCACTGAAGTGGGGCAAATAGAGTGGGCCTTAGAGTGTAGTTGACATCATTACACCCTTTTTGTCTTGTGCTGTCTAGGCTTTCTAAAATGATGTGTTAGAAATTAAATTATAGACTTTATAACATTTAGTTGGCCTGCTGTAAAGGAACCACTCTCTGTAGCAAAACAATGGAGAAAAGCAGCTACTTATTTTACATAAGTTCCTTTTCCATGATAGCAGTGAAATACAGTGTATGTGATTATATGCCTGTAGTGGTCATCATCTTTATAGAAATCACTACGGATTCTCCAGAGAATCTTTGCTGGAATGTTGGATAGCAATATTGTAGCTGTGTGAGAAAGAGAAGGGGGTTAGTCAGCTAATAATTGTCGGTAAAAGATTTTCAAAGCCTCACTGGTTTTTCTACTTATAGGCTGGGGACTTTTAGAGAAGAACTAAGAGATCAGCTAAACCTGGTGGAGGTCCCTAACAGGAGGAGAATGGTGTGTTGGCAGCCTTTCCTAGTTATGTAGCTGGACATACGTCTAAAAACATAGACTGAGACAAACATATAACTAAAACCTATAAGAGCAGGCACTGTCATAGAAGAAGAATCACATAAGCCTAAAGGATTCAAGCCAAAATGCCCAGGTCAGCTTCAGACACAATAACAATGACTAAGGAGTTAGAAAGCTATCAAACTTGAAGAGTGGGTAGAGGTAGCAGGAAAGCAAGGATCTCCACACATAAAAAATGATACAAATTGATTCAGACAAGCAGGTAACTTTTCAGCTGTCTTTCCTCATCTGATTACTGCCAGCACAATGTTTTCACTTTCTGATCTTAAATTTTCCTCAAATGGCCTCTAAGAGATAGCAAAATAGAATTAACAGCAACAGGCAAATCCTGTTTTCTGCAAATGTGATTTTTCCATGAAGTCTCTTTAATCTTTTGATAAATCTCTACCAGATAAATGGCTGCTTTTAGTATTTACACTCCAGTTCGATTGATTTCAACCACCTTTGTTATTCACATCAACCAAGACTTGCAGTAACAATCTAGGAGTAGCCCAAACTAATACTTTTTCTTTTCAGTCTTGACTGGGAATTACATAGAAGTAATGAAATCATTTAAGTCTCCCAGGTATTCAATAAATGGTGAAATGAGGGATTGGTTTCTTTGCTTATATTGGAAGCAAGGGAGCACCAAAAATAATTTTCTTTTTATCTGTGTGAGGAAACTAATATTGAAGACCAGGCTGTGAGTTCTGATTCTCATGAGAAACTACAAGCAGCACTAACTCCTCTGTCCTGGGCAGCCTGCCCAGGTGTCAGCTCCCCTACATATTTGGGCTAGTTTAGCCTTGGTTTCCAGGAGCTTCTAGGTCAGCTGCCTGGAAGAATACCTTTTTGAGTATAGGCTAGCGGGCTCAGCAATTTTACATCACCACACTGAGGTAATGGTTGATGTGATATTGGCTCCATGCCGCTATTGTTCCTAAACCCTATATCTACGTGCCCCCTCATGACTAGGCAGAGGAGATGGGAAATGGGAAACATCAGAATTCAGGAGACTTGAGACTTGAGGAGACCAGGAGGGGCATCAAAAACAGAAATAACAGCAACAGCAACAGGACTATCAGAAGCAGCAGAGATAAAACAGCAAAAAAGCATTAGAAAATGTACCACCCTGCCTTCAGCCAAATCATCCCTCACGGAGCAGGCATGCTCCAACAATATAAGACCATTAAAATTGGGAAAGTGAAAAACCGAGAAATTCATTAACCCTACTTTGTAGTCAATTCAATTCAATACTAATGGACAGTTTGAATCTCCTATGTGCCCACTGTATTAATTAATAAATGTAAAAAAAGTAAGATGATAAATTTTATGCCATCTTAGATTTTAAAAGTTTAATTTTAGTTACTAAATATAATATAGTATCCAGATTGTTGACAATTGAACAGCTTTATATAGTTTGGAGAAAATTCACTTTTACAAACAAATTATTTGTTAAATTAATTCTAAGTATGTTGATTTTTATTAAAATAATTATAATAACAAAAATGGTTATCATGTGTTAAATGAGCTATCATTTACTGTTATTATTACTGTGTGCTTATAATGACTAAAAAATTCAGTCATTAACAACTATTGTACATGGTAGATATTATTGTTATTCTATTTTACACATTTACAGAGATTAAAGTTACTTCTGGTCACACAGCTAGTAGTGAATAAAAGAAGCTAAGGTCTGATGTTGAACCCATCATTCTAAATTAATCTTATTACCATTGACAGAATAATTTTTTTTCTGATAAGGATATATTAAATATACACTGCAGACACAATTTAAGGAATTTGAGATAGTCTGTAAACAAAAGCTGACAAAAGTACTGCTTTTCTGGAGTTTAATGGGGATTATAATATTAATCAAAATACAAAAGTAAATTTAAAAATTTTATGTTATATTAGGTTATGATAAGTGCAATAAAATATAGTAAGATAAATATGTGGAATTTGTGAAGGGAAGATTGTAGTTTTAAATAAGGTAGTCATATCAAAATTTATTGAGAGATCTTTTAAGCAAAGACTTAAGGGATGACATACAGTTATCTAGGGGGAAATGTTTAGGCAAAGAGATTAGTAAGCACAAATGGTCTAATTGGGAAGTTTGTCTGGAACAGTTAAGGAATATCAAAAAATCAATGTGGGTCTACAGGTATAAAAGAGAGAGATAATAGTGGGAGGAGTAAGACAGACAATGAATTGGAGGCAAATAATGTAGGGATATTCAGGACATGATAAGGTCTTAATAGTTTTTCAAAGAGCAATAATTGAAGCATTTTGAGATTAAGATGTAGGATGTGTACAGCAAGGATGAAATTACAGAGACAATTTAGAGGTTGTTGCAGAATTCAAGTTAAAAGCCACAGTGGCTTGGGTCGAAGTGGTAATAAGGTAGATGGAAAGAAATTCACTTGAAAGTAGAGCCAACAGGAAAATTTGACTGCTTGATTTTGAGACAAGGGAGAAATTAATAATAACTGCAACTTTTCTTACCGAGAAACTAGAGGAATTATGTTATTATCAACTGAGAATAATGGAAAAGAATGTGGGTGGAATGTCTTCTTTTTCTTTTTCTTTTGAAATGGGGGGTGAGAACCAAGAGTTAAATTTTAAATACATTTAAATTTTATAAGTGAAATTATCAGCTAGGCTTCTGTACAAATGAATTTGCAAAGATATGTCTGAGTAGAAGATACATATTTGGAAATTAGGACTTAGATGTATTCACTTTATTTATAATAATAAATAAAACTTAAAGTCATAAATTGGATCATATTACCAAGAGAATGAGCATAGTTATATGAAAAATGGGTTCTCAAACTGAGCCTGGTTCATTGTGATGTTGGGAGAGAAGAACCGTCATGAAGACTGAGCAATAGCAACAACTGAATAAGATAAAAGACAGAAAATAATGGCAACAATGACCAATGACCTGGAAGTATAAGAAAAGTAGCTTGTCAAGAAAAAGAGTTATCAACAACATAAAACACGACTCTTGGACACCAAATTTTAAGTTTAGTGACATAGAATTTATTGACAGTGAAAAATTTATTTCAATCAAAGGATGGGAGTGGAAGACTGAATGGTATAGGATGAAAATAAAATTGGAAAAATAAAGAATAAAATCTGTAAATATAAACACATTCTTTAAACCATTGTACTGTAAAAGGAATCAAGAAATAACATTATTTTATATCATGCAAGAAATGACTGTAGAAATGTAGAAAGTGGTAATATAAGTGAAATAAAGAGGGATTGCTGAAGCAATGTCTTTAAGTAGGTGCAATCAAGATTACAGGTGTAAGTATTAGCTTTTGATAGGAATGTAAACAGCTAATGTACAGCAAAAGATAAACAGAGGATGGGAGTAAATCTGAAATTAGATGCTATGGAAGTTCTCTTTTGATTACTTAATTTTGTAAAGAATAATCACAATAAGGTTGAGGATAGAGTAGGAAGTACAAAGAGAGGAGCCACTGTCAGAGGGGCATCTAGGAGAGTGAATCAATGATCAGATTAGAGGAATATAGTATGACTTCTGGATAGCACTAAAATCAACATCAGGTTTATAATTAGAAATTTAAAGTGGAAAGAATTACTGTGGGTATATTTTCCTACGCCACATTAAGCTGCATGGGAGCAAGGATATGGTAGGTAGAGAGTTTAATTTAAACAAGGCTGTGGTTTTGTCAACAGAGTGATGAAAAATGAGAAAGGCAGTGAGGTTCTGGGATAAGTAAGATAGTTTTATAATGACTGATCATGGGATTTAAATTGATTAAGAACAGAAGAAAAGACATAAACAAATTGAGAGACAGCAAAAAGCTCATGGAACCACATTAATGGAATTCTGGTAGAGGAAGCTCACAGGAATCAAAGGTGATAATCAGAGAGGGATAGCTGAACAGAATAGAAATGATAGAGGATTTAATTTTTGAGAGTCGCAAGAGCATAACAGTAATAGCAGAAATAGGGTAAAGGTGAAGATAGAGAATTCGATAAAATAGAAGTCTAGTACAATCACCTGGGTATATTGACATTATTAAGATTTTTAGGAAGGAATATATGAAAATAACTTGAAAACCAATAAGAAATATACAGAACCACTGATCCCACATTGTCATTAAATTTTTAATTACCAAACTTGCTTAAAAGCAAGACGGGATGTTTAACATTGGGTTCCTATTACACTGTAGAATTATAAAAGAATGTTGAATAGAGTTTCACATATAAAATATATAATTTAAAACACGTAATTTCACTCTTGACACATTTCTTTAAGCATTTTCTGTATTATTTTCCACTAGGCTTTCCTGAACCTTCAGTTCTTTTAGAGTTCAAATGGTTTCTACATCATTTAGCAGATTGCTATAAATGACTGCTTTCTAACCTTCTTAGTTAAAAACTGGGGCCGCTTATCCATTTCAGTTCTCAGCTACTTGTTTTCTTTTTTTTATATATCAGCAGCTGCTTTTTGCTCAACTCACCTCCCTGATGCTGTCAGCAAGACAGAAAAGGCTTAAATGAAAAACACAGAGTTCACATTCACACTCCTTTTTCATGAATACTGGCATACTTCCAGTCATCTACTTCCCCTGTTGCAATTCACAGTCATCTTACTCTACACGGGGAAAGTAAAATCCCCAGTTTAATTTAGAGCACATAAGATAGGAAATAAGTCACACTACAATTAAAAAGAAAAAAAATCTAGCTAACTTAATAAAAGAAACTGACATCTCTGAGGGCAAATAAGAAATATCTTGTCCCATAGTTTTCTATTTCATTCCAGAAAGAGGACTTGCCATAGCATAGATTTTAGTTCTCCATTGAAAAATGAGTTTTCTTTTCCAGAAGAACAAATATATGATATGTGGTTGACAAGCTGCCTGATAACCTGTAGCTATTTATTGCCAAGAATATCATGCAAGGCAGTCTAACACAATCTCTGCTCAAGATTTCATGTACTGCAAGACTGACGAGTTTTTCTGAGAGCTTCCTAAAAATACAGAGACATAATGTTTAATATATGCAGCCAATTTTATTTCTGGCTAGTTCCCAATTACCTGGCTTGATCATTCTTCATTCTAAAATACATCACAAAACTTGAAGAGTAATTCATAATAAATTCCTTAGCTCAAATCAATAAAATGATTTAAAATATTCTGCTCTCTCATTTTTAATTTTGCATAATTTATAGCTATGTAGTTCTATCTTTATCTATCTACAAAATAATGCCACAATTTTTATGGATTTTGCCACAAAATATCTCTCCTTGCTTTGTTTTTGCATCTTTAATTTTATTAATGAGTCAAAATCTGAACATTTTAAATGAGTTCTTAGATCTCTACTCCTAGAAAACTTTATCCTTACAATAATACCATGGGTTATTTTATATTTCCTCATTTAGTTATTTGTCTTTTCTCATTAAGTTACCTAAAATCATCATACAAATTTCAAATCTGTATGTTTAAGTGGAGAAGACTCGTGGGTGCAAATGGATAGTGATAGTTTTCTTTTTTCTTCTTTTGAGAGCAATTTTAAAAAATATTGTACTTTTATTAATTTTAAAATATGATATATTGTGTTAAGATGCATTCAAGTGTCCCACTCAATATAACACCCACACCCCCCGACAATGAGCCCCTGTTACACCCTGTTTGACTCCTTCTCTGTGATTCCCTCTCGTCTTCCCTCTGGGATTTGCTGTCCTGTTTTCTGTACTTATGTGTTATATATATATATATGTTATATAAATATATATAATTATATATATATAATTTATATATATATATATAATTTCACTAATCTCTTTACTTTCTCTGATTCAGTCCTCTCACCTCCCTTCCCTCTGACAGCTGTATCTATGCTCCCCATGACCCCACCTCTGCCTCCATTCTGTTCCTCATTTCACTGTATTCATTAGATTCTACATATAAGTGAGATCGTATGATATTTGTCTTTCTTTGCCTGGTTTATTTCACTTAGCATAAAAATCTCCAGGTCCATCTATGCCATCACAAAAAGGTAAGATTTTTTCTTTTTCATGGGCATGTAGTATTCCATTGTGTAAATGTACCATAGCTTTTTAATCCATGTCCACTGATAAACATTAGGGCTATTTCCAGATCTTGCCTATTGTAAACAATGCTGCAATATTTATAGGGGTGCATATCTTTTTTTGAATCAGTGTTTTGGAATTCTTAGGATGTATTCCTAAAAGTTGGATAGCTGGGTCAGAAGGCAATTCCATTTTTTTTCCCCTGAGGAAATTGCATATTGTTCTCCCCGGTAGCTGCACAGGTCTGCATTCCCACCAGCAGTGTAGGATAGTTTCCTTTTCTCCACACCCTCGCCAGCATTTGTTTTGTATTGATTTCTTAAAGCAAGCCAATCTGATAGGTTGAGGTGATATCTCACTGTGGATTTAATTTGCATTTCTCTGATGATTAGGACATTGAACATTTTTTCATCTGCCTATTGACCATTTGTATATCCTCTTTGGAGAAGTGTCTGTTCATTTCCTTTGCCCATACTTTAATTAGATTGTGTACCTTCCTGGTGTTGAGTTTTAGAAGTTCTTTATAAATTTTGGTTATTCACCACTTATCAGACATATCAGCGAATATGTTCTCCCATTGTGTGGGTTATCTTTTTATTTTGTTAATAGTATCTTTCGCAATACAAAAGCTTTTTAGTTTTATATAGTTCCATTTGTTTATTTTGTCCTTTATTTCACTAGCCCATGGAAATAAGTCAGCAAAAATATTGATATGAGAGATATTAAAAAGTTTACTGCCTAGATTTTTGATTTTGTGACTTACATTTAAGTCTTTTATCCATTTTGAGTTTATTGCTGTGAATAGTATAAGTTGGTCCAGTTTTATTTTTTGCATGTACCTATCCAGTTTTCCCAACACAGTTTATTAAAGAGAATATTTTTTACTCCATTGTATACTCTTGCCTCCTTTGTCATATATCAATTGACCATAAACGCATGGGTTTATTTCTGAGTTCTCTGATCCGTTGCATTGATCTGTATGTCTGTTCTTCTGTCAATATCAAGCTGTTTTGATTATAATGGCCTTGTATTATAACTTGATACCAGAAAGTGTGATACCTCCCACTTCGTTCTTCATTTTCAAGATTGCTAAGGCTATTCAGGTTCTTTTTTGGTTTCATACATTTTCAAAATATATGTTCTACATCTGTGAAGTATGCCATTTGGTGTTTTAATAGGAATTGCATTGATTCTATAGATTGCTTTAGGTAGTATAGACATTTTAATGATGTTTATTCTTCCTACCCATGAACATAGTATATGCTTCCACTTGTTTGTATCTTCCTTGATTTCTTTCTTCAATGTCTCATAATTTTCTGAGTACAACAAGTCTTTTACCTCCATGGTTAAATTTGTTCCTAGGCATTTTATTTTTCTTGTTGCAATAGTGAATAGGATTGTTTCCTTAATTTCTTTTTCTGACAGTCTATTGTTGATACATAAAATATCCACTTACTTCTGAATATTAATTCTATATCCTGCCACCTTGCCGAATTCATTTATCAGGTCAGGTAGTATTTTGACTGAGACCTTAGGGTTTTCTGTGTACAGTATTATGTCATCAGCAAATAATAAGAGTTTTAATTTCTTTTTTTCCAAGTTGGGTGCCTTTTATTTCTTCTTCTTGGCTGATTGTTGTGGCTAGGACTTCCAAAACTATGTTGAATAAGAGTGGTGAAAGGGGACACCCCTGCCTTGTTCCTGATCTTAAAGGAGTTGCATTTAATATTTGCCCATTGAGTATATGATGTTGGCTGTTGGTTTGTTACAGATGGCCTTTATTATATTTAGGTATGTTTTCTGTTTTCCCACTATGCTAATAGTTTTGATCATAAATGGGTGCTGGACTTTATTAAATGCTCTTTCTGCATCTATTGATAAAATCATGTGATTTTTATCCTTTCTTTTTTTATGTGATGAATCACATTTATTGATTTGCAAATGTTGTACCAGCTTTGCCTACCTGGAATGAATCCCATTTGATCATGATATATGATCATTTTGATATATTGCTGGATCCAGTTTGCTAATATTTTGTTGAGAATTTTAGAAACTATTCTTATTAAGGATATTGGCCTATAGTTTTCTTTTTTGTAGAGCCTTTACTTGGTTTTAGAATGAGGATAATGCTTAATTCATAAAAGGAGTTTGGAAGTCTTCTCTTCTTTTGAATTTTTTTAAACAGCTTGAGTAGGGTAAGTGTTAGTTCTTTGTAAGATTGGTGAAATTCACCTGTGAAGCCATCAGGTCTGAGACTTGTGCTTGCTGGGAGTTTTTGATAACTGTTTCAATTCCATTTGTTGTAATCATGATGTTTAGGTTTTCTGATTATTCCAGATTGAGATTTGGAAAATTAAATGTTTCTAGGAATTTATCCATTTTGCTTAGGTTGTCCAATTTTTGGCAAATATATTTTTATAGTATTTTTTTATAAATTTAAATTCTTTGTATTTCTGCAGTGTCAGTTGTTACTTTACCACTTTCATTTCTAAATTTATTTATTTGGATCCTCTCTTTTTTGTCCTTGATGAGTTTATTTATAGGTTCTTCTCTCTTGTTTACCTTTTTAAAAAAATTTATTTATTAAATTTAATGCAGTGACATTGATAAATCAGAGTACATATGTTGAGAGAAAACATCTCTAGATTATTTTGACTTTTGATTGTGCTGTATACCCCTCCCCCAAAGTTAAATTGTCTTCTGTCACCTTCTATCTGGTTTTCTTTGTGCCCCTCCCCTCCCGCAACCCCTCTCCTTCTTCACCCCATCCCCTCCTCCCCCCAACCCCCACCCCTGTTGCCATCACATTCTTGTTCATGTCTCTGAGTCTCATTTTTATATCCCATCTATGTATGGATTCATCTTAGATTTTTTTTCTGATTTACTTATTTCACTCCGTATAATGTTGTCAAGGTCCATCCATGTTATTGTAAATGATCCGATGTCATCATTTCTTATGGCTGAGTAGTATTCCATAGTATATGTGAACCAAAGCTTTCTAATCCACTCGTCCTCTGATGGACACTTGGGCTGTTTCCAGATGTTTGCTATTGTGAACAATGCTGCCACAAATGTGGGGGTGCATTTCTCCTTTTGGAGCCGTTCTATGGTCTCCTTGGGGTATATTCCTAAAAGTGGGATAGCTGAGTAAAAAGGCAGTTCAATTTTCAGTTTTTTGAGGAATCTCCATACTGTTTTCCACAGTGGCTGCACCAGTCTGCATTCCCACCAGCAGTGCAGGAGGGTTCCCTTTTCTCCACATCCTCGCCAGCACTTATTCTATGTTGTTTTGTTGATGAGCGCCATTCTGGCTGGTGTGAGGTGATATCTCATTGTGGTTTTAATTTGCATTTCTCTAATGATTAGTGATGTTGAGCATTTTTTCATATGCCTATTGGCCATCTGTATATCCTCTTTGGAGAAGTGTCTATTCATTTCTTTTGCCCATTTTTGGATTGGATTGTTTGTCTTCCTGGTGTTGAGTTTTACAAGTTCTTTATGAATTTTGGTTATTAACCCCTTATCAAACGTATTGTCAAATATGTTCTCGCATTGTGTAGTTTGTCTTTAGCTGTGCAAAAATTTTTACTTTGATATAGTCCCATTTGTTTATCCTGTCTTTTATTTCACTTCCCTGTGGAGATAAATCAGCAAATATATTGCTCCGAGAGATGTCCGAGAGCTTACTGCCTATGTTTTCTTCTAAGATGCTTATGGTTTCACGGCCTACATTTAAGTCTTTTATCCATTTTGGGTTTATTTTTGTGAGTGGTGTAAGCTGGTGATCTAGTTTCATTTTTTTTTTTGCAGGTAACTGTCCAATTTTCCCAACACCATTTGTTAAAGAGGCTGTCTTTACTCCATTGTATTTCCTTACCTCCTTTGTCAAATATCAGTTGTCCATAGAACTGTGGGTTTATTTCAGGGTTTTCTGTTCTGTTCCATTGATCTATATGCCTGTTCTTATGCCAGTACCAGGCTGTTTTGAGTGCAATGGCCTTGTAGCATAACTTGATATCAGAGAGTGTGATACCTCCCACTTTATTCTTCTTTTTTAAGATTGCTGAGGCTATTCGTGTTCTCTTTTGATTCTATATAAATTTTTGGAATATGTGTTCTATATCTTTGAAGTATGTCATGGGTATTTTAATTGGTATTGCATTGAATTTATAGATTGCTTTGGGTAATATAGACATTTTAATGATGTTTATTCTTCCTAACCTTGAGCACGGTATATGCTTCCACTTATTTGTATCTTCCTTGATTTCTTTTATCAATGCTTTGTAATTTTCCGAGTACAAGTCTTTAGTCTCCTTGGTTAAGTTTATTTCTAGGTACTTTATTTTTTTGGTTGTAATTGTAAAGGGGATTGTTTCCTTAATTTCTCTTTCTGACTGTTCATTGTTGGTGTATAAATGTGCCTCTGATTTCTGAGTATTGATTTTATATCCTGCCACTTTGCTGAATTCATTTATCAGGTCCAGTAGCTTTTTGACTGAGACTTTAGGGTTTTCTATATACAATATCATATCATCTGCAAATAATGATAGTTTTACTTCTTCTTTTCCAACTTGAATGCCTTTTATTTCTTCTTCTTGTCTGATTGCTGTTCCTAGGACTTCCAGGACCATGTTAAATAAGAGTGGTGAAAGGGAGCACCCTTGCCTTTTTCCTGATCTTTAGGGTATTGCTTTTAATTTTTGCCCATTGAGTATGATATTGGCTGTGGGTTTCCCCTAGATGGCTTTTATCATGTTGAGGTATGTTCCCTGTATTCCCACTTTGCTGAGAGTTTTGATCATGAATGGGTGCTGGATTTTATCAAATGCTTTTTCTGCATCTATTGAAATTATCATGTGGTTTTTCTCCTTCTTTTTGTTTATCTGATGAATCACACTGATTGATTTACAAATATTGTACCAGCCTTGCCACCTCAGAATAAATCCTACTTGATCATGGTGTATGGTTTTTTCCATATATTGTTGGATCCAGTTTGCTAATATTTTGTTGAGGATTTTAGCATCTATATTCATCAGAGATATTGGCCTATAATTTTCTTTCTTTGTGTTGTCTTTGCCTGGTTTTGGAATCAGAATTATGCTCGCCCCATAAAAGGAGCTTGGAAGTCTTCCTTCCTCTTGAATTTTTTGAAATAGTTTGAGAAGGATAGGAGTTAGTTCTTTTTTGAATATTTGGTAGAATTGCGTTGTGAAGCCATCGGGCCCCGGACTTTTCTTTGTTGGGAGTTTTTTGATAATTGTTCCAATCTCATTTGTTGTAATTGGTCTGTTTAGGTTTTCTGATTCTTCCAGATTGATTTTTGGAAGATTGTATGTTTCAAGGAATTTGTCCATTTCATCTAGGTTGTCTAGTTTTTTGGCATACAGTTCTTCATAGTATTTTCTTACAATATTTTGTATTTCTGTTGTGTCAGTTGTTATTTCTCCTCTCTTATTTCTAATTTTATTTATTTGAGTCCTCTCTCTCTTTTTCTTGGTGAATCTACTTAAAGGTTCATCAATCTTGTTTACCTTTTCAAAGAACCAGCTCCTAGTTTCATTGATCCTCTGTATTGTTTCTTTAGCCTCTATGTCATTTATTTCTGCTCTGATCTTTATTATTTCCTTCCTTCTACTACATTTGGGCTTTACTTGCTGTTCTTTTTCTACTTCTTTTAGATGCAGGGTTAAGTTGTTTATTTGAGCTTTTTCTAGCTTCTGAAAGTGTGCCTGTAGTGCTATGAACTTCCCTCTCAGCACTGCTTTCGCTGTGTCCCATAAATTTTGAGTTGTTGTATGCTCATTGTCATTCGTTTCTAGGAATTTTTTTATTTCTTCTTTGATCTCATTCTTAATCCATTCATTATTTAACACCCTGCTATTTAGTTTCCATGTGTTTGAGAATTTTTGAGCTTTTCTGTTGTGATTCATTTCTAGTTTCATGCCGTTGTGATCGGCGAAAGTGCTTGATATGATTTCAGTCTTCTTAAATTTGTTGAGACCACTTTTTTGGCCTAACATGTGGTCTATCCTAGAGAATGTACCATGAGCACTTGAAAAGAATGTATATTCTTCTGCTTTAGGGTGAAAGGTTCTGAAGATTATATATTAAATCGAGTTGATCTAGTGTTTCCAATAAGTCTGCTGTTTCTTTGTTAATTTTCTTTCTTGAGGATCTATCTAGTGATGTTCGTGGGGTATTGAAATCCCCTACTATTATAGTATTGCTGTTGATCTCGCCCTTTAAATCCATCAAAGTCTGTTTTATATATTTGGGTGCTCCTATATTAGGTGCATAGATATTTATAATAGTTATATCTTCCTGTTGGATTACTCCCTTTATCATTATGTAGTGGCCTTCTTTATCTCTTACTATAGCCTCTGTTTTAAAGTCCAATTTGTCTGATATAAGTATTGCTACCCCTGCTTTTTTTTTCATTTCTGTTTGCATGAAATGTTTTTTTCCATCCTTTTACCTTCAATCTATGTGTGTCTTTTGCTCTAAGGTGTGTCTCTTGTAGACAACATATGTATGGGTCCTGTTTTCTTATCCACGCAGCTACCCTATGTCTTTTGATTGGATCATTTAATCCATTTACATTTAAGGTTATTATTGATATGTAGTTGTTTATTGCCATTTTCTTCTTTAAAGGTGTATTCCTTTTTTGCTATATTCTTTTCCCACTTTGATCTGTTTACAACAGGCCCCTTAACATTTCCTGCAGCATTGGTTTGTTTGTAATGAATTCCTTGAGTTGTTTTTTGTCTGGAAAGCTTTTTATTTCTCCTTCAATTTTAAACGATAGCCTTGCTGGATAAAGTAGTCTTGGTTGTAGGTTCTTGTTCTGCATTACTTTTAATATTTCTTGCCATTCCCTTCTGGCCTCAAGTGTTTCTGTTGAGAAGTCAGATGTCATCCTTATGGGGGCTCCTTTGTAGGTGATAACTTTTTTTTCTCTTGCAGCTTTTAATATTTTCTCTTTATCGCTTAGCTTTGGTATTTTAATTATGATGTGTCTTGGTGTAGGTTTCTTTGGGTTTCTCTTTAATGGAGTCCTCTGTGCTTCTAAGACTTGTGAGAGTTTCTCTTGCATTAATTTCAGGAAGTTTTCAGCTATGATATGATTGAACAAAATCTCTATTCCTTGTTCCTTTTCTTCTTTTTCAAAAACCCCTATGATGCGGATGTTATTTCTCTTCATGTTGTCACAGAGCTCTCTAAGAGTTTCCTCTGACTTTTTGAGTCTCTTTTCTCTTTTCTTCTCTGCTTTCATGACTTCATTCCAGTTGTCCTCTAACTCACTGATTCGATCCTCTGCTCTATCTATCCTGTTTTTAATTCCGTCCATTGTGGTCTTTATTTTTGATATTGTATTTGTCATCTCTGACTGATTCATTTTTATACTTGCTATTTCTTTATTTAGGTGTTCATAGTGACCATCCATTGTTGTTCTAAGATCCCTAAGCATCCATACAATCATTATTTTGAACTCCGCTTCTGGAAGTTTGATTATTTCCATATCACTCAGTACATCTCCTGAAGGTGTCACTTGTGGTTTCACTTGGATTGCACTTTTTTGTCTTCTCATTGTGTTTGGGTTTTTTATTTGTAGATTTGGTTGAGTCTAGGCTTGGTGTTGTCTGCCTCCAGTTTTCAGATGTGTTATTTCTAGGTCTTCTAGGGTTGGTATCAGCTGTTATCTGTAATCCACTTTCGTATTTGGGCAGCTTTAAAGTCTTGATTTGTTTGTTTTCTTAACAGGTGATAGTCTCATTTACTGATCTCAGCAGGGGGCTTCCTTGAAACTGTATCCAGGAATGCTAGGGGTGTAACCTGAGACTCTGAAGTCCTCTTTAGCCAGCTAATCTCACTGGGGCAGGGTGTTTTCTCAGCTTCAGTAGGGAGAGGTGTATCTCAGATCTCCATGGAGACCTGAGTTACTGCCCCTCCTCCCCACTTCTTGTTTTCAGCTGTGTCTTTTTGCCCTGATTGGAGCTGGATAGATGTCTAGTGATCTCTGATCCGGAAGCACTTCAGCTCTGTTTTGTGAAAGGTGCAGTCCCTCCCCCAGCTATGGCCACCTCCACCACAGATGAGTCAGCTTTTTTAGTTCATTTCTTGCATTCCTTAGCCCCTCACAGTCTGTCCCTTTCCCTGTCCTTTCTACTTGGGAGATAAGCTGGTCTTTTCAACACACCTCGCTCCCTGGTCTCCAGGTAAGTGGCTGTGATCAGTAGTTTCTGCTCTTTTCCCTATGTGAGATCCCCTCTGGTCTCTCAGCCTCACCACCCTCCTCCATTCCTGTAAGCAGAGGTGATTCAGGTGCTTCCTACCAGGATTATTGTGGCTTCTTCTTTGCTCCTTGGTTTTTGAGAGCTGTTCTTGCAGTTCAGAGTTGGTTTTTCATGCTGATTTTTCCTAAATTGATTTGTATTCCAGTTTGGTGGTGAAAGCTGGGTGTCTGTGCATCCGCCTACTCCGCTGCCATCTTGAACTCTCTTGTTTACCTTTTTAAAGAACCAATTCTTGACTTTATTGATCTTTTGGACTGCTTTTTAGCCTCTATGTAATTTATTTCCACTCTGACCTTTATTGTTTCCTTTATTTGTTGTTCTTTTTCTAGTTCTTTTAAATGCAGTGTCAGGTTGTTTATTTGAGCTTTCTCTCACTTCCTAAGTATGTCTGTAATGCTGTGAACTTCTTTCTCAGGACTGCTTTTACAATGTCCCATAAATTTTGGTTGTGTGTTTATATTCATTTGATTCAAGGAAATTTTTTAATTTCTTCCTTGATCTCAGTTTTAACCCATTTGTTTTTTAATAACATGTTATTTAGCCTCTGAATGTTTGAATATTTTTCAGTTTTTCCACTGTAGTTGATTTCTAGTTTCATGCCATTGTGATCAGAGAAGATGCTTAATATGATTTCAATCTTGTTAAATTTGTTGACATTTTGTTTTGTGTCCTAACATGTGGTCTATACTAGAAAATGTACCATGAGCACTTGAAAAGAATGTATATTCTGCTTCTTTGGGATGTAAAGTTCTGAAGATATCAATTAAATCCACTTGATCTAGTGTGTCATTTAAACCTGCTGTTATTTTGTTAGTTTTCTGACTGGAGGATCTATCCATTGATGTTAGTGTGATATTAAAATCCCCTACTATTACAGTGTTTCTGTCTTTATCAGCTTTTATGTCCATCAAAATCTCCTGTATATATTTAGGTGCTCCTCCATAAGTGCCTAAATATTTACAATGTTTATATCCTCCTGTTGGATTTCTCCTTTTATCATTCTTTAGTGACTATATTTATCCCTTACTACAGCCTTTGTTTTAAAGGATATCTTGTCAGATATAAGTATTTCTACCCCAACTTTTTTCTATTTCAATTTGCATGATATACATTTTTCCATTTCTTCTCTTTCAGTCTATTTCTATCTTTTATTTTGAGGTAGGTCTCTTGTAGACAGAACATATACAGGTCCTGTTTTCTTATTCATGCAGCTACCTTCTGTCTTTTGATTGAGTATTTAATACACTTACATTTATGGTTATTTTGGTATGTACTTATTTATTGACATTTTATTCTTTAAATTTCCAATCTCTTTCTCTTGATTTCTTTTTTCCTTTGCTTTTTTTTTTAATAGCAGGCCCTCTAAAATTTCTTGCTGTACTGGTTTGTTTGTAACAAATTCCTTGAGTATTTTTTCAGTCAGCAGATTTTTTTTTTATTTCTTCTTCAATTTTAAATGATAGCCTTGCTGGATAACATAGTCTTCATTGTAGGTTCTTGTTTTGCATCACTTTGAATATTTCTTGCCAATCCCTCTGGCCTCAAGTGTTTCTGTTGAAGAGTCAGATTTCATCCTTATGGATGAAATAAATCATCATCTGTAGATAATTTATTGCCTTTCTCTTGAAGCTTTTTGTATTCTTTCTTTGTCTCTTAACTTTGGTATTTTAAATATGATGTGTTTTGGTGTAGGCCTTCTTGGGTTCATCTTTAATGGGACTATGTGCTTCTTGAACTTGTGTGACTTTTTTCTTCATCAATTTAGGAAATTTTCAGCTATGGTTTCTTCAAACAAATTCTCTCCTCTTGGCCCTGGCTGATTGGCTCAGTGGTAGAGCGTTGGCCTGGCATGTGGAAGTCTTGGGTTTGATTCCCAGCCAGGGAACACAGGAGAAGTGCCCATCTGCTTCTCCACCCCTCCCCCTCTCCTTCCTCTCTGTCTCTCTCTTCCCCTCCCGCAGTCGAGGCTCCATTGGAGCAAAGATGGCCCAGGCGCTGGGGATGGCTCCTTGGCCTCTGCCCCAGGTGCTAGAGTGGCTCTAGTCCCAACAGAGTGATACCCCATAGGGGCAGAGTGTCGCCCCCTGGTGGGCAGAGCGTCGCCCCCTGGTGGGCGTGCCAGGTGGATCCCAGTTGGGCGCATGCGGGAGTCTGTCTGACTGTCTCTCCCCGTTTCCAGCTTCAGAAGAAAAAAAAATTCTTTCTCTTTTGTTTTTTCTCTCCTTTTTCAACAATCCCTGTGATGCAGATGTTGTTTTTCTTCATGTTGTCACAGAAATCTCTTAGAATTTCCTCAGTCTCTTTCAGCCTCTTTTTTTTTTACTGTTCTGCCTCTCTGCTAATCTTTTCCTCTAAATCACTGATTCAATCCTTCTTCAGCCTACTGTTGATTTCTTCTTGTGCAATTTTCATTTCTGATATAGTATTTGTCATTTCTGACTGATTCTTTTTTATGATTTTAATAACCTTTTTGATGCTTGCTATCTCGCTATCTCTTTAAGTTCTGGTTGTGACCATCCATTGTTGCTTTAAGATCTTTGAGCATCCTGCCTGACCAGGTGGTGGTACAGTGATTAGAGCATCAAACTAGGATGCAAAGGACCCAGGTTCAAAACCCCAAGGTTGCCAGCTTGAGCACGGGTTCACCAGCTTATACACAGGGTCACTGGCTTGATAGTGGAATCATAGATATGACACCATGTTTGTTGACCTGATCCCAAAGGTTCCTGGCTTAAAGCCTAAAGTTGCTGGCTTGAGCAAGGGGTCACTCACTCTGTTGTAATCTCTGGTCAAGGCACATATGAAAAAGCAATCAATGAATAACTAAGGAGACCAAGGAGCTGCAAACAAAGCATTGATGCTTCTCATCTCTCTCCCTTCCTGTATATCCCTATCTGTCCCTCTCTCTGACTTTATCACAAAAAGAAAGAAACAAACAAAAGAAAGATACTTTAGAATCCTAAAATTTTTTATTTTAAACTGTGTTTGGTAGTTTGTTTACTTCTATTTCATTTAGTTCTTTTTCTGGAGATTTCATTGTTGACTCATTTTGGTTGTATTTCTTTGCCATTTTGTCTGTGTTTTAAATAGTGCTGTCTGACTCTGAAATTTGTTGTGTTGTTTTTATGAGGAAGATGGGCTCAGTGGTACTGACCTCAAGGACACCCAATTTCTTTGCTCTAAAAATGCTTCTTGAGGGTAGTATTTACCTTCTTGTTGTATATAAGTATCAAATGCAGTTGCTTCTTTTGTGGGTGCAGTTATCCCTTCAGGCTGGCTAGTTCTAAGGGTAAACGTTTATCATGTTTATTAGACACTGTGCAGTGTCTGTCCTGTTGAGAGTATTTATTCTCCATAGTGTCTGGTGGCTTTTGGACTTCTCCTTTGTGCATGTTGCTTCTGTAAGTCTAGCATTGGTGCTCTCTGCCCACTACTGATTCTGGGTCTTCTGGGTTGGAATCAGCTGTTGTTTGTAACCTGCTGTGGACTACCTATCTGGAGCTACTGCTTGTTTGCTGTTTGTATTGTTTTCTGTGCCTGGTAGTATGGGAGGGGCCATCCTGCTTATAAAGATTAGTTTTCTCCTGCTTAAAGATGATAGTAGCTCCATAAAAGCCCCAAGTTCCATTAGATTTGCCTCCTCTTTTTAGCTGCTCCACCTCCTCTTGCATCTGCATGGTCTTCCCACAGAGTCTTCTGTAGAAAGGCTGCAGTGTGGGCTCATACTGGCCTCATCCCACCAAACCCTCTACAGGTTGCAAGCTTGATTGCTTAAGGCATACAACATTAATGAGATCCCCTAGTTCAGGGGATTCTTGGTCAGGAGCTCAGTACAGGGAAAGTGGCCTCTACTCCAGAGACTAATCCCTCAGAAACTTCTGGATACTACAATTTTATTCATCCTCTGAAACTTGAGCAGGAGATACTGATTGGGTGTGAATGACAGTCCTCTTTGCTGAAGTCTTCCAGCTGGCGAGTCCCTGGTCTCAGGGAGAGATACTGAAAGAGTCTTCTCCTGGGCCTGACTGTGTTCACTCCCAGGAAGTGGCTAAACTCTGACCAGACCCAACAATAGGCTTATGGGGACCGATATTTTAACTCTTTATGTTCCAAGCCTTTCTCCCTTCCCCTTGTGGTACCTAGCCCAGCAGGGTAAGATATTCAGAATCCAGGCCAGCTGAATGTGAAGCTCCACCATGTCCAATGTACACAAACCACTGTGCCAGTGCTGACCACAGAGAGTGAAAGGTTTCTCAGTTGGGCCCAGAATACAATGAGCCCTCCTTTAGTACACGCCACCAGCAAGATCTGTTAGGTCTTAAACCAATACTCTCTGTAGCTGGCCACTGGGTGTACCAGCCTTGGGCCTCTATGGAGGGATCTTGGTGAATACCAGTGGGAGACACTACCCATGATTGGCCTTCAGCAACCTTCTTGGATCTACTAGCAATCCAGAGTTTTTGGCTGCTTTTTCTGGGTCCAGGTGCACATGGCAATACTAAGCCACACATCTAGACTGGCTTTTACTTACTCTGGAACTGGGGGTAGGCCTGAAAAAAAACATAGTTTTCTTTCACTTCTGTATCCTCTCTCCGCTGGCTGCCTGTTAGGCTCAACCACTGAAACAAAACCACCTGGGGCAATTTAGGGATTAGTAAAGATGGTGAGTGTGGCTTCTGTCCCTCAACCTCAAGTGTCAGTCCATCCAGTCTTTTTTTAGACTTCAGTAAGGTGTACACCCCAGAAGTTTGGTGGGTGTGTCCTTTGAGACCCAGAGCTGCAGTTTGGCCACAGTCCAGACAGTGTCTATTGGGTTTCCCATGAGGCAGAAGCACCAGTCATAGATTCAGAAGCCTGCAGGAGAGAAATTTTGGCCTCAATGCCAGAAAACTGTCACTGATTTGCCCCCTGCTTCCTATTTCACTTCTGAAAACAGCTCAATCTCCATAGGGTGGGGCAAGAAGAATTCCTGAGGGTGGGACAGTTGAATCTTTTCTGATCACTATAACATGAAACTAGAAATCAACTACAATAGAAAAACTGGAAAACATTCAACACTTAGAGGCTAAATAGCATGCTATTAAACAATGAATGGGTTAACAATGAGATCAAGAAAAAAATTAAAAAATTCCTTTAAACAAATGAAAATTAACATATAACAACTCAAAATTTATGGTACACAGCAAAAGCTGTGTTGAGAGTGAAGTTTGTAGCATTATTGATATACCTGAGGAAGCTCAAATAAACAACCCTGAATCTAAAATAACTAGAAAAATAATAACAAATAAAGGATAGAGGGATTATAAGGAAGGAAATTATAATGATGACAGTGGAAATAAATGGCATAGGGGCTAAAAAAAGCAATACAAAAGATGAATGAAACCAAGAGCTGGTTCTTTGAAAAGGTAAACAAGATTGATAAACCTTTACCAGACTCATAAAGAAAGAAGAGTAGATGACGTCACAGTGATGGCGCGGTAGGAAGCGATACCGAAAATCTCCCCATAAACTCAACAAGTTCTTCAACCAGAAACAGAAAAACCTATCCTTGGAGTCTTCAGATGCTTCACAACACACCTGAAGGTAGGATCGAGCGAAAGATTGGCTAAATATATGGTCAAACTCCGGGGGAAATAAGGAGTAAGAAATGCTCCGCCTTCCTCTCTAATCCAAACAGGATGGCTTTCACTGAGAACTGAGAATATAGAAACTAAGGCAGGCATAGGGAGTGAATAGATCCAGGCCGCAGTACAAACAGCCAAACCAGGCTGTGGCACGGAGATCCAAGCCGTGGAAAACCCTGGGCAATTCAAGCTAACACGCGTGCCAAACCCAGACAAAGAAAGACAAGTGGGGCAGCCATTTTCCGCATCTCCTGGTTGGCGTGGTTAGTGGGCAAGAGATTCCTACGAACACTTCAGGGGTGGGCGCAGCCTGTGCTAACCCACAGAGAAGCAGAGTCAGAGGCCTCTGTGTGGGCAAAAAAGCAGCATCTCCTAGGAGCCCCAGTGCCCTGAGGGGACCGGGCACGGGGAGGGAGCTGGAGCCAACTCCAACGGCGGAACTTTTCTGTGCGGGAGGAGGACTTTTGCGGAGCGAGAGGCGTCCCGCCTGAGCCTCATAATCTGGTCAGTGCGCATGCACGCAGAGTGGGCAGGAGATTCCTCCGAACTCCTCAGAGGTGGGCGCCCATGTTTTCCCTCAGAGGAGCAGAGTCAGAGGCCTGTGAGCGGGCCAGGAGTGGAAGCCCCAGCGCCCTGGGAAAGCCGCACGGGGACAGAGCAAAAGCCAATTCCAACCCAGTAACTTTTCCGTGTGGGCAGAGGGCTTTCTCGGAGT
Organism: Saccopteryx bilineata; assembly: GCF_036850765.1. NCBI lineage: Eukaryota > Metazoa > Chordata > Mammalia > Chiroptera > Emballonuridae > Saccopteryx > Saccopteryx bilineata. The sequence continues at coordinate 66,170,605 of NC_089495.1, read as the reverse complement.
GAGAGGCGTCCCACCTGAGCCTCATAATCTGGTCAGTGCGCACGCAGGAAGAGTGGACAGGAGATTCCTCCGAACTCCTCAGAGGTGGGCGCCCGTGTTTTTCCCACAGAGGAGCAGGTCTGTAAGTGGGCCAGGAGCGAAATCTCAGGCAGCCCTAGCCCCTTGGGAAAGCTGCACGAGGATAGAGCGAAAGCCAATTCCAAAGCTCGATCTTTTCCGTGTGGGTAGGGATTTCACTCGAAGTGTGACCTGTCTGGTCTGACATCCTGGTGGGTGCACACGGAGAGTGGGCAAGAGATTCCTCCAAACGCCTCAGGAGTGGGCACTCGAGTTATCCCACAGAGGGGCAGAGCCAGAGGTCTTTGAGTGGGAGGAAGCCACGCCTGATTATGCTGGCAGGTCTGACTGACTGAGCCTTACTCAGAGCCCTGTGCTGAGTGGGAATAGAGTGGGGAGTTGCCAGCTCTTTGAGACTCTTACTATCCAGGCAGAGGCAGCAGCAACCCCATAGCTGGATTATCAGGCTTCTAATTGTGGAAGGAAAGACTAGGAGAGAGGCTCCAGGAACACTCTCACAGTGAGAGATCCTCTCACTGTTGGAGCCTATAAACACTAATGAACCTCGACTGCCAACGAGACTGAAGCCCAATACATGACATCGCCATGGAGAATTATCAACTGCAAACCTTTTCCAGAGCGTGCCACAGGGGCAGAACCCGGGGTACAAAGTCACCGACCAGAAAGACAGAAAAGAAATAGCAAGACGACAACCTCACAAAATCAAGAATAATCTGCAGATTTTATAACCTATCCCATTTTATTATATTTGTTCGTCTGTGTCTCTTTTCTTCATTCTTGATTTTTTTTTTCTACTCCAATTTGGTCATTTAATTCTCTCTGTCTTACTCTAGCCTCTCTTTGAACTACACTACCCATAAGTGTTACATCTCCCATTATCTTTTCATTCCTCATCCTTTCTCTCTATGAGGGTTGCAATCCAAAACCCCTAACTCTCTCTTTCTCTCTCCTCCTTTTTCTTTTTTCTTCTTTAAGTGGTTCCATCTTTTCTCTCTCTCTCTCTCTTTTCTCCCTCTATATTAGTCTCTTCCTCTCTCCTTTACGTCTTCTCTCATTCAAACTTCAATAACAAACAAATTATCTTATCTGGGACTCAAACTTAAGTTTGTGGCATTTTGGAGGGTTTTTACTTCACCTTTTTAACACATTAGCAGTGCTCCCATCCCTGGCTCTCCATTTTATCTAGTTCTTGTTCCACTAAATACAATAGTAATTTTTTAATTTTCCACCCCTTTTTCCTGTTTCCCTCTTATTCCTCTTATCATAACTCTGAGTCAGCCAACACCTAAAAGCAAATCATTTTATTCTTGACCCAAATTTTTTCCTAATTTGCTTTTTGTGGGTCTATACTGCTCCCCCCTTTTTATATATAAATATTTTTTTCTTTTATTTTTTTTCTTTTTCCTTTACCCCTATATTACTTCTCCCCAATTCAGGCCCTCCACTACAGGTATTGTTTGTTCTATTTAGTACAATATAATTCACAGTTCATCACAAGATTTTCTCAAAAAAGAGGGGAGAGGAGAGGAGAGGAAAAAAGGAGGGGAAGGAATTATTCCTTTTTTTCCTCAAATTTTTATCTTATTTTATTTTTCTTTATTTAATGATTAATTTTTTTAAAAAAAACGTGCAATTTTTTTTTATTTTTATTTTTTTATCATTAATACTATCAAGAAAACCACCCTCAGATGCCATTAAAGAAGAGAAAATCGAATATCATGGATACAAAAGAAAGAGAGGTAACACAGAGAGATGAGGAAAAATCTATGGAGAAAAAATTTAAGATATTGGAAACCTTGGAGTTAAACGACAGAGAATTTAAAATAGAAATTCTAAAAATACTCAGAGATATACAAGAAAACACAGAAAGGCAATTTAGAGAGCTCAGGAAACAACTCGATGAACAAAAAGAGTATATCTCCAAGGAAATTGAAACTATAAAAACAAATCAAACAGAGATGAAAAACTCAATTCATGAGCTGAAAAATGAGGTAACAAGCTTAGCTAATAGAACAGGCCAGATAGAAGAGAGGATTAGCGAAATAGAAGACAAGCAACTTGAGGCTCAACAAAGAGAATAAGAAAGAGATTCAAAAATTAAAAAAAAATGAAATAACCCTACAGGAATTATCTGACTCCATCAGAAAGAATAACATAAGAATAATAGGTATATCAGAGAGAGAAGAGAGAGAAAATGGAATGGAGAACATACTCAAACAAATAATAGATGAGAACTTCCCAAGCCTGTGGAAAGAACTAAAACCTCAAATTCTAGAAGCAAACAGAACTCCAAGTTTTCTTAACCCCAACAAACCTACTTCAAGGCACATCATAATAAAATTGGCACAAACCAACTGCAAAGAAAAAATTCTCAAGGCAGCCAGGGAAGAGAAGAATACAACATATAAAGGAAGGCCCATTAGATTATCATCAGATTTCTCAACAGAAACTCTACAAGCTAGAAGAGAGTGGACCCCAATATTTAAAGTCTTGAAAGAGAGGAACTTTCAGCCACGAATACTATACCCATCAAAGCTAACCTTCAAATATGAAGGAGAAATAAAAACATTCACAGATACAGAAAAGATGAGAGAATTTATCACGAGAAAACCCCCACTCCAGGAAATACTAAAGGGGGTTCTCCAATCAGATACAAAGAATAAAAAAACAACAACAAAGCCACAAGTAAAAGCTCCAAGAAGAACATAACAAAACCAACTTTAAACTGTGACAACAATAAGAAAGGGGGGGAGAGGATGAAGATTAACAGTAGCAAAGGGCGATGGAGGGCAAAAGTACTCACAAAATAGTGCACTACAATGAACAGGGTAGGAACCCTTTTCATTACTTAATGGTAACCACCATTGAAAAAACCACCACAGAAGCACATGATTTAAAAAAGATAGCAACAGAGGAAAGATGTATGGAACACAACCAAATAAAAACAAAAGATAGAAAAATGAAAGAGAAGAATCAAACAAGGCACAAAACTAACAGAAAGCAATCTATAAAATGGCAATGAGGAACTCACAAGTGTCAATAATTACACTAAATGTAAACGGATTAAACTCACCAATAAAAAGGCACAGAGTAGCCAAATGGATCAAAAAAGAAAATCCAACTGTATGCTGCCTACAAGAAACTCATCTAAGTAACAAGGATAAAAACAAATTCAAAGTGAAAGGCTAGAAAACAATGCTCCAAGCAAATAACATCCACAAAAAAGCAGGCGTAGCAATACTCATATCTGATGATGCTGACTACAAGACAGCAAAAGTACTCAGAGACAAAAATGGCCATTTCATAATGGCTAAGGGGACACTGAATCAAGAAGACATAACAATTCTTAATATATATGCACCAAACCAAGGAGCACCAAAATATATAAGACAGCTACTTATTGACCTTAAAAAAAAAACTGACAAAAATACAATCATACTTGGAGACCTCAATACACCGCTGATGGCTCTAGATCGGTCATCCAAACAGAGAATCAACAAAGACATAGTGGCCTTAAACAAAGCACTAGAGCACCTGGATATGATAGACATCTACAGGACATTTCATCCCAAAGTAACTGAGTATACATTTTTCTCCAGTGTACATGGATCATTCTCAAGAATTGACCATATGCTGGGCCACAAAAACAACATCAGCAAATTCAGAAAAATTGAAGTTGTACCAAGCATATTTTCTGATCATAAAGCCTTGAAACTAGAATTCAACAGCAAAAAAGAGGGAAAAAATCCCACAAAAATGTGGAAACTAAACAACATACTTTTAAAGAATGAATGGGTCAAAGAAGAAATAAGTGCAGAAATCAAAAGATATATACAGACAAATGGAAATGATAATATGACATATCAGAATCTATGGGATGCAGCAAAAGCAGTGATAAGAGGGAAGTTCATATCACTTCAGGCATATATGAACAAACAAGAGAGAGCCCAAGTGAACCACTTAACTTCACACCTTAAGGAACTAAAAAATGAAGAACAAAGACAACCCAAAACCAGCCAAAGAAAGGAGATAATAAAAATCAGAGCAGAAATAAATGAAATAGAGAATAGTAAAAATATAGAAAAAATTAATAGAACAAGGAGCTGGTTCTTTGAAAAAATCAACAAAATTGACAAACCCTTGGCAATACTTACCAAGGAAAAAAGAGAAAGAACTCATATAAACAAAATCCAAAATGAAAGAGGAGAAATCACCACGGACATCATAGATATACAAAGAATTATTGTAGAATACTATGAAAAACTTTATGCCACTAAATTCAACAACCTAGAAGAAATGGATAAATTCTTAGAACAATACAACCTTCCTACACTGAGTCAAGAAGAAGCAGAAAGCCTAAACAGACCTATTAGTAGAGAAGAAATAGAAAAAACCATTAAAAACCTCCCCAAAAATAAAAGTCCAGGCCCAGACGGCTATACCAGTGAATTTTATCAAACCTTCAAAGAAGACTTGTTTCCTATTCTACAGAAAGTATTCCAAAAAATTGAAGAAGAAGCAATACTTCCAAACACATTTTATGAGGCCAACATAACCCTCATACCAAAATCAGGCAAGGATGGCACAAAAAAAGAAAACTACAGACCAATATCTCTAATGAATACAGATGCTAAAATACCAAACAAAATACTAGCAAATCGAATACAACAACATATTAAAAAAATAATACATCATGATCAAGTGGGATTCATCCCAGAATCTCAAGGATGGTTCAACATACGTAAAACGGTTAACGTAATACACCATATCAACAAAACAAAGAATAAGAACCACATGATATTATCAATAGATGCAGAAAAGGCTTTTGATAAAATACAACACAATTTTATGTTTAAGACTCTCAACAAAATGGGTATAGAAGGAAAATATCTCAACATGATAAAGGCCATATATGATAAACAATCAGCTAACATCATACTAAATGGCACAAAACTGAAGGCTTTCCCCCTTAAATCAGGAACAAGTCAGGGTTGTCCACTCTCTCCACTGTTATTTAATGTGGTACTAGAGGTTCTTGCCACAGCAATCAGACAAGACAAAGAAATAAAAGGCATCCATATCGGAAAAGAAGAAGTAAAGGTATCACTTTTTGCAGATGATATGATCCTATACATTGAAAACCCCAAAGAATCCACAAAAAGACTTCTAGAAACAATAAGCCAATACAGTAAGGTCGCAGGATACAAAATTAACATACAGAAGTCAATAGCCTTTTCATATGCCAACAATGAAACATTTGAGAATGAACTCAAAAGAATAATCCCCTTCACGATTGCAACAAAAAAAATAAAATACCTAGGAATAAACATAACAAAGAATGTAAAGGACTTATACAATGAAAACTATAAACTATTGTTAAGGGAAATCAAAAAAGACATTATGAGATGGAAGAATATTCCTTGTTCTTGGTTAGGTAGAATAAATATAATCAAGATGGTCATATTACCCAAAGCTATATACAAATTTAATGCAATTCCCATCAAAATTCCAATGACATTTTTTAAAGAAATGGAGCGAAAAATAATCAGATTTATATGGAACTATATAAAGCCCCGAATAGCCAAAGCAATCCTAAAGAAAAGGAATGAAGCTGGGGGCATTACAATACCTGACTTCAAACTCTATTATAGGGCCACGACAATCAAAACAACATGGTATTGGCAGAAAAATAGACACTCAGACCAATGGAACAGAATAGAAAGCCCAGAAATAAAACCACATATATATAGTCAAATAATTTTTGATAAAGGGGCCAACAACACTGAATGGAGAAAAGAAAGCCTCTTCAACAAATGGTGCTGGGAAAACTGGAAAGCCACATGCAAAAGAATGAAGCTGGACTACAGTTTGTCCCCCTGTACTAAAATTAACTCAAAATGGATCAAAGATTTAAACATAAGACCTGAAACAATAAAGTACATAGAAGAAGACATAGGTACCAAACTCATGGACCTGGGCTTTAAAGAGCATTTTATGAATTTGACTCCACAGGCAAGAGAATTGAAAGCAAAAATTAATGAATGGGACTACATCAGACTAAGAAGTTTTTGTTCAGCAAGAGAAATTGATAACAAGATAAACAGACAGCCAACTAATTGGGAAATGATATTTTAAACACCTGCTCAGATAAGGGCCTAATATCCAAAATATACAAAGAACTCATAAAACTCAACGACAAACAAACAAACAATCCAATAAAAAAATGGGAAGAGGATATGAACAGACACTTCTCCCAGGAAGAAATACAAATGGCCAACAGATATATGAAAAGATGCTCATCTTCTTTAGTTATTAGAGAAATGCAAATCAAAACTGCAATGAGATACCACCTCACACCTGTTAGACTAGCTATTATTAACAAGACAGGTAATAGCAAATGTTGGAGAGGTTGTGGAGAAAAAGGAACCCTCATCCATCGTTGGTGGGAATGTAAAGTAGTACAACCATTATGGAAGAAAGTACGGTGGTTCCTCAAAAAACTGAAAGTAGAACTACCTTATGACCCAGCAATCCCTCTACTGGGTATATACCCCCAAAACTCAGAAACATTGACTTGTAAAGACACATGCAGCCCCATGTTCATTGCAGCATTGTTCACAGTGGCCAGGACATGGAAACAACCAAAAAGCCCATCAATAGATGACTGGATAAAGAAGATGTGGCACATATACACTATGGAATACTACTCAGCCATAAGAAATGATGACATCGGATCATTTACAGCAAAATGGTGGGATCTTGACAACATTATACGGAGTGAAATAAGTAAATCAGAAAAAACCAGGAACTGCATTTTTCCATACGTAGGTGGGACATAAAAGTGAGACCAAGAGACATTGATAAGAGTCTGGTGGTTATGGGGGGAGGGGGGAGAGGGAGAGGGAAGGGGGAGGGGGAGGGGCACAAAGAGAACTAGATAGAGGGTGACAGGACAATCTGACTTTGGGTGATGGGTATGCAACATAATTGAACTTTAAGATAACCTGGACATATTATCTTTGAATATATGTATCTTGATTTACTGATGTCACCTCATTAAAAATAAATACAATAAAAAAATACAAAAAAAAAAGAAAGAAGAGAAAGAACTGAAATAAAATTAGAAATGAAAGTAGGGAAGTAACAACTGACACTGCAGAAATACAAAGATTTGTAAGAAAATATTATGAAGATATATTTGTCAAAAATTGGACAACATAGAGGAAATGGATAAATTTCTAGAAACATACAACCTTCCAAAACTCAATCTGGGAAAATCAGAAAACCTAAACAGACCAATTACAACAAATGAAATTGATACAGTTCTGAAAAAAATCCCAGCAAACACAAGTCCCAGACTGGATGGCTTCACAGACAAATTTTGCCAAACATTCGAATAAGAACTAACACCTATCTTTCTTAAGCTATTTCAAACAATTCAAGAGGAGGGAAGACTTTCAAGCTTCTTTTATGAAGCAAGTGTTATTCTCATTCCAAAACCAGGTAAAGATCCCACAAAGAAAGAAAACTATAGGCCAAAGTCACTGTGAGCATAGATTCTAAAATTCTCAACAAAATAATAGCAAACCAGATCCAGCAATTCATCAAAAATATCATAAATTATGATCAAGTGGGATTTATTCCTGGGAAATAAGACTGGTACAATATTTGCATATTAGTAAGTGTGATTCCTCACATAAAGAAAAAGGAGAAAAACTACATGATAATATCAATAGATGCAGAAAAAGTATTTGATAGAATCCCTCACTCACTTTTGATCAAAACTCTCAGCAGCCCTGGCCAGTTGGCTCAGTGGTAGACTGTCAGCCTGACATGCAGGAGTCCCGGGTTCGATTCCCGGCCAGGGCACACAAGAGAAGCGCCCATCTGCTTCTCCACCTCTCTTCCTCTCCTTCTTCTCTGTCTCTCTCTTCCCCTCCCACAGCCGAGGCTCCATTGGAGCAAAGTTGGCCCAGGCACTGAGGATGGCTCTATGGCCTCTGCCTCAGGTGCTAGAATGGCTCTGGTCACAACAGAGCAATGCCCCAGATGGGCAGAGCAACGCCTCCTGGTGGGCATGCGGGGTTGATCCCGGTCAGGCACATGTGGGAATCTGTCTGACTGCCTCCCCATTTCCAACCTCAGAAAAAAAAAAAAAACTCTCAGCAAAGTGGGGATAGAGGGAACATAACTCAACATAATAAAGGTCATATATGACAGACCCACAGCCAACATCATATTCAATGGACAAAAGTCAAAGGCAATTCCCTTAAGATCAGGAATAAGGCAGGTGTACTCCCTTTCACCACTCTTTTTCAGCATAGTTCTGGAAGTCCTAACCACAGCAATCAAACAAGAAGAAGTAATAAAAGGAACCCACATTAGAAAAGAAAAAGTAAATTTATCATTATTTGCTGGTGACATAATACTGTATATAGAAAACCCTAGTCTCTGTCTAAAAACTACTAGACCTGATAAATGAATTTGACAAGGTGGCAGGATATAAAATTAATATTTAGAAATGAGTGGCATTTTTATACACCAACAATAAACTGTCAGAAAAAGAAATTAAGGAAACAATCCCTTCATTATTGCATCAAAAAGAATAAAAAACCTAGAATTAATTAACCATGAATGTAAAAAAATTGTACTCAGAAAATTATAAGACATTAAAAGAGGAAATAATAAATGATACAAACAAGTGGAGTATGTACTGTGTTTGTGGATAGGAAGAATAAACATCATTAAAATGTCTATACTACCCAAAGCAATCTATAAATTTAGTGTAATTCCTATTAAAATACCAATGGCAGACTTCAAAGATATACAACAAATATTTCAAAAATTTAAATGAAACCAAAAGAAAACATGGATAGCATCAACACTCTTGAAAATAAAGAATAAAGTGGGAGTCATCACCCTTCCTGATATCAAGTTATACTACAAGGCCATTGTAATCAAAACGTCTTGCTACTAGCATAAGAACAGGCAGGCATACAGATCAAGGGAACAGAACAGAGAACCCAGAAATAAACCCATGCCTTGATGTTCATTTTATATTTGACAAAAGAGGTAAGAGCATACAATAGAGCAGGGGTCAGGAACCTATGACTCATGAACCAGATGTGGCTCTTTTGATGGCTGCATCTGGCTTGCAGACAAATCTTTAATAAAAAAAATGTTAAAAATATAAAACATTCTCATGTATTACAATCCATTCATTTCCTACCACTCATGTACATGGCTGCCGGTGACTGGAGCCCAATCACAGCTGTCCTCTGGGACAACACCAAATTTTTATTGGATAATGCATAATGTACATAGTCGTTATATGGCTCTTATGGAATTACATTTTAAAATATGTAGCGTTCATGGCTCTCTCAGCCAAAAAGGTTCCTGACCCCTGCAATAGAGTAAAGACAGCCTCTTTAATAAATGGTGTTGGAAAAAATTGGGCAGGTACATGTAAAAAAAAAAAGAAACTAGACCACTAACTTACACCATTCACAAAAATAAACTCAAAATGGATAAAAGACTTAAATGTAAGTCGCAAAACCATAAGCATCTTGTAAGAAAACATAGACAATAAACTCTCCGACATCTCTCGTAGTAATATTTTTACCAATTTATCTCTACAGGCAAGTGAAATAAAGGAGAAAATAAACAAATGGGGCTATATAAAACCACAAAGTTTTTGCACAGCAAAAAACACCATTAACAAAATAAAAAGACAGTCCACACAATGGGAGAACATATTCACTGATACATCTGATAGGGAGTTAATAACCAAAATTTATAAAGAATTTCTGAAACTCTACACCAGGAAGGTAAACAATCCAATTAAAAAATGGGCAAAGGAACTGAGTAGACACTTCTCCAAATAGGACAGATGACCAGTAGGCATGTGAAAACCATACACAATGTCAATAATCATCAGAGAAATACAAATTAAAACTACAATGAGATATCACCTCACATCTGTCTGAATGGTGCTCTATAACAAATGAACACACAGTAAGTGCTGGTGAGGGTGTGGAGAAAAGGAAACCCTCTTGCACTGCTGGTGGGAATGCAGACTTGTGCAGCCATATTAGAAAACAGTAAAGTTTCCTGAAAAAAATTAAAAATGAAACTGCCTTTTGACCCAGCTATCTCACTTTTAGGAATATATTCTAAGAATAGCAAATCACTGATTCAAAGAAGATACAATAGCCTAGATCTAGACACAGCCCAAGTGTCTGTCAATGGACAAGTGAATTATACAAAAAGCGGTGATACATATACACAATGGAATACTATGCAGCCATGAAAAAGAAGAAAGTCTTACCTTTTGTGACAGCATGGATGGTCCTGGAGATTATTATGCTAAGTGAAATAAATCAGGCAGAGAAAGACAAATATCATATGATCTCACACATATATGAAATCTAATGAACAAAGTAAACTGAGGAATGGAATAGAGGCAGAGGCAGGTTCACAGGGACCAGAAGGACAGCAGTCAGAGGGAAGGGGGATAAGGGGATGGGATCAGATAAGGTGAAGGGATTAGTGAAATTATATATACATAACTCATTGATACAGATTACAGGACAGGGAATCTCGAGGAAAGGGGGGAGGGAGTTAAGGGGAGGGCAGCAAAGAAGGTATAATGGAGGACATGGGGGTGGGTGGTATATTTAGTGGGACACTTAAGTACATGTTCACATAATAAATTAAAATTAATAAAAAAAAGAATATAAGTAATGTTGCTTTATTTATTTTTGTTTATAAAAATATTTTGGACAAATGAGGAAAAGAAAAACAGTTTATACATGCTGGAGAGAAAAAAAGCTGTAGCTTGCATTCTTAGAGGTAGGAAGTACTTTTACAATAAAAAGTGGCCATGATTCTTGACATATAAGTTTACTTTAGCAAATACACACACACACACACACACACACAATTTGAGGTTGTATATAGTTTTAAAATATATATGCCTCCTTTTATAAATACATCTGGTGTTTTGTTTTGTTTTTTACTGATAATTTCATTCTAGTTTTTTTCCTAACAAATCTATAGGTATTTTAGAGGTGAAAGCAAATTGCTTATCATTCTATCTATATTTGCATACTAATAGGAAACATTTATGGAACACATTCAGTTGAATGCATTACAAATGATTATTTTATGTTGTTTTAGTATTTGAATGATATACTACTTAAAGATTTTTTAAAAATTATTTATTGATTTTAGAGAGTAAGAGAGAGAGAGAGAGACAAACATTGATCTATTTCTGTTTACGCCCTGACCACGGATCAAACCAGCAACCTCTGTCCTTCAGTGTGATGTTCTAACCAACTGAGCTATAGGCTAGGGCTTAAGCTTTAAAAGGTATGAATTTGTGTTAATTCCCATCAATTAAAATGTTGCTTGATGAATGTATTTGTAATCTTTTGCTGTATAACAAATTACCCCACACTTCAGCATCTTAAAACAAAAAACTTTTTATTTCTCACAGTTTCAAAGAATCGGGAATGTGGAAGTGGCTTAGCTCAAGTCTGCCTCAGGGTCTCTCATGATATTTCAGTCAGGCTATCTACCAGGGCTGCTGTCATCCCAATGCCATTTTGGTATGGTGGGACCTCTTTATAAGTTTACTCACATATCTGTTTGCAAGGCAGCACATTTCTACATGGCTATGCACCAGACAGTTCAGTTCCTCTTTCTGTCAGCCTCTCTCTCTATCTTTTTACAAGGCTTTGCTTCCTCCAGAGGGAGGAAAGGGATAGAGAAAGGAGAAGAGGAGACGGGATGGAGGAGGGGGGGAAGAAAGCAAGATGCAGACCAAAATCTTTTATAACCTAAGTTCAAATGTAATGTATAATCATGATAGTATATACTATGTATACAATAGTTTAAAGCATACACTGTTCATCATACAGATCAACCACAGTATAATGTAGAAAAATATTATATTATGGTATGGATACCAGGAAGTAAAAATCCTGAGGCCATCCTGAAGGCTGCTACTGTAGTTAAATATATAGCTAGGCTGGTTCACTTTACTTTTAAAATTAAATTATTTATAGTTATGACAAAAAAGTACCAAATAAAAACTTTGTGTATGCATGATTAAACAAATATAAATGGAGTCAGAATTACTTGTAAAATGAAAACATTTTATATGTAAAAAGTACATTTACTTAACATGCAAAAATTTTTAAATAATTTTGATAAGTAGTAATAAGCTTCACTTACAATTTAAAATTTCTATTCTAAAATAGAAATTAAATTATTTAAAATTATCAGCAGAATTATATGAAATTTAACTCATATATATGGGTTCTAGAAGACTCATACTCTTTCTATCAAAATACAAATTATTATTTTCTGATGGCTGTGAATTCTAATATTACCCTATTGGTTGCAAAATTAGCAAGTTGCAATGAGGTTATAAATACTTGAACATACATGAAGACATAAACACACACAGATATTTGAAAAAGAGCAATGATGATGCAGGTAAAATAATAACATTCTGCTAGTACAGTGTAAAGATAATTATATAATGCTAGAAGAACATATAAATGTCAAATTCTGCATAATATTTACATTTAACCAACCCATTATAAAAAATATCACTTTATTTTGTTTTTGGAAGAATACAAGAATGGCAAATTGGATAAGTATTTCAAAATTAAATTTACTTTTCTACTTATTTAACTCTGATGATGAAAATAAGTATTGTGATACAAAAAGATATTGACATCTTAAATTTTTCTGTTGTAATTATTGCAGAATATTATTTTCAAACTGTTTCTTACTCCTTTTGCTTGAGCCAGTTTAAGACCTGGTATTACACTGACTAATTAAAAGGCCAAGTTTCTAAGAGGAAGGAAACTGTAATACCACAACAAGTGAATATACTTAGGATTCATCCATCCTACCACAAAGAGACCTATGGCTATTCACTTGGATAAAAATGCACTAGAGAAATGGAAATACAAATATTTCAAGAACTGTTGGGAAATAGAGACTAAGCTGACATTGATACTTGTGGACTCAAAGTGTCATTGCAGCAACCCTCTTGGGTAAAGACATGTTGGAACAAGTGAAAAATTAAATTTGGTCTTGTCTCAAATATCTATATTTCTATTGAGTTCACAGACTCATTAAAAGGTAATTTCACCTGTATGTATAGTTGAAATGTATATATGGACTCAGAACTCTCACATGTGTCCCTTGCCTTGTAGGTAACAGCCATCATACAGGGGTGGTCAAGCAGAAGCATCTTCATTCACTCAACTAATAGAGTCAATACATTTTAAAAAACCCAACATCCTCCTAAAACAAAAAGTAATGACACAGGGCTAGAAAACCTCATTACTTCCTCTTCTTATTGATCATTTACAAAAGGATCTATCTGGCACTTATAAAAATTAAAAGGATGTGGAAGGATTATAGTATATTATTGCGAGCTATGCAAAAATATATAGTAACCTCAATTGCAGCAGCTGTGCTAGATATAATATCTTTATTAGAGCAATTAACAAGTTCTCAGGATGATAAATGTAGCAATTGCCAAGTGAAGGTATTTTTCTTCATCTCTGTAATAAAGGAAGGCCAAAGTAGTGTAGTATATATTCACAAATTAGTCTCACAGCTCATTTAAATTTCTCTTTGTCTTTCAATCATAATATAGTTTTAAGGGACCGGCTGGACTTCCTAAATACTCCGCAGAACTTCCCCTTGGTTTACAATTTTGATAATATTATGTTAATCAGAATAGAGAGGCAAGAAGGCATGGCTACAGAAGAGGACTTGTAATGAACAAGCAGTTTAGGAGGTCTGAGATAAACATTTAGAAGTCTCAAGAACCTGCCATATTGGTGAAGTTTTTAAGGGTCTAGCAGTCAGAGGCATTTCAAAATTTCTCCTCCAAAATAAAAGACAACATGTTTTAAGTTTCTTAAAATGTGCTCCACCTACATTTTATTTATTTATTTGCACTGTAAAAATTGGATTCCCAATAAACAGACTCTGGCAGCAAGTTCCATGTGGAGAAAGTGTCCTGGGGAGTGCTTTGAGGAGCACATATAATAGAATGAAGGAAAACAGGAAAATAATTTGAACTCTGATGCTGTAGCAATAAAGACCTCCACAGATCAGGAGACTGGAGTTGCAATGATCCTTTAGAATTCTGCTAAATAGTGGGCTGGACTACTGTGTCTCATCTTAACTTAAAAATACAAATGCATAGAGCCTGACCAGGGGATGGTGCAGCGAATAGGGTGATAACCTGGGATGCTAAGGACCCAGGTTCAAAACCCCAAGGTTGTCGGCTTGAGTGTGGGATCATCTGGTTTGAGTATGGGACCATATACATGACTCCATTGTCACTGGCTTGAGCCTAAAGGTTGATGGCTTGAACAAATGGTCACTGGTTCAGATATAAGCCCACAGTCAAGACCCATATGAGAAACAATCAATGAGCAACTAAAGTGACACAACTATGAGGTAATGCTTCTCATCTCTCTCCCTTCCTGTCTGCCTTTCTCTGTCTGTTCCTCTCTCTCTCTCTTGCTTAAAAGAAAAAAAAAGTAAAAAAGAAAATACACAGAAACACAAATACTTCAGCGACAAAATTTAACTTTAATACTAATGTATTGGAATGAAATTACCTTCCAAGTTAATTTACACACAGAGTAGATCCCCTACGTTGAGATTTTGATGATGATCTTTCTCTAAGGTTAATTTAATATGATGCTATTAAATATTAAATTCCTACTATTAAAATTCCTAATTTGATTTTATGCTCAACAAGAAATCTTCAACTATGAAATGTGACCTTTTCTTCTTAATATCTACAGGAAGAAATTATTCACTGAGTTCTTTTATCTATTATATTTCTCACTGTAAGATAATTGTACTATTATTCTGGTTAATTATATCAAGCTTGGTTTATCTGTAGCTATCTCAGAGGACTAGAGCCCCTTGATGTTTACAATTAGCAGGTCTTAGCTTGATATGAATTATGGACAGAGGTTAAAGGTTTAAGTTAAGGTTGAAAGGGGGATCTTTCTGGGCAGCCAGCCAGTTGCCCTCAGGTATGACTGCATCACTGCATGCTCTATTTATCTCTCTGTGAATTGTCTCTAAGCAGAACATTCATAAATGTTTTATTTAATCAATACTGATAAACACTTACAGAGTGATTCTAACCAGAGGCTCTGGACTCAGATTGCTCACTTAGCCCCACCATGTAGTAATTGGGGGATTGAGGACATTTCTGTATAGTTTTAAAAATTATTATTCTAATATTTAAATATCTCCCCCATAGTATTATGGCAACATTAAATTGAGTTATTAGAAGTGAAGCACTTAGAATAAGAAATTATACTGCAAAGAGATTCAATGTATTTCAAACATGGAAAGTCACATAATGAGGTCAGTTTCTATCATCATTATCATCATCATTCTATTCTTACTATTAATACTAGACAAAGGAAAAGGATCTACATATAAATAATGTTTTTTTTCCTTAGGAATAGCTAACTAGTTTATTCCAGGAAAAGGAAAAAAATGATTAATATAATATGAGACTAAACAGAGAATTATAAAATGTCTCCCTCACAGTGTTCTTATGAAGATTAAAATCATATATAAAATTCCTGATAAATGGTGGATACTCAGAAGCAGTTACTGTCATCACAAACACATCCAGCTTTATATATTATGTCACAAAAAATGTATCACATTTAAAAAAATAAGTTTCAGAATGACAACCATAAATTGGCATGGTAATGAGTATCCCTTTCTCATAATATGTCCATGTCCATGAAAGCTGCTGTATGGCTTCCGAAAAATTCAGAAAATGTTCGCCAACAGAGCCTTTTATCTTCTGTGATGCCTACCCTTCCTCTGTGAGTACAGACACTCTCTGATTAGCAGTGATGACAAAGAGGTACTGTGGTTCCAACAGCACATTTTTGGGCTCTATCCTCTAGCAGTTAGAAAGCAAAATGAATTCTTGATATCTCGCTCCAGAGCAGGGTTTGTCAACCTCACTCAGCACCACTGACATTTTGACAGGATGAGTTTCTGTTGTGGGAAGTCTATAATGTGACTTATAGGATGTTCAGTGGCATCTCTGGGCTCCACCCACTGGAGGTCATTAGTACCATCTTTCTTTTCAAGGATAGCAAGCAAAATGTCTTTAGATTTTGTCAATTGTCGCCTAGGGTACATTATTAGCCATTGAAAGCCACTCTTCTAGACACATGCCTATAAACTTTAAAATTTTTCCTTCTCTCATTACCAAAATGAACTTTTATTTTCCTTCACCTGACATTCTGATACACTACTATTATTATAGGGTTTGAGTCATTTGAATAGTGAATAGTTCAGATTTGTACCCACAGGAAACAGTTTTTGAAGAAGGAAGTGTTTGTTTGAGCCTAGCAGGATTTTGTGAGATAAGAAAGAGTAGATAGGCTGGAGGCTGAGTGTATGTGTGGAAAATTTAGCCCAAAAGAACTAGCAAAGACTAGAATCTCTAAATTTCTATCCTTTTTGATGTATGTATTCTAGGTAAATATGTATGATCAAAGCTAGAAAATATGAGGTCTGCAGGGGCAGATAAATTTATTATTAAGCTTCAGGGTAAGACAGAGTAAAGCAAACTCTCCTTATTCAAATTAATATGTTCTGTAGGACCAAGAAATAAAAAGTTACCAAAAGTAGGTCAGTGAGCCTTCTCCAGGGCATAGGTTGATTCAATATGTGAATGAGAGTTAATCCAGATAGGATCATATGAAAAGCTTGATTCCATTTATTCTTTGTTAGACAAATCAGTTAAACAGAAAAAATCCAAGACTTACTGTAAAGGTTTATATTTTAATAATTGTAACCATTTACTGCAGGGGTCGGGAACCTATGGCTCGCGAGCCAGATGTGGCTCTTTTTTTGTATTTTTCTGAAGTTGGAAACGGGAAGGCAGTCAGACAGACTCCCACATGTGCCCGACCGGGATCCACCTGACACGCCCACCAGGGGGCGACACTCTGCCCACCAGGGGGCAATGCTCTGCCCATCTGGGGCACCGCTCTGTTGCAACCAGAGCCATTCTAGCACTTGAGGCAGAGGCCATAGAGCCATCCTCAGTGCCCAGGGCCAACTTTGCTCCAATGGAGTCTTGGATGCGGGAGGAGAAGAGAGAGACAGAGTGGAAGGACAGGGGGAGAGGTGGAGAAGCAGATGGGCGCTTCTCTTGTGTGCCCTGGCCAGAAGTCAAACCCAGGACTCCTGCACGCCAGGCCGACACTCCACCATTGATCCAACCGCCCAGGGACGGATGTGGCTCTTTTGATGGCTGCATCTGGCTCGCAGACAAATCTTTAATAAAAAAATAATGTTAAAAATATAAAACATTCTCATGTATTACGATCCATTCATTTCCTACTGCTCATGTTCATGGTTGCGGGTGGCTGGAGCCAATCACAGCTGTCCTCTGGGACAAAAACAAATTTTTATTGCATAATGCGTAACATACACGGGTCATTGTATGGCTCTCATGGAATTACATTTTAAAATATGTGGCGTTCATGGCTTTCTCAGCCAAAAAGTTTCCCCACCCCTGACTTACTGAGTACATGTTATATCCCAGGAAAGTGCTGCTTTGTTGTACCATGAGACTTGTGCTAAACCCACTTACCACTATTTACAAATACAAAATGTGAGTTTCAGAAGGTTAGAACTTCAGATCTTTCAAAAAAATATTTTCTTAAACTCAGTGAAATATAATTAATAAACCCAAATGTTAAATCTTAGGAGATGAGCTTCCTGTTGCATTTGGTAAGAACATATATCACATAATATATTGATTAAATTCCAATAACTTTGCATTCATACAGTGTGTCCGTAAAGTCATGGTGCACTTTTGACCGGTCACAGGAAAGCAACAAAAGATGATAGAAATGTACAATCTGTACCAAATAAAAGGAAAACTCTCCTAGTTTCATACCTATTTAGTGCAGTTTGATGTGGGCTCATGCACAGATTTTTTAGGGCTCCTTATGTAGCTATCCCGTATAGCCGCTACAGACTCGTCACTGACTGATGACCTACCAGAACGGGGTTTCTCCACCAAACTGCCGGTTTCCTTCAGCTGCTTATCCCACAGAGTAATGTTATCCCTATGTGGTGGCGCTTCATTATAAACGCGCTGATATTCACACTGCACTTTGGTCACGGATTCGAATTTAGTGAGCCACAGAACACACTGAACTTTCCTCTGTACCATCTACATCTGGACTGGCATGGCCGTGGGCTGCTCCGCTGTATACACGGTGTTACGTCATTATCTGTGCATGTGCACATGCTGCCACATTATCCTACAGAAACTGGGAGGGTTTTCCTTTTATTTTAGTGCAGATTTCACATTTCTGTCGTCTTTTGTTGCTTTCCTATTATCGGTCAAAAGTGCACCATGACTTTAAGGACACACTGTATTACAACTCTAAGGAACTAACATTTATTATACAAAGGTATGACATTCCACTTCTGCAGGCTCTTAACAAATTGAATAATCAAGATGTCTAATTTCTCTCTTGTATTTATTTTCTCCACTGTTCAAGTGCATGCTCTCTCTCTCTCCCTCCTTTCTTCCTTCCCTACCTTATTATTCATTTCATTAATAAATTAGAAATATGAATGAATGTTGAATCTCAGTGGTTTTTATTTCAATATATAAGTTAAAAAATAAAATCTTATTTTCCAGGTATATTTAAAGATTACAAATTTCTTTAAAGGTATATACATTTGTTTATAAGTGAAATTAATATTCAAATAACAAGTTATAATCTAAACTCATATTTAAAATAATCTGGATTTATAATTTGTGAAGAATGAAAAGTACAGTTTTAAAGTATAAGAATTATAAAACCAGAGGTGAAAGGATCAAATTCAGTTAGTAAAAATATTGACTCTCACTATCTACCACATCTTAGAGTTACATGTTATTACATAAACTTATAGTCACACCAACCTTCCACTTAGCCAGAGAATTACTTGTATATGATCGGTTGGCAACTTTTCTTCCTCCACACTATTGCTTACTTTGTACCTCCTTAACTACTACATTAATCTATCTATCTTCAGAAATTTTATTTCTCTCTCTTTCCTTTAGAGATTATTTCTAATGTAATTTTATATGCAAAGTTTTCTTATCCCCCCATTCTTATTTCCCTTCATTCTCCTTTAAACAGTCTAGTTGAATTAAATGTATATATTGATAATGTGTATAACCTTGTCAATTCTTTAGAGATGAAAATCATATCTCACCCTGGCCATTTGGCTCAGTGGAGAGCATCAGCCTAGCATATGGACGTCACAGATTCAATTCTTAGTCAGGGTACACAGGAGAAGAGACCATCTGCTTCCCACCCTTTTCTTTTTCCATCCTGCAGCTATGGCTCAAATGAGCAAGTTGGCCTCAGATGATGAGGATGGCTCCATGCCCTCACCTAGGGTGCTAAAATAGCTCAGTTGCTGAGCAATGGAGCAGTGGCTCCAGATGCACAGAACATCAGCCCCAGGTAAGTGCTGCCAGGTGAATCCTGGTTGGGGCACATGTGGGAGTCTGTCTCTCTGACTCCTTGCCTCTCACTTGATAAAAAAAAGAAAAGAAAAAGAATACTATATCTCACAAATCTTTTGAATACTTATAACTATTGGAACAATACCTTTCACATAGATATTTTTAAAGAATGTTTATTGATAAGGATTTAAATTGATAACAATTGACAGAATATTTTTCTTTTCTTTTATATCCATCCCTCTTCCTTCTGAGACTTGGCAAATTAGTCACGCAATACAAAAAAAGACACTCTTCTGGAAAAATATTATATGGAAGATGCCATGAAAAATTGAGGATTTTATAAAATAAAAGCTTGATCATCTCATAGGTATTATACCTTGGGTATACCATCATAAATAATCAATTTGTAATGATCATTCTGCCTCTTTATGAGCCACTAGGACATTCAAAACTTCTAAAAAAAACCCTCAGATATTATCTTTTATCTTGGAACAACCTCCTTTCACTATGTTTTGTTTACCAAATATGATTGCAAAAAGTTCTGTTCCTTGGAACCAGATATATATTAATTACAGAAAAAAAGATATAATTTCATGTATAAGCCAATTAAAGCATAAATTTAATCCATGTACCCACAAATTAATTCTTTACCACGTAAAAATTTCCTACAACATAAAAGGAAGTGGCATCAAAAATCTAATAGAAACAGGTTTATTATATTAAATAATGTGAGAAAATGGCTTCACTGAGGAATGTTAGGTTATGCCTATCCACAGGAACATTTTAAGCTACCTTTGCTTCAATTTGTAGTCATTGTTTTTTTCTGTTCTCTTTTTATGTTTAATTTTACTTCAACCTAACAATGCAAAAAGTTATTATAACTTGCCCAAGATTTGTTTTAATTTAGGAAAATAATATTTCAAACAAACCATGTCAGGCAAGTTTCATGTTCAGTAAATTGAGTTTATTATTTATTTTATTCATTTATTTATTGACGAGGACAGAGAGAGGGACAGATAGGGACAGACAGACAAGAAGCATCAATTCTTCATTTTAGCACCTTAGTTATTTATTGATTACTTTCTCATATGTGCCTTGACTGGGGGGGGGGAGCTACAGCAGACCGAGTGACCCCCTTGCTCAAGCCAGCAACCTTGGGCTCAACCTGGTGAGCCTTACTCAAACCAGATGAGCCTATGCTCAAGCTGATGACCTCAGGGTTTAAAACCTGGGTTCTCAGCATCCCATTCTGACACTCTATCCACTGAGGCACCGCCCGGTCAGCCGAGCTTTTCATTTGCCAAAACTGAAAGCCATTATTTCATTCCTGCTCATCATCACTAATTCAAAAATAAATAATCTATATTTTCAGGTCTGCTATTTGTTATAAAACATAACACACTAGGCAAAACAACTCTCTTTGTACTTTATCAAGCCTACAGATATTAAACTCTATTAAAAAAATTCAAGTAGCTTAAGTTAAATAATATTATCTATTAGTAATTACTTAAGGCCCTGACCAGTTAACTAAGTCAGTTTGAGCATCATCCAGAAACAACAAGGTTGTGGGTTCGATTCTCAGTTAGGGTACACACGGGAAACAACCACTGAATGCACAACTAAGTGGAACAACAGAATGAATGCTTTCCTTCCTTCTCCTTTCTTACTCCTTTTCTGTCTCTAAAAATTAATCAATCAATAAAAAAATTAATCCCTGGTTAGATAGCTTGGTTGGAACATCATCTCAAATCGCAGACATTGCCAGGTCAGTCCCCAGTCCAGACACACAGAGGAACAGCTCGATGTTTCTGTCTCAACCTCTCTCTTCCTGCCTCTCTATAAAAAAAAAATAAAAATAGAAATAAAAGAATCACTTAAAAAAGTCATTGAGCTTTTATAAGATGTATATTAATAACAAAAAGATAATATAATTTTATGTATAAGCCAACTTAAAAATAAATTCAGTTGTGCTCCCATAAATTAAGTCTTCACCATGTAAAAATTTCTGCTTCTTAATTAACAATGAAAATTTTACATATTACAAATGAAAGATTTTTAACTTATTAAATTAATACTCTTTTATAATTATTCTGAAAAGTGTCAAAATTATGTGAATGGATAGATGATTTATTGATAAATACATAAATTGATAGATGATAAATAAGAAAGGCAAATATGGCCCCAACATTTGTAATTTTGAATTTGTTAAGATTCAAAGATAAAAATTAAAAATTATTGTTTGACTGGCAAAGATTATTTTAAGAGAAATTAGTTTTGAATAGTAGTAACTGAATATTTTATGAAAAACATGAGACTGTGTGGTCCTTTAAGCATAGTCTGAACCAAGGGAATTAGTTTAAGTAAGAAATAATTAAGAATAGACAACAAACATGATTTTGATTGAAGTAAAATGTGAGATAAGTAGTTCAAAGAAGTTAAACTGGAAAAAAAAATAGTGGGACATGATTTTGGAGGATGTGAAATCCAGATAGAGTTGTGCTTTTTAGGTAGTAAACAATTTATATTTCACCTGCACTTTGAATGTGTTTCTTTAAATTTAGAATTTGAATTTAAACACATCATTTAGGATTTAATTACTGAAACTACTTCATAAGAAGATCTATGTGCAAAAGAATGAAAATGGATGCTTGGAATTCATAGTGACAGACGTAGTCTTTTTTTTTTCTTTTCTTCTTTTTCTTAGTGAGAGAAACAGAGACAGAGAGAGAAACAAATTGACAGGAAGGGAGAGATGATAAGCATCAGTTCTTTGTTGCAGCACCTTGGTTGTTTATTGCTTTCTCATATGTGCCTTGACCTAGGGGCTACAACCAATCCAGTGACCCCTTGCTCAAGCCAGTAACCTTGGGCTCAAGCCAGTGACCTTGAGCTTGAGCCAGCGACCTTGGCTTAAGCTGGCAACCGCATGGTTTTGGACCAGGGGTCCTCTGTGTCCCAGGCTGATGCTTTATTCACTGCACCACCACTTGGTCAAGCCAGATTTAGTCTTTTATTTGTGATCTAGTCATAGATAAGCTAGTAAAATTTAATGGGACATTTTATTGGTGCTAATCTAACCCTTTTTCATATCTCTAGTTCCTAATATTATTAACATAATGCTGTTCTAATTGCTCAGGAGACCTTAATATGTAACTTATTTTCAGAATGACTTATACAACAAGGCTATGCTATAGGCTTTGTATATCTCTAATGACATTTGTTATATCAAACATAATGTCCCCTGAAACTATATAAGTAGAATGTATTTGAAACTTCTCTCTGAAAAAAAATAAATGACAAATGTGTATTAAAAGTTTAAACTGTTTTATTTTCTAAACCAGAAGTTATTTTTAGTCTAAAGAGAAAATAGTTTCATCATAAATAAATATAATTACCAAAATATTATTCTAACAGAAAAAACTATAATAAAAAGGCTCTAAAAGTTTAATAACAGAATATTAGAATAATTATATTTATTCATACCATTAGGATACTTATCAGGATGTCTTCAAAAGCAAGGGAGGGAATAGATAAGACATAGAGTTAAATGAAGAAATCTAAAGAGAAATACTCTCCCAGGCTATTGAAGTGCCTATCATGTACCAATAGCTACAGGTAACAGTGGGGTCAGATCTGCTCATTATAAACCTCCTGATGGAACAACCAAGCAAGGTGCCATTAATCACCACCTCCACCATATGAAACCATGCATACATATATTAGAAGCCTCACTGGAACGGAAGGCGGGAAAGATGGGGACCTCTGATGAGCATTCTGGCCAAATCATGGTATATGGTAAGCATTTTCTGATGCTATGAAAACGCACCTTGATGAAGTCAGAGTATTGACTGCATGGAAGATACTCTTGATCTCCCTCATTGAAATTTTAACTACTTGCACAACTATAATGCAGTGAATAAACTCCAGCTGGGCTTGCATGCTTGCCTGAAAGATCCATGCACTGAATGGACTAATGTGTTTTTTGGTTGTTAGGATCCTTAACAATACCACTCTCAAATGTCATCAAGGAAGAAGAAATGAAATACTATGGCTATACAAGACAGAGATGTATTTCAAAAAGAAAATGAAAAGTCTTCAGAAAAAAATCTCAATCACATAAAAGCCTTGGAATTAAGTGATAGAAAATTCAAAATTAAAGTTCTGAAAATACTCAATGAGATGTGAGAAAACACCAACTTAATGAGCTTAGAAAACAAATTAATGAACAAAAGTAACACCTCACCAAGAAGATTGAAACTTCAAAAACAGAGACAAAGAGCTTAATATGTGAACTAAAGACTGAGGCAGCAAGTTTAGCTAATAGAACAAACCAGATAGAGGAAAGAATCAGTGACATTGAAGAAAGGCAACTAGATATGCTACAAAGAGAAGAGGAGAAAGACTCATGAATTTAAAAAAAAACTGAGAGAGCTCTACAAGAATTATCTTACTCTATTAGAAAGAGTAATATAGGAATAATTGGTATATCAGAACAAGAAGAGAAGGAGAATGGTATGGAAAACCTATTCAAACAAATAATAGATTAGAATTTCCCAAACCTATGAAAAGAGTTAGAGCCTTGAATAAAAAACAACAACAACAAAACAAGGAATTACCACAACCCAAAATGACCTACTCCAAGGCACATCATAGTAAAATTGTCAAAAATCAATGACAAAGTGAGAATCTCAAAACAGCTCGAGAAAAGAAGACCATAACATATAAAGGAAAGACCATTAGGTTATCATCAGACTTCTCAGTAGAAACTCTACAAGCCAGAAGAGAATAGACCCAAACATTCAAAGCACTGAAAGAGAGGAATTACCAGCCAAGAATACTATAGCCATCAAAGTTATCCTTCAAATATAAAGGAGAAATAAATACTTTTATAGACATATAGAAGCTGAAGGAATTTATCACCAGAAAACCCCTACTGCAGGAAATACTCAAGGGAGTTATTTGACTAGACATAAAGAACAAAACAAGTCAAAACTACAATTAAAAGCTCCAACAAGGTCACAATAAAAACAAGGATAATCTGGACAACAATAACATAAAAGAGAAGTGGATAAAGTTCTGCAATAACAAAGGAGAATGGAGTGAAGAAGCACTCACACGACAAAGAACTCTTATACATATGACCATTTTTTTCTTAACTTAATGGTAACTACCCACAAAAAAGCCACTACTGAAACACACAACTTAAAAAACTATAGATAGAAACAAAAAAGAGAAAAACTAAATTTGACACAGAGCTAACAGAAAACAAAACATAAAATTGCTAAAGGAAATCCTCGTAGCAATAATTACCCTAAATGTAAATGGGCTGAACTCATCTATAAAGAGGCACAGAGTAGCAGATTGGATCAAAAGCAAAACCCAAATATATAATGCCTTCAATAGACACATGTAAGCGGCAAGAACAAAAGTAGATGCAAAGTGAAAGGTTGGAAAATGATTCTTCAAGGAAATAATATCCAAAGAAAAGCAGGTGTAGGCATACTCATAACTGACAATGCCAACTTTAAAATAACAAAGGTAACTAAAGACAAAGATGGACATTTTATAATTATACAAAGGCCATTGCATCAAGAAGACATAACACTTCTTAATATATCTGCACCAAACCAGGGAGCACCAAAATATATAGAACATCTACTGACTGATCTAAAAATAGAAGTTAAAAAAACACAATCATACTTGGATATTTCAACACACCATTGATGGCTTTAGATAGATCATCTAAACAGAAAATCAATACATGTAGAAAAGGTGTTTAATAAGATACATCACTTTATATTTAAAACACTCAATAAAATTGGAATTAAAAGAAAGTACCTCAACATAATAAAGGTCATATGTAACAAAACCATTAGCTAATATTATACTAAATAGTGACAAAATGAAGACTTTTTCTCTAAAATTAGGAACAAGACAAGGCTGTCCACTGTCTCCACTCTTATTCAGCACAGTTCTGGAAGTTATAGCCAGAGCAATCTGGAAAGAGAAGGAAATAAAAGTCACTTATATTGAGAAAGACGAAGTAAAGGTATTACTTTTTTGCACATAACATGACCCTGTATATAGAAAACCCCAAAGACTTCATCCAAAAACTATTAGAAATAATAAGCCAGTAGAGTGAAGTCACAGGATACAAAATCAATATACAAATGTCTACTGCTTTTCTATATGCAAACAATGAAACTTTGGAAAATAAACTAAAAAAAACACAATTAATTCCTTTTACAATTGCAACAACAACAAAAAGATAAACTGCATAGAAATAAAGTTAACAAAAGATGTGAAGGATATATATAAAACTATAAAACATTATTGAAAAAAAATTGAAAAAGACACAATGAAATGGAAAAATATTTCAAGTTCATGGGTTGGAAGAATCAACATAGCTAAAATGGCTATTTTACCCAAAGCAATATACTAATATAATGCAATCACCATCAAAACACCAATGTCATTTTTAAAGAAATAGAACAAAAAAATTACCAGGTTTGTATGGAAAGGTAAAAATCCCCAAATAGCTAAAACAATCCTGAGAAAAAAGAATAAAGCTGGAGGTATCATACACCTGGCTTCTAATTTTACTATAAGATCCATGATAATCAAAATATATTGGTATTGGCAGAAAAACAGACATACAAAACAATGGAACAAAATCAAGAGTCCAAAAATAAAACCACATACATGTGGACAAATCATCTTTGACAAAGGAACCAAAAACACACAATGGAGAAAAAAAAAGCCTCTTCAGTAAATGGTGCTGGGAAAATGGAAAACCACACGCAAAAGAATAAAACTTGACTACAATTTGTCTTCCCGCACAAAAATTAATTCAAAATGGATCAAAGATGTAAATATAAGATCTGAAACTATAAGTTACATGGAAGAGAACAGATACTAAGTTCCTGGACCTTGACTGTAGAGAACGATTTATGAATTCCCCTAAGGCAAGGGAAGTAAAGGCAAAAATAAATGAATGGGACTTTATCAAAATAAAAAGCTTCTGCACAGCAAAAGGAACTAAAACAAAACAAATAGGCAGCCAACTAAATGGGAGATAATATTTGCAAACAATAGCTCCAATAAGAGATTAATATCCAAAATATATAAAGAACTCACAAAGCTCAGAAACAAACAAGCACATAATCCAACTGAAAAATGGGAAAAGGACCTGAACACACACTTCTCCCAAGAAGAGCTACAAATGGCCAACAGATATATGAAAAGATGCTCACCTTCACTAGCTACAAGAGAAATGCAAATCAAAATTATAATGAGATACCACTTCACACCAGTTAGATTGGCTTTTATCAACAAGACAGAAAAAAATGTTTGAGAGGCTGTGGAGAAAAAGCAGTTGTCATTCACTTCTGGTGGAAATGCAAATTAGTACAACCATTATGGAAGAAAGTATGGTTCCTCAAAAAATTAAGATTAGAACTACCATATGACCCAGCAGTCTCTTTCTTGGGTATCTACCCCCAAAACTCAAAAACACTGGTATGTAAAGACACATGCACCCCCATGTTCATTGTAGCACTATTCACAGTGGCCAGACATGTAAACAACCTAAGTATCCCTCAATAGAGGATTAACTAAAGAAGGTGTGGTACATATATACTTTAGAATACTACTCAGCCATAAGAAATGAGGGCATAGTGCCATTTACAACAACATGAGTGGAGTTTGAGAACATTATAATGAGTGAAACAAATAAATCAGAAAAAGCTAAAAACTGTATGGTTTCACATATAAATGGGATATAAAACTAAGACTTATGGACATAGACAAAAGTGAAGTGGTTACCAGGGGGAAGGGAATGTGGGGGAGGCTAAAAGGGACCTGAGTGAATGGGTAGGGAGAGGTTGGACAAAAGGGTGTAAAGAGGGACAAATATAAGGTGATGGAAAATGATTTGATGTTGGGTGATGGATATAAAACATAGTCAACAGTTCAAATGTTATAGAAATGTTCGCCTGAAACCTATGTACTCGTATTGATCAATGTCACCATGTTAAAGTTAATTTTCTAAATAAAAATTTAAAAAGGAATTTATATATCAAACAAACACCCTAACAACAACAAAACAACAATACCTCCTTTGGCAGTATTACAAATTAGTCATAGTATTATATGATGCATTCTTGTTATCTTAAATATGTTCTCATCCTCCTCAGGTAAACCCTATCTGCTGATTAGTTGAACAGGGAGCCACATTTATTTATTTATTTATTATTAAACTGTTCCCATATGAGCCCTAACCAAGGGTCAAAGATGCAAACTTTGTGTATCCAAATGATGCTCTACTGAGCTCTCCTGCCAGCACAGGGAGCTGTCATTTCTATACTCCCCCAATTTGCCCATCTATAAGTAAAATACTGTGTTACAGATTTTACCTTCTAGACTTGTTCTCTTAAAATAATTTCAAGATGTATGAATTGAAGAGAATGTTGTATGTCTCATAACATATGGGAATAAAGAAAACAGTGTGTTTGGACTCAGCAGCGCTGTCTATTGGTAGGCAGTTCCTGAAATCCAGCATGACTATTAGAAACATTGTTTACTTATTCTTGTGTATTCAGTATGACTTTGGCCAGCCATGTACATGTGGGAATAAACTCTCTTTACAGAGTTTCATATTAGAAACAGAGAGGAAGACAGTTGCCTTCAAAATCCTCCTCTTCAAAACTCCAGAATGGAAGGGTCAGAAACTACTCCATTTCTTTTTCTGTCTGATGTACTTTTTGTTAGATAAAACTCTATTAACAACCCATAAAGCCTGGTTTTTGATGTAATAAAAGAGGAAATAAAGACATTAATATTTTTTCACTTGCCAATGCTTCACTTTTATTAACTTGATGCGATGGCTCATTTTGATGTCAAAACTCTAATATTTACATTCCCTTTTTCTTTTCCATTCTTAATAAATGAATCCCATTTCCCCTTCAGGCAGGAGGAAGTCATATTTTAATTAGACAGCATCTCTTCTCTTTGAAAAAGCAGAAAGGAAAAAGGACTTTTAATGTTAAAGCTGTTACACCAATAACTGACAAATAATCATAAATCAGATGTTCTCTAAGCACGTTCTTTGAATTACGTAATTTAAACCTCAAAGAGTCCATTGAGAAGGGTGCTATAATAATCTTTAACTAGACCTTCAGGGAATAAATAAATTTCCAAACATGAATGACAGATTAATTAAGTGTCAAAATATAGCTTTATCTGGCCCTCAAGTGTGAAATCATAACAATTGAGCATACTCTTTTCCCAAACATGATAGAAAATGAAGTATAATATAATACTTATAAAGGGTTTTTTTAGTGCACAACACCATATTGTTAAATATAGGCACATTTGTGTTGTACAGCTGATCCGTAAAGCTTCTCTTACACAACTCTATCTTTATAACCACTGAACCATTCCCCGGGGCCTTTCTCCCCACCCCTACTAACCACTATTATGCTCCTATAAGTTTGACTATTATAGGTAACTTGTATAAACCATACTATATTATATTAGTCCTTTTGTGACAAACTTACTTCATGTCCTCCAGGTTCATCAATGTTTTCACAAATGTTAACGCTTCTGTCTTTTTTTAAGACTGAATGATATTACATTTTATGTATATACTATATTTTAAATTTATTTGTAGAGGAGATTTGGGTTGTTTCTATATCTTGGCTATTGTAAAAAACAACAACACTGCAATAAATGTGAAAGTGCAGATATCTCTTCAAGATCCTGATTTCATGTCCTTGGGACATATACTCAAAAGTAGATTTGCTAGGTTGTATGGTAGTTCTATTTTTAATTTTTTAGTAACCTCTATATTCATGTCCTGCCTGCACCATTTTATATCTCCACCGCACTATACAGGGGTCTCAATTTCTTTACATCTTCACCATCACTTATTATCTTTAATTTTTTGATATCCATTTTAATAGGTATAAGGTGATATCTCACTGTGGTTTTGATTTACACTTCTCTGAAAATTAATAAATATTGAGTATGTTTTCGTTTGTATGTCTTTTCTGGAGAAATGTCCATTCAAGTCCAGTTGTGTAAAATTGGATACATTAAATATTTTATATTATTGCATATCATTACTATATCAAAATATTGTAAAAGATTTAAACAAAACTTTGTATATGTTAAATAGAAAATATAATAAACCCAGGTTTAGCTGTCAAGCACAGAGGTTTTGTAGGTTTTGTTTTCTCCTTTATTCTTTTCTAATTTCCTTAATATTCAACAAGAAAAAATATTTATTGAAGAATTTCTTCAATTTGAAACATTCAATTTTGTTTCATGTTATCTACTATGTTAGATAATAGTAGATACCATTTTATATAAATCATTGTTGGTATTTATAACTAATTTAAAGACAACAATATGTTAAAAATGTGATATCATAACTATGATTATGCTAAGATCTTCAAAGAATTTTACCATATCAGTTTGGAGGAACTCTCTCTCCTTAGTAGAGTATAAACTTGTTGGTTTTACCTCAGTCTTACTGAATTTAATATTCTCTTTTTATACTTTACCTAAGATAATATGATTGTAAAACATATATTGTTATTGATATAGATATGTTTGTTTGAACCTAAGTATTAGACAGTATTAATGGTGAGTTTATCATTAAAAATATTCGTCTTTCTCTGATATCTTACAATGATCTTTTATTTTATTATTGTCTTTTTAATAAAAATTTTAAATTATGTTAATAGTTCATGTATTTTTATAATAAGAAAAAAAAACTTTAAAAATTACCCAAGTTCTAGTCTTGTGGGCCTTTACAAAGGTACTCTCTAACCTCTTCCTTTAAATAACATATGCTAGGACACTTAGAGCTGTTATCATTCACTCTTAATCTCTTTAAAATTAGGTTCATGCAGTCTTTCATTTGTAAAAAAAAAAGAAATATGATATGCAAGAATATAAGAAATGCTGGCAGCCTAAAGGGGAAATATTTTGGATAATTATATTTTTTAGTTATTTTAAATCTTACCAATAGAGAAGCATCTTACTTAAATTTTTTTGAGTCAAATTTTTTTTATATTACTTCTTTTATTTAATTAAATTGGTAATGGTAGAACTATAAGAATTTTTGATTCAGTTAAAATTTTAGTTGTACTTCATGCAAATTCTAGTTCAAGTGAAATCCTTAATTTATGCTAATTCTAAATAAAAATGAAACAGTAAATTTTTTACATTACATAAAATTTTTTAAAAATTAAATTTAAATGCCATATTACCTTTACTCAAACACCCCACTTTATTATTGAGTTATTATTACTCTTTGCAACTCATCATTTCTTCCAAAACTATTTTTTAATTGAACTTCACAAAATAATTGTATTGCTAATATGTGGTATTTATTGAGCATGTACTAAAGGTAAGAAAATATTTTAAGTATTCATACATTAACTAATTTAATCTGCATGGCAAATTTTATGTGGCACATATAATTATCATTTTCCTGTTTCAGAGGCAGAAACCAATGTTTAAAAAAAATGTTTAAAAACAAAACAAAACTATTTCTTAGTAGCAAAACTAATCAGTCTGTAGTTTGAGGAATTTTTTGGTTTTTAAACTCTTTAGAGTGATATAAATTCTCATACTTTAACACTGTTTCCTTTTCCATCCTATTAACTGTTCTCCTAAATTTTAGGTGTTTTAGGCCTAGACACTAGTAAATCTGACAGGACTTGATGTTATGAACAAGAAAGCTTTCCACATCTTTTGAATTTGACATTGCGTGTCTTGTTCACTTTTTCATTCTCTCCTCTGTCTCTGGTCTCCAACAATTTCTCTTTCTCTTGACTGAGAGATGGGAACAACTTTGTGAAAGCTGTTCCTGTAAGCAGACACACAAAATGATAACAAGAAAGAGTCACAACTAAATTTATATCAGCAATATAGAAAACACTGAAAAGAATACTTGAGAAGCAGTCATTTGTGTCTGATGGCAAAAACTGATGAGAAGGGTGCAGTTCAAATCAATCTATAAAGTCAGTTACTTCATTTGGATACAAATATCTAGCTCAATAAGGGATAGAAAGAAGGTGTAATATTTAAATATCAAGTCAAGCATAATGACATTCTGGACTTGAAATCAGAATGCAATTTTAAACATGAAAATATAACTTAATAACTTATGTATGTCTTGCTACAGAGGTTTAACATTTCATTATTCAAATTGGCCTTAAATTTTATTTTGATCTTAGACCATTTTGACATGAGAATGATGGCATGTTCTGTCTGAGTACTTTAAAGTATTTTTTGCCCTGGCCAGTGGTAGAGCATCGGCCCGGAGTGTGGATGTCCAGGGTTTGACTCCCAGTCAGGGCACACAAGAGAAAAGTCCATCTGCTTCTCCACGCCTCCCCCTGTCGCTTCTATCTCTTTTTCTTTCTCTTCTCCTCCCCTCCTGCAGCCATGACTTGATTGGAGTGAGTTGGCTCCATGGCCTTTGCCTCAGCAGTTAAAAATGGCTCTGGATGCAAAGAAGCCCCAATGGGCTTTCCAGGTAGATCCTGGTCCGGGTGCATGTGAGAATCTGTCTCTGCTTACCATCCTCTCACTAAATAATTATTAAAAAGAAAAATAAAAGCTATATTTCAATTATCGTGCTCCAAGAGCTACTGTCTTTTGTTTTTCAGATTAATCATTTATAAAATGGTGTTCTTATGGTAATAATGCCTAATATGTATGTCCTTATGATAATTAATTAATAATTATAGAGAGAGCAACATGTGACACAACAAACTCAGGATTAATTTTAGATAATGTCTTTATTATTATTGCTATTTCACTGCATGTAGGACAACACAGTATGGCCATATAAGAGATCATTTGTGCACTGGAGACACAGGGAATAATGAAAAGGTTACAAAGCAATGAGGACAACTTTTGTTACAATAGCAGTGGTTGTTAACATATTAAACTTAACTCAAGAGTTGGGGGAAGGGAAAATGTTCTTTAAATTTTTAGCTACCTCTATCATTTGTTGCCCAATCTCAAATTAAGAGACAAAATATCCTTTAAAAGGTGTGTGGTTCCATTTATCCTTTAATCAGGCTGATATTTAAATTAACCTCAGAAGCATAAAACATACATTGTCAAAAAAAAAACAAAAAAACAAATCACAACAAACATAAGCAAAACAAAACAGAAATCCAAGAAAGAAAGCTAATATGTTTAAAACCTTGATTGTTCACAACCTAGGCCCATATGCTAAAGTATACTGTCTTACTAAGAAAAAATGAAAAGCAGATGGTATGTTGGTAGCAGGCTAAATTAAGCTAATCTTTTGTAAAGAAAGATTGCTGCTGCCCATATTTCTGATTTGTTCTACCCAAGTGTGCAGTTTATTTTATTGGCAATTGTGACAGTAAAAGCAATTAAATATTTGTGCTACTTTAAATTTGTTCACCATATAAAACAAATTTGCTATATAAAAATAGAGTTGTCTTTTTTTATGCAAGAGACAGACAGACAGAGACAGACAGGGACAGAGAGATAGGAAGAGAAAAAGATGACAAGCATCAATTTTTTGTTGTGGCACCTTAGTTGTTCATTTATTGCTTTCTCATATGTGCCTTGACTGGGGGGGGCAGCTTCAGCTGAGCCAGTAACCCCTTGCTCAAGCCATTGACCTTGGGATCATGCCAGTGACCTTTGGGCTCAAGCCAGTGACCATGGGGTTATGTTCTATGACCCCAGGCTCAAGTTAGCGACCACACACTCTAGTTAGTGAGCTCACACTCAAGCCAGATGAGACCCCACTAGATATCTATTAGGATGTTGCAAATAAAATTGATGTTAACTAGCAACATCAAGTACTGGTTTTAAAAAGTAGTAACTGAAACTCATTCTTTGCTAAATAGCACAGTCAGTTTGGGAATGAGTTTTGCAGATTTTTGCAGAGCTAAACATACTCTTAACATAAGTCCAGTAATCATGTCCTTAAGTATTTACTTAATTGATTTGAAAACTTACATCTATCTGCATGTGAATGTTTATAGCATCTTCACTCATAATTTTAAGAAACTGAAAGCAACATAGATTTTTTCCAATAGATAAATGGATGAACTATCTGTGATATCTCTATATAATGAAATGTTATTGAGCACTAAAAAGAAACAAGTGATCAAGCCATGAAAAAGCATGAATGAATCACAAGTTTATATTTCAAAATGAAGAAAGCCAACCAGAAAAAGTTAAATGCTGTATGATTTCAATTAAATTTCAGTCTGGAAAAAGTAAAACTATAGTGGCAGTAAAAAGAAGGGAAGAAATGGAGTTGAATATGTAAAACGCCAGTGAATTTTTAAGGTGTTTATTTACAATTCTTCACATGACTTAGTTATAATCACTCCATTTCAATTCATATGCTATATCTGAAGAGAGAATTCTTAATCTCACTTTCTAAGAGTGCTTTCTTCCATTGCATAATTTATTTTTTCATAGAATTTACCATAATCTGTAATTATGTTTTTACATATTCAAATAGATTTTTTTTGTGTCAGTATGTAAACTCAGTTAAGACAGAATCATTAACTACATTTTCACTACTCTTTTCTGAGTGTCTGCCTCATGTATTAGAAAAACAAAACAAAACCAAACTAAAATACAAACCCTAGCCAGGTGGGTCCATGGCTAAAGCATTGTCCTGGAGAAGTTGTAGGTTTGATCCCTGGTGTGAATCAATCAATGAGTACACAACTAAATGGAAAAACTAAGTATAATAACCAGTTGATGCTTCTCTCTCTTTCTCTCTCTCTCTCTCCCTTCCTTCCTCTCTCTCTCTTTCAAATCAATGGAAAATTTAAAAAAATTAAAACTTCAATAAAAGTTGTAAGAATAATATAACAAAAACCTATATGTGCTTATGTTGCTTTATTCACATTCACCATGTTTGATATTTTGCAACATTTGCTGGTTTTTCTTTTCTATGAAAGTGCATGCACACAGACAAAATTCTTAGAAACTTTTGAAAGCATACTGTAGGCATAATTACTTCTTATCTCTTTTGTGTGTATCTCCTCAGAAAAATACTCATTACCTTATATAATCACAGTACAAAGAAGAATCCAGGGTATTTAATATGGATACATTGTTATTTTCTCAATAATGAACTTCACAGCAATTTTAATATTCTTAATCCAAAAAAATGCATTTTATTTTGTTGTCTTGTGTATTTT
The DNA here is from genome assembly GCF_036850765.1 of Saccopteryx bilineata. Lineage (NCBI taxonomy): Eukaryota > Metazoa > Chordata > Mammalia > Chiroptera > Emballonuridae > Saccopteryx > Saccopteryx bilineata. Next base: position 66,135,724 of record NC_089495.1, on the reverse strand, counting down.
TAGTTTCATTTACTCTAGAACTATTATGAATTGATGTTTTGAAAAGAATAGGATGGGAATTTAGTAGAATTCTCCTGTTTGAGTTTTACAAGTTTACTACCTGATTATATTCAGATTTTGCATTTTCATGAGAAATACCACATAATAGGTGATTCATTTTTACCAAATTGCGTGAAGAAACACTTGACACCAGTGTGTTCTATTATCGTTGATGTAAATTTTGATTACTTGGTTAAGATGAGGTAGCCAGGATTTTCCATTATGAAGTTAACATTTTCTTTTTTGTAAGGTACAAATAATATATGGTAAAATATCTGAAGGGAGGATAACTATCCCAATTCTCTTTAACTTTATCCAGCTGAACCTCCACCTATTTTTCTAGTTATATTATTATTTCTAATTAACTAGTTACCATTCTATTTTAAGAAACAGTCTACCCTCCCATTGTATTTATTCACATACTGACTATATTTGAAAAAATAATTTGTTATGTATATATTGTGCACAGGAGAGGCAGTTGGATTATCAAAGAACAATAACACAAACATGAGAAAGGTGTCAAAGGAATGACTCAAAGTAGTTTGCAAGTATAAGGACAGAAAAAAACCAACCCAAACATGTAAAAGTAGCAGAGAAAGTATAATTGTCACAGTAGTATTTAAGTTATTGGCTGAATTAATTATATTTGAAGAGAATAAAAAGTTACTTTTATAAAAGCTGAGGAGAACATACTTTTAAAAAATTTAGTTGTTTCCAATGTTATTGTTTTAAAGGATAATAGGGGTAGAAATTAGTTGCTCTTCTTAAGACGATCATTGGTATAACAAATGAAAAATTAGCTTTGTGGAATTTGGGGCATGAAAATATCTTTAGGGAACCAACCAAAAAGTCAATAATAAAAATTTAAATAAATTAAATTTATAAAAATTTTTCAGACTATATCATAGTAAGGATAGAGACAATAGTACTAGTTAAAATAGGTAAACGAGGTATTTTTTTATTTGTTTGTTTTTTGAGGTAAGAAAATAAGAATGTATGCAACTGATTTCTGGGTCTCTGTAGAGGCAATGTAGTATAGATAACAAACAAGTAGAAAAGAAATGAAAGAGCAAAATCCTACAAATACTGGGGGATAAATGAACAGTGGCCTGGCACAGTTCCAGTCCTCTACTTCAATCAAATGGGAAGAGAGATTTGTAAAGAGCAAACTAAAATAACTACAGCAAAATTCTGGATATAATATGTTAAAATAGTACAGTACAGTTTATATGGTGGTTCTTATATCTATATAACCATACTTAATTACCATAAACACCTCGTGAAGGACATATTACATTCTTATGTCTACCTACAAATGAAGTTACCAACAGAGTAGCAAATGATATTTGGAGTTACAATAATTATAAATCATTTTTGGTGTTAGAGATTTTATACTATAGGTCCAAGGGCTTGGACTTTGACTCCAGTTTGGGGAGGGTTGCTTGTGCATGTGTTGGGATGGAAAGTGGAGTGACGGGCAAATCAGTTTTTAAATTTCATTCAAAAAGTAAAAAAAAAAAAAAACAACAAAAACCCTGTAGCGATACAATGGCAGAAAGCACATATACTGTAGAATTGAGATGCTATGTGATTAAAGACACAGAAGCAGGAATATTCATGTTTTGAAAAAAGACAAGTTGACTGCTGGGGTGAGGACAAGTCTGCCTCTTTTCCACGCTCAGCACTGGACGGGCATTAGCTTCATCACCAAAGAGGCATCTATGAACAGGGGCTGTGTTTTACTTCTCTTTATCTCTATTGCCGAGCACAGAGCATGTAGCTCAGGTATGTTTGTTGAATAGATGATTGAAGCAAGAGATGAAGCTGAAAAAGTAATTTAAGGCAAGGGCAAAATTTCCAGCTTACAAAGTGATTGTGTCAAAAAGTCACATACCTTCCAGTTGTCTTGATTAAAAAGGAAGCATTTATTTTAAAGTTTACAAATGAGATCTATGGCTTGAGAATCTATTTCCATTAAAATATAAGTAATGTGTTCAGAACTGTGTCCCTGCCTATTTTAGAGGATTTCAGTGGATTAACAAGGCTGATGAATTTAGCTCAGTTTTGCTGGGATTCATTACTGACTGAACTTGGGAGAATGCAATTTTAAAAATGATAGCACATTAGAGTACACTAGTGTAACTAATAATAGTCTTAGAGAAAAGGAATTACATTTTGTCTTTTAATCATTCTTTTAGAAAAAATACCAGGCTAGAGTTAAAATAGTAGTTAAAGATCATTAGTCTTGCCTGGCCTTCTCTAAGGTAGGGTGAATGTAGAGGAGTAGGGGTGAGCTAAAATAAAAGAAAAAAATAAAAAATTAACATTATGGCTGATCTCTCCACAGAAAATTGATTTCAGTTTACTAGGAATTTATGCCTTACATTTAAATAATTTGGGAATTCAAAGCGCTAGTATTTAAATTTATGGTAAGGGTAGTAAAACAAGATAGGTAGATCCTTTTAGCAAAAATATGTTGTCTTGTATGTGTGTTTCTGTGAAATAATGTGTGCACTTCAAGGGTGAGGTATTCCAATGCATCCAAATCAACAATAGCAATTAAGAGTGCACTTAGGCACTGAAGAAGATTTAAGTAGTTATTTTGATTATATTAAATACATATAAAGTCAATTACCTATCTATGTTGAGAGAAAGGGAATGACATTATCAAATGAAATGCTCAGGTAATTTCATAATATCTTTTCAATTAAGATAGTCAAGGTCCTCGAACAAAATTTTAATTTGACATGCCTCTGTTGTTGATGTAAAGAACAATGGGAAAAAAACAAAGCCATATAACTGAAAAATAATAGCAGATACAAATGCAATTACAACTCCAAATGACAGTGATCAATTTTTTTTTATGTTAAAGAATATAGAGTAACCACTTAGGTATTACAAATTTTCTAGATTTATGTTTAGATATGCATATATTTAAATTTCTGGTAATACAGTTCAAAGACTAATTGTTAACACTTAGTTGGAATAAAAAATATCCTTTGATTTATTAACACAAAAAGTAACCAGGATGACTGTTTTTAGTTTATCGTGGTAGGCTAAATTCTAAAAAAAGATACTGCAAAATTTTTATCCTCTAGTAATTGAATCAAACCTAAATCTAGGTCAGTGATGAGCAATCTTTTGAGCTTGGTGTGTCAAAATTTGCTAAAAAACTGAGTATAACTTGGGTGGTGTGTCACTTTGAGAAAAAAACTGTAATTTTGCGATATTTATAGTTTAATTAACAAAAATGTATAATTGTAATATATAACTGTATTTAATAAACCAAAAACTAATTACTTAACTTACCTGCTTAGTGACTTCTTTGTTCATTTATCAGTTGGTTTCTTTTGTTGGTGTTGATATTATTTAACTTGTGTGGGGTGCTGTGAACTAAGATAAGTGAGGGGGTGGGGGAATTCTTTAACTAACCTGCCTATTAGTGACTTTTTTGTTGCTGAATTTCATTGGCTAAATCTTCAATTGAAGGTTGGTATTTTGTATACTTCAAGCCCATGCAAGCGCTACTAACTTCATCTGTCAATCTGTTTCTTTTGTTAGTTTTGATATTATTTAATGCTGAGAATAAGGTCTCACAAAAGTATGTAGAAGGAAAAATTGTAAGTAACGCAATTGCTATATTTTTCAGGGTGCTAAAGGTATCTGGTAATCGGTTCCAGGCACTCCAAATTTTTTTTTTTAATAATTTTATTTTTTTAATGGGTGACATCAATAAATCAGGATACATATATTCAAAGATAACAAGTCCAGGTTATCTTGTCGTTCAATTATGTTGCATACCCACCACCCAGTGGCACTCCTCTTGATTCTTCAAGTGGCGCCTTTCCAGATTCTCAAGCTTTGACTTCAAGTTGACTAACACCTGAGCCCAGATGCTGTCTTGAAATTCTGCAAGTTGTATCTTATGTAAATTAAGATGGCTGCCGCTATTTCTAATGGTGGGAAACGGCACCCATGGCACAGGACCTCGCCTCTCCCTGCCTCCCCCTCACTTATCTAATTGACCAGTAGATTGACCCCAGAACAGAAGATTGGATGATGGTTGCTGTGGTTATGTGGTTGCTGATAATGGCGATCACAGGGCCCCCAGAGGTGCATCCCCCATGGCATTCCGCTGCTCTCTGCTCCGCTGGCCGGAAGTGAGGTCAAAGATCCCCTAATGGCCTAATCGGAAGTCCCAGAACCAGACACTCTGTGCCGGAGTTCTGTTGTTTTGGCCTACAGACCTCCGGCACAGAGTGTCTACACTACAGCAAATGTTTTTCCTCGGCTACTGCACCTGGCCGTGCAGGAGCCAAGGATAAAACGTCCTTCTCAGCATGCGGCCCCATACTTCTCTTGTATGTAGCCACGTGTCATCATAAACGGCTACGCGTGTCAGTACTGACACACATGTCATAGGTTCACCATCACGGATCTAGGTACTGTTGTGTAGGTACTTTGCAGATGGAATTAGGATTGCTAAATAGTTGGTTTTAGGTAGGACTATTCTAGGAGATAATCTGGTATGTCCAATGAGCCCTTAAAAATGAGAATAAAGGAGAGTTATTCAGAGATTCAGAAGAAGGGGGAGGCACAAGGAGAGGGTGAGAGACAAGTGAGATATATTTGAAGTTTAAAAAAGATTCAACTCGGCCTGACCTGTGGTGGCACAGTGGATCAAGCATTGACCTGGAATGCTGAGGTCACTGGTTCAAAAAACCCTGGGCTTGCCAGGTCAGGGCACATATGGGAGTTGATGCTTCCTGCTCTCTCCCCCTTCTCTCTTTTTCTCTCTCTCTCTTCTCTAAAATGAATAAATAAATATAAGTATTTAAAAAAAGATTCAATTCACTATTGATGACACTGAGGGTGGCCAGTTATTAGAAAATGCAGGTGGCCATTAGGAGCTAAAAATGCACCCTGGCCAATCATCAGAAATGAAAAAAAAAAAAAAAGGGTTCCTCAGTCCTAAAGTTGCAAGAAACTGAATTCTGCCAACAATCTGAATTTCTTGCCCTTATGACTGTAGTAAGAAACAAGGCCTTGATATTCTTGCAGATACCCCATGGACTCCTGACCTACACACACAAAAAATAAATTTGTGTTACTCTAAGCTGCTAAATGACTGGTGATTTGTTATGGCAGTAAAAGAAAACTATTGCAGATAGTATTTTATTCTCACACACAAGAAGTTCTACTTGAGAATTGTTTTACCCTTAAAGATTGTGGATGATGAGAGGCACATGTTACCAGAAAGTGATCATTTCTTAGGGAAAATCAGTAAACAAAAAAAACATCATTCTTATGTCAGGTAATTTATTTTCTGAGATTCTGTATTATTCTTTTGAGATCATACAAGGAGCATTTTCATATGCCATGAATTTTTACCTAATTTTTTTCCTGGGAAACATTTACTAATTTCTAGATGTTCCCTGAAACATTTACTGATTTCTAGAGAAACTTGATGATACTTAAGTTATTAGGCATAACAAATTATGAAACTTTTCATTAATGGGCAGTTGCATTTAGCAAGAAATTTTAGAGAAAAAGAATAGTGTGTTACAAGTATAATATATAGGAAATAAAGAGCACTTTATTAATGTACTGAAAAGAATATATAAGCTTTATACATAGGCTGGAAACAAAGTTCTTGTAAAGGGAGAATTTTTTAAGTGTCTAACTGTTGTCTGTTTTATATTACACATTCAGTATTTAAGCAACAGAAATCTGGGTTAGGCCTTGAGCTCATTTATTTAAGACTGAGTGACAGACAAAATGCAGAATGATTCTAAGATTCAGCTTTCTCATTTGTAAAATGAACAATGGTAATAGCTTCTCTGGGTTATTAAAATGTCTAATTAAACTAATAAATATAAAGTGATTAGCACTATGCCTACTGTGAAGTAACCTTAAACATTCAATATATATTGTTGGACAAATATAATCACAATCATTGTCATTATCATTATCATCTATTTTGTAAAATCTTACTAATTTAGGACATCCCATTTTTTCCTACTATTCTCTTACTATTGTTGTTTATATAGTTACATAATTTTATACAGTTGTAAACACAGCAGAGATAGATTTTTGTATTGGTTTCCTTTCACTTATTATGTTGCTTTGTGTTCTTCATAAATTATTGATGAAACAATTTACCTCTAAGTTTCCAGTTGTGCCATTGACAGGATAATTTCAATTATATGTAGTACAAAACTCTGTTATAAACATCTATAAACATATCATTTTATAACTTTTATAATTATATCCTGAGGTAGATTGCTGGAAGTAGAATTTATGTCTTTAAAAATATGAATGCTTGGTTGTTTTCCCATTGTGAGATAAATAATATTGTGTCTATTATGTCTTATAATTTACATCTTTTTACAACTTTCAAAAGTACTGGCTTTGTTCATTTTACATGAATTTATTCTTTGCAATTATTATATAACATATTTTTATATAAACATTAGATTTTATTACAAACCTTATAAGCATGCACATATATATATATATATAAACCTTTTAACATGATTATATCAGCAGTTTTTCTCAGCATATTTTCATTTTTAAGTTACTTTTCATTTTGTGCAAGTTTAAAGCTTTATGTAATCTAATTAGTACTTTTCTTCTCTGTGACTTAATTATTTCAACATTAGATAATTATTACCATCACAATATTAATCCAAATAGACTTTATGTTTACTTTCTTGTTTTTCTAAGATCACTTTGCATCTGTTTATGTGACTTGCTATTATCAGTTCTGTCTAATAGAACTTGTTTTGATGATGGATATCTGCACTATTCAACACAGTAGTTATAAATCAAATATGGCTATTGAACATTTGAATAATACTAATAGCAATCCTTGGTCTTATTGAAAATATTTATAGCACAGTATGTAAAGAGCACGAAGTTTATTTTCCTGATATCAATGACATAATTGATTTCCTCCTTTAGGTTAAAAAATAAATATTACATAGTGGCTGGTTATACTTAAAATTATACACCTTGCTTGGCCTGTGTTGGCTCAGCGGATAAAGTATCAACCTGGAGTAGTGAGGTCACCAGTTCCAAACCCTGGGCTTGCCTAGTCAAGGCACATACAACAAGTAATCAATGAACAACTGAGGTGAAGCATCTATGAGTATATACTTCTTGGGCCCTAACCCCTCTTTCTTCTTCTGTAAAAAAAATCAGTACAACAAAATCTTTAAAATTATACACTTTAAGTTTATATTGATTGATATAATTTTAGCTTTTTCTATATTGCTTTTATTTATTATAGTGATATTCAATAGTCAATATTTTTCATGACATACATAAACTAAACCTAAAATTGTGCAGCACACACAAAAAATATAGTTTATGCTGATCTAACAAAAATAAGTATAATTTGATTTATTCATACTAGATGGCTATTGTTGTGTTAGCTATTGTTATTTTTAAATTTTATAATCTAAGGGAAAAGAGGTCACTGGCCCTTACTAGTCAGGTATTGCATGTTTTAATATTACTTATGACACACCAGTTAAAAATCACTCATTTGCCTGACCTGTGGTGGCGCAGTGGATATAGCGTCGACCTGGAAATGCCGAGGTTGCTGGTTCAAAACCCTGGGCTTGCCTGGTCAAGGCACATATGGGAGTTGATGCTTCCAGCTCCTCCACCCTGTCTCTCTCTCCTCTCTCTCTCTCTCTCTCTCTCTCTCTCTCCCTCTCTCTCTCCTCTCTAAAATGAATAAATAAATAAAAATTTAAAAAATTACTCATTTATTGGAACATCCACTATGCCTTTTATAAAAAGTACCATCTTTCATTTAGAGATATATGCTTATTTATAATTTATGAGTGTATGCCTCATAATTATAAATAATTATTCATGTACATTTGTATATATATACATATATGTTTATACCAATATATATTTATATCCAATAGTGTGAAAAAGAAAAAGTAGATACAGAGACTTTTTATCAATCCAGATATTACAGAAAAAAAAAGAACTCTTCTGACATAGAGGTCTTGCATAAAATCAAATATAAAATAATAGTCACATATATTGCAAGCAAGTATAACAAAAAAATGTTTCAATGAAATAAAATATGTATACCTGATTTTTTATTTTAAGAGCTGAAACTCTAAATGACTTTACTAACTGTAATGAACCAATAATTAGACACAAAATAAATACTGAATGAAGGTAAAAATTCCATATTAAAAAAAATAAATTTTCCCCATTTCTATTCTTGTCCTTGAGTAAGAAGACCTAAACAATCTCCTAGCTTGACTAAATTTTAGACAAATTCTTTTTGAATTAAGAAGCCTGATCTCTCTTTTTAAATAACATTTACTTTAGAAAACTTGTACTTTAAATTTTTTCTCTGCCATCTTGACATATTAACATATTAGTAACCTTTTGCAAGTTTAACAACCCACAAAAATCTTTTTCAAAAACTTCGGAGTCGTTCTCTTTAAATGTAATATTTTTAAAATTAAATTTACTGTGGTTATACTGGTTAATAAAATTATATAGATTTCAAGCATACAATTTTATGATATATCATCTGTATATAGTATCCATTTCACCACCTGTAAGGACAGGAGCCATCATTGTGGCCATTCACATGCAGGTTCCCATTGGATTTGGGCAGATGGTAAAGAAACGGCAGAGTCAGAGTATGGTAGGCCATCATTTTTAATCCTAGCTTGCACCCAGTGGGCAAATAAAAACACACACTGGGCTCCAAAACCCACTCATTCAGTGCTCACAAAGCTACTGACTTATCCGAGTTGCCTTGAATCAAAGTTTCTAGCTCACCAGACTATTCACCTCTGTTTCCCATCTTCTTCTCTCTACCCAAACTCTGCACAAACTGGCTTCTCCCTTAGCACTCCACCATCTTGGCTGCTTCTCCTCTCCTCCACGTGTCCTTCTCTGCTCTACTCTCTAATGCTAATCTCAGGAACCAGGGACGTAGAGAGAGCAAGCTCCCAGCCTGCTCCACTTTATATCAGTGGTCCCAACCTTTTTTAGGCCATGGACTGGTTTAATGTCAGAAAATATTTTCACAGACCGGCCTTTAGGGTGGGAAAAATAAATGTATTACGTGACCGAGACAAGCATCAAGAGTGAGTCTTAGAGGAATGTAACAGAGGGAATCTGGTCATTTTTAAAAAATAAAACATCGTTCAGACTTAAATATAAATAAAACAGAAATAATGTAAGTTATTTATTCTTTCTCTGCAGACCGGTACCAAATGGCCCACGGACCAGTACCAGTCCGCGGCCCGGGGGTTGGGGACCACTGCTTTATAGTATAGAAACCAAAACCTTTAATCCAATATACAAACAAGGAAGTCTCTGATACAAAGTCACTTATCTGAGGCATAATGGGATTCCTCATGAGAGTGCACCACCCTACATCAAAAAGGGTGGGAAAGGCTTAGTCTTAAAACTAAGCCTTAGGCTATAAGAATCCTGCCTGCTTACAGCCTGTCCCCCACACCCAATGCAAACTACAAGCGAGCAAACATATATCATATTTAAAAACCTATTTGACCAACATTCCACCCCTTTTGCTCACTTTACAATCTAAAGCACAGGTATTTCTACACAAGGAAATTAGGCATATTACACAAATTACAACAACATGACAAATCATACAATTTCAACAATTACAAAGATACACTTCACCAGTCTCTGAACACATTGCCAAAAGTACAAAATTTCCTCGGCCTTCTTTCTAGCTGTAAAGCCAGGAGGCAAGGCCAGGGCCACCATCAGAGCAGCCCAGCCCATGCAGGTTCGCATTGGATTCGGACAGTCGGTAAAGAAACAGCGGAGCCAAAAGCTGATGTGCCATCATCTTTAATTCTAGCTTGCACCCGGCGGGCAAGTAAAAACATACACTGGGCTCCAAAACCCACTCACATTCAGTGCTCACAAAGCCACTGACTTATCCGAGTTTCCTAGAATCAAAGGTTTCTAGCTCACCAGCCTTATTCTCCTCAGTTCCCCATCTCCTTCCTTATCCCAGATACAAACTCTGCACAAACTGGCATCTCACTCAGTACTCCGCCATCTTGGCTGCTTCTCCTGACCTACTTCACGTGGCCTCTTTCTGCTGCTGGCTCTACTCTCTCCTCTAATGATAATCTCAGGAACCAAGAGAGCAAACTCCCGTTTTGCCCCCACTTTATACTGTAGCTTCACAACCTCTAATCCAATATACAAAGTAGGGAAGTCTCTAATACAAAGTCACCTCTCTGAGGCATGATTGGATTGTACCACCCCACATCAAAAAGGGTGGGAAAGGCTTAATCCCAAAACCAAGCCCCAGGCTACAAGGATTCTCAACACACATTAATATCACCTGGGCGACGGCCTCATGTGGGCAGCACCATTTTTAACAAAGTGAGCATAATACATTTTATCTGCCCAACACTAGCCATGGGAAAAGCTTCCAGGGACAGGGGAAGGGGTTCCAGCAAAGCTGCGCCTCACCCCAATCAGGGTATTGAACATTGTCCAAAATCCATAAGTCCATCCAACAAAGGAGCCAGTGCTCATTCCTGTCATAGTCCAAGAATCAGTCCACACACAGGGGGCCTCAGCCACCCACCTCATCCCTGCCATCTTGGTAGGTTTTATACTGTCCCAAAGAGGAGCACATGGCAATGGCAGTTAGAACTTCCATCTCTGCTCCAGAGAGCATGATGACAGCCACCCCTCTGTCCCAGGGGTGTAGTAAAAACTCCTTGCTGCTGGCTCTCATCTTCTGGAGACTCCAGATTGCAACTGCAGCCCGATTCTCCTCATCCTCCAAAATGGAACTGAAAACATCAGCTCTTGCTACTGCTACCAGACATGAGCCCCGGGCTGCTGCTGCCATCTGCTCCATGGAACTTGCAGCCCCAGCCCCAGCCTCAGCCCCAGCCTCCTGCCACTTCTGGCTCTCCACAACATCTAGGGTAATCTGCAACTCAGAAACCTGTGATTTCTTCTCCAGTGGCTGCTCCATTTCCAGGCAAATCTCACAAACCTGGTCGGCCTCCTCCTCCAGCGCTTCCTCCAGCTCCAGGGTCAGCATCTCTTTCTCCTGCATTTGTTTCAGCTCCTTCTGCTGCTTGGTTTGCAGTCCCGGGCAGCCTCTTCTACAGAGCTCTCGGTTTCCTCATGCATGGTTATAAAATCAGCCAGCCTACGGACCCCAAAAGGACAGACATGGAGAACCATAACAGCAGCCAGTCCTCTACTCCACCGTTCAAAGGTGGTGGTGGCTCCATAACAAATTCCGAATCCTGCCACAGACTATGCCAAATGTAAAGCCAGTAGCCACGGCCACCATGACAGCCGCCTGGCCAGTGCAGGTTTGCATTAGATTTGGACAGATGGTAATGAAAAAACAGAGCCACAAACTGGTGGGCCATTATCTTTAATCCTAGCTTGCACCTGGTGGGAAAGTAAAAACACACACTGGGCTCCAAAACCCACTCATTCAGTGCTCACAAAGCTACTGACTTATCTGAGTTTCCTAGAATCAAAGGTTTCTAGCTCACCAGCCTTATTCACCTCTGTTTCCCATCTCCTTCCTTCTCCCTGCACAAACTCTGCACAAACTGGCTTCTCCCTCAGCACTCCACTATCTTGACTGCTTCTCCTGGCCTCCTCCACCTGGCCTTTCTCTGCTCTCCTCTCTAATGCTAATCTCAGGAACCAGGAACCAAGAGAGAGAGCAAGCTCCCAGTCTGTCCCACTTTATAGTGCAGAAATCAAAACCTTTAATTCAATAAACAAACAAGGAAGTCTCTGATACAAAGTCACTCATCTGAGGCATAATTGAATTCCTCATAAGAGTGCACCACCCTACATCAAAAAGTGTGTGAAAGGCGTCTTAAAACTAAGCCTTAGCCTATAAGAATCCTGGCTGCTTATAACCTGTCCCCCACACCCAATACAAAGTATAAGCGAGCAAACATATATATCATATTTAAAAACTTATTTGACCAACACTACCCAAAACCAAAGCTTCTTCAAATATAACACCATATATTTGACTCCCTTTATCTTTAAGGGAGATAGATCCCACCTCCCCCAGTTAGGGGAGAACCCTCACTTCTAACTGTAGTGAATACTTTGCTCCAAGTTGTAAAACTATCTCCTATCATAAATATAAGATAATGGTACTTTTCCCTTGGAAAAGCCAATTCACAAACAGGAAGACTGTGCTTTCTCCACCCTCCTCCTCCTCCTAACCATACCCCAAGGTGTATAACTATTTAGCCCTTTGTTTTAGTGGAGATAAGATTAGACAAAGTTCTGGCCTCAATTCCCAATTGCCTTGAGTAAAATCTTCCTTGCCTATTGCTATAAACTAAAAGTTTATGTCCCTCCATATTCCTACATTGATCCTAATCACTAATATGATGGCATTTGGAGGTGAGGTTTTTGAGAGATGTCCCATTATGAAGGTAAAACCCCATGAATGGAATTAGTGCCTTTTTAAGACTCTAGATAACAATCTTACCTTTTCAACCAAGTGAGGAAAGAGGAGAAAGATGGCTCTTTATGCACCAGGAAGTGATTCCTCACTAGACACTAAGTCTACCAGCACCTTGATCTTGATCTTCTCAACATTTAGTATGGTGAAAATTAATTTCTGCTGTTTAAAAATCTATTGTTTGTTTTTACAGCCCAAATAGACTAAGACACCTGTTTAATTTAGCCAGAAAAATTTTGCTTTGAACATTTTGCTTATCTACTTTTAATACCCTGCTAGCATGATCGCTTTAAAATTTAAATAATATAATGTCTCTCCTCTACTCAATACCTATAGTGTCTTCCCTTTCATTCAAAGTAAGGACCAAAGTCTGTATAAGGCCCTAAGGCTCCATGTAGTCCTGGTGTATGGCCAGTTACCGCAGCCAACATCACAGCTGCCCGGCCCATGCAGGTTTGCATTGGATTTGGATAGATGGTATGAAACAATAGAGCCAAAAACTGGTGGGCCATTATCTTTAATCCTAGCTTGCACCTGGTGAGCAAGTAAAAACACACACTGGGCTCCAAATCCCACTCATTCAGTGTTCAAAAAGCTACTGACTTATCCGAGTTTCCTAGAATATAAGGTCTCTAGCTCACCAGACTTATTTACCTCTATTCCCCATCTCCCTCTTTCTGCACAAACTCTGCACAAACTAGCATCTCTCAGCACTCCACCATCTTGGCTGCCTCTCTTGGTCTCCGCCACATGGCCTTTCTCTGCTCTCTGGTCTCTGCTGTCTCCTCTGATGCTAATCTCAAAAACCAAGAGAGCATGCTCCTGGTCTGCCCCACTTTATAGTGCAGAAATCAAAACCTTTAATCCAATATACAAAATAGGGAAGTCTCTAATATAAAGTCACTTATTTGGGGCATGATGAGATTGTACCACTCCACATCAAAAAGGGTGAGAAAGGCTTAGTCTTAAAACACAGCCCCAGGCTACAAGTATCTTGTCTGCCCACAGCCCACCCCCAACACACATTAATATCACCTGGGTGATGGGCTTCCAGGTGGGCAGCACCATCTTTAACAAAGTGAGCATAATATGTTTTATCTGCCCAAAACCTGGTGTCCAAACTCATAAATACTTTGCATGTCTTATTTCACCATATATGCCATTCTGTATGGAGGAACCTAAGAGTCACCCTTGAAAACCCCTTTCATTGAATTCCCAATATCTAGTCAGTCATCATAGTCTTATTTTTACTTTCTGCCCCTTTTTTTCCATTCATTGTTACTCTTCTGTACATACTGTTATTTCTTGCCTGAGTGACTAAAATAACCTTCTAATGCTCTATTTGAATACTAGCTACTTTACTGCTCTGCACTCTCCACTGTTAATAAGGTGTATAAGACATCATGTATAAACTTTTTCAAATAGATATCTGGTCTTGCCTTACTCAGTGTGAACTTCCCATTGTTATCTTCACAGTTCTTTGATTTTAAAAATTAAATTATAATGTCTCTTAGTATGACCTGACCTCTGATTACCCATACTTCTCTCTTAATTGATTTTTGGTCTCTAGCTCCAATTCATCTTAAGGTCCTTGCAGTTACTTGAACTCTGTATCATTCCCTATGCTTACCTTCAAAAAACATACACATTCCAGTTAGCAAACACTTAATTGACTAATGTCTAATCATCTCTTTTTTCTCAGCACAGATATGACTTTCCCAGAAACATCATCTCCAGACCTTCTTTGCTAAGCCAGGCAAACCTACTTGGTGTTCCCATAATCACCATCTTTTGTAGCATTTTCCTCTACTACTAATTATATATAATTGTAGGGATGATTTAATATCTATTTCTCTTACTGAACTATAAACATTTAGAAAAGAGAGGTTGTATCAACTTTGCTGAACATTTTGTTCCACAGTAAACTCTCAAATATTTATTTAATATATACATCTTCATTAATTTTTACTTAAAATTTAAAACTTATACTAAGATATTTCAAATTTATTCTTGGTAAGTTTTTTAACCCCATTTTTTCTCCTTATTTTTATCTCCATTTGGAGCTTTTACATGATAACAAAACTGTGGGACACCTGTGGGAGGTATAACCCATCTCTCTGTTCTCCATTTTATTTATTTTTTTTTTTTTTTTTTTTTTTTTTTCATTTTTTTTTTTCTGAAGCTGGAAACAGGGAGAGACAGTCAGACAGACTCCCGCATGCGCCCGACCGGGATCCACCCGGCACGCCCACCAGGGGCGACGCTCTGCTCACCAGGGGGCGATGCTCTGCCCATCCTGGGCGTCGCCATGTTGCGACCAGAGCCACTCTAGCGCCTGGGGCAGAGGCCACAGAGCCATCCCCAGCGCCCGGGCCATCTTTGCTCCAATGGAGCCTTGGCTGCGGGAGGGGAAGAGAGAGACAGAGAGGGAAAGCGCGGCGGAGGGGTGGAGAAGCAAATGGGCGCTTCTCCTGTGTGCCCTGGCCGGAAATCGAACCCGGGTCCTCCGCACGCTAGGCCGACGCTCTACCGCTGAGCCAACCGGCCAGGGCCTGTTCTCCATTTTAAACTGAAAAGTTTCTTCTTCCTTCTGGTCCTTGGTAACTGATTCAATCAAACTCATGGTTGTTGAGGCATCCCTCAGTCTTCTTCATGAGGTTGTTTCAAGTGTAGCAAGCTGGTCTACCAGTTGAAGATATGAGACATATCTGGTTATTTATTTATTTATTTATTTATTTTGTATTTTTCTGAAGTTGGAAATGGGGAGGCAGTCAGACAGACTCCTGCATGCGCCTGACCAGGATCCACCTGGCATGCTCACCAGGAGGCGATGCTCTGCCCATCTGGGGCGTCACTCTGTTGCAACCAGAGCCATTCTAGTGCCTGAGGCAGAGGCCATAGAGCCATCCTCAGCGCCCGGGCAAACTTTGCTCCAATGGAGCCTTGGCTGAAGGGGAAGAGAGAGACAGAGAGGAAGGAGAGGGCGAGGGGTGGAGAAGCAGATGGGCGCTTTTCCTGTGTGCCCTGGCCAGGAATCGAACCCCGGACTCCTGCACGCCAGGCCGACACTCTACCACTGAGCCAACCAGCCAGGGCCATGTCTGGTTATTTTATGATCTTCTCTAGCACATATATCATTACAGTTTTCTTTCTGCTTAATTTCATAAGGCAACTAATTTTGTCTTACTACCTCAAGGCTTTGGATAAAAATGAATTACAAGTTATTTTTATTCATGAGTCATCATCTCCATTTTGTATTTGTCACTCTAGGAAGATCTCCAGGTTTCTCAAAGAGTGCATCCTTAGTCATCCTTCATTCTCTCCAGGTTTCTCAAAGAGTGCATTCTTATTCTCCCTTCTCCCTCTCTCTCTGTCTGAATAAATTTAATTGAAATGAACTATTTTTATAATATTATTATGCTAACATAATACCCATGATGAACATAAGACTTTTTTTAGCCTGACTAGTTGCAGTACAGTGGATAGTGCATTGGCTTGATACACTGAAGTCCTAGGTTCAAAATCCTGAGACCTCCAGCTTGAGGACTTGCTCATCTGGCTTGTTGCAGGTTCACCAACTTGAGTGAAGGGTCGCTGGTTTGAGTCCAAAGTGTAAGGTATTTTTTTCTCACCAAGAAGGAGGGAAGGGGCCAGAGCCACAAAGTGTGGAATAATAAAAGGCTATATTGAGTACAGAGCACTTCCCACCCAATGAGATTCTCTGGTGCCAGGGGGCAGGACCTAGAGAAGTCGCAAGAGATGACTCGCGTGGAAGATATTTAAAGGGTCTCTAGGGTGGTCGAGCTAATATGACGTGGTGAAATCTCACTGGCTGATGGAGATGTTGCTCCTTTCCAAAGGGCTCCTGGGAAGTTTCTTTTGATGAGCTTGGTTGTAGGTGGTCCTAGCCTAAGTTTCCATGACTGAGTTCCCCATGTGACCTTCCCCCTTTATCCACTGACCTTACATTCTGACCTTTTGTGTTATATAGAATAAGGGTGCCGTTTATTCATCTGGCTACTTCCAGCTGATTAGGGGCATCGTGAGGAGGGGGAGAGTGGAAAGTGGTGGCTTTGAGGGGTGTCAGGAGGAGCATCTGTTTGGCCGTGAGTTAAGAAACTTCGTGAATGTGATCTTGTAAGGATTAAAAAAAAGAGGAGTAATAGGGGGATCTGCATGATCCAGCCTTTTGGTGAGCTGGAGATGGATGAAATGCAGTAGTTCCAACTGCCAGTGGTCCTGTATAAAGGCAAGCTTGAGGCAAAATTGCATGTCAGGAGTGGTGTAAAAAGGGGAAAGAAAAGGGTCCCATTCATTCCCATAACTGAGACTTGTGAGGGAACTAAAGGTCCAGAGTGTGATGGCAAAACAGAGAAAGCAGCTCCTGTATCCATGAGAAATGAGATGGACTTACCCACTAGTTGCAGCATACCCTGGGTTCTCCAAGTCCAGGCCGTGTCTTGGGAGTTTGAGCGATGTGCCCACCTGGCCGGCTTGGCCTCCCATTCAGGTGGGTTGTCCTCCACGTAGAGACATTGAGGAAAAGCCTGTTGCCCAAAGGGCCAATCACTCTGCTAGCGATCGGACTGCTTGCAGTCAGGGCAGGGCTCAGTGGGCAGCTGCGGGCAGGGGCCCTGCCGGGACCAGTGACCCTGCTTGCCACACTTAAAGCAAGCTCCTGGTGGGATTTCTCTTTGTGGCTTGGACTTGGGTTGGGCACTTCCTGTGCCTTGCTCCTGTTGCTGTGCTGGCCTCAGGGCTGCCACAAGAATCTGATTTTGGAGTGTTATCTTCTGCTGCATGCAGGCCTGGCGAACAGCCTTGTCCTGTTTCTACTAGTTGTGACCATTAAAAACTTTTCATGCCATGTTCACAGGTCTCAGATAGGAGTTTGGGGTTGAGAAGAAGAGGAGGGGGGCTTGTGTAGAGCCCAACACCCAGATCCGGCAGGAAACACTAAAGCCAAAGGCAGGACAGGGCAGAACTTCCTGTAAGAAAATTGGAGTTGGGTCTTGGGGTTCTGCAAACCAGTATAAGAGCCAATAGTAGGTGGAGAATGGCCTGACAGAGGAGGGGCTTAAGAACACAGTGAAGAAGGGAGGGGCCCCTGGCCTGCAGGGGAGGAGAAAGAGAGAATGGTATTTGCAGGTAAATGAAAAACAGAGTCCTGCGAAGGAAGGGAGCTTTCTGGAGGGAAGAGACTGGAGTGGAAGAGGTCTGCAGAGGGATCAGAGAGAAGTTCCAAGAGAGGGGTGGCCCCAGGGGTCAGGCAGGAGGGGGAGAGAGTTGGGAGTCTGCGGAGAAGGATAGATCAGGAGCAGAGGTTTCTCTGGCCAGAAAAAGGGCCTGTGTGGTGGAACAGGCATCACAGAAATTAAAGACGGGTGTGTGAATAACTAGAAGTCCTAAATGTAAGGGATCTCCAACCAGCTCCCAGCTTTTTTGGCGATAGTTAAATTGGTGAGGGTGTTAAAACTGAAAGTCCCTTCAGGAGGCTAATTCAGTGGGTTCTGTGGCCTGGTCACAGTGGAGAAGAACAGTTTCTTCTTCTTTAGGGAAGGGGATTCCTGTGCCCCCACAGCTGCCCTCAGTTTTCGGAGTGATCAGAGATGAGCATTGGCGTCCCAAAACTCAAGCTCTGGCCATGGACGGATAAGGTAAAGTGGATGTGCTCAGAATGTCTCTACAGGCACACATGCACTCGGAACAGAAAGAGGTCCCTAACGTAACTATGGTTTCAGACAGGGAGTCTCGGTGGAAAGAACTGAGGGGAAGGCTGGAGGCAGGGGACTTACCACACCATGCGCCAAAGTGGGTGGAAGGTCGGAGATCCTGGTTCTTTCTCGGAGGGGAAATGAAGAGGAGCGGTCCTTGTTGACTTCAACTCCTCCCAGGTTTTCAGCACCAAAATGTAAGGTATTTTTCCCCGCCGAGAGGAAGGAAGGGGCCAGAGCCACAAAGTGTGGAATAATAAAAGGCTTTATTGAGTACAGAGTGCTTCTCACCCAATGAGGTTCTCTGGTCCCTGGGGGCAGGGCTCAGAGATGTCACAAGGGGTGATTCACGTGGGAGATATTTAAAAGGTCCCTAGGATGGTAGAGCTAATATGACATGGTGAAATCTCTCTGGCTGACGGAGATGTTGCTCTTTTCCAAAGGGCTCCTGGGAAGTTTCTTTTGGTGTGCTTGGTTGTGGGCAGTCCTAGCCAAAGTTAACGGGATTGAGTTCCCCATGTGACCTTCCCTCATTATCCACTGACCTTACACAAAGGTTTCTGGCTTAAAGCCCAAGGTCACTTGCTTGAACAAAAGGTCACTGGCTCAGCTGGAGTCCACAGTGATGGAGCTGTGTATGAGAAACAATCAGTGAACAACTAAAGTCCCACAATCACGTTTTGATGTTTCTCATCTCTCTCCCTTTCTGTCTCGATCTCTCTATCTTGTTACAAAAAGAAAAAAAAGGCTTACTAATGTTTCTTATTAACTCTTGTCCTCGTTCAGTGAACTGAACTAAGAAAGGAAAGACACCACATGCTTGAAACAGGAAGTTGAGGGTATATATTCAATGAAAACCATGAGGAAAAAAAAATTTATTTTGCTACCTATTTTTACTAAATACTAAACAACATATAGTCTTGCACCACTTTACTATTAGGAAAAAAACACATTTATTCATGTATTTTAATTAAAAAAATTCTGTCATGAAATTTAGTAGGTCTCTAAGAATGGGCACCATCATAGAAAAACAAAACATAGAGAAGAAAGGGAGCTAAGATTTGCTTTGAGTTATCTCCTTACTTTTCTAACAGAGATGTATATCTCCATTTTAGCAAACTACCATGTGGTTTTTACAAAACACACTTTAACATGCCTCTTTGCTATTCAAAGATAAATTGAAGATTGTATTATGGAAACCAAAGTTTCAAGACAATAAACATTTAAAATTTTCTGCAAAATAATAGAAATATTTTTTAGTATTAAATGACTTTTATTCTTGTAATTTATGTCTTTTATCAAAAGTTTTTCTAAGGAAACTTGAAGTAGCCAATGGACAATACCTGATGAGAATCTAGTGGGGAAGCCAGGGCATGAAATTCAACCCTCAGTGGCGTTTCCTGCCGAAAACTCAAACTTTGCAAATAGGGCAAAGCAGAAAGACAAATATATTTTAGTGGATTATTTTAGTTCTCCTTCTGAAGGTTATGGGCAGAAGATGGTCAAACCAAAAGAATGGCTAAGGGATCAAGCTCATTTCCTGAGAATCAATATTCCAACTTTAATCTTGAAAGAAAATGATTTACATTTAAATTGTGACCCCACAACCACCCCCAAAAAAGAAAACAAAACTTGTTAAACCCAAACCTGCAATGTGATGGGTTTTTTAAAATAAGGCCTTTGGGAGATAATTAGGTTTCGGCAAGGTAAAAATGATGGGGCCATCATAATAGGATTAATGCTGTCATAGAATAGACACTAGAGAGTACCCCAATCTCATCCCTTCCCCTGTGACATCACAAAGAAAATGTCAGTCTACAAACAAGGAATACAGCTCTCACCATAAACTAACTGTGCCAGCACATTGATCTTGGACATCCGGCCTCCATGAATGTAAAAAAATTAATTTCTATAGTTATAGCCACCCATTCTTTGGTATTTTGTTATGGCAGCCTAAAAGGACTTGACAGATAGATAATGAGGTTTGAATTGAAAGACTTGACTGTATGGAGGAGTCCTTCCTCCATACAAAATACTATTCAAAGGAGAAAAAACAAACAAACAAAAAAACACCCAAAACCCTCCAGGGACCAGTTACTAGAGAAATACTAGTAGGGAGAAAAACTTAATGTGTGTGGGTGAGTGTGGGGGTGGGGGTATTGTAATTAATTTATACTATATACCAGACTTTTGTAAAGTCTTATTGAATGTTACCAGTTTTACATATTGTGGTGAAGTAAATAATGTATGCACTTCTAAACGTATTGTGAAAACATAATAGTCTAAAAAGTCAAAGGAGATAAGGCACAAAGTGATCTGAAAATGTGTTCAGTTGCTGGCTTAGAAAGTTGCCAGAGGTAAAATGCTGAAGCTCAGGTTAATTCACATTGCAAGCAATAATTTATCATGAACTAACTGACTAGCATGAAATAAAAGTGGAAAAGGACTAGATTTTATATTGATAAGTGAAATCAGATAAGAAGAATGATATCTGAAAACTGAGGAAGGCTAGATTTTCTGGAACAAAAAGCAATGATTATATTATGTCAGATCCATCAGGCATCCTATTGTTGACGAGAAGAATCAACCTGTCGTTAGTATTGCTACCTGACTAATATCATGAGATTGAACTTTGCCATGTGACTTTCTCTAGTCTAGTCTATAACATTACCAACTAAGTATAATTTTAATAATAGTGAGGTTTATTTTTCTTACCATGCTGATAACATTTTGTTTTTAAATTCAAATAAAATGTTTAATATAGAGAAGTGAGGAGAAACAAGAAGCTCATAGATTTTAGAAGCTTATTTTGGGCTGTAATAACTGGCCAGCCAGGAAAAATTGCCTGACATTATATTGATAAAAATAAAATGAGTGTAATTTTATTAACACATAGAATGCATAATGTGTAAAGATAGAGGAAATAGACTAGTAGTATGCAGTCAGAAATTCTGAATTATTCCACAAAATGACAATAATGTTTAAAGAAGTTTTGGGAAGAAGGTTGGATTTTTTTTTTTAAATGTTCATTCAATTCTTAAGTTAAACCTAAAAATAGAAACAACAAAAAAGACAAACAAGTAAACAAACAACCAGCAGCTGTCACGAAGTCAGGAAGTTTAATCCCCTCCCCAATAAAAAAAACACTTCTTTGATCAATGAAACATTTGGATTGAGTCATGTTCTAATTCTACTCTGACAACTTACTTCTTCTCTCTTACCATGAAGAATTTATTAAACATATTGGAATTATTCCATGCCTTTCCTCTAGGCTATAACTAGAAAATAATTGCTAATATAATTTATGCAGAAAAAGCATATTTATTCAAGTTTGACATATTTTCATAATATAATAATTTAGACACAATAAAAACAGATTTCAAGCTTTATATCCTACTATGAAACAATACCATATTTTAGACTAGTAAAAATTTCTCACTGAGGTTATATATATAACCTATATAAATTTAAGTAAATTAACATCACAAGTAATGATAAATTTAAAAAAGTCTAGATTACAGGCAAAAGAAATTCCTTTTATTTTCATTTTAAATAAACAATAATACACATTATATTACAAATTTATTTCTCAAAGATAGAAGGACATTTAAATAGTCACATTACTTAAACTTATTGACACAGTCTATAAAAGAGAAAGAAGATATTGATGTAAAATTGTCAATGTGTTATACTATTTCTCATTAAAAAAAGAAAAAGGCCCTGGCCGGTTGGCCCAGCGGTAGAGCATCGGCCTGGCGTGTGGGGGACCCGGGTTTGATTCCCGGCCAGGGCACATAGGAGAAGCACCCATTTGCTTCTCCACCATCCCCCCTCCTTCCTCTCTGTCTCTCTCTTCCCCTCCTGCAGCCAAGGCTCCATTGGAGCAAAGATGGCCCGGGCGCTGGGGATGGCTCCTTGGCCTCTGCCCCAGGCGCTAGAGTGGCTCTGGTCATGGCAAAGCGACGCCCCGGAGGGGTAGAGCATCACCCCCTGGTGGGCAGACCATCGCCCCTGGTGGGCCTGCCGGGTGGATCCCGGTCGGGCACATGCGGGAGTCTATCTGACTGTCTCTCCCCGTTTCCAGCTTCAGAAAAATACAAAAAAAAAAAAATAAAAAAGAAAGAAAAAGCACAACTTTCATAATACACTTAAGTGTTTATATAATATTCTAAAGGTAATATGTTGGAACAAAAATATAAAATTTTAAGCCCTGGCCTGTTAGCTCAAAGTATTTCCCAAAATGACAAGGTTTCAGGTCTAATCCCCAGTCATAGCACAAAATGGAAAGCTACCAATGAATGTAAAACTAAGTGGAACAACTAATGAATGCTACCTTGTCTCTCTCTCCCTTTCTCACTGTTCTCAGCTCTGAAGCTCTCGACTAAAAAGCCTGGCTTAGGGTTCAGGTCCCACACTTCTCAGGGTTTACCCCTCTGGAACCACAGCCAATGCCCTTTGGAACAGGGTCAGCCTTTTTCTCATCTTTGCCCTTCGTACCATTCTGAATGTGACTTCTGTAAATCTTTGGTTATAAGACTCTTCTTCATTTAGTTGAGTTGGTTTTTTAGGATGACTGTTCTTAAATTTAGTTATAGCTATAATTTGATCCTGGGAGGAGGTGAGTATAACATGCTCATGATCTTGGATCCTAACCTTTCTTAAATACAGCAAATTATGGTCTTTAATCAAGTTACTATTTAATTAAAAGAATCTTCAATTATTTGAATTTGTCAAATATAAATATTTAGCAAACAAGACCTTTTTTTTTCTTTCTCTTCTTTATTCTTATGTTTTATCCCAGTTTCCTGAAATGATATTCTCTATCCACAAAGAATTCTTTCTTTGTGACATAAATAGCCACACACACACACACACACACACACACACACATTTTTTAAAGCAAGCAAACAAAAGTGAAACACATAGATGTTTCAACTTATTGTCATTGAGGAAGTAAAAAGAAAAACAAAAATACCACCAAAGACCATTAACAATAATAAAACAAATTCAAAATGTCAGCCAGATCTAAAACTTTGATTATTTTTAGCCCAAGTAAAGTAACATTTTACTAATGAGTGAATAACTTTATTTCCTGGAGAAGAGGAGTTACATTATTTCACATTTTTTGCTTATTTATTTGATGTATAATTAAAAAAAGAAATTAATTCATATAGGTTAAGCATACAATTTAATACATTTTGCATATATAAATATATACTCCCATTAAACAATCACTACAATCAGAATAATGAAAATTCTAATACCCTAAAATATTTCCTCATGACTTAAATCTTTTCTCTTGCTCATCCAACATGCACTCCTCATCTCCAAATAACTAAAGATCTCTTTTACTGCTAGAGCTTGATTTGCACTTTCTAGAATTTTTGTATAAATAAAATCACTGAGTATGCATTCTTTTTCTGTATGACTTCTTTTTCTCAACATAATTATTTTGAGATTCATCAATGCAGTGATTTGTACCAATAGCTCATCTCTCTATATGGCTGAGCAGTATTCCATTGCATGGATATATCACAATTTGTCAAAATATTCTGTATATCTTTTTGGCGACATGTCTATTCAATTATTTTGAAATTTTTATTGAATTATTTTATTATTGTTGAGTTTTGAGATTTTTTTATATATTAAAGATGCCAGTCCAGTCACAAAAAGTATTTTGTGAATATTGTATTCCAGTCTGTTGATTGTTCTTTTTTTGTTTGTTTGTTTGTTAAGTGAGAGAGAAGGGGAACAGACAGGGACAGACAAGCTGAAAGGGAGATAAGAAGCATAAATTTATCCTTACGTCATCTTAGTTGTTCATTGGCTGCTTTCTCATAAGTGTCTGGACCACGGGCTCCAGTAGAGTGAGTGACCCCTTGCTCAAGCCAGATATCTTGGACTCAAACCAGCGACAATGGGGTCATGTCTATGATCCCACACTCAAGCCAGAGACACCATGCTCTAGCTGGTGAGCTTGTGCTCAAGCCAGATGAGACTGCACATAACCTGGCGACCTTGGGGTTTTGAACCTGGGTCCTCCGTATTCCAGTTTGATGCTCTATCTGCTGTGCTACCTACTGGTCAGGCTGTCTTTTCATTATTTTAACAATGACTTTTAAAAAATTTGTTAGAGTGAGATGGTTAATAAGATTATATAGATTTCAAGTGTACATTTCTATGATACATTATCTGTATATTGCACTGTATGCCCACCGTGCAAGGTCAAATCATCCTTTGACTCATTGATAAGCCAACATTTTTAATATTAATAAATCTAAAGTCACACAGATTATCTTTTTTATTTTCTTCTGGAAATACAGTATTTTGGTTTTTTGTTTAAATCTACTTTTTATGTAAAAAATAATTTTTAAATTATTTTTCTTTAAACTGTGAAGTATGTTTCAAAGCTCACTTCTTAAAAATATGGACTTTTTATTATTCCAGCACCATTTGTTACAAACAAAACTATTCTATCTCCACTGAACTGTGTCTGTCAAAAATAAATATTTCAAGCCCTGGCTGGTTGGCTCAGTGGTAGAGCATCCGCCTGGCGTGCAGAAGTCCCTGGTTCGATTCCCAGCCAAGGCACACAGGAGAAGCGCCCATCTGCTTCTCCACCCCTCCCCCTCTCCTTCCTCTCTGTCTCTCTCTTCCCCTCCCGCAGCCGAGGCTCCATTGGAGCAAAGATGGCCCGCGCGCTGGGGATGGCTCCTTGGCCTCTGCCCCAGGCGCTAGAGTGGCTCTGGTCACGACAGAGCGAAGCCCCGGAGGGGCAGAGCGTCGCCCCCTGGTGGGCAGAGCATCGCCTCCTGGTAGGCGTGCCGGGTGGATCCCAGTTGGACGCATGCGGAAGTCTGTCTGACTGTCTCTCCCCGTTTCCAGCTTCAGAAAAAAAAAAAAAAAAAGTGTAAAAAAAATAGTTTTTCTATCAATTCCTCTTTTCTCCTGCATGGATATTATTTCATTTATGCTCTTTTCAACTTTACTAATTCTTACATCTTGTTTTAGTTTTTAGCAGTTTTCACTTGCTATGTTTTAAAGTTCATTAATATTTTCTGCAATAATTAATAATCTATTTTTCTATCAATTATAATTGCATCTTAAATATTGGTATTTGCATCTCTAGTAAATTAGTGAATTTGTTTTATAACCTCCATACTTATACTTGCTTTTAAGTATGTGGAATATAGTTACATTTTAATAATTATTTTACTGACTTCACCTGAGAATTCTGAAATCTCTGAAAGTTCTGGATCAATTTTTACTCTTATTTTTTTATTATCAATTATATTTTCTTGCCTGTTCATGTCTTGTAATTTTTTAAGGGTTATATATTTGTATTATTTAATAAATATTCTTCAGTAGTACTATATGATACAGTTAAGTTATTTGAAAGCAGTTGGATTCTTTTTGAGTTTTATTTTTTAAAAATTTGTAAGGTACATATGAGAAGATTTTATTCTAGAGCTAATTTATATCCCATTATAGGAGTAACATACTTATGAGTTTTCTACTCAATGTTGTGATAATTTTAAGATATTCTAGTCTGGTTAGCAGAAATAGGTAACTTATTTGCCCCAAGTAAGCTCTAAATATTGTTCTTAACTATCTTTTTGGTGCTTCTCCAATGTCGATACATTGTACAAATGCATGAATCAATATTGTTCTCAATACTTAATAGGGACCCTCTTAGATCTCTTGGGTTTTCTCTCAATATTGCCTTTTTATTCCCCATAATCTGCCTTGCAGACTGCAACTTGTTTTCCAGACTCTCGGTTTCATCTCCTCAACTCAAGGAGATTCCTGGGCTCTGCCTTTGTTCCCTTTTTTTGTATCACAGTTTAAAATATATAAGTCAGCAATTTGGGCCAATGATAAAGCTCATCCTGGTTTATTTTCATTCTCCCAGGAATCCATTTCCTTTATTGACTTATTTTATTTATTATTCTAAAAAAACATTGTTATGTGTTATTCTGTCTATAGGTGACAGAATAAGGGAAATGCCATATACGCTCACAACAGATACCACTGAACTCCAACAATATCATTGTCAGAGCCTGCCTACAGCTTCAGCAATAGAAATCAATGTTGAGGCACTTTGCTTGAAAAATTCTGAGTCATAAATGTAACATTAGAATTTCATTTTGTCATTTTTATGTACTTTATTTTTCAGAACTCAATACACATATTTTTGGCATGACACTATTTTTATTCTTGCTTTATAGCTTGAATAACTAATGTTCTTAATTTGTTTTCTTCCAGTTGAGACTTGATGTTAGATACAGGATTAAAAGATTAAAAGCCATGCCACCTGTTTGTTTTTTTTTTATTAATTTTTATTTATTCATTTTAGCACTAGAGGAGAAGGGGAGGGAAAGAGAAAGAGAGAGAGAGAGAGAGAGAGAGAGGAACATCAAGCTGTTTATGTGACCTGACCAGGCATCAAACAAGCAACCTCTGTGCTTTAAGATGCTCTAACCCATCAATCTATCTGGCCAGGACACCATTCTTTCTTTCTTTCTTTTTTCATAGTCTTTTTTTTTTTTTTTTAGTTAAAACATTTAAGATTTATTCTTTTAGCAAATTTCAGGTATATAGTACATTATTATTAACATAGTCACTATGTTGCATATTAGATATCAAGAAATCATTCATTTTATAACTGAAACTGTATTCCTTTTGATTAATATCTTCTCATTCCCCCACCCTCCCTTGTAACCATCATTCTATCTCTTTTTCTGTGAAACATGTGCCATTCTTCTTAAAGGGTAAATTCCAACTCAGATTGTGAAATGTCTCGGTAATATCCGGATCTATGATATCTTACAATGTGAGAAAACGTACCTTACAGAATATATGCTTGGACAGCTGAGGACACAGTAATGACTGACTAAATATTATGATATTTCCAGTCAAGTATAGTTATATCATGTCCTTCTCTGGTATTTTTTTTTTTTTTAATAAATTTTTATTAATGGTAATGGGATGACATTAATAAATCAGGGTACATATATTCAAAGAAAACATGTCTAGGTTATTTTGTCATCAAATTATGTTGCAAACCCCTCGCCCAAAGTCAGATTGTCCTCCGTCACCCTCTATCTAGTTCTCTGTGCCCCTCCCCCTCCCCCTAACTCTCTCCCTCCCTCCCTCCCATATCCTCCCTCCCCCCCCCCCACCCTTGGTAACCACCACACTCTTGTCCATGTCTCTTAGTCTCATTTTTATGTTCCACCAATGTATGGAATCATGTAGTTTTTGTTTTTTTCTGATTTACTTATTTCACTCCTTATAATGTTATCAAGATCCCACCATTTTGCTGTAAATGATCTGATGTCATCATTTCTTATGGCTGAGTAGTATTCCATAGTGTATATGTGCCACATCTTCTTTATCCAGTCTTCTATTGAAGGGCTTTTTGGTTGTTTCCATGTCTTGGCCACTGTGAACAGTGCTGCAATGAACATGGGGCTACATGTGTCTTCACGTATCAATGTTTCTGAGGTTTTGGGGTATATACCCAGTAGAGGGATTGCTGGGTCATAAGGTAGTTCTATTTGCAGTTTTTTGAGGAACCACCATACTTTCCTCCATAATGGTTGTACTACTTTACAGTCCCACCAACAGTGAATGAGGGTTCCTTTTTCTCCACAGCCTCTCCAACATTTGCTATTACCCGTCTTGTTGATAATAGCTAATCTAACAGGAGTGAGGTGGTATCTCATTGTAGTTTTGATTTGCATTTCTCTAATAACTAATGAAGCTGAGCATCTTTTCATATATCTGTTGGCCATTTGTATCTCTTCCTGGGAGAAGTGTCTGTTCATGTCCTCTTCCCATTTTTTTATTGGATTGTTTGTTTGTTTGTTGTTGAGTTTTATGAGTTCTTTGTAAATTTTGGATATTAGGCCCTTATCTGAGCTGTCGTTTGAAAATATCAGTTCCCATATAGTTGGCTGTCTGTTTATTTTGATATCAGTTTCTCTTGCTGAGCAAAAACTTTTAATTCTGATGTAGTCCCATTCATTTATCTTTGCCTTCACTTCTCTTGCCATTGGAGTCAAGTTCATAAAATGTTCTTTAAAACCCAGGTCCATGATTTTAGTACCTATGTCTTCTTCTATGTACTTTATTGTTTCAGGTCTTATATTTAGGTCTTTGATCCATTGTGAATTAATTTTAGTACACGGGGACAGGCTGTAGTCGAGTTTCATGCTTTTGCATGTGGCTTTCCAGTTTTCCCAACACCATTTGTTGAAGAGGCTTTCTTTTCTCCATTGTGTGTTGTTGGCCCCTTTATCAAAGATTATTTGACCATATATATGTGGTTTTATTTCTGGGCTTTCTATTCTGTTCCATTGGTCTGAGTGTCTATTTTTCTGCCAATACCATGCTGTTTTGATTATCATGGCCCTATAATATAGTTTAAAGTCAGGTATTATAATGCCCCCAGCTTCATTCTTTTTCCTTAGGATTGTTTTGGCTATTTGGGGTTTTTTATAGTTCCATATAAATCTGATGATTTTTTGTTCCATTTCTTTAAAAAATCTCATAGGGATTTTGATGGGAATTGCATTAAATTTGTATATTGCTTTGGGTAATATGGCCATTTTGATTATATTTATTCTTCCTATCCAAGAACAAGGAATATTTTTCCATCTCATTGTATCTTTTTCGATTTCCCTTAACAATGCTTTGTAATTTTCATTATATAGGTCCTTTACGTTCTTTGTTATGTTTATTCCTAGGTATTTTATTTTTTTTGTTGCAATCGTGAAGGGGATTATTTTTTTGAGTTCGTTTTCTAATATTTTATTGTTGGCATATAGAAAGGCTATGGACTTTTGTATGTTAATTTTGTATCCTGCGACCTTACTGTATTGGTTTATTGTTTCTAATAATCTTTTTGTGGAGTCCTTCGGGTTTTCGATGTATAGGATCATATCATCAGCAAAAAGTGATAGCTTTACTTCTTCTTTCCCGATATGGATGCCTTTTATTTCTTTGTCTTGTCTGATTGCTCTGGCCAGAACTTCTAGCACCACGTTGAATAAGAGTGGAGAGAGTGGACAACCCTGTCTTGTTCCTGATTTAAGGTAGAAAGTCCTCAGTTTTATGCCGTTTAATAGGATGTTGGCTGATGGTTTATCATATATGGCCTTTATCATGTTGAGATATTTTCCTTCTATACCCATTTTGTTGAGAGTCTTAAACATAAAATTGTGTTGTATTTTATCAAAAGCCTTTTCTGCATCTATTGATAAGATCATGTGGTTTTTGTTCTTTGTTTTGTTGATATGGTGTATTACGTTAACCGTTTTGCGTATGTTGAACCATCCTTGAGATTCTGGGATGAATCCCACTTGATCCTGATGTATTATTTTTTTAATATGTTGTTGTATTCGGTTTGCCAGTATTTTGTTTAGTATTTTAGCATCTGTATTCATTAGAGATATTGGTCTGTAGTTTTCTTTCTTTGTGCCATCCTTGCCAGGTTTTGGTATGAGGGTTATGTTGGCCTCATAAAATGTGTTTGGAAGTATTGCTTCTTCTTCAATTTTTTGGAAGACTTTGAGTAGAATAGGAACCAAGTCTTCTTTGAATGTTTGATAGAATTCACTAGTATAACCGTCTGGGCCTGGACTTTTATTTTTGGGGAGATTTTTAATAGTTTTTTCTATTTCCTCCCTGCTGATTGGTCTGTTTAGGCTTTCTGCTTCTTCATGACTCAGTCTAGGAAGGTTGTATTGTTCTAGGAATTTAT
This sequence comes from Saccopteryx bilineata, assembly GCF_036850765.1. Lineage (NCBI taxonomy): Eukaryota > Metazoa > Chordata > Mammalia > Chiroptera > Emballonuridae > Saccopteryx > Saccopteryx bilineata. The sequence continues at coordinate 66,105,699 of NC_089495.1, read as the reverse complement.
CCATTTCTTCTAGATTGTTGTATTTGGTGGCATATAATTTTTCATAGTATTCTACAATAATTCTTTGTATATCTATGATGTCTGTGGTGATCTCTCCTCTTTCATTTTGGATTTTATTTATTTGAGTCTTGTGTCTTTTTTCCTTGGTGAGTCTTGCCAAGGGTTTGTCAATTTTGTTGATCTTTTCAAAGAACCAGCTCCTTGTTTTATTGATTTTTTCTATAGTTTTTCTGTTCTCTATTTCATTTATTTCTGCTCTGATTTTTATTATCTCCTTTCTTCGGCTGGTTTTGGGTTGTCTTTGTTCTTCTTTTTCTAGTTCCTTAAGGTGTGAAGTTAAGTGATTTACTTCGGCTCTCTCTTGTTTGTTCATATAGGCCTGAAGTGATATGAACTTTCCTCTTATTACTGCTTTTGCTGCATCCCAGAGATTCTGATATGTCGTATTTTCATTTTCATTTGTCTGTATATATCTTTTGATTTCTGCGCTTATTTCTTCTTTGACCCATTCATTTTTTAGAAGTATGTTGTTTAGTTTCCACATTTTTGTGGGTTTTTCCCCCTCTTTTTTGCAGTTGAATTCTAGTTTCAAGGCTTTATGATCAGAAAATATGCTTGGTACAATTTCAATTTTTCTAAATTTGCTGATATTGTCTTTGTGGCCCAACATATGGTCAATTCTTGAGAATGTTCCATGTGCACTAGAGAAAAATGTATACTCTGTCGCTTTGGGATGAAGTGTCCTGAAGATGTCTATCATATCCAGGTGTTCTAGTATTTCGTTTAAGGCAACTATATCTTTATTGATTCTCTGTTTGGATGACCGATCTAGAGCCGTCAGCGGTGCATTGAGGTCTCCAAGTATGATTGTATTTTTGTTAGTTTTTGTTTTAAGGTCAATAAGTAGCTGTCTTATATATTTTGGTGCTCCTTGGTTTGGTGCAAGGAGGATTGTTATGTCTTCTTGATTCAACTTCCCCTTAATTATTATGAAATGACCATTTTTGTCTCTGAGTACTTTTTCTGTCTTGTAGTCAGCATTATTAGATATGAGTATTGCTACGCCTGCTTTTTTTTGGGTGTTGTTTGCTTGGAGTATTGTTTTCCAGCCTTTCACTTTGAATTTGTTTTTATCCTTGTTGCTTAGATGTGTTTCTTGTAGGCAGCATATAGTTGGATTTTCTTTTTTAATCCATTCTGCTACTCTGTGTCTTTTTATTGGTAAGTTTAATCCATTTACATTTAGTGTAATTATTGACACTTGTGGGTTCCCTACTGCCATTTTATAAATTGCTTTCTGTTAGTTTTGTATCTAGTTTGATTCTTCTCTTTTGTTTTTCTATCATTTGTTTTTGTTTGTTTGTGTTCCATACTTCTTTTCTCTGTTGCTACCTTTTTTAAGTCAAGTGTTTTTGTGGTGGTTTTTTTAAGGGTGGTTACCATTAAGTAATGAAAAGGGTACCTACCATATTCATTGTAGTACCCTATCTTATAAGTATTTCTGCACTTCATCATCCTTTGCTACTGTTAATCTCCATCCTCTACCCCCTTTTTTTCCTTTGTTGTCACAGTTTAAGTTTGGTTTTATTGTGTTCTTGGTGCAGCTGTTACTTGTGGTGTTGTTTTCTTTTGTTCTTTGAATCTGGTTGGAAAACCCCCTTTAGTATTTCTTGGAGTGGGGGCTTTCTGTTGATAAATTCTCTCATCTTTTCTGTATTTGTGAATGTTTTTATATCTCCTTCATACTTGAAGGATAGCTTTGATGGGTATAGTATTCTTGGCTGAAAGTTCCTCTCTTTCAGGGCTTTAAATATTGGGGTCCACTCTCTTCTAGCTTGTAGAGTTTCTGCTGAGAAATCTGATGATAATCTAATAGGCCTTCCTTTATATGTTGTACTCTTCTTTTCCCTGGCTGCCTTGAGAATTTTTTCTTTGTCATTGATTTGTGTCATCTTTATTATGATGTGCCTTGGAGTGGGTTTGTTGGGGTTAAGAAAACTTGGTGTTCTGTTTGCTTCTTGAATTTGAGGCTTTAGTTCCTTGCACAGGCTTGGGAAGTTCTCGTCTATTATTTGTTTGAGTATATTCTCCATTCCATTTTCTTTCTCTTCTCCCTCTGATATACCTATTATTCTTATGTTATTCTTTCTGATGGAGTCAGACAATTCCTGTAGGGCTTTCTCGTTTTTTATTATTTTTGAGTCTCTTTCTTCTTCTCTCTGTTGTGCCTCAAGTTGTTTGTCTTCTATTTCACTAATCCTATCTTCAATCTGGGCTGTTCTGTTAGCTAAGCTTGTTACCTCGTTTTTCAGCTCGTGAATTGAGTTTTTCATTTCTGTTTGATTTGTTTTTATAGTTTCAATTTCCTTGGTAATATATTCTTTGTGTTCATTGAGTTGTTTTCTGATCTCCCTATATTGCCTTTCTGTGTTTTCTTGTATATCTCTGAGTATTTTTAAGATTTCTAGTTTAAATTCTCTGTCATTTAGCTCCAAGGCTTCCAATATGTTAAGTCTTTTCTCCATAGATTTTTCCACATCTATTTGTGTTACCTCTCTTTCTTTCGTATCCATAATATTCGATTTCCTCTTTCTTATCGGCATCTGAGGGTGGTCTTATTGATAGCACTAATTAGAATTAATAAAGAGTAAAAAGTAAAAAAAAAAAAAAAAAAGGTAAAACACCCCACAAAAAAAACCAGTAATAATTTATTATTTCCCCCTTTTTTTCTCTCTTCTCTTTCCCTCCTCTCCCCTCCTCAGGGAAATATCATGCCTATAATGGAGGGCCTGATTTGGGGTGAAGAGTTCAAGGGGCAAAAAAAAGGGAGTAGGGACCTACTAAATGCAAAAAAAAAAAAAAAAAAAGGAAGAAAATCTTAGACAAGCATAAGATGATTTGCTTGTAAGTGATGGTCAACTAAGAGATATAATAAGAGGGATAAGAGGGAACCAGAAAAAAGGACCCAAAAAGAATAATAAAGAAGAAAAAATAAAAATAATAAGTAAAAATCTGTTGTATTAAGTGGAGCGAAGACTAAATACAATGGAGACCTTGGGTTGGGAGGACCCAAAATGCCACAAAAATAAACAAACAAGAAAAAATAAATAAAAACAAAAGCAAAAAAGAGAAATAAAGCCAAAAAAAAGCCTTGAGTCCCAAATTAACTAATTTGTTCGTGATTGAGGATTATATGGGAGGAAAGTAAAATGAGTAAAAAAACAAATAGAAAGGAAAAAATAAGAAAAAGAGAAAAACGAAGGAAGAAATAAAATAGGAAGAGAAAAAAACAAAATAAAGCAAGACAAAAAAACAAAACAAAAGAGGAGAGAGTGAGAGTTAAGTGTTTTGGAGTATAACCTTAAAGGAGGGTGAGGATGAAGAAGAAAAATAAAATGCAACACTCATGGGTAGTGTAGTTCAAGAAAGGGGAAGCATAAGATGGGCAGAGAATAGAAGGACCGAGGTGGAGGAAATAAAGGCAAAAAGATAGAAGAAACAAACAACAACAACAACAACAAAAAAATTAGTGGATCAAGTTGTAAAGTCTGTGGGTTTTTCTTGATTTTGAGAGGTTAACTTCTTCCTTTTTCTTTTCTCTCCCTCTTCCTAGTCGGTGACTCTGTACCCCAGGCTCTGCCCCTGTGTCACTCTTAGGTAGGGATTTGCAGTTGATGGGATTCTATGGCAATGTCATATAATTGGCTTTAGTCTTGCTGAAAGTAAAGGCTTGTTGGCGTTTGCAGGGTCCAACGATGAGAGAGTTTGCTTTCCTGGATTCTCTCTCCTAGTCCCCCCTTTCTGAATTAGCAGCCTGGTGATCCAGCTATAAGGCTGCAACTGCTTCTGCCTGGGGAGTAAGAGGCTCAAAGAGCTGGGAAATCCCCACTCTATCCCCACTCAGTGCAAGGCTTTGGGAAAGGCTCTGAGAGTCAGGGCCTCCAGTGTAATCAGGCGGGGGTGGGAGTCAATTGTTGTCAAGGTGACTGTTCAGCGCCTATCATTTAGTTGGACCTCTCAACCCAGGCTTTCCACACTTTGTAGCCTGTTTTTGCAGGGAAGAAGAGGCACTAGTCTCTGCTTACGACTAGTGTACTATAGACCTTATTATCTGCCAAGTCCTTCTTGTTAGCGTTTATCCCTGAATATGGAGGCTCTATCAATCAGAAGTTGCCCCCGCCCCTTTAGCGAGAGGCACTAAAAAATATCACGCCTCTTGTCTTGGATCGCTGAACTGAGAGAGATCTTATCAATTAGAACCAAGGGTGCGCAGATTTTATGGGTTAAGCTAATTTCAGTGATTGGGTCACAGCTGTGCTTCCGAAGGTATTTTAGGCTGCCTGCGTGCACCCCTCCCCCAACGCTTGATTGTTAGCTTGAATGGCTGGGTGAGGTGCCCCGCCCATGGAGAGAATCTCCCAAGCCTCTCCCGCTCGCTCCGCCGCTGGCGGCTGGACCGCACCAGGCGCAGGATAATGGAGCCCCCTGGGTGTGCGGGCCAGCAGGGTGCCCTGGGCGCGTGGAATGCCCAAGGCACGCGCGCGAATGGGGCGGTCCGGGCACCGGTGGCCGGCGACCCCACTCGCAGTGTGCGGGCCGCTGGGAACGTCAGTGTTGCTCAACCGGACCGGGCGCGCCCGCGGCTGCTCGCGGGGGTTCGCAGCGGCGCTCGTGGCGGCCGCTCCGGCGGCGGCTCGCGGGGGCTCGCGGCGGTTCGCGGTGGCAGCTCGCGTCGGCTGCTCGCGGCGGCTCGCGGTTCCCAAGTATATGGGCTGACTCACCACAGGCGCACTTCCTTGCGGTTTGAAAGAACGTCCCTGTGGTCGATTCCTCCACACCCTTGTCTCTCAGATTCAAGTGATAACAGTCCTTTCGCTATCAGTTTGTGTGGAACTCCGGAATGTTCCGAGGATAAATTTTTCTGTTTCTAGTTGATAAATTTGTTGTGATTTAGGGGAGAGCTGTCGGACGCGCTGCTCACGGCGCCATTTCCGTGACGTCACTCCCTTCTCTGGTTTTAACATCAGCAGGATTGCTAGATACACAAAAGTAGAATTAATACGGAAGTTTTCTTATGCAGACATTTATACTGTCTGGGTGCCTTTTTAACTTGAAGGATAATTTTACAGTTTACAAACATCCTTTCTTTCAAAATAAACTGTCTCACTAACACCTTGCATGCTAAGTTTAAGCCTACGGCATTTTTAGAAACAACGTTCCAAACCTCTGGGGATATAAATTTAGTGGAAACCCTGACAGCTTCCTATCTTTAAAAAAATGCTGTCAATGTTAGATGGCATTCTGTAGGTAATACTGATGAGGTCAGCTCTGTATGCAAACTAATTGCAAGATGTGTTTCTGCTGACAACTTATAAACTGCACTTATACATGCTATGCAAATATAATGTAGTTCAGATCATTGGATGGATGCAGAACAATCAGTAAAAGTCATTACTTATATTGAATAAATTGAAAATTGCTGTTTCTGGCACTTTTTAGACGACTGATATAAAATATACATACCATGTCATATCCATTGCTGTGAAAATACAATATTTGTTTTTGCCTATCTTAAAACTAATTTATATCAAAATTTAGCCATTTTCAGATTAAATATGTCAGATAAAACATATAAGCCTCTCAATTATAATCATTTTTCACTTTTTTATAGTAATGGAAGAAATGATGTTTGCTTAAATAAAATTCCTAAAGAGTCCAAAAATTTCTGTTGAGCTCATGTGTTTTATGTTTTTACCAAAAGCTAAAGATTTATTTTGTTTTGTTTTTTTTGATAAAATAAATTTGAATGTCAAAGTTTTTCATAAACTTCTTCCTCTTGCTCACCTAGTGATAAAGAGAAAATCAAGAAAAGAACAAACAACAAAGGTTATCCAAACATTTGAGATCTAAATCCTAATTACTTGAGATTTAAAAACACCATAACATATTGTTTTATTAAATTAATCTTAACTAAGCAGTTATCATAAATTTATTATACTATAAATGCAGACTAGTTTACTCCAGTTTTAAATAAGATAGAACTGTTTTCTTCCTTCAAGACATGTACAATTTATTTTATATTATTTGCTCAATTTTAAAAATCCACTGCAGTGAATTTCAAACGTTTGGACTCAGAGTATGTAACTACTTTTACAAGTCCCAGTATATACACTTTTTATCCAGGTAAAACAAAGGTATCAAATGGTTTTTATACTCTGTGTGAAATATATTCTGATATTTTCTATTGTTTCTTTTTATCCTATTGTTTCTCATATTAAAAATACAGTTTGGCATATATTAAATCAGTCTTATAACCTTGAGACTCTACTTGATCCAAAAAATATGTAGAATAATTCTTTCTAGATGTTTCTGATATGTGGAAAAAAGAGATAATAAATCCTCTCTTTAAAGTTAAGAAAAAGTGACTTAGGAATTTGTACCTCTAAGTACCTTTCATAAGTATGCATATATTTACTAAGGGGCTCACATTTAACACATTGGTTTTTGTCAATCTCAGGAAATTTATTACAGGAGTTTATTGTTTTTATCTCATATTTTTGTTCAGAATCTATTTTATAATCCTTGGGTCATTGTATTCATACATGAATTTAACTTCTATTTTTAGTAGTGTTTAGAAATTTATCTTAAAGCTTCTTTCTCCTGGTGCTACCACGGTTTTGAAAGTGGGTAAGAAAATTGAACATATGTTTTTTGAAGGTACAAACTTGCAACTAGTAGATAAATAAGCCCTTGGGACCTAATGCATAACATAATGGTTATAGTAAAAATTATTATATTATAAACTTCAGAGTTCTAAGAAACTACATCTTAATTATCTTACCATATAAAAGAAATAATTATGTATTATGATAGAAATGTTAGCTAGTGTGACTGCAATAATTATATTGTAGTATATAAATGGTTCAAATCAACATGTATACCATAAACATACAAAATCTTCTATGTATAAATGTAGATTTATATATATATATGTGTGTATATGTATATGTACATATACATATACATATGTATGTATATATGTATCTATATTTATCTGTCTATCTATTGTCTATGAAGAGACTGACTGCCAACAAGTGGCTTATGCAATTGTATGCACTAGCTAGACAACGTCAAGTCAGATAATCAGGAAAAACAGTTTTGAACTCCATAATATGGGATGAAGTTGCTGTCCACATGATTTTGTGTGCACACACACACACACACACAAACATATGTCCATACACACCTATGTTAAGAATAATTTTAAAGATTCTACATAACCAATGTAGTGTTGAATATAATCTGTTATTTCATTTCTATAACATACTAACATTTTTAATTAAACTTATGCCAAATATATAGCATATATTATATATAATTCCTTTAAAATACAGTTAAAATGTAGATGCTTAATAGACAATTGATCTAGTTTTCACTGTGAGATAAGCTCGTCAATGTTAATACTTTATTAGACAACACAGGATCATTATGAAATTATTTTCTTGCTGACAAAACTCTAAAACTGACATGAACCTGTGTCATTTATTTGTGAATTTAGATTTAAAATTTTAATACTTTTTATATGCTCATGACTTTTAAATGAGGAGTTATTCCATCAATAAGGAAAAACTTATTAATTCATTATGTGTTAAAATATTTAATGTTTAGTATGTATAATCCAAGTCATATAAATGGCTTTACATTTTAGGTATTTTCTCACTTTCATGCATTCAGAGAAGCATTCAAATTGCAAATCAGTTACAGATATTTCTCTGTTCACATAGACACAAATTGAGAGAGTAAATATTATAAGTTGTTTTCCTAAAGTGTATTTAAAAAATTTTTAAATATAAGAAATTATATAGATATATTATTTATATTTTAGACAGGTTAATATATATGTTCAATTATTTGTTTTTTACTTGTTAATCTGTCTAGTCTATTGTATGGTTTTATGTTCAATAAGAAGACAATTATGTTATATTATTGATTTTCTGACTAATATTTGAATGCAATATTTTTTAACATTTTTGTGAAGATCAAACCCAATTTAAAAAGCATATGAACCCTGGCTAATTGGCTCAGTGAATAGAATGTCGGCCCAGTGTGCAGAAGTCCAGGGTTCAATCCCTAGTTAGAGTACACAGGAGAAGCAACCATCTGCTTCTCATCTCCTACCTTCCCCCCTTCTCTCTTTCTTCCCTTCTTGCAGTCAGTGGCTCAACTGGTTTGAACATCAACCTCAGATTCAAGCATCAGCCCTAGTTGGAGCACATGCAAAAGTCCGTCTATCACCCTTCCTCTCACTTAAATAAAAATAAATAAATAAATGGCATATATTTCAAATATTTTTGTGCCATGTATAATAAGTATTTTAAGCTATCTCTAGAATAGTCATTTTCTTTTCATTGAAATATTTAAATTAATTTTTATTGTGGGTATATAAAGGCTGACATAACTAAAATATAAATATGATTTGTAGTTATATTTGAAAATCATTGTTTTGAATTTGTGACTTATAATAATTTAACTTTGGTAATTTAGATAAGTTTCTTATTACCACAATCAATACTTTTTTTTTGCAGTATCTGTTAAAAACTTAATGATTTTACAACAACATAGATGGATCTTGAGAACATTATACTGAGTGAAATAAGTAAATCAGAGAAAGATAAGAACTATATGATTTCACACATAGGTGGGATATAAAACTGAAACTCATGGATATTGATAAAAGTGAAGTGCTTATGGGGGGACAAGAGGATGAGGTGGTAGAAGGGTGTAAAGGGGGATAAATATATGGTGATGTAAAATGATTTGACCTGGGGTGATGGGTATACAATATAATCCAGTTAAAATGCTGTAGAAAAGTTTACCTGAAATCTATGTTCTCTTATTGATCAGTGTTACCCTGTTAAATTAAATTTTCTAAATAAAATTTAAAAAAATTAATGATGATTTGGTGAGATTAAAATTGTAAAAGCTTATCAAAAGGGCTGGTTATCAAGAAATGCTACCTCTACACCTCATAAATAAGCACCACTATCCTCTCTTTACGATGCAGGAAAAGACAACTACGTGCTGCTTCTCAGTTTCTTCCCTCGGTGCAGCTCTTGTTGCCTCCAGTGTACAGAATTATGAGAAATAATTTTACCAAAAGTAAGAATGAGGAGAAAAGAGTGAGCAGAAAGGAATCAAGACGTGTTTCATGAGACCATTGCCTTAGCTTAGAACCCAATCTCTTTTCTAAGAAATGATATTGTTTCATGAGACCATTGCCTTAGCTTAGAACCCAATCTCTTTTTTAAGAAATGATATTGTTTCATGAGACCATTGCCTTAGCTTAGAACCCAATCTCTTTTCTAAGAAATGATATTGTTTACTACAGTTTAGTCCCAAATGCAATGAGGTAGCTGCCTTGGGTGTCTGTGGGCATCCTTGTGAAGGTATTCATTATTACAAAAATATACTCAAAACACTGTTTGGGACATACACTAAAAAGTACCTATTATTGATCTAAATTTAACTGGGTATCCTGTATTTTATCTAGCAAGCCTACACTAAGGAAACAAAACCCACTCCCTTTCATAAAATCTAGAGGTCTGCTGGAGACAGCTAGTTCCTTAAGATTTAAAAAAATGAGATTAAGTACCTTATATAAGGTCTAAAAGCCTCCCCAAGAATTTTTGTAAATGACCAAGACAAGGTTGTGTGATGAAAATTCTATTTTCACTTTTGTCTCCAAAATCATTCTCTCCTTAAAGACTCACTTCCGAACATTTTCAATTCAAAAACAAACAAACGTGGAAATATTTTGGGACTGAGAGATTTCATGGGAGTTGAGAGTTGAAGGGAGCAGTTCCATCAGTCAGAGCCTCATAAACAGTTCAAAGTAGGATTTTTATGCTCTTCTTTATCACCCTTCCAGACGACAACCACCAATGGTTTCTCGGGGCCCTCTGCTATTATCCCTTGGTCATGCTCTTCCTCTTAACATACATTTTACCTTCTTCTGTCTTCTTAACGTTTTCCCAGTTGCCAAAGAATATCTCTCCTCTTTAGAGCAAATTCCCAAACTAAATACAGACTCTTTGGCTAAAGCTTTGTCACAGTTGAATTACCCACACTTAAGTCTTGATCACTTATTGAGGCATTCTCCCATCGCAAAAACAGTTTAATATTCTCAATAATAATAATTCTGGTACCAACAATTGACAATCACTTTTTTTTAATTTGTTGCAATATATTTTTTTTTTACCAGCATGTAGAAAAAAAAAGTGATATCTCTTCCTGTGGTATCCATTGGGGCTCATTTTTACTAGTTACATCATTATTTTCTTGGAGACATTCAATTGCTTTTGTCCTACGACTAGATACATCAAACACAGAAAATTAAAAAAAACTAATGGGAGCAATTTTCAATCCTATTATGGATTTCAGAAAAACCTTTTTTTTTCCTGCTTTTAAATGTGATTCAAAATTAAAGCTGAATATTTTTTTCAAGATAAAAAATAAAGTTTTGATAAAACACTGTAATTTTCTAAAGCTGGAAGCTTTCTCTGTGCTTTTTGGGGGTAAAATAAAAGAAACTTATTGTCAGATAGGAGTGAGGAGAAACAGAAAGATGTGAAAAAGTGGCTCAGACCTTTTTCCATTATCTTTCTCAAGTTTATCTTTTAATTTTTATTGTTTGGTTTAGAGAGACAGAGAGGGAGAGAGAGAGAGAGAGAGAGAGAGAGAGAGAAGCATTAAATTTCATTCCACTTAGTTGTGTTTTCACTGGTTGCTTCCAGTATGTACTCTGATACCTGCTTTGACTGGGGATTGAACACAATCTTAGCATTTGTGACAATGCTGTAACTGACTGAGCTAACTAGCCAAGGCCTCAAGTTTATCTTCTAAGTTTAACTTTACTTTTCTATTTTCCAGGTATTACCTAGGTATTGGGGAAAAAAAAAACTATAAAGACACAGAGCTATATTAACACTGTAAGCTAATGCTAACAATAGTGATAATAATAGTGTTTCCAAAAATATATTAATACACAGTATTGTGAGGTCATTTGTTGCAAAGTTAAGGTAAGAATTTGGTTATTTTTATAGATACATTTAAAGATAGATTTAAAAACCATTTTGTCACAATTATCTTGTTATTTACAATCTATAGATTAATGTTTGCTTTTTTTATTTGCTTGTTTGAACTATACAAATATTTTTTTATTTTTTTTTTATTTATTTTTTTCTGAAGCTGGAAACGGGGACGCAGTCAGACAGACTCCCGCATGCGTCCGACCAGGATCCACCCGGCATACCCACCAGGGGACGATGCTCTGCCCATCCCAGGTGTCACTCTGTTGCGACCAGAGCCACTCTAGCACCTGGGGCAGAGGACAAGGAGCCATCCCCAGCACCCGGGCCATCTTTGCTCCAGTGGAGCCTTGGCTGCAGGAGGGGAAGAGAGAGACAGAGAAGAAGGAGAGGGGGAGGGGTAGATAAGCAGATGGGCGCCTCTCCTGTGTGCCCTGGCCGGGAATCGAACCCGGGACTTCCGCACGCCAGGCCAACGCTCTACCACCGAGCCAACCGGCCAGGGCCAGAACTATACAAATTTAAGCCTTAATATTTTACTAACTTTAAAAATTGCTAAGCAGAAGCTATTGTTTTGACATAGTCCCATACATTTATTTTTGCTTTTACTTTCTTTGCCTTTGAGGTTAAACTCATAAAATCTTCTCTAATACTAAGGCCCAAATTAAAAACCTATGTTTTCTTCTATATAATTTATGTTTTTATTTAGGTCTTTGATCAAAATTATTTTTTGTGTGTGGCGACAAATGGCAGTCTAGTCTTTTTCTTTTGCATGAGGCTTTTCAGTTTTCCAGCACTATCTTTTGAAGAAGATTTCTTTTCTTCATTGTATGTGTTTGACTTCTTTGTCAAAGATTATTTGTCTATATATGGGTTTATTCCTGGGCTGTCAATTCTTTCCTTTGTTCTGTGTGTGTTTGTGCGTGTGTGTGTGTGTTTTCTGCTTATACTATGCTGTTTTGCTTATTATTGATCACTTTGTAGTAAAATTTGAAGTCTGTGAGTGTGATAGGGTGTCTTTATTCTTTTTTTCTTCTTAGGATTGCCTTGGCTACTTGGAGTCTTTTGTGATTCCACAAAAATCTGATGATGTTTTTGTTCTATTTCATTACAAAATACCATTTGGATGTTGATGGGAATTGTAATCAACCTATAGGAAAAAAAAAACACCATAGGTAACCAACTTATGGACCTTGGTCTTAGAGAAGATTTTATAAATTTGACCTCAAAGGCAAGGGATATAAAACAAAAATGAAAGAATGAGGCTACATCAAACTAGAAAGCTTCTGCACAACAAAAAACTTTGTTAACAAAAGAAAAAAGCAACCAACAAAATGAGAGATCTATGCAAACATCTCTAATAAGGGATTGATATCCAAAATAACATAAAGAACTCATACAACTCGATGACAAAAAGGAAACAATCCAGTTTAAAAAATTATCAGAGGATTTGAACAGACACTAATCCCAAGAAGCCATACAAATATCCAAAAGATATATAAAAAATTATTCAAATTTACTAGCTATTTGGGGAAATCCAAATCAAGACTACAATGAGATACCACCTCACACCTGTTAGTGTGACTTTTATCAACAAAACATATAATAACAAGTGTTGGAGAGGTTATGGAGAAAAAAGAAACGTCATTCACTGCTGGTAGGTATGTAAATTGGTATAGCTACTATGGAAAACAGTATGGAGGCTCCTCCAAAAATTAAGAATAGTTACTGTATTTTTAGGTAAATCTAGGCAATCCTTCTTCTGTGTATGTACCTGAAAAATTTGAAAATATTTATTTTCAAAGATACTTGCCCCAGTGGTGGTGCAGTGCATAAAGCATCAAGTTGCTGGGTCAAAACCCTGAGCTTGCCTGGTCAAGGCACATATGGAAGTTGATGTTCCTGGCTCCTCCCTCCTTCTCTCTGTCTCTCTGTCTCTCTCTCTGTCTCTGTCTCTCTCTCCCTCTCCCCTTTCTAAAATGAATAAATAAAATAAAATAAAAAAGATATATGCACCCTTATGTTCACTGCAGCATTGTTCTCAGTGGCCAAGACATGGAAGCAATCAGCCTGACCAGGTGGTGGCGCAGTAGATAGAGCATTGGACTGGGATGCAGAGGACCCAGGTTTGAGATCCCGAGGTCCCCAGCTTAAGTGCGAGCTCATTTGGCTTGAGCAAAGCTCACCAGCTTGGAATCAAGGTCGCTGGCTCGAGCAAGGGGTTACTCGGTCTGCTGATGGCCCACGGTCAAGACACTTATGAGAAAGTAATCAATGAACAACTAAGGTGTTGTAACAAAAAACTGATGATTGATTCTTCTCATCTCTCTCCCTTCCTGTCTATCTGTCCCTATCTATCCCTCTCTCTGACTCTCTATCTGTCTCTCTACAATGGAATATGCTCAATAATAAGAAAAGATGAAATACTGCCATTTGAGACAACATGGATCTATCTTGAGAAAGTCATGCAAAACAAGATGAAAAAAGTCAAGAACCACATGATTTCACTCATATAAAAAAAGTAACAAATCAAACAAGACAAGCAAAAAAAAAAATTCAGGCACAAACAACAGTATTTATGGTGGTAACCAGAGGGAAAAGAGGGTGAAGGACATCATAAAGGTTAAAGGGGTTCAAATATGTGATCAAATATAAATGGGAAAAGATTTAGCTCTGGATGGTAAACAAATATATGTAATACAGATAATGTATTGTAAAATTGTACATGTGCATCTTATATAATTTTATTAACCAGCATTATCCCAATAAATTTAGTTGCTTTTTTAAAGAAAAAGATGCTAGGCTCTTGTTTTACTTATAATGATGAAAACATATAAAATAATCATTTCATTTCTTTGTGCTTGAGCAAGCTCCACGTAGATAAGCATATCATATAATTGTAAAAACAGTGAGAATTCTGGTTACAGTGTTTTGGCATGTTGGAGTGAAATAGATTTAGAAATATAAAAAACTTTTCAGTCAATAAATTTTAATTATGAGTCTTTAGTTTTCAATCAGAAAACTGGCTAACATGGGGATGAAAGCCCTTTTCTGTTCCAGTTAAGGCCATTGTCTTTACACTTCCTAATTCTTAACAGTGTTGTCACCAAAAGAGAATGGATTAATAAGAAAATGTGATGCTAATAGAATATATGAAATATTGTGATAGCTTCACATTTCACATCTCAAATACTAAAATTGTGATTTTTATAGAAATTTCAGAGATGAGAGAAGCTAGATATTTGAAATACTTTTTTTAAAAGTAGGATGTAGCTATTCATTACACTACACCAATAACTGATAAGAAAATTACCCCATCTGTGGTAACATACTAAAAATGGAATCAATTATCCATTTTAGAAAACGATGAATAATAGTGATGATTCAAGGGGCTGTTTTATAAAGCTTTGTCAGTTACAGTCTAAAATACAGAAACTCAGATTAGCATTTTGGATACATAGTGGGTATAAATGCCACACTAAGCAATTAAAGCCTGAAATAGTCATCAGTTTGGTTGTTAAAGAAGTCTATATTTTTATTACCTGGAAATAAAAAGTATTATATGTAGAATTTTTCAATGTAAGAAATGTCCAAACTTGTGAAGAATTTTTTTTTATAAGAGTTCATTTGAGCCAAACTGATGACATATGCTATGGAGCAAGATCGTAAATGCTCTCCAGTATTACAGTTATTGGCTTCTTTTAATGCATTTGAAGTTAAGGAAGCAATTGAAGATGATCACCTGGAGGTGAGAGAAAGCAAGCAAGGATTGGATCACAGGGTAGGTAACAAGATTATGTGCACTCTTGAGGATAATTAGGGTTTATTTAAAAGGTGTGTTAACCTAGATGCAAAGAAAAGATAGAGTTTGCTTAAGGCAAAGATAAACCTTTTTCTAAAATGTTATTGGCCTGTGGCATCTACCCACCATGAACTGCCTAGTTAGGAGTTTAAAATCAGGTTACCTTTAAGGTTCCTTTCCATCGATTCCTTTTTTTTCTCTCCATCCACTTAAAAAAAAATTTTTTTTAGTAATTGAAAGCTTTAGTAAATTCACAGTTTTACCCTTTTCGTTATTTTATTTGTATTTGTATATGTGTATGTTTATATACATATACATATGTCTATGCATGCATTCTACTAGTTCTATTCATTTTCTTGAATCCTGACTGATACAGTGATAGACTATGGAATTTGTGCAGTGGTGGAAGTGTTGGGGGATGGTAATCAGGAGATCACTAAAGACAGGAATTGAGGGTGATAGGTCACAAAATGATGGGTGATGAGGTCAAAGGTTTAGAATTCTCCCTGATATTGAAAAAATTTGAAGAAGTAGTAATAGATTTAGCAACAGCTTAAAAAAGTAGAAAAGGAAGTTGTTGGGCAGATAAAATATATTATGCTCACTTTGTTAAAGAGGTCGTTGCCCAGGTGATATTAATGTGTGTTGAGAATTGTTGTAGCCTGAGGCTTGGTTTTGGGATTAAGCCTGTCCCACCCTTTTTGGTGTGAGGTGGTACAATCCTATCATGCCTCAGAGAAATGACTTTGTATTAGAGACTACCCTATTTTGTATATTGGATTAAGGGATTTTGGTTTTCTACAGTATAAAGTGGGGGCAAAACGGGAGTTTGCCCTCTTGGTTCCTGAGGTTAGCATGATTAGAAGAGAGAGCAGAGGAGAGCAGAGAAAGGCCATGTGGAGGAGGCCAGGAGAAGCAGCCAAGATGGCGGAGTGCTGAGTGAGATGCCAGTTTGTGTAGAGTTTGTATTTGGGATAAGGAAGGAGATGGGGAACAGAGGTGAATAAGTCTGGTGAGCTAGAAACCTTTGATTCTAGGAAACTCGGATAAGTCAGTGGCTTTGTGAGCACTGAATGTGATTGGGTTTTGGAGCCCAGTGAATGTTTTTTACTTGCCCGCTGGGTGCAAGCTAGAATTAAAGACTATGGCCCACCAGTTTGTGGCTCCGTTGTTTCTTTACCGACTGTCCGAATCCAATGCGAACCTGCAAGGGCCGGGCTGCCATGTTGGTGGCCCTGGCCGTGCCTACTGGCTTTACATGCTCACTTTGTTAAAAATAGTGCTGCCCACGTGAGGCCGTCGCCCAGGTGATATTAATGTGTGTTGAGAATCCTTGTAGCCTGGGGCTTGGTTTTGGGATTAAGCCTTTCCCACCCTTTTTGATGTGGGGTGGTACAATCCAATCATGCCTCAGAGAAGTGACTTTGTATTAGAGACTTCCCTATTTTGTATATTGGATTAGAGGTTGTGAAGCTACACTATAAAATGAGGGTAGAATGAGAGCTTATGCTCTTGGTTCCTGAGATTATCATTAGAAGGGAGAGCAGAGGAGAGCAGAAAAAGGCCACGTGGAGGAGGCCAGGAGAAGCAGCCAAGATGGTGGAGTGCTGAGTGAGATGCCAGTTTGTGTAGAGTTTGTATCTGGGATAAGGAAGGAGATGGGGAACAGAGGTGAATAAGTCTGGTGAGTTAGAAACCTTTGATTCTAGGAAACTCGGATAAGTCAGTGGCTTTGTGAGCACTGAATGTGACTGGGTTTTGGAGCCCAGTGTGTATTTTTACTTGCCCACCGGGTGCAAGCTAGAATTAAAAACTATGGCCCACCAGTTTGTGGCCCCGTTGTTTCTTTGCCGACTGTCCGAATCCAATGCGAACCTGCATAGGCCTGAAGGCTGCTGTGATAGTGGCCCTGGCCTTGGCTTCTGGCTTTACAGAAGTAGAAGTGGATACAGATATATATATCCACATTTTATCAACTTTTTGTCTTTGGCTTTTAGTATAAACAAGAAGCTACAGATTATATGGTAGGCTAATTCGTTTCCACATTTTCTGTAAAGTTGAAGCAAACTTATCTTCAAACCTATCTTGAATTAGGCAGGTTTCTCTTTCTTAGAGTGACTATGCTATATGCAATCAATGTTTATTTTTGTCAAGGATAAGAGTGTGTCTACTACTCTAAAGATGAAAATGGATTAATAAATAAAATTAATGAACTTGTTTATGTACTGATTTACTTAATTATGGAAAGATTTTTCTTACTGAAATGCTGAAAACATTTTGAAGGAGAAACTATCTTCTGAGAGAGCAGAGGAAAATCAAAATTACATTAATACATAACCGAAAGACAGACGGGCAGAGAGAAACAAGAGAAAGCATAAGAAAAATAGGAACTATGAAAAAAGAGTTAACAGGAGAATAAAATGACAAAGAAACTGATGAGAATAAAAAAATAACAAGAGAGGAAGAAATAGAACAGGAACAATAAGCAAGATGAGAAATAAAACATGAAGGAGTAAGAAGGTTGCACATGAAGGAGAAAGATAAAGAAAAAGACAGTGAAGTAAAATAATGCTAGACAAACCTGAAAAATACTGCCTCAACTGGTGAACATCAAAGGTATTCAATCATGTGAATACTTTGCATTCTTGATAAAAAAAAATATGTTCATGATAAGATTATAAAAGCAATTATTTAGTATTTATGATAAGGATAATTTATTGTAATACAGGTGGTCATTGGTTGTCTCCTGATATTTTTCACATGTTTTACAAAATTAGTAAATATAAAATTTGCACCAAGCTCATAAAAACGTACTTTTAAAGCAGTCATATCCAGTAAGGTTTATATTGTGAATATAATTGGAAGCAAATTCTTTAAAATAAGTCTGAATAATAGAATACTAATATGTTTACTTTTAATTCTGTTTACTCTAACACTGATCTAAGAAATAAAATTTATGTGCACATTTAACATTTAAAAATCCTAAAAATCATATGCATATAATATGGTGGCATAATTTCAAAATACAGATTATTATTGGTTGTGAATCATAACAGCTTTAAATTTAAATGCATACAATTAAATTCTGTATGGTAGGGATTGTTATCTAGCCTTCCTTTGTCCAGTCACAATCCTCATGAGCTTATGTAAATTTAGTAATTTAAAGTTAAATCAAATAAAAGATTCCATTTCTTAGGCACACCAGCTATGTATTATGTAAAGTGACTTATACACAATAGACAGTACATATTGATTGTAAAATTGAATGAGAAGTTTAGTGTATTATATACTCTATAGTTAGGTCTTTGTGGAAAAGATGAATGACATTCTCCTTAACTTTAGCAAGTTTATCCTGAGAGTTTCAACTTTGGTACAACTAAAAACACCCTCAGATAATACAAAGACCTAGGTGTTTTTAGTTAATTTTTTGAAAAATTTAGCTGCACATCCCTGGGCTCTCTTTTGCATCCTCAACTGAATCTCAGTGAATTGGAGCTCCTGAGTACACATCTGAAGGTGGCCAAGGGAGTTTTTCAGAAGTGCCCTGAGCGGTCAAATTTTCACAACCTGCTATTCAAAAAATCATTGTTGAGAAACAAGTAACTATTTATTGATGTATTTACTGCAGATGAAGCTATAAAAGATAGTTGAGGCACACAGAATTTGATTCAAGTCAATGTGCTGATATTTCAAATACTGTACTAAGTCCTGGGAATGTAAACATAAAAAGTCTCATAACAGTATTCAAGAAATTCTGTATTAAAACATGGTTCTTGACCAGTATGACTAAGTGTGACACCACAATGGTCTTTCCTGAACCTTTTCCAACAATGTGCCGAATTTTGATGGACGTATAACATGTATTTTAATTTTAAACTCTATACATCTATTTTTATGGTCACATCTGTCAGGCTAAATGTTACATTGTTTGCAGAGCAAAGAACAACTTACTTTGTGTCAGAGGTAAGAGAGGAAGCATAAAATTAAGGGAATGTCAAAGGCAGTCATTGGGGAAACAAGCAGAAACTTGGCCTTGTCAAAACATAGAGCTTATTTAGGGCAACATTTCTCAGATAAGCATGGTGTTGAAAAGCAAACATTAAATAGTTCAGTAACTGTGGATTCTTTTATAGACACTTTGAGACCTTGTTATATTGCACAGATTTTGTTATATTACTACTAACTTGTGGGTAGTATTGTTTTCAGTCTTAATTCTCTTAAAAACAGAGGCCAAAGAATATTTACAAGTTATCCATAAACGTAAAAATAATACAAACAGAAACATATAAACACCTTAGTTTATGATTATAATAATAATCCCGAGGATTCAGAGAAAGTGCCATTAAGGAGGTAATGTCAAAAAATAGCAAAAAATAAATTTCTTGCACAAGAGTTGGTGAACTATTGGAAATGAAATTGACTATCAGTAGAGATTCTGCCTGAAAATAATTCAGAATGTCAAGGTGCTCAGGCCATGAGATAGGCTGGTAAGGAGGTGAGCATGAAGCAGATCTTGAGTGTCATGCCAAGAAATTCAATATATCGTAAATGCTAAGGAAGGAATTCCAATGGAAAAATGAATATGGATGATTATATAATAGTTTAGTATTGGTCACCTCAATAAAGCAAAAATTTTGAGCTACAGGTTTGAAAGAGTTTATGGAGTAAACAGATGTTTGTTATAATATATTAAAAAGATGGAAACTGTCATGCTCATTTAATAAGGTTTTTGAAATTATTCTGAAATATAAAGTTATTTGCAACTTTTTTATTCATTTTAATGGGGTGGCATACATCAATCAGGGTACATAGGTTCAGAGAAAATATCTCCAGACATTTGATTATGTTGCATACCATTCACACAAAGTCAAATTGTCTTCTGTCAAATTCTATCTGGTTTTCTTTGTGCCCCTCCCCTCCCCCAACCCCTTCCCTCTCCTACCTCCCCCCCCCATAAACACCACACTCTTGTCCATGTCCCTGAGTCTCATTTTTGTGTCCCATCTATGTATGTATTCATATAGTTCTTAGTTTTTTCTGATTCACTTATTTCACTCCGTATAATGTTATCAAGGTCCATCCATTGTAAATAATCTGATGTCATCATTTCTTATGGCTGAATAGTATTCCATAGTATATATGTACCAAAGCTTTTTAGTCCACTCATCCACTGACGGACACTTGGGCTGTTTCCAGATCTTCGCTATTGTGAAAAATGCTGCCATAAACATGGGGGTGCATTTCTCCTTTTGGAACAGTGCTATGGTGTTCTTAGGATATATTCCTAAAAGTGGGGTAGCTGGGTCAAAGGGCAGGTCGATTTTTAATTTTTTGAGGAATCTCCATACTGTTTTCCACAGTGGCTGCAACAGTCTGCATTCCCACCAGCAGTGCAGGAGGGTTCCCTTTTCTCCACATCCTCACCAGCACTTATTCTGTGTTGTTAGGTTGATAAGCGCCATTCTGACTGGTGTGAGGTGATATCTCATTTCGGTTGTAGTTGTATTCCTCTAATGATTAGTGATGTTGAGCATTTTTTCGTATGCCTATTGGCTATATGTATGTCCTCTTTGGAGAAGTGTCTATTGATTTATTTTACCCATTTTTTGATTGGTATATTTGTCTCCTGGTGTTGAGTTTTACATGTTCTTTATAAATTTTGGTTATTAACCACTTATCAGATGTATTGTCAAATATATTCTCCTGTTGTATAGTTTGTTCTTTTATTCTGTTCTTATTGTCTTTAACCGTGCAAAAGCTTTTCAGTTTGATATAGTCCCACTTGTTTATCCTGTCCTTTATTTCACTTGCCCATGGAGATAAACCAGCAAATATGTTGCTGCAAGAGATGTCGGAGAGCTTATTGCCTATGTTTTCTTCTAAGATGCTTATGGTTTTATGAATTACATTTAAGTCTTTTATCCATTTTGACTTTATTTTTGTGAATGGTGTAAGTTGGTGGTCTAGTTTCATTTTTTTGCATGTAGATGTCCAATTTTCCCAACACCATTTATTAAAGAGGCTGTCTTTACTCCATTGTATGCTCTTACCTCCTTTGTCAAATATCAGTTGTCCATAACGCTGTGAGTTTATTTCTGGGTTCTCTACTCTGTTCCATTTATCTATATGCCTGTTCTTATGCCAGTACCAGGCTATTTTGAGTACAGTGGCCTTGTAGTATAACTCAATATTGGGAAGTGTGATACCTCCCGCTTTATTGTTCCTTTTCAAGATTGCTTAGGCTATTTGTGTTCTTTTTTGGTTCCATATAAATTTTTGGAATATGTGTTCTATATCTTTGAAGTATGTCACTGGTATTTTAATTGGTATTGCATTGAATTTATAAGTTGCTTTGGGTAATATAGACATTTTAATGATGTTTATTCTTCCTAACCATGAGCACGGTATACGCTTCCACTTGTTTGTATCTTCCCTGATTTTTTTTTATCAATGTTTTATAATTTTCCAAGTACAAGTCTTTAAGGTCCTTGGTTAAATTTACTCCTAGGTACTTTTTTTGTTTGGTTGCAATAGTGAAGGGAATTGTTTACTTAATTTCTCTTTCAGACAGTTCATTGTTGGTGTATAAAATGCCTCTGATTTCTGAGTATTAATTTTATATCCAGTCACATTGCTGAATTCATTTATCAGGTCAGTAATGTTTTGATTGAGAGTTTAAGGTTTTCTATATACAATATCATATCATCTGCAAATAATGACAGTTTTACTTCTTCTTTTCCAATTAAATGCCTTTTATTATTTCTTGTCTGATTGCTATGGCTAGGACTTCCAGGACTATGTTGAATAAGAGTGGTGAAAGGGGGCACCCCTGCCTTGTTCCTGATCTTAGGGGGATTGCTTTTAATTTTTGCCCATTGAGTATGATGTTGGCTGCGGGTTTGTCATAGACGGCCTTTATCATGTTGAGGTATGTTCTCTGTATTCCCACTTTGCTGAGAGTTTTGATCATGAATGGTGCTGGATTTTATCAAATGCTTTTCCTGCATCTATTAAAATTATCATGTGGTTTTTCTCCTTCCTTTTGTTTATGTGATGAATCACATTGATTGATTTCCAAATATTGTACCAGCGTTGCTTCCCCAGAATAAATCCCACGTCATCATGGTGTATGATTTTTTTCATATATTGCTGGATCCAGCTTGCTAATATTTTGTTAAGGATATTAGCATCTATATTTATCAGGGATATTGGCCTATAATTTTCTTTCTTTGTGTTGTCTTTGCCTGGTTTTGGAATCAGAATTATGCTCGCCTCATAAAAAAACTTGGAAGTCTTCCTTACTCTTGAATTTTTTGAAATAACTTGAGAAGGATAGAAATTAGTTCTTCTTTCAATATTTGGTAGAATTCACTTGTGAAGCCATCAGGCCCAGGACTTTTCTTTGTTGGGAGTTTTTTGGTAACTGTTTTGATCTCATTTGTTGTAATTGGTCTGTTTAGGTTTTCTGATTTTTTCAGATTGATTTTTGGAAGATTGTGTGCTTCAAGGAATTTGTCCATTTCATCTAGATTGTCTAGCTTTTTGGCATAGAGTTCTTCATAGTATTTTCTTACAATATTTTGTATTTCTGTTGTGTCAGTTATTATTTCTCCACTCTCATTTCTAATTATATTTATTTGAGTTCTCTCCCTTTTTTTCTTGGTATGTCTAGTGAAAGGTTCATCGATCTTGTTTACCTTTTCAAAGAACCAGATCCTGGTTTCATTGATCCTCTGTATTGTTTCTTTAACCTCTATGTCATTTATTTCCACTCTGATCTTTATTATTTCCTTCTTTCTACTACATCTGGGCTTTATTTGCTGTTCTTTTTCTAAGTTCTTTTAGATGCAGGGTTTAGTTGTTTATTTGAGTTTTTTCGAGCTTTTTAAAGTATGCCTGTAGTGTTATATACTTTCCTTTCAGTACTGTTTTTGCTGTGTCCCATAAATTTTGAGTTGTTATATGCTCATTATCATTTGTTTCTAGGAAATTTCTTATTTCTTCTTTGATTTTATTGTCAATCCATTAATTATTTAACAACCTGCTATTTATTTTCCATGTGTTTGAGAATATTTGAGTTTTTCTGTTGTGGTTGATTTCTAGTTTCATGCCATTGTGATCATAGAAAGTGCTTGATATTATTTCAATCTTCTTAAATTGTTGAGACCACTTTTGTGCCCTAACATGTGGTCTATCTTAAAGAATGCACCATGAACACTTGAAAAGAATGTATATTCTGCTGCTTTAGGGTGAAATTTTCTGAAGATATTAAATCCAGTTGATCTAGTGTGTCCTTTAAGTCTGCTGTTTCTTTGTTAATTTTCTTTCTTGAAGATCTATCTAGTGATGTTAGTGGAATATTGAAATCCTCTACTATTATAGTATTGCTGTTGATCTCACCCATTATATTCATCAAAGTATGCTTTATATATGTAGGTGCTCCTATATTAAGTGCATAGATATTTATAATGGTTATATCTTCCTGTTGGTTTGCTCCCTTTATCATAATGTAGTGGCTTTCTTTATCTCTTATTATAGCCTTTTTTTTAAAAGTCCATTTTGTCTAATATAAGTATTGCAACTCCAGCTTTTTTTTTCATTTCCATTTGCATGAAATATTTTTTTTCCATCCTTTTACCTTCGGTCTATGTGCATCTTTTGTTTTAAGGTGTGTCTTTGTAGACAGCATATGCACAGGTCCTGTTTTCTTATCCATGAAGCTACCCTATGTCTTTTGATTGGATCATTTAATCCATTTACATTTAAGGTTATTATTTGTAGTTTTTTCTTGCCATTTTATTCTTTGATATGTAGTTTTTTCTTGCCATTTTATTCTTTAAAGTTGTTTTCCTATTTCGCTATATTCTTTTCCTACTTTAACCTGTTTACAACAGGCCCCTTAACATTTCCTGCAGCATTGGTTTGGTTGTAATGAATTCCTAGAATTTTTCTGTTTGTTTTTTGGAAAGCTTTTTATGTCTCCTTCAATTTTAAATGATAGCCTTTCTGGATAATGTAGTCTTGCTTGTAGGCTCTTGTTCTGCATTACTTTGAATATTTCTTGCCATTCCCTTCTGGCCTCAAGTGTTTCTGTTGAGAAGTCTGATGTCATCCTTACAGGGGCTGCTTTGTAGGTTATAGCCTTTTTTTCTCTAGCAGCTTTTAATATTTTCCTTTATCACTTAGCTTTGGTATTTTAATTATGATGTGTCTTGGTGTAGATTTCTTTGGGTTTCTCTTTAATGGAGTCTCTGTACTTCTTGAACTTGTGAGAGTTTTTCCTGCATTAATTTAGGGAAGTTTTCAGCTATGATATGATTGAACAAAGTCTCCATCTCTTGTTCTTTCTCTTCTTCTTTAGGAACCCCTATGATGTGGATGTTATTTCTCTTCATGTTGCCACAGAGCTCTCTAAGAGTTTCCTCAGACTTTTTGTGTCTCTTTTTTTTTTTCCTGTTCTGCTTCCATGCCTTTGTTCAACTTCTCCTCCAACTTGCTGATTCTATCCTCAGCTTCATTCATCCTGTTTTTAATTCCTTCCATTGTGGTCTTCATTTCTGATATTGTATTTGTCATTTCTGATTGATTCTTTTTTAATATTTCAATGTCCTTTTTTATACTTTCTATTTATTTATTTAGGTGTTCATAATGACCATCAATTGTTCTAAGATCCCTAAGCATCCTTACAATCATTATTTTAAACTCTGCATCCGGAAGTTTGTTTATTTCCATATCATTCAGTTCATTTCTGGAGGTTCCTCTTGTGGTTTTGTTTGGATTAGACTTTTCTGTCTTCTCATTATGTTTGTGTGTTTCGGTGTATTGTTTGTAGAGCTGGTTGAGTCTAGACTTGGTGTTGTCTGCTTCCAGTTTCAGTTGTGTTACTTCTAGGTCTTCTTGGGTTGGCATCAGCTGTTATTTGTAATCCACTTTCGGATTTGTCTTTTCTAATAAAGCTGCCTCAAAGTCTTGACTTTTTTGTTTTCTTCTCAGTTTTCTTAACAAGTGGTAGTTTTGTTTACTTATCTCAGCAGGGAGCTTATTTAAAATTTGTATCCAGGAATGTGGTGGGTATAACCTGAGACTCTGAAGGTCTGATCTGCCAGTTACTATCTCTGGGCGTGGGGTGCTTTCTCCAATTCAGTAGGGGGAGGTGTATCTCAGATCTCCATAGAGACCTGAGTTACTGCCCCTCCTCCCCACTTCTTGTTTTCAGCTGTGTCTTGTTGTGCTGATTGGAGCTTAAGATGGGTGGCCCAGAACAACTTTAGTCTTGTGTTATGTGGAAGGATCAACCCCTCCCCCAGCTATGGCCACCTCCAGTACTGGATGAGTCAGCTTCTCAGGTTCTCCCATGCATTTCTCTGCCTGTCACCATCTGTCTCTCTCTCCCCCCTTTCCTTTTGGAACATAAGTCAGCCCTTTCAACACACTTCATTCCCAGGTTCCCAGGAAAGTGGCTGTGAGCAATATTTTCTATACTTTTCCTTGGAATGAGAGCCCTTTTGGGCTCTCAGCCTCAGCCCCCCTGCATTCCTGTATGCAGTAGAGTCCCACTGCTCCTCAGTGCTTCCTACCAGGCTCAATGTGGCTTCTTCTTTGCTCCTTGGTTTTGACAGCTGTTCTTGTAGTCTAGAGTTGGTTTTTCATGCTGACTGTTCCTAAATTAATTTGTAATCCAGCTTGGTGGTGTGAACTGGGAGTCTGTGCATCTGCTTACTCTTCTGCCATCTTGGAATCTCTATTTGCAACTTTTATCTCTAGGGGTTAGTAAAGTCATATTACAAAATACAGTAGATTATATAATCATTTTGTTGAAAAAAATCAAGTCATAAAGTCACATTAAGATAAGCAGTAAGTTGGGTGTTTGAAGATGGTATTAGCTCTTAGTGTCCCCTCTTCCTTAGTAATCATTCAAAAGCCTGACCAGAAGCACAGACCACTGATATCCAAGGACATTACCCATCCTGCTCTTCACCACTACTTAAGGTGTCTCAGTGGTGTATCAAGTTTAGGGGGATGTTGTTTTGCCTCTCTAAGTGTCATATTTTCTGTCTCTTTGTTTGATGACTTTTTTTTAGAACATTGGATGGTACAACAGTTATATAGAAGCATTTGTGACAACTGAGATCATGCATACAGGGTAAGGCAAACATAGATTTACAGTTCTTTGTATGGGAAATAATACAATAATTAGTAAATAATAATATAAGAATAAATTTTGTGTTTCACACACACAACTGTAAACCTACTTTTTTCCTACCTTATATACATGTAACTACAGTCTGCTTCTAGTGTCCAAATTTAAATCTAGGAAATCAATCCTATTTGTAACCCAAAGTGTCTTTGGAGCCAGTGTTATACAGACCAAATTATCAAATTAATTTTTTTCTTTTTTTTTCTCAGACTTTTTTATTAGTATTACAGACCTTAGAGAGATCAGCATAGATATAACACACTATTTCCTCCCTAAATGGCATATGTTCCTCTTTTAATAGAGGCTGTCTAAAGAGTTTTATTCTAAAATGCTGTCTGTTGAATTTCATAGGCAAGAGTAATGTCTAGTTCCCCTTCTTTTCTCTAGTCTATACACATAAAATTTTCTTACTCCATGGTGGTATTTTGTAAGGCACATAGTTAAGAGGTTTGAGAGGAGAAGAGAATAGTCTAGAATTCAACTAGAGGGTTAGGGCTCTTCTTCTAAAACTGAGACCTGATGCCATGGCACTCCTCATCAGAAATAGTGTGATCCCAGAAAATCAAATTATTAGAATCAAGATAAATATATAATACTTAATGTAAAAAAGAATAATTGCTTCTTGCTCATAAGATCGGTAAAAGGGAGATAGTCTCCAAATTTACCATCTGTTCTGTAATTCTCTTCCAAATTTTTTTTCTATGAAAATTCTTTCATCAACTAGATTTTTTTAAGATATCTCCAAAGAAATGTTCTAGAGGATCCAGGAAATTTCTTTTCTAATAATAGAGTGATAGAAAACTTAAATTTCTGGCTATTTGGTTGTCGGAGCCTATGCCAGTGGTTTTCTTTCTTTCTTTCTTTCTTTCTTTCTTTCTTTCTTTCTTTCTTTCTTTCTTTCTTTCTTTCTTTTAGTAAGAGGAAGGGAGATAGACTTCTACATGCATCCAGACCAAGATTCACCTGCAACCCCTGCCTTGGACTGATGCTCTAATCAACTGGGGTATTTTTAGCACCTGAGGTTAACACACTTAGCACCCTGGCCAAAGCTTCAACCAACAGAGCCACTGTATGCAGAGGGTAAGAGAGGGAGAAGAGAGATAAGATAAGGAATAGAAGCAGATGGTCACTTCTCTTATGTGCTCTTTCTGGGAATCAAATCGAGATTGTCCATACACTGGGCGAATGCTCTTTCCACTGAGCCACCAGCCAGGGCAAAGTGGTTTTCAAACCTTTCTACACTTGGTGATCAGTAGAAATAAGAGAATTATTTTGGAGAATGCTGATGCAGAAATCATCCTGAATTCAAACTAAGATATTGTATTTATAATCTTCATAAAATATCAGGGTATTTAACTCTTTCATGAAATTCTGCTGTACTAGTCCAAAGACTACCAGTTGAAAAACAATGGTATATGCCATTTAAAAGTCACCTAACTGTTGAGTCAGTTACTCAATAAACCAACTAATTCAACACACACACACACACACACACAAAACTACATCAAAGAAAACTAAGTGACTTTCACTGCAAATATTTACAAACCCAAAAGTTTGTTTTATTATATGCTTTAGCCAGTTCACAAATAAATTAACAGTATTAAGAAAGAGTAAAGAGTGAATTTTTGTCTCAATATCTCGGGTATAAGTTATATATATATATATCTCATATAGCCAACTAGATTAAAAAGTAGTTGAGTAGAAGATCTCTCCTAGTGGAAATCGATTCCAGATGATTTCTAAGTCTTTCACATCAAGGTTTCTGGCAGGAATCTTCTAAAGATTTGAGGATGGTTTTGTCCTCCTAGTTGAGATATAAAAATTTACGTATCAATTCCTTGGAGTTTTACTACTAAAATAGCTAATAGTATCTGGCAAGAATTTTTCTATCAGTGTTTGAAAACTCTTATTTTCTTGGGTCTCTTTCATGTGTCCAGGTGTTTGGTCATGCAAGGGTGGTTCAAGATGATGGTGAAGAAAGGGTGTCTATACTGTTTATAATTAATGCATTGTCTTCTAAAATATTTGGTCATATCTGTTTGCAAGAAGGTAGAGGGTGGAATAGAATATATAATTAGATGTGGCTGGTCTGTATTAACTCATAATGAAAAAGTTAAAGCATCCCAATAAGAGATTAATTAAAACCAAAGTCAATAAATATCTTAGGCCACAGAACTTTGAGGGTCTCTGAGAGATTGACTACTTTGATTTGCAGAATTCTACTTGTTCATTATATGTTTTCTGAAGACTGGAGGTTATGTTATCTGTAAAGTTTCTGAATAGTGACAGGACTTTGCAACTCTCTATAGTAATAATCTCAATAACATGGGTGCTCCTGTCACTAAAGAGATAGCATGAAAAACAATATCATGTTTTTTTGTTTGTTTATTTTTGCTAACATTTGAAACATAGCTTTTTGACAAAGAAGTATACCTGAGAATAAGTAAACAACAACCAGCAATTCTATCAGAGGATAATATATAAATTTCATTTGGATATTTCAAGAGTCTTTAGATTTGGGTTCTTGTAGGTCATACCTTTAAGGTTTATTAGGATTTTGGTAGAAATATCTGAGACAAATTCAAGAGTTTTACCACACATTGTCTAAACAAGGATCTTTGAGGATAGTAGTTCTGGCTTTGGTGATAATTTTGTATACACTTTACACAAGTTTTCACTTGAAATATTCCAGGCTATCTCCAATCTCAGGGTGCTGAAGGTTATTCTCCTTCTTGACATTCAGATTCTCTGTCTCTTCCTTTTTTACTCAGGAGACAATTATGACATTCTAAAATTGTTTCTCTAAATCTCTCTTAAGATTTAGCCTCTTGGTATAAAAGGGCCAGGATCTCATTATAGCAGTCTATTTTGGAAAATAATCAACCAGAGAATTCTCTTTAGTGTCCATACCTATGAGTTTTAATATGAGCTTCTACAATTATAGCACCCACCACCACAGCATCCATTAGCACTCAGTGTTTTATTTAATTTTTTTTAATTAATTAATTTATTTTTTATTTATTTTAGAAAGAAGAGAGAGAGAGAAGGGGGGAGGAGCAGGAAGCATCAATTCATATGTGCCTTGACCAGGCAATCCCAGGGTTTTGAACCGGCGACCTCAGCATTTCCAGGTCAACGCTTTATCCACTGCACCACCACAGGTCAGGCCAGCACTCAGTGTTTTACTCTCTTAATCATTCATAATAGCGTTGCTCCGGTTCAAAAACTTTGTTTCCAAACCTTTCCAAAATCATGCATGACACCAAAATAATATCTATTATTAACATATATATCTTCTTATTTCTAGCTAATAATAAACTAGTATGACTTATTTTTGTCATCCCAGCAGGATTTTTCTACAATAAAGAATTAGAGCCCATGCCACTATATATTCTGCTGTTTTATTCTTTAGGTATAACACATCAAAAAATAATATTCTTTAATTTACTAAAGGAATTTCTAACAAATTTGAGGGTTTTGTATTATTTTGTTATATCTCATTCTGTTTTTTTGTGCGTTTGTTCATTTGTTTGTTTTTGCATGGAGGAATAGTAGTAGAATTGGTAAGAGATATGTCTTTTTTTCTATTAAATTTTTACTATTGATTTTGATTTTTTCTTTAACTTCTAGTTTTAAAGGGTATAGCACTTTATTTAGCCTCTAGTTTTAAAGTGCATTGTAAAAATTTTAGTGGGGCTTCATTATGTCTATATAAACCTCCATGAGTTCAGCTCCAATAATACTGCCCATAGCACAATTTTTTTGCCTACAAGTCATCCAGTACCTTCTTGAGACATTCATTCCAGTCTTTAGACACCCAGATTGCAACTGTAAGTTAGAATCCAAATTAAATGTAATCACATTATATGTATAGAGCAGTCCTGAAAACTTCTAAGGAAGAGCTCATCAAGATAGTATTAAAAATAGAAATCTCAATTACAAAGTAAGCTGTTTCTTATTAAGTTAGTGGGTGTGGCATGAAGAGGAAGAAAGAATATCTCCTGGTTGAGGTGTGAACATGAATGCTGTAGGCCAGGATATAGGGAATGTCTGAGAATTATTGGAGATCACTACCACCAGAGTTGAGTACAAGAAAAGTTGATGTAACTGTAAGACTAAGGTCAGTATTATAGCACATTATGGGCATAAAAATTTTGCTAAGTTGTTTTTTGTTATATATATATAGAATTTTTCCCTTTTGAATTTAAGGGCAAAATGAGAAGCCGATTTTATGCCAATTGTCTTTTCATTTTCTTAAGTCATGTAGGCTATTTTTTCCCCAAGAAAAAATAGAGTATCTATGGCTTCTTTATTAAGAGACTCCTTCCTCTGGTGTTTAATGCCTGGGGTAGAAGCAGCTAGTTGTTTTATCTGAAAGACCCTCAGTTTATTCTTAGCCTTCTTCTGTTCTGTTTCTTTTAAAATATTCAGTGAGGTGCTGGAGGTCTGGAAGTTCTAAGCTTTATTTATAATAACAATCTAAAATTGTGCCTTATAACACATAAACATAATTTTTAGAAGTGTTATAAATACTAATGCAGAAATATAGAATTATTTTTTGAGTATTTTTAATATTCAAAATTGTGTTTCATCAGACCCATATCTCTGTCCCTTTTCATAGTCTGATTAATTTAGTATCCATGATAAATTGTAATATTTTTCTGTGAATCCACACTTTATTGTCAAAAAAAGATAGAGGTTCATTTCCAACTAAAATAATCAACTAAATAAAAATAATGTAATATAACAGATTGTATCAGAATGTGTTTGGAAAACAATGTCTGGGTGCCAAATTATAGATTAGAAAATTATTTCATTTTTTCCCTAAATGCGAAATATAAGAGATCAACTTAAAATTAAATTATGATTTTAAAATATCAATAGGATTCTCTCTTTAAAAAAGAGATCAGCCTGACCTGTGGTGGCACAGTGGATAAAGCGTCGACCTGGAAATGCTGAGGTTGCCGGTTCGAAACCCTGGGCTTGCCTGGTCAAGGCACATATGGGAGTTGATGCTTCCAGCTCCTCCCCCTTCTCTCTCTCCTCTCTCTTCTCTCTAAAATGAATAAATAAAATAAAAAAAGAGATCATTTGAAGAACATTTACAATATATGTATATTCTACTTACAGAAAAATATGAAGTGATAAAATCAAAATACACTGCCATTAAAATGACACAAGTTTCTTTAAAACTGTAAAAAGCCAAAGAAGGAAAGATGCTGAGAAATAATTATATGAGTGCATATTCAGCTTTAAAAAGACACTAGAACAACAATTATGAAATTACCAACAATAGTTTTCTGTTTTCGAATATGCTTAGAAGAATTTTTCAAGGAAAATAAAAGTGTGAACAACCATGATACTTTGTTTAAAGACAAGGAATTACAATCCCACAAAATGCCAGATAAGAAAATTATAGCACCCATGAGAATATATTAAAAACAAAACAAAACAAAACAAAAAAACCTTCAAGGTTCTAATACATGATGGGAGCATATGAAGGTAATTTAAGTGATTGTTTTTTTAAAGAAGTTAAGCAAAATATTTTAATTGGACTCTTTGGTTACAATTCAACAAATACATCATTGGAGTACCAGAAACATAAAAATCAAATAAAAAATGAACATTAAGTAGGTTAATGTGGGTGAAGCGCAGAGCACATTCCTAGCAGCTGTGGCTGATGCAATGCTGTGAGAATACTCCAGCTCCCAGAAACCTCCTGGGCATACCCAGGAAGGAAGCTTGCTCACTATAAGGAAGTGACTTAGAGTCAACCATGCAGCTCCCTGATCTTTTCAGCCATTGGCTTTGAGGAACATGCTGTAACACCCTATAGGCTGAACCCGTGTATATAAGCTAGCTTACTTCCTGAATAAAGTGGATCTGCATCACTGAACCTGGTCCCTGAAGTCAGGTCTTTGCGTCTCCGTTGTCCTCACCCCCTGCAGGATTTGTCCGCAACTGGTGCCCAATGTTGGGCAGGAACCTTACTGGCATCTGAGGAATGGGTGAGTGACCCTACAATGGAAAACCTTCTCCCCCACTCTCGAGCCCCGCAGGCTCGAGCCCTGCATGCCCTATTGCAGAGTAGGCGAGTTGAAGTTTATGAAAAGGATCTCTGTACTTACTGGGAGATTCTCTCTGGTCTCAATCCCTAGATTGAGGGCGCACTGCTCTGGGATCTGGATATTTGGGCCCAAGCTCTTCAATGCATCCGTTTTGCCGAGGTATGTGAGGGACGGGCCTTCCCTCTCGGCCTCACTTCTGCCTTATTGGCAATACACACCTGCTTGGCCGGTGCTCCTGCTGGGGACCCTCTGCTGGTGCCAAAGATATTGCAGACTGCTTTTCTCTCTGAGAAGCCCCTACTTTCCTATTTGCCCCCATACACTGAGGAGGAAAGTAGTTTAGCTTCCGAGTTTGACAAAATCGCGACTGAGCGTATAGAAAAGAAACCAACCGAATTGCTAACTGTGCCATCAGCTCTGCCGCCCTGGAAAAAGCAGAAGTCACTACTTCCGCATTCCCTGCTCAGGTTCAATGCCCCACCCCAACCTCTCAGATGCCATTTTCTCCAACACGTGCTCCTGCTGCAGACCCATGGGCCAGCCTCTGTACACCCATGTGTCTTTTTTCTTTCTGTCTGTCTGTCTTGTCTATTTTTCTGTATCTCTCGCTCTCCCCACCCCTCTCTCTGAAATGATGCTGGAAGGAGCCAGCCATGGCACAGTGGCAGAGATCACACCCTCTTCTAACACAAGGGAAAAGTTATACTTGTGTTTTTCAGCCAATTTGGTTCCCAGGAACCCCCCAACCTGCTTGACAGGGTTTCTTAGGCACCCAGTAAATGGTTCAGTCTTCATCCATCCAAAGCCACAGCCTTGGCCTTCTCCACACTGACTATGCCTGAAGGGAGGAGGTCCTCAGTGCTCCAGAACAAGACCTCATGGCTGGTGTGCGCATCTCATCACCTGGGGGGATGTGGAGACTTTGACGGGGTGGGCCCAGAGAATTGCCCCTGATGGGCCCCCAGGCCCTGGTGCTCTGTTCTTGCTTATGTGTGCCACTCCCAGACGCAGGCGGTGGCAGCCCAGGGCTCAAGCCTGGCAGTGCGAGCTGGTGTTTTCAGTTCATCTTTGGAGGATGAGGAGAATTGAGCCGGAGTTGCGATTCACAGACTCCAGAAGGTAAACAGCGGCAGCTGCGGTGGGAAGAAGTCATTAAATTCCACAAATTTAGTTATGAGGGATCTGTACAAGGAGGTAAACTACTAGCCATTTACTATGCACTACGACTTTGGCAACATAGCCCCCTTAACATTTTTTCAGATAGTGCTTATGCAGTACAAACAGTCAAAGGCCTTGCCCATTCCCCCTTCCGGACCAAGCAGACATTACTAGATAGGGCTCTCAGCTAGCTTAAAGAACTGTTAAAGGAGTGTCAACACCCTTGGTATATTCAGTATCTTTGCTCCCATTCTGGCTTGCCTGGCCCCCTAGTGGCAGGAAACACACAAGTTGATCGTCTAGTTTTAACAGTCTCCCCTATTGAGCAAGCCAGACAACTTCATGCCCGGTTTCATATGTCTGCCTATTCTCTCAAATCTCTCTTTCCCCATCTCACTCACACAACCTGAAAATACCTTGTTTGTGTATGTAAACAGTGCAGGTCCTTACTACCCATAGGCCCTCTACAACCACAGGGTGTCAACCCTCGAGGCTTACAGCCTAGTGCTGTGTGGCAAATAGAGTCACTCATGTCCCCCAATTTGACAAACTCCTTTACATACACGTAGCAGTAGACACTTCTCCGGAGCTGTCTCGGTCACGGTCCTAGCAGGAGAAAAAACAACACATAAAATTCGTGCACTTCAACAGGCCATGCTTTGCCTTGGTGTACCTTGGGAAATTAAAACTGACAATGGGCCCTGTTATACCAGCAGCCAATTTAAAGCCCTTTGTCCCCAATGGCAAATCACACACCGCTTTGGCATTCCTTATAATCCCCAAGAACAAGCCATTGTAGAATGGCAACACAGAGACGTTAAGCTTCAAATTCAAAAAGAAAGGGGGGATATGCCCCAGGCCTCACCCGGAGAAGTGCTCCTCAGTGCTGTATTCACTCTCAATTATTTAACTTTTGATTTTGAAGGAGTAACTCCTGCTTATAAACATTGGGGAGGCCTTCATAGCCAACTGACCCTGTTGCCATTAGTACAGTGGAAGGACCCAGCCACAGCTCAGTGGCAGGGACTACACCCCCTTCTAACACAAGGGAGACGTTATGCTTGTGTTTTTCCAGAAAATAGCCCACATCCAATTTGGATCCCAGGAAGGAACATATAGACACTCCCAGTGTCCCAAGATGACCCCACCAACAACGCCTCCAATACCTGTGTACCCTCCCATTTCAGAAGCTGAGAGACAGAATGCAACCATATGCAGTATGCAGCCCATGGTAAACCATCTGTTCTGAGTTTGGATGCTGGGATCTTTGTGGGAAGGGGGTGTACATGGACCTAACATCGATTTTTTACAATCAAAATGGAACTGTGTTTAATGGCACCTAGAAGGTCTCTGTAACACAATGGGAGGTAAATGACATCCCACCCCTAGGAGGAATCCCCTGTTTAAGACCCCTGATCTATTTTCAGGAGTCCCCAAACTTTTTACACAGCAGGCCAGTTCACTGTCCCTCAGACCATTGAAGGGCCCCCACATACAGTGCTCCTCTCACTCACCACCAATGAAAGAGGTGCCCCTTCTGGAAGTGTGGCGGGGGGCTGGATAAATGGCCTCAGGGGGCCGCATGCGGCCCGCGGGCCATAGTTTGGGGATGCCTGTTCTAACTAGTCAAATATTACAGAAGCTTGCCTCATTGTTTAATCCAGCTAATCTATTAGCACATAGTATTATAGGTATTATAGTTGTTTTAGTTCTACCAGGGTTCCTTTGCATAATGCATAGCATTCAGAAGCTACAACAGCAAGCTGTCATTCATCAAGTCCAATTGGCCTGAATTAAAAGAAAAAGGGGAGATGTGGGTGGAGCATAGAGCACATTTCTCGCAGCTGTGGCTGATGCAATGCTTTGAAAACACTCCAGCTCCCAGAAGCCTCCTGGGCACACCCAGGAAGGGAGCTCGCCCACTATAAGGAAGTGACATAGCACCAACCACGAATCTCCCTGATGTTTTCAGCCATTGGCTTTGAGGAACATGCTGTAACACCCTATAGGCTGAACCCATGTATATAAGCTAGCTTACTTCCTGAATAAAGTGGATCTGCGTCACTGAATCTGGTCCCTGGAGTCAGGTCTTTCCATCTCCATTGTCCTCACCCTCAGCAGGACTTGTCCATAGGTTAAAACATTATTGCCATACATAGAAAATAAAAACCTCAATGAGAAATGAAAATTGAGGGTGCACATTGTGAATTAGTTTACAACAAGAACAACTCAATGATACCTTTAAAAATATACTACTCTGCCTCTAAAACATTATATCCCTCTGTGTGTCTAGGTATTTATCTATATTTTGGGAGACAATTTTTCACGGGTCTTTAACATTTCTTCACATGTTGTGTGCATGTGATTGTCCTTTGTTCCAAACTTCCAAACTTACTTTTCAAGATTGTTTATATAGCAAATGAAATTAAAATATAAAATCTCCCTCATAAGCAAAGGCCATAAAAGAGAGAGAATAAGAGAGAAAATATCTCCTTCAGGACCAATGGGCAAGAATATTTACCCTCTATTATAAAATATATAGGTTCCCTAAATGCGGGTTTCTTATTCTCACCCCATTGCATATCTAGGTCTCATCTGACTTTCTTTGTGTCTTATTGTGAAAATCAGGGTCTGTGGAATTGGAGCAAAAATGCTAGTACTCTGGGTACTGCCATTGCTGTGAGTATATTTTTCTGACCTAGGAGTCTCATGTCTTCTGATGGAATCCATGAAACTGTAGCAGGTTAACTTGTTAGCTTGCAAGTTAGGTCAAATCTGAGATCTTTAACAGTCTTGACTTCTATCTATTAGATATGACATTTGAGAGCACATTTTTATGGGTGTAATTATGGTAATGACAAGATTAGCTTATGTTTTCAGTGTTTTCTGTTTTGGGATACTGTTGTGATCATCACAAAATGCCTAGTGGCTCTTTCTACTCTATAAGAGAGGATACCTGAGAAAATTCTGGTCATACTAATACAACTTTGCAAATGCTAAAGTAATTATATTGATTCCAGTTTGTTCTCATATTCTATTGCTGTTTTACCCCAAATAAAACATCATATCATTGGTTAACTACAGGCTTGCTGTTCAGGTAAAAAAATTTAGGAGAATAAAATTGGAGAATGCTGGCAAAAAGCCATGTCCTCAAAGGCTTATTATACCATGAGAGAGATTCTGACCTAATTCTTAAGAGGTTAAAATATTCAAGAAATGTTTGAGTTTTTATTTTCCTCTGTGAGAAAGTACAACTCATCTGTTTAGTCAGAGGAATGTCTGAATTTTAGGGGCCAAGTAAATCAGCAAGTAGGATTTCTGCATTAAAGAGTCAGCCCTGAAAACCAGAATGCAAACCTTGCTTAATAGATCCTGTGCTCACGTAGGTAGCTTACATACATAGCTGTATGTAAGTAGCTCAGCAGAAGCCTCGGAAATGACTCTGCCCCCACGTTCCAATTTCTCAGTCAGTAATTGGTTATACCTAGTCAGAATTGGAAAAGCATCGAAGTTCAGATGTAAGGAAAAATAAAATAGAAAATTTGCCGGACCAGGAGGTGGCACAGTGGATGGAGCGTTGGACTGGGATGCAGAGGATCCAGGTTCAGGACCCCGAGGTCACCAGCTTGAGTGCGGGTTCATCTGGTGAGCAAAAGCTCACCAGCTTGGACCCAAGGTCGCTGGCTCAAGCAAGGTGTTACTCAATCTGCTGTAGCCCCACAGTCAAGGCAAATATGAGAGAGCAATCAATGAACAACTAAGGTGCCGCAACAAAGAATTGATGCTTTTCATTTCTCTTTGTTCCTATCTGTCTGTTCCTATCTGTCCCTCTCTCTGACTCTCTCTCTGTCTCTGGAAAAAGAAAAAGAAAATAAATAAATAAATTAGAAAATTCCATTAAGGCTTTAAATGTTATATATTAATTACCATCAAACTGATGTTATAGGCTGATTCACAGATGAACTTCACATTTGCTTTTTATTTGTCAAGACTCCAGAAATGAGAAATAATTTACACCATAACCACCCTAAATTATGAACACAAAAAAAGTCTTGTAATGTTGTTCTGTTTGCTTTATGCAAGATAAAAGTGTCCTATGATTAAACTTTAGCTTGAGCCTTTCGGGTGGGATCTCCATGATGTACTCAGATCAATATTTTCAAATTACAAAATTATCTTATTAACATCCTGCAACAATATTTTAAATTGTTTCCTATTTTTTAAAATAAAAGCCAGTTTCCATAGGAGTGAGTAGAAAGTCTTTGGGTTACTGATGCCTTTTCATTTTCTTTGGCTCCTATTCCCTTTAAGCTTTATTAAATGCCTTCACCTTTCCAACATCCTTTAAGAATCAGGTCAGTATTTCTCTTTTGAGAACATGCAATACCCTTCTCCTCCTCAATTTAGTTTAAGTACTCTCCTGGTACATGGCCATAGCACTTACAGTATTAAATTGCAAACATTTGTCTACTCCTCTGTTTCCTTCAGTGGACTGAGTTCCTCGAGGACAGGAAGTTTAACACTCATAACTTGAACTCACTCCAAAACCCAAACCTCAGCACATGGTAGACACTGAATAAATGTTTTTGGAAATATAGCACCTCTGAAACACGGTGTCAAAATCATTGGACTCTTTTCTAAATCCTGAGAAAGTGGTGGGAGTGGAGAGAAAGAGTTCTGAAATAGACCTGTGGAAGGTGAAGCCTGAGAGCTGTAGTTTTTAATTTTTCCCTAGGTAATTATAATAACTCACCTGATTGAGAACCTCTTTTCTTGTTTCTGCTGTATAAATTATTTCATTTTTATTTCATTGTACTACTATTGCTCTTTAAGAATCTTTGCAATAATTTTTCTTTATTTTAAGCTTATATTTAACATTGAAAACAGGACAAACTATTCTGTTGTTTTATTAATAATTTTAATGCAATGACATAGATCAATCAGGGTACATAGGTTCAGAGAAAACATCTCCAGGTTATTTTGACATTTGATTATTTTGTATACTCATCACCCAAAGTCAAATTGTCTTTTGTCACTTTCTATCTGGTTTTCTTTGTGTCCTCCCCTCCCCCACCTTCTTCTCCATCCTCCCCCCCCCCCCTTGTAACCACCACACTCTTGTCCATGTCCCTGAGTCTCATTTTTATGTCCCACCTATGTATGGAATCATATAGATCTTAGTTTTTTTCTGATTTACTTATTTTACTCAGTATAATGTTATCAAGGTCCATGCATGTTGTTGTAAATGATCCGAAGTCATCATTTCTTATGGTTGAGTAGTATTCCATGGTATATATGTACCACATCTTTATCCAATCATCTATTGAAGGGCTTTTTGGTTGTTTCCATGTCTTGGCCACTGCAAACAATTCTTCAATAAACATGGGGCTGCATATGTCTTTACGTACCAGTGTTTTTTAGTTTTGGGGGTATATACCCAGTAGAGGGATTGCTGGTTCATATGGTAGTTTTATTTTTAATTTTTTGAGTAACCACCATACTTTCTTCCATAATGGTTGTACTACTTTATATTCCCACCAACAGTGGATGAGGGTTCCTTTTTCTCCACAGCCTCTCTAACACTTGGTATTACCTGTCTTGTTGATGATAGCCAATCTAACAGGTGTAAGGTGGTATCTCATTGTAGTTTTGATTTGCATTTCTCTAATAGCTAATGAAGATGAGCATCTTTTCATGTATCTGTTGGCCAATTATATTTCTTCCTGGAAGAAGTGTCTGTTCATGTTCTCTTCTCATTTTTTTATTTGATTGTTTGTTTGTTGTTGAGTTTTATGAGTTCATTGTATATTTTGGATATTTGGCCCTTATCTGTGCTGTTGATTGAAAATATCATCTCCCATTTAGTTGGCTGTTTGCTTGTTTTGTTCTCAGTTTCTCTTGCTGTGCAAAAGCTTTTTAGCCTGATGTGGTCCCATTCATTTATCTTTGCCTTCACTTCCCTTGCCTTTGGAATTAAATTCATAAAGTGCTCTTTATAACCAAGGTCCATGAGTTTAGTACCTATGTTTCCTTCTATGTAATTTATTGTTTCAGGTCTTATATTTAGGTCTTTGATCCATTTTTAATTGTTTTTAGTTCAGGGGGACAGGCTGTAGTCGAGTTTCATTCTTTTGCATGTGGCTTTCCAGTTTTCCCAGCACCATTTGTTGAAGAGTCTTCCTTTTCTCCATTCTGTGTTGTTGGCCCCTTTATCAAAAATTATTTGACCATATATATGTGGTTTTATTTCTGGGCTTTCTAGTCTGTTCCATTGGTCTGAGTGTTTATTTTTCTGCCAATACCATGCTGTTTTGATTATTGTGGCTCTCTAATATAATTTGAAGTCAGGTATTATAATGCCCCCAGCTTCATTCTTTTCCCTTAGGATTGCCTTGGCTCTTCAGGGTTTTTATAGTTTCATATAGAACTGATAATTTTTTGTTCCATTTCTTTAAAAAAAGACATTGGAATTTTGATGAGAATTGCATTAAATTTGTATATCACTTTGGGTTATAGAATTGTTTTGACTATATTTATTCTTCCTATCCAAGAACAAGGAATATTTTTTCATTTCATTGTATCTTTTTTGATTTCCCTTAACAATTCTTTGTAGTTTTCATTATATAGGTTCTTTACATTCTTTGTTATGTTTATTCCGAGGTATTTTATTTTTTTTTGTTGCAACCATGAAAGCAATTATTTTTTTTGAGTTTGTTTTCTGATGTTTTATTGTTGGCATATAGGAAGGCAATGGACTTTTGTAT
This sequence comes from Saccopteryx bilineata, assembly GCF_036850765.1. Classification (NCBI taxonomy): domain Eukaryota; kingdom Metazoa; phylum Chordata; class Mammalia; order Chiroptera; family Emballonuridae; genus Saccopteryx; species Saccopteryx bilineata. Next base: position 66,065,623 of record NC_089495.1, on the reverse strand, counting down.
ATTAATTTGTAACCTGCGACCTTACTGTATTGGTTTATTATTTCTAGTAGTCTTTTTGTGGAGTTTTCAATATATAGGATCATATCATCTGCAAAAAGTGAAACCTTTACTTCTTCTTTCCCAATGCCTTTTTATTTTTTTATATATTTTTTAATTTTATTTATTTATTTATTTGTTTGTTTTTTGTTTTTTTTGTATTTTTCTGAAGCTGGAAATGGGGAGAGACAGTCAGACAGACTCCCGCATGCGCCCGACCGGGATCACCTGGCATGCCCACCAGGGGCGACGCTCTGCCCACCAGGGGGCGATGCTCTGCCCCTCCGGGGCGTCGCTCTGCTGCAACCAGAGCCACTCTAGCACCTGGGGCAGAGGCCAAGGAGCCATCCCCAGTGCCCCAGCCCTCTTTGCTCCTATGGAGCCTTGGCTGTGGGAGGGGAAGAGAGAGACAGAGAAGAAGGAGGGGGGGTGGAGAAGCAAATAGGCGCCTCTCCTATGTGCCCTGGCCGGGAATCAAACCCGGGTCTCCCGCATGCCAGGCCGACGCTCTACCGCTGAGCCAACCGGCCAGAGCCTATTTTTTTGTATTTTTCCGAAGTTAGAAATGGGGAGAGACAGTCGGACAGACTCCCACATGCGCCCGACCGGGATCCACCTGGCACGCCCACCAGGGGGCGACGCTCTGCCCACCAGGGGGCGATGCTCTTCCTCTCTGGGGTGTCGCTCTGTTGTGACCAGAGCCACTCTAGCGCCTGGGGCGGAGGCCAAGGAGCCATCCCAAGCACCCGGGCCATCTTTGCTCCAATGGAGCCTCGGCTGTGGGAGGGGAAGAGAGAGACAGAAGAGAAAGGAGAGGGGGAGGGGTGGAGAAGCAAATGGGTGCTTCTCCTGTGTGCCCTGGCCAGGAATCGAACCCGGGACTTCTGCACGCCAGGCCGACGCTCTACCACTGAGCCAACCGGCCAGGGCATGAATGCCTTTTATTTCTTTCTCTTGTCTGATTTCTCTGGCTAGAACTTCCAGCACTATGTTGAATAAGAGTGAAGAGAGTGGACAACCTTGTCTTGTTCCTGATTTTAGGAAAAAACTCCTCAGTTTTATGCCATTTAATATGATGTTAGCTGGCGGTTTATCATAAATGGCCTTTATGTTGAGATATTTTCCTACTATACAAATTTTGTTTAGTGTTTTAAACAAAAATAGTGTTTTATTTTATCAAATTCCTTTTCTGCATCTTTTGATAGGATCATTTGGTTTTTGGTTTTTGTTTTGTTGATATGGTATATTACATTAACTGTTTTACATATGCTGAACCATCCTAGTGATTCTGGAATGAATCCCACTTGATCATGATGAATTATTTTTTTTGTGTGTTGTTGTATTTAATTTGCCAGTATTTTGTTTAGTATTTTAGCATCTGTATTCATTAGAAATATTGGTTTGTAGTTTTCTTTTTTTATGTTGTCCTTGCTAGGTTTCGATATGAGGGTTCTGAAGGAGAGGAACTTCCAGCTAAGAATACTATACACATCAAAGCTATCCTTCAAATATGAAGGAGAAATAAAAACATTCACAGATACAGAAAAGATGAAGGAATTTATCACCAGAAAACCACTACTTCAGAAAATACTAAAGGGGGTATTCCAACCAAATACAAAGAACAAAACAAAACAAAACTACAAGTAAAAGCCCCATCAAGATCACAAAAAATACAAGAGTAATCTGTGACAACAAAAACAAAAAAGGGGAGAGGACAGAGATTGATATACCCTGTCTGATATATCCATGTTGGCCTCATGAAATTTGTTTGGAGGTATTGCTTCTTCTTTAATATTTTGGAAGACTTTGAGTAGAATAGGAACCAATCTTATTTGAATGTTTGATAGAATTCACTAATGTAGCCATTTGGCCCTAGACCAGGGGTCTCAAACTCGTGGCCGTGGGCCGCATGCGGCCTGCCGAACAATTTTGTGCGGCCCGCAGACTAATCCATGGGCTTACTTAATTTTATCCAAAATATTTTGAACATCGTGGATTAGTCTGCGGGCCGCACAAAATTGTTCGGCGGGCCACAGAGTTTGAGACCCCTGCCCTAGACTTTAATTTTTGCGGAGGTTTTTTTTAGTTGTTTCTATTTTCTCTCTGCTTATGGGTCTGTTTAAGCTTTCTGCTTCTTCATGACTCAGTCTAGGAAGACTGTATTGTTCTAGGAATTTACCTATTTCTTCTAGATTGTTGAATTTGCTGGCATATAATTTTTCATAATATTCTATGATAATTCTTTGTACATCTATGATATCTGTGGTGATTTCTCCTCTTTCATTTTGGATTTTGTTTATGAGTCCTTTCTCTTTTTTCCTTAATGAATCTCACCAAGGGTTTGTCAATTTTGTTGATCTTTTCAAAGAACCAGCTCCTTGTTTTATTTTAATTTTTTTCTATAGTTTTTATGTTCTCTGTTCCGTTTATTTCTGCTCTGATTTTTATTATTTCCTTTCTTCTGCTGGTTTTGTGTTGCCTTTGTTCTTTTTTTTCTAGTTCTTTAAGATGTGAAGTTAAGTGATTTACTTGGGCTCTATCTTCTTTGTTCATATAGGCCTGTAGTGATATGAACTTCCCTCTAATTACTGCTTTTACTGCATCCCAGAGATTCCAATATGTTATATTGTTATTTTCATTTGTCTTTATGTATCTTTTGATTTCTGCTTTTATTTCTTCTTTGACCCACTCATTTTTTAAAAGTATGTTATTTAGTTTCCACATTTTTTTGTGGGTTTATTTACCTCTTTTTTGCAGTTGAATTCTAGTCTCATGGCTTTATGATCAGAGAATATGCTTGGTATAATTTCAATCTTTCTGAATTTGTTGATTTTATTTTTGTGGCCCAACAGGTAGTCAATTCTTGAGAATGTTCCATGTACACTAGAAAAAAATGTATACTCTGTCACTTTGGGATGAAATGTCCTATAGAAGTCTTTTATATCCAATTGTCCTAGTGTTTTATTTAAGGCCAATATTTCTTTACTAATTTCCGGTTTGGGTGAAAGATGTATAGCCCTCAGTGGTGTATTGAGGTCTCCAAGTATGATTGTATTTGTGTCAGTTTTTATTTTTATGTCAGTCAATAGCTGTCTTATATATTTTGGTGCTCCTTGGTTTGGTGCATATATATTTAAAAGTATTATGTCTTCTTGATTCAGTGTTCCCTTTATCATTATAAAATGACCATTTTTGTCTCTGATTACCTTTGCTGTCTTGTAGTCAGCATTGTTAGATATGAATATTGCTACACCTACTTTCTTTTGGATGTTATTTGCTTGGAATATTGTTTTCCAGCCTTTCATTTTGAATATGTTTTTATCCTTGCAGCTAAGATGTGTTTCTTGTAGGCAGCATACAGTTGAATTTTATTTTTTAATCCATTCTGCTACTCTTGTGTCTTTTTTTGGTGAGTTCAATCCATTTTCATTTAGTGTAATTATTGACACTTGAGGGTTTCCTATTGCCATTTTATATATTGATTTCTGATATTTTTGTATCTTGTTTGGTTCTTCTCTTTTGTTTTTCTATCATTTGTTTTTGTTTGGTTGTAATCCATACTTCTTTCCTCTGTTACTTTTTTTTTTCAAGCTATGTGCTTCTGTGGTGGTTTTTTCATGGGCGGTTACCACTAATTCATGGAAAGGATACATATCATGTTCATTGTAGTACATTATCTCATGAGTGCTTCTGCACTCCATCCTTTTTTGTTACTGTTAATCTTCGTCTTCTCCCCTTTTTTGTTTTTGTTGTCACAGATTAGTCTTGTTTTTCTTGTGATCTTGATGGAGCTTTTACTTGTAGTTTTGTTTTGTTTTATTCTTTGTATTTGGTTGGAATACCTCCTTTAATATTTTCTGAAGTGGTGATTTTCTGGTGATAAATTCCTTCATCTTTTCTGTATCTGTGAATGTTTTTATTTCTCCTTCATATTTGAAGGATAGCTTTGATGGGTATTGTATTCTTAGCTGGAAGTTCCTCTCTTTCAGAACTTTAAATATTGGGGTCCACTCTCTTCTAACTTGTAGAGTTTATGCTGGGAAATCTAATGATAATCTAATGTGCCTTACTTTATATGTTGTATTTTTCTTTTTCCTGGCTGCCTTGAGAATTTTTTCTTTGTCTTTGGTTTGTGCCATTTTCATTATGATCTGCCTTGGAGTAGGTTTATAAACTCGGTGTTCTGTTTGCTTCTTGAATTCCAGGCTTTAGTTTTTTCCACAGGCTTGGGAAGTTCTCATCTATTATTTGTTTGAATATGTTCTCCATTCCATTTTCTCTCTCTTCTCCTTCTGATATACCCATTATTCTTATGTTTCTCTTTTTGATGGAGTCTGATAATTCCTGTAGGGCTTTCTCATTTTTTTAAATTTGTGAGTCTCTCTCCTCTTCTCTCTGTAATGCCTCTAGTTGTCTGTCTTGTATGTCACTAATTCTCTCCTCTGTCTGGCCTGTTCTATTAGCTAAGCTGTTACCTTGTTTTTTAGTTCATGAATTGAGTTTTTCATCTCTGTTTGATTTGTTTTCATAGTTTCAATTTCCTTAGTGATATATTCTGTTTGTTAAATTGTTTTTTGAGCTCCTTAAATTGCCTTTCTGTGCTTTCTTGAATATCCCTGAGTATTTTTAGGACTTTAATTTTAAATTCTCTTCCATTTATCTCCAAGGTTTCAAAGCCATTGAAATTTTTTTCTATAGATATTTCCTCATCTATCTGAGCTACATCTTGTAACTCTGTCTTTTGTATATATAATATCCAATTTCTTTTTTTTAATGGCATTTGAGAGTGGTGTTGTTAACTAATAAGAGTTAATATTAAAATTTTTAAAAAATATATTAATAAAGAAAAAAAGAAAAAAATTCAGTGAAAAACTGAAAGTTCTATTGTGCTAAGTGGAACAAAAACTACATAGAACTGAGGGCCTGAGTTAGGGGAAAGTGACAATGAGGCAAAAAATGAGTTAAGAACCCACAAAATGCTACAAGGAATAAATTTGGATCAAGAATAAAATAGTTTGTTTGTAAATGATGGTAGAATGAGAGAAATAGTGAAAGAGAGAAGAAAAAAAGAAAAATATACAGTAAAAAATAAAAATTCTATTGTATTAATTGAAACAAAAACTACACAGAATGCAGAGATGGAGTTTGGGGAAATGCTAATGAGGTGAAAAGAGAAGTGGAAAGCACACCAAATGCCACAAAGAAAGACTTTGAATCCAGAATAAAATAATTTGTTTTTGAGTGAGGATCAAATGAGAGAAAAAGTGAAAGAGAAAAGAAGAAACAAAAAGAGAAAGAGGGAAAAAAAAGTTAAGGTTTTGGGAATGTAACTCTCATAAAAAAAGAATGAAAAATGTAACACCTATGGGTACTAAAGTTCAAAATGAAAAGAGAATAAAAATGGAAAGAGGATAAAATGTCCAAGGTGGAAAAAAAGAAAGATAAAAAATGAAAGAAAAAAATGGAAAAAGTTATAAAGACTGTGGATTTTTTCTGGCATTGAGAGGTTATTTTCTTCTCTTTTCTTTTTTCTCTTTCTTTTTGGTCAATAGCGCTGTACCCCAGATTCTTCCCATGTGGCACTCTTAGGCAGAGATTTGCAGTTGATGTGTTGCTATGGTGATGATATAAACTAGATCTCAGTCCCATTGGTAGGTGGGGCTTGTTAACGTTTGCCGGCTCTGATAATTGTAGAGTTTGTTTTCCCTGAGCCTCTCCCCAAATCACTCCTTCCTGAACCAGCAGCCTAGGACCCAGCTGTGAAGTTGTCCCAGCCACCGCCTGGAGAGCAAGAGGCTCTAAAAGCTGGCAAATCCCCTCTCTATGCCCACTCAAAGCAGAGTTCTGGGTAAGGCTTTGCCAGCCAGAGCTGCTAGTGTAGTCAGGCAGGGCTGGGAGACAATTGCTCTTCTGCGAGCCTCTGGGCATGTCTAGTATGCCTCAGCACTCTGTGAGTCTACTCTCCCCAGCCTTTTTGCACTTTTAACCTGTATTAGCTGGCAGGAAGATGCCACAGTCACTGCCTGCAGAGCAAAAGGCCCTAAAAGCTGATAGGTCCCTCTTCCAGGGGTGTTCAAAGCACAGCCCTGGATGTGAAAGCTCTCCCAACCAGAGCCACCAGCTTAAGCAGGCAGGGGAGTGAGCTGACTTCTGGAAAGGCTCTTTTCTACAGTTTCCCAAATATATCTAGTTAAATTTGCCTCAATGCTCCACGAGTCTGCTCTCCACAGGCTTCTCCCTTGTGGGAAACCTACAGCCCAGCATGCCCAACTTCCACAGAGTTCTCCGAGGTCTCTTTCCTGAGACTGTTCTTTTTAACTTGTATTGCCTTGCTGAAGTTGTCCCAGCCACTGCCTAAAGAGCAAGAGGCCCTAAGAATTATCAAGTCCCTCCTCTGGATCTGCTTAAATCGCAGGCCTGGGAAAGAAGGCTTTGTCAGCTAAAACCGCTAGTACAAGCCAGCCGGCAGTGAGCAGATTGTGGGTCAAGCTCCTTTCAGTGTTCTGCGGGTCTGCTCTCCAGAGGCTGTGTGCTCCAGCAAGCTGCCTGCATGCCCTTCCCCCTAGCCCTTTTTCAGCTCTCTTCCGAGGGAATGTTCTTTGATAGCCCATGTGGCTGGTGGAGGTGCCCCTCCCGGACAGGTCCAGAAGTAGGGAAACTGGCTCTTGAGCACTTCCTGTGCACTGTTGTTCAGGAAGCCAAGATTATACAGAAACTCTGGCTATTGCCCACGTAAAAGGCCACTGCTGACAGTCTCCGACTGGGCCCCTCCATCTGGGAACACAGAGGCCCACGCCCAGGCACCAGGTGGAACTACTCGCACACCTCCCACAATTGCCAACTGAGAGACTGGGAGTAGACAAAGCCGAAAGCCACTCTGGTATAAGTCTCTGCAAGCAACGCCCTCTCCCACCTCTGCTGGGGTTTGCTGCTGGCATTAGCTCTGCATTGGTGATCTCAAGCTGAGCTGTGGCACATTCTCTCCTCGGCTTGAACAACTCTGTCCTAGCCAGCTTCTTCCCTCTCCCCTAGCCCTCCTTTCTTCTCAGTTTCAAGTGAAAGCAGCCCTTCCTCAGATCAGTGAGGAAAGCAGAATACTCTGTTCTCTGTTTATTTCCTTCAGAGTGGATTATGTATTCAGCTACCTTTCCACCCAATCGTACCTTTGTTTGATGTATGTGTATTTCAGATGCTCCTGGGATTGTTTTTCTGTCTCTAGTTGTTGAACTTGTTGAAACAACTAGAGGTATCGGGAGCACCCCTCATGGTGCCATTTCTCTGATTTCACTCTGTAACTACTCTGGTTTTTAAGGGGCTCAGAAATGGTTTGTTAACAGCAAATCAATTTTTTTGTGCTCTGTAAGTCATGGAATTAGAAAAGCTTGTTGTTTTGAATTATTTGAGGTATATTTTCTTTATTTTTATATTATTTGATATACCCTAAAGGTTTACCCTATTATCAAAGTTGTATTCCTTAATTAGTTCAGTCAAAAATAATTAGGATATATTTGTATTGCATCGACAAACCTACTTCTACAAATGTATCTCAAGCATAGAGAACTAAAACATCAACATCCCATGCTATTCTTATATTAAAATACATATGATTTTGCCCTGGCCGGTTGGCTCAGTGGTAGAGCATCGGCCTGGCATGCAGAAGTCCCGGGTTCGAATCCCGGCCAGGGCACACAGGAGAAGCGCCCATCTGCTTCTCCACCCCTCCCCCTCTCCTTCCTCTCTGTCTCTCTCTTCCCCTTCCGCAGCCAGGCTCTATTGGAGCAAAGATGGCCCGGGCGCTGGGGATAGCTCCTTGGCCTCTGCCCCAGGCGCTAGAGTAGCTCTGGTCGCGACAGAGTGACGACCCGGAGGAGCAGAGCATTGCCCCCTGGTAGGCAGAGCGTGCCCCCTGGTGGGCGTGCTGGGTTGATCCCCTGGTCGGGCTCATGCGGGAGTCTGTCTGACTGTCTCTCCCCGTTTCCAGCTTCAGAAAAATACAAAAAACAAACAAACAAAAAAACACACATATGATTTCAATATATATGCAATTGCTCTTTAATTTTATAACTAAAGCACTTTCAGAGAAAAACCAGAAAGAGTTCATTTCTTATACATCATATGATAGGCTAAATTTGTTCAATCTCCGTCCTTCTCTTTTATAATAATGAGACCAACCGGATTTTCTGAATCCCTTTCTTTGTTTGAATCACTTTACACGATTTTTTATTATTTTTATTGCTCAGAAGCTGTTTACCTCAGTCTTTGTTAATAACAGTTTCTTCCTCTTTAAAACCAGTCCAATTACTGTAGTGGAAACTTTCATCAGCCATCACATATTACATCTAGAGTGCTGGAACAATAACTCAAGGCAATTGATTGACAGTGACTGCAACCAAATTAGCATTTCCATGGAAGCCAGCATCAGTTATTGTCAACAGACATTATTCTCCTCTGAGATTTTCTGAACTGCTTTTCAATACAGGCCAAATTTCTTAGTATGTGATCAAACAAAAGAAACTTTGTCTAAATGCTGTACAGTATTAGGAAGCAAAAATTTCTTGTTTTTTTCACTGTATATGCTGTTCTTTAAATTGTAAAAGATAAATCCGAACATATTATACTGCTCACAAAAATTAGGGGATATTTTATTGCTTTATATTCATTTTGAAAGACACTACATCTTGTAATGGGATGATTTAAATTTAGCATATCTAATAAATAATACACACATTGGAGTAAAAATTTGTTTTAAAGCTTATTGATTAATGAATTGTTAATATATCTGTCATGAAAATAATAAGTTATATTTCATAAGATTTAAACAAAAGTGAAATGGCAAGAAATAACATTCTTATGATAAAGCATGAGTGGAGCGCTTGTCTTTTAAAGTTTTTATAAGCCAAAACAATAATGTATCAATATTTAAATAATGAAGAAAGCTAAAAGGGAAGTTAGATGTAAGCTAGTAAAAATTTCTGTATATAAATAAGACACTAAAACCCAAGATGTTCATAACTTAACCAGTGATAAACCATCAAATACAAAACATCAGGACTAGCACCAGGTATGTAAATTTATATTTTAATATTCTTCCCAATATGAAACACACATACACACATACACACACACACACATACACAAACATTCATTGATCTCCTCTATGTCTAATATTCATTTCTATGTGTATTAGTACCATTTAAACTGGGTTTGAGATAAGGTTAAGAATAAACACCCTGATATAAAATTATGTCTCATGAACTGCATGGCTTCAGAGAAAAAGTCAACCAAACCAGGTGCAGATATTGAAAGCTACCCCAACACCCAGGCTCCAGCACAGGGGTCACAGTGACAGCATGTATGGAAAGTCCTAGCTATGCCAAAAATGTCCCTGGCTTTCTGGGCTGCTTGGGGCCTGTGGGACAGTGAGTGTTGTCTATATCTCTGGAAATAGCTCTGTGGATGAAACTGGTGCCAAGATTCTTAATGAATTTGACAGTGATCCAATGCTGGTACAGCAGTTGGGCAAGGCATACAAATATTTCAAAGATTATAGACAAATGATCATGGAGCCCTGGTATGGCCCCAGACTTCTCTCAGACCCCACAGAAGACATACTGCCAGCTTCCCTACCCACTGCTCTTGGAGCTCACCTGCATCGACTGGCATCCTGACTGGTTGCTAGCCATTGGCTGGAGGTTTAAGAACTGTTCAAGCACTGAGACCTTATTTCAGCTTCCCACCCCTTGTATGAAATCATCTTTAAGTCAGGGAGTGGTATGACTCTGTTCTCACTTGCTGATAGTGTGAACCCCCACGACTTCACCTACTACCTCTTTCTAGACGCTATGCAATGTGTGGATGGGCAACATGTTCAGGATATTTCCTGTTTGATCCTTCTAAATTGAATAATTGGGTGTCTTAAATCCAACTGGACATTGACATTTTTTTAAAATTAATCTTCATTACTTAGAAATACTTCAATTTAATCAATTTGGGTAACTGGATATTCTGTTACTCCTCCCACTATATCTGGAACTTCTGGTACGTATTTTAAAACAAATAATTCTTCTCACTTGTTTTGAGGGTAACTTTTTTGGTTATCACATTTGTGTGTGTGTGTGTGTGTGTGTGTGTGTGTGTGTGACAGAAAGAGACAGAGAAAGGGACAGATAGGGACACAGAAAGGAAGAAAGAGAGATGAGAATCATCAATTCTTTGATGTGGCACTTTAGTTGTTCATTGATTGCTTTCTCAAATGAGCCTTTACCAGGGGGCTACAGCAGACTGAGTGACCCCCTTGCTCAAGCCAATGACATCGGGTTCAAGCGGGTGAGCTATTCTCAAACCATATGAGCCCACGTTCAAGCTGGTGACCTCAGGGTTTTGGACCTCTGTCCTCTGTGTCCCAGTCCGACACACTATCCACTGGCCACCGCCTGGTCAGGCAGTGATCAAGTTTTTAAAGACTTCTCTAATACCATGAAATAAAATGTAAAATATTTTATTTTCTCACTTTAAAAGAAAACATACATAATTTTATCTAGTTGTAATTTTACTTTTGCTTAAATCATATATATATAAATAACCATTATAAGAAAGTAAAATTAAGAGAGCAAGCTTATTAAAATGATGAAATTTAGTATTTTCTTTTGGTTTAAAACTTTTATGGCCCTGGCTGGTTTGCTCAGTTGAAGAGTGTCAGCCTGGCATATGGATGTCCCTGTTCAATTCCTAGTTAGGGCACAGAAGAAAACCAATCATCTGCTTCTCCCTCTCTCCCTCTAACCCAGGGGTCCCCAAACTTTTTACACAGGGTGCCAGTTCACTGTCCCTCAGACCGTTGGAGGGCCAGACTATAAAATAAACTATGAACAAATCCCTATGCACACTGCACATATCTTATTTTAAAGTGAAAACAAAATAAAATGGGAACAAATACAATATTTAAAATAAAGAACAAGTAAATTTAAATCTACAAACTGACCAGTATTTCAATGGGAACTATGGGCCTACTTTTGGCTAATGAGATGGTCAATGTGCTCCTCTTACGGACCACCAATGAAAGAAGTACCCCTTCCGGAAGTGCAGCGGGGGCCAGATAAATGGCCTCAGGGGGCCACATGCGGCCCGCTGGCTGTAGTTTGGGGACCCCTGCTCTAACCCTTCTCTCCATCTTCTCCCTTAGCCAGTGGCTCAAAGGGTTTGAGCATCAGCTTGAGGCTGAGAATAGCTGGGTTAAATACAATGTGGTCAGCCTCAGGCATTAAAAATAACTCTGTTGATTAAGCATAGCCTCAGATAGGGTTGACCCATGGGTCCTGATAGGGGCACATGTGGGAGTCTGTCTCACTATCTCTCCTCCTTTCACTTAAAAAATATCACTGTTTTGCCCATTTAAATGCCCATATAATAAAGAAAAAATGATGTTTTCCATTTACAAGTGACATTGTCAGTTCATATTGTAGCCAGAGCTTTTTAACCAGACTATATGTCTCCAATCAGGGTAAGATAATGCTGATATATTTTATTTGTAATCTAACTGATATAGTCTGAGTCACCTGATTTGTATATAAATAAATATGGCCACTTCTCTATTTCTTTTATAATTAATTGCTAACTAACTACCTACTCTTAATGATAAAAAATCTATTGCTACCATAATTTATTCAATTAAAAGAAATAAACCCTAATCCACCAAGCAGATAATTCTTTATTTTGCTGTGACAATGACACTGAAAATGGATCCAGCTCATTCTGATTTAATGCCTTTTGGTCTTTTGCTTTCTTGCTGTTCTTGCATCTCCAAGTGCCAACACTTATTTTACTAACAACTCACATTTGAGCTCATCAGGTTACAACACCTGAATAGAAATTTAATAATATTTGACTGAGTCAAGAAGCCAGAACCAGAACAAGAAAACCTGAACAATAAAACAATATAAAAATAAACCTAAATTAAAGATAAACAGATGAATAAATGTGGTGTTGGCACAAGTTATAAGAAACTGCACTTTGTAGGCTATTTTTTTGTTTTTTTTTTTTGGTTTCAGTTCTTTTGCTGTGAAGAAGCTTTTTAGTTTGATATAGTCCCATTTATTTTTGCCTTTACCTTCTTTGTCTTTGAGAAGCTGTGGAGAAAAAAAAAACCCCTCATTTACTGATGGTAGGAATGCAAATTATTAAAACTATTATGGAAGAAAGTAGGGTGGTTCCTCAAAAATTAAAAATGAAACTACCATATGATTCAGCAATCCCTCTACTGGCTATCTACCTCCAAAACTCAAAATCATTGGCACATAAAGACACAGGCACCTCCATGTTCATCGCAGCATTACTCATAGTAACCAAGACACGGAAATCACTAAAGTGTCCTTCAATAGAGGATTGGTTAAAGAAGATGTGCTACATATATACAATGAAATACTACTCCATAGAAATGGAGTAGCCATAGAAAATGATGACATAGTGACATTTATGACAACATAGGTGGAGCTTGAGAACATAATACTGAGTGAAATAAGTAAATCAAAAAAAGTTAAAAACTATGATTTCACAGATAAGTGAGATATAAAACTGAGACTCATGAACATAGATAAAAGTGAAGTTTCCATGGGGAAGGCAATATGGTGGAGGGGGATAGGGAGGTGTGGGAAGGGGTGGTGGGAAGTGTAAGAGGGACAAATGTAAGGTGACAAAAAATAACTTGACTTTGGGTGATAAGTATACACATAACCAACAGTTCGAATGCTATAAAAATATTTACCTGAAATCTAGGTTCTCTTATTGATCAATGTCACCATGTTAAAGTTAATTTTCTAAATAAATTTTAAAATTAAAAAAAAAAACTGTGGAGAAAAACTGTAATTAATATTTCAAAATATTTTTCTACCACACTTATTTTCTTTATTGATTTATATGACTGTACTTAATATTCTCTATATTTATTTCATTCACAAAGCGAACTCCTCCCATAAAAAATCAACCTCTGTTACTGCTATATATTCTTAGATATGCAGACATTTCAGAAAACATTGTTTTACTGAAAATTCTTAGCAAATATTAAATAATAGTATGGCTTGACAAAAAAATTTTTCAAAACATTAAAATAAAATATGTTTCATTTAACAGAGTATTTATTTTTTATTAGTTGAAAAGAAATGTGGCCTGACCGGGAGGTTGCACAGTGGGTAGAGCATCACACTGGGACACAGAGGACCCGATTCGAGACCCTGAGGTCGCTAGCTTCAGTGAGGGTTCATCTGGTTTGAGCAAAGCTCACCAGCCTGAGACTAAGGTCTCTGGCTTGAGCCAGGGGTTACTCAGTTGGCTGTAGTCCCATAATCAAGGAACATATGAGAAAGCAATTAATGAACAACTAAGGTGCCACAATGAAAATCGATGCTTCTCATCTCTCTCCCTTTCTGTCTGTCTGTCCCTATCTATCCCTCTCTCTGACTCTCTCTCTCTCTGTCAAAGAAAAAAAAAAAAGAAATATGATAAACATTGGAAACTAAGTAATCAACTCTCTATGCTCAATGAACTTACAATGTGGCAAAGAAGGTAATAAAAACAAATAAGTTTATTACAATGATTGCATATGTGTTATAATTAATAGAACACACAGTAATATTATGTAAAATAATATTACTATTCAATATAGAAGAAAATTATTTTTACTTAAATAATGAAACAATTCAAAATATAAAATATTTTATTTAAAAAAAGACTATTATATACTAGAATAAAGACTTTTTCATGAAGAAGGAACAAGACATCTATTTTAAAACTGCATATCCCAATAGCACATTGATGATAATATATTTAAATAAGCTTGATCAAAAATGAAGATCATAATATAGTATCTAGGAGAAACATAAAAAGATACTTATAAAAGTATTTTTGGGGGAAGCCAAATGCTGAATTAATGGGGGACCAAGAATTTTGCAAGAAGATATGATTATTATAGGTGATGACTATATACAAAGTAGTCGAAATATAAGATTTTTATTATATTAGTCAGATAAGGATGCCATAACAAAATATAGCTGACTGGATGGATTAAAGAACTAAAATTTATTTTCTCCAATTCTGTAGGTTTTGATCAAGGTGTAAGCAGGTTGGGTTTCTTTAGAGAGCTCTCTCTCCTTAGCTTGCGGATGGCGGCCTTCTTGTTTTTTTTTACATGACTTCTTTTCTCTGAGCATGTGAGCTCTCCTATTGTCTCTTCCTCTTCTTATTATGACACCAGTCCTATTGAATTAGGATTAAGATTCCATTAGTATGGACTCATATAACCTTATTTACCTCCTTAAAGTCCCTATCACCAAGTACAGTCCCAGTGGGTTAGGGTTTTATCCTGTGAATTTTAGAGGATACAATTCAGTCCATAACATCTGTTTTACAGATATTTCTGAAAACAGAACGGATGGTGAAATATGCTAATGTGAGCAATATAAGTGGTATAATGGTTTAACAGATGTCCCCCAGATTTGGTGGCACAATAAAAATTTGAAAGGAGGGACTAAACAGTCTCAATTCCTAGGCTTCTTTCTGTTTGTATTGGCTTGGATGCATTTACAAAGGTTTAGATTGTAGTATGTGAACAACTGTGAATGAAGATATACTATAAAGTTTCAAACAAAAAAATGTTATGCTCTTAAAACAGGAAGTACTAACCAACTATATATTTTATGAAAATTTACTGAACTATTAGTTTGGATAAGTTATTGGACGTAGTACATCTGGATTAAAAACAAACAAACAAACATTTCCCAGGTTTCACATGATGTCCTTGGGAGCAAGAAGTCATTGTGTTGGAAGGCAGAGCATTTGGACCAAGTTGTCAATCACTTTTAGAAAGAGCTGTAACTACTGAAAACTGTCAAGAGATAAACATATTCTGGTAGGGTGCAAGAAAGATTTTTGCCCTTGTTCTGTTTTACATTTTTATCAATGACTGAGATGATTAAAATTGCAGACAAAACAAAACTGGAAATGATAACTATTATGTTGGATGACAGACATCAGATGCAAATAAGAAACAAAAGATATCAGATGTCCTATGAGAGCTACAGTTGGAAATCAACACTATGTAACAAAGCAGATTTATACAATGTTACCTCAAAGGCAGGCAAGGTCCCAGGCTTCAAAGATTCAGTTGTGATTTGGCTAAATGCATTATTCTATTTTGAAAAGGGATTTGTCAATCAAAAGTATGAAGTATCTATCAGAAGAGACTTGAAAAAGGAGAGGCATAGAAGCAAACATTGTTGCAATTCTAAGTCCTTGTCAGGTAGAATAGAATCTTAGCCAAAAGGTTTAAAATATTTATATGCCATTAGAAAGGTGATTATTATTAATATTTGAGTAAACTTACTAACTTATATTATTATTCCAATAAATATGAGATTCATCTATTTATGTCCCTATAAAAATTTCTTAAAACAACTTTTGATTATGGGAGAGAATAAACTTTATACTGAGTCAAAGATCCCCTTCTTTATTAGGAGTTATGTTTTATTTTGAATAAGAAAATTATTGTTTTGTTATTATGGATCAATTCTAAAAGCTTGATTACGTTATTCATAAGTAACAGATGAATTCATTCAGGGCTTAATTATGTAATCAGCTTTCTGACCCTGCAGAAAGGTGAGATACCGAACCAAGGTAAATTAATGAGTCTATGAATACCATAATGAGAGACCTCTTGAGGGATAATATCTGGCAATTCCCAGGAGACACCCAGCATAGCTATTTTAGTACTTAAGGCCAACATTTGTTCTAATTTTTTTTTCTAGCATGTATTCAAAAACAACCACAGAAAAAATAGAGACAGTAGTCCATGTCAATGTACAATGAAAATGTTTTAACAATTCTTTGATGACAAAATCAATAAAATAGTAACACACAACATAAAAGAAAAAGACTACAGCATTTGAACATTAATAGAATTAATATACAGACAAGGAAATATAATAGACTATGCTATTAAAAGTTGTATTGTAATATGTAAGGCTGGTAAAATATTTTATGATATTAAATAAAAACCTACTAAGAAAAGAGCACCTAGAATAGAAATAAAAATTTAATATATAATTAAAATATAGTATTATACAACAATAAGTACATACAAAATGTATAAGGAATAAAGCAATATATATCTATATACTGATCACCTACATTAACAACATTACCAATACTGTTAAAAGTCTCTCCCAATTTATTTCCTTTAGTCACTTTAAAGCAATATTTTCTATCTCAAATTTTATGTGTATATCATTATGATATATCTTCTATAACTTTGCTATATACACATGCATTTATAAATATATTGTGATATTTTTGTATATTTTAAACTTTAGAGAAGTTGCATTCATGATTATCTGTCCTCTGCAACAAGTTTTTCCAAGAAAAATTATGTTTATAAAGTTGATGAACAATATGTGTTGTTTTATTTCATTTATATTCACTTATTTGCAGTATTCTATTAAATGTATATGTATGTATATGTGAATTTAATTCATTTATTTTTATCGCAATAGATAAATAGGTAGGACTCCCAACTTTCTTTTCTGTTACAAACAATTCTGTGAACAACTGTGTACATGTATCCGATGTACTTTAAGTTCCTCTAATATACACACCAGGAGCAGAATGACTGGCTTATTGCTTATTCACGTCTTTGATTTACTACAATTTTTTAGTCACCCCCTAGTGTGTGTTTACACTTGGTACTCTAACCACTAATGAATATGGCTCCTGTTTCACATTCTCACCAACATTTTATATTGTGTCTCCTGTCCTCACAAGTGTGAAAACATATGTTACAGTGATTTGAATTTGCAATTCTATGATTACTAATGAGTTTCAACATTTTATAATTTGCCTTATAATATAAACTTTTGATGTTTTTCTTTCTATATTATTGTTCATAGCTCTTGCCCTTTCTGGTTGAAATTGTCCCCCTTGTGTTAAGATTTGCCACTATTTACATATGTTACCAGGGTTCAAATTTCATTTTTATTTTTTGTTTTTATTTTATTTTTTTGACAGAGATAGAGAGAGAGAGAGAGTCAGAAAGAGGGAGAGATAGGGACCAACAGGCAGGAAGGGAGAGAGATGAGAAGCATCAAATCTTTGTTGCCGCACCTTAGTTTTTAATGACTGCTTTCTCATATGTGCCTTGACCAAGGGACTGCAGCAGAGCGAGTGACCC
Organism: Saccopteryx bilineata; assembly: GCF_036850765.1. Lineage (NCBI taxonomy): Eukaryota > Metazoa > Chordata > Mammalia > Chiroptera > Emballonuridae > Saccopteryx > Saccopteryx bilineata. Next base: position 66,048,375 of record NC_089495.1, on the reverse strand, counting down.
CTTGCTCAAGCCAACGGCCTTGGGCTCAAGCAAGCGACCTTGCGAGTCAAGCTAGTGACCTTTGGGCTCAAGCCAGCGGGGTCATGTCTATGATCACACACTCAAGCCAGCGATTATGCTGAAGCCCAATGAGCCTATACTCAAGCCAGGAACCTTAGGGTTTCGAACCCTTCGAGTCCCAGTCCTACACTGAGACACTGCCTAGTCAGGCTCAAATTTCTTTTTTAAATAAACTTTTTATTTTTCAATAGGCTTAGATTTACAAAAAAAGTTGCAAAGGTAACACAGAAGTACTTTATATCCCTCATTCAATGAGCCCATTGTTAACATCTTATACTTTTATTGTATATATATCAAATTAAGACACTGGTATTGATATATTACTTTATCATATATTATTTTAATTTCACCAAATGTTATTGTTAATGTCTTAATCCAGAATGTCACTTTATGTCACTTTACATTTGTTATATCTTCCCACTCTGTGACAATTTTTCAGTCTTTGCTCGTGTTTTGTGATTTTAGGAGACATTGTACTGACTAGGTATCTGTAGAATGTTTCTCCTTACTGGACTGTCTGTCTATTGTTTTTCTCATGATTAGACCACATTATGGAATTTTAGAAAAAGATGAAGCATCTGTCTCATCACATGTTATGTGATGTACATGATATCACTTGCCATTATTGTTAAACTTCATCACTTAATTAAGGTAATGTTTTCCAGATTTCTGCACTGCAAAATTACTAATTTTATATTTTCCTTCCTCTACTCTTGTTTATTGTAAATGTGTCATTAATCTACTCCACTGTCAAGGCAGAAGAGAAGGTTGGCATTTAACTTCTCCCCATGTAAAAATGAATATGTACCCCAATTAATACAAACTATTGGGTTAAAAAATGTATCTTTCTTCCCTATTTATTAACCCATTTATTTATATCATTATAAAATGCATATTTATTTTCCACTTTGCATTATAACTCAATATTATTTATTATTTTGTAAAGTATTTTAAGCATTGGACATTGGGAACTTTCTTAGATAGGTTCCTATGTCTCTGACATGCCTCATCTTTTTCTTTCTTTCCTTCTTTCTTTCTTTCTTTCTTTCTTTCTTTCTTTCTTTCTTTCTTTCTTGCTTTCTTGCTTTCTTGCTTTCTTGCTTTCTTGCTTTCTTGCTTTCTTGCTTTCTTGCTTTCTTGCTTTCTTGCTTTCTTGCTTTCTTGCTTTCTTGCTTTCTTTCCCTTTCTTTCTTTCCCTTTCTTTTCTTTCTTTCTTTCTTTCTTTCTTTCTTTCCTTCCTTCCTTCCTTCCTTCCTTCCTTCCTTCCTTCCTTCCTTCCTTCCTTCCTTCCTTCCTTCCTTCCTTCACACTGTGACATTGATCAATAAGAGTACATAGATTTCAAGTAAACATTTCTATAGCATTTATACTGTTATGTTGTATACCCATCACCCAAAGACAACTCATTTTTTGTCACCTTATATTTGTCCCTCTTTATACTCTTTCCCCACCTACTTCTCCTGCCCCATTTACTCAGGTCCCCTTTCCCTTCCCCCACTTTTCCTTTCCCCTGGTAACCACTTTACTTTTATCTATGTCCATAAGTCTCAGTTTTATATCTCACCTATGTATGAAATCATACAGTTCTTAGTTTATTCTGATTTACATATTTTACTCAGTATAATGTTATCAAGCTCCATTTATGTTGTTGTAAATGTCACTGTTTCTCCTGGCTGAGTAGTATTTCACTGTATATATGTACCACATCTTCTTTATCCAATCCTCTATTGAAGGACACTTTAGTTGTTTCCATGTCTTGGCTACTGTGAATAATGCTGTGATGAACATGGGGGTTCATGTGTTTATGTGCCAATGTTTTTGAGTTTTGGGGGTAGATAGCCAGTAGAGGGATTGCTGGATCATATGGTAGTTGTATTCTTAATTTTTGAGGAACCACCATACTTTCTTCCATAATAGTTTTAATAATTTGCATTCCCACCAGCAATGAATGAGGGTTTCTTTTTCTCCACGGCTTCTCAAAGGCAAAGCAAGTAAAAGCAAAAATAAATGAATGGGACTATATCAAACTAAAGAGCTTCTGCACAGCAAAGGAAACTAACAACAAAACAAATAGGCAGCCAACTAAATGATATGCAAAATTTGCAAACAACAGCTCTAATAAGGGGTTAGTATCCAAAATATATAAAGAACTCACAAAGCTCATCAACAAACAAACAATCCAATTAAAAATGGGGAGAATACCTGAACAAACACTTCTCCCAATAGCTCATTCTTATTTTTTAAATATACTTTCTTACTTCGTGATTCTTCAAGATACTCCAAGGTGCCATCGTGTATTTTCCTTCATTAGGTACTAGGTACAGATATTTTTTCAAGATGCTCTACTTCCTTTGCTTGGAAATGGTATTTAGAAATAAAAAAAGCTGATCACTAATTGTGCTCATTTTCACTGAGTTGCTTCTAGGTCCTCTCAGCATGTATGTATGAATATAAACCCATTTATATGTCTGTTTGTCTCTAACTATCCATCTGTATGATCAAGTGTAAGATAAATTTAGATTTATGTCTCCAACTTAGTATTTTGAGTTTTTCTATTCATGAATATATCTCTTCATTTTTTTAGTATTATTTTATGTCTTCCCATGTAATTACATTTTTCTATAAATTGCATGCTTATATTTTATTAGATTTATTGCTAATAACATTTTAATGTGATAAAGATCTGGTTCTGTATTTTCTAACTTTTGCTAGTATATAACAAGATTTGTTTTTATATATTATGTATCCAGAAATCTTGTTAAAGTTTTTTTTTCTTTTCTATGTAAATAATCTTTAAGATTTAGCTAGTGACTTTTAATTCTTATTTTTTAATTTTACAGAAGTTTTTTTCTTTTAGTTGGATTATTACAATGACTACAACTTCATTAGATTATTGAATAGGAAAAAGCTTAATGTTATGTGTCATTTGGGGTTTCCCAAAGTATAATTTGAATGCAACCATTAAATATGAAAGCCTGTGTGTGTGTACACATATACACATGAATGTATATGTTAATGCATTCTGCATTTACATAGCATGAAAACAGACAAAAAATACACATATTAAGAAAATTAATTTTCATTCTATCCTGGTTTATTAAAAAATTTTAAAAGTAAAAACAGAAGACTAATTTATATAGAAATATTACACTGAGATGAGCATATCGATTTTCTCTTATAATATTATTTGGACAAATCACATGTACATGTTTTAATTATATTAAGAGATTTTCTTGCATTCCTGACATCTTCACAACATATTCATAAACCATAATTATAGTTGTTTTTCAGTTTGCTTATATTTAGGATTTTTTATCTAAGTTTATAATTTACATTGTATGGTAATTTATCTTTGTTTTACTCATTTTTCTGATATAAGTATAAAAATATATTTTAGTTTCAAAAACATATACTAGTAGATTGTGGACTGGTTTTCTCCTATTTTCTGAAGTAAATTTAAAAGTATTTGTCAGTATTAGTTCTTAGAACATCTGACAAACATTTTTAAAAACCTTATGTGCTTAATAAATTTGTTGAATGTATTTTAAAATAATGATTACATTTCTGTAAGCATCACATGACAATTCAACATTTTTACTTATATTGAATATCATGAATACTTTATTTTAAAAAATGTTTTATTCTTTTAAAATATATTTACTTCATTGATTACATTTTATTGTCTGTGTTAGGCAAAGTTATGGCCCTTATCTCATTATTATTGTTATTTTTGTTGTTGTTAATATTACCTCATCTCAATTTTTCTTGATCAGCATTGCTGAAAGTTTGTTTAGACAATTTTTTAATGATCCAACTATTTATTATGTTAAAGTATTTTTATTTTATGTTTGTATTATATTAGTTTAGCAAACATTTGGTCCTTACCAAACATCCATGAAGAAATTTGGTCCATGCCAAAAGGTCCTTGAAGTGTGAAAAGTGAAACAACAGAGCCATGAACAAATTATTACCAGGTTCTTGATGGTCACACTTTAATACAGTTGCCAACCTCATTATGATAATGACAAAACTACATTTGTATCATGGGAAGAAGACTATCAAGCCAATAATCAAGTCAGTAAGTACTTAGCAGCAATTGCTCATTGACTTCAGAGTAAATCTAATGAACTTCATGAGGAATCAGCATGAAATCCAAGATCCTTCATGAATTTTAAGAAAAATAATGTCTATACAATTTGAATAAGGTTCAACAGTTGTTTTCTGTGAGGAATCATGTTTTGGGGTAGGATCAAATCTCAAAAATCTTTTGGTGTGGACCAAATTTCTCTATGGACATTTTAAACAGGACCAAATGTCTTACAATGTTATCTTACATTAAAATTATTTTTCACCACTACTTTTGCATTTATTATTTAAAAAACAACCAAAAATACCTATTTTTTTACTTTTGATACTTAACTTATAAATTTTATTCTTATAATTGTTAATTATTTTTCAATAATTGTTAGTAACATGTTTTATTGTTTCCTAACACCATATAAACCACATCTTTCATTTTTGGTAATACTGTAAAACTTGCCATGCTTGGTATTCTTATTGAATACATTTTAAAACTGCAACATTGCATTATAATTGTTTTTTTATTAAGTGAGAAAGTGAGAGGCTGGCAGGGAGGGAGACAGACTCCCGCATGCTCCTTGATCAAAATCCACCAGATGAACCCGCTGCTTTGCCCATCTGAGGCTGCTCTTCTGTTACTGGGAAACTGAGCTATTTTAGCACCTGAGGTAGGCCATGGAGCCATACTCAGTACCTGGGGCTAGCTTGCTTGAACCATTCCAGCCATGGCTGAAAGAAGGGAAGAGAGAGAGAAGAGTGTGTGGAGAAGGGGATGTGGATGACCACCTTTCCTGTGTGCCCTGATTGGGAATCAAACCCAGGACTTATACATGCCAGCTTACATTCTACCACTAAGCCAGCCAGCCAGGGCAGTTAATTTGTTATTTATGAAAAGACCTTTGACTTACCTTTTACTTAAATATTTTACTATTTAACTTAAATATTTTACTTTTTAACTTAAATGTAGAGTCTTAAGTTTATTATTTTCTCTGGACATTTTGAAAATTTTATTTCAGTGTTTTCTATTGAAGTTGCAAATTTTTATTTTAGCTCAAATATTGTTCATTAGTACATAATCTATTGATTTTCCTTAGTAATTTTAAAGATACACTTGTTTTAATACATTTTGGGCCGTTTTGAGATAGGCAGTTTTGAGATATGCTTTGTTGTAAACTTCTTTTTATAGAATCTGCCTTGGTTTTTCTGTATTTTCCAAATTTCAGAATTTATGATATGTATCAATTGTGAAACATTCTCAATGATTTTCTTACTGACTGATTTTCTTTTTCAATTCTTGTTTAATACCTTTGATAGTATTTCTGAACCTTATTTTGATTTTTTTACATTATATATATTAATATTTTATAATCAAGTAGTCAATTTCTATATCTGAAGCCCACTAAAATTTAATATTTGTCTTTTTTTAAATTTTAAGATGCTTAAATTTTAAAGTCAATTATTCTATGCAGCATGTGTACTTGTTTCAGACAACAGACTTAGGTTTTACCAATAACAGATCACTTTAAATTATATCTCATATTAGGGTATCTTGAATCAAGAATATATAGAGAGCAAATTTGTGTGTTGAGAATATGCTTATATTTACAAATCACAAGGAAAAACTCTTTTGTCCTACTCAAACCTTAAAAAATAATTTAACACATTGGTTTTATATAGAGTTGATTCTTTTTTCCTCCCTCCTCCTCCTCCCCCGCCCCCAGCATTCAATTTCACAGATAATAAAGTTTGACAAAACTCTGGCGACATGCAGAAATCTTGGTGCCCACTTCACCTTTATAAAGACTTAACTATTTTCCTATAGTAATGGTGTGGTCATAAAGATCTATGACTTTCTGTTTTAGACTCAGCAAATGTCCTCAGCGAAGCTTAGGATTTGGTCACACTTATCACACTATTTTTTTTTTCATTTTTCCATTGATTTGAGTGAAAGAGAGAGAGAGAGAGACCTCAACTCATGGTTTAATTTAGTTGTTCCATTTAGTTCTAACTTCATTGGTTGCTTCCTGTATGTGGCCTGAACAGGATGGACTCCATACCTTGGTGTGCAGGGACAATGCTCTATCCACTGAGAAAACTGGCCAGAGCCCACACTGACTTTTATTTCACTTTTGTCTGCAGAGGATTTCTTTTATTTTTGTAAGCTTACCCAGTATTTAAAATATGTTTTGCTAGTGTTAATTAATGACTAGGTTTTATGAACCAGAAAAGCTCTCATATTATTTCAATAATATTTCTACATTTAAAGTGTACTATTTCATATATAGAAAGTTTAAACTTTCCCATTTTATTTTATTTTATTTTATTTTTTTCTTTTACAGAGACAGAGAGAGAGAGTCAGAGAGAGGAATAGACAGGGACAGACAGACAGACAGGAATGGAGAGATGAGAAGCATCAATCATTAATTTTTCGTTGCACGTTGCAACACCTTAGTTGTTCATTGATTGCTTTCTCATATGTGCCTTGACCATGGGCCTTCAGCAGATGGAGTAACCCCTTGCTTGAGCCAATGACCTTGGGCTCAATCTGGTGAGCTTTTTGCTCAAACCAGATGAGCCTGTGCTCAAGCTAGCGACCTCGGAGTCCGAACCTGGGTCTTTTGCATCCCAGTCCTATGCTTTACCCACTGCGCCACCGCCTGGTGAGGCGTATACTTTCCCATTTTAATCTAAGAAAAATGTGGATCTGGTTTGTAATGATGATGTGCCTTTTATTATTTTTTATTTAACTTTTTATTATAAAAAACTTAAGCATATATGAAAGCAGGCAGAGTCGTACAGTGAATTCCCATGTACCTATTACCCTGCTACAGCAATTATCAAAATGCCCATTTTTCTTCCTTTATCTTGACCTAGTCTTCTTGTCCTTAAGTATTTTGAAGCAAATTCAAGACATTATTTAATCTATATGTTTCAGTATGTAAGTATGTATTTCTCTAAGAGAAAGATTTTCTTTTTTAAACTAAAATACCCACTGTATCATTATGAATACTATTTGTAAACTTGTACTAGAGGGAGTAAATCTATGTCTATGCTGTAATGTGGACCAAGAAGCAATAATTGGGACTCAGACATGTCTTTATAAAGGAATATTTTCTCATGATTAGAACTTTTCTTCCAAAATTAAATGTGTTATTTTAGTTTTTTGACTATTGGATTACCACTTGTCAGCATGTTGTAGAAAGTATTACATGGTAAGAATTTATTCTGTGCCTAGTGTTTTTTTTTAATGTTTTATTTATTAATTTTAGAGAGGAGAGAGAGAGAGAGAGACAAGGGGGGAGATGCTGAAAGCATCAGCTCCCATATGTGCCTTGACCGGGCAAGCCCAGGTTTTGAATTGGTGACCTCAGGGTTCCAGGTCAATGCTTTATCCACTGCGCCCCTACACATCAGACCCTAGTGTTCTTTATGACACCCTACCATTGTCACAGGACACCGAAATGAGCCAAGTTGATGATTAAATAAAGACTATACCACCCATGTGTTAAGGGCATTCTTGAAGATATATTTTTTAATTTAAACATTAAATTTAATGGGATGACATTCTTTAAACTGAATATAATTTGCATCAATTTATACTCCTTTTTAATTTTGACTTTTACTTATTTTATATAGAAATTATATAGTCATGGTTAAGATTTTAATTTGAAAAATAATCTGTAAAGATGTTCTTGTTTTCTAGAATAAGCATATTCTAATTTTAAAAAAAATTAGCCTGCTTATTAATATTTTTCATGTGTGGTTGAAACAAAAGTTTTGATCTTTATTAACCATATTTGCCTCAATCAATGCTCTTATTTGCCACTTAAATTTTAATGTAATTTATAACATTAAAACAGATTTTCCTTCATTTTAGTTCATATGTGATTTGTAATTATTCACTATCTTCCAAGAACTGTTTCTGAATGAGGGAGAAGTGATTCAATACTGGAGTATAAACGTCAGGCAATATGCTCATGTTAACAATTGCTTTATTGTTAAAAAGTGCTATTCTGATTTCATATGTCTATACCTTTTACCACTAACCTACTCATTCATCTTTCAGCATTATTTACTAAGTATATGCTTTGTCTCAATTTCCCTTTCCCATATGTGTCAAGATTCTCCCAATGCCTGTCATTTCACAATCACTCTAAGTCTCATTTGAGCATTTTAACTATTTACCATTCATAAAATGTCAAGTTTATCAGTATATTCTATATTTCAATAGTCAAATAGTCACAACTATATATATCACTTATTTCTATAATACTTAATCCAAATTTCATTCATATTTTACCTGTCTTTTAAGATCTGAGTAAGGTCCCATTTTTTTATGAACTTGACCATATCCATTCAAACACTAAAAATTTCTTTAGTTTCTAAATTCTGATAGCTCTTATTTTATTATTTACTTTTTTGTTTTACTGAATATTGCATTTTTAGCTGACATTTATATCTAAAACGGTTGAAGGAATTTAAATTTATTGGGAATATACAAATAGGCCAAATACTTTATCATTTGTATAAAGGAATACATATTGGCTTCATTAAGGTTAGTAATGAGAATTGGTTTTATAGGACATAATCTGAATTTTATGCATATCATTTCACTGGGTTAATACAATTATTTTGGTTGCCAGAAGCATTTTAGTCTGGCTATCTGGACTGAAGAATTTTACATGAGCTGCCAGGAATAAAAGCATTTATTTGCACTTCTAGACAGAAAATGTGGGTGTCTGCATGCTGCCATACAGAACTAGTGAAACCAAATGGACAATAAAAAACATTTAAGTATCTCTCCAGATGGGAAAGCTGCTGTTCCTTCATGTTAAACTGCAGTACACAACTTTAAGTGATGACATTTCTGCCTGTGTATGAAAATTAAAAAGAAATATTTATAATTCAGAGAACTGTATTCAGCTTTGTTTGTGATCAATATTTTTAGTCTATTTTTTTGGAGATATAATATTTTTTCATATTCCTGATCACAAGAATATACAAGTTTCTTCAAAAAAAAAACTGAGTAAATATGTTTATTTACCAACAGAAACAAATTTCTAATGTCACAAAAAAAGAATAAAAATGGCAAATAGACACTAGGTTTAATAAGCTTAATATGCTATTGGCCATCAGTCCATAACACTTTTTTAGAAGAAATAAACTGTAAACATATCTCTTGTGTTTTACATGATAACAGTTATTTGAGCATCATTATAGCTTTTATGAGAAATGACTAAATAATTACACAAATGTTATTCTCATAGACTGTTGTCTAAAATGGCAACCAATAGCTTCTGGATATATTGGATTTTATTGGTATTGTACAGATGTGTATAATTACTGCTTTGCTTTGCTTGAATAGAAGCCATCTGTTCATGTAGAATGATTAGGACATTTAATGAGCTTTGTCTCTTTGGCAGCAGAGTCTGAATTGCATTTATTTATGTATTTATTTATTTTTTATCTCATGAGTATTAAGGGATCACTATGAGAAAGAGTCCCTGGATATCTAAACATCAAAGAAACCTCAAACTACAAAAATTATTGACATTAACAGATAAAAGATTTTTCTTCTACAAAAAGCTGTATTAAATTCATTTTGCTAAAATGTTAGATTAAATATGAATTTGTTTTATTTATAACTTGAATAGACCCATTTATTCAATGTTATACATTAAAGGTAAATTTTATTGATTTTTTAAAAAATTTATTCAGGTAAAAAAAACTTGTCTTGCTTTAATCTTTTAATTTAGTAGATTATGTTAATCTATTTTTCCAATATTGATTTTTGAGTTTGTAAACAAACACCTGATATATTTTTAAGTGCTTATTTCATTATATATTGCTCCATAACAAAATAGCCTACAAGATTAAATGAGAAACATTTTGCTACCTTTCAGCATTTCATAAGTCAAAAGTGTGGAGAATGTTCTATTGACTAGTTCTACTAACTCCAGGAGCTGTCAACAAATACCATTTTGTGGTATTCATCAGGTGGATGGATTGAACTGGAGTTCCTAATTGGTTTATCACAATCACATTCTGGTATAATTAAGGAATTATACCTGATAGGTATAATTAAAAAGTTTGGCCCTCTTTGTTGGCTCAGTGATAGAGTGTCAGCCCAATGTGTGGATGTCTCAGGTTCAATCCCAGTCAGGGCATACAGGAGAAGCAACCATCTGCTTCTCCATCCTCCCCCCACCCACCACTCTTCTTCCCCTCCCATAGCTATGGCTGGATTGGTTCCACTGATTTGGTCCCTGGTGCTGAAAATGGCTTCCTGGCCTTTGCCCCCAGATGGGCAGAACATTGCCCTGTAGGGGGCTTGCTGGGCAGATCTCTGTTGGGGTACATACAGGAGTCTCTTGGCATCCCCTCCTCTCACTAAAAATTTTTTTTTTCAGTTCCACTGGGACACCTATACTTGGTACTATAGTTGTCAGTCTTCTTCAGATCATGGTGGCCTCAGAATAGCTGGACTTTGTATATATTGTTAAAGACACAAAAGAGCAGAGGTAGTTTTCTTCAAGACTAGGCAATAACTCTCTAGCAGAACTTGATAATACTTATTGGTCAAACAAATCATTAAAACTAGGCCACTTTTGCCTGAACAAATGGTAACACAGTAGATAGAGCATTGACCTAGGATGCTAAAGACCTAGGTTGAAAACCCTGAGGTCACCAGCTTGAGACAGGCTCTTCCAGCTTGAGTACAGGCTCATCAGATTGAGCATGGGTTGCCAGCTTGAGTGTGGTATCATAGATATGAACCCAAGGTTCACTGGCTTGAGCAAGGGGTCACTGGCTTGGCTGGAGTCCCCTGGTCAAGGCACATATGAAAAAGCAATCAATGAACAACTAAGGTGCTGGGACCATGAGTTGGTGCTTCTCATCTCTCTCCCTTCCTGTTAGTCTGTCCCACCCCCCTCTAAAAACCAAACAAAAGGCCATTTTCAAGAATGGTAAATAACATTTTACCTTTGAGTATGAGGATCAGCAATTAACTTGTGGACAAGTTTTATTTTCCATATGGCTGTAGGTAGTTTGTATATATGTTAGTGGGGTGTTTGTATGCATTTTAATGAGTGAGTTTGCCTTTTCCTTCTATAAGCTCAAGCATATAAGGAATAGTTTTCCATTGTATATTATATGTCTATTAAACTGGAGTTCAAATTTTTCTACATTTGCTTGAATAATTTACATATTTCTAGAAGTATATTAAACCTTTTATGATTATGGCTTTATACTTCTTTGATATTTTTATTACATATATTTTAGGGCTCATTTAAACATTTAAATTTATGATTTTTTAAACCTATGAAATGATTCTTTTAAAATTTTTAACTATTCACTTTATCATTTCTTTTAATGTTTTCCTAAATGATTTTTATATTTGATTTCAAATTTCTACTTTGTTTTGGTTGTTATTTGATATACATCTTTTTGTTAAATGCATCATTTTTATTTTAATTATTTCTCAAAAGTAAATAAGTTTGATAGTTCTATAAAATTGTTTAATCATTCAAAGTAAACATGAGTATAAATCTAATATCTTGAAAAGACATTCATATTTAACATTTTTTAACCAAATTTTCTTTTTCTTTGAAAAATTTTACTACTTTGTTTAAGTTTTCTATTTCCACCTTAAATTTCATTGTGGATTTAGAGATCATGTTTATTTTTAACTCATTTATTCAATGGCCATAAATATTTAACATTATTACTAGAGTATGACTATTTCTTTTTTCTTTTCTTTTTTCTTTTTTATTTTTTTTTACAGAGACAGAATGAGAGTCAGAGAGAGGGATAGATAGGGGCAGACAGACAGGAACAGAGAAAGATAAGAAGCATCAATCACTAGTTTTTCGTTGCAACACCTTAGTTGTTCATTATATGCCTTAACCGTGGGGCTACAGCAGACTGAGTAATCCCTTGCTCGAGCTAGTGACCTTGGGTCCAAGCTGATGAGCTTTGCTCAAACCAGATGAGCCCACGCTCAAGCTGGCGACCCGAGGTCTCAAACTTGGGTCCTCAAACCTGGGTCCTCCACATCCCAGTCTGATGCTCTATCCACTGTGCCACCACCTAGTCAGGCAAGTATGACTATTTCTAATGAGTCTTTCTTCAGTGCATTGATTGTAGTTCCTCAGAATAAGACCAAGTATATAGCATCTTTATTTGTTAGAGCACAGCTCTCATTCCAATCCTTCTCTCTATCTTCTTTGTTAGAGTTGTCTAAACTTCAGGTTCACCTTTCCTAGGGTAGATTTAGCCATAATTTTAACATTCAAAATATGTTTTTATGAACATGGGTTAAATATATCAATATTTTTATGAATATCTGAGCTTAGTTTCTTTTTCTTTTTTGTATCTGAATTATTCCTTTTTATACATTCTTTCTTGTGAAAGCATATCTTTTATTACCTCTTTCAGATAAATATTTTTCAATTTTTTTCTTTAATGGTGAATAATAAGTTATTTCAATTCAGAATTCAATATAGAAAATTATTTTTATCACTTTTATGTTAATTTCCATTGTATTTTGGCATTTAGTTTTAATTAAAGTACTATCAGAAAAATTGCCATTCTTCTCTTCTATATTCTGTATTTTGCCTGTACTAGTTTTAACATATTCATTTTACCCTTGAAGTCTCCTTTCACTCTCATGTACCTAGATTAGAATTCATTTTTTTTCTTAGCAGTTGAAATGCATCTCATGTTGAAGACCTAAGTTACCAAATTTCTGTTGTCTTTTTTAGACATTTCTATTAAACAGTTAAAGTAGCCAAATTCTACTATCACAATGTTTAACTGAGCTTATATTTGTTTCACATTTACCTTCTCTGGTCTTGTATCTTAATTTAATTTCTAAGCATCATCTCATTCTCATTTGGAGCATTTTAATTTTTCTTGTGCATAGTCAACTGATATTTGTATTTCTGCCTTTTTTGGTAGGAATTAATTTCTATTTCTATTATTTCTCTATTTGTCTCTTTGAAGAAACCAAAATAATCACTTTAAAGGATATTTTAGACTGATCTTGTACTTGAAATTCATATGGAAGCATATATACTCTTTTTTATATCTGTCTAACTTTACATTATAGATCTTTATATACTAGCTACTGTTGAATTTCTTTGTGTGAAACTTTATTTGATCAGTTTTTCAATACTTTCTGAATTTCTCTGTACCTTTATTTCATCCAGCACTATTTCTTCAGTTAGTTCTTTCATTGTGGCTTCCTGTCTAAAAAATAGATTTTTAATATTGGTTTGAACTGATGCTGTGTGATTATTTTGGGGATGTAGAAAATCTATTCTTCAAAACAGCTGGTGGCTTGGCTTACTCTCTAGTCAAGGGTTTGTGAATTTCTTTTCCCAACCTTCTAGACTACTGCTTCATAAAAGCTCTAGTTCCGGGCAAAGGTCACTATCAGCTTTGCAAAACCCTCTTTTTGAAGCTGAGGAGAAAACATGAACTATACACTGACCTCTAGTTTCTATCCTTCGGTGTAACTCCAGTCGTTTTCAAGTTTTGAATGGAGGCCACCTTTTTTTTTTTTATGGTTACTGTGTAAGGACAAAATTTCTGGCAACTCCCACCTGTTTTGAGATCAAAAGACCAACAGACTGGTTTCAGCTCAACTGTCTCTTCTCTATTTTATTTTTGATTCTGATTCTCAAAGATCTCATTTTGAAGAGTTGATTTTTGAATTTTTTTATATTTTATCTAAGATTTTGATAATTTGAAGTAGAAATGAAATGTCCTAAAGTTATAATGTTAATCATAATTGGGAGTTGAAATATAATTATTAATTAAATATTATATTCTCAATCTTTATAGAGTTTGCTTTATAGAGTCATAAAGAATATAATTGATAAAATGTCCATGTAATGACTTTGTGTTAATTTAAAACTTCACAACAAATACATTTTACTTAAAAAAATTTTCCACCAAAGTAATGTAAGTCTGACTGAAAGGCACAACACTGAGGGAAATAACTAGGGAGGTAGTTAAGTTTTATACAATATCATGCATGATTCAGACTCAAGCAAGAGGCAGCAAAGAGGGTTTATGCTGAGTCAAGTAATGAAACCTAGAAGATGATTAAGCTTAGAGTGGACATGGACATTTCTTGTACCAAATTGCATAATTTAGCTGACAGTGTTATATTCACCCAACAATCCATGGTCTCCTTATTTACTGAGTATCTATAGATCCAATTCAATCTTGGATGCTTCTCTTTAAATTGGCAGTCTCTTCAGATTATGATCTCTGAATGACTGCATACAAACAACAGCCCACAAACGTGTTCACCTGTCAAATGCTTTTATGTGAACAAGAGAAGATAATTATTTTATTTGAGACATTTTACATATTTGGATTGTTAAAGAAGTTAGCCTGCATTAAGTGGTGTTTTACTCTCTAATACTAATTATAATTAATATATACAAAACAGTGTAAGCATTTGTCTGAACTACTACTTACATATAATTTATAAGGTATACTTTTAGAGCTGATTTAGGTACAAAACAAAATTGAACAGAAGGAACATAAAATTTCTATATACCCTATTTTAAAAAAACCTATATAATTAGGTTAACCGGGGTCATCCCAATAAATTTAATAAAAAATGACAGTTATATGCAATACCCCTATTTTTTTAAATTATCTATTTCTCAATACCTTTGTGTACTCATAAACCACATATTAAATCAATTAAATAGAAGCAGTTTATATTCAGGTACCATATTTTATTTCCATAAGGTATAAAAGTGAACAAAATGTGTCTAAGTGATTAGTGATAAACTAAATCAAAGGTAGTGTTTCTATATACTAATAGTGTAGCCTATGTGTTTCTTCTGCCTCACTAATATAGGCCTAACCTGTATTTTTGCTGGTTATAAAAGTTAATTGTGAATAAAGTCATATAAGATAATGAAGATTTGGAGGTATTTTAAAATATTGCTTGAGGAAAATTAATTAGAAGAGAAAAACAGAAAGAAAGACAAGATAAACAAATATTGTAATAATTTACCTGTGAAATTGTTTTATATAGTTAAATAAAAGATGGCATTATTGACATTAAATAGTAGTAGGTAACAGGACATTCTTTATAACTTTTTCCCAAAATAGCCAAAATCCTCTTAAAAGACAATAATTATTCCACTTATACCTTCAATAAAATGTACTAAGTATTTTCTAGGCATTGAAATATGAATGACAATAGAAATGACTTCAGAAATAATCATGTAAGAACATTCAACAGGGCATCAAAACTAAGATTAAAAAGAGTTATATACTTTCAGGACTTATATTTAAATCTTAAATTCATTACAAATTAATGTTTGTGTATGGTGTATAGCAAGGGTTCAATTCTATTTTTTTTTTTTTTGCATATGGATATCTAGTTTTCCAACACAATTTAGTAAAGAAACTGTTCCTTCTCCAGTGTGTATTCTTGGTACCTTTGTCAAAGATTAATTGACTGTATATGCGTTGGTTTATTTCTGGGATCTCTATTCTGTTCCATTGGTCTATGTGTCTGTTTTTATCTCAGTACTATATGGTTTTAATTACTATAGCTTTGTCGTATAGCTTGAAATCAGACAGTGTGGTGCCTCTAGCTTTTCTTTCTTTTACTTCAGTTATTTGGGGTCTTTTGTAGTTCTATAGGAAGAACAACAATTAATGTTAATTATTTTAGGCAATAGATATGTTAAGTTGCTTTAAAATATATATTAGATCATCATTTTACACACCATATTAAAAATATCAGTTTAACTTTTGATTTAGAAGTTTAGTAACTCGTCAAAGGATGTTATCAAAATGTGCAATAGAGGTTTTAGAGAGGTAAGTTTTTTGTTTCCTAATTTGTGATTTAATGTCTAACTTCAGTTTATGGCTATGGGAAGGTATATGGTAATAAATTTGGTTAAGGGAAAACATCAGGGACTTTATTTTCTATGTAAACTTTTTTCAATACAACAATTTGTTTCAAAAGTAAAATGTACAGCCCTGGCTGGTTAGCTCAGGGGTAGAGCATCAGCCTGGCTTCTGAATGTCCTGGGTTTGATTCCCAGTCAAGACACTCAAGAAAAGCACCCAACTGCTTCTCCACCCTTCCCCCTCTTCTTTCTTTCTATTTCTCTCTTCCCTTCCCTCAGCCAAGTCTCTACTGGAGCAAAGTTAGCCCGGGCACTGAATGTGGCTCCATGGTCTCTGCCTCTGGCGCTAGAATAGCTTTGGATGCAATGGAGCAATGCCGCAGATGAGCAGAGCATCACCCCTTAGTGGGCATGCCGGGTAGATCTAGGTCAGGTGCATGAGGGAGTCTATCTCTCTGCCTCCCTGCTTCTCACTTCAGAAAAGTACAAAATAAAATTAGAGTAAGACAGTTTATCTTTCAATTTGGGCATATTGATTTCTCTAAGAGGTAACAGGGAACAAATACATGGATAAATTTAAATTCTGGATATAAGATACCTCCTAGTTTATAGTACATATTACTTACCTAAACTTATTTTTAATGATTGCATTGGGACAATGGTTAGCAAGTAGTTCTTTTTTTGGATTCCTTTGTAGTTTCTTTTTAATTCTATTTTATATATATTTACAAAAACTAAGTTGTATCATAGTGCACATATAGGGTTTCCCAGGTTGATTGCAGTATTAAACTATAATTTAGTTATGAGTTTATAATTTCTTTGAGAGAGACAGACAGGGACAGACAGACAGGAAGGGAGAGAGATGAGAAGCATCAGTTCTTCATTGTGGCACCTTAGTTGTTCATTGATTGCTTTCTTATAGGTGCCTTGACCAGGGTGCTCCAGGTGAGCCAGTGACCCCTTGCTCAATCCAATGACCTTGGGCTCAAGCCAGTGAGCCCTAGTGAGCCAAGCCAGTGGGGTCATTTCTATGATCCTACACTAAAACCTGCAAACCCACGCTCAAGCTGGTGAGCCTGCGCTCAAGCTGGATTGGCCCACATTCGAGCCGGCAACTTCAGAGTTTCGAATCTGGGTCCTATGTATCCCCGGCCAATGCTTTATCCACTGCACTACCTCCTGGTCAGACTGATTTTATAATTATTTAGAATACATTTTCTCTTTTGACTTTTTGCAGATAAAGAACTAATTAATCGGTTTTGTTTGTGGCCAAACAAAATTATTTTAATACACATAAAGGCAACAAAATTATATCAGTAGCATTTTCTATTTGAATTGTCAGTGTGGGTTGTTACAAATACTTGAGCTACTGTATTTATCTTAAGTGTGCATAGCATAATCTACTGAATGTTGGTTGTTTCTATTTCTATTTTTTTATTTTTAAATTTTTGTTTATTTTTAAATTATTTATTTTGAATTGGTTGGAATTAACATACAGATTTCTAGTATACAGCTCAAAACAATAGCATCTACCCACTGCATCATGCTCTTTCTGCCCCAGTCTCTTTCCATCTCCATTTTTCCCACTTTGCTCCCTCCCCCTACTTCAAACCCCCTTTCCCTCTGACTATTGCCATCTTGCTGTCTGTATCCATGTACATATGTTTTTGAATATATCCTAAGAACCCCAAAACACTAGTTGGAAATAATATATGTACCCCCATGTACATTGCAGCATTATTTAAAATAGCAACAATCTAAGAACAATATAAGTGTACATCAAGGGATGAGTCCATTCGTATTTTGTGTACAAAAAATTGTATCTAATAAAAAATTTGAAAATATTGCAATAATACATTTTCTAAATTTTAAGAGGCAAAATGTTTAAAGTTGTAGACTTAAAATTTACATTGTATTAAATTTATCTATCATCTATTTATATCTATTTATTTATTTTAATTGAATTATTTGGGGTGACACTGGTAAACATAGTTATACAGGTTCAAGTGCATAATTATTTGGATTAATTTTTCAAGTATATTGAAAATGTTGTTTCCTTGCAACTTTCCTAGCAATTTTTTAATCAATATTTTTGTATTCAAAATATTGTTTAGGGTACTGCTCAAGCATTATAATATCATGACTATGATTTTAAAAAGTACTAACATGTGTTTTCTAGATTTAAATCTATTAGACTAGCCATAAATATATTAGACTTTCTGAGAACAAATAACTGTTATTGCTTAGAGGTCATGAAAGGCTACTCTACAGGCTGGATGTATATAAATTATATATGATTTCAGCCAGGACAAAGTTAACTTGGAGTGAGCCTTCTGTAACTGTATATTATTAACTGAGAAGTAAGTATCGATGGTTTTTGCAATGCATAATTTTGTTCTTCTATATACATATAGATTATAAAATAATTTATCTTTGTTTCTAAATAATCAAATACAATTAACACCTTAATTTTGTATTTACTATTTAAGCAAATGTATATGATGAGAGAGCAGTTTCTGAATACTGGAGAAACACTGTAACTAAATCACAAACTGATAATAACAACAAATTCTCAGTATTTTTAATACTGAATTTAAATAATATAAACAGAGAATATATGTAATTTTTGTTCACTTTAAAGATTAAATATATAAACTGTAATATATTATACATATTTTATTAACTTTAGTTGCTAATTTATAGGAATTGTTTTAAAATGTTATAATTTCTGAATGATAATATAACAGAATAAAGAACTACCTTTGACAAAGCTTAATTTCTTATTATTTTTGATAATAAGTGAAAGAAGGTAGCAACATGTTAAAATATTTAAATACCTATTGTAATCTCTACTCAGTTGAAATTATGACTTAGAAATATTCCAATAAAATAGCTACTCATCTAAATATTTAAGCTCCTAATTGTTTAAATTCTGTATTTGCCTGTTAGTGGTCAAATAATAAACAGAAATTCTCTAAGAAACAAATTTTTTTCCTATCCATAATATTCTGTTTATGAACCAGAACAATAAGCAATTTAATTTATAAACCACATAGTTTGGATAAAATTTGTTCAATTCTTTTAACAAGCCACTATTTAGTTTTTGGTTTATTTATCTGTTGATCTATCTACCTATCTGTCTATACATCTCTTTCTTATTAGAGCACTAATTCGATTCAAGCTTTTTTTTTTTCCAATTTTCTAGGTAGGATACACATAATAAAGTAAACTGCTCTAAAAAATTTATTGTATAATAAGACAGGTAATTATATCTATAATTATTTAAAACGGTAGGAGAAAGGCAACAGGTACATGCTATATAAAAGCACATGGGACTCGTCACCAAACTTTGACTAGAACTAGTAGAAAGGATAGCAGAGAAATTTCCACTGAATGTACACTCAAATATTCTTCAGGAACAAATATGAGTTGTCAAACATATAAATTAGACACATGTAAAAATGGAAAGGTAGAAAAAAATTGCATGTTTGGTCAGCTCCAAATGATTGACATTGCTTAAAAATGTTTCATGGCATGAGGAGAGTACCGTATTTTTTGCTCCATAAGACGCATTTCCCCCCCCCTAAAAGTGGAGGGGAAAATGCCCGTGCGTCTTACAGAGAGAATGTTCATCTTTTTTAGCTGCTGTGGGTTCCCAGACAACTAGAAGAGTATTTGAACATTAAAGTCTCTTCTCATTTGTTAATAACAGTGCTAATGGTTGTTAATACTGCTGTTGAGTTTACATTGTTGAAATATTATTATGGTATTTTTTATTAAATACTTTATCATACCATTTGGTTCAGAATATTTTTTTTCTTATTTTCTCCCTTAAAACCCTAGGTGCGTCTTATGGTCAGGTGCATCCTATGGAGCGAAAAATATGATAATTGCATCAAAATGGTCAAATAAGCATTCACAGGAAAGCATTGATTTTATCACAGAAATGTGATATTTAGATATAGAAAATAATAGGAATTTTCTCACACATTCCTGCAGCCCCCAAAAGTATGTATGTATATGGATATTTGGATTATTTCTGAAAAGATAACTTTGTATAATGTAACACATAATATAATTAATTAAAAGATAGCATCATTGACATTAAAGTAGTAGGCAACAGGACATTCTTTATAACTTTTGCCCCAAACAGTCAAAATCCTCTTAAAAGACAGTAAAAATATTTACATAAAAAAAACAAGGAGATATTAGCTTCTTCCATGAAACAAATGTAAACATCTTTAACCTTTTCTATTAAGAATCTCCATAAAAGAGGCCCTGGCCGGTTCGCTCAGCGGTAGAGCGTCGGCCTGGCGTGCGGGGGACCCGGGTTCGATTCCTGGCCAGGGCACATAGGAGAAGCGCCCATCTGCTTCTCCACCCCCGCCCCTCCTTCCTCTCTGTCTCTCTCTTCCCCTCCCGCAGCCAAGGCTCCATTGGAGCAAAGATGGCCCGGGCGCTGGGGATGGCTCCTTGGCCTTTGCCCCAGGCGCTAGAGTGGCTCTGGTCGCGGCAGAGCATCGCCCCCTGGTGGGTGTGCCGGGTGGATCCCGGCTGGGCGCATGCAGGAGTCTGTCTGACTGTCTCTCCCCGTTTCCAGCTTCAGAAAAATACAAAAAAAAAAAAAAAAAAAGAATCTCCATAAAAGAGAATAATGACTTTGAAAAACAAAAAAATTGTTTGTTATTAGGTACCCTCATTTCTGAAAGTCTTTATCTTTTCTTCTTCTAATAGTGTGTTGTCTACAGTATTCTCTCTAAAAATCATCTGCATTCTAATTTCCCATTTCTTTTGTTCACTTCCTGGACTCTTGCTTATAATTCTTGTCCGCTGCTGAGTCTACAGACTCCCATCCTAGATTGTTCACATTTTGCCATCATTACAAAATATACCTAATCTTAATTCAGCATGGCTACTGTCTCCATTTTTTTTCTTTCATATTAGCAGCTGTCATAATTTTCTCCAGAAATTGGTTCCTATATCTTATAGTTTCCTTTAGCTTATGAGAAATATCAAAATAAAAGGTATTTATAAGATCTGATTCTGTAAAACAGAGATCAAACCAAAATATTGAAAAAGTCTATCAGCACTTAGTTTCTTAAATTTGATTATTTCCATTATTATACATAGACTCTGAGTATTTTAGTAAACTACATTACAAAAACACTATATTTTCTATGTATATTGAAATTTTCTTCCAGTCTCTGCCCTTTTGTTTCTTTTATTTCGCATGACACAATCTGCTCCACTATGTATCAGTCTCTTTCCTGATATTTTTACATTCTTTTTGAACAATCCAGTTCCCAAAATCATGCACTGATATATTTTTTGAGTTCTTAAAAATATTAATAGACTCTACTAGAATGTGAAAGTAGAAGTACATTTTTTAAAACCTTGTTTGGCACAGTTAGCTGTAATTTCCATCTGGCATGTAGCTATCCCTCAATATTTTATTGCACAGCACAGCAGCTGGTTGTATGAGTGCATGGTGTTGTAATATTCTGTGGGTGGAGCGCAGAGGACATTCCTAGCAGCTGTAGCTGATGCAATTCTGTGAGAATACTCAGCTCCCAGAAGCCTCCTGGGCATACCCAGGAAGGGAGCTCGCCTGCTATAAGAAAGTGACTTAGTGCCAACCACGCAGCTCCCTGATCTTTTCAGCCATTGACTGTGAAGAACACGCTGTAACACCCTATAGGCTGAACCTGTGTATATAAGCTAGCTTACTTCCTGAATAAAGTGGATCTGCATCACTGAACCTGGTCTCCCGAGTTGGGTCTTTGCGTCTCCGTCGTCCTCACCCCCGGCAGGACTTGTCCACAATATTCTAGGAAGAATAGAAAGTAATAATAGAGGGAAGGAACAGAGTAATAAAAATTATTATATATATAATTTTAAAACATCTTATTTTTTTATTTTTTGGTCCAGAGTATTTTTATTATTATTTTATGCATTGATAAGAGATAGATTACTTTTGAAAACTGTTTTTACTAAATATTTAAATTTATATTTATAATAAAAATTTATTTTTCAAATTACATTTACTGAGTTGACATTGTTTAATAAGAAAGATTACATAAGTTTCAAGTGCACATCTCTATAGCATATGATCTGAATATTACACTATGTGTCATCACCCAGTATCAAACCATTTTCCATCACCATATATTTGGTCCCTCCACCCTCCACTTCCCACCTCCTTCCCTCTGGTATCCATCATATTTTTGTCTATGTCTATGAATCTTAGTTTTATACCCCACATTATAAGTGAAATTATATAGTTTTTAGCTTTTTCTGACTGACTAACTTAGCATAATATTCTCATAGTCCATCCATGTTGTCACAAATGGCAGTATTTGAGCTTTTCTTATGGCTTATTAGTATTTCACTGCATATATGTAACACATCTTCTTTATCCAGTTTTCTATTTAAAGACACTTTGGTTGTTTCCTTGTCTTGGCCACTATGAATATCTCTGCAATGAACAGAGGGGTGCACATGACATTATCAATAAATATTTTCAAGTTTTTAGGGTAGATATCCAGCAGAGAAATCGTTGAATCATATGGTAATGTTATCTTTAATTTTTTGAAGAACTGCCAGACTGTTTTATACAGTGGCTACACCAATCCACATTCCCATCCACAGTGAAAGAGGGTTTCTTATTCTCCACAACCTCACCAACACTTATGACCTCTTGTTAATGAAAACCAATCTAACAAGTGTAAGCTGGTATTTTATCATAGTTTAAATTTGCATTTCCCTTATAGCCAGTGAAGCCAAGCATCTTTCCATGTATCTGTTGACATTTCTTGGGAATGGTATCTGTTCAGAGACTCGCTCTATTTTTTAATTAGATTGTTTGTTTGTTTGCTGTTGAGTTTTATGAGTTCCTTATATATTTTGAGTATTAACCTTTTTTTCAGAGCAGTTGTTTGCAAATATTCTCTTCCACGTGGCTGGTTGCTCATTTTTTTTTTGTTGTGGGTTTCTTTTGCTTTACAGAAGTTTTTTTTTAATTTGATGTAGTCCCATTAAATTATATTTATCTTTATTTCCTCTGCCTTTGGGGTCAAGTTTAAAAATGCTTTTTATAGCCAATGTCCATAAATTTAGTACCTTTGTTATCTGCTATGTAATTTATTATTTCAGATCTTCTGTATATAAGTCTTTGGTCCATTTTGTATTAAATATTTTACATGGATCAAACTTGTCTAGATTTATTCTTTTGCATGTGGTATTCTAATTTTCCCAGCACCATTTATTAAAGAGGCTTTGTTTTCTCCATTGTGTGTTTTTGACTCCTTTGTCAAAAATAATTTGCCCATATCCATGTGGTTTTATTTTTTAGCTTTGAATTATGTTTCATTAGTCTGTGTGTCTGTTTTTCTGTCAATACCATGCTGTTTTGATTATCATGGTATATAGTAAAATCTGAAGCAGGTAGTGTGATAACTCCAGCTTTGGGTTTGTTTTTTTTCCTCAAGATTGTTTTAGTTATTTGGAGTCTTTTGTGGTTCCATACAAATCTGATGATTTTTTTCTTGGTTCTAATTCTTTTTATAAAAACAACATTGTGATTTTAATGAGGGTTGCATTAAATCTGTATATTGGTTTGGGCAATATAGCCATTTTAACTATGTTGATTCTTCCAATGCATGAACACTTAATATCTTTCTATTTCATTGTGTCTTTTTCAATCTTGGGACACTACATCCAGATGGCATAACACTTCTTAATATATATGCACTAAATTGGAAAAATCAAACTACATAAAGCAACCACAAACAGAACTAATGGAGAAAAAGCCAAAAACAAAAATAAAATCATATTTGAGTACCTTAATATTCTATTGACAACTCTAGATAGTTCAACCAAAAAGAAAAAATAAATAAATACTAGTCCTAAATGACACATTACACCAAATAGAAATAATTAATATTTACTGAGCCTTTCTTTTCATAACATTATATTCTTCTTAGTGCACAAGGGACATTCTCAAGGATAGAACATACTTTATGTCACACATCTAGCCTCAAAAATTTCAAGATTGAAATTATACCAACCATATTATCTGACCACAATGTTTTAAAATTAGAAATCAGTTACAAAATAGAAGTAAAGAAACCCAAAAAAGGTGGAAATTAAGCAACTTACTACTAAAAATGACTAGATCAAGATGAATAAAAGATATATAGAAACTATTAGAATGACAATACAATGTACCAAAACTTCTGTGATGTAACAGGAAAAGTAATAAGAAGGAAGTTTATATTATTACAGGCCTATGTTAGGAAATACAAGAAATCCCACATAAAGAATCTAACATTACAACTTAAGAAACAAACAAACAAACAAACAAAAAGAACAAAGACAACTCTAAATCAGCAGGAAAAAAAAAAATATTAGAGCAGAATTGAATAAAATAGAGAACAAAAAACATACAAAAAAATAAACAGCAAAACGATGGTCTTTGAAAGATTAATGAAATGAAAAACTGCTGGCTAACCTCACTGAGGACAAAAGAGAAATAACCTATACAAAAAAAAGAACAAACTAGAAATAAAAGAGCAGAAGTTACCATAGACATCAGAGGTATACAAAGAGTCATTTTGAAATACTATAAAAAATATATGTCACCAAATTCAATAGCCTAGAAAAAATGGATGACTTCCTTCCTAGAACTATATAACCGCCCTAGACTACTTGGAAAACCTAAATAGGCCAATAAACTGAGGAAATTAAAACAGCCATTAAGAAATCTTCTCAAAATAAAAGTTCAGTAATAGATGGCTTCACTAGTGAATTATACCAAACATTCAAAGAAGATTTGGTACCTACCTTCTAAAACTCTTCTAAAAAATTGTAAAGTCAAAACTTCAATTTTTTTTAGTATATATATTTTAGGAGGTCAACATAACCCTGATACCAAAACCAGATAAGGATAGCACACAAAGAATATACTACAGACTAATATCTCTGATGAATACAGATGCAAAAATCCTAAACAAAATTTTAGCAAATCAAATATAATGCATTAAAAAAATAGTATGTCATGATCAACTGGGATTTATTCCATGAGCACAAGGATAGTTCAAATATGCAAACCCATCAATGTAATATAACACATTAACAAACAAAAGACAAAAGTCACATGATACTATCAATAGATGCAGAAAATACATTTTATAAGATATAAAATACATTTATAATTAAAATACTCAATAAAATGGGTATAGAAGAAAATTGTCTCAACCTAATAAAGGCTATATATGACAAACCATCAACTAATATCGTACTCAATGGTGAAAAACTGAAAGCTTTTCTTCTAAGATCAAGAAGAAGATAAAAACACTTTTTCTCAATACTCTTGTTCAACATAGTTTTTGAAGTCTTAGCCAGAAATATCAAAAAAGAGAAAGAAAAAACATCCAAATTGGGAAAGAAGAAGTAAGAGTGACACTTTTTGCAGATGATATGATTCAGTATATAGAAAACCCCAAGGCTCCACCAAAAAACTGTTAGAAACAATAAACAAATATAGTTAAATTATAGAATACAAAATTAATATACAAAAATCTACTGCTTTCCTATACACAAACAATAAAACTTCAGTAAAAGAAACAAAAAAAATACTATTACAATTGCAACAAAAGAATAAAATACCGAGAAATAAACTTAACAAAGGATGTGAGGAATTTACATAATAAAAAATACAAACATTATTAAAAAGGATTGAAAAAAAATTGAAATTTTTTACAATTTAATATTCAAATTATGAATGACTTCGATGATATCTAATATATATTCACTATTTTTAAATAAGGCAAATGCATTGGAAATATAATTAATTAAATTGTATATGTAAATAATTTTATTCCTACTTGTTAATTAGAATATTAATTATATATAGTTTATTTAGGTATAAAGTTTATTAATTAGATAAGAAATTTAACATATCTTTGTCTCTCTCCTACCCTCCTTAGCTCCAATATAAAGAATTCTTTGTTTTCGGTGGCTAAGAATGATTGCAATAATTTGTCTGATATTGAGCAATACTTTCCCCTATATTATATAATTAGTGTGAACATTTAAAATGTTATATGTTTGTATGAGTTCCTACTGATCAAGTTCTTGTATGTAAAATGGTCTCCCGACGACATGTTGTAATGTCTATGTCTTTATTTCTCCTCCTTCCAGCTAACACAAGAACAAAATTTATTTTTCATTTCCTCAGTGTTGCTCTGAAAATACTTGTTAGTTAGCTGTCTTAATTTGATTACTCTTCTATAGGTAAAATTTCAGAAAGTATTAATAGTTAGAAAAAATTTTAATTGATTATTTCTTCCTTTTCCTTTTTCCTTTTAGTCTTTCTTTTTTGGTGGTGGGTTTTTAAGGGAGAGGTATTGAAATGTACTCTCAGAAATACTGAAGTGTATTAAGTCATTCATAGCTGAAATAAAGTCAATGTTTGTCAAGTACTAAATTCTGAACCTCAAATTGCAACCTCATTTTAACATATATCATTGTTTCATTGCATCTTTACAAAAAGCCTGATACAAGTATCACTGTAATTACATAATGTAAGTATGACATAACAGACTCCAAGCTGTGCTAAGGAGAGCCAAGATTCTGACCCTACTCCCCTACTCTTCATCCTTAAACTCTATACAAACTCCTCACTCTCTCCAGCTTAATTCATAGAGAGTGATAAAAATCAAATACAGTACAAGTTGACTGACTTACGAGCTCGGTTACAGAATGAATTAAATTCGTATCTCAAGGTACCACTGTATACATTTCTTGCCACATAATCTTTCTTGCCAATTTACACTTCATTTTTGATGGTAATATTCTTCGTGAACTTAAAATACCTCAGTGAAAAAAATTTACTAGATATATGCTTCAACTTTATCTTCCTATTTCTGAATATGACAATTTTTTTTTTTTAGAGACAAAGAGAGTCAGAGAGGGGAATAGATAGGGACAGACAGACAGGAACAGAGAGAGATGAGAAGCATCAATCATTAGTTTTTTGTTGTGACACCTTAGTTGTTCACTGATTGCTTTCTCATATGTGCCTTGACCATGGGGCTACAGCAGATCGAGTAACCCCTTGCTTGAGCCAGTGATCTTGGGTCCAAGCTGGTGAGCTTTTGCTCAAACCAGATGAGCCCACGCTCAAGCTGGCGACCTTGGGATATCGAACCTGGGTCCTCCACATCCCAGTTCGACACTCTATCCACTGCGCCACCAGCTGGTCAGGCATAAATATAAAAATTTAATTCATCTAGCTGTTCAAGGCAATAATGTTGGAGTATTTTTTTTCCTTTCCTACCCGACATATAAGTTATCAGCAAATCATCTCTACTTTATGTTTCACATATAACCTTAGGTCCTGGTCAGTTGACTCAGTGGCAGAGTGTGGGCCTGGCCTGTGGATGCCTTGGATTTGATTCTCTGTCAGGGCACACAGGAGAAGCACCCATCTGCTTCTCCACCTCTCCCCCTCTCAGTTCTCTCTCTTTTCTCTTCTCCTCCTGCAGCCATGACTCAATTAGAGCAAGTTGGCCCTGGGCACTGAGGATGTCTTCATGGCCTTCACTGTAAGGGCTAAAAAATGACTCCAGTTGCAACAGAGCAAAGGCCCCAGATACCAGAGCATCACCCCCTTGTGGGCTTGCCATGTTGCTTCTAGTCTGGGTGCATATGGGAGTCTGTCTCTACCTCCCCTCCTTTCACTAAATTAAAAAAAAAAAAGAAAAGAACAATGTATATATAACCTTAGCTTGACCTGTAGTGGTATAGTGGATAAAATGTGGACCTGGAATGATGAAGTCATTGGTTCAAAATCCAAGGCTTGCCCAGTCAAGGCACATATGAGAAACAACTGTTATGGGTTGATGCTTTCTACTCCTCCTTCCACTTTTCTCTCTCTCTCTCTCTCTCTCTCTCTCTCTCTCTCTCTCTCCCCCCTGTCTCTTTAAAATCAATTTTAAAAATCACATATATATTTGATATATATATATATTCTATATGATTTATATGCGGGATCCATACTTTAAATTTCCATGCTCAAGCCTCTCTCCATTCCTGCTGTAAAACATAGCCCAGCAGGGCAGAATATCCAGCATCCGAGACAGCTGACTATGAAGTTCCACTATGTCCAATGTGCATATGTGCTGTGCCAGTGCCGATCACAAAAAGAAGACTTTGCCTCAGCCAGGCCTGGTTTCATGAGTCCTTACTTAAGACACACTGCCAGCAAGGGTCCTTGTATCTTAAACTGATGCTCTCTGCAGCTGATCACTGCAAGTGCTGGCCCTGGACCTCCCAGGAGGTAACCCAGCAAAGACCAGCGGGGGACACTGCCTGTTACTGGCCCTCAGCAACCTTCATGTAAATACAAATACAAACAATCCAAAGTTTGTGGCTGCCTCTGCTGGGCCCAGGTGCACATGGAAATACCAAGCTGCAAACCTAGGTTCGTTGTTACCTATACTGGGCCTGAGTGAAAGTCTAAAAAGGTCAAGGTTCCCCGAGTCCTTCACCCTGCAGCCTCTGTCTGCTGGTTGCTTGTTGGGCTTAGCCACTGAAAAAAAACCAATGGTGGACTCTAGAATCTGTGGCAATTCAGGGATTGAGAAGTGTGGTGTGTGTGGCTTAGCCCTTCAGCTCCAGGTGTCAGTCTGCCAGACTTTTCCCACAGACCTCAGTAGGGTCTGGCCATGAGGAGTCCAGTGGGTATTGCCTCCGACACCTAGAGGTGTTATTTGCCTGCAGTCTAGACAGTTTTTACTGAATCTCCCATGAGGTGGAAGCATCAGTTATAGTTTTGGAAGAGTGCGGGAGAAAGCTCCAGCCTCGGTGCCAGAAAACTGAATCACTGACATGCCCCTTGCTTCCTGGCCTACTTCTCAAAATGGCCCAGTTTCCATAGGGTGGGTAGGAGAGACTCCCAAGGGCAAAGCAGTTGCTTTCTCCCAAGCTAATGCTACTTAGAGGGGACTACTCCACCCAAGAAAGATGGCGATGGCAGTATTGGAGAATGCTGAGTACAAGGGTTCTGATGGCTGTCCCCCACAGTGTCTGTCCCTGGGCCACCAACTTCACACTCTCCTCAGACAACTTTAGTCCTCTCAGCCCTCCCTCACCCAGAACCGCGAGAAAGTGGCTATGAACAAGATTTTCTGTGTGGGTCCTGTAAGATGGAATCTGCATCTCTAAGACCTCCCATCTCTTTCTTAAAGATAGAACCTTGAATCTTTTCCCTGCCAAATGTTATGTGGGCACCTTTTCTAGGCTTTACGGCTTTAGGCTGAGGTACTGGGTCTGTGATTTCTGAACCTCCCTTTTCAGGATGAACCTCCCAGCAGGGAGCGTTCCTTTGAACCCTCCACTGCTGATCGTTCCTGGGAGTGGGGAAGCTGTTTCCAAATCTCTGTCCTTCCTACCAGTCTCAATGGAGCTTCTACTATGACCCTTGGTTACGGACTTGACTGTATTTTGTTTAGTCCAACATTGGTTTTTCAAGATGATTGTTCTTAAATTAAGTTGTAATTCAATTTGGTCCTGGGAGGTGGCAGTTGGAACATCCGCCTTTTCTGTCACCATCTTGGAATCCCCTGAAACTTTTATTTTTCTATTATATGTATTTATGGATATATATAACATAAATATATATGTGTTTATATATCTACTTTAAATGCATATTTATCTGCAGTGCACATTTTTAAAGTTGTATTTTATCAGACATGTTCAGAGCATTAAATTTTAATTTTTTTACCAATGATATTTAATATGCATATATCTTAATTTCTAAATTTGCAGAGATTTCTATTGTAGTTATCTTTAGAAACCTAATTTATAGATTAATTTTCTTGTAAGAAACTATTTTTTGTAGTTCAATGACATTTATTGAAACTGATTTTATGGCCAGATTTTTAAAAATTAACTCAGCCTTTTTGATAATGTTTGTGTATGGTGAGTGACTTAATATTTAGTTTAATTTTATTTACGATGCTTTCTTAATATCTATATCCTTTTTTTACTATTTGTTAGATATATTAAAATATGACTTTTATTACTTTTTTAGTTTTATTTTACATATATTATTTGTCATTTTAATCTCTATATTTTCATCATTGTTTAGGTCATTAATTTTGTTGTATTTTGTATCTAATTCCTAAACCTATCCATTGATCACTTCATCTCAGGTATTTTGTTTACTTCTTAATATCATGTTTTTTTGTTATATAAAATTTATAGTTTTTGGTTAAACTTTTTAAGCTTTTGTTTCAAGTTTTTTACTTTACTAAACAAATGTATACTGTCTAATATACTTAATATCTTGGACATTTTATGAATTTAATATTTCCTAATTATTTTTCTTTTACTTGCTTGATTATTTTAACTGTGTACTGACATTTTCTATTAAGAATTCTAGAGACAATTTGAAGTAGTACATTATATTTTCTTTCTACATAAACAATCTACTGAAATAAATTAGAGTAAGGAGAGTGGCTTAATCAAATGAGAACCTGTGCTGATGTGATGATGAATTTTAGAACTTGGGGAGGATTAAATTATTAACCTCTCACTTTTATTTTTACAGTACAGTCATCCCTCACCATATCATGGTTCACTTTTTGCAGTCTCACTGTATCACAGATTTTAAAATTGTATATATCTAATTTTGTATTGTGGATTTTTTGCTATATTGTTGGATTTTGCCATATATAAGTATTTTTATATACTTATTATTTTAATTATTTTTTCAGTAAAATAAGCAAAATAAATGTGGGAAAGGTTAATAACAAAATTTATAAGACTGTAGGGAGGGTTTATAAAAACTTAAAACATGTTTAAATAATAAAATAAATATAAGGTTGCTACTTCATAGATTTTCACTTATCAGGGGAGATTCTGGAACCTAACCTCCATGGTAGATGAGGGACCACTGGATAGCTCTATAGAAACCACAGCTACAGCATATGGCATGTATAAGAGCCTGTCAAACTTGCCGGGACTTATGCTCAATTTTTGTCTCGTATAGACCTTGTGTTTACCAAACATTTAATTTAGTTTCTAAGCTTCTTAGCCACTGCATCTTAATTAACAAATGACTCAGAATGAAATATATATATGGCTCCCCTAGTCATTCCTGTCTTAATTCCATTCTTCTTAGCTGTCTAAAATATCAAACAGATCAACTTAATTTTTATATATTGTCTAAATTTTTAGTTATTCATAAAGGTATAATTGTCCAAAGTAGCAAATATTGACCACTAGTGAAAACAAACTTCTTATTTCAATATTTTTAATGTAAACAAATAAAAGTACATTTTATACATAGTTATGTATTAAAATATATTAACATTTTAAAGTTGTCATTAAAACAAAAGTTGTTTGTCTTCTTGGATATGAAATTCCCCAAAAGATAAATCTAGCTAATTTAAACCAAAATAATAGAATAAAAAGAATTGTCTGTTTAGTGCCTATTATAATGTGCAGGTGCTTCAAATAAATGAGTTTAATATTTGAGAAATTGCCATGAACCAAATACTGTGTTAAAACATCTGTATTTAAATTTTTCTCATCACCCTGAGTAAAAACTATATCCAGTATATCCAGTATATCTTTTTCAGGTTAAGACCTGTGTATCTGAAGGTTAAGCACCTTGTAGAACATCAGATTACTAGTAAATTATAAAACTACTACAGTTGGAATTAGCTCTAGATTCTAGGCATTTTTTTCTCAACTGAGATATTTTAGAAACAATTTAAGACTATAAATTTATTCAGTTCTTGAAAAATACAAGTTATCTAATAAGAATATTCAAGTGATTGAATATATAGTACAATCTATCCATTCTGATCATCTGACAACTCAAAGAGCAAAATATTATAAATTTCAATTTAGCGTTGAGAAATGTTTGCTAAAATGTACATTTTTAAGTGCCACCTCAAAATTATCTAATCAGGTTCTTTGGCAGTGTGGTGTAGGAATTTGAATTTTTAATAGAGTTGATTTATATGCACATTTAAGTTTAAGGAATATTATATATAAAAATGTTTTTAAACAAAAATTTGTCACCCTATACACTTTATTAAAATTAAACCACAATTGAAAGGTAGAGATAGGATCCCTACATGATTACTAAGTAAAACAAGCAGTTCTTACTGATTTTACCATGGCTAATATTTTATAGGCAGTTGCTCAGCTTGGTGTTTATGAATCTAAAAAGATGTATTGAAATGTAACATTTTACTCCATCAAAGAGTTAAATGATCTATTTTCATTATCTACTGTAGACATTGCTTGTACAAAGTAGTTACTTAGAATCATTAAAATCAATATTTTGAGAGTTTATGTTAAAGCATTCACAATATTAATTAATGAAATTATTTCAAACTTTAAAACATTATTGGTGGAGAAAATAAGATTTAATCTTAGTCCAATTTTTTATCCGTAGCTCTAATAATGTTATAGCTAAACACTGTAAATTTTAATTATATAATATTGTAAGTTGTCACATTAGGCTTAGAATATTTCTGCCATAGTGAGTCTGATATATCTTAATTATTAAAACTGTTTCTCATATACACATATATGTATATTACATAATAATTTTCAATAGAGATTTACCAGACACAATTTTATGTGCTGTATAGCTAGAAGATTAATTTATTGTTTAAAAAGAAAAAAATAAAACACGAGTCTCATAAAAGCAAACCTTAGAACTGCCTTAGAAAGAACAATGCAGTTACCTTTAACTCTGTCCTGCTCTTATAATCCATAACACAAACCCAAGGATTCATGCTACTTTGTTTAACTGTGCTAACAAATCTACAACTTGGACATCCATTTACACAAACATATGTACACTTGAATTCACTAAACTATTTCTATAAGTGACAAATTTCTAAAAGAAGACTGCTAGTACAAACAGTTATAAATTAAGAATGTGATCTTAGGCCCTGGCCGGTTGGCTCAGTGGTAGAGCATCAACCCAGCATGTGGAAGTCCCAGGTTTGATTCCTGGCCAGGGATACATAGGAGAAGCTCACTTCTCCCCCTCCTTTTTCTCTCTCTCTCCCCCCCCCCCCCATCAGCCAAGGCTCCACTGGAACAAAGTTGGTCTCGGGTGCTGAGGATGGCTCCATGGCTTCCACCTCAGGCACTAGAATGGCTCCAATTGCAGCAGAGCAACTCCTCAGAAGGGCCGAGCATCCCCCCTAGAGGGCATGCAGGGTGTATCCTGGTCGGGTACATGCACCCTCCAGAGTCTGTCTGTCAGAAACCCCTCTGTCCTCCCTCTCACTTCAAAAAAA
Source organism: Saccopteryx bilineata (assembly GCF_036850765.1). Classification (NCBI taxonomy): domain Eukaryota; kingdom Metazoa; phylum Chordata; class Mammalia; order Chiroptera; family Emballonuridae; genus Saccopteryx; species Saccopteryx bilineata. The sequence continues at coordinate 66,015,008 of NC_089495.1, read as the reverse complement.
TACGCACAACAAAACAACAACAACAAAAGAATGTGATCTTAGGTTCTAGACAACTTCTTCCCAAAATCTTTAGTTGATTATTATAAGATACTTATGTTTTCATTCATCTCCTTTTTTTTCTCTTACCCTTGATATACCATTTCCCTTTGGTTATTTCTAGTCACTGGACTGTAAAAATTATAACTATAATTGTTTTTTACCTTTTTTTGAACTTTTTGATCTCTTTGGTTCACCATACTCAAGCAATTACAATAGCTGTCATACTTTCCATCAATAGACTGTATCTCACACTTCTCTGAAAGTAATTGAGTGAATTTGAGGCCTCTACAATTAATTATGAAGAATAATTTTTCTATACCATCGGGTATTAGAGAATTAGACACAGGACTACCAATTTACTTTCTTATAGAACCATTCATTTATGTCTACCAAGGTTGTTAATTTGTCTTTTACAATAAGATTAATATATTAAGAGAGTAATTTGAACCATTTTTTTTGTTTCATACATCATTATAGTCCTTGAGACTATAATTCTGTGTGTGTTCAGATGTTCCTAAAATACCTCATCAAAACATGTCATGTACTTTACATGACATTCTTGCCTTTCAAGAGTTCAAACAAGTTTTCTATTTGTTCATATGTCATTAGGAGTTAATGTGGTAACTTATCAATGTATTCACTAATTTATGGAGGACCTTCTAGATTATAATAAAATATGTGAGCTATAATTTATTTCTGATTATTGTTTAATATCAAATGAAACTTCTCAAGTTTTACATTACCAACAAGAAGTCTGTTCAATAAAAAGCTGGGTAAATACTTTTTAAAAAATCAATCAAATAAATATTAATTAGAAAAATAAAGGCTTTTTAGTTATCTCATTATTCCACAGAATATTTTGTAAACTCTGTTTTGCCTTTGTTCAGTTATGTTTTTCCCCCAAAGTTAGAAGCAAGGAGGCAGTCAGACAGACTCTCGCATGTGCCCAACAGGATCCATCCAGCAAGTCAACCAGGGGGTGATGCTCTCTGCCCATCTGGGTGCCACTCTGTCTTGGCTGTAGCCATTTTAATGCCTGAGGTGGAGGCCATGGAGCCGTCCTTAGTGCCCAGGCCAACTTTGCTCCAATGGAGCCCTGGCTGCAGGAGGGGGAGAGAGATATAGAGAAGAAGGAGAGGGGGAATGGTGGAGAAACAGAGAGTCATTTATCCTGTGTGCCCTGATTGGGATTGAACCCAGGACTTCCACATGCCAGATTGACTCTCTACCACTGAGCCAACCGGCCAGGGCCTGTTCAGTTATTAATGAATTTATATCATACATGAATAAATTCAGCTGTAATTTTTACTAAACTAATTTGGAGTTATTCTTTGAATAGTTAGATCTGAATTTGTCAAGACACTAAAGTTATCCTCAAATTCTGAAGGTAGAGAAAATATTTAAATTATATTAGAAACAAAACAAAAATGTAAATATAAAATGAGGGACAATCCATAAGACAAGTGACCTGGCTTTTGCAAGATTCAATAATATTAAGTAAAAAAATGAAGGCAACACTATTCCAAATCAAAAGACTTATTTTGTGTATAATAACAAAGTATTATGTGGCTTCCTTTTATGAGTCCTGATTTAAGGAAATCAATATAATATCATTACTGTGACAATCAGAGACATTTAATTATGATTTGCATATAAAACAGAAGCAAAGATATTTAATTTTACATGTTTTGATAGTTGTTACAGTTTATTCTGTTTTACTTAAAATTTAAATTTAATGGGATGATATTGATCAATAAGAGTAATAGGTTTCTGGTAAACGTTTTTTATAACATTTGAATTGTTGATAGCATTGAGCTCATCACCCAAATTCAAATCTTTTTCTGTCACCATATATTTTTTGGCTTCTATTCCCTTCCACCATAGGTCCCTTCCTTTGGTTACCATTTCATTCTATGTCCATGAGTCTTATTATGATATTATATCACACCTATATGTGAAATCATGTAGTTCTTAGCTTTTTCTGAATTAAATATTTTACTTAGTATAATGATCCCAAAGTCAATCTATGTTGTCATAAACAGCAACATATCATCATTTCTAAAGTCTGAGTAGTATTTCACTGTATATATGTACCACATCTTCTTTATCTAATTCTGTATTGAGGAACACTTTGGTTGTTTCCATGGCTTGGCCACTGTTAATAATGCTGTGATGGACATGGGGGTGCATGTGTCTTTCTGTACCAAAGTTTTTGAGTTTTTTGGTAGAAAATCATTCTAGAGAAATTACAGAGTTATATAGTAGTTCTATTTTTGAGAGACCACCATACTTTCTTCTATAGTGGCTTTATCAGTTTACATTCTCACTAGCAGTGAATGAGGGTTCCTTTTCTTCCACAGCCTCTCAAACATTATTATTACCAGTTTTGTTGATGAGCAAGTAATTACAGCACTTCATTTGTTCATTGATTGCTTTCTCATATGTGCCTTGACAAGGAGCTCCAGTTGAGCCAGTGACCCCTTGTTCAAGTCAGTAACCTTCTCTCATTGTAGTTTTGATTTGCATTTCTCTGATGGCCAGCAAAGATGGGCATCTTTGCATATATCTGTTGACCAGTTGTATGTCTTCTAGGGAGAAGTGTCTGTTCAATTCCTCTCATTTTTTGTTTGTATTGTTTGCATATTTGTTGTTGAACTTTGTGAGTTCTTTATATAGTTTTGGATATTAATGCCTTATTAGCGCTATTGTTTATGAATATCATCTTCTATTTGTTGGGTGCCTATCTGTTTTGTTGTCATTTCTTTTGCTGTGCAGAAGCCTGTTAGAGTAATATAGTCCCAGTCATTTATTTTTGTCTTTCCTTCCCTTGCCTTTGGGATCGTTAATAAAATTTTCTCTATGACCAAGGTCTAAAATTTAGTAATCATGTTTTCTTCTACGTAATTTATTGTTTCAAATATGTGAAGGATCTCTATACTGAAAAATAAAAAATATTATTGAAAGAAATTGAAAAAGACACAATGAATTAAAAATATTTTATTTTCATGTATCAGAAGAATCAACATAGTTAAAATGGCCATATTGCCCAGAGCTATATAGAAATTTAATGCAATCCCCATCAAAATCCCAATGTCATTTTTTAAAAAATAAAACAAAAAATGGCCAGATTTCTATGGAACCATAAAAAACTCTGAATAGCCAAAGCAATCCTGAGAAAAAAGAATAAAGCAGAAGGTATCACACTAACTGTTATTTCAAATTATACTACAGAGTCACGAGAATCAAAACAGCATGGTATTGGACAAGAACACACAAGGCAGGAAGGGAGAGAGATGAGAAGCATCAACTCATAGTTGCAACATCTTAGTTGTTCATTGATTGCTTTCTCATATATGCCTTGATTGGGGAACTCCAGCCAAGCCAGTGACCCCTTGCTCAAACCAGTGATCATGGGCTCAATCCAGCAACCTTTGGGCTCAAGTCAACAAACACATGGTCATTTTTTATGATTCCACATTCAAGCCAGTGATCCCATACTCAAGCTGGTGAGCTCACACTCAAATGGTTGAGCCCACACTCAAACCAGAGGAGTCCACATTCGAGCTGACAATCTCATGGTTTCAAACCTGGGTCCTCAGTGTTCCAAGTTGATGCTCTATCCACTGTGCTACTTCCTAGTCAGGCAAGAATGTTCATGATTATTTTAACTAAAAGATATACCTATAGATCTATGTAGATCCATTTCTATAGATATATAATGGTATTACTCCTTTTAAAATTATTATTTAGCTGCTCAAAAATTGTAGTAAAAATTTCTGACTCCATTTCCATTAAGAGCCTATATGAACTAGAAGTTCTTACTTTTCTAAATTCACTACTGTTCTTTGTTTTATAAACATTCATTATATATCACAACTATTTGCCTTTCTATAGATTGTAATTTTTCATATGACATATTTTTATCTATTGTTTAAAAAAACTGACATTTTAAGAGCAGGTGTCAGGACTATTACAGTCTTGCTGTAAGGGAAATGGTCTATGACTAGATAGTTGAACATTCACTGTTGGTATAGAAAAATAGGACGTTAGATAATAATCATTAGATAAACATGAAAAAACAAGGTCTAGCTGAAAACTTTTGATTGAATGAGATATATGTGACAATCAGTTGGAGGGATGGGTAACTAACACTTCTTTTCTTTTGGTATGATTTTCATTTACATAAATCAACATAATTAACAAACTCTTAATCTAAACAAAATTTATATTGATCTAAGATGTTTGTTTTATTTTCAATTTGATAGCTATTCTTTTCTTTGTATTCCCATAACCTTGTGTTGTGTTTGCCACAGAATTCCTTTTTTTTAAACTCCACTAACCTATTATTTGAAATTATAATTAATTAGAAAGTCTGAATAACGCTTTATGATAATTTATAAACTTGCATCTAGCACAATGTATGGTTTACTCTACAGACTAAATTGGCATTTGGGAAATTTGTTTTGAATTAAGAAATTATTTAGAGGAGAGGAACAGTTTTAAGACTGTATTTACACACTTCAGGGAATATTTGGTTTCATTAAAGTGTTACTTTTCAGTAAAGAAATTGATGATTTAAAATTTTTATGTGTACTTCTTCAGGTGGTGAGTGACTATGCGATTCCTTTAAACATAACCAGCACTGAACTGACTTTGAACACTGGAGCTAGATTATTGTCTACTTTATTGCATAAGAAGTTTAAATGTACAGTCATTAGTATATATCAGTTCTGGGTTTTCATTTCAAAGTCTTTAATAATATTTATATCTTTGAATTGTAAAATTTCCCTACAGAATTGGAAAAATATTATTATATTTTTCCATATTTTATTCTATCCTCAAGCAAAGACCAAAAAGGAGATTAAATAGAAATAGAACTTACTAGTACCAGTACACTGTACTTTATTTCACTGATGTTGGGTAATCTGTTAAACAGAACTGAACAGGACCCAAGACTCATGTTTATCTGGCTAGTAGATTCAAAACTAAAATAAACATAGAAATCAATTTTAAAACTATCAAACACTTTGAATTTTATGGTTAAGAAAATTTAAGAAAAATTGCTTATAGTTTCTATCCAGAGGACCTTTGGAAAGAAATGGCTTTATTAATACACAAGTTAGTTATAAATATCAAAATAAAAGTTTTTAAAAGTAATTTATAACAAACAGAGGAAAGAGTTACTTAACCTAGGTAGACATTTTACTATGGGATCTTCAAGGTTTATTATAACAATACAGCTATCATGTGATATAGAAAATACCAGCAGTTCCATTTTTTAGGGAGAGAAACTGAGGTATACAGAAAGTAACTAATTTGTTCAAGTGAATAAATGGTTGATATGTTTCAAACTAAGCATTTATGCTCTAGATTTAGTCTTCTGAATTATTATTTCATATAATACAAACTGTCAGTTAATTTCTATAATTATGAAGAAAATCCACAAAGTTTAATTTTTTATCTTGTGAATATGAAAAAATCTTTAATTTGCTTTAATTATGGCCCAGTGTTCATAGCCATGAAGCAATCTCATCTTAGAGAATGTAAATATGCCCAATTATATTTACTTGTCTCTCTCTCTATCACTACAGTTCAAATTCTATCCAAATTTCAATATGCAATTTAAATGCTACATTATAATTTCTTACACTTAAGTCATCTCTCTCTCCTTAAGGTTATTGTAGCACTTTCTCCATAACTTTATTGAGAAATATAGTACCTTTTATGATAGTAAAAAAGAGAATGGATCTTAAAAGTACAAATCCTGACACTTCAGCTTGCTAGAAATAAAAAACTTGCCCTTGGTCCCACTGAATCTTAATTTTTTCATCTTTAAATTAAGGTTTATAACCCAACCAGATAAAATGATTAATTATGACAGTTTATATAAAATCTTAAATACCATAATAACTGAATAAATGATGTTTCTTTTTTCCCTTAATTCTATTTTTTTTGTATTTTTTCTAAGTTAGAAGTGGGGAGGCAGTCAGACAGACTCCTGCATGCACCTGACCGGGATCCACCCCACATGTCCACCAGGAGGTTGATGCTCTGTCTAGCTGGGGCATTGCTCTGTTGCAACTGTAGCCATTCTAGCACCTGAGGCAGAGGCCATGGTACCATCCTCAGCGTCCAGGCCAACATTGCTCCAATGGAACCTTAGCTGCAGGATAGGAAGTGACCGATAGAGGAGAAAGCAAAGGGGGAAGGGTGGAAAAGCAAATGGGCACTTCTCTTGTGTGCTCTGGCTGGGAGCAAAACACAGGACTTTCACACTCCAGGCTGATGCTCTACCGCAAAGCTAGCTGGTCAGGGCCTTTCTTCCCATAATTAATCTAAGAATTAGAAAACTCAATTCTGGTTTTTGTCATTGTTCTTGGAACTTTGGAATTCACATGTCTTTAATATATCTTGCCATCATTCCTTTATGCATTCAGTCAATATTTGTTGGATGTCTATAATGTACATGGCACCATGTTACAACTAGAGAAATTGAGATAAGGGCCATATCTCATGAAGATTTGAGTGTAGTTGTATCCGGTCTTAATGTCTAGATTCAGTTCAGTGAACTATGACATTTTACTAAAATGTATATCAGACTAACACTATAAATTGAAGAAATTAAAACAGTTAAAAATAATGAACATTAATAACAAGCAAGAATAAACTTGGTATAGAGGTTATAATCTAAAAACCTCTGATCTTTATAAGGATATATTTATATTTTAAAACTCTTATTTTAGATTTAAAATATCCTACACTGTGTGGCTTAGAAAATAGAAATTCATTTCTCTGTTCTAGAAGCTTGAGTCCAAAATCAAGGTGCCTGCTGATGCAGTTCCTAATGAGTGCTCTTTTATCAACTTGTAGACATCTCTTTTTTCCCTGTGTGCACACATGGCTTTTCCTTGTCATGAGTTCATGCAGGCAGCTCTCATGTATCTTCTTTTTATAATGCATTAACTTCATCATAAGATCACCTCTCTCATGACCTAATTTCACCTTAATGACTGCCCAAAGGCTTCAGCTCCAAATTTCATCACATTAAAGATTAGAGCTGAAACATGATTTTGTGGTGAAGCAAAAAATCCAGTCCACAGCATTAGTTGTGTTAGTGATAGCTCTAGAAGCTGACCAAAGATGAAAATTTAATCACTTATGCATTTGCAATTATTAAAAAAAAACAAAACAAAAACAAAATAAGCCCTGGCTGGTTGGTTCAGTAGTAGAGCATCAGCCTGGAGTATGGATGTCCCGAGTTTGATTCCTGAACAAATCACACAGGAGAAGTGCTCACCTGTTTCTCCACCCTTTCCCTTCTCACTTCTCTCTCTTCCTCTCTCTCTTCTCCTCTTCTCCTGAAGCCACGATTCGATTCAAATGAGTTGGCCCCGAATGCTGAGGATAGCCCCATGGCCTCTACCTCAGGAACTAAAAAATGGCTCCAGTTACAATGTAGGTGGGGCCCCAGATGGGCAAAGCATTGTCCCCTTGGTGAACTTGCCAGGTGGATCCAGGTTGGGGCACGTGCAAGAGTCTATCTCTGCCTCCCCTCTTCTCATTGAATAAAAAATTCAAATTTAAAAAGCAAGACAAAAACTTCCCAGTATTGCTTTTGATCTGACTAAAGTTAAATAGCATTTTTGCTTACTCATAAAAGGAATGGAGGAGTCTATAGTGAACAATGACCTCCAAAATACCACTACAGTCAATATAATGACAAGTTTCATTAAGCAATTTTTTAAGTATCCTTTAAATAAGCTCTTGACATAATGCATGATGAGAGTTTAATAATTGCAATTCTATGCTGAACCATCCTTTGACTTTTAATAAATTATTCTTTTCTGCAACTTATTTCTTTCTTCTTTAAAAGCAAAAAATTGATCCAGATAATTTCTCAGACTTTTTCAGCTCAAAATATATTAATTTTTTTTATAATTAACTTTTTACAGTTACTACCCTACATCAACCTGTATTCAATGAAAAAGGGTCCTGAAAATGTGACATTATGCCACTATTTTCAAACCATTTTAGCCAGGGAATTATTTCTCGAAAATACATTGGATTCCTATGACAGAGGTGCAGTGCTGGTCCGGCTGTAATTGGAGTGAAAGTCCCAGAATTCAGCTTCTCTCACTGTCCATAGTTCTGCACAGCTGCTTCTGAGCTAGTTCACTGAGCACTCAAGGCTGCAAAAACAAGTCTGGAAAATAACTGGAATGTAAGAAGCACACAGGCATTGAAATCAGCATTCCCAAGTTCAAATTTCAGACTTAACTCTCTTTTTCTCTGTAATGGCAGCCCTAGGTTCTGTGATGTCTCACACAATTTGGGAACTTCTCTTTTAAGAAATAGAAGACAGAATCATAAATACAAAAACGGAAATAAGACGTTAGAAGGGGTTAGATAAGAGAGGAGTCCTCAAGCCTGACTGAATGACTTAGTATGATTTTCTTAATGAAAACTCTGTTCCCTCAGCTGTTAAGTGAATGGAGTAAAACATCTCTTGAAAGTGGCTATGAGAATTAAATTAAATGTTTGCAATGCATCTAGCAATGAAGCAAGAAGAGCAATGCATATTAACTCCATGTGTTCGTCATGATTTTGTCAAAGAAAAACTGTTTCAGATAAAGTTAAACATGCATGCAAGCATTGATTTAAGACCACTGAAACAGGAAAGAGAGATTGAATTCGCTTTTCCTGAAACTAAATACAGGAGAATTTATAAGCACTGCCCTGAGCTAGTGGAAAGGTAGGATATTAGAGGATAAAATGGAGGAAGTTGGTCATCAATGTTATAAGGTCATTCATGTTTGCTAACTGGCACTTATTAAAGAGTTAACCTTCTACCTCGCGAACAGGGTGCAGGATAGTATTAAAGATTACTCACTGAATAATTTATAAATTATTACTAATAACATTATACAGTTGTATAATACCAGCAAAACAGAACCAGAATATATGATGAACAGCATGGACATTGACAATTTCTAGTAAATTTAAATGTTCTGAAATATTTATTTTTATATTAATATTTTAATATTTTACTGATATTAAAAACCAAAAAAGGCTAAAATCACATATGATAGTGTTTTTAATGCAACTCAGTATATTAAATAAACCTAATTATTTTAATACCTCTATTTTTACAAGGTAAAATAACTTTCTTGATGTTATTTTTCAGAGGCCCACTTGAGAATACCATAGTGAGTTTGAGATAAAAAAAATTCACGTAGCATTTTATTTTAGGAAGGCAAAACATCAGAGATTATTAAAAGTGTCAAAATATTTGAATACAGCTAAAATGATCATAGGTAACTAAGAAATAATACTTATCTACAGTTTCAGCCAAAGTGCCAAAATTATAGAAGCAAATATAGGTAGTATTTGATTAAAACAACAATTCTAGCTCTTTTAAAGGTGAGAAGGTGTGGTTCGGTTAATCAAATACATGATAAAGTAAACATAAAACACAAGAACTAATTCTGATAAAACATATAATATTTATTCTTGAAAAAATTAAGAAGGAAAAGAAATGTTTTTTTACAATCTCATAATAATCCAAGGAAATGTTATTTTAACAGAAGAAAAATCAAAATATAGTTTTGCATCAGTCCAGTACTAATACTAATATATATATATATATATATATATATATATATATATAAAATCTATTCAGTCTTACATAGCTTTAAATTCACAAAATAAGATTTTGTTTCTGCAAACCTATTATAATCCCTATCCATGAAGATTTTGTCCTACATTATCTTTTTTCTCATTCAGAAACAACCAGTAACTTCAGATAAAATATCTTTATACCTCAATAAAAACATACCCTATACTCCTCGTGTACTTCTAATTGTTTGGTTGGATATATTGATTGTAATTTTAACCACTCATAGTTTATATTTTGCAAAGAAAACAAAGCAAACAAGTATTATGAATAATATTATATTAGTATTCTGTAACAGACAAGTCAAGTTAATGAATATACCATCACAATTTTAATATGCTTTCTATGGTGCAATTTTTCAATATGACAATAAGAACATATTAACAGATCCAATATATTTAGGCCTTCTATCTCATGAATTCATGAATATAAGAAGACTAGTATATAAACCAACTTTTTCCTTATAATTAATGTTTCAATAGCTATGTTAGAAATGATCTAAATATTTAATAAATATTAATTTAGCATAAGGCTAATGTATGCTACCAAAATTTATTTGAAAATAATTTTTAAGCAGAATTATAAAATTTAATTATGGTTGAAATAAAGTTTGTCAGGGTAAGACTCAATTTGACTAAAATAAATTGATAAAGTTTTCATTCTTATATATTTAGTAATTATAATTACTAAATTTAATTCTACCAAATAGAATTAAAATATATGTTTTTGTTACACTGACTGGTGATAATTCAGAGGACATAGCTATTTTTTTATTAAACAATATTAAACTATTATTTCTAAAGACTTTTCTAATTTATGTAACCTTGAGTTTTAAAATATTTTAATTAATTTTTTTTTGTATTTTTCTGAAGCTGAAAACGGGGAGAGACAGTCAGACTCCCGCATGCGCCTGACCGGGATCCACCCGGCACACCCACCAGGGGGCGATGCTCTGCCCCTCCGGGGCGTTGCTCTGTCGTGACCAGAGCCACTCTAGTGCCTGGGGCAGAGGCCAAGGAGCCATCCCCAGCGCCCGGGCCATCTTTGCTCCAATGGAGCCTTGGCTGCGGGAGAGGAAGAGAGAGACAGAGAGGAAGGGGGGAGGAGAAGCAAATGGGTGCTTCTCCTATGTGCCCTGGCCAGGAATCGAACCCAGGTCCCCCGCATGCCAGGCCCGACGCTCTACCGCTGAACCAACTGGCCAGGGCCAACATATTTTAATTAATTTTTATAAAAATATGTTTTTAATATTTTAAGAATCATAAGTTTGCATTTTTAATTTAAAAGTTAAGAAATGTTTATATAAATATCATTTAACCTAATTCAAATATAATAAAACTTGTTTAACAGATATAATTTGGTAATTCCATCCAGACATAGAAAAGTATCATATATGTATATATACATAACATAAATGTACAAATATGCAGATTTAACAAATAGAGATCTTATAGCTTTTGCTCTTAAATTATACAAATGTGTCAGGCATAAACACAATATTACAAAATTCACTAATCCATATAAATGGTGCAGCTCTTGACTTTATTTTACTTTATGCATTTATCAGAATTGCATTTCTAGAGACAAATCAGGTTTAGATAACCTGCTCCACTTGAGGGCTAAACATTAGTATACATGATAGAGACTTTTAACTTAGACTTTTTCTATGATATACAATTTTATGGAGACTGTGAACTAAAGATTGGGTATGGAACAAAAGAGACATCAAGTTAATGTCTGGTGTCTCTGTTTATCTGAATGAATAAATATATAGTCTGTTTCCAATTACCCTTTTAAATCTCAGACAGTTTCTCTTGGAATCCTAGACAGCTAGAGGGGTCAAAGGCTCAAAGTTCAAGTGACTCTAGCAAATTGAAGGGCTGGCATAGGAAGAGAAATGTCTGGTAACGGTAGAAAGACTAAAGGAGATAAGGATTTTGTAGGAGGACATACCAAAGGATTTAAGGGAACTGAACAGATAAATCAAAGTTGGTTAAAGGAGAAAGGAGAAGCAGAGGTGCTCGAAAGGGAGAGGTCTTAGATGAGTTAATATCTCTTTGTGAGATGTCAAGTTTCCCATAAAAGCCATTGAAATTACAAATTGTCTTTAGTAGAATAATGTTAAAGAGCAAGAAGTGAACCAAGTTAACACTACAGTGGTAGAGCATATAGTCTAAAGGAATCTTTAAAAAAATCAGAATATTAAAATTTCTCATGAGAGAACACCAAAGTAACAGACTAAAGATCAAACAAGGCAACACACACACACACACACACACACACACACACACACACAGCATTATCTCAACACAGGAAGGGTCTCAACACTCTCCCACCCCACTCTCAACTCACCTTGCCATCTCAACACAGAACAAGTATTCTAAGTACCAAAGAATCAAAGTTCAATCAAATGAGATATTATTACTAAAACAGTCTATTAAAATCAGTCAGTTCCTCACCTTGCTTTAGGGTTTGGATGTTGGAAGTGCTGAATCAGAAGTCAATTCACCAGTGGTTCCCTGATTAATCAGTCATGAGTAAAGATAAAGCCTTTATAGTTCTAAAACAAGGGGTCCTGGGTGAGAGGCCTGTATGTTCAATGATGAATCCGGTGTTGTGCTGCCAAAACTGTCAAGATTTGCAAAAAAAATTTAAAAAGTAAGCAGTATTATAAGGGAGAGGGATTAAACTCAACTCCACTGAAAAAGCTGAGGTGAGCAAGTGGAAAAATACTGGAAGACATTAATGACGAGGTTGGTAAGTATGATTAGGCCATCTGTGTTTATTAATTGACAATTATTGAAGTTAGACTCCTACTATCCTATGAGACTTTATAAAAAGGGGACACAATCTTATTTAATGATTATAATTCAAAGATTCTTAAAGAAGATATCTTTAGACTATAAAACAGCCAAGAGACTGCAATACACATATTGTTAAGGCCCGGATAAAAAGAATTTGCAATTATAATTTTCTATAGTAAATGCTCTAAGATAAGAATGGTCCAAGGCCTAGAATTAGTAATATGTGTGTCTAAAGTTTAAATTAATCTAGGGGAGAAAGTTATGCCTGTTTTAGTCAGTTGTTTTAAATCACTGACAGCATTAAAATTGAGCATGTCATAAACCACCATTAATTGAAGCAAAGACAATTCTTAAATACAAAAACAAAAACAGAAACAAAAACAAAAAAACACCAAACTCATACACCATATTTAAAAATTGTTTGTCGCCTGCCCAGGTGGTGGCGCAGTGAATAGAGCATCGGACTGAGACTGGGACATGGAGGACCAAGGTTTGAAACCCTGAGGTTACCAGCTTGAGCAGTGGCTCACTAGCTTGAGCATGGGGTCTCTGGCTTGAACGTGAGATCATGGACATGACCTCAAGTTAGCTGGCTTCAGTCCAAAGGTTGCTGGCTTGAAGCCCAGGATTGCTGGCTTGAGGAAGGGGTCATTCACCCTGCTGTAGCTCCCGTGGTCAGTGCATATATGAGAACTCAATCAATAAACAACTAGGGAGCTGCAATAAAGAATTAATGCTTCTCACCTGACCTGTGGTGGCACAGTGGATCAAGCATCGACTGGAATGCTGAGGTCACTTGTTCAAAACCCTGGACTTGCCTAGTCAAGGAACATATGGGAGTTGATGCTTTATGCTCCTCCCCACCTTCTCTCTCTTTCTTTCTCTGTCTTTCCTTTCTAAAATGAATAAATAAATAAAAATAATTTTTTAAAAAGGAATTAATGCTTCTCATCTTTCTCCGTTCTGTCTGTCCCTATCTGTCTCTCTCACTGACTCTGTCATAAATAAATAAATATAAATAAATAAATACATACATGTTATAAAATAAAAGAATCAGTCTTAAATCAACAAGAATACAGAAATGGCATTCAGAGTCTAGAGTCAAATCAATACAGTGGAAGGACACAAGATAAAGAACACAATCAGGTTTCAAACACAATTCAAAGGGAAAAGAAATAGGAAAGCATAATTATCCAGGCTAACAATGAAAAACAAATAGAAGCTAACTAACAAACAAACACAAAAAAATATAGCAGTAGAGATGATGTATGATGAGTTTAAACTTTTGATGGGCTTAGTAAAGTTTTCCTCGCTTATCTTAAGCAGGAGCAAGAATTGGTTCATGCTTAGACTTCAGGCTTCCCTTGGCCCTACATAAAGCATGTATGCTAGTAAAGTTTTCCTCACTTATCTTAAGCAGGAGCAAGAATTGGTTCATGCTTAGACTTCAGGCTTCCCTTGGCCCTACATAAAGCATGTATGCTAGTAAAGTTTTCCTCACTTATCTTAAGCAGGAGCAAGAATTGGTTCATGCTTAGACTTCAGGCTTCCCTTGGCCCTACATAAAGCATGTGTTCTAGAAATCTTTCATTGTTCCAATTCAACTTCAAACATTTTTATGAACAATTTTTTATTAATAGATAAACCTGCTATGCTAATTGGTTATATCTTGATTTCTTTTAAACACTATATGATACAATTATTGAATATAAAGTTTTTCACTAGGTTACATATGTAGATCCAATCATTTTATAACTTACTATTTTACATTAAATAAGTTCTTCAATTTTTGTATTAAGACACTGCAGATTTTATTTCCTAGTGAAAAACAACTTTTCAAATCATTGTTCACTAAAAATACATATTGTTGACAGGTCAATGATCATTTAAAATACTCTGCTCTAAAAGAACTCTTTATATACAGATATATTATATATTTATTTAGCATTTTTATAGCCAAATATTTTTAAAGGACTAAAAAGTATGACGGGACAAGGCAACCTGACAGAGTATGTCATGCTGAACTTCATTTGAATTTAATATTGATAATTTTTTTCTAGGTCATGAAAGTTTTGAGTATCAAGGAAAAAATGTCATCTATTATGTACAAATTATAAGTGGTGCTTATCTTGCCTTTAATTTATTTTTGAAAATTGTAAGAGAAATACTGTAAGTTGCTGAAACCCAATACATCAAACTAAAAGAGTAAAATTGAAAATTTAGTTATTTTGTTTTTATACTTCATATAGTATATCAAATGTTTCCAATTTTATTATTTTTAAATAAATATTTCCAAAATATTTTATGAAAAATGCATAATACCTGGAAAGAATTAACAAATACATTAGTATAAAAATAATCATAAAAACATAAGGAGAATGTGCAATTATTAGATCCATATAAGCAGTAGAGAACCAGACTGATAATAGTAAACTGCAGGATTTCCTATGAGACTGTTAAATATCATATTAAGTATGCTACAATTCTGGATTTCATTACCTCATAGTTTGAGAACAGAAGATGTTCACAGGTTTTTCTGATGGACAGGAGAGTATATCCCTAAAGATCATTTTCATCTCTGCTTGAATATTTGTTGTAATATATACTGCCAAGGCTATGGATCTATATTCTCTTTACTTTTGTTTGCTATACACATAAATAATTCATTCATCTTCTAATCTCACTATTCCAAATTAATTTTTGATATTGGTATTTATTTCCACTGAAGATATCCTTAACTTATTTATTTGACACTTATCTTGTCTACAATCAAAACAATGAAAATATGTACACAGTCAGTGTATTTGGCAATTGGGTATACTGGAAATGCTGGAAACAAAAATTAGCCTATTGAGTCATGACCATGATTTATAGGGTTTAAAGCTGTGTCTCTCATAGTTCACAAATCATTTCTGCCCTGAGCCTTCCCTGAGTGGCTGACTCTTCATTGACTATTGCTATAAGCAACAGTACAGTAGGGTGGAAGCTGGTGAGGGCCCAAAGATGTTTTGTTCTGTGAAAACCAGGGAAAGAATGCATAAACCCTTTTTGACTTATATACCCTTAGAGGATCACCAGTACAGTAGTCCTTAAACTTAGATACCTTAAAAAGATTTTATTGAAAAAAAAATTTTAAAAATTGTAGTTCTCTCATTCTTTGGGTCAAAGAATGTTTAAACTTGAGCCATAGATAAATGCAAGTTATAGACAATTGCTGCTCCTCAAATCACAATGCTCATTCTCCCAAGGGTTAAACTATTGATTTCTTTCATTTTTATCTGCTTCCCTGACTTTCTTTTAGAATGTGTCCTCTCCAAGTAAGCTACCCACTTTTTCATGCAAACTAATGCATATCACTAGGTCACCAAAGAAGTTCAAACACAGGTTTACTTTTCTTTGTAGATCTAATTTAGACGCAAGCTGTACAGGCCCTAACTGAATTTTAAATGTATTACACAAGTTAACTCCTGATTAAAATGATCCATCTTATAGAATAGTCAGAATCCTATGCTTAAATATGAGCAAAAAAACTTTTTTTTCTCTCCTATTTAAAAATTGTGAATATAACCAAAACTTACCTATTATTTCTCTTTTTAAATAAAATAAATTAGTCTATATATACTGCTCACAAAAATTAGAGGATATTTTATCACTTCATACTGATCTTTGAAATATCTCCTCATTTTTGAGAGCAGTTATATATATATATATATTCTAAAACCATATATAAACTATATACTTCCCTGAAGTAGAAAATAAAGGAAATTAGTTATAAGTAAAATCATTTTCTGTTATGCTCTGAGTGCTGCACAAATTAAACATTGTTGCTTCTTACGAGAATTGAACTTGAACTTGCTGATGCCACCTAGCAACATGTGGAAGAGCTACGGCTCCTCCAAGGTAATGTGGCTCCTGAGACCTCTTCACCACTGCACTGTGCTGCCTTGTTCTTACTTTCAGCCAGCCTAGAAATTAAAAACATCCTTGAAGTATGTTCTTTCTACAGGAAGAAGGCTAATTTATTTAATTAATATTAAATGAAATTGGATACATGTTAGCATTCCCCTGTCCTAGTATTTAGCGGTCACAAGCATACTTGGTTACTTCTTTGTTCTTGGTCAATTGGTCAGATCTCACTCTCCTCACAGGTAAACCAAAATGTTCAGACCTGGAGGTTGAAGTGGCTTTAGGTTCAGTTCATAACTCTAGTTATGTAGTATGTTAAATAACTCTGTTGAGTTAGTTTCTTACTCAGACTCACTAAGTTGCTCTCTGGTTTACATTCCTGCTTACTATTCAATTGATTCTAAACTAAGGAGTTTTTTGTTGTTGTTTTGGTTTTTTGCTTTTTTTGTTGATTTAGCAAGAGAGAGAGGAACCGACAGAAACAGACAGACAGGAAGGGAAAGAGAAAATTTTGACAGTTGTGTAATAAATTTTAGCATTATTCCTCTGTGCTAACATTTACTGAAAGCTTACTATGGATCTCTCAAGTATTTTTTATGTAATTTCAATACAGAAACACTATGAGACAGGTATTGGTATTTCCATTTTACTCATGGGAAAAGGTTTCTGACAGTTTAAATATTTTGGAAAAGTTATTTAACATACTACTTCAAGGCAGTAAGAATGTTCTTTTCAGAGTCTCAAACTCTTTATGTTCTGTTTGAAATCAAATAAAAAAATAACTGATGGCCTATCAGAAACTCAGTGGAATATTTAATAAGCCCCTGTTAAAATTATTATAACATATAAATTTGCATTATTGATTCTTGCCTTCCTTCATTTTATCCCTTTCTTCCAGGGTGTAACATTATGTAAGGAAATATCCAAAGATTAAACATTCTTGAAAAGTATTTCCTTAGCTGGTGGAAAGTCAGATAAAAAAAAAACTGTGTGGAAAAGTTTATATTCAATGAAATAGAATAATTTATTTCTCTTTTTTTATTTTGTAATAGTTTTCAATTATTAAAGTAGTTTTGCCAATGGTACTTTTCCTTTTAAATAACATAAATTATAGTAATCAAATTGTCTTTATACCACAATAGCAGAAAGAATATATATATCCATATATATAATATTTAATGTGTTTATATTCATATATACACAAACACACACATATACTGTTAAAACTGATTTATAAAAAAGTTATTTATGAAGTGCTTTAATTTTCATATTTTTTGAATTGGTAGTATATTTTCACATGCATATGGACTAAGATATTCAAAATTGTATGTCAAAAAATTCAGTAGTTATCTAATCGAGGTTACTCACAGATATTGTTTTTATGAAAGAAAATGTTTCTTTAACAAATTTTACAGTATAAGGTTGAAAGCTCTTTTTTTTTTTGATCCATCTAAGATCAGAAGAAAGGCAAGGATCCCCACTCTTCTCAGTTTTATTTATATAGTACTGGATGTCCTAGTCAGTACTATTAGGCAGAAAAGGAAACTAAAATGTATCAAATTGGGAAAAAAAGAAAGAAAATAATGTTATTATTTGAAGATAACATGATATTATATTTAGAATACTCTAAAGATTCCACCCCCCCCAAAAAAAAAACTATTAGAACTAATAAGAGAATTCAGTAAAGTTGCAGAAAATAAACTCAGTATGCAAAAATCTGTTGCATATCTATACACTATATACTAACAAGAAACTATCAGACTAAAATTAGAAGATATCATTTACAACTGCATCAATAAAATTAAAATATCTAGAAATCAATTTAACCAAGGATGTAAAAACAACAAGGCATTGATTTAAAAAAATAGACCAAGTAAATGAAAAGATAATTTATGCAATTAGATGAAAGAATTAATACAGTTAAAATGTCCATACCACCCCAAATAATCTACAGATTCAGTGCATTCCTTATCAAAATTCTAATGGCATTTTCACAGATAGAACAAACCTAAATTTTTTTTGGAACCACAAAAGACAAAACAATGTTGAGAACAAACAGAACAAAGGTGGAGGCATCACACTCCCTAATTTGAAACTAGACTACAAAACTATAGTAAACTAAACAGTGTGATATTGGCATAAAAATAGATACAAAATAAATAAAACTTAATAAAAAGCCCCATAATAAGCTTGTTCCTATATACACAATTATTTTGTCACAAAATAGCCAGGAATATAAAACAGGAAAGGATTCTTTTCAATTAATGATGTTGAAAAACTAAATAATTACATGCAAAATAATATGACCATTGTTTTATATCATACACTCACAAATAACTCAAAATAGATGAAACACATGAACATTAAAAACTGAAACAATAAAATTCCTAGAAAAAGAAAACATAGGTAGCAAGCTCCTGAAATCAGCCTCAGAATCATTTTTTTAAACTTGACACAAAAAGTCAAAACAATGGAAAAACAAGTAAGTGGGACTAAAACTAAAAAGTTTCTAAACATGTTTTCCATCAACAAAATGAAAGGCTACCTACAGAATAAGAAAAAATATTAACAAAATTTATTTTCTAAGGATTAATAACCAAAATGTGTACATAATTTATACAACTCAATAACATCAACAACAAAAAACCCAAACATTTCACTTACAAAATGGACAGAAAAACTAAGTAGACATATACATTGGTCCAGAGAGCCCCAGACATCTCTGTGTGTGTACATACTTTGTCCACTTTCCACATGTCAATGAAATGGTAGTTACATTTCTTATTAACACAACTTTGCCAACTTTTCCCATGCTGTATCAAGTTTTTGTTTTAAGTCCACTTTAGAAATGAATGACGAGTGATGTCACGGAAATGGCTCCGTGATCAGCGTGTACGACAGCTCTCCCCTAAATCACAACAAATTTATCAACTAGAAACAGAAAAATTTATCCTCGGAGCATTCCGGAGTTCCACACAAACTGATAGCGAAAGGACTGTTATCACTTGAATCTGAGAGACGAGGGTGTGGAGGAATCTACCACAGGGACGTTCTTTCAAACCACAAGGAAGTGCGCCTGTGGTGAGTCAGCCCATATACTTGGGAACCGCAAGCCGCTGTGAGCGGCCGACGCGAGCCGCCACCGCGAACCTCCGCGAGCCCCCGCGAGCCGCCGCCGCGAGCCGCCACGAGCAGCCGCGCGCGCCCGTACCGGTTGAGCACCGTTGACGTTCCCAGCGGCCCGCACACTGCGAGTGGGGGTCGCCGGCCACCGGTGCCCGGAGCGCCCCATTCACGCACTTGCCTTGGGCATTCCACGCGCCCAGGGCGCCCTGCTGGCCCGCACACCCAGGGGGCTCCATTATCCTGCACCTGGTGCGGTCCAGCCGCCAGCGGCGGGGCGAGCGGGAGAGGCTTGGGAGATTCTCTCCATGGGCGGGGCACCTCACCCAGCCATTCAAGCTAACAATCAAGCGTTGGGGGAGGGGCACGCGCAGGCAGACTAAAATACCTTCGGAAGCACAGCTGCGACCCAATCACTGAAATTAGCTTAACCCATAAAATCTGCGCACCCTCGGTTCTAATTGATAAGATCTCTCTCAGGTCAGCGATCCAAGACAAGAGGCATGATATTTTTTAGTGCCTCTCGCTAAAGGGGCGGGGGCAACTTCTGATTCATAGAGCCTCCATATTCAGGGATAAACGCTAACAAGAAGGACTTGGCAGATAATAAGGTCTATACTACACTAGTCGTAAGCAGAGACTAGTGCCTCTTCTTCCCTGCAAAAACAGGCTACAAAGTGTGGAAAGCCTGGGTTGAGAGGTCCAACTAAATGATAGGCGCTGAACAGTCACCTTGACAACAATTGACTCCCACCCCCACCTGATTACACTGGAGGCCCTGACTCTCAGAGCCTTTCCCAAAGCCTTGCACTGAGTGGGGATAGAGTGGGGATTTCCCAGCTCTTTGAGCCTCTTACTCCCCAGGCAGAAGCAGTTGCAGCCTTATAGCTGGATCACCAGGCTGCTAATTCAGAAAGGGGGGACTAGGAGAGAGAATCCAGGAAAGCAAACTCTCTCATCGTTGGACCCTGCAAACGCCAACAAGCCTTTACTTCCAGCAAGACTAAAGCCAATTATATGACATTGCCATAGAATCCCATCAACTGCAAATCCCTACCTAAGAGTGACACAGGGGCAGAGCCTGGGGTACAGAGTCACCGACTAGGAAGAGGGAGAGAAAAGAAAAAGGAAGAAGTTAACCTCTCAAAATCAAGAAAAACCCACAGACTTTACAACTTGATCCACTAATTTTTTTTTTCTTGTTGTTGTTGTTTGTTTCTTCTTTCTTTTTGCCTTTATTTCCTCCACCTCGGTCCTTCTATTCTCTACCCATCTTATGCTTCCCCTTTCTTGAACTACACTACCCATGAGTGTTGCATTTTATTTTTCTTCTTCATCCTCACCCTCCTTTAAGGTTATACTCCAAAACACTTAACTCTCACTCTCTCCTCTTTTGTTTTTTTTTTTGTCTTGCTTTATTTTGTTTTTTTCTCTTCCTATTTTATTTCTTCCTTCATTTTCTCTTTTTCTTATTTTTTCCTTTCTATTCATTTTTTCTTTTCTCATTTTACTTTCCTCCCATATAATCCTCAATCACAAACAAATTAGTTAATTTGGGACTCAAGGCTTTTTTTTTGGCTTTATTTCTCTTTTTTGCTTTTCTTTTTATTTTTTTTTCTTGTTTGTTTATTTTTGTGACATTTTGGGTCCTCCCAACCCAAGGTCTCCATTGTATTTAGTCTTCACTCCACTTAATACAACAGATTTTTACTTATTATTTTTATTTTTTCTTCTTTATTATTCTTTTTTCTTTTTTGGTCCTTTTTTCTGGTTCCCTCTTATCCCTCTCATTATATCTCTTAGCTGACCATCACTTACAAGCAAATCATCTTATGCTTGTCTAAGATTATCTTCCTTTTTTTTTTTTTTTTTTTGCATTTAGTAGGTCCCTACTCCCTTTTTTTTGCCCCTTGAACTCTTCACCCCAAATCAGGCCCTCCATTATAGGCACGATATTTCCCTGAGGAGGGGAGAGGAGGGAAAGAGAAGAGAGAAAAAAAGGGGGAAATAATAAATTATTACTGTTTTTTTTTGTGGGGTGTTTTTTTTTTTTTTTTTTTTTTTTTACTTTTTACTCTTTATTAATTCTAATTAGTGCTATCAATAAGACCACCCTCAGATGCCGATAAGAAAGAGGAAGTCGAATATTATGGATACAAAAGAAAGAGAGGTAACACAAATAGATGTGGAAAAATCTATGGAGAAAAGACTTAACATATTGGAAGCCTTGGAGCTAAATGACAGAGAATTTAAAATAGAAATCTTAAAAATACTCAGAGATAAACAAGAAAACACAGAAAGGCAATATAGGGAGATCAGAAAACAACTCAATGAACACAAAGAATATATTACCAAGGAAATTGAAACTATAAAAACAAATCAAACAGAAATGAAAAACTCAATTCACGAGCTGAAAAACGAGGTAACAAGCTTAGCTAACAGAACAGCCCAGATTGAAGATAGGATTAGTGAAATAGAAGACAAACAACTTGAGGCACAACGGAGAGAAGAAGAAAGAGACTCAAAAATAATAAAAAACCAGAAAGCCCTACAGGAATTGTCTGACTCCATCAGAAAGAATAACATAAGAATAATAGGTATATCAGAGGGAGAAGAGAAAGAAAATGGAATGGAGAATATACTCAAACAAATAATAGACGAGAACTTCTCAAGCCTGTGGAAGGAACTAAAGCCTCAAATTCAAGAAGCAAACAGAACACCAAGTTTTCTTAACCCCAACAAACCCACTCCAAGGCACATCATAATAAAGATGACACAAACCAATGACAAAGAAAAAATTCTCAAGGCAGCCAGGGAAAAGAAGAGTACAACATATAAAGGAAGGCCTATTAGATTATCATCAGATTTCTCAGCAGAAACTCTACAAGCTAGAAGAGAGTGGACCCCAATATTTAAAGCCCTGAAAGAGAGGAACTTTCAGCCAAGAATACTATACCCATCAAAGCTATCCTTCAAGTATGAAGGAGATATAAAAACATTCACAAATACAGAAAAGATGAGAGAATTTATCAACAGAAAGCCCCCACTCCAGGAAATACTAAAGGGGGTTTTCCAACCAGATTCAAAGAACAAAAGAAAACAACACCACAAGTAACAGCTGCACCAAGAACACAATAAAACCAAACTTAAACTGTCACAACAAAGGAAAAAAAGGGGGGAGAGGATGGAGATTAACAGTAGCAAAGGATGATGAAGTGCAGAAATACTTATAAGATAGGGTACTACAATGAATATGGTAGGTACCCTTTTCATTACTTAATGGTAACCACCCTTAAAAAAACCACCACAAAAACACTTGACTTAAAAAAGGTAGCAACAGAGGAAAGAAGTATGGAACACAAACAAACAAAAACAAATGATAGAAAAACAAAAGAGAAGAATCAAACTAGATACAAAACTAACAGAACGCAATTTATAAAATGGCAGTAGGGAACCCACAAGGGTCAATAATTACACTAAATGTAAATGGATTAAACTTACCAATAAAAAGACACAGAGTAGCAGAATGGATTAAAAAAGAAAATCCAACTATATGCTGCCTACAAGAAACACATCTAAGCAACAAGGATAAAAACAAATTCAAAGTGAAAGGCTGGAAAACAATACTCCAAGCAAACAACACCCCAAAAAAAGCAGGCGTAGCAATACTCATATCTAATAATGCTGACTACAAGACAGAAAAAGTACTCAGAGACAAAAATGGTCATTTCATAATGATTAAGGGGAAGTTGAATCAAGAAGACATAACAATCCTTAATATATATGCACCAAACCAAGGAGCACCAAAATATATAAGACAGCTACTTATTGACCTTAAAACAGAAACTGACAAAAATACAATCATACTTGGAGACCTCAATACACCGCTGACGGCTCTAGATCGGTCATCCAAACAGAGAATCAATAAAGATATAGTGGCCTTAAACGAAATACTAGAACACCTGGATATGATAGATATCTACAGGACACTTCATCCCAAAGTGACAGAGTATACATTTTTCTCTAGTGTACATGGAACATTCTCAAGAATTGACCATATGTTGGGCCACAAAGACAATATCAGCAAATTTAGAAAAATTGAAATTGTAACAAGCATATTTTCTGATCATAAAGCCTTGAAACTAGAATTCAACTGCAAAAAAGAGGGGGAAAAACCCACAAAAATGTGGAAACTAAACAACATACTTCTAAAAAATGAATGGGTCAAAGAAGAAATAAGCGCAGAAATCAAAAGATATATACAGACAAATGAAAATGAAAATACGACATATCAGAATCTCTGGGATGCAGCAAGAGCAGTAATAAGAGGAAAGTTCATATCACTTCAGGCCTATATGAACAAACAAGAGAGAGCCGAAGTAAACCACTTAACTTCACACCTTAAGGAACTAGAAAAAGAAGAACAAAGACAACCCAAAACCAGCCGAAGAAAGGAGATAATAAAAATCAGAGCAGAAATGAATGAAATAGAGAACAGAAAAACTATAGAAAAAATCAATAAAACAAGGAGCCGGTTCTTTGAAAAGATCAACAAAATTGACAAACCCTTGGCAAGACTTACCAAGGAAAAAAGACACAGGACTCAAATAAATAAAATCCAAAATGAAAGAGGAGAGATCACCACAGACATCATAGATATACAAAGAATTATTGTAGAATACTATGAAAAATTATATGCCAACTAATACAACAATCTAGAAGAAATGAATAAATTCCTAGAACAATACAACCTTCCTAGACTGAGTCATGAAGAAGCAGAAAGCCTAAACATACCAATCAGCAGGGAGGAAATAGAAAAAACTATTAAAAATCTCCCCAAAAATAAAAGTCCAGGCCCAGACGGTTATACTAGTGAATTCTATCAAACATTCAAAGAAGACTTGGTTCCTATTCTACTCAAAGTCTTCCAAAAAATTGAAGAAGAAGCAATACTTCCAAACACATTTTATGAGGCCAACATAACCCTCATACCAAAACCTGGCAAGGATGGCACAAAGAAAGAAAACTACAGACCAATATCTCTAATGAATACAGATGCTAAAATACTAAACAAAATACTGGCAAACCGAATACAACAACATATTAAAAAAATAATACATCATGATCAAGTGGGATTCATCCCAGAATCTCAAGGATGGTTCAACATACGCAAAACGGTTAACGTAATACACCATATCAACAAAACAAAGAACAAAAACCACACGATCTTATCAATAGATGCAGAAAAGGCTTTTGATAAAATACAACACAATTTTATGTTTAAGACTCTCAACAAAATGGGTATAGAAGGAAAATATCACAACATGATAAAGGCCATATATGATAAACCATCAGCCAACATCCTATTAAACGGCATAAAACTTAGGACTTTCTACCTTAAATCAGGAACAAGACAGGGTTGTCCACTCTCTCCACTCTTATTCAACGTGGTGCTAGAAGTTCTGGCCAGAGCAATCAGACAAGACAAAGAAATAAAAGGCATCCATATCGGAAAAGAAGAAGTAAAGCTATCACTTTTTGCTGATGATATGATCCTATACATCGAAAACCCGAAGGACTCCACAAAAAGATTATTAGAAACAATAAACCAATACAGTAAGGTCGCAGGATACAAAATTAACATACAAAAGTCCATAGCCTTTCTATATGCCAACAATGAAATATTAGAAAACGAACTCAAAAAAATAATCCCCTTCACGATTGCAACAAAAAAAATAAAATACCTAGGAATAAACATAACAAAGAACGTAAAGGACCTATATAATGAAAATTACAAAGCATTGTTAAGGGAAATCGAAAAAGATACAATGAGATGGAAAAATATTCCTTGTTCTTGGATAGGAAGAATAAATATAATCAAAATGGCCATATTACCCAAAGCAATATACAAATTTAATGCAATTCCCATCAAAATCCCTATGAGATTTTTTAAAGAAATGGAACAAAAAATCATCAGATTTATATGGAACTATAAAAAACCCCGAATAGCCAAAACAATCCTAAGGAAAAAGAATGAAGCTGGGGGCATTACAATACCTGACTTTATATTATAGGGCCACGATAATCAAAACAGCATGGTATTGGCAAAAAAATAGACACTCAGACCAATGGAACAGAATAGAAAGCCCAGAAATAAAACCACATATATATGGTCAAATAATCTTTGATAAAGGGGCCAACAACACACAATGGAGAAAAGAAAGCCTCTTCAACAAATGGTGTTGGGAAAACTGGAAAGCCACATGCAAAAGAATGAAACTCAACTACAGCCTGTCCCCGTGTACTAAAATTAATTCAAAATGGATCAAAGACCTAAATATAAGACCTGAAACAATAAAGTACATAGAAGAAGACATAGGTACTAAAATCATGGACCTGGGTTTTAAAGAACATTTTATGAACTTGACTCCAATGGCAAGAGAAGTGAAGGCAAAGATAAGTGAGTGGGACTACACCAGAATTAAAAGTTTTTGCTCAGCAAGAGAAACTGATATCAAAATAAACAGACAGCCAACTATATGGGAACTGATATTTTCAAACGACAGCTCAGATAAGGGCTTAATATCCAAAATTTACAAAGAACTCATAAAACTCAACAACAAACAAACAAACAATCCAATAAAAAAATGGGAAGAGGACATGAACAGACACTTCTCCCAGGAAGAGATACAAATGGCCAACAGATATATGAAAAGATGCTCAGCTTCATTAGTTATTAGAGAAATGCAAATCAAAACTACAATGAGATACCACCTCACTCCTGTTAGATTAGCTATTATCAACAAGACGGGTAATAGCAAATGTTGGAGAGGCTGTGGAGAAAAAGGAACCCTCATTCACTGTTGGTGGGACTGTAAAGTAGTACAACCATTATGGAGGAAAGTATGGTGGTTCCTCAAAAAACTGCAAATAGAACTACCTTATGACCCAGCAATCCCTCTACTGGGTATATACCCCCAAACCTCAGAAACATTGATACGTGAAGACACATGTAGCCCCATGTTCATTGCAGCACTGTTCACAGTGGCCAAGACATGGAAACAACCAAAAAGCCCTTCAATAGAAGACTGGATAAAGAAGATGTGGCACATATACACTATGGAATACTACTCAGCCATAAGAAATGATGACATCAGATCATTTACAGCAAAATGGTGGGATCTTGATAACATTATAAGGAGTGAAATAAGTAAATCAGAAAAAAACAAGAACTACATGATTCCATACATTGGTGGAACATAAAAATGAGACCAAGAGACAAGGACAAGAGTGTGGTGGTTACCAAGGGTGGGGGGGGGGCGGGAGGCCATTGGAGGGAGGGAGGGAGAGAGTTAGGGGGAGGGGGAGGGGCACAGAGAACTAGATAGAGGGTGACGGAGGACAATCTGACTTTGGGCGAGGGGTTTGCAACATAATTTGATGACAGAATAACCTAGACATGTTTTCTTTGAATATATGTACCCTGATTTATTAATGTCATCCCATTACCATTAATAAAAATTTATTAAAAAAAAAAAAAAAGAAATGAATGAGTTCTACCTTGGTCAGCAGTGGCACAGTGGATACAGCTTAGACTTGGGATGAGGAAGTTCCAGGTTCGAAATTCTGAGTTGCCGGCTTGATTCATGCTCATCTGGCTTGAGTGCAAGCTCACTAGCTTGATCATGGGATCTCCAGCTTGAGCACAGGATTATCTACATGGTCCCAAAGTCAACTGGCTTGAGCCCCAAGGTTGCTGGCTTGAAGCCCAAATTTACTAGCTTGAGCCCCCTGGTCAAGGCACATATGAGAAGTAATCAATAAACAACTAAGGTGAAGCAACTATGAATTGTTGCTTCAATCTCTCTCTCACACATACTAAAAAAAAAATAACTTTAAAAATAATATTTTATGGTGAATCATTGCCATAGTGACTATCTTATACCTATAATTTCTAAATTTGGATTCTATCATTCTCAAAGCACTGCCTAGCTATATATTAATTCAGTAATATAAGAAATCAGCTCCTAAAGCAGACCTGAGAACACTCCTAGAATACAAAATAAGTGTTTCCATTTTTAATTCTTGTTAGAATGTAGTGTTTAAGAGTATGGGACTTGTAGTCAAACAACCTGGGTTTGTAATGTTATTTTAATACTTTGTATCTCATTAGTTTTGAAAAACTAAATTGACGCATTTCATCATAAAAAATGGGTGGTGATACCTACCTGGCCATGTAAAATCATAAAAATCCAATTCTTTTTCAATGAATAAATAAATGTGTTTCATGAGAACTGTGAAACAACTATTCTTCATGTTTTTTTCAGGTGTAGCTTCAAGCCCAGTCATGAGATGATTGTGTAGACATTTATGTAATATGACAGAATTTTTCACCTCATAGTGATATATAGAGAATAACAATAGTATCGTAGAAAAAAAACTTTATATTTCTAATCCCTAATTAACTATTCAATACATCTCCCCCATTGCTCATTTTCAATATTAGTTTTCTTTTAATATCACAGTAGTGCTCATTCAATTACAAAAGCTCCTTTTTAATATAACAGATATGCTTTATTTCTCTAGATATTGTAATATAAAGACATAAATAATTTTGGCATTAATACAAAACATTTATTGAGCCTCACTATAGGCAATGCTTATATGTGGCAGGCACTTAACAGTGATGGATTTGATCCCACAGGAAGTTAATTAAGTTATTCAGGCACTGGGTTTTTATTGGAAAGTTTCCCTAAAGGTCTCCTGTAATAGCTAATTGTTCCTCTATTTTATATTACTTGACAGCCATGGCTGATGTTTATTCTGTACCTGTTTCCCATCACATGTATTATAATAATAATTCTTGTGATTTATAGCAAACATAACTTTATAACTGCTATTAAGATAAGACAACATTCGTATGAGGAAAGAAATTCATGTTCCCCAGAGAAATAAATTCAAGTTATTTCTACACTATAGTTTGAGAAGTTGAACAAAATGCCAGAGATTTAACTAACAATTTGGAATTAAAACGTTGATTTAAATTTTTCAGTAAGTCAAATGTAATATTAAAACATAAATACAACTTTCCCCCTAGCTAAGGAGGTAGCTCACAGGGACCAGAATATTTCAGCACTCAATTCTTTTTATATTCTAGACATAACTTTGATGAAAATATAGTCTCTAATCCTACTGTCAAATGGTGGTCTCTTGGTTGTTACATAAATAGTGTAGAGCGCTAAAATATATTTCTAGACAAGTAAATACTTAGAGAAATGAGTTATTTAATCAACACCTATGCCAACTGCAGCACTCAACATTCATTTAGTACAGATACTCGAAAGCTAAGTTTTGTACAGTCATTTCCTTGGTCTTCCCCCATTTAGGAATAAACTGTTGACTATTTCATATCATTGTTGTTTAAATTTAAAAACTTTTTGACATATATGGAAATTTACATTGATTCAGTTAGTATTCACATTTTATTTTATTAGCATATTTATTGGTATTTCTATTTTGTTTTATGGCAAATTGAGAACTAATTCTTCCAAATAATATTAATTTTAGCCTTTACTGTTTTTATATTTATTATTTTCCTGTAATACAAGGGTTAAATTTTATTTTAGATCATTCTAACCATAGTACTAAGAAGCTCTCACTTTCTACTGTGCAGCATTCTGCTCCATCAGAGTCAAATTATATTATACTTCCAAAATATCTTATACTCTTGATATTTTTTTTGTTAACCTCATTAATTTTATGTTTCAATAGTTATGGAATTTAGTGCCAGAACTCTACTGAAATTACTTCTGTACTATGCTTTCCATATAAAATGGCAACATTGTTTATTCAATATCAGGTTTTTTTGTTTTTATTTTTTTGTATAATAAAATAGCATTTCTCTATCCAAATTTACCTGGATTTCTTAGTAGCTTCTAACTCAGACATACATAAAATGGCAATATGGTTTGGAAACATCCCATCAGTGAAATTGAATGTTTTATTTTCTATACCTATTTGTATTTCTACCTTGTTGACCTCATTCCATCTCTTGAAATTAAATGCAAGAATTAAACCATGTGCTGACAACACTTTAATTTATCATTAGTTCAGGTTTTGCTCCCAAAACCCAGATTTAAATTGAAGCTTCATACTCATTGATCTCTACTAACGTACCTATTGTACATAAACTCTGTGTGCTGAATCTAAACTGGTTTCCTTGCCAGACCTCCTCCTTTTTTATCCGTTTCACTTTAGGCAATGACAATACTTCCAGTTGCTTAGGTTGAAATTAGTGTCATCTGTGACTGCATTCTTTCTCTCAAACTGAATATTCAGTCTCAAGGAAAAAAGGAAAAAGTTGTTCAAACTTTAAATTTTTCTGTAAACAGGAATGGACATTTTTAGCACTTTCTCTGCTACCACTGAGTTCCCCATATGGATCCCTGATATCACTCCGAAGAGGTTTCCCTTCTTCTACCATTGCTCCTACCTTCTATTCTTCATAAACCAGTTAAGTGACCTTTCAAAATGCAAGTCATGGCTTGTTTCTCTTTCACTGAAAACCCTGAAGTGGTTCCCTTTTGACCTTTTTGTTTTATTACCTATAGCAGTGGTCTCCAACCCCTGGGCCGTGGACCGGTACTGGTCCGTGGGCCATTTGGTACCAGTCCGCAGAGAAAGAATAAATAAAACATTATTTTTGTTTTATTTATATTTAAGTCTGAAGATGTTTTATTTTTAAAAAATGACCAGATTCCCTCGGTTACATCCATCTAATACTCACTCTTGATGCTTATCTCGGTCACGTGATATATTTATTCGTCCCACCCTAAAGGCCGATCCGTGAAAATATTTTCTGACATTAAACTGGTCTGTGGTCCAAAAAAGGTTGAGGACCACTGACCTATAGGACTCTACCTAACAAGATCCCTGCTTTCTTCCTACAAACCCCATTCCTCTGTCAGGTATACAAAAATAGGCTTCCTTGATACTTCTGGAACACACCAGGCTTGTACCTGCCTTAGGGACTTTGTCCTAGCTATTCTTTCTTCACAAATCACTCTGTCCCCACATCTGCATATACCTGCAGTCAATAGACCCCTTATATTTTTGTTTATTTTTTTTCTCCACAAGGTGTACCCTGACCACTCTATTTAATAATGACATATTCCCCTACCTCTCTCCTTCATATGTCTTCCCTCTTGACTAGTTACATAACTTTGATGATTATCTGGCTTTTTTCATAGTACATATCACCCTCCAATGTTCCATTATACCTATTTTATTTTTTTTTTCTGTCTATCTCCACTAAAATTGAAGCTCTTGAAGTTAACCTACATAACATTAGACATGAACCTATTTCACGCTGATGGATTCAAGTGCCTTGTCAAGTGCTTGGCAGCTTGCAGGTGTATAGTGTGTTTTAAACGAATGAGTAGATTTTCAATTTATCTCAAATTATGCAGCCTGAGATTACCTTGTAGCTAAATGTTATACTTCAAATTTGTTCATGACATTAAGTTGCTATTTCAGCATTCCCAATTTGTACAAAAAAATCAGAATGTCTTAGACATGCTGGAAATTCAAGTCTCGTGTACATCTTGCTACCTCATTCACATTGAATTTTTTTATTCCCCTCGCAAAAGCAAAGACTCAGTTTTCTCATGTATTTATCATATCATAGTCAAAGTTTATTTATGCCAGGATCTTTCTTGAGAATACTTTTCCCTATCTTTAAGTATTTTTTGCATATTACCTTAAATATATCTTTTAATTGTTCCAGATAATTTCATGTCTTAACTCTGTATTCATATTGTTCACTTTAATTCTATTTTAATTTTTTATACAATATGAAAGAATGACTATATCTCTAAGCTTAACTATCTATCTATGTTAATTTATTATTCAACATAAATAATAATCAGTTTATAAATGTAAATAGCTTATTTTTATAAATTATTCTAGATTATGAGTGAGTAAACATCTGGTTAGAACTCAGTGGAATCAATTTTTAGCATCGCATTCTCCACATTTGGTTGTGATTCCCTGACTCATTCTGTGTTAAAAATATGCCCCTGAGTGCTGTTATGGAAAACGAAGTACTGTTGTCAGTTGTATCCTTGCAGAATGTCATTATAAGCCACAGCTATGACACAATAAAAGTGTAGCTGGCAGTAAACCATAAGCCATATCAATTATATTTGAAAGTAAAAAATTTCCAGTAATGAAATACATTAGTTTACAGTGGAAACTATTAAAATCTTTGGAAGAAGAGATTTTCCTACTCTGGTACCCTTCAGGAATTTTTGTGTTCCTGTTTGCATAATATGCTTCATGCTTTAAATATTTTGTTCTTTAAAAATGATGGCTGTCTGTGCTGACAGTTCCTCTTCCTTCTTTGATTATGGATATGAGGTTCCTAACTAACATTTCACAGTAACATTTCATTTGAAGGTAAGTATCTGTCAGATGTGACTCTAATAAGACACTCAGAAATGTGTTCCACGTGGTAACCAATACCTTCAGGTGGTACAACTTTCACAGAAGCAATTTCCATCTTAAATACCAAAATATAACTTTAACATCTTCATGAAATTTAAGGTTCTGTTATAAAAAAATTTTTACCTCTCCATAGGTTGTTATAACAACAATCTAGTGTGCTAGTAAACTATAAATCTTAGTACTTTTTAGCTATAGTCACCTTGAACCAGCTTCATGTAATTTAAGATAATAATTTTCAAGTCAAACTTTCAACAATGAGTTTTAAACAGTAATTTACTGGTTAAAATTTTAAGTTAAATGGGTAGATTTTTATTAACCTAATTATATTATTATAATATGTTAATATGTCTTTATTAAGTGGGTAGGAACGAATGGTTACCATAGTTTTTGTTAAACTGTTGACATGGCTAGTGGGTATTGGTCATCACAGAGTTTTCCATGGCTTTCAATTTGTCTCCAAATGTGCTCAATTTTGTGACTGAAACCTTTACACAAACTATTTTTGTTGCATAGTGTGCTTTTGTAATGAATAAAACTTTTGAAATAACAATCTCCTACCTCAATCTGTATCTATGAACAAGCTTTATTCATCACTTATTCTATATCTTCCATACACATAAATTAAAGCTCCCTCATGAAAAATGACCTGGTGTAAATATGTCAGTTTAGCAAATTAAGATTTTGATAAAAAATATGGTTAAAATGATATCAAAAGATCAATTTTTAAATGACTATCTCTCTAAGCTTACCTAGATAGGTGATTAAACAAGTGACTCTAAGGTTAAAAATAGTTTTTACTATAGAATTTATCCAAGACATATATATTTGAAATCATTCCCTTTCTATAGCTCTATGACACATCAGTATACACAGGCAGCAAAACAAACAAACAAAGAAACAGGTTCAGCCCTGTAGTCCTGATGGGCATAGATCCCCATGATTCAATGGGAAATTTCTGGATGCAGCATAGAATCAGGAAAGAAAAAGATAGTTTTATTGTTTAGTTTGTTTTTTTTGTTTGTTTCTGTGTCAGAAAGTAGAAAGTTCTAAAATCTAATGAACCAAAGCAAAACAAGTAGAAAACAAGCAAACAAACAAAAAATTTTAGGCTTAAAAAAGAATAGTGTGAGGAAACACTACATTTGTCAGGTCCAGAGGACAAGGAGTGTAGTAAACCAAGAGAAGTGATAACATCCTATGGAGACACCTCGGGTATGGCCACTCTGTCTGTTCCTCCATCTGCATGAGGATAGAAGAAAGCCTTAAAAAGTAGAAGGGAAAAATACTCAGAATCGCAAAAAACAGCAGTGCTCTAAGCAATGAATTTGTATCAAATGCATATTTTATCCATATATAGCAATATTTTCATCCTCCATTTTACCTCTGCGATTCCTTAGTTCATACTTAACATTTTCAGTGGAATTCACTACAAAAGTTAACATAACAGACTCTAAGGCTAATCCTTACACATGATTAAAATAATTTTTAGTAGTAACTTTTGCTACTTTTTTCCTCCAAAGGAAATTTGTTATTTTTATAAAAAATCTTCCTATAACTAAATGATATTTATGATAAAGTAAACAAAAAGGTACTAAACATTTAAAAATTTCACTATAATTATGGCACTTTGTATATGTATTTAGTGTTAAATCTTTTTACATAATTGATACTTGATTTGATAAAATTATGTACTATTTATTCTGCAAATATTAATTTAGCTCTTAGAGTATGCCAAGCATTGTTCTTGACACCAAGAATGTAGAATTGATTAAACAAATTTTCTGCTCTCATGGAGCTTGTATTCCAGTAATTGAGGGGCAGGTAATAAACAATAAGTAAATGTATACGCCAAAACAGAATGAAGTAAATTAAGGTATGGTAAGGGGAAAGAGAGCAGTGCACCCTGGTGTTAAGGTGTTCCATGTTAGAATTCCTGAGGAAGTTCTCTTGAGAGTATGACATAACTGCAGGGATATAAATATTGGGAACACTATATTATTAAAATTTTAATGATTTTGCAGTATTCCTGTTTTTGTGGGAAATAATATTTTCCTAGACCTTTATTGTTTAAATTTCAGGTTAACTTTCTATCATACAAATGGACTGCAGTCAGCATATCTAGTATAACAGTGGTCCCCAACATTTTTTGGGCCACGGACTGCTTTAATGTCAGAAAATATTTTCATGGACCGGCCTTGAGGGTGGGATGGATAAATGTATCACGTGACTGAGACAAGCATCAAGAGTGAGTCTTAGACAGATGTAACAGAGGGAATCTGTCATTTTTTCCCCATTTTTTAAATTAAATTTAATGCAGTGACATTGATAAATCAGGGTACATATGTTGAGAGAAAACATCTCCAGATTATTTTGACATTTGATTATACTGTATACCCCTCACCCAAAGTCAAATTATCTTCTCTCACCTTCTATCTGGTTTTTTTTGTGCCCGTCCCCTCCCCCACCCCCATTGCCATCACATTCTTGTTCATGTCTCTGAGTCTCATTTTTATATCCCATGTATGTATGGATTCATATAGTTCTTAGTTTTTTTCTGATTTACTTATTTCACTCCATATAATGTTATCAAGGTCCATCCATGTTATTGTAAATGATCCGATGTCATCATTTCTTATGGCTGAGTAGTATTCCATAGTATATATATACCAAAGCTTTTTAATGCACTCGTCCAATGACGGACACTTGGGCTGTTTCCAGATCTTCGCTATTGTGAACAATGCTGCCACAAACATGGGGATGCATTTCTCCTTTTGGAGCCGTTCTATGGTGCTCTTGGGGTATATTCCTAAAAGTGGGATAGTTCAGTCAAAAGGCAGTTTGATTTTCAATTTTTTGAGGAATCTCCATACTGTTTTCCACAGTGGCTGCACTATTCTGCATTCCCAACAGCAGTGCAAGAGGGTTCCATTTTCTCCACATTCTCACCGCACTTATTCTGTTGATTTGTTGATGAACAGCATTCTGGCTGGTGTGAGGTGATATCTCATTGTGGTTTTAATTTGCATTTCTCTAATGATTAGTGATGTTGAGCATTTTTTCATATGCCTATTGGCCATCTGTATGTCCTCTTTGGAGAAGTGTCTATTCATTTCTTTTGCCCATTTTTTTATTGGATTGTTTGTCTTCCTGGTGTTGAAATTTACAAATTCTTTATAAATTTTGGTTATTTACCCCTTATCAGATGTATTGTCAAATATGTTCTCCCATTGTGTAGTTTGTCTTTTATTGCTGTTCTTATTGTCTTTAGCTGTGCAAAAGATTTTCAGTTTGATATAGTCCCGTTTATTTATCCTGTCTTTTATTTCACTTCCCCATGGAGATAAATCAGCAAATATATTGCTCTGAGATATGTCGGAGAGCTTACTGCCTATGTTTTCTTCTAAGATGCTTATGGTTTCACGGCTTACATTTAAGTCTTTTATCCATTTTGAGTTTATTTTTGTGAGTGGTGTAAGCTGGTGATCTAATTTCATTTTTTTGCAGGTAGCTGTCCAATTTTCCCAACACCATTTGTTAAAGAGGCTGTCTTTACTCCATTATATTTTCTTACTTCCTTTGTCAAATATCAGTTGCCCATAGAGCTGTGGGTTTATTTCTGGGTTCTCTGTACTGCTCCATTGATCTATATGCCTGTTCTTATGCGAGTACCAGGCTGTTTTGAGTACAATGGCCTTGTAGTATAACGATATCAGGAAGTGTGATACCTCCCACTTTATTCTTCTTTTTTAAGATTGCTGAGGCTATTCATTTTTTTCTTTGGTTCCATATAAATTTTTGGAATATATTATCTATATCTTTGAAGTATGTCATTGGTATTTTAATTGGTATTGCATTGAATTTATAGATTGCTTTGGGTAATATAGACATTTTAATGATGTTTATTCTTTCTAACCATGAGCACAGTATATGCTTCCACTTGTTTGTATCTTCCTTGATTTCTTTTATCAATGCTTTACAATTTTCCAAGTACAAATCTTTAGTCTCCTTGGTTAAGTTTACTCCTAGGTACTTTTTTTTTTTTTTTGATGTAATAGTGAAGGGGACTGTTTCCTTAATTTCTCTTTCAGACTGTTCATTATTGGCATATAAAAGTGCCTCTGATTTCTGAGTATTGATTTTATATCCTGCCATTTTGCTGAATTCATTTATCAGGTCCAGTAGTTTTTTGACTGAGACGTTAGGGTTTTCTATATACAATATCATATCATCTGCAAATAATGATAGTTTTACTTCTTCTTTTCCAACTTGAATGCCTTTTATTTCTTCTTCTTGTTTGATTGCTGTGGCTAGGACTTTCAAGACTATGTAAAATAAGAGTGGTAAAGGGGTCACCCCTGCCTAGTTCCTGATCTTAAGGGGATTGCTTTTAATTTTTGCGCATTGAGTATGATGTTGGCTGTGGGTTTGTAATGGATGGCTTTTATCATGTTGAGGTATGTTCCCTGTATTCCCACTTTGCTGAGAGTTTTGATCATGAATGGGTGCTGGATTTTATCAAATGCTTTTTCTGCATCTATTGAAATTATCATGTGGGTTTTCTCCTTCTTTTTGTTTATGTGATTAATCAGATTGATTGATTTACAAATATTGTACCAGCCTTTCCTCCCCAGAATAAATCCCACTTGATCATGGTGTATGATTTTTTCCATATGTTGTTGGATCCGCATTGCTAATATTTTGTTGAGGATTTTAGGATGTATATTCATCATAGATATTGGCCTATAATTTCTTTGTGTTGTCTTTGCCTGGTTTTGAAATTAGAATTATGCTCACCTCATAAAAAGAGCTTGGAAGTCTTCCTTCCTCTTTTCTTTGTTGTGAGATTTTTGATAACTGTTTTGATCTCATTTGTTGTAATCGGTCTGTTTAGGTTTTCTGATTCTTTCAGATTGATTTTTGGGAGATTGTATGTTTCAAGGAATTTGTCCATTTCATCTAGGTTGTCTACTTTTTTGGCATACAGTTCTTCATAGTATTTTCTTACAATATTTTGTATTTCTGTTGTGTCAGTTGTTATTTCTCCACTCTCATTTCTAATTTTATTTATTTGAGTCCTCTCTCTCTTTTTCTTGATGAGTCTGGTTAAAGGTTCATCAATCTTGTTTACCTTTTCAAAGAACCATATCCTAGTTTCATTGATCCTCTGTATTGTTTCTTTAGCCTCTATGTAATTTATTTCTGCTCTAATCTTTATTATTTTCTTCCTCCTGCTGCATTTGGGCTTTACTTGCTGTTTTTTTCTAGTTCTTTTATATGCAGGGTTAAGTTGTTTATTTGAGCTTTTTCTAGCTTCTTAAAGTGTGCCTGTAGTGCTATGAACTTCCCTTTCAGTACTGCTTTTGCTATGTCCCATAAATTTTGAGTGGTTGTATGCTCATTGTCATTCGTTTCTAGGAATTTTTTTATTTCTTCTTTGATCTCATTCTTAATCCATTTGTTATTTAACAATGTGCTATTTAGTTTCCATGTGTTTGAGAATTTTTGAGCTTTTCAGTTGTGGTTCATTTCAAGTTTCATGCCATTGTGATTGCAGAAAGTGCTTGATATGATTTCAATCTTCTTAAATTTGTTGAGACTTATTTTGTGCCCTAACATGTGGTCTATCCTAGACAATGTACCATGAGTACTTGAAAATAATGTATATTCTGCTGCTTTAGGGTGAAAGGTTCTGAAGATATCTATTAATTCGTGTTGATCTAGTGTGTCCAATAAGTCTGCTGTTTCTTTGTTAATTTTCTTTCTTGAGGATCTATGTAGTGATGTTTGTGGGGTATTGAAATCCCCTACTATTATAATATTGCTGTTGATCTCGCCCTTTAAATCCAACAAAGTCTGCTTTATATATTTAGGTGCTCTTATATTAGGTGCATAGATATTTATAATAATTATATCTTCCTGTTGGATGTATTGGCCTTTCTTATCCCTTACTATATCCTTTGTTTTAAAGTCCAATTTTTCTCTCTTTTTTTTTTTTTTGTATTTTTCTGAAGCTGGAAACAGGGAGAGACAGTCAGACAGACTCCCGCCTGCGCCTGACCGGGATCCACTCAGCACTCCCACCAGAGGCGACACTCTGCCCACCAGGGGGTGATGCTCTGCCCCTCCGGGACGTCGCTCTTTTGCAACCAGAGCCACTCTAGTGCCTGGGGCAGAGGCCAAGGGGCCATCCCCAGTGCCTGGGCCATCTTTGTTCCAATGGAGCCTTGGCTGCGGGAGGGGAAGAGAGAGACAGTGAGGAAGGGGGGGTGGAGAAGCAAATGGGCACTTCTCCTGTGTGCCCTGGCCGGGAACCAAACCCGGGTCTCCTGCACGCCAGGCCGACGCTCTACCACTGAGCCAATTGGCCAGGGCCTAAAGTCCAATTTTTCTGATATAAGTATTGCTACCCCAGCTTTTTTTTCATTTCCATTTGCATGAAATGTCTTTTCCATCCTTTTACCTTAATCTATGTGTATCTTTTGTTCTAAGGTGTGTCTCTTGTAGACAGTATATGAATGGGTCCTGTTTTCTTATACATGCAGCTACCCTATGTCTTTTGATTGGATCATTTAATCCATTTACATTTATGATTATTATTGATATGTAGTTGTACATATATATTGCCATTGTGATATGTATTGACATTTTATTCTTTAAAGCTGTATGCCTTTTTTGCTATATTCTTTTCCCACTTTGGTCTTTGATTTACATCAGACCTCTTAACATTTCCTGCAGCATTGGTTTGGTTGTAATGAATTTCTTGAGTTGTTTTTTGTCTGGGAAGCTTTTTATTTCTCCTTCAATTTTAAACGATAGCCTTTTTGGATAAAGTAGTCTTGGTTGTAGGTTCTTGTTCTGCATTACTTTGAATATTTCTTACCATTCCCTTCTTTCCTCAAGTGTTTCTGTTGAGAAGTCTGATGTCATCCTTTTGGTGGCTCCTTTGTAGGTTATAGCTTTTTTTTCTGTAGCAGCTTTTAATATTTTCTCTTTATCACTTAGCTTTGGTATTTTAATTATGATGTGTCTTGGTGTAGGTTTCTTTGGGTTTGTCTTTAATAAAGTCCTCTGTGCTTCTTGAACTTGTGAGAGTGTTTCTTGCATTAATTTAGGGAAGTTTTCAGCTATGATATGATTGAACAAAGTCTCTATCCCTTGTTCTTTTTCTTCTTCTTCAGGAACCCCTATGATGTGGATGTTATTTCTCTACATGTTGTCACAGACTCTCTAAGAGTTTCCTCAGACTTTTTGAGTCTCTTTTCTTTTTTCTTCTCTGCTTTCTTGCCTTCATTCAAGTTGTCCTCCAACTCGCTGATTTGATCTTCAGCTCTATCCACCCTGTGTGGTTTTTTTTTTGTTTTTTTTTTTCATTTTTCCGAAGCTGGAAACAGGGAGGCAGTCAGACAGACTCCTGCATGCGCCCGACCAGGATCCACCTGGCATGTCTACCAGGGGCCGATGTTCCGCCCCTCTGGGGCATCGCCCTGTTGCATCCAGAGCCATTCCAGCACCTGAGGCAGAGGCCACAGAGCCATCCCCAGTGCCCGGGCCATCTCTGTTCCAATGGAGCCTCGGCTGTGGGAGGGGAAGAGAGAGACAGAGAGGAAGGAGAGAGGGAGGGGTGGAGAAGCAGATGGGTGCTTCTCCTGTGTGCCCTGGCTGGGAATCAAACCCGGGACTCCTGATGCCAGGCCGATGCCCTACCGCTGAGCCCACCAGCCAGGGCTCTATCCATTCTGTTTTTAATTCCTTCCATTGTGGTCTTTATTTCTGATATTCTATTTGTCATCCCAGACTGATTCTTTTTTAATATTTTAATATCCTTTTTTATACTTGCTATTTCTTTATTTAGGTGTTCATAATGACCATCCATTGTTGTTCTAAGATCCCTAAGCATCCTTATAATCATTATTTTGAACTCTGCATCTGGAAGTTTGATTATTTCCATATCACTCAGCTCATCTCCTGAAGGTTTCTCTTGTGGTTTCATTTGCATTGCACTTTTTTGTCTTCTCATTATGTCTGTGTTTGGGTGTTTTGTTTGTAGAGTCGGTTGAATCTAGGCTTGGTGTTGTCTGCCGCCAGTTTTCAATTGTGTTATTTCTAGGTCTTCTTGGGTTGGTATCAGCTATTATTTGTAATCCACTTTCAGATTTGGGCAGCTTTGAAGTCTTGATTTGTTTGTTTTCTTAACAGGTGATAGCATTATTTACTGATCTCAGCAGGGGGCTTTCTTGAAACTGTATCCAGAAATGTGATGGGTCTAACCTGAGACTCTGAAGGCCTCTTCCACCAACTAATCTCTCTGGTGGCAGGGTGTTTTCTCAGCTTCAGTAAGGGAGAGGTGTATCTCAGATCTCCATGGAGACCTGAGTTACTGCCCTTCCTCCCCACTTCTTGTTTTCAGCTGTCTTGTTGCACTGATTGGAGCTGGAGAGAAGTCTGGTGATCTCTGATCTGGAAGCAATTCAGTTCTGTTTTGTGGAAGGATCATTCCCTCCCCCAGCTATGGTTGCCTCCAGCATGGATGAATCAGCTTTTTTAGGTCATCTCCTGCATTCCTTAGCCCATCACAGTCTGTCCCTCTCTCTCTCCTTTCCATTTGGGAGATAAGCTGGTCTTTTCAACACACCTCACTCCCTGGTCGCCAGGCAAGTGCCTATGAGCAGTATTTTCTGCTCTTTTCCCTGGAGTGAGATCCCCTCTGGCTCTCAGCCTCACCCCACCCTCCATTCCTGTAAGAAGGGGAGATTTAGGCGCTCCCTACCAGGTTTGTTGTGGCTTATTCTTTGCTCCTTGGTTTTTGAGAGCTATTCTTGTAGTCCAGAGTTGGTTTTTTATGCTGATTTTTCCTAAATTGATTTGTATTCCAGTTTGGTGGTGAGAGCTGGGCATCTGTGCATCCGCCTACTCTGCTGCCATCTTCAGGTCCCTGGAATCTGGTCATTTTTTAAAAATAAATCATCATTCAGACTTAAATATAAATAAAACGGAAATAATGTAGGTTATTTATTTTTTCTCTGTGGACCGGTACCAAATGGCCCACAGACCGGTACCAGTTTGCAGCCTGGGGGTTGGGGACCACTGCAGTATAAGATATTTACATTTCTAATATTTTTTTAAGACTAGACATTTAAATGTAGAATTCATGTATCAAAGTTTAGTATTTATAATAATTGAATGACCAATTCAATTACTTTAGAATGCTCATTTTAGAGCTCATTTTAGAATGTATGTAATTTTAGAATGCATGTAACAATATATATTGTTTCTAGAAATATAGAATATTATTCCACATCTCATAGGAAAGTCAGAATGGTTAACATTTTTATATTTACTAATTCAATAAAAAAGGAGAGTTTTTACTTTTAATTGATTTTTCCCTGAATAGTAATATAAGTGATCAGGTGGAGCAACTTTTTGTTTCTCTAAGTTTTTAAATTTCTGCTTGGCTGATCAAGCAGCAATTGATTGATAAAGTATTTTACTCTTCACTCTCACCGTTATCCTTACTTGTGCCCAGTAGCCTCTCATTGTTGCAGGGTAGTTTAGAAACTGTTTTATGCAGCAAAAATAAGTTCTGCAAGCAAAATTTTATGCCTCAAGGGTAAAAATAAATAAGTTCATAGACCTAGTGTGGCTGAAATAGCTCAGGGATAGGCTGCTGTTTCTCATCTGCCCACCTACTTCCTAGTGGACTCAAATGAGTTTCCCTAAACATGTTTTTTTTTAATCGTTCACAGGATAAAGTGAACACTCCTTAAGGTTTCCCAGGATTTTGCTAACTTAAAAGGTAATTTTCACCTTTTGTCTCCTAAACCCTAGCCATCGCCATCAAATAGCAGTTATTTCTAATTTTTCACCTTCTTCCAGCTTTTTCCTTCTATAGAGAATGCATTTTTCTCCACATGGTCACTTCAACTCCAAAACCATTTTTTCAAGCAATTGTTCAAACTTTAATGCAATATGCCTTGCTCTCAACACTCTTCCAACCTGGGTGAGGTGTCCTTTCCCCATTTTCATGGTATAGAACAACATTCTCAACATACCTCTATCATCATAACGTGTGTTTACTTTTGTCTCTTACACTAAGTTTCTTGATAACACAGATGATATCATATGTATTGCATTACATTTTTATTAGTTAACAGATAATAAAAAATGATTATTAAATATATGGAAAGAGGAAATGTCTTTACTTTTTACTCATTCTAACATCGCCCAACAATATTTAAACAATTAATCTCTAATATCAATGCCTGGTTATCTTTAGAACAAACTTATTCTTGTTATTTTGTGCTAAAAACATTTAATATTTTCCCATTGCAAACCAAACTAAATAAAAATATCAGAACTTGATTTTTAAAATCTTCTATTCCAGCCTCATATTTTAGCTTGGGGTAGAGATGGCCTGCCAACAAAATCTGCAAATATCTTAGCATAGCTTACCACTAGATTCCTAATGTCTGACAGTAGTCATTGCATTTTCCAGGACTTGCACTCTTATTCTTAATGCTTATCTGCCTTTATTGTCATCCATAACCCCTTCCAATTGGGAATGGAGTAATAAAACTATATCTAAACTCTAATATGACTTTGTAATTCTCTTATAACACTAAGTATGTACTCTCTTAAGATAATTATTTGTTTTGTTAAATGCACCTGAAGATTCTTTTCTCTGTGTCCCACAATATTATGTTTATATTTTTTACAATTATTCCATGTACTATTAAAATTATGGTTTTACACATTTCTTATTTACCTTAGCA
The DNA here is from genome assembly GCF_036850765.1 of Saccopteryx bilineata. Lineage (NCBI taxonomy): Eukaryota > Metazoa > Chordata > Mammalia > Chiroptera > Emballonuridae > Saccopteryx > Saccopteryx bilineata. The sequence goes on along the minus strand of NC_089495.1, from coordinate 65,972,190 downwards.
GTTTCAAGAGTTAGTATAACATCTGATATAACAAATATTCACTAATGGTTAAATACATATACATATGTAGAAGAGCTATTATTTCATCCAGTACAATATTTTAAATATAGTAGATAATCCATACATGCATATAGAATTGAATTAACACACTCTTGACCTAGAAATGAGAATATACCTCCAAGTCATTACTGATAAGTTTAATATTTATTTTCTACTTTAACTCTTTGAATAACTGTTCTGCTACTGTACTTAACTCTCTGAATATTTCATTACTTAACATTATAGGCGTTAATCATATCCAGTTACTATTTATAAATGAAGAAGAAAAACTTCTGTTGGGTTAAGTCATATTTCTATATTGACCACAAATTAACATTGAATAGCTTATCTCTTTTCCTTACTATTTTAGAACACTAAAACTACTTTAATTATAAGATGAACTTGAAATATTTTATGTTTACAGAAAATAAAGAAGTAAAAATACTATAGGGACAGATAAAAACAAACAAACAAAACACAGAAGCCAATTAGAACTATTCTACAGTCAAAACTAGTACAACTTGAGGCAAAAATTTTTTAAATGATAGTATTAGACTAGAAAACAAACATTCATGAGTACATGTGGATATGAATACATAATTCAAACAGTAAGTATGTGAGGGAGAAGAGATAGTTTTTCATTAAATAAAAATTCTAACATATGTAGAAGGAATTAAGAAAACCCTCAAATCACCAGTAGACTAACACCACAGTAATAATTTTTCCAGGAACAGTCAACCAATAAATGTTAAAATCATTGGGGGTGTATAAGTCTAGAGATCTAATGTACAGCATAATTATAATAGTTTTGAAAAAAATTGTATTGAGGACTGAAAATTTTTTGATAGAATAGAATTCATGTGTTCTCATCACACGCACACAAAAAATGGTAAACATATAAAAAGATATGCTAATTAGATTGAATATAATAATTATTTTACTATGTAATATATTAAATGATTGTTGTATAACTTAAATACAGACAAGTTTTATTTAATATTGTAATTTAAATAAATAAATAGATATACAAAATAAGCTGAAAAAATTAAGGCAGATTAGGATAATAACATAATCTTAATAGTTTGTCTCAAAATATTAACTGTAAAATAAAAAAATAGCAACATTGCAGTAGAGAAACTTGGAAGACATCAGCTTAATCAAGTTATCAAAAATAAAAACACAAGTAGTGAGAGATACTGACATCTTGAATACCCATATGATATATGAGAAAGATCCAACAGTGATCCCATATTTTTGCTAATAATGCATAACAATAACCTAATTATAGTAAAGAAAAACCATCAGGTGAACTTATATTGAGAGACATTCTACAAAATAACTGTCCTGTTATCATCTAAAGTATCGAAGAGATTCATGAAGGACAAAGAAAACATAAGAAATGTTTTAAAAGTTACAGAAAATTAAAAAAAAATAAGTGAAGACAATATGAGATTTCTCATGAGATTCTGTAACAGAAAAAGGTAACTAGGAGGAAATCTTATAAAATTAAATAAACTCTGACACATTTAATATTACTGTAAAAATGTTAATTTGCTAGACTTTTTAATTTTCTCATGTCTATGTAAATAATTAACATTAGAGGAAGATGGGAAAAGAGTGTATGTGAACTCTGTATTATTTTTGTAAATATTTTGTATGTTTAAAATTATTTCCAAATAAAATGTATAGAAAGTACTTGAGATTCAGTTAGTTTATATTGGAAATAGTCTATTGACTATTTTTTTTTTACTTTTTAAAATTTTTTATCTTATTTTTTTATTTTAATGCAGTGATATTGATAAATCAGGGTACATATGTTCAGAGAAAACATCTGATTATTTTGACATTTGATTATGTTGCATACCATTCACCCAAAGTCAAATTGTCTTCTCTCACCTTCTATCTGGTTTTCTTTGTGCCCCTTCCCTCACCGCACCACATCTCTCTCCTTCTTCGCCACCTCCCCACCCCTGTATCCCACCCCCAGTTACCATCACATTCTGACCATGTCTCTAAATCTCATTTTTATGTCCCATTTATGTATAGATTCATATAGTTCTTAGTTTGTTCTGATTTACATATTTTACTCCGTATAATGTTATCAAGGTCTTGTAAATGATCCGATGTCATCATTTCTTATGGCTGAGTAGTATTCCATAGTATATATGTACGAAAGCTCTGTAATCCACTAGTGCACTGAAAACACTTGGGCTGTTTCCAGATCTTCGCTATTGTGAACAATGCTGCCATAAACATGAGAGTGCATTTTTCCTTTTGGAACAGTTTTATGGTATTCTTAGGGTATATTCCTAAAAGTGGGATAGCTGGGTCAAAAGGCAGTTTGACTCTTAATTTTTTGAGGAATCTCCACACTGTTTTCCACACTGGCTGCACCAGTCTGCATTCCCACCAGCAATGCAGGAGGATTCCCTTTTCTTCACATCCTCGCCATCACTTATTCTGTGTTGTTTTGTTGATGAGCGCCATTCTGACTGGTGTGAGGTTATAACTTACTGTGTTTTTAATTTGCATTTCTCTAATGATTAGTGATGTTGAGCATTTTTTTATATGCCATCTGTATATACATTTTGAGTTCAAAGGCCTTGTAGTATAACTTGATATCAGGAAGTGTGATACCTCCCACTTTAATCTTCTATTATAAGATTGCTGAGGCTATTTGTGTTCTTTTTTGGTTCCATATAAAATTTTGAAATATTGTCCAACTATATGTCCTCTTTGGAGAAGTATCTATTTCTTATGCCCATTTTTTGATTGGATTGTTTGTCTTCCTGATGTTGAGTTTTACAAGTTCTTTATAAATTTTGGTTATTTACCCCTTATCAGATGTATTGTCAAATATGTTGTCCCATTGTGTTGTTTGTCTTTTTATTCTATTCTTATTGTCTTTGGCTGCGCAAAAGCATTTTAATTTATTATAATCCCATTTGTTTATCCTGTCTTTTATTTCACTTCCCTGTGGAGATAAATCAGCAAACAATTCGCTGCAAGAGATGTCGGAGAGCTAACTCTCTATGTTTTCTTCTAAGATGCTTATGGTTTCACGGCTTACATTTAAGTCTTTTATCCATTTTGAGTTGATTTTTGTGAATGGTGTAAGTTGGTGGTCTAGTTTCATTTTTTTGCAGGTAGCTGTCCAATTTTCCAACACCATTTATTACAGAGGCTTTTACTCCATTGTATGCCCTTGCCTCCTTTGTCAAATATCAGTTGTCCATAGAGCTGTGGGTTTATTTCTGGGTTCTCTGTTCTGTTCCATTGATCTATATGCCTATTTTTATTCCAGTACAAGGTTGTTTTGAGTACAATGGCCTTGCAGTATAACTTGATATCAGGAAGTGTGATACCTCCCACTTTAATCTTCTTTTATCAGATTGCTGAGGCTATTCGTTTTTTTCTTTGGTTCCATATAAATTTTTGGAATATATTATCTATATCTTTGAAGTATGTCATTGGTATTTTAATTGGTATTGCATTGAATTTATAAATTACTTTGGGTAATATAGACATTTTAATGATGTTTATTCTTCCTAACCATGAGCACGGTATATGCTTCCACTTGTTTGTACCTTCCTTGATTTCTTATATCAATGTTTTATAATTTTCCGAGTACAAGACTTTAGTCTCCTTGATTAAAATTTCTCCTAGGTACTTTAATTTTTGGGTTGTAATAGTGAAGGGGTTGTTTTCTTAATTTCTTTTTCTGACTGTTCATTGTTGGTATATAAAAATGCTCTGATTTCTGTGTATTAATTTTATATCCTGCCACTTTGCTGAATTCATTTATCAGGTCCAGTAGCTTTTTGACTGAGACTTTAGGGTTTTCTATATACAATATCATATCATCTGCAAATAATGATAGTTTTACTTCTTCTTTTCCAACTTGAATGCCTTTTATTTCTTCTTCTTGTCTGATTGCTGTGGCAAGGACTTCCAGGACTATGTTGAATAGGAGTGGTGAAAGGGGGTACCCCTGCCTTGTTCCTGATCTTAAGATGATTGCTTTTAATTTTTGCGCATTGAGTATGATGTTGGCTGTGGGTTTGTCATAGATGGCTTTTATCATGTTGAGGTATGTTCCCTGTATTCCAACTTTGTTGAGAGTTTTGATCATGAATGAGTGATGGATTTTATCAAATGCTTTTTCTGCATTTATTGAAATTATCATGTGGTTTTTCTCCTTCCTTTTGTTTATGTGATGAATCACATTGATTGATTTGCTAATATTGTACCAGCCTTTCCTCCCCAGAATAAATCCCACTTGATCACAGTGTATGATTTTTTCCTTATATTGTTGGATCCGCATTGCTAATATTTTGTTGAGGATTTTAGCATCTATATTCATCAGGGATGTTGGCCTATAATTTTCTTTCTTTGTGTTGTCTTTGCCTGGTTTTGGAATCAGAATTGTGCTGTCCTCATAAAAGGAGCTTGGAAGCCTTCCTTCCTCTTGAATTTTTGAAATAGCTTGAGAAGAAAAAAAGTTAGTTCTTCTTTGAATATTCAGTAGAATTCACTTGTGAAGCCATCAGGTCCAGGACTTTTCTTTGTTGGGAGTTTTTGATAACTGTTTTGATCTCATTTGTTGTAATTGGTCTGTTTAGGTTTTCTGATTCTTCCAGATTGATTTTTGGAAGATTGTGTGTTTCAAGGAATTTGTTCATTTCATCTAAATTGTCTAGTTTTTTGCATACAGTTCTTCATAGTATTTTCTTACAATATTTTGTATTTCTTTTCTGTCAGTTGTTATTTCTGCACTATTATTTCTAATTTTATTTATTTGAATCCTCTCTCTTTTTTTCTTGGTGAGTCTAATTAAAGTTTCATCGTTCTTGTTTACGATTTCAAAGAACCATATCCTACTTTCATTGATCCTCTGTATTGTTTCTTTAACCTTTATGTCATTTATTTCTGATCTGATCTTTATTTTCTTCCTTCTACTACATTTGAGCTTTACTTGCTGTTCTTTTTATAGTTATTTTATATGCAGGGTTAAGTTGTTTATTTGAGCTTTTTCTAGCTTCTTAAAGTGTGCCTGTAGTGTTATGAACTTCCCTCTCAGTACTGCTTTCGCTGTGTTCCATAAATTTTGAGTTTTTGTATGCTCATTATCATTCGTTTCTAGGAATTATTTTATTTCTTCTTTGATCTTAATCCATTTGTTATTTAACAATGTGCTATTTAGTTTTCATGTGTTTGAGAATTTTTGAGTTTTTCTGTTGTGGTTGATTTCTAGTTTCCTGCCATTGGTATTTGAGAAAGTGCTTGATATGATTTCAATCTTCTTAAAGTTGTTGAGACCACTCTTATGCCATAACATGTGGTCTATCCTAGAGAATGTACCATGAGCACTTGAAAAGAATGTATATTCTGCTGCTTTAGTGTAAAAGGTTCTGAAGATATCTATTAAATTCAGTTGATCTAATGTATTCTTTAAATCTGCTGTTTCTTTGTTTATTTTCTTTTTTGAGGATCTATCTAGTGATGTTAGTGGGGTATTGAAATCCCCTACAATTGTGGTATTGCTGTTGACCTCGCCCGTTTTATCCATCAAAGTCTGCTTTATATATTTAGGTGCTCCTATATTAGGTGCGTAGATATTTATAATAGTTATATCTTCCTGTTGGATTGCTGCCTTTATTATTATGTAGGGGCCTTCTTCATCTCTTACTATAGCCTTTGTTTTAAAGTCCATTTTGTCTGATATAAGTATTGCTACCCCAGTTTTTTTTTCTTTTTCATTTGCATAAAATATTTTTTCCATCCTTTTACCATCAATCTATGTGCATCATTTGTTTTAAGATGTGTCTCCTATAGACAGCATATGTACAGGTCCTGTTTTCTTATCCATGCAGTTAACCTATGTCTTTTGATTGGATCATTTAATCCATTTACTTTTAAGGTTATTATTGATATGTAATTGTTTATTGCCATTTTATTCTTTAAAGCTGTATTCCTCTTTTTCTATATTCTTTTCCCACTTTGATCTGTTTACAACAGGCCCCTTTGAATTTCCTGTAGCATTGGTTCGGTTGTAATGAATTCCTTGAGTTTGTTTTTGTCTGCAAAGCTTTATATTTCTCCTTCAATTTTAAATGATAGCCTTGCTGGATAAAGTGGTCTTGGTTGTAGGTTCTTGTTCTGCATTACTTTGAATATTTCTTATCACCCCTCTGGCCTCAAGTGTTTCTGTTGAGAAGTTTGATGTCATCCTTATGGGGGCTCCTTTGTTGGTAATAGCTTTTTTTCTGTAGCAGGTTTTAATATTTTCTTTTTATCACTTAGCTTTGGTATTTTAATTATGATGTGTCTTGGTGTAGGTTCCTTTGGGTTTCTCTTTAATTGAGTCTCTGTGCTTCTTGAACTTGTAAGAGTTTCTACTGCATTAATTTAAGGACATTTTCAGTTATGATATGATTGAACAGTCTCTATCTTTGTTCTTCTTCTTCTTCTTCAGAAACCCCTATGATGCAGATGTTATTTCTCTTCATGTTGTCACAGAGCTCTCTTAGAGTTTCCTTAGACTTTTTGAGTCTCTTTTCTTTTTTCTTCTCTGCTTTCATGCCTTCTTCCAACTTGTCCTCCAATTCACTGATTTGATCCTCATCTCCATCCATCCTGTTTTTAATTCCTTACATTGTCATCTTTATTTCTGATATTGTATTTGTCATCTCTGACTGATTCTTTTTTAATATTTCAATATTCTTTTTCATACTTGCTATTTCTTTATTTAGGTGTTCATAATGACCATCCATTGTTGTTTTAATTCCCTAAGCATTCTTACAATCATTATTTTGAACTCCGCATTCAAAAGTTTGGTTATTTCCATATCACTCAGTTCATTTCCTGGAGGTTTCTCTTGTGATTTCATTTGGATTGCACTTCTCTGTCTTCTCATTATGTTTGTGTGTTTTGGTGTTTTGTTTGTACAGCTGATTGAGTCTAGGCTTGGTGTTGTCTGCCTCCAGTTTTCAATTGTGTTATTTCTAGGTCTTCTTGGGTTGGCATCGGCTATTTTTGTAATCCACTTTTGATATGGGCTGCTTTGAAGTCTTGATTTGTTTTTTGTTTTTTTTTAAACTGGTGATAGTCTTGTTTACTGATCTCAGCAGGGGCCTTATTTGAAAGTGTATCCAGAAATGCGGTGGGTGTAACCTGAGATTCTGATGGTCTCTTCTGCTAGTTACTCTCTCTGGGGGCAGGGTGTTTACTCAGCTTCAGTAGGGGGAGGTGTATCTCAGATCTCCATGGAGATGTGCGTTACTGCCCCTCCTCCCCACTTCTTGTTTTCTGCTGTGTTTTTTTACACTGATTGGAGCTGGAGACATGTCTGGAGATCTGTGACCTGGAAGCAATTCAGTCTTCTGTTTTGTGAAAGGATCAGCTATGGCCTCCTCCAGTACTGGATGAGTCAGCTTCTCAGGTTGTCCCCTGTATTGCTCTGCCTCTCATCGTCAGTCTCTCTCTCTCCCCTTTTTTTCTGGAAGACAAGCCAGCCCTTTCAACGCACCTCGTTCCCTGGTCACCAGGCAAGTGTCTGTGAGCAATGTTTTCTGCTCTTTTCCCCAAAGGGCTCTCAGCTCCACCCTCCCTCTGTTCCTGTATGCAGGGGAGATTCAGGCGCTCCCTACCAGTTTTGTTGTGGCTTCTTCCTTGCTCCTTGATTTTTGAGAGCTGTTCTTGTATTCAAGACTTGGTTTTTCACGCTGATTGTTCATAAATTAGTTTGCAATCCAGTTCAGTGGTGTGAGCTGGGAGTCTGTGCGTCTGCCTACTCTTCTGTTATCTTCAGGTCTCTCTGCAGTTTATTGACTATTTTGGTCAAAGACCTTATAAAATGAAATGACTACATTTTCTATCTATCTGAAAAACAGTTACCTGAAAATCATTTTTACCCACTTGTAATTTATTAAGAAAAACATTGAGATTAAATGCAAGCAAAATTTAAAAAGTTATTTTAGATTTGATCATGTTTTATATTCAATTTTCATAAGTAGACAAAAATTATATTGACAAAATTAATAAAAATCACCAATTAGAAAATTCAGCATTTTAGAGAAGTTTTATTCTTAATAAACAATTTTTATGCATATTTTAAGCATTGTTTTTTATGTGTGGCACTGTATTAGCAGGACAGGAATCAGTTTGCATATTTTATTGTTACTTATTAAACTAATAAACATGTCCAATTTACACTAAACTTGTGCTACCATCTGTTTGTGGATAAATAAAATTGCCAATAATATAAATCACTAAATTATTTTTCAGATTATATATAAAATAATGATTCATAAATACAGCAAATAAAGTAAAATCAGAATATTAGAACTATAGCAATTTGTCAGCCTTTGAAAATATTATACTTGAATGGAGAAAACTCAAACCTACTAAATTTTATTAAATGCAAAATTTTTGATTCTACTGAGCAGACTCCTTCACAGATGGCACATGTTTAGCTACCATTTTCACCATTTATTACCCTAGGACAAATGTCTGCAAACAACTTATTTTCTTGTGATTTGTTATTTTATTTGTGAAGAGATAATTGAAAAATATAAAAGACAAAATGCCCTAATCTTTTGACCTTACACATTGTTCACTTGACTAATATTGCTGACATAGTTCTAAAAATTCTCAAATTTAAAAGCAAGAAGAAAACTTAAAACTATATAAGTATATCGGAGAACTAATATCACAGCTATCTTTTTTTAAATGCAAAATTAAACAACCAAAAATTTTAAAGTATTGTGAATGTACAGATGTAAATTCACAATTGTTTCACTGGTTAGTTATTACTATTACTATTTACAAAATAAATGAATTCTATAATATTTTTAAAGTTATTATCTTGTTCTTTTTGTTAATTTTAATAAAAGCACTATTTTACCTTCATATTTTTAGAAAAATAAACTAAAAACTATTATCAGAAAGTTTCAACCAATTGGTAAAGGAAATTCTATCCCATCACTTAGACTGTTTAGAAATTGAAATAAGCCTACATTATAATGCATATCATTTGAAATTATCTGTAGTATTGAGAAAAAGTGATTTTTAATGTAGAATTTTCATTAATTAAATTTATATTAATCTTTGTACCTTCTCCTGTCACCTTAACTTCTCCTTCTTTGTTCTACTGTCCCTGATTATGGTTAGTAGAAACATGGTGGGATTGCTTATATACTTAAGCTTAGAGTCAGAAGATGAGAAATAATCATTTCTCTTCACTTTGTAACTTAAAAGACTGATTCCCCATAGGTACTCAAGGGGAAAGCTGGGGAAATGAAGGGAAAGGAGGTAAACCAGATACTGTTTACATTATTGAGAAGCATGTTAGACTAAAATTTTAATCTTTAAGGAATGGTTTGATTTAACCCCTTGAACGAGGTTAGAATAAATTATGTTTGAGAAAATAATAAAGTATTAAACAAGTGCCATGTATTTTGGAACAGATGTTCTAATGTGTATAATTTATTCTTTTCTGCAAAATACTATAAGAGAAGCCTACTGAAAATATTTGAGATTTCCTTTTTTTATAACCAAAATATTAGCACTCACCGTCTTTTGCCTCTGCACTAAAATCATTGAAAACACATTGAGTCATCATACACCATCTGCCTTCAGAATTAGAAACAGTAAAATGCTTCTGTCTGAATCTGTTGGACAGAGTGCCACATTTTCACTCTGAACTCCAAGGCATTGATTTTAAAAAGTATATTCAAAACATCCTCTATTCATGGATTTTTATCTTTGCAAGATTCATAGAGATAATTTGGTCACATTGGCACTCTTCTAGTAAAAGTTAGAATTATTAATTGCATTCTTCCTTTACATGATGAGGATAAAATACTCCTCTTCTGAAATATCTTTTATTTTATTCATATCATGTCCAAATTTACAATGGAGACTAATTCTGTTTAGTCTCCTCAGTAGAAAATGAAGATGCCCATCAAAAGCTTACTAAGAATTCATTAAAGTGGCAAAACTTAAAAGAGCAACCAAGGGTTAGTTTTTATTTTCTAATGATTTTAAGTTAAATAAAGTCAAGGACCTAATTTAATGTTATTGTTATAAAATTTGTTGGTAGGGAGTCAAGTCTGTTTCACTTGTGACCCCATCACTTGGCCATTTTACAATCCTTTTAACATATGGTATGTTTCGTAGTCATAGTGATGACTCAAGCTACAGAGTTTAAACTGAGGTTTTATTATGAAAAGTATTCAAAGTTTCAAATAGTCTAAGATTTTATTTATATTAAATTCAGAATAAATTCATTTACTGATGAAATGTTTAATTCCTAACACCTGTAAATATATATGTTGAGGCTATGGACACTCATTTGAGGGAAAAAAATCACCTTGGTTGACTGTTTTCTCTTATGACTCTCTTTTAGACTTCCATGTAAATGCATTCACAAATAATAGCACCAAATTTAAACATAGCCTGTACATAATCATGAGAAATCCAATGAAAAAATATTTCAAACATGATGTATAAGCCAACCAGAAATATTTGTTGGCTGAAAAGTTTTTTAACACCACTGGGTTAGAAAACATTATCAGTTTGAACAATACATCGATCAGGTAAATGTTGAAGGCATTGGAATTATTTAACTTGGAGAAGAAAAGAAGAGACTTTATAATTACCTTTAAATACATGAAAAATTGCTCTTGCAATCAGGTTAGAGGAAGTTATAGTGCATAAAATCTATCTGAACATTCTCAGTAGCTGGAAAACTATACCTATTTTTCATGCTACCATCCCATTTTGGGTAAATAGCAGTTTTGTCTAGAGTGCCCTATCTCAGGAAGCCATAATAGATTTTCCTTTGTAAAATTACCCATCACTATGACCATGGATAGGGAATAAGGCAAATCATGGACCAGCTACTCATGATATCTGCCCAGATGCTTATGTTCTCTCACATTTTCTATAACATTGTGTCTTAGGAATTTTCCCTTAAGACATCATGTCTCAGAGAAGTCTGAGAGGAAAGATAGAAGGGTATCTCCAATATTACATTTTTATCTTAGTGAAATTTTAAAAAGAGAACAGGGGTTGAATATTTGGAAGATACACAACAAAGACATCATATATCATATGACATCTGTCAGTGAGGATTTTCATGAGCTTATAAAGAAATTGGTTTGCAACTGTAATTATATAAATAATTATATACCTATGCCCTTTGAGTGCTTAGAGCTGTGTTGTATCTCCCTTGCCCATTCAAACTCAAGCAAAGATACATCTTAGTGATAAGTAAATACCAGTGGAAGAAAAGGAAGTCAATAATACACAGTAAAAATAATCTTCCAAAGGCAAAATTCAAAGCCTGTAAGAAATCTTGTGTTGATTGCTATGGTGTAAAAATGCATGTGTGTCTTTGGAAATGATGTCTAGGACCTTGCCTTAATGCTAGGGTGATATATATCTAATTATGATACCAATTTAGGTAACTTCAAGGCAAATATCAGTTATTCACATTTTAGAAAGTGAGCCCATGACTCCAATATGTTGAAATTTGTATTGAAGCAGTCTTCTTGTCAGCAAATATTTGACAAATATTTTCTAGGTTTAAAGAACCCACTGTCAACTTCAGAACAACAGCAAGCAGAATAATAAATGATTTCTATGAAGAGAATCAATAGAATCTCTTTGATGAATTATTTATTTTCAAGAAGAACATAAAAAATGCTCTAAGTTGGCCCTGGCTGGTTGGATCAGCGGTAGAGCGTTGGCCTGGCATGCGGGGGACCCAGGTTTGATTCCCGGCCAGGGCACACAGGAGAAGTGCCCATCTTCTTCTCCACCGCCCCCTCCTTCCTCTCTGTCTCTCTCTTCCCCTCCCGCAGCCAAGGCTCCACTGGAGCAAAGATGGCCCCGGGCGCTGGGGATGGCTCCTTGGCCTCTGCCCCAGGCGCTAGAGTGGCTCTGGTCACAAAAGAGTGACGCCCGGGAGGGGCAGAGCATCCCCCCCTGGTGGGCAGAGCGTCACCCCTGGTAGGCGTGCGGGGTGGATCCCAGTCGGGCGCATGCGGGAGTCTGACTGTCTCTCCCCGTTTCTAGCTTCAGAAAAATACAAAAAAAAAAAAATGCTCTAAGTTTTCATGTGAATTTCTTAATTTTTATTCTGAGGTAAGATTATTTAAATGCATTATAATATAAGAGTAAGAAAATATAGGCCCTGGCTGGTTGGCTCAGTGGTAGAGCATCGGCCTGGCGTGCACAGGTCCCAGGTTTGATTCCCGACCAGGGCACACAGGAGAAGCGCCCATCTGCTTCTCCACCCCTCCCCCTCTCCTTCCTCTCTGTCTCTCTCTCCCCCTCCCGCAGCCAAGGCTCCACTGGAGCAAAGATGGCCCGGGCGCTGGGGAATGGCTCCTTGGCCTCTGCCCCAGGCACTAGAGTGGCTCTGGTCGCAACAGAGCGACGCCCTGGAGGGGTAGAGCGTCGTCCCCTGGTGGGCGTGCTGGGTGGATCCCGGTCGGGCGCATGCAGGAATCTGTCTGATTGTCTCTCCCCGTTTCCGGCTTCAGAAAAATGCAGAAAAGAGGAAAAAGGAAAAAAAAAAGTAAGAAAATATAGATAAAATTGAACTACAGAACTGCTTTTCTGAAAGAATACAAACAAATACTTTGTTTCCAAAAAGAGATCTTCATAAAAATGGACAAAGTTGTGTGTTTTTTCTAACCTCTCTAGAAATGAGTATCCATGACATATAAGTTGTTTACTACATGTGAGGCACTACTCTAAGTGTTGTACATGTAACTAGTTTAATCTTCACAATAATTCTATAAGGCAGGGTCTCAATATTATTATTTTAAGGATATGAAGGCTGAGGAACACAGAGGTTCTAAGTGCTGCTCAAGATCACACAAAAAGTGATGGAGTGTGTTCTGGCTCCAAGCTTCTATGTGTCTAAGCAAGATATGACCACAAGGCAGCAAACATAATATAAGTTCGTAGATTCTGGAGCATAGACTATCTGGGGTCAACTATTGTAATACCTCTACACTTTCCAAGATTTTATCTTAAAATGTCTTCTTAAAACCCTCTTAATATCACAACAATTAAGTTGGTTAATGGGCTTATCATCACATAGCCAGTACATTTTGGAACTATAAGGAAAAACCAGATACTATAAATTCTAATGACATGTTGTAATAAAGTATGAGTCATTTTGGATATTTAACTGCTGATGGCTTTTAGCTCCAATCCCTGTCCCTTGTCCTCTAGACTCCCTGGGTAAAATGATAAGAATGCCCACATCCTCCCTTGCAGTGGTAGAAAAACAAACTATGCAAGCCCTGACTCAAGAGCTGAAACCTTTTCCAACTCCACCAGCTAACGGCAAAAGCACCACTATCTCCTTGCTCAAGCCATTACAGATTGGTTTGGGTACCAGTCCTATCCTTCCAAGGAGATCTCTTTACATGAATAATAAAACTTTTTACACCTTCTTGAAACCAGGATAGCATCAGTAGTCTCTATTTTCTAGCAAGTTTTGAGTGATGAGCTGGGTTAGTCCTCTGCAGGACCACTGAAAAAACATTTAACCAGTATCCACATTGCAAGGGCTAAGTAGTAATCATTTTTACTGTATCATTATGAAGCTAAGAAATGCATATAATATGATGATCAGTTTGGCCTGGTGTAGACACACATTAGCCATAAAAAGTTTACTTTTTTCACCTTTTAACAAATTAATATATAATTTAAATTTAACTATATTAATTCAACCATATAACTGTATATATTTAACTATGTTAATTATAAAACTACCATGATAAAAATTTTATGAAAATAACTAATAATAAAATTTTCTAAGAATAGAAAATCAGATAATTTTATTATCAGTTATGGCAGTTACTCAAAAAATTAAAAATTACTTTTGATCCAGTAACCCCACTTCTATGAACATACCCAAAAGATTAAAAGCAGGGACTCAGAGAGTTGCACTCCATTTTCATAGTAACTTAGTCACTGTAGCCAACAGATAGAAACAACCCAATGTTCGTCAGTAAAAAAGTGAATAAATAAATGTGGTATACATATACAATGGAATAATATTTGGCCTTGAATAGAAATGAAATTGTGACACATACTGCAACATAGATTAACCTTGACAGCATAATACTAAGTAAAATAATGCAGGCAAAAAGGGACACATTTTGCTATATGTAATTTTCCACAATAAAAAAAAGTTTTGAAAATTACCCCAGTGAAACCAAAGTGAGCAAATGTGTGTGTGTGTGTGTGTGTATGTATATGAATTAGAAATACCTTCTATGTGTTATACAACTTAAATAAGGCTATTTTCCCAAATGAAGAATGAACTGAGTGGCTTCTGAAATTTCGACATTCTTTCTGTTCAATTCTAACAAGGTTAGTGAGTAAAGTGTATATCCTTCTTACTGATTCGTAGACTATTAATTACTTCCAGTATTGACTTCTAAGCAATTAAGGTAACCATATTTACAGTTTCTCTCCACAACATGTTTTAAAGTAGTAAAAAGGATAAGACAGAGAATTGTACATTATACTTAGAAGTTAAATGTAATTAGATTTATGCTCCCACCTATACAGAATTTTATACTTTCCAAAGAATGTATTAAATACTATGGACATAATAAGCATATTCTTTCCCTAAGTGTAATTTCCATTTCCCATTCTACTATAAGCCTTATAATAAGTATATATTAACAGCACACTGTTGTCATTTATATACAGAAGATCAACCCCTATAGAGGATCCACAGAACAACAAAAAAGTGTGGAATAAAAATAAAATAGTTTTTTATTTATATAAATGGTAGTTAATGCATCCTCCTCATCAAATTATATAATTTGATATATATATATCATATAATTTGAGATTATATATATACAGAGGTACCTTGAGATACAAATTTAATTCGTTCTGTAACTGAGCTTATAAGTCAGTCAACTCATATATCAAACATCCAATACTGGACCCATGCGCCAACACACCAATTAGCAGCAGCTTCCTGAATCATGACTCGTATCTCAGAATTTCGCTCAGACCTTGAACAAAAATATGGACCGAGTCGCAGCTTGTATCTTAGAAAAAATTCATATGTTGGTCTGTTCGTATCTCAAGGTACCACTGTGTGTGTGTGTGTATGTGTGTGTGTGTGTGTGTGTGTGTGTGTGTGTAAGGGCAGGATATTGAATATAATGTAACTCTGGTGATAAAAGGAGACTGAACTTGGACTGGTGAATACATAATACATCATACAGATGATGAATGATAGAACTGTACACCTGAAATCTATATAATTTTATTAACTAATGTGATAATAATTTCATAACAAAGAAAATAAATAAATTAAAACTTATCATGATTTTAAAGGGATCAATGTAGATCTTTATGAAGTTTCTGAAATATAAGCAAAACTAGTAGGGATATTGGTTGGATAAGCAAGAAAAACCCTGAGGTTACTAATTTTCCAGAGAAGATCATACCTTAACATAATAGTAGGTTTTTTCTTTTTATCTTTGAAATTATTCCAAATCAATAAAAATGAGTTTTAATACAGAACTTCTGATTTTTTAATAAATTTTAAAATAAATCAATCATTTTGTGCTTTTAACTAATTTCAAAATGGGTGTTATATTCTATATATTAAATATTTTGTATTATTTTTATTGAATTTAGTAGAATGATACTGGTTTAAAATATTATATATGCTTCAGGTGCATAATTATACAACACATCATCTGCCACACTGTGTGTTTGCCACCCCAACCATCACCATTTTCCCCTCTTTGTTCTTCTCCACATGTTCTCACCCTCCTCACCCCACAAATAATACCACAGTGTTCATGTCTGTGTGTTTTTTCATTGTATTTTGCAAAATTCTCCCAAACTCATAGCTTTCAACCCCCAACAGCTGTCAGCTGGTTCCCTATTAATCTTTTTATTGTTTGTTAGTTTATTTTGTTCCTTAAAATCACATATGAGTGAAATAATATGGTACTTGTCTTTATCTGACTGGCTTATTACACTTAGCATAACAGACTTCAAGCTCAGCCATAATCTCAAAATGTAATCTTTCCTTCATTTTTTATAACCAAGTCATATCTTTTTGTTTAAATATACCATGTCATTTTTTTTATCCACTCATCTACTGATAGACAGTTGGGCTGCTTTCAAATCTTGACCATTGTAAATAAAGCTGCAATGAACATAAAGATACATATATTCTTTCAAATTAGTATTCTGGGTTCTTTGGATAAATTCCCAGAAATGGAATTGCTGAGTCATAGGGAAGGTTCATTTTTAATTTTTTGAGGATATTCCATACTGCTTTCCACACTAGCTATATCAATTTACATGCATCCTACTGGGATCCACCCGGCATGGCTACTGTGAGGCGATGCTTGGCCCCTCTGGGACATTGCCCCATTGCAACCAGAGCCATTCTAGTGCCTGAGGCAGAGGCCATTGAGCCATCCTTAGTGCCCCAGCCAACATTGCTCCAGTGGAGCCTTGACTGAGGGAGGGGAAGAGAGAGATAGAGAGAAAGAAGAGGGGGAAGGGTGGAGAGGGAGATTGGTGCTTCTCTTGTGTGCCCTGGCCATGAATGGAACCTGGGACTTCCACACACCCAGCCTATGCTCTAACGCTGGGCCAACCGACTAGGGCCTGAAGATAGCCATTCTTATTGGTATGAAGTGATATCCCATTGCAGTTTTAACCTGCATTTCTCTGATAACTAGTGACATTGAGCATCTTTATATATGTCTATTGTTTTCTGTGTGTCCTTTTGGAGAATTGTTTATTCAGGTTCTTTGTCCATTTCTTAATTGCATTGTTTGTTTACTTGTTTGTTTTTTGGTGGTGAGTTTTATAAATTCCTTATAAATTTTGGATATTAATCCTTACCAGATGTATTATTGGTGAATATGTCCTTTCATTCAGTAGGTTGTCTTTTCATTTTGTTGATTGTTTCTTTTGTTATGCAAAACTTTTTAATTTAAAAAAATTATTAAGTTTATTGGAGTGGCATTGTTTATTAAAATTATATAGATTTCACGTGTACAATTCTATAATACATAACCTGTAAATTGCATTAGATGCTCACCACCCTAGTGCAAATCACTTTCCATCACTATTTATGTAGTCCTATTTGTTTATATTATATTTTCTTTAGTTTACCTTGCCCAAGGCGATTAGTAAAAAATATGGCTGTAAGTATTGTCTGAGATTGTTACTGCCTTTGATTTCTTCTAAGATTTTTATAATCTTGTGACTTACACTTAAGTCTTTAATCTATTTTGAGTTTATTCTTGTGTATGTTGTAGGATGGTGGTTTAATTTTATTTTTGCATGTATATGTCCAATATTTCCAACACCATTTATTTAATAGGCTATATGTTTTTGCCTTCATTGTCATATATTAATTGACCATATAGATGTAGGTTTTTACCTGGGCTTTTTATTCTATTTAATTGAACTATATGCCTGTTTCAATGCCAGTACCATAATGTTTTGATTACTATGGCTTTACAGTAGAGTTTAATATCAGACAGCATAATTCCACCAGCTTTGTTCTTCTTTCTCAAGATTACTGTTGGTATTTGGAATCTTTTGTTGTTCCATATAAATTTTTTGGAATATTTGTTTGAATTCTGTGAAATATATTAATGGTATTTTGATAGGAATTATGTTGAATCTAATGATTGTTTTGAGCAGTATGGACCTTTTAAAGATGTTTATTTAGAGGTATTCTATGACAAACAATTACAAATGAGATAAGAATGCCAGTTTTTTGGCTCATTTTCTGTTCCTTTCTCATCTATTATTTCCTTAAGATTGTCTGGAGCATATGTGTCTCCCAGACTCTATGATACAGTTCTGACACATGCTATGCCTCTTGCTACCACCTCAGGGCTCAAATGAAGCAACCGAAGACCAAAATATCAGGATTATGTAACCCATAAAAGATAAAGGAGTTGGCCCTGGCCAGTTGGCTCAGTGGTAGAGCATCAGCCTGGCGTGCAGGAGTCCCAGGTTCAATTGCCAGTCGGAGCACACAGGAGAAGTGCCTATCTGCTTCTCCACCCTTCCCCTCTCCTTCCACTCTGTCTCTCTCTTCCCCTCCCGCAGCCAAGGCTCCATTGGAGCAAAGTTGGCTCGGGCGCTGAGAATGGCTCCATGGCCTCTGCCTCAGGCACTAGAATGGCTCTGGTTGCAACAGAGCAATACTCCAGATGGACAGAGCATCCCCCCCTGGTGGGCATGCCAGGTGGATCCTGGTTGGGCGCATGTGGGAGTCTGTCTGACTGCTTTCCCATTTCCAACTTCAGAAAAATACAAAAAAAAAAAAGAAAAAGGAGTTGATTCCTTATAGATGCACTTTGAGTCACTTGCATGTAAGTAATGGGAGAAATCAGAAGAGAAAATTGGTTTCCCTTTGAATCTCCGATAGACTCGTCTAATCAGGATTTCTCAATAGCCTCTCTAGTGAGGCCAAAATAAATAAATAACTGGCTGACTCTTTTTATAAGCAATAGCCAGCCTAGTAATATATCACCTTGCAAAGAAAACAAATTGTTAAATATGAAGCAAAATAAATCTGTAAATTCTACAATAAGAAAAGTTCAGGATGATCAGGGACACAAACTATTCCTACTCTTGTACCTAACCTGGTATGGGGAGGTTAAGAAAGGCTTTTGGGAGAAGATAATTTTTTTAAAGTAAGAGTTAACTATTCTGTACAAATTTTCTTGGATGACTAGAGGTTCTAGGTAGAGGAATCACATTTTAGAATCCCAAAAGGCAAAAGGGGTATGTTAGAATGGTAGGGAGATGGTGTGGGAAAGGGAGGAAAAGAAAAGAGAGAAGAGGGATAAAGAAAGGGAGGAGGAACATGAGTGACTGTAAAGGAAGTTTCTCTGTCCTTTTGTGATAAATAGCTAACTTAGGCGCTGGCCAGTTGGCTCAGTGGTAGAGCATCAGCCCAACATGTGGAAGTCCCAGGTTTGATTCCTGGGCAGGACACACAAGAGAAGGGCCCATCTGCTTCTCTACCTTTCCCCCTCTTCTTTCTCTCTTTCTCTTCCACTCCTATAGCCAAGGCTCCATTGGAGTAAAGTTGGCCCAGGTGTTGAGGATGGCTCCATGGCCTCCACCTCAGGTATTAGAATGGCTCCAGTTGCAACAGAGCAAGGACCTAGCTGGGCAGAGCATCACCCCCTAATGGGCTTGCCAAGTGGATCCCAGTTGGGCACATACAAGAGTCTGTCTCTCTTCCTCCCTGCTTCCCACTACAGAAAAATATAAAAAAGAAATAAAATAAATAATAAATAGCTAACCTAAAATAAAAGAACATTATAGTTTTCATTGTTTTCTGATTGTTACTTTAACTTAAGACACATACAAATTTTTAGCATGTTAACAATTAAAATGGTATTTTATCCCAATTTTAAAACTTGCCCTAGATAATCTGTCTTTTTATTTTTTTATAAATAAATTTTTATTAATTTTAATGGGGTGACATCAATAAATCAGGGTACATATATTCAAAGAAAACATGTCCAGGTTATCTTGTCATTCAATTCTGATGCATACCCATCACCCAAAGTCAGACTGTCCTCCGTCACCTTCTATCTAGTTTTCTTTGTGCCCCTCCCCCTCCCCTTCCAACTCTCCCTCCTTCCCTCCCCCCCCCCATTACCACCACACTCTTGTCCATGTCTCTTAGTCTCATTTTTATGTCCCACCAATGTATGGAATCATGCTGTTCTTGTTTTTTTCTGATTTACTTATTTCACTCTATATAATGTTATCAAGATCCCACCATTTTGTTGTAAATATCTGATGTCATCATTTCTTATGGCTGAGTAGTATACCATAGTGTATATGTGCCACATCTTCTTTATCCAGTCTTCTATTTTTTTTACAGTGATTAAGGCCTTTAAGCAAACTCTTGGCCAATACAGCAAGAATTCATAAAAGAGTAGTGTCCTTAACATGTTCACCAAGTCCAAGTTGGCACCAACACCATTCCAAATCCCTTCAAGTGTAACCCAACCCCAGTTCAGTCCATTAGGAGCTGTCACAAGGAACAGGAGTCCAGAAAAAGTCCACATTCAGGAAAAGTCCACATGGCACTGGAATTGTTGTCACAATTCTATACTTTTGCAGCTCATGTTCAAGTCCCAATGACCGCTGCTTCTAGCTGGTAATGATCTGTCTTTTTAAAAACTTATCTTGTTCTATTCACTTCCCTAGGCTTTAAAAACTATGTCTTATATTTTTAATGTATCTTTTTGTCAGGAAGCAAGTCTCTGAAGGTATATACTTTTTGCATAACAGTTAATAATATTTTTATAATTGATATTATTTTATGTTATGCATTTTAAATGGCAATTATGTAAAAAATCTTGCCATATAGATATTTTTGTATCTCATTAACTTTGTTTAGTTTTCATAGTGTCCATCCAAAGTAGCAATTTGTTTATTTTTCTATGTAGTCCAAAGTTTTAACATATTAAGAACAAGACCTAAAAGGTGTTTATGATAAATTATAAGTTCATATTAACTAAGATTTTTGCTTAAATATTTAAAAGGATAGAAAACAATGAGTAAAATTTATTTAATTAGCTTTTGCTACCTATGTTAGTGTATATAAAGAAAATAAAATTTAAATAATTTATATTAAGACTCAACTCCCAAACGGTCAGAGTAAATCATGGTATATATCATTCACTAACTTATATTATCTTAAATGTAGTATAGGCATTAATTATGTAAATATTAAAATTTGTATAAAAACAAACAACCCTAATTAACCAAAGCAATCTTAAAAAAGAAGAACAAGGCTGAATACTTTGCATATTATGTTTCCTAATTTCAAATTATGCTACAAAGCTACAGCAACCATTCTGGCACTGGCACAAAAAAATACACATAGATCAATGGAAGAGAACAGAAAGTCTAGAAATTAACCCATGGTTATATGGTCAATTAAGGTACTACAGAAGAGACAGGAATATATAATGGAGAAAGAAATCTCTTCAATAAATGATGTTGGAGGGAGATGACGTCAGAGTAACGGTGGGGTAGGAAGCGATACCGATAAATCTCCCCCAAAACTCAACAAGATCTTCAACCAGAAACAGAAAAACCTATCCTTGGAGCCTCCAGATATTTTGCAATACACCCGAAGGTATGGTTGAGTGAAAAATTGGCTAAATATATAACCAAACCCCGAAGGAAGTAGGGAGTAAGAAATGCTCCGCCTTCCTCACTAACCTAAACAGGGCGGCTTTCTCTGGGAACTGTGAATATAGAAACTGAGGCAGGCAAAGGGGGTGAATAGATCCAGGCCATGGCATAAATGGCCCAACCAGGCTGTGGCACGGAGATCCAAGCCGAGGAAAAACTGTTCCTGTGGCAACCCGGGCAATACAAGCTAACACTCGCGCCAAACCCAGACAAAGAAAGACAAGCGGGGCAGCCATTTTACCCGATCTCCTGTTCGGCTTGCGCAGATAGTGGGCGAGAGATTTCTTCCAAAGCCCCGGGAGTGGGTGCCCGTGTTACCCCACAGAGAGGCAGAGGCAGAGGCCTTTGTGTGGGCTGAAAGCGGAATCTCTGGGCAGCCCCAGTGCCCTGGGAAAGCTGCAATGGGAGGGAGTGAGAACTAATTCCAACGGTGGAACTTTTCCGTGCTGGTAGGGGATTCACTCAGAGGGAAACGCGGCCGGCTGGCCTGATATCCTGGTCTGCGCGCGCAGATAGTGAGCGATTCCTCCGAGTGCCTCGGCAGTGCGCTCCCGTGTTATCGCACAGAGGGGCAGAGTCAGGGGCCTTTGTGTGAGCCAAAGCGGAATCTCAGGCCACCCCAGTGCCTTGCAAAAGCCGTGCATGGGGACGGAGTGAGAGCCAATTCCAACACTGCAACTTTTCCATGCGGTTGGGGGTTTCACTCAGAGCGTGAGACTGCTGGCTGGATATCCTGGTCTGCGCACGCAGATTGTGAGCGAGAGTTTCCTCCAAGTGCCCCAGAAGTGGGCGCCCACTTGTGTTACTGGACAGAGTGGCAGAGCCAGAGGTCTTTGAGTGGGTGGAAACCCCGCCTGATTATGCTAGCAGCTCTGACTGACTGAGCCTTACCCGGAGCCCTGTGCTGAGTGAAAATAGAGTGGGGAGTTGCCAGCTCTTTGAGCCTCTTACTATCCAGGCAAAGGCAGCAACAACCCCATAGCTGGATTATCAGGCTACTAATTGAGGAAGGAAAGACTAGGAGAAAGGCTCCAGAAACACGGACTCTTTCACTGTCACAGCCTATAAATGCTAAAGAGCCTCGACTGCCAATGAGACTAAAGCACAATACATGATATTGCCATAGAGACTTATCAACTGCAAACCTCTACCTGAGCGTGCCAAAGGGGAAGAACCCGGGGTACAGAGTCACTGACCAGGAAGAGGGAGAGAAAAGAAAAAGCAAGAAGATAACCTCTCAAAATCAAGAATAATCTGCAGACTTTATAACCTATCCCATTTTATTATATTTGTTCATTTGTTTCTCTTATCTTCATTCTTGATTTTTTTTTCTCCTCCAATTTGGCCGATTAACTCTCTGCTGGTCTTACTCTCTCCTCTCCTTGAACTACACTACCCATAAGTGTTACATCTCCCATTATCTTTTCTTTCCTCTTCCTTTCTCTCTATGAGGGTTGCACTCCAAAACCCTTAACTCTCTCTCTCTCTCTCTCCTCTTTTTTCGTTTTTATTCTTTTAGTAGTTCCCTCTTTTTCTCTCTCTCTCTTTCTTTTCTCCCTCTATATTAGTTTCTTCCTTTCTCCTTTACATCTCCTCTCATTCAAACCTCAATAACAAACAAATTATCTTATCTGGGACTCAAACTTATGTTTGTGGCATTTTTGGGGGGGTTTACTTCACCTTTTTAACTCACTAGCAGTGCTCCCATCCCTGGCTCTCCATTTTATCTAGTTCTTGTTCCACTAAATACAATAGTAATTTTTTAATTTGTCCCCCCATTTTTCTGTTTCCCTCTTATTCCTCTCATCATAACTCTTAGTCAACCAACACCTAAAAGCAAATCATTTTATTCTTGACCCAAATTTTTTCCTTATTTGCTTTTTGTGGGTCCATACCCCCCTCTTTTTTCTTTTTTTTTTCTTTTTTTTGCCCCTTTATTACTTTTCCCCAATTCAGGCCCTCCATTACAGGCATTGTTTGTTATAATTCACAGTTCACCACAAGATTTTCTCAAGAAAGAGGGGAGAGGAGAGCAGAGGAATAAAGGAGAGGGGAAATAATTTCCTTTTTAAAAATTTTTTATTTTATTTTATTTTTCTTTATTTCATTATTAATTTTTTTCAAAAAAACCCTTTTCGATTTTTTATTTTTTTAACTTTTTATTCTTTATTAAATCTCATTAATACTATCAACAAAACCACCCTCAGATGCCATTAAGGAAGAGAAAATTGAATATCATGGATACAAAAGAAAGAGAGGTAACACAGCTAGATGAGGAAAAATCTATGGGAAAAATTTAATATATTGGAAACCTTGGAGCTAAATGTCAGAGAATTCAAGATAGAAATCCTAAAAATCCTCCAAGATATACAAGAAAACACAGAAAGGCAATTTAGGGAGCTCAGAAAACAACTCAATGAACACAAAGAATATATGTCCAAGGAAATTGAAACTATAAAAACAAATCAAACAGAGATGAAAAACTCAATTCACGAGCTGAAAAAATGAAGTAACAAGCTTAGCTAATAGAACAGGTCAGATAGAAGAGAGGATTAGTGAAATAGAAGACAAGCAACTTGAGGCACAACAGAGAGAAGAAGAAAGAGACTCAAAAATTAAAAAAAAATGAGATAGCCCTACAAGAATTATCTGACTCCATCAAAAAGAATAACATAAGAATAATAGGTATATCAGAGGGAGAAGGGAGAGAAAAATGGAATGGAGAACATACTCAAACAAATAATAAATGAGAACTTCCCAAGCCTGTGGAAAGAACTAAAGCCTCAAGTTCATGAAGCAAACAGAACTCCGAGTTTTCTGAACCCCAACAAACCTACTCCATGGCATATCATAATGAAATTGGCACAAACCAATGACAAAGAAAAAATTCTCAAGGCAGCCAGGGAAAAGAAGAATACAACGTATAAAGGAAGGCCCATTAGATTATCATCAGATTTCTCAGCAGAAACTCTACAAGCTAGAAGAGAGTGGACCCAATACTTAAAGTCCTGAAAGAGAGGAACTTTCAGCCACGAATACTATACCCATCAAAGCTATCCTTCAAATATGAAGGAGAAATAAAAACATTCACAGATACAGAAAAGATGAGGGAATTTATCATCAGAAAACCCCCACTCCAGGAATTACTAAAGGGGGTTCTCCAATCAGATACAAAGAAAAAGAAAAAAACAGAGCCACAAGTAAAAGCTCCAAGAAGAACACAATAAAACCAAATTTAAACTGTGAGAACAACAAAAAGAAAGGGGGGGAGAAGATGTAGATTAACAGTAGCAAAGGACGATGGAGTGCAAAAGTACTCACAAAATAGTTCGCTACAATAAGCAGGGTAGGAACCCTTTTCATTACTTAAAGGTAACCACCATTGAAAAAAACACCACAGAAGCACATGAGATAAAAAAGATAGCAACAGAGGAAAGATGTATGGAATACAACCAAATAAAAACAAAAGATACAAAAACGAAAGAGAAGGATCAAACAAGACACAAAACTAACAGAAAGCAAGATATAAAATGGCAATAGGGAACTCACAAGTGTCAATAATAACACTAAATGTAAATGGATTAAACTCACCAATAAAAAGACACAGAGTAGCAGAATGGATTAAAAAAGAAAATCCAACTGTATGCTGCCTACAGGAAACTCATCTAAGTAACAAGGATAAAAACAAATTCAAAGTGAAAGGCTGGAAAACAATACTCCAAGCAAATAACATCCAAAAAAAAGCAGGCGTAGCAATACTCATATCTGATAATGCTGACTACAAGACAGCAAAAGTACTCAGAGACAAAAATGGCCATTTCATAATGGCTAAGGGGACACTGAATCAAGAAGACATAACAATTTTTAATATATATGCACCAAATGAAGGAGCACCAAAATATATAAGACAGCTACTTATTGACTTTAAAACAAAAACTGACAAAAATACAATCATACTTGGAGACCTCAATACACCGCTGACGGCTCTAGATCAGTCATCCAAACAGAGAATCAACAAAGACATAGTGGCCTTAAACAAAACACAAGAGCACCTGGATATGATAGACATCTACAGGACATTTCATCCCAAAGTGGCTGAGTATACATTTTTCTCTAGTGTACATGGATCATCCTCAAGAATTGACCATATGTTGGGCCACAAAAACAACATCAGCAAATTCAGAAAAATCAAAGTTATACCAAGCATATTTTCTGATCATAAAGCCTTGAAAATAAATGATGTTGGAAAAGCTGGAGAGATATGAGTAAAAAAAATAAAGTTGGACCACTTTCTTGTACCATATACAAAAATAAACTCCAAATGGATAAAAGGCTTAAATGTATGACCTGAAACCATAAAACTCCTAGAAGAAATTTTAGACAGGAACTTCCCTGACATCAAGATTTGTCTAGATATATCTCCTCAAGTAAAGGCAAAATGAATAAAGCAAAACCAAAAATAAACAAATAGGAATACTTCAAACTAAACAAATCATTTACACAGTGATGGAGAGTATAACCAAAATGTTAAGACAACATACTGAATGGGAAAAGATATTTGCAAATGATATATTTGATAATATTTTAATATATAAAATATATATTAAAAAATTCATACATCTCAACATCAAAAATCAAACAATTCTATTTAAAAAAAATTGGCAGAGTATTGAAAGGATATTTTTCCAAAGAAGACATACAGATCAAAAACAGACAATGTCAGTAATCTTCAAGAAAAAGCAAACTAAAATCACAAAGAAATATAAACTCATACCTATCAGAATGATTATCAAAAACATAACTAAAAATCAGTGTTTGCAAGCATATGGAGAAAGGGATTCTTCATGTACTGTTGGTGGGATTGTAAACTGGGTCAGCCACGGTTTAAAATAATATGGATGTTCCCTAAAAACTTAAAAATGACACTATCATATAACAGAAATTTCACTTCTGGGCATGTGTTCAAAGAAAACAAGAGTACTAGTTCAAAGATGTGTATGCACCCCTATGTTCATTGCAGTGTTATTTACAATAGACAGGTATGAAAAGATTTAGGTGTCCATCAAGACAGTTGGATGAAGGAGCTGTAGTACATATATCCATATAATAGAATACTACTCAGTCATAAAAAGAAAAAAAGAATGAAAGCCTACCATTTCTGACAACATGAATGAATCTAAATGGTACTATGCCAAGTGAAATAATCAGATAGAGAAAGGCAAATATCATATAATTTCACTTATATGTGAAATCTTAATAAGTAAATAAATTAATAATAAATAAATAATAAAACTGGAACAGAAACAGACTGATAAATACAGAGAACATTCTGATGGTTGTCAGAGAGAGGAGCTGAAAGGTTGGGTGGAAAGGGTTAGGGGGAATAAAGGATATAAATGTCTAGTTATAAATAAATAGATAAATAATTAAGTAAATAAGTAAGTTATAGGAATGAGGTACACATCATCAGCTATAGATAATTAAGTCATAGGATACAATGTAGAGCAAAGGGAAAAGAGTCAATATTATCTTATAGCTTTGTATGATGACCGATGATTATTAGACTTTTCATGGTGATCACATTTTAAGAAATATAAATGTCAAATCATAATGTTATACACCTGAAACTAATATAGCATAGTATGCAAAATATACTTTAATAAAAAATTATGTTACTACAATTCTATTAATATATGGTCACTAAACATAT
Source organism: Saccopteryx bilineata (assembly GCF_036850765.1). Lineage (NCBI taxonomy): Eukaryota > Metazoa > Chordata > Mammalia > Chiroptera > Emballonuridae > Saccopteryx > Saccopteryx bilineata. Next base: position 65,945,171 of record NC_089495.1, on the reverse strand, counting down.
TTATGTTTATAATGTAAAACTAAGTCATTGATTTAGGAGTTTTATCCTATATATAAAAAAGTTCAAAACTATATATTAATATTGTTAAATATATATATTTTATATATATTATATATATATATCTTTCTTTTCTTTTCTTTCTTTCCCTTCCAAAGAAAATTTTGTTGAATAATTCAGTTTAAAATAATCTGCATATAAAGTGCTACAACTTCAGAATTATATTTTCTTTCCCCTTAGTTTTCTTTGGTCATGAACCATGAACACAATCTCAAGATAAAAAGACTTGAGGCTAATATCTTTATATACTAAGAATACATCTACCAAATGGGATGTGCTGGATTTCCTTCCTAAAGACTGATGTTGTTTATTCTTTTACTGAATAAACTAATATATGTAAATACATTTACAAATGTTCTATGATCTTAAAAATCTTTCCACTAATGATAATCCATTAAAAAAGAATGTATAATATTAATTAGTCTAGATAGCTGTTTTATTTGACATTTTTAGTATGGATCACTTTTTATATAATAGAAAGAGGCAAGATTTTTTATATAATACCATGAATATTATAAGTAAATATTATTGAAAATAAGATAAAGTTTCAACTTTATAGTTTATACATTATTTCATATTGCTTTATTCAAAAGGACACAAGGAGACAGTGTCTAAGCAACATTTAGAGTCCCTTTATGTATAAAAGGGAAATAAATAGTAATTTTTGAATTTCTGCAGTAATAATAATGCCAAATTTTATATAGGTTGCAATTTAGAGATTTTATATAGGTATAATGAATACATATTAATGCATATATCAGTTCATAATGATGCAAATTACACAAATATCACATGAAATTACACTAAGTATTTATAAAAATATACTTTAAGAAATTGTCTTAGCAAAGATGCTGTCTTCAAATTATACAGAAGGTAATTGGAAAGCAAAATTAAATCCACCTTTTTTTACAATTTGTTCTTTTTAGTACATTTGTTGCCTCATTACATCTCATCTACTTTACAACAAAATGAGCAATCTTATAGTTATTTTTTTAGTACCTCACAGGGTTTTAATATTAGCACAAAGTAGAGTTTTGAGTACAACAAAAGACAGAAGCTAGTAACACTTCAATGTATTAATGACTAATATTCTTTGGCAATAATGGGAATAGCCTCTTAGCAATTCAAGCCGAAAGTCTCAAATGATTCCTTTAGTAACACTGTTCATACTCAGCATTTTCCCTCAATTATACTACCAACACCAACTGAATTGTTTTCAAACCTTCAATTCCCATTGCTTTCATTTCAGTCACTTTACACTCTACACTACTATCAGAGCATAAACCTCTGTAGTGGGAATTCACAGCAGGAAAGCCATCAAGAGGTATAAATAAGTAACAGATGCATTCTGCGGGGTTGATGTATATCCTGTTTTCTATATATGCATCCTGTTAAGTTGAATCAGTGTTCTGTTAGCTTTAATGTGTTCAGATGTGTTCTGATAAGACATAAAAAGTTCCTGTGCCTTGAATGCATAAAGCAAAAGTGGGAAAACGTTGAACCCTTCATTTAAAGACCTCTAATATTGGAATATATCAGGAATTGTTACAACAAAGACACCTTCCATGAGGTTCAATTGCTGCTGTCATAAAGTTAGTAAACTATGAAATCCATATTTTAAGCAGTAGTTTATGTAAATAATGACACTGCAACATGTAGATCAACAGGGAATCTTTATAGAGAGAGCTCAAATTTGTCCCCTTTGGGCCAATTTTTCTCCCTTTAGTGAATCCCACATAAAGCAGGTGACTGAGTTTATTTGCCGTCATTGGACATGCAGTGATAAACAAGAAATGATCTCTACTTTGAGTTATGTAGTGATGAATGGAGAGTACGCACATAAAAAATCATAGTGCAAAGTGACATGTTCTGTGATAGAAATACACACCAAGATACTTAACTGTGGATAACTAATCTGATCTAATTGTTTAAAATTATAGAAAAGGAAACTATCCATCAAAAACAATAAAAACACACAGAGAGGTCAATTTTTCATTATCATCATAATGACCATTATTACTTTTCCAAAAACAAGATGAAATACATTAGAAATTTGTAAAAAAGTATATACTAAACGTTAGGCAGTATCAAAAGTCTGCCATGTTCAAAGAGAATAGGTGAGTTTGATGTGTTTAGAGCTTGGGTATATAAAATGAAAAAAGCAAATATATAAAAAGTAAGAATTAGATTCTGAAAGAATATTACCATTGGTAGAGGAACATCATTATAGATTAATGTAATGAAATATCATAAACATTTACATATATATTAAAGTACAATACCGACAGTGTCAAAGTGCATACAAAGATATACAGAAATATTGGAAACAAATAAATGACATAGGGTTCTCTATTAATAGTTATGAAGTAAAGTGAAAGAATGAAAAAAAATTAATTTATAGGATAGTTTTCATAATAATTGTTAGATTATAATACTTAGGACAAGTAGGAGAAAATATTCTCTGGTTTAATGGTGAGTTGATGTAGAAAGTAGAGGTTAGAGAAATAATAATAAGGTGCATTTTAGGAAATACAGCTTAAATATTATAATGCAAGAGACAGTATGAAAGCTGATTGGAAATGAATTTAAGAATATCAGAATATGAACATAGGAAGTTAGAAGTGGGCCCTGGCCGGTTGGCTCAGTGGCAGAGCGTCGGCATGGCATGCAGGAGTCCTGAGTTCGATTCCCAGCCAGGGCACACAGGATAAGCACCCATCTGCTTCTCCACCCCTCCCCCTCTCCTTCCTCTCTGCCTCTCTCTTCCCCTCCCACAGCCAAGGCTCCATTGGAGCAAAGTTGGCCCGGTCACTGAGGATGGCTCCATGGCCTCTGCCTCAGGCGCTAGAATGGCCCTGGTTGCAACAGAGCAATGCCCCAGATGGGCAGAGCATCGCCCCCTGGTGGACATGCTGGGTGGATCCCGGTCGGGCACATGCGGGAGTCTGTCTGACTGCCTCTCCATTTCCAACTTCAGAAAAATACACACACACACACAAGAAAAAGTTAGAAGTGCATTTATTTATCCAATGAACAACTACTCTGATGTGAAAAAGTAGAAAATCTTACCCTTTGAGCATGAACAGACCTGGAGACCATTATGCTAAGTGAAATGAGCCAGTCAGAGAAAGAGGAGTACCATGTGATTTCTCCCATATGTGGAATCTAATACGCAAAATAAACTAACAAACAAAATAGAAACAGACTCAGATACAGAGAACAGACTGACAGATATCTGAAGAAAGAATGGTTAAGGAGTGGTGAAAAAGTGAAGGACTTAAGCGGAAAAAATCTCCCCTAGACTCAGACAACAGCATGGTGATTTCCAGATGTAAAAGCGGAGTGGGGAACATGGAAGAGGCTAAAGGACAGATAAATGATGATGAAAGAAGATGTGACTTGGGTGCTAAACACACAATACAACATACAGATTACATGTTGTAGAACTGTGTATCTGGAATCTATATAATTTTATTAACCAATGTCACCCCAATAAGTTCAATACAAATAAAAAATAAAAACAAAAGTTTGGATTTGTGGTATTTGTATGACCGTAGGAGAAAAGCAGAAGGAACCTGTTAAGGAAAGTATAAAGTCAAGAGCAAAACATATTTAAGAACTGAACAAGATTGGAGGGAAGGGAGGAATGAGGGAGGGAGAGAGAAAGGAGAAAGCGAGAGAGAGAAAGAAAGACATAGAGAAAAAAAAACTTTTCTCAAACATTTTATTTTAAAATAATGTTATATTTACAGAAAGATCACAAGGATTTCTCAGAGAATTTCCACATACTTTTTACTTTGCTTACTCTAAATAAGCATTTTATATATTAATATTAGTTCCTTATTACTTTATAACAATATACCATAAAAATAGTGGCTTAAACCAACACAAATTTATTAATATACACTTCTGGAGGTCAGAAGTCCAAAATGCAGCCCAAGGTGTCACCAGTTTCTATTCTTTCTGGAGATTTATAGAAGCCTCGATTTTCTTGCCTTGTCTGTCTTCCAGAGGCAACCTACATGCCTTGGTTGTGTCTACCTTCCATCTTCAAGGACAGCTATAGCCAGCCGAGCTTTTTGTAAATTGCATTAATCTGATCCTGAGCCTTCCACATGAGTGGACCAGTTACTGAAGGGATGCTTTAATGGACCTCATTAGACTACACTTGAAGGTTCCTCATTTACAAAGCATTATTCAAAAAATTAACCAAGCTAGTTAGATACGTGCCAGAAACAACACTATGACAGAATATGCCCCAACAGGAAGGTTAGTACAAGATAACAGGATATGCTCATTTCAAAGCTGGCAAGCTGATTTTGTACAGATGCCTAAAACCATGGGAAACTTAAAAATTTTAATAGCTTCTGTAGACATATTTTTGGATGGGTAGAGGCATACCCCCTAAAACTGAGAAGGCAATTGAGGTAGCAAAACTACTCAAAGAAATATTGCTAGGTTTGGACTACCTTATAGCATTCAAAGTTACAATGGACTATCATTTACTTCAGAAATCTCCCAGAAGACAGGCCAGGCACTAGAGTCAGTGGAAACTACATGCATCTGGGAGACCCCAATCTAAGGAGGAGACTGAGAAAAGTAATCCCACAATAAAGGAGACCCTGGTAAAACCATGCCAGGAAACACATTTGACATGGGACCAGGTACTCCCTATTGCCTTGCTTCAGATTTGGATAGTGCCCCAAAGCAGGATTAAATTAAGTACAGTGGTACCTTGAGATACAAATTTAATTTATTCTGTAACTGAGTTTGTAAGTCAGTCAACTCATATATCAAACTGCCAATACTGGACCCGTGCGCCAAAGCTCCAACTAGCGGCAGCTTCCCAAGTCACGACTCATATCTCAGAATTTTGCTTGGATATCGAACAAAAATACGGACAGAGTCGCAGCTCATATCTTAAAAAAAAATCATATGTTGGTCTGTTCATATCTCAGCGTAACACTGTACTTTTGAAATTGTCTACCTGTAACCTTTCCAAGTTTCTGTTTTAGAGACACCCCCTTTAGATTTAGAATATGAATTAAAAATCAGTATGTATATAATATTTAGGACAAACTCTAACAACTTTGCACAATTTTTCTAACACCTTTGTCTTCATTTTTCAACAGTGGCTTTCTTGGCAAATTTACCTGCTGTTAGTTGTGCCCCTCAAAATCCTATTCAGGATTAGATCATGGGGATCCTTTAGTCTTTCCAAGTTCTAATTTTCCTAAAATTCCCCCTGCACTTCTAGGCATACCACTCACTAAATACTTGATTGCTTGTTTATGCAATATGTCCCACTTTGGAAGCCCATGTGCATCACCACTTCTTCAAATATAAAGCCATCTACCAGCTTCACTTGTTCAGCAGTGCAATTCTCTTGACACCGTGCATGCTGCCACCTGAAGACAGCAATCCTTTTCCCTTCAGTAAAGGCTTCCCTTCATCCTGGACCTCCTTCTTCCTTTAGTAGACAGCAAGAATATCAACTAAGTAAGCCTATGTTGTTGACAGTAAGAAGAAACTACAGATAAGACTTTCATCCATTTACCCTTTTAAGATTACAAGGATCCAGTGTTTTGAAAAGAGAAACTGTTATGTAGACAGGGAGTGTTGGGGAGTCTCCCGTATTGACCAAGATGACTGAAGGGAGAGGTTCTTAGACTGAACCCACCAAACACTAGAAAGATGAATAGATAGAGCCTGAGAATGCCAAAAGCCTGTAAGATAATTAGATTAAAAAAACCCACACAAACCCTCCCCTTTCTATAATTCTAAGAACCATGAACCTGGGCAGGAAGTTGAAATGGTCTTTTAAATAAAGTTCATATGAATAAACCTTTTTTTTTTTTTTTGCACCAGCACTTTTCTCACGAGTTTAGATTTTGTTGCAGCAAGAAGCTAAATTGACATTTCAGTTACAATAATACTTTTTTAAAATATCACTCACCATGTTGCCCTAACCCTCCAATGGCTTTCTTGTTCATTAAAAATTAATTTCCACCTCCCTCTCTTAAACTAAAAGGCTGAACATAATCTAGCTCACCTCCTAGATCTCATCCTCTACCAACATCTTCCTAGTTTACTCTGCTCCTTGGGTTTACCAGGTACATTCTTCCTTCACTGTTTCTACCAAATATATCTTCTCCTTTGAATATTCAAAATATATGCAAGCTTGCTCTACTCATCAGCTCAAATGTTATATTTTTCTAAGGTGTTTAAAAAGAGATCTAAAATATAAGAAGTCTCACAAACTGATCAGTTTTTTCTTCTTCTTCTTCCTCTTCTTCTTCTTCTTCTTCTTCTTCTTCTTCTTCTTCTTCTTCTTCTTCTTCTTCTTCTTCTTCTTCTTCTTCTTCTGCTTCTTCTTCACTTTTTTAGTATAATATTATTTAGCACTACCTGACTCTTTGCTTTAAATATTAAAATAATTAGTTAAATTAGTTCCAATTATTATTTGCATAGTTTTTAGGTGTCAGGCATTGTTTAAGCTTTTTGAATTAAATAAGTTGCTTTCAACAACTCTCTGAGCTAATTAGCAAAATTACCTTCATTCTACATATAAGGAAGCTGAGGCACAAAAGAGTAGATGAGCTACTTAAGGCTACATAAACATGTAGAGGCAGAATTTTTTTTTTTACCCTACTGAGCTGCTTTGGAATCACCTGATGCACACCACTGTGTTTCCGTGTCTGTTATGCAGACATAAAAAAAAAATGAATAACTTTTTCTCTATATATTAAGTTCTACTTTAGGCCATTTTTACCAGGAGATTTGGGTCAGTGAAATTTTGGGCATTTCTAAGTTCTATCCTCATTCCTTTTAAAACTGAAAATATCTGTTTTATTAAGTTACTTTCACCCAGTTCAGTCTCTTTTAATTTTTTTCCTGATTAATGCAAATGCAAAGCAGTCTCTCATTTTTTTTTCTTATATATAATTCTTATGGCTAATAAAGGCTATTTGTCTCTGTTACATGGCTTTTGTCTTCCTCTTAAACTTGCCATTTGAGTGAATCTAATATACTACTTTCATTTTACATCTCTTCATGTGTCCATTAACCAGATTCTCTCCATAGAGTAAGAATTATCTGTAGGTCTTATTGCATTCAATAGTCGAATAATGAGTAGCTTGGACACCCACCTATATCAGTGCATCCTTATATATATGGGTCAATCTCCCTTCTAAAATATCTACTACCTTTTAATACATTTTACATGATTTTTATATACATCAATAACAACAGCCCACTTGTAACACAACAAAAATAGATATTTTGCAGTGCCTACTAATATAAAAACAAGAAATTCTATTAGTATAGTCACTTGGGTGCATATCTGAGAGAACTGGTTTGCACAAGGCACTCCTTGATAAATCTCAGCATTATGTCATAAAAGTACCACCACCTGATAGCTAATACACTCTCCTTGAACAGTTATATTTATAATCAGATTCTAATATATATTGCTGATAATATTTCATTAAATGGCACATAACAGCTACAAGTTTACTAAGATAAACTCTTGTGACTCATAAAAAGTTTTCATTCCTCTGAATTATTATTTATGAAGATATAAAATCTCAAACATCTTTCAAGTGAAAAGTTTAAAAGTCCCAAATGAAGACATCTTTTCTTGAATATAGGCAGAAAAAGTTTAATTTAGTTTGCTGAACTGGTGAATTAACTGATATGATGATTAATATGATGACCTGTGTTATAACTTTATAAAAATAAATTGTAGACTATTTTGGGAGAAAGTTTAAAAATTTATTTGTGATTTAAAGAAACAATATAATGCAGATTACAGTTTAAAAATATCTATTTTCATTTTTCTCAATTATTTATTTTCATGCAAAATATAATGTAGTTCTTGGCTTGAATTTATACTCTCAGTGACAAAATAATTTTTTTATTCATTAAATAGAATTGTTCTTAGCACTTAATATCTAAGCTCAAAATTTCTGCAAGCATTCTGTTTCAATATAGATTTCTTGACAGCATCAAACAAGCCTTTCTAATGTAACATCAAAATTCATTACATAGTATGTGTTAATTTTAAGTAAGTCTTTTACATTTGGAAGACACTTTAAGTCTTGATGTGATAAAATGTATCATAATATTATTATAAAATATGTCTAATAAGGAATATATTTATTAACATTTAGAATAAATATGCAATGTTTTTTTGTGCCAAAGTGCCTTTAAGTGCCCAGTTGTATGCAAGATAGTATCATCAAAATTCAGTATAGCAGTTCACCAAGACGTCCATAAATAAACAATGGGGAAAATGATCACAAAACCTCTCTAGAATCTGAGCTGGTCAGAGAGAAGATAACTCAAGAAAAATATGACTCAGAAAAACTAACTTTGTCATGCCCATTATATATTTGTACCTCTTTCCCTTATAGAATCCACTTCTTTTTTTTAGTGCAGTATTTCATCTTTTTCTATGGCTGAGTAGTATTCCGTGTATATATGTACACCTTCTTTATCCAATCACCTGTCAAAGGAAATTTTTATTATTTCAATGTCTTGGCCACTATGACTACTGATGCATTGAACATAGGGTGAATATATATTTGTGAAAAAAATATTTTCAAAATTTAAGGATAGATACTCAGAAAAGGGATTGCTGGTCATAAGGTTACTTTATTCTTAATTTTTTGAGGTACAACCATACTGTTTTCCACATTGGCTGTACCAAACTGTACCAGTTCACAGTCCCACCAACAGTGCACAGTCTTCCTTTTCTTCACAGTCATGATAACCTTACTATCTTTTGTACTATTGATAATAACCATTATAATAAGTATAAGGTCATATCTCTTTGCAGTTTCTAATTTGTATTTTCCTTCTGATAATGATGTACAGTACTTTTTCATTTACTTGTTATCCATTTGTATGTCTTCAATGGAAAATATCTACTCAGCTCTTCAGTCCAATTTTTATTGAAACATTTTTTAATTTGTTATTGAGTTCTTTTCATATTAATCTCTTATTATATATATGATTTTTTAGTATTTTCTCCCATTCAATAGGTTGCCTTTTTTTGTTATTTTCTTTTCTTTTTTTCTCTTTTCTTCTCTTCTCTTCTTTTCTATTCTTCTCTTTTCTTTTCCCCATGCAGAAGCATTTTTGTTTTATGTAGTCCTACTTATTTTTGCTTTTGTTGTCTTTTCTTCGGTGTCAAATCCCCCCCCAGAAATCATGGCTGAGACCAATGCCAGGGTACTTAACCATGTTTTCTTGTCAAGTTTTAAGGTTTTAGATACTCTTTTTAAGTTTTTTCTTCATTTTGATTTAGTTTTTATGTATGGTATAAGACAGAGCTAGATTTATTCTTTTAAATTTATCAGTTTTCCAGCACCATTTAGTAAAAACGCTATGCAATCTTCATCGTACATTCTTGGCTTTTCTGTCAAAAATTAATTGATAATGTATGAATGAATTTATTTCTAGGCTCTTCATCTGGTCTATTAATCCACATGTTTCTTTTTATTTCAATACCATATTCTTTTTATTACCATAGCTTTGTAACATACTTTAAAATCAGGAAGTGGTATGCATCGAGTTCTGTTCTTTCTCAAGAATGCTTAGGCCATCTGGTTTCTTTTACATTGCAATACAAATTTGAAATTGTTTGCTCTATTTCTGTGAAAAGCACCATTGAAATATAAACATTACATTAAATTTTAAGGTCACAGTGGGTAGTATGAGTATTTTAATAATATTATTTTTTAAATTCATGAACATGAAATCTTTTAGTTTATGTGTCTTCCATTTTTTTATTAATGTCTTAAAGATTTCAGTGTACAGAGCTTTCATCTCCTTGACTAAATTAATTGCAAAATACTTTTTATGCTATTGTAAGTAGATTGTTTTCTTAATTTCTCTTCCTGATCATTTGTTGTTAGTATAGATAAATGCAACTAATTTTAGAAAGAGATGAGAAACATCAATTTGTTGTGTTCACTTTAATTGCTCATTGATTGCCTCTCATACGTGCTTTGATTGGAGCTCAAGCCAGCAAGCTTGGGCTCAAGAAAGTGACATTTAGGTTCAAGCCAGTAACTTTGGGATCATGTTGATGATACAACTCCCGAGTGGGCAACCCCGTGCTCAGGTTGGCAAACCCAGGTTCTAGCCCATGAGCCTACTTTCTAGCTGGTAACCTCAGGGTTTTGAACTGGAACATTCATACCAGGCTGATGCACAATTCACTGTGCCACCACTAATTAAGCACTATTTATTTATTTCTATTATTATTTATCTTAATAGCTCTGTCAGTTGTTGCCTGATATATCTGACACATGTTATGTATGTGTATATGTTTGTGTGTATCATGACAATAAACATTTTTATTATATATAAAATCCTTTATTTCTGTTTTATATCACTGCATTTTTATATATTGTTTGATGATGAAATTGCTCTTCTACTTTCTTTGGTTAATGTTTTCCTGCATAACTTTTCAACTCATTAGTTTTTATTTTTTTGTGTAAACGTTTATTTTACTATGTTTCTTGTTGCTAACTTGATAAATTTGTTAGTATGTCTCTGACTTCTTTCTTGATTTGTTAGTATATCTCACATCAATTTATTGTGATGATTATGATCTAACATTTTTTTCTCTCATATATGTTTTCAGTCAACAATATCTATTTGTGCTTTTCTGTCATCATTTCAGCCTTTCATTGGATGGCTTAATTATTCTTTGCTTTGAAAAATCATGCAGTGTTTCAAATTTCTTGTAATGTTCATAACTTTCTGAAAATCATTCTTATATTTATATATCTCCATAAATTATTTAAATTTATAAAATTAAATATAGACATACTTAAGTAAAATTACTTATATACACTCTCACATATGAATATATTATGTAGGGACTTAGACCCTTATAGAAAACAATATTTTGCCAAACTATTTACAAATTATTCTTTGTTATCTAGATAGATATTTGTCTCAATTTTTCTCCTTGAAGTGTATACATTTTAAGAGTAGGCTGATCTTCTATCTGAGTTTGCATGGGACAAACTTAGTTTACCCTTTTATCAGCACTGTTAGAAATATTAATTGGTCAATTAATAATTATTTATAATTTATTAAAAGTTTATGCTGGAAAGTGTCATATCATAATTTGGATGATAAATTATATGATTGCTCTATATAAAAATTTTCAAAGAGAATAATAAATCAAACATTTTGAGAACTAGTATTTTCAGAATAATTTCCCCTTTCAATTAAATGAGACTTCTACTGAATATAAAGTGTAGGTTTGATGTTTAGTTCATTTGACACTTAGAAGATTTTACTTCAAAGTTTCTTCCACTTGTCATTGATGATGTTGAAGTCATTTGTCAACCTAAACTTAGTCTTTTTGTATAAGAACTGCTTTCTTTCAGTGATATTTTAGAAGTATACTATTTTTTTTGTATTATAAAGTTTCAGTGAAATGTGCTTAGTTGTGAGCTCATTTCTCATTTTAAACAAATTTATTGAAATATAATTGTTACAAAAACTGTATATAGTTTTTAATGTATAAAATTTGATGGATGTGAACTATGTTCTTAGATTTCCCAGGCTTCAGTCTCTGAGAAATAAATTTCTATCATATATACAACACACAGTTTATGATATTTTGTCATTGTAGCCTAAAATAAGGCTATATTTATTGATATTTTCTTAACTTTTTTCTTGTGTGCTTTTACTGTCCCAGAATCCATTTTAGGATACCACAGGCATTCAATGTTCATGCTCTGTAGATTCCTCTTGGTTATGGTAGTTTCATATTGTTATGACTTTGACAGTTTTGGGAGAGTACTGGTCAGATATTGTATAGAATGTTTCTTTATTTGAAATTGTCTAATTTAACTCATGATTAGACTGGGGTTTCAAGATTAGGGGAGGAAAACACCAGTTTAACTGCCATTTTCATCTTATTATACTGAAGATAATATACTATCAACAGTACTTATCACTGCTGATGTTTACCTTGATTGTCTTTGAGATCGTCCACTGTATAATTCTTTGTTTCACTCTTTCCATACTATAGTTTATTGAATAAAGTCATTGTTGTCAGCCCACACCAAAAGACTGAGGAGTTATATTCTCCCTCATTGAAAGTGAAGTAAATATATAAATTTTTGAAATTCTTTTCTGCATGGAAGATTTGTCTTTTTACCCATCTGTTTATTTTTTATATTATTGGTTTAAATCAGTATAGAGTTATGAATATTTACTTTATACATTGGGTTATATTCCAGATACCACTTTATTTTGTTAACAAGTTGTTTCAGTCTGGTTATTGGGGGCTCTATCAGTGTGCTCTGTTTTTTGGTTTTTGTTTTTTTTTACATATCACTACCATTATGTTTTGTTTATGAATACTTTTTAACAGTATGGAACTAAAATATATTGCAGGTCCACCTTATAGATTTCTTGCTTCTATTCTACAATCAGCCATTTCTCAAAAAAAAGTCTTATTTTATTTTGAGAATGATGCTAGAAAACAAGATCTGGGGAGTAAGCATTTTCATTGCTACTGGGGTATTTTTGTTTTTAGACCTATTTAACTGACATAGCAGTGAAATGTATCTGTGTATATTATATGTAAATGTGTTCATATTTAACTATTTGTATAATGAACTAATTATGAGTTCAAAGAGGTAAGTCCTGCACTAGTCCACTACTGCACAGATCTAGTCTTCTTCTCTTGATTTTCTCTATACTCCCACTCCATCAGTGAGAAATCTGCTTCCTACCGTCTGCCATCTATTTTCTTAACTATTCAGTTTACTGAACATGTACATAGTATTGGTATTGTTAATCCCTGCCCCCAGTGAAAACAACTTAAGCAACTGAGGTAGAGTATTTATATACAATCCATTAATTTCTAAAGTTATTTAGATCAGCATCTTTTTCCTTACCTCTTCATTGTAATTGTTTCATACAATTAAAATAAACAAGTTATTTTGTCCATTCTATAAAGGATCCCTAGTTTCCTAATATTTTATTTGTATAACTAAAATTTTACTATTTTGCTGTTAAGTTCTATGGACTTGAACAAATACATAACTTCATTTATTCATCATTGTGTGTTATACAAAATAGATTCACTACCATAAAAATACATATTTCTTATGTTTTGTTCTTCAAATGATTTGTTTGGTCTATGCACCATGAACCAAACATAAGAGACAATGTAAGATTAAATTTTTATTAGGAAAGAAGAAATGAACATTCTTTAGTTAAACATTATCACACACACATACACATGTACAGGGACATAAACGCAAAAGAGTATTTAGGAAGGAGTTTATAAGCTAAACTTTGTGAAGCAATGTGCTCATTTTACACAGAAGGATTCTTGGCAATAATAGTGATTAAATAGATTGCAGCCCAATTACCTTAGCAAATCAACCAAATTCTTTTAACATTTATTCTTATGAATTTTGGAGCTATTAAATTTTGGAATAAACTATTTAGTCTATAAAACCTTTAGGATATCCTTAAAATCCACAAATATATAAAACCACTCACTCATAATTAAATACTGACAGGAATCTGAAATTTTATTTCAAAAAAGATGACAACAAGTCATTCTCCTGTGAATTTCTAACATTCTTGTATCAGTATAAATAAATATCACTTCTTTGTGATGTTTTCATTTACAAATCTGTCAATTAGCTCTGCTGTGGAATGCATTAAATAGTATCCAAGTGGTTTGGAAGAGTTAATGTTTCCCTAAATGCCTTATTTGCTACTCAAGATTGACAGAGATACAGAGGCAAAGAGATACCAATAACATTTTGTGGCACTGAAAGAAAGTGAAAAAGAATCCAAGCATTTTCTGTCAGCTCTTCAGGGCATTATTTCCATCTACCGTTCACCTGCTCTAATTACCCTGGCAGCTCACTGAAATCACATTTTTTCTGCTACTAACAAGATGAGCCAGATTTTCTCCGGTGCCAAAGACACAGTATCATCAACAAAAAGTCTTGATGACACCCTCGTGGCTTCAGTGTTAATCCATCTCACTGGATAGTTATCTAGATTCCAAGGAATGGCGTGCTCCAGGGAGATTTTGGCTCAGTGAGAGATAGCTTTAACACACAAGTGACAGTACTGTTCAATTTGCTTCTCTTATATTTACATTAGGTTAACATTGGCAACAAGATCCAGATTTTGAAACGAACATAGCTCCATTACCTATTGCTCATGTTGAGTTGTTTTCCGGTCAATTAGTACCTCCTAAATTCTTAATGCATGTGCTAATCTGGTATTTAAAATGTTGAGACAGTTGGTATATTTTCTCTGTAAGGAAAAGCTGGAAATACTTTGTATTAAAAGTTTAAGAGGATAGGCCCTGGCTGGATGGCTCAGTGGTAGAATGTTGGCCTGACGTGCAGGAGTCCCGGGTTCAATTCCTGGTCAGGACACATAGGAGAAGTGCTCATCTGCTTCTCCACCCCCCCTCTCCTTCTTCTCTGTCTCTCTCTTCCCCTCCCGCAGCCAAGGCTCCATTGGAGCAGGGTTGGCCCAGGTGCTGAGGATGGCTCTATGGCCTCTGCCTCAGGCACTAGAATGCTTCTGGTTGCAAGAGAGCAATGCTCCAGATGGGCAGAGCATCGCCCCCTGGTGGGCATGCCGGGTGGATCCCAGTCGGGTGCATGCGGGAGTCTGTCTGACTGCCTCCCCGTTTCCAACTTCAAAAAAAATACAAAAAAAAAGTTTAAGAGGATAGACTAATAAACACATAACTTTTCCTTATTAACCTTGAATTATTTTTAATAAGGAACATATTAAAATTAAATTGTAATTTAGAACCACCTTAAGCAGTTTTCCCCTTTAAATAACAGGAAACACATGCCTAGCACATCTTGATTTTCTTCTCCATATTGATTTATTATTTTTAATTCAATATTTAATTTGTTAACATTAGTTGATTAGTGAGTAAAACTAAGTATCTTTTTCAGCATGGATTCTATCTTTCTAATGAGAAGATGTGATTTAAGAATATTTTAGAAAACTTCTCCATGAACAGAATATAATTATGAAAGAAAAACAGTGCATGAGTAACCAAACACATTTTGTTTGTATGTAGTAACAAATCAAATATCTATGGAAAATGTACTAAAGTCTTGGATTTATTAGAGATCTGTGTTGAAGAGAAGAATACAACATAGGCCTTGAACATTAGGAATTAAAAATCCAAAAGGAGAGACAGAAACAAATTCTAATAACCTGTAAAAGCCCCAGGCAGCTATAATAACATGCAAGGGCATCATATCAGGGTATATATAGAAGCTATAATAACATGCAAGGGCATCAATTCTGTCTGCATTTATGAAATGCTAGTTGAGCTTTCTGAAAGAGATTGTACCTGAACTGGATTATGAAATGTGAGTTTTTAAGAGTATAACAGGAAAAAGACAGTCTGGGCCAAAAAAAAATTTAAAACAGGAAGAGAGTATCATTTGCTGGCAGAGAATAAAAACTGTAGAGTGCTACTGGCATAAAATCAGTAAGACATGTCAGCAATGTGGGAATTGAGACTAAAAATTTAAGGACTAAACAATGACATGACTCACATAACATGTTAACCAGTTTATGTTTCAGCTGTGAATCAGTGACTCAGAATTCAGCATAAAGGTATAACCTTAAAGAGTTTCTTAAAAATTTAAATCTGGGAAATCACATCCCCCAAATCGTGATTTAGCACGACTGATTAAAATCAATGATTCTGAATTTTTACCAGGTCTTACATGTTATTTTAAGATATAACATTATTTGGCAAACGGGTTATTAAATGGTGAGAGAGTTTATGAATGCTGTTAAGCAGTAAAGAGGCATAGTTATAATTGTGTTTTAGAAACTATTTGGACAGCAATATAGATTACGCAGAGGAGAATAGAAGCTAAAATAAGGGAAATAAATTAAATTTGTTAATTCGTTCACTTAAGATTTATTGAATATTAAATATGTGCCAACATCTCTGCCAAGGCCTTGTCTGGAAATTGTGTGTGTGTGTGTGTGTGTGTGTGTGTGTGTATGTGTGTATAAAATGATGAGATAGGTATCTTTTCAAAGTCTGTACAGCTATTAGCTTTCAGATCTCTCACTGTGGCCCATGTACGGCCTTTCAAGGAAACATTAGAACAGCTATTTTATTGATGAATTCTAGTGCTTATGAGGAGCCAAAAAGTGAAAAGAAAAATGAACTGGAGGCATGAAAGCAAGAATAATCAGAGTTTGTGTCTCATTTTGTGGAAAGGAAGAGCAAGGGAATGGTTTAGAAGCTTTGCAGGGACTTCCAACCTAACTGGCAATCCATAATTCCAAATAGGTTACAAACAAAGAACATGTTTGAATAAATAAATTAGTTGAAATCAATAAAAAGCAAAGTTTTGGGTGTTTATAGGGATCATATATATGTAACCATTTGTTTTTTACAATTTAGAAATAAACATTCTGTTCTGTAAGGTTCCAGGTATATTCACTGCCATCACATAATTAGTCACAGAAAATAGGTTGCTAATGACAGTCATTTTTCTGCTAGTGAGAAAATAAATCAGTCTTCTTTTAATTACTACGAATGGTTACTTTGCTATAAAATAATAAATTATTAACTTAGAAAAAAAAAGTTTTTCATGCTTTCTAATTCACTTGAGCCTGAATAAAATCTGAAGGGTGGTCTTGGTCATGAGCTGCTTCAGTGCAGCCTCAGCCCTGTGGTGGGATTCAGCCAGTTCGCACAGGTTCGGCAGAACCAATACATAATTTTTTGTTGGGTTGGGCAAACTGGTTGTTAAAACGGCACTTGAAATCATTGGTTCTCTCTAAGGTGGGCACCTGGGCAGCTTCTCAATGTGGAAATCACAAATTTACATTCCTTACCCTTTTTTTAATGTTCATCTGCACAGCAGCATATTCTAAATGCCTGTAGTAATGTTCATTCCGTCCATAAGTGAAAAATATTTGACAGAACTATGCTTGCAATATTTATTTATTTATTTATTTCATAAAACTCATAATACTTTTGATGAAATACTATATTTTAATTCTTTTGAATTTCTTACTTCAGTAAACAAACATATAACATAATGAGATAAAGTGTCAAACAACGGGGGTAGGGGGTCACAATCTTTCATCTGTTTCAACAATATGGAAATACCTTAAATAATACTTTATTGTTTTTTGTTAGGTATTATTTAATTTTTTTTTTCTTTTTCACCTTTCTGAAGCTGGAAACAGGGAGAGACAGTCAGACAGACTCCCGCATGCACCCGACCGGGATTCACCCGGCACGCCCACCATGGGGCGATGCTCTGCCCACCAGGGGGCGATGCTCTGCCCATCCTGAGCGTCACCATGTTGCGACCAGAGCCACTCTAGCGCCTGAGGCAGAGGCCACAGAGCCATCCCCAGCACCCGGGCCATCCTTGCTCCAATGGAGCCTCGGCTGCGGGAGGGGAAGAGAGAGACAGAGAGGAAAGCACGGCGGAGGGGTGGAGAAACAAATGGGCGCTTCTCCTGTGTGCCCTGGCCGGGAATCAAACCCGGGTCCTCCACACGCTAGGCCGACGCTCTACCGCTGAGCCAACCGGCCAGGGCCTATTTAATATTTTTTATTAATATTTTAAAACTCTTTCTTAAAATCTAGTTTTGTGTACCTATTTTATTGTTCTTATTTAAATATTAAATGCATTAAATAATAAACTACCTTTCAGTATATTTTTTTCTTAGACATAAAATGGTCATTAGGGCAGAGAATTGGTTGTTAAATTATTTAAATCCCACCACTGCCTCAGCAACTCTGCCCCAGTCAACATGCCTCCTATAGAACTTATGACCTCTCCTTGCCTTCCCTGTCCAGTAACTCTTTCCTTTATCTTTTTTTTTTTTTTTGGTATTTTTTCAAAGTTAAAAGTGGGGAAGCAGTCAGAAAGACTCCCACATGCGCCCAACCGGGATCCACCTGGCATGCCCACCAGGAAGCAATGCTTTGCCCATCTGGGGCATTGTCCCATTGCGGCTGGAGCCATTCTAGCGCCTGAGGCAGAGACCATGGAGTCTTCCTCAGTGCCCAGGCCAACTTTGCTCCAATGGAGCTTTGGCTGCGGGAGAAGAAGATAGAGATAGAAAGGAAAAAGAGGGGGAAGGGTAAAGAATCAGATGGGCGCTTCTCCTGTGTGCTCTGACTGGGAATCAAACTTGGGACTTCCACATGCCAGGCCAACGCTCTACTGCTGAGCCAACTGGCCAGGGTCTGTTTCCTCTATCCTGTCCTATAAATTGAACCAGGACAATGTGAAGTTTTTCTAAGGAATCAATGATATTGTAACGAATGAAGGTAATAATGAAATGAAAATCATTTTAAGGTATCTGGAATCATTTTTTTAAAAATGGCTGGGGAGAAGGGGTGGTAAAGATCAACAGAGAAAAGAAAGGACTTTCTGGACCTGAATCTAAAATATTGTCTTGAAGAGAAAATTTCACAACATGCTTTTATGGACAACATATTCTCACTTTCAAACTGTGGACATTGCACATATGCTTCTCTCTACAAAAAGTAGTATCTCTTAGTTATTTCCCCCTTGGTTATTAAAAATAACTTATTTGTAAAGAAAATTATAATATTCTACTGAGTTACAGTTATTTTTAAGTTTGTATTTGTTGTATAGTTGAGATATGTATAGATTTAGATATCTAGATCTAGACAGAAAATTTACTAAAATACCAAACTTTCAATCATTGCGTTGTGGAGTTATTGACCTTCCAAGAACACATACTCCCTCTATTTCCCTGGTGCTTTCTTCATCCTTTTGTAAGAATTCATATACTTTACTTAATCGTCAGTAGAAAATAAATATTTTTAAAAATTGAATATAATAATGATAAATTAGTAGCAGTTAATATTTATTGATTATTCACTGTGAACTAAATGCTCTAATGTCTAACTAACTGACACCATTAGCTCACTTCTTGCTAAAAATAACATAGAGAAAGAGGTACTGTTATCAACTCACTGTTATAGACTGAAACCTAAAATAATGTGGCTGCTTGTCAATAATGTGGTATCACTTCTCAAGTTTCACAGGTACTTCCCTGTTATTTTATTGCTCTTCCAAGTGCTTCCTAATTTCTAAAAGTTTGTTGATATTGCTCATTTGTTGTTACCTTGTCATTTACTCTGCATTGTATTTATATATGATTATTTCTCTTTAATTCAATTAACTACAGATAGAATGCTTTGCTGTTTTTGTTATTTTTTTTCTTTTAGCCAAGCCTTTACAAAGGAGACAGTGTTTATGAATTTGTTTAAAGGATTTTGTACTAGACATGTTAAGATCCTGAAATTACAAGAGCCCTCCTTCTAGCTGGACTCCTTCTTTAACTATTTGGCTCTTAGATAAAAGAGGTTTTACTTCTATGAAAAGAGGAACTGATATTGATTAGATGGAGAACTTTGAGCAAGATATAATGAAGACAGATGTGCTCAGGAACAAGAATATTGATGGAAGATTTGAAGGATTTGGATCCAAATACAATTATTAGATCTTCTTGAGGGAAATAAAAATAATAAAATAAAAGGGCAGCATGAAAACTCAAACTAATTTTGTATTTAATTAAAATTCTTTTTTCATAAGATCACTTTGGAAAAAATGGGGAAAACTAACTCAAAGGATAATGAGGAAGAAATAGTATATCACACTAGCTAAATAATTTATGCCATAAAATATATAGATATTGGAATTAAAACACTAATTAGAATTTATCCTATTAAGAAGGCAACTGTTAAAATTAATGGCAGTGGATATAATCATTTAGACTTATAAAAAAAGGAAGTTAAAACCTACAATATGTATATATATTTGCTGGTTTTAATAACAGATTACTCATGTGGAATCTAACGAACAAAATAAATTAATAAGCAAAATTATGACAGACTCATAGAGAATAGATAGGGGTTAGAGCGGTTGAGCAAAAAATAAAAAAAGAATAGAAAAAACTAATTGACATGGACAACAATGTGGTTATTTGGGGGGAGGTAGGTAGAAGTGTGTGGAGGAAGGCAGTGGGTAATAAATGGTAATAGAAGCTTGACTTGGGGTGATTGAATACACATTACAGTGTACAGATGATATGTTGTGGAATTGTACACCTGATACCTATATACATAGTTTTTTTAACCAGTGTCACCCCAATAAACTCAATAAAAGGAAAATAATTTCCTCTCAGACTATCAAACTATAAATTATCTTAGTTGTATGTTAGATTCTTTTTATATCCATAATATATGAGGGATTAGATGTCTTAAATATAACCCATTAATCTAATGTGGCTATTTAATTCCTATGACTTGTCTTAACTTTCCAGTTACTCTCTCTCAATAAAGCCTACAGAGAATATTTTTCCTTTTTTATTTCCATCACCCAAGCCACTTATGTTTTAAATACAATAGTTTTATAACATGTTTGCCTGTTTTTTTCTTTTTATCACTTACTTAAATTTTTCATATGCTTTTTTTCTTCAATCATTTGAAAATCTAGATACTATTTTGTTCTCTTAATGTATACATTTAATTTTATACTAATTTTATATATTTACAACTAATCTCTCTTATGGTGATCAATTTAATTGTTTCTTATAAATATATTTATTAAGATGTGTTAAAAATAAATGTTAGCACATTGCATACCACTGGCATATTAATTATATCTTAATTTTTATTCTAAGCAGGTCATATATCTAAGTGTATTAAATAAGTTTTAATGCTACTTTCATTATACTTACTTTCTACCTAGTGTCTGCTTAATTTGGACAATAAGTAATATTACTAACAAAGTTTTACCTTCCAAAGTTTGTGGACTTTATTTAACCTGAAGGATTGCAAACCTGTGTATAGTCTTAAAAAATATTCATTTTGGGAATCCTCTGTCATATCTGTGAACAATTCCTGAGGGCAGGGAAAATGTCTGGCTCTGCACGGGCAGGCACATTCCCACTGATGTCTGCTGTCAGCTGAAGCTCTCTGGTGTGCAGCCCAGCTAGGATGTGCTGTGCTGACTAACATGACATTTTCAGCAATAAATGCTGAGGCCTAACTGCTTTGGAGAAACTAGGTTTAAATGGCTATCTTGCTCCTTTGTGCCCAGCAGGAAATAGCAGTAGTACCTCTTCAGGTTTAACCAAAGATCAGTACCCTGTCAAATAGTGGTTAAAATATACAAAAGCCCTCCACGATTTACCACATCACATCAACTGTGTCCACTATAAAGTATAATCAATAAAATATTGAAGGGGGAATAATATGAAGATCCCCAATCTGAAGCTTTTTCCCATGAATGTTTTTATTCATCATAGGATAGGAATCATTATCTGTTTTAAAAAGGTAACAACGGGTAGCATAATATAGAGAAAGCTAAAGTAGAAATTAAGAACGTAGCTCCAATCACTAGTGGCCTAATTAGTAGCTATGTAATAATGGGCAAATAGTTTAATCTAAAGCTGTATAGTCATTTGAAAAATATGGCTAAGAGTATCTACATCACAGGAATTTTTAAAGATTAAATATTATAACAAATATGAGGTCATCCATTGTTTTCACAAGGTAGGTAGGTATTTAGGGTATTTAAGTGGCCTTCTCTGGATATCTAGTTGAATGATTTGAACTTCCTTGATCTCTGCTTTCCCATTTAAAATTAAAGGATGAATTAATTCATCTTTTTTACTTTAAAAGTTTTAGTTCTTTGAAAGGAAATGTTTCTAACAGTGTTGATCCTTTATTAAGATAACTGCCTCACAAAGTAATCAATGCCTTATCTCTGTAACTGCAACAACAGAAATTGACATACATAATAGAGTTTCATTCAGAGAAACCTTTGTAAACTGATAAATATGAGGTGTATTGTATTTGGATTGTATGTTTCCTTCTTCAAAAAAACAAAACAAGTAGATGATAAATAATTAATGGTTTCAAAATAAAATATAAACCTGACCAGGTGGTGGCGCAGTGGGTAGAGAGTTGGACTGGAGATACAGAAGACCCAGGTTCGAGACCCCAAGGTCACCAGATTGATTGCGGGCTCATCTGGCTTGAGGCTTGAGCAAAAGCTCACCAGCTTGGACCCAAGGTAGCTGGCTCAAGCAAGGGGTTACTCGATCTGCTGTAACCCCACGGTCAAGACACATATGAGAAAGCAATCAATGAACAGCTAAAGTGTCTTAATGAAAAACTGATGATTGATGCTTCTAATCTCTCTCTGTTCCCGTCTGTCTGTCTCTACCTATTCCTCTGACTCTCTCTCTGTCTCTGTAAAAAATAAAAAAAATAAAAAAATAAATAAGGTTTTCTGGTTTATTTTCAAAAACAGCACAGCACTGGATCTACTTGTTCTGGTAGAACGTTCAGCTGGAGTATAGTTACTTGCCCCTTTTGAGCAGATTTATAATTTTTCAGAGACCTCATTAGTTTCCATTGTTTCTTCAAATCTCACTCTTTCATACAAGCTGTCTGGACACCATAAGAATTTAAATGTGTTTCTCCTACTCTAAAGATTTAAAGGGAAGGCCTAAAATTATTTGATTACAAATTTTTATTTTTCACAAGAAAATTTAAAATATAGTTTGTGGAAACAGCATCAAATATCTATTTCATGAAGTTGGATTTAAAAAAATTAAAAATCTATGTATTCATAACTTGGTCATATTAAAATTATTTTATATATATTTTTTTAGCACATGGAAAGAATATTGACAAATGATAGCTACATAATCTGAAGTTGTACAGCTTTTACTAGGTTTATCAAAAACTACATTATATTCACTATTGCATTTCACTAACTTCATTTCCATATTGATTTAGGAAATTATTCAAGAACTATAGTTACTGAGGAAGTAGTCAGGTATTTAGCAATCACAGGAAGCTTTGCTGATTCATTTTCATATTGTTATACTGTGGGGTTTTCATACTCAACTAATTGCATTGCACATTTGATGATTCAATTGCCAATTCCACTGATACAGCCAAATACTTTGAAGTTACAATTGCTAAGTTTTAAACTGTGCTACAAGTTGTATATTTTCATTTGAAATAGAGCGAGAGAGGAAGGGTGAGAGAGGGAGAGAGAGAGAGAGAAAGAGAGAGAAAGAAAAAGATAGAAGCATCAACTCATTGTTCCATTTAGTTGTGCACTCATCGATAGCGTCTTTTATATGTCGGGGAATCAACTTCAAAGACACCAGGATGACATTTTATCCACTGACACAACCAGACCAGGGCCAAGGTATACTCATTCATAATAGATATTTTTTTCACTAAAAATGTGTTTTTATATTATGACATGAATCAGTTAACTAGTAAATATATTTAAGATCCTTTGAAATAATAGAGTGCTTTACAATTTTCAAAAAGCTTAAATTTGTTCTTTTTCCTACTTCTTACAAAAACTAAGTGAGGTGTAAAAGGTATTATGCAGCTCACAAAAATTAGAGGATAATTAATTGTTTCATATTCATTTTGAAATATCCCCCAATTTTTGTGAGCTGTATATCTTAATTTAGAAATAGAGAGGTAAGTGATCTGTTCAACCACATAAATCTAGTAAGTGACCAAGATTTGAAACTTTACAAAGACTTATTTGCCTAGGGCATTAATAATATAGTAGAAACTAGATAATTTGAAATTGGATGGTTCCAGATTAGAGTACAAGTTCTACTACTTACATGGTATGTAAACTCTAAAAACTTTAAACATTTCTGAGTTTATCCTTTCTGTGAAATAATAGCCACTGAGAGAATGAAAGGGAAACATATTTTTAGTCACTTGACACATAGTACAAACCCAATTAATAATATTTCCATTCCTCCAAGTTAAATGTTTATAGAAACTACATTAATAAAAATTGCTATTACATTGTTATATTAATTTTAAATATAAAAAAATACATAGCCTTGGCCAGTTGGTTCAGTGGTAGAGTGTTGACCCAGTATGTAAAAGTCCTGGGTTCAATTCATGGCCAGGGCACACAGGAGGAGTGCCCATCTGCTTCTTTACCCTTACCCCTCTTCTTATTCTCTGTTTCTTCCCCTTCCTCAGCCAAGGCTCCATTGGAGGAAAGTTGGCCTGGGAGCTGAGGATGGCTCCATGGCCTCTGCCTCAGGCACTAGAATGGTTCCAATTGCAGTGAAGTAACGCCTCAGATCTAGATGGGCAGAGCATCTCCCCCTAGTGGGCATGCCAGGTGGATCCCAGTCAGGTGCATATGGGAGTCTGTCTCTCTGCCTACCTGCTTCTCACTTCAGAAACAAAAAATACAAAAAAAAAAGGAAATATATAAAATAGTACACTTCTATAATCATTATATAAATACTAATCACAAAAGATGTATTGCTATGCCTGACCAGGTGTTGGCACAATGGATAGTGTCAGACTGGGATGCAGAAGATCCAGATTTGAAACCCCTGAGTTTGGCGGCTTGAGCACGGGGTTGCTGGCTTAAACATGAGATCATAGACATGACCCCATGGTCACTGGCTTGAACCCAAAAGTCATGGCTTGAACAAGGGGTCACTAGCTCTGCTGCAGCCCCCTGGTTAAGGTACATATGAGAAAGCAATCAATGAACAACTAAGGAGACTAAGGATCTGCAATGATGCTTCTCATCTTTCTTTTTCCTGTCTGTCCCTATCTGTCCCTCTCTCTGTCTCTGCCACACACACACACACACACACAGTATTGCTAATGATTTTTTCTTTTTCTTTCTTTCTTTTTTAACAGGGACAGAGCGAGAGTCAGAGAGAGGGATAGACATAGATAGGGACAGGCAGACCGGAACGGAGAGAGATGAGAAGCATCAATCATCAGTTTTTCGTTGCGACATTTTAGGTGTTCATTGATTGCTTTCTCACATGTGCCTTGACCGCGGGCCTTCAGCAGACCGAGTAACCCCTTGCTCGAGCCAGCGACCTTGGCTCCAAGCTGGCAAGCTTTTTTTTGCTCAAGCCAGATGAGCCCACGCTCAAACTGGTGACCTCGGGGTCTCGAACCTAGGTCCTCCGCATCCCAGTCTGACGCTCTATCCACTGCGCCACTGCCTGGTCAGGCATGGTTTTTTTCTTTTTAAATATTTTTATTATAAGTAATCAGTCACTCATCACATAATAAAAACAGGTAATCAAAACAACAATTTTATTTCAAAGTGACCAATTATTTTACTCAAAAACTTACCAAAACAATCTTTAACATTAATAACAGATTAAAAGAATAATAACAAGGAATCTCACCAAATCTTAGCTAAAGTCATTTTTGTACTTAATAACATATATACTTGTAAAGTATTCAGGGCAATCAGAGTATGCAAATATAGCTTCAAATATATTCATTTCAATCAGTAAAATATGCGTAAACCTAACAGTTGAAGTATCAAGCTTAGGTAGTAAACAGTATGCAGCTGGTTCTATAAAAATAAAATATGAGTATAACATAAAGGGAATTTACAAAATGTTTAAATCTCAAAACTGCTGTCCAAATTTTCATCAACTATATAATTTGATAAATATGTTAATCAGTAGCAAACCAGAGCAATTAGCAGTTTGTTGGGTTTTACTGCATTCAGTTTTAATATTTCTTTTAACAATTAAAGCAATGTATATTTGTAAAATCAAAGACCAAAACAAAAAAATTAAAAAATGAGAATAAAGCACTCTAAAATGTTGGATTTCAGAATATATTTCTGTTCTACATGTATTATCTATTTGGGCAACAAACCTAATGGCATATGCATGGGAATAACTGTCATAAAACAAACTATTGTCTTTTCACGGCTCCCCTTCTCTGGGTAGAGCCATGCAAATTTTGGCTGTTAATGTCGGGTATGTGAAATAAATCAATTTAATATTTTTAGAGTTCACAAGATTTGAAACTAGATCATTTATATAACTCAAGCTTATAAAACTTATCAATCTAGAGATTGAATTAGTAATATATAGCTAGAAACTTTAACTGGCAATATACTGTCACAGAGGGAATATCTTTTATCCTGATATATTTAGATAAGAAGTATATTTACTACTCTTTTTGAATTAAATACATTTTTTGACTAAAAGATTCAATTGTTCTTTTTTTTTTGACTTGCAAACACAGTTTATCAGTATGTCTTTGAAAACTACATAATCTTTTTTTAAAAAATCATGAAAGATCTGCATGCCACTCTACTTGAATTTTTCTCATTTTTTTTCTTATCTTAACCATTGAAGCAGTTATAAAACATCATCTATCTTTTGGAAAACTTAACAGTGATAGATGAATACTATGGACTAGATATCACACCTTCATGTCAATCTTTCTCGTGGGAAAAGAATGGAAAGGTAAAACCTGTATTCCATTCTTTTTTTTTTGGCAATTAAGGCTGTGGCTCTTTAGGGGAATGAGCTATTTAAGTTTTGCCAATCAGATGCACTCTTGTTGAACTTGGATGCCTTATTAGTTATGCACTGAGAGGTACAGGGTGTGGAAAATCCCTTTTGCTGTTATGAATTATGGCAGAGATAATGGCGGTTAAAAGCCAGGAGCAAATGTAGCACTTTCCTAATTTTTGAAAAAAATGTAAGGGTTGGAAGCAGTGTTTATGGTGACACTTTTAACATTCTGCCTAATCTTGGTGAAGGCATTTTCTCCTTCAACGGCCAAGTTTTATGAATAGCTTGAAAATTTATTTGTTCTTAGAGTTTAGATTATTGTATGTTGATTCAGCCCTCCAGAACATGCTGAAAGTGTGCTTTAACCATGAATTTCCTTTATTTAAACTAGCCAGAGTAAATTTGGCTATCTTAAATTGAGAATACTAATAAAGGCAGTAATTAGCAGCTAGGAGCATAGCACGCTAATCTTATTAATCAGAGTTCATCTGTATTAGCAGCAGTGATATCACCTGAGAGTTTGTTAGAATGATGGATATAAAGCCCCACAGCAGACTTTCTGAAGCAGAACCTGCATTTTAACAGGTTTCCCTTGTGATCTGTATGCCCATTAAAGTTTCAGTATAATGTAGGGAATCCCTTGAACCTTCTATGACTTGGGTTGGAGAACTTTAGTTAAAAGCCCTGAGTGAATGTCTCTGGGATGCAAACACCAAGAAACTGTGTGAGTGGGTGACCTTTGTGCTGACACAAAGGAATGCATGTGAACGGGCTTTAGAAAATTAGCCTAGACTGTCTAGCTTGCCCCTTCCTTTGTGCATGTTAGCAAAAGAAAAGAATGTTCTGGCCCAAATTAGCCCTTTTCCATTGTCAGCAAAATGGACATTACTCATTCTTTCCCCTTATCAACTGGTCTCCCTCTCTTGTAATCCTGTTACCTCTGTTCTGCTTCTGATCAATAAAAGCTGAGGGAGAAGAAGATTCAGGTCTTCTTTGCCTCCCTTGGCAAGCTTCCCCTCTTCCTCTTGACATTAGTTTGTGTCTTGAGTAGGATTTTTCCACACAACACTGGTAGTTTCCAGCAGGCTGGAGTACTGCAACATAAAGAAATAAGTAAATAAATATAACAACAAAAAGCAAAAATAAAATGTTTTGGCTTGGTGGAGGTAAGCAGGAGTTAGATGGCATGAGCTCAGATATTATTGGCTAGAAGTATCTGATGCACAATATGAGGGGACAAAATAGTCAAATTGATTCCTGTTGTAAGTTGGAAGGCAGACCATGTGCTTAGACTCTTAGGGAAATAGAACAAAATTAACAATATTGGAAATTTTAAGTAGCTTTCTGAAACATCCCAAAGAAAGGGATATTTCAAAAAGGTTGTTTTTTTATTTTGTCTTAAATAGAGATGGAAGAGGACTCAACTACAAAAGTACTAACGAACTGCAACCTCAGTTGCCTCAAAATTATATTATTTGGATCATAGCAGCTAGTTGTAGCTATATTCTAAAGTATCAAAATAGTAAGGAAAAGTGGCTGAAGAACTGCACCTAAGTAAAAGTCAAGACTATAGGTACAGTAGTATTTTGCTGTTGGATTTTTGCTGGTGTTGAGTTTTACAAGTTCTTTATAAATTTTGGTTTTAACCCCTTATCAGACGTATTGTTGAATATGTTCTCCCATTGTGTAGTTTGTCTTTTTAGTCCCTTCATATTGTCTTTAGCTGTGCAAAAACTTTTTAGTTTGATGTAGTCCCTTTTTTTTATCCTGCCTTTTATTTCACTTGCCTGTGGAGATAAATCAACAAATATGTTTCTGCGAGAGATGTCGAAGAGCTTACTGCCTACGTTTTTTCTAAGATACTATGGTTTCACGGCTTACATTTAAGTCTTTTATCCATTTTGAGTTTATTTTTGTGAATGGTGTAACTTGGTGGTCTAGTTTCATTTTTTTTTGTAGGTAGGTATTCAATTTTCCCTCTTTCCTTTTGAAGAGGCTATCTTTATTGTATGCTCTTACCTCTTTTGTCAAATATCAGTTGTCCATAAAGGTGTGGGTTCATTTCTGTGTTCTCTGTTCTGTTCCATTGATCTCTATGCCTGTTCTTATGCCAGTGCCAAGCTGTTTTGAGTAAAATGGCCTTGTAGTATAACTTGATATCCGGAAGTGTGATTCCTTTTATTCTTCCTTTTCAAGATGGCTGAGGATGTTCGGTTTTTTTTTGTTTTGTTTTGTTTTTTTTTGGTTCTATATAAATTTTTGGAATATGTGTTCTATATCTTTGAATTATGTCATGGTATTTTAAGTGGTATTGCTTTGAATTTATAAATTGCTTTGGGAAATATAGATATTTTAATGATGTTTATTCTTTCTAACCATGAGCATGGTATATGCTTCCACTTGTTTGTATCTTTCTTAATTTCTTTTATCAGTGTTTTATAATTTTCCGAGTACAAGTCTTTAATCTCCTTGGTTAAATTTACTTTTTGGTACTTTATTTTTTGGTTGCAATAGTGAAGTGGATTGTTTCCTTAATTTCTCTATCTGACAGTTTAGTGTTGGTATATAAATATGCCTCTGATTTCTGAGTATTAATTTTATATTCTGCCACCTTGCTGAATTCATTTATTAGGGCCAGTATTTTTCTGACTGAGATTTTAGGGTTTACTATATACAATATAAATCATCTACAAATAATAATAGTTTTACTTCTTTTTTTCCAATTTAGATGCCTTTTATTTCTTCTTCTTGTCTGATTGCTGTGGCTAGGACTTCCAGAACTATGTTGAATAAGAGTGGTGAAAGGGAGCACCCCTGTCTTGCTCCTGATCTTAAGGGGATTGCTTTTAATTTTTGCCCATTAAGTATGATGTTGGCTGTCGATTTGTTATAAATGGCCTTTATTATGTTGAGGTATGTCACCTGTATTCCCACTTTGCTGAGAGTTTTGATCATGAATGGGTGCAGGATTTTATCAAATGCTTTTTCTGCATCTATTAAATTATCATGTGGTTTTTCTCCTTCCTTTTGTTTATGTGATGAATCACATTGATTGATTTGTGAATATTGTACCATCCCTGCCTCCCCAGAATAAATCCCACTTTATCATGGTGTATGATTTTTTTCATATATTTCTGGATTCCATTTGCTAATATTTTGTTGAGGTAAAATTCTAAATTCATCAGGGATATTGGCCTATAATTTTCTTTCTTTGTGTTGTCTTTGCCTGATTTTGGAATAACTTTTGCCTTATAAAAGGAGCTTGGAAATATTCCTTCCTCTTTTATTTTTTGAAATAGCTTGAGAAGGATAGGAGTTAGTTCTTTGAATATTTGATAGAATTCACTTGAGAAGTCATCTGGCCCCAGGCTTTTGTTTGTTGGGAGTTTTTTGATAACTGTTTCCATCTCATTTGTTGTAATCTGTCTGTTTAGGTTTACTGATTCTTCCAGATTGATTTTTGGAAGATTGTATGTCTCAAGGAATTTGTCCATTTCATCTAGGTTGTCTCGTTTTTTGGCATACAGTTTTTCATAGTATTTTCTTACAATTCTTTGTAATTTTGTACTATCAGTTGTTATTTTTCTACTCTCATTTCTAATTTTATTTGAGTCTTCTCTCTTTTTTTCTTGGTGAGTCTGGTTAAAGGTTCATTGATCTTGTTTATCTTTACAAAGAACCAGCTCCTGATTTTATTGATCTTCTGTATTGTTTCTTTAGGCTCTATGTCATTTATTTCTGCTCTGATCTTTATTATTTCCTTCTTTCTACTACTACTGGCCTTTACTTGCTGTTCTTTTTTTAATTCTTTTAGATGCAAAATAAAGTTGTTTATTTGAGCTTTTTCTAGCTTCTTCAGGTATGCTTGTAATGCTATGAACTTTCCTCTCAGGACTGCTTTTGCTGTGTCCCACACATACTGAGTTTTTTGTATGCTCATTATCATTTCTTTCTAGGAATTTTTTATTTCTTCTTTGATTTCATTGTTAACCCATTTGTTATTTAGTAACATGCTATTTAGTTTCTAAGTGTTTGAGTATTTTTCAGTTTTTCTATTGTGGTTGATTTCTAGTTTTATGCCATTGTGATCAGTGAAAATGCTTGATATAATTTCAATATTATTAAATTTGTTGAGACTGCTTTTGTGCCCTAACATGTGGTCTACCCTAGAGAATGTACCATGAGCACTTGAAAAAAATGTATATTCTGCTGCTTTAGGGTAAAAGGTTCTGAAGATATCTATTAAATCCAGTTAATCTAGTGTGTTCTTTAAGTCTGCTGTTTCTTTGTTAATTTTCTTTCTTGAGGATCTATCTAGTGATGTTCGTGGGGTATTGAAATCCCCTGATATTATAGTATTGCTATTGATCTCGCTCTTTATATCCATCAAATTCTTCTTTATATATTTAGATGCTCCTATATTAGTTGTATAGATAATTATAATGGTTATATCTTTCTGTTGGATTGTAACCTTTATAATTATGTAGTGATCTTCTTTATCTCTTACTATATATAGCCTTTGTTTCAAAGTCCATTTTGTCTGATACAAGTATTGCTATCCCAGCTTTTTTTTCATTTTCATTTGCATGAAATATTTTTTCCATTCTTTTACCTCCAGTCTACGTGCATCTTTTGTTTTGAGGTGTTTCTTATAGACAGCATATGTATGGGTCTTGTTTTCTTATCCACGCAGCTTCCCTATGTCTTTTGATTGGATCATTTAATCCATTTACATTTAAAATTATTATTGATATGTAGTTGTTTCTTTCCGTTTTATTATTTAAAGCTGTATTCCTCTTTTTCTATATTCTTTTCCCCCTTTGATCTGTTTAAAGCAGGCCCATTAACATTTCTTGCTGCACTTGTTTGGTTTTAATAAATTCCTTGAGGTTTTTTCTTTGTTTTGTTTTTTTTTGTTGTTGTTGTTGTTGTTGTTGTTGTTGTTGTTTTGTCTGGGAAGCTTTTTAATTTCTCCTTAAATTTTAAATGATAGCCTGTTTGGATAAAGTAGTCTTAGTTTTAGGCTCTGTTCTGCATTACTTTGAATATTTCTTGCCATTCCCTTCTGGCCTCAAGTGTTTCTGTTGAGAAGTCAGATTCTCCTTATAGAGGCTCATTTGTAGGTGATAGCCTTTTTTTCTCTAGCAGCTTTTAATATATTCTCTTTATTTCTTAGCTTTGGTATTTTAATTATGATGTGTGTGTGTGGTTTTTTTGTGGGAAAGACAGAGAGAGTAAGAGAAAGGGATAGATAGGAATAGACAGACAGGAAGAGAGAGAGATGAAAAACATCAATTATTCATTGTGGTTTCATAGTTCTTCATTGATTAATTTCTCATATGTGCCTTGACTGGGGGAATGCAGCAGACCAAGTGATCCCTTGCTAGAGCCAGCGACCTTGGGCTCAAGCTGGTGATCCTTGCTCACACCAGATGAGTTTGTGATCAAACTGGCGACCTCGGGGTCTCTAACCTGGGTCCTCTGCATCCCAGTCAAATGCTCTATCCACTGTGCCACCACCTGGTCAGGCATGATGTGTCTTGGTGTGGAGTTCTTTGGGTTTCTCTTTAAGGGAATTCTCTGTGCTTCTTGAACATGTGTGAATTTTTCATGCATCAGTTTAGGGAAGTTTTCAGCTATGATTTGATTGAACAAAGTCTTTATTCCTTGTTCTTTCTCTTCTTCTTCAGGAAGTCCTATGATGTGAATGTTATTTCTCTTCATGTTGTCACAGAGCTCTCTTAGAGTTTCCTCAGACTTTTTGAGTCTCTTTTCTTTTTGCTACTCTGCTTCTGTGCCTTTGTTTATTTTGTCCTCTAACTTGCTGATTTTTTTTTGTATTTTTCTGAAGCTAGAAATGGGGAGAGACAGTCAGAAAGACTCCTGCATGCGCCCGACCGAGATCCACCCGGCACGCCCACCAGGGGGCGACGCTCTGCCCACCAGGGGGCTATGCTCTGCCTCTCCGGGGTGTCGCTCTGCCATGACCAGAGCCACTCTAGCGCCTGGGGCAGAGGCCAAGGAGCCATCCCCAGCGCCCAGGCCATCTTTGCTCCAATGGAGCCTTACTGTGGGAGGGGAAGAGAGAGACCGAGAGGAAGGAGAGGGGGAGGGGTGGAGAAGCAGGTGGGCGCTTCTCCTGTGTGCCCTGGCCGGGAATCAAACCCAGGACTTCTGCATGCCAGGCCAACGCTCTACCACTGAGCCAACCGGCCAGGGTCTAACTTGCTGATTTAATCCTCAGCTTTATCCATTCTGCTTTTAATTCCTTCTATTGTGGTCTTCATTTCTGTTATTGTATTTGTCATTTCTGACTTATTCTTTTTTATTATTTCAATGTCATTTTTTGTACTTGCTATCTCTTTATTTTTGTGTTTGTTTTGTCTATCTATTGATGTTCTAAGATCTTTGAGCATACTAACAATCATTATTTTAAACTCTGCATCTGGTAATTTGGTTATATCTGACTCGTTCAAGTCCTTTTCTGGGGATTTCTCTTGATTCATATGGGTTGTATTTCTCTGCCTTCCCATTCTGTTTGTGTATAAGAAGGGTGTGACTACTAGAATCCAATGGGTGTAGCCTCTGTGTTCCCTAGGTGTGTTCTGTCTGCAAGCCTGCCATACCCTCTGCCACTGCCTTGGGTATTTGGAAATGTGTGTTGCCAGCACCAGCATGCTGCGGCAGTCACTGCAGTTTCCCCCTCTCTTCCACTGGAAGGGCTGTGTTCACGTGCCCGGTCTACAAGCCTCAACTGGCCTCAGCCTTCACCTCACCCCTGAGAGTGGGGCTGCATGCTGCGCCAGGGCCGCAAGCCTTGGCAGCACAGGTGGGGCTGTGCACCTATGCTCAGCCGTGGGTCTCTGCAGTTCCCTGGCTTTTCCTTTCCCCTGTGGGCAAGATTGCAGAGAGGACCGCTCTTGCTCACCCCACCAACAGCCAGGTTGGACCGCTTTTGTGCGCCCCTTCCACTCTTGCCGGGCTAGACTGAGCTCATGCCAGATCTCAGATGTGGCCTAGCCCTGCTTCCATCCTTGGTGACGAGACCGTGCTTCCATGTCCTGCCACTGTCTGTCCTCCTTTGAGCCCTTAGCAGTGTGGGTGGGGGTGCTGCTGCTCAGACCTCAGCACTCAATACTGCATTTCTAAAGGCTCCCTCCTTCTAAGTGACTCTGCTCTGTATGCCGCTTGGCTGGTGTCCTGCTTCTCTTTGCTGGTATTGCTGGTTCCAGGGGAGATATTCACTTCACATTTGGGGGGTGACTTATCCCAGGGGTTTGGGTGGCTGTCCCTCAAAGTGTTTCTTCCTGTGCCTTCTAGATTATACTCTCTTCCCACTACTCTGGTCCTCCCAAACTCTCCCAGTCTCCCAGAGTCCCTTGCTAGTGGTTGTGAAAGAGGTTTTCTGCACGGTCCCTTTAAGAAGAATTCCAGGTCTGGGAAATCTGTCTCTTTCTCACAAACAGTATCCTGACTTGTTTTGCAGCTAAACATTGTCCATACATTTCTTCTAGGCTCTTGGGCTGCAGGCTGTGGCTTTGTTCCCTAGGGCTCAGGACTCTCCTTTCTCTGCTAAACTCACTTCCTGCCATCCTAGTCCCTCTGGGCTGCCATTTGCTCCCAGCAGCCCTCTCTGCATTTTGGCATTTCCTACCAGTCTCAGCGTGGCTTTTCAGTGTTCCTTGGTTAAAGATTCCTCTTAATTTAGTCCAAAGTTGGTTTTTCCAGATGATGGTTCTTAAAATTAAGTTGTAATACACTTTGGTTCTGGGAGATGGAAGTTGGTACATCTGTCTACTTCATCTCGCTGCCCCCAAGAATAAAGTTTCTTAAGATTGCTTTTTCTTGATGTTTTATTCCTTGATATTCACTCAACTGAATTAACTTTAAATTTTTATAATAGGAGAGTAAAAGCATCCTTCTTCTAGTCCTAAAGTTTTAAAAATGCTAAATATTATTTTAAGCTTGTTAAGTCAAAGTTGGCATATTATTACAATTTCTATTTCACTCTGTATCATAAACACACACACAAAGACAACTGTATCTCTAGAATTTCATTGTTAAGTTGAGAGAAGAAGACATCCATCAAGTCTTCTGATATTGTTTGTACAGCTCTTGAAATATCAATTTTTCTAGTGTTTACCTTTTCTACCTAATACCAAGGCACTCCAGAAAGTGGAGTTTCAGATTGACATCTAATTTTTCATGTTTTGTTTCCCAAATATCTCCCTTCAATCCAGTCCTGTCGGTGATCTTTTTCTTTAGGTATTTTTGTTTTTTTGCTTATAAAGCCTGGAAATTGTTGTTGTATGCACAGTACAAAAGTCCCTGCTCATTTTATAGTTGTATGATGATTTTTAATCACCATTAACTTGCCCTTGATATTGCAACATCAAATTTTAAAAACTCCATGACATTTTTTCTCCAAACCTATATCCTAGATCTAGTTAATCAAAGCTTTGAATTCCAGATGCTTGTGTTTATAATGAAATTAGGTCTTATATTTTAAAACTCAAAGGAGTAGTGTTCTAATTCTATCCTGTGCTACTTTTTCATGAAAATAATGAATATTTTGGGTCAATGTATGGGGAGTTATTGGAT
Source organism: Saccopteryx bilineata (assembly GCF_036850765.1). Lineage (NCBI taxonomy): Eukaryota > Metazoa > Chordata > Mammalia > Chiroptera > Emballonuridae > Saccopteryx > Saccopteryx bilineata. The sequence goes on along the minus strand of NC_089495.1, from coordinate 65,910,083 downwards.
TATTTGTACAAATTATACTACATAAAAATATATCAATTTACATGGCAGTATATGGAATTCCATAATGCAGCATCAAGAAAACAAAGACATAGAAAGCTTTATTTGCAGTAGTTAAAGTATTGAGAGTATGTATTACAGATTGATATTTAGAGGAGATAATAGATATTATAAGCACTTACTTTTGTTACAGAAAAAGGGACCCAAAACAGTATGGTAAACTGTGTGGGGTGGGGGTGGGGGGGGGTAAAGGACAGAGATCACTTGGTTATCAGACACCAGCTTAAAGATAATATAACACATGATTTTTAAAAAAAGTGGTATTTTTAAAATAAATACTAATTTAATGTAAGTGTAAAAGACTGGAGTGAATTAGTATATTAGAAGGAGATAATTTAATTAAATGATAGTAATAAATAAACAAGATATAATAACTTTAGTCTAGCCCTCAAGGCAGTAGGTATAAAAAGGAAAGGATATGTTTTAGAGTAGGTAGGACGGTATGGTATCATGACATGTCCATAAAATGGATTCGAAGGTACAGAGAAAAACAGGTACCTAGGTTACTTCAGAGTTCTGGTTCATAATTGAATAAATAGTAATATCTTTTGTTTAGTCTTCTGAGAAGAATTTATTTGTTGAAAATAAGTTGCATTTGAAGTATACAAAAGCATTATGAAAATAGTTTAAACTTTGAAAACAGAGCTTGGATTTGAATTTGGCTCTTGCTACGTGGGAAACCCAAACAATATAGTTTCACCTCTTCACTGTACGGTGCGGGAGAGAAATGTAATACCACTGTCTTGGTAGGTGGTGGAAAAACTATTATCATCATTATAATGAGATAGTCATAAAATTTTACGATACTGGTTCAGATTTAAAAACAATTTCTGTGATAAGAGTCTTTTTATAGCCTAAAGCAGATATACACATTCAGGATCTGGAAATATTAACTTTACTACTGTATATCTAAAGGTAATAAATGCCCTAGCAATTGTGAATATGAATGCAACAAAAATATGACTAAATCATGAGAAGTTTCCCTAAAATAGTTTATAATTCTGTATAGGAAAATACATCTAAGTTCAGTATCTTTTACTTAGACTAGTTTTAAAATGAAAGCAATCTGACTGCTATGCATCACTTTTTTGTGTGATGTATTTCTGGATCATTCAAACCTTCACAAATTGTCTACTGCCTTAATTTGTTTATTCCAATAATTGAGTTTCTCAATTTGAGCTACAAATTAAACATATTGGGTTAATTGTGTTATGCTTGCTCTTTAAAAACACTTAATTGTTAAAATGTACTTGGAATTTATATTAGTAAAATATATCTTCTTTGCAAGGCATTGTTAGACAATATAAAAACACTTTCTATATATAAAGTTCATATTTTAAACCAAAATGTTATATACCAATGGTTAATTAAAGGAAAAGAAAATTATTCCATTTATTTTTCCAAAGACCTGTATTTTTATAAGCCAGATAGATTTAAGAAAGGTGCAATCGGCCTGGCTGGTTGGCTCTGTGGTAGAGCGTCGGCCTGGTGTGCAGGAGTCCCGGGTTCTATTCCAAGCCAGGGCACACAGGAGAAGCACCCATCTGCTTCTCCACCCCTCCCCCTCTCCTTCCTCTCTGTCTCTCTCTTCCCCTTCCGCAGCCAAGGCTCCACTGGAGCAAAGTTTGCCCGGGTGCTGAGGATGGCTCTGTGGCCTCTGCCTCAGGTGCTAGGATGGCTCTGATTGCGGCACAGCGATGCCCCAAGATGGGCAGAGCATCGCTCCCTGGTGGGCATGCCGGGTGGATCCCAGTCGGGCGCATGCGGGAGTCTATCTGACTGCCTCCCCATTTCCAGCCTCGGAAAAATACAAAAAAAAAAAAAGAAAAGAAAGGTGCAATACAAGAGAATACTAGAGAAAACTCTTTATTCAGAAGATACAAGTATGGAGAATTTTTAAATGGCATTTTAGCACAATCTCAGCACCACACAATTATTGTAAATTATCTCTCCTCTCTTCTAATCCATAGCCAAAGAGATCACATCCATTAAAAAAAAATTGTATTGCTTTCACTTTTTTATTTGCAGATGACTCACAAACCTGCGTTTTCAGGTCAGGTTGCTTCCCTGAGCTACAGGCACAAAGCCAATTGCGAATAACTACCTCTATGCCTGTATGTCTAGGTAGATATCTATCTTCTAACCAGCTTTTCCTAAATCACTTAGGCAGTGTGTGATACAATCTGCTCTGATCAGTCAACACCAGAATCTTTAAATTCATCTTAGAACACCTCACTATAACACAACCAACAATTCTTGAGCAAGTACTTTTGACTCTACTTCCACACCATTTTTAAAATATTTGCCATCTTTTCTATTATCAGTCTCACTGGAAAATTCCATGTTTTTTTTCTCTTATTTAGGCAAACTTTTTTCCTGCCTCTTTAACTAGTTTTCCTTCACTAACCTCTTTAGACATATATCTTCTTTACTCAAGACATAAATTTTTAAGAACATAAATATAGATTATGTAATTTCCTACTTAAAAAACACAATAGTGGCACATAAATGTCTATAAAGGTACAATCTATCCTATAGGAATTCCCATGATCTAGCTCTTGCCTCTGTCTATATTTTCATATCTTGCCGAATGTTCATCCTATTTTGCTATTCTCAACTATTTAAACTTCTCAAGTCACTTCAGATTCTGACAAACTATCTAATTTTTTTACATCTAAAATTTTCCTGATATCTTAACTTCTAACCAAGTCCTTTCAATGAAACACTTCATTCTCTTAACTTTATCTCACATGTTTTATTCTTAACAACTGATTGTACTTTTATTTGTTACTGTACTTACAGTGCCCTACTACATTAGATACCCTATGTTAATGTGATGCTCAAGCCCCAGCATCTACTACTAATAATAATTATAAAAATCAATACCATTTAAATACCTACAATGCATCAGGAAATGTTGAGGAACTATAATTGCATTAGTTCATCGTTCCATTGCAAAGATATATGAAACAAGTGGAGGTTAAGTAAATTTCTCAAGCTTCTTCATTGAATGAATATCAGTGCCAGAATTTGAACTGAGGCATAATGGCTCCAGAACCTATAATTGCCTCTCTTGCTAAGGTCTAATTAAATGTATATTGATTAGATGACTGAAATTTCTAAACTCTCCTGATTTTGTGTGAGTTGGTTGTTTTTATTTTTACTTAGGGTATATTCACATGCAGCGAAGTATTAGAAGATGCAAGTTATTGTGATAATTGAGCTAATTTCTATGAATTATTAGAGCACATAGTATATAGTATGTGGACAGTAAAAAAATTACATTTTTTCTCAGTCTCTAATTCTATCTACCAGTTTTTGCGTTTGTTTGCTTTTTTAGGAAAAGAAAGAGAGAAAGAGAGAGAGATGGATGGTCTGACAGAAAGGGAGAGAGATTTGAAACATCAACTTGTAATTGTGGCACCTTAGTTGTTCCTTGATTGCTTTCTCATATATGCCTTGACCTCGGGGCTTCAGCTGAGACAGTGATCTTTTGCTCATGCCAGAGACCTTGAACTTCAAGCCAGCAACCTTTGGGCTCAAGCAAGGGACCTTGGAGTCACATCTATGATCCCACAATCAAGCCAACAACCTCATGGTCAAACTGGTGTGCCTGCCTCAAGCCAGATGTGCCCATGCTCAAGCCAGTGACCTTGAAGCTTCGAACCTGGGTCATCTTCATCCCAGGCCAACACTCTATTCACTGTGCCACCACCTGGTCAAGCTGTTTAAAGTTTTCTATTATGCCCTTTGCTTTGTCATTCAACTTTGACAAAAATTCTCTAATTTTACCTATTGACCACTGTTTTATATGCTTTAAGGTAAATGATTGTCACATATGCTAACTATAGTATCTTAAGATAATATTACATTTCTTATTAGAAAATTAATTTGTTTTCTTCTTCATGTATGAAAATGACATTGAACATTCCCAAGTAGGAAAAAATAAATTGAAAAATATTCAGGTTGAGAGTAAGCCCTGCTTGCATAACTTGATTTTTTCTGTTAACTATCTTATCTTTGAAATATTATTTTAAAACTCTGAAGGGTTTTTTAAACTGAACTCAAAGAACTCGATTTTTTATTTTCAGACTTAGATACCCCTCTACTGCTGTCATCATTCTGTTAATTGAATATTTGTGTGAAGATTATAGCATTTTCAACAGCAATGGCAGAAACATTGTTCTCAACTTTTTTATTTTGGTCTCCTTTTATTTGGATGTTTCTAAAGTTGATTATTACATTTTTTTTCAGTTTCTATTTAATTTCTGCTTTTGATTTATTATTTGACAACTTCACTTTGGTGAATCACTGCTTGTCACTCACTCTAATGTTTTTCTTCAATAACTTCAAACACTGTAATGCCTTCTCTAACATCATGAATAAGAGAATATTTTTAAAAAATGTAGTTACATAGAAAAAAGCAGGGTAAATTAACTCAAAAGAATAAAATCTTCTTGATATATATGCATCATTTCAAAAAGCTGCTAACATGTCAACAAATAACTACAGTGTAACAAGGAAAGTCAAATCTGTATGAAGTATAACTAATAAGATAAAGGATTCTGGGAAGATAGCAGAGTCAAAAGCATCAAGAATAACTCCTCCAACTTAGGCAACAATATGTTTGATGCAACTATTTGGGGACTCTGGTGACTATCCACAATATACAACTCCCAAGGGAAGGCTTTTATATAAATTGCAGTTAATTTCAGTAAATTTCATGAATGCACTCAAAAACCATGGACAATAAGGCCCAGGTGAACTTACCTAATTTCCACTACTTCATAAATTTTGTCACACATAATTGGTAAAAAAATAAAAATAAAATAGGCATATCTGTGTGACTTACTGGGAGAAAACACTAAAAACTTGCATCTAGCTTCTATTAGACTTCACCCCTAGTACCTCTTCCCTTTAATATTTCAATTTATATTATTTTTTGTAATCAACCATAACTAGGATACAACAGCTTTTTCAAGTGTTTTAATTTGGGTGATCCATTGAGTGTATGAATGATAATAGGGACTCCTAAAACAAGATTTAAATATTGATTAATTTTTTTCTGTCACTATTAAAGTAGCATAACCCTGAAATTGAAATTCACTGTTCATCCTCAAATAGTTTCTTTCCTCTCTTGTGCTTTCTGCTTTTTTAAATCTATGTGGCATATAAATTTAGAAAAATCTGACTGGGGAATATTTTGTTCTCAATGTAACAAGGTAGATGAGCTGACCTAAGCCTGTCTTCTCACACTGGTTAGTTTCCTTTTTTTTTTTTTTTTTTTTGTCAAACTTATCTCTCAGGATTACATTTTGTATTTGTGTATAGAGAAACATATTTCCTAATGCTTAAAGCATAAATCATACACTCTAATCAGGCTTTTATCAGAGCTGTGTAGTGAAAGATAAAAATTCCTTGGAGAGGGACTAGAAAATTATTTTTATTCTATTCTATTATTTTCCCTCATGTGTATAGCTCATTGGTAACCTCAACAGAAAGAAGACTAATTTGCAGAGAAATATTTTCTCCTGAGTTTTCTGGAGGTTATATCTTCAACTAATTTTCTAAGTGACAAGTTTTTAAAAAATGCCCTAATTCTGGCAAAGTGGAAGAATAGTGTTAATTAGTGCTAATTAGTTGCAATAGATATGTCAAATAGCAAAAGCACTCAGTAGTTCTCTTTTAATTTATTGGCCTTGAGAACTAGCGAGTTGGGTGAACATGATCTCCTTTCCTCTTTAGCTAGTGAATTGTAGGTTTCAGACAACTTGCTTGTGCTTTAATTTTTCCATCTTCTTAGTAATAATGTTGACTTAACAGAAATGTTGTGACAAATAATACTATTTTTAAGAAATTATTTCTCCCTGTTAATTGTTGCTCCTCAATTTAATGATATATTTTTTAAAGGAAATAGGTAACAAAATCCAGAATTAGCAGGTATTGGTACAGTTTGTGGGGGACTATTTCAGTATTTGTTCAATAGCTCTTTATGTTTAATGATAAGCCCAAATGGCCACATATATGACAGCAAATATACCAGTTCATAAGTGGTGTACATGTGTGACTTTTCTTTGTTCTGAGGACACACTTTACCTGGAATGCCCTTGTCTTAAAGCAATGACCAGCACAAAGTTAGTCCTACTGTTTCCTAATAAGAAGAAATTATTTCTAGAAAATCAAAGTTAATGTCAGTATCTCTCAACAATTAGAAATGATTTTCTATAAATTCTAATTTACAACAGTACTTACATAGATTTTGCCTAAATTCATTAATCCCAATCAACTATCTGTTCACATTTAGAGAACTTATAGTCAGCTCATTATTAGTTCCTTAAATATAAATTTAATGTATTAAGTTAGGCATCAGACAATTTTTCTAATTTACTTATTTTCAAGTGTATGCTAAATAATTCAAATTCATGGACAGGATTCTGTAGTTCTACTAGACCTGTTTAACATCTGCCTTTCAAAATACAAAATTTCACGAGAGTAAGAAACAGCATGTTCTAATAAAGAATTATTCTTTCTTACTTTTATAGTATGACAAGATATACACTAAAACAAAATGAATAATTCACATTTAAGTAAATAATACTATTAAATTCAAAGATAATATCTTTTATTTTAAAACAGTTTATTGTGGTATAATTGATTACAGAAGAACTGAATCTGTTGTTGTATATACAATCTGATAAGTTTAGAAATATGCGTACACCCATAAAACCACCATGATTATGTAATAAAGATATCCAAATTCCCAAATATTTTCTCTTACGTTTTCTTTAATTCTGTGGTAAGAACACTTAACAATTAAATCATTATATCTACTATGCTGGCTAGGTTAAGCTCTAGAATTGATAGACACTTCAACTTAGAAATCAAAACCATAATATATATGGTGGTCTATTGTGGTGATAACACTCTTGTAGTTTTCATCATTAACATAGTAATAGTGGTGGTAATTCTGAGCATTGCCTTTATGTTTTTATCAAAACATACCTTTTTTAAAAAACAACTTATGAAGTAGTAACTTTATTTAGAGTTTGCAGGTGAGAAAACAGAAGCGATGAGTATTTAACTAATAAGTGATGGAAATAGAATACTTTGCCTAAGCACCTTATTTCAGAAGTAACTTTCTGAACTACTTCCCTAATCTTTTTCCCTACTTAATGCCAAATTTTATTCCTCTTTCCTATTCATTACCAAATTAATTATTGGCTTTCATAAAAATAGTACTTAAAAATGTATAATGTATTTTTAAATTAAAACTGTTGTCTACTCATATTTTTAAAACATTAATATCATTATTCAACTTGGTTATTCATTCATTATTCTTATGCCTAATAAAGAATGAGTGTCCAATACTGAGCAACAGCCTAATCTTGGTTAAAGGTTATTTGCAAATTTATTAATTTTATCTTCACTCTTATGTTATTATATTTTCCATTTCCTTCAGCAATGTAATGAAATAAAAAACATCAATAAATGATAAGAATTGGGTGTTCAATACAACCTTGGCACTGTTATTTTTATTAATTTTTTAATGTTATTAACAACTCTATTGGTAGGTACTATTTTTTGTCTCATTTCACAAATGAGAACAATGAAAAACAGGAAGGATTAAAAAAATTACTAAAGGCCCTGGCCGGTGGGCTCAGTGGTAGAGCATCGGCCTGGCGTGCAGGAGTCCCGGGTTCGATTCCCGGCCAGGGCACACAGAAGAAGTGCCCATCTGCTTCTCCACCCCTCCCCCTCTCCTTCCTCTCTGTCTTTCTCTTCCCCTCCTGCAGCCAGGGCTCCATTGGAGCAAAGTTGGCCCAGGCGCTGAGAATGGCTCTGTGGCCTCTGCCTCAGGCGCTAGAATGGCTCTGGTTGGAACAGAGTGACGCCCCAGATGGGCAAAGCATTGCCCCCTGGTGGGCGTGCCGGCTGGATCCCAGTCGGGTGCATGCGAGAGTCTGTCTGACTGCATCCCCGTTTCCAACTTCGGAAAAATACAAAAAAAAAAAAATTACTAAAGAGCAAATGGATAACAAAGCAATAGGCAGGGCTTGAATTCAAAACCCATGACAGCAGAATATATTTTTAAGGCTTTCTTAATGTTTGTAAAGAAAAATCAAGCTATATAGAAAAGTCAGTGAACTGAAGAAAACGTGACTATACTGAAAATTAACTTTAAAATATTCTAGTTGAAAGATGTACATAATAACAGAATACGGCCTTGTTTAGATTTTAAAATTCTTCTGGTGACTTTGTGAAAAATATTTATTTATTTTTTCTTAGTACTTTATTTCAAAGTGATTAATCTTTTGGTCTAATGACACATTGAAAATTATTTAATTGAAAGTTTTGTTTTCATGAAATAAGATATACTTTATGTATAAACAAGTTGTATTTATATGAAAATAACTTTCAAAATAATTTATTATAATTTCTTTTAAAATATCTAAAATGTGTGAACAATTATCAAAATCTTTAAACCTAAAAAATCTGGGACCTTATTAAGTGTCTTAAATTATTTCTTTCCTCTCATTTTTTTTTTCACTGAGAGGAGGAGAGGAAGAGACACATTTTCACATGTGCCCTGACTCACAATGCTCTGCCTATCTGGGATGTTGCTCAGCAACCAAGCTCTTCTTATTGCCTAAGTGGAGGTCATGGAGCCATCCTCAGCACCTGGGGCCAACTTGTTCCAACTGAGCCTATGTTGCAGGAAGGGAAGCAGGAGAGAAAGAGAGATAGATAAAGAGAGAGGGATAAGCAAGAGGGGGAAGAGTGGAGAAACAGATGGGTGCTTCTCCTGTGTGCCCTGAATAGAAATTAAACCCAGGATATCAACACGCCAGTCGATGCTCTGCCACTGAGCCAACCAGGGCCTCAAAAATTTAATTATAACTTTCAGTTAAGCATTATATCTATGATAATAAATTTTCCTAGTATTCTTACAATTCTGTGATTTTATAATGGATATATTAAATTTTAATACTTAACTTTGGGAATAATGGAACTAATTATCTAACATTAACAACTGACTAATCAGTTGTATTCCTTCTGTATATTTTGACACCAATGAAGAATAGAAAGAGAAGCTAAGCAATGAAAATATTTCAAAGAAGTTGACATATTCCAATTTAGTACTTACTGTCTGTCAGAGAATAGGTTGTGATTTAAAATTCTTATATTTAATTTGCATGATAAAGAAAGTGAAAATAAATTCTTATCAGTTCTTTCCTATTGCAATGTATTTCCCCCTCTACACAGATTATTGCCAAAATAAATAAATAAATAAATCAGTTATTCAGAATTCTGGAACTTCTTTTTAATGATTGCTTATATTAAAAGCAAAAAAGTATAAATATTCATGTATATCTTAAAAGTTGTTTTTACTTAGTATAGTAATTAATTTAAATGTTTCATAGCTATTGAATATGATACAGGGTTAACAAAGATAAATTCAATTTCTTCTTTTAATTCAAGTAATACTATAAAAATTAACTGATAAATATATTTAAATTGTAAGGATGAGATGCTGATAAATGCAGAGTTGGGAATTTGTTGAATGTGTGCTAAAGAATCACATACACATGCACAAATACATACTAAAATTTATACATCTATTTAAACATTAATCCAAGATCAAATGCACACATTTATTTTTTCATTTATTCATTCTAAAAGTATTTGAGTCTCTAACTTGTGCCAATGTAGTGATAGATGTCAGGAGGTATGATCAACAAAACAGGTACGTTCTATGTTCTCTTTGAAGAAAGGTTACAAAGGAAACTGCTATTAAATAAAAAACTACAATTCTAATAAATGGTATACATGAACATATATGTAGTATCAGTCTCAATAGTGAGTTCTCATTAAAAACTTTCTTGAGCCTGACCAGCAGTGGAGCAGTGGATAGTCAGACTGGGATGCAAAGGACCCAGGTTTGAGACCCCGAGGTTGCCAGTTTGAGCGTGGGCTCATCTAGTTTGAGCAAAAGCTCACCAGATTCAACCCAAGGTTGCTGGCTAGAGCAAGGGGTTACTCAATCTGCTGAAGACCCGTGGTCAAGGCATGTATGAGAAAGCAATCAATGAACAACTAAGGTGTTGCAATGTGCAATGAAAAACTAATAATTGATGCTTTTCATCTCTCCATTCCTGTCTGTCTGTCCCTGACTATCCCTCTCTCTGACTCTTTCTCTGTCTCTGTAAAAACAAAAAACAAAAAAATAGCTTTCTTGAAAAAGTGACATTTGAAGCTGAGAGATTTATTTATTTTTTTATCTTATTTCTATTAATTTTAATGCAGTGACATTGATAAATCAGGGTACATATGTTCCGAGGAAACATCTCCAGATTATTTTGACCTTAGATTATGCTGCATACCCCTCACCCAAAGTCAAATTGTCTTCTGTCACCTTCTATCTGGTTTTCTTCGTGCCCCTACCCTCCCCCTACCCCCTCCCTCTCCTTCCTCGCCCCCTCCCCACCCCTCCACCCCACTCCCTGTTACCATCACATTCTTGTCCATGTCTCTGAGTCTCATTTTTATGTCCCATCTATGCATGGGTTCATATAGTTCTTAGTTTTTTCTGATTTAATTATTTCACTCCATTGAAGCTGAGAGATTTAACTAACTGAAGAGGGAGGCAAAGAGTGCTCCAGGCAGAGTGAACAGAGTATTATCTAATGTAAAAGTTACTGTGACATTTAGGAGAAATTGAAAGAAACACAGACAAACAGGGCTGGCAAGAAAGGCAAGGAAAAGAGTATTACGAATGAGCTATAAAGTAAGGCTAAGAAGTTAGGACTACATGGTATTCAAAAACTAATGGTAAACCATTGAGGGCATAGGGTAGCTGACAAGATCAGAATTATATAATATTTTGAAAATTAATTTCAACTACAAATGAGAATGGGTTGGAGGAAGGAACTGTGGATGCTGGTGTCTGTTAATAAATTACCATCATTTAAAGAAATAATGGGATGTGAGGGTGACGTGGTTATAACATTTGTCACCCCATGATCACCAGGTTTGATTCAGTTGATCTGACTGGCTAGACTCCCTCACTGCTCCATGAGCATTTCTCCGAGGCTGTGTACTGGGTGAAAGAGGGTGACTTTCCCCCCAATAGTAAAGAGGACTGTTTTTTGGTCAAGGATTATATGTGTAGCTGTGCTCCTCTGCTAGAACCTTCAAAGAAGCTCTCAAGAAATGATAATTCTGATTAAAATGGATTTAGTGGAGAAGGATATAAATAAAAAGATTCTAATGCAATGAAAGGAAGAAATTTGTTGCCTGACTGGGCGGTGGCACAGTGGATAGAGCGTTGGACTGGGATGCGGAAGAACCAGATTTGAGACCCCGAGGTCGCCAGCTTGAGTGAGGGCTCATCTGGTTTGAACAAAAGCTCACCAGCTTGAGCCCAAGGTCCCTAGCTCGAGCAAGGGGTTACTCCATCTGCTGAAGGCTCGCAGTCAAGGCACGTATGAGAAGGCAATCAATGAACAATTAAGGTGTTGCAATGCACAACGAAAAACTAATGATTGACGCTTCTCATCTCTCCGTTCCTGTATGTCTGTCCCTCTCTCTGTCTCTCTAAAAAAAAAATAAAAAAGAAGAAAAGGAAGAAATTTGTCAAAACTGAATGACACCTTACATAGATGGAATATGTAGGAAAAATTGAGAGTGATCCCCAATTCTTAGATTGAGTAATTTCATATATAATGTGAAAATCATGGGCAGAAGAAATGCCAACAGAAGAATGGGTAGAAAGAATAGCTACAAAATTTTGAACAATAATATATTAATTTGGTTGAAATATGCATATATGTAAGGGGTTACTAATGAAATTGATATATGTGGTAGCTGATATATATATAGTGATTTATTATTTATAATATGTTTTGCCTGAATTTAATACCTTAATAAAGTTGATAAGTTATTCAGCTTTTCTAAATAATACACATTTATTTTTAATCAATTTGGTTTTAATTATCTTATCAAGTCCTTTACTATAATTGTATATATGACTATGGTCTCCAAGTTAAAACTAACAGATGATTTAAAGAGACAGTTATTTATTCATGGTTTTTAAACTTTCTTAAAATGTGGATGAAAGTATATTGTCACTAATAGTAGAAAATTATTTAGTTGTATTATTATTAGCAATAATAAATACTAACTAAAAATGATATATATCAAATTTGCACAGTTGCTCATACATTGAAATCATTTAGGAACATCAGTGATGTTTGATATTGATATATTTTGTTGAAGTTAATCTTACTTTTTGAAACAATTAATTTATGACTACAAGTTATTATTGAATTAAATGAGGCCTATACACAATATATCTTTTTTCTGTAACACTATTTTATGTATGATTGTTATGATATAAATGTGAGAAAAAAATAGCTATTTATAATTTTACTGCAACTTTATTTATTTATTTATTTTTTTAATAAATTTTTATTAATGGTAATGGGATGACATTAATAAATCAGGGTACATATATTCAAAGAAAACATGTCTAGGTTATTTTGTCATTAAATTATGTTGCAAACCCCTCGCCCAAAGTCAGATTGTCCTCCATCACCCTCTATCTAGTTCTCTGTGCCCCTCCCCCTCCCCCTAACTCTCTCCCTCCCTCCCTCCCATGTCCTCCCTCCCCCCCACCCTTGGTAACCACCACACTCTTGTCCATGTCTCTTAGTCTCATTTTTATGTTCCACCAATATATGGAATCATGTAGTTCTTGTTTTTTTCTGATTTACTTATTTCACTCCTTATAATGTTATCAAGATCCCACCATTTTGCTGTAAATGATCTGATGTCATCATTTCTTATGGCTGAGTAGTATTCCATAGTGTATATGTGCCACATCTTCTTTATCCAGTCTTCTATTGAAGGGCTTTTTGGTTGTTTCCATGTCTTGGCCACTGTGAACAGTGCTGCAATGAACATGGGGCTACATGTGTCTTCACGTATCAATGTTTCTGAGGTTTTGGGGTATATACCCAGTAGAGGGATTGCTGGGTCATAAGGCAGTTCTATTTGCAGTTTTTTGAGGAACCACCATACTTTCCTCCATAATGGTTGTACTACTTTACAGTCCCACCAACAGTGAATGAGGGTTCCTTTTTCTCCACAGCCTCTCCAACATTTGCTATTACCCGTCTTGTTGATAATAGCTAATCTAACAAGAGTGAGGTGGTATCTCATTGTAGTTTTGATTTGCATTTCTCTAATAACTAATGAAGCTGAGCATCTTTTCATATATCTATTGGCCATTTGTATCTCTTCCTGGGAGAAGTGTCTGTTCATGTCCTCTTCCCATTTTTTAATTGGATTGTTTGTTTGTTTGTTGTTGAGTTTTATGAGTTCTTTGTAAATTTTGGATATTAGGCCCCTATCTGAGCTGTCGTTTGAAAATATCAGTTCCCATATAGTTGGCTGTCTGTTTATTTTGATATCAGTTTCTCTTGCTGAGCAAAAACTTTTAATTCTGATGTAGTCCCATTCATTTATCTTTGCCTTCACTTCTCTTGCCATTGGAGTCAAGTTCATAAAATGTTCTTTAAAACCCAGGTCCATGATTTTAGTACCTATGTCTTCTTCTATGTACTTTATTGTTTCAGGTCTGATATTTAGGTCTTTGATCCATTTTGAATTAATTTTAGTACACGGGGACAGGCTGTAGTCGAGTTTCATTCTTTTGCATGTGGCTTTCCAGTTTTCCCAACACCATTTGTTGAAGAGGCTTTCTTTTCTCCATTGTGTGTTGTTGGCCCCTTTATCAAAGATTATTTGACCATATATATGTGGTTTTATTTCTGGGCTTTCTATTCTGTTCCATTGGTCTGAGTGTCTATTTTTTTGCTAATACCATGCTGTTTTGATTATCGTGGCCCTATAATATAAAGTCAGGTATTGTAATGCCCCCAGCTTCATTCTTTTTCCTTAGGATTGTTTCGGCTATTTGGGGTTTTTTATAGTTCCATATAAATCTGATAATTTTTTGTTCCATTTCTTTAAAAAATCTCATAGGGATTTTGATGGGAATTGCATTAAATTTGTATATTGCTTTGGGTAATATGGCCATTTTGATTATATTTATTCTTCCTATCCAAGAACAAGGAATATTTTTCCATCTCATTGTATCTTTTTCGATTTCCCTTAACAATGCTTTGTAATTTTCATTATATAGGTCCTTTACGTTCTTTGTTATGTTTATTCCTAGGTATTTTATTTTTTTTGTTGCAATCGTGAAGGGGATTATTTTTTTGAGTTCATTTTCTAATATTTCATTGTTGGCATATAGAAAGGCTATGGACTTTTGTATGTTAATTTTGTATCCTGCGACCTTACTGTATTGGTTTATTGTTTCTAATAATCTTTTTGTGGAGTCCTTCGGGTTTTCGATGTATAGGATCATATCATCAGCAAAATGTGATAGCTTTACTTCTTCTTTTCCGATATGGATGCCTTTTATTTCTTTGTCTTGTCTGATTGCTCTGGCCAGAACTTCTAGCACCACGTTAAATAAAAGTGGAGAGAGTGGAAAACCGTGTCTTGTTCCTGATTTAAGGTAGAAAGTCCTCAGTTTTATGCCGCTTAATAGGATGTTGGCTGATGGTTTACCATATATGGCCTTTATCATGTTGAGATATTTTCCTTCTATACCCATTTTGTTGAGAGTCTTAAACATAAAATTGTGTTGTATTTTATCAAAAGCCTTTTCTGCATCTATTGATAAGATCATGTGGTTTTTGTTCTTTGTTTTGTTGATATGGTGTATTACGTTAACCGTTTTGCGTATGTTGAACCATCCTTGAGATTTTGGGATGAATCCCACTTGATCCTGATGTATTATTTTTTTAATATGTTGTTGTATTCGGTTTGCCAGTATTTTGTTTAGTATTTTAGCATCTGTATTCATTAGAGATATTGGTCTGTAGTTTTCTTTCTTTGTGCCATCCTTGCCAGGTTTTGGTGTGAGGGTTATGTTGGCCTCATAAAATGTGTTTGGAAGTATTGCTTCTTCTTCAATTTTTTGGAAGACTTTGAGTAGAATAGGAACCAAGTCTTCTTTGAATGTTGGATAGAATTCACTAGTATAACCGTCTGGGCCTGGACTTTTATTTTTGGGGAGATTTTTAATAGTTTTTTCTATTTCCTCCCTGCTGATTGGTCTGTTTAGGCTTTCTGCTTCTTCATGACTCAGTCTAGGAAGGTTGTATTGTTCTAGGAAATTATCCATTTCTTCTAGATTGTTGTATTTGGTGGCATATAATTTTTCATAGTATTCTACAATAATTCTTTGTATATCTATGATGTCTGTGGTAATCTCTCCTCTTTCAGTTTGGATTTTATTTATTTGAGTCCTGTGTCTTTTTTCCTTGGTGAGTCTTGCCAAGGGTTTGTCAATTTTGTTGATCTTTTCAAAGAACCAGCTCCTTGTTTTATTGATTTTTTCTATAGTTTTTCTGTTCTCTATTTCATTTATTTCTGCTCTGATTTTTATTACCTTCTTTCTTCGGCTGGTTTTGGGTTGTCTTTGTTCTTCTTTTTCTAGTTCCTTAAGGTGTGAAGTTAAGTGGTTTACTTCGGCTCTCTCTTGTTTGTTCATATAGGCCTGAAGTGATATGAACTTTCCTCTTATTACTGCTCTTGCTGCATCCCAGAGATTCTGATATGTCGTATTTTCATTTTCATTTGTCTGTATATATCTTTTGATTTCTGCGCTTATTTCTTCTTTGACCCATTCATTTTTTAGAAGTGTGTTGTTTAGTTTCCACATTTTTGTGGGTTTTTCCCCCTCTTTTTTTCAGTTGAATTCTAGTTTCAAGGCTTTACGATCAGAAAATATGCTTGGTACAATTTCAATTTTTCTAAATTTGCTGATATTGTCTTTGTGGCCCAACATATGGTCAATTCTTGAGAATGTTCCATGTACACTAGAGAAAAATGTATACTCTGTCGCTTTGGGATGAAGTGTCCTGTAGATGTCTATCATATCCAGGTGTTCTAGTATTTCGTTTAAGGCCACTATATCTTTATTGATTCTCTGTTTGGATGACCGATCTAGAGCCGTCAGCGGTGTATTGAGGTCTCCAAGTATGATTGTATTTTTGTTAGTTTTTGTTTTAAGGTCAATAAGTAGCTGTCTTATATATTTTGGTGCTCCTTGGTTTGGTGCATATATATTAAGGATTGTTATGTCTTCTTGATTCAACTTCCCCTTAATCATTATGAAATGACCATTTTTGTCTCTGAGTACTTTTTCTGTCTTGTAGTCAGCATTATTAGATATGAGTATTGCTACGCCTGCTTTTTTTGGGTGTTGTTTGCTTGGAGTATTGTTTTCCAGCCTTTCACTTTGAATTTGTTTTTATCCTTGTTGCTTAGATGTGTTTCTTGTAGGCAGCATATAGTTGGATTTTCTTTTTTAATCCATTCTGCTACTCTGTGTCTTTTTATTGGTAAGTTTAATCCATTTACATTTAGTGTAATTATTGACACTTGTGGGTTCCCTACTGCCATTTTATAAATTGCTTTCCGTTAGTTTTGTATCTAGTTTGATTCTTCTCTTTTGTTTTTCTATCATTTGTTTTTGTTTGTTTGTGTTCCATACTTCTTTCCTCTGTTGCTACCTTTTTTAAGTCGAGTGATTTTGTGGTGGTTTTTTTAAGGGTGGTTACCATTAAGTAATGAAAAGGGTACCCACCATATTCATTGTAGTACCCTATCTTATAAGTATTTCTGCACTTCATCATCCTTTGCTACTGTTAATCTCCATCCTCTCCCCCCTTTTTTTCCTTTGTTGTCACAGTTTAAGTTTGGTTTTATTGTGTTCTTGGTGGAGCTGTTACTTGTGGTGTTGTTTTCTTTTGTTCTTTGAATCTGGTTGGAAAACCCCCTTTAGTATTTCCTGGAGTGGGGGCTTTCTGTTGATAAATTCTCTCATCTTTTCTGTATTTGTGAATGTTTTTATATCTCCTTCATACTTGAAGGATAGCTTTGATGGGTATAGTATTCTTGGCTGAAAGTTCCTCTCTTTCAGAGCTTTAAATATTGGGGTCCACTCTCTTCTAGCTTGTAGAGTTTCTGCTGAGAAATCTGATGATAATCTAATAGGCCTTCCTTTATATGTTGTACTCTTCTTTTCCCTGGCTGCCTTGAGAATTTTTTCTTTGTCATTGGTTTGTGTCATCTTTATTATGATGTGCCTTGGAGTGGGTTTGTTGGGGTTAAGAAAACTTGGTGTTCTGTTTGCTTCTTGAATTTGAGGCTTTAGTTCCTTCCACAGGCTTGGGAAGTTCTCGTCTATTATTTGTTTGAGTATATTCTCCATTCCATTTTCTTTCTCTTCTCCCTCTGATATACCTATTATTCTTATGTTATTCTTTCTGATGGAGTCAGACAATTCCTGTAGGGCTTTCTCGTTTTTTATTATTTTTGAGTCTCTTTCTTCTTCTCTCTGTTGTGCCTCAAGTTGTTTGTCTTCTATTTCACTAATCCTATCTTCAATCTGGGCTGTTCTGTTAGCTAAGCTTGTTACCTCGTTTTTCAGCTCGTGAATTGAGTTTTTCATTTCTGTTTGATTTGTTTTTATAGTTTCAATTTCCTTGGTAATATATTCTTTGTGTTCATTGAGTTGTTTTCTGATCTCCCTATATTGCCTTTCTGTGTTTTCTTGTATATCTCTGAGTATTTTTAAGATTTCTATTTTAAATTCTCTGTCATTTAGCTCCAAGGCTTCCAATATGTTAAGTCTTTTCTCCATAGATTTTTCCACATCTATTTGTATTACCTCTCTTTCTTTTGTATCCATAATATTCGATTTCCTCTTTCTTATCGGCACCTGAATGTGGTCTTGTTGATAGCACTAATTAGAATTACTAAAGAGTAAAAAGTAAAAAAAAAAAAAAAAAGGTAAAACACCCCACAAAAATAAAACAGTAATAATTTATTATTTCCCCCTTTTTTCTCTCTTCTCTTTCCCTCCTCTCCCCTCCTCAGGGAAATATCGTGCCTATAATGGAGGGCCTGATTTGGGGTGAAGAGTTCAAGGGGCAAAAAAAAGGGAGTAGGGACCTACTAAATGCAAAAAAAAAAAAGAAAAAGAAAATCTTAGACAAGCATAAGATGATTTGCTTGTAAGTGATGGTCAACTAAGAGATATAATGAGAGGGATAAGAGGGAACCAGAAAAAAGGACCAAAAAAGAATAATAAAGAAGAAAAAATAAAAATAATAAGTAAAAATCTGTTGTATTAAGTGGAGCGAAGAGTAAATACAATGGAGACCTTGGGTTGGGAGGACCCAAAATGCCACAAAAATAAACAAACAAGAAAAAAAAAATAAAAACAAAAGCAAAAAAGAGAAATAAAGCCAAAAAAAAGCCTTGAGTCCCAAATTAACTAATTTGTTCGTGATTGAGGGTTATATGGGAGGAAAGTAAAATGAGAAAAGAAAAAACGAATAGAAAGGAAAAAATAAGAAAAAGAGAAAAACGAAGGAAGAAATAAAATAGGAAGAGAAAAACAAAATAAAGCAAGACAAAAAAAAAAAAAAAAAAAAAAAAGGAGAGAGTGAGAGTTAAGTGTTTTGGAGTATAACCTTAAAGGAGGGTGAGGATGAAGAAGAGAAATAAAATGCAACACTCATGGGTAGTGTAGTTCAAGAAAGGGGAAGCATAAGATGGGCAGAGAATAGAAGGACCGAGGTGGAGGAAATAAAGGCAATAAGATAGAAGAAACAAACAACAACAACAAAAAAATTAGTGGATCAAGTTGTAAAGTCTGTGGATTTTTCTTGATTTTGAAAGGTTAACTTCTTCCTTTTTCTTTTCTCTCCCTCTTCCTGGTCGGTGTCTCTGTACCCCAGGCTCTGCCCCTGTGTCACACTTAGGTAGGGATTTGCAGTTGATGGGATTCTATGGCAATGTCATATAATTCGCTTTAGTCTTGCTGGAGGTCAAGGCTTGTTGGCGTTTGCAGGGTCCAACGATGAGAGAGTTTGCTTTCCTGGATTCTCTCTCCTAGTCCCCCCTTTCTGAATTAGCAGCCTGGTGATCCAGCTATAAGGCTGCTACTGCTTCTGCCTGGGGAGTAAGAGGCTCAAAGAGCTGGGAAATCCCCACTCTATCCCCACTCAGTGCAAGGCTTTGGGAAAGGCTCTGACAGTCAGGGCCTCCAGTGTAATCAGGCGGGGGTGGGAGTCAATTGTTGTCAAGGTGACTGTTCAGCGCCTATCATTTAGTTGGACCTCTCAACCCAGGCTTTCCACACTTTGTAGCCTGTTTTTGCAGGGAAGAAGAGGCACTAGTCTCTGCTTGCGACTAGTGTAGTATAGACCTTATTATCTGCCAAGTCCTTCTTGTTAGCGTTTATCCCTGAATATGGAGGCTCTATCAATCAGAAGTTGCCCCCGCCCCTTTAGCGAGAGGCACTAAAAAATATCACGCCTCTTGTCTTGGATCGCTGAACTGAGAGAGATCTTATCAATTAGAACCGAGGGTGCGCAGATTTCATGGGTTAAGCTAATTTCAGTGATTGGGTCGCAGCTGTGCTTCCGAAGGTATTTTAGGCTGCCTGTGCGTGCCCCTCCCCCAACACTTGATTGTTAGCTTGAATGGCTGGGTGAGGTGCCCCGCCCACGGAGAGAATCTCCCAAGCCTCTTCCGCTTGCCCCGTCGCTGGCGGCTGGACCGCACCAGGCGCAGGATAACGGAGCACTCTGGGTGTGTGGGCCAGCAGGGCACCCTGGGCGCATGGAATGCCCAAGGCAAGCGCGTGAATGGGGCGCTCCGGGCACTGGTGGCTGGCGACCCCCACTCGCAGTGTGCGGGCCGCTGGGAATGTCAGCGGTGCTCAACCGGACCGGGCGCACGTGCGGCTGCTCGCGGGGGCTCGCGGCGCCCGCTCGCGGTGGCGGGGCTCGCGGCGGTGGCTCGCGGTGGCGGCTCGCGGTTCCCAAATATGGGCTGACTCACCACAGGCGCACTTCCTCGCGGTTT
Source organism: Saccopteryx bilineata (assembly GCF_036850765.1). Classification (NCBI taxonomy): domain Eukaryota; kingdom Metazoa; phylum Chordata; class Mammalia; order Chiroptera; family Emballonuridae; genus Saccopteryx; species Saccopteryx bilineata. Next base: position 65,890,007 of record NC_089495.1, on the reverse strand, counting down.
GAAAGAACGTCCCTGTGGTAGATTCCTCCACACCCTCGTCTCTCAGATTCAAGTGATAACAGTCTTTTCGCTATCAGTTTGTGTGGAACTCCGGAATGCTCCGAGGATAAATTTTTCTGTTTCTAGTTGATATATTTGTTGTGATTTAGGGGAGAGCTGTCGGACGCGCTGCTCACGGCGCCATTTTCGTGACGTCAGAACCTACTGCAACTTTAGATAAATTTCTTTGAAAATCTGCTATCCGCTCTGTTGGGCAAACCAATGTGTTTCAAGTGTAAAATATGTGTTAGGTTTACTCACTTATATTTTGCTTAATCATTGCATTGGCATGGGGCAGCGCCATGTGTGTATACTCTTTAAAATGCTGCAGGTGCTTGCCCTCAGGGCAGCAGATTACAAATTGTGGATTGCCTTTTTGCTGAGTAGGGGCAACTATTTGCTAGAGAGGGTTTTTTTCTCTCTAGCTAGCCTGTTTTTGCTGAAGAGTACAGAAAGGGAGAGAGCGAGAGAGAATCCAGAGACTAGAGTTAGGGTTTAGGAACCAGAGAATGAGTCACGGCTTTGGAAGCCCTGAGTGAGAGGAAAGTGGTCTTCCTTGCCTGTTTGCTTACCTGCCATTATGAGACTCTAATAAATGGAATGGCCCACCATTTTCCAACTCCACAATTCCTTTACCGTCTGCCCGAATTAAATGAGAACCTGCATGGCCACCATGGTGGCTGCTGGCCTTACATACTCTAAATTATTTTCTATCCTATAGGTCATAAACTTTGCTTCAGCATGGTGATGGGGGTATTCATCTGAGTATTTCAAACAATATTTTATGCCAGAAAAATAACCCTTCTTTGTTTTTTTGCTAATTCCCTATCTTTCCTTTATTTCCCTTTTATTATACCTAACCCACTCCCTAAAGTTCACCTTAAGCTTACTAACCCTTCCCCGAATTTTTTCATTATTTCAGATTTCTCAATTAACACCATCCTTCCCAATTAAAATATATTTAGGCCACATTAATTTTGTAAAAACTCTTCTATGTCTATATAATTTTCAAAAGGAAAAAGAAAACAATAAATAAAACTAGTTCAAGAATTATTGGTCTAGGTTAAGGCATAATATTGAATATTCAATCTTGGAATTAATACAGGTAACTTCTGCATTGTAATTAATTCCTATGAAATGGAATGTAAGAAAATAAAGCATGAAAATGATTTACTTGAAACAAAAACTACAATTACTATAAAAAATATTGCAATTGCTTCAAAATGAAAACTAAAAACAAGCAGTTTTTCAAAAAGATCTCAAAATACCAAAGAAAGTTTATTAAAAAAGAGAGTCAGATAAAAATAGTTACTCATAATTACCTCCTCACAAACCTTAAGAATATCATTGAATCAAACAATAACTTTTCAACTTAAGTGTTGGGCAGATAAAATATGTTCACTTTGTTAAAGAAGATGCTGCCTACGTGGAAGCCCATCGTCCAGGTGATTTGCTTGGGATGCGTGTGATTATGTTAATATGTATTGGGGGAGGGCTTTCACGCCAAAAGGTTTTAAAAGGAAGAGAGATCACGTTGTTCCTGGAGAAGAGTGATTACGTAATAGGAGAAGCGCATGCTATAGGAAAGCAGAGAAAGGCCACATGGAGGAGTCTAAGAGAAGCAGCCAAGATGGTGAAATGCTGAAGGAGAGGCCAGTTTGTGCAGAGTTTGTGCAGACAGAAGGAGATGGGGAACACAGATGAATAAGTTGTGAGCTAAAAAAGTTTGATTCTAGGAAACTCGGATAAGTCAGTAGCTTTGGGAACCCTGAATGGAAAGGGAAGTATTTTCCTACTGTGTGTATTTCTTGCCCACTGGGTGAAGATAGGATTAAAACTAATGGCCCACCAGTTCTTGGCTCTGATGTTTCTTTACCGACTGTCTGAATCCAATGCGAACCTGCATGGGCCAGGTGGCTGTGATGGTGGCCATGGCTACTGGTTTTACATAAAGCATGTGAGAAAGTGCTTACGAATCCTACATCTGATAAGGGCTTATAATCTAGAATAACAAAAAAAATTACAGCTCATTAATTAAAAGATAAATGCCCAAATTAAAGAATAGGCAAGGATTTGAATAGATACTTTTTTAAAGAAGATATAAAATGACTAAGAAGCACATTAAAAGATGTACAATAAATTAGCCATCAGAGTATTGAAAATTAAATTACAAATATATTAACAATAAAGTACAACTTTACACCCACTTGGATGACTGCAGTAACAAGAAGAGGCAATTACAAGTGTTGTTGAGCTTATGGAGAAATGGTAACTCTCATACATTTCTGGAATATAAAATGCTGTTGTCACTTTGGAAAACATTTAAATCATTAAATATAGAGGTATCATATAGCCCAGCAATTTTATTTATTTGTATATCTGAAAATTCAAATATTGCGCATGGCAAAAATTGTGTATTAGTATTCACAGCAGCACTATTTATAATAACCAATGTTGGAAATGACTCATTTGTCCATTCATTGATGAATTGATTGAAATATATGACTCATGCATACAGTGGAATATTATTTTAAAATATAAATTTCTTAATTAATGATATATGCTATGACATAGGAAAACCTTGAACACTCTATACCAAGGGTAGTCAACATTTTTTTTTTTTTTTTGGTAGTCAACCTTTTTATACCTACCACCCACTTTTATATCTCTAACCACCCACTGGTTCCACAGTAATGGTGATTTTCTAACCACCCACTGGTTCCACAGTAATGGTGATTTATAAAGTAGGGAACTAACTTTACTTTATAAAATTTATAAAGCAGAGTTACAGCTAGTTAAAACATATAATAATAATTACCTACCAAGTACTTTATGTCATATTTTTACTAAGTTTGGCAGAATAAATCTTTATAAAACAACTTACCATAGTTAAATCTATCTTTTTGTTTATACTGTGGTTGCTCCACTACCACCTACCATGAAAGCTGGAATACCCACTAGTGGGCGGTAGGGACCAGGTTGACTACCATTGCTCTATACTAAGTATAAGCAGTCAATTACAATAGCAAACTAAGTGCAAACAGCCAGTTACATACATTTTGTATGATTAGATTTACATGAAATGCCCATGACAGGAAAATCTTTAGAAAGAGAGTACAGATTATGGTTCCCATTGTCTAGGGGAGGAGAAAGGAGAGTGACTGCTAATGGACACAGTTTTTTGTGTGTTTGTATATTTTTTAAGATAATAAAAAGTTTCTAAAGCTACCAAACTGTACTCTTAAATGAATGAATTTTGCAGGGTAAATTATATCACATAAATAATAAAGTTTTTAATGAAAAAAAAAGGAAATGAAAAGAGCTTTTATAAATTTTAAAAACATTTTCACCAGAATACATTTTTTACTTGATGACAAAACTAATGTTCTGTTTTAACAATCATACCTTAACAGAGAAAATTAAATTTTGTTTATTTTAATGTTGCATTTTAAAAATTTTTACCAGGTGATATATTTTAACTGCATTAATTAAATTATATTAGAAAGTAAATATATGTCTAAAACAATTTTAAATAATACAGTTACACTTTCTGTTTTGTGCAACCAATATTTGTATTTGAAATGTGTGATTTATTTTCAATGCCTTTTAATAGATTTTGAAATGTGAGTAGTTTTATTAAATTTTGAGTGTGCTTTCTGCTCCAAAATTATAATCACAATTTCATGTTGTATTGTACTTTGAAATAATTATTTAAAAAGTACATTCAATACATTAAATTTATGATAAAATAGATAATGTTCTGGTACAAAATATATTTTTGAAAGATATAAATTATAAAACATGTAATAATTTTTCCTCAGTTATCTTTTTTCTTACATTGTGATTCTTACTATGACTTTTCAGATACTAGATTGTAATACTATTCTCTCTATATATATTCTAAATTGATTTTCTATCACCAAACTTTCAAAGTAAATGGTTCTTTGATATCTGATACTAAACCAATAAATTTATGTAATCTTTTCTTAATCAATTTTATTCTCTCAATTTTTCTAAAGCAGTATTAATGAGTACCATAAATCTGGAACTCACTGCATTATCTCTAAAGATATGTTTATATAAGTATAATAAGTAAGTATAATATGTGATAGCTTGAAAATGTGAATTCCAAAAGTAGATAATGCACCATCATCTGACTTAGTCACTGCATTGTGTCTTCTCTCTGTTACTTTATGATGGTCTGATCACTGCTGAAGAATGCTCTTCAGTTCTCTGGGCAAGTGACTTTCACTCTCAAGTCACATAATTGTAAAAGTCACTGACTTTTCCTTTACCATTATCATGTAAATGTCTCTAGAGACAGAAGGAAAAGCAAGATAAAAAGGATTTCTGGCAAACTTGAGAATTGCTCCAGGTAAAATTTATTTACTGGCCTGACCAGGCGGTAGCACAGTGGATAGAGCGTCAAACTGGGATGCCGAGGACTTAGGTTCGAGACTCCGAGGTCGCCAGCTTGAGCGCGGGCTCACCTGGTTTGAGCAAAAGCTCACCAGCTTGGACCCAAGGTCACTGGCTCGAGCAAGAGGTTACTGGGTCTGCTGAAGGCCCGTGGTCAAGGCACATATGAGAAAGCAATCAATGAACAACTAAGGTGTGACAATGCGCAATGAAAAACTAATGATTGATGCTTCTCATCTCTCCATTCCTGTCTGTCTGTCCCTGTCTATCCCTCTCTCTGACTTTCTCTCTCTGTAAAAAAAAAAAAAAAAATTATTTACTGTAAGAAAAAAAATATGCGCCTTACCAGGCAGTGGCGCAGTGGATAGAGCGTTGGACTGGGGCAGAGAAACCCAGGTTCAAAACCCCGAGGTCACCAGCTTGGCTTGAGCGTGGGCTATTCTGGTTTGAGAAAGGCTCACCAGCATGAGCCCAAGGTCGCTGGCTTGAGCAAGTGGTCATTCAGTCTGCTGTAGCCCACCCCGCTTCAATACACATATGAGAAAGCAATCAAAGAACTAAGGAGCCGCAACAAAAAATGGATGCTTCTCATCTCTCTCCCTTCCTGCCTGTCTGTCCTTATCTCTCCCTCTCTCTGCCTCTCTGTCTCTGTCACTATATATATATATATATATATATATATATATATATATACACACACACACACACACACACACACACATATCAATATATAATAAAATTACAATTCACTCTCAAATAAATAGGTATCAACTTCCACAAAGTAGTAAAAATAGTTTTCTTCACTATGTTTAGCTTAATAATTCAGCAGTTTCTTTCAGTGGTTAAAGTATATCCCAACCCAACCCAGACAGAGAAGTGTAGAAGTGAATGGTTGAGAAGTTCTAAAGTCTATCAGAAGAAATCAAGGGGAAAATAACGAATTAAAAAACAAACAAACAAAAAAACCCTGAAATAAAAAAAGGAAGAAATACACACTGGAGCCTAAAAGTAAATAAAGTATTTGTTTAACAGAGAAAACAGAAAAAAAATTTCAGATAACTTCAGCTTCACATCCACAATACAGTGCGAAAGTATATGACTTTTATGCAATTATATCATAGAAAATTATCAAGAAAAGATAATGTGATACCAGAAACCTGAAATGAAAGTTAGATGCAGGGTAATCACACCCACACAATAAGTTTAAAATAAAGTAAAATTTAAATGTAAAAATAAAACTATAGCTTTTAATGTAGATCATTTTAAATGTAAACATATAATAAGGAAAACATTTTTAAATGTAATTCTGTAAAACAAAAGTTGATAATTTCAAATAGATAGAAATGTAAACTTTTCACATTAACTAAAATGATAGCATAAACTGACATATAAACTACTGAAGATATTGGAAATATTTATGGCAATAAAGACATTTTTAATTTATCAAATGATCTTATAAATTTAGGTGTTTGTGTGCACAGATAAGTTGCATAAATATGAGGGTAAGCAGGTTTTTTTAAGAGGCTAAAACTGAGACTTCAAAACACCATTCCTCAGAGCCCAAGTCCAATTTTTTATTACTTCTGGGCTATGTAGTATTTCCCTCTTTCATTTATATCTTCTACTTTATTTGACCACTGAAATAAATCAAATATTGATAGTATAGCAGTGTATACTTACTGTTCCATCATTAGAATTATCTCTGGATTTTCAACTAAGTGCAATTCATCATCTTGTGAAAGTTTTTTTTTCTATTTGCATATGGAATAATACAATAAGGAGGTGCAGTTGAATTAATAAATGTTAACTTATCTTCATAATTTTTGTGCACATTTAAAAATTTTATTATTCAGGATCAAAATACCATTTTTCTTTTTTAGTTTTGGTTCCTTTCTCTGTTACTTTTTTTGTTTCTGCACTACATTATTTTTCAACACTGAAGCATAAGATTTAAAGATAACACTGATAATGCTCTATCTGACACAACTGTTTTGAAAGATGACATATTAATATGGCCTTTTCAGTTTTCAGTTTTGTCAAATTAATTATGTATGTTGTAAGAACTGATGTGGAGGGAAGTTTTTGTACAATATGAGACTCAGAGTAGAATGAAAATATCTGATCCACATGTTACTTGAAGATAAGAATTATTGAATGCAAATGATCGTATGCTTTATTCTACCTAATGATGCTGGCTTATAAAACTATTAAAACAAAGTGTCTTCTTAAAAAAATAGCCTTGTATTAAATTAATAGTTTCAAAACAAGTACATTTCAATTGCTCTTTGAAAGTTTTAACGTCAATTACATTTTGTTCGGGCACTTAAAAATCTTTATTCTTCATACACTCTTCTGGACTTCCTGCCCATGAATATGCAAGATGATGGCTTGGCTCTGTCAACCTCCATTCTGCCCTTCCTCTATGTGAAAGAGGGAAGATACTTCCTGTCCTTCTTTGTTATAATATAAGGGTCTTAAGGTGAACTCGTTTGTATCTTTCAGGCACTTTCATGGGATTCAGAAGGCTTCATCTTGGATGAACCAGCAGATTTTGGCAAAGTGGAGAATAGGCAGTGGTGAAACTATCTAGTCTCCAGTTTTGTGGGTGTGGTACCCTATGATTGCTTAATGATGATGGTCAAAGCAGTAGCATATATCTAAATCTGAATTTCATCTGCAGTGGTGTGACCTAGATTCCAAAAGCCTATGATAGTTTCTTAATTTCCAGTCCTCTAGTCCTTCAATAATTTTTAAACACATTGAGCCTACCTTCTTCCCCACCTCTTCTTGGCTCCCCATAAATATAATTCAACAAAGATTCAGTTTCTTATAAAGGGCACACAAGGATGACTGGAGAAACAGAGGAGCTATGAGAAATGAAAGGGCCAGTTGGACACTAGACAGTTTACAAAGATGGGTTCTAACACTGATGCCTAATTTGAGAGGGGGAAGGAAGCAATATTAAATACAACAAATACTTTTCCAGGTTACATATACTTGATGAATAGCTTAAAATATAATCTTAAATTTACATAAACTCTTTTTTTCTTCAATTGATTATGCATTTCCTCATCAATTTATCAGTGTTCTTTTTAATTTAAAATGCCTAACCTTCATACTTTTTTTCTCTAGGCAATATGAAAAGTTTATTAAGAATGAGTACTGGATATTTTTGACACCTATTCAGTGTTTATGAGAGGGGCTCATCACTTAGAATGTTAACATTTTTCTAAGAATAAGATAAGAAGCTCAAACTGGGGAGGAAGTCATTATTGGCTCACCTGCCCCTTCCCAGGTTCCCTGCTAATGTCACCTAAAATTTTATTAACACTGATTATATGATGGTAGGATATTTAAAGTAAGAAGAGCTATTAAAAATATGAGGACAGGAGAAAAAGTTTTTGCTTATCACATTTTGTCCTTAGTACTCATTTTTAGTTAGGCTACAGATGGTGTACAGCCCATTTCCATAATGTCTTCAGGCCTCAAGACAGCAATCACAATTTCTAAGAATGTGTGAACTATTCTGGTCCCTGACCTTGAATACCTTGAGTGTCCATTGCACATGGCAACTATTAAATGAGAGTAAGGAAAACAGTTGCCCAAGTAACCATAAATGGAAGCATACATGCTAATATGTAGATAAATGCTCTGCATTCTTGAAGTCATATCTTTAATCCATCATTTTCAAGCAAGCCTTTGAGAGCTGTAAAAGTATTCCTCAAGAACCTGAAGAATTTACCTGATGCGAGAGAAATAAAATTAAGAGAGCATAAATTCTCATGTGCACACTTTAACACAAGCAATGCATTGTCATCCTAAATGTAGAAACAAGTTGTATTAGTCTGAGTTCATCAGAGAAACACATCTAATAGGAAGGAAGTTGAGAAGTCTCACAATCTGCAGTGGGCAAGCAGAAGATTAGGATTCAAAATGGTGTAGTTACAGCCACATTGGAAGGTTTCAGAATCCAGAGAGCCATTGCTCTAAATTACTGTCTTGTCCAAAGGCAGGAGAAGATTGATATGTAAATTCAAACTCAGGCATAAAGAGCAAAATCTCCCTAACTCAGCCTTTCTTCTTCTTTATAGGCCTCTAAAGGATTAGATGAGGCCCCCACATTAGAAAGAGTGATCTGCTTTACTCAGTTTGGGGATTCAGATGTTAATCCAATCTAGAAGCGCCCTCACAGACACACCCAGAATAATTTTTAAACTAAGTATCTGGGCACACTATAATCTAGTCAAACTGACACACAAATTTAACCATCACAAATTTTAACGGTACTTCCAGCACTTAGTTAAGCATTTTATCATCAGTTTACTACTGTTCCTTTCATGGATTATATTGATATCAATGTACATCCATTCTATCACAAATCTTGTACTCTAACAATCATATTCTTACAGTTAGAAGACTAAGACAAAGAGGGATATCTGGCTGACTTTTCCCCAAATCTAGCTAGTTTCTCCCATTTCTATTTCCATCTTGAAGTTTATATGAGTCCTCCAAAGAGAGAATTTTTTTCTTTACACTCAAATAGACTTCCACTTGCGCTTGTGCTCTGTTTATGTGGCCACTTGTGTCTAAAACAGGTGAACTAAGCCTAAGACTTCCATGAAAGTATTCTTTTTAAAGTTTTAAAAAAACAGAGGCCTGGTCAAGGTTGTCAAACAGACCAAGTTTATTTTGGAGGCATTGACCACCTACCTTATCCTTCAGAAAAAAACCATGGGGTTAGTGTATATGTTTTAAAGCCCCAACTATAGCTTCAAATAATGGCTTCTTCAATTTTTAGCTTGCTCAAGTAACTTTAACATCTCTAAACTGCATTTTTCTCTTTTATAAAACTCCTTCAGAGTTATATGAAATTAAATGAGCCCCTGTGTGTGAAATATCAAACCTGATTGTTCCAATCTGATTCTCAAGCAGAATGGTGCTGGTGAAACTGGATAGTTAAAAAGAACAGTGTTGAAGTGATTAAGGTAAAATGATTTACAATCTAGTCTCTCTCCTCTTTCCTTTTTTTCCTTTCCATGCTAATCTCTCTAATAATCCTTCTCCCTTAATTTTTCAATGTAATATATTTTAGATACTGCTTTTTTTAAAGTCAAAAATTACTATACACCTTAATTATTGTTCAGACTAAATAAATTGTGTGCCAAGAAGAAGAAAAAGGTATATTAAATAATTCACTGGAAATCCAAGCCTCAAAATACTTCTGTCTTCCAAATTATACTAAAATATTTACTCTTATAATGTTAGAAGAAAGCCAAACCAGGAAGGTATTGAAGAAATGTACAATTTAGAGTATACAACATTGCTGTTATAATTAAGATCTTGTTAAAAATGTGAAATCTCAGATTCCACCCCAGATTTCTAAAGCAGAATCTGTGTTTTAATAAGATCCCCAGGTGATTAATATTCACATAAGAGCAGTGGTAGTCAACCTGGTCCCTACCGCCCACTAGTAAGCATTCCAGCTTTCATGGTGGGAGGTAGTGGAGCAACCAAAGTATAAATAAAAAGATAGATTTAACTATAGTAAGTTGTTTTATGAAGATTTATTCCGCCAAACTTAGCAAAAATCTGACACAAAGTACATGGTAAGTAATTATTATTTTATGCTTTAATTTGCTATAACTCTGCTTTATAAATTTTATAAAGTAAAGTTACTTTCCTACTTTATAAATCACCATTACTGTGGAACCGGTTGGCGGTAAGAAAATTTTACTACTAACAGAGGTACAAAAGTGGGCAGTAGTATAAAAAGGTTGACTACCCCTGGATTAGAGTGTTAGAATGCACTGCTGTAGAATATTTTATAAAGTGTGAAGATGCTTTTGTAGAAGTTTCTTTCCCTGAGAATACTTAAGATGTGGCATTGCCTGTCTGTATAGTATCTGATGTTATGTTCAAAAGAATATATTGTGATCTTCATTGTTGTTGTTAAGCTAGTTCATCTAATTTCTATTTTAAACACTGGATTTTTTGAAGTAGTCACAGGTCCAGTGTAGAACAGTAGGTAATCCTGTGTCATTAACACTTCCCACATCAGGTGATTTTTTTTATCCTTCTCTTGACTGTATTTTCTTTCCCATTTACCCTAATTATGTTATAAATATTCTAAAATATCCCCTAGCATTCTTGCTTTCTGTTACTTTTTCTGATGATCAATCTCTTACCAGCAATTTATAATAACTAAATTTAAGTTATGAGAGTTATAAGTTATTCTCATTTCATTGTCATAATTATTAGTGGGATGGTATGGTTCTTACTTAAAATAACATTATGATCCATAGGCAGATCCACAAATGTTCTAGAATTGGGTAGATACCTATATACAGAAAAGTACATCACATAAATCCTATCAATTTTACCAGCTATTCAAACTAACTTATGCTCTGCTCCAAATGGAAGTGGTCATTAAGCTAAATTTTAGTTTGATGGTAAAGTACAAAGATTATTTTAGATAGATATTTTTTAACCTCATTCTCTTAGGTCTGCTTCTAGAATTAATTCCCACTGAAACAAATTGTCTGAGTGGTGAGCATAGGTTATGTGGAACTCTACAGATGAATTCTGATTACTGTTTAGTTTATAATTGCAGTAATTGAGAAATAACAGAAAGCAAATTTAAATAATAGTCCAGAAATTAGTGCATGGTTTAAGAAATAAAAAAAGATGACTAAAATATTTTTAATAAAATACAATATAATATCAGATATAAATTGTTCACACATTTAATATGACATTTTTATTGATTTGCTTTTTGGAAAATTATCAAAATATAAGCATTTTTACTTTTCTATTGGCAAACTCTCATTAAAACATATTCTATTTTATCTGATACATAGATCCCATTTGAAATATTTTATTTTATTTTATTTTTTATTTTTTTAGGAGAATTCTCTGAGGATTTTATTTTATTTTATTTTACAGAGACAGAGAGAGAGTCAGAGATAGGGATAGATAGGGATAGACAGTAGGAATGGAGAGAGATGAGAAGCATCAATCATCTTTGCCGACATCTCAGTTGTTAATTGATTGCTTTCTCATATGTGCCTTGACCATGGGCCTTCAGCAGACTGAGTAACCCCTTGCTCAAGTCAGCGACCTTGGGTCCAAGCTGGTGAGCTTTGCTCAAACCAGATGAGTCCGCACTCAAGCTGGCGACCTCGGGGTCTCGAACCTGGGTCCTCTGTGTCCCAGTCCAATGCTCTATCCACTGCACCACCGCGTGGTCGGGCTATTTTATTTATTTTTAAGTGAGAGGAGAGGTGATAGTGAAACAGAATCCCGCATGTGCCCCAACTGGAATCCACCTGGCAACCCCTGTTTGGGGCTGATGTTCCAATCAACTGAGTTATTTTTAACACCTGAGGCTGACCCGCTCTGACTAACCAAGCTCTCCTCAGTGCCTACACCACTCACTAGCTGTGGATAGGGCAGAGAGAGAGAAGGGAGAGAGGGAAGGTAAAAGAAGCAGATGGTCACTCACTTCTTTTGTGTGCCTTGACCGGAATCAAACAAGAATGTCCATAGTCCAGACCAACGCTCTATCCACTGAGCCAGCCAGGCCAAGGCCACATTTGAAATCTAATAAGAGAAGTTGAAAGTTGACATATTAGAGGTATGCATGGCACATTAATCAGAAAAAGGTATGAATCTGTAAGAGAAGCTTTCTAACTAAGAAATTAAGTAACTTTTCTGTAACATTCAATTACTGTAGATATTATTTTAGCCCATTATACCTAAGAGAACCTGGGTTTTCAGAACTACTTATACTGCTGAATAATTTTGTGGCAAGAGAGATAAAAATGCAATTATGTGAAGCTATTCTTTTTTTCTTTTTTTACTTTCAACTAATAATGTTAAAGTCTAGAGAAGAATAAATAACAAGTCTCAAAATGTATTTAAAAATAAATCTAGTAATTTTTCTTATCACTTTATCACATATCCTTTTCTATTTGTGCAGTAGCATATTTGCTTGTATAGAGAAGTATATAAAAAATTTGTGGTTTTAAAATGATTTACACAACTCCCATCATGCTGTTTGCTTTATTTTGTATTTTACCATTATTATATAATTAACTTCTGCACACAAAGAAGTAACCTTAATCACTTCGAGTGGAAATTTCAACATGAAAGTAAATTTAAAACTGGCTAACATAATCAGTCTGAATCCTTCTTAAATATTTATCGATATTTATATCACATATATTCACAAAAAGAATGACACTTTGGTTTAATACAATAAAGAATCACATAATTTGTAATTTCACATAAAATCAATTAAATATTTTAGTTTTTAATATTTAATGTTATTTTTCATTTTATGCTGTCAAATAACTTTTTATCAGTGGGCTATTTAAATGACCATTGTTTGAACGCAGGATATGTAAGCATAAAATACTATTTTTCTTGATTTTATTTTTCTTCACTGTGTCACACAATTCATCATCATTATGTCATTACCTATTGTATATACAAACACATCTCCCATTTTTTTAGGACTTTGCCATAATTTATAGGATTTACTTTAATTTTATTTTATTACTATGACACTCAGTAGGGATTCTTTGGAATACTTTTATAGATTAATAAGAGCATTCTTCATCAAGCTACAGTCTGCTAGCTTGTCAGTTTTATCTTGCCTGTGCAACATGAAATACAACAGAGCTTATAAAATATTCTCAACAAGAGTCAATGTTGGCACAGAACAATGACTTTTTTTCTTATTGTGGGCTACAGAAGTAAGTAATAGTATTCCTGCTTAGGGACTTGAAAGAAACACACTTATGTGCAAGTGTAGATATACCACACAACAAAAATTTCCCCTTCTTTTAAGTAGTCTAGAGCTGTTGAAATTTCTTTATAGTGTGTTTACATAAATTTTTAATATCAATTAATTATCATCTCTTATGTTCCATTAAGCAAAATTGTTTGTCCCTCCAGTAAACTGAAAAATCTACATTATAATTTTTTTTTGCAGTTTAATATTCTAAACATTTTTAAAATATTTTTTTCTTTGCATTTCTCCAAAGTTAGAAGTGAGGAGGCAGTGAGACAGACTTCTGCATGCACCTGACCAGACCCACCCGACATGCCCACCAGGGGGCAATGCTCTGCCCATCTGGGGGGGCCACTCCGTTGTGGCCAGAGCCATTCTAGAGCCTGAGGCTGAGACCATGGAGCCACTCTCAGCTCCTGGGCTAACTTTGCTCCAATGGAGTTTTGGCTGAGGGAGAAAAAGAGAGACAGAGAGGAAGAAGAGGAGGACAGGTGGAGAAGTAGATGGGCACATCTCCTGTATGCCCTGGCCAGAAATCAAACCTGGGACATCCACACACTGGGCTAATTCTCTACCGCTGAGCCAACCGGCCAGGTCCTATGCTAAACATTTTAAAATATTTATTTAGAAAATTAAATTTAACAAGGTAACATTGATCAATTAGAGCAAAGGTAGTCAACCTTTTAATACCTACCACCCACTTTTGTATCTCTGTTAGTAGTAAAATTTTCTAACCGCCCACCAGTTCCACAGTAATGAAGATTTATAAAGTAACTTTACTTTATAAAATTTATAAAGCAGAGTTACAGCAAGTTAACGCATATAATAATAATTACTTACCAAGTACTTTATGTTGGATTTTCTCTAAGTTTGGCAGAATAAATCTTTATAAAACAACTTACTATAGTTAAAGATTTATTTAACTATTTATACTTTGGTTGCTGCACTGCTGCCCACCATGAAAGCTGGAATGTGGGCAGTAGGGACCAGGTTGACTACCACTGAATTAGAATATATAGGTTTCAGGTAAACATTTCTATAGCGTTTAAACTGTTGATTATGTTGTATACACATCAACCATCCAAAGTCAAATCATTTATGTCACCTTATATTTGCCCCTCTTTATACTCTATTCCCCATCCCTTCCTCCCATCCATGTCTCCACCTCCCCCTCTCTCTGGTAACCACTTCACTTTTATCTATGTCCACGATTCTCAGTTTTATATTCCACCTATATGTGAAATTATTCAGTTCTCAGCTTTTTCTGATTTATTTCACTCAGTATTATGTTCTCAAGGTCCATCTGTGTTATCATAAATGTCACTATGTCATTGTTTGTTTCTTATGGCTGAGTAGTATTCCAATTGTACATATGTACCGCACCTTCTTTATTCAATCCTCTATCAAGGGACACTTTCTTTGTTTCCACGTCTTGGCCACTGTTAATGATACTGTGATGAATATAAGGGTATATGTGTCTTTTCATACTAATGTTTTTGAATTTGGGGGTATGTAAAGCCAGCAGGCAGGGCCAGAGCCACTATCACAGCAGCCCATGCAGGTTCGCATTGGATTCGGACAGTCGGCAAAGAAACAGCGGAGCCAAAAACTGGTGGGCCATAGTCTTTAATTCTAGCTTTGCACCCGGCGGGCAAGTAAAAATACACACTGGGCTCCAAAACCCAGTCACATTCAGTGCTCACAAAGCTACTGACTTATCCGAGTTTCCTAGAATCAAAGGTTTCTAGCTCACCAGCCTTATTCTCCTCAGTTCCCCATCTCCTTCCTTATCCCAGATACAAACTCTGTACAAACTGGCATCTCACTCAGCATTCCACCATCTTGGCTGCTTCTCCTGGCCTCCTCCACGTGGCCTTTCTCTGCTCTCCTCTGCTCTCTCTTCTAATGATTATCTCAGGAACCAAGAGGCAACTCTCGTTCCGCCCTCATTTTATATTGTAGCTTCACAACCTCTAATCCAATATACAAAGTAGGGAAGTCCCTAATACAAAGTCACTTCTCTGAGGCATGATTGGATTGTACCACCCCACATCAAAAAGGGTGGGAAAGGCTTAATCCCAAAACCAAGCCCCAGGCTACAAGGATTTTCAACACACATTAATATCATCTGGGTGACGGCCTCCTTGTGTTATCTTTAACAAAGTGAGCATAATACACTTTATCCGCCCAACAGGGTAGATACCCAGTAGAGGGATTGCTATGTCATATGGTAGTTCTATTTTTAATTTTTTGAAAAACCACCATGCATTCTTCCATGATGTTTGTACTAATTTGCATTCCCACCAGTAGTGAATGTGGGTTCCTTTTTCTCCACAGCCTCTCCAACACTACCTGTCTTATTGATTATAGCCAATCTAACCAGTATGAGGTGATATCTCATTGTAGATTTGATTTGCATTTCTCTAATAGCTAGTGAAGGTGAGCATCTTTTCATATATCTATTATACATTTATATGTCTTCTTGGGAGAAGTGTGTGTTTGGGTCCTCTTTCCATTTTTCAGTTGGATTGTTTGTTTGTTGCTGAATTTGTGAGTTCTTTATATATTTTGGATAATAACCCGTTATCAGAAATGTTGTTTACTAATATCATCTCCCACTTAGTTGTTTTGTTGTCAGTTTTTTTTTGTTGTTGTGCAGAAGCTTTTTAGTTTGCTTTAGTCTTATTCATTTATTTTTGCCTTTACTTGTAACCCTTGCCTTTGGGGTCAAATTTATAAATTGTTCTCTATGGCCAAGGTCTTGTTTCAGATCTTGTATAATACTTAGGTCTTGATCCATTTTGAACTAATTTTTGTACAGGTGGACAAACTTTAGTCAAGTTTTATTCTTTTGCGTGTGGCTTTCCAATTTTCTCAGTACCATTTATTGAAGAGATTTTATTTTCTCCATTGTGTGTTTTTGGCTCCTTTATCAAACTTTATTTTTCCATATATGTGTGGTTTTATTTCTGAGCTCTTGATTTTGTTCCATTGGTCTGTATGTCCGTTTTTCTGCCCATCCATGCTGTTTTATCATGGCCCTGTAGTATAATTCGAAATCAGGTAGTGTGATATCTTTGGCTTCATTCTTTTAATTCAGGACTGCTTTGGTTATTCTAGGTTTTTATGGTTCCATGCAAACCTGGTGATTTTTTTCTGTTCTATTTCTTTTAAAAATGACATTGTAATTTTGATGGGGATTGCATTAAATTGTTATATTGCTTTGGATAAAATGGCTATTTTAACTATGTTGATTCTTCCAATCCATGAATATGAAATAATTTTCCATTTCATTGTATCTTTTTCAATTTCTTTCAATAATGCTTTATAATTTTCAGTATATAGGTCCTTCATATACTTTAAGTTTATTCATAAGTATTTTATTTTTTTTTTTTTTCTTGAAATTGTAAAAGAAATTTTTTTTTTTACTTCATTTTCCGAATTTTCATTATTGGCATATAAGAAAGCAATAGATTGTTGTATATTGATTTTGTATCCTGTGACTTTACTGTATGGTTTATTGTTTCTAATAGTTTTTGGGAGGAGTCTTTAGGGTTTTCTATATACGGGATCGTGTTGTCTGCAAAGAGTGATACCTTTACTTTTCCTTTCCCAATATGGATGCTTTCTATTTCTTTCTCTTGAGAAATTGCTCTGGCTAAAACTTTCAGTACTATGTTGAATAAGGGTGGAGAGAATGGGCAGCTTGTCTTGTTATTGATTTTAGAGGGAAACCTTTCATTTTTGCACCATTTAGTATCATATTAGCTGATGATTTGTCATATATAGTCTATATTACATTGAGATACTTTTCTTCTAATCCAATATTATTGAGTGTTTTAAACATAAAAGGATGCTATATCTTTTAAATGCTTCCTTACATCTATTGATAATAAGATCATATGATTTTCGGTCTTTGATTTGCTCATGTGGTGTATTATATTGATCGATTTGTATATGTTAAACATTCTTGTACTCCTGAAATGAATCCCACTTGATTGTAATGTATGACTTTTTAATGTGTTGTTGTATTTGATTTGCTACTATTTTGTTTAGAATTTTTGCATTTGTATTCATTAGAGATATTAGTCTGTAACTTTGTTTTTTTGTGTGTTGTGTTTGCCAGGTTTCAGTATGACGGTTATATTGGATTCATAAAATATGTTAGGGAGTATTGCTTCTTCTATTTTTCAGAGGATTTTGAGAAAGATAGATTACAAATCTTCTTTGACTGTTTGATAGAATTCACTAGTGCAGTCATTTGCTCCTGGACTTTTGATTTTTGGGGAGGATTTTGATTGTTATTTCTATTTCTCCCTGCTTATAGGTCTATTTAAGTATTCCACTTCCTTGTGAGTCAGTCTAGGAAAATCACATAATTCTAGGAATTTATCCATTTCTTCTAGGTTGTTGAATTAGGTGGCATATAATTTTTCATATTATTCTACTATGATCCTTTATATATCTATGATCTCTGCTCTAATTTCTCCTTTTTCATTTCTGATTTTGCTTCTGTAAGTCCTTCCTCCTTTTCTCCTACTGAGTCTAGCCAGTGGTTTGGCAATTTTATTGATCTTTGTTGTATTAATTTTTTTCTTTCTTTTTATTTAGTGAGATGGAGGTAGAGACAGGCTCCTGCAAGTACTCCCAACCGAGATCCACCCAGCAAGCCAACTAGGGGGAGATGCTCTGCCCATCGGTGTCCTTGCTCCATTGCAACTGGACCATTTTTTAGTGCCTCAGCAGAGGCCACATCCTCCGCACCTGGGGCCAACTCATTCTAATTAAGCCATGGCTGCAGGAGGGGAGAAGAAGAGAGAGAGAAATAGAGACAGAGAAGAGAGAAGGGGAAGGTGGAAAAGCAATAGGTGCTTCTCTTGTGTGCCCTGGCCAGAAATCGAGCCTGGGTCATCCACATGCTGGGCCGACCCACTACCACTGAGCCTACCAACCAGGGCCTGTTGTATTAATTTTTAAGTATATTTTAATTCTCTATTTTATTTATGTCTGCTCTAATTTTTACTCCTTTTTTTTTTTTCTGCTGACATTGGGTTGCCTTTGTTCCTCTTTTTCTAGTTCCTTAAGATGGGATGTTAGGTTATTTATTTGGGAAATATGCCATGTTCTCTCTTGTTTCTTGATATAAGCCTATGTGAATATAACCTATCATCTTATTGCTGCTTTTGCTTCATCCCAGAAATTTTTATGTTATTTGTCATTTTCATCTGTCTGTATATATCTTTTGATTTCTGCTTTTATTCCTTTTATGAGTCAGTCAATTTTTAGAAGTATGTTGTTTAATTTTTACATTTTTGTGGGTTTCTTTATTTTTTTGCAGTTGATTCTTTTAATGCCTTATGATCAGAAAATATGCTTAATATAATTTCAGTTATTCTGAATTTGTTGATATTAGTTTTATGGCCCATTATATGGTCTATCCTTGAGAATGTTCCTTGCACATTGGAGAAGAATGTGTAATCTGAAATTTTGGGATGAAATGTCCTGTAAATTTCTATTATTCCATTTCGTCCAGTTTGTCATTTAAGGCTGATATTTCTTTATTGAGTTTCCGTTTGGATGATCTATCTAAAGCTGTCATATGTGTTGAGATCTCAATGCATGATTGCGCTTTGGTCTTTTTGTCTGTTTTATTTTTAGATCAGTTAGTAGATGTCTTATATATTTTGGTGTTCCCTGGTTTGGTGCATATGTAATAAGAAGTGTTATGCCATACTGATACAATGTCTTATCATTATGAAATGTACATCTTTGCTCTGATTACCTTTGTTGTCTTGAAGTCAACATTGTTAGATATCAGTATGGCTACACTTGCTTTTCTTTTGATATTACTTGATTTTAAAATCATTTCCAAAAATTTCATTTTTAGTCTACTTTTGTCCTTGTAGCTTAAATGTGTCTTTCCTTGAAAGTAGCACCTAGTTGGGTTTTGTTTTTGATTCAATATGCTACTCTGTACCTCTTTATTGGTGAGTTCAGTCCATTTATATTTAGAGTAATTATTGACACTTGGGGATTTCCTGTAGCCATTTTATTTTTATTTTCAGTAGCTCTGTGTCTTATTTTATTCTTTTTTTGTTTGTTTCTGTCAATTGTTTTTGTTTGGTGGTATTCCATACTTATTTCCCCTGTTTCTTTTTTTAACTGTGTATTTTAATAGTGTCTTTTTTTGTGGGTCGTTAGCATTAGGATATTAAGAGAAAAATGTTCATGTATACAAGAGTCCTTTGTCATGTAAGTGCTTCTGTACTCTATCTTCTTTTGCTAATGTAGATCTTTATCCTCTCCCCTTTTATGTTATTGTATTCACAGATTATCCTTGTTTTTATTGTGACCATGTTGAAGCTTCTATTTGTAGTTTTGATTTGTTTTGTTCTTTGTGTCTGGTTGAATAACTCCTTTGAGTATTTCCTGCAGTGGGGGTTTTCTGGTGATAAATTCTCTCGGCTTCTGTATGTCTATAAAAGTATTTATATTTCCTTCATATTTGAAGGGTAACTTTGATAGATACAGTATTCTTGGCTGGTAATTCCTCTCTTTCAATACTTTGAAAGTTTCAGTCTACTCTCTTCTTGTTTGTAGAGTTTCTGCTGAAAAGTCTGATGATAATTTAATGGGCTTTACTTTATATGTTATGTTCTTTTTACTAGCTGCCTTAAAGATTATTTTTTTGTCATATTTTTTTTTACAGTGACAGAGAGTCAGAGAGAGGGATAGATAAAAACAGACAGATAGGAATGAAGAGAGATGAGAAGAATCAATCATCAGTTTTTTGTTGCGACACCTTAGTTGTTCATTGATTGCTTTCTCATACGTGCCTTGATCATGGGCCTTCAGCAGACTGAGTAACCCCTTGCTCAACTCAGCAACCTTGGGCCCAAACTGGTGAACTTTACTCAAACCAGATGAGCCTGCACTCAAGATGGTGACCTTGGGGTCTGGAACCTGGGTCCTCCACATCCCAGTCCAATGCCCTATCCACTGTGCCATCGCCTGGTCAGGCTCTTGGTCATTGATTTTTGACAATTTTATTACAGTGTAGGTCTGTTTAGGTTGAGGTAACTCAACATTCTGTTTGTTTCTTGGATTTGAGGCTCTCTTTCCATAGGTTTGGGAAATTCTCATCAAATATTTGTTTGAATATACTCTCCATTCCTTTCTCCCTCTCACCCTCTTCTGATATACCTATTATTCTTATATTATTATTTCTGATAGAGTCAGGCAATTTTTGTAGAGCTTTCTCAGTCTTTTTAGTTTGTGAGTCTCTCTATTTTTTCTCTCTGTAGCATCTCTAGTTGACTGTCTCTGATGTCACTCATAATTTTCTCTATCTGGCTTGTTCTGTTAGCAAACTTGTTTCCTTAGCTTTCAATTCATGTATTGAGGTCTTCATCTCTGTTTTTAAAATTTCTATTTCCTTGGTGAAGTGTTCATTTTGTTTTCTGAGCTCATTAAGTTGCTTATTTTGTTTTCTCACCTCTTCTTGAGTGTTTTTAGAACTTCAATTATGAAGCCTCTATCATTTAATTCCAAGGTTCCTTGTAATAGATACTTTTTATTGGAGATTTTTTATTTTCTTTCTGAACCACATCTCTGTTTTGTGCAGCCATGGTATTCAATTTTTTTTTCTTTATTGATGGCATTTGAGAATGGTATTGTTAAAACCCCTAACAACAACAACAACAAAAAAAACATAAGTAGAAAATGAAAATTAAGAAAATACAATAAAATATATAAATATTTAAAAATTATGACAAGTAATAATAAACACCATGGAAAAGAGATCAGAAATAAAAAAATAAAAGATAACACCCACATAAAAATAAATCTAAAAATATAAAATTAAAGAAAATGAAATTCAAAAGAGAAAAAAGAAAGAAGAAAAAAGGAAAAATAAAAATAAATAAATTTTGGTTTTGAGAGTTTTTTTCAGCAGATGTCTCTATTACAAAATTTACCTCTTTGAAATTTCTGGACTGTCATCCACTGAGATGTTGCTTTTGCAATTGTGTAGGCAGAGCCACAATCACACTGGTGGGTGGGGCATCTTGTGAGGGCTTTATGGCTTCAGCTTTATGGCTTTGGGTTTATGGCTCTATGGCTCTTACAGTGGAAAACTCAAGCTTCTGGGCACTCATACTCACATTTCAAAAGACCTGGGAACCAGACATCAAACACTTTTGTTCTTCAAGGGAGAGAGTTGCTCTGGAAAGCTAGCTGTGGGCTTCGTCTCTACCACTCTCTGAACTGCAAAGTGAGGAACACAGCGCCTGGGAGGTTGGCAGCCACACTTTAGTTTTTTCTGTCTCTGCTGGGTGTGGGCTACAGGCAGACCATGGGAACACTGGCCTTGTCCTAACACTCTGACCATTTTCGTCCAGTTTCTCACCCACTGCCCCTCAATCTCACTGTTTCTCCCAGCAGAAGAAGACCTAGTCACTCCAGGTTTTCCTCTCTGTAACCATCAGACAAAATCCAGAGACCCTGACCTTCCCTCCTCCCTGTAGTCAGGTAGCAAAAATAAAACAACCCAGTCACTCCAGGTTTGCCTCTTTTCCAGAACTGACCACCAATGCATTTTATCTTATGTGTCCATTTTCAACCCATTCCACTATTAGTCCATTTGGTGCATGGATCTTTCAGGTGTGCCTGCAAACCCAGCAAGAGTTTTCTCACTGTGTTATAGTAGTTCAGTTTATTGAACTTTCAAGGGGAGAGATCACATTCATGCTGCCATGACTCTGAGGCCATCTCACTAAACATTTTTAGCAAATTTTTTATGAACTACCAAATATTCAGTTTTTAAATATGTGTGAATATCAAAAAATAAGTTTAACATAGTCAATCAGTTTTTTAAAATAAATTAGACTTGTGGAATAATCATTAGCAAATTGCAAAAATAAATTAGCTATAATCAAAACTTTGTGTAGTTGTATTTTGAAAAATTGTTGATTTACAGTCTTTTGTTTTTGTTTTTACTTCAAGTTTTTCTTTTCATATTTTATTTCATAAAATATTTAGATTTTTTCTGGCATAACTATATTTTCAAAGTAACTTTTCTTTTTTTTTTTTTTTCATTTTTCTGAAGCTGGAAACAGAGAGAGACAGACAGACTCCTGCATGCGCCCGACCGGGATCCACCTGGCATGCCCACCATGGGGTGATGCTCTGCCCACCAGGGGGCGATGCTCTGCCCATCCTGGGCATCGCCATGTTGCGACCAGAGCCACTCTAGCGCCTGAGGCAGAGGCCACAGAGCCATCCCCAGCGCCCGGGCCATCTTTGCTCCAATGGAGCCTTGGCTGCAGGAGGGGTAGAGAGAGACAGAGAGGAAAGCGCGGTGAAGGGGTGGAGAAGCAAATGGGCACTTCTCCTATGTGCCCTGGCCGGGAATCTAACCCGGGTCCTCCACACGCTAGGCCGACGCTCTACCGCTGAGCCAACCGGCCAGGGCTCAAAGTAACTTTTCAAAGAAATGATGTTAATTTTATAAATCAATGCAAATATGCAAATTTACAATTTAGACCAAAAAAGAAAGAAAGAAGACCATGCATCAATTACATGTAAGTAATGATGCTTTTATAAATTAAAAAACATTCTGCCACTCATATATTAGTCTATTCATGAAATTTATAATTATGACATTTAAGATATTTTTAAAAGTAACTTTAAGATTTACATTTTAAAATAGGTATACATAATAGATTTGTCTCAGTATCTAAAGTTTTGAATAAAAAAAATCATATTAAAGTTTTAAATTTCATTGTCTATCTTCTTTCTAATACATCTTTGATGGCATTCTGGTAAAATAATTTTAGATTATACCTACTGTTTTTATTCAAATAAAGTCTTTAATCAAATGTTTTAAAATTTTATTGAAATTATAAATTATCTCTATGATTTGGATGTTAAAAAGTTAGTAATCCTAAAACCTAAAATAGTCTTAATTAGTAAAAAATGCCTAAGAAGCCTGACCTGTGGTGGCACAGTGGATAAAGCATCGACCTTAAAATGCTGAGGTTGCCGGTTCAAAACCCTGGGCTTGCTTGGTGAAGGCACATATGGGAGTTGATGCTTCCTGCTCCTCCCCCCTTCTCTCTCTCTGTCTCTCTGTCCTCTACCTCTCACTCTCCTTTCTAAAATGAATAAATAAAAATTAAAAAAAATAAAGAGTTAACTTCATAACAAAAATTAAAAAGAAAATGCCTAAGATTCAACTACAAAGCAAAAAAATTGCTATAGCTTAAAATGTAAAATGCTACTAAATGTCAATGACCTTTAAAAAAGAAGTGAAGTGTATGCAGTAATTTGAAAATGCATACAATAAAACAGTGCTATTATGGTGTTTAACTGTTGCCTTGTGAATTAATTATTATTAAACATCTTAATTTGTTAATGTAAAAAAATAATTAGAAAAATATTTAAACTGTATCTTTTACTGAAACAGACTACATTCTTTAAAAAGATAGTCTTTTTGATATAGTGGCCTTAAACGAAATACTAGAACACCTGGATATGATAGACATCTACAGGATACTTCATCCCAAAGCGACAGAGTATACATTTTTCTCTAGTGTACATGGAACATTCTCAAGAATTGACCATATGTTGGGCCACAAAGACAATATCAGCAAATTTAGAAAAATTGAAATTGTACCAAGCATATTTTCTGATCATAAAGCCTTGAAACTAGAATTCAACTGCAAAAAAGAGGGGGAAAAACCCACAAAAATGTGGAAACTAAACAACATACTTCTAAAAAATGAATGGGTCAAAGAAGAAATAAGCGCAGAGATCAAAAGATATATACAGACAAATGAAAATACGACATATCAGAATCTCTGGGATGCAGCAAAAGCAGTAATAAGAGGAAAGTTCATATCACTTCAGGCCTATATGAACAAACAAGAGAGAGTCAAAGTAAACCACTTAACTTCACACCTTGAAGAACTAGAAAAAGAAGAACAAAGACAACCCAAAACCAGCCGAAGAAAGGAGATAATAAAAATCAGAGCAGAAATAAATGAAATAGAGAACAGAAAAACTATAGAAAAAATCAATAAAACAAGGAGCTGGTTCTTTGAAAAGATCAACAAAATTGACAAACCCTTGGCAAGACTCACCAAGGAAAAAAGACACAGGACTCAAATAAATAAAATCCAAAATGAAAGAGGAGAGATCACCACAGACATCATAGATATACAAAGAATTATTGTAGAATACTATGAAAAACTATATGCCTCCATATACAACAATCTAGAAGAAATGGATAAATTCCTAGAACAATACAACCTTCCTAGACTGAGTCATGAAGAAGCAGAAAGCCTAAACAGACCAATCAGCAGGGAGGAAATAGAAAAAACTATTAAAAACCTCCCCAAAAATAAAAGTCCAGGCCCAGACGGTTATACTAGTGAATTCTATCAAACATTCAAAGAAGACTTGGTTCCTATTCTACTCAAAGTCTTCCAAAAAATTGAAGAAGAAGCAATACTTCCAAACACATTTTATGAGGCCAACATAATCCTCATACCAAAACCTGGCAAGGATGGCACAAAGAAAGAAAACTACAGACCAATATCTCTAATGAATACAGATGCTAAAATACTAAACAAAATACTGGCAAACAGAATACAACAACAAATTAAAAAAATAACACATCATGATCAAGTGGGATTCATCCCAGAATCTCAAGGATGGTTCAACATACGCAAAACGGTTAACATAATACACCATATCAACAAAACAAAGAACAAAAACCACATGATCTTATCAATAGATGCAGAAAAGGCTTTTGATAAAATACAACACAATTTTATGTTTAAGACTCTCAACAAAATGGGTATAGAAGGAAAATATCTCAACATGATAAAGGCCATATATATGATAAACCATCAGCCAACATCCTATTAAACGGCATAAAACTGAGGACTTTCTACCTTAAATCAGGAACAAGACAGGGTTGTCCACTCTCTCCACTCTTATTTAACGTGGTGCTAGAAGTTCTGGCCAGAGCAATCAGACAAGACAAAGAAATAAAAGGCATCCATATCGGAAAAGAAGTAAAGGTATCACTTTTTGCTGATGATATGATCCTATACATCGAAAACCTGAAGTACTCCACAAAAAGATTATTAGATATAATAAACCAATACAGTAAGGTCGCAGGATACAAAATTAACATACAAAAGTCCATAGCCTTTCTATATGCCAACAATGAAATATTAGAAAACGAACTCAAAAAAATAATCCCCTTCACGATTGCAACAACAACAAAAAAAATACCTAGGAATAAACATAACAAAAAATGTAAAGGACCTATATAATGAAAATTACAAAGCATTGTTAAGGGAAATCGAAAAAGATACAATGAGATGGAAAAATATTCCTTGTTCTTGGATAGGAAGAATAAATATAATCAAAATGGCCATATTACCCAAAGCAATATACAAATTTAATGCAATTCCCATCAAAATCCCTATGAGATTTTTTTAAAGAAATGGAACAAAAAATCATCAGATTTATATGGAACTATAAAAAACCCCGAATAGCCAGAACAATCCTAAGGAAAAAGAATGAAGCTGGGGGCATTACAATACCTGACTTTAAACTATATTATAGGGCCACGATAATCAAAACAGCATGGTATTGGCAGAAAAATAGACACTCAGACCAATGGAACAGAATAGAAAGCCCAGAAATAAAACCACATATATATGGTCAAATAATCTTTGATAAAGGGGCCAACAACACACAATAGAGAAAAGAAAGCCTCTTTAACAAATGGTGTTGGGAAAACTGGAAAGCCACATGCAAAAGAATGAAACTCGACTACAGCCTGTCCCCATGTACTAAAATTAATTCAAAATGGATCAAAGACCTAAATATAAGACCTGAAACAATAAAGTACATAGAAGAAGACATAGGTACTAAAATCATGGACCTGGGTTTTAAAGAACATTTTATGAACTTGACTCCAATGGCAAGAGAAGTGAAGGCAAAGATAAATGAATGGGATTACATCAGAATAAAAAGTTTTTGCTCAGCAAGAGAAACTGATATCAAAATAAACAGACAGCCAACTAAATGGGAACTGATATTTTCAAATAACAGCTCAGATAAGGGCCTAATATCCAAAATTTACAAAGAACTCATAAAACTCAACAACAAACAAACAAACAATCCAATAAAAAAATGGGAAGAGGACATGAACAGACACTTCTCCCAGGAAGAGATACAAATGGCCAATAGATATATGAAAAGATGCTCAGCTTCATTAGTTATTAGAGAAATGCAAATCAAAACTACAATGAGATACCACCTCACCCCTGTTAGAATAGCTATTATCAACAAGATGGGCAATAGCAAATGTTGGAGAGGCTGTGGAGAAAAAGGAACCCTCATTCACTGTTGGTGGGACTGTAAAGTAGTACAACCATTATGGAGGAAAGTATGGTGGTTCCTCAAAAAACTGAAAATAGAACTACCTTATGACCCAGCAATCCCTCTACTGGGTATATACCCCAAAACCTCAAAAACATTGATACGTGAAGACACATGTAGCCCCATGTTCATTGCAGCACTGTTCACAGTGGCCAAGACATTGAAACAATCAAAAAGCCCTTCAATAGAAGACTGGATAAAGAAGATGTGGCACATATACACTATGGAATACTATTCAGCCATAAGAAATGATGACATCAGATCATTTACAGCAAAATGGTGGGATCTTGATAACATTATACGGAGTGAAATAAGTAAATCAGAAAAAAACAAGAACTACATGATTCCATACATTGGTGGAACATAAAAACGAGACTAAGAGACATGGACAAGAGTGTGGTGGTTACCAGGGGTGGGGGGAGGGAGGACATGGGAGGGAGGGAGGGAGAGAGTTAGGGGGAGGGGGAGGGGCACAGAGAACTAGATAGAGGGTGGCGGAGGACAATCTGACTTTGGGTGAGGGGTATGCAACACAATTTAATGACAAAATAACCTAGACATGTTTTCTTTGAATATATGTACCCTGATTTATTAATGTCATCCCATTACCATTAATAAAAATTTATTTAAAAAAAAAAAGACAGTCTTTTCAAACAATTCCTATTTATACACCATTATATATTTATGATTAATCTCCTCTTACTTCTACATTGAGACATACAGGGGTGGGCAAAAGTAGGTTTATCATTGTAAGTGCAGAAAACAGAGGTTACTCTTGTATTATTATTTATTAATTATTATATTATTTCTCATGCAAACTACTCTAAACCTAGTTTAGACCATCACTATATTTTGTATATTCTTTTTTCCCAAATATAACAATTACATGTTTGTTAGATATTGTATAAGTGAGCATGCATTCTGAGGAATGGCGTTGCGTTTTATGACAATGTTATTGTCACACTTGCCTTCATTGCAAATGGAGGCCAGAAAGCAGGTCACCAAAGAAAAGTAGTAAAGCACAGCAAGAAGATCACCAACAAATCCTAAAGATCAATAGGGTATAAAAAAGTGTTTCCTAATTACCTGGAAGTCATAATTAATGTTAAATTGAGGGACCTTAATTTCAAAATAGATTATAAGCTTAATATGGGGTTGAGGACCAAGGTAGCTACTTCTCTCTATTTCCTGTTTCTTATTGAGACACAGCATGTTCCTATAGTTACTATAATTTATACTATGCCACCATGAGTTTAGAATTAAAGCCAACTTGCCTTAATTCATGACTCTCAAATTATCTTCATTATTATTGTTATAATCATTATTTATTCAGTGAGAGGAGAGGAGGCAGAGACAAACTCCACCATGCTCCCCTACCAGAATCCACCCAGCAAGCCCACTAGGGGATGATACTTCACTGGGGCACTGCTCCTCCAAGTGCTTCTTAGAGCCTGAGATGGAGGCCATGGAGCCATCCTCAGCACCCAGGGCCAACTCACTCCAATTGAGCCATGGCTGGAGGAGAGCAAGAGAGAGACAGAGAGACACAGAGAAGTCCTGGGGTAGGGAAGCAGATGGGCACTTCTCCTGTGTACCCTGACTGGGAATCAAACTTGGGATTTCCACACACTAGGTCTAATCTCTTCATCTAAGGTTACTCTCTAATTTTCATTTTTCACATAAAAAAATTAGCACTTTTTGAGTACTGCAAATCAAATTCTGGATGTGAAACAATCTAGTGGAGAATACATTGAATTCACTGCTTCTAGGACATTTTCCTAAATTAATACTTTACAGAGGATAGTAAACATGTTTTGAAATTTATATCACAGAATGACTCACCAGGAGTTTGATATTTTTCTACGTATTCATTATATTTAGTAATATATCCGAGCTAATATAAGTTTTAATTTCTCTTCTTAAAATAAGATATTTAAAAAATTCTGAAATGTGTACACTCATGGCAATAAACATAAAATATTTAATTTGATATATAAGTTAAATGCTGTTCTTGTTCTGACTTTTCTAATGAGAAACTGACACTTGAGATTAAACGATGTGCCCCAGTTCACAAACAATAAGCGGTGGAGACAAAATTTGAAGACATGTGAAACACATGGTTTTATGATTACATATAAGTACACAACATATGCAACTGAAAAAATGTCTTTTCAGGTTCCGTGGAAAGGCAAAATATCATAAGGATTTTCCATAACAACCTACCATAACACATTATTTTCTTTTGCTGCATCAAACTACTACTTCAAATTTTGTTTCTATTTATCAATAAGATTATTGCTTCTATTTCAGTGACAGTCATATAAAAGTTTTTGAGCCAAGGAAAACTGTTTGCTACAAATGTTCTGCTTGGCGAGAATGATGCAGTTTCATTTATTCTGATTTTGTGTCTTGATTCTTATTGGAGGATTTGTTGCCTTGATCATATGCCTTAACAAACTGTTTCTGCTATTAATATCTAGCTAATTATATTTTATTTTTAATTATCAGTATACTACATGCTTTTAGCATATATAGCTATAGATATAGATATAAATATGTATATATAGAGATAGGGATATATAGATTTCACAAGTCTAAACACAAAATAAAAATTAAGATCTACTGCTCACCACAACATTCCATTTCTCAGAAATAACTATTGTTATTTTTGTGTATAGTTATTACAGCTACTCTCTTCATAGGTAATGTATCTTTCTCTTTTCTTCTGACAAATAAAAAAATTAAGTATAAATTGTAAGAAGTATTTGTCATGCAACTCTCATCTATTTTAAATGACCATCTTTAGTGACAGCTCTAACCTATAGTATCAGAATCTTTCAAAAGTCACCAAACTGCAAAAGAACAATAATTCTTCTCCCCTCCCCTGTGTTCCCCACCCCAACTCTCTCTCTCTCCATCTTGCAACATGCTGGTGATAGAAGGGATCTGGCCTGATTTATAGTTTTGAGGAACAGTGTTTGAGAAACAAGGAAACAGTACTAATAGCTTGGCAAAATTAGTATAAAATTGTACACTAAAGAAAAAAGAAACAAGAAGACAAAATATTAGAGAACAAAGTATAATGAATGACTAAATAAATTATCAGAATTTAAGCTCTATTTTTAATATTACAGACTGATTAATTTTCTTAAGTATGTATTTATAAACTAAGAATTTTTAAATTTCTTCTTGAGTTTGCTGAAGTGGAACACCCATGAGTGGGGGTGGGGAAGGGTAGGTAGAAAGTGACTGCTGATAATATAGCTAGTGGACAAATCACAAAAAACAGACTTAGTTTCCCACTGAATTGTGATTGATAAAATACTATTTTCCTCATTTTCTCCTCTCAGTAGACCATGGAATATAATTAAGGTAAATAGATACACAAGACAAATAGATACTATCAGCAGCTTTTCATGTTCCATAAGGTACTAAAATATCTTCTATACTAATGACTTCTGTCTCCTGTTCTCCTTTGGGAATGGTTTAATATGATTATAATTATCTATTATTATTTACTAGACATTTATTTTCACTCTTGATTGCTTTGCTGATTTCCGGAAATTCACACCTCTCTCAATCTTAACTTCTCAGTTCTCTCCCAGTTCAAATTGTTAAATACCTTAGATTTTTGTCAAGTATTTGTTCTCATTTGTTCTGATTATATATTTTGCCATCAAAGTTGTGCTAGCACTTATAATCAAAGGGTCAAAAATCTGCAATAGAAAAATAAAATAATCTGTGAAGTGAATATGGTTTAATTACTGACTCAAACTTGTGAAAAATGATTTAAATTATTTTTAATGGTATGTATTTTAAATATTATGGCAATATCTTGAATTAGTACATAGTTTTAATAATTTTCCAGTAACTGGAAAGTTTATGAACTGCCTGGTCACATGATAAACTGTAAAGCAGAGTCATCCAATAATTGAAGAAAGTTATTACAATGATAACATGCATGAATTACTTTTTTACAGTGAGCCTTGGAACATAGCCTGTAGTTAAAGGAACTCTCAATTCTTTTTTTTAAATCATAAATTGCAGTTATATTAATATATAGCTTCTTACACCATTTAACAATGACCTTATTAGGATAGATAGGTCACCTTCTGGGAACTATTATATTGTTCATTGAACATAGTAAAAACTTTATTGGATTTGATGAAATAATATCAACACTTTAATTCCTTAATATATTTATAATTAAAATGATATATACGGCTCACAAAAATTAGAGGATATTTCAAAATGAGTACGAAGCAATAATGTTATCTTCTAATTTTTGTGAGCAGTATATTAAAAGCATACAGAAGAGTTTAATAAATATTTTATGTAAGCCCACTCCTGTACCAAGCACTACTCTAGATATTAACAGTAATCGAATGATGGATAAAGTATTGCCTTGTCCTTCCAGGAAAGGAACTTAGAGTTTTTCAGGAGATAAGCACACATAAGTGACTACAATATAACAGCCATGATAAATAGTGCAGCAGATTTCAGTGTAAGAAGTGATATAGTTTTTTTTTTTTCTTTTGCTAAAACACAGAGCAAGCAAGGAAGGAAAATTTATTTCAGTTTAACATGAGACCCAAACTGTGCCCAGGAACAAAAGAAACTGCAGACTCAAATTCCAAAAATGCAACTCAGGGAATATCTAAAGAACATGTATTAGTTAGCATTCTGCTAAATATAATAACTGAAAGTAAGTTGCACTAATTTCATTTTAAAGAGAAACTTGTTGGAACATACTGGGGCATCTCACAGAACTCAACAGCAGGAATCTTTCTAGACCTCAGAAAAGAGTTAGAGTCAGTGATACCTGTGTCAACAGGTCTCTCATTTCCTCTTTGATTTCTGCTCGTGTTTGTGAGAATTCTCATTAATTTTCTTCTTTTTTTTTTCAAAAATCAACTTCTCTGTTTCACCTGGCCAAACTTGGATATTGACAGTTTTCTTGTGTTATATGTAAGGGTTTCAGCCACTATGAGTAATACTGAATTTCTTCTATGGTTCTACTTTGCGACACTCCCAGGAAAATACCGATTGGCACAATTGGCTATCTGAGGTCTTGTGAACTAGATAGGGGTTGTAATCTTGCTCCATTGCTAGTAATACAGGAAAAAGGTGAAAGAAAGAGTGTAACTTTCTAGAATTTGAATGCTTGTGACAATATTTTAGGTATACACCAGAAAAAATGTAAATAAGTTTGGTTAATAGTTCTGAAAATGCTTATATCTGAGGTTTGTTATCAAGTAATTACTCAGGGGTCAGTTTATTATATATATTCATAATCTATAAATATTAATAACCAATAATTTTTATAATTTTCACTGAGTTATGGAACAAATTTGCAGTGATAAGACCTGACAAAAATAAGTGAAGATATTAGAACCCAACTACTGTATAATTTTCAGAGCTACACTCCACTGTTAGAGAATGAATAGGAAACCTGTCAGGGTTACAAAAAAAAAAAAAAAGAGAGAGAGAGAGAGAAATTTAAAATATGGAAAGGGCCAAGTCCCTGAATGCCATAATATTAAATTTTACTGATTTTTATGCTGTATATTTCACTTTCCTTTTTTTTCTTTTGCCCAGTTCTTTCTGAGAAAAGCAGAAGAATGTTGCAGTTAAAAAGGTGAGCTCATTAAATGCAGCCTTTCTATAGGTTAATTTTGGCTTCTACAAATAGAAATAATGTCTCCAAGGTGATATTTTAACCTCTTTAATCTTTAGTTTTTCAGCTATAAAACTTAGAATAAATTAGGTCTTTCATGAAAATTGCTTATTATCATTCTTGATAAAGAGTAAATACTCTATAAATATTAACTGCTGTCAGTATAAATCTAAGATTTCTGTTTTGACCCATTTACTATTTTACATTCTTTCTCTGGATATGAAACAGACTCAGATACATCTCATATGCTTGTAATTGTCAGGTCAATATGTCTAGTCTGTAATTCAAATTAAATCTTCTGACTAATACCTGCTAGATACATAGTACAGATACTAAGAGAAAAATTGGTAAGCTGACAGATAAAATCCCAGCCATTAACTAACTCACATTTTATTAGTATAGTTTACTATGATATTCATTCATCATTTCTCCATCATTTTATTCATTTAACAATTACTCACTTAACAAATATATCCATTCACTGATTTTATTTTTATTTTTTATTTTATTTTTTTGTATTTTTCTGAAGTTGGAAATAGGGAGGCAGTCAGACAGACTCCCGCATGCGCCCGACCGGGATCTACCCGGCATGCTTACCAGGGGGCGATGCTCTGCTCATCTGGGGTGTCGCTCTGTTGCAACCAGGCCATTCTAGTGCCTGAGGCAGAGGCCATAGAGCCATCCTCAGCACCCAGGCCAACTTTGCTCCAATGGAGTCTTGGCTGCGGGAGGGGAAGAGAGAGACAGAGAGGAAAGAGAGGGGGAGGGGTGGAGAAGCAGTTGGGTGCTTCTCATGTGTGCCCTGGCTGGGAATTAAACCCAGGACTCCTGCACGCCAAGCCGACGCCCATTCACTGATTTTAAAAAATGAGAAACAACTGCTAGACAACACAGGTATAGTCCTTGTCTTTATGGCATTTATAATTTTTATGAACAAAATTATATTTTATCAGCACATTAATAAAAATAGTAGTATATCTTTAGAAAGACTTCTATTGTCTCAACATTGGAGTTAATAAATAAAAACAGGAACTAGAGTCTCAAATGAACACCAAGCACTTAAGTTCATATAGCTGTTGTTGTACC
Source organism: Saccopteryx bilineata (assembly GCF_036850765.1). Classification (NCBI taxonomy): domain Eukaryota; kingdom Metazoa; phylum Chordata; class Mammalia; order Chiroptera; family Emballonuridae; genus Saccopteryx; species Saccopteryx bilineata. Next base: position 65,856,531 of record NC_089495.1, on the reverse strand, counting down.
AGTAGTTGGATCACCCAACTAACTGCCTGGTAGTGATATGGAAAAATACCAGAAACCAAATAAATACCATCAGTCTCTAAGAAGGGTACTGAAAGAAGAAAGCAGTTCTTGTTATACTGTATCAAGTAGAAGTTCTCCCAAGGAAACATACAGATAGTTTATTCTTACAAAAAAGAGGAAACCAGTGTATCATTTGCCAGATACATGTTTATTCTACTACAAAACTCACCCTTGTGCTCCAAGTAGTACAGAGTTTGGTGAGAGTGTTTTTAAGTGAGTTTTCTCTTGGCCTATGATTATAGCATATTAATCTTTGACTTCTCACATTATAGTTCAGAAGAGTGAAATACTTCACATGTGCCCCATTAAGTTTGTGGATATACTTTATCATAGACTTTGTAGCCACCTCTGGTTATAGAAACATTTGAAAAAAATAGTTTTTTGTTTGTTTGTTTGTTTGTTTTTGTTTTTGTTTTTCTTTGGCAGAGATAGAGTCAGAGAGAGGGACAGATAGGTACAGACAGACAGGAAGGGAGAGAGATGAGAAACATCAAGTCTTCATTGCGGCTCCTTAGTTGTTCATTGATTGATTTCTCATATGTGCCTTGACCGGGGGGCTACAGCAGACTGAGTGACCCCTTGCTCGAACCAGCGAGCTTGGGCTCAAGCTGGTGAGCCTTGCTCAAACCAGATGAGCTCATGCTCAAGCTGGTGACCTTGAGGTCTCAAACCTGGGTTTTCCACATCCAAGTCCGATGCTCTATCCACTGCACCACTGCCTGGTCAGGCAAGAGATTTTTTAAGGGCACAGTAACCAGAAGTGTTTGAAGGGACCATGAAGTGATGTGCCTTAAAAACAGTGAAATTATATTGACTCACACTAGAGTTTATTTTATTAAAAATACATGATAAATAACTCTGCATATTCACATGGCTCCAGTAAATAATCAGGTAAATTAGCATGGCTTGAGCCAAGAGAAATACCTGTGCTAGGTGAACTGAGACAAATCAGTCAGAAAATTATGGCAGATGTTGAAGATGGAAATGACTGAGACTTGGTTAGGCTAGTAGCAATGTGTAGAAAGAGAAATTGATGAACTTGGCATATATTTTTTGAGTTCTGTGTGAATTTACTAGTTGGCTGGATGAACTACAGAGAGAATTCAAGAGTGATTTGTGAGTCTGAGGCTTAAACAGAGACAGTGGTTCTAATTTCAGAACAAGAATCATTCATTGTCAGATTAATAAACCTAGGTGGAGGAAATCATTTGTTTCATTGAAGTTGTGTTCAGTTTTAGATGCGAACTAGAGATAAAATAAAGACTTATGAGAGTTAAATCTAGAGGGTAAGTGGAGTGTTAGGACCTTGAGGGAGCTGGGCTAATTTTCCTATTTAACAGGAGGGAAGACTGAGATCATAATTTTAGACAAAGGTTGGCTTTGCGATTTAGGGATAAGAATTTGAGAGAGTTCCTCCCGGGATACTTTTATTTTCTCAAACAATCTGAAATGGAGTTTTTAGTTGAGAAGAAAGAAATACAGCAGTTGGATATTGAAGAAAGAGCTAAGGGTATAGATCAGTCTCTTAAGTGGGTAATGATTATAGTAGAGAGACATAGTAGATTTTTAGTCATCATCAAGTTCCTATCTGAGGTTTGTGGTCATGAATTTTAAGTGAAACCAGCGAGGAAAAATATCAACCTTTGCCTTGGGTTTGAATCTGTTCTGCCAGAGACTATTTTATTATACATTTTTAATGCAGCCATAGGAAAAAATGAGGCAAAATAACCTCTGCCGAGATGAGTAGCCACACCAATCCGCTAAGTGAATTAATCAATAGAGAACATTTTCATACTAGACATTATACTCAAGAAAAAGAAATATTATTTCTTATGACAGATGAAGTTTATTAATTTGACGGTCAGCACAAGCTCAAAGTTAAAGGTTATACTCAGAGGCTATTAAATATAGATTTTATACTTAAAATTCTACTCTAGAAATTGAATTTAATTCCTTTGATTCTTAAATATCAAAATGTAAGTTACAATTATATTAGATAAAGAATATAATCTTGTTGGCATAATTTATTCTCATCAAGTTAAGGAAGAGAAGTATAGAAAATGTTAACATTTCAGCAATGCTATAGTGACAGCAAGGGCAGTCTACCCTTTTTTAAGCTTAATGCATAATTGGTTTCCTAAATTATGCTAATATCAACCCAGTTAAGATGAAAGCTAGTTTTCTCAAACTTTCTCTCTATGATTCCAAGTTAGAAATGACCAAAAGAGACTCTGCCTGAGATTTAGAAAACATAGCCGAAAGTGTTCACTGTTCTATGAAGGTTGTTATGTTCATAAATGGTGACAGACATACATTTAAGCCCAGTCTAGTGAAGTTGACAAATAGCCCAATGTTTGATGGTGGAGAAACAGAGGTGCCCACTACCCGGAAGACCTTCATCTTGAGCATCCCTCTCATGACCCTACTTAGGAAGATGGACTTGTTTCATTTTTTTCTATTATCTATGATTTTTTTTGTGTTTTTTTTTTAATTTTTTTTTATTTATTCATTTTAGAGAGGAGAGAGTGGGAGAGAGAGAGAGACAGAGAGAGAGGAGAGAGAGACAGGGGGGAGGAGCTGGAAGCATCAACTCCCATATGTGCCTTGACCAGGCAAGCCCAGGGTTTCAAACCAGCAACCTCAGCATTTCCAGGTCGACGCTTTATCCACTGCGCCACCACAGGTCAGGCTTTTTGTGTGTTTTCACTTGTCAGTCCTTCAAGCAGAACCTTCAATTGGTCTGATTTTCATCTTCTGATTATTTTTTCCAGATGTTCTCTTTCACAACTCTTTTTCCAGTTTTGTGTAAGGCTTAATTTCTATACTAAATTTCTTTTTTTTTTTTTTTTTAATTTTTTTTTTTCATTTTTCTGAAGCTGGAAACAGGGAGAGACAGTCAGACTCCCGCATGCACCCGACCGGGGTCCACCCGGCACGCCCACCAGGGGTGATGCTCTGCCCATCCTGGGCGTCACCATGTTGCGACCAGAGCCACTCTAGCGCCTGGGGCAGAGGCCACAGAGCCATCCCCAGTGCCCGGGCCATCTTTGCTCCAATGGAGCCTTGGCTGCGGGAGGGGAAGAGAGAGACAGAGAAGAAAGCGCGGCGGAGGGGTGGAGAAGCAAATGGGCGCTTCTCCTGTGTGCCCAGGCCGGGAATCGAACCCGGGTCCTCCGCACGCTAGGCCGACGCTCTACCGCTGAGCCAACCGGCCAGGGCTATACTAAATTTCTTAATACCCAACTACTCATCATTAACTCTGGTTTGCTCACTAAGCTGACAAATGCAGTTTTTATAATTTACAGCATCTTTCTTTATTATTCAAGGTATAATTTATTTGTTATCATTAATGAAGACCTTAAACATTGACATAGATCTCAAGTTGTTATACAAATAAATCACCTTTTATTAATTTATATTTTAGGGGGAGAGAGAAACATCTATTTGTTGTTCCACTCATTTACTCATTCATTGGGTGTGCCCTTATGGAGGATTGAACCCCATAACGTCCACAAATTGAGATGCTGCTCTAACCAAATGGGTTACCTGGCCAGGGCCAAAATCATCTTTTAGATGTGTGACCAATATCCCACACAGGAAGACAGAGTGCCTTACCTCATTTAGATGCAGCAACTGCTATAGTGGTTGTGGAAGATATTAAAACACCTTTCTTCTAAGATTTAACATTAAATCAGGAAGATACTAAATTTATGGCCATAAACATGTTGAATGCATTTATTTGCCTGTAGTTAAAATTATTATATTAATTTTAAATGTTCCAAGAGGGTTTAAGCATTTGTTTATCCTTAGTATATTAGTGAATTTGGGGGAGTAATTTATCTTCATTAGGTGGTAATAATTATAAACTAGATTGGAAACATGAGAAAAAGGCCTTGGAAGTAATTTTAAAAATTATTTTAATGCTTTAGATCTATTTAAGAATGAAAGAGAAGAGAAAAACATTAGAAATAAACAAACATTGGGAATGCAACAAATATCTGAACATATTAAAAAGAAAAAAAAATAGTTTAGGCCCTGCCCAGTTGGCTCAGTGGTATAGCGTCAGTCAGGCATGTGGATGTCCTGGGTTTAATCACCAGTGAGAGCACACAGAAGAACCACCCATCTGCTACTCTACCCCTCTGCCTCTTGCTTCTCTCTTTCTCTTTCTCTCTCTCCCATTTTTACAGCCATGGCTTGATTGAAGTGAGTTGGTCTTGGACACTGAGGATGGCTCTATGGCCTCTGCCTCAGGTGTTAAGAAGAGCTCATTTGCTGAGCAATAGAGCAACTCCTCAAAGAGGCAGTGCATCACCTCCTAGTGGGCTTTCTGGGTATATCCTGGTCGAGGCACATGCAGGAGTCTGTCTCTTTGCCTCCCCTCCTTTCACTAAATTAAAATTAAAAAAAATTAATTGACATTAAGAGCTTGGAATTAAGATCAAACTTTTAATTAATTCATTGTCCTTTTATCTTATCATTTTTGTTTTATCTACTATTCCTACCGATCTACCTCATAGGCACCCACTCTTGTTATTGCAAACATATTTTGGAGTAGATGGGTGTATTAATGTTGCCCTTATGAAATATGTGGTAATTATTATCATTTAACCAAATACTTTTTTAGATATATATTTAAAATTTAATTGTAATCATATGATTTAAATTTTGAGATTAAGGTAATATATTAGACTATTTTGTAAATTGTAGCACGAGTAGCAAAATATTGCAATATTCAACAACATGTACCAAAAATATTAATTCTTGTTTTTATTCTTAGATCTCATTGGCAGTGCATTACAGAACCTTCTCTAGCACTGCTATGGAAAGAGAGTCTTGTGTGTGTATTACTACAGTAATAATGCTGTTTATTGATGTCAGTTTATCAGGATGTGTTGAAAATTATCAATTAAAATTTTCATTTGGCTTAAATTTTGTTCTATTTTTTTTTCACTCAACATTGGGTTTCTTAAATCTTTTCACTTTAATATACATAAATTTATTTATTTATTGTTTTACTTCTGCATGGTAATGCATCATGCACATATAGTGTCTTTTACTTATGAGGACAATTTTGACATAGATGAAGGTCACTTCCAATAATTTTTTAATATGTAAAGATATCAAATAAAAATTACAACTTAATTAGATTAGAAAATTTGAGAGATATATAACGTTATGGAGGTAAGTATTATGGTTACGACATTTTTCTTCTCATCAAGTTATGGAAACACTTCCAAGGAAAGATAAGGGGTCTGGGCCCATGTTATCATGGTTCAGGCTTGAAGTACTCATTTATATGACAGTGCCAACCTTAGTTTGTCCCAGGCATCAGAGTGAGACTGGGTATTTTTGAGGAAAACACTCCAAAGCCTGGCTCACCTAATACATGGTACCTGGGCAGAACTTAAGGGAAGTTCTTCTACTCAGAAGGACTGACTGTGACATCCATCACTAGTGCAAACTCTTTAATAAAATATCTTACAATTTTTTCTTAATAATACCTTCCTCTGTTGCAATTTTATATTTGTTGCAGTGATTATTAAATTAAAAACATTCTGTATTAATACACTATAAGTTTTATGATGTCACAATGTGTTTTATCATTTAGCTTAAACTAATGCAATAATAAACAACCCAAAATCTCATTAGCTTAAAAAATATATATATATATATATTTTATTCATGTTAATGTCATTTAAAGGTTGAATTTGGCTTTATTCCAAGTCTTTTTTGTTTCTGAATTCAAACTAAAGGAGCAAAATCTGTCTATGATTATCCAGACACATTAAACATGGAAAAAGAGAGGTAGCAGAATCTCAATGGCTTCTCCATTTCTTGCTCAGAAATGACACATGGCATTCACATTCACATTTCATTGGTAAAAGCAAATCACTTGACCAACCTGAGTGCAATAGGAGGTTTAATTTGGTCACAGGAATAGAGTTGGTGGAAAGGAGAAGGAAATCTTTGATAATACCATCAAACAGACTCTGTTTGCATTCAAATATTTATTTTTCTCTTGTAAGTTCAAATATACTTATTCTTCTCCTTAATAGGCAACTCAAAAGGCCTGTTTAGTGATGGTCTGAACTCCAATGTTCAGGACCATCTACACATCTAATCTGAATGTAGTTTCTCTTGATCCAGTTTGATTGATTGATTGGTTTATATTGATCACCAATGTTTAAGTTTCATCATGCTTGATTTGTTGTAATTGCACAATGACATTTACAAAAACAGACAAAGAAGTATAGGGATATATATATTATATATATTATATATATATATATTATAAGCACTATAAAAACTAAAAAAAAAAAATGAGATCAATTAAAATGATTATCTCAGGAAGCCTGGAGAGATAGGCTACAAGATCGTCAGATGGTGACATTTCTAAAAAATAGAGAAGCTGAAAACAGATATCATTGAATATTTTACATATGAGGCAATTTTGATGAGGAATATGAAGAAAAAAAATGTATGTTTTTATAAAACTCATAATTTTAAGAGCTGATATAATTTTTAAAATTTTATATGTGAAAAATTATTTTTAAATACTTTGAAAAAGTAGATTAAATATTCTTTATCTAATGCATATGATTTCTGATGTAGGATAACTAAGTTTGCTCATTTTTCCCTCAGAACCATTGTTCTCATATCAAACAGCCAGAAGAAATCTCATTAAAAATGACACTGGCAAGAGCAAACTTACAAACAGAGTGTTCTGGTTTTACACTCTGCAGAATGATTTATGATCATGTACTTAAAGTGTCTACCCAAAGCATTAAAATGATTAAGAGTTGCACAATCACAAAACTAAAAAGTCAGAGGAATGGTAGAATAATTCTAAAAGGGAAATAATAGGATTTTATTTTATCACTATATTGACCCTTCCTAAATTTGTGTTCAATTCTTCCTTAGTCTTCTTGATATTTTTGTCTACAAATCTAAATTAAGCAACTGTCTGTAAACTAAATTTATTCTCACATGAGGGAAAAAGAACCGTTGAATATACCATATGCGAGCTTGTACATAAGCTTTTAAACTTTAAATCTTGATGCCTCTCCTGTGAACAGTAGTTAAGCAGACATAATGAAGCAACATCAATAAACACTTAACTGAATTATCTGTATGCTCCCATATCTGTTGGTGTATTTCCTTTATTTTATTCAACATTCAACAGACATATTAAGAATCTGCTATGAGTATCTCCTTATGGTGGGTGTTGAGTTTTTTATTGAGAAACATGAGAAGGAATAAATTTCATACGGGCAACGTTCTGCCTCTGCCATGTAGTAGACATGAGACCTTGTGCACCTTGCTCTTTTTTGTGTGCTTCAGTTTTCCTATTTGTAATACTAGGACATTAACAAACCTATTTCTCAGAGTTATCATTTTATTTTATTTATTTATTTTAGAGAGGAGAGAGAGAGAGACAGAGAGAGACAGAGAGGAGAGAGAGACAGGGGGGAGGAGCTGGAAGCATCAACTCCCATATGTGCCTTGACCAGGCAAGCCCAGGGTTTCAAACCAGCGACCTCAGCATTTCCAGGTAGACGCTTTATCCACTGCGTCACCACAGGTCAGGCAGAGTTGTCATTTTAAAAAATGAACAAATGAATGTTTGCATGCATTAAATGTTAGCTTTTATTAATATTGTTAGAAAAGTGCAAGCCAGTATAATTAACTGGTTTAATATTAGTAGACATCAAACTGTATAAATGATGAAGGAGGCCTGAACCCTCTTTTAGACTGAGCCTCCTGAGAAAAGTAGTTATTGAGATGACTATTGGAGAAAGAGTGAGAATTAACCTGATTAGCAGACCAGAGAATGAGCAGTCCAGGAAGAGAACATCATTTGCTACAAAATAAGTGTGCCAAGAATGACACATTTTGAAAATTGGAAGTTATCATGTATAGCTGAAACCAAAGTCTCATGGGGTAAGCTTTTATAAATGATGCTAGACATTATTTCTCGAGATCTGATCAGAAAGGACTGTTTCAAGTTAAGGGTTTTTGTGTGTGTGTGTGTGTGTTTTTTAACCACAGCTTTTACTATTTTATCTATACATATAGAAGATCACTTTGTAGAAAAATTGAATTGTAGGAAGTAGGTATCAAGAATAAAAGTATTGAGATAATAATTTAAGCCTAACCAGGCAGTGGCAAAGTAGATTCAGCATCAGCCCAAGACAAAGAAGATCTGGGTTCAAAACCTAGAGGTTGCCAGCTTGAGCACGAGGTCATTGGCTTGATCATGGGTTCATAAATGTGACCTCATGGTTGCTGGCTTGAGCCCAAGATCACTGGCTTGAAAAAGGGGTCACTCACTCTGCTGGAGCCCCCGAGTCAAGACACATAAGAGAAAGCAATCAAATGAACAACTAAGGTGCCACAATGAAGAATTGACACTTCTCATCTCTACCTTTCTGTTTGTATGTTTCTCTGATCCTCTCTCTGTCTCTCTCACTTAAAAAAATATTTAAAAAGATAATAATTTAGGATATTATTTAAAAACTTTTGGTAAGAATGGAGTGGCTTTATATTTATGTGGGAAAATGCATTGGACTTGAAGCATATAAGAACGAGATTTTGGGAATAATATTAGAAGCAGGGGTAGTTATGGAAAAATAATAACTTATCAAGGAATAGCAGAAGAGCGATTTTTTTTCACAACTCTAAAGCAACCAAAGAGTGTCGCCCCTGGTGGGCGTGCCGGGTAGATCCCGGTCGGGTGCATGTGGGAGTCTGTTTGACTGTCTCTCCCCGTTTCCAGCTTCAGAAAAAAAAAAAAAAAGGAGTCAGCCTGACCAGGTGGTGGCACAGTGGATAGAGCATCAGACTGGGATGTGGGGGACCTACGTTTGAAACCCCGAGGTCGCTTGAATGTGGGCTCACCAGCTTGAGTGAGGGGTCACTGGCTTGAGCATGGGATCATAGACATGACCCCATGGTTGCTGGCTTGAGCCCAAAGGTTGCTGGCTTGAAGCCTATTGTCGCTGGCTTGAGCCCAACATCATTGGCTTGAGCAAGGGGTAGCTCACTCTGGCTGTAACCCTCTGGTCAAGGCACATGTGAGAAAGTAATCAATGAGCTATTATTAACAAGACAGGTAATACCCAATGTTGGAGAGGCTGTGGAGAAAAAAGAACCCTCATTCATTCACTGTTGGTGGGAATGTAAAGTAGTACAACAATTATGGAAGAAAGTATGGTGGTACCTCAAAAAACTGAAAATAGAACTACCTTATGACCCAGCAATCCCTCTACTGGGTATATACCCCCAAAACTCAGAAACATTGATATGTAAAGACACATGTAGCCCCATGTTCATTGCAGCATTGTTCACAGTGGCCAAGACATGGAAACAACCAAAAAGCCCTTCAATAGAAGACTGGATAAAGAAGATATGGCACATATACACTATGGAATACTACTCAGCCATAAGAAATGATGACATCGGATCATTTACAACAAAATGGTGGGATCTTGATAACATTATATGGAGTGAAATAAGTAAATCAGAAAAAACCAAGAACTGCATTATTCCATACGTAGGTGGGACATAAAAACGAAACTAAGAGACATTGACAAGAGTGTGGTGGTTACAGGGGGGGGGAGGGAGAAGGGAAGGGGAGGGGGAGGGGCACAATGATAACTAGATAGAAGTTGACGGAGGACAATCTGACTTTGGGTGATGGGTATGCAACATAATTGATTGACAAGATAACCTGGACATGTTTTCTTTGAACATATGTACCCTGATTTACTGATGTCACCCCATTAAAATTAATAAAAGTTTATAAAAAATGAAAGGCATGAAGCACAGAGTCTTTAAAAAAAAAGAAAGTAATCAATGAACAACTAAAATACTGCAACAAAGAATTAATGTTTTTCATCTCTCTTCCTGTCTGTCTGTCCCTATCTGTCTCTCTCTCTAACTCTCTTTCTGTCTCTGTCACACAAAAAAAAGAAAGAAGAGAATCAGTAGCTATGCAGAATTCTAATGAGTGTCAAAGAAAAAGTATAAAGTTAATTGAAACTGGTCTATAGAATTTGGGAAGTGTGACCATATTAATAACTTTCTTAGAGATAGTCCTGTGAGTGATTGTAGCCAAAATATTCCACCACATTGAAATATAAGTAGGAAGTGGTGGCCTGACTATACATATATATATATATATATATATATAGCTTCAGATTTAATTCTGATAAGCATGTATGCATGTACATATATATAAAGTAAATGTCCAGAAAGAATTGGTGACTATTGATAGAGTGTGTGTTCTGAGTCCATAAAGGAAATGGGAGTAGGATTCTGACAAAGGGATTGCCATTTCCACATCTGGTCACGGACTAATTGTCCACTGTACTGGACAGCATATGAAACATGTTAGCCATATTTAGCAAGTGATTGATTTCTCTTAGATTCAACTATTTTAACTTTGAAAATGTGATAATAAATATTTATTATTGTAAGATTGAAGTTATACAGTGTGTTCATAAAGTCATGGTGCACTTTTGACCGGTCACAGGAAAGCAACAAAAGACAAAAGAAATGTGAAATCTGCACCAAATAAAAGAAAACTCTCCTGGTTTCATACCTATTCAGTGCAGTTCGATGTGAGCTCATACACAGATTTTTTTAGGGCTCCTTAGGTAGCTATCCCGTATAGCCTCTACAGACTCGTCACTGACTGATGGCCTACCAGAATGGAGTTTCTCCACCAAACTGCTGGTTTCCTTCAACTGCTTATCCCACCAAGTCATGTTATTCCTATGTGGTGGCGCTTCATTATAAACGTGCTGATATTCGCATTGCACATTGGTCACAGAATCGAATTTAGCAAGCCACAGAACACACTGAACTTTCCTCTGTACCATCCACATCTCGACTGGCATGGCCGTGGGCTGCTCCGCTGTATACACGGTGTTACGTCATCATCTGCACATGCGCATATGCTGCCACATCATCCTACATAAACTGGGAGGGTTTTCCTTTTATTTGGTGCAGATTTTACATTTCTATCGTCTTTTGTTGCTTTCCTGTGACCGGTCAAAAGTGCACCATGACTTTACGGACACACTGTATAACATGTCAAAATACTATGCACCCTGTATTGTTTCCAAATATTAGATATTTTTTTAATCCATATCATCATCATCAGTATCCATAAAAAGTAAACACAGATATTCAAAGTATAAACTGAGACTAATTAGGTATGGTTGATCTCTTCTCCACCCAAGAAATGAGAACAAACTGAAAATTAAGAGTTATCATGGGTCAAAATGTGAACTGTTACCTTCTGAAACCCCTCTGCATATTATTAGAAGCCTGTTTTTTGACTTATAAAAATATAAATATATGTAAAACTTTATTTTATTGGAAATGTATTCTAATGCACAATGATTGACTATTATGATTTAGAACAGTTTGTGATTGTGTTTTGCTGCATGTGATAAAATGTGATCCTCAGTGATTCCTGACATAAGGAGACATCCTCACTAAGGTAGACATTCTAGAGCGACAACAGAAGCTCAGAGGTATAGGTGATGTTTCAGGCTCCTTCCTTTCTACTTTACTATCTTTACCAAGTCACATTATGGTCTCAAAATAGTGCTGTATGTGTGATTTAAGGTTTATAACACATGCCAGAATAAGTACAGAGATAAATAAGAAACAAAGAGAATGAACTGATGCTGAACAGCAGAAAATTCATTGGCTAAAACTGTACTGGGCCAGAATGAACCCACAAAGGATTGGGAAATAGCTTTTCATTTGGGCACTTTGCTACCTTAAACAAAATCAGGATTTTAGTAATAAGGATGTAGTATTGAGTATGTATCAAACATGGTCAGCCACAATAAATGTATATGTGGTTTGAATTTATGATACCAATAAAGAAAAATACATAACATATTCTACATAATCATTGAATTGCAAATCTCTCTAAACACTATGACTACTGAGTGGTTTTCAATTAATATTGAGTAGTAATTAGTTACACACATAATAATGTACTATTTAATATTATAATATTTTGAATAAAGCAATGTTTCTAAAAGTACCATTTATATCTCCATGTTTATCATATATGAAACTTCTAATTAAAGCCTCAGTACTTCTGTAAATACTGTTACCTTATATTGCTTGCCTTTAAATATAACTTTTGTTTTTAGTGTTTGATATTAGAAAGTACTTTCAATCTGAAATATATAAAATGAATGTTCCATTTGCAACTCAAATATTTCTGTGACCATACTGATGGTAATGTATATCAAAGTGTTTGCAACCTTAAGTTGACCTTAGAAACTGTTTGCAGTCAACCATTGTCAGTTTTTTTGATAACTGTTGGAGATTTTTACTACAAAAGCAGGTAGTAGATGTATACAACTCATTTCCAATCTTGCCATTATAGAACAGTTTTCAATGAGAGTTAGCCTCAGACTGTATTCTGATAAACATAGAAATATTATTACCAAGCAGGTACAAAATAACTATGTAACTTATTCTGTGATAAGGTACCAAAAAGCTACAAAATTAATATTGATATTTTAGGAGGGAAGGTCAGGCTTTCCTGTCCCGTCCTTCCTTTGGGGAGGGGAGGGAAAGAAAAAATAAAAGTTTCCTAGCTTGCAGAAACATACTGTGTAGGAAACTCCCTTCTACTAGGAAGCTTAAAGGGCATTTTATTAATTTGGGCTAGGCATACAGAGAGATTTTGTAAATATGATTCCTATACTTGTGTGATTTACACCAACTCAGGATGGCTGATAGCCTTGTATTGTAAAAGAAGAGGGGAAGGAGATTTAGATTCCCTTACCCCCACACCTGTAAGGAAGCAAGTAAATAGCTAGCCAGGTTCAGGAAGAGAGAGATTGAAAAAACCTTTTCCTATTTGATGAGCCATTCATAGGCATTTATCCCTTGGTGCCATGGAAACTACCCCTCCCCTCCTGAAAGCATGTAATTAATGTATATACCTCTAAACAAAGGAATGGCAAATGAACACTAGAAAATTTAGAAATATATTTTAATATGTAGAATAACATTTTTGCTATTGTATTACCTTGTAAGTTTTGATATATAGGGATATTTTTATGGATCCTATGGACAAATGTTATAAGTTTGCTAATGAATTGTGTCCCATCCCCCTTCTCCTTTTCCCGCCAACCTGTGTGCGAACAAAGGTATATAACCTATTGCAAGGGCTATGCCCGGCACGCACAATTTGGGTCTGCAATGCCCCGTATTAGCCATATGTGGTCAGCATATTTAATAAATCTCCTCCTTTAATAAAACCCTTTAAAATTCATCTGGACTTGGTGTCTCTATGTAAACCCACAGATGTGAGGTACGGGTTCTTTATAACAATTTCATTACACTGATACCTGTTGTTTTCTAGGTACTCATGCAAACACTTGAAATTTTCAGTTCACTCTAAGGAGGTTAAGTTGATAAACTGACAGCAGGTCAGCCAGCCTTCTACTTGGGTAAGGAGTCAGTCTTTGGTTAAGAAAGAGATCAAGAGAAAGGGATGTAGTGATATACTATCCAATCTTCATAGACAACTACATATCAAGCACATCATTTATTTCCCCCAAATAAAACATTTTTAATGTTTATTATATTAATTATGAACCTTTCATTTTATATTTTAGTAATGTATAATGAGATTATATAGAAGCTCTGAAATATACATTCTTAAATAACATCTTCAAATGCTAATTAACCATCTTGGAATTGTGTATTTCTAATTAGGGTGTTACAAATGTTCTATAACCATCCCAAGGTGTATGTTAATCTCTCTCTCTCTCTCTCTCTCTCTCTTTCTTTCACACATACACACACATTAATGGTCATCCTATATACTGAGTATATCTTAAAAATTTCAGATATAATCAATGAATCCATTGAGTCAGGCTAATTGACCAATGTACCGGACAACAGCTCAGAATTCAAAGGAGGACATAGTCAGAGGTACTGAGATACCAGCTGAGGGGCAGAGCAGGCCAAGTGAGCTCAAGAATGTCTGAGGATGAAAGCAATAACACATTGACAATGAGCAAGCTATGGGAGAGGTCAAATCAGTCACTTTTCTTGAGACCTGTGAGCATCCCAAGGTCTCACTTGTGGCTCTGAGAACATTGTCACCTCCCAGGACTTGGAATTTTAAGAAAGTTCACAGCTTGTAGTCTAAAGTGCATTGAATTGGCAATCAGATATTTTCCTAATTCTTTTGCAAGCTTCATACAATTTTAAAATCTGTGGTTTTAACTCATAGGAATTTTCAGGTTTCATGTGATTTCTGTAATTTCATTGTGCCATTGCATTCTGCAATAAACATTTGAAAGTATAATAAAACATATTTGTTAAAAAATTATAAACATAGGGGATTGTGAAGTCAATATAATTACTTTATACTTGAAAGTTAAAATGTTCCTATTTGGAACTCAATATAGCAATACATTTGAACTTGGCAGAACTAATATATAAATATACCACAAACCATAAAAAAATTAAGCAATATAAAATTTTACATGATTATTTTTATTTCACCATGTGTGTTTTTGATAAAAATATGATTGGTTGCCTAGACAATTACTTATGGCATGCCATAAACTGACACTATAAAAACTATTTTCACTCAGCTAAAATCTTGCTTTGTGTTGCTTTGCAATCTTCACTGACAATGAGAAATCAACATATTTTATAATAATTACTTATCTTATTAAAATTCCAAATAGAAACATTTAGCATACTCAAATCTGATTGTTACAGCTATCATCCTCAAACAGTTGACATGTTTTAGCATATTAAAAAGAAAATCCCTCAAAATAGCTAAACTTTTATAATATTCAGAATAATAATAATGCTATTTTAAGTTTTAAATTATATTGTTTAGCTGTTAAAATTGTTGTGTGGACCAAAATTACAGAGAAAGCACAATTTTTAAAAAATCTGTTACCTAAATATCACCTTCACCTCTCTACCAGGGGGTCAGTTCTCCCTTCGGTAGTATTTGTTAAACGTGGCAGCCTCATCTAGTTGCTACTCAGTTGATTGAAGGTGACAGCACAGATTTTTAGGAGTTTTGTTTTGTAATTATTTGTTCATATTTGAACATTTGGCTCACTAATTTTTTTCAGAATGTACACTTTACCAGGATAGTCTAGATGCGGCATATTCAAGTTAACCACAAGCTATAGCAGTGGTTCCAGTTAGAACCCAAGGTCAGTCTCCTCTGTCTTCAGACTGTATAGGAATATCTTTCTAGTTAAATAGCTCAATACTTTTTTGCTTCAGCTGAATTGTTTCACGGAGTGCAAAATCTATCCTTGATTTTGACTTTAAAAGTATATCCTCTGCATGTGACTGCCTGAAATCCTTTTACATGTCTGAACACTATTGTTCCAGTTAATTTCAAAGAGGCTCCTTAGCCTTCTATTTAAGTGTCTTGTTCAAGATAGGTAATGAGTTAAGCAGAAAAAAGAAAGTCTATGCAACATTTCTGTTTTATATTTTTTAAGTAGCGAGAGACAAAATCAAACATCCATTCAATTTGTGTTTCAACCTCCATGTGTATTTGAAGAACTCAGTGAGCTTGTTAGAAAGGCCCCATGCCAGACTAACTGAATCCAATATGCATTTTAACCAGATTCCCAGGTGATTTATATACACATTAGAATTTGAAAACCAATGGCTTAGGGGTTATTTTCTACATAATCAAATAAAGAATACTTGAGCCTGGCTAGTGGTCACACAGTAGATAAAGCATTGACCCGGGACACTGAAAACACAGGTTCAAAACCCTGAGGTTTCTGGCTTGAGCAAGGGGTCACTGGCTCAGTTAGAGCCACCCATTCTTCTGCCCCCTCAAGATGTGTATGAGAAGCAATCAGTGAACAACTGAAGTGATGCAACTTCTCATCTCTCTCTCACAAAAAAAAAAAAAATGCTTGAGCATGTACCATGATTTTTCACAGACATCTTATAATACATATGTATTCATTTTTTAGATAACACTTTCTTACTGAATATTGGATTTCTTCAAATTTTTTAAAGATCCAAGACAACGATTATGCTATTAAAAATCAAAAGAAGAGACTTTATTGCTATAATAAAATTAAAATATCAATAGGCCCTAGCCGGTTAGCTCAGCGGTAGAGCGTCGGCCTGGCGGGTAGGGGGCCCGGGTTCGATTTCTGGCCAGGGCACATAGGAGAAGCGCCCATTTGCTTCTCCACGCCCCCTCCCTCCTTCCTCTCTGTCTCTCTCTTCCCCTCCTGCAGCCAAGGCTCCATTGGAGCAAAGATGGCCCGGGTGCTGGGGATGGCTCCTTGGCCTCTGCCCCAGGCGCTAGAGTGGCTCTGGTCGCAACAGATGACGCCCCGGAGGGGCAGAACATCGCCCCCTGGTGGGCAGAGCGTCACCCCTGGTAGGCATGCCAGGTGGATCCTGGTTGGGCGCATGCAGGAGTCTGTCTGACTGTCTCTCCCGGTTTACAGCTTCAGAAAAATACAAAAAAAAAAAATCAATAAATTTAATACTGACCAGGTGGTGGCTCCCTGGATAAAGCATTGGACTGGGAAGCAGAGGACCCAGATTCAAAACCCCAAGGTCACCAGCTTGAGCGCAGGCTCACCGGTTTGAGCGCAAGGTCTCTGGTTTGAGCAAGGGTTTATATATATGAACCTATGGTCGTTAGATTGAGCTCAAAGGTTACTGGCTTGAACTCAAGGTTGCTGGTTTCAGCAAGGGGTCACAGGCTCAGCTGTAGTCCCTCCTACCCGCCATCAAGGCACATCAGAGAAAGCAATCAATGAACAACTAAGGAACCACAACAAAAAATTGATGCTTCTCATCTCTCTCTATTCCTGTCTGTTTTTCTCCATCTGTCTCTGTCGCAGAGAGAGCTCTGTCCCTGTCAAAAATAAATAAATAAATAAATTTGATTGCCATACTACATATATATAGAATTTTATGGTGCTGCATCATAATTAGATATAATTATAACTCCTTTGCAGACGTGATTATAAATTACATAAAGCTAGCCATATACATATTTGCTAACAGAAAGTAGCAAGAAACTATTAGGATTTTCCTTCATCTAAAGACCTACCCAAACTGTATGCCTTTATAACTTATATAGCAGGAATCATCATAACTTTTTATTTTGAAAATTAATGTTATAAATTCATCCAGTCTTTAACAATTATTAACCTAATCTCACCCACTTTTGTCTCTCTGAAAGCAGGAGATAAATCTTGAATGTGAAATGCACCCTCCCTATACCAGTAGGGTAGAAATCATCCTTATCACCGGAGATAAGGAATCAAGGGCCCTGAAGGCTTTGATTAGGAAGCAAGGGCCCAGAAGTAACAAAACTTGTTACTTCTTCACCAATTTACTTTCCTAAGCTCCAAACTCCTTTGTTGTGTCAATTTTTTACAAATGTATTCTTTCTCTGTCTAAAATGAATAAAAGCTCCTTGTTTTGGTTATATTTTGAGTCTTATATTTTTATGAATGTCCCATTGTGAAGCCAGTATCCACAGCCACCATTACAGCCACCTGGCCCATGCAGGTTCACATTGGATTCAGACAATTGGTAAAAAAACAATGGAGCCAAAAACTGGTGGGCCATTAGCTTTAATCCTAGGTTGCACCCGGCGGGCAAGTAAAAACAAACACTGGGCTCCAAAACCCACTCATTCAGTGATCACAAAGCTACTGACTTATCCAAGTTTACTAGAATCAAAGGTTTCTAGCTCACCAGACTTATTTACCTCTGTTTCCCATTTCCTTCTCTCTACAAAAACTGACTTCTCCCTCAGCACTCCACCATCTTGGCTGCTTCATGTGGCCTTTCTCTGCACTCTGGTCTCTGCTGTCTCCTCTGATGCTAATCTCAGGCACCAAAAGAGCATGCTCCTGGTCTGCCCCACTTTATAGGGCAGAAATCAAAACCTTTAATCCAATATACAAAATAGGAAAGTCTCCAATACAAAGTCACTTATTTGGGGCATGATGGGATTGCACCACCCCACATCAAAAAAGGTGGGAAAGGCTTAGTCCTAAAACCCAGCCCCATGCTACAAGGATTCTGCCTGGACACACCCCGCCCCCAACACACATTAATATCACCTGGCAATAGGCTTCCACTTGGGCAGTGCTATCTTTAACAAAGTGAGCATAATATATTTTATCTGCCCATCACCCATACATACTGTTGGGCAGATAAAATATATTATGCTCACTTTGTTAAAGATAGTGCTGCCCATGTGGAGGCCCATCACCCAGGTGATGGTATTAGTTGCTCTTCTTGCTTGGGATGGACGTGATTATGTTAATGTGTGTTGTGGCTGGGCTGTGGGCAAGCAGGATCCTTGTAGCCTAGGGCTTGCTTTTGAGACTAAGCCTTTCCCACCCTTTTTGATGTGAGGTGGTGCACTCTCATGAGGAATCCCATTACGCCTCAGATAAATGATTTTGTATCAGAGACTTCCTTGTTTGTATATTGGATTAAAGGTTTTAGGTTCTACACTATAAAGTGGGGCAGACCAGGAACTTCCTCTATCTCGGTTCCTGAGATTAGCATTAGAGGGGAGAGCAGAGAAAGGCCACGTGGAAAAAAGTAGAGACAGCCAAGATGGGGGAGTGCTGAAGTAGAAGCCAGTTTGTGCACAGTTTGTGCAGAGAGAAAGAAATGGAAAACAGAGGTGAATATGGCTGGTCAGGTTAGAAACATTTGATTCTAGGAAACTCGGATAAGTCAGTAGCTTTGTGAGCACTGAATGAGAAGGTTTGGGAGCCCAGTGTGTGTTTTTACTTGCCTGCTGGGTGCAAGCTAGGATTAAATGTAATGGCCCACCAGCTCTTGGCTCCATTGTTTTATTACCATCTATCAAATCTAATGCAAACCTGCATGGGCCAGGCAGCTGTGATGGTGGCCCTGGCTACTAGCTTTACATTTGGCGTAATCTGTGGCAGGATTCGATACAGTTTGGTATGGAGCCACAACCACGTTTGAGCAGTGCAGTAGAGGACTGGCTGCTGTTATGGTTTTCCATGGTTGTCCTTTTGGGGACCATAGGCTGGCTGACTTTTACATGCCATGCATGAGGAAACCAAGAGTTCTGTGGAAGAGGCTGCCCAGGACCTGCAAACTGAGCAATGGAAGGAACTGGAGCAAATTTGAGAGAAATAGATGCTTACCCTGGAGCTGGAGGATGCCGACCAGGTTTGCAAGATTTGCGTGGAAATGGAGCAGTCACTGGAGAAGAAATCATGGGTTCATGAGTTGCCGATTGCCCTGGACATTGTGGAAAGCCAGCAGCAGCAGGAAGCCAGGGCTGAGGCTGGAACTGTGGATATAAGGCCCGCAGAGCAGAAGACAGTAGTGACCTGGGGCTTGAGCCCGGTGGCAGGAGCTGCTGTTTTCAGTTCTTCTTTGGAGGATGAGGATAATTGGTCTGGAGTTGTGATCCACAGTCTCCAGAAGGTGAGAGCCCAGCAGCAAGGAGTACCTGCTATGCCTTTGGTACGTCTGTGATTTTGGGACATAGGCATGGATGCCATCATGCTCTCCAGAGCAGAGAAATGCTGACTGCCATTGCCATGTGCTCCTTCTTGGGACAGTGTAAGACCTGCAAAACATGGCAGGGATGAGGGGGGTGGCTAAGGCCCCATGTGCTTGGACTGATTCCAGGACTAAGACAGGAGTGGGCATTGGCTCCTTTGTTGGATGGACTTATGGATTTTGGACAATGTGAAATACCTTAATGGGGGTGGAGGGTGGCCTAGCTGGAGGCCATCCCCTACCCGGGGAAGCTTTTCCCATGGCTAGAAAGAAGTCAGAGGACATTTTGCACTTTTGGCAAAGTGCTCATAGACTGGTGAAATGTACCTTTGTAATAGTTGAAATTGTATGATTTGTCATGTATTTGTAATTTGTGTAATGTGCCTAATTTCCTTGCACAGGAATACCGGTGGTGTAGATTGTGGGTAGTAAAGTGAGCATAGGGATGGATTGTTGGGAAGATAAAATATATTATACTTACCTTGTTAAAGATGGTGCTGCCCTCATGGAAAGCCCGTTGCCCAGGTGATGATATTGGTTACCCTTCTTGCTTGGAACTGGCATGATTATATATATATTTTTTTAATTTTTAATTTTTTTTTGCATTTTTCCAAAGCTGGAAACGGGGAGACAGTAAGACAGACTCCCGCATGCACCCGACCGGGTTCCACCCGGCATGCCCACCAGGGGGTGATGCTCTGCCCCTCTGGGGCGTCGCTCTGTTGCATCCAGAGCCATCCTAGCACCTGAGGCAGAGGCCACAGAGCCATCCTCTGCACCCGGACCATTTTTGCTCCAATGGAGCCTTGGCTGCGGAAGGGGAAGAGAGAGACAGAGAGGAAGGAGAGGGGGAGGGGTGGAGAAGCAGATGGGTGCTTCTCTTGTGTGCCCTGGCCGGGAATCGAACCCAGGACTCCTGCATACCAGGCCAACGCTCTGCCACTGAGCCAATCAGCCAGGGCCTGGCATGATTATATTAATGTGTGTTGGGGGTGAGCTGTGGGCAGGCAGGATCCTTGTAGCCTAGGGCTTGGTTTTGGAACTAAGCCTTTCCCACACTTTTTGATGTGGGTTGGGGCACTCTCATGAGGAATTCCATTATGCCTCAGATAAGTGACTCTTTTTCAGAGACTTCCTTGTTTGTATATTGAATTAAAGCAGGGGTCGGGAACGTTTTTGTCTGAGAGCCATGAACTCCACATATTTTAAAATTTAATTCCATGAGAGCCATACAATGACCCATGTACGTTATGCATTATCCAAAAAAAATTGGTGTTATCCTAGAGGACAGCTGTGATTGGTTCCAGCTGTCCAACCATGAACATGAGCGGTAGAAAATGAAAGGATTGTAATACATGAGAATGTTTTATATTTTAACGTTATTATTTTTTTATTAAAGATTTGTCTGCGAGCTAGATGCATCCATCAAAAAAGCCACACCTGGATCACGAGCCATAGGTTCTTGACCCCTGGATTAAAGGTTTTGGTTTCTACACTATAAAGTGGGGCAGACCAGAAGCTTACTCTCTCTCAGTTCCTAAGATTAGCATTAGAGGGGAGAGCAGAGAAAGGCCATGTGGAGGAAAGGAGAGACAGCCAAGATGGCAGAATGCTGAAGGAGAAGCTAGTTTGTGCATAGTTTGCACAGAGAGAAGGAGATGAAAAACAGAGGTGAATAAGGCTGGTGAGCTAGAAACCTTTGATTCTAGGAAACTCGGATAAGTCAGTAGCTTTGTGAGCACTGAATGAGTGGGTTTTGGAGCCCAATGTGTGTTTTTACTTGCCTGCTGGGTGCAAGAGGATTAAATGTAATGGCCCACCAGCTCTTTGTTCTGTTGTTTCATTACTGTCTGTCTGAATTTTATGGTAACCTGCATGGGCCAGGCAGCTGTAATGGTGGCCATGGCTTCTGGCTTTACACATACAAAAAATTAAATTTGTTATTTTTCTATTAATCTGTCTTTGTCAATTTAATTATTCAACTAAACAAAGACTCCATAAGGGGAGAAGGAAATATTTTTTCTTCATTATACTTAAGTAGAGACAAATATACAGTAGGTATAGGAATATAAGCAGATTATTGTAGGGATAAATAACAGCAGACCCATTGCCTGCTATAGTCAGGATGGTACTCATAGACAGAAAAATCTGAACTAGATAATCCTGAAGAATCACAATATGCTAGTTGAAGGAATACATGGAGCATGGAACGCATATTCAGGTAGAAGGACAACATACACACCATTGTACTTCCGTGTAAAGGGAATATTCATGTCAGTGAGAATGTCTTTGTTCCTAAAAAAGTTGTAGTAGGAAACAAAACTTCAAAATGCTAGTGAGAGAGAACAGATTCTATTTTATCTTATCAACCATGCAAAGTGCTATGATCTAATAACAAAATTTATTTTTTCTTTTTTCTACTTCAGAAAGAAACCTTGTTGTCCAGGATTTTGTTCTTGGAAGACTTCTTTTTGTTTGTTCATTTGTTTGTTTACTTTGGCATCATACAACCTGTATAGTTTAGAAAAGAATAAGAAATTTTTTAGCAGAGATTTTGGTGATGTATTGGGATCTGGCTTGTAACTCCTAATGATGAGGTGTGAATTCCTTTGTGAGGGCTTTTTTTCTTGACGGTAAGTTGATTTAAATACAGTAGTCCCCCTTATCCATGGAACAAACATTTCAGGACTCCCGGTGCCTGCCTGATACCATGGAGAGCACTGAAACCTTCATGCATGGTCTCTCCTAATACATACATACCTATGATAAACTTAAATTTATAAATCAAGCAATTTCACAAGTAGCAGATTCATCCTTACATAGATACTAGCAACTTCAGCATACAATTTTATTTTCTGTCTTCATTGATTTGAGAACTTTCACCTTTTCACTTAAAGGAAGCACTTTATGACTTATTTTATACATATTCTAATTTCCAGCATCACTATTTTTACCCTTTGGTGCCATTATTAAGCAAAATAAAGGTCACTCAAACACAAGCTGTTCCATACTATGACAGTCTGTCTGACAACAGAGATTGATACTAATAAGCAGGGAGAATGTAAAGCCATTATACACGGCCACCATCACAGCTGCCTGGCCCATGCAGGTTCGCATTGAATTCGGACAGATGGTAATGAAACAATGAAGCAAGAACTGGTGGGCCATTAGCTTTAATCCTAGCTTGCACCTGGTGGGCAAGTAAAAACACACACTGGGCTCCAAAACTCACTCATTCAGTTCTCACAAAGCTACTGACTTATCTGAGTTTCCTAGAATCAAAGGTTTCTAGCTCACCAGCCTTATACACCTCTGTTCCCCATCTCCTTTCTTCTCCCTGCACAAACTCTGCACAAACTGGCCTCTCACTCAGCACTCCGCCATTTTGACTGCTTCTCCCAGCCTCCTCCAAGTGGCCTTTCTCTGCTCTGCTCTCTATTGCTAATCTCAGAAACTGAGAGAGCAAGCTCCCAGTCTGCCCCAATTTATAGTGCAGAAATCAAAACCTTTACTCCAATATACAAAATAGAGAAGTCTCTAATACAAAGTCACTTATCTGAGGCATGATGGGATTGTACCACCCCACATCAAAAAGGGTGGGGAAGGCTTAGTCTTAAAACCAAGCCCCAGGATACAAGGATCAGCCTGCCCACAGCCTGCCCCCAACATATATTAGTATCATCTGGGCTTTGGGCCTCCACGTGGGCAGCACTATCTTGAACAAAGTGAGCATAATATATTTTATCTGCCTAACAGAGAATATACAACATAGACACACTAGACAAAGGGATAATTAACAACTCAGGTTGGACAAAGCTAGATAGTAGGAAAGCTCATCACTTTATTTAGAATGGTACATGATTTATGACTTATGATTTGCTCATTTTATTTTATTTTATTTTATTTTTTACAGAGACAGAGAGAAAGCCAGAGAAAGGGATAGAGAGACAGACAGACAGACAGGAACGAAGGGATGAGAAGCATCAATGATTAGTTTTTCATTGCACATTGCAACACCTCAGTTGTTCATTGATTGCTTTCTCATATATGCCTTTATCTCAGGCCTTCAGCAGACTGAGTAACCCCTTACTCGAGCCAGCAACCTTGGGTCCAAGCTGATGAGCTTTTGCTCAGACCAGATAAGCCCGTGCTCAAGCTGGCGACCTCGGGTTCTCAAACCTGGGTCCTCAGCATCCCAGTCCGACACTCTATCCACTGCACCACCGCCTGGTCAGGCATGACTTGCTCATTTTAAAAATTTCATTTATTTCCTAGAATCAAAGGTTTCTAGCTCACAAAAAAAAAAAAAAATTTTTCATTTAATATTGTCATACCTTATTTGACCACAGGTAACTGAAACCTGAAATGGAGGGTGAGGGAGTATATATGTTTTGCTCTGTGCTATGATGTCAGGTATCTTGAGAAAAACTGTATTTTCTTATCCTGACACACTCCTATTCTACTTTTTTATTCTTGCTGTTGGATATAATATAGTTACCCCAATCATTTCCATTTTATTTCTTATTTTTTGACATTTATTTATATATATTGTTGGACTAAGCCAAGTTATATGTTTAGTGATAGAACACATTTCCTAGATTTCATCAAAATTTGTAAAAACTGTACTTGGGTTATGGAAGAAGCGGAATAAATGAACTAATACACACACACACACAATACTCAAGCACACTTATCGGGTGTGTGATTTTATGCATAGATCCTAAAGTTTCTAAGCCAAGTTGTCATCATTTTAAATTGGTGCATAGTGCTACCTGCCACACAAGATTGGTCTCAAGAACTCAATTGGGCCTGACCAGGAGGTGGCACAGTGGATAGAACCGGGATGCAGAGAACCCAGGTTTGAGACCCCAAGGTTGCCAGCCTGAGCATGGGCTCACCTGGTTTGAGCAAAGCTCACCAGCGTGGACCCAAGGTCGCTGGCTTGAGCAAGAGCTTGCTTGGTCTGCTGAAAACCCACGGTCAAGACACATATGAGAAAGCAATCAATGAACAACTAAGGTGTCACAACAAAAAACTGATGATTGATGCTTCTCATCTCTGTCTTAGGTTTTTTCTGTCTGTCCCTATCCCTCTCTCTGACTCTCTCTCTGTCTCTATAAAAAAAAATGCATGAATCTTAAAAAAAAGAACTCAATTAGATTATATAGTTGGAAATTAAGTTACACATAAATGTTGTAGATAATGGAAAAGTAGCTATTTCTTTATCCCATTGTAAGGCCAGGAGCCGCCATCATGGCCATTCACATACAGGTTCCCATTGGATTCGGGCAGACAGTAAAGAAATGACAGAGTTGGAGAATGGTGGGCCCACTGACTCATCAAAGCATTCCTAGAATAAAAAGCCCCACCAGCCTTATTCACCTCTGTTTCCCATCTCCTTCTCTCTGCACAAACTCTGCACAAACTGGCTTCTCCTTCAGCACTCTGCCATCTTGACTGCCTCTCCTCTGCAATGCTGATGGCAAGATCTGATTGAAAGTGCCTGAGTCTGCCTCACTTTATATTGTAGAAATTAAAGCCTTTAAGTCAATATACAAATAATGAAGTCTCTGATACAAAGCTACTTATCTGAGGCATAAATGGGATTCTTCATAAAAGTACACCACCCTAAATCATGCAACAGTCAAGAGTGTGGGGAAAAGCTCAGTTTTGAGATTAAAATGCTGAGATTTTAGTATTAAAATGGTGGGAAAGGCTTGTGGTAAGGTATCAGAGAATTTAAAAATTAATATTGATATTTTAGGAGAAAAAGTCAGGTTTCTTGTCCTCTCCTTTCTGTAGGGAATGAGGAAAAAGGAATGTGGGAATTTCCTGGCATGCAGAGACATACTGTGTAGAAAACCCCCTTTTACTAGGAAGCTTAAAGGACATTTTATAATTTAGGCTAAGCATACAGAGAGATTTTATAAATATGATTTTTATACTTGTGTGTGATTAAGACCAGGTCAGGATGGCCCATGGCATTCTATAGTAGATGAAGAGGGGAAAGGGAGGGTGAGGCAGGCCTTTCCTGTTCCTCTTCTTTCTTCAATGGACATTCACAGACGCTTGTCCCCTGGCTCCATCCAGGCTCCCCCTCCCACCCTGAAGGCGTAGAGTTAATGTATATACCTCTAGACAAAGGGATAGCAAATGAACACTAAAAAATTTAGGAATGCCTGTTAATATGCAAAACAACATTTTTCATTATTATGTTACCTTATAAGTTTTAATATGTAGAAATATTTTTTATAAATCTTAACAGACAAATGTTATAAGCTTGCTAATGAATTGTGTCATCTTCCCCCACTCCTCCTTTTCCTGCCAACCTGTGTGTGATCAAAGGTGTATAACCTGCCTCAGGGTTATATGCTGAACGCATAATCTGGGTCAGCTATACCCTTTGTTTGTCATATGCAGTCGGCGTATTAATAAATCTCCTCCTTTAATAAAACTCCTTAAAAATTCATTTGGACTTAGTGTCTCTACATAAACTTGGCAGAACGTTACATTACAACAGGCTTAGTCTTAAAACCAAGTCTTAGGATATAAGGACCTTTCCAGATTACAGCCTGTCTCCCACACCTAATGCAAACAATAAGTGAGCAAACATATATATCATATTTACAAATTTATTTGACTAACAGTTTGTAATATTAGCTAACAATAAGAAAGTGAGGCCCTGGCCGGTTGGCTTAGCGGTAGAGCATCGGCCTGGTGTGCAGGAGTCCCGGGTTCGATTCCTGGCCAGGGCACACAGGAGAGGCGCCCATTTGCTTCTCCACCCCTCCCCCTCTCCTTCCTCTCTGTCTCTCTCTTCCCCTCCCGCAGCAAGGCTCCATTGGAGCAAAAGATGGCCCCGGTGCTGGGATGGCTCTGTGGCCTCTGCCTCAGGTGCTAGAATGGCTCTGGATGCAACAGAGCAACGCCCCAGAGGGGCAAAGCATCGCCCCCTGGTGGGCATGCCGGGTGGATCCCGGTTGGGCGCATGCGGGAGTCTGTCTGACTTCCTCCCCGTTTCCAGCTTTGGAAAAATGAAAAAAAAAAGAAAGAAAGAAAGAAAGAAAGAAAGAAAGTGGATGGGGAAGTAATTTGGAATATCTGTTTATTAAAAGGTGATTACTTGTGAAATGACAAATTTAATACATGTCAGAACATAGTCAAGAATGCAGAAATGTTGGTGATATACAATATAAGGGTTTTGAAAACTGACTGTTTATATTTTTCTTTTGATCCTTAATATCTGGTCACTAAGTAAGCATATGGTAGGTTATTTTTAAATTGTTTTTTTATGGCTAGAAATTGTCCTAGAAGAACTTGAGTTCTGTGTCAACTTGACTTCCCCATGCAGTGGAACACTGCTTAACAGCAGGGCTGGCAGCCTCGTCGAGACTCCTCTTGAGGCTGCTATGAGGGTTCTATTCATTGGTACCAAGACCAGTTGCAACCAGAGGAAAGACACAACCAGCACACAAGTTAGTTGCTAGAATCACACAGACAGTTTACTACTCACAGATCCTACAGTGTGCCACTGTACAGCTTAATTGAGGCCCCATTGGTGTGCTCCTCTCAGCTGTACTTGGTCAGAGTTGTGTGGAGACAGTCCAGGTTCAACCCTGGAGTCTGGACAACTAACTGCAGCTGGGGTCCCTTGGATTTAGTACCCTTTTCTGGCATGAGCGTTCTAATAGGTGTTAATCTACAGGGTTATCACATCAAGCCGCTTTTGAGAGTTCCTCACAGGGAACTCTTTTTTTTATGTTAATATACAGAGTTGTCATGTCAAACCACTTTTAGGGAGTTCCTTCCAGGGAACTCTTTTTATCCATGTATAATTTATAGACACACTAACTGGACCCTGCACAAAAGGCACGTTCTTGCCTATCATATCTGTACACACTAGATTAGTTCCCACCCAGAGGGTGTAGCCTTCTTCACTTACCTTAATGGCTTTTAATATTATATTCTAACTTATTTCTATATATCTTCTATATTTTTTATATTTCTATATATTTAATTACTATAACATTATATTACTATAACAGAAACAAACCCAGCTGGCCTTAAGATCAATCCCTTGACAGAGCAGACATTTCCTTTGGTAAAGGATCGCTTGCATCCTATCCAGTATAGTCACCTCCTCCATTGATCTGTGCTCAAGGTTAAATTGACTGAAGCAAAATTAACAACAAAAACAACAACAACAACAACAAAGGAACAAATATAAAATATTGGGCAGCTTTTCTTATAACACATGCTTTCATGGCTGCATATATAAGCTTAAGTATGTGATCAAAGAACACATACTTAATATATGTAATATATTACATATACACATAGTTAATATATTGTAATATATATTTATATTTTAAAAAAACCTTTATAATTAATTAATGTACTAGGAGATTCAAATTTGTAATTGTCTTTTATTTCTTCTCTACAGGGGAAGTGTTTGACACACTGTAAAAGCAAGGGTGATTAGTAGCAGTAGCCTTGAGCATGTATAAATAAATAACTTTCAAAGTTATTGCTAACTAAACTCTAATATGAAATAATATAATATTTGCTTTAATTGCACAAGGGTCATCTTGCTGACTACATAAACCAAGTTCATCCCAAGACTTATGAATAATGAAAAACCCTGTGGAGGGTCACTTACAAAACTTTTTAATATTGCCCTTTTAAAATAAAATAAGCCTGACCTGTGGTGGCCCAGTGGATAAAGCATTGACCTAGAATGCTGAGATTGCCAGTTTGAAACCCTGGGCTTCTCTGCTTAAGGCAACTACAATGAGTTGATGCTTCCTGCTCCTCTATCTTCCCATTCTCTCTCTCTTTCCTCTCTAAAAATCAATAAATAAAATCTCAAAAAAATAAAATAAAATAAATCATATTAAGTAAAATGTTCAATGGAATACAAAATTAACTTTATAAGATTAAATGTAAATTTAGTTCAGTAACTATGGATAATTACTACATGGCAAATGCTGTGTTAAGTATTGTTGCATAAAGACAAGGAAATACACGGTCTTCTCAAAGAATAGAGTTGTCAAGTTCTCAAGACAACTATATGAAAGAAAATTTTTTTTCATAGTTAATAAATTGATGCAAAGTGTTTATGCTATCTATATTCTTCTGAGAAAAAAGTATGTGTGTGTGTGTGTGTGTATTGTTTTGTTACACTTAGAACTGAGAAGCTGAAAATGTACCTTTAGTAATTAAGGTAATATTTTAAACAAATGTGCTAAAAATGTGAGAAGTGAGAATTTATAAACTTAGATCCATCTTTGAACAGAAAATTTTACTTTCAAATAAAGACAAGTACAGAGATTTATGTAAAAATGTGTAATTAGCTAGCTTTTTCCTTAATTAAAAAAATCTAGATGTATATTTGTGTATTGTGTATCTAGAAAGGTAATTTAACATTCTAGATGAGAAAAAATCCCCACAAATGTAGAAAGAAATTATTTAGAAAAAAAATCATTCCTGTGTAAATCTAAACTCTGAAGGATGTGAAATTTATCTCCTTCCTTTGGAAATGTAAACATGTAGCTGAACATATTTGGCACTAAATTTTCACTCAAAGTATTACCTGTTGAAACATGCTGTAACATAAAGCTAGTCTGACACTGACCTGTTCAAGGTAGTCTTTCCATAAGTGAGAAAATTAAAGTATTTTCTTTGAATTATAATATGTCGGTATATAGAAGACTATGAAACAAAATAGTGCAAAAGAGAAGAAGTATTAGAGAAGAATTGAACCCTGGTACCAGATTCTGAATTTGAAAACCTGTGATTATAATTTTACCTTCAGTGTAATTCAAATAAATTTATCTCCTGGGATAGTCTGTCATAGAAGTGTGCTGACAATAAAAGAATAAAATAAATTTTACTACGGTAGTGCTTGCTAAAGAATATCTATGACAATTTCAGATTTAAAAAGTTTACAATTAGGACTTAACAAGAACCTATTAAGCTTCTATTTATATGCAATTTTACCAAAAAGAAAATTCATTTTTC
This sequence comes from Saccopteryx bilineata, assembly GCF_036850765.1. NCBI lineage: Eukaryota > Metazoa > Chordata > Mammalia > Chiroptera > Emballonuridae > Saccopteryx > Saccopteryx bilineata. Next base: position 65,826,867 of record NC_089495.1, on the reverse strand, counting down.
CAACATTTACCACATAGAGTTAATCTGCCTTGCTCCCTAGGTTACACGACAACTCCACTGAGTGAAGTATCCTGAGAAAATAGTGGGAGTTTGCAATGTAGAAGGTATGAAGACAGTGCCACCAAAGTCTTTGTTCATTTTTAGTGTACTATACCAGTGGTCTCCAACCCCCCGGCTGCGGACTGGTATCGGTCCGTGGGCCATTTGGTACCGGTCCACAGAGAAAGAATAAATAACTTACATTATTTCCGTTTTATTTATATTTAAGTCTGAATGATGTTTTATTTTTAAAAAATGACCAGATTCCTTCTGTTACATCTGTCTAAAAGTCACTCTTGACGCTTGTCTTGGTCACGTGATACATTTATCCATCCCACCCTAAAGGTTGGTCTGTGAAAATATTTTCTGACATTAAACCGGTCCGTGGCCCAAAAAAGATTGGGGAGCACTGTACTATACTATAGAAAGAACATTGATACTTCAAAAGTTTGGAAATGTTTGCATAATTATATGAATTTGTTACATAAATTTTTATGTATAAAATCTCATATTACCTGCATAGCAAATTTAGAGACATTTTTCTCTTGTTTCAAAATTTTGAAATGGAAGTTTCAGTTGATTTTAAACCTATATCATGATATTTTAAACATTATCTCTTTCAAATGATTTTCAGAAGAATAACTATCAGAAAAATGATATTTTTCTTCCACAGATAATAAATTAATGCAGATTGTTTATTTCTCAATCTGCTGATTTCTCCCCCATTAGTGACATTTTCAGCTATGATCTGCAAGCCAGACACAACAGAATATTTAGACAAAAGCATTTAGTACCTTTTTCTCATTTTTTTTCTCTATTGTAACAGGTTAAGCCACAATGTTTTTTTTCAGTCTAACCTGTAACTTGGGGGTGACTTGTGACCTAGTTCCAGCCACCGAAATATATGCTATAGCTGTGCTAGAAAATAAATTTAAGAACATGACTTTACAGCATTGGTTTTTGTGCTCTTTCACCATGATTTCACCTTTTGCCTAGACAGGCATAATGTGAAAGATAAAGCAGCCATTGTGTGAACATGAAGATAAAAGTTATGTGATAGAAACAACAGAATCGAAAGATAGAAGGCCAGCAGTCTTTAAAAATGTCTTTGAACAGATGCAATAGCTCTGGGTTTCCTAGCTGTATATTTCTTAAAACAAGATAAAATAAAGCTTATTTGTGTGAGAATGTTTCCAATTGCATATATCCTAATATAAGTATCTAAATAATACTTTAAGGTTTGATATAAATTAACAAACAGCCTTTTAAATTGCTTGATTATTATTAATAGTAAATATTTATGAAATACTATATAGACAATTTTTTATCTTTGTCTAAATCTTTTATTCTTTTTTATTTTTTGCACCTTTTAAAGATAATATATGCATTATTTTAGTAGGACAAGTTTATTATAAATTTAAAATACACATATATTCAGAAAGAATTATGCAACATAAAAATTTAAAGACCACTATTTAGACCATTTCTTTTTATATATATATATATTTATTGTATTTATTTTTAATGGGGTGACATCAGTAAATCAAGATACATATATTCAAAGATAACATGTCCAGGTTATCTTAAAGTTCAATTATGTTGCATACCCTTCACCCAAAGTCAGATTGTCTTGTCACCCTCTATCTAGTTCTCTTTGTGCCCCTCCCCCTCCCCCTTCCCTCTCCCTCTCCTCCCTCCCCCCGTAACCACCCCACTCATCAATTAGATCATTTCTTTAACCATGTTTTTCAATAAAATATCTATTCTTAGCAATATGATTTAGTCAAGTAGTTAAAATACGACTTGGGTCATTGGTTGAAAGGTGATATGAGTCATTCTATTACTATCACAGCAAAAGTGTTTAGGCTTGCTTTCATTTTCTAATCGCATAGAATATTACACAAGTAAGGTACTGTGTGTCATATGTGTCTTCTTATGATATAAAGACACAAAATTATGTATACTCTTAAAATCTACCAAAAGCATTAGAATTTTGTATAGCTCATTTCCTTCTACTATAATTAGTTCTGTACTCTAATGATATACGTATCTTCTCTGCTAAAATTCAAATTCTTCAGGTCAATAATTAAATAATCCATGCACCACATATACCTGGGTCTATTACTATGCTGAATAGGCAATAGTCATTAAAACACAGTCTGATTCATAGTTGACTACATTAATTCATTTATTTATGCAACAGCTAATTATGAAACACATTTTGCAACAGAAGTAATTTCAATGCAGTTTGGATTAGCAAAGATTAGAAGAGAGTCTTAAACTTCTGAGATCATGCAGTTTTGTTTTCAAGAGGACAAAAATCATCGCATGATGTATGAAGTACCATATGGATTTATGGACAAGTACATTATAAGCAAAGCTGAAAGAACTCACATTCATTTTGAGGGACTCAGTAAAGATTGTATTTGGATAGAAGAGTGGGAATTTTCCAGGTGGGCCTGATTTAAAAAGTCTATTCCAAGAAGGGAGAACAGCTTGTGAAATATAGAGGCCTGATCCATTGTAGATAATTGATAATTTTACTTTTGCACTGAGTTAAGTAAATTTTTCTTTCCAGGATAGATTTGTTGGATTCATGGGAAATTCTTGGACCAGGAAGCAGAATACATGATTTGACAATGTGTCGACCTAAACTAACATTGTTTCTATGACAAGCTTTCAGGTTTAGTGACAGGCTATTTCAAAAGTGGTTCACAGGAATTTTTAGATTTTGTTAAACATTCCTGATTCTCTTTACAGTCTCTTTGCTTACTATCACTCAGGTTTAATAATTTCTGTTAATATATTTTTAAGTTCACTGATTGTTTCTGTGTCTCTTCCAGTCTGCTGTTCTACAATTAAGCCCATTCATAAAATTAAAAAAAAAAAAAAGTAAAACAATAAACATTTTGGTAATTGTATTTTTATTTTAAAATTTCCATTTGTTTCATCTTCATGTCTTCTTTTACTCTGCTGGGTCTTTGTATTTTTGTGTTTGTTTCTAATATGTTCATAATTATTCTAGAAAACATTTTTATCTTGGCTTATTTATAATCTGTGTCACAAAATCTGTTGATTATTTTTTTTAATTTTTAATTTTGTTTGAGATCTTTGTTCTTGGTATGACAAGGACCTATTTATTGAAATCTAAATATTTTTGAAATTATGTTATAAGTCTCCGGGTCTCATTTAGACTTTTTGTTTTAACTGGCTCTCTCTGACACTAGTCTCACAAGGGAAAAGGAGGGGCACACATCATTAGTGACAGGAGAAGTTAGAAGTCCAGGTTCCCCACTACCCTTCACTAATACCCAAGGTGCACGTTGCTCATCTATAATGCTGGGTAGTGGCGGGCATTCTAGTTTCCTCTGTGGTTTTCACTGACATTGCAGTGGGAGTGTCTTTTCTATCACAGTATAGGGTAAAGGTTCTGATTCACCACTCAGACACTTTTGACCCACCTAAGTGTGCAGAGAGGATGTGACTTATTACTGCCAGAAAGAGGTGGCAATTGAGGCTCTCTCTCCATGTAATCTCTTCTGATTCAGCAGAGTGTGGAGGCTGACAACCTCAGATTCTCAGTTGTTTTCTCTGACACCACCCTGATGGAATGCTGGGAGGCCACTTAGAGCCTAAGAAATCTAGATTCACACTCAGCTCATGTAAGTATAAGTGGTTAAGGCTTTTGTTTTTGTTTCTGTTTTTGAGCTGTCAAAGAGCAGTTTTCTAATAGTTTTCTGTCTTGCTAAGCTCTTTTTTTTCTCCTTTGCTTTTGTTTAGACAGAGCAGGCTTTTGTTCAGGCTTATATGGTGCTTAGCCATTGACACCGCAGGGCCTCCAGTTTCTTCAGCACCATGTCTGGAGTATGAAGCAAAAAGAAATCAGAAATCAGAGAAATGCAACAAATACAACTTGTTTCACTGAGGAAAAAAAAAAGTTTTTCCCTAAGGAAAGGAGGAGGGAACAACACACCATCATGTCATTCCTTTAGTATCAAGGTCCTTAAATGGTCCATTTCTCTTCACATTTCAGGGTCTTTCTATGTTTGTTTTTTTGTAAAATGGCCAGGATTTTTAGCAGCACTTAGTGCAAGAAATAGGGAAGAGTCAATCTATTCCATGTTCTCTGACACACAAATCATAGAATAGGTCTCTATTTCCTTAATGGTGCTCATAAATGTTACTGAATACATTTTTTGTTTAAAAAAAATCAAACAATTTTTTGGCTTTATTAGCTATTTCTAGAAAAGTTTTGAGATAATAGATCAAATTAAGTTATACAGTGGTAAATTGTAGTCTTTGTATAAGAATATATATAAAATATATTATGTATAAGAATATACATAACATATAATTATATAAAATATAATTAAATATATAATGATATTGGTGAGATATTTAATATAATTCATTATAATTAAATTTTATACACCTTCAAGGAAGTATAGTTGTAGAAGGTCACCATTAAACAGAACTATAACTCACTTCTTCAAAACAAAGAAGATGATTAATTCTAATTTTCCAATTCTTATGCTTTTTCTTAGCTATAGATGATGTCATATCTTGAGAAAAATGGCATTAGAGAGTGACACTTAGAGAGTCTACCTCTAGTTTGAATCTTTATAGTTAAATAGTAATATTAGTTGAATTGGAAACTTCCTTTCAGAAAAAAGCATGACTTAAAATTGTGCCTTTGCTTATTTAATAGTGAGTATATCCAGAGATTTATAGCTCACCTTTGTAGTAGTAGTCAGAGAAATGTAACATACACAACTTGTTTCTTTGAAGAAAAAAATCATCATTTTTTTCCCCAAGGAAAGGATGTTTTCATTTTTTAAATTCCTAAATATTTAAATATCTACTAATCTAAGTTAATTGAGAGTCATATAAAAATAGTTTGTTATGACAGAAATCAGAGCAGTAAGCCCATTAGCTTGAAAGGTCTTAGCATCCATCACCTTCTTTTTATTGTCAGGGCTTCAGAAGAGTTGATACAGAGAAAAGAAATTGCCCTCCAGGGCTGTCTTTACAGTTGTCAAGCCTGGAAATAGTAGGTTCGATGTTAGAGTATGCTCAGACATTGTGATTAATTGAAGGTTGGCTTATTCACAACGGATTTCACAGAGTCATGTGTTGGGAATTTATACCATAGCTTAGCTTCTTCTGTCTTTTCTACAACCAGCTAGCACATTTCAAGTGTTATACAAGAGACCGATTAGAATGAAAGAGAAAAACTCAACCTTCGGTATAAACTATATTTCATAGTTTTATAAACCACATATATAATTATATAGTTACATAGTATATATTAACTATATATGTGTGTACACGTACGCACGCACACACAAATCTAATAATAATTAGTTTCCCATGGTTATCAGAGTTTCTAAGGAAATCAAGCTTTCTTGTGACTCCAAATAATTTTACTGTGTACAAACTATAATTAATTAAACCAATAAATCTTAGAAGATATCAGTTGGGATAAAGAATGTAAAAAAAAATCAGTTGAATTAGTTATCTTTTAAAACTGTTATTACATAAATACTATATAATTATGTCTGAGTGTTAGAGTAACTGAAAAGTGGTCCATTTCTTTTCCAAAATATTTCTGATAGCTTTTGAAACACCGGTAATAAAAATGACAAATGACAATATATAATGGAGTGAGAAGTAAATCTCACTTGTGAGATTGAAGGAAAGCTTGTGGATCAATTACAAAAACGAAGCTGCTATTATAGGACAGCAGGATCAGCCCTGCTAACTCTCTCCCTGCCCAAATACCCAGCAGATTATTGAACTGTATGAATTTAAAGCAAATCTTATCTATTGTATTTTCATCTAGTGGAGTGTTCTTTAAAGTGTAAATGTTAAAATTAAATTTTTTCAAATACACTCATGACAATTATAAATGCTGCAATATCTTTGGATATTGCAACCAAACTCCCTTCACAACATCACAGGCTAACAGTTGGAACCCTTAATAAATTTGTCTTTATTTAAAATTTTAATATATTCTTCAGGATAAATTTTTTTGTATTACTGGATATTTTAAAAACACATAAAAATATCATTTGTGGTGAATACTAAGTTTTCCCTTCTTAAATTTTGCACTTGACATGAGCGTCTCCATCACCTCATTCATGCCCAATATTTGGAGTTGATGGTGGATACTGTAAGACATATCTTTCTTACCTGTTTTTGTTTTTTTACTTATCTTCTTTAAGGCATGACAGTTTCAATGCTTTAAAGTGGCAAGATGAGAGAGACTAGAAACAAATACATCTCTACATTACTTACTTTTTATACACTCCTTTGACCCTGGCTGTCAGAACACTCTGGTCAATACTGACACTCTTCTGCATCACACACCCAATGCTGAATCTCATGAAAGGGGTGTGAGTATGTGTGTGTGTGTATGTGTATGTGTGTGTTTATGTTCTTTAGACATAATTATATGGTACCTCAGCCATATATTTTTGATATAGAAAGTCTTACTGTGACTTAACTTCTCAAACTCTCCCTCTGACATAATCTTGCTCTTCAGATATTCCTTATTCTGCTTTGTCATTGGGGTCCATTCTTTACCTCTCTTACCTAATGTAAACAATCCACAAAAAACAAATATTCTCTAAATTTAAATACACACATGATATTATAAATATTTAATATGCTAGGGCTAGTGATTTTACTGAACATTGTAAAGGAAAATTTTTAATTCAAAGCCAAGAACCTGCTACCAGTGAAAAGAAGAATGTGACAAAAGAAGTTTAGACTAGTGGTGGAAAACAATTTCAAAGAAATACTTTTGAAGCAAGATAGTAAGAAGCTAGGAAAATTCCATAGTTAGTAGACTGGGGAAACTGAGACAGGTAGCTGAACAAACTGGCCAAGCAATTTATTTCCATATACAGAATGCTACCCTTTAGAGATAAGTTCTACGCTTGGTTGTATTTTAACTCCAGTCCCAGAAAAAACAGCAAAAGTAGGACCAGCTGCAGTGACTAATGACACCCTGCTCTAGTACTGACCAATTAGTCAAGACCATGACCCTGAAAGAGTATACTTGGAAAAGCTTATGAATATTCTATTGAGATCTCCCCTAAACTTCCAGCCTTAAAAATCCCCTCAAAACAAAGAACCCAGCAAGTACTCCCCCTCCCATGAGCAAGCACAGCCTTTCCTTTCCTCCTTTTCTTCCTCTCCTCCTATTTCCCCAAACAGGCCTGAATCTCCTAAACTCTAAGGGTTCCCACAAAACTTGCAACTTGAGCAATGGGCAGCAGCTGCTCCTCCCAGGCTAATACCCTGAACCTATCTCCAAGGCTTCCTTTTCTTTGACTTCCCAGTGTAGGCTCACTTCTTTCTTATAACATTTTAGAAACCAAAGCATCCCTGCCTAGTCATTCTCTTGTTGCTTATGTGTGTGTGTGTGTGTGTGTATGTGTGTGTGTGTGTGTGTGTGTGACAGAGACAGAGACAGAGACAGAGAGTAGGACTGATAGGGACAAACAGGAAAGGAGAGAGATGAAAGGCATCAATTCTTTTTTGTGGCTTCTTAGTCTCCTTAGTTGTTCATTGATTACTTTTTTATATGTGCCTTGACCAGGGAGCTACAGCAGACCAAGTAACCCCTTGCTTAAGCCAGCGACCTTGGGCTTCAAGTCAGTGACCTTTGGGCTCAAGCCAGTGATCATGGAGTCACATCTATGATCCCACCCTCAAGCTAACAAAAGCTGGTGAGCCTACACTCAAACCAGATGAACCAATGCTCAAGCAGGCAAACTTGGGGTTTCGAACCTGGGTCTTCTGCATCCCAGTCTGATACTCCATCCACTGCATTATCACCTGGTCAGGCTACTTCTTCTATTTTAAGTCCTTTTTTGTTTCACTGCCCCCGGCTTTAACAAACATATTTCCAAAATTACTTGGACTCATGTTGTGCAATCTTTCCTGCATGAAGTCAAAACTCACACACTACCAGCCAGCCATGAGCTGACCCAAAGGGCAAAGTCTTTTTTCTAGTAAAACTGTCACACTTAATATTTTAAATTTAATACATAAAATAAACATTTATGTTACCTGGCATAATATTTCCCCCTTTCATTAAATAATTATAATATTTATAAAAAAATGACTTCATCAGTGAGAACTTGTGGTATCATATTTACAGAGTAATATTTTTATTTTTTAGTTTCCAAACTCATAAATAGACATCTATAACACTTTTCAATCAAAATTCTCATGTTAGCAATTGTTCTAAAAATCAAAAGCAAATTTTAATACGACATATGTTAATTGTATCCTATGATTGGCATTTTTAAGTTAGCCATTTCAAATACACTTCATAACACTCTATTGAATTTATTATTGCTTCACAGATCCATTTGAAGCACTGGTAGATGAAACAATTTTCTCCAACTGGTATAGGTTTTAGTGTCAAATTTAAAATCTTAATCTTAATTCTTTGTTTAGAATGTTTTAAATTCTAACAGTCTATAAAAAGTATTATGAGAAGAACCTTATAAAGACTATTTCTACCTATTTCTCTTTCTGTGATGATACTTGTAATACACGCGTGATATTTTATAGCCTAAGGACTGCAGACAACAGCAAAGTTATATATGAATGTGTATCTGAAGCAGACTCTGCATTTCTAGGTCTCTGACACTACACTGTATCCTCAAGGTGACTAAATGGAAATGTAACTGCAGAGGACCTATTTGACGCATGCAAGTACAGCATATTGTCTAGAATTCTTTTCTCTGCTGATCTCCTGTGGGCCCTCAAGAAACAAAGTTTAAGGTTGAAGGATTAGCCTCAGCAGATCCACTTATTTGATTTGTATCCTTTCTGCTCTGCTTTTACTGAGGTTCATTGATCAAGATGATTGCATTTTCTATTCTTTGCTGGGCAAGTCAGGCAGAGGAAAGGGATCATTTGCTGAGATGTGAGTCCTTAGGGCAAGTCTATGTCTTTGAACACACAGTCAACTGGCTAGTTCACAATGATGTTCAGTAATAAAAATAATAAAATGAGTCAAATGACCCCTCTGTTAGAAGGAAATTTTACTCTACTCTGATTCCCAGCCTGTAAAGTTGGACTTTGACATAGCTAGTGAACTGTATTAGATGATGGAATAGTCTCCCCAAAGAGGAGATAGATGAGCCATAGCCTGGAGAATTTTAAAGAGAAATGAACAGTCTAACGAAGTAGAAAATAAGAAAAATACTTTTGTTTTCTGAGTATAGCCAAATGTAAGTTTGTGGCTTAGATTTTATCCTTTCTTATTCAACTCTGTTGTAACTAAACTCAAAAGGAAAAACATATTTTTATCTTGTCAAAATATAAAGGACATATATCAATTTCAGTTACAGTAGAGTACTATATATGCATATTAGAAATTTTTATATCTCACATTGATATATATAATTCAAATGCTTATCAGGGTTTAAATGTGTTGTTAAAATAAGGACTCAGTGAAGTTGATAGAAAATGTTGAAATGTGAGATTTTCATTTTGCGAATGGAAACTAAAAGCATATTATAAGTTATGAAAAGATAAATCAATGCCGAAGAGATAAGCAGGTAGAAAATATATTTTGCAGAGATCCAATGTGAATTCACAGTGTTACAGAACAAATCCTTAATTCATTTCAGTTATTACAAATAAAAATTTGCATTCAACAAAATCAATAAAATTTAAATTAAGAAATACACTGTGTTAACAGGAATAATAATTCTATTAACAATTTATCCTTTTCTTCACATTTTTTTAGAAATATGTATCAACCTGATGGCATTCCTAAACTTACAGCATTAATAGTTATTTGTAAAATCTGATTTAGACTGCTTTTAAAAGGTCTGCTTTAATTTTCTATAGTAAAAAACATATATAGTTAGAGCCAAAAGTGACACTGGGGAACAAAATTTTTGTTGCATCCACAAAAACACTTGTTCTTACCTAATTCAAGTGTGCTAATCTCAAATCTGACATTAGATTTTCTCTGTAAGCTACAGTTTTTTTGAAATTCAAAATTTTAAGTTTTCATTTTATTATAAAATTTTCAACATTCAGTTTAACATAATGAAGTAGAATGTCTTCTTGGGTATCATCTTTGTGAAAATATAATAATTTATATAATGCAGTAAAACACTAATACACTAAAAGATATGATTGCATCAGAATTTGTCTACAATTTCAAAATAGAACATATTAAAACACTTATTTTAATCATAAAATTTGCACAAAACTTATATAAATTCTACTCAGTCAAAAATTTGTGTTTTAGCTCTTGTGTTTGTGTACTTGTTGAGCACAATCTCGTTTGATGCTCCATCAGTAGTCTGGTCATCACTAACAGCTCCAAGATTTTTGGGAAACTTATCAAGGAGACTGTTCAGGAAGTGAATCTTAATGCTCATGTTACGTCCAATGTCGCAAAAAGCCAACAGCATCCTTTGAACCAGAAGTTCATAGTTTTCTGCTTTTTTGTTGCCAAGGAAGTTCTTTGTAACTGCCACAAAAGACTGCCATGCTGCTTTCTCCTCCTTATTCATCTTCCTGGAAAATTCTTTGTCACATATGAGGGTTCGAATTTGAGGTCCATCCAATACACCTACCTTTATCTTCTCAAAAGACAAGGCAGGAAAAGCAGAAATAATACATATGTTGAAAGCATTCACTTTCTCTATTCAAAGCCTGAACAAACTGCTTCATTAAGCCAAGTTTGATGTGAAGTGGGGGAAAAATGATCTTGTCTTGATTAACTACAGTGTCATTGACAATATTTTGCATCCCTACTTCCAGAACTTCATGTTTCATCCACTCCTTCTATGTCCAGTGTTTCTCCCAAGCTTGGCTGTCCCATAAACACAGAAAGCAAGGATACTTCGTGAAACCTCTCTGTTGTCCTAGCAGGAAATTGACCATTTTAAGATCCATACAAATGATCCAGTTATGCTCCTCATACTTGAGAAAGTCAAGGGAAAAATTTTTTAATTTATTTTTCTGAAGTTAGAAATGGGGAGGAAGTCAGACAGACTCCTGCATGCGCCTGACTGGGATCCACCTAGCATGCCCACTGGGGGCGATGCTCTGCCCATCTGGGGCATTCCTCTGTTGCAACCAGAGTCATTCTAGCACCTGAGGCAGAGGCCATGGAGCCATCCTCAGTGCCTGGGCCAACTTTGCTTCAATGGAGCCTTGGCTGGAGGGGAAGAGAGAGACAGAGAGGAAAGAGACGGAGAGGGGTGGAGAAGCAGATGGGCACTTCTTCTGTGTGCCCTGGCTGGGAATCAAACCTGAGACTCCTGCATGCCAGGCTGACGCTCTACCACTGAGACAACTGGCCAGGGCCTGTCAAGGAAAATTTTTATGTCATTCTTACTAAGTCATTCAATTCGGGTTGACTAAACTGCTGAGGGGTTAATGACTTCTTGGAATCAGAAGAAGACCCTTCAGATTCTACAACCATTTCCTCATACATCTTATCAAAATACACTTGATCACCATGTTCACTTTCTTCGTCCTTAGAAGAAATAAAACCGTTAAAAACTGGATCTGGGAGTGTCTCAGGGTGTGGGATAGGTCATATTGCTGAAGGAATATTAGGATATGCAATCATATGCTGTTTTTTCTCTTGCTGATGCCCTTTGTATGGATCAGATAGAAATAACAGTCACTGCTGTGGTCCTTAGGTTCATGCCAAACCATGGGAATACCAAAAGACATTCCTTTGTGTTTTCCTTTTGTCCAATGATGAAGCATTTTCTTATAATTCTGACACACAATATGAGGAGCCCAATTTTTGTCTTGATCGCCAAGGGAAACTTGAAAATAGGCAATATATGTGCATGTCACAAATGATGAAATATTGCACTTTTGACATTGAAGTGTCAAAGACACAACAACCACATATACAACAGAAGGTGTCAGGACTATTCTTACATTTATGCCTACTCGAAGAAGCCATGATTCAATCTTAAAACAAAATAAGAGGGTGTTTTTATCAGATAATAATCTTTTACATTTAAAAACAACTACAATTATATAAAAGTGATGTTTGTAAAACATTAATTGCCTTGTGGTTATGTTCAATCCAAGAGTCATTTCCCTTTAACTCCAATGTAAAAACCAATGCATGCCATTAACTTTAACAAAAGAAATTAAAATTTCATAAAAACTAGAGCATGCACCAAAAAACGGACTTCAGATTTGGAATCAATGATGCAGAAATATATAGAAACAGTTCTAAAACCTCATGCAACAGAAAATGAAAAAAAAATTGTTACCCAGTGTAATTTATGATAATATAATGAAATTTGTGTTCATTTCATAAATGCTTTCCAAGCACATTAATATTATAAGTAACATTTCTTATGTACCTAATTTGAAGGAAAACAGTATTTTTGAGGTCTTTATTGTATATGAACAGATATATTTAAACTGTATATATTCTTTTGTCTCTATTAACTCCAGTAGGGCTTCTACCTGGTTACATCTTATTTATGAAATAGGTCAGGATGAAATTAAACTACATTTATTTTTCAAAATGCATTGCTTCTTGCATTCTGTTATTTAAAACTGATTCCTTTCCCTCAAATTTATTTATACTGGTCATATTTTATGTATGTGTGAACATATATTTTTTTAAGAATATGATGTTCTTCCAAAAAATGAATTTGATTATTGGATAGTTTCTGGTGAAACCTTTATTAGCACTGAAGAAAATCTTTAGATCTAGTAACTTGCCTCAGAACCTGACTATTAAATGGACATATTAAGGTAATAGACTTTTATATGTGAGGCTTTTTAAACAAATGCAGACGTATTCTCCCAATCTGTTATTATGTTTTCTCAGTTTTTTATTAGTTCCCAAACCTCAGTTCCTTCTCTGCTAGGCAGTCTACTGTAGCCAATCTCTTTTCCAAAATGTATATGACTTCATAGTATTTATTCTCCTATAAGATTTTTTCTTTTTTGCTTAAGAATTCAGTTCACCTAGATTTTTTAAAGTACTATATGATTATATAGAGTGAAGGTTTTTTTTAAAGACTTATTTTAGAAAAGTTTTAACTTCATTGCAAAATTGGGAAGAAGGCACAAGATTTCCCACTTTTACATAACTTTGTCCATTATTAACATTCACCAGAGGGATATATTTGTTACAGTTGATGAATCTATATTGACACATCATAATCATCCAAAGTCTGTAGTTTACATATGGGTTCACTGTTGGTTTTGTACATTCTATTGGTTTGTACTAACATAACATGACATGTACCTTCCATTATAGCATCAATTCTTTGCCCTAAAAAATCCTCTATGCTTCACCTATTCATCCTTCTCTTCCCCCTAAATCATGTCTCCACAGTTTTGCTTTATTCGAAATGTCATCTAGTTTGAATAATGCAACATGCAGCCTTTTCAAATTGCCTTATTTTATTTAATAATATGTATGTACTTAAGGTTCAGCTATGTCATTTTATAATTATTGATGGCTCATTTCTTTTTAGAACTAATATTTCATTGTCTGACTACTACATGCTTCTGTTTCTATTTCGTCTATCAGTGTATTCTGTTCATTAGATTTCACATATAAGTAAGATCATATGATTTTTGTCCTTTTCTGACTGGCTTATTTCATTTAGCATAATAATCTCCAGGTCCATTCATTCTGTTGCAAAAAGTAAGATTTTTCTCTCTTTCTCTTTTTTTTTTTTTTTTAAGCCAAGAATATTCCATTGTGTTAATGTCTCGCAGCTTTTTATTCACTCATCTCTTGATTACTTGGGCTTTTTCCAGGTCTTGGCTATGTAAATAACAGTGTAATAAACTTAAGGGTACAAATATTCTTTCAAATTCTTTCAGGATTCTCAGGATATATTCCCAGAAGTGGAATCACTGTGTCAAAAGGCAGTTTATATTTTTAATTTTTTTTAAGGTTTATTTTTTCTTTTTTTTAAAAAAATATTTATTCATTTTTAGAGAGGAGAGAGGGAGAGAGAGAGACGGAGAGGGAGAGAGAGGAGAGAGAGAGACAGAGAGAGAGAAGGGGGAGGAGCTGGAAACATCAACTCCCATATGTGCCTTGACCAGGCAAGCCCAGGGTTTCGAACCGGTAACCTCAGCATTTCTAGGTCGATGCTTTATCCACTGCACCACCACAGGTCAGGCTATATTTTTAATTTTTGAGAAAACTCCATATTGCTTTCCACAGTGGCTGCACCAGCCTACATTCCCACCAACAGTATACAAAGGTAACCTTTTCTTTACATCCTCTCCAACACTTGTTTTTCTTGATTTATTAATGACAGCCATTCTGGATGCCTTTAATTTCCTCTTCATGCCTAATTATTCTAGACACAAACTCCAGCAAAATGTTGAATAATGAAAATGGACAAACATGTCTTGTTTCTGATCTTAAGGAGAAAGTTTTCAATCATTTATTATTTATTCAGAATGTTAGCCATGGATTTTTTTGTAGATACCATCACTCAGTTTGAGCAAATCCTATTCTATTCTTACTTTTATTTTTATAATAAAAATGTTATTCAATTTTTCTAAATACTTCTGCTTTTATTGAGATGACCATATTGTTTTGTTTTCTATTCTGTTATGATGTGTTCTATTGATTGATAAATTACTGTTCTTGAGTGCTTTTTATTCTCACTTTCTATACTGAGTGGATTGTGCTACAGTTGAAAATGAACTTTAATCTGGTTGATTATAATTGTCAGCTTTACAGTCTTTATATTCATCTCACAATGTCTACAATTATGGGAATGTAATAATAGTAAGGCAATAAATTAGGCCTCTGGTCCAACCATGTTTCCAATTTTTTGTTACTGGAAATAAAGAGGCTACTTTTAGCTCTTGCTGACTACAATGTCTGATCCTCCCATAGGTTAAAATCTAAGGAAAGAAATTGGTTATTTTCAAAATGCTGTGAATCAGATAGGTCAAGTTGCTATTAACTAAGAACCAAAGATACAATCTTATTTTTTCCAGTTTCAGCAATAACTGCTTGACTTATCATTTAGGTCAAGTAAAATATCATCACAAATATGATGCTCAAATGTCATCTACTTAAAATTGGCCTTCAAGTAATATTGAGTCATGACAGATTGCTTATGCGAATCTAGCCAAAAATAAATCTTGATGTTATTCCATGCATTTCTATTTTTTCTGAGAACAAATGTTTTCTCATTAGTAAAATTAAAGTTAAAAACTTAAATTTAACACAGAACCAAATGTTAATATAGCACTATATTTAACATTTATTTTTTTCCTATTAATTTTATAGTTTTCATTAAATGCTATTTATAAACTTACATTAGATTTAATTTCATAGTAAATTTACAAATATTTTCAAATTATATTCCATTTTTATAGATAGTAGATAAAAATACAAATACAAATAAGAGTTATGCAAGATTTCTTTTCCTGTTTCCAGTTTCTTACATTAGTCAAATTTGAGAATTTTCGCTCTGAATAATCTAGACCTTTGGTTTTCAACATTGGATCTGCAGACTAGTGCCAGTATACCAGAAATCCCCAGGCGGTCTATGAAAGAGTTAAATACCCTGATTTTGTATGAAGATTATAGACTCTGTAATCATTGGGTCTATAATCTTCTGCAGACTGGCAATTGACCACCACTCATCTAGACTACTTGCATATCTCTGAACTGATCTGACTCTTTACTGTTTTTTCCTATCTTCGTTATTCCCGTCTCACTTAGACTGTCTGCTGAAATCCTAGTCTTTCTTCTGGGTAAAGTACAAAAGCTAAAATCCACTTTCTCCCAATCTGTATGATTCACCAGTTATGTTTGTGTTGACATGTGGGCCGACGCACACAAACACACACACAATTTTTGCTTTCTAATCTGTGTTTCTATTGTATGTTTTAACTTCTATTTCACATACTCTTTTATTTGTTATGTTAACTTGTTAATCTTTTTTCTCATGTTCATATTTTTTTTGAAAAAAGAACTGCATCTGACTCTTTCTCTCTTTCTCTCTCTCTCTCTCTCTCTCTCTCTCTCTTTTTACAGAGACAGAGAGAGAGTCAGAGAGAGGAATAGTTAGGGACAGACAGACAGAAACATAGAGAGATGAGAAGCATCAATCATTAGTTTTTTGTTGTGACACCTTAGTTGTTCATTGATTGCTTTCTCATATGTGCCTTGACCGAGGGCCTTCAGCAGACTGAGTAACCCCATGCTTGAGCCAGCGACCTTGGGTCCAAGTTGGTGAGCTTTGCTCAAACCAGATGAGCCCGTCCTCATGCTGGCAACCTCAGGGTCTTGAAGCTAGGTCTTCTGCATCCCAGTTCGACACTCTATTCACTGTGCCACAGCCTGGTCAGGCCTGGCTCTGCTCTTTATTTTCCCTTTCCAGCCTACTATTTAGCTCTGAGCACCTTTTCTTGATCGAAAATTGAACTAAGTAAACATATGACTCATATTATTCTGTTTTAAAATAAAGCACTGTAGCAGGGCACTCTGAGCTGTTGCTTCTCAATGTTAAGAAATGTTGAGAAACTCCTCTTTCGGAATGCTACACAACCATAAGAAATGATGATATATTGTCGTTTACAACATGGATGGAACTTGAGAGCATTATACTCCATGAAATAATAAGATAGAAAAAGCTAAGAATTCCATGATGTCACACATAGGTGGAATATAAAACTGAGACTCATGGACATAGATAAAAGTGAAATGGCTGTAAGGGGGAGGGTGAGGAGAGAAGTAAATAAAGAGGCACAAATACATGGTGATGGAAAATGATTTGACTTTCGGTGATGGACAATCAACAGTTCAAATGCTATAGAAATATTTACCTGAAATCTATGTACTCTTATTGATTAATGTCACCCCATTAAATTTAATTTCTAAATTTAAAAAAAAGTATAAAAAATATATGCTTATTTAAGACATATTATGCATTGCATTTTAAATAAGTTTATAACTAGGAATTAGTGTTTTGTTATTACCTAAAAAAATTCTATGACCCATTAACAAAAAAAATTTTTTTTAATATTATGCATTTTAATTTTGGAAAGGTTTGCTATTAATGCCTACTGTAATAACAGAAAATCTAATTTGTGTTTTATAGATAAGTTAGTGGTTTCAGTTTTCTAATTAAAATTAAGCTTATTTCCTAAGTGACAGAATACTATTTTAAAGGAAATTACCATTCTTACTAATGAAGTCTACATACTTCACATAATAATGCAGTCAATAAACACATACTGATCTCTTATTATATATCAGGCAATTAGGTAACTACTAAATATATAAAAAAAGGAACAATGAAATACCTACCTGAAATAAAAGGCTATGATGAAAATATACACAGGGAACAAGGGTCATGGTTCAGTCTTAACATAGCCTGACCAAGGAGTATTTTGTTGTTGATGATATTTAATTTTTGTTTGTTTGTTTTAACCCAAAATAAACTTAAAGATATGAAATAATTAAGTCAAAAGTCATGAGAAAGAATACTAAAGACAAAGAAAGAACAAGTGCAAAGACACAGAAGAGAATTAGAGATGAGAAATTGGAAGTACTGTAAGCGGTTCCCAGTCTATGGTTGAGATGGGAGGTACTCTTGGTAAGAAAGTAAACATTAGCCAAAAAGAACTAGCACAAGTGGGCTTACTAACGATTCCTAAAAGATTTGTATACCCCAATTCTTGGAACCTGTGAATATTACTTTACTATATTTTTGCAGAGGTAATTAAGAATCTTGAGACAGGAAGATTTTACTGGATTATTTGGTCTTTCCCTTAAGGCAATCACATATATCTTCATAAGAGTGTGGTGGAGAGAAAGCTGACGTACAGAGAGAAGAGGAAAAGACAGTCTGGCTACTGAGGCAGAGACTGGAGTAATGCAGGCACAACAAGGAATGGTCGTAGCTAACGGAAGTAAGTGAGTCAAGCAATGGGTTCTCAGAGCTTCCAGACAGCTCTGCAGTCTGTCACATTGGTTTTGGCCAAGAAAATTGATTTTGAATTTCTGGCTCCCAAAACTCTAAGATAATAGCTGTTGTTTTAAGCAATAATGTTTGTGTTAATTTGTTACAGCAGATCCAGAAGAAAAAAAGAAGTTGGTAAGGATCAATTCAGGTGGGAGCTTGCATGATAACCTAAGTAATTTGTACTGTAATCTCTGATTAATAAAAAGTTTTTTTTTGTTTATTCATTCTGAGAGAGAGAGAGAGAGAGAGAGAGAGAGATAAGGGGAAGGGGAGGGAAAGAGGTATCAACTCTCATATGTGTCTTGACCAGGCAAGCCCAGGATTTTGAACTGGTGATCTCAACTTTCCAGATTGATGCTTTATCCACTGCACCACCACAGGTCAGACAATAAAAAAAGTATTTAAAAAGAAGTAATTTATGGCCCTGGCTGGTTTGCTCAGTAGTAGAGCTTCCACCCAGAGTGTGGATGTCCTGGGTTTGATTCCCAGACAGGGCACAGAGGAGAAGCGCCCATCTGTTGCTTCTCTACCCCTCCTCCTCTTGCTTCTTTCTCTCACTCTTTCTCCTCCACTCATGCAACCATGGCTCGATTGAAACAAGTTGGTCCCAGGAGCTGAGGAAGGCTCCACAGTCTCTCCCTCCAGCTTTATATGATGGCTCTGGTTGCAATGGAGCAAGGGCCCCAGATGGGCAGAGCATTGCCCCCTAGTGAGCTTGCCAGGTGGATCGCGGTCGGGGTGCATGCAGTTGTCTCTCTCTGCCTCTCCTTCCTCTCACTAAAATAAAAAATAAATAAATAAAAATGAGGAATTTATAATCATAAAAATTGAATAGGTAACTAAAACAGGTCTTTAATTTAATGCAAGTGCATAATCTTAGCATGAATGTTTCTAAAGGTCAGGTATTATTTTATATTAATTATTCTTTCTATATATAAATATATATTAAGTGTCTGTGTGCTTTACTTCAAGAATCACAAACTCATTAGGCTATTTTTCCTTTGATAATTATATCAGACTTATCCATTTGTCATAGGAAAGTAAAAATGCATAAAACATAATACATAAATCTGTAGATCTTATAAAATTTACTAAAGCAAAACCAGTTACACCATGAAAATTCACAGAAACTTCAGGTATAACAGACTTAAAAAAAATCTATCTCTGTTAAAACTTGCAAATTCAACTAGGTAACCTTTTCAGAATGTATTTTCTAATTCTTAGGATGAGTAAACAAAGAGCAGAGAATGAAAGAGCACACTGTATAATTTGCTGATAGTGAGTGAAAGTGAAAAGAAAGTGTAATTTTACTACCCCTCTGTCTAACCAACAGCAACACTTCCAAGAAGTTACTTTAAGTTGTTCTGTTTCAGATTTGCATTTGTACATTTATTTCTGCAGCTGTACATAAGCTATTCTATAAGGCTTGTTCTAGTTCCATTCCTTTACTTTTCTCAAACAACAATGTTCTACTTCTCTAGGCTAGGGAAGAAAGACTGGATACTAATTTTAGAACAACTTAACTATCCAGGAAATGTTGACAAGGTGCAATACGAAGTTAGAACAGCCAAGAAAGAAGTGAATTGTGACAGAAGTCCTTGCAATTCTTTTCTATCAATTCTGAGACATTGTTAGATTTCAATATATAAACGAATTGTGTTTCCTAATAGCATATAGGCCTTGTGGATCATTTGACATACTATTTTCTTCCTGTCAATCAGGAAGCTGTCTAATTTTACCTTTGTGTGCATTACTTATTGAAAGTTTGTTTCCTGGACACAGAATCTACTAGAGTGCCAATTGTCAGTCATCTTGAAAATAATCCCTCCTGAAATAGAACAAAATGTGCAAACATCGTTGGCTGAGATGTGCACAGTTCTCAGTACTATTGTCTGTTTAATTGAAGAAAAATAGGAGATCAGTGTTCTAGAAATAGTATCACTGGGAATTCAAAAGAGAAAGCATTCATTTACTATTTATTGCATGTCTACATTCCTACATTTTCTTATCTGCTAGGAAGGCACAGGTTTCACTGGCTATGTTTGTTTACACAATACTTAGCACAGGGCAGTAGATAATATGAACATAATAGATATTTTGATCATATTTAATGAATTTCAATTGTCCTAGTTTTCTTCACAACATTTCATGTGTAACAATATTAAAATTTTAATGATCTTTACAAGTTTAGAATATTTAATTTTAGAAGAGAAAATATTTATACATCAAGAATCATGATTTTTTGCCTAACCTGTGGTTGTGCAATGAATAAAGCATCAACCTGGAATGCTGAGGTCATTGACTCAAATCCCCAAGCTTGCTCAGTCAAGGCATATATAAGAAGTAGCTACATGCTGATGCTTCCCACTCCACCTCTGCCTTTCTCTCTCTCCTCTCTCTAAAATCAATAAATAAAATCTAAAAAAATTATGATTTTAATATAGTTATAAACTCAGTGTACTTCCTTAAATTTTTTATGCTTGTGTAAACTTTGGTTTTACTTAGGCTGTGGCAACCAAATATAGCACAATTTTATAACTATTTGTATAATTAAATAATCTTACCTTTACATATATGATACTATACATATGTCAGGAATATTTTATTTTTTATACATATAATGGTTCTAGGGAATTATATATCATGTGATCTTAAAGATTAATTATTGAAACTCCTATATTTGCTAATGTTTCAATAAACTGTGCCAAAATTGTCTAAATTAAATAATATGTATATAATTTCTAAAAAAATGCTTGTGACTATTTTAATAAAATAAGTTTTTAATATTTATACAAATTTAATATTTTAGATAAACTCATACTAAACACATTAATCAAGCATAATATCTAAGTAATATAACTAGCTCATGTAGTAAGCAAATGATTACCTCCTTTTAATCATTTTGACTGTAATTTTTGTAAATTCAAGTTTTCACTTTTGGATGAATACATTCAAACATATAACTATATAGCTATAATTCATCATACAAAATATCCAAATGAATAAAATCATTATATAACATGGTTTAAATAAGAATTCTTTACTGTTTTAGAGGTATTATTATATAATATTAACATTATTATTTTACTCATTTGAAAGAGGTGAGAAGTAGGTAAAGAGAAATTAGGTGTTTGCCTACCACACACAAAAAACTTTTGGACCCAACCATTGCTAGCAGTGCTGAGCATTCCAGCTACTGGGAATCATTTCAATTCTGATAAGTGAATTAAGAATACTTATTTCTGAACTCACTTATTTACTGAACAAGAGAACAATGTAGAAAGAAGATAAAAGAGATGTATTCTAACAGATAACTTTTCATATATATGAATCAAAATGTGTGACAAATATATTCTAACCATTTATGGTCCAGTCAAAATAATTCACTCAAGAGTATTAGCAATTCTGATTTTTTCGACAAAAATGTATTGCCTACACCATAGACATGAATCACCCCCTTTGAACTAAATAAGTATATAAATCAGCAAGCAAAAAGAAAAATGTTTTTAAAGCTTAGTCCAAACAAAACTTCAACAACCCAACAAAGCTGTAACAAGCAAAAACACTGCATGGATCAGATGGTGGTGCAGCAAACAGAGGAAGTATTAATAATTTGTTCAACTTAGGCTTTGAGATGACCTGGGGCTTAACAGGCAATCACAATGCCAAGTTCTGCAAAATACAGCATTTGTCCCAAATTAAAAAAAGAAAAAGAACTCTTGACATCATGTCTTTATATATTGTATATTTTTCTTTGGGGGTGACATTGAATAATACAATTATATAGGTTTTAGATTTAGTACAATTCTATAATACAACTTCTATAAATTACTTGTGTTTTCACCATCCCAAATCAAGTCTCCTTTTATTACCATTTACTACCCCATACCCTCTTATACCTCCACCAACCCCTTTCATTCTGGTAATTACCATACTGTTGTCTGTGTCTATGAGATTTTTGTTTTGTTTTGTTTTGCTTAATCCCTTCACCTTTTTCACTCAGCCCCACCACCCCTGTTCTCCCTGACAGCTGTCAGTCTGTTCTCTATCTATAAGTCTGTTTCTAATTACAGATATGATTGACTTATGACCTATGCAACTTATGACCATTCAACTGTACAACCACAATGGCTAGCCACGACTGCTCTGCATCTGGCAGCACAAGCATTGCCCAGCTGGGTGTCTGACAGTGCGGACCAGCTTCCAGCAGCACTACCATCTCCGCATACACCATTTCAACTGTTATCCCAGACTTGTTACAGAAATTTGTGTTTTGTGTCTTGGATATTTTTCATCAAACCCCTCCCAAAATGTCTACCAAGAGGAAATTGTCTTTGTCTATGCCTCAGCCTGCCAAGAAGAAAAGAAAGGCCATCGATCTTAACACAAAAATGAGCGCAGGCTCATCCAACTTGAGCATGGGTTCACCAGCTTGAGTGCAGTGGTGCTGGCTTGAGCATGGGATCATAAACATGATCCCATGGTCACTGGTTTGAGCCCAAGGTCATTGGCTTGAGCAAGGGGCCACTCACTCTGCTGCAACCCCCTGGTCAAGGCACATATGAGAAAGCAATCAATGAACAAATAAGAAGGAGGAAAGAAAGTGAATGTGATCACACATGTTAATGAAAAAACCTACTTCAGTAACCCCAACTGCTGCCTCAGATGACGACATCAATGATCTGCAGCCAAGCACCAGTGGCCAAGAAAATGTTTTGTACATGTTTATATATTTTGATATGTTTTGCAATTGGGAAAATGTTTCTTATGGTATTTTTTATATCTGTATTTTGTATTTTTGTATGCACCTGTATTTTGTAATTTTGTATGTTTGCAAATATTAAACTAGTTGTACTGGTAATGCAGTGTTTTACTTAAACCTGATGAATGTAAAAATAAGAAACAAAATGGTTTAGAGATGATAAAAATGACATAAAATGAACAAAGAAAATTATAATATATAACAATAATGAAGGAAAATTATGATAAAATATGACTTAAATATTTTTATAACATCATTTCATAGTACTGTACATATAGCCTACTCAACTTACAACCAAACTGTATTACGACCGGTCTGTCGGAATCCATCATGGTTGTAAGTCGAGCACTAGCTGTAGTTAATTTTGTTCATCATATTATACATATGAGTGAAGTCATATGGTACTTGTCTTTCTCTGGCTGGGCAAAGGACCTAAATAGACACTTCTATAAATAACACATACAGATGATCAATTGATATGTGAAAAGATGTTCAACATCACTACTCATCAGAGAATGCAAATTATAACCACAATGAGATATCACCTCATAACTGTCAGAATGGTTATCAGAACTGAACAAACAACAAGGTCAGCGGAGGTGTGGAGAAAAGGGAACCCTTGTGCACTCTTGGTGGAAATGCAGATTGGTGTAGCCACCGTGGAAAGCAGTATAGAGTTAACTCAAAAAATTAAAAATCAAACTGCCTTATGACCCAGAAATTATTTTTTAATCTGAAGAAATTTATTTTGAAAGAATATATGCACTCCTACATTCATTGCAGTGTCATATACAATATTCCAGGTTTGGAAGCAGCCCAAGTATCCATTAGTAGATGTGTGGATAAAAAAGCGATGGTACATTTATACAATGGAATACTACTCAGCCATAAAAAAGAAGAAAATCTTATCCTTTACAACAACATGGATGAGTTTAGAGTGCATTATGCTAAGTGAAATACAATATTGTGGGGCAGCTGTGTTAGGCTTGCTCGCAGGGATACTAGACACATGCACTTTGTTTGACTAGTGCATGAGCACATGGCAACACCATGTATGTATGGCAAATATAAGGCTATGGGTCTTTGTGCTTCAGGGGGATCACAGATGTGCAGATTGCCTGCCTGCCACTGTGAGGGGCCATTTTGCAATTTGTTTGCCTGAGAGTCAGTTTTCCCTGCCTGTGTGCTTGTCTGCAGGTGTGAGACTTTATTAAATGGAATAGCTCAACGCTTTCAGGCTCTGCAGTTTTTCTACCATTTGCCCAAATCCAATGTGAACCCGGCTGATCTCGACCACTGGCACTATAGATATCCATGTCTTTCTCGGGAGCTGAACACACAGGGAGTTAAAATGACAGTGTCAAATAGGTAAGAAGGATACATCATTGACACATATAAGGACATATTATCTAGACATATATGCATAAATATATATACATATTTAAGAAAATATATGTGGGGAAGCTGTGTCAGGCTTGCTCGCTTGTGTACTAGCTGCAAACACTTTGCTTGATTAGTGTGTGAGCATGTGGCAGAGGCATGTGTGTATAGCCTATATAACAGGGGTGCCCAAAACATGTCCCACGGGCCACATGCAGCTCCCTGAGGCCATTTACCTGGCCCCCACCGCACTTCCGGAAGGGGCACCTCTTTCATTAGTGGTCAGTGAGAGGAGCATAGTTCCCATTGAAATAGTCGTCAGTTTGTTTATTTCAATTTACTTGTTCTTTATTTTAAATATTGTATTTGTTCCTGTTTTGTTTTTTGTTTTTTTTACTTTAAAATAAGATATGTGCAGGCCCTGGCCGGTTGGCTCAGTGGTAGAGCATCGGCCTGGCGTGCAGGAGTTTTGGGTTTGATTCCTAGCCAGGGCATACAGGAGAACCACCCATCTGCTTCTCCACCCCTACCCCTCTCCTTTCTCTCTGTCTCTTTCTTCCCCTCCTGCAGCCAAGGCTCCATTGGAGCAAAAGTTGGCCCGGGCACTGAGGATGGCTCTGTGGCCTCTGCCTCAGGCGCTAGAATG
Source organism: Saccopteryx bilineata (assembly GCF_036850765.1). Classification (NCBI taxonomy): domain Eukaryota; kingdom Metazoa; phylum Chordata; class Mammalia; order Chiroptera; family Emballonuridae; genus Saccopteryx; species Saccopteryx bilineata. The sequence goes on along the minus strand of NC_089495.1, from coordinate 65,802,050 downwards.
GCTCTGGTTGCAACAGAGCGACGTCACAGATGGGCAGAGCATCGCTCCCTGGTGGGCATGCCGGGTGGATCCCGGTCGGGCGCATGCGGGAGTCTGTCTGACTGCCTCCCGTTTCCAGATTTGGAAAAATACCAAATAAATAAATAAATAAATAAGGTATGTGCAGTGTGCATAGGGATTTGTTCATACTTTTTTTTTTTTCCTGTATTTTTCTGAAGCCGGAAACGGAGAGAGACAGTCAGACAGACTCCCGCATGCGCCCGACCGGGATCCACCCGGCATGCCCACCAGGGGGCGACGCTCTGCCCACCAGGGGGGATGTTTTGCCCCTCTGGGGCATCGCTCTGCCGCGACCAGAGCCACTCCAGTGCCTGGGGCAGAGGCCAAGGAGTCATCCCCAGCGCCTGGGCCATCCCCGCTCCAGTGGAGCCTCGGCTGCGGGAGGGGAATAGAGAGACAGAGAGGAAGGAGAGGGAGAGGGGTGGAGAAGCAGATGGGCGCTTCTCCTGTGTGCCCCGGCCGGCATCGAACCCAGGACTTCTGCACGCCAGGCCGACACTCCACCACTGAGCCAACCAGCCAGAGCCCATACTTTTTTTTTTTTATAGTCCGGCCCTCCAACGGTCTGAGGGATAGTGAACTGGCCCCTGTGTAAAAAGTTTGGGGACCCCTGCTATATAAGGTCATTGGTACTTGCACTCAGGGGAGCTGAGGATTACAGATTGTCTGCCCACCACTGTGAGAAGCCATTTTGCTGTTTGTTTGCCTGAGAGGCAGTATGCCCTGCCTGTGTGCCTGTCCACCATTGTGAGACTTTATTAAAAGGAATGGGCTGGCCCTGGCCGGTTGGCTCAGCGGTAGAGCTTCGGCCTGGCGTGCGGGGGACTTGGGTTCGATTCCTGGCCAGGGCACACAGGAGAAGCGCCCATTTGCTTCTCCACCCCCCCTCCTTCCTCTCTGTCTCTCTCTTCCCCTCCCACAGCCAAGGCTCCATTGGAGCAAAGATGGCCCGGGTGCTGGGGATGGCTCCTTAGCCTCTGCTCCAGGCGCTAGAGTGGCTCTGGTCACGGCAGAGCGATGACCCAGAGGGGCAGAGCATCGCCCCCTGGTGGGCAGAGCGTCGCCCCTGGTGGGCGTGCCGGGTGGATCCCGGTCGGGCACATGCAGGAGTCTGTCCGACTGTCTCTCCCCGTTTCCAGCTTCAGAAAAATACAAAAAAAAAAAAAAAAAAAAAAAAAAAAAAAAAAAAAAAAAAAAAAGGAATGGGCTGACCCTTTCTGGCTCCACAGTTTCCTGTTCGTCTGCCCAAATCTAGTGCGAACCTGCCTGGCTGTAATGCCAGTGGACGAGGCCAGGCAGGTTCACATTGGATTCGGGCAGACAGTAGAGAAACTGGGGAGCTGGAAAGTGTCAGGCAATACCCGTTTATTGGAGGCTTGCACAGACAGGTGAGCAAATAAACAGCAAAAGGGAAAGAGCTAATAAACAAAGGAAAATCTGCTAATCGCAGTAAGGGTGAGGGAGCAAGAAAAACTGCACCTAACGAGGTGGGAGAGCGATCTGGGATAATCTCTCCCAGAGAAAGCACCCATAGCCTTATATAGGCTACACACACATGCTTCTGCCACGTGCTCATGCACTAATCAAGCAAAGTGCTTGCAGCTGGTAAACCCATGAGCAAGTCTAACACAGCTGCCCCACAGTGGCCTTGGCCACCAGCATTCCAATATACATGGTTATTTAATAGACTGAGATGCAGAAAAAAAGAGTAGAAGTCAGTTTGAGGCACTGAATTTTGTGACAGTCTGATTTTTCCGACTAAATCGATTGTAAGAAAAAATAAACATTAGAATTTGGGACAGTGGTAATATAAGATGTTATTGTCCTTAATATTTAGATTATAACAATAGATGCCTGTTCTTATGAAACAGCTGAGAGATTTAAGCCTAGGAATAAAAAATGCCAGGTGATCTGGAATCCAGGTGGTCAGGAGGAACACAGAATAAGCTGACCACAAAAATATCACCACCGCTCCACTCCCTACTCAAAAACAGAGGTAGCTGATTTTATCTCCCTACTACCTTCTTTAACTACTGACCAGCAGACACAGGAGATCGAGGTTTGACCACTGATGTGACATTTTTAAAGTGGCGGTAAAGAGTAATCTCCCCTTTCCCCCACATCAGAGGCGCAAACACAGTTACCAGACAACCAACCTTGAAATGGAAGATTCTACAAGCCTGACCTTTACAAAAAGCCTTACGCAAGCCCACTTTCCCTGGGCTTCTAAAAGCAGCTGAGCAGAACTCCCCTCCCCACCCTGTCCTCGGCCAGTACAGAACTTCCTTTCCCCTGTGCTTCCTTCCTTGTGCATAAGCCTGAAATAATCTGTCTGGATATTTCTCTAGGGTTTCCTCTGAATTCTATCTTGGGTAAGCCAAGAGCACTTATGTTTTATGACACCAAATTTCCCACTTATTAGGGAAAAGGCTCTGCTTTGCAGATATTGAAATTGATTCATTGCTTTTGATTAGTCTCCTTACTGAAAACCAATTGAACTGTCAGATGTACACTTGTTATCTTTTTAACCCATATTTATTATTTTGATTACTAAACTACTGGCATTATAGTACAATTAACTTGAAGAGCTACTGCATAAACAAATAAAAATAAACAGGTTACAATGTAGATGTTGTACTATTAAAATCTAAATATACAACAGTGTGGATAATTTCTTAAATTGTAAATTGCAATTTCAGCTGTCAGACCATGAAAATAATTATTTTAATTTCTGAAGATATTTGTAACTTTACTATATGAAAGATAATCCTCACTCAGAGAGAATGATGAAATCTATTAGGATGTTTGCAAGAAAATGTTAGGTGACTGTCTTAAAATTTGTAGTATAGGTATGTGTGTGACACTATTATGTAAATCTCAATTTATTTCAAATTCTAACAAGAGCTATTGCTGCCTTTAGAAATAGTTAGGCTATAACATTGTGTTCTTCTTAAAAACAAAATTAGGGCCTGACCTGTGGTGGCGCAGTGGGATAAAGCGTCGACCTGGAACACTGAGGTTGCCGGTTCGAAACCCTGGGCTTGCCTGGTCAAGGCACATATGGGAGTTGATGCTTCCTGCTCCTCCCCCTTCTCTCTCTCTCCCCTCTCTCTAAAAATCAATTAAAAATCAATAAATAAAAAAAACAAAATTAAGTTTATTTTAAAACTTTAAATAACACTGTACAAATTTTATATATATTTGTAATTGTTTAAAATTAATTGATTGGTTTAAAGTAGAAATGATATATGGTAATTAAAGCATTTCTTTAGAAAGATAAAATCAGAATTCCAACTCTACGAATAAGTTATCTGTGACCCCTTTTAAGATCATTTACGCTCTATAAACTTAATATACAAAATAATCATGTCCCACTGAATGATGTCTAAATAGCTTAAATATCTAAAATTTGACTTTGCCATTGTTTCAAATATACTTACTAGAAGCACAACATACTCACCTTGTGGAATTGATTATATTAAACAATGGAAAGCCAAGATAAAGAGCTTTATGTATTGATTTATCTCACAATAAGAACACTGAGTTCACCTTTTCATGTAAAATGGGCACTTGGCCTTACATACAGCTCTTGCAAATAGAAAATATAGGCACATTTGTGAGAAAAGGTTGTCCTTACTTATCTAAATGTACCAAAACAAGCAAACAAAAAACAAACAATGAAAAGTTTCTGTAGTCGGAAGGCTTTGTTTATGCATTTCATTGAGTATTCATATTTTATGACACAGAAAAGCAGTATTACCATATAAAATTACCTAAGTGTATAAAAATTTTTATGTGTAGATTATGTGTCTACTTTTATAAAAAGAGTATTATGATTTGCTTAATTCTTATTATCGGTAGTAATAGAAAGAGAACAACTTTTAAATAAATATTTCATTTAAATGTGTCTTCATTCTGTAAATAAAACTTCCTTTAAATTGAATTTAATAATAGAATGTATGCATAAATGAGATGTATTATGATATAAAAAATATTACCTAGGTGAAAGCCAGTGACTTATTATTCTAATGTGAATGTAAGTTGGTTCTAATATATGTAGATTTAAAAATTAATTGAGAAAAACATAATGTTAAGCAATTTATATAAGAAAGTAGATTTGCAAATCTTTTGGAAGTCATGACAAAATATGACTTCTTAAACAAAACTTGAAAATACATAAAGCACAAAATAAAATTAATGTGGCCACATTATAATACACAAATTCTGTATGAATTTAAACAAAGTGAAAAGACAAACCACACATCATATATACTGTTCACAAAAATTAGGGGATATTGCAAGATGAATGTGAAGAGAAAATATCTGCTAATTTTTGTAAGCAGTATATAAAAAAGGCATTTGCAATTCATATAGCTATCAACAAAGTCTATCAGAAATTATTAAAAATTATAAGGCCCTGGCCAGTTGGCTTAGTCATAGAGTGTCAACCCAGTGTGTGAAAATCCTGGGTTCAATTCCCAGTCAGGGCACACAGAAGAAGTGACTGTCTGCTTCTCCAACCCTCCCCTATCTCTCTCTTTCTCTCTCTCTCTCTTCCCCTCCCACAGCTATGGCTTCATCAGAGCAAGTTGATCCCAAGTGATGAGGATGACTCCATGGCCGGCCTCAGGCATTGAGGTATCTCGGTTGCTGAGCAACAGAGCTGTGGCTCCAGATGGGCAGAGCATCATCCTACAGGGGGCATGTTAGGTGGATCCTGGTTGGAGCACATACAGGAGTCTGTCTCTTCCCCCCCGTCCCTCATTTAATTAAAAAATTAAAACAAATTATAAAATAAAATATGTAGAAACCCTCTAATTAAGAAAATAATTAACTTGAAATAAATTAATGAAATGGTTCACCCACCATTTTAAAAAATATTTTTGCCCTGGCCGGTTGGCTCAGTGGTAGAGCGTTGGCCTGGCGTGCAGAAGTCCCAGGTTCAATTCCCGGCCAGGGAACACAGGAGAAGCCCCCATCTGCTTCTCCACCCCTCCCCCTCTCCTTCCTCCTCTCTGTCTCTCTCTTCCCCTCCCACAGCCGAGACTCCATTGGAGCAAAGATGGCCCGAGCACTGGGGATGGCTCCTTGGCCTCTGCCCCAGGCGCTAGAGTGGCTCTGGTCGCAACAGAGCGACGCCCCGAAGGGGCACAGCATCGCCCCATGGTGGGCATGCCGGGTGGATCCCGGTCGGGCGCATGCGGGAGTCTGTCTGTCTCTCCCCATTTCCAGCTTCAGAAAAAAAAATAAAAATAAAAAAAAATATTTAAAAATCTTGAGATAATTTTAATCTTACTGGAGTTTTTAAAAGCTATTTTATAAGGCAATGATTTAATTTTACTTATATTAAACTGGATATTCAATTATGCAGACTATGTTTATTGATCATCACCATTTTGACTTTACTACTAATACCTCTCTATTTTTTAGTCTTTCTTGCACATACAGTCAAAGAAATACACATGCACAGATACATACAGAAATATGTCTTTTTAGATTTTCTAATCCACTAGTATGTTCTTTCTTTTCTCTCAACTCTATCATTTATCAATACTCCACCATTTCTTGAAAATATTTATATTTATTTCTTGTAAGTCCAATATTAATCCTCTCTCCATCTTCAAAACTGTCCAAAGCTTCACTCTTAGAAAAGACTATTATAATTAATCTGTTAAGGTTTGTAAATGATCTTATAAGAATCACGATAAAAACTGCACAAATATTTTGCCTTACCTATAGCATCATTAAGCTATAATTTATCTACCTTTAGAAATAAAACTATATCAATAACAGGTTTCTCTCTAGCAATTCAGTTATATATCTGAATTTCTTTATAGCAAAATCTTTGAAAAGGAGGTCTATAATTATTTTTCTTTTTAATCTGAAATCACTCCAATAAACCATTTGTACAAAAAAGTTGATCGAATGAGACTTTGTTAGGAATATCATTCATCTGGAAAGTATTACATCTAATGGTTAATTCTCTCTCCTCATGTAATATCACTTATGAGCAATATTTGGTACAATTGATTACTCGTTTTTTCTTGAAATCTTGTTTTTTTTCCTAGTTTCTAGGACATTAGGACATACTTTTTTTTTTTTACTTCACTTGTTAATCCTTTCCAGTTTCCTTTGCTAGATTCTCTTTATATCCACAGTCTCTATGCATTAGAGCATTTAAAACCACAGTTGTAAGACCTCTTCTCTTTTCTCATCCAATCTCAAGGCTTTAAACATCATCTAGAAATTAACTATTTACCAATTTATAGTTCAACTAGACTTGTATTCCAGAATCTTATATCAAAGTGCCTACTAGAATCTGCATTTGGATATCTAATAACTATCTAAACTTAAACTTGATACACTGTTCTCCATGTACCAAACAAATTTTCAATATTTTATATAAGGCAATATATGAAAAATTATATTTCTATTTGCATAGATGTAGCCAGTTTCTCTTTGCCCCCACAATTGCAAATAAAAAAGGTTTTATGATCACTTCATGTATATCACATAGCAGAAAATACAATTCTTTGAAATAGAATTTAATATCAAATCTGATTATCCTTATATATTTATTTGTCTTGAGGAGCCTCATATGTCTAGGTATCTGAGACACCAATAATTTATTCAATAGAATACTATTTTTTATCTTGTGCTCTACATTTTATTTTGTTACTCCTTTCCCCCAATGTTGTAAAAACAAACAAATAAATAAATTCCCTTTCACCTGACCAGCTGGTGGCACAGTGGATAGAGCATCGGACTGGGATGCAGAGGACCCAGGTTCGAAACCCCGAGGTTGCCAGCTTGAGTGTAGGATCATTTGGCTTGAACAAAAAGCTCACCAGCTTGGACCCAAGGTTGCTAGCTCGAACAAGGGGTTTCTCGGTTTGCTGAAGGCCCGTGGTCAAGGCACATATGAGAAAGCAATCAATGAACAACTAAGGTGTCGCAACGAAAAACTGATGATTGATGCTTCTCATCTCTCTCTTCGGTTCTGTCTGTCCCTATCTATCCCTCTCTCTGATTCTCTCTCTGTTTCTGTAAAAAAAAAAATTCTGAACACACAAATTGGAATATTTTTGCTTATTTCTTGAAAAAATAATTTAGATGATAAAGTCTCTAATTAAAAACAAAACATTTGCTTGACTTATACCAATTAAAAATCATTTAAGTAAATCTAAATAAAATAATTTTAAAATTTCCTACAATAACTAAATTTAGGTTCAAATGTTATAAAAAAGCTATTTTTTAAATAAAGTTTTAGACACTTCCCTTTGCTTAATTACATTTGGGGGGAAAAAAGGCTCTTTTCAAATATAGTAATGTTCACAGGTTCTGTAGATTAGAATGTGATCATATATTTGAGGGTTTTTTACTCCGCCCTGTACAATCTTTTCCATTACTTTAAACTTTCACAACTACCTGACTGACATATTATTTAATGCTTTTCATATATACAAAACCAATTGGAGAGAAAGAAGGAAGGAGGGAGGGAGAGAGAGAAGAGGAAGAAGAAAAGAGAGAAATCATTATTTTAAGTATGAACTCATGAGATTATAGGAACTGGCATTTTCTTTGTGTCAGTTTGTTTTATTTAGACTGAAAAACAAAACAGTCCCTTGGTATACATTCTAAGAAACAGAGGAATGGAACTACAGGCCAAACAACAAAACTGAAATTTTATGATATACCCTAGTGATACACAAAGATTTGTACTCTCTTAGATCAGGGTCAGCAAGCTATGGTCATGACATAATCAAGCTCCATCTCTATTGTTGTGAATAGAGTGTTAGAAACACCCATATGCATCTGTTATGTATTGCTTATGCCTGCTTTCATGTTACAAATGTGAAATTAAGTACAATAGTTGAAACAAAGAAAAATGTCTTATGTAACTTGAAATACATATTTACTCTCTATCTTTTTAATATATATATATATTTAACTATAATATATATTTAAGACCTCTTTTCTAAAGGCTTATTGGAGAAGAGAATGAGGGGTCTTTGAAATGAGAAGGAGAAATAGTCTTATTTTTCATCTTGTGAATTAATCTCGAGGAATGGCTTTGCTTGTTCACAATTGTTCATATTGTTACAGAATGTACCTGTAACAATTAGTGATGGAGGCTATGGTATGATCCACTACTTTTTCTCTTCCAGATTACCATCCACAGCAAAGTACTGGCTAAACAAAAATCACTTTATTTACTCAGGTTACAGGGATAATATCCAAACCCATCAGAGTCTGAGGAAAATTAAAATGTTTGGTATGACATGTCTTATCTAACTATCTTGCCTTATTGTGTATTCCATAAAAATAGTGCCTCTTCACCAAAATAGCTGAGCGTCTTTTCACAGATATTTTACTTTCTAATCTTTGGAACAGTGTTCTAGGTGTCTCAATAATTTTTCCAGTTTCTAATGGCATATGTCCAATACCAGTATTTCTAAAGCAAGTGAAACTTCAGCCCTATAGTACAATCTGATGTTTCACTGGAGTGAAGTCCAAGATAGACTACAGCAAAAACTTAGCAAAATTTCAATTTCATATATTAAAAAGACTTCATTTTTCTTAATACAGTAGATATTTCTGGAAGATGAGCTAATAGTAAATTTCCAGATATGCAATATTATGGTGTTTTTTATTTTACTTCATCAGTTAAGTATACTTTCCTAGAAATATAAAATTTAATTCTCATTATAGCACATGCACTGTCAAATATCAGCTTCTGCCCAAATCAAAATTGTATCTTGCTGTTTTTCAGTAGTTTTAAGGCATAGGTCTGACTAATGACAGCCCATTAAGGCAGACGTCTAATAGTAATGTAGTCAAAGCAGAATAAGATGATGTTAACTTAGAATAACAGTTTAATTTGTGGTACGACTGGGAATTTATTACACTTAAAATTAAAAATGCAAAAAAAAGCCTCAAAATATATTGCATAAAACTGGGATTTTTCTAGGATAGCACTACAGAAAATAAATAAATAAATAAATAAATAAATAAATAAATAAATAAATAAAAATAAATAAATCCGATGTTAAATATTTTTGTTTTAAGAGAGAAAATAATGAGTAGTTTTTAGAATGAAAAACATTGCGTGAACATTTCTGTAAAATCACTCTCAAAATATTTCCTCATTGTGTCATTTTCACACTCTGCTGCTGATGTAATATCTCAGCTATCCCTGGATCTTTTGTCTTTCTCTCCTCTTACTTCTTTCCGTACTCTCAATCTTTTTTCTTTCATTTCACATTCTAACCCTCTTTGCTCTAAACTGTAAAGGCATTTTTTGCTTTTCAAATACTAACCCTCCTAACTATTGCCCATTCTTACTGCAGCTTCTTGGGAATCATTGTCTTCCTCCTTTCTGTTTTTATTTCTTTGTTTCTCTTAAGAGACTGATATTGGAATTTTAGAAATTAAGTCAGATATTTTGTTTTTTTTGTTTTTTTTTTCATTATAATTTTATTTTTTTAATGGGGCGACATCAATAAATCAGGTTACATATATTCAAAGATCAACAAGTCCAGGTTATCTTGTCTTTCAATTATGTTGCATACCCATCACCCAAAGTCAGATTTTCCTCTGTCACCTTCTATCTAGTTTTCTTTGTGCCCCTCCCCCTCCCCTTTCCCCCCTCCCCCCATAACCACCACACTCTTATCAATGTCTCTTAGTTTCACTTTTATGTCCCACCTACGTATGGAATAATGCAGTTCCTGTTTTTTTCTGATTTACTTATTTCACTTCGTATAATGTTATCTAGATCCCACCATTTTGCTGTAAATGATCCGATGTCATCATTTCTTATGGCTGAGTACTATTCCATAGTGTATATGTGCCACATCTTCTTTATCCAGTCGTCTATTGACGGGCTTTTTGGTTGTTTCCATGTCCTGGCCACTGTGAACAATGCTGCAATGAACATGGGGCTGCATGTGTCTTTACGTATCAATGTTTCTGAGTTTTTGGGGTATATACCCAGTAGAGGGATTGCTAGGTCATAAGGTAGTTCTATTTTCAGTTTTTTGAGGAACCACCATACTTTCTTCCATAACGGTTGTACTACTTTACATTCCCACCAACAGTGTATGAGGGTTCCTTGTTCTCCACAGCCTCTCCAACATTTGCTATTACCTGTCTTGTTAATAATAGCTAATCTAACAGGTGTGAGGTGGTATCTCATTGCAGTTTTGATTTGCATTTCTCTAATAACTAAAGGAGATGAGCATCTTTTTATATATCTGTTGGCCATTTGTACTTCCTCCTGGGAGAAGTGTCTGTTCATGTCCTCTTCCCATTTTTTAATTGGATTGTTTGTTTGTTTGTTTGTTGAGTTTTATGAGTTCTTTGTATATTTTGGATATTAGGCCCTTATCTGAGCTGTTGTTTGAAAATATCATTTCCCATTTAGTTGGCTTTCTGTTTATTTTGTTATCAGTTTCTCTTGCTGAGCAAAAACTTCTTAGTCTGATGTAGTCCCATTCATTAATTTTTGCCTTCACTTCTCTTGCCATTGGAGTCAAATTCATAAAATGCTCTTTAAAACCCAGGTCCATAAGTTGAGTACCTATGTCTTCGTCTATGTACTTTATTGTTTCAGGTCTTATGTTTAGATCTTTGATCCATTTTGAGTTAATTTTAGTACAGGGGGACAAACTGTAGTCCAGTTTCATTCTTTTGCATGTGGCTTTCCAGTTTTCCCAGCACCATTTATTGAAGAGGCTTTCTTTTCTCCATTGTATGTTCTTGGCCCCTTTATCAAAAATTATTTGACTATATATATGTGGTTTTATTTCTGGACTTTCTATTCTGTTCCATTGGTCTGAGTGTCTATTTTTCTGCCAATACCATGCTGTTTTGATTGTCGTGGCCCTATAATAGAGTTTGAAGTCAGGTATTGTAATGCCCCCAGCTTCATTCTTTTTCTTTAGGATTGCTTTGGCTATTCGGGGTTTTTTATACTTCCATATAAATCTGATGATTTTTTGCTCTATTTCTTTAAAAAATGTCATTGGAAGTTTGATGGGAATTGCATTAAATTTGTATATTGCTTTGGGTAATATAGCCATCTTGATTATATTTATTCTTCGTAACCAAGAACAAGGAATATTCTTTCATCTCATTATATCTTTTTCGATTTCCCTTAACAATGGTTTATAGTTTTCATTATATAAGTCCTTTACATTCTTTGTTATGTTTATTCCTAAGTATTTTATTTTTTTTGTTGCAATCGTGAAGGGGATTATTCTTTTGAGTTCATTCTCAATTGTTTCATTGTTGGCATATAGAAAGGCTATTGACTTCTGTATGTTAATTTTGTATCCTGCGACCTTACTGTATTGGCTTATTGTTTCTAGGAGTCTTTTTGTGGATTCTTTGGGGTTTTCGATGTATAGGATCATATCATCTGCAAAAAGTGATACCTTTACTTCTTCTTTTCCGATATGGATGCCTTTTATTTCTTTGTCTTGTCTGATTGCTCTGGTTAGAACCTCTAGTACCACATTAAATAAGAGTGGAGAGAGTGGACAACCCTGTCTTGTTCCTGATTTAAGGGGGAAAGCCTTCAGTTTAGTGCCATTTAATATGATGTTAGCTGATGGTTTATCATATATGGCCTTTATCATGTTGAGATATTTTCCTTCTATACCCATTTTGTTGAGAGTCTTAAACATAAAATTGTGTTGTATTTTATCGAAAGCCTTTTCTGCGTCTATTGATAAGATCATGTGGTTTTTGTTCTTTGTTTTGTTGATATGGTGTATTATGTTAACCGTTTTACGTATGTTGAACCATCCTTGAGATTCTGGGATGAATCCCACTTGATCGTGATGTATTATTTTTTTAATATGTTGTTGTATTCGATTTGCTAGTATTTTGTTTAGTATTTTAGCATCTGTATTCATTAGAGATATTGGTCTGTAGTTTTCTTTCTTTGTGCCATCCTTGCCTGGTTTTGGTATGAGGGTTATGTTGGCCTCATAAAATGTGTTTGGAAGTATTGCTTCTTCTTCAATTTTTTGGAAGACTTTGAGTAGAATAGGAACCAAGTCTTCTTTGAATGTTTGATAAAATTCGCTGGTATAGCCGTCAGGTCCTGGACTTTTATTTTTGGGGAGGTTTTTAATGGTTTTTTCTATTTCTTCTTTACTAATAGGTCTGTTTAGGCTTTCTGCTTCTTCTTGACTCAGTCTAGGAAGGTTGTATTGTTCTAGGAATTTATCCATTTCTTCTAGATTGTTGAATTTAGTGGCATACAGTTTTTCATAATATTCTACAATAATTCTTTGTATATCTACGGTGTCCGTGGTGATTTCTCCTCTTTCATTTTGGATTTTGTTTATATGAATTCTTTCTCTTTTTTCCTTGGTAAGTCTTGCCAAGGGTTTCTCAATTTTATTGATCTTTTCAAAGAACCAGCTCTTTGATCTATTAATTTTTTCTATAGTTTTACTGTTCTCTATTTCATTTATTTCTGCTCTGATTTTTATTATCTCCTTTCTTCGGCTAGTTTTGGGCTGTTTTTTTCTTCTTTTTCTAGTTCCTTAAGGTGGGAAGTTAAGTGGTTCACTTGGGCTGTCTCTTGTTTGTTCATATATGCCTGAAGTGATATGAACTTCCCTCTTCTCACTGCTTTTGCTGCATCCCATAGATTCTGATATGTCATATTGTCATTTTCATTAGTCTGTATATATCTTTTGATCTCTGCACTTATTTCTTCTTTGACCCATTCATTTTTTAAAAGTATGTTGTTTAGTTTCCACATTTTTGTGGGATTTTTTTCCTCTTTTTTGCAGTTGAATTCTAGTTTCAAGGCTTTATGATCAGAAAATATGCTTGGTACAACTTCGGTTTTTCTGAATTTGCTGATTTTTTTTTGTGGCCCAACATATGGTCAATTCTTGAGAATGATCCATGTACACTGGAGAAAAATGTATACTCAGTCACTTTGGGATGAAATGTCCTGTAGATGTCTATCATATCCAGGTGCTCTAGTGTTTTGTTTAAGGCTACTATATCTTTGTTGATTCTCTGTTTGGATGACCGATCTAGAGCCGTCAGCGGTGTATTGAGGTCTCCAAGTATGATTGTATTTTTGTCAGTTTTTGTTTTAAGGTCAATAAGTAGCTGTCTTATATATTTTGGTGCTCCTTGGTTTGGTGCATATATATTAAGAATTGTTATGACTTCTTGATTCAGTGTCCCCTTAGCCACTATGAAATGGCCATTTTTTGTCTCTGAGAACTTTTGTTGTCTTGTAGTCAGCATTATCAGATATGAGTATTGCTACGCCTGCTTTTTTTTGGATGTTATTTTCTTGGAGTATTGTTTTCCAGCCTTTCACTTTGAATTTGTTTTTATCCTTGTTACTTAGATGTGTTTCCTGTAGGCAGCATACAGTTGGATTTTCTTTTTTAATCCATTCTGCTACTCTGTGTCTTTTTATTGGTGAGTTTAATCCATTTACATTTAGTGTAATTATTGACACTTGTGAGTTCCCTATTGCCATTTTATATCTTGCTTTCTGTTAGTTTTGTGTCTTGTTTGATCCTTCTCTTTCGTTTTTTTATCTTTTGTTTTTATTTGGTTGTATTCCATACATCTTTCCACTGTTGCTATCTTTTTTATCTCATGTGCTTCTGTGGTGGTTTTTTCAATGGTGGTTACCTTTAGGTAATGAAAAGCGTTCCTACCCTGTTCATTGTAGCGCACTATTTTGTGAGTACTTTTGCACTCCATCGTCCTTTGGTACTGTAATCTCCATCCTCTCCCCCCTTTCTTTTTGTTGTTGTCACAGTTTAAATTTGGTTTTATTGTGTTCTTCTTGGAGCTTTTACTTGTGGCTTTTTTTTTTTTTTTGGTTCTTTGTATCTGAGTGGAGAACCCCCTTTAGTAATTCCTGGAGTGGGGGTTTTCTGATGATAAATTCCCTCATCTTTTCTGTATCTGTGAATGTTTTTATTTCTCCTTCATATTTGAAGGATAGCTTTGATGGGTATAGTATTCGTGGCGGAAAGTTCCTCTCTTTCAGGACTTTAAATATTGGGGTCCACTCTCTTCTAGCTTGTAGAGTTTCTGCTGAGAAATCTGATGGGCCTTCCTTTATATGTTGTATTCTTCTTTTCCCTGGCTGCCTTGAGAATTTTTTCTTTGCCATTGGTTTGGGCCAATTTCATTATGATGTGCCTTGGAGTAGGTTTGTTGGGGTTAAGAAAACTCGGAGTTCTGTTTGCTTCATGAATTTGAGGCTTTAGTTCTTTCCACAGGCTTGGGAAGTTCTCATCTATTATTTTTTTGAGTATTTTCTCCATTCCATTTTCTCTCTCTTCTCCCTCTGATATACCTATTATTCTTATGTTATTCTTTTTGATGGAGTCAGATAATTCTTGTAGGGCTATCTCATTTTTTTTAATTTTTGAGTCTCTTTCTTCCTCTCTCTGTTGTGCCTCAAGTTGCTTGTCTTCTATTTCACTAATCCTCTCTTCTATCTGGCCTGTTCTATTAGCCAAGCTTGTTACCTCGTTTTTCAGCTCGTGAATTGAGTTTTTCATCTCTGTTTGGTTTGTTTTTATAGTTTCAATTTCCTTGGACATATATTCTTTGTGTTCATTGAGTTGTTTTCTGAGCTCCCTAAATTGCCTTTCTGTGTTTTCTTGTATATCTCTGAGTATTTTTAGAATTTCTATCTTGAATTCTCTGTCATTTAACTCCAAGGTTTCCAATATATTAAATTTTTTCTCCATAGATTTTTCCTCTTCTATCTGTGTTACCTCTCTTTTTTTTGTATCCATGATATTTGATTTTCTCTTCCTTAATGGCATCTGTGGGTGGTTTTGTTGATAGTATTAATGAGATTTAATAAAAAATAAAAAGTTAAAAAAATAAAAAATTGAAAAAAGTTTTTTTTTAAAAAAATTAATAATGAAATAAAGAAAAATAAAATAAAATAAAAATTTTAAAAAAGGAAATTATTCCCCCCCTCCTTTTTTTCTCTCCTCTCCTCTCCCCTCTTTCTTGAGAAAATCTTGTGGTGAACTGTGAATTATATTTTATTTAATAGAACAAACAATGCCTGTAATGGAGGGCCTGAATTGGGGAAAAGTAATAAAGGGGCAAGAAAAAAAATAAATAAATAAAGGGGTGGTGTTATGGAGCCACAAAAAGCAAATAATGAAAAAATTGGGATCAAGAATAAAATGATTTGTGTTTAGGTGTTGGTTGACTAAGAGTTATGATGAGAGGAGTAAGAGGGAAACAGGAAAATAGGGGGACAAATTAAAAAACTACTATTGTATTTAGTGGAACAAGAGCTTGATAAAATGGAGAGCCAGAGATGGGAGCACTGCTAGTGAGTTAAAAAGGTGAAGTAAAAACCCCCCAAAATGCCACAAACATAAGTTTGAGTCCCAGATAAAATCATTTGTTTGTTATTGAGGTTTGAATGAGAGGAGATGTAAAGGGTAAAGGAAGAAACTAATATAGAGGGAGAAAAGAAGAGAGAGAGAGAAAAAAAAGAGGGAACCACTAAAAGAAGAAAAAAGAGGAGAGAGAGAGAGAGAGTGAGTTAAGGGTTTTGGAGTGCAACCCTCATAGAGAGAAAGGAAGAGGAAAGAAAAGATGATGGGATATGTAACACTTATGGGTAGTGTAGTTCAAGGAGAGGAGAGAGTAAGACCGGTAGGGAGTTAAACGACCAAATTGGAGGAGGAAAAAAAAAAAAGAAAAAAGAAGAAAAAAAAATCAAGGATGAAGATAAGAGAAACAAACGAACAAATATAATAAAATGGGATAGGTTATAAAGTCTGCGGATTATTCTGATTTTGAGAGGTTATCTTCTTGCTTTTTCTTTTCTCTCCCTCTTCCTGGTTGGCGACTCTGTACCCCGGGTTCTGCCCCTTTGGCACGCTCAGGTAGAGGTTTGCAGTTGATAAGTCTCTATGGCGATGTCCTGTATTGTGCTTCAGTCTCGTTTGCAATCGAGGCTCATTAGCGTTTATAGGCTCCAACAGTGAGAGAGTCTGTGTTCCAGGAGCCTCTCTCCTAGTCTTTCCTTCCTCAACCAGCAGCCTGAGAATCCAACTATGGGGTTGCTGCTGCCTCTGCCTGGATAGTAAGAGGCTTAAAGAGCGGTCAACTCCCCACTCTTATTTCCACTCAGCACAGGGCTCTGGGTAAGGCTCAGTCAGTCAGAGCTGCTAGCATAATCAGCCGGGGCTTTCACCTACTCAAAGATCTCTGGCTCTGTCACTCTGTCCGGTAACACGGGTGGGTCTGCGCGTGCAGACCAGGATGTTATACCGGAAGTCTCACCCTCTGAGTGAAACCCCCCGCCCGCACTGAAAAGTTCCAATGTTGGAATTGGCTCTCGCTCATCCCCGTGTGCCGCTCTTTCAAGGCGCTGGGGCAGCCCGTGACTCTGCCCTCGGCCCACACAAAGGCCCCCAACTCTGCCCCTCCGTGGGACTACACGGGCTCCCACTCCGGAGGTGCTGGGAGGAGTCTCCTTCCCACTCTCCGTGCGCGCAGACCAGGATGTGAGGTTGGAGTCTCGCCCTCTGAGTGAAACCTCCCGCCCGTACTGAAAAGTTTCAGTGTTGGAATTAGCTCTTGCTTCCTCCCCGTGTGTGGCTCTCCCCGGGTGCTGGGGCAGCCTGGAGGCTTTCAGCCCACACAAAGGCCTCTGACTCTGCCTCTCTGTGGAGTAACACGGGTGTACCCTCCGGGGGCTTTGGAAGGAATCTCTCGCCCACTATGCGGCTACCAGGTGATCAGGTAAAATGGCCACCCTGCTTGTCTTTCTTTGTTTGGGTTTGGCGCGAGTGTTAGCTGTATTGCCCAGGTTGTCACAGGAACAGTTTTTCCTTGGCTTGGATCGCTGTGCCACAGCCTGGTTTGGCCGTTTGTGCTGCGGCCTGGATCTATTCACCCCCTTTGCCCGCCTCAGTTTCTATAGTCACAGTTACCAGAGAAAGCCGCCCTGTTTAGGTTAGTGAGGAAGGCGGAGCATTTCTTACTCCCTATTTCCTTCGGGGTTTGGTTATATATTTAGCCAATTTTTCACTCGATCATACCTTTGGGTGTATTTCAAAACATCTGGAGGCTCCAAGGATAGGTTTTTCTGTTTCTTGTTGAAGATCTTGTTGAGGTTTGGGGGAGATTTATCGGTATCGCTTCCTACTCCGCCATTACTCTGACGTCATCCTCCAGATATTTTGTTTTAAAAGTAAATACAGACATCAGAGGAATGGTGCCATGAGAAGTGCTCCTGATACCTCTGCCTGAAACTTCAACGAATTCAACAACTAGAGACAGAAAAACAATCTCAGGAGCATTTGAAATACACATATATCAAACAAAGGTATGATTTGGCAAAAAGTTGCTGAATATATAATCCACTCTGAAGGAAATAAGATGGAGAATAGGATATTACACTTTCCTCACTGCTCTGAGGAAGGGCTGCTTTCACTTGGAACTGAGAGGAAGGGAGGGCTGTGTCTGAGAGAAAAAGCTGGGATAAAGAAGAGACGTTCAGCTGAGGAGAGAGTGTGCCCATGGCTCAGTCCATGCAGAGCTAATGCAAGCGGCAGACCCCAACAGAGGTGGGCAAACAGTTGCCTTGTTTACTCCCAGTATCCTGGTAGGTGAGCATAGGCAGTGTGCAAGTGGATCCATCTGACACTTTGTGTGTGGGTGCCTGCATTCCCGGATGGAGGGGTTGGGTTGGAGATTGTCAGTAGTGGCCCTCTACGTGGGCTGTGACCAGAGTTTCTGAATAATTCCGGCCTCCCAAACAACAGCATGCAGGAAGTACACAAAAGCCATCTTCTCTGCACCTGATCCTGTATGGGTGCAGTGTCTCCACCAGCCATACAGGCTAACAAAGCATATTCCTGGGGAAGAGAACTGTGGAAGTGGTGGGGGGACAGGACACATAGGTAGTTTACAGACAGCCTCTGAAGAGCAGACCTGTGGAGTGCTGAGGCATACTAGACATGCCCAGAGGCTCATAGAAAGACACCAGAAAGGCAATCGGCCCAACCCTGCCTGATTACTCTGGTGGCTCTGGCTGGCAAAGCCTTACCCAGAACCCTGCATTGAGTGGAGATAGAGGTGGAATTTGGCAGCTCTTAGAGCCTCTTGTTCTCCAGGCAGTGTCTCAGGCAACTTTACAGCTGGGTCCCCAGTTTGCTGGTTCAGAAAGAAGAGATTTGGGGAAAGGCTCTGGGAAAACAGACTCTCCCATTGTTGGAGCCTACAAACACTAACAAGCCCCACCTATCAATGGGACTGAGTCCTAGTTTATGTCATCACCATAGTGACACAACAGCAAATCTCTGCCTAAGAGTGCCGCAGGGGCAGAACCTGGGGCACAATGCCGCAGGTCAAAAAGAGAGAGAAAGAAAGAAAAGAAGATAAACTTTCAAAACCAGGAAAAATCCATAGTCTTTATAACTTTTTCCATTTTTTCTTGTATTTTTTATCTTTTTTTCCTTCCACTTTGGTCATTTTACCCTCTTTCCGTTTTATCCTTTTTTTTTTTCAGAGACAGATTGAGAGTCAGAGAGAGAGATAGATAGGGACAGACAGACAGGAATGGAGAAAGATGAGAAGCATCAATTATCAGTCCTTTTATTGTGACACCTTAGTTGTTCATTAATTGCCTTCTCATATGTGCCTTGACCGTGGGCCTTCAGCAGACTGAGTAACCCCTTGCTTGAGCCAGAAACCTTGGGTCCAAGCTGGTGAGCTTTTGCTCAAACCAGATGAACCAACGGTCAAGCCAGCAACCTCAGGGTCTCGAACCTGGGTCCTCTGCATCCCAGTTCAACACTCTATCCACTGTGCCACCGCCTGATCAGGCTGTTTCATCCTTTTCTTTTCAGTTTGAACTTTATTACCCATAGGTATTACATTTTTCATTCTTCTTTTTCTTTGAATGTTACATTCCAAAAAACATAATTCATTTTTTTTCTTTTTATCTCTCTCTCTTTTTTCTTCTTTTCTCTTTCACTTTTTATTTCTTTCAATCTCACCTACAAACAAGTTACTTTATTCTGGATTCGAATTTTGTCTTTGTGTCATTTTGTGTGCTTTTTATTTCACTTTTTATCTCTTTAGCATTTCCCCCACTCTGGCTCTCCATCCCATAGTTTTTGTGCCACTTAGTACAATAGAATTTTTATTTTTCATGATATTTTTCTCTTTCTCTTTTTTTCTTTCCTTTTACACTATTTTTCTTATTTGACAATCATTTACAAACAAATTATTTTATTCTTGATCCAAATTTTATTCTTGTGGCATTTCATGAGATCTTGCCTCATATTTTGCCTCTTTGTCACTCCCTCCCAATCCAGGCCCTCAGATCTATGTATTTTTGTTCTACTTAGCACAATAGATTTTTTAGTTTTTCACTGAATTTTCTCAAAAAATTTTTAATCAATTCTTATTAGTATTATTAACAATACCAAACTCAAATATCATTAAAGAAAAAGAAATCAAATATCATGGATACAAAAGACAGAGATGTAGCTCAGATAGATGAGGATAAATATATAGAAAAAGAATTTGATAGCTTAGAAACCTTGGAGTTAAATAACAGAATTTAAAATTGAAGTCCTAAAAATAATCAGAGATATACAAGAAAGCACAGAAAGGCAATTTAGGGAGCTCAAAAAACAATTCAATGAACAGAAAGAATACTTCACCAAGGAAATTAAAACTATGAAAATGAAACAAAGAGAGATGAAACACTCAATTCATGAACTGAAAAACTAGGTAACAAGTTTAGCCAATATAACAGGCCAGATAGAGGAGAAAATTATTGACATAGAAGACAGATAACTAGAAGCACTACAGAGAGAAGATGAGAGAGACTCACAAATTTAAAAAAATGAGATAGCCCTACAAGAATTTTCTGACTCCATCAGAAAGAGCAACATAAGAATAATGGGTATATCAGAAGGAAAAGAGAGAGAAAATGGAATGGAGAACATATTCAAACAAATAGTAGATGAGAACTCCCCAAATTTGTGGAAAGAACTAAAGCCTCAAATTCAAGAAGCAAACAGAATACCGAATTATTTTAACCCAAACATACCTACTCAAGGCACATCGTAATAAAAATGGCACAAACCAATGAAAAAGAAAAAATTCTCAAGGCAGCCAGTGAAAAGAAGAATACAACATATAAAGGAAGGCCCATTAGATTATCAACAGATTTCTCAGCAGAAACTCTACAAGCTAGAAGAGAGCGGACCTCAATATTTAACGTACTGAAAGAGAGGAACTTCCAGCCAAGAATACTATACCCATCAAAGCTATCCTTCAATACAACGGAGAAATAAAAACATTTACAGATGCAGAAAAAATGAAGGAAATTATCATCAGAAAACTTACACTTCAGAAAGTACTAAAGGGTGTTTTTCGACCAGACACAAAGAACAAAACAAAACTACAGGTAAAAGCTCCATCAAGATCTCAATAAAAACAATATTAATCTGTGACAAAGGAACAAAAAAGGGGAGAGAACAAATATTAACAGTAGCAAAAGGTGATGGATTACAGTAGCACCCATGAGATAGTGTACTACAATGAACCTGATATGTATTCTTTACATTTCTTAATGGTAACCCCTCCTGAAAAAACCACCACAGAAGCACATGACTTGAAAAGAGAAGTAACAGAGAAAAGAAGTATGGATTACAACCAAACAAGAACAAATGATAGAAAAATAAAAGAGAAGAACCAAACAAGATACAAAGCTATCAGAAAGCAATATATAAAATGGCAATAGGAAACCCTCAAATGTCAATAATTACACTAAACATAAATGAATTGAACTCACCAGTAAAAAGACACAGAATAGCAGAATGGATTAAAAAAGAAAATCCAACTATATGCTGCCTACAGGAAACACATCTAAGCTACAAGGATAAAAACAAATTTAAACTGAAAGATTGAAAAACAATACTGCAAGCAAATAACATAGAAAATAAAGCAGGTGTAACAATACTCATATCTAATAATGCTGACTACAAGACGACAAATGTAATCAGAGACAAAAACAATAATTTCATAATGATAAATGGGACATTGAATCAAGAAGACATAACACTTCTTAATATATATGCACCAAACCAAGGAGCACCAAAATATATGACAGCTACTGACTGACCTCAAAACAAAATCTGACAAAAATACAATCATACTTGGAGACCTCAGTACACCTCTGATGTCTCTAGACCATTCATTCAAACAGAAAATCAGTAAGGAAACATTGGCCTTAAATTAAACACTAGAACAATTGTATATGATAGGCATCTACAGGATAATTCATCCCAAAGTGCCAGAGTATACATTTTTCTCTAGTATTCATAAAACATTCTCAAAAATTGACCATATGTTGGGCCACAGAAATAACATCGACAAATTCAGAAAGATTGAAATATACCAAGCATATTTTCTGATCATAAAGCCTTGAAACTAGAATTCAACTGCAAAAAAGAGGTAAACAAACCCACAAAAATGTGGAAAATAAACAACATACTTTTAAAAAATGAGTTAGCAGTGTCGCAGTGGATAGAGCATTAGACTGAGATGTGGAGGAACCAGGTTCAAGACCCCGAGGTCGCCAGCTTGAGCATGGGCTCCTCTGGTTTGAGCAAAAGCTCACCAGCTTTGATCCAAAGTCACTGGCTCATGCTGCAGCCCCACAGTCAAGGTACATATGAGAAAGCAATCAATGAACAACTAAGGTGTCACAACAGAAAACTAATGATTGATGGTTCTCATCTCTCTTTGTTCCTGTCTGTTTGTCCTTATCTATCCCTCTCTCTGACTCTCTCTCTCTGTCTCTGTAAAAAAAAAAAAGAAAAATGACTGGGTCAAAGAAGAAATAAGTGTAGAGATTAAAAGATACATACAGACAAACAAAAATAATCACCCACAACCTCTCCAAAAATAAAAAATACAACATATCAGACTCTCTGGGATGCAGCAAAAGCAGTAATAAGAGGGAAGTTCATATCACTACAGGCATATATGAACAAACAAGAGGGAGCCTATGTAAACCACTTAACTTCATACCTTAAGGAACTAGAAAAAGAAGAACAAAAACAACCCAAACTAGCAGAAGAAAAGAAATAATAAAAATCAGAACAGAAATCAATGAAATAGAGAACAGAAAAACCAAAGAAAAAATTAATAAAAGAAGGAGCTGGTTCTTTGAAAAGATCAACAAAATTGACAAACCTTTGGCAAAACTCAGCAAGGAAAAAAGAGAAAGGAATCATAAAAGAAAATCCAAAATGAAAGAGGAGAAATCACCACAGATATCATAGATACACAAAGAATTATTATAGAATAATATGAAAAATTATATGCCACCAAATTTAACAATATAGAAGAAATGTATAAATTCCTAGAACAATACAATCTTCCTAGACTGAGTCATGAAGAAGCGGAAAGCCTAAACAGACCCATAAGCATGAAAGAAATAGAAACAACTATGAAAACCCGCCCCAAAAATAAAAGTCCAGGGCCAGATGGCTATACTAGTGAATTCTATCAAACATTCAAAAAAGACTTGGTTCCTATTCTACTCAAAGTCTTCCTTAATATTGAAGAAGAAGCAATACTGCCAAACAGAATTTATGAAGTCAACATAACCCTCATACCAAAACCTGGCAAGGACAACACAAAAAAAGAAAACTACAGACCAATATCTCTAATGAATACAGATGCCAAAATACTAAACAAAATACTTGCAAATCGAATACAACAACACATAAAAATAAATAATCCATCATGATCAGGTGGGATTTTTCCCAGAATCACAAGGATGGTTCAACATACGTAAAATGGTTAACATCAATATCAACAACAACAAAACAGAACAAAAACCATATGATCTTATCAATAGATCCAGAAAAGGCATTTGATAAAATAAATCATTATATGTTTAAGATACTTAACAAAATGGGTATAGAAGGAAAATATCTCAACATAGTAATGGACATCTATGATATACCATCAGTTAACATCATATTAAATGGCATAAAACTGAGGACTTTTCCCCTAAAATCAGGAACAAGATAAGGTTGTCCACTCTCTTCACTCTTATTCAATGTAGTGCTGGAAGTTCCAGCCAGAGCAATCAGACAAAAGAAAGAAATAAAAGGCATTCATACTGGGAAGAAGAAGTAAAGGTTTTACTTTTTGCAGATGATATGATCCTGTACATCGAAAACCCCAAAGACTCCACCAAAAGACTACTAGAAACAATAAACCAATACAGTAAGGTCACAGGATACAAAATTAATATGCAAAAGTTCATTGCCTTCTTATATGCCAACAATGAAACATCAGAAAACGAGCTAAAAAAATAATCCCCTTCATGGTTGCAACAAAAAGATAAAATACCTAGGAATAAACATAAAGAATGTAAAGGACCTATATAATGAAAACTACAAAGCATTGTTAAGACAAATCGAAAAGGATACAATGAAATTGAAAAATATTCCCTGTTCTTGGTTAGAAAGAATAAATATAGTCAAAATAACTATATTACCCAAAGCAATATACAAATTTAATGCAATTCTCATAAAATTCTAATGTCATTTTTTAAAGAGATGGAGGAAAAAATCATCAGGTTTATATGGAAGTATAAAAAAACCTTGAATAGTCAGAGCAATCCTAAGGAAAAAGAACACAGCTGGGGGCATTACAATATCTGACTTCAAATTTTATTATAAAGACACGATAATCAAAACAGCATGGTATTGGCAGAAAAATAGACACTCAGCCCAATGGAACAGACTAGAAAGTCCAGAAATAAAACCACATGTATATGGTCAAATAATTTTTGATGAAGGTGCCAACAACACACAATGGAGAAAAGAAAGCCTCTTCAACAAATGATGCTGGGAAAACTAGAAAGCCACATGCAAAAGAATGAAACTCAACTACAGTTTGTCCCCTTGTACTAAAATTAATTCAAAATGGATCAAAGGCCTAAATATAAGACCTGAAACAATAAATTACATAGAAGAAAACATAGGTACTATACTCATGGACCTTGATTACAAAGAGCACTTTATGAATTTGATTCTAAAGGCAAGGGAAGTGAAGGCAAAGATAAATGAATGGGACTACCTCAGACTAAGAAGCTTCTGCACAGCAAAAGAAACTGACAATAAAACAAACAGCCAATTAAATGGGAGATGATATTTTCAAACAACAGCACAGATAAGGGCCTAATATCCAAAATATATAAAAAAACTCATAAAATGCAACAACAAACAAACAATCCAGTAAAATAATGGGAAGAGGACATGAACAGTCACTTCTCCCAGGAAGAAATGCAAATGGCCAACAGATATACAAAAAGATGCTCATCTTTATTAGCTATTAGAGAAATGCGAATCAAAACTACAATGAGACCAATGAGAAATGCAAATCAAACCACCTCACACCTGTTAGATTAGCTATTATCAACAAGCAGGTAATAGCAAGTGTTGGAGAGGCTGTGGATAAAAGGAACCTTCATCCACTGTTGGTGAAAATTTAAAGTAGTACAACTTCTATGAAAAAAGATATTATGGTTTCTCAAAAAATTAAAAATAGAACTACCATATGACCCAGCAATACCTCTACTGGAAATATACCCCCATAACTCAAAAACACTGGTACATAAAGATACATGCAGCACCATGTTCATTGCAGCATTCATTGCAGTGGCTAAGACATGGAAACAACCAAAAAAACCCTTCAATAGATGACTGGATAAAGAAGAAGTGGTACATATATATGATGAAATACTACTCAGCCGTAAAAAATGATGACATCGGATCATTTACAACACCATGCATGGACCTTAATAACATTGTACTGAGTAAAATAAGTAAATCAAAATAAACTAAAATCTATATGATTCCATACATAGGTGGGACATAAAAATGAGATAATATGAGTTATAGAGATCTGCAAATCTTACTTGCTTCATGTTGATTTTAATGGTTTAATAGAAATACTACATTATTTAATCAAGATAATTCATTCATCCTATGGTTTAAGCAATGATTATTTATGGGAATTTTTTAAAACTTTATTTTTAAAAGTTATGGAGAAGAATAAAGTTCATAGCAAACTGAGGGAAAGGTACAGTGATTTCCCATATAACACATGCATAGCTTCCCTAATATTAATATCTCCCATCAGAGTGGTACATTTGTTATAATAAGTAAACTTACATTAACATATCATAATCATTCAAAGTCCATAGTTTAAATTAGGGTTCACCCTGGGTGTTCTGCATTCTATCATTTGGATAAATGTATCTACCATTATGATATCATTCACAGTATTTTCACCGCCCTGAAAATTCTCTATGCTCCATCAGTTTATCTCCTACCCACCACCCAGTGCTTGGCAACCACTGATTATTTTACCATCTCAATAGTTTTGTCTATAGTTGGAATCATACAGTAAGTAGCCTTTTCATGTTGGCTCTTCCACTTACTCATATACATTTAACTTTCATGTATAACTTTTCATGGCTTGATATCTCATTTTTTTTAGTGTTGAATCATATTTCATTATCTGGATATACCATAGTTTACTTACTAATTCACTTACTGAAGAACATCTGATCTTATTTTATATTTTTATATATAAAAATATATTTTTTAATTATTATGAAAATCTTATATATATTTTCTAATCTTATATATTTTTAAATTATTAATTGTAATGGGGTGACATTGATAAATTAGGGTACATATGTTCAGAGAAAACATCTCCAGGTTATTTTGACATTTGATTATGTTGCATACCCATAACCCAAAGTCAAATTTGCTTCCATCACCTTCTATCAGGTTTTCTTTCTGCCTCTCCCCTCCCCCACCCCTACCCTCCTCCCCTATAATCACCACACTTTTATCCATTTCTCTGAGTCTCATTTTTATTTCTCATATATGTATGGAATCATATAGTTCTTAGTTTTTTCTGATTTACTTATTTCACTCAGTATAATGTTATCAAGGTTCATCCATGTTCTAAATGATCCGATGTCATCATTTCTTATGGCTCAGTAGTATTTCATAGTATATATGTACCAAAGCTTTTTAAATCATATCTCATTGTCTGGATATACCATAGTTTATTTATTAATTCTCTTACTGAAGAACATCTGATCTTATTTTTATTATTCATATATCATATATTTTAAGTGTCCTTTAGTAGAAGATTGGACACAGAAGATATGGTACATATATTCTATGGAATACTACACAGCCATAGGAAATGATGATATATTGCCATTTATAACAACATGTATGGACCTTGAAAGCATAATACTGAGTGAAATAGTGAATCAGAAAAAGCTAAAAAGCTATATGATTTTACACAGAAGTGGTATATAAAACTCATGGACATAGATAAAATTGAAGTAAGTGGTTACCAGGGAGATGGGGGGGTGATAAAGAGAAACAAATATGCAGTGATAGAAATTTATTCGACTTTGAGTGATGGGCACACAACATAATTAATAGTTCAAATGCTATAGAAATGTTTACCTGAAACCTGCATACTCTTATTGATAAATGTCATGCCTTTAAACTTAATTTTCTAAATAAAATAAAAATAATAGGCATCATTTATAGTGTTTTTAAGTTACAGGTAATTGAAGGACACCTCTGTAATATATAAACCTATCATTGTCTAGAGATATTGGAATCACTTAAAATACAATGAAATTTAGTTATTACATGGTTTCATTTACAAAATTATCATTGTTTTTAAAAGAAAATTACAAAATTAATTTTTGATATGATTTTTTTTGAGTGGGGAATAGTCAAAATTTGAATGTGTAACCAAGCAACTATAAAGTATATTGACGTATACTTGGATTTTATTATTGGCTGGTAATATTTTCATTTTTAAAAAATGTATTAATTTTCTATGATATCCTTTACATATTATTCATTATTTTGAGACTATGAGTTAATTAGAAACAAGGTTAATTCCAAAAATACTAAAAAGTCATAAATTGTTATTTTTCCCTACATTTTAGATGTGCTAAGTATTTAACATTTAACCTTTAGAGAAGCAAATTTGATGTTTTCACAAATGTGTAAATAATGTATTTTGATTATCTTTAATTAGAGTAAAAGTTATAGACAGATATATTATATATACCTTGCTCATGTTATTATTACTGTATCAATCTTTTCTGCAAAGACACTATACAGAAAATTTTATATTGATACAAAGAAAAAATTAGATTTCTTCACTAAAGCTCTGCTATACCTACACTAAAAAATACTATATCAAATAGTGAATATTTTTAGTTGTTTTGCACCTTGTTTATCTGGAAACTGACATTTAGCATTCTAGAGTGAGTAACTTTACAGTTAATAACACAATCTAATATCTGTCACAAAATACATCTACATCATTTCTACCTCTTTAAAACAGTGTTTATTACTAAATAGTAAAGCTTTTCAACTGTAGAGAATATCATGAGATTTGCTAGATAAATTAACTGCCTTGCAAATGGTATAAAAAATGTCAAGTTTTATGAATCACAGTGAACAAGATTTAAAAAATGGTAAGCCACTATTTTCACAATGCATTACAGGAATATTTAATCTGGGTATATTGCAGATATTTACAATTAAATTTTAAAGCATAAGCAAAGAATTTCTAGTGAGTTTTAAAACTGATTTCACCAAGATTACTCTAAATATTAATAAGAGGTTTATGATATGCATGAGTTGATGCTAAGAAATACCAAGGAATACATTTTGCCTGCTGTGTACCAATTTTTTATAACATTTTTATCTTCTATTTCCAAGTGAAGCATTTATTACATAATTTTATTTATTCCAAAATGCAGTGACAATGCCTGAGGTGTTCTGAATGTATTTACCTATATTTAAAACTTTATGTATTCTCAATATGCCATAAATATACTGTACATAAAACCTATTAGAATTAGAATTCTGTTTATATAAATTAGTTTTTTCAAAGAGATTTTATGTTGTTTTTGATTATTTTATTTTTGAAAGATGTCTGCATGAGAAATGTATTGTATAATCTAACCACCACATTGATTCTTCAATTTTCTTAATTTTTGCAACTGAAATAAACTGACAGGTACAAAGCCTGTATTGCATGAAAACAATGATAAAATTAATTATTATTAAAAATTAAATGACTATTCTTTGTTTAAAAAAATGGTCAAAACCTATAAACCAATTTTTTCCCCAAACCAAATATATTTTTAAATGAGAGAGAAGATAATAAGAGTAAAAAGCAGCAGGCTGATAATTTAAATTGATCTCAAGGAAGCTTAAGGTAAGTATAATGTGTGTAGTTAATACTCGCTTTAGATAATTAATTTACATTTTATCCTCCCTGCACTACCATAGTTATTTTATAATGTATTCTAGATCGTCTAGAACTTTATACTCATCCAAAATAATTGTATTTGTGTATGTTTGGTGGCTAATAGGTTATTACAATGATAAAAGTACACTAAGGAATTAATTATAATTATTATGGCATGCCACAAACATGCAAAAGACTACCTTTATCTTTATGTTAAAAAAATAACCTCTTTAGAAATAGAAATTCATTGCCAGTTGTTGAAGCTAAACACAGGAATTTGTTAATAGGCATATAAATTAAAATAAGTCCTTATTTTAAATAGAAATCACTCAGATTATTGTACTGTTTTTAGATGCTTCATGACTATGGTTATAAATGTTCATTAAGAAATTGTAGACACTGATCAAACAAACTAGACTGTGAATTGTCTATTCACAATTGCCGAGACATGTAAGGGTCATTGTGAATGTTGCTCTTAACAATGACAAAGAACATTTCCATTTGTGTTATTTGTTATAAGATTTTCCCTAATGTTTATAATTTATCTTCTCCCATGCTTCATCAGTTTTCTGGTAAAGAGTGGAGAGCATTAATACTAAAGAAATAACCCAAGTTTCCTCTATCTTACAGAGGAGTTATAAAACAGTCACCTCAATATAAAATCTGAGTCAGATCTGAGTGCCCCAGTGGAAGTTTATGTGCCATGATCTACAACTCTTGTTTTATCTGAACTCATCTCTGCCATGTGCATGCATCACTGTTTATCAGTGTGCCATCAGGTTTATGAATATCTGGTAAGGTTGCTGATGTCATACAAATAATATTGATGTTTTGAAAACTGGAACTATATACTGTAATTAATAGGACGAAAGCTCTATTTATTTTTTCTATCACTAAACACCCTAGACCAGTGGTAATCAACCTGGTCCCTACCGCCTACTAGTGGGCATTCCAGCTTTCATGGTGGGCGGTAGCAGAGCAACCAAAATATAAATAAAAAGATAGATTTAACTACAATAAGTTGTTTTATAAAGATTTATTCTGCCAAATTTAGCGAAAATCTGACATAAAGTACTTGGTAAGTAATTATTATTACATGCTTTAACTTGCTGTAACTCTGCTTTATAAATTTTATAAAGTAAAGTTACTTCCCTACTTTATAAATCACCATTACTGTGGAACCGGTGGGCGGTTAGAAAATTTTACTACTAACAGAGATACAAAAGTGGGCGGTAGGTGTAAAAAGTTGACTACCCCTGCCCTAGACCATACTGTGAGTCAACTTCTAATTTATGTTGAAGAATGAATTAGACTATCAGGAAATGCCTGCATAATTAACAATCATCTTTATTTTTATTTCTTGTTTCTCTATGTCCCTTATTTCTGTCTTTCCTTCCTTCCTTTCTTGTTTCAGTTCTTCATCCATTCTTTCTTCTTTCCCTTCTTTTCTTTTTTTTAAATGTTACACTTCCCGCATGTTGCTATCAGAAATCTTGCTTCTTCTAGCTTCAACTTTCCCCCGTTTTTATAGTTTTCTTTTCTAAACCCTGAACAGATTTTCCCAGAAAGGCATATTTTGAATTAACAGTTATTCTCTCACATTTTTCTGACATCACAGGACAGACATAGTCAAGAAAACCACATTTTTTTAGATTAAGTCAATAAAGAAAATATTAAAGAGAAAAAGTAATCCGATAGTCAGTTAAAATGTGGGCTAAGAACTGACCTTTGGATTTACCAAGTTTTAGGTTATTGTGAACATAGTGCTAATGTGTGTGTGTGCACATGTGTTAGTGTTCTTTTTAACATACAAGAAATAATTTCAGTTGAAGTTATTTCGAATGTGAAGGAAATGATATAGTTGAATTTAAGAAAAATGTTGGAAAGAAACAGAGAGATTAAGGAATTGAATTATCAGAGTAATATGAATAGATAAAAATGGATAAATTGCATGACAAGAAAAAAGAATGGACATACGGAAAAAGAGAATGGTTTGTCTTTAGTTACAGGAAGAAAGAAACAGAATATAGTTATTAATGTTGGCAAAGTAGTGGATTATTTTTCTCTATAAACAGGGAATGTTACTCAGCAAAAAAAGAAAATGTGGTCACACAAAGCCATGAATATTGTGAGAGGTAGTTAAGAAACTTGGAAAGAAAAGAGAACATATAGGTCTAGAATAGTTGGATAGTAAATAGATTACAAAACACAAATATGTTTAGGACTTCCTTTAAGTCAATGGCCGTGGAAATAAAGTGAGATTAGTTAAACTTTTTTTGTCTTTTATCCTTATGTATGCATAGAATCAAAGTAAGTAGAGATATGTATTTAAACAACATTGTGGTATTCCTAATACACTAGAAATTGATAGAAAGCACTTAATTTGAAACTATGTATAAAAGATTGATTATAAAATGTTAACAAAGAATATAAACTACGTAAAGATTAAAATGTAGAAATGAAGAGGGATATCATTAGTGAAAAGCTGTGAGATAAAGGAATTTTAGCCTCTCATCTGGGGGAGAAATCTAAGGATTACTTGATTTGCAGTACTCTTTGGAGCAAATGTTAAATAATAGAGTGGTTGAAGTGATTTGCAATTTTATATTACTACCGTCAGAATGAGTACCTAATGTTAGATAAAAGACAAAACTATTGAATGGTGAGTTTAAGAAATGGAGAATCAATAGTATTGAAAGCAAGGCCATCTTTATGGATATTGACATCAACCAGATATATGATAAAACTGGTGTTAGGGAGTAAACAGAGAACTAGGAGTTAAAATAGATTAAATGAAGACAACTGGGAGTCTATAGTTGACTATAATAATCAGGCATATTGAGAACTATGACCTGTTGACATATGACTACATGATGAGAGTGTAATGGAGAAAGAGAAAATATGATTTGAAAATAGCAAGGAGAGGCCCTGGCTGGTTGGCTCAGCGGTAAAGCGTCGGCCTGGCGTGCGGGGGACCCGGGTTCGATTCCAGGCCAGGGCACATAGGAGAAGCGCCCATTTGCTTCTCCACCCCCCCTCCTTTCTCTCTGTCTCTCTCTTCCCCTCCCGCAGCCAAGGCTCCATTGGAGCAAAGATGGCCCGGGTGCTGGGGATGGCTCCTTGGCCTCTGCCCCAGGCGCTAGAGTGGCTCTGGACGAGGCAGAGCGATGCCCCGGAGGGGCGATTTTGTAGACAATTGATTATCAGTTTCAAAAGGTATAACATATAGATTTCAATTTAAGAGAAGAGGGAGATAGGGTCATAAAGAAGGAATAGAATGTAGACCTTGATAGGTGTTTGAGTACATTAGATGAGGGATGAGAGTCTTAGGCTTTGTGTGGTGATTTACATAATCCAATATGAAGGACAACTATGTGATAAAATCTAGTGTTCTTAAAGCTGAAAACGTTGATAAGTTATAAATATAGGAGTGGTAGGTGATCTATGAATCTTGCCAAATGAGCTCATAGTCCTAGAACCTTGCTAGTACATGTATGATGTACATGTATGATGACCAGAAAAGTGGTAATGGTACTCAATCTGGAAAATATAAGGCTTCTAGTGACTTTCACCAATGAAAGGAGAGAAACCAACTGGTGTGGTAGCTTTAAACAACTAATATAAGAAATTGAAAAAGAACTTAATGTGTGTGGTGCATTCACCTCTGATTTGATCATTTGCATGATAATGTTCAAACTAAACATTATATAAACTTAAAAAAGGAGGAGAGCAAGTATGAAAACCTTCTGTGGGAATTTGTTCTAGATGGGAATAGAAAAACAGAATAAGAGCTGGAAATACATGTGATTCATTTATGTGAATATAATCTCAAGATACTGTGATAGACAATTTAAATTATTTTTCACAAGACAGAGACCAATGTTTCATTTGCTAGTCAATAGCAACAACACAGAGAGCAACAAAAATGAGTGCAAATTTTGAAACTCTTCTGTAAACTATTAAAAGTAAATATAAAGGGCATTAGAGAATGTGCTAAATAACTAAGTCTCTCGGTGCAGAACAGAAGAGAGAGAAGACTACTAAAAACATTTGAGTATGTATGTCTGAATCTTGCATCATTTCTTCAGCTGATAAGTTTAGAAAACAAAGAACAAAGCAAAACTATAAAAGCAACTATTTATAGCCAGGCACTTTGCTGGTTTTGTATGTGACTTTAGAGAACAGTAAAGTCTTTCCCTCTATGGAGTTAATGAATAATTTAGCTGTTTTTGAATGTGTAGATACACAGTGTATATAATAGTTATCTAGATTTTTGCCTCCATAAAATGAGAAAATATGCTCTGTAGTGATAGTTTTCTTCTTTTACTATGAAATTTTGGTGAGATTTCTATGTTACTAGCAACACTATTTTTGTATTTGCATTAGAATATCAATTGCTTAAACCTGACCAGGCAGTGGCACAGTGGATTTAGAGGTTCCCAAACTTTTTACACAGGGGGCCAGTTCATTGTCCCTCAGACCATTGGAGGGCAGCCACATACAGTGTTCCTCTCACTGACCACCAATGAAAGAGGTGCCCCTTCCGGAAGTGCCGTGAGGGGTCTGATAAATGGCCTCAGGGGGCTGCATGCGGCCTGTAGGCTGTAGTTTGGGGACACCTGGCAGAGCATCCAACTGGGAGGCAGCGAACTCACATTCAAAACCCTGAGGTCGCCAGCTTGAGTGAGGGCTCATCTGGTTTGAGCAAGGCTCACCAACTTGAGCCCTAGGTCACTGGTTTGAGGAAAGGGTTACTCCATCTGCTATAGACCCCAGTCAAGGCACATATGAGAAAGCAATCAATGAACAATTAAGGTGCTGCAATGAATTGATGCTTTTCATCTCTCTCCCTTTCTGCTTATCCCTATCTGTCCTTCTCTCTGTCTCTATCACAAACAAAAAAAAAAGAGAGAATATCAATTACTTAAAATAATCCAAGTCTTCAAATGAGAATAATTTTATTAACTAAAAATAGTTACATTTTTATATCATCATATTGCACATTGACATTGTCATTTTTTCTGCCCTCAGCTGTGGAATCTGCTCACATGCATTTCAAAGCCTGCTGTATCTTTGGTATACCTGTTAAATTAGAAAGAGGATATTTAGTTTATATTAAAGCTCAATCATGCAAATTTATTTTATTTTACATAATTACATAGATATTTATATGAAATTGAAGAGTTTAAAGGATCACACTTATAAAGAAAAACATAATTGGGTTAAATATATTTTCTACTCCTCTCATATACAGTAGAATTTAAAAACTTTATAAATGAGGTCACAATAATAGTTTCAAATTATTTTCATAATGTGGTAATCAGACGTTTTAAAATCAGGATACAATAGTAAAAAGAAAATGAAGGATTAAGACAATATTTTTGTGCTTGTCATGTAGATGGGGTGGATTACAATTTTTAATCTATAAGATTTCCCATTTCTAACCTTGAACTAAGAAACAAACAAAATGAAAAATGAAGTATGGCATGCAAGTTTTTTTTCCACACAGCAAACACCTTGAGTGACTTTTATAACAAGAGTTATTTTGTTTTCTATGTACTGTGTTCTTATTTGCAGTTCTGTATTTTCTTTATTTCTCATTTTTAGTGGTAACTTGGCAGAATATTTTTCTGCCGTCAAAAATATAATCAAGAATCTTTTACTCTATAAAAATTCATATTTTTCTTACAATGATGGTGCCTCTAGCAATAAAATAAGTATTATATATATTTTGAGGATGTACTTTTAAAAAAATGTATCTAATGTTCAAAAGTCTTTGTTTTAGTATGCTCATGTGTTTTGAAGTGACATCTAAATGTATAATAAATTTCTATCAAGGTTTTAGTTGCAAGCCTTTAACATACAAATATACATGATTTTTAACCCCAGTTTCTCAAGTATCTACATCTTTATTCTTTTGCAACTTACTTTCTTCTCTGTCCCTCAATTTTCTCCTTGGTAAAAACAGAGATAATAATATCTATGTCAGGGCTTTGTCAAAGATTTAATGAAGTTATACAAATGTATTATATATGATAGATTTAACTACACTATGAGAATTCAAAAAACACAGTCACTTTATTAACCAAAAGAATAGATGTTGAATTAGGGTAAAATAATCTTAAGAAGGCAAGACAAAATTAGACAAACAACATATGACTTAATATTTATATATCCATATTGCCTACTCAGTTATATCTGAATATGTTTTTATTATAAATCAGTTCTTTAGAAGACTATAATAGAAATGATATTAATCAGAGTATTATTTTAATAAAATATCCAGCATAATCAAGATTAACTTTTTCTTAAGTAGACACTTACAATTCAACTGCTGAGAAGATATTATGGTTTTGATGACATAGAAAAGCAGGATAACTTGCTCTCTATGAGTCTGGCTCTATTTTGCTTTTTAGTTCATTTTGTTGTGGGATAAGAGACTGGATGAGGAAGTGAGACATTGAGCAAAAAAGGAACAAAAAAAAAGAGAGAAAGAGAAAACTTATTAAGGACAGGAACCACAATGTGGTGATTGCAGAAAGTGGGAGGACTAGAGGGGAATACAATGTACAGAGATATGTTGTAGAATTGTGCACCTAAAACTTGTATAATTTTATTAACCAGTGTCACCCCAATACATTCAATTCCAAAATTTTTAAATGGAAGAAAAGAGTTAAAAAATATGAAATCTCACAAATTTATTTAACAGATACATTCAATAACTTACCATGTGTTAGGCATTGTGTCATGTAATGTGTATATACTGAGGAATGAAACAGGCATAGTCTTTACCCTTATAACATTTAGTTTGATGAAACTCAAGATGGAAAGGTAAATAAAAATTATGTATATCAGGCAGTGGCCGGTTGGTTCAGTGGTAGAGCGTCGGCCTGGTGTGCAGGAGTCCCGGATTTGACTCCCGGCCAGGGCACACAGGAGAAGTGCCCATCTGCTTCTCTACCCCTCCCCCTCTCCTTCCTCTCTGTCTCTGTCTTCCCCTCCTACAGCCAAGGCTCCATTGGAGCAAAGTTGGCCCAGGCGCTGAGGATGGCTCTGTGGCCTCTACCTCAGGCGCTAGAATGGCTCTGGTTGCAACAGAGCAATGTCCCAGATGGGCAGAGCATCGCTCCCTGGTGGGCATGCCGGGTGGATACCGGTCAGGTGCATGCGGGAGTCTGTCTGACTGCCTCCCCATTTCTAACTTCAGAAAAATACAAAAAAAAAAAATCGTGTATATCAGTACAAGTGAATGTAATGAAAAATTAACATAAATTCTGTGGTTAAAAGTTCAAGATGCTGAGGTAGAGATTAATAGCGTGAAAGAGAACAGAGCTTCTTAGAGTAATCAAGATAGATAGAAATTAAATGAAAAAAAACATACATACATGGTATTTATGTATGTATATATATCTATATAAGTATAGATTATGTATATACAAACACATACATACATGCACATATACATATATGAGAATCAAAAGATGAAGAAAAGCCAGTCATGAGTAGAAAAAAAAATGAGAACAGTAAATGCAAAGGTCTAAAATAGAAAAGTTTAAGTGCTTTAGGCATTGAAAGCAAACCATTTTTTTTTTTGCAGCATATTAAAGAGAGTCATTTGAAAATACGTTGGAAAGGTAAGGAGAGAAAATGATGGAGTGCCTTACACACCTTGTTAAGAAATTTGGGACATCAGAGTAATGGCGGGGTAGGAAGCGATACCGATAAATCTCCCCCAAAACTCAACAAGATCTTCAACCAGAAACAGAAAAACCTATACTTGGAGCTTCCAGATTCTTCGCAATACACCCAAAGGTATGATTGAGTGAAAAATTGGCTAAATATATAACCAAACCCCGAAGGAAAAAGGGAGTAAGAAATGCTCCGCCTTCCTCACTAACCTAAACAGGGTGGCTTTCTCTGGTAACTGTGAATATAGAAACTGAGGCGGGCAAAGGGGGTGAATAGATCCAGGCCGCCGTGGCACAAACGGCCGAACCAGGCTGTGGCACACAGATCCAAGCCGAGGAAAATCTGATCCTGTGGCAACCCGGGCAATACAAGCTAACACTCGCGCCAAACCCAAACAAAGAAAGACAAGCGGAGTGGCCATTTTACCCGGTCTCCTGGTCGGTGCGCAGTTAGTGGTCGAGAATTTCTTCCTAGGCCCCGAGAGTGCGTGCCCGTGTTGCCCCACGGAGAGGCAGGGTCAGAGGCCTTTCTGTGGGCCGAGGACAGAGTCTCTGGGCAGCCCCAGCGCCCTGGGAAAGCCACACACGGGAGGGAGTGAGAACTACTTCCAACGGTGGAGATTTTCCGTGCTGGTGAGGGTTTCACTCAGAGGGAACCACGGCCGGCCTCATATCCTGGTGTGCGCGCGCAGATAAGGAGTGAGCGATTCCTCCAAGTGCCTCCGCAGTGCGCGCCCGTGTTATCGCAGAGAGGGGCAGAGTCAGGGGCCTTTGTGTGGGCCAAAGCGGAATCTCGAGCCGCCCCAGCGCCTTGCAAAAGCCGCGCACGGGGACGGAGCGAGACTCAATTCCAACGCTGCAACTTTTCCCTGCGGTTGGGGGTTTCACTCAGAGCGTGAGACTGCTGGCTGGATATCCTGGTCGCAGACAGTGAGTGAGAGTTTCCTCCAAGCGCCCCCCAGAAGTGGGCGCCCGCTTGTGTTACCGGACAGAGTGGCAGAGCCAGTGGTCTTTGAGTGGGCGGAAAGCCCGCCTGATTATGCTAGCAGCTCTGACTGACTGAGCCTTACCCAGAGCCCTGTGCTTAGTGGAAATAGAGTGGGGAGTTGCCAGCTCTTTGAGCCTCTTACTATCCAGGCAGAGGCAGCAGCAACCCCATAGCTGGATTATCAGGCTACTAATTGAGGAAGGAAAGACTAGGAGAAAGGCTCCAGGAACACGGACTCTCTCACTGTCGGAGCCTATAAATGCTAATGAGCCTCGACTCCCACAAGACTAAAGCACAATACATGACATTGCCATAGAGACTTATCAACTGCAAGCCTCTACCTGAGCGTGCCAAAGGGGCAGAACCCGGGGTACAGAGTCACCGACCAGGAAGAGGGAGAGAAAAGAAAAAGCAAGAAGATAACCTCTCAAAATCAAGAATAATCTGCAGACTTTATAACCTATCCCATTTTATTACATTTGTTCGTTTGTTTCTCTTATCTTCATTCTTGATACTTTTTTTTTCTTCCTCCAATTTGGCCGATTAACTCTCTACTGGTCTTACTCTCTCCTCTCCTTGAACTACACTACCCATAAGTGTTACATCTCCCATTATCTTTTCTCTTCTCTTCCTTTCTCTCTATGAGGGTTGCACTCCAAAACCCTTAACTCTCTCTCTCTCTCCTTTCTTTTTTCTTCTTTTAGTGGTTCTCTCTTTTTTTTCTCTCTCTCTCTTTCTTTTCTCCCTCTATATTAGTTTCTTCCTTTCTCCTTTACATCTCCTCTCATTCAAACCTCAATAACAAACAAATTCTCTTATCTGGGACTCAAACCTATGTTTGTGGCATTTTGGGGGGTTTTTACTTCACCTTTTTAACTCACTAGCAGTGCTCCCATCCCTGGCAATCCATATTATCTAGTTCTTGTTGCACTAAATACAATAGTAATTTTTTAATTTGTCCCCCCATTTTTCCGTTTTCCTCTTATTCCTCTCATCATAACTCTTAGACAACCAACACCTAAAAGCAAATCATTTTATTCTTGACCCAAATTTTTTCCTTATTTGCTTTTTGTGGGTCCATACGCTCTTTTTTTTTTTCTTTTTTTTCTTTTTTTTTTTTTCCTTTTTTTTTTTTTTTTTTCTTTTTTTCTTTTTTGCCTCTTTATTACTTTTCCCCAATTCAGGCCCTCCATCACAGGCATTGTTTGTTATAACTCACAGTCCACCACAAGATTTTCTCAAGAAAGAGGGGAGAGGAGAGGAGAGGAAAAAAGGAGGGGGGGAATAATTTCCTTTTTTTAAAAATTTTTATTTTATTTTATTTTTCTTTATTTCATTATTAATTTTTTTAAAAAAAAAACAACTCTTTTCGATTTTTTATTTATTTTTTATTTTTTTAACTTTTTATTCTTTATTAAATCTCATTAATACTATCAACAAAACTACCCTCAGATGCCATTAAGGAAGAGAAAATCGAATATCATGGATACAAAAGAAAGAGAGGTAACACAGAGAGATGAGGAAAAATCTATGGAGAAAAAATTTAATATATTGGAAACCTTGGAGCTAAATGACAGAGAATTCAAGATAGAAATCCTAAAAATCCTCCGAGATATACAAGAAAACACAGAAAGGCAATATAGGGAGCTCAGAAAACAACTCAATGAACACAAAGAATATATGTCCAAGGAAATTGAAACTATAAAAACAAATCAAACAGAGATGAAAAACTCAATTCACGAGCTGAAAAACGAAGTAACAAGCTTAGCTAATAGAACAGGTCAGATAGAAGAGAGGATTAGTGAAATAGAAGACAAACAACTTGAGGCACAACAGAGAGAAGAAGAAAGAGACTCAAAAATTAAAAAAAATGAGATAGCCCTACAAGAATTATCTGACTCCATCAAAAAGAATAACATAAGAATAATAGGTATATCAGAGGGAGAAGAGAGAGAAAATGGAATGGAGAACATACTCAAACAAATAATAGATGAGAACTTCCCAAGCCTGTGGAAAGAATTAAAGCCTCAAGTTCAAGAAGCAAACAGAACTCCAAGTTTTCTTAACCCCAACAAACCTACTCCAAGGCATATCATAATGAAATTGACACAAACCAACAGCAAAGAAAAAATTCTCAAGGCAGACAGGGAAAAGAAGAATACAACATATAAAGGAAGGCCCATTAGATTATCATCAGATTTCTCAGCAGAAACTCTACAAGCTAGAAGAGAGTGGACCCCAATATTTAAAGTCCTGAAAGAGAGGAACTTTCAGCCACGAATACTATACCCATCAAAGCTATCCTTCAAATACGAAGGAGAAATAAAAACATTCACAGATACAGAAAAGATGAGGGAATTTATCATGAGAAAACCCCAACTCCAGGAAATACTAAAGGGGGTTCTCCAATCAGATACAAAGAACAAAAAAAAACAGAGCCACAAGTAAAAGCTCCAAGAAGAACACAATAAAACCAAATTTAAACTGTGACAACAACAAAAAGAAAGAGGGGGAGAAGACGGAGATTAACAGTAGCAAAGGACGATGGAGTGCAAAAGTACTCACAAAATAGTTCGCTACAATGAACAGGGTAGGGACCCTTTTCATTACTCAAAGGTAACCACCATTGAAAAAACCACCTCAGAAGCACATGAGATAAAAAAGATAGCAACAGAGGAAAGATGTATGGAATACAACCAAATAAAAACAAAAGATAGAAAAACGAAAGAGAAGGATCAAACAAGACACAAAACTAACAGAAAGCAAGATATAAAATGGCAATAGGGAACTCACAAGTATCAATAATTACACTAAATGTAAACGGATTAAACTCACCAATAAAAAGGCACAGAGTAGCAGAATGGATTAAAAAAGAAAATCCAACTGTATGCTGCCTACAGGAAACTCATCTAAGTAACAAGGATAAAAACAAATTCAAAGTGAAAGGCTGGAAAACAATACTCCAAGCAAATTACATCCAAAAAAAAGCAGGTGTAGCAATACTCATATCGGATAATGCTGACTACAAGACAGGAAAAGTACTCAGAGACAAAAATGGCCATTTCATAATGGCTAAGGGGACACTGAATCAAGAAGACATAACAATTCTTAATATATATGCACCAAACCAAGGAGCACCAAAATATATAAGACAGCTACTTATTGATCTTAAAACAAAAACTGACAAAAATACAATCATACTTGGAGACCTCAATACACCGCTGACGGCTCTAGATCGGTCATCCAAACAGAGAATCAACAAAGACATAGTGGCCTTAAACAAAACACTAGAGCACCTGGATATGATAGACATCTACAGGACATTTCATCCCAAAGTGACTGAGTATACATTTTTCTCCAGTGTACATGGATCATTCTCAAGAATTGACCATATGTTGGGCCACAAAAACGACATCAGCAAATTCAGAAAAATTGAAGTTGTACCAAGCATATTTTCTGATCATAAAGCCTTGAAAACTAGAATTCAACTGCAAAAAAGAGGAAAAAAAATCCCACAAAAATGTGGAAACTAAACAACATACTTTTAAAAAATGAATGGGTCAAAGAAGAAATAAGTGCAGAGATCAAAAGATATATACAGACTAATGAAAATGACAATATGACATATCAGAATCTATGAGATGCAGCAAAAGCAATGATTAGAGGGAAGTTCATATCACTTCAGGCATATATGAACAAACAAGAGAGATCCCAAGTGAACCACTTAACTTCCCACCTTAAGGAACTAGAAAAAGAAGAACAAAGACAACCCAAAACCAGCCGAAGAAAGGAAATAATAAAAATCAGAGCAGAAATAAATGAATTAGAGAACAGAAAAACTATAGAAAAAATTAATAGAACAAGGAGCTGGTTCTTTGAAAAGATCAACAAAATTGACAAACCCTTGGCAAGACTTACCAAGGAAAAAAGAGAAAGAAGTCATATAAACAAAATCCAAAATGAAAGAGGAGAAATCACCACGGACACTGTAGATATACAAAGAATTATTGTAGAATACTATGAAAAACTTTATGCCACTAAATTCAACAACCTAGAAGAAATGGATAAATTCCTAGAACAATACAACCTTCCTAGACTGAGTCAAGAAGAAGCAGAAAGCCTAAACAGACCTATCAGTAGAGAAGAAATAGAAAAAACCATTAAAAACCTCCCCAAAAATAAAAGTCCAGGCCCTGACGGCTATACCAGCGAATTTTATCAAACATTCAAAGAAGACTTGGTTCCTATTCTACTCAAAGTCTTCCAAAAAATTGAAGAAGAAGCAATACTTCCAAACACATTTTATGAGGCCAACATAACCCTCATCCCAAAACCAGGCAAGGATGGCACAAAAAAAGAAAACTACAGACCAATATCTCTAATGAATACAGATGCTAAAATACTAAACAAAATACTAGCAAATCGAATACAACAACATATTAAAAAAATAATACATCATGATCAAGTGGGATTCATCCCAGAATCTCAAGGATGGTTCAACATACGTAAAACGGTTAACGTAATACACCATATCAACAAAACAAAGAACAAAAACCACATGATCTTATCAATAGATGCAGAAAAGGCTTTCGATAAAATACAACACAATTTTATGTTTAAGACTCTCAACAAAATGGGTATAGAAGGAAAATATCTCAACATGATAAAGGCCATATATGATAAACCATCAGCTAACATCATATTAAATGGCACTAAACTGAAGGCTTTCCCCCTTAAATCAGGAACAAGACAGGGTTGTCCACTCTCTCCACTCTTATTTAATGTGGTACTAGAGGTTCTCGCCACAGCAATCAGACAAGACAAAAAAATAAAAGGCATCCATATCGGAAAAGAAGAAGTAAAGGTATCACTTTTTGCAGATGATATGATCCTATACATCGAAAACCCCAAAGAATCCACAAAAAGACTACTAGAAACAATAAGCCAATACAGTAAGGTCGCAGGATACAAAATTAACATAGAGAAGTCAATAGCCTTTCTATATGCCAACAATGAAACAACTGAGAAGGAACTCAAAAGAATAATCCCCTTCACGATTGCAACAAAAAAAATAAAATACTTAGGAATAAACATAACAAAGAATGTAAAGGACTTATATAATGAAAACTATAAACCATTGTTAAGGGAAATCGAAAAAGATATAATGAGATGGAAGAATATACCTTGTTCTTGGCTAGGAAGAATAAATATAATCAAGATGGCTATATTACCCAAAGCAATATACAAATTTAATGTAATTCCCATCAAACTTCCAATGACGTTTTTTAAAGAAATAGAGCAAAAAATCATCAGATTTATATGGAACTATAAAAAACCCCGAATAGCCAAAGCAATCCTAAAGAAAAAGAATGAAGCTGGGGGCATAACAATACCTGACTTCAAACTCTATTATAGGGCTACAACAATCAAAACAGCATGGTATTGGCAGAAAAATAGACACTCAGACCAATGGAACAGAATAGAAAGTCCAGAAATAAAACCACATATATATAGTCAAATAATTTTTGAGAAAGGGGCCAACAACACACAATGGAGAAAAGAAAGCCTCTTCAATAAATGGTGCTGGGAAAACTGGAAAGCCACATGCAAAAGAATGAAACTGGACTACAGTTTGTCCCCCTGTACAAAAATTAACTCAAAATGGATCAAAGATCTAAACATAAGACCTGAAACAATTAAGTACATAGAAGAAGACATAGGTACTCAACTTATGGACCTGGGTTTTAAAGAGCATTTTATGAATTTGACTCCAATGGCAAGAGAAGTGAAGGCAAAAATTAATGAATGGGACTACATCAGACTAAGAAGTTTTTGCTCAGCAAGAGAAACTGATAACAAAATAAACAGAAAGCCAACTAAATGGGAAATGATATTTTCAAACAACAGCTCAGATAAGGGCCTAATATCCAAAATATACAAAGAACTCATAAAACTCAACAACAAACAAACAAACAATCCAATAAAAAAATGGAAGAGGATATGAATAGACACTTCTCCCAGGAAGAAATACAAATGGCCAACAGATATATGAAAAGATGCTCATCTTCTTTAGCTATTAGAGAAATGCAAATCAAAACGGCAATGAGATACCACCTCACACCTGTTCGATTAGCTGTTATTAGCAAGTCAGGTAATAGCAAATGTTGGAGAGGCTGTGGAGAAAAAGGAACCCTCATACACTGTTGGTGGGAATGTAAAGTAGTACAACCATTATGGAAGAAAGTATGGTGGTTCCTCAAAAAACTGAAAATAGAACTACCTTATGACCCAGCAATCCCTCTACTGGGTATATATCCCCAAAACTCAGAAACATTGATACGTAAAGACACATGCAGCCCCATGTTTATTGCAGCATTGTTCACAGTGGCCAGGACATGGAAACAACCAAAAAGCCCATCAATAGATGACTGGATAAAGAAGATGTGGCACATATACACTATGGAATACTACTCAGCCATAAGAAATGATGACATCGGAACATTTACAGCAAAATGGTGGGATCTTGATAACATGATACGAAGCGAAATAAGTAAATCAGAAAAAACCAGGAACTGTATTATTCCATACGTAGGTGGGACATAATACTGAAACTAAGAGACATTGACAAGAGTGTGGTGGTTACGGGGGGGAGGGGGGAATGGGAGAGGGATAGGGGGTGGGGAGGGGCACAAAGAAAACAAGATAGAAGGTGACAGAGGACAATCTGACTTTGGGTGGTGGGTATGCAACATAATTGAACGACAAGATAACCTGGACTTGTTATCTTTGAATATATGTATCCTGATTTATTGATGTCACCCCATTAAAAAAAATAAAATTATATATAAAAAAAAAAAAAAAAAAAAGAAATTTGTATTTTATTTTCAGAGCCATAGAAAATTATTGATTGGTTTTAATTAGCAAAATAATAAGATTAGATTTATATTTTAAATGGAATATTTTGACTATTACATGAAGAACTGTTTTAATGTCTATATTTTGCTTAGAAAATACTTAGATATTAACAAAGTGGTTTGTAATTGTGTGTGTAAACTAATATTACACTACAAAACGGAGAAGGTATTGT
Source organism: Saccopteryx bilineata (assembly GCF_036850765.1). Classification (NCBI taxonomy): domain Eukaryota; kingdom Metazoa; phylum Chordata; class Mammalia; order Chiroptera; family Emballonuridae; genus Saccopteryx; species Saccopteryx bilineata. The sequence goes on along the minus strand of NC_089495.1, from coordinate 65,757,823 downwards.
TGGAAACTCTAGTGCCTAAATCAGTAAATCCAACTCCTGGGGAGGCTAGTTAACATATTAAATACCATAATTAGGAGTCTAGTAGATGATGCTATAAGAAATAAATCCCAAAAGAATTAACATTTCAGATATAAACATTAACTGGGATGTAAAGTACAGTATAGAAAATACAGTCAATAACATTATAATCATGTGTGCTTCAGATACTAGACTTATTGAGGTGATTGTTTTGTAAGTTACATAAACATCTAATTAATATATTGTATACCTGGAAATAATATAAAATTGTATTTCAACTAATTTAAATATTTTTAATTATTTAAAAAAAGAAAAAAATATTGAATTGACTGCCTCGTCACTCACTCATTAATGCAAGGACTATTCATTTGTTCTCTATATGCTAAGTGCTTTTATAGATATTAGGGAGACTAGAGTGAATGAAACAAAAATTTAGATTAATAAAACTTGAGAAAGTTTTAGAAGTCAAAAGTTTAAGAAGTTTATTTTGTGATCCTAAGAATCAACATATCCAAGTAATTTAAGATAAAAAGTTATGTGTGTGTGGCCAGAAGATGGAGTGATTCTTTTGGCATTGCAATTCTGTCTCTAGCTCTTTAACTCAGTCAATCGTAAATGACTTAAAGAGGTAAGGGCAAAAGGTGGATATCCTTAAATTCTTAAGCAATTCACTAAATTATTTATGCCTTACCTACTTTTGTCCCTAGCTTATTTTTCTCATGACACTGCAATCTTGACTGCTCTAAAATTGATCTTTTTTTTTTTTTAAAGCCATTTGGATAGCACATTTGGAGTTGATATTTTTGATATATAAAACTTAGCTTTCCCTAAAAGACTAAATCTTGAATTTTTATCACCTTAATGAACCATGACTTGACCAGGTCTTTGCCCTGGAACACTCTACTTAATGTAAATGGAATTCAGAAAGTGTAGGTCCTCAATGCTGTTGAATAGACAAATATCAAAGAGAAATGCTGTTCTGAATCTATATTTATATCTGCTAGTAATTCTACTGACTTCTTATTTCTACCCTCTTCCTCCAGCAATTCTCAACAGGGAGCATAAAATTTTACTATAGATTCTTATAAAAATAAGCGTGCTCTAGCCTGACCAGGTGGTGGCACAGTGGATAGAGCGTCGGACTGGGGTGCGGAGGACCCAGGTTCAAGACCCTAAGGTTGGCAGCTTGAGCGCGGGCTCATCTGGTTTAAGCAAAGCTCACCAGCCTAAACCCAAGGTCTCTGGTTTGAGCAAGGGGTTACTCAGTCTGCTGAAGGCCCACGGTCAGGGCACATATGAGAAAGCAATCAATGAACAACTAAGGTGTCGCAATGAAAAACTGATGATTGATGTTTCTCATCTCTCTCCATTCTTGTCTGCCTATCCTTCTCTCTGACTCTCTCTCTGTCTCTGTAAAAAATAAAAAAATAAAAAGTTTCTGTAATAACATCTAATAGCATTAGTGAGCAGCATACAAAGATGCTAAGTGTCTTGAAATTGGGAGGGTATTTTAACAATGAACTGTCTCACCTACCAAATTCTAGAAGCATTGTAAAATACAAATGGTATGCTATGTTCTCATTTCAGTAATTTTATCTCTTGTTTCACTTAGTAAGAGCTCCTCCTTTTTGTTTTTTTGGGTTTTTTTTAAGTGAGAGGAGGGGAGATAGTGAGACTGACTCTTGCAAGCACCCTGACTGGGATCTACCCAGCAACCCCATCTGAGGCCAATGCTCAATCAACCAATCTAATTTAGCACCTGAGGCCAACACTGGAATCAACTGAGCCACTGGCTGCAAGAGGGGAAAGGAGTGAGAAGGTGGAGAGGAAGGGAAAGAGAAGCAGGTGGTCACTTCTCATGGGTGCCCTGATGAGGAATCAAACCCAGGACATCTGCATGGAAGGCCCACACTCTCTCCACTGAGCAAGCTGGCCAAGGCAGAGCTTTTTCTTTTAGTTGCACTGACCAAAAGTTTTCAATAACTTTTCTGAGAGCTGCAATTATCTTTAATCTCTTCAGGTACAATTATGTAAACAACCAAGCCTTCCAGCTGTATTTATTTAGTGTTAATACTTTAGAAAGAACGACTCATATGAGTTTAGGACTATACCAACTATACAATATAAAAATGATCAAGATACAGTCCTTACCACCAGGTGTTCACACTATAGTGGAAACAACAGAGATATAATCCACCAATGACACCATGTCATAATTACAAGAGTTTCTAATTAAATTCAAGACCTATCTGCATGCCATTTCAGTCACCATATACATGCAAATGTTTAAGATCTACTCCAGATTTCAACAGAAAATGTTACCTGCCTAACTCCTAGAAACATTTGAGTTTATACCTGATCTATATCATCAGGGACAACAAATTTTTAGGTATTAGTCAATACTTTTGATTGACACATTTCTCTATAACTGCATGTAAAATTAACATGTTGTATGCTTGCATACTATTATATCTTTATTGTTTCTGTGTAATATTTATTTAATATTCACTTAATGCTATATGTTATTTTCATATAGTATTGTGAATAATTTAACACATGTAAGCAGTTCATAGTGCGTCAATACCACCTGCTTGATTTCACAGTTTAGAAAACTGAGACAAAAAATTGGCCCATTTGTCTGAGGTCCTAGAAGACATAACTGAGCAGAGAGTTTTATCCCCAACCTGTCCGATCCCAAAATCTTAGACTTGCCTCCAATCTGCCTTAATTATTACATTTTTTTGAGATATAATAAATATATTGCAAATCAAAACTGCCTATATTTAGGTTACTCAAAAGGGTTAAAATTAATTTCTTGATACAATACAGACAGACAAATCAACAAATATTGAACAACTATAATTTATTAGGCATTGTACTTCACAGTGCGGGAAGAACATTGAACAACATCCTCAAAGAAACTGAGTTCCAGTAGAAAAAATGGAAAATGATAAAAAACAGAACTTAAATATAGAATGAAATGCCAGATAATTATAAGAACCAATTTAAGCCATGATGCTCAGACTATCTTAAAAAGTGTGGTCTGGGCAGGACTCTAAGAGAAGTTCACAATTCAAAAGAGACTCAAATGAAACAGAATTACAATTGTCATGGAATCCTAAAAAAAAAAGAAAATATAACTTGACTAATGGGAATATAATTCTTTGAAATGAAAATGTGCTTAGAGTGTTGGAGAGTGTCAAAAGTTCATTGTGGCTGAAGGTGCAGAATTACAAGAATTAAGATTAGCCAGATCACCTGTGAGCAAAATGTGATATTGGTGTAGGATGGGAGATTATTTTTCACTCTTGATATTTTGCTTTGAGGGAGATCCTGGCTTCCTACTGCCTTCTTTGCTTTCTTTCCCAGGAACAACAAGAGAGTGAGAATGATTTTTGTTTTTTAAATTTATTTACTAATGTAGAAGATTCTGTGCATGTAATGGTTATGTCCCTCTCTGAGCTTTTCTTTCTTCAATGGTAGTCTACCTACAGTCAGTTTGCCTTTTTCATTTTTCTGTTTCAGAGATAAAGGGGGAAGTTCTAATTAGGATGTGGGCAAGGTGGAATGCACAAATATCAATGTCAGGATTCCACTTTTGATATATGTGAGATGGGAAATCGATACATATTTTAATTTTAAATGACCAACTTAAAAATTATTGAAAGTGTAAATAATTTCTAAAAAACACAACAAAAAACCTCCGAAGTGTACTAAGAGCAGAGAGGCATAAATGTGAAAAGATATATATATTGCCTGACCTGTGGTAGCGCAGTGGATAAAGCGTCGACCTGGAAATGCTGAGGTCACCGGTTCGAAACCCTGGGCTTGCCTGGTCAAGGCACATATGGGAGTTGATGCTTCCCCCCTTCTCTCTCTCTGTCTCTCTCTCCTCTCTCTCCCTCTCTGTCTCTTTCCTCTCTAAAAAAGAATAATAAAAAAAGATATATATTCTCTGATCTGGCTACCACATAAAATCTTGGAAAAGGATTTAAACGATACTTCCTTTGAAATAAGACTATTCCTGTCTCTAAAACAGACTGCAATGTTGGGCACTAACTCCGTCTACCTTTTACTTGTAGTGATTTTTTCTTTTTTTGAGCTTTAGAGAAAGTGTTCTCTTTTTTTTTTTTTTTTTTTTCATTTCTGATTCTCTTGGTCACTTTATTTATTTATTTTTTTTAATAATTTTATTTTTTTAATGGGGTGACATCAATAAATCAGGATACATATATTCAAAGATAACAAGTCCAGGTTATCTTGTCGTTCAATTATGTTGCATACCCACCACCCAAAGTCAGATTGTCCTCTGTCAACTTCTATCTTGTTTTCTTTGTGCCCCTCCCCACCCCCTATACCTCTCCCATTCCCCCCTCCCCCCCCCCCATAACCACCACACTCTTATCAATGTCTCTTAGTTTCACTATTATGTCCCACCTACGTATGGAATAATACAGTTCCTGTTTTTTTCTGATTTACTTATTTCGCTTCGTATCATGTTATCAAGATCCTACCATTTTGCTGTAAATGTTCCGATGTCATCATTTCTTATGGCTGAGTAGTATTCCATAGTGTATATGTGCCACATCTTCTTTATCCAGTCATCTATTGATGGGCTTTTTGGTTGTTTCCATGTCCTGGCCACTGTGAACAATGCTGCAATAAACATGGGGCTGCATGTGTCTTTACGTATCAATGTTTCTGAGTTTTTGGGCTATATACCCAGTAGAGGGATTGCTGGGTCATAAGGTAGTTCTATTTTCAGTTTTTTGAGGAACCACCATACTTTCTTCCATAATGGTTGTACTACTTTACATTCCCACCAACAGTGTATGAGGGTTCCTTTTTCTCCACAGCCTCTCCAACATTTGCTATTACCTGACTTGCAATGAGATACCACCTCACACCTGTTCGATTAGCTGTTATTAGCAAGTGTTCTCTTTAAAGAGAGAAAGATACCAAAATTTCAGGGGCATGAAATGCCCTGTTCATGCTACATAAAATTTTGTTTCTTTGAGCTACCGAGAAGATACTGAACATAGATCCAAACTAACTGTGTAGGAGTTCATTACCTTACGAACTTGACTCAATGTAGCTTCACCGTACATCCAGTTTAACTAGCATTCTAGGAATGCGGAAGGTAAGTGTCTTGTCCATTATGTTTTCAACAATAAACCCAGAACCTAGTACTGTGTCGGAAGTGGTTAACACAGGGGTCCCCAAACTACGGCCCGCGGGCCGCATGTGGCCCCTTGAGGCCATTTATCCGGCCCCCGCTGCACTTCCGGAAGGGGCACCTCTTTCATTAGTGGTCATCCGCATCCTGTGCTCCTGGAGTCCTGTATGTGGCGGCATCGCTCACGTACAGTACTACTTCCAGTGACGTGGGACGCACGCGTCACGGCTCGGGAAGCGTGTCATATCACTTGTTACGGCTAGCAGTGACAAATATGGAACTGGACATTGACCATCTTATTAGCCAAAAGCAGGCCCATAGTTCCCATTGAAATACTGGTCAGTTTGTCGATTTAAATTTACTTGTTCTTTATTTTAAATATTGTATTTGTTCCAGTTTTGTTTTTTTACTTTAAAATAAGATATGTGCAGTGTGCATAGGGATTTGTTCATAGTCTTTTTTTATAGTCCGGCCCTCCAACGGTCTGAGGGACAGTGAACTGGCCCCCTGTGTAAAAAGTTTGGGGACCCCTGGATTAACACATTGTTTCTACATGAATCAATATTGTTGTGTGTTTGTGTGAGAAAGAAATCTGGTTTAACATCTGTTTAATTGGCCAAATATGTATAATGCAGGTATAACAATATGTATTTGGAAATGAATGGCTGAATTTATGTTTAAACTGTAAATTTTACATACATCAATATTTTATATATTTTAGAGGGGTACGTACCTACATTACTTTTTAACAACCAGCAATCTCCATGCATATTTAGAACATACATTTTGTAAAAATGTTTCCCTTAGTGCTGCTTGAAGACATCTCATTTGTTAGCAATAAGAAGCTGTTTCCCACAACACCTTTACCCTAATTCCATGTCTATAAACACAAAAGTAGATATGTGCTAACAGTAATTCACACACAAAACAAGTCAAAGAATGTTTTAGAAGAAAAATAAATGTCTTCGCAATAAAAAAATATGCAAATTAGGTTTGAAAGCAGCAGATCATGTTGCAGGTTTTAGTCAAATTCAGGAAGCCTTATGTAGTAATGAATTCACAATACTGATGCTATCCAACATTTTCCATCTAATTTTACAAGTTACCTTTACTTATTCAATGCATCTGAATAAAAACTACTTTTTAAGACCCAGGAAAAAAAAACGTAGCTTCTATCCTGCAACCATTTTTGCTTCCCTATTTGCTAATATCCTCCTTTCTTCTGTACATTAGTTCAGGTTTTAATCACTATTTATTTTAAAAATTCAGCCTACAATAATTATTTTCTTTTTGAACCATTCTCCCATCCCTATACTATACTATGAGCTTGCACATGTTATTGACAGAGCCATACTCACCATGTATAAGTTGATCCCATATATAAGATGCACCTTAATTTGGGGGTCCAAAATTTGAAAAAAAATTATATTATATAAAGTTATTGAACTCAAGTTATATTCATTATAAAACTCATACAAATCCTCATCACTGTCAAAAAAACGGGAAATGCAAAGTAAAAAAATCTACAACCACTGTATGAGATGCACCCAGTTTTTAGACCCCATATTTTTTGAAACTGTGTGCATCTTGTACATGAGAAAATACAATTTTCTTTCTCTTATCTCCCACATTGCCAGTATCTTTATAGAAGCTAAAATAAGTTGGTAGGATTTAGTGGTATTTAAAACAAGATAACATAAAAAATAAAAGAATACTAGTATTGATGCTAATAAAATGAAAATAATAAGTAAGCATTTATAGAACTAATAAGAACTGCAATCAGATTTGCAATGTTAAAATATTAAAATAATTAAATTATATATGTGTTAGCCATATTGTGCATTTACAATTATGTTAGATCAAAATATTCAATATAAATCTACTAGGAACTTAATCTCATCACAATATTTATACTGGCTTGGCTAAAGGAAGCTTTCAATACTGTTTGTTGCAATGACTTTGCTCCAGGCTCTGATACTATCTATCAAAAGGTTTTACTTTTTTTTGTCATTCTTTTTTTTTAAATCTGCCTTCACCTCTATTGCATTTTCTTTGTTTTTTCCTACTTCCACACCTTATCACTAAGGTAGCTATGGGAAAATCAAATTACGGAATCTAATTTTATCATTTAAAGAACTAAAGTCTTTATTTCTAAGCTTAATGTACATGTAACATTAATATGAAATTGAACAATAAATATAATCTTGTGACTAATCTTTGTTACTGATTATTTATTTATCAGACTAAAATTTGAAATATATTACATGTTTTTCATATCAGGAAGAGAGTTGTATGAGTTAATCTCTAGAATGCTAATTTCAAAATATTCACAGGATTGAATTTGAAAGTATTAAAAAATCGTAAGGGTTAAATAGCATTGTTATTTTGATAAAGAAAAAAGTGATACTAGAAACATAGTTGAGTTGTCACATTATAGAGTTTTTGAACTTTAAACATTATGCAGAATTTTAATAGAATTCCTTTAATCCATAAGAAGCAACTGAAGACTAGACATGTTAAATAACTCCCTGTAAATTATTTCACAAATAATGTGTAAAGTGGACCTAAAACCTTATGTCTGTCCAAATATTTTATTATAGTAGGGTTGTTCTGAGAACAGTTATTTTATTATACTTTTCAAAAAGACAAACATATTATGAAATATATATATATTTTAATAATTTTATTTTTTTAATGGGGTGACATCAATAAATCAGGATACATATATTCAAAGATAACAAGTCCAGGTTATCTTGTCGTTCAATTATGTTGCATACCCACCACCCAAAGTCAGATTGTCCTCTGTCATCTTCTATCTTGTTTTCTTTGTGCCCTCCCCACCCCCTTTCCCTCTCCCATTCCCCCCTCCCCCCTGTAACCACCACACTCTTATCAATGTCTCTTAGTTTCACTTTTATGTCCCACCTACATATGGAATAATGCAGTTCCTGGTTTTTTCTGATTTACTTATTTCGCTTCGTATCATGTTATCAAGATCCTACCATTTTGCTGTAAATGTTCCGATGTCATCATTTCTTATGGCTGAGTAGTATTCCATAGTGTATATGTGCCACATCTTCTTTATCCAGTCATCTATTGATGGGCTTTTTGGTTGTTTCCATGTCCTGGCCACTGTGAACAATGCTGCAATAAACATGGGACTGCATGTGTCTTTACGTATCAATGTTTCTGAGTTTTTGGGATATATACCCAGTAGAGGGATTGCTGGGTCATAAGGTAGTTCTATTTTCAGTTTTTTGAGGAACCACCATACTTTCCTCCATAATGGTTGTACTACTTTACATTCCCACCAACAGTGTATGAGGGTTCCTTTTTCTCCACAGCCTCTCCAACATTTGCTATTACCTGTCTTGCTAATAATACCTAATCGAACAGGTGTGAGGTGGTATCTCATTGCCGTTTTGATTTGCATTTCTCTAATAGCTAAAGAAGATGAGCATCTTTTCATATATCTGTTGGCCATTTGTATTTCTTCCTGGGAGAAGTGTCTATTCATATCCTCTTCCCATTTTTTATTGGATTGTTTGTTTGTTTGTTGTTGAGTTTTATGAGTTCTTTGTATATTTTGGATATTAGGCCCTTATCTGAGCTGTTGTTTGAAAATATCATTTCCCATTTAGTTGGCTTTCTGTTTATTTTGTTATCAGTTTCTCTTGCTGAGCAAAAACTTCTTAGTCTGATGTAGTCCCATTCATTAATTTTTGCCTTCACTTCTCTTGCCTGTGGAGTCAAATTCATAAAATGCTCTTTAAAACCCAGGTCCATGAGTTGAGTACCTATGTCTTCTTCTATGTACTTAATTGTTTCAGGTCTTATGTTTAGATCTTTGATCCATTTTGAGTTAATTTTTGTACAGGGGGACAAACTGTAGTCCAGTTTCATTCTTTTGCATGTGGCTTTCCAGTTTTCCCAGCACCATTTATTGAAGAGGCTTTCTTTTCTCCATTGTGTGTTGTTGGCCCCTTTATCAAAAATTATTTGACTATATATATGTGGTTTTATTTCTGGATTTTCTATTCTGTTCCATTGGTCTGAGTGTCTATTTTTCTGCCAATACCATGCTGTTTTGATTGTCGTGGCCCTATAATAGAGTTTGAAGTCAGGTATTGTAATGCCCCCAGCTTCATTCTTTTTCTTTAGGATTGCTTTGGCTATTCGGGGTTTTTTATAGTTCCATATAAATCTGATGATTTTTTGCTCTATTTCTTTAAAAAACGTCATTGGAAGTTTGATGGGAATTGCATTAAATTTGTATATTGCTTTGGGTAATATAGCCATCTTGATTATATTTATTCTTCCTAGCCAAGAACAAGGTATATTCTTCCATCTCATTATATCTTTTTCGATTTCCCTTAACAATGGTTTATAGTTTTCATTATATAAGTCCTTTACATTCTTTGTTATGTTTATTCCTAAGTATTTTATTTTTTTTTATTGCAATCGTGAAGGGGATTATTCTTTTGAGTTCGTTCTCAATTGTTTCATTGTTGGCATATAGAAAGGCTATTGACTTCTGTATGTTAATTTTGTATCCTGCGACCTTACTGTATTGGCTTATTGTTTCTAGTAGTCTTTTTGTGGATTCTTTGGGGTTTTCGATGTATAGGATCATATCATCTGCAAAAAGTGAAACCTTTACTTCTTCTTTTCCGATATGGATGCCTTTTATTTCTTTGTCTTGTCTGATTGCTCTGGCTAGAACCTCTAGTACCACATTAAATAAGAGTGGAGAGAGTGGATAACCCTGTCTTGTTCCTGATTTAAGGGGGAAAGCCTTCAGTTTAGTGCCATTTAATATGATGTTAGCTGATGGTTTATCATACATGGCCTTTATCATGTTGAGATATTTTCCTTCTATACCCATTTTGTTGAGAGTCTTAAACATAAAATTGTGTTGTATTTTATCGAAAGCCTTTTCTGCGTCCATTGATAAGATCATGTGGTTTTTGTTCTTTGTTTTGTTAATATGGTGTATTACGTTAACCGTTTTGCGTATGTTGAACCATCCTTGAGATTCTGGGATGAATCCCACTTGATCATGATGTATTATTTTTTTAATATGTTGTTGTATTTGATTTGCAAGTATTTTGTTTAGTATTTTAGCATCTGTATTCATTAGAGATATTGGTCTGTAGTTTTCTTTCTTTGTGCCATCCTTGCCAGGTTTTGGTATGAGGGTTATGTTGGCCTCATAAAATGTGTTTGGAAGTATTGCTTCTTCTTCAATTTTTTGGAAGACTTTGAGTAGAATAGGAACCAAGTCTTCTTTGAATGTTTGATAAAATTCGCTGGTATAGCCGTCATGGCCTGGACTTTTATTTTTGGGGAGGTTTTTAATGGTTTTTTCTATTTCTTCTCTACTGATAGGTCTGTTTAGGCTTTCTGCTTCTTCTTGACTCAGTCTAGGAAGGTTGTATTGTTCTAGGAATTTATCCATTTCTTCTAGATTGTTGAATTTAGTGGCATAAAGTTTTTCATAGTATTCTACAATAATTCTTTGTATATCTACGGTGTCCATGGTGATTTCTCCTCTTTCATTTTGGATTTTGTTTATATGAGTTCTTTCTCTTTTTTCCTTGGTTAGTCTTGCCAAGGGTTTGTCAATTTTGTTGATCTTTTCAAAGAACCAGCTCCTTGTTCTATTAATTTTTTCTATAGTTTTTCTGTTCTCTAATTCATTTATTTCTGCTCTGATTTTTATTATCTCCTTTCTTTGGCTGGTTTTGGGTTGTCTTTTTTCTTCTTTTTCTAGTTCCTTAAGGTGGGAAGTTAAGTGGTTCACTTGGGATCTCTCTTGTTTGTTCATATATGCCTGAAGTGATATGAACTTCCCTCTAATCATTGCTTTTGCTGCATCTCATAGATTCTGATATGTCATATTGTCATTTTCATTAGTCTGTATATATCTTTTGATGTCTGCACTTATTTCTTCTTTGATCCATTCATTTTTTAAAAGTATGTTGTTTAGTTTCCACATTTTTGTGGGATTTTTTTCCTCTTTTTTGCAGTTGAATTCTAGTTTCAAGGCTTTATGATCAGAAAATATGCTTGGTACAACTTCAATTTTTCTGAATTTGCTGATTTTTTTTTGTGGCCCAATATATGGTCAATTCTTGAGAATGATCCATGTACACTGGAGAAAAATGTATACTCAGTCACTTTCGGATGAAATGTCCTGTAGATGTCTATCCTATCCAGGTGCTCTAGTATTTTGTTTAAGGCCACTATGTCTTTGTTGATTCTCTGTTTGGATGACCGATCTAGAGCCGTCAGCGTCAGTGGTGTATTGAGGTCTCCAAGGATGATTGTATTTTTGTCAGTTTTTGTTTTAAGATCAATAAGTAGCTGTCTTATATATTTTGGTGCTCCTTCATTTGGTGCATATATATTAAAAATTGTTATGTCTTCTTGATTCAGTGTCCCCTTAGCCATTATGAAATGGCCATTTTTGTCTCTGAGTACTTTTGCTGTCTTGTAGTCAGCATTATCCGATATGAGTATTGCTACACCTGCTTTTTTTTGGATGTTATTTGCTTGGAGTATTGTTTTTCAGCCTTTCACTTTGAATTTGTTTTTATCCTTGTTACTTAGATGAGTTTCCTGTAGGCAGCATACAGTTGGATTTTCTTTTTTAATCCATTCTGCTACTCTGTGCCTTTTTATTGGTGAGTTTAATCCGTTTACATTTAGTGTAATTATTGATACTTGTGAGTTCCCTATTGCCATTTTATTTCTTGCTTTCTGTTAGTTTTGTGTCTTGTTTGATCCTTCTCTTTCGTTTTTCTATCTTTTGTTTTTATTTGGTTGTATTCCATATATCTTTCCTCTGTTGCTATCTTTTTTATCTCATGTGCTTCTGTGGTGGTTTTTTCAATGGTGGTTACCTTTGAGAAATGAAAAGGGTCCCTACCCTGTTCATTGTAGCGAACTATTTTGTGAGTACTTTTGCACTCCATCGTCCTTTGCTACTGTTAATCTCCATCTTCTCCCCCTCTTTCTTTTTGTTGTTGTCACAGTTTAAATTTGGTTTTATTGTGTTTTTCTTGGAGCTTTTACTTTGTGGCTCTGTTTTTTTTTTATTCTTTGTATCTGATTGGAGAACCCCCTTTAGTAATTCCTGGAGTGGGGGTTTTCTGATGATAAATTCCCTCATCTTTTCTGTATCTGTGAATGTTTTTATTTCTCCTTCATATTTGAAGTATAGCTTTGATGGGTATAGATCTATTCATCCCCTTTGCCCGCCTCAGTTTCTATATTCACAGTTACCAGAGAAAGCCACCCTGTTTAGGTTAGTGAGGAAGGCGGAGCATTTCTTACTTCCTATTTCCTTCGGGGTTTGGTTACATATTTAGCCAATTTTTCACTCGACCATACCTTTGAGTGTATTGCAAAGTATCTGGAGGCTCCAAGTACAGGTTTTTCTGTTTCTGGTTGAAGATCTTGTTGAGTTTTGGGGGAGTTTTTTTGGTATCGCTTCCTACCCCGCCATTACTCTGACGTCATCCTCGAAATATATTTCTAAAAACATAAAAAGTATAGGAAATTCTCTAAAATTATTAATTCAGATAATAGCATAATAGAGTGTGTCTGTAAAGTCATGGTGCACCTTGACCAGTCACAGGAAACAACAAAGGCAATAGAAATGTGAAATCTGCACCAAATAAAAGAAAAACCCTCCCAGTTTCTGTAGGATGATGTGGCAGCATGTACGCACGTGCAGATGATGATGTAACACCGTGTATACAGTGGAGCAGCCCACAGCCATGCCAGTCGAGATGTGGAGGGTACAGAGGAAAGTTCAGTGTGTTCTGTGGCTCATTAAATCGATTCCGTGACCAAAGTGCAATGTGAATATCAGCGCGTTTATAATGAAGCGCCAGATCATAGGAATAACATTACTCGGTGGGATAAGCAGTTGAAAGAAACCGGCAGTTTGGTGCAGAAACCCCGTTCTGATAGGCCATCAGTCAGTGACGAGTCTGTAGAGGCTATACAGGATAGCTAACTAAGGAGCCCTAAAAAATATGTGCATGAGCCCACTTTGAACTGCACTGAATAGGTATGAAACCTGGAGAGTTTTCCTTTTATTGGGTGCAGATTTCACATTTCTGTCATCTTTTGTTGCTTTCCTGTGACTGGTCAAAAGTGCACCATGACTTTACGGACAGACTGTATATGCTTAGTATTTTCCCAAATGCTATTTTACTTTAATAAGAAAAATTTTATTTTCCTATCACCTACAAAAAACAACTTTTTGCATTTCTCTCAGGAGACATCATCAGATACAAAAGTAATTTATACAAAATATAAACTACTTTACGTATTGACTTATTTGGGTGTAGAGCAGTGGTGGGATTAAAATAATTTAACAACCAGTACTCTGCCTTAGTGACTGTTTTACGTATAAAAAAAGATATACTGAAAGGTACTTCATTATTTCATGTATTTAATACTAAAATAAGAACAATAAAAGCGATACACAAAGTAGAGTATAAGAATTTTAAAATATTAATGAAAAAATATTAAATATTGACAAAAAACAATAAGAATGTTATTTAAGATATTTCCATATTGTTTCTTGATTGTCATCCTCACTTGCAATATTTTTTATCTATGGAAGGAATGAACATTACTACAGGTGCTTAGAATATGCTGTTGCACAGATGAACACTAAAAAAGAGAAAGGAATATAAATTTGTGATTTCCACACTAGGAGGCTATCCAGGCATCCACCTTAGAAAAATCCCTGACTACAAGTTCCATTTAAACAACTGGTTTGTGAAACTCAACAAAAAATTAGGTATTAGTTCTGCTGAACTAGTTCAAACTGGCTGAATCCTACCACTGGTCTAGACTCTAGAGTTCACATCTTCTGTGTTTCTTCATGAATTATATTCACATCTGGCCAATCTCAGTCTGGCAATAATGGAGATTTTCAGAATGTAGAGTAGTATTTAAAAATGGTTACTACAAAGCAATTAATTCAACTAGAAAAAGAGCACTGTTTGGTTGCATTATAACAAGTAAATGAAGTTTGAAACACTTCAGTTTAAGGAAGATTCATGTAACTAGTTCTACAACAAATAATTACCATAGTATATATTATAATTTGCTTAAATGAACTTGCTTACCCATTAAAAGTAATTTGTTTACTTGGGTGAAATTTTTTGAAAAGTATTTATGTGTCCCAGTTTTTGAAATACTAAACTTTAAATCTCTGCAAACAAGAAAAAGGCTCAAGTGTAAAAGCACATATGCAAAGATCTACTTATATTTATAATAATACTGACAATAATAGATGTTACACCCAAAGGTGATGTCATAAGGTGAAGGTGATAACATAAGCATAATAAACCATTTTATGTCATCATTTTTCAGACAGCATTTGAAGTGTTGTGACTGTGAATATAATTCATGATATCTCTTATCTCATGAATGATAGATATCTCATGAATGAAAGAATGATTTAAAATGTTTGTGTTTCTAAAATTAACACATTAATTTACAGATGTAATTTAATCTTATAGCATGAACCAAAGCTTCAGAAAGTCCCTTAAATGTTTACTCATTGTAAAATATATGAATCTTTATTTCTCCTGCTGATAGTATAATGTGTTATGCTATGATTTTTGGATAATCCAGCAAACTCTTAACAAGTAAACAGTTTTTAAGGGGATACATTCATTCAACAAATCTTTTTTTTTTTTTTTTACACCATGTGAATCAAGCATTAAACTGTGATCACAGACACACTGGAAAACAATATAGATTTTGTCTTTTCTGTTCTCATTGGAGTTTACTTCGGTAAGAAAGGCTGCCTCATTAGAATCTTTCTTTTTTTAATATTTTATTTATTAATTTTTAGAGAGAAAGGATTGAGAAAAAAGGGTAGTAGAGGAGTGGGAAGCATCAACTCATAGTAGTTGCATCTTGTATGTGCCTTGACTGAGCAAGGTCAGGTTTTCAAAGCTGCAACCCCAGTTCTATAGGTCAAAGCTTTATCCACCGTGCCACCATAGGGCCAGTAAAATTTATTTCTCTTGATTAAATTATTTCTATAATGTGATTATCTAAGTAGTTGAGCTTAATATACTTTTGTAAAAATAACTAATATTTTTATGACATTTGTTACTGTTTTTTGCACATTTTAAAGATTACTAATTCAAGAAGGCAATGAGCCAATAAATTCTAAAGATTTTTACACAAGTTAATTTAAAATAAAAGAGTTTCTCGAAGCATTTGTAATCACAAAACTTAATACTGTTGCCACCTGTAGAAATAAAGAATCCAAACAACAGAACTAGAAGGGGTTCATTAAATGAAAATGCAATATAGTCTCTTACACATAGGGTCTAATCAGGTCGATGCTAGGCATAGCCCTTTCCTCTTCCCAGCCACATGGCATAGAGGTCAGAGATCCTGACCTTGGGCCATGAAATAAATGGTAGTCAAACTGAAATTAAGACTTTACCTAGAATAATGAAACTGAGTCACCACATATGTATTGAAAAAGGGCCATTTGCATCTCCCTATCCCTTTCTTATCTGCTTGCTTGCATGTAGAAAAAAAATTTTGCTTGAGTAACCACCCAAGGTTTAGCTATTTAAACGGGCCTCCCACCCTTCAAGCATAGAACTTGGACCGAGAGGCCACCATTGGTTTTGCAAATTTATGTAAGTAAGAAAGTCTTTGTCTACTCCATCTGGTCCTCCTTTTGGTTTCTTTGAGATCCTGCAACAAGACTACATTCATTTCTTGGGTCTAGACCCCTGTGTTAATGTCTAAGAACCTGAGTCTATAATTTGAAAGAAAAGATTTCATGATCTTAAACAACATTTTAATATAAGTAATTACTACTTATATTACTACTACTTTTATAGTTGGTAAATAGTAAAGGAACAATATAAACTGTGTTTATCTTAGCTGAAAAAATATTTATACAAAAATATATTTGATAATTCCAACATATATGCAATGAGGAGAAATTCAAGTTACTAAGATGGATAGTTGCGGTGTTTTCATCACACAAAAGCTTCATTTCTTTAACATAACCCTTTCTCCTTTCTTTATTTCTCTATACCCTTCCTTAATCATTAAGACTTTAGGACATCAGATTCTGGTCAGTATCAACCTGTTTTAAGACAAAACCTCAGATCTATGGACCACAGAAACAGAGTTTCAATCAAGCTAAAAATAACATCTTGACTTGAGTTGTGTTTCATCTCTGCCCATGATAGCGGAACACACCTTCATGAAACCAGACAGAACAATGCAGTTGCTGAATCAGGACCTTCTACAGTGATCAACTACACCCTACCCTAGCCTCAACCAATCAATAGAGTCCAGGATTGCAACTCCTTTAGCCACCATGATTAAGGATTTTTCACTTATATAACCCATCAGGGATCCAGATCTTTTAGTACTAGCTTACCTATGACTCCCAGTTTGGCACCATTTTTCTTAGCTAATAAACTTCTATATTCTTTGCTACAAACTCCTGTTCACATTTGATTGGGCCTTGATGTGCTCAGGTGAATGAACCCCTTTAGTCAAATTATAGTTTAATGAGAAAATATTTAGATTGAAAAAAAGCCAGGAACAGCAGAGCACTTTTGGGTCTCTTTTACTGTAGTACATTTAACTCATAAATGTTTATAGTACTTTTAGAGACCATAGAAAATGACACCATCTTAATGAAAAGATTTCTTCTGCCTACACTGTACCACTCTGTTACAAAGTTACAAAGGAGAATAGATATGTGAGAAAGGAACAAGTCATTTGTTAAACAGAATCTGGGTATTTGAGATTTACGCAAATAAAGGAGATTTAAAATCATTGTCTTTAGCCCAGGGGTCTCAAACTTGCGGTTCCCGGGCCGCATACGCCTGCTTTAACCTGACCAGGCAGTGGCACAGTGGATAGAGCATTAGACTTGGATGCGAAGGACCCAGGTTTGAGACCTCGAGGTTGCCAGCTTGAGCATGGGCTCATCTGGTTTGAGCAAAGCTCACTAGCTTGGACCCAAGGTTGCTGGCTTGAGCAAGAGATTATTTGGTCTGTTTAAGGCCCAAGGTCAAGGCACATATGAGAAAACAATCAATGAACAACTAAGGTGTCGCAGCGAAAAATTGATGATTAATGCTTCTCATCTCTCTCTGTTCCTGTCTGTCTGTCCCTATCTATCCTTCTCTCTGACTCTCTCTCTGACTCTGTAAAAAAAATAAAAAAATAAAATCATTGTATTTAAATATTTAAAAAAATTGATGCTTATTAAAAGAAAGTTTAAATAAAATGTTATCCAGTAAAAATCTTGCTGTTTTCTTTCTCATTGTATTTATTTTTCTTCTTATATTCTTTCCCAGACACTATTGAGGAAACTAAAAAAAAAAAAAAAAGACTCAAACAGCAATGTTTCTCAGATACACGCATATCCACAAGGTAAATTTATTATTAGATTATAAAACAAATTTTAGACAGTATATATAGTATTTTTGGGAAATCTATGACTTGAAACACACAAAATAAAATCATAAATTTTGAACTTATATGGAATAATAAAAAATCAATTATTACTGAATAATTGATGCTTTAATCAGATTCACTTAAGAAACAAAGAGAATGGGTTAACATTTTGTTAATTTAATATGGTGATTAAACTAGTGAATTTTAATCATACACTTTTTGTTTTATTTTATTCTTTAGTAATTTATCATCATAATAATAAAAGAAATGGTGTAATTTAGGTCTTTCTTCCTGCTGAAATGTAGAGAGAAGTTTAGTACAGAATACTCTATGACCAATATTATACCATCTCTTCTGAATGAAATAAAGAATGCCCAGTTATCGCCCTGGCCAGGTGGCTCAGTGGTAGAGCATTGACTCATTGTGTGGATGGTCCAGGTTTGGTTCCTGGTTAGGACACACAGGAGAAGCAACCATTTTCTTCACCGCCCATCCTCCTTTCCTCGCTATCTCTCTCTTCCTTTCCTGCAGCCATGGCTCAGTTGTAGCAAGTTGGCCCCGGGTGTTGAGGATGGCTCCATGGCCTGGCCTCAGGCACTAAAATAGCTTGATTGTTGAAAAACAGAGCAATGGTCCAAGATGGGCAGGGCATCACCCCATAGGGCGCTTGCCAGGTGAATACCCATCGCAGTCTGTCTCTCTGCCTCCCTGCTGCTTCTCACTTAAGAAAAAAAAAAAAGAAAGCTCATTTGCATTGAAATTTTTGATAATATAATTACATTTTTATTATAAGTATGTTTCACATTTTATAAAGAATATTTACAATAGAAATTATTTTATATATCTTTTTCCCAAATTCAAACTTAATTAAACACCTTGTATTTTTATTAGCTAAATTGTAACATCTTTACTCCTGAAGTCTCTGGAATCTTCTTTATATTTCAAATTTATACTTTTGTGTCAATATCAAACTGAAATAAATATACTGGTTCATAATTTATGAATATGCCTTTATAGATGAATCTTCAACTATTCTTAAATATCATACTGGAAATTAAACAGAGACGGAATTAGAGGTTTTATACATAACGTGAAAGAGGAGTAAAATTATGCCTACGGTGTGAATATTGAGTATGGTCAGCATGTACAATAATATAGTGAATGACATCAGTCAATAGGGAAATGAATGAAAAGGTACAGCTGTGCACATAGACCCTGTGACATCTTTTCATTAATCTTAATCTACAGGAAATATATAAATATTTTCTACTATCCAGCTACTTTCATTCAAAGAGCCACAGTTCATTATTTATAATGAAATCACATTGGTCCCAAATTCTAATGCAAGAAAATGAAAATGCAAATGTCTTCATTGTGCTTATTAAGTAAGGAAGTTTCTACCAGTAGATTTCTCTTTGTTGTTTGTTTGTTGTTTGGTTTGTTATAAATGAACAAATATATCTTTGTCTACTGAATTGATTACTGCTAAACCTTTTTCGTGTGTGTGCTTGCAGCACAGCACATGTAATTGTGAAGACTACAAGCAACAATTTGTGTGCATGTGTTTTTCATTTTGACTTTTTTTTTCCTCTTTTTCAGGTTATTTCACCACTCACAAGAATGAGAATGCCAAAGAAAAAGATAGCTTGAATGACACTGCATGATTGCTTTTCCAACTAAAATGAGTAGAAAATGAAAACACTTTAAATGAAGTGTCTCAAATAAACATTTAATTTAGGATAAGACAGCAACTGCATATATAGCACCATATCAAATATTGAAGAAACATTTATTGAAGACTTGAAAGACTCATTTGTGGTAAAATAAATGTAGCTCTAAAAATCAGCTGCTGTGAGTAAATATGTAAAACCATATCTAAGCACTATGCAATTAAATTTGTAACTAACGTAAATTTGTACTAACAAAAGATGCGATTTGGGGGGAATTACGTATTTGAACAAGATACTGTTTTGTTTTTCATTTAAAACAAGCTAGCTGTGCATTGAATGCTCTTTAAAGAACCATAGATTTCAGACAACCCCCAAAATTATATACACTTATACTCTCCAATACTTTAAAATTTATTCTTTTTTATTCTCTTTTTTTCTTAATAGATCCTGCTATTTATTGCCTGTCCTCAATAGGTGTTTTTGGACATTAATATTTGCTTCTGTTCCTTGTTCATTTTTTTCCCAAAGTGAAAAGCTGGGGGGTGAAAAGGTGGGAGGCAGACAAGACAGACTCCCACATGCACCCTACCAGGATCCACCTGGCATGCCCACCAAGGGGTGATGCTCAGCTCATCTGGGGTGTTCCTCTGTGGCCACCAGAGCCATTCTAGTGCCTGAGGTGGAGGCCATGGAGTCATCCTCAGCACCCAGGCCAACTTTACTCCGGTGGAGCCTTGGCTGCAGGAAAGGAAGAGAGAGACAAAGAGAAAGAAGAGTGGGAACGATGGAGAAGCAGATGGGCACTTCTCCTGTGTGCTCTGGTGGGGGAGCAAACCTGAGACTTCCACACACCAAGCCGACACTCTACCACTGAGCCAACTGGCCAGGGCCTCCTTGTTCATTTTTTTATGTCAATCTCAACTCACTCTATTTCTATATTTATTTCTAGTTACATAATTTATCTTGTCATATTATCTGGGCATAATAAGTATTTGTATAGCTACTGAAAATTATCACTTAAATGAAAAACAGAAATTTTTAATACAAATAAAAATGATTTTGTAGTAACAACTCTCTAATGAGACTACTTTGTAAATCAGAAAACATTTAATAAAATCAAATAGTTGTTATTAGAAGTATTTTGGAAATATTGATGTTATATCACACATGACTAGACTAACATAATATTAATAGTTATAATTATGTAACACTATTTATATAACTATATATAATATATAACAATAACAACATAAAATTATCTCAGTTACATATATATAGGCCAATCAAATTCAAATACAGTTCTCAATAAATAAAATAAAAAATGCACTAGTAAATAAGGATATTGCAATGTTAAGCAATTTATTTTTCTCTAACTAGTGCTTTTTTAGGGAGAAGCTGATAGTAGTAAATAATTTTTTAGAATAAACATGGGAGCTGTCCTGACTTCTTCTAGAACCAAAAGACATTAGCAAAGTAAAAATTCCAAATTATTTGCATCCACTGCCAATGTTTTCTTGGCTAATATCAATTATATTCTTTTCTGTTGTTTAAGCATTCAGGAGCTCAATTAAAGTTAAGAAATAAAACTTAAAAATATAAAATGACTTTCAATTTTCTGATCTGATATTAAAAAAAAGACCTTCAGTTACTCTATTTTACAGAGTTTTCAGATAGAATACAACTTATTTTACTCCTACATATTCCTATATAAATTTTGATATTTTGCATTTATGTAATTAAAGTTCCTAAATCTTTCAAATTTTCTTTATATTCATGTCCTGCTTTTCCAATAATTTTCTTCTTTCTTTCCTTCCTTCCTTCCTTCCTTCCTTCCTTCCTTCCTTCCTTCCTTCCTTCTTTCCTTCCAACCTCCTTCCTTCCTTCCTTCCTTCCTTCCTTCCTTCCTTCCTTCCTTCCTTCCTTCCTTCCTTCCTTCTTTTCTTTCTTTCTTTTTAAGGGATATGAGGGGAGGCAGAGACAAACTCCCACATGTGCCAGACTGGGATTCACTAGCAAGCCCTACAGAGAAACGCTTTGCCCATCTGAACCAGCTGCTCTGTTGCTCAGCAACCAAGCTATTTCAGCAACTTAGACAAGGCCATGGAGCCATTCTCAGTGCTTAGGACTAACTTGCTCAAAGCATTCTAGCCATTGCTGCAGAAGAGGAAGAGAGAGAAAAGAGGGAGGAAGACAGGTGGAGAAGCAGATGGTCACTTCTTCTGTATAACCTGACTGGGAATCAAACCCGGGACTTCCACATGCAGGACCAATGTTTTACTGCTGAGCCAACAGGCCAGGACCTCCAATAGTTTCTATGAATGTAAATTACCTATTAAAATAACTTTAATTTTTATAATAAAGTATAAGCTAAACTAATTATAAAGCATAAATGAAAGCCTATTCTGTCACTCTGTCATCTAATTTCTTCTTTATTCATGCCAAACTTTAATCATCTCTATTTCACTCAATAAAAATATAATTATATAAATGAAACCAATGGACAGAAGGACATATTTATTATTATCAAATTATTATAGTACCATACTTTCCACCTCACTGCAAACCATATTGTGAACTTTTTACTCTGATTACTTAATTTTTACCAACTAAATTTTATTAAATTAGAACCTATTTTATCTTATTTAAATTTATCAAAAAATCTCTTTTATTTAAATCCCCTGCTAGCAGATAAGACATCTTTTTTCCTATTATAAATGTTTGGGAATTTGTGCTAGGCATCCTTTTATGTTTCTTAGTGTTTCATTTGGACTTGTTTTAAGAGCATACTCTGACATATAATTATATCAATTAATAAGGCTAGCTTTTTTTTGAAAAGCATGTTAACACATTGACTATCCCTGACAACCTTAACAACAAAACTAAAAGATCCCAAACACATAATATTTAGTAACTTTTAAGGGTAAAATCCACAGGCCGTATTAGGAAGATCATATCACTTCTAAAGTTGAGAAAAAGTAAATTTATGTCAGAGATAGACATAGTCCTACTATCTGATGATGCCAGAGTTTGGAGAGAAAAAGAATCAAAGATATATTTCAATAAATTAGTCAATAAGTTATCAAGATTTTTGGTATATATCTCATAGCATTGGTAATTATATTGTGAAAAAAGATGGTGATTGTAATGTTCTAAATATTTGTGATCTCCCAAACTCATATGTTGAAATTCTACCCCCAAGATGACAGTATTGGGAAGTAGGGCTTTGGGGAAGTGCTTAAGTCACTGGGCTGTAACCTTTATGAATAAGATTGGTGTTCTTATGAAAGAGTCCTTACAGAGTTCCCACACCCCTCTCACCATGTGAAGACATTTTGAGAAGGCTCTGGCTATGAACCAGGAAGAGGGCTGAGACCAAGCTGACACCTTGACCTTAGACTTTCAGTGCCTAGAGCTGTGAGAAATAACTATCTGTTGTTTCTAAGTTACACAATCTGTTACATTTTTTATAGCAGGCAAATGGACTAAAATAAGGATTAAGTCATACTTCTCATTTTGAAAAAGCATGCTTTACAACAGAAAATTTTGAAAAATGTTACTCCTCAAAGAATACACGTATGCTTGCCTCATGGCCTCACTATTCTTTGCTTTTTCTATACTTTGTGATACAGATACTCATAAAGATAAAATAGCTGATATTCTTATTGATATAAACATAAAATAGTACTTTACAATATAATAGGCAGATATATTTCTGGCCTTATGTCTTATTTCCCCAACCAGTAGCCTTAAGACTATGGTGCGTAACATATTGAGAAAAACACTTCTGTTGTACACACTCCTCTCCACACTCCTGCAGTCAGTTAGTTTCTCTATTCATTTTCATGATTTCTCTGGTCCTGATACTCTTCATTAGCACTTGCTTTACTTGTGACAGTGACAGAGGACCTTAGGTATATCAAGCTTCTCTGCTTGGAGGCAGGTCAGACAGCAGCTGAGGAGAAGTCTTGGGACACAGTTTGTAAATTGATGCAGCATATATTCAGAGTCACATGCTGTGTGCTGTTTTTATTTTTTTGTTAAATTGACACCTTAGCCTATTTTTTCTCTGTAGACCTAGTTTTCAGAAATAAACAGCTGGGACCCAAGGCATGTGCATGAAAGGACAAAACTTTTAACTCTCGGATATTCCAGAACCCTGCCAGCATGACACAGCTCTAAACTAGAGAAAACCCCTTTCTTAAACATTTACTCCAAAAGTATTGCTTTAACTTTTTATTGTATATCTTGACTTTTTATAAAAAAAAGTCCCACAGAATTATTTCTACATTTTATATCTGGAAAAGACTGTTAGAGAAACTGTTATATTATTCTAGGGTACAAGCATTATATACAGGTGGCACAGGTAGATATTAGAAAGAGGATCTAGAACCCCACATGTTGGCAAGGGTGGTCAACATAAAAGGGTTTAAATAATTTTGAGAAAATTTTATAAGGCTTAGTGTTAAAATAAGCAGTCATTCTGAAGAATACCTATGAGAATGGCTTACTTAGTACCCGTATTTCTTCAACTCATATAGCAGTGCTATGTAATTATGCTTCCTTACCCACGGAGGATGATTCTACAAGAACGTTCTTACATTGCTTGACTCTTCCATGGACATCCTCACAATTGCAACTTTATTTCTGATTGGTAACTGTGGAGCCAAATATGAAGAAAGAAAGAAATAATGGAAAATTACATTTAATTGTTATTTTTAATCACATCAAACACATGGCCTCTCCCCAACCCTTCTATGCTTGCTTCCCATATGAAATACTGAAAACATGAGAAAAGGTGAAAGAAGAAAAAATCCTGTTTTCATTTGATTTTCTCTTATCACCTTATACCCATTCTGTTCTCTATTTCAATTCTATCAAGCTCACCCCAAGCACCAGTTTTTAAAGAGATAATGAGAACAAAATGTAGAAACTGTGCAAACTGTAATAGGAGGAAATAGAGGAGAGCAGGATGTGTTTACTTCTAGTCTCTGTTTGCCAATTCACTCAACTCATATCTTCTCTTTGACCTCTATGTTAGATAGGATTATTGTTACAGGGTTTATAATAAGTAAGTCAAAATACCAAGTGGCTTAATACAACAAAAGTTTATATTTTACTTTTACAAAGTTCATTTTAGGTGTTCTTGGCTTTACTCCAAATAATGATTCAGGAATTCAGGTATTTTCCAACTTGTGATTTGACCATCTTTGATACATGCAATCAAATGACTCGAGAAGATGAAAGAGCCTAAGGGAGGTGTGCTGTTACCCACTTCATTTAATTTTGCATTCTATTATCCAGAGTTAGTCTTAACTAACTTCCTCCACACAGGAAGGTCCGCAAACCTGAGGTATCTCAGTAATTTATTTATTTATTTATTTATTTATTTATTTATTTATTTATTTATTTTAGTGAGAGGAAGAGAGGCAGAGACAGACTCTCGCATGTGCCCTGACTGGAATCCTCCTGGCAAGCCCATTAGGACGCAATACTCTACTTATCTGGAGCCCTTGCTTCATTGCAATTAAAGCCAATTTTTTAGTACCCGTTATAGAACATGGAGCCATTTTCAGTGCCCAGAACCAATTTGCTCAAACCATTCAAGCCATGGCTGCAAGAGGGGAAGAGAGAGAGAAAGGGAGAAGAAGTGGTGGAGAAGCACATGTACATTTCTCTTGTGTGCCCTGACCTGGAATCAAACCTGGGACTTCCACACGCCTGGCCAATGCTCTACCACTGAGCCAACCTGCCAGTTCCCATCAACTAACAATTTATACACAACTATCAATGTATAATTCCATATGAAACAGTCCATGATCTTGAGTGTTTGCATTGTATTGAAGAGATTATTTGTAGAGTTCCAGGATAGGCTCTGAATGCACTTTTTCAAAGAATTATTGGTGAGTAAAATTATATGGTTTTAATACTTTTACAAGGAAAATAAAATCCATCAGGGACATTATGGACCAAATAGGATTTTGTGCAGAGGAATTAGAACTAAATCATGTCATGTAATGACAAATATATAAAAAAATGTTTCGAACAAAAATTTATATTATTGTGAAATCTGTTTTTTTTAAAGGTAGTGTTTATTTATTTATTTATTTATTTCCACTTAAGAGAACAAACAATAGATTTTTTTTTCTCCCTGAGACAGAGGCTATAGTATTTTATCTTGATAATCTCATAACACAGCGTTTGGTATATTTCGGGAGCCAAATGTTAATAAGTTCCACAGTTAGAAAAAAGATATTTGTTTATTTCTGCTATGTGAAAAACAGTCAAGGGTTGCTGGAGAACTGTCATTGGTTTTTATAGATATAATAGAGAAAAGTTTTCAGGATCCATTTCTCTGAAGAAGTGTACATACCTAACACAGAAAACTTATTTTTCAGCCAGTAAAGAGATTATTTTTAAAAAGATTTACTATAGAAACAAAGATAAATTTGGTACAACCATTTTATCAAAGAAAGGTAATGAATTCAAATTTTCTGTTGTAATGTATAAAAAGTACCATATTTATGTTATAAATAATAATAAAGAAATTATTAGAAAAAATTGTGAGCTTTACTGCTTTTTACTTTTTAAATATATTTATTTCTTCTGATTTTAACCAATTAATTTACTTATAAATGTTATTTTTTGCTCTTTTTATAGAAATTATTTGATTTTATGTTAGTCTAAGTTTTTTTAAATTCTCCATATTTTATTATTATCCTAGATAATAATATATTGCTCATTATTTAGACCATGTATATGCCAAGCACTGAAGACTGAAAAGAAAAAATACATAATCCCTAGCTTCAAGAATGTATGAATTGGTGAAACAGAGACAAGAAAAATAATACGGTACAATAAAAACTTGAATATACCTTCACTAGTAGAATATAAGAACTATATTCAACATGAAGAAGACAAGCAATGTTTGTAAGTGAGGAAGGAAAACGTTCAAACTGGAGAAAACACATTAAAAGATGCTATGTCATAACTTAAATATGTTACATGCCTTTGTTGTTGTTTTATTTGTCATCCTTAACCAACTGGACTAAATGGGGGTGAACAACATGACATTTATTTGTAGAATTCTAGGGCATCACAGTGTTTGGTTTTGACTAATTATTAGTTGACCAGTACATGACTACAGAACTATTGAACTTGAAAAAAATAAAACACTTGATAAATTTTGGTTGCCCCACTATCTTCCAGTGCATGCTCTTAGAACAATGGTGCATCATGGTGAAGATGATAAAAAATATTATATAGAAGTCACATTTTTCTTTCTAAATTTACAGTTATTGAAGATTTAATTATGACCCTATATAATTGTGAACTATAAGTTAAATACGTTTTCTATCTAATCTCACAACCTATATCTGTGCTATCAAGTAGACTATTGCTATCTAACTTTTATCAATAAAAAATGTTAAAACTTAAAAAAGTTAAGTTTTAAGGCTACCTATAAAAAAGTAATTTAGAATAAATTTTCTCCATGTGTATAATGTGTATGGTGCAATGTGGTTACTATTTTTATCTTGTTTTGAATAAGTGCTTTAAATTTTGTTGGTTTTGATAGTAATTTGTATTAGTTTTTATTTCCATTTTCCTTAATTAAGCTTTCCTTTCCCTTCACTTTGAGCTAACTAAAATTGTGATTAATAACAAAGCAATACTTTTTTGGAAATAGCAATATTTTTTGGAAGTAGTAGACAATCTGCTAAAAGCCAATACTATTTACTGTTTATCCATTCAATCTTCACGTTGCTAGAAAACAAAATCTGAATAACTTAGCTCTGGTCATACGACCTTTTTCTTCCCCATCAGCTGTAGTCAGGAAGGCAAGTTATCATCACGGTTGTTAGAGACCAACCCTGTGAACAAATCCAATGTTTTCCATTATGAAAAGATGGGCAAAAATATTAGTATATAAATCCACTCAAAATTTCAATACTTTATATACCAAATCAGCATAACTATTGACTAAATGTGCCAGTAAAAATATGTAACTCTGCATTTCCAATGAAGAATTTAGCAAGAAAACTGGAACTCTTTATTTGATGTTACCATTTTCCAGTTTTTCTTGTAAAAAAGAAAAACATATTGAGACATTATTTAGCACTTTGAAAAGTTTCTGATAGTCTAAAAAGGACTTTAGATGTTCTTTGTGGAATCAAAGTACAAGTGGAGGAAGCAAATTGATGAAGATGCTGACAATAGAACTGAGTTAGGAAGAAATCATGGCTGTTTGGGGACAACATAGAAGAAAACATATGGTAGAAGATTCAAAAAAACCTCAAAAATCTCAATGCGATGTATTCTACATCCTTAGGACTTTTAAAGTTCAGTCTTTGAAGTAAGCAAAACTATTTATCTTCCTTATTCCTTTTTTAGTCTTCATTGACGCTCCTTTATAATTTTTCTCTTGTCAAAAAAACCCCCACAAAAACCAAAAACTACTTTTGTTTATTGATGATATAGAGTTTAAACTACCTGAACCCATAGTGTCCATTGTGGAAAGCTTTATGTCTGACAGCTATATGTTAGCCAATAAAGAACAATAAAATGATGACTTTGTTTCCCTTTTTTTTCTTCTTTGGAGGCAATGCACACAAAAGAGTAAGTGATAAACCAGCACACTTGGCATCAGTCCTTGCAGTTACTATGCACCACCTTTCACTATCCATTGGTATCTGTTCATTTATATGTCAGGAAATGTTTAGTTAATTATTAATTATGCATTAATACAAAAATTTGTATAAGACTAGTAAAAAAGTAAGAGTCCTATACATACTAACAAGAAATAAAAATTAGGATATATTGTTTAAAAGGAAAAAGCACGATGTGTTAATTTTTATATTTTTGTAGTTATTTTTACTTGTGGGTTATACTTTTGAATCCATAAAATAAATTTTAAAAGCTTAATTGGTTATAGCTTTTTTAAAAGCTGTGCAATTTTTTTCTATGAAGTATATTGATAAAAATACACAATGATATTGTTATATATGGGAAATAACTAACAATAAATTTAAAAAGTAGATTTTTAGTGATTTAAAATTGTGATTATATTTATATGCTCAAGAATATAATATAGAATCATATATAGTACAATTTGAATAAAGTCTTTAAAAACATAACTGTGTAATTAATTTATCACCATCTGTTGAATTGCACCATAGAATGGTTCAAAGAATAATACAAATAAAATAAATCTGTAAGAATATACAATATCATAATAATCATCTGTATGTGAATTGTGCTTCATTAATATTTTAATTCATCTTTCTAGAATAATAAACACTTTGTATTTTTAACTATATTTTTTTCCTTAGTGAAAACACTAGAAATTCAACTATTACCTTGTTACTTGAGAATATACACGATGTCATTTGGAATAACACTAGTGATTTATCTAGTTTGACATTCTCTGTTCTAAAAATAATTTTGAAAGTCATTCTTCCCTCTGTGCTTATGAAGACAACATAGTTTAGAATTTACAAAAAAGACTAGAGTTTTATCTTAGGCAGAAGTATGCCAAATTCATGTGACATTTATCTTCTTAAGCCCAATTGCAGTGGGATAGAATTTGAATATTTCTTTTGCATTTATATATTATTCACAAGTAAATTCGATGTTCAAATGGTAAAACTGTTATAAAGTACCACACCCCAGATTCTGAAAAGCACTGTACCTCATTTCAATGAGTCCACATAGAGACACCCAGTCCAGATAAATTTTGAAGAGATTTATTAGAGGAGGAGATTTATTAAATATGCCGGCCACATATGGCTGATATGGGGCATCAGACCCAAATCGTGCAGTCCCAAAAGTAGTTCAGGGGCTGCTGATATACCCTTGATCACACGCAGGTGGGGAAGAGCATGACCTCATGGTATAGGCTGGCAACATTTGTTTTGGGGATACACAGAAACTTTAAGACTCTCAAGGTAACACAATCAAATACATTTACAAATCTTTCAGGGTTCCTCTTCCCTCACTAGCCTAGAGATATTTTACTGTCAAGATTCCAGGAAGGGCCAGGAACTACAGTCAATGCAAGGTGGTACCTAAATTCTGCCTCCTATTGAAAGAAAAGAAGTTTTTAGGTTAACCTTCATTTTAGGTTTAAAACTGAATAACCCATGTTCTTGCAAGCCAGAAACTTCTACATTCTTCTCCATCCCCTTCCTAAAGGAGGGATGGAACAGGAAAGCCTGATAGGAAAGCCTGACCTTTCCTCCCAGAATATTAATATCAATTTTCAACTTTTGGTACCTTACAACAAAACTAACAGCAAACCTGAGTAATTCCATTGTGTAATCACCTTGCTCTTTTGATAAAAGGAAAAAAGTTTCTAGTCAGTATTACTAGTATATTATGTTTTGTCTCATAGTTTTAATAGTATTAATAACCAGAACTTGAAAATAAATATGCAGTGTTCACTAGCAAATTTTCCATGAGCTGTAATATAATTAAGGTTGTTTTGTTAAAGAGCTTTGAATCTACTGATCAGTTTCCTACGTTTCTGTCACTTTCCTGAAGAAAAATAGCCTTTTACTTCCAAATGTTTTGAAGTGTTCCAGCAATAACGTGATTAACTGTAGAGGTTGTCCTCACCTCACAGTAATATCATTGAGGATTTAAAAATGCAGATACAATAAGGAAGGTGGCAGCCTTAAACCTGAAATAGTCCAGTGAGATTGTCAGCCTGACATTTTTAAGAAATGTATATTTTTGCCATAATTATTTAGAAAACTAAAATGATTGGTTACTGTAAAATATCCACTGCCAGAAATAAGAATTCCCCCTTCTAAAAGAAAGATGGGTTTAAAAACTTCCTAAAAGACAAACATCCAGTGCATTGAAGAGTCAGGTTTCAACTCAAGCATTGGCACCCAAAGTCTATACTCTTACCAGTTACATCATCTAGCCTTTCAATGAAGAAAGAGAATCCCTTTAAAGAAAATATGTTTTCAAAGGTAGAAGGCAATATTATTAATTCTCTGGAGCCTTTGATGGAAGCAGGGGACACCTGAGAGCTAAATGGAAGCTTTGATACTGCTGAAAAAGCTTTTACTTGTTCAGATCAGATCAAGTTCTGAAAGCACTAACCTATAATATTGCGTCTGCTGTGATATCTGTGAAGAGAGAGCCATTCTAGAAAATCAGAAAGATCCATTGAAAAAGAAGAAATAAAAAATAAATTAAGGGGAATATGATTTTATTTGCTATACTGGGAAGGGTTCTGAGATGAATTAGAAAAGCCTCTACGTATAATTGATTCTCTGCTTCTAGGAAAGAGCCTTTTAAATTGTACATTTGGGAGACGTCTTATTCTTTTGAGGATGTAAGTAAAATGTTGGTGCTGTCTATTGGTTAATATCAAATCAACTTGTTTATGACTTAAGTAAAGTTGTAAAGTTGTTTAAATTCACTCGTTTATGATAAAGACAAGAAAATTGCTTTAATTTAAGTATAAATTAAGTTGTGGATGGAAGTCATTCTACATCAGTTGCTGATCAGCAGTCACCAACTGAACTGTGAACAGACCCCTTGGGGGCTAATTGATAAAAACCTGTGGAGAAGCAATTATGGCAAGGCAACCTTTAGACTATAAATACTGAGAGTGTGTAAAGTATTTGTTTTTGCTTGAGCGAGGTGATTCTTCCCATTCTCACCTAAAAACTCTCCAAAGACTCTTGGACACAAGCTCCTGCCTTGGTAAGGGCTACTCTTCAGTAAAAAATGCTGCTCAGATGCCCCAGGAAGAAAGGCAGCTTGCTTGCCAACATCAGTGTTATTGTTACCTAGAGACAACATGCTCTAGCAACAGGAGACTTTTACTTTTGCTCAGAGTATTGGAAATCAACTCTCACTTGGACTTCTTCTCTTGGGGGTGTCTTCTCATATAAAAAGGTACACCTCATAATAAATTTAAAGTTTATTCCTTTATCTCCCATTGCTGGGAAGAGTAGTATAATTAATCTCTCAATTTTTATTTGAAATATGTTTTTGTTTTAGCTTATTAAAATATATTGTATGCTATTGCTCTGTGAAATTATTATAATTTACAATTCAAATCTGTGCTGAATAATTTGCTGGCAAAGAGAATCAATAACTGGGTGTGGCTTCTGTTGCCTCCTACAGAACAAAACTCAACAGTTGGTACATTATGGAAATACAAATTCCATTGAAATTCCTTTTAAGTGTCAGTTAAGGATTTGCATATTGTGTTTTTTTATTGATTAAATACATCATTCATTCATATGCTAGGCCATGGTCTTGCCAGTGACACTGCGTAGTAAATGGTGTGTCTATGTTAAACCCAGAACTCGCCATGTTATAGGAAGTATTCTCTTGTCTCCCTCATTTCTTCACCCAATATAAACATCTATATTCTTACCTTTTCTGGCACACTTTCTTTCCCTGGCCTTCCTAAAGTCTGACCTTATTTTCATTCCTTACCCAAAGCATCAGCCTCTTAAAATGAGAGACCTGACCATCCCTCAATTCTGAAAATAGCCTCCTCTATACCCTGAAACTCATTCCTATTGGAAAAGATTGAGGAAGGCACTGTTCATAAAAAAATCCTTTCAATTTTATTAATTGCCATGTATTGTTATGGCAGATTTTCCTACATAATTTGGAATTTTGCATGCTTTTGAAATTTTAAAAGAGTCTAGTTCTATGAAAGGTTACACCTGTAATAGCCCTTATTTCATTACATCTTAATATCTTACATAACTGTGAGATTAGAAGCTTTATAGATTATGAACAAAAATAAAGTAAAATAAATATTAAAGAATACATTTAATTTTAAGAGTATTAAGATTGAGCTGTTATGAGACATCTGTGTAGAGGATGTCCCATAAGTACTTATAGAAATGCAGTTAGAGCCCAGAAGAGAGAGAATGGCAAGAAAATATAAATCAGAATCATCAGACTAAAGATTTTCTCTCTTTCTTTTATTTTTAAATTTTTCTTAAGTGAAAAGTGGGAAAGCAGATAGACTCTCACACACCCTTTGACCGAGATACATATAGCAAGCCCCCTGCTGGGGGATGCTTTCCCATCTGGGGCCATTATTCCATTGCTTGGCAACTGAGCTATTTTAATTCCTGAGGTGAGGCCATGGAGCCATCCTCAGTGCTCAGGGCCTGACTTGTTTCAACTGAGCCATGGCTTCATCAGGGGTAGAGAAAGATAGATAGATAGATAGATGATAGATAGATAGATAGATAGATAGATAGATAGATAGATAGAGAAAAGTAGGGGAGGTGGAGAAGCAGCTGGTCACTTCTCCTATGTGCCTTGACTGGGAATTGAACCCAGGACATCCAAATGCCAGGTCGACACTCTACTACTGAGCTAACTGGCCAGGGACAAGATATTATTTCAAGGTAGTAGATGTACATGATTATCTAAAGCTCACAATGTGTATTGTTTTTTTTTTTTTTTTTTTTTTTTTTTTTTTTTTTTTTTTTTTTTTTTTTTTTTTTTATATATATAAATAAATTTTTATTTTAATGGGGTGACATCAATAAATCAGGGTACATACATTCAAAGAAAACATTTCCAGGTTATCTTGTCATTTAGTTATGTTGCATACCCATCACCCAAAGAGAGATCGTCCTCTGCCACCCTCCATCCAGTTCTCTCTGTACCCCTCCCCCTCCCCTCCCCCTCTCCCTCCTTCCCTCCCCCCACCCCCCATAGCCCCCACACTCCTGTTCATGCCTCTCAGTCTCGCTTTTATGTCCCACTAATGTATGGAATCCTGCAGTTCCTGTTTTTTTCTGATTCGCTTATTTCACTCCGCACAATGCTACCAACACTCCACCATTCCGCTATAAGTGATCCAATGTCACCATTTCTCCTAGCTGAATAATATACCATGGTGTATATGTGCCCCATCTTCTTCATCTAGTCCTCTCTTTTTTTTACAGTGATTAAAAGCCTTTAAGCAAACTCTTGGCCAATACGGCAAGAATCCATAAATGAGTAGTGTCCTTAACATGTTCCCCAAGTCCAAGTTGGCCCCCTCACCATGCCAAATCCCTGAAAAATGCAACCCAACCACAGTTCAGTCTGTTAGGAGCTGTCACAGGGAGCAGGAGTCCAGAAAAGTTCCTCACAGGAAAAGTCCGTATGGCACTGGAATTGTTGTCACCATTCTATACTTTGCAGCTCATGTCCAAGTCCCAATGACCGCTGCTTCTAGCTGGTAATGATTCAGGTAGACTGGAAAAAGCCATTTGCAGCATGCGTGGATATGGAGCTTCTGTTCTCCTCTGCCTGGAGAGTTGAGACCAGGTTGCTTTTCCCTGGAGCTCTGTGACTGTGGCCTGGTAAAGAGAACCTTGGGATACACTAAGCTGGGTGGCAAAGGTAAATTCATAATACAAGTTGGCAAAAGGAGAAAAGAGAGCTCTAAATTAAGAGTAGGTCCCAGCCTGAAATATGAGTGGGGCATTGAGGTAGGAGGAATAAAGGAAACACTATATATTAAGCAAAGCAGCAGAAAATAGGACTATCAACACCCACAACAGAGATCTTTGAGGGAAGAATAAAGAACCTGACTATTCAGGCAAAACATAGTTAAGTGGCCCTTGTGCAAATGAGATCAGTTTACCTGCTTCTTGGAAGAAATACCCTAGGCTCGTCCACAGTGTCGTAGATGGGGTCGACGGCCCTGGGCACCTTCAGCCTTCAGTGGCAAACCCCAGCATTCTGGGCAAGGTTAGGTCATAGGTGGCTGGAGCAGGCCTGGAAGAGACTGAACCCTCCCTTAGAGGAGCGAGGGGGAAGCCCACCTTCCAGTGTCCCTGTTTCCTCACAGCAGAGGTGTGTAAGCCTGGCAGGCTTTAGCTCAATGACCTTCCTTTCCACTATTGAAGCAGAACCCAGATGGCATCCTATGAGACCCCTTTGGGGTGCTGGAGCCTTTAAGGGTGTATCCTAAAAGCTGGTAGTTCCCCCTGATCTCTATTGGGCTTTTTCTGCCTCTAGGTATCTTAAAAGCCACTCTCAGAAGATCTCGCTGAGGGGTTTGAGGATCCCCATCCGCCTATATAAATCTTTTCCATATATCTGGAGCTATTTGGAAAAAAGACAGAACAGTGTTATTAGCTAGATCTAATAAAGAAGGTAGATTTGGTGTCTCCTGTTCATCAGCTTTCAAAAGAAATGTAAATTTTTTTTTTTTTTAAGTAAAAAGCATGATATGGTAGACCCGTCGGAGTCGTTGGCCTGGTGTGCAGGATTCCCGGGTTCGATTCCCGGCCAGAGCACACAGGAGAAGCGCCCATCTACCTCTCCACCCCTCCCCCTCTCCCCCCTCCCGGTCTCTCTCCTCCCGCCCACAGCCAAGGCTCCACCGGAGCAAATCCACCCTGGGCACTAAGGATGGCCCCATGGCCTCCGCCCTAGTTGCTAGAATGACTCCGGTTGTAACAGAGCAACATCCCAGATGGGCAGAGCATTCCCCCTGGTAGGCATGCCAGGTGGATCCCAGTCAGGCACATGCAGGAGTCTGTCTGCTTGCCTCCCCATCCCCATCCTCAGAAATATACAAAAAATAAATAAATAAAAGAAAAAATACAAAAAAAAATACAAAAAAAAGGGGGGGGGGGCATTCCCTTGTGCTAAAGCACCAGGAAGCATGGAGTGAGCTTGAGTATGTCCTATGAAACATGGAGCTCTATGTTTACATATAAGTCTTTGAAGAAGGAGGAACTGCTGAAATAGTTTGTCAGCATTTGTCCCTAAGACAGCAGTCTTTATAGTGGGAACACCATACGTAAATATTTGCTGTCTGTCTATAGATTAAGGGGGGAATATGGCCAATGCTGAAAAGCCATGATCTTTGTGCCCCTCCCCTCCCCCACCCCCCTCCCTCTCCTCCCCCCACCCTGTAACCCCAACACTGTTGTTCATGTCTCTGAGTCTCATCTTTATGTCCCACCTATGTGTGGAAACATATAGTTCTTAGTTTTTTCTGATTTACTTCTTTCACTCAGTATAATGTTATCAAGGCCCATCCATGTTGTTGTAAAAGATCCTATGTCATCATTTCTTATGGCTGAGTAGTATTCCATAGTATATATATACCAAAGCTTTTTAATCCACTCATCCTCTGATGGACACTTGGGCTGTTTCCAAATCTTTGCTATTGTGAACAATGCTGCCATAAACATGGGGGTGCATTTCTTCTTTTCAAACAGTGCTATGGTGTTCTTGGGGTATATTCCTAACAGTGGTATAGCTGGGTCAAAAGGCAGTTCGATTTTTAATTTCTTGAGGTATCTCCATACTGTTTTCCACAGTGGCTGCACCAGTCTGCATTCCCACCAGCAGTGCAGGAGGGTTCCCTTTTCTCCACATCCTCGCCAGCACTTATTCTGTGTTGTTTTATTGATGAGCGCCATTCTGACTGGTGTGAGGTGATATCTCATTGTGGTTTTAATTTGCATTTCTCTAATCATTAATGATGTTGAACATTTTTTCATATGCCTATTGGCCATCTGTGTGTCCTCTTTGGAGAATTGTCTATTCATTTCTTTTGCCCATTTTTGGATTGGATTGTTTGTCTTCCTGGTATTAAGTTTTACAAGTTCTTTATAAATTTTGGTTATTAACCCCTTATCAGACACTATGTCAAATATATTCTCCCATTGTGTAGTTTGTCTTTTTATTCTGTTCTTATTGTCTTTAGCTGTGCAGAAGCTTTTTAGTTTGATAAAGTCCCATTTGTTTATCCTGTCTTTTATTTCACTTGCCTGTGGAGACAAATCAGCAAATATATTGCTGCGAGAGATGTCAGAGAGCTTACTGCCTATGTTTTCTTCTAAGATGCTTATGGTTTCATGGCTTACATTCAAGTCTTTTATCCATTTTGAGTTTATTTTTGTGAGTGGTGTAAGTTGGTGGTCTAGTTTCATTTTTTTGCAGGTAGCTGTCCAGTTTTCCCAACACCATTTGTTGAAGAGGCTGTCTTTACTCCATTGTATTGTCTTACCTCCTTTGTCAAAAATCAGTTGTCCATAGAGCTGTGGGTTTATTTCTGAGTTCTCTGTTCTGTTCCATTGATCTATGTGCCTGTTCTTATGCCAGTACCATGCTGTTTTGAGTACAATGGCCTTATAATATAACTTGATATCTGGAAGTGTTATACCTCCCGCTTTTTTCTTCCTTTTCAGGATTGCTGAGGCTATTCGTGTTCTTTTTTGGTTCCATATAAATTTATGGAATATGTGTTCTATGTCTTTGAAGTAAGTCATTGGTATTTTCATTGGTATTGCATTGAATTTATAAATTGCTTTGGGTAATATAGACATTTTAATGATGTTTATTCTTCCTAACCATGAGCACAGTATATGCCTCCACTTATTCGTATCTTCCCTGATTTCTTTTATCAATGTTTTATAATTTTCTGAGTACAAGTCTTTAATCTCCTTGGTTAGATTTATTCCTAGGTACTTTATTTTTTTGGTTGCAATGGTAAAGGGGATTGATTCCCTGATTTCTCTTTCTGACAGTTCATTATTAGTGTATAAAAATGCCTCTGATTTCTGAGTATTGATTTTATATCCTGCCACCTTGCCAAATTCTTTTATCAGGTCTAGTAGTTTTTTGACTGAGACTTTAGGGTTTTCTATATACAATATCATGTCATCTGCAAATAGTGATAGTTTTACTTCTTCTTTTCCAATTTGGATGCCTTTTATTTCTTTTTCTTGTCTGATTGCTGTGGCGAGGACTTCCAGAACTATGTTGAATAAGAGTGGTGAAAGGGGGCAACCCTGCCTTGTTCCTGATCTTAAGGGGATAGCTTTTAATTTTTGCCCATTGAGTATTATGTTGGCTGTGGGTTTGTCATAGATGGCCTTTATCATGTTGAGGTATGTTCCCTGTATTCCCACTTTGCTGAGAGTTTTGATCATGAATGGGTGCTGGACTTTATCAAATGCTTTTTCTGCATCTATTGAAATTATCATGTGGTTTTTCTCCTTTCTTTTGTTTATGTGATGAATCACATTGATTGATTTGCGAATATTGTACCAGCCTTGCCTCCCAAGAATAAATCCTACTTGATCATGGTGTATGATTTTTTCCATATATTGCTGGATCCGGTTTGCTAATATTTTATTGAGGATTTTTGCATCTAAGTTCATCAGGGATATTGGCCTATAATTTTCTTTTTTTGTGTTGTCTTTGCCTGGTTTTGGAATCAGAATTATGCTCGCCTCATAAAAGGAGTTTGGAAGTCTTCCTTCCTCTTGAATTTTTTGAAATAGCTTGAGAAGGATAGGAGTTAGTTCTTCTTTGAATATTTGGTAGAATTCACTTGTGAAGCCATCAGGCCCAGGACTTTTCTTTTTTGGGAGTTTTTTGATAGCTGTTTCAATCTCATTTGTTGTAATTGGTCTGTTTAGGTTTTCTGATTCTTCCAGATTGATTTTTGGAAGATTATATGATTCAAGGAATTTGACCATTTCATCTAGGTTGTCTAGTTTTTTGGCGTACAGTTCTTCATAGTATTTTCTTACAATATTTTGTATTTCTGTTTTGTCAGTTGTTATTTCTCCACTCTCGTTTCTAATTTTATTTATTTGAGTCCTCTCTCTTTTTTTCTTGGTGAGTCTTGTTAAAGGTTCATCGATCTTGTTTACCTTTTCAAAGAACCAGCTCCTGGTTTCATTGATCCTCTGTATTGTTTCTTTAGCCTCTATGTCACTTATTTCTGCTCTGATCTTTATTATTTCCTTCCTTCTACTAGCTCTGGGCTTTACTTGCTGTTCTTTTTCTAGTTCTTTTAGATGCAGGGTTAAGTTGCTAATTTGAGCTTTTTCTAGCTTCTTGAGGTATGCCTGTAATGCTATAAACTTCCCTCTCAGGACTGCTTTTGCTGTGTCCCATAAATTTTGAGTTGATGTATGCTCATTATCGTTTGTTTCTAGGAATTTTTTAATTTCTTCTTTGATCTCAATGTTAACCCATTCATTGTTTAATAACGTGCTATTTAGTTTCCAAGTGTTTGAATGTTTTTCAATTTTTCTATTGTGGTTGATTTCTAGTTTAATGCCATTGTGATCAGAGAAAGTGTTCGATATGATTTCAATCTTCTTAAATTTGTTGAGCCCGCTTTTGTGCCCTAACATGTGGTCTATTCTAGAGAATGTCCCATGAGCGCTTGAAAAGAATGTATATTCTGCTCTTTTAGGGTGAAAGGTTCTGAAGATATCTATTAAATCGAGTTCATCTAATATGTCCTTTAAGTCTGCTGTTTCTTTGTTAATTTTCTTTCTTGAGGACCTATCTAATGATGTTAATGGGGTATTGAAATCTCCTACTATTATAGTATTGCTGTTGATCTCGCCCTTTAAGTCTATCAAAGTCTGCTTTATATATTTAGATGCTCCTATATTAGGTGCGTAGATATTTATAATGGTTATATCTTCCTTTTGGATTGCTCCCTTTATCATTATGTAGTGACCTTCTTTATCTCTAACTATGGTCTTTGTTCTAAAGTCCATTTTGTCTGATATAAGTATTGCTACCCCAGCTTTTTTTTCATTTCCATTTGCGTGAAATATTTTT
This sequence comes from Saccopteryx bilineata, assembly GCF_036850765.1. Classification (NCBI taxonomy): domain Eukaryota; kingdom Metazoa; phylum Chordata; class Mammalia; order Chiroptera; family Emballonuridae; genus Saccopteryx; species Saccopteryx bilineata. The sequence continues at coordinate 65,718,883 of NC_089495.1, read as the reverse complement.
TTCCATCCTTTTATCTTCAGTCTGTGTGCATCTTTTGATTTAAGGTGTGTCTCTTGTAGACAGCATATGTATGGGTCCTGTTTTCTTATCCACGCAGCTACCCTATGTCTCTTGATCGGATCATTTAATCCATTAACATTTAAGGTTATTACTGATATGTAATTGTTTATTGCCATTTTTTTTCTTTAAAACTGTTTTTCTCTTTTGCTATATTCTTTTTTTCCTTTGATCTGTTTACAACAGGTCCCTTAGCATTTCTTGCAGCCTTGGTTTGGTTGTAGTGAAATCCTTTAGTTTTTTTTTGTCTGTAAAGCTTTTTATTTCTCCTTCAATTTTAAATGATAGCCTTGCTGGATAAAGTAGTCTTGGTTGTAGGTTCTTGTTCTGCATTACTTTGAATATTTCTTGCCATTCCCTTCTGGCCTCAAGTGTTTCTGTTGAGAAGTCAGAAGTCATCCTTATGGGGGCTCCTTTGTAGGTGATTGTCTTTTTTTCTCTAGCAGCTTTTAATATTTTCTCTTTATCATTTAGCTTTGGTAATTTAATTATGATGTGTCTTGGTGTTGGTTTCTTTGGATTTCTCCTTAATGGAGTTCTCTGTGCTTCCTGAACATGTGAAATATTTTCCTGCCTTAATTGGGGGAAGTTTTCCGCTATAATATGTTTGAACAAAGTCTCTATCCCTTGTTCTTTCTCTTCTTCTTCAGGAACCCCTATGATGCGGATGTTATTTCTCTTCATGTTGTCACAGAGCTCTCTTAGAGTTTCCTCAGACTTTTTGAGTCTCTTTTCTTTTTTCTGCTCTGCTTCCATGCCTTTATTTATTGTGTCCTCTAACTCACTGATTCGATTCTCTGCTTCATCCATCCTGCTTTTAATTCCTTCCACTGTATTCTTTATTTCAGATATTGTATTTGTCATTTCTGTCTGATTCTTTTTTATTATTTCAATGTCCTTTTTTATATTTGTTATCTCTTTATTTAGGTTTTCGTAATGGCCATCTATGGTGGTTCTAATATCTTTGAGCATCCTAACAATCATTATTTTAAACTCTGCATCTGGTAATTTGGTTATATCTGATTCACTTAGGTCCTTTTCTGGGGATTTCTCTTGGTTTATTTGTGTTGTATTTCTCTGCCTCCGCATTTTCTCTTCACGAGAGTGGCTGTGATCACGTGCTCGGGTGCACAAGGGTTGGTGGCCTTGGCCTTTGCCCCGCCCCCGTGTGTGATGTTATGCTCGGTCCTGAGGGCACTGGCGAGCACCTTTGCTCAGCTGCGGGTCTCCGCCTGTTTCCGAGCTTTCACCCTGCCTTTGCAGGATGATCCCACTCAAGGAACAGCTGCTAGCCTTGGCTCTACTACCAGGAAAGGCTGCGTGCCCAAGCTCAGCTTCGTAGCGGAACTCCGCCTCTTCTGGGCTTTTGGCTCCACCCTCGCGGGAGGAGCTGGCTATCACGTCAGACCGCAAGCCTGGGTTGCACAGGCGGGGCAGGGATGTGCTCCTCTGCCCTTGCTCCGGGGCTGGTTTCTACCCTTTCTGGGTTTCCCGCCCTTCTCCCGGAGGCTGGATTACAGGCTGCCGGCAGCTGAGCTTAGCCGCTTTTGCACGCCCCCTTCTCCCTAGCCGGGCAAGATTGAGCTCACACCTGAGCCCACTGGTGGCCAGCCGGCTTCCGCCCCTGCCAGCAGAACCACGCTTTTGTCTCCTGCTGCCGCCCGCTCTCCGGTGCGCCCTCAGCCGTGTGGGTGGGGGCGTTGCAGCTCGGACCCTAAGACTCACTACCGTAGACCCGAAAGCTCCCTCCTTCTATGCGACTCTGCTCTGGATGCCGCGAGGGAGCTTGTTTGGCTGCTCTCCTGCTTCCCTTTGCTGGTACTGCTGTTTCCGGGGGAAATATTCACTTCAGCTTTGGGGAGTGACTCGTCCCAGGGGTTAGAGTGGCTATCTCCCAAAAATGTTTCTCCCTATGCCTCCTAGATTGCACTCTCTTCCTGTTACTGTGGTTCTCTCCCCTCTCCCTCCGTCTCCAGGAGCCCCAGGTGAGTGTTTGTGAGAGAGATGTTCTGCATGGTCCCTTTAAAAAGGATCCTGGGTCTGAGAAATCAGACTCTCTCACAAACAGTATCCTGACTTGTTTCCAGCTAAATACTGTCCTTATGCTTCTTCTGGGCTCTGGGGCTGCAGGCTGGGGCTTTGTTCCTGGGGCTCAGGGCCCTTTCCCCTCTGCTAAACTCACTTCCCACCACGCGAGTCTCTCCCTGCTGCCGTTCGCTCCGAGAAGCTGGGCAGCCCTCTCCGCGTTTCCGCTTTTCCTACCAGTCTCTGGGTGGCTTCTTCAGCGTTCCTGGGTTGAAGAGTCCTTTTAGTTTAGTCCAAAGTTGGTTTTTCCAGTTGATAGTTCATAAAATTAGTTTGTAATCCACATTGGTTCTGGGAGGTAGATGCTGGTACGTTCGCCTACTCCAGCGCCATCTTGTCCCAATGTGTATTGTTTTTTAAGAGACCAATAAACAGCATTGCTTTATGTATTAAAGCTTATAAATAACTTGGGAAATAAAATAGCAAATTTAGCAGAAAAAACACCAAAATATCATTTTTATGGCCTGTAAAGCCAAATGGAAACACACAGCTAGATGTGTCAACTGGGCTTGAGATCTTCCTAATTATGCCAACATCTACACATACTACCCCATTCAAGTAAAATGATTCTGAATAAAAATACAAACAAATAGAAAAACCACTTCTATGCTTTTTATTGATTTGGTGGGAGCAAAACTAAGAGAAAGGACTGAATTTCTATGCCTATGTGTATTCTTCAATTAGCTCATTTCAGAAATGTCAGCAGACTGTTGTCAACCCTTCTCTCAAGATGCCAATTAACTGTTTTATATAACTTGGAGAAATTAATGAGAAAAAAAGAAGAAAATAGAATCTAATGGTAGGCTGTATAAATTATAGAGCCAGAAATCATTGTAATGGCTCAGAAAAGTAATTCAATTAATTAAATCCACACCAAAATCATACATTACTTAAGATTGAAAGTTTTCCAAATTATTTATAGTTAAATTGTTCTGTAAGGCTTGTTATAAATTATGTAATGAAAGAATATGACATCATGAGAAGTACTGAATAAAAAAATAATAATTTCATTCACATAGTTGGTTAATATATGGTTATATTAAGACATGTTTGGAGGAAAATAAATGTACAAAAACTAGAATTGTCTTACAAATCCAAATTCAAAAATATTATATAGAAAATATTTAAGTCTAACATAATCCATCTTGCATTCATTTGTCTCTCAAAAATTTAAAAAATTGCCTGACCAGGCAGTAGTGCAGTGTATAGAGCATTGGACTGGGACACAGAGGACCTAGGTTTGAAATCTCGAAGTCACCAACTTTAACATGGGCTCACCAGTTTGAGTATGCATCATAGACATGATCTCATAGTCGCTGGCTTGAACCCAAAGGTCACTGACTTGAAGCCCAAGATCACTGATTTGAGCAAGGGGTCACTCACTCTGCTATAACCACTGGGTCAAGGCACATATGAGAAAGCAATCAATGAACAACTAAGGTGCTACAACAAAGAAATGATGCTGCTCATCTCTCTCCATTCCTGTCTGTCTGTCCCTATCTCTCTCTCTCTCTCTCTCTCTCTCTCTCTCTATCTAGTACAAAAAAACCCCAAAACGAACAACAATAAAAAAATTGAAACCATCCTAATTTCTTATACAGAATAGTTTAAGTTGAAGAGATTTTTAAAATACATAAAGTTAGAGATCATTTAATAGCTGTTGCCATTGTTTATTAACCTTAAAGATGTACTTTCCACAGGACCTCACAAATTAAATTTATTTGGTGTCTAGTCTTTTATTTCAATTCAATTTAAATACTTCAAAGAATTAATAGAACACATTAAAAGATTTTTTAGCATTGGCTCAATTAAATAATTAAAAGCAGTTTCTAAATCATTTATTCTGGGCCTGACCTGTGGTGGCTCAGTGGATAAGGCGTCGACCTGGAAATGCTGAGGTCGCCGGTTCGAAACCCTGGGCTTGCCTGGTCAAGGCACATATAGGAGTTGATGCTTCCAGCTCCTCCCCCATTTCTCTCTCTCTGTCTCTCCCTCTCCTCTCTAAAATGAATAAATAAAAATTTTTTTTAAAAAATAAATAAATCATTTCTTCTGGGAAAATTATATTCTAAAACCATAGTTTTATAAAATACTTATTTTTAAAATTTCTAATTAAAAATTGGTTAATTATTTCCTGTATTTATTTTAATTATGTAACTGGCCAAAGTAATCAAAGCCAACATACAACACTAAGGTTCAGTGTTCTATTAATGGTGGAGTCAGGAGTTAGACCTTTGTTCTTGAGTTAGGTTAAGAAATAATTTAAAGCCATGAATTATGGCCCAAGAAGTGTATTTAGAAAGTCACAGATGTCATAGAAGTGAATCAGCTGGGCTGTTGGATTCAGGAAACAAGTTACAGAAGCAAAAGAAAGGCTCATGAAGCTTAAGAGAAGTAAAGCAAAGTATGCACCTGAGGGAAGAAGAAGGAGAAAGGAACAGGAGTCAGCAGAGACACTGAGCCAAAGGAAAGACGGGGGTGGGAAAAGATATGGGAGAGAGCGAGAGAGAGAGCAAGAGAGATGACACACTGTGTTCATCATCTTAAGTGGTTTTATCTTGTTTTCAATGGCAGGAATTTTATGGAAGGTATCCAGGGAGAATATCAATAGAACATTCATCAGTTTTCCAGCTGTGTCAGTTCAGGTTCATGGTCCTTTGGTAAGCACTAGGGTAGAGGGTCATTGGCCATTGCATCTGGTCCTGATGTCAGTCATAACCTTGCTGCTTTTCTGGGCCTGGAGCTAATATATTATACAACTGAGACCTAGATGTTATCTCTAGTTTGACCAAAACTTTGTCTCTGTGGTCAATAGAGGCTTTGGACAACAACCCAAGGCTCTGTTCCTAAGATTATTAAATGTGGTCCAGTACCTCATTATCCTCTGGGGTTAATGCCTAAGAGACTGCTTATGCAAGGGCTTGGATGAGAGTTGCATGAGACTACTCTCAAGCTCCTTTTTTTTCTCCTGTAAGGGGGTCTAAACTACATAAGTAGAAACATGTCATGGGTGAAAAGGTCACCCTTAGGGTCAGGTATTGGACAATCATATTTGTTTTCACAGTTTTGACTGTTGTTAGGCAACCAGAACTTTCTGCCCTGGTGATATTCTATACCTGGCTTTGTTGTAAAGTGACCAGCAAGTTCCAAAGAGACACCAGAGTTATAGAAGAATTTTGAGGAGTTTACTGCCAGCAGCTGCATGGACTTTAACACAGACTCAAATCATGCTGCCCGGAACAAGCTCAGGGGTTCGATTTTAAAGGCGAAAACTACACTTTTGGGTGGGAGGAGAGGAGCAGAACACAGGCACTTAGCTAAGCGGGATTACAGAAGTAAAACAGGCTCGTTAAGCTAAGGTTGTCTTTAGAGCAATCTGGGCTGTGTGGTCCAAATTTCCTAACAAGTCAGTTGCAGGCCCCCAACATCTGCATTTTTGTAGACTGTTGAGCCTGCATAATAACTTCCCTAAAATGGACAAAAATAGTAAAATGCTGAGGCTAAGGAGTTTTGTTTCATTATAGATCAAACGCATAAGGTAGTCCTGGGTAGCTTACAATGCAAAGGAGGTTACAAGTTAAATTTTTATAACAGCTTATCTATTCTTCCTTCTCTACTCACACTTGTCTAACTTCTTAGTCTATCACAACCAATTTTCCCAGAGCTTCTGGCTAAACAGACATGTGATATGCATTCCTAGTTATTACCAGGGATAGTTTTACCAAAGATTTTGCTTCATATTTCCAACTCATCTTATATTAGGTTGTTGTTAAGGTAGAACCCACCTTAAGTTATAGTTCATATAAATTCATTCATGTGTTAAGAATAACATTAAAACAAAAACATCTATTCAGGTAGAAAATACCATGAGGATTGAAAGAAATATTTGAGGAATCTGTGTTCCTGGGATTTTTATTTCATACATATTCTTTAACATTTTTTTTTTTTTTACTTATTGATTTGAGGTAGAGAGAAGAAGGATGAGAAAGAATAAGAGAAACATTGGTATGTTGTTCTACTTATTTACGCATTCATTGGTTGATCTTGTATATGCCATAACCAAGGATGGAACCCACAACTTGGTATATCAAGGTAACACTCTAAGCAAATGAGCTATCAAGCCAGGTCTATTTTATACATTTTAAAACTATGTTATTAAAATCTACAAGTTTGTTATGTCTATATTTTCCTGATGAATTGAAAGTGATTTTTTATTTGTATTTTTTGTTGTTGTTTTTTTAAATTCAGTGAGAGGAGGGGAGACAGAGACAGACTCCCACATGTGCCACAACTGGAATCCACCTGTTAAGCCCACAAGAGTGCGATGCTTTACCCATCTGAGGCATCGATTCATTGCTCAGCAAGCGAGGTCTTCTTAGCACCTGAGGTTGAGGCCATGGAGCCATCCTCAGTGCCTTGTGCCAACTCACTCCAATCAAGCCATGCCTGCAAGAGGAGAAGAGAGAGAAAGAGAGAGAGAAGTGAAAAGGGAGGGGCAGAAAGCAGATGGGAGCTTCTCCTGTGTGCCCTGACAGAAAATTGAAACCAAGACATCCACATACCAGCACTCTAACACTGAGCCAATCAACCAGGGCTGAATTAGAAATTTCAATAGGAAAATAACTACTGTCTCTAGTAGGGCTTTCACTTTAAAGCCTATCAGTGTTTTCTTGGTATAATTATTATTATTTTTTTTACATTTTACTGTTTCTCTCTGTGTCTTTATAATTCAAACAGTTTTGCTATCAACAACATATAATTTTTTTTTTGTATTTTTCTGAAGTTGGAAACGGAGAGGCAGTAAGACAGACTCCCACATGCGCCCTACCAGGATCCACCCAGCATGCCCACCAGGGGGCGATGCTCTGCCCATCTGGGGCTTCGCTCTGTTGCAACCAGAGCCATTCTAGTGCCTGAGGCAGAGGCCATGGAGCCATCCTTAGTGCCCAAGGGCAACTTTGCTCCAATGGAGCCTTGGCTGCAGGAGGGGAAGAGAGAGACAGAGAGGAAGGAGAGGGGGAGGGGTGGAGAAGCATATGGGTGCTTCTCCTGTGTGCCCTGGCCAGAAATCGAACCCGGGACTCCTGCACGCCAGGCTAACACTCTACCATTGAGCCAACCGGCCAGGGATAACATATAATTTTGGTTTTGAATTCAAGTGACATGTTCATCAACTTTTATTTCAAAAATATACTATATTTATATTAATTTACCAGTTTATGTTTTTACTTTGTGTTTTTTTATTTTTCCATGCCATTTTAAAAAAATACTAGACCCAAATAACAAACCTCAAAAGGACCTAATTTTAGTTTTATACTATCACTAAAAAAAGTAAGACTGAGGAAATAAAAACATAACAGCAGCATCTGGCTTTTTAAGAGAGAGCTGGCCTTACTCTAAGAGACAAGCTATGATATTCTCTTGAACATAAACAATTTTAGAGATCACCAACATTCTATAAAGTCACTTAGTGATTATGATGGAATAGGACAAAAGACTATAATAATGTCTGAGCACATACTGAACTGAAAGAAGATTTCAAATAAACTAATAGGAAGTTTTTTTTATTCCATTTAGATTTAAATAGCAGTTGCCAAAAGTCTTGTATCTTTACTTTTAAAACCAGATGTTTTTTAGATTTTTCCATATATGTGTTACCAGAAGAGGAATGGTGGGATAAGACAGATGCTGTTCCAATGTTTAAACTTGCAACCAGCAGAAATAAACCTTAGAGATATAATGTGCAGTATAGTAAATACAGACAACAATGTCTTATTATAATCATCAAATTTCCTAAAAGGCTATGACTTAATTATCACAACCATTAAAAAGAAATAAACATGTCATGTGATAAAGGTACTAATTATTTCTACAATGACAATTATTACAATGCACAAATGTATCAAATTAACATACTGTGTACCTTATATTTACACAATGTTATATATCCAATATACTTAAAGTAAAGCAAACAAAACAAAAAAATTACTGTGTTTTGGCTCAGTGAATCTCTGGTTTTAAATGAAAGTCTCCAGTCTGTGTGTCATCTCAGTTTTGGTGTTGAAACTGTTTTGACATTATTTTTTTGTTTTAGTTTTCTTGTCATCCTTTACATAGATTTAAAAGTTGCATTCTTTATTCTTTTATTTTCTGTAACTGAGAATGTATTTGTTGCCTGACCTGTGGTGTCCCGGTGGATAAAGCATTGACTTGGAACACTGAGGTTTCCAGTTCAAAACCTTCAGCTTGCATAGTCAAAGCACATATGGGAGTTGATACTTCCTGCTCCTCCACTACATTCTCTTCTCTCTCACTCCTCTCTAAAATGAATAAAGTCTTAAAAAAAGTAAAATTAAAATGAGAGAATATATTTGTTTTTACTCCTCTAATAATTAGAAATTTGAATATACATGTGTTTAAAAGTCTAAATGTGATGCATATTTCATCTTACCATTAATACTTTTTAAAGATATACTGTTATTCAAGATATTAGGGTTAATTTATTTATTTTAGACCTCATATTTTTGTCATATTTTATGTATTTAATAATTAATATACTTAGTAATTTTTGATTTTGTTTTTGTTTATTTTAATATAAAAATATAGGTTGAAAGTGATTTTATTTACATAAATTTTTATTAAGTATTTTCTGGCTTCTGCTGTTTTTATGAAAAAAAACACTGTTAGTCTAATTGGTGTTTTCTTCCAGATAATCTTTTACTTCTTTCTAAGGGTTTGTATGATTTTCTACTTGTCTTATGTATTCAGCTTATATACATAAGTGTATCTAAAAGTTTTGTTCTTTTACTGATATTGTATGTTATTTGTTATGCTTTCTGAATAAGAGGATTGGTCCTATTCATCAGTTGAAGAAAATTCTCAGATACTATCTCTTTAAATATTATAATTCACTCACTCTCCTTATTTTATTTTATTTTATTTTTTTTTGCATTTTGGAATGCCAATTAAATATGTGTGGAAATTTTTACTTTATCCACTACAGCTTTTAATCTTTTAATATATATTTTTTTAACGTTCTATTTTTCTAGTTAATATTTCTTTCAACGTTGTCTATTTTGCTTATAAAAGTTTGTTATATTTTTATTTATTATATTTTATGGTTCTTTCTAAACTTATTGATCCATTTTTGTACATTTTTATTATTTTTACAAATTTTTAAATGCTTAATGTTGAGGCTGATCCATCTTTACACTTGCTCTAATTTTAGGCTGGTTTGACTAGAATAGCCAAAACCTGAAGTTTATGTAAATTTCCTGCACTATAATTTGTTTGCTACATTTCATGGCCTACCCTTAGTCCCATTTGTCTAAGCACAATCTTTCCAGTTATTGCAATATTTGAAACAGTTCGTTATTTTTCATGGACCAATAGCTTTTAGTACCCTTCTTCCTCCATCAACAATCCAATTCCCAAGGTCTCAGCACATAAAACCTGACCTTACCCGTTCCTTCCTAGGAGCATTCTGATTTAAGCTTTGAACACTTCCTCATTGTAAGAATTCCCTTTCCTATTAAAATATACTTTATTCAATCAGGTTTCTTCTTATGTAAGTCCAATTTTGTTTTTAATTTTTACATCTCTTTGTATCTTAAAAGATAAAATATAATCTAATTTGTATTTCATCTCTGACTTTCTTCCAATATTTTTAATCTAATATTATAGGGCTTTCCATTCCCTACAGAGAGGGGCATCAGTAATGATGGATGTTATTCCTTAGTAACTTAGTAATTTAAATTTTTTTAAATAAATTTATTAGTGTGACATTGGTTAATAAAATTTGCTTTAAGTGTTCAATCCTATATCACCTTAAAATTGCATTGTGTGTCTACTACTCAAAGTCAAATATTTATCTTTTACTACCACCCATTTTCCTTCTCTCCAGTAAATACCATAAGGTTTTCTGTGTGTATGAGTGTTTGTTTGTCTTGTTTGTTAATTTGTTGTTTCCAGGTTTATATTCCACATATGAGTAAATCATATAGTCCTTGATTTTTCTGTCAGACTTATTTTATTTAGCATGATAGTCACAAGATACATCCATATTATCACAAATGGCAGTATTTTGTCTTTTCCTATTGCTCAGTAGTGTTTCATTCTAAAAGCAAAAGTGTATGAAAGAGACTATGTTAAACTAAAAAGCTATGCACAACAAAAGAAACCACCAACAAAACAAAAAGGCAAGCAAGAGAATAAAAGAAGATATTTACAAATAAGAGCTCCAACAAGGAGTTAATATCCAAAATATATATATTAAAGAAAACTCATAAAACTCAAAAGAAAAACACACACACACAAAAAAAACAACTGATGCAAATTAAATATGGGTAGAATATCTGAACAGACACTTCTCCCAGAAGACATAAAAAATGGCTAACAGATATATGAAAAGATGCTTCACCTAATTAACTATAAAGGACATGCAAATCAACATTATAATGAAATGCCACCACACACTTGTTAGAATGGCTGTTATCAACTAGACAAGTAATAACAAGTAATAGAGAGGTTGTGGAATAAAAGGAACCCTCATTTCCAGCCATTGGGAATGTAAACTGGTACAGACACTGTAGAAAACAGTATGGGCCCTGCCTGGTTGGCTCAGCGGTGGAGCGATGGCCTGTGTGGAAGTCCCAGGTTTAATTCCCAGCCAGGGCACACAGGAGAAATGCCCATCTGCTTCTCTACCCTTCCCTCTCTCCTTTCTCTCTATCTCTCCTTTCCCCTCTTGCAGCCAAGGCTCCATTAGAGCAAAGTTGGCCCGGGTGCTGAGGATGGCTCCATGGCCTCTGCCTCAGGACTAGAATGGCTCCAATTGCAGCAGAGCAACGCCCCAGATAGGCCGAGCGTTGGCCCCTGGTGGGCGTGCCGAGTGGATCTTGGGCGGGCTCATGTGGGTGTCTGTCTCTCTGCCTCCCCCTCCCTCACTTCTCACTTCAGAAAAATACAAAAAAAAAAAACCCAAAACAAAACAAACAAACAAAAAAACAGAACAAAACAGTGTGGAGGGCCCTCAAGAAACTAACAATAGAGTTACCGACTAAGAGAAGAGCAAGATATATGCAGTCCTATATTTATTACAGTATTATTCACAATGATCAAGATATGCAAATACCAAAGTGCCTTACAATAGATGACTGGATAGAGAAGATATGGTACATATATCAAATGAAATATATACTACTCAGTCACTTAGTAATTTTAGTAATTTTTAATAGTAAATATTATTTTTCTTATTATTTTCTGGGATAAGGAAGTGATACTCTTATAGTTGCCTGATGTTCCACTCTTTTTAAATCTATTACTACTTTTTGCATTTATGTAAATTGAATAATATAGTCTATGATTAATGGCTACAGAAATTTTCAGAGAAAGAAAAAATCTATCAAAAATAGCCTTATAAGAATAGACATAAACTTCACAATATATAACTCTTGCTTTATATTTTAGTATTTGTTAATATGTATTAATATTAAAATAGTTTAAAATATGTCCATTAAGAGGTATACTGAAGTATATTAAATATTATAAGAATTTGAGCAAAATTTGATTCAAATTGGGCAGCATCCAATGTAACAGGTAGAAAATAGCTCTGAGAGGTGTACAAAAAACAAACCAAACTTTTATAGTCATAAGAAAAAGAAACAAGAGATTTATATTAAACAAAAAGTAGGTAATTGTAAGGTTATTTTCTTTAAAGGAAATGGCAGGAATCTATCAGGCAGATGACCTAACTAGTGTTGATTAGTCAATTTCAGATTGACTGGTTTTAAGATTCCATTTATGGGATAGGCAAAACTGAAATTAAGTGGGGTATCAATTTGGTAATATGGGGCTTAGTAACGTAGGAATCTCCATTTTGGTTCTGTTGTCCTACTTTTTTTTAACATATCTTTATGTAAAAAAATTTCAATGAAATTATTTTAATTATTTTTAATACATTGTGATTTTTTTCCTTTGAAGTTATTAGTGCTACTATATTCCATTTATAATTATGTAGTTTAAATTTGTAGAATTTTATGCAATGAATTATGTTTTAGAGTATTTTATGTTCTTTTCACAGGAGGAGTTTATGTCTTAGACTGAAGTTTTGTTAATGTATGAAGATAAATGAAATTTTAAATCACTTTTAAAATTGTGTATATAAATTTCTGTATAATATAAATCTATCTCTTACAAATATATATTCATATATAAAGGCAATGCCTTTAGTTACTGAAAATATAAAAGGGAGCAAAAGTAATTCTATGATTCTACTTTTAACAAAATCAGAATCTTAATGTCTTTAAGCTAACCGCAATCTGCACGGTTAATTCAAAGTCCATTGGACAGATTGTTTTCCATTCTATTTTAACTTCAAATCTCTTAACAATTAGTTGGGGAAAATGTGTTCAATTGACATTTTAAATTAAACCTTATTGTATCTATTAATGAAGATTTCATACAAATTGACAAAAGAAATTATAATTTTTTATAAGCAAAACAAATAGGAGAGACCACACACTGAGTAATCATAAAAATAATGCTGAGCATTAACTGAAAAAAAAAAATTAAGAAAAAATTGAGAGTGTTTCCTTACCAGATATTAGTCTTTTTTTTTTTTAATTTAGTGAGAGGAGGGGAGGCAGAAACAGACTTTTGCATGCATCCTGACCAGGATCCACCTGGCAAGCCCACAAGAAAGCAATGCTGTGCCCATCTGGGGTGTTGCTCTGTTGGTCAGCTGTTCTGTTTTGTGAGCTCTTCTTAGCACCCGAGACAGAGGCCATGGAGCCATCCTCAGAACCCAGCACCAACTTGCTCCAACTAAGCCATGGCTGTGGGAGTGAAAAAGAGAGAGAAGCTAGAGGGAAGGGGTGGAGAAGCAGATGGGTGCTTCTCTTGTGTGCCCTGAGCGGGAATCAAACCTGGGACATCCACATGCAGGGTAATTGCCATACCACTGAGGCAACCAACCAGGGCCAGATTTTGCTCTTTTTAAATTAAATTATTCAAAGATAACCAGGTTGGCAAGGGAAACAGTGTCATACATTTGAAAAAATATATAAGTTGCTACAATATTTAAAATATAACATAGGCAGTTTCTATTCAGAACTATTGACTATTTCACATATTTTTAATTTAATATTTATATATTTTTTGCAATTTTATTTAGTATATCAAATTTTAAAACTGTTTAAGCATCCAAAATATGCTAAACCCAACATAAAACCATGTGTGCATCTTTATTACAAGATTTGTGCCACTAAGTATGTATAATATTGAGTGATTGATAATGGCCTAAAAATTTATATTATTAACATAATTTATCAATAAGGGTAGCTTTTTTCTTTTTTCCATTACTACAGAGAAAATATGTGCCTCTGTACATAATGTAATATAATATAAAGATTGTGAAAATTCTTTCAGACTATGGAAAAATATAAGAAAGAAAATTTATTTTAGTTATGCAAATATTTATAAGATGTCTAAGATATCTATGTCATTAAATTTAAAATAAGAATATAACCTGAATAAGATAGTCATAGTCACCCTAGACATTACAACTAATAATTCAAATGGTCTAAGTGCAGATATGAATTTCCCATAGAATTGAATAATATATGTATCCATAAAAGGGCAAAGGTAAATACATTCAAATGAAAGATATAATTATGTCAAATCTGTGAAACCTAGGTAATTTAACTTGAAGGTAAACCATTTTTAAAAGTATTTTATTGTTTTTTTGTGTACTCAGTGTTTTTTTCTCCAACTCTCTGCCAGAAGTAATATCACCTTCTGAAGTATTTTAGTGCATTAGGTCAATAAAAATTTCTTTTTTCTTCTTCTTACCTCTCCTGGGTTATGCCTCCTCAGCATAGCTGGTTGGTTGATAAATACAGAGCTAATTTTGTGAGATGTATATTGAAATTTTCTTTGCCTCTCACCTGTATTTGATTTTTTTTTAAAGTTAGAGGAGGGAAGATAGACTCCTGCATGTGCCCTGACCAGGGTCTAACCGGCAACCCCCTCTAGGGCCAATGCTGCAGTACCAAGCTATCTTTAATACCTGAGCCAATCTCAGCATCCAGGGCCAGAATCCAACCATTCAAGCCACTGGCTGCAGTAGGGGAAGAGAGAGAGAGAAAGAAGAAAGGGGGAAGGAAGAAGCAAATGGTTGTTTCTTCTCTGTGCCCTGAAGGGGAATCAAACCCGGGATGTCTATATGCTGGGTCAACCCTTTATCCACTGAGCCACCGGCCAGGGCCTGTATTTGATTTTTATGTTCCCTATTTTGCTTAATGTTAGTAAAGCTTATATCCAGTGTCTTTCTGACAAAATAGGAAAAGGAAAAAAAAAAGGGATATCCAAATATCTGGAATCTTCCTTTACTTGGTTAACAGTGTCATTTGACAGAGAGAATCACTCTCCTTCTGAAATACTTTCCTCACTTGTCTTTATTACATTCTCCTAATGACTTCTTTTTTATGACTTTTTACACATCTATTTCATACTATGTTCTCTCTCTTTCAATTACTTATCCTTAATCTCAGATGACCATAACCTTGACTCATACAATATTAAGAAACAATTAAGAAAAAATTTTTAAGAACCTTCTTTAATACAATGTCTATCAACCCAAATAACAGCATACTGTTAATTTTATCCTATTACTAAAGATACATTGTCCATGTTCGAGACAAAAGCTCAACCATCCATAATTGCCTGTTATAATTTAAATCTCATACCATCTCAAATTCTTAAAGATATTGCTCCATCAATTCTTTCATCTTTTTTTTATCATCATCATTTTTTTCTCTCTCTTCTGGATCATTTTTGTCAGTATCCAGGCGTGGTATTATTTTTCCAATCTAAAAGAAAAATTGTCCTGATCTCACTCTCCTTTCAGCTACTAACTCATTTTTCTTCTATTCTTTATAGCAAAACTTCCTTATATAATTTAAAATTTTATTTATACCAGCTTATTCTTTTCTGAACCCTTCTCAATTAGGTTTCTGCACCTACTGCTTCAAGTTTACCATTTGATAAACTTCCTTTATCAAATCAACAATGACTTCTTGTTGTCAAGTGCAATGAACTTACTTCAATCTTCCTTTACTTGGTTAACAGTGTCATTTGACAGAGAGAATCACTCTCCTGAAATACTTTCCTCACTTGTCTTTATTACATTCTCCTAATCTAGTTTTTCTACTACTTTTCTGGCCATTCCTTTAGCTGTCAGTCTGAGTAGCTGGTTCATCTCTGCAATATATAAGTATGCAGCTCAACTTAGGCCTTGAATTTTTTCTCTCTTTGCTCATTTCCTATGTAATCATTTGGTGCTTTTCTCATCTTTAACTACCATGTACGTGATTATTACTCCCAAGTTTATATCTAAAATCAAATCTTCTCTTCTGTATTCTAAATCTACATTTATGATGACATTCTTGACATATTCTCTTTAATGGTGATCAAGCATTTTACACTTAACATTTTTATATGGAGATCTTAATGGCTCAACAAACTTGTGCCTCTTGTAATCTTTATTTCACTAAAGTTTAACTCTATTATTTTAGTTGTTCAAGCTAAAAATTTTGGCATGATCCTTCACAACTTTCTTATTTACATAGTCTACACCCAGCCATCAGCAAATTCTGAGAACTTTACCTTCAAAATAGCTAGAATTTCTTCTCACTCACATTGCCACCACTCAGTCCGAGATATTTTAAAAGATCTTTTCTGCTCCATACATTGTCTGTTTTTGCAGTGTTCCTTCACTATCTTAATCTTGCATATTAGAAGATTTCCTCAATTGTTTAGTGATTCTTGGTTCTCTTTATGGTTGAGAGTTATGACCTCAAAATCCACCAGAATCCCTGTAAGAGTGGGCAAAGCTTCGGGTAGGAATATTTCTGTAGACTGATCTGGCTGGGCCCCTGTCTAAAAGTATCTGTAAATCATTATCCTATTTATTTCCTAAAGGGAATATCTTCGTCCTCCTTCCCTCGGGCAAGGATAAAAGGGAGTCTTAACCTCTTACGTAAAGCTGAGCACACAGATGCTGGAGCCTCTCCCCTTTCAATGTGCGGGTTTCTCCTCCTGTACCTGCTTTCAGCATGTGTTACTGCCCTCAGCTGTGATCACTGTGTCAGCATGATGCCTTTTTAAACTCTCTAGACTAGAGGGTAAATCTCCAGCCTGGGTGCACCAAACAAGAAAATTTTAGCTCCAAATATGTTCACACTGTCAATATTACCACTGCCAAAATTCCTGTGATTTCTGGGATACTGTTGTACAATTGGTTTTGTTCCTAAGCATTGTTTTCCTGCCAGCTTAAGTCTCAGCTTTTTTGTCTGATAAATCAGTTACCACTTCTACACTTATCACCAGCTTCCAGCATTTTATTCACTTTTTCTCTTGACTCTGACTTTGTGAATTTTACCCTCCCCCCAATGTTTTCCTCTGATTTTTATTTCTTTTATCTTACATTATTGAAATTTCAGTAGGCAATAGGTAAAACCTATGTATTAATGAGCCATGTTTTACCAATTAATTGTTTGTATTATTTAAAACCAGGAGACAAAATTCTTTCCCCACACCCAAGAAAGCAGTGATCACACAAAAGACAGTTAAGGTACTTGAAAGTAATAGTTCAGAATCTGAGTTTAAAGAATTAAATTTACGTATTAATAAATATTATTTATATTTGAACAAATGACACTGTCCTGTTTTTTCAGTTTTTATGATAAGTTTATCTAAATGTTTTATACTTTATTTAGTTAAGAAAAACAACAAAATCAATAAAACATACAAACAAACAAAAACACTAGTCTGGTTTAGTGTTAATAAAATATGGAAAAAACAGAAGCTGATAGTTTAAAAAATATTCTAGAAAATCATTTCTTACTTGTTTTCCACATAAGAAAGATGGACCTTCATTATATATGTTCACGTGATTTTCTTTCTACCTACCCAGACAGTGAAATTAAAGCCCACTTTATAGCACACTCAGTTATAGCATTACCTTACATAGTATGTCTTTTTGTAGATTGGCTTTAATTTTGGGAATCAGTCCCACTAATACATTAATGACTAAGCAGAATTCAAAATTTTAACTCAGTGCCAAATATTCTGTGTTAAGCCTAAATTGGCAAATGATTTTCTTTATTACTAGAAACAATTTTTCATTGTTTTAATGAAGATCTTATGTATCTATGTAAAATTTCTTACTCTAGACAAATTCTGGGTACTGTTAGTGATTATTAGAACTTTCATTTCAATGACAAAATCAGGAAAAATTATATTCTTTTATTTTTATATCACATAAGTGCCAATTTGTATTCTTTGATTTAATAGTCTAGCTTACTATATATGGTCTTATATTACATTAAGATTATGAGCAATGAAAAAAACAAAGAAATATGGATGTAAAGAAGGAAGAAAAATCTTCAATTTTATCTTTTATATGGATTTTTATACATCATCACGGAAATGCTCATTTCTTGATGAAGTCATTTTTTATTTTGTCTTTAAACAACACTCTATAGTTAGTATAACATTTAGATTATGTAATAGTTTATAGGAAGATAGATTTAGGTTCATGAAAATAAATGATTATCCTAAGGTTATGTAAGAAAAATATAATTCATATTAGATTAAGACTTTTATTTGATTAGTCCAATGTTTTTCAGTAACGTGAATAACTGTTATCACATATGTTAATGTAGACATCCTGTACTCTTAGTTTGTGATATATGAAGAATAAGCTATGCTTTTAAAACCTTAAATATTCCCCATGTTCCTAAATAGTCACATTAACATGATTACCCATTTGTTTTTTAATTATATAAGTTCAGCGTCTTAAGCATACCAAATAGTAAACAGGCCCTGGCTGGTTGACTCAGTGGTAAAGCATCAGCCTGGTGTGTGGAAGTCCCTCATTAGATACCCAGTCAGAGCACACAAGAGAAGTGACCATCTGCTTTTCAACCCCCCGCCCCCTTCTCATTACCATGGCTCAAATTGTTCAAGCAAGTTGGCCCTGGGCACAAAAGATGTATCCATGACCTTGCCTCAGGTGCTAAAATAACTTGGTTGACAAGCAAGGGAGCAGTGGCCCCAGATGGACAGAGCATCATCCCATAGGGAATATGCCAGGTGGATCCTGTTCGGGGTGCATGCGGGTGTCTGTCTCTCTGCCTCCCCACCTCCCAATAAAAATATTTTTTGATATATCAAATATATCAAATTTCAATCTAGTGGTTTTAAAATTTTTATTGAATCATGTACTGTAAGTTTTATTTTCCTACTCAGAACATCTGCATTATTACTATTCTGGAATAGTTTAAAAAGCATGGTAAACACAATGTTCTATTAGTCTAGTCATTATAATTATTTACATTCTTTTTCTTTTTTAATACATTTGGAAGCAGTGAAACACTTAGACTCCAGTAGAAGCTACAACCTTTAGTCAGTCACATCTTCTGATGTAAAAACAACTTCCTTAGGATGCAAAAGCAGCAGCCTTAGGCTCTGATTTCTGTGCATTTCTCCTGTTGAGAAGTCCCTTTGCCAAATAGCTTTAGCTCAGAAGGAAATAAGGGGAAATACAGCACATTTGTTTTAACACAAGCACTTAGCCTGATGCACTTGACTGGCCCTGAATGACGGAAGAGTCACCAAATGGCAGAACTTTGCAATGTGAGTTATTAGGGAGGCTCAGAAAAGAGCACCAAGGACAGAAACCATTTCGATTTTACTGAAGGCCTTGCTTAGCTTCAAAATACTTCCTATCGTCTGGGTGAAAAATAGTTCAGAGTGAATCAAGGAGAGGAAAGCAAATAAACACCAAGTAAAAGGCTCAGTAAAGCCTACCCGATGTAGGCTAGGATAGAAAATGTAT
The DNA here is from genome assembly GCF_036850765.1 of Saccopteryx bilineata. Classification (NCBI taxonomy): domain Eukaryota; kingdom Metazoa; phylum Chordata; class Mammalia; order Chiroptera; family Emballonuridae; genus Saccopteryx; species Saccopteryx bilineata. The sequence goes on along the minus strand of NC_089495.1, from coordinate 65,699,841 downwards.
TTGTGCCAATATGGCTCTCTGAGTCTCAGTAAAAAAATGTTTAGCTCAGCAATTTCATCAGTAGTTTCTCTTTCTTTCTCTTCTTTCTTTCTTTCTTTCTTTCTTTCTTTCTTTCTTTCTTTCTTTCTTATTTTCTTTCTTTCTTCCTTTCTCTCTCTCTTTCTCTCTTTCTCTCTCCCTCCCTCCCTCATTCCCTCCCTCCCTATCTCTTTCTTTCTTTCTTTCTTTCTTTCTTTCTTTCTTTCTTTCTTTCTTTCTTTCTTTCTCTCCCTCTCTCTCTTTCTTTCTTTCTTTCTTTCTCTCCCTCTCTTTCTTTCTTTCTTTCTTTCTTTCTTTCTTTCTTTCTTTCTTTCTTTCTTCTTTCTTTTTTTCTTTCTTCCTTCTTTTACTGGCCACAAGCTACCTAACACAAATGCAATGGAGTCCATCAAACATTCTTAAAAAAGTAAAACTTCAAAAGAGAGAACTGGCAAAATTTTATAAAATTTAATTTTACAAGTAAATTTTAAGAGGCTGAGCAGAGGTTGAAGGTAATCCTTTCATGCTGCATTGAAAAGCATAGACAGGTGATGGGAAAACAATTCAATGTGAGATTAAATGGAATCAGTGCTGCTGTCTTGATTATTTAATGGCTCATACAATATAAATCATTTAAACTAGTGCACATTTGATTACTGCTGAAATTCACTGTTTTGGATTAAGGAGAAAGAGAAGACTTTTTATACCATATTTACTTTATTTATATCCTTTTCTTTTTGCCATCTTTCATAAATATGTGTAAAATTATGGTTTTTAAATTTTTTTCTTTTTCCCACCATTTTTCTTATATGAATACAAAATATTTAAACCAGTGTTTACATTGACTTAAACTATTTATCTTCAATATCTATTTAATTTTTTTAAATGGAAAAATGAAATATGTAAAAGTCAAGGATCATTCCCTCATTCATAATTTAAAGACTCTTATTGCCAAGGCCAACACCACAAGTGTTTTTATGGGGAACAGAGTTTGTCATCCCAAATTAGGCCTCTTTGGGATACTGATTATTTTAAGTTGGTTATTTTTAACAAACAAACAAAAAAATCTCAGGAGAAACCTTTTATCTACCCCCTGGTGTCATAAAAATGTTTAAGTAGATGACTTGCTGCAGAAAGGGAGTTATCATCATAGATAATTATAGTTTAATATTAACTAAGTGGGAGGAACCTACGACAGCCCATTTGTTGGAAGTCTCTTATGTGTCTCATTTTTAAATATGGCCCAACAAACACTTATTTATCAAATACTTGTTTTTCTGTCCCCAGATAAATAGTTTCCCTGCCCTTGAAGTTCTAAACCACAACTCCTCTCTCCTTTTTTCTTTAGGTCAGTATGGCATATAAATATCCACCGAGAGATTGTTCCGGATCCCATATTCTTACAGACCTTTCAGTGTGTATACAAGGTTTGGCAAAAGTAGGTTTAGAGTTATAATACAAATAAATAATATAAGAATAAACTTTGTTTGGCATACGCACAACTGTAAAGCTTCTTTTGCCTATCCCAGTGAATGTAATAAATTTTGGTCATTTCTTTCTGCTAATTTGCCTCACATTAATTTGATTATTATTCCAACCATAGTAACTTAGAACAATTAATTCTTCTATCCCCAGAGTTTCTATAATAAATTTTTGCCACATCCTATAATTAAATATAATATTTGTAGGCTCTGGCCGGTTGGCTCAGTGGTAGAGCGTCGGCCTGGCGTGCAGAAGTTCTGGGTTCGATTCCCGGCCGGGGCACACAGGAGAGGTGCCCATCTGTTTCTCCACCTCTCCCCCTCTCCTTCCTCTCTGTCTCTCTCTTCCCCTCCCGCAGTCAAGGCTCCATTGGAGCAAAGATGGCCCGGGCGCTGGGGATGGCTCCTTGGCCTCTGCCCCAGGCACTAGAGTGACTCTGGTCACAACAGAGTGACACCCTGGAGGGGCAGAGCGTCGCCCCCTGGTAGGCAGAGCATCGCCCCCTGGTGGGCGTGCCGGGTGGATCCCGGTCGGGCGCATGCGGGAGTCTGTCTGTCTCTCCCCATTTCCAGCTTCAGAAAAATACAAAAAAAATTAATTAAAAAATATATATATATAATATTTGTCAGCTTGACCAGGCAGTGGCACAGTGGATAGAGCATTGGCTTGGGATGCAGAAGACCCAGGTTCAAAATCCTGAGGTTGTGGGCTTGGCCACAGGCTCATCTGGCTTAAGCATAGGCTCACCAGATTGAGTGCAGGGTCCCTGGCTTAAGCAAAGGATCATAGACATGACCACATGGCTTGAGCCCAAAGCTCACTGGCTTGAAGCCCGAGGTCACTGGCTTGAGCTCAAGATCATTGTTTTGAGCAAGGGGTCACTGGCTTGGCTGAAACCTTCCCACCCCCATCAAGACACATAAGAAAAAGTAATCAAGCCCTGGCCGGTTGGCTCAGCGGTAGAGCGTCGGCCTAGCGTGCGGAGGACCCGGGTTCGATTCCCGGCCAGGGCACATAGGAGAAGCGCCCATTTGCTTCTCCACCCCTCCGCCGCACCTTCCTCTCTGTCTTTCTCTTCCCCTCCCGCAGCCAAGGCTCCATTGGAGCAAAAGATGGCCCGGGCTCTGGGGATGGCTCTGTGGCCTCTGCCCCAGGCGCTAGAGTGGCTCTGGTCGCAATATGGCGACACCCAGGAGGGTCGCAACATGGCGACGCCCAGGATGGGCAGAGCATCGCCCCCTGGTGGGCAGAGCGTCGCCCCCTGGTGGGCGTGCCGGGTGGATCCCGGGGCGCATGCGGGAGTCTGTCTGACTGTCTCTCCCTGTTTCCAGCTTCAGAAAAATGAAAAAAAAAAAAAAAAAAAAAAAAGAAAAAAGTAATCAATGAACAACTAAGGTGCCGCAACAAAGAATTAATTCTTTTCATCTCTCCCTGCCTGTCTGTCCCTATGTGTCTCTCTCTTCATATATATATATATATATAATGAAAGATATAGATATAGATAGATAATATATGTATAATATTTGTCCATAAACTATAAAGTTGTGATTTATTAATATAGCTTAATTCCAATATTTCTTGCATTCTTGTTAGGGTGATATAGGTTATATTTTAAAATCTTTTAAAATTTCTGGGTGTTTGTTCCAAATTAATAAAATACACTAGGCTAGAATTATTATAAAAACCACACAAGCCTCTCAGGGAAGAGAGAGCACACTGGGTTTTCCCTCCAAAGGTTTTTTTAGAGTGGAGATTTTAGCGGAATTCTAAGGGAAAATCTCAATAAAATATTCATCAGCTTTCCAGGTGTGTCTTTTCGGCTTTATGGTCTCCATAGACAGGGCAGAGAGTCATTAGTCAGTGCAGCTGATCTTAAGATAAGTTTTCATGTCACTTGTCTGGTTTTGCTGCTCTCCTGGGACTGGAGCATACTGAGACATAGATGCATTTGATGTGGTTCAGAAATTCATTTTCCAGGGGCTTAATGCTAAAGGTAAAACCTCCTGCCCCTTTGTTTCCCATAAAAGGTGGTCTAACCTGCCTGACCAACAATATGCCAGAAAAAGAAAGGTCACGTTGGGGGTGAAGTTTTGTTTTACCATTTTTGCCTGTTACTAGGCCTTCTGGTGACCTTCTGGACTTATTCTGGTCCATTGGACTTATTCTTCTCATGTCTGTCTAACTGCCTATCACAATAGTTCTTTAGTTATCATTAGAAAAAGAAGGGGATGTCACATTTCCTTTGGGGTTTCCCTTCATTTTTGTTGCTATTGTTGATTGTTTTTTATGTTTCTTTGACTTGCTATTTTATGGCTTTAGACATGGTGACTCTTATTAATTCCAAATAGTACTCCTTGAGTAAGGCGGTAGAATGAAGTGACTGAACAGAGTAAAAAATATTTATGTTGTGTTTAATGCTTTTGGAATTTTCTGTGTCAAGACGGTTTGCCCAAGGACGTATATTTCCACTTTAAATAAGTTGTTTTGTCATACCTGCCAACTCATTCTTTAGAAAAGCTCTGTATAGAGCTTTTTAAAAATGTTTTGCAAAGTTCAATTGAAGCTTGTTAAACCTCTTACACTTTTTTATAATAGTAAAGAAATATTTATTTACTTATTTTATTTATTCATTTTGAGAGTGAGAGGAGAAAGAGAGAGAAAAGTGGGGGAGGAGTAGAGAGCATCAACTCCTATATATGCCTTGACCAAGCAAGCCTGGGGTTTTGAACTGGTTACCTCAGAGTTCAAGGTCAACATTTTATCCACTGCACCATCACAGGTCAGGCACCTCTTATACTTTTTTTTTTTAAAGTAATTAGCCCTTAATTTTATTTTTGATCAGTGTCAGTCAAATAAGTTTATAAAATGTGTTTTTTTTATGTTTGTTCACTTATACTTTGCTTTGGGGGTTGGACAGTGCCAGGTAATTGTGGTTTGTGAAATTGCAAATTACCTTCCTGCTTGGGAGGGCCATTGTTTTACTACTGTTTGCTGAAGGAGAGTTGTTTTGTTTTGTTTTTTACAGAGACAGAGAGAGTCAGAAAGAGGGATAGATAGAGACAGACAGACAGGAACAGAGAGAGATGAGAAGCATCAATCATTAGTTTTTTGTTGTGACACCTTAGTTGTTCCTTGATTGCTTTCTCATATGTGCCTTGACCGTGGGCCTTAAGCGGACCGAGTAACCCCTTGCGCAAGCCAGCGACCTTGGGTCCACGCTGGTGAGCTTTGCTCAAACCAGATGAGCCCGTGCTCAAGCTGGCGACCTCAGGGTCTCGAACCTGGGTCCTCCGCATCCCAATCCTTTGCTCCATCCACTGTGTCACTGCCTGGCCAGGCTGGAGGAGAGGTTTTCGTGTCAGAAAATTTTGAAAAAAGAAGAGAAAAAAAAGAAGCCATGTTTGCAGGGGAAGCAGAGAGACTGTAGTGCTGAAGAGAAGCCATGTTGGCAGGGAAAGAGAAGGTGTGCAGATGGGGAACCAGAGGTGAGGGCCTTTTGCGAGCTCCGTTGAGACTGGTGAGGCCTCTGTTCTAAGAGGAACTGGAGAAGATTCTCCAGGTTGTGGAACCGGAGGAGAGTATTTTCCCTGGGTGTTTCCTTGTCAGCTAGTGTGAAAGTTTAATAAAGGAATGGCCCACCATTCCTTGGCTCCACTATTTCTTTATCATCTGTCCAAATCCCATGAGTACCTGCATGTGCATGTCCCTGATGGTTGCAACTACTGGCCACACATCTAGAATTAAAAAAAATAGATCAGTTGATGTATTTCAGATGTTAGCAAGCAAAATTTTGTACTTTTCTCATGACCATGTGAATTCACTCATCCAACTATAGCATTTAGAAAAACAAGCGATAACAGGATTTTCTTTCTTCCTTTTTTTCTAAATATGCACTTTAGAGATCTAAATCAATTATCTTTTTGTTTTTAATATTTAGCAAAATATACCTTCTTTCCAGTAATAAACAGTATTTTCTATATTGTGCATTTTCACAAATATACTTTTTAGAAGAAACGTTAACATTTATTTACTGCCTACTCTATAGCAGAAACCATGAACAATTTGCAATATATATTCTTATTATATCCTAAAAATGTAATTAGAATATATTAAGCCTACTTCATAATTAGAAACTGGAATACTGAACATGTAAGTCAAATTTTCCAAGTCATAAAGTTAGGATATATGAGGAATAAATTTTTTTCAAGTTGATGTAACTATCAAATTTATATTATTTTCTTTGCTTTATATTATTGCTGTGGTGCAACAAACATAATACTGTGGATTTCTTTGGAAAGTAGCCACACAGAGTGATTTGATCATAACTTCTTAACATAGAAGGTCATGGTAGGCAGTAACATCCAAGACTATACTATTTTAGTGAAAAATTTTTAACTCCTATGCATTGTTCTTGTGAATGTAGGTGAACAGACTTTTGAAATACCAGAAGTAAACCCTCTCGAAGGCATGGCCACTCTCAAGAGAGCACATCACTATCTTATTACCTATACTATAATACAATCCCTGCTTTGCTTTCTTGCACCTTCATAAAATCTTCCTTACATTCCCTTCTTAATTTTAAATGCATGAAAGAAACTACAAAACTGTCATTCTCCAAAGCATATTAGATCTTACTGCTGGACATCTGTCATCAATTTTGGTTCTTTGTTTTTAGAAGCAGACACTATTTTATCATTAAAAACATGAACCCAGCCCTGGCCGGTTGGCTCAGCGGTGGAGCGTCGGCCTGGTGTGCGGGGGACCCGAGTTCGATTCCCAGCCAGGGCACATAGGAAAAGCGCCCATTTGCTTCTCCACCTCCCCTCCTTCCTCTCTGTCTCTCTCTTCCCCTCCCGCAGCCAAGGCTCCATTGGAGCAAAGATGGCCCAGGCACTGGGGATGGCTCCTTGGCCTCTGCCCCAGGTGCTAGAGTGGCTCTGGTCGTGGCAGAGCAACGCCCCAGAGAGGCAGAGCATCGCCTCCTGGTGGGCAGAGCATCGCCCCTGGTGGGCGTGCCACGTGGATCCCAGTCGGGCGCATGCGGGAGTCTGCCTGACTGTCTCTCCCCGTTTCCAGCTCCAGAAAAATACAAAAAAAAAGAAAAACAAAAACCATGAACCCATAATATAAAATAAATAAATAAATATATAAAAAATATGATATTTAAAAGAATAATTCTCAAACTATACAGTCATGAAAGAAATTGCTTATCAATGCTCCCTTTGAAAATGATACTTGAAGAAGATAATAAAAATCAGGTAACATATTTTCTTCTAATTCTGCTGGTGAAACAAAATATTTAGGACAAGTCTAGTGAAGCATTAAACATGCAGAACTAGTGCAATCTTTAGGGAAGCTATTTAAAATTTATTTTGGTAATTACATTATATTAGCCATTTATTTGTTCTTGGTTCTGCTCATTGTGTTATATCAAATTGACTAAAGAGAAGGATTAATTTGCTGTTTGCAGAAGGATAAATGATTGTTTGGGAACTTTACTCTTCAAAGAGAACAAATATTTGGAGAAACAACAAATGCATACAGGGACTTTATAACATTTATGTATAATTTATCTAACAATTCTTATTTATTTATTTATTAATATTACTAAAAGGTAATTAAAATACTTCTTTATATTTTTAACATATAATTTTTAAAGTAATATATTTTGAGGCAGAACTTTTTCAAGAATCACAGATAGTTGTTAAATGTTCTCTATGTTTAAGACTGAAAAACATAGAATTATATATTTTTTAATTTTAAGATTTGAATTTTATGATTGAGGTAAGGCATAATTACTTCAACCTTTGCAATTTTTAGCAAAAGTTTTTAGAGTTAGAGACAGCTAGGAAGATTTAAGTTTTAGGAAAGTCCCATATCTTATTTAAAGTTTTATTTTCTCAGGTATAAAATAAGAAATATAATTATAACTATTTCATAATATTATGGGGAGCAAATTGATTATTACAATGCCTAATATTAATTGATAACTTAAAAAAGTGTTTTATAACTTATGCTATTATTGTTCTCAAAACTGAGTGCTTAATTGAAAACAAATTTAATTTTAACATAAAAATGTAATTTTTCTGTAAGTGACAAAGAAGATGATTATCAAATGTTGAGAGTTGAGCTGTGTATCAGAATACAGACAACCAAGAAGTCAATTAAAAATGTCATTTTTCTTTAAACTTAAGTTATAAAAATTATGTTTATTTGGCCTAAGCGTATGACCAAAGATGATGTGATCTAGAAAGAAACTAAACATATTTGGGAGGCAATTTTTTTTATCCACTATAATTCCTTGACCATTCTATATATATTTGCATGTTGGAGGATAAAAAGAAAGGAACAAAAGTTTAAAAGGAACTGAGAAAAGATGATTGTTTTTATATACAGTCAAAAACCACACTGGTTCATGAAGGAACAGAATGATATATAGAGCTGTAAGTAGAATATACTGAATGAAATTTCATTTCAGAAATACCTGTAGTTGAACATTTTTCAGTCTTCTTTATATGGAATGGAGCTCTTTAACTTACCCAATGATTACTGTCTTAAAAAAATAGAACTATATAAGCTCCATCATTTTACTGGATGTATGTATGGCCAGTAGTCACAGCCATCGTGGCCATTCTAATGCAGTTTCCCATTGAATTCGGACAGATGGTAAAAAAACAGTGGAGTCAAAGAACAGTGGCCCATTCCTTTATTAAAGTCTCATGCCAGCTGATAAGCAAATACACAGGGCTCCCAAAGCCATTGACACATTCTCTGGTTCTACAACCAGGAGAATTTTCTCTGGTTTCTCCTAGAATCAAAGGCCCCACCAGTTTCAGTGGAGCTCACAAAAGCCCCTCAGCTCTGGTTCCCCATTTGCACCCCTTCTCCTCTCTACACAAAATGGCTTCTTCTTCAGGACTCTGCATTCTTTCCGTAAAACATGGCTTCCCTCTCTGCAAAACTGGCTTCACTCTCTGCCTCTTCTCCTTCCTATCTCCTTTTTCAAAATTTTCTGGTGTGAAAACCTCTCCTCTAGCAAATATACAAAACAATGGCCTTTCCAAAGCAGGGAGGTAATTTGCAATTTCACAGAGCACATATACCTGGTGCTGCCCAATGCCCAATGCAAACTATAAGCGAGCAAATTTAAAAATCACATTTTAGAAACTTTTTTGACCAACACCAGAGAAAAAAAGTTAGCCAATGTTGCTGTGACAAAACATTTTCAACTGACAAGTTACTGCTCTATGAAATAATGATAAAGGTATAAACAAATGAAGGAAAGGGGGTAAACTAATAGAGGAATAGTTTGTTAGTTTATAAACCTATGTAAATTATACAAATAGCAGCACTTCTCAACCCTTTGTATTTGTGAATCAATTGGAGCAACATCTGTTTTGGGACCTGAAAATGGTGTGCAGATGCTCTAGGTCTGAGAACCAAAGTTATGTTCAGTTAGAGTTTAGCAGCTATCAAGAGATAAAATCAGATTTTCCAATTCATATCCTTAAAACAAGAAGAAATTTTTTTTTTTTTTTTTAGAAAAAGAGAAACAGAGACAGAGTCAGAGAGAGGGATAGATAGAGACAGACAGACAGGAAGAGAGAGAGATGAGAAGCATCAATCATTAGTTTTTCGTTGCAACACCTTAGTTGTTCATTGATTGCTTTCTCATATGTGCCTTGACCATGGGCCTTAAGCAGACCAAGTAATCCTTTGCTCAAGCCAGTGACCTTGGGTCCAAGCTGGTGAGCTTTGCTCAAACCAGATGAGCCCGTGCTCAAGCTGGCGACCTCGAGGTCTCGAACCTGGGTCCTCTGCATCCCAGTTCGACGCTCTATCCACTGCGCCACTGCCTAGTCAGGCTGCAATTCTGATTTTATTCAATATTTTTATTTTTAATAATTAACACACCATTTGTTTTTATTATTCTTGATTTAAAATAAAATGTCATCTCAAGTTGGTAACCTCTTGGGTAATGTTTGCTAAAGTTAAGGGTAAGTAAAGCAAGTCACAAGCAGATAGCCAAGTGTATTTTAGAATAGAAGATACATATAGTTGCATCAAACACATTTTGGAATACTATTTAATAAATAGTTACTTGCTAAACTTTTAAAAATTCAAATGCATGTTTTCATTCTACTTAAAGAAAATTGGTGGTGTTGTTTTAAACCTTGTAATGAACAGAATTTGGAATATTCAGTATAAAACTGAGTTGGAATTTGAAGAAGAACCATAAAAATAACCAGTTATATTCCAAAAGAAGCTAGAGTTAATCTATATAATGAATTCTAGCTCATGGTTTCCAAATATTTCAGAGCTAGATTCTTCTGCCAAATAAGCAATTGACAGGAGTATTTGGACATTATTTCCTTTTATTTTAGGAGGAGGAAGACTAGAGACTTAAAGTGATTAAGCTATTTGTCCAAGTTCCCAAAGCTATCAAAAACAAAGTCAGTATTCAAATCCAGGTTGGCTAATGCACAGTCCCTTACTCTTTTAACAAATGTGCCTGAGGTTATTGAAAAGACTTCTGAAGCATTGATGTTTTAAGTTAGGTATTTGTAGTTTCCAATCTGATTTACATGAGAAATTTGGGACCAAAGTTTGTGCTTGTTTTAGGAATTCTTAAAATTCTATCTTTTGACACAACTCTTTATTTCTCTTAATTGTTTATCATTTGAATAATATATTTTATTCATTACCAATATTTTTAAATTTAATACTGATGAGTAATTATTTATTTTAAATTTTGTCCTTACAAGCAATGTGTAATAATAAACCTCCCTGAATACTTGTTCTCCTTTTTTAGATAGTATGACAAATGAAACCTTCTAATTTCAAACAAAGTGAAACCTTATCATTTTTTATGTTTTATTATACCGTAAAACATTTTTTGGAGCATTTGAAGAAAATAACAATTTTTTCTAAGAATATTTTATTTTCCATCAGCAATATATATTTTACATAGCTTACAGTACAATAATATTTGGCCTTCTTTTACATTGCACTAATAGTAACTGAATCAGAAATATAAATATTAAAATTGTATCTATTTACCATTGTTAACAGTGATGGATTTCTCCCTTCAGCTCACATTGTAAAGAGATTCATGCTGTGAAAAAAGAAACTGCTGCACTGCAACATGACTACATTTTTTTATTTGTCCACAAAGAATGTATTCAAAGATCTCATTCTGTGATGTGGAAAGGTAGAATATAAGTCATATCCTTGCATATCTATACCAGAGAGTTAAAGAGTCGATCTTTGGACTGCAGTCAGAACAAAAAAAAATCTTTAGTCATCAGCAAAGTCAAAACCATTCAGGTTCACTTGTTTTTACGTAATAATAGGAGTCCTGAATTTAGCATAGAATAAGAGTTGAATCTATTGACTTTCATACACACAAAAAATGTTGATTTCTAATATAGAATTTTTCTAAGTAAATATTGGCTATCTTTAAGTGCCTGCTTTTTTCTAACAGCAGCATTAACCCCAAAAGAAGTGTTTTGTAATGTGGTAGAGTCTAAATGTGAGGCCCAGCCAAACCGCCTCTTATACTAACTATCCCATTTGTGCTGCTGTCTCTGAGCAGAGAACCATTGATAGTTTTAATTATATCTTAGTCATAAGATCATTGACTGGGTACTTTCAAATGATTATAATCAGGTTTCTAAAATTTCATTCTTACCATTTTATATGAAATGTCATCATTTACATATAAGAGTAAGACAAGAAAGTGCTTAGCCTTTTTGTTAAGCTAAAAATTGCTATAGCAATAATGTAATGGACTTGCATCTGGTAGAACAGAAATCGTACAAATTATCATTTTTTACTTTAGTCAGTCCACCTATAATTATATTTAATTAGGAAAGTATATTTTAAAAGAAGTACAATTATTTTATTGTATCTATCTTATTTGTATATCTATTTGTGAATAAAAAATATTTTAAAATAAGACAGGTTTTTGAAAGGTCAGTAAATCTTTAATTTTAAATTTACAGAAATAAAGATATACATGTTAGATATGCATATTAAGTCTTAAAATGTTAATAAACAGAAAGCTTGAAAATTTAGACTCATTAAAAATATATTTTCTGAAAGGTCAGCTTTTTTATCCTTTCGTATTCTCAATCATTAAATTTTTTTTCTATTATGTATTGTAAATTTTCTTAGTTATTGCTATTAATAGGGAAAATCTCAACTTTGTATATGAGGAAGGACTGGATGATTTGTTTATATCATATGATAAATTCTCTTTTATGAAACATAAGTAATGTTTTTCCAGTGGAGGAAACATATCAGAGTCTAAATTTAGAGTGCCATCTAGTGATAAATAAGAGTTCCATCAGTTGTAAAATCCAAGAAATATTAATGTTTGTATGGTAACTTCAATGTAGATTTCTTTGTTAGTATAGACAATATGACGTAGAATAGTCCATATGAACTTAGTAAACAGCATGATATTTTAATAAACTTCATTAAATTGTGAGATATTTTGAACTTAAAAAACATTGAAGACTCATGCAATCTTTCCAGTATTATTAACAGAGGAAGTATTTTCAGGTAGATTAGAACCAAATAGGTCACACTGAAGTTTATATTAAAATAATTTCAGTTTATATAATATAGTAATGGACCATATTCAGGGTTTATTTGGTGCAAAAATGGTCCCCAATAAATGTTTGTTGATAGACTAAATCAGAGAATAAATAAAATAAAACTTTCAAAATGTCAGTATAAAGTAATAGCAACACAATTTTAAAACTAAAACTTTCATACAATTTGTCAGATTTTAGTATTTACTCCTTTTATCGGGTGATTAAGTATTTTTTTCTAAAGTATTAAACTGTACATTATGTCATTGAAATTAAATGTAACAACTATGGAAATGAAAGTAAAAAATATAAATTTTAAAAAGGTTGGAATAGAACAGGAAAGGAAGAGAGAAGAAAAAAATATCAAAGAAAAGAGAGAAGGAAATGCTTTAATACCTATGATTCCATTCCTTTCCACACCACAAAGCTCAATTTAGTAGGAAAGCAACTGAGAGTTAATCAGGTCAAGTAACCGGATTATCTGTTTCAAAATTTTACTTTTTCCTTTAATTTTATTAGTCTTTGTAAGTATAATGTCCCATCCTCATAATTTATACCATAAATATTTTTACAAAGCAGTTATTCCAATACATTATTGCAAATTATACTTATTTAGAGGTTCCCGATTAGATTCTAGAAGATCTACATTCAGATCCTGAGTTTATTATTTACTTTTTGTGGCATTTTGGAAGTTTACTGAAGCATCTGGGAAAAATAACAGAGGTGACAATTTTCAATCAGGTGTCTGCTCTAGATCTGCTTTATCAGAATAAATTTGTATTTAAGTCCATTCACTGTGGTCCATTCACTTAAATACAGTCATTAACTGACTTCATGCTGTTAATTTTGTTTAAATTTGGCTATTAACAAAAAATGTTTTCTTTTCCTTTAAATAAAAATCAATGAACCAACCACAGATATAAAAATGCATGTGAACTATCCTGGAAAGAGTCAAGACTAATTCTCTTTCAAGCTACAGAATCCTCCAATAATCAGTGTCTTCCTTAAAAATCACTCAGGTTATTATATGATGAAAGAGCAAGTTTCAACATATGTCTATGGGTCCAAGGGGCTATGAACTCTAAGTCCCATCTGACCTAGCTGCTGTATCCTAAATCAATATTCGGCCACATACTGGTTTTAATGCTTTCCAATTATGCTTATTATGGATTCTGTCAAATGTAAGGAGGTATTTTCATCAAACAAACTAACATTTAAGGTTCCGGAGGGTTGGCTCATTAAATAGAGCATTGGCTCAGTGTGTAGACCTCTTGAGGTTGATTTCCAGTCAGAGCACACATGAGAAGCAATCATCTGCTTCTCTTCCCTTCTCTCTCCCCCTTGTCTCTCTTTCTTTTCTCAAAGCCAGTGCCTCAATTGATATGAGTGTGTCAGCCTCAAGTGCTAAAGATAGCTTGGTTTACTTGAGCATCAGCTCCAGAATGGAGTTGCAGGGTGGATCCCAGTCAGGGCACATGCTGAAGTATGTCTCTTTATCTCCCTTCCTCTCACTTTAAAAAAAAATAACATTAAAAAAATAATATGGGATTCACATTTTGTCTTAAATGAAAGAATAAGTTTGTCTTTTACTTTCAGAGTTCTTTTCTCTGATCAGGTTTTTAGAAAGAACAATATAGATGATGCTTTTGGGGCAGTTTCTTGAAGATATGAAATTTATTGTATGCCGGAATAATGACCTTAACCTCTATCAAGCCAAATAGCATTGTTCTAATTTAGTATCAACCTCAATGTGAAAATATTTCTGTGGAGATTTGGCCATAACTTGCTGTCATCGTAGGAAGTGACTTCGGCTCATGCATTCAGTCAGTGAGCGAGTCATAGGGGATATTCCAAAAAGAGCATGGCAGTCTCTGCATCCAAGGATTTGGAGAATTTTCTGTAGAGTATTACTTTGTTCAATTCACCTTGAGAAAAGGAAAATAGGTCATGCTAAATTTGTTTTGTCTTAGAATACACTGTTTTCAGTAAATAAATTAAGGACAACTTTGTACTTGTAAATAAAACCTGGCATTGAGAAAAAAAATCTTTTTTTCCCTAGCAATAGTTGATATTTGTTGGTTTTAGTTTTAATTTCTTTATTATTGCTTCCCAAATCATCAAATCATATAACCCTGATAGAATTGTAAGTCTGGGTCCCTATCCTACAGGGCAGAATCCTAGGGTAGTTCCTAGAAGGTTCCTCTCTTAGATCAATTTTTCCCAATCTTTTCCTCTACACTCAAGCCATAATTAATGCTTATTGAATCAAATGGCCTAGCTAAGGACCCAAGGATTTTACAGGATAGCCCTGGACAAAAAGAGGAAATGCTTAGAGTTAATTCTTCCCAAACAAGAAACTTTGAGAAATCTTTCTGTCTCAACTCCATTATCATGACACCTTGCTAATAACACAGCGTTAACGTGAGGTTTAAGACATAGGAATGATGCTTTGTACTCTGCATTTAATCTGAAATTAACTCACTAGATCCCATGAAACCTCACTTTGAATAATCTCTGTAGTGTCTGGAAGTAGGCACTACAGTTAAGGAAAATATATAAATGTTAACATGAAAGTCATTCTTGGAGAGGTAGTCTTAAGAAATGTCTGCCAAATATTCCAGATTCATGGACTCCAGAAACATATGTCTGTACTCTTTGGCCCCTTTAGAGTTGAATGGGCTTTATGACTAAATAAGACTGAATGTGAGAAAAAGAGATCAGTGCCATTTCTTGTTTACAATATGTAATTGCTAATGTTAACATCCTTCAGGACATTCTTTGCCTCTCCCGTAGTAGCCAGCAAAGCCACAATGGTAGCTGTTCTGTTGGTCAGGTAAGGTCCCTTAGGAATTGTATTTAGCAGTGATTTCTGTCACCTCTTGAAAGATGTGCTAACTGGGTGAGAAATACGTTTTTGTTGTTTTGGTTACTGATATTTGGGAATTGAAATTTCACTGTAAAACATCATTACACAGCATTTGCTGACAAATACAATCAACTATTTTCACTATTAACATATGTCAGGGAGAAAGAGCTGAGCTGGCAACTGTCAATTAAAACAAGCCAAAATGACAGAAATCATCAAGCCTTTAATCACTCCCATGATACTTTAAGCAAAAGGTCAGACCAGAGAAAGCACTGACTAGCCCTGTTCCAGCTTCCCCTGTCAAAGGTCAATCACAGCAGCTTAGTTGTAGGGATGATATCGCTGCTGACAGTGCTTAGAACAAAAGGCTTCTACAATTTTATGAACCCAGAGGCCAGAAGGAAAACAGAAGGAATGGCTAGGAGTGGAAAAGCACTAAGGAGTGAGTCAGAGTGGAGAGAAGTGTCTTCAAGTCTTTTGTCTTCCTTCTTCTATTAGATTTCAGTGGAGGTTGTCTTATCAAAGGCCCCACATATAGAGGCCTCTACATGAGGCAATTGGGTTAGACATGCATAAGGGCATAGCAGGTTAGAGCTTCTGAGACCTGGTCTGAAACTCTCATCAAGCCTGGTGTGGGGAGGGCAGCTTTTCTGTCTGAGGCTGCCAAGTAAAGACCTTGTAATTGTCTACAGTCACGCCTGAAAAAACACAGGCCAGCAACTTAACTTCTCAATATACACTCACAAGACCAAAATGTATCTGCTTTGACACTAGAAATAGAGAATTGAAGGGTTTCTTTTTCTTTTTTAAATATCCGGCATTTTGTTTTGTTTTATTTTTTTAATCAACCTATTTCAGTTATCTATGGCTATATTACACAATACCCCAAATCTTAGTAGCTTAAATGGTCATTATTATTTGCTCACAATTTGAAAATAAGAAAGTTGCAAGGGGTTAAACTGAGCAGTTTATTTTTGATTAGTTGGAATGTGGTATCAGCATAATAATTGTCTGAAAGGTGCTCTAAGGATGGCTTCACCGTTCACACATCTGTTGCTTCTGTGTTCATTAATCTCTCTCTTTTTCTCCAGATTTGATTCCATAGTTATGGTATCTTATCTTCCAGAGCTTTTTAAAAAAAGTTTTTATTGAATTTGGGGTGACACTGGTTAATAAAATTATACATGTCATGTCTAAAGTTCTATAACACATCATCTATATATTGCATTGTGCTCACCACCCCAAGTCAAGTTTGCCTCCATCATCATCCATTCTCCTTCTACCCTAACCCCAGCACACTTTCACTCCTGGAATCCCCACCCTGTGAATTGTGTCTATACATTTTTTCTTTTCTTTTCTTTTTTTCTCTTCTTTTTTTTTTGTGACAAAGAGAGAGACAGATAGAAATGGAGAGTGATAAGAAGCATCAATTATTTGACTCCTTAGTTGTTCATTGGTTGCTTTCTCATATGTGCCTTGACTGGGGGGGCTACAGCGGACCAAGTGACCCCTTGTTCAAGCCAGCAACCTTGGGCTCAAGCCAGTGACCATGAGGTCATATTTATAAGCCCATGCTCAAACCAGTGACCCTGACGCAAGCTGAATGAGCCCATGCTCAAGCCAGCGACCTCAGGGTTTCAAACCTGGCTCCTCTGCATCCCAGTTTGATGCTCTATCCACTGTGCTACCCCCTGATCATGCAATTCTTTTCTTTGCTTAATTCTTTCACCTTTTTCACCAAAGCCCCATTCCACTTCCCCTCTGACAGCTGTTACTCTTTTTCTCTATATCTGAGTCTGTTTCTATTTGTTAATTAATTTTGTTCATTAGATTCCACATATAAGTGATATTATATGGTACTTGCCTTTCTCTGATTTTCCTATTTCACTTAGCATAGTAATCTTCATGTCCATATATCTGTGACAAAAGGTAAATTATTTTTATTTGTATGACTGAGTGTAGTGTCCATTGTGTAAATATAACAATTTTTTTCCATTTGTCTATTGATGGGCACTTGGGCTGTTTCCCATCTTGACCATTGTAAATAATGCTAAAATTAACATAGGTGTGCATATATTCTTTAAAATTAAAGACATGTACTTGGAAAACTGTGACAGTGAAGAAAAATTTGAAGAATATACAAACAGCTAGAAACACATGCCATGTTCATGGATAAGAAGAATTAACATCATTAAAATGTCTATATTACCCAAAGCATTCTATAGATCCAATGTAATTTCTATTGAGGTATCAATGGCATATTTCATAGAACTAGACCATATATTTCAAAATTTATATGGAACTGCTAAGACCCTTGATAAAAAAGCAATCTTGATAAAGAAGAACAATGTTAGAGGAATCACACTACCTGATATCTAACTATACTACTACAAAGCCATAGTAATCAAAACAGCATGTACTAGCATACAAACTAACATTTGAATCGATAGAACAGCAGTGAAAGACTGGAAATAAACCCACACATTTATAGTCAATTAATATTTAACAAAGTCGGAAAGAACATATAACAGATTAAAGCTAGTCTATTCAATAAATGGTGTTGGGAAAATCAGACAGATAAGTGCAAAAAATGAACCTGAACCACCTTCCTACAGCATAGACAAGAATGAACTCCAAGTGGATTAAAAATTTAAATGTTAGACTCAAAAAAATAAAAATTCTAGAAAAAAAACATAGGCAGTAAAATCTCAGTCATGTCTCATTAGCAATATTTTTCCTGATATATCACCTAGGTCAAGGGAAATAAAAGGAAAGAAAAAGAGAAGTAAAAGAAAAAATAAACAAATGAGACTATATCAAACTAAAATGTTTTTGCAAAGCAAAGAAAACCATCAACAAAATTAAAAGACAACCCACGCCCTGGCCGGTTGGCTCAGCGGTAGAGCGTCGGCCTGGCGTGCAGGGGACCCGGGTTCGATTCCCGGCCAGGGCACATAGGAGAAGCGCCCATTTGCTTCTCCACCCCCACCTTCTCCTTCCTCTCTGTCTCTCTCTTCCCCTCCCGCAGTCAAGGCTCCATTGGAGCAAAGATGGCCCGGGCGCTGGGGATGGCTCCTTGGCCTCTGCCCCAGGCACTAGAGTGGCTCTGGTCTCGGCAGAGCGACACCCCGTAGGGGCAGAGCATCCCCCCCTGGTGGGCAGAGCGTCGCCCCTGGTGGGCGTGCCGGGTGGATCCCAATCGGGTGCATGCAGGAGGAGTCTGTCTGACTGTCTCTCCCCGTTTCCAGCTTCAGAAAAATACAAAAAAACAAACAAACAAAAAAAAAACCCCACTGAATGGGAGAACATATTCATTGATATATCTGATAAAGGCTTAATATTCAAAATTTACAAAGAATTTATAAAACTTAACCCCAAAACAACAAACAATCCAATTAAGAAATTTGCAAAAGGCCTGAACAGGCACTTCTCCAAGGAAGACATAGAGAATGAAAGCAGCCTCTAGGAGGTTCTAATAGGCATTTGAAAAGATGCTCAATGTCACTACTCATCAGAGAAAAGCAAATTACAGCCACAGTGAGATATCACCTCACACTGTCATAATGGCTACCATTAACAAAATCAATAAATAAGTGTTGGCAATGACACAAAGTAAAGGGAACCATTATGCACTGCTGATGAGAATGCAGATTGGTGTAGCCACTGTGGAAAACAATATGGAGATTCCTCAAAAAATTAAAATTGGAACTGATTTAGAATCAAGCCATCCCACTTTTAGAAATATATTCAGAGATTTTCCATGCAATTAGGATTTCTCAGTTTTCTGACAACTTGGTGGTTTCAGGGAAGTTAAATTTCTTTTATAGGGTCTGTTTTCCAAGAGGCAGGAAATTGCCATCTAGTCAATTTAAGGAGTACACCTAAAAACAGCACAGAATCACTTTGTTTTTTTCTTAGTCATCAACTCCGCCCAGTTTTGAGTGGTAAGAGAATTACACCCTATCTCCCACTTGAGCAGTCACAGATCACACTATCGCAGCATATATGAAATGAGAAATGTTATGGGTCTCTTTGGAAACAAATCTGCCATATATCCCATGTTGGTAAGTTTAGGAAGATCAAAATACTAACTTTAAAAACTTCACTACCAAAGTATTTATATGTCCCAAGAGTAGAAAATATATACAAATTACTGTAATAAAACATATACAGCCTGACCAGGCAGTGGCACAGTGGATAGAGCGTCGGACTGGGATGCCGAGGACCCAGGTTTGAGACCCAGAGGTCGCCAGCTTGAGCACGGGCTCATTTGGTTTGAGCAAGGCTCACCAAATTGAACCCAAGGTCGCTGGCTTGAGCAAGGGGTCACTTGGTCTGCTCCAGCCCCCTGGTCAAGGCACAAATGAGAAATCAGTCAATGAACAACTAAGGAACTGCAACGAAGAATTGATGTTTCTCATGTCTCTCCTGTTCTGTCTATCCCTATCTGTCCCTCTCTCTGACTCTCTCTGTCTCTGCCACAAAACACAAACAAAAAAACAAACAAAAAAACATATACATATAATATGTTGTGTAAAAAAAAGAGGATGTAATGTTTATTTTTTAGAGAGGCTTTTTATTTTAGAGATCTTTATGTCAGAAGTCTAGGTGAGTTTAGCTAGTTTTTCTATTCTAGATCTTACAATACCAAAACCAAAGTAACCACAGGTCAGGGTTCTTACTAGATGCTGGGGAAGGATCCATATTCAAAGTCATTCAGAGTGTAGACCATATTCAGTTTTTGTAGTTGTAAGACTGAAGTCCCTGTTTCCATGCTGGCTATTAGTTGGAGGCAATTTTGGGTTTTTTTTTCTCCTAGAGGCTGCACTCATTCTTTACAGTTTCATCACTCCAGCAACACAAAATTGAGCCATTGTTATGCTTCTGATATTCTGAATTATTCTTGTGTCATATCTCTCTAATTCCAGGTGGAATGTGCTTGGTTTGTAGGGCTTAGGTGATTATAAGGCACCCACCCAGATAATTTATAATAATTCTATTATTTTAAAGTTTGTAAACTTAATTACTTTTTTGTGGTAGTGTAAGAGTTTTATTATTATTATTATTTTTAGGTTTAGCTTTTTAAAATTTTTTATTAGTTTTAATTTATTTTGTTAACATGTATACAAGTGTTCCACTCAAAATAACACCCTCACCCTCCACCCCCGTGTCCTCCATTATACTCCCATTGCACCCCTCCTCCTAACTCCCTCCCCCCTTCCCTCTAAGATTTGCTATTCTGTTATCTATATATATCTATGTGTTATGTACAGTATATATAATTTCACTAACCCTTCACCTTCTCTGATTCCTTCCCCTCATTCCCCTTCTTTCTGATAGCTGTCCATCTGCTCTCTGTGACCCTGCCTCTGCCTCTAATCTGTTTCTAAGTTCACTTTGTTCATTAGATTCCACATATAAGTGAGATCATATGATATTAGGTTTTCTCTGTCTGGCTTATTTTACTTAGCATAATAATCTCCAGGTCCATCCATCCCATCACAAAATGTAAGATTTTCTTCTTTTTTGTGGCTATATAGTATTCCATTGTGTATATTTAATACTCTTTTCCACTGATAAGCACTTAGGCTGTTTCCAGATCTTGGTTATTGCAAAAAAAAAAATGCTTCAATAAACATAGGAGTGCATATCTTTATTTGAATAATTGATTTTGAATTCTTAGGATATATTTATAAAAGTGGAATAGCTGGATCAAAAGGCAGTTCCATTTTTAATTTTTTTTTTTCATTTTTCTGAAGCTGGAAACAGGGAGAGACAGACAGACTCCCGCATGCGCCCAACCGGGATCCACCCGGCACGCCCACCAGGGGCGATGCTCTGCTCACCAGGGGGCAATGCTCTGCCCATCCTGGGCGTCACCATGTTGCGACCAGAGCCACTCTAACGCCTGAGGCAGAGGCCACAGAGCCATCCCCAGCGCCCGGGGTATCTTTGCTCCAATGGAGCCTTGGCTGCGGGAGGGGAAGAGAGAGACAGAGAGGAAAGCGGGGCGGAGGGGTGGAGAAGCAAATGGGCACTTCTCCTGTGTGCCCTGGCCGGGAATCGAACCCGGGTCCTCCACACGCTAGGCCAACGCTCTACCGCTGAGCCAACCGGCCAGGGCCCATTTTTAATTTTTGGTGAAAACACCATACATACTGTTCTCCACAGTGGCTGCACAAGTCTGCATTCCCACCAGCAGTGCAGGAGGGTTCCCTTTTCTCCACACCCTCATCAGCACTTATTGTGTGTTGATTTGTTAATAAGCCCCATTCTGACAGATGTGAGGAGATATCTCATTGTGGTTTTAATTTTCATTTCTCTGATGATTAATGACATTGAATATTTTTTAATATGCCTATTGGCCATCCATATGTGCTGTTTGAAGAAGTGTCTATTCAGTTCTTTTGCCCACTTTTAATTGGATGGCTTACCATCCTGGTACTGAGTTTTAGAAGTTCTTTATAAATTTTGGTTATTAATCCCTTATCAGATGGATTGGCAAATATGTGTTCCCATTGTGTAGGGTTTTTTGTTGTTGTTGTTGTTAATGGTGTCTTTCGCTGTGCAAAAGCTTTTTAGATTGATGTAGTCCCATTTGTTCATCCTGTCCTTTATTTCACTTGCCCATGGAGATAAATTGGCAAAAATATTGCTATGAGAAATATTAGAGAGTTTATTGCCTACATGTTTTTTATTATTAATTTTAATTTATTGTATTTACATAGATTCTAGTGTCCCCCCGAATTCATCCCACCCTCCCCTGTATTTCCCTCAACATACCCCTTGCCCCCTCCCCATAACACCCTTCCCCAGTCCCTCCAAGATTTGCTTTTCTCTATATATCAGGGGTCCCCAAACTTTTTACCCAGGGGGCCAGTACACTGTCCCTCAGACAGTTGGAGGGCCAGACTATAAAAAACTATGGCCCTGGCAGGTTGGCTCAGCAGTAGAGCGTCGGCCTGGTGTGTTCGATTCCCAGCCAGGGCACACAGTAGAAGCACCCATCTGCTTCTCCACCCCTCCCCTTCCTCTCTGTCTCTCTCTTCCCTTCCCGCAGCCGAGGCTCCATTGGAGCAAAGATGGCCCGGGCACTGGGGATGGCTCTGTGGCCTCTACCACAGGCGCTAGAATGGCTCTGGATGCAAGAGAGCGACGCCCCAGAGGGGTAGAACATCACCCCCTGGTGGGCATGCCGGGTGGATCCAGGTCGGGCGCATGCAGGAGTCTGTCTGACTGCCTCCCCGTTTCCAGCTTCGGAAAAATGAAAAAAAAAAAACAAAAAACAAAAAAAAAACTATGAACAAATGCCTATGCACACTTGCACATATTTTATTTTAAAGTAAAAAAACAAAATGGGAACAAATACAATATTTAAAATAAAGAACAAGTAAATTTAAATCAACAAACTGACCAGTATAGTATTTCAATGGGAACTATGCTCCTCTCACTGACCACCAATGAAAGAGGTGCCCCTTCCGGAAGTGCGGCGGGCCGGATAAATGGCCTCAGGGGGCCACATGCGGCCTGTGGGCTGTAGTTTGGGGACCCCTGCTCTATATAATGCTGTGTTATGTGTATATAATTTCATCAATCTCTTTCCCTTTTCTGATCCCATCCTATCATCCCCTTTTCCTCTGTTCGCTTTCCCTCTGGTCCCTTTGATCCCGCCTGTGTCTCTAATCCATTCCTCAATTCACATTGTTCATTGAATTCCTCAAATGAGTGCAGTCATATGATATTTTTCTTTCTCTGCCTGGCTTATTTCAGTTAACATAATAGTTTCCATGTCCATCCATGTTGTCGCAAAAGGTAAGATTTCCTTCTTTTTCATGGCCCCATAGTATTCCATTGCATATATGTATATACCACAGCCTTTTAATTCACTTGTCCACTGATGGACACTTGGGCTGTTTCCAGATCTTGGCTATTATAAACAATGCTGACATAAACATGTGGAAAACAGTATGGAGATTCCTCAAAAAATTAAAAATGGAACTGCCTTTTGACCTAGCAATCCCACTCTTTGGAATATAACTCAAGAACACCACATAAATGATTAAAAAGAAGAAATGCACCCCCATGCCTATGTTTTCTTTCAAGATGTTTATGGTTTTGTGACTTACATTTAAGTCTTTTATCCACTTTGAGTTTATTTTTTATGAATGGTGTCAGTTGGTGGTCTAGTTTAAGTTTCTTTCTTGCACTGGTCCAATTTTTTCAACAGCATTTATTAAAGAGTCTGTCTTTACTCCACTGAGTACTTTTACCTCTTTTGTTAAATATCAGTTGATCATACAGGCATGGGTTTATTTCTGGGTTCTCTGTTCTGTTCCATTGATCTGTATGCCTGTTCTTATGCTAGTACCAAGCTGTTCTGAGTACAATGGCCTTGTAGTATATTTTGATATCAGGAAATGTAATACCTCCTACTTTATTCTTTATTTTCAAGATTGCAGAAGCTACTCATGTTCTTTTTTGTTTCCATATACATTTTTGAAATATTTCTTCTATATCTTTGAAGTATGCCTTTGGTATTTTAATAGGAATTGCATTGAATTTATAGATTGCATTGAGTAGTATAGTCATTTTAATGACGTTTCTTCTTCCTATCCATGAACACGATATATTGCTTCCACTTGGTTGTACCTTCCTGGTTTGTTTTTTTTTCAATGTCTTAACTTTTTCTGAGTACAAGTCTTTTATATCTTTGGTTAACTTTACTGCTAGTACATTATTTATGTGTGTTTTTTGTTCCAATAGTGAAGGGCATTGTTTCCTTAATTTCTCTTTCATGCAGTTTATTTTTAGTATATAAAAATGCCACTGATTTCTGAATATTAATTTTATATCCTGCTACCTTGCATAACAATTTATCAGGACTAGTAGTTTTCTGACTGAGACTTTAGGGTTTTCTATGTACAGTATCATGTCTTCAGCAAATAATGGCAGTTTTACTTATTTTTCAATTTGAATGCCTTTTATTTCATCTTCTTGTCTGATGGTTGTGGCTAAGACTTCCAGAACTATGTTGAATAAGACTGTAGAGAGGAAGCATCCCTGCCTTGTTCTTCATCTTAAGGGAATTTTTCTTAATTTTTGCCAATTGAGTATGATTTTGGCTGTTGGTTTGTCATAGATCACCTTTATTATGTTGAAGTATATTTCTTGTATTTCCATTTTGCTGAGAGTTTCGATCATAAGTGGGTGTTGGATATTATCAAATGCTTTTTCTATATCTATTGATATAATCATGTGCTTTTTATCCTTTCTTTTGTTTATGTGTTGAGTCATATTCATTGATTTGCAAATGTTGTACCCACTTTTCTTCCCTAGAATAAATCTCACTTGATAATGATATATGAATTTTTTAATTTATTGCTGGATTTGGTTTGCTAATATTTTGTTGAGAAATTTAGCATCTATATTCGTCAGGAATGACCTATAGTTTTCTTTTTTTGTAGTGATTTTACCTGGTTTTGGAATGAGGATAATGCTTGTCTCCCAAAAGGAGCTTGAAAGTCTTCCTTCCTCTTGAATTTTTTGAAATAGCTTGAAAAGAATAGGTGTTAGTTCTTGTTTGAAAGTCTGGTAAAATTTGCCTGTGAAACCATCTGGTCCAAGACTTTTGTTTGCTGGGAGTGTTTTGATAACTTTTTCAGTTTCATTTGTTGTAATCTGTCTGTTTAGGTTTTCTGTTTCTTCCAGTATGAGTTTTGGAAGATTGTATTTTTCTAAAAATTTATCCATTTCACCTAGCTTGTTCAATTTTTTAGCATAGAGATTTTCATAGTATTTTCTTACAATCTTTGTATTTCTGCAGTATCAGTTTTTACTTCACCATTTTTCTTTTTATTTTATTTATTTGAGTCCTCATTCTTTTTTTTTCTTGATATGTCTAGTTAAAGGTTTTCTAGCTTGTTTACCTTTTCATAGAACTGGCTCTTGGTTTCATTGATCTTTTGTATAGTTTTTTTAGCCTCTATGTCATATATTTCCACTCTGATCTTTATTATTTCTTTTCTTCTACTTCCTCTGGGTTTTATTTGTTGTTCTTTTTCTAGTTGTTTTAGATGCAGTGTTAAGTTGTTTACTTGAGCTTTTTCTATATTCTAAAGGTATGCCTGTAATGCAATGAACTTCTCTCTCAAAACTGTGTGTCCCATAAATTTTGAATTGTATGTTCATTTTCATTTCTTTCAAAAACAATTTTATTTCTTTCTCGATCTCACTGTTAACCCATTTATTATTTAATAACATGCTATTTAGCCTCCAAGTTTTAGTATGTTTTTCAGTTTTTCTATTTTTGTTGACTTCTAGTATATGCTATTGTGATCAGAGAAGATACTTGATATGATTTCAAAGTTCTAAAATTTGGTCTATCCTAGAAAATGTGCCATGAGGACTTGTAAAAAATGTATATTCTGTTGCTTTGGGGTAAAAGATTCTGAAGATATCAATTAAACACAGTTGATCTAGAGTGTCATTTAAGGCTGCTGTTTCTTTGTTAATTTTCTGTCTGGAGGATCTATCCATTGATACTAGTGGGGTATTAAATCTCCTACTATTACAGTATTGTTGTTGATCTCATTTTTTATGTTCATCAAAATCTGCTTTATATATTTAGGTGCTCCTATGTTAGGCACATAAATATTTATAATTATTATATCTTCCTTTTAGATTGCTCCCTTTATCATTATGTAGTGACCTTCTTTATTCCTTACTATAGCCTTTGTTTTAATAGCTACTTTTTCAGATGTAAGTATTGCTACCCTAGCTTTTTTTTTTTTTCATTTCCACTTGCATGAAATACTTTATTTCATCCATTCACTTTCAGTCTATTTGTATCTTTTTTTTCCAAAGTGGGTCTTTTGTTGACAGCTTGTGTATATATCCTGTTTCCTTATCTATGTTGCTATCTTATGGTTTTTTGATTGGAGCATTTAATCCATTTACATTTAAGTTTATTTTTGATATGTATTTATTTATTGCCATTTTATTCTTTAAATCTACAATCCTCTTTTTTTTAATTCTTTTCTTTCCTTTCCTCTTTTTAGAGCAGGCTCCTTAACATTTCTTGCAGTAGTGGTTTGTTTGAAATAAATTCCTTGAGTTTATTTTTGTGTCTGAGAAGCTTTTTATTTCTTTAATTTTAAATGATAGCCTTGCTGGATAATGTAGTCTTGATTGTAGGTTCTTATTTTGCATGACTTTGAATATTTCTTGCCAATCCCTTCTGGCCTCAAGTGTTTCTGTTGAGAAGTCAGATGTCATCCTTATGGGGCTCCTCTGTAGTTAATTAACAGCTTTTTCTTACAGCTTTTAGTATTATTTATTTCTTAACTTTGGCATTTTAATTATGATGTATGTTGGTGTAAGCCTCCTTGGAGTTCTCTTTAATGAGACTCTCTGTGCTTCTTGACCTTGTGTGACTTTTTCCTTCTTCAAGTTAGGAAAATTTTTAGCTATTTTTTTAATAGGTTCTTTATTCTTTGTTTGTACTCTTCTCCTTCAGGAACCCCTATAATGCAGATATTGTTTCTCTTCATGTTGTCACAAAGTTCTCTTAGAGTTTCCTCAGTATTTTTGCACCTCATTTTATTTTGCTGCTCTATTTCTGGGCTTTTGTTTATCTTGTCTTCTAAATCACTGATTTGATCCTCTGCTTCATTCAGCCTGCTGTTGATTCATTCTAATTCAGTCTTCATTTCTGATATTGCATTTGTCATTTCTGACTGGTTCTTTTTTATGATTTTAGTGTCCTTTTTGATGCTTGCTATCTCTTTACGTAGGTGCTCATTATGTCCATTATTGTGTATGGCTCTAAGATTCTTGAGCATCCTAATAATCATTTTCTTTAAACTCTACATCTGATAGTTTGGTTACTTACATTTCATTTATTTCTTTTTCTGAGTATTTCTCTTGTTGGTTCATTTCTGTTGAATTTCTTTTTTTGTCTGCCTATTTTGTCTGTGTATTAGATAGTGCTGTCTGACTTTGAAATTTTTGTTGTATTTTTATGAGGAAGATGGGCTTGGTGGTACTGACCTCCAGACCATCTATTTTTCTTGTTCTAGGAATTCTTCTTGAGGGTACTATTTTCCCTCCTTTTGTAAATGAGTATTGAATTCAGTTTCCTTTCATGTGTATGGTTATTCCTTCAGGCTGGCTGGCTCTAAGGGTCAACCTTGATCATGTGTATTATACACTGTGCAATGTCTCTCCTCTTGGGCATATTTATTCTCTGCAGTGTCTGGGGCCTGCTAGACTCCTTCTTTCAGCATGCTGCTTGTGTATCTAGCTGAGTCTAGGGTTGGTGCTGTTTGCCACCCACTACCAGTTGTGCTGGTTCTAAATCTAATTGGGTTGGCATCAACTGTTGTTTGTAAGGTGCTGTGGGATACCTGTCTGCAGCTACTGCTTTTTTTGCTTTTTGTGTTTGTGTTTTCTGTGCCTGGATAGTGTGGAAGGAGCCAATCTATGTATAAGGATCAGCTTCCTTCTGCTTAGATATGACAGCAACTTCATAAAAGCTCCAAACTCCAAAAGATTTGCCTCAACTTTTTAGCTATTCCACCATCACCTGCAGTTACCTGGTCTTCCCACAGAGTCTTCTCTATAAAGACTGTAGGGTCAGTTTAGACTAATTTCACCCAAACAATCCCTGCAGGGGTCCCCAAACTTTTTACACAGGGGGCCAGTTCACTGTCCCTCAGACTGTTGGAGGGCCGCCACATACAGTGCTCCTTTCGCTGACCACCAATGAAAGAGGTGCCCCTTCTGGAAGTGCGGCAGGGGGCCAGATAAATGGCCTGAGGGGGGCTGCATGTGGCCCACGGGCAGTAGTTTGGGGATGCCTGCTCTACAGGTTGCAAGCTTGTTGGGTTACAGCATCTGAAGTTGGGAATACAATGTTATTGGGACCCCATACTTCACAGATCCCTTCACAGGGAACTCAGTACAGGTAACATGGCCCCTAGTCCAAAGCCTAATCCCTCAGCCAATGCTGAATACTCAAATTTTATTTCTCCCCAACAAGGTATGCAGCAGGTTCAGATCTATTTGACTTGATAGTCCCCTCTGCAGAAGTTCTTACACCTGATGAGACCCTGGTCTCAGGAAGAAAGACTGTGATAGTCTTCTCCTGGGGCTGAGTGTGCTCCCCCCAAAAGGTAGCTAAAGCTCCTAACCAGATCCAACAATAGACTCACAGGAACCCACATTTTA
This sequence comes from Saccopteryx bilineata, assembly GCF_036850765.1. Lineage (NCBI taxonomy): Eukaryota > Metazoa > Chordata > Mammalia > Chiroptera > Emballonuridae > Saccopteryx > Saccopteryx bilineata. The sequence continues at coordinate 65,671,650 of NC_089495.1, read as the reverse complement.
AATGTTCATACTCTAAACCTCTCTCTCTTCTAGACCAGCAGGGCAGGATATCAAGCACCCAGACCAACTGACTATGAAGCTCCACCCTATCCAATGCACACTAGCCCCTGTGCCAGTGCTGATCACAGAGAGCAAAACTTGCATCAGCTGGGCCAGATGTGAGGATACCTTCCCTAGGATGCCACTCTAGCAAGGGTTGTTAGGTCCTGAATTGATGCTCTCTACAGCTGGCCACTAGATGTGCCACCTCTAGGTCTCCTTGGCAGCAACTCAGCACAGACCATTGGGAGACACTGCCGGTGATTGGCCCTCAGCAATATTCTTAGAGCTACAAGTAATTCAGAGTTTGTGGCTGCCTCTGCTGGGGGGGGGGGCAGGTGCTCATGGAAATACAAAGCTGCACACCTAGGCTGGCTTTTACCCACACTGGGCCTGGGGGAAAGTTCCCTTAAAAGTTCAAGTTTCCTTGAGTCCTACCTCCTACAGCCTCTATCTTCTGGCTCCTTGTTGGGCTCAACCAATGAAAAAACATCTGGTAGAGTTTGGAGCCTGCACATTTCAGGGATTAAGAAGGGTGGTGGGTGTGGCTCTGCCCATCTTCCCCAGGTGTCAGTCTATCTAAACCTTTTTCACAGACCCCAATAAGGTGTGGCCTCAAGAGTCCAGTGGGTGTGGCTTCTGAGACCCAGAGGTGTGGTATGCCCACACACTGGACAGTTTCTACTGAGTCTCTTGTGAGGTGGAATTACCAGTCTTAGACACAAGAGTATGTGGGGGAAAGCTCTGACCTCAAAACCAGAAAACTGAGTTACTGATGTGCCCTCTGATTCCTGGTTTTTCAGAACAACCCCATCTTCATGACTTGGGCAGGAGAGACTCCAGACGGTGGAGCCATTGCTTTTTCCGAGGCTGATGCTGCTTAACGAGGATAGCTCCACCCACAAAAGATAGCAACTACAATATTGGATAATGACTCAGCATAGGGGTTCTGATGACCATCCACCAGAAGGTCTCTTCCTAGGCCTGCAACTTTACATTCTCCTCACACTATTCTAGTCTGCTCAGCCCTCCTTCCACTGAAGCCCTGGTTAAGTGGCTGTGAACCAGATTTTTTGCACAGGTCTTTTAAGATGGAGCCTGCATTTCTGAGAGTTCTGTCTCTTTCATGCAGAAAGACACCCAGCTTTTTTTTTTACCTTCAAATGCTGTGTGGGTGCCTCTTCTAGGTTCTGGGTTTCTAGGCTGGGGCTCTGGTCCAGGAGCTAGCACCCACATCTCTATTAATTTATTCCCTACCCACAGTGAGAGCCCCTCTATACCCTCAGCCAGCACCTGCTCCTGGGAGTGAGGCAGCCCTTCCTACATCTCCACCCTTCCTACCAGTCATGGTGTGGTTTTTTCTGTAATCCTTGGTTATAGACTCTTTGTTTAGTCCAAAGTTAGTTTTTAAGATGATCGTTCTTAAATTATATTGTGATCCAATTTGACCCTTGAAGGTGGCAGTTGAAACGTCCACCTACTCCATTGCCATCTTGGAATCTCCAACTTAATTATATTTGCAAAGGCCCTTTCCCATGTAATGACATATTCTTAATGTTTCAAGGATTAGGATTTATGTATATGTAAGGAGTATTCTGTCTACTACAAAAATAATAAAAAGCATTTGGTCTGTGTTTTAAAAATAAATAGTATATTTCAGTGCTATGGAAGTTGAAGATTTAGCAGAATGTAAAGTGCTTTATTTATGTTGAGTGTTAACTAAATCTGATTTAACTAGTTATTGTGATTTTATAGGAACAGAGAATATCATCCTCTTTGTGTTTTTAATAGATAAATTTTCTGTAGATGTAGAAGAATTTTTAGATAGAGAAAATTGGTTCAAGATTTAAATATCAGGAAGCAATCATAATACTCTATTTTGTGGCTTTCTGATAAGATTGAGAATAGAACAAGAGAATAATTTCAAAAAGATAAGAATAAAGGGATTTGGTAGTCACCTTTATCTTAGTTAAAAAAGGTCTTTATGAAATGTTAGTTTATTTGGAAAGATGGTGTGGCATTTTTATATTTCAAAATTTGATAAGCCATTGGAAAACAATACAATTACAATTCTTTTGAAATGCAATTAGGTTATCTGTAAGGGGATATTTTTGAGGTAACCAGGTGGATAGCCAGATGGGACAAGAATTCAATAGAGAGATAAAATATACAGATATAATTTCTATTTCCTTTTAAATAACAAAACTGATAATTATATTAATATTTTTTTTAAAAGTCTACAAGAAAACTTGGAAATCATATTCTGCTTTCTGTTAGTCCATCTGAGCTGTTGAGCAATAGAAATTTCTCACAGTTCTGGAGTCTAGGAACTTTAACATAAGTGTCCCAAGAAGGTCAGGTGAAGGCTCTCTTACTGGTCCATACGCGAAGCCTCTTCACTATGCCTTCCCATAGCCGAAGTGCCAAGGGAGGTTTGTGGGACCTTAAAAACAAAACAAAACAACAATAATCTTTTTTTAATTACTATTTTGTTTGTTTTTGTTTTTGAGAGAGAGGCAGGGAAAGAGAGACAGAAACATTGAACTGCTTCTATATATGCCTTGACTGGGGAAGTGAATCAACAACTTCCAGGTACCAGGAGGACGCTCTAACCAACCAAGCTATCTGGAAAGGGCTTAGTTTTTTTTTTTTTCTTTCTTTCTTTCTTTCTTTCTTTCTTTCTTTATTTCTTTCTTTCTTTTTCTTTCTTTCTTTCTTTTAGAGACAGAGAGAGGAAGAGAGTGAGAGAGAAAGGGGAAGGGGTTGATTTATGCTCTGCCTATCTGGGACTGCTAACAACTGAACTATTTTTAGCACCTGAAAGCCTCTGCCTATAATAATATTTTCATGTCCCAAGTCAATGGGCTCAAATCAATTAAGCCATGGCTGTAGGAAGGAAAGAGAAAGAGAGAGAGAGAAGGAGGAGAAGCAGATGGTTGCCAATTCTGTGTGCCTTAACTGGGAATAGAACCTGGGACATCCACACACCAGGCAAACATTCTATAGCAAAGCCAACTGGCCAGAGCCTATATACATTTTTCTCTTTTTTTTGTATTTTTCTGAAGTTAGAAGGGAGGCAGTCAGACAGGCAGGCAGGCACACACTCCGCATGTGCCACTGGGATTCACCCGGCATGTCCACCAGGGGATGATGCTCTGCCCATCCAGAGCATTGCTTTGTTGCAGCTGGATTTATTCTAGCTCCTGAGGTGGAGGCCATGGAGCTGTCCTCAGAGCCCCAGCCAACTTTGCTTCAATGGAGCCTTGCTGCAGGAGGGGAAGAGAGAGATAAAGAAGATGAAGAGGGAGAAGGGTAGAGAAGCAGATGGGTGCTTCTCCTGTGTGCCTTGACTGAGAATCAAACCCAGACATCCACATGCCTGGCCAATGCTCTATCACTGAGCCAACCAGCCGAGGCTATATATTTTTTTCAATGGGTGGATTTTAATAGTGGTTGAACAAAAGCATATATTCTGGGTTTTATAATTTATCTTTTTCAAATTTAAAGCCCTTTCTTAATTGGTGACTCATATTTTGGCTATAAAATCAATGGTGTCTCTAGATGTCTTAATTGAAACATAAATGGGAATTGTATATTAATTTATTCCCAACTGAGAACAGCAATGTTTAAATGTCTAAGTGGTATGAAGCTAGATTATTGATAGGGCTTGAGAGATAAGTAAAACATTAGGAAATGAAATAAAGCTCAATATCTATACTTATAAACACACACCATCTCACTTTAAAATTGTGACAGGGTTATAAAAAAAGATATTGCAGAATTAATGAAAAGTCAAATAAATTTATGTAGTCACATAATTTTACAGTGGAGAAATTCTTTTAACCCTTATAACATACCCAACGTTTATGTTATGACATCATGGCTACTCTGATATAGATGCTCAAAAAGAGATATACTAAAGGTTATTGCACTTTTATAACTAATAATAATATTTTCATTTCCCATTATTCTGTTTTGCTGTCTTTTTAAAACAATACTTTATGTCTTAGTTAAAGTTTTCCCTAAAGCCTTCTCTTTGAGAAAAGTATACTGAATAGAGAAATGATTTATTTCAAGAATAACTAAATAGATAACTAAATAGAATAAATATAGATAATAGATTTAGATATAGGTATATGTAGAAATATGAATATGGAAATCAAAGTTTGAGCTATTATTGGACAATTTTACTTTAGAAAACAGAGATATTAAAATAGGGTTATCATGGGAATAGTTGTCATAGTGGAGACATTTGTTTTAATTTTATTCTTGCTTGGTTTTAATAAATTTTGGTTATGGGTTTTTTTTTGTTTTTGTTTTTGTTTTTGTTTTTTTGCATTTTTCTGAAGTTGGAAACGGAAGGCAGTCAGACAGACTGCATGCGCCTGACCAGGATCCACCCAGTACGCCCACCAGGGGGCGATACTCTGCTCATCTGGAGCATTGCTCTGTTGCTACCAGAGCCATTCTTGCACCTGATGCAGAGGCCACAGAGCTATCCTCAGCACCCAAGCCAACTTTGCTCTAATGGAGCCTTGGCTGCGGGAGGGGAAGTGAGAGACAGAAAGGAAGGAGAGGGGGAGGGGTGGAGAAGCAGATGGGCTCTTCTCCTGTTTGCCTTGGTCGGGAATCAAACTCAGGACTCCTGCATGCCAGGCCGACGCTCTACCACTGAGCCAACCGACCAGAGCTTGGTTATGTTCTGACATTGGTTATTGTTTTAGAGAATTACTTTTTTGCAATGTGAAGAACTTTAGGAAGAATGTTATAAAGTTTATAAACTGTAATAAATAACTTTGTTTACTTTGTGTCTGAGAAGTTAGATTAATATTTGTAAAATTAAGACTTAATAGACAAAACCAATAGGGCCCCATAAGAAAAAAGAATGTGCGACAACAACAACTGATAAACAAGTTGTTGTTCATAATATTTTTAGGTAAATGTCTCCAAATCCTTAGAATGCCTAGAGCAGACTTGACCTTGATTTATACCCTGGCAACATTAAAATCAATATTATAATGTGCTTATATTGAGTAATTACAATTATTTGGTATAGAATAATTTTAATGTTAGATGTGGCATGACTTTCCTATATTTGATATTCTCATAATGCTGCCTAATTTGAGGTTGATTTGAAATTATTTATCAACTGTTAACTCATTCTAAATTCATTTCCAAAATGTTTTTACACTTTATAATATTTGGCTCGATTTATGTTTTTTGTCCCCAATTTCTAAAAAAAAAAAAGTAAAAAATAAATTTAGCTAATCTGCTTTATTCCCCCCCCCCTTTTTTTTTTGTATTTTTCTGAAGCTGGAAACGGGGAGAGACAGTCAGACAGACTCCCGCATGCGCCCGACCGGGATCCACCCGGCACGCCCACCAGGGGACGATGCTCTGCCCCTCCGGGGCGTCGCTCCGCCGCGACCAGAGCCACTCTAGTGCCTGGGGCAGAGGCCAAGGAGCCAACCCCAGCGCCCGGGCCATCTCTGCTCCAATGGAGCCTTGGCTGCGGGAGGGGAAGAGAGAGACAGAGAGAGACAGAGAGGAAGGAGGGGGAGGGGGTGGAGAAGCAAATGGGTGCTTCTCCTATGTGCCCTGGCCAGGAATCGAACCCGGGTCCCCTGCACGCCAGGCTGATGCTCTACCGCTGAGCCAACCAGCCAGGGCCAGCTTTATTCCCTTTTTCTTTGAATGAACTCCACTTATTTATTAACATATTTTTGTGTTCTCCTGCAAAAAAAGTAAAGAGAACAGAGACAAGACCTGAGCCATATTGATGTAATAAATGTCACATTTGAATTGTGACAATTTTTGGGGGTTTACAAATTGACACAGACTAATAGTTAAATGCAGAATAAAAAAATATAGGCAATATTGGCTATTATTTCTGCTCAGTAAAAGTGTTAATTAGAAGTTCAGAAAAAAATCAATATCTAACTTGGAAACCAGTCAAGTAGATTAAATTTCTCTCTTTTTTTAAACTTTGACAGTAAAAATAAATTTTAGAATAAAGAAGAAAAAAACCTCGCAGTCAAACACTAATCCACTTGCCATCTAAACCTATTCATGTACAGAGCACAGGCCAAAAATCAGTCATACACGAAAGATATATAATGATTTTTGTTGCTTAAAAACTAGGATTTATTTAATTCATAGAACACTTGAGTTGGGGAAGGAGAAACCTTAAGCATTACATCATTTGAGCCTATCTTTTTATTGCCAAGGTCATAGAGTAAAAGTGATTTAAACTAGAGTCAATTCATCTTCCAAGTTCAGTTTCCTTTTAACTATAATACTTTCTACCGTCTATCTAGACAACTCAAAAAAGTATAATGAAAGTAAATTTCTAAAACCTCAAGAAAAATTTAAAGTAATGCTTTTTTCCTACTGTCATGTGCCAGAAGCTTTTTATTTAATTTTTGATTCCCCAACATATTAGATGCTCTGCCAACTGCTCTTTTCATCACTGAATCATTCAACACAAGAAACTTTATATCTCCATTTAGTGTATGAAAACCCTAGAATGACTTTGGAAACTAAAATGCATTTGATGAGAACAATAATTATTGGTTTCATATTTTATTTTAAACAGATATATCCATGTTAAATTTAGAGAGACAGGATTAAGTAAAAAGGTCTTTATTTTCTCTCTATTTCTATTAATAGTAAAGTAAATTAAAGCAAACAATGAGCATGCTCAGAATCCAATATTTCAAGAATATTATATTTAAAACAAATCTGATGTAAGTCCATAAAACTTCATGATACATTTTGAAGTTAAAAAAACTTAATTTAATGTTAGATGAGTTCTATTTGCAATCATTTGATAATTTATTATTCACTTATTCATTGGTTTAGTCATCACATATGATTGAGTACCTTCTATGTCAGTGGTCTCCAACCTTTTTTTGGCTATGGACCAGTTTAATGTCAGAAAATATTTTCACGGACCGGCCTTTAGGGTGGGACAGATAAATGCACAAAATAAAATTATGTAACCGGCGTAAAAACTGTGGTATTTTTAAATATAATTGTTGAACTTACAAGACAAGTATCAAGAGTGAGTCTTAGACGGATGTAACAGAGGGAATCTGGTCATTTTTAAAAAATAAAACATCATTCAGACTTAAATATAAATAAAATGGAAATAATGTAAGTTATTTATTCTTTCTCTGCAGACCAGTACCAAATGGCCCACGGACCGGTACCGGTCTGCCACCTGGGGGTTGGGGACCACTGTTCTATGTGCCTCACACAATTCAAGACTATTTTAGCTACTTGATAAAATAACTGAAATTTATTCTATCAAATATTTTGTTTCAAAATGTTAGAAACTCAAACTAACAGTCTTCAGAAACTAACTCAGGATTAGGTTAATCTGCAAATAAAACATTTTTATTTAATTTACTTAATTTTTTTAAGGGGCTATTCCATATGGTATAGATGGGCAGTGTGATTTACACTTTGATGTGGAACTGAGGGAACAGAGTGAAGAAATTAAAAATAAAGATACTGGAGCCAACCTGCCTGGGTTCAAATTCTAAGTTTGCCTTTATTAGCCATGTAACCTTGACCAAATTACCTACTTCGTTATGCTTAGCTGCTAATATGAAGATTAGGATAATAATGTTGGCTTAATTGATATAAAGATAATTAGAGAAAACCTGGCACATGTTTGATATTATTCCTCATGTAAGTGTTTTAGGCAAATATAACTGCAATTAGTTACAATTTTGGCAAGGGAAAAGTTGATGCTGGCCGTGAGGAAAGAGACCAAATGGCTTAGTATGCAATGAAACAATTATTTGACTATTGGACATAGGTAATGAGAGCCTATGAAGCACTCTAATTCATAAGATTTTATAGAAATGAATATTTAATCTATTATACAGTGTGTCTGTAAAGTCATGGTGCACTTTTGACCCGTCACAGGAAAGCAACAAAAGATGATAGAAATGTAAAATCTGCACCAAATAAAAGGAAAACTCTCCCAGTTTCTGTAGGATGATGTGGCAGCATGTGCGTGTGTGTAGATGATGATGTAACACTGTGTATATAGCGCAGCAGCTCACGGCCATGCCAGTTGAGATGTGGATGGTACAGAGGAAAGTTCAGTGTGTTCTGTGGCTCACTAAATTTGAATTCGTGACCAAAGTGCAACGTGAATATCGGTGCGTTTATAACAAAGCGCCACAACATAGGAATAACATTACTCGGTGGGATAAGCAGTTGAAGGAAACCAGCAGTTTGGTGGAGAAACCCTGTTCTGATAGGCCATCAGTCAGTGATGAGTCTGTAGAGACTACATGGGATAGCTACCTAAGGAGCCCTAAAAAATCTGTGTGTGAGTCCACATCAAACTGCACTGAATAGGTATGAAACTGGGAGAGTTTTCCTTTTATTTGGTGCAGATTTCACATTTCTATCGTCTTTTGTTGCTTTCCTTTGACGGTCAAAAGTGCACCACGACTTTACGGACACACTGTACTTATAATTGAATTAAAATATTTTTAGAGAGGAGTGTATTTTAGGAAGAAAAATTAGTCAAGAGGCTTGTAATAGTCTAAGATAAAATTTATAAGAGCTTGAATAAAAATTATATATATATATATATATATATATAGAGAGAGAGAGAGAGAGAGAGAGAGAGAAAACTGATTGTATTTGGTTGTCTTAGAGACCGTTTTAGCCAGGGTTCTTCAGAGAAATACAACCAATAGGAGATATCTATTTATTTAACTAACTTGTTATCTGTCTACCTACCTACCTACTTGCCTGCCTACCTATGTCTCTTGTTATCTAGTAGAGCAACCTCTAAGATGTTATGGAAAATAGAAGTGTCAAAAGCATACACTTCTTGAAATAGATTAATAGACCAAGGGGGTAAGATCTTGAAGAAGATAAATTCTAACTTTTGAAATTACTTCCTTCCATACGAAAAACAATTATTATTTCACAGATAAAATTCATTTGCATTAAGCAGTAATCTTCAGGTTCTCACTGTCCTTCTTATGGTGACATTAAATGTCTTAACCAAAGCATTCCTTGTACATTTAAATTTTATTTAACTTTTGAGAAAATGTTGCCCTAACCTTTGTGAACAGAAATTGCCAAATGGAGTCATTTATGTCAGGGGAACTAAAATGTAGTCAGGAGGCCATGAAGAAATTTGTCTTACACATGTTCTACCCAAAATGTCTCTTCATAAACATTTTTAAATTAAAAATAAGTATTCACAGTCCTTTCTATTCATCACATAATTGATATACTTATTTTACACATTTAAATTATCTTGAGACTGTATAACAATATTAACTCCACTCTAATCCAGAAATAAAAATATACAAACTAGTTTTAAAAACACATGGTTTTCTATCTGCATGTACACTTATAAAACATACAAAGATATATATTTATTTAAAAATAAAGAACAAGCATTTTTTTCTTTTCATTTTTTTTTAAATACAGTGGTACTCTGGGATACAAATTTAATTCGTTCTATAACTGAGCTCGTAAGTCAGTCAACTTGTATATCAAACTGCCAATATTGGACCTATGCGCCAGCACACCAACTAATGGCAGCTTCCCAAATCACGACTTGTATCTTGGAATTTTGTTCAAATTTCTAACAAAAATACAGACCAAGTCACAGCTTGCTCATATCCTAAAAATTTATATATTGGTCTGTTCATATCTCAAGGTATCACTGTAATACAATGTTGTATTTAAAAAGTATTCAATAGTCATGTAATGATAGCAATAAATGAAGAATTTTCAGGTATTGGTCAAATGGTATTACCAGGTAGTATGACTGATTTAAATATTTATAAATTTAGCCCTACTTACCCAGGATGTTCAGTTGGTTAGTGTGAGGAAGAAAATCAGAAAAGTGCATATCTCAGCACATGAACTAAAATTAAAAAATAAGAAAGGGAGGTAAAGACGTCAGACAAATGGTGGCGTAAGAGAGACTCTCGATCTCTCCCCTTGAAATATCAATAAATTCTACAACTATACATAGAGAAAAAAAAACCAGATGAACCTGAAATATACACACACCACATAGACAACGGTAGAATTTTGCAAGTAGGCAGATCAAACATAGAATCTCTTCACAGAAGAAAATATGCCAGAGGACTGAGTCTTTCTCTTTCTTCACGAACCTGAGGGAGGGAGGCTCTGTTGGTGCAGGATTTGTCTCAGAGCCAAAGGAGGGAGAAGAGGAGAGTCTGAGGGAAAGGAGCTGAAATAGAGACAATGGCCAAGAACAGGGAACAGAACTGTTTCCTGGCTTCTGCCGTACCCATGATTACAGACGCTGGGTGATTACAGGCTTACAGGTGTTGGTCACACACAAAGCCCATGGCATGCTCCCAAGAACTACGTGCAAACAGCTTGTGCAGATTGCCCCATGGGACACTGGGGCATGCTTGATCTGCCCAAAGACTTTAGCCTTGTGAGGCCAGATGCTCTTGATCTGGGATCTGAGCCCCACTTGCTCTGAAGCTCGCGCACTAGCTTGCTCATTGAAGTTTCACATCTGTGAGCAGGATGCCCCTGATGTACAGTCTCTGTCACAACTGCTCATGAAGCTCAGACATTGGCTTGTGGTGGCAGCCACTGCCCTGCCCAGGGCTGTGCTTTGAGTGCTTAGAGTGAAAACAGTGGTGGTGGCAGACCACCCCCCCTCAGCTGGGTCTCCACGCTGCTCTCTTCTGTGAAAAGCAGGGGTGCCTGGGCGCTTGATCCTCTCCTCTGTTGGGATATGGGGGAGGGCTCCAGAGGACTCCTGGTAGGCAATTGCTAGAGTTATAAAATTGCAAAGCCCTAACAATGAGCCCCTCCTACCAACGTGACAGCCTTGCCTGCATCGTTAGACAGTGACAGCAACACCTCAGCAGAACTCCAACCAAGAATCTCGCAGAGGCTACTCTTGTAATACAGCACTCCCTACCAGAAAAAGTAATAATTGTCTCTTGTTGGGTAATTAACAATACCACTCTCAAATGCCACCAAGGAAAGAAAAATCAAATATGGATATACAAGACAGATACATAGCTTAGATAGATGATGAAAAATTTCCAGCATTCATGAGATAATGGACTCTAATAAATATGATAATTTTACTTTTAATAACCTAATGGTAACCACTACTAAAAATGCCACTACTGAAACACATAGCTTAAAAATAAAGAAGAAATAGAAGATAGAAGTATGAAATACCACCAAACAAAACCAAATGACAGGAAAACAAAAAAAGAAAAACCAAATAAGACACAAAGCTATCAGGAAGCAGTATATAATATCCAAAGAAAAGCAGGTGTAGCCATAATCATATCTGACAGTGCTGACTACAAGACAACAAAGGTAACCAGAGACAAAGATGGACATTTCATAATAATAAAGGGGACATTGTATCAAGAAGACATAGCATATCTTAATATATACGCACCAAACCAGGGAGCACCAAAATATAATAAGACATCTACTAACTGATCTAAAAGTACAAACTGAAAAAAAAATCATAATTGGAGACCTCAATACACCATTGATGTCTTTAGATCTTTCATCCCAACAGAAAATCAATAAAGAAATATCAGCCTTAAATGAAACACTAGAAAAAATAGACATAATAGACATCTACAGGACATTTCATCCCAAAACGCCAGAATATACATTTTTCTCCAGTGTACATGGAACATTCTCAAGAATAGACCATATGCTGGACCACAAAACTAATGTCAACAAATTCAGAAAGATTAAAATTATACCAAGCATATTCTCATACCATAAGATTTTAAAACTAGAATTCAACTGCAAAAAAGAAGTAAACACATCCAACAAAAATATGTAAATTAAACAACATACTTCTAAACAATGACTGGTTAAAGAAATAAAGAAAGAGATTAAAAAATATGTACACAAATGAATATGACAACATGACATATCAAAATTTCTGGGATATAGCAAAAGCAGAAATAATAGGGACTTTCGTATTATTAAAGGCTTATATGGAAAAACAAGAGAAAGCCCAAGTAAACAATCTAACATCACATCTTAAGAAACTAGAAAAAGAAGAACAAGGGTAACCCAAAACCAGCAGAAGAAAGGAAATAATAAAAATTAGAGCAGAAATAAATGAAATAGAGAACAGAAAAACTATAGAAAAATTAATACAACTAAGTACTGCTTCTTTGAAAATATCAATAAAGTTGACAAACCCCTGGCAAGACTAAGAAAAAAATGAGAAAAGACTCATATAAAAAAATTCAAAATGAAAGAGGAGAAATTACCACAGATATCATAGATATACAAAGTATTATTGCAGAATACTATGAAAACTTGTATGCCACCAAATTAAACAATCTAGAAAAAAATGGATAAACTCTTAGAACAATACAATCTTCTAGCTTGAATCACGAAGAAGTAGAAAAGATGCAAAAATCTTACACAAAATACTAGCAAGTCAAATATAACAACATATCAAAAAAATAATTCATCATGATCAAGTGGGATTTATACAAGAAACACAAGGATGGTTCGGCATATGTAAAAAATTCATGTAATACACCATATCAACAAAACAAAACAAAAAAAACCCATATAATCCTATCAATAAATGCAGAGAAAAACATTTGATAAAATACAACATCATTTTTTGTTTAAAACACTCAGCAAAATGGGTATAGAAGGAAAATACCTCAACATAATAAAGGCCATTTATGACAAACCATCAGCTAACATCATATACTAAATGGTAAGAATCTGAAAAGTTTTTCTCTAAAATCAGGAACAAGACACGGCTTCCCACTCGCTCCACCTCTATTCAACATAGTGCTGGAAGTTCTAGCCAAAGCAATCAGATAAGAGAAAGAAATTAAAGGCATTCATATTGAGAAAAAAAAAGTAAAGGTTTAACTTTTTGCAGATGATATGATCCTGTATGTAAAAAACCCCAAAGACTCCACACAAAGGCTATTAGAAACCATAAACGAATACAGTAAGGTCGCAGGATACCAAGTTAATATACAGAAGTCTATTGCTTTCTTATATGTTAACAATGAAACCCTGACCAAAGAACTAAAAAAAATAATCCCCTGTACAGTTTCAACAACAACAACAACAAAATACCCAGGAATAAACATAACAAAGAATGTAAAGGAACCTATATACTGAAAACTACAAAGCATTATTAAAGGAAATTGAAAAAGACACAATGAAATGAATAAATATTCGTTGGTCGTGGACAGGAAGAATAAATAGAGTTAAAATGGCCATATTACCCAAACAATATACAAATTTAATTAAATTCCCATCAAAATCCTAGTTTTATTTTTTAAAGAAATTGAACAAAAAATCATCAGGTTTATATGGAACCATAAAAAACCTTTAATAACCAAAGTAATTCTTAGGAAAAAAAAAACAAAGCTGGAGGCATTGCCATACCTGACTCCAAATTATACTAAAGCACCACAATAATCAAAACAGCATGGTACTGACAGAAAAATAGACACACAATGGAATCAAAATAGAAAACCCAGAAATAAAAACCACATATTTATGGTCAGATCATCTTTGATAAAGGAGCAAAACACACATAATGGAGAAATGAAAGCCTCTTCAATAAATGTTGCTGGGAAAATTGGAAAGTCACATGCAAAAGAATAAAACTTGACTACAGTTTGTCCCCTTGCACAAAAATTAATTTGAAATAGAATAAAGACCTAAATATAAGAACTGAAAAAACAAATTACATAGAAGAAAACATAGGTACTCATGGATCTTGGCAGTAAAAAACACTTTATGAATTTAACCCCAAAGGCAAGGGAGGTAAAGGCAAAGAAAAATAAATGAAGTTACATCAAACTAAGAAGCTTCTGTACAGCGAAAGAAACTGTCAACAAAACAAATAGCCAACTAAATGGGAGATGATATTTTCAAACAACAGTTCAAATAAGGGTTTAATATCTAAAATATATAAAAGAACTCACAAAATTCAGCAACAAACAAGTAAACAATCCAATAAAAAAATGGAAAGAGGACCTGAACAGACACTTCTTCCAAGTACAATGGCCAACAGATACATGAAAAAAATACTCATCTTCACTAGCTATTGGAGAAATACAAATCAAAACTACAATGAGATACCACCTCACCCCTGTTAGATTAGCTATTATCAACAAGACAGGTAATAACAAGTGCTGGAGAGGCTGTGAAGAAAAAAGAGCCCTCATTCACTGTTGGTGGGAATGTAAATGGGTGCATTCTCTCAAATGGGTGCACCCATTATGAGAGAAAGTATGGTGGTTTCTCAAAAAATTAAGAATAGAACTACCATATGACCCAGCAATCCCTCTACTAGGTATATACCCACAAAAGTTGAAAACTTGGGTACATAAGGACACATGCAACCCCATGTTCATTGCAGCATTGTTCATGGTGGCCAAGACTTGGAAATAGCCAAAATGCCCTTCAATAAAGAATTGAATAAAGAATATGTGGTACATATATACAATGGAATACCAGCTTGAATAAATGATGACATAGTATCATTTATGACAACGTGGATGAACCTTCATAACATTATGCTAAGTGAAATAAGTGAATTAGGAAAAGACAAAAACTGTATAACTCCATACATAGGTGGGACACAAAACTGAGATTCATGGACATAAATAGATGTGTGGTGGTTACCAGGGAGACGGGAAGAGAGGAGAGGGAGGAGGATAGGGGAAAGGGGAGGGGCTAAAAAGAGAAACAAAATATATGGTGACAAGATGATTTGACTTTGGGTGATGAACATACAGCATAATCAACTGTCTAAATGATGTGGAGATGCTATTCTCTAAATCTACATACTCTGATTGACCAATGTCACCTTGTAAATTTCATTGTCTAAATAAATAAATAAGTTAAATAAATAAATTAAAAAGGGGGATATGGGCCCTGGCTGGTTGGCTCAGCGGTAGAGCGTCGGCCTGGCATGCAGGGGACCTGGGTTCGATTCCCGGCCAGGGCACATAGGAGAAGCGCCCATTTGCTTCTCCACCCCCACCCCTTCCTTCCTCTCTGTCTCTCTCTTCCCCTCCCGCAGCCAAGGCTCCACTGGAGCAAAGATGGCCCGGGCGCTGGGGATGGCTCCTGGGCCTCTGCCCCAGGCGCTAGAGTGGCTCTGGTCGCGGCAGAGCGACGCCCCGGAGGAGCAGAGCATCGCCCCCTGGTGGGCAGAGCGTAGCCCCTGGTGGGCGTGCCGGGTGGATCCCGGTCGGGCACATGCGGGAGTCTGTCTGACTGTCTCTCCCCGTTTCCAGCTTCAGAAAAAAATACAAAAAAAAAAAAAAAAAAAAAAAAAAGGGGAGATATGTAGGACAAAGGATGTAAGCTGACAAAGTCTTTATAGCCTAGGGCTTAAGGTAGTTTAAGAATAAGTTCTCCACACCCTGTTAACAATAAGCTCTTCGCCACAGCTTGGCTATTGCATGGTGTGTGTGTGTGTGGGGGTGCACTCTTAAGATGACTCTCGGTTATACCTTAGATATGTGACTTTGTATCAGAAACTTCCTAGTTTTACAAATGGAGTTGTTCTCTGCATTATATAATAAAGCTGGCCAGGGATTTGGTCTTTTTTCCTGTATGCCATCAGCCTACAAGAGGCCTCCTGATTTCATCCTTTATCTTTCTGTGCTTATTTCTTAATCTCTCACCGTTCTCACTCCAGGACCTGGACAATTATGAGTCACACTGGTTCATGTCAGGTTAGAATGTCATTCTCATATGCCAAGGTTGTGGATCCAATCACTGACCAGGGAACATACAAGAAGCAACCAATGAATGCATAAATAAGTGAAACAAAAAAATCAATCTCTGTTTTTTCTCAAATCAGTACATAAAAAATAGAAATAAAAGGCAATATATTTCTCTATAAACTTCTCAACCATGCTTGGGCCTTATCTCTTACTGACCATGAAAACCAGATCATTTACAATCTTTACTTTTTTTTTTTTTTTTTGTATTTTTCTGAAGCTGGAAACAGGGAGAGAGAGTCAGACAGACTCCCGCATGCGGCCGACCAGGATCCATGCAGCACGCCCACCAGGGGCGACGCTCTGCCCACCAGGGGGCTATGCTCTGCCCTTCCGGGGCGTCACTCTGTCGTGACCAGAGCCACTCTAGCACCTGGGGCAGAGGCCAAGGAGCCATCCCCAGCGCCCGGGCCATCTTTGCTCCAATGGAGCCTTGGCTGTGGGAGGGGAAGAGAGAGACAGAGAGGAAGGAGGGCGGGTGGAGAAGCAAATGGGTGATTCTCCTATGTGCCCTGGCCAGGAATCGAACCCGGGTCCCCCGCACGCCGGCCGACGCTCTACCGCTGAGCCAACCGGCCAGGGCCTACAATCTTTACTTTTAAAGTAGCCAATCTATTTG
Organism: Saccopteryx bilineata; assembly: GCF_036850765.1. Classification (NCBI taxonomy): domain Eukaryota; kingdom Metazoa; phylum Chordata; class Mammalia; order Chiroptera; family Emballonuridae; genus Saccopteryx; species Saccopteryx bilineata. Next base: position 65,655,186 of record NC_089495.1, on the reverse strand, counting down.
CCAACTAGCATCCTTGTTTTTTATATTTAGTTCAACCAATCTCAAACTACCTAACAAGAATCCTTCAATTACATAAAGAGGTCCAGATTGATGGTGACACATTGTTGGGCAGATAAATTATATTATGTTCACTTTATTAAAGATAGCACTGCTCACGTGGAAGCCCGTCACCCAGGTGATTGTTTGGAATGAGTGTGATTATGTTAATATGTGTTGGGGGAGGGCTTTCGCACCAAAATGTTTTAAAAGGAAGAGAGATCACCTTGTTCCGGAAGAAGAGTGATTACGTTCTAGGAGGAGCCAATGCTGTAGGAGAGCAGAGAAAGGCAACATGGAGGAGAGGAGAAGCAGCCATGATGGCAGAATGCTGAGGGAAAAGCCAGTTAGTGCAGAGTTTGTGCAGAGAGAAGGAGATGGGGAACAGAGGTGAATAAGGCTAGTGAGCTAGAAACCTTTGATTCTAGGAAACTAGGAAAAGTCTGTAGCTTTGTGAGCACTGAATGAGTGGGTTTTGGAGCCCAAGGTGTGTTTTTACTTGCCGGTTGGGTGAAAGCTAAGATTAAAGGTAATGGCCCACCAGTTCTTGGCTTCGTTGTTTCTTTACCATCTTTTCGAATCTAATGCAAACCTGTATGGGCCAGGAGGCTGTGATAGTGGCCGCGGCTACTGGCTTTACACACCTGTAACCCCTGCCTTTATAAACTCTACCTTTCCTTGTTTCCTTCAGAACACCCTTCAAGTTGTTACCTGAATCTGTGTTTCCTAATTGCAACTGCCAATATTCATATAAATGCTTCTTATCTTTTAGCCTAAGCCTCTTTCTTGGTTTATGCCTTCAAAGTAATTTTTTTTAATTACTTCAATATAAATATATCGTTCCCATGTTAATATTATGTGGGGGTTTTTAAGTTTTCCTGCTTTACCTCTCCATGATAAAGGGGAAAAATTAGCAATACTCAGTCTCCTAAATAAAAGATGAAAATGATATTAAGCAGTCTAAAGATTATACAAATGGGCACTGAATGCATTATCACAAAATTGTTTTTGAATTTAAGCGTAGTCACAATATAGATAAGTATTCTCTCTCTGGAATGTCTTACGGATTAGTCCTAGAACTTCTTCTGTCAACATTCATTTTAGTTAAGAGACTGCTATCTGTCTTAACATATAAAGCCTGATTGCTCAGATATTTTACAAAAGGGATTTAGTTGAAGATTTGGGAGGTAAAATAAAGCAGAAGCCATTTTGCACCTCACGCATGTTGTCCCTTATCTGCTGGTTTACTTCATTGGCTTGAGGCAGTGCTTGGACTTTGAATGCTTTTTGACTTTTCTTGGGATCCTCTTATCTTCTCAGACTCCTGGTTTAGTGAGTGTGTTAATCAGCATGAAGAAATACCCATTTTCCACCTAACTCTATCCACCATCAAAGTCAGAGGCACCAAGAACTGATATATCTTCACTGAGTCCTGCTCATGCTTGTGGGTTCCAGCTTGATCTTACATGCTCTCTTCCACTTTATATCCAGCTTCCTTTCTTGACTTGCTCTCCTTGTTTACTTCTACTTTCAGCACCAGACTTAATTAAAAGAGCCTTAAGGAAACTATTTAGCTCCCAAAATTGCTTAAGTAAAATTTTTGTAACAAACAACTACTTAATTATTAATTAATTTAATAATTTCTGACTGCATGTGTATATACATAAAGTACAATGCATATATATTATGTAATAGTGTGCTTCTCTAATTAAACCCTGAATGTTCCTTTGTAATCTACACTGATATATAACCTGTCTACTCTAACAAACACTACATTTATCATGTTCAAAACAAAACTTCTACATTTCACTCCCAAACTACTGTTTTACGTAAGTAGAGATGACAGCCTCTCCAGTTGTTCAGGTTTAAGGACATCATTGATTTTGCTCTTTTTCTTGTGCTCACTATCTAGCTATGATTTCTTTACCAAATTTTTAAGCTCACCTGCTTGTATATTTCACCTATAATGAAATAACAGATTAATTAATGTGATACCCAATATATTTTGATTACTAAATGAATTTACAAGTTTACAATTATATTTTGTAAACTATAAGACATAACATTTCTCTTCAGATGTTTAAAATTCAATAGTGGAGAAAATTTCAAAAAGAAAAAACAGGAACCACTGAGTCTGCATTAATTATGAATATATATAAGCTGATTATGAGCAAAATTATTATTTTTATTTTTTTTTTATTTTTCTGAAGTTGGAAACGGGGAGGCAGTCAGACAGACTCCCGCATGCGCCCCACTGGGATCCACCCAGCACGCCCACCAGAGGGCGATGCTCTGCCCATCTGGGGCATCGCTCTGTTGCTACCAGAGCCACTCTAGCGCCTGAGGCAGAGGCCATAGAGCCATCCTCAGCGCCCAGGCCAACTTTGCTCCAATGGTGCCTTGGCTACAGGAGGGGAAGAGAGAGACAGAGAGGAAGGAGAGGGGGAGGGGTGGAGAAGCAGATGGGTGCTTCTCCTGTGTGCCCTGGCCGGGAATTGAATCCGGGACTCCTGCACGCCAGGCCGACGCTCTACCACTGAGCCAACCAGCCAGGGCTATGAGCAAAGCAAAATTATTTAAAGATGAAGAAGAAAGTAGAAGAAGAGGAGGTGAAAATGTAAGGGTCACAGAGAAGATGACAAAGACTGCTGGAAACAAAAAAGGTGCACTGGAATAAATCTGACAGTAACCTTACAGGGTGATCTAACCATAGATTCCTAACTGGCAAGTCATGGTTACTCCAAAGGGATATAACATTTTTAGTAATAGGTTCATCTTTGCCTAAAGGAGGGGTCCCCAAACTACGGCCCACGGGCCACATGCGGCCCCCTGAGGCCATTTATCCGGTCCCCGCCGCACTTCTAGAAGGGGCACCTCTTTCACTGGTGGTCAGTGAGAGGAGCATAGTTCCCATTGAAATGCTGGTCAGTTTGTTGATTTAAATTTATTTGTTCTTTATTTTAAATATTGTATTTGTTCTCATTTTGTTTTTTTTACTTTAAAATAAGATAGGTGCAGTGTGCATAGGGATTTGTTCAGAGTTTTTTTATAGTCTGGCCCTCCAACGGTCTGAGGGACAGAGAACTGGTCCCCTGTGTAAAAAGTTTGGGGACCCCTGGCCTAAGGAAAGCCCTGTCTATTGTTTCTGTGCATCTAAGTGAAGGAACCTTTAAAATATCTCGTTTTCAGACCCTCTAGGAACCTAAGTTATCACCATCAGGGGAACACAAAATCTTGTAAACCTGTAATCCAATCTCTGCCTTACTTTCTCCCAACTTCCTGTAATCTTCTTCATTCTCCCTTCCTAATTCGAAATGCATAAGTGAAACTGCAAATTGTCATTCTGTGAAGCTTTTTTCTCAGTCTGTTAAGATCTTGCATTCAGGCATAACTTCTAAGTTCAATAAGTTCTAATAAACTCTTCTAACATTCTTCTACAGGCTCGGGCATTCTTACATTGACATCACTAGACACACTGACACATAGTTGAATAGAAATGGCTAGAGGATTAGAAAATAATAAATATGACTTGTATGAAAAGAAAGAGAGGGAAAGAACATACCAATCTAAAAAATTCAGGATAAAAATTAAAGAATAGCAAACACCGCCAAAAATGTTGTGGTCAGTATGCATGGTTGCATAATTAAGTTAATATAAGAGTTAATAAAATCAGGATGCTAAATATACTTCTGTTAAAGATAATCTTTACTTACTTACCACCCTATATATATATATTATTAAGTTGATATTTTACAGCCAATTATATATTAAAGGTTATTTCATTCTTGTTTATTTTATTTTTCTAGTGAAAGCGAGAAACAGAGAGAGAAAGAGACTGAAAGGGAGAGATGAGAAGCATCAACTCGTACTTGTGGCACTTTTTAGTTGTTCATTGCTTCTTATATGTACCTTGACCAGGGAGCTCCAGCTGAGCTAGTGATGCCCTATTCAAGCCAGGGACCTATTGCTCAAGTCAGTGACCTTGGGCTTAAGCCAGCAACCATGGGATCATGCTTATGATCTCACGCTCAAACCAGCAACTCTATATTTAAGCTGGGAAGACTTCACCTGGGACCTCAGATCACATGTTGATACTCTATCCACTGTGCCATCACCATTCAGGCCATTCTTTGTTTATTTTAAATAAACTTCTGTTGATAAACATATTTTTTTTTTATTTTAAAAGCAATTCTTTTCACTGTATTATGGAGTATATTAGTATTTTAAGGTAGTGTTTATATTGGTCATTCCAGATAGAGGCAGCATGACTGTTTTAATATATTTTTGAGGTTGAGAAATTAGATATTTAAATAAAATAGAAAAGATTTTGAAGTTTATAAATAAATGGCCTGGACCTTTACAATCATGTAAGGATAAGTAACTGATAACTTGGCTGATAAAGTATTTATAAGTAAAGTTGATTTCCAGAATGTTCACTGAAGAAATATTTTAAAAAATCATAAAAATATTTAGAAACTTGTCCTTTTATAAATTAGACAATTGAATACAAGGCCTTGGCCTGTTGGCTCAGTGGTAGAGTGTCGGCCTGTTGTGTCAAAGTATCGGGTTCGATTCCCAGCCAGGGCACACAGGAGGAGTGCTCATCTGCTTCTACACCCTTTCCCCTCTAGTTTCTCTCTATCTCAAAGTTGGCCCAGGTGCTGAGGATGGCTCCATGGCCTTCTCCTTAGGTGCTGGAATGGCTCTGGTTGCAACGGAGCAATACCCCAGATGGACAGAGCATCGCACCCTGGTGGGCCTGCTGGGTGCATCCTGGTTTGGAGCATGCAGGAGTCTGTCTTTCTGCCTCCCCACTTTTCGTGCCCTGGTGGGCATGCTGGGTGCATCCTGGTTTGGAGCATGCAGGAGTCTGTCTTTCTGCCTCCCCACTTTTCACTTCGGGAAAATACAAAAAAAAAAAAGAGTAAATACAAATAATAAGGTATTCTTTTTTTTTTTTTCTTTTTTTTAAAATCAAGTGAGAGGCAGAGAGGTGGAGAGGCGACTCCCACATGCCAAGATCGACCCGGCAACCCCTGTCTGGGACTGATGTTCTTCCCATTTGGGGCCACTGCAGCATTGCTCGGCAACTTAGCCATTCCATCGCCTGAGATAAGGGTCCAATTTGCTCATTCAAGCCATGGCTGTAGGAGAGGAAGAGAGAGAGGTGTGGAGAAGCAGAGGGTCACTTCTCCTGTGTGCCCTGACCAGGAATCAAACCGAGGACTTCCACATGCTGAGCTCTACCAATAAGCCAACCAGCCTAGGCTGATTTTATAATATTAAATTTCATCAAATGTTTAGTTTTCTGACCAGAGCTAGTTAAGGTTTTAATTTCTGTGTTTGGCTTAGATGCTGGTTTAGTACACCCCAGCAGGTGGTATACTAAGGTTAGCAAAACTGATAAACTTTATTACCTTTTGGATTTAAAAAGCTAGTTTTTATTAAAAATATTTCTTAGAAATTACATTTTTTGTATGTTTTTAAGAAATATATAACTCATTTAAAATTTGATTTCTAAACTACTGTTAGACTACATTGATTAGTATTAATTTTTTTAATTAAAAAATTGTTTCTGACTAGTTTGTTTAGTGGATAGAGCATTAGTCTGGCTTGCAGACAACCCAGGTTTGATCCCCGGTCAGGGCACACAGGGGAAGTGCCTATCTGCTTCTCAACCACTCTACCTCTTGCTTCTCTCTCTCTCTCTCTCTCTCTCTCTCTCTCTCTCTCTCTCTCTCTCTCTTCCTCTCCTGCAGCCATGGCTCAATTGGAGTGAACTGGCCATGGGCACTGAGGATGGCTCCAAGGTCTCCACCTCAGGCATAAAGAAGAGCTTAGTTGCTGAGCAACAAAGCAATACCACTGATGGGAAGAGCATCACCCCTTAGTGGGTTTGCTGGGTGAGTCCTGGTTAGGGTGCATGTGGGAGTCTGTCTCTACTTTTCTCCACTCAGTGAATATATATATATATATATATATATATATATATATATAATATGATTACTTAATACATTATACATATGGAGTGTGTGTTATTCAATGTGTGAGTATTTGTGTCAGTTTAGCTCGGATAGCTGATAGGTTCAATACTTCAACATTTTCTAATAATTTGAAATTAATTTAACATCATAATATTTGTAATGCATCAGCTAAAATCTTTAAACTTTGTTTTAGTGTTTTCTCATTCACTAGGCAGCTGTGGCCAAATAAGGAATTAATATTGCATTGATATATAGCTAAATACATTATTTTGAATCATTTTAACTAGTTACTGGTATTTCAGGTACAATGATGAAGGCTGTCAGCTTGACTCAGTCACTTCAAGTAGAAAATACTGTGCCCTTTCTATATTTATCTTGTACTACAAATCTCTCTATCGTATTTCTGCAATATATTTTTTGTGCTTTGACTGACATTTTGGGATCATACAATTTGAAATTGTATTTCAACAACAATGAAAGCTCTTGGAAAATCCGGAATTCATTAATAGTCATTAGAAATAGTATTTTTCCCATTCAAAAATATTTATAAAAATGTTACTAGTCACACTTTATCTCTTTAAATATAAATTATTAAATTTTTATGCAACTTATAAAAGAAAGAAAATAAAAATTACACTTTGATACTTTAAGCTACAGTATTATTTAGGACATGATATAATCACTCCAAAATTTCTCTAAGAAGAAGCTTGACAAACATTTTGCCTTAGACCTGAAAGTATTTGTCAGTGGCAACATATCAGAGAGAAAGGAGCTGGACCATGACAAAGTCAGCAAATATATTGAGTATTTACTGCGTTCGAGCTAGCTGCTCACTCTATATACTGTATTTAACTTATTTTAACTTTACTTTTCAAATAAGGCAATAGAGGTAAAGATAAGTTTGTAAATTCTTCTAATAAAAGTCACAAATCTAGCCTAACCTGCAGTTGCTCAGTGGATAGAGCATAGACCTTGAAGGTCACCGGTTTGAAACCCTGGGCTTGCACATACGAGAAGTAAAGACCAACTAAAGTGAAGCAACTATGATCTTGTTCCCTCTCTGACTCTCTCCTCTCTTTAAAATCAATTTTTAAAAATCTTAAAAAAAAAAAAGGTCACAAATCTAGTATGGATGAACACATGCTGTAAGGATTCCCTTTTAAAATAAATGTGACCAGACATGCATATAGTATTAGTCAGGTTGAAGATGGCACTACCTTTGTATTTCATTGTACTCCTGCTCTCAGTTTTCCCAGTCTCTGCTTCTTGTTCAATCATGTCTTCCCAATCCACTGTAGCTAGAGCAGCAATGAAAAACACAGCATACACTGCATAGGGACAACATCTTTAGAGTTCTGTGTTTATAGAAACTAAAATTGCAAAGGTTACCATTCCAATGAACACTTTAGTAAAAGTCAGAAAGAAAAAAAATTAAAAACAGGAATTTTGTAAAGGTATTGATTTCTTCCAATGAACAGAAACTGGATCAGGAAATAACAGAACATTCTCATTCTCTATATTGTCAATATCTTAATGGGGAAGAGTGTTTAAATAAATACGAGGCCAATGGTTGTTAGATCTTCAGTATGACAAACTGCCAGTACTTCTAGAATCTTGAGTTCAGACTTTTAACAACCTGCTTTCCATTTAGGTAATTTAAGCCTTGTGAAAGGAAGATTGACAGAGAGCAATGGAAGTGGAGCCCTCTGTTTCTTAAAAAAAAAAAAAAATAGATGCTAGGCACTCAATGTACAATCTTCTGTCACGTTATCCTGAAGAAACACTTTTCGTTTTACATAGAATCATTTACGGGACAAAGGGTCATTGAGATATTAATCTTAACCACTCCTTGATCTTAGAAACGTGTCCCCTGGCTATATAATGCTTATGGCTACTTCATTGTCCTAAAAAAAAGGACAGTTCTTGCTAGATTTTCAAAGATTGATTGTCTACATAATATTAAATTCATAAATACATATTTAAGATCAATTCTGAACTAAAAAAGGCTTTTAACAAATTTAGTAGGTGTTAGAAATAAACTGATAAGAGCTTGGAGTTATTACTTGTGAAGAAGTAACTTATCAACTGAACCCTTACTGATTCTTTTACTTATGTTTTCATTTATAAAGTGACCAAGAAAGTACAACTCTTATCTCAGAAATTTTAAGAATAATTAAAAGATTTGGGGCCACTCTAAAACTATGAAAAATAAAAATTAAAAAAATTAAAATCTCATTTTTAATACAAATTTGAAGAAGAAACTATTTGCAGTATTTAAAATATATCTCTTCTTTGTTAAGTGTCTACTAGGTTAGAAGAAAGGAAAGAAAACATATGTATGTATTCCTTACATATTAGAGCACAAGTGCATTTATTTAAAAAATACCTAGATTTCAGTTTGACTTATTAGTTTGAAAGCCCTCTTTAAAGAATCAAAAAAAAGAGCTATTTAGCCTGACCTGTGGTGGCACAGTGGATAAAGTGTTGACCTGGAAATGCTGAGGTTGCCGGTTTGAAACCTTGGGCTTGCCTGGTCAAGGCACATATAGGAGTTGATGCTTCCTGCTCCTCCTCCCCCCTGTCTCTCTCTCTCTCTCTCTCTCTCTCTCTCTCTCTAAATGAATAAATAAAATAAAAATTAAAAAATGAATAAATAAAATAAAAATTAAAAAAAGAAGAGAAAGAGAAAATTAAAAAAAAAAAAGAGCTATTTAAAAGCCAAGACAGCATTCTGAGAACCCCAATTATTATGTAACTTTAAAAGGAGAGGAGATCAAATAGTTTCTGTATGTGTGTTTCTCTGTATTTATGTGGGGTTGGGAGAAATAATTAATATAAATGTTATTGTGGTTAATATAAATATAATGTTAAAAGAAAACTATTGATTGAGTATTTACACTATGTGCTAAGAATTTGAATAAAAATTTAGAAGTTTTTCTTACTAAATCCTCACAGAAGACCTATAGAGGAGATTTTACTATCTGACTTCTATTAATGAGAAAACTAAGCTTGAAATATTAAATATATTTTCACACATCACAGATAACTGAAGTTCAAAATAAGTCCTTTACTTTGAAGCTGCATTTTTTTCTCTGAGTCATGTATGATGTCTATGTTATATATTTTTTATACCACTACTTCAATCATATCTCTACATTCATTTTTAGCTACTCCAAATCTTTTCAAAAATATAATGAAAAATATATAATAAAATTTAATTATATAATCTCTCATTTCTATTAAAAAATGGATGTGTTTATTCATAATGTGTCAATATCATATATTTTTAAAAAGTAACTGTCAGAATAGTATATTACAAATTCTAAGATGAAAAATCTTCAAGATATTATAATACTTGAATTGTCTGTATTCATTCCTTATCATATTGGAAATTGTTTTTTATTTTTAACAGAATTACACAATACTATTGCCTGACTTGTACTCTAAATTAATATTTTTCCAAATCTTCCTTTGGGTAATATATTAATCATAAAAATAAGACATAAAAAATAAAGCATAAAAAATAAAAATCAAACAAAAGGGCCCTGGGTAAGTTGGCTTGGTGGGTAAACTGTTGGCCTGCATATAGATATCCCATGTTCAATTCCAATCAGGGCACACAGGAGAAGCGACTCTCTGCTTCCCTCCCCCTCTCTCCCTTTCCTCCCTCTTTCCCTCCCTCAGCCAGTAGCTCAATTGATTCTAGTGTTGGCCCTAAACAGGGGTTGCCAGGTGGATCCTAGTGAGGGTGCATGCAGGAGTCTGTCTCACTATCTCCTCTCCTCTCATTTAAAAAATAAAAATTAGCCTTGGCAGGTTGGCTCAGCAGTGGAGCATCGGCCCAGATGGGCTGAGCATCGCCCCCTGGTGGGCATGCTGGGAGGATCCTGGTTGAGCGCATGTGGGAAACTGTCTCTCTGCTTCCCTGCTTCTCACTTCAGGAAAATACAAAATAAAAAATTAATTAATTAAGTAAAAATAAATAAATAAATAGAACAAAAGAATAGAAAATGGTGACCTGGCATTATTAACACATACTGTACACTAAATTTTTTATTTACAATATGTGTTTTAAATTCTTCAACATATCAGAATCAGAATATAGATAATGACTTTCTGCCTACCCAGTATGTGATAATTTCTAGGCACAATAATCTTTTTTACTGTGTTAAAATTACCTACAAAGTGAAGGTTGGACTTGAATTTATTGAGTGGACAAAAATATTTAAACCACATAAACAAAACTAAATGTAGTTTATATTATGAAAATAAGTCAAACCTAACTTAGGATATCTTATAAATGTTTCTGACAGTCATAAAAGAAACAAATCATCTTTCTAAAAATGATTTGAGAAAATCACTTTTAACCAATTTCTGGCCTTCTGCAAATCCCCATTATAATAACAAACTATTTTAAAGGTTAAAAATTTTACTTTGGGTGGTGGGTACACAATACAATATACAGATGACATATCATAGAATTGAACACTTGAAGCTTACATTATCTTATTAACCAATATCACCCCAATAAATTTAATTTAAAAATACTTACAGAAAATAAAGTTTAAGAACTTTCTTCATTTTTACATTAGAAGTTATCCTGTGACTTTATACTTCTGAGTTTTATATCAGTTTTTATTTTGGGAAGCTCCTTATTTACGCACTGTTCTAATATATACAACCAACACTTACTAAATACTATTTATTGATTTGGTGGTGTTTATTTTGTTGTTTCTGGATTCTGTTAAATATTATGGAAGCTATTTTAAATCTCACTTCCTCAAATGATGAATTTCAAATACAGTTTCACTTGTTAGTATTTCTCACTCTACAAGGAAAAGTAGCATAATTCAGGTACAATTTCAATGTTTCAAGCATCCCAAATTCAGACATTTTAACTTTTATTGATATAACATTTATTTTGAATGTTAATCATATTGTCATACTTCACATTTTTTATCTATGTGCTTTATAGTTGTAAACATATAATAACAATAACAATAATACTAATACATGGGGTATTTTTGGTGGCCTTCTAGTAATTATTTTTGGTAGGGAGAAGGAGATATATAATATCAGATAATAAAGATTGTTTTAATATTATTGTATTTTAACCTGTTTATTTTTAGAGTTGACTCCTATGTTTAATGTTATGAAAAATGTTAATTTTGTGAGATTGGTAAGATTCTGATCAGAAGATGATGACTTGTAGTTGATTCCATCAACTATTAGAAATAAAACAGTTCTTCCTACTTCTCCATAGAATTTTTTTTTTTTTTTTACAGAGTCAGAGAGAGGGATAGATAGGGACAGACAGGAAGGAAGAGAGATGAGAAGCATCAATCATCAGTTTTTCATTTGGACATCTTAGTAGTTCATTGATTGCTTTCTCATATGTGCCTCGACTGTGAGGCTACAGCAGACCGAGTAACCCATTGCTCAAGCCAGCGACCTTGGGTCCAAGCTGGTGAGCTTTGTTCAAACCAGATAAGCCCACGCTCAAGCTGGCGACCTCGGGGTCTTGAACCTGGGTCGTCTGCATCCCAGTGCGACGCTCTATCCACTGTGCCACCGCCTGGTCAGCCTCCATAGAAATTAATTCTCAGTTGCCAAGAATATTTAGACATTTAAGCAACATCATTGAAATGCAGACTGTGCACTAAAGGTAGTTTGCCAATAATGAAAAGTGGAATAAAAGAGGTTTCTTAACTTTGTGAGCAGTAGACACAAATAAATGACAGCTAATAATATAGGGAAATGTTCATGCTTCTAGAGACAGCATTTGCCAAATATGACATTAAAGTGGTAAAACTACATTATTTTACATTGCTAGTATAAAGTAAGTGCCTGTTTGGTGCTAATTTCGAGGTGTATTTCCTCTTCATGAGTGATTAATTAATCTTAGTCTATATTCAGTCTTATAAGGTCACTATTACTAAGAAAGTGTTAATTATTTTAAATCTCACATCAGCTTTATGAAGTCAATAGTATTTGATTCCCCTGGAAACTGAATCAAAAAAAGCTTGATTACTTTGTCCCCAAAGGGCACATTAAAACTGGCAGAAAGAGGGTTTGAACCCAGGGAATCAATCTTCAGAATCATCCATCATAAACTTTCTACTCTATGTCTGAAACTGTATTTATTATTATTTACTTAGGTTTCACTTTTTGTGGTGAATTATAATAACATTTATTTTTTATTATGAACATACATTACTTTTATAATAGGAAAGCCAAAACACAATTTTTAGATGGTTGTTGAGAAATGCTTGCTCAAATAAAAAGAAAGTGAAAAAACAAAAAGGGATAAATTACTGTTGTAGACATTTGGGATAGAAAATGAAGATAGTTCAAAACCATTTATAACTGTCAATGTATCACCATAATTAATCATATTATTAGATTCTAAAGTTGACAGTGGTATAGTATCAGGGGTGTTATATCAAAGAGCTGTAGGAAAATGTGGTTGAGAGAAACCATTGCTACATATGTGAACCCTTATTCTGTGGTTAAAGTTTCAAGCTATGGTTTCCCTAGGACTTTGTGACCTATTCTCTCCATATCTAAAAAAGAACTAACTGTCATATAAATGTGACTTTCAGATCACAATATGAGAACTTAAAAATTATGTGTAATTTTAATATAATTTTAAAGATGAAAGTAATACGTAATTCATTCCTGAGTAAAAATATAAATATTGTCCCATTGATTTTAAAAATATGTGTATAGGAAAAAAGTTTGGATAAGTATTTATTATGTGTGCTGAAATTTTATTTAAAAATAAGTCCACTGAAATGCAAAAATACTTGATTGAATGTCCTTAATAGCCTCTGTATTCAATAAAACAAAGTAAGATTAAATATCTTTTATATTTCCTTTCACCCCTCAGTTGTTATAATATTGTGTTAAAACTTAATTTTGTAGAGAAGCACCCTATTCAAAGAGTAGGCAAATGTTCTATAAAATATTACATCTGCAGAAATTAAAAATCTAAAAAACACTTATCAATGTGTTAACAATAAATTCACTTTCGACATTGACTCTTTTCATTAAATCACTTTACAAACTAACCCAGTGACTTGTTAATATTTACATTCCTATTTTGAAATTAAATTCCAACCAAAATGTATTGTGTTTGGCAATAAAATGCATACAATTAAAAAGGAATAGGTAGTTCTCAAATTAGATTACCATTTATATTTATAATAATTTAAGTGACTGTAGAAATCTAGTTTTTTAAAATCTATAACTTACATAATGTCTTATAACACTATGTTACAGAATGGCAATATATCTTAGCAATTGAGAACGGCATTTTTATGTTTCACTCAATCATATATATTATTTTAGGTGATTTATATAGTATATGATTGAGTGACACTTGTAAAAATATATATTCTACAAGTTCTCTTGAAAATGTTATAGTTACTTTTACTCCTCCGGTACAATAAAAAGAAAGAAAAGCATTCTCAGCTATTAAGTTGTTGCAAAGAGCACTTTGGGCAATTCTCAGTGGGGCAGTGTAAGATTCTTAATAACTATGTTTGCAACTGCAGAACAGCATCAAATCTTGACAACAGTAACTGAGAACATAGAGTGACTTTGCCCTCTAAATTGAAATTCATCAATTTCAAACAGAAAGATTGAACATTAAAGAAGGAAATACCATTTTTTTTGTAGGTGGCTAAAGTGTATTTTTATCATAGTGCATTTACAATCAATGCAACTTTATTAAATGAAATCTAGGAAATATATATATTACAAAACTTTTTAGAAAGTTAACTCCTTGCCTGACCAGGCGGTGGCACAGTGGATAGAGTGTGGGACTAAGATGTGGAGGACCCAGGTTCGAGACCCCGAGGTCGCCAGCTTGAGTGCGGATTCATCTGGTTTGAGCAAGGCTCACCAGCTTGAGCCCAAGGTAGTTGGCTTGAGCAAGAGATTACTCGGTCTGCTGTAGCCCCCCCACCCCCGGTCAAGGCACATATGAGAAATCAGTCAGTGAACAACTAAGGAGCCGCAACAAAGAATTGATGTTTCCCATCTCTCTGACTGTTCCTATCTGTCTCTCTCTCTGACTCTCTCTGTTTCTGCCACACACAAAAAAAAAATAATAATAATAATAATTAGTTCCTTATCACTTATATACATTTTAGAATTTAATTGAATTCATTAATTTTTTCTCAATTGTTTCCAGAATTCTTATTATAATAAATCTTATAATTGTATCACTAGTTTCATAAAATCACTGTAAATATTATCATAAGCTATTTTATTACATTTTTTTCCTTAAATTTATTGTGGTGACATTCTTATAACCAACAACTAACCAATGTTAACAGAGGAATAAGTAGGGCAATGCAAAAATAAAGAAATCTAAGCTCTTTTTAGTAGCCATAAAGGGCTAAAATTTTCATAGTAACATTGTGTTAGAGGATTTGTACTGTGACTATACTTATCACAATTTTTTAAAATAAAATTTTGCTGTCAATGGTCATAGATAAAATATCATAAATTAATACAATATAATTTCTTTACCCATTCATTACTTAAAAAGCACTTGGTTATTTATAGGCTCTTATAGTAAAATACAGTAAAAATGCTTTTCTGAATATTCTTATACATCAATCTTGTGAACAACCAAAATACACCAAACATTTTTTATCTTGGGACATTTTTACAATTTTAAAAATGATTAAGAATTTTCAAAAGGTTTTTTATGGTCTATATTTATCAATATTTACTCTATTATATATGAAAAATAAGCTATTTCAAAATCCTTCTTATTAATTTGTTTTCTAATAATATATATCTTACGTTAATATATTTTGTTGAAAATAGTAATATTTCTCAAAATAATTAGAGAAGACTATCATTGTTTCACACAATAAAATAGAGCTAGATTCTCATCTCTGTTTCACCAATTTATTGCAATACGTTTTTGTTCCTTTTTAAAAAAAAATGAAGAAAGAAAAACTAGCCTCATATAGAAATGATGCTGAAAAGATGAGAAGTATCTTAATAGCTTTTTTGAGATCATTTTTGCTATTTTTGATTGTATATTCCACATCTCAAATGCTAGTGTTTTAAAGATTAGTTATAATGTCAAATCTGAAACCATATCAATGAATCTTTCATGCTCAAGTACAGTAAAATCCATTAATCTATCATTGAATGTAGATTTTACCCATGTATGACTTTGTGTCATCACATATTGATCATTTAAAAAATATTTGTTCGATGAATTATACAGATCTTATTATTGATATATTTTATTATTCATATTATTTATTTATTTATTTATAACTAACTAAATTTATTTATTTATTTTTGCATTTTTTTGAAGTTGGAAACAGGAAGGCAGTCAGACAGACTCCCACATGCGCCCGACCAGGATCCACCCAATATGCCCACCAGAGGGCGATGCTCTGACCATCTGGGACATCACTCTATTGCAACCAGAGCCATTCTAGTGCCTGAGGCAGAGGCCATGGAGCCATCCTCAGCACCCAGGCCATCTTTGCTCCAATGGAGCCTCGGCTCTGGGAGGGGAAGAGAGAGACAGAGAGGAACGAGAGGGGAAGGGGAGGAGAAGCAGATGGGTGTTTCTCCTGTGTGCCTTGGCCAGGAATTGAACCCAGGACTTTTGCATGCCAGTCTGACGCTCTACCACTGAGCCAACTGGCCAGGGCTCTTTTTATTATTCATATTAAAATAATTATAATAATAGTTTATAATTGTTAATATCCCCTTCTATCTCCTTAGAAAACCTAAAACTACTAACAATATAAACTCATGGAGATGAATAAAATATTTTACATTTTTAATTTTTTTGTGAAAGTGAAATCTTTTTTTTTGTATTTTTTATTAATTTTAATTTATTGTGTTTACATGGATTCATGTGTCGCACAAAATACGACTCCTTCACTCTCCACCCCTGTGTCCCCCTATAACCCCCTAAACCTTCTCCCCTCATAAACCTCCCACTTTCCCTCTAGGATTTGCTGTCTTGCTATCTATATCTCTGTATCATGTATATATAATTTCACAAATCCCTTTATCTTCTCTGATCCCATCCCTTCATCCACCCTCTCTCCAACCGTTGCCCCTCTGGTCCCTGTTATCTCTCCTCTGCCTGTATTTCATTCCTCAATTCACTTTGGGGAATCTAGTGAACAAAGTGAAATCTTTTTTAAAAAAAAATATGAGTGTGTAATGGTGAAGAAAAGTGACTATCGGTATAGTTTGGTGTTTCTACCTTGATTTGTGCTGAGACACCAGAGGTTTTACCTCCTGTTGTTTTTGCACCAATAATGCAAATGTCAATATAATTATTCCAGATAAAAAGTGATGATGTTAAAGAGTAGTCAGCACTTTACAGACTTTATAATCTTTTATGATGTTTAATTTGCACTTATTATGGACCATTTCAAGCAAACAGCAAATAAAGCTAGTTACATCTGTATATTATTACATTTGTAAATAAGAAGTACAATCCTTAAGACAACATGCTAAGTCTTCATATTTTCAGCTACGTCATTAATTTGAAAATTTACTCTATCAGTGAACAGTATACTGACATGATTTCCTTACTAACTTTTCATCTAGCAGGCATTCATCAATGTCATCTGTGCAAGGCTTTTTAAATCTTTGTTATGTGCAACTTAATTAACTAATGAAATAGATAAATTTACACTGGAAGAGACACCATGACTTTTTCAAATATCTTGAAGCTTATTATGTTTACCTTTAAAACATTCTAGTATATATTTTTTGTAACAGAGACAAGAAGGGAGAAAGATGAGAAGAATAAGCTGTGGTACATATACACAATGGAATACTATGTGTCCATGAAAAAGGAAATCATACCTTTTGCAACAACATTGAATAAACCTGGAAACTATTGTGCTAAGTGAAATAAGCCAGGCAGAGAAAAATAAAATATCATATGACCTCACTTATTTGAGGAATCTCATGAACAATGTGAACTGAGGGATGAATAAGAGGCAGAGGTGGGATCAAAGGGACCAGAAGGAAAGCAGTCAGAGGAAAAAAGGATTAAAGGATGGAATCAGAGAAGAGAAAGAGATTAGTGAAATTATATATACATAACATAGTGTTAAAGAGAGCAGGACAGCAAATCCTGGAGGGAAGAGGAGAAGGCATTCGGGGGAGGGGACAAGAGGAGTGTGGAGGGAAACATGGGGATGGAGGGTAGATATATTTGGTGGGTCACTTGAATCTATGTAAACACAATAAATTAAAATCAATAAAAATTAAAAAAAAACATTCTTTGTTGAGGCACCTTACTTGTTCATTGATTGCTTTCTCATATGTGCCTTGACCAGGGGGTTACAGAAGACCAAGTGACCCCTTGCTCAAGCCAGCAACCTTGGGATCAAGCTGATGAGCCTTGCTCAAATCAGATGAGCCTGTGCTCAAGCTGGTGACCTCGGGGCTTTGAACCAGGATTCTCCATGTCCCACTCCGACAGTATATCCACTGTGCCACTGCCTGGTCAGGCTCCACATTTTTTAAAAATTTTAAATTAGAATGATTAGTTTCAAAATTATGCCACATTTTAACTGAGACATAGTGTTATTAAGATATGTCCATGCTATAAGACACAGTGACTCAAATGACTAACATCTTATAAAACTGAATGACGGTGTTTGTCATATTTTCATTTCTTAGTTACAGTTGGCCCAGTTTATTTGGACTAGTTTTCTTTCTCCATGACTCAGAACACTCATTGAAATGTCAAATTTATTTTTTTTCAGCTGGTAAGCTGTGCATTGAAAAAACAGATTTTTGAATCACCCTTTTTAGGTCAACATTCTAGCACTAACTATTAAAAAGTACTGTAAATAACTTTTATTTTATTTTGGAGACAAATATTTTTACGTTAAAATATGTTTCAGATAAAATTTAAGAATTTGAAAAATTTTTTTAGTAATGTTTAAAGAGGAAAAATGCAAAACAAGAATCCAAAGTGTACTTAGTTGTGCTTTCTTATATTTACATTTGCAATGGCTAGTCATATACTTGGAGGAATTTTTAAAATCTTACTTTTTGCATTCTCTGTTTTGCCCTTTTTCTAAGTCTATTTAACTCTTTCTATATAACCTACTTTTTGAATGATTGAGATATTTTGGATTTTTCTATGGTTTTTATATTTTTTCTTAATCAATATTTTTACATTTTTCTTAATCAGTTTATTATTTATTTTTATATGCTGCAAAGATTTTTTAGTATAGATATTTGAAAAGACTCAACTCCATGAAATAATCCACAATGCAATATTATTAAAGCATTAATAATATTAATTATTATTAATAATTAAATATTAAAGCATTAAAATATATAATACAAATGATGTATTATATATTTTAAAATTGTACACCTAAAATTTATACAATGCTATTAACTAAAGTTAAACCAATAAATTTACTGTAAAAATAAAGTAATATCATTGTCAGTCCCAAAGCCTAATAGCTATCAGTACCTAGATATATAGATAGATAAATGCTCACATAGGCTTATTTAGAAGCAAAGTACCTGTTGTGACCAGAAAAATAGAGTAAAATCAACATTGGAACACTAAGACTAAGAGTTGTACAAGTTCTCAAGAAAGTCTAAGTGCCAGTAGCAAACCATCAATGATGAAATTGATCAACAGGAGATATTTAGACCTTAAATAGCACACCATATATTCCACTGCTCTTGACTAATTGTTAAAAACTGGATATTCAGACATCCTCACAAAGATAGAACTTTATCAATCTATTTTTAAATCATCTGTATCTTTATATATGCTTTGTTGAATTAATAGTTAATTTACTTTATCCTTCCTATTTAATTTAATATGTAAAGTTATCATATTCTCCTTTTGAAATAATAATTTTTTTTCCGCATTTTTTTTTTCTGAAGTTGGAAATGGGAAGGCAGTCAGACAGACTCCTGCATGCGCCCAACCGAGATCCACCCGGCATGCCCACCAGGGGGCGATGCTCTGACCATCTGGGGCATCGCTCTGCTGCAACCAGAGCCATTCTAGCGCCTGAGGCAGAGGCCACAGAGCCATCCTCAGTGCCTGGGCCATCTTTGCTTCAATGGAGCCTTGGCTGTGGGAGGGGAAGAGAAAGAGAGGAAGGAGAGGGGGAGGGGTGGAGAAGCAGATGGGTGCTTCACCTGTGTGCCCTGGCTGGGAATCGAACCCAGGACTCCCACACACCAGGCCAATGCTGTACCACTGAGCCAACCAGCCAGGGCCTTGAATAAATGAATTTTGAAGGGAACATGGTCTTGTCTATGATTTGATTTCAAATTTCTAACCTCCTGAGTTATAAAACAGTATATTTTTGTTGTGTTTAAGACACCATATTTTTGGTACTTTGTTACACTAGCCTTAGGCAACTAATACAGATTTTGGTAACAGCAATGGTGTTCTGCTATAACAAATTCCTAAAAAATAAGGAAGTGGATTTAGAATTGGGCAATGAGTGGAGGCTAGAAGAGTTTGAAACTCCTAATTTAAAAAGCAGATTATTTATAGAAATATGACCATCAAAGAAAATAACCCAACCCTGGCTGGGTAGCTCAGTTGGTTAGAGAATCATCCTAATATACCAAGATTGTGAGTTTGATTCCTGGTCAAGGCACAATCAAAAATCAACTGTCTGACCAGACGGTGGTGCAGTGGAGAGAACATCGGACTGGGATGCGGAGGACCCAGGGTTGAAACCTCTAAGTCAGTGGTCCCCAACCCCCGGGCCGTGGACTGGTACCGGTCTGTGGGCCATTTGGTACCGGTCCTCAGAGAAAGAATAAATAACTTACATTATTTCCATTTTATTTATATTTAAGTCTGAATGATGTTTTATATTTTTTTAAATGACCAGATTCCCTTTGTTACATCCGTCTAAGACTCACTCTTGATGTTTGTCTCAGTCATGTGATACATTTATCCGTCCCACCCTAAAGGCCGGTCCGTGAAAATATTTTCTGAGAATAAACCAGTCCGTGGCCCAAAAAAGGTTGGGGACCACTGCTCTAAATCACCAACTCAAGCATAGGCTCATCTGGTTTGAGCAAATTTCACCAGCTTGAGCCTAAGATTGCTGGTTTGAGCAAGAAGTCACTCTGTCTGTTGTAGCCCCCTGGCCAAGGCACATATGAGAAAGCAATCAATGAGAAACTAAGGTGCTGCAGTCTGACCAGGTGATGGTGCAGTGGATAGAGCTTCAGACTGGGATGCAGAGGACCCAGGTTCGAGACCCTGAGGTCACCAGTTTGAGTGCGAGCTCATCTGGTTTGAACAAAGCTCACCAGCTTGGACCCAAGGTCGCTGGCTTGAGCAAAGGGTTACTCGGTCTGCTGAAGGCCCACGGTCAAGGCACATATGAGAAAGCAATCAATGAACTAAGGTGTCACAATGAGAAACTGATTGATGATTCTCATCTCTCTCCGTTCCTGTCTGTCTGTCCCTATCTATCCCTCTCTCTGACTCTCTCTCTCTCTGTCTCTGTAAAAAAAACAACAACCCACAAACAACAACAACAAAAAATCCCAAAAAATAAAACTAAGGTGCTGCAATGAAGAATTGATGCTTCTCATCTCTCACACTTCCTGTCTGTCTGTTCCTATCTGTTTCTCTCTCTGTCTCTGTCACACACAATAAAGAATCAACTAATGAATGCATAAATAAGTAGAACAACAAATCAATATTTCTGTTTCTCTCTCCGTTCCGTTCCTCTGTCTCTAGAATCAATAAATAACGTTTAAAAATTTTTAAAAATTATGATGAAGAATCAAAAAGAAGTAAAAAGAGATGCATAAAAAACTTCTATTTCTTAGAGAATACATATATTATAATGAACAGATTGCTGCTAGAAATATGAACAGTAAGGGTACTTCTGGTGTGTCTCAGATGAAAATGGTAGAAACACTGCCCATTATGTTGCGTTATTTTGTGAAAAATTTGTAAGTGATAAACTTGGATATTTAGCTGAGAATATTTCACTCCATAATGTGGAAGCAGTGACCTAGTTTCTCCTGGCAGCTTATAATCAAATGCAAGAGGAAGGAGATAAATTGAGCAATAAACAATTAAGTAAAAAAAAAAGCAGCACTTGATGATTTTAAAAAATCATTATCCTATCCAAATATTATGCTCTGAAAACAAGACAAAAATGTGGTTGAACAATCATTTGCTAATGAAATTGCACATGTGATTTGTGTATATCAGAGAATCTCAGAGAACCTAGCAATAGAGATGTGATTATCCAAGAAAGATATATAGAGGGCCACACTGTTTGATGGTTTGGACTCTCACGCTCGGGAGACTGAAAAGCATTTTGAGAATTATTTTGGCAGAAACACTTCTTGCCTGGCCTGCAAGAGAAGGAGACAGAATAAAATGAATGAAGAGTGACTCTGAGGTCAGAAACATGGATAAAGAAGACTGTGCTGACAGTTAACTCCTGCAGGGTGGGTAGGACTGACTCTCAAGTGGGTTGAGCGGGTCCAAAAGACAAAACAATGAGCCACAGAAAATTATTCTCGACTTTAAAATCAAATAAAATTTGCCCTGCTCTTTTTCAGACTTTCTTAAAATCAGAGACCTCTCTCACTCCTACCTTTTTGTATGGAAATGTCTATCTTATGAGTGTCCCAATTGTATTTTAAAAACATATACTTTTGTATGGGTTTTTTTAATTATCTCAGAACCATTTATTGATGAGGCTTTCTTATCTCCATTGTGTGTTTTTGGCACCTTTGTTGAAGATGATTATTCATATATATTTGGTTTTATTTCTGGGCTCTCGATCTGTTCCATTGGTCTGTTTTCTTGCCAATACCATGCTGCTTTCATCATCGTGGCTCTATAGTATAATTTGAAGTCAGATAGTGTGATACTTCTGGCTTCATTCTTTTTCCTCAGAATTGCTTTGGTATTCAGGGTATTTATGGTTCCACACAAACCTGGTAATTTCCTTAAATGACATTGGGATTTTGATGAGGATTACATTAAATTATATAAATATTGCTTTGGGCAATATGATAATTTTAACTATGTTGATTCTTCCAATCCATAAACATGAAATGAAATTTGACTATAGTTCGCCCCCTGCACAAAATTAATTCAAAATGAATCAAAGAC
Source organism: Saccopteryx bilineata (assembly GCF_036850765.1). Classification (NCBI taxonomy): domain Eukaryota; kingdom Metazoa; phylum Chordata; class Mammalia; order Chiroptera; family Emballonuridae; genus Saccopteryx; species Saccopteryx bilineata. The sequence continues at coordinate 65,633,004 of NC_089495.1, read as the reverse complement.
CTAAATATAAGATCTGAAGCAATAAATTACATAGAAGAAAACATAAGAAAGAAACTCATTGACCTTTGTTGTAGAGAATAATTTATAAATTTGACCCGATATGCAAAGAAAGTAAAGCAAAAATAAATGAACTGGATTATATCATACTAAAAAAACTTCTGCACAGCAAAAGAAGCTGACAACAAAACAAATTGTCAGCCAACTAAATAAGAGATGATATTTGTAAACAACAGCTCCAATAAGGCGTTAATATCCAAAATATACAAAGCTTGGCAGCAAACAAACAATCCAATTAAAAAATGGAGAGAGGCCTGACCATGCAGTAGCATAGTGGATAGAGCATTGGACTGGATGAGGAGGACCCAGGTTTGAAAACCCAAGGTTGCCAACTTGAGTGCAGGCTCATCTGGCTTGAACGCAGGCTCACCAACTTGAGCGAGGAATCATAAACATAACCCCATGGTCACTGGCTTGAGCCCAAATGCCACTAGCTTAAAGTCCAAGGTTGCTGGCTTTAGCAAGGGGTCATTCACTTTCCTGTGGTCCCCCGGTCAAGGCACATATGAGAGAACAATCAGTGAACAACTAAGGTGACGCAACAAAGAATTGATGCTTCTCATCTCTCCCCCTTCCTTCCTTCTGTCTGTCCCTAGCTGTCCCTCTCTCTGCCTCTCTCTCTGTCCCTGTAAAAAAAAATTGGACAAAGGACTGAACAGACAATTCTCCCAAGGGAATATACAAATAGCCTCACCTTCCCTAGCTATTCGAGAAATGCAAATCAAAATTATAATGAGATACCACCTCATACCTGTTAGGTTGGCTGTTATCAAGACAGGTAATAACAGGTGTTAGAAAGACTGTGGAGAAAAAGGAACCCTCATTTACTGCTGGCAGAAATGCAAATTAATACAATCATTTTGAATGTAAAGTGTTTCCTCAAAAAATTAAGAATAGAATTACCATATGTCAGTAAACCCTTTAATGGGTATCTACCCCCAAAACTCAAAAACATTGGCATGTAATGATAGGTATACTCCCATGTTCGTCATTGCATTATTCAGAGGCCAAGACATGAAAACAACCAAAATGTTCTTTGACAGAGGATTGGATAAAGAGGATGTAGTACATGCATACAATGAAATACTACTCAGCCAATACTACTAAGCCATAAGAAATGATGACATAGTGACATTTATGACAACAGGGTTGGACTTTGAGAACACTATACTGAGTGAAATAAGTAAATCAGAAAAAGCTAAGAACTGTATGATTTCACACATTGCTGGCATATAAAACTGAGACTCATAGACATAGATAAAATTGAAGTGGTTACCAGGGGAAAGGTACATGGGGAACAGGGATGGAGAATGCAGTGGAGGGAAGGGTGTGAAGAGCGAAAAATACAAGGTGACGGAAAATGAATTTTGGATGATAAGTATAAATAGTCAACAGTGGAAATGCTATAGAAATGTTTACCTCAGACCTATGTGTTCTTATTGATCAATGTCACTGTATTAAAGTTAATTTTCTAAATAAAATTTAAAAATTAAAAAAATATATATTACTTGTTTTCTAATATCACAAGTTCATACATGGCAAGAAATTTTCACCCTGAATGGACCATAGTCATAGTCTCACACCATACTAATATAGATGACTTTGAATTGATTATATTTAGATTAGATATTAGACTTAAAGTTGATCGTGGAACAGCTTAAAACTTTGGACTATGTGAGGATGGATGAATGTATTTTGCACACAAGAAAGACATGAATTTGAGGAAGAGCAGAAGATAGACTATTGAGGGTTGTATTTGTCTCCCCAAAAGATACGTTAAAGGCCTGACAGTTTGGGTCAGCAGAAAGCATTGTCCCGGCATGTGGAAATCCCGTGTTCAATTTACGGCCAGAACACACAGGAGAATCACCATCTTATTGTCCACCATTCTCCCACTTCCACTCTCCTTTCTCTCAATTTCTGTCTTCCCCTCCCACAGCCAGCACTCCATTAGAACAAAGTTGGCCCAGGTGCTGAGGATGGCTCCATGGTCTCTGCCTCAGGTGCTACAATGGCTCTGGTTGCAACAGAGCAATGGCCCAGGTGGGCAAAGCATTAGCCCTGGTGGGCATTCTGGGTGGATACCAGTCAGGCCCCTGCGGGAGTCTGTCTCTCTGCCTCCCCACTTCTCACTTCAGAAAAATTATGTTGGGTAGATAAAATATATTATGCTCACTTTGTTAAAGATGGTGCTGCCCACGTGGAGGCCGTCACCCAGGTGATATTACTGTGTGTTGGGGCAGGCTGTGGGCAGGCAGAATCCTTGTAGCCTGGGGCTTGGTTTTGGGATTAAGCCTTTCCCACCCTTTTTGATGTGGGATGGTACAATCCTATCCTGCCTCAGAAAGTGACTTTGTATTAGAGACTTCCCTATTTGTATATGGGATTAAAGGTTTGGATTTCTACACTATAAAATGGGGGCAGAATGGGAGTTTGCTTTCTTGGTTCCTGAGATTAACATTAGAGGAGAGAGAAGAGAAGATAGCAGAGAAAGGCCACATGGAGGAGGCCAGGAGAAGCAGCCAAGATGGTGGAGTGTTGAGTGAGAAGCCAGTTTGTGCAGGGAGAAGGAAGGAGATGGGGAACAGAGGTGAATAAGTCTGGTGAGCTAGAAACCTTTCATTCTAAGAAACTCAGATAAGTCAGTAGCTTTGTGAGCACTGAATGTGAGTGGGTTTTGGAGCCCAGTGTGTGTTTTTACTTTCCCACCGGGTGCAAGTTAGGATTAAAGATAATGGCCCACCAGTTTTTGGCTTCGTTGTTTCTTTACCGACTCTCCGAATCCAATGCAAACCTGCATGGGCCTGGCTGCTGTGATGGCGGCCCTGGCTACTGGCTTTACAAATTAAAAAATAAAAAAAGATATGTTAAAATTCTCAAATGAAGCAGAAAAGTGTAGAATCCCTGAATAGGAACATAACACAGGGACAGAATTCAGTGCACTGAGCCACAGTGACTTTACTGATAAAAGCACTGAACATCGTACTGTGCTTTATGCAGAACAATAGGAATAGAAGTAGCAAGTCTGAATAATCAAAAGGTGGAGATATTTGAGCTACTTTGCTTGCCCTTTAATCTGCTCTAAAGAGGTTCCCTTTCTGATTTTCTCATTCTCTTCTCATTCTATTCTCTGCTTTCTGACTTCTCATTCTTGTCCCTGATTCTATTTTGAGTGTATCAATAAATATCTGTCAGGACTAGGGGTCAGCATTATCTCATGATAACCTTGCATAGGTAATTGTGAGGCGCTCTCTCCTAGGTCCCTCTGAGCACACCATACTTTCTCCAAGTAGTAATTATCTTCGTGAAAAATGGTGCCTCAAGTGAAGAACAGAAACCAAAAAGAGAAATGACCTCAAAAAGCCTGGCAAAGGAAAGGATCTTCAATAAATGCTGATGTTGGTCAAAGGAGTTTTTAAATATGACATATATTTGCTCGCTTTTGGTGTGGGAGACAGGCTGTAAGCTGGCAAAGTTGTTATAGCCTAAGGCTTAGTTTTTTTGTTTGTTTGTTTTTGTTTTTGTTTTTTTTCTGAAGCTGGAAACAGGGAGAGACAGTCAGACAGACTCTCGCATGCGCCCGACTGGGATCCACCCGGCACGCCCACCAGGGGCTACGTTCTGCTCACCAGGGGGCAATGCTCTGCCCCTCCGGGGCGTCGCTCTGCCGTGACCAGAGCCACTCCAGCGCCTGGGGCAGAGGCCAAGGAGCCATCCCCAGCGCCCAGGCCATCTTTGCTCCAATGGAGCCTTGGCTGCGGGAGGGGAAGAGAGAGACAGAGAGGAAGGAGGGGGGTGGAGAAGCAAATGGGCACTTCTCCTATGTGCCCTGGCCGGGAATCAAACCCGGGTCGCCCGCACGCCAGGCCGACGCTCTACCACTGAGCCAACTGGCCAGGGCCCTAAGGCTTAGTTTTAAGACTAAGCCTTTCCCACCCTGGGGTGGTGCACTCTCATGAGGAATCCCATTATGCCTCAGATAAGTGATTTTGTATCAGAGACTTCCTTCTTTGTATATTGGATTAAAGGTTTTGATTTCTACACTATCAAGTGGGGCAGACCAGGAGCTCTCTCTCAGTTCCTGAGATTAGCATTAGAGGAGAGAGCAGAGAATGGAGAGCAGAGAAAGGCCATGTAGAGGAGGCCAGGAGAAGCAGCCAAGATGGTGGAGTGCTGAAGAAGAAGGCAGTTTGTGTAAAGAGAAGGAAATGGGGAACAGAGGTGAATGGGGTTGGTGAGCTAGAAACTTTGATTCTAGGAAACTCGAAGAAGTCAGTAGCTTTGTGAGCACTGAATGAGTGGGTTTTGCATCCCAGTGTGTGTTTTTACTTGCCTGCCACCTGCAAGCTAGGATTAAAGGTAATGGCCCACCAGTTCCTGACTGCGTTTTTTCATTACCATTTGTACAATGCGAACCTGCCCTGGCCAGGCGGCTGTGATGGTGGCCTTGGCTACGGGCTTTACAGTTGATAAATAGGACACAGATGACAGAGGAATAGCCTCTGAACATCTGCAGTGAGGTCAAATGGAAGTCAGACCAGGGGACTCACCATATTCCCCTCTGGCCATCATGGGGAATTCCCTGACCCCAGAGCAGTGCAACCATAAGCTCTAACTTCATGGCTTTCTCCACAATGTGGGGTGTATAGTCACCAGTAGGCAACTCACAAAGTTGCTTATTATAGTGCATCAACAGTGTCCTTGGTAGGTAGCCTGGACATTGAAGATGGGAAGTGAATGAGGTACTGGTTTTGTAACTCATTAGGGCTGGTGACTGTACAAATCTAACAACATGAAACCATTGTTGATTGGCACTGTGCTTGATTCAGGGAAGAAATCATCAGAGTCCTCCTCTGCATAAACCCCAAACTCACTGGCCACCTTCCCAATCCCCCTAAGCTCCCTCTAAGCCAGAACTACCATCTCCACCATCTCCACTGCAAACTGAAAGTATGCTCTATTAATGTTTGTGGGAGGGGTTGGAGTAAAAAAAATTGTTCTCAGGCTGTTGGGCAGATAAAATATATTATGCTCACTTTGTTAAAGATGGCGCTGCACACATGGAAGCCTGTCACCCAGATGAATTAATATCACACATTAATAGTGTGTTGGGAGCGGGCTGTGGGAAGGCAGGATCCTTATAGCCTGGGGCTTGGTTTTAGGACTAAGCCTTTCCCACCCTTTTTGATGTGGGGTGGTGCAATCCCATCATGCCCCAGATAAGTGACTTTGTATTAGAGACTTCCTTATTTTTTATATTGGTTTTGATTTCTGCACTATAAAATGGGAGCAGATTGGGAGCTTGTGCTCTTAGTTCCTGAAATTAGCATTAGAGGAGACAGCAGAGAGGAGAGCAGAGAAAGGCCACATGGAGGAGGCCAGGAGAAGCAGCCAAAATGGCGGAGTGTTGAGTGAGAGGCCAGTTTGTGCAGAGTTTGTGCAGGGAGAAGGAAGGAGATGGGGAACAGAGGTGAATAAGTCTGGTGAGCTAGAAACCTTTGATTCTAGGAAACTCGGATAAGTCAGTAGCTTTGTGAGCACTGAATGTGAGTGGGTTTTGGAGCCCAGTGTGTGTTTTTACTTTCCCGCCAGGTGCAAGCTAGAATTAAAGATGATGGCCCACCAGTTTTTGGCTTCGTTGTTTCTTTACCGACTGTCCAAATCAAATGCGAACCTGCATGGGCCAGGCTGCTATATGGTAGCCCTGGCTACTACTGGCTTTACACAGGCATTCCCAATAATTCTCTTGCCTAGGCAGCCTGTTAGACATGAGAGTCAACTTTTCCAGGTTTTTAAGGAATTCAGGAAAAGTATTGCCAGAATTAGGGTTCAAAGCACATTTACCAAAGGAATGATTGAGGCAATTGACACAGGATATAAAATGACCCCATGAGACTGGGAGGAATTAGTTAAAGCAATATCCACCACTGCTCAATACAGTATCTGGCTATAAGAATACAAGGATGCAGCTCAGACACAAGCTGTAGAGAGTCTGAATGTGGGAGTTCCTTTTGGTGTGGATATGCTCACAGGACCCAAAGTTTATGACATTTCTTAGGCTCAGGCCCACAAGAACCATGCCTCCTTTTCTCAGGTTCTTATGGTGGCTTTTAAGGCATGAGTTTGAATTTCAGATACCAAGACCCATATGGTCTCTTTTTCAAACATCCATCAGATATCTAACAAACCCTATATTGATTTCACTAATGGCCTACGAACTGCCATCTCACAACAGGTAGAACAAGCAGTCCTTAAAATTGACTTATGAGAATGCAAAGTCTGATTGCCCAAAAATATTGGCTACTCTTAATATATAGAAGGAATTATTAGAGCTTTTCAAAGTGTCGGTACCAAATTACATCAAGCCCAGGTACTTGCTGCCACATTGAGGCCAAAAACTTTTTATACTTGTGGTAAAGAAGGACATTTTCAGAAAGATTACAGCAGAGCCTAATGGCAACTGTGTAGCTTGGCTTTTTTGTGTGACCTGAGAGGTTAATGAAAGCTCAATCTGAAAATTCCTTATAAAGTTCCAGAAAAGCAGACCATAAAATGTCAATATAATCAATTGGTGTTTATGCAAATTACCAGGCAAAGTTAAAACTGGACTTTATACTATAACTAGGTGTATGGCCAGAAGCCATGGCCACCATCACAGTCGCCTGGCCCGTGCAGGTTCACATTGGATTCAGACAGATGATAATGAAACAATGGAGCCAAGAACTAGTGGGCCATTAGCTTTAATCCTAGCTTGCACCTGGCAGGCAAGTAAAACACACACTGGGCTCCAAAACCCACTTATTCAGTGCTCGCAAAGCTACTGATTTATCCAAGTTTCCTAGAATCAAAGGTGTCACCCTCACCAGTCTTATTCACCTCTGTTCCCCATCCCTTTCTCTCTGTACAAACTCTGCACAAACTGCTTTCTCTTTCAGCACTCCACCATCTTGGCTGCCTCTCCTCTCCTCCACATGGCCTTTCTCTGCTATCCTTTCTCTGCTCTCTTCTCTAATGCTAATCTCAAGAACTGAGAGAGAGCAAGCTCCTGGTCTGCCCCACTTTATAGTGTAGAAACCAAAACCTTTAATCTAATATACAAACAAGGAAGTCTCTGATACAAAGTCACTTATCTGAGGCATAATAGGATTCCTCATGAGAATGCACCACCCCATATCAAAAGTGTGAGAAAGGCTTAGTCCCAAAACTAAGCCCCAGGCTACAAGGATCCTGCCTGCCCACAGCCCTCCCCAACACACAATAATATAATCACGCCCATCCCAAGCAAGAAGGGCAACCAATACCATCACCTGGGTGATGGGCTTCCATGTGGGCAGTGCCATCTTTAACAAAGTGAGCATAATATATTTTATCTGCCCAACACTAGGTTATCAATTTAGGATAGCCAAGATATGGCTTTTTTGAGGCTTAAATTAAGTTCTTATATGCAAAAATTAGAAATGCTGGCTTTAATATTGAACTAAATAAAATAGTTTCATTCTTGTATTCCAATACTCTGGGCATTGTTGCTTTAAAATTTAAGTTTGTAAAGAGCACTCATTTAAACTTAAATAGAATAGAATTTTGAATCTTAAGCTTATTTCTTTTTTTGTACTCTGTGAGGTCTTGCCATACTAACTGTTGTGCTCTGTGTTCATTGTCTTCAGAGTTGAGGGCTCTGTGGCCAGTGGCCGCTGCCGTCACGGCCAGGCAGGTTCTCATTGGATTCAGGAAGACAGCAAAGAAACAGAGGAGCCAAAAAATGGTGGGCCATTCCATTTATTAAAGTCTTGTACCAGTGGACAAGCACATGGGCAGGAAAGACTGCTTCCCTCTCATTCAGAACTCCCAAATCTCTGATGTATTCTCTGGTTCCACAACCCCAAAATCTCCAGTTCCTCCTGAAATCAAAAGTCCCATCAGCCTCAGCAAACCTCCCTGTGATAGGGGCCTAGTGTTGTGTATGGGACCTCAGTATTGTGTATAGAGAGTTGGACATAAAGAGGAACTTTAAACTTGCTTTTGGTAGCTGCTTAGATAGTAGAAAATCCCCAATAGTCTGTCTGTACAAGGAAGTTAAGCTTTAAACCGAATTTGCCTGTGGCAGTAGCTTAGAGTAAAATATTTTTACAAGCCCAACTAGTTAGATATTTTGACTTAAATTTTGCCTATAGAAGCAGGGTGTGATTTCATGCTTTACCCTTGCAGAAATTATAGGAAGAACTGTAATCAGGTTTAAAACAAAGAATGCGTTCTGCCGAAATGTCAAGAATGTTGTGCAAACAGTTTGCAATAGCTATGACTTTGTGGTTTATTCCCTTAAATACTGCTCTCACCGGCCAGCTAATAAAGGTTCTTTAAATTTATAATCAATTTGGGCTCCAATCAATAATTACTCGGGTTCGGTCCAAAACACTCCCAAAACCCCTCAGCTCTGGTTCCACATTCGCACTCCTTTTTCTCTTCCTGCAAAACCCAGGCTGAGGAAACAACCCCATCTTCAGCAAACATTAGCAACACAATGGCCCCTCTCAAGCAGGAAGGTAATCCACAAATTGCAATCTTCCACCCTTAGGGCTTGCACCACAGCCTTTCACAGACTAATACACATGCCCCTGCCCAGACCAATGCAAAATACAAGTGAGCAAACCTAAAAAACACATTTTACAAACTTATTTGCCCAACATTTCACCCCTTTTGCTCACTTTACAATCTATACCACAGGTATTTCTGTGCAGGGAATGAGGTACATTATATAAACAGACTATAGTAACAGTACAAGTTGTAAAATTTCAACAAATACAAAGGGGCCCTTCACAATGTCTCTCTGAGCACTTTACCCAAATCGGAAACTGGAGGCCCATCTCTAGCCCTCTACTCCACAGTAGGTAGGAGGACCTCAGGGCTATTTCCATGGAAACCATACAAGTGTCCTTGGTACATTCCAGTGCAGGAGGGCCTCCACCAGATCTGCCCCCATCATCAGGGTCTCTCATCAGTCCATTGACAGCCCAACTGTCTGTGCAAATCACCAAGATAAAAGTCCATTACCTGAAACTAGGTTCACATGGGGCTTCAGGCCTCCCCCCTCATCCCTGCCATCATGCCAGCTCTGAAGATACTGCCCCAAGGAGGAGCACATGGCAATGGTGGCCAACATCTTCTCCTCTGCACTAGAGAACATGATATCATCCACCCCTATGTCCCACAATCACAGCAAACCTACCAGGGGCTTAGCAGGTACTCTTTGCTGCTGGGCTTTTATCTTCTGGTATCTTCAAATGGCAGTTTCATCCTGATCCTCCTCATCCTCAGGAGAAGAGCTGGAAACACAGGTTCCCGCTGACTTAGAACAACCCTACCAGCATGGCTCCATCTTAGGCTCTTGCAGCTGCTGGCTCTCAGCCTGAATCTGAGCCCACAGTTGTTCCTCCAACAACTGCTGCTGCCAAAGTTCACCTTCCAGGGCAAACTGCAACTCAGGAACCCATATGGCCACCTTCTGCAGAGCTCGTTTCAGTTCTAGGAATCATTGGTGCTCAGCCTGCATCTGCAATTCATGAACCTGGTCGGCCTCCTTTTCCAGTGCTCACAGAAGTTCCAGGATCTGCAGCTTTTTCTCCCATGACCATTCCATCTTCTGCCATTGCTGCTGCTCAGTCTGCAGACCCCAGGCAGCTTCTTGCACAGAGCTCTCTGTTTCCTTTTCCAGGGCTGTAAAAAACAGCCAGCCATGGTTCCCAAAAGGACAGCTATAGGAACTATAATAACAATCAGTCCTCTACCCCACCCCTCAATGGTGGCTGCAGCTCCACACCAATCTAACCCAAATCCTGCCAACTATACCAAATGTATGGCCAGTGGCTGCTGCCATCGTGGCCATGCAGGTTCTCATTGGATTTGGGCTGATGGTAAAGAAACAACGGAGCCCCAAAATGGTGGGTCATTCCATTTATTAAAGTCTCATGCCAGGGGACAAGTAAACAGGCAGGGATGACTGCTTTCCTCTCAATCAGAACTCCCAAGCCCTGACACATTCTTTGGTTCCACAGCACAGAAAACATTCAGTTCCTCCTGAAATCAAAGGCCTCCATCAGCCTCAGCAGAGCTCTCAAAGACCCTCAGCTCCGGTTCCACATCTGCACTCTTTCTTCTCTTCCTGCAAAACCATGCTGGGGAAAAAACTCCTTCTCTAGCAAACAATGGCCCCTCCCAGACAGGAAGGCAATCTGCAACTTGCAATCTGACTTCCTGAGGGCAAGCACCACAGCCTTCCATAGACTATATACACAACGAGCTGCCCCAATACAAGCAAGCAAACTTAAAAAAAAAAAAAAAAGTTTAGTTACCCAACAACGTAGAAACCCAGAAATGTGCTTCTTTGCAAATTCAGAAATTCAGATTTAGTTTTTTCCCCCCAAATATGATTAAGACAAGTCAATTAGGCAAGAAAGTACTCAAGGCATGTTAATGATTCACTTTTTAAGTTTTTAGCATCACAACTCCATATTGTACCTTGTCCAGAGACATAGTGCTGTCATGTAGCCCTATCTGATGAATGAATTCAACAGAAAAAAGTCACACAGTAAATTGGTAAAAACTGAAACTCAAACTTTTCCTATGATAATGAACTTCACTTGTTTCTCAGCCTTGGAAACATGGGTAGAGGAAAAAATCTGAACTCTGACATTCAGTAGAAGGTTGTGTTCCTTGAAGCAAATGCTGGTAGAAAAGAATGACTATGAAAGTTCCTGAAAGATTAGAGATGTTTCACTATGACCTTTTAAAACTTGCCTCCAACTATTCTTTTCTGAAAATTTTGCTAAACTCAAGTTGATCAACCAATAGCTGTTAAACTGCAACAACCATCTTTCTGTTCTACCATCTTTTCTTACAGTTAATGTAACATAAGTTTCTACAAATGCTGAGCATTTCCACAGTGAACATTCTTGGAACAAAACTAAATGTTGACTGATCTTCTTCCATCTGTCATATAATATATTTAAGCATCTTGTTTCCCTTCCTAACATTTGTCAAGTTGATCTCATTTAGCAACGTTTTATACAAGCCTGAGCTAACAACTTGGCTTCTTTTGTTTTCTTTCCACAGTATGTAATGGTCATTTGGGTTGGTCATGAAATACCAAAACCAACCAGAAACAAGAATTTTATGTATAAAGCAAAGCATATGTTTCATTATCAATTTACCAACACAGATAACCTGAAGATAAGCAAATATGAAAAGCACATTATGCTTTAATTTTAGCAAGAAAATTAAACATAAAGCCGCATAAGCTCATATAAGAGAGTACGTTGTGTGGTTTGGGTTTCTTACAGCTAATTTAAGCAAGCACTTGGGTTTATTTGGCAAAAGGTTGCTATATATATCTATATATCTATATCTATAGATATATAGATATAGATATATAGATATAGATATAATAATTTACAGATCAAAACAGAGAGAGAATGTAAAGAAATGGTGGGTGAAATTGTAATATATTTAAGTCTAAGTCATAGAAAAGATAGAATAATATGAAAGACTTGAATTTTAAAGATTTTGTTTACTGAGTTTAGAGAAAGACAGTCAGAGAGAAAAAAATGGGGAAAGTGTGAGAAGCAGTTGCCTTGACTGGTTTGAACTGGAGACATCAGCATTACAGGTTTATTCACTGGGCCACCACAGGTCAGGAGAATGTTTTTCTTACAAGCAATTGAAAACACTAAGCTTTTTTAAAGATAAAGCTTAACAAATTCTGTCATAAAAATAGTTGTAGAAACAATGAATGCTAGATTACAACTGGATTGAGAAAAGATAGTATAGGGCAGGGGTCCCCAAACTTTTTACACAGGGGGCCAGTTCACTGTCCCTCAGACCATTGGAGGGCCAGACTATAAAAAAAAACTATGAACAAATCCCTATGCACACTGCACATATCTTATTTTAAAGTAAAAAAAACAAAATGAGAACAAATACAATATTTAAAATAAAGAACAAGTAAATTTAAATCAACAAACTGACCAGTATTTCAATGGGAACTATGCTCCTCTCACTGACCACCAATGAAAGAGGTGCCCCTTCCGGAAGTGCGGTGGGGGCCAGATAAATGGCCTCAGGGGGCCGCATGCGGCCCGCGGGCCATAGTTTGGGGACCCCTGGTATAGGGAAAGGTAATGTACATATACTCAGGATAATGTTTCATTGAACTGACACGTTGTCTCTACTCTAAATTTGATAATTAGCAAAGTCAGAAAAAAAAAATCCCAGAATCATGGCTAGTGATGGCCACTTCCCTTTGCAAAGAAGCTTATCCCTTTTGTGGAGAAACAATAATAAAATTAAAGCAAACAAGTCTTTATTTTCAAGACACTATTTTTTGGGTTAAACTACAAATCTGGCTTAACCTTATACCATAGTGAGTTATGGAGGAGTTGTTCAGAATATGGCAGGGAATTAAGTGTGTGTGTGTGTGTGTGTGTGTGTGTGTGTGAAATTCTTTAACACATATCCATTTATTAAGATGGAAAAGCTATACCCATTTCTATCACTTCTGTTTTCACTTTTTCCTTCAAGAATTCACCATATTTAGTTAGCTTCTTTAAGTTGATCAGGACCTTCTATAATTGACAATAAATATGCTTTTTTACTCATTTACTGATATTAGTCTGACTAACCATAAAATAGAGCTAAATAAGAACATATTAACAAAATAAGCTTATAAAAATTTCTATAAAATGTTAAAGACAGTTTGGATTTGATATTATTAGTTGAGTGATCACAGTTACGTATTCCATAACAAATTAAAAGTATATAACCATCCTGTGCTTTTACCTCTAGCCAAGTTTTCATTACATTTGAAAAGGCTGTTTCCCTCCAGCTGGTGCACATCAAGTGTTAACATCTGAACTATATAAATATGCATAAGTGGGAGCTACATGCACCTCAGCCTCCACACCTTCTCTTCACTCCCATCAACTGAGCCTTGCAGTTGTGAGTCTCGCTCAAGACCAAGATGATAACTTGACCGTGGGAACCTGTTACAAAGAAAAGTAACTATAGTTTATAAGTTTCTTGCTAGTGTCACATCTTGTAACAACCAAATGAACAGACTCCAGCCTTCAGATATGCCAGCTCCAGGAGATTTGCGGGTCTTCAATTGGTGATGTGAACATACTGGGTTAGCTTGCATATAGGACTCCCCCCAAACCAATAGAACTCTCAAACACCTTCTTTCATTCCTCTGTTTTATTTTATATTCATTCTCCCTTCCTCTCTCTCCTTATAAAGATTGAGATGGATTTTTGAAGACAGGAGTACCCCCCATCTTCTCAGGTGGCCAACACTTGAGAACACTCAGGTAGTGAATACACTTCTTCTTTGCATTTCATCAGCACCTGGGTCATGAGTTTGGCCTTCATTGGTGACAGGCAGCTTGACCAGCAGGTCATTTTTCCAGTTTCACTTCAAATCATTTACTGCATTTATTCAAGTTTAATGGCCTCAGGCAATGCTCATGCAGCCGGTATCTGTTGCTTAGAGCTATTCTCTTTCCTCTTTTCTCTCCTTTAAAATAGATCTTACTAGCTAACTTATTTCTTGGCTATCATATATAATATAACTTAGTATATGGTTTACCTAGGAAAGTAATCTGATTTATTTTTTATGTATTTGGTTTCAAGAAATATTTAAGTCTTAAATCTGGCCTGACCTGTGGTGGTGCAGTGGGATAAAGCGTTGACCTGGAACACTGAGGTCTGAGGTCGCCGGTTCGAAACCTTGGGCTTGCCTGGTCAAGGCACATATGTGAGTTGATGCTTCCTGCTCCTCCCCCTTCTCTCTCTCTCTCCCACTCCTCTCTCTCTAAAAAATCAATAAATAAAATATATTTTTAAAAAAAGTCTTAAATCAAAGCACTACCTCTTAATCATGTGTAAATTCCACAACCAAAATGGCTACTCCAAAATATGTTTTTTGTGATACTGATTTTAAGATGTTTCTTAAGTCTTTTTTTCCCCACAGACTTAATATTTTCACTGTAATAAGCTTTTGTTGCAATTAAGGAAAATACTTTTGTTTCTAAACATAAAAATTCATGTATTCTATATTAAAGATATTTTACTATGTACTATATATATATATTTTTTAAAGATTTTATTTATTCATTATAGAGAGGAGAGAGAGAGAGAGAGAGAGAGAGAGAGAGAGAGAAGGGGGAGGAGCTGGAAGCATCAACTTCCATATGTGCCTTGACCAGGCAAGCCCAGGGCTTTGAACCGGCAACCTCAGCATCCCCAGGTTAACGCTTTATCCACTGCGCCACCACAGGTCAGGCTGTATATATATTTTTAAATAACAAATTAATTATATTTAGAAAATATAACTCGATAAGCATTTGTTTAAACTTCTCTTTAGAAATAAACTTAATTTTTCATTTAGGTTTAATTTATTTTTGTTCATTTGGAATATGTTTTAAGCTCACGTGCACAAATTTTAACAGTATCAATTTTACACATATGTATTCACCATCTGTATTTTTCTCAGTTCTTAAAATATTTGTGACATGTTTCAAAGTCCCTATTTTCATTGCTACTTGAGAATTTAGGTTACACTGCCTCTTTTTGTCTTTGGATGTCACTTTACACACAAAACTCTCACTGAAAAATCTGAGTCTCAGTTCTCTGCAAAGGTCTTATGTAAATTTTATGCTTTGATATTATTTTCTGTATTTAATGTTAATATTTTTCTTCTTATTAAGTTTGTTGGGATGACATTAGTTAACAAAATTATACAAGTTTCAAGTTCAAAATTCCACAATATATCAGTTGTACAATGTACTATTTTTTCAGTCCCCCAAGTCAAGCCTCCTTGTCACCATTTGTTCCCCCTGTACCACCCTCTAACTTCTCCTCCCACAATCACTGCACTGTTGTCCATGTCCATGAGTTTTTCTCTTTTTTTCTCAATTCCTCTATCTTCCCAACCAGTTTATCAATCCTTCCCTCACCCCTTGACAGCTATCAGATTGCTCTCTATGAGTATATCTCTATTGATTTTTTAAAATTATTTTTATTAAATTTCATATACGAGTGAAATCATGTGATACTAATCTTTCTCTGATGTGTTAGTGGTATTCTTGTTAAATTATAGGTAATAAACCCTTGCTGGTTGGCTCAGTGGTAGAGCATCGGCTGGCATGTGGAATCCTGGGTTCATTTCCCAGCCAGGGCACACAAGAGAAGCGCCCATCTGCTTCTCCACCCTTCCCCCTCTCCTTTCTCTCTATCTCTCTCTTCCCTTCCTTCAGCCAAGGCTCCATTGGAGCAAAGTTGGAACAGGCACTGAGAATGGTTCCATGGCCTCTGCCTCAGGTGCTAGAATGACTCTGGTAGCAACAGAGCATCACCCTCTAGTGGGCTTGCTGGGTGGATCCCAGTCAGGCTCATGCAGCAGTCTGTCTCTCTTCCTCTCTGCTTCTCACTTCAGACAAATACAAAAAAATTATTATAGCTAAACCAGATGACCAAGTTACTGAAATTAATGAGAATTTCATATATTCAAGAAACATCACTATTGAAAGGAAATAGAATATTAAAAAGAAAATATTTCTAAGGATGTTTCATATGCATAACAAAAGAATAAAATAAACATTCTTAATGAACAATCATGTGAACACCTGTGTAAATACCACCTTGGTCAATGAATAATTAAATATCACCAGCAATTCACATTCCTCATTATTTCCAACCACAAACTTAGTTGTTTTCCAGAAATTTCCAGCGTATTGACTTTTGCGATATTTTCTTCATTTTCTTATTGTGTCTATGGTTTTGCTAATGGTGTATACATTCTTAAAATATTATATTTTAGCATTATTTGTTATTGGATATTTTATATATAGAATTCATAGCGTTGGCAATCTTCTTTCTTAGGTCTTTCATCTCTCTTTTTTTTATTCTAGTTGTATATAACTGTAGTTTATTTTTATTACAATATAGTTTTTCCTGTTCTTAATGATCTTGACATTTATGAATTAACACAACTTATTTAGTTCTTTATTGACCAGTTTTTTTCTCTACTTTTAAGAATCCTGCTATAATCATTCTTGTACATGCATCGTGGTACCTTTGATTCTGAGCAGTGAAATAGCGTGGTCTTAGGGAATGCGTACTTTTACCTTTCCCCTATAAAGCCAAACTGTTTTTCAATGTACATTTCCACCAGTAGTACATATATGTAAAAATATTTCCACTTTTTACCACTCTTGGACTAGTCAGTCTTTTTTTTTTATTCACTTTAGGGCGGGGGGAGAGAAAGAGAATGGGGAGGAGCAGGAAGCATCAACTCCCATATGTGCCTTGACCAGGCAAGCCAGGGTTTTGAACCAGCAACCTCAGTGTTTCCAGGTTGATGCTTTATCCACTGTGCCATCACAGGTCAGGCAGACTGGTCAGTCTTTTAAAATGATCACTATATTAATGTTTATAAAATGCAATCTTATGGTTTTGACTTGCATTTATCTGATTACTAATATGCTTTAAGTATCTTCTGATATTTATTTGAAATTTATATTTTTTATTATAGAAAACTTTATTCAGTTTTTTGCCTATTTTTTATTGAATTGACACTGTTTCTCTTTTTCTTTTGTTGAGAGAGAGACAGAGAGAGAGGGAGAGCAAAAGAGGAACACAGGAACAAGTATCCATTCCCATATATGCCCTAACCGGGAAATTAAACTGGCAACCTCCACGCTCCTACCAACCAAGATCTTACCAACCAAGCTCTGACCAACAAAGCTCCCCAACCAGGGCTTAACTTTCATTGATTTTTAGAGAGACAAGGAAAGGAAGGGAGAGAGAGGGAAAGGGGAAGGGAAGCATTCATTTGCTGTTCCACTCAGTTGTGCATTCTTTGGTTACTTACTGTGTGTGCCCTAACTGGGGATTGAACTTGCAATCTTGTTTTGGAATGAGGCTCTTAACTGACTGAACTAACTGGTCAGGGCCAGTCATTCTATTTTGTTTTGTACTCATTGATTGCTTCACATTCGTACCCAGACCCCAACTGATCCATGCCCTTCATATGTGGGTATAACACTTGATCTATTGATAACCAGGCCAGGGTTGCAGTCGTTTTAAGAAAGGTGTAGTCTGACTAACATTAAGTACCATTAGAGGAACAGTTTGTTGAAAGTGTTTTAATTTGCTTTTGTTTTATTATTAGTTTTAGGTTATCATTACTTCACATTTATTGTACACCAGGTATTGTATAAAGTAGAGATCCTGTTTTAATTCTTGCAAAAATCCTATGATTTATATTTGAAAAAGAAATTGACCAATGACATTATATGCACAAATAAAAATATCCATGACAAAAAATACATTAGCATATGAAATATGAAAAAAACATTCTAAGTTGAGACTTTTCAGTTACCCAAGTACCATAGAAAGCACACACACACACACACACAGACACACACACACTCAAACATACTTTTATAAAATATAATACTACTTAGAGTACACATTTTGTGAGAACTCTATTCATTGATCTGGAACAATAATATTTGGAACTTTACTTATTGCAACAAGCAGAATAGCTTATTCACATATAACAGTAACAGAGGCAGTAAGACATAGCAAAATACACTAAAATAGTAAATGTGTAAAATTGGGAGGGACATTGTATTAAATTGAATCCCAGATTCATTGTATACTTATCTATGGAGCTTCATTCAAGTAATAAACCCCTTTTCTACTCAATTTGTCACTTATAAAAAAACAATGATAATACTAATACTAGTTCTATGTATTATTATGTAGAAAAAACAATATGGTGGACATAAATATAATACAAATCCTGACATACTGTAGCCAACAATCAGGTCATTATTGTAGTACTGTTGTTATTTTATTAATTAGGGAAAGACAGTAAGTCTAAATTCATATGCTCTCTTAAACAATGCCACTGGCTTAAAACTACTAAAAAATCTTTTATGTTCTGACAGATACTCATGCTGAGAAAATCATAAACCAAACAAAAATTATAACTTACATAAACTGAATATAGGGGACTTATGTGAACAAGTTTAAGAGATGGCTTCTGTAAAAAGAAACTAATGAAAAAAATTTCTTAAAAATATAACTATCAAAGGTATGTAATTCAAACACCAAATCACTTTATAGAAGTGAAGAAAGATGATTTCATTAAAAAAACAATTCAAAAGAAAATGGTCACTGTTATGAAATAAATAGTGGTCTGGAAAAACACGAGAAAAAATGGTTGTTAAAAGAATTAAACAAATAAACAACAATAATAACTATATAACCCTGAAGCATAAGATAAAAAATATGGGCATCATAAAAAAATAAAATAAAAAGTACTCAAAGAGTAGATCAAAAAGATGAATCATGTGAATGTCAGGATTTCACAAGAGAAGTAGGTAGAATTAGAGTAATAGTCTACAAAAAGGCTTAAATCTGGTAATTGAATGGATTAAACAAGTC
The DNA here is from genome assembly GCF_036850765.1 of Saccopteryx bilineata. Lineage (NCBI taxonomy): Eukaryota > Metazoa > Chordata > Mammalia > Chiroptera > Emballonuridae > Saccopteryx > Saccopteryx bilineata. The sequence goes on along the minus strand of NC_089495.1, from coordinate 65,614,447 downwards.
TTTGGAAAAACAAATGATAAAATATACTGCTTACAAAAATTAGGGGATATTTTATCACTTCATATTCATTTTGTAATATCCCTTAATTTTTGTGAGTAGTAGATAAACACACATATATTGTATTTGAAATTTCTAAATATAAAGCTTAAAGTGGACAATAAGTATTTCCTATTTTTTTTAACCTTGGTATGGAAAGAAAATTAACATTTTTTATTCAGAATCTATATTGGTAAATATATAAAATAGAAAACCAGAGGAAAATGTTTAAATATAAGGTAAATGATTTCTAGTTATAATTCATGTCAAATGATAAAATTGTATCTTTAGAAAAATACAAGAATTCAAAGCATTATTATATACCATTAAAGTACCTGATCCAAGGACAGTACTTGGCCTGCCATGCTAAACAAAGGATAATTGAAAGAAAGTAGACATTTCAAGATAGGGAAGACAAAAACTTTCTGGATCAAGATACAATACTGAGTACCAACTACAGATAATTTTTTTATATAAACGGGAATATGCACCCATATACACACTACATTCTTGACATAGAGAAATTAAAAAAAGTTTTTTTATTAATCAAAAATTAAAAACTATGACAGCATAAGCAAGGGCATGAATAAGGATTAGAGTAGTGAAGTAAAAGTATTCTAGACTCTCTAACTGTGCAACTGCTTTATAGAAGATGCCAAATAAATTACAGCTAAAAGACATGCAGTTAAAAAAGAAAGTTTTTGCGTGACAATTAAGGGAAATATTTCCTACAGAAAGCAGATAATTGGAGAATATGTTGAAAGAAGAGACTCTATTTTTATTTTTACGTTATGAGCAGTAGTCTCTACTGCTATATACTTGATACCTGCCATTAAGAATGTCTGAGCTGGCCCTGGCCGGTTGGCTCAGTGGTAGAGGTGTGCAGGAGTCCCGGGTTCGATTTCTGGCCAGAGCACACAGGAGAAGCACCGATCTGCTTCTCCACCCCTCCCTCTCTCCTTCCTCTCTGTCTTTCTCTTCCCCTCCCGCAGCCAAGGCTCCATTGGAGCAAAGATGGCCCGGGCGATGAGGATGGCTCCATGGCCTCTGACTCAGGCGCTAGAATGGCTCTGGTTGCAACAGAGCAACACCCCAGATGGGCAGAGCATCGCCCCCTAGTGGGCATGCCAGGTGGATCCCCGTCGGGCGCATGTGGGAGTCTGTCTGACTGCCTCCCCATTTCCAACTTCAGAAAAATACAAAAAAAAAAAAGAATGTTTGAGCTTTTAGCTATTTTTGAGAAAGAGCCTTAAAAATTTTAATACCGGTATTAAATTTGATGACATAAAGTTATACGTTCATCAATAAGGGATGTATCGATAGACAACGGGGAGACTGGATCACAAAAATTTAATTTCAAGGTTTTTGGTGTCCGGGAGTGTGTGTGAATTCACAAAGATATTTTTGTAAGCCACAGTTAGCTAAATATTGGACTGATTAAAGCCATGTCATATCTTATGTGTAAAATTGGTAAAATATATTTGTGTGTGTATACACATACATACATGTATGCATATACAAATATATATAAATTTTACATATAATGTATATATTATTTATATGTGTTCACTTTATATATTTTGTTGTATGTAGTGTTGATTCTACAGTAAAAATTTAGTTATTCCTTTTTTTTTAAATTTTGAAGCTTGGAGTTAAAAATCCAATTAGATACACGTATATATTTATCATATGGACCCATATCAAGATTATAGAGTTGAGGTCTGGTGACCAGTGAAAAAGTTAAGTAGGTAAATAAATATCATTCTGAATAATACTTTATTCCCTTTGGCTATATCACTTTTCAGAAATTACTGTGAGCAAGCAAATATTACAGAATAATTATAATGTAAAAAAAAAAAAAAAGGGGGCCCTGGCCGGTTGACTCAGTGGTAGAGCATCGGCCTGGGTTCGATTCCTGGCCAGGGCACACAGAAGAAGCACCCATCTGCTTCTCCACCCCTCCTCCTCTCCTTCCTCTCTGTCTCTCTCTTCCCCTCCCGCAGCCAAGGCTCCATTGGAGCAAAGATGGCCCGGGAGCTGGGGATGGCTCCATGGCCTCTGCCTCAGGCACTAGAATGGCTCTGGTCGCAACATAGTGACTCCCCTGGTGGGCAGAGCGTCGCCCCCTGGTGGGCGTGCCAGGTGGATCCCGGTCGGGCGCATGCGGGAGCCTGTCTGACTGTCTCTCCCCATTTCCAGCTTCAGAAAAAATACAAAAAAAAAAGTAGAAAATGGAGCCAACTCTTGTATGACTCAGTTCCGAGATAGAGTTTTAATAAAAAATGATCAAAACAGAAATCCCAATAGTTGCAATTCAGATACATTGTCATAAAATATCCCAGGCCCACATTTATATTCTTATATTCAGAATTAAAGGAAAATCTCTTTATTTCCCTATGGCCACTTTAGAGAAGGGCAGAGGAATCTAAGGGCATAGTAAGAGGTGCTTAAAAAGTCATAATGTATAATTAACTAATTGAATTTATTCTGTGATTCTTTTGTGTCTATTTTAATTAAAAATTAAGGCAAATAATTTATGATAGAGAGTTACTCAGCTTGTGAACTCCAAACAGTTCTCTGGTATTAAAGGGGAAAAGATGCAGACATGCATTAAAAGTAGGATGTAAAATATGCATTAAATTACCTTGGAAGGCAACACAATGCATCATTGTATTTGTTTCCACTAAACATTAAACAAGACCCCCAGATAATTTTCAGAATAATGCTTTTAGAGATCATTATCAACTGACAGATTTGACTGTGAGATTATATTTATTCACCATCTTGATTAAAATATTAATGGGTCCTTGATTTGGCACTGTTTTTAAATCAATGATACTATTTATTTACTTTTGCTTTTAAATTTAAAAAGCAGTAAGAATTTGAAAGCAACGCAAATATTTAGTAAATGTTTCATGTAAAACAAATTCATAAAGAAATTCAAAAAGCTAATTCAAAAAGATATATACAGCCCTACGTTCACTGCATCATTATTTACGATAGCCAAAATAGAGAGGCAACTTAAGTGACCATCAGTAGATGATAGAACAAATTTTAGTTGCATGGTCTCTTATTTCAAGCATGTTATTCTCCATATCAACATGCCAAATTCTAGACACTCAATCAAAACTCACTTTTATACTGGACCTTTTTAAAATGGCTTATTAGATTGCTATTCTTTTCTGTTATAGTAGCCACAGAATATAAAATAATTTATTCTTTTTTGTTCTCATAACGTACCTATAGTTTATTTATGGGACAATGCAGGTATATATTTTACCCTATTGATATACATTTAACCTCAGGTAATCATGTTTTGAGTAAAAATCTCACAAATATTTTATTTTATTTTATTTTAATTAATTAATTTTATTTTAAAATTACAGTTGACATTCAATATTTTATATTAACTTCTAGTGTACAGCATAGTGGGTGAACATTTATATAATTTACAAAGTGATCTCCCAATAAATTTAGTCACCCACCTGGCACAACACATAATTATTATAATTTTATTGAATATATTACATATGTTGTACTTTTCATCTCCACAACACTTTGTAACTATAAATTTGTGCATCTTAATTTCTTCATTTTTTTTGCCCAGGCCCTCAACTCCCCACTCTTCTGGCAATAATCAGTTATCTTTATTTATGAATCTGTTTCTGTTTTGTTTGCTTGTTTATTTTATTTTTAGATTCCATATATAAATGGCATCATTTATATTTATCTTTCTCTGTCTAACTTATTTCATTTATCATAACTCCCTTTAGTTTCATTCATGATGTCACAAATGATAAGATTTTATTTTTGAGGGGGCTAAGAAGTATTCCATTGTATATCTGTACCATTTTTCATCTCTTGATGGGCACTTATGTTGCCTTCATATCTTGGCTATTGTAAATAATGCTGCAATAAACATAAGAGTGCATGTCTATTTTTGAATTAGTGTTTTTGATTTTTTTAGATAAATACCTAGTAGTGTAATTGCTGGGTCTTAAGTTAGTTGTAGTTTTAATGATTGACGAATATCTATACTATTTTCCATAGGAGTGGCATGAATTCGCAGTCCCATCAACAATGCATTAGGATTACCTTTTATACACATCTTTGTTCACACTTATTTGCTTGTTTAATAATGAAAGCCATTCTGATAGGTGTGATGTAATATCTCATTGATCTATTAATTTGCATCTCTGATAATTAGTGATGTTGGGCATCTTTTCATATGTCTTTTGGTCATCTGTGAGTCCTCTTGGAGAAATGTCCATTCAGGTCCTGTGTTCAATTTTTAATAGGATTTTATTTTTTTCTGTGTTAAGCTGTATAAGTTTTTTAATTAATTTTAAATGTTAACCCTTTTTTGAATGTATCATTAACAAGTATTTTCTCTCATTCATTATGTTGTCATTTTGTTTTGTTAATGGTTTTCTTTATTGTGCAAAATTTCTAGTTTGACTTAGTGCTGTGTGTTTATTCTTTCTTTTTTTTTTTTTTACCTGGTGGAGAAAAGGGAATTCCTGTTGGTGGGAATGCAGATTGGTGCAACCACTATGGAAAGCAATATGAATCTACCTAAAAGTTAACAATAGAGCTGTCTCATGACCTAGCGATTATACTTCTGGGAATATATCTAAAGAAACTGAAACACTAATTCAAAAAAATATATGTACCTCTATGCTCATTGCAGCATTTTTTTTTTACAACAGTCAACATTTGGAAGCATCCCAAGTGCCTATAGTAGAAGAGTGGATTAAAAAAGCTTTGGTTCATTTACATGATGGAAAGTTACTCAGCTGTAAAAAAAAAAAAAAAAAAAAAAAAAGAGGAAATCTTACCTTTTGTGACAGCATGAGTGGACCTGGAGATTATTAAGTGAACTAAGCTAGTCAGAGAAAGATGGTACCATATGATTTCATCTATATGTGGAATCTAATAAATAATATAAACTAACAAACAAAATAGAACCAGGCTGACAGGTATCAGACGAGATGAGGGTTGATGGATTAGATGTAAGAGGTGAAGGGCTTAAGCAAGAAAAAATATTAAACACACAGACAACAATGCGGGGATTGCAGGAGGGAGTAGGGGAGGTGGAGGAATATATAGGGGGAATAGATGATGATGAAAGAAAACAACTTAGTATGGTGAACACACAAAGCAATATTCAGATGATATATTAACCTGAAACTTGTATAATTTTATTAAGCAAGATCATCCCAATTAACTAAAAAAAATTAAAGAATCCACCAAAAAAAGTTACATTATGTTAAATTTAGCCAAAAACATTACAACATAACTTATCTAAACATTACTTAGAGTTAATTAAAGAATAATCTGAGTAGTGTTGGAAAAAAAGCATTAAAAAATACTTGTGCATCAGAGTTAATGAAAGTGTTTATACATACCTTAATTGTTTTTATGAGAAAATGTCCTTATCTTTTTCTCTCTTGCATTTTTTCTTTTTCTCTTTCTTTTTCTTTCTTTCTTTCTTTCTTTCTTTCTTTCTTTCTTTCTTTCTTTCTTTCTTATTTATTTCTCTTTCTTTCTCTCTTTATCTCTTTCTTCCTTTTTTTCTTTCTATTTTCTTCCCTCTCTTTCTCTCTCTTTCATAATGGCATATCTGTGGTTTGGTTTGACAGATATTCACATTTTAATAAGATAAATTATTGTGTCTATGGAAATTTTATAGTATATTTTTATTCTGTGTAAAATATATATAACATTAAAAGCAAAATTATTTAAAAGAAAAAAGTGCAAAATTATTACTTTCTATATAAATATAAAATGTGTGGCATCAATAAATTATATTAAAAATATTGTATATATCACTAACTCTTTTAGCAAAAAAATTATACAGTTTTCTGGTTTTTAAATCAGTCACATCCCATCTGACCCCATTACAAACTTAATACAACAGATCTAAGCATAAAGAACTGAAACATTTGCATAGATTTGGAAAGAATATATTCCCACATGGGGACAGAATAACTGAGGTCTTTTTAGTTCCAAATATGTATTTTTATTGAATTTGCACCTGCTTAAAACTCAGCCAAATTATGGTGCATGGGCTTGTTCCATTTTACATTTTCTTTGTGAATTAAAAGAAAAATAAATGTGCAATTAAACCTAGACAGCAAGCAGATGGTCTGTAGTAGGTATAAACATATTGGACCATATGTCAAAATGGAGCTCTAAGAAAGTATTTGGCACTGCTAAAATATTTTATTTGCAAAAGACATATGAATATACATACAGTACTACAACTAAATATAAAGTGACTGATTCACTCCTTATCATTTGGGAGAGTCTTTTTTGGGAATAGATTTTGTACTTCATCTGGAAACCAGCAGCTTCCTTTGTTGAGCTCTGATGACACAAAGAAAAGAAAAGCCACAACATCTGTACTTTTGTTAGACCATTAACAAGTATATGCAAATAAGGCACCTCTGGTTTCAAAGGCATCTTTAAAGTAGGTGGATATCCTGGAAAGAAAGCTAAATATCTCTCATCTGATTACCATTCTCTTATCCCACTCACAGACATTTTTTATTTTCACTGCAAAATAAAAAAATAAGAGACCTTTAAGATAATAAAATTTAGTACAAAACTTGTCTATATCAGTTGCTAGGATTACCAAATGGAAATGTGTGTGTGTGTGTGTGTGTGTGTGTGTGTGTGTGTGTGTGTGACAGAGACAGAGAGAGGGTCAGATAAGGACAGAGAGAGGAAGGGAGAGAGAAGAGAAACATCAATTCTTTGTAGCAGCACCTTAGTTGTTCATTGATTGTTTTCTCATATATGCCTTGACCAGGGAATCTACAGCAGACTGAATGACCCCTTGCTCAACCAAGCAACCTTGGGCTCAAGTTGGTGAGCCTTGCTCAAACCAGAGGAGCCCACGCTTAAGCTGTTGAACACAGGGCCTCGAACCTGAGTCCTCCGTGTTCCAGTCCAATGCTCTATCCACTGTGCCACTGCCTGGTCAGGCCCAAATGGTAATTTTTTTAATTCCATAATTTCTTCTGTACTTATTAAATGGCATTTAATGTAAAGAATAATTTTGTTTTTATATTTACACATTTATTAGTATTGGTCTGGACTTATAAATTTTTAATGAATGGGAAATAATTTGTGTGTTTGTGTGTGTGTGTGTGTGTGTGTGTGTTAGCACGCGTACGTGTGTGTGTTTTGCCTTGGATTTGTTAAGTAGGAGTTACTTAAAATTACTTCTTCTGGATTTTATCATGTCTCTCTTATTCTTGGAGAATTTGCTTATTTTTTGACACTACAAAATAACCCGGGTTTGTTGTATTCTTTATTTCTTCCCAGGATTGAATTAATCATTTCTCAAAAAATAATTGTATTTTTTTATGTTGGAAAAAGATATTTATAAATATTTTTAAATATTTATAAATGCAATATCTGAGTACTAGGATTGCTCATTGTTAGTAGGGTGTCACTATTTTCTGGCCTTCTCAGTGGATAGACCAAAGCAATATATGAATGAATAAATATGCACATATACACATACAAATAAACACACATACGCTGTGCACATACCTATATTTCTTTTTATCAATGTGTATATATTGAAAACTATTGGTTCACAACAAGAATCCTATTTTTTCCTAACACCATACAGTTTGTTTTGCCTTTGATCCTTTTCCTCCCTATAAATGCCTTCTCTGACAATAAGAAACCTCACTTCATTTTAGTTCAAAATCTTTGCTATTTTGTCCAATCCCTCCTTCTCAATCTTGTTGGGCTGGTTCTTCACTCAGTTCTAACAGTCAGGCTGACATTTACTTGGCTCTCTGTAAAATTGCTAGGCTCCAAACATTCCTTGGCCACTGCCTTGTAACTTTAAACTAGTAGGCCACCTTCAAAACATTGTGTTTTGCTTCACTATATGCTTTTGTAGCTATTATATACTTTGATATCACTATTCTTAATGTTTGCTACATCTTTATTGTAATGATGGTGGTTTTATAAATGGACAACTGAAAACTTGCTAACAAAAAAGGGAAGTGCCATCACTAACAAGACAAAGTATTCTGAAGGAAGTTGGAATATTTTTATTTATTTGTTGAGCTAAGATACGTAAGAATAATAGTATAATATATTTTATACACAAAATGTTATATATTTTACACATATATATCAGTCTATACATATATACTGATATGATTATGTATTTATGTGTATGTTCACACTTTATGTATATAGATTTTTTAGATATATAGTGAGAAAGTGAAAGAGAGAGAGAAAGCAGAAAGAGACAGGGACAAAAACTATCTTCTGTATGCTAAGTCTTATAAAAGGATACATAACTGACAGAATCAAATAGCTAAAAGAGCAATCTACTTAAATTCCATTATAGGTATCATATTCTTAAATAGTATATTATAATTTTTGAAGGTTTACATATTTATATTTTGATATTTATCTAAAATGTCTTAATAATATATTATAATTATATTTTATTGTGTCTAAATTAATTTCTGGGATCACTTTAAAACTGTGTATAAAGTTATTTCTCTATATGAAATATATTAAAAATTTTGTTTGATAAAAAGGAATAAAAATAGAACTGAATTATTGTCCACACTTGAGACAAATTAAAATAATAATGATAACAATAATGATTATAATAAAAACTTTTAACTACACAAGTTTTTGGTGTTTTGTGTTTTTTTGACAGAGACAGAGAGTGAGTCAGAGAGAAGGACAAATTAGAACAGACCAACAGGAAGGGAGAGAGATCAACAGCATTAATTCTTTGTTGCGGCACCTTAGTTGTTCATTGATTGCTTTCTCATATGTGCCTTGATAGGAAAGGGGTTATGGAAGAGCGAGTGACCCCTTGCTCAAGCCAACAACTCTGGGCTTCAAGCTAGTGACATTTGGGCTCAAGCCAGTGACTATGGGGTTATGTCTATGATCCCATGTTCAAGCCAGCAACCCTGTGCTCAAGCCCGGTGAGCCCACACTCAAGCCAGTGACCTCAGGGTTATAAACCTGGATCCTCAGCATCTCAGAACGACACTCTATCCACTGTGCTACCACCTGGTCAGGCTTAACTACACAGGTTTCTATGTAGACATTAATTCAATTGACCATGGTTTTCCTGTGAAGAAACCTACTGAGGATCATTGTGTAAAAACACATAAAAATAAATGTATTACCTTCCTAATTATTCATTTTCTCTTAAATGAGCAGAAATTTTTTATCCATCAAAAACTCATTCTTTGAAGATAATTTTAATCACTAATCACACATATAGTTTGTAAATTACTCTAAGGTACAATTCTGCAGTAAGAATTTAATATGACTTTCTAAGGCAAGTTATTCATGTAAGCTAAAACACAATACTTTCAGATGAAATTACTTTCTAAGCTATAGTTGAGGAAAAACTAATCAAATTTTGATAAACAATTATTTACTACTCTTGTGGTTGTATGATGTTAAAAAGAAATGTAAGCTCTGGCTGGTTGGCTCAATGGTAGAGCATTGGCCCTGTGTGTGGATGTCCTGGGTTTGATTCCTGGCAGGTGCACACAGGAGAAGCGCCCATCTGCTTCTCCACACCTCCCCCTTTCACTTTTCCTCCTGCAGCCATGACTCAATTGGAGCAAACTGTTCCTGCATAGGCACTGAGGATGGCTCCATGGCCTCTGTCTCAGGTGCTAAGAAGAGCTTGGTTGATGAGCTATGGAGCAATGCCCCATACGGGCAGAACATCTCCCCTTAGTGGGTTTGCTGGTTGGATTTTTGTCAGAGTGCATGCAAGAGTCTGTCTCTTTTCCCACTCTTCTCACTGAATTAGAAAAAAGAAAAGAAAAATAAATATATTACTCTACTTTAGGCTTCTGAAATTTAGTTTATATTTTAACACCATTACTATATCTGATTTCTATTAAGCCAGGAAATGGAGGGGGTTGCATATATTCAAAAGCCATTAAATAAGAGATTAGAGTTTATTCTTACTGAGCCTTGACATACTGCATACACACTACTTAGAATGATTAGTACATTCTTATATTTTGTTTTTAATTTTTAGTTATGCTTTTCAAATTGTTGATATAATTATATAGACTTTAAGTTAGTTAAATGATTAGTGTAATGAATAATTAATAAAATAACTAGATATTATAGTGTTTTGTACTTGTAAAATTTTTAAATTTCCAGTTTGAAAACCAAACAGTGACTTGAAAACTTGTTGTATTTTATAATAGTTATATTTTTATTAATATAGCTTTTATTTGCAAGGTATGTAATTATAACCAGTAATAATACTAACAAATGTATAGATGAACAACGTTTGTTGACTATTTATAATGTGTCAGACATTGTTCTAAACCGCCCTTTACATAAGTATTTTGTAGAAAAGAAATCTCAAGCACACTGTTAGTAAATAATTTGTCTAAGGTCACAAAACTATATTTAGCAGAGCTGAAATGCAAAAACAATATGTCAACAAGATTAAACATTAATTAATATATCTTTGTTCGGTATCAAGTAAAGTTTTATTTTTGTGTAGTATAGTTATTGCTTGAAGTAATGTTTTTCATTTATATTTTCATTCTAGATAAAAATTATATTTCTAAATTTTTGTGTTGCTTACAAGGACTTATTTTGGTTAACTACATGTATTAGTTACCTATTGCTGCTGTAAATTATCACAAATTTAATGGTTAAAATAATGCAAATTTATTTATTTATATATATATTTTTATATGTACCTTATAGTTCTAGAGGACAAAATTGTCAAATGGCTGGCTTTCTTTGGGCTAAAATCTGGAAATGTGCTTAGAGCGGCTCTGCATAGAGTCTGTTGCTTTCCTTTTCCTGGCTTCTAGAGATTGACCGCAAGCCTTGGCTCATGGGCCCATCCTTCATACAATATATACTTGCCAGTATTTCTATCATTTGTTTGTGTGCTTCTGTTGTGCTATCTCGTTCTCTGACTTTGACTTTTCAGATTGCATCTCATCAAGACCCTATGATTTCACTTAGCTCACCTGAATTATACAGGACAATCTCCCCATATAAAAATATTTAATTTCTACAAAAGTCCCTCATTAGGAATAGCAAGAGGAAAACAAGTGATATAATTGCAGTGTATTTACTCAAAGAACACAGTATAACCCTGGAGGGAAGGTGTAGGGCATTGCGAGGAGGGAGGCAAGGCGTATATTGAGGGGAACATGGGGGAGGGTGGATACATTAGGGGGACACTAGAATCTATGTAAATACAATAAATTAAAATCAATAAAAATATTTATGATAGTATTAATACACTCTCGATGTTCAAAAATTACAAATAATCAAGCAGATCATAAAAACATTACTGCTTTATGAAAGAGTCACAGCAATGTAACTTTATTCTCTTAGAATTTTTGTCTGTTCTTTTAGAACTTAGAAATAAGATTATTTTCTGAGGGAAAGTTAGAGGTTTTCAAAATCACCACAGTATATATTAAATTTCCCCCTTAAATACAGAATGATTCCCTTACCAATAACTCAAGAAAGAGTGTGAGAAAAGATAGTTAATGAAGGGTTATTTATCATGAAATGCATAAAAGAAACCCTGCATCTTATATTACGCATCCGTCTACATTTAGGAAATAACATGGTTAAAAATTTTTTTCTATTTCTGGTATAATGTATACATCTATTGAGGAGATGCATGCACATGGTTAATCCATACACATCGGGCCTTGTAATACAATCTAATTTCATGGAGAAAATAAATTAGATAAGGTTATCCTATATCTAATATTTATTATATTTTAGGTATAAATAATTAATATTAAAAAATAATATTAAATTCTGATTTATAAATAAATTATTTTTGAGGTTGTTGGCGTAAGGTTATGCATAAATGACATAGTCATGGGTGATGTATTTTAAAATTCAAGTCTTGAAACCTACAACCCTTAAAGCTAGATTTTAAAAATTGTGGATTCATAATGGTAACACTTTGAATGTTAGCTAGAAGATGACATCTCCTGACATCATCTTTATTTTACTAGATATTTTATATCATAAGCATATAACCTTTACTTTAGTAATCAAAACATATGGCTAAACACTGTTTATATTTATTCTCGGTGGTCTCTAATGTGTTGTTGCTTTTTCTGTTCAAAGTTCATGCTATTAGAAGATGATGGTCAAAGAGTTCAGGAAAAAGAATAATAGAAATAAGACTTCTAATTTTATATTTTTGTTATTATTTGAGATCTTTATGCCTAGTTCTTTTTATTAATAAAATAAGTTTCTATAATCTCTCAACATTTTAAATAGCTTTATAATTTGTCTAATACTAAACTCAAAGTTACATGGCAGAGACATTAAATCTGTCTTTTGTTTACAATTATGTATCTATATTGTTCTAGTTGGATAGTAGTTGTTCATCCAGTATATGCTGAAAAATAATATATATTAGATAAAATATATATAAAATTAATTTTAATGCTCATTTATTATTTGATAATTCATTTGAATATGTATATATATCTTACAGACATTAGAATGCATATATGTACAAAAAATTATTACAAGAGTGTTTTCATTTGCATACAATATCTTGAGAGAAAGGCATCTTTTGAGACATATTGTGTGCCTCTAAATTTAGGTCAATACTTTGTTCTCTGCATCTGATCAATTACAACTAAGTCATCAATTTTAAGTTAGGAATAAATTAAGACATTTATATTGATTTTGGAATCTTCTGGGTTATGTGTAAATATAAGATCTGTATATTGATTTTGGGGTCTTCAGGACACTCTCAGCAGCATTTAATTTCAAAGACAAGCAGCAATTATGTTTTGCATTGATCTAAATAAGAAATTGATTTTTTAAAGTTTCTACTATATGTCCTTGAACTAAAAGCTTTTAAATTGTATAGTATATAGATACCCACATTAATGATCAGTTTCACATTTTTATTAGGATATTTTATGTAGTGTTGTTTATAGGTTACTCTTCAGAATTTTGGCATTTTCTGTGTAATTTATTTGACAACAAAGATTTTGACTTTGTGATCAGTTGTATACTGACCCTTGAGAATTTACCTTAGGTGAAAGTTAGAACAGAGAAATAAAAAAAAAAAAGCTAACATAGGCATATTAAAATTTTCATGGTTTAACAACATTTATCAAAAATACTTATGTGTGACCATATGGTCCTGTAACGAACATTACATTTTATCTGGTTTCTAGTCTCGTTTTATCTATTGAACTTTAGATTTATTTTTATGTCTGATTTATAAATATACTCTTCATACCCCAATTCAAAACTTTCCTGGAATTTAAATCCCTATAGCAAAACCTGATGCTTTACCAGGATATTACATCTAAGTTGAAAATAAAGCTGGATTCTAATAGAATTCAAATACCACAGATAATAGGAAAGTAATAAACTCTATTTATTATATTATCCTCAGGAATAGTGTTACTACAAAGTGATGTAATAATCTGTTTAGCATGTGTGTGTTTTATGTTTGTTTTTAAATGCAATTATCAGTTTAACACAAAATTTATTCAGTGCCAGTAACATTAATTTTAATATTTTACCAATACTGTAACTAAAAATGATATGTCAATGGTTCATTTATGTATATACAAAAAATTCTAAATAAATATTATTTTTAAATAAATTTCTTTAGTCATTTATATAACTTGAAGTTTGATGTACAAGTATTTGTTTTATACTTCTATAATAAACTGACATTCAATTATAAGTTTTTACTTAAAAATAGAAACCATAATCATGTGTGTTTATCTCTTAAATCATATTACATAAGAAGATATTATTAAATTAAATATACTAGAGGAATAAATTATATTGATAGCATCAAGTAATATATTTCATGACATATGCTCATCAGACTATATAATATTTATATGTACGAAGTAATAAAAAATGGAACTGACAACATGCTATGATGACTTATGAAATTAATACAATATTTATGAGAAATTAAAACTCTTCTATCAGAATATAATATAATCATGAAATTTAGAAATGACAGTGTATTGACATTGTCACAATCATATACTTAGAGAAATCAACATTTATTTTTATAGAAGGGCTAAAATTCATATGAATTTAGACAATTTGAAAATAATATAGTAAAACACTTTAAGGAAATAAAAACTCAAAAGATTTACAATGGTATTATAAAAATACACAGTATTTAAGGTATTATTTTGAAAATATTTAGAGTATTTTGGAGTCAGTGAATAAATACAAAAGAATTCTCTTTTTTTTCATTAATTTTAATGGGGTGACATTGATCAATCAGGGTACATAGGTTTAGAGAAAACATCTCCAGGTTATTTTGACATTTGATTATGTTGCATACGCATCACCCAAAGTAAAATTGTCTTCTGTCACCTTCTATCTGGTTTTCTTTGTGCCCCTCCCAACTCCAACCCTTCCTTCTCCCCCCTCCCACACTGTAACCACCACACTCTTGTCCATGTCCCTGAGTCTCATTTTATGTCTCACCTATGTATGGAATCATATAGTTCTTATTTTTTTTTCTGATTTACTTATTTCATTCAGTATAATGTTATCAAGGTCCATCCATGTTGTTGTAAATGATCTGATGTCATCATTACTTATGGCTGAGTAGTATTCCATAGTATATATGTACCACATCTTCTTTATACAATCATCCATTGAAGGGCTTTTTGGTTGTTTTCGTGTCTTGGCCACTGTGAACAATGCTGCAATGAACATGGGGCTACATGTGTCTCTACGTATAAGTGTGTTTGAAATTTGGGGGTATATACTCAGTAGAAGGATTGCTTGGTCATATGGTAGTTCTATTTTTAATTTTTTGAGAAACCACCAAACTTTCTTCCATAGTGGTTGTGCTTGCTACTTTACATTCCCACCAACAGTGGATGATGGTTCCTTTTTCTCCACAGCCTCTCTAACACTTATTATTACCTGTCATGTTGATAATAGCTAATCTAACAGGTGTGAGGTGGTATCTCATTGTAGTTTTGATTTGCATTTCTCTAATAGCTAATGAAGATGAGCATCTTTTCATATATCTGTTGGCCATTTGTATTTCTTCCTGGCAGAAGTGTCTGTTCATGTCCTCTTCCCACTATTATATTAGATTGTTTGCTTGTTTTTTGTTGAGTTTTATGAGTTCTTTGTATATTTTGGATATTAGGCCTTTATATGAGCTGTTGTTTGAAAATATCAACTCCCATTTAGTTAGCTGTCTGTTTATTTTGTTTTCAGTTTCTCTTGCTGTGCAAAAACTTCATAGTCTAATGTGGTCCCATTCCTTTATCTTTGCCTTTACTTCTCTTGCCTTTGGAGTCAAATTCATTAAATGCTCATTATAACCAAGGTCCATGAGTTTAGTACCTATGTTTTCTTCTATGTAATTTATTGTTTCAGGTCTTATATTTAGGTCTTTGATCCATTTTGAATTAATTTTAGTACAACTGGACAAAATGTAGTCAAGTTTCAATCTTTTGCATGTGGCTTTCCAGTTTTCCCAGCACCATTTGTTGAAGAAGCTTTCTTTTTTCCATTATGTGTTGTTGGCCCCTTTATCCAAAAATTACTTGACCATATACATTTGGTTTTATTTCTGGACTTTATATTCTGTTCCATTGGTCTGAGTGTCTATTTTTCTGCCAATACCATGCTGTTTTAATTATCGTGGCTCTACAATATATCAATAATTTGAAGTCAGGTATTGTTATGCTTCCAGCTTCATTCATTTTTTTTTAGGACTGCTTTGGCTATTTGGGGTTTTTTATAGTTCCATATAAACCTGATGATTTTTTTTTCCATTTCTTTTTAAAAATGACATTGAAATTATGATGGGAATTGCATTAAATTTGTATATCACTTTGGGTAATATAGTCATTTTGACTATATTTATTCTTCCTATCCAAGAACAAGGAATCTTTTCCCATTTCTTTATTTTTTTTATTTCCCTTAACAATGCTTTGTAGTTTTCATTATATAGGTCCTTTAAATTCTTGTTATGTTAATTCCTAAGTATTTTATTTTTTATTGCTGCAACCATGAAGGGGATTTTTTTTTTTTGAGCACGGATTTTGATGTTTCATTGCTGGCATATAGGAAGGCAATAGACTTTTGTATTTTAATTTTGTATCCTGTGACCTTACTGTATTGGTTTATTGTTTTAGTAGTTTTTTGTGTGGAGTCTTTGGAGTTTTTGATGTATAGTATCATATCATCTGCAAAAAGTTAAACATTTACTTCTTTTTCCCCAATATGAATGCCTTTTTTCTTTCTCTTGTCTGATTGCTCTGGCTAGAACTTCAAGCACTACATTGAATAAGAGTGTAGAGAGTGGACAACCTTGTCTTGTTTCGGATTTTAGGGGGAAAGTCCTCAGTTTAATGCCATTTAATAAGATGTTAGCTGATGGTTTATCATAAATGGCCTTTAGTATGTTGAGATATATTCCTTCTATACCCATTTTGTTGAGTCTTTTAAACATAAAATGATGTTGTATTTTATCAAATGCCCTTTCTGCATCTAGTAATAAAATCATATAATTTTTGTTCTTTGTTTTGTTGCTATGGTGTATTACGTTAACCGTTTTACGAATGTTAAACCATCCTTGTGATTATGGGATGAATCCCACTTGATCATGATGAAGTATATTTTTAATGCGTTGTTGTATTCAATTTGCTAGTATTTTGTTTAGTATTTTAGCATTTGTATTCATTAGAGATATTGGTCTGTAGTTTTCTTTTTTTGTGTTGTCCTTGCCAAGTTTTGGTATGAGGGTTATGTTGGCTTCATAAAATGTGTTTGGCGGCCCTGTCCAGTTGGCTCAGTGGTAGAGCGTCAGCCTGGCGTGCAGAAGTCCCGGGTTCAATTCCCGGCCAGGGCACACAGGAGAGGCGCCCATCAGCTTCTCCACCCATCCCCCTCTCCTTCCTCTCTGTCTCTCTCTTCCCCTCCCGCAGCTAAGGCTCCATTGGAGCAAAGATGGCCCCGGTGCTGGGGATGGCTCTTTGGCCTCTGCCTCAGGCGTTAGAGTGTCTCTGGTCGCAACATAGCAATGCCCAGGATGGGCAGAGCATCGCCCCTGGTGGACAGAGCTTTGCCCCTGGTGGGCGTGCTGGGTGGATCCCGGTCGGGCGCATGTGGGAGACTGTCTGACTGTCTCTCCCCATTTCCAGCTTCAGAAAAATACAAAAAAATAATATGTTTGGCAATATTGCTTCTTCTTCAATTTTTTGGAAGACTGAGTAGAATAGGAAACAAGTCTTCTTTAAATGTTTGATAGGAGTTACTAGTATAGCTGTCTGGCCTTGGACTTTTATTTTGGGGAAGGTTTTTGATAGTTGTTTCTATTTCCTCCCTGCTTAAGAGTCTGTTTAGGCTTTCTGCTTCTTCATGACTCAGACTAGGAAGATTGCATTGTTCTAGGAATTTAAAGTTTCTTTCGTACAGAACTTTACTGTAGGATCATCACACTGTCATTTCTTTGAGATGCCAATAATGTCAGTACCATTGGAATTTTCCATATATGGAAAAATCCCAGGCTGGTCATATTCCCAGAGAAAACTCTGTCATCTCCCAATAGAAAGATTGCCAGCAGTCTGGTTGCCCACTGAAGGAATGCAGTTGGGGTTCTTAGCATTCTATTTTCAGTATGGTATCAAATACATTACTGCTTTTCTGTCTTCAATTGTGCCACATTTTCCCTAATCCAAAAACCCTGTTTTTAAACCTTCTCTCATATTGTGAGAAGAGCTGGTCTACATTAAATATGGGAAGAAATATGATGAATCTTACTGTGTCTAAACTTTATCTTTCATCATTTATCCTTACTTCCAGAATAACATGGTCTCACCAAATTTGAAACTTTTGTCTAATCTGTATGCAATACTGGCACAGTGCCTGGTACATTGTAATTGCCATGTACAATATTTATTGAAATAAATTAATTGAGGTCACTTTAATCACTTATTAAATTGTATTTTATACTTAGCCAGAACTTCATGCATGTACAAGAATTAGTTGATGTGCCTATAGGTGATGTTCATCCCCAGGGTCTACCTGAAAAGCAGAAGTAGTGGTATTTTTTTTCTCTTCCTATCTTAGGCCCCACATTAGAACCAAAATTATTATTGTTTGTATCTTAACGAGCAGCACTTTACATATGAAGTTACAAAATCCAAATTATTGATCTTATAGGCAGTCTCCAGGTTACAAATGAGATAGATTATGTAGGTTTGAAAATGTTTAAGTATTTATATGCAAAGGTAAAAATAAAGACTATGTTGAGACAAACATCTAAGTTGCATTTAATAGGTAAATATACCTGTTCCAACTTTCATACAAATCCAACCCAAGAATAAACTTATAGAACCTATCTTATTTGCAACCTGGGGACTGTCTGTATTTAGTTTTAAAAATAGGTGAATACTGACTGAGAGCTTTGGCTAGTATCTTGCTCTGGAACTGTCCTGACTAAGACTCCCACAGTAGCCTTAGTATTTTATGTGATTAAACAACTTCGTCAAACAGATAGTTTCCCCAAAGCAGATAGTTTCCAAAAAGTTAATTTGTTCTCTCCCTCTATATGCTTTTGGTCAATAATCTACAAAATTGTGATAATACACTATTTTCATTAAAATAATTTTGATCATGAAATCCTATGAATTCCACTATATATCTATATCTATATCTATATCTATATCTATATCTATATCTATATCTATCTATACCTATAATCTATCTATCTATATCACTGTATAAATCAAATATATTTATAAAAACATGAACAAGACTGATATTTTTAAAAGAATGAGTTGCCATATAAATATAAATTAAAAATTATTTTTTCAAACCTCAATAGACAATTTTGGGTTCCTCCTTGGGGAATATGTACATCTTTGGTGTACATTAGATAAGAATTCAATCTGTGGGCCAATAAACACTCACATCAGAATTACTTGAGATGCTTGTTAAAGTAGTTTTGTGCTCTTCACATACCTATTTAATCAGAAACTTTAAGGATGATACCATAAAATCTTTGTTTTAACTAGATTCATATTCCCAGAGAATTTTTAAGAGCATTGAGGATTGAAAACCATTGGCTTAGCGCAGTGTTTCTCAAAATTCCTTGGTTATAATAAACATTAGTGTGCTTGTAATGAAGATTTGCTTATTTGCAACCACAACATATACTGAATCTAAAATATTGGTAGAAACATTGAAATCTTCATATTAAAAAGTGACTACAACTGATTTTTTAAAAGTAAGATATTGTGTTAGTTTGTTAGGGCTTCCATAACAAAATAGCACAGCCTGTGTATTCTGCTTAAACAACAGAAAATATTCTCAGTTCTAAGGTCAAGATTTAGGCAGGTTTGGTTTCTTCCAAAACTCCTCTTCTTGGTTTTCAGATAACCACCTTTAAACATGGCTGATGTTTCTCTGTGTGCCAAAATTTTCTCTTAGTATTGGAGGGAAACAATTCATTCCATAACAGACACGGTGAGGAAATGCAATTAGATATTCTTGGTGGAAATCATCACATTCTTGTCCATGTCTCTGAGTCTCATTTTTATGTTCCATCTAAGTATGGATTTATATTGTCCTTAGTTTTTTCTGATTTACTTATTTCACTCAGTATAATGTTATCAAGGTCCATCCATGTTGTTGTAAATGATCCTATGTCATAATTTCTTATGGCTGAGTAGTATTCCATAGTATATATGTACCAAAACTTTTTAATCCACTCATTCACTGATGGACACTTGGGCTGTTTCAGATCTTTGCTATTGTGAACAATGCTGCAGGGATGCAGTTCTTCCTTTCAAACTGTGCTATGGTGTTCTTAGGGTATATTCCTAAAAGTGAGATAGCTGGGTCGAAAGGCAGTTCGATTTTTAATTTTTTGAGGAATCGCCATACTGTTTTCAACAGTGGCTGCACCAGTCTGCATTCCAACCAGCAGTGCAGGAGGGTTCCATTTTCTCCACATCCTCACCAGCACTTATTCTGTGTTGTTTTGTTGATAAGCGCCATTCTGACTGGTGTAAGGTGATATCTCATTGTGGTTTTAATTTGCATTTCTCTAATGATTAGTGATGTTGAGCATTTTTTCATATGCCTATTAGCCATCTCTATGTCGTCTTTGGAGAATTGTCTATTCATTTCTTTTGCCCGTTTTTTGATTGGATTGTTTGTCTTTCTGGTGTTGAGATTTACAAGTTCTTTATAAATTTTGGTTATTAAGCCCTTACCAGATGTATTGTCAAATATGTTCGCCCATTGTGTAGTTTGTCTTTTTATTCTGTACTTATTGTCTTTAGCTGTGCAAAAGCTTTTCAGTTTGATATAGTCCCATTTGTTTATCCTGTCATTTATTTCACTTGCCTGTGGAGATAAATCAGCAAATATATTGCTGTGAGAGGTGTCAGAGAACTTACTGCCTATGTTTTCTTCTAAGATAGATGCTCATGGTATCATGGCTTACATTTAAGTCTTTTACCCATTTTGAGTTTATTTTTGGGATTAGTGTAAGTTGGTGGTCTAGTTTCATTTTTTTGCAGGTAGCTGTCCGGTTTTCCTAACACCATTTATTAAACAGGCTGTCTTTACTCCATTGTATGGTCTTACCTCCTTTGTCAAACATCAGTTGTCAATAGAGCTGTGGGTTTATTTCTGGGTTCTCTGTTCTGTTTCATTGATCTATATGCCTGTTCTTATGCCAGTACCAGTCTGTTTTCAGTACAATGGCCTTGTAATATAACTTGATATCAGAATGTGTGATACCTCCCACTTTATTCTTCTTTTTTAAGATTGCTGAGGCTATTCGTGTTCTTTTTGCTTCCATATAAATTTTTGGAATATGTGATCTATATCTTTAAACTATGTCATTGGTATTTTAATTGGTATTGCATTGAATTTATAAATTGCTTTGGGTAATATAGACATTTTAATGATGTTTATTCTTCCTAACCATGAGCACGGTATATATCTCCACTTGTTCTTATATTCTCTGATTTCTTTTATCAATGTTTTATAATTTTCCGAGTACAAATCTTTAATCTCCCTGGTTAAATTTATTCCTAGGTACTTTATTTTTTTTGGTTAGCCCTGGCCGGTTGGCTCAGTGGTAGAGCATCGGCCTGGCGTGCAGAAGTCCCAGGTTCGATTCTCAGCCAGAGCACACAGGAGAAGCGCCCATCTGCTTCTCCACCCCTCCCCCTCTCCTTCCTCTCTGTCTCTCTCTTCCCCTCCCACAGTCAAGGCTCCATTGGAGCAAAGATGGCCCTGGCGCTGGGGATGGCTCCTTGGCCTCTGCCCCAGGCGCTAGAGTGGCTCTGAATACAACAGAGCAACGCCCCGGAGGGGCAGAGCATAGCCCCCTGGTGGGCAGAGCATCGCCCCTGGTGGGCATGCCGGGTGGATCCCGGTCAGGTGCATGCGGGAGTCTGTCTGTCTCTCTCCATTTCCAGCTTCAGAAAAATACAAAAAAAAAAAAAAAAAAATAGACATTTTAATGATGTTTATTCTTCCTAACCATGAGCATGGTATATGTCTCCACTTGTTCTTATCTTCCCTGATTTCTTTCATCAATGTTGTATAATTTTCCGAGTACAAGTCTTTAATCTCCCTGGTTAAATTTATTCCTAGGTACTTTATTTTTTTGGTTGCAATGGTAAAGGGGATTGATTCCATAATTTCTCTTTCTGACAGTTCATTGTTAGTGTATAAAAATGCCTCTTATTTCTGAGTATTGATCTTATATCCTGCCACCTTGCCGTATTAATTTATCAGGTCTAGTAGTTTTTTGACTGTGACTTTAGCGTTTTCTAAATACAATATCATATCATCTGCAAATAATGATAGTTTTACTTCTTCCTTTCCAATTTGGATGACTTTTATTTCTTTCGCTTGTCTGATTGCTGTGGCTAGGACTTCCAGAATTATGTTGAATAAGAGTGGTGGAAGGGGGCACCCCTGCCCTGTTCCTGATCTTAAGGGGATTGCTTTTAATTTTTTCCCATTGAGTATGATGTTGGCTGTGGGTCTGTCATAGATGGCCTTCATCATGTTGAGGTATGTTCCCTGTATTCCCACTTTGCTGAGAGTTTTGATCATGAATGGGTGCTGGATTTTATCAAATGTCTTTTCTGCATCTATTGAAATTATCATGTGTTTTTTCTCCTTCCTTTGGTATGTGATGAATCACATTGATTGATTTGTGAATATTGTACCAGCCTTGCCTCCCCAGAATAAATCCCACTTGATCATGGTGTATGATTTTTTCCATATATTTTTGGATCAGGTTTGCCAATATTTTGTTGAGGATTTTAGCATCTAAATTCATCAGGGATATTGGCCTATAATTTTCTTTCTTTGTGTTGCCTTTGCCTGGTTTTGGAATCAGAATTATGCTTGCCTCATAAAAGGAGCTTGAAAGTCTTCCTTCCTCTTGAATGTTTTGAAGTAGCTTGAGAAGGATAGGAGTTAATTTTTTTTTTTTTTTGAATACTTGGTAGAATTTACTTGTGAAGCTATCAGGCCCAGGACTTTTTTTTGTTGGGAGTTTTTGATAACTGTTTCAATCTCATTTGTTGTAATTGGTCTGTTTAGGTTTTCTGATTTTTCCAGATTGATTTTTTGGGAAATTGTATGTTTCAATAAATTTGTCCATTTCAACTAGGTTGTCTAGTTTTTTGGCAAACAGTTCTTCATACTATTCTCTTACAATATTTTGTATTTCTGTTGTGTCAGTTGTTATTTCTCCAGTCTCATTTCTACTTTTATTTATTTGGGTTCTCTCTTTTTTTTCTAGGTTAATCTAGCTAAAGGTTCATCATTCTTGTTTACCTTTTCAAAGAACAAGCTCTTAGTTTCATTAATCCTCGGTATTGTTACTTTAGCTTCTATATCATTTATTTCTTCTCTAATCTTTAATATTTCCTTCCTTCTACTACCTTTGGGCTTTACTTGCTGTTATTTTAGATGTAGGGTTAATGTGCTTATTTGAGTTTTTCTAGCTTCTTAAAGTGTGCCTGTAGTGCTATGAACTTCCCTCTCAGTACTGCTTTTGCTGTGTCCCATAAATTTTGAGTTGTTGTATGCTCATTGTCATTTGTTTCTAGGATTTTTTTTATTTATTCTTTGATCTCATTCTTAATCCATTCGTTATTTAACAACCTGGTATTTAGTTTCATTGTGTTTGAGAATTTTTGAGTATTTCTGTTGTGGTTGACTTCTAGATTCATGCCATTGTGATCAGAGAAAGTTCTTGATATGATTTCAATCTTCTTTAATTTGTTGAGACTCATTTTGTGCCCTAACATGTGGTCTATCCTAGACAATGTACCATGAGTACTTGAAAAGAATGTATATTCTGCTGCTTTAGGGTGAAAGGTTCTAAAGATATCTATTAAATCAAGCTGATCTAGTGTGTCCTTTAAGTCTGCTGTTTCTTTGTTAATTTTCTTTCTTGAGGATCTATCTAGTGATGTTAGTGGAGTATTGAAGTCCCCTACTATTATAGTATTGCTGTTGATCTTGCCCTTTATATCCATCAAAGTCTGCTTTATATATTTAGGTGCTCCTATATTAGATGCATAGATATTTATAATAATTATATATTCCTGTTGGATTGCTCCCTTTATCATTATGTAGTGGCCTTCTTTATCTCTTACTATATCCTTTGTTTTAAAGTCCATTGTCTAATATAAGTATTGCTACCCCAGCTTTTTTTTCATTTCCATTTGCATGAAATATTTTTTTTCCATCATTATACCTTCAGTCTACTTGCATCTTTTTTTTAAGGTGTGTCTCTTGTAGACAGTATATGTATGGGTCCTGTTTTCTTATCCATGCAACTACCCTATGTCTTTTGATTGAATCATTTAATCCATTTACATTTAAGGTTATTATTGATATGTAGTTGTTTATTGCCATTTTGTTCTTTAAAGCTGTATTCCTCTTTTGCTATATTCTTTTCCCACTTTAATCCATTTACATCAGGCCTTTTAACATTTCCTGCAGCATTGGTTTTGTTGTAATAAATTTCTTGAGGTGTTTTTTTTTTTTTTTTTTTTTTTTTTTTTTTTTTGTCTGGGAAGCTTTGTATTTCTCTTTCAATTTTAAATGATAGACTTGCTGGATAAAGTAGTCTTGGTTGTAGGTTCTTGTTCTGCATTACTTTGAATATTTCTTGTCATCCCTTCTGGCCTCAAGTGATTCTGTTGAGAAGTCTGATGTCATCCTTATGGGGGTTCCTTTGTAGATGATGGCCTTTTTTTGTTTAGCAGTTTTTAATATTTTCTCTTTATCACTTAGCTTTGGTATTTTAATTATGATGTGTCTTGGTGTAGATTTCTTTGGGTTTCTCTTTAATGGAGTTCTCTGTGCTTCTTAAAGTTGTGAGAGTTTCTCCTGTATTAATTTAGGAAAGTTTTCAGCTATGATATGATTGAACAAAGTCTCTATCCCTTGTTCTTTCTTTTCTTCTTCAGGAACCCCTATGATGAAAATGTTATTTCTCTTTATGTTGTCACAGAGCTCTCTAATAGTTTCCTCAGACTTTTTGAGTCTCTTTTCTTTTTTGTTCTCTGCTCCATGCCTTCATTCAACTTGTCCTCCAATTTGTACCTTGATTGGTTCGTCTCCTTTGTTTTTCTATCATTTTTTTGGGGAGGAGGTGGTTGTAATCCATACTTCTTTTCTCTGTTACTTTTTTTTTCAAGCCATGTGCTTCTGTGGTGGTTTTCAGGGGTAGTTATCATTAAGTAATGGAAAAGATACATATCAGGTTCATTGTAGTACATGATCTCATGAGTGCTTTTGCACTCCATCCTTCTTTGTTACTGTTAATCTTTGTCTTCTCCCTTTTTTTGTTTTTGTTGTCACAGATTAATTTTGTTTTTATTGCAATCTTCATGGAGCATTTACTTGTAGTTTTGTTTTGTTTTGTTCTTTGTATCTGGTCAGAAAACCCTCTTTAATATTTCCTGAAGTGGGGTTTTCTGATGATTAATTTCCTCATCTTTTCTGTATTTGTGAATGTTTTTATTTCTTCATATTTGAAGGATAGTTTTCATGTGTATAGTATTTTTGTCTGGAAGTTTCTCTCTTTTATAACTTTAAATTCTGGGATCCACTCTCCTCTAGCTTGTCGAGTTTCTGCTGAGAAATCTGTTGATAATCTAATGGGTCTTCCTTTATATGTTGTATTCTTCTTTTCCCTGTCTGCCTTGAGAATTTTTTCTTTGTCATTGGTTTCTTAGGGTTAAGATAAGTTGGTATTCTGTTTGCTTCTTGAATTTGAGGCTTTAGTTCTTTCCACAGGCTTGGGAAGTTCTCATCCATTATTTGTTTGAATATGTTCTCCATTCCATTCCATTTTCTCTCTCTTCTCCTTCTGATATACCCATTATTCTTATGTTGCTCTTACTGATGGAGTCAGACAATTCCTGTAGGGATTTCTTACTTTTTAATTTGTGAGTCTTTCTCCTCTTCTCTCTGTAGTGCCTCTAGTTGCCTGTCTTCTATATCACTAATTGTCTCCTCTATCTGGTCTGTTTTATTGGCTAAGCTTGTTACTTCATTTTTTAGTTCATGTATTGAGTTTTTCATCTCTGTTTGATTCGTTTTCATAGTTTCAATTTCTGTGGTGATGTATTTTTTCTGTTTGTTGAATTATTTTTTGAGCTCCCTAAGTTGCCTTTCTGTGCTTTCTTTTATATCCCTGAGTATTTTTAGGGCTTTGATTTTAAAGTCTACATCATTTAACTCCAAAGTTTCCAAGCTACTGAAACTTTTTTTTATAGATTTTTCTCATATATCTGAGCTACATCTCTCTCTTTCGTATCCATGATATTTAATTTTTTTAGTGGCATTTGAGAGTTGTATTGTTAATAACACTAATAAGAGTTGATTTAAAATATATATATTTGAGAAAATGCAGTGAAAAACTGAAAATTTAATTGTGCTAAGTGGGACAAAATATATAGAATGGAGAGACTGGTGACAAAGAGGAAAAAATGAGACAAGAATCCACAAAAATCCACAAGAAAAAAATTGGGTCATGAATAAAATAATTTGTAAATGATGGTCTAATGAGAAAAATAGTATAAGAAAAGAGAAGAAAAAAGAAAAAGAGAAAAAAATACAGTGAAAAATGAAAATTCTATTTTATTGAGTGCACAAAAAATATATAGAATGGAGACCCAGATTTGGGGGAAATGCTAAAGAGGTAAAAAAACAAAGTAAAAAGAACACAAAATGCCACCAAGAGAAAATTTGAATCCAGAATAAAATAATTTGTTTTGTGGGTGAGATTCTAATGAGAGAAAAAGTGAAAGAGAGAAGAAGAAACAAAAAGAAAGAAAGAGAGGAGAGAGAGAGAGAAATAAAGAACATAAAAGAAAAAAAATTTGAGTTAAGTTTTTTGGAATGTAACACATAAGAAAAAGAATGGAAAATGTAACACCATGGGGTAATAAATTTCAAAATGAAAAGAAAAGAATAAAATGAAAAGAGGATAAAATGACCAATGTGGAGGAGAAAAAAAAAGATAAAAAATACAAAAAAAAAAAAAAAAGAAAATGTTATAAAGACTAGATTTTTCCTGGTTTTGAGAGTTTATCTTTTTTCCTCTGTCTTTTGTCTCTCTCTCTTTTTGGCTGGTGGTGCTGTAGCCCAGGTTCTGGCCCGGTAGCACTCTTAGGATGAGATTTGTATTTGATGTGTCTCTATGGTGATGACAAAGTAGGTGGGGCTTTCAGTGTTTGCAGGCTCCGACAGTAGAAGTGTCCATTTTCCCTGAGCCTTTTCCTAAATCTCTTCTTTCTAAACCAGCAGCCTAGAGATCCAGCTGTAAAGTTGCCCCAGCCACTGCCTGGAGAGCGAGAGGCTCTAAGAGATGCCAAATTTCCCCATTATCCCTGTTCAAAGAAGGGTTCTGGGTAAGGCTTTGCTATCCAGAACTGCCAACATAATTAGGCAGGGCAGGGAGCTGATTGCTTTTCAGGTGTCTTTCTATGAGCCTCTGGGCATATCTAGTATGCCTCAGCGCTCTGCGGGTCTGTTCTCCACAGGCTTTTTGCACTTTGTAATCTGTATGGGCTGGCAGGAAGTTGCTCCAGTCACTGCCTGCAGGGGAATAGGTCTTAAAAGCTGCCAAGTCCCTCTTCCAGGTGTGTTCAAAGCACAGCTCTGTGTATGAAAGCTTTGTCAACCAGAGCCACCATCTCAAGCAGGCAGGGGGATGAGCTGATTTCTGGTTCTAGTTAAATTTACCTCAGTGCTCCATGGATCTGCTCTCCACAGGCTTCTCCCTTGTTGGGAAGCCTACAGCCCAGCCCACCCAACTTCCAAAATGTTCTCAGAGGTCTGTTTCATGGGACTGTACTTTTTTTCTTTTATGTATTTTTCTAAAGCTGGAAATGGGGAGGCAGTCAGACAGACTCCTGCATGCGCCCGACCGGGATCCACCTGGCATGCCCACCAGGGGGGTGATGCTCTGCCCATCTGGGGCATTGCTCTTTTGCAACCAGAGCCACTCTAGCACCTGAGGCAGAGGCCATAGAGCCCATCCTCAGTGCCCGGGCCAACTTTGCTCCAATGGAAACTTGGCTGCAGGAGGGGAAAAGAGAGACAGAGAGGAAGGAGAGGGGGTTCAGTGCCCTGGCCGGGAATCGAACCCGGGACTCCTACATGCCAGGCCGGCACTCTACCACTGAGCCAACCGGCCAGGGTGGGACTGTACTTTTTAACCTGAATTGGCTGGCTGGAAGTTGCCCCAGCCTCATCCTGCAGAGCAACAGGCCCTGAGAACTATCAAGTCCCTTCTTCAGGTCCCCTTAAATTGCAGGCCTGGTAAAGAAGGCTTTGTCAGCCAGAGTCACCAGCATAAACCCACCATGCAGTGAGCAGACTGAGGATTAGGCTCCTTTCAGCACTCAGCAGGTATGCTCTCCAGATGCTGTCTACGCACCCTTCCCCCCACCACTTTCACAGTTCTCTTTCACGGGAATGTACTTTGTTTGCCTATATGGCTGGCGGAGGTGCTGTGCCTGTAGGGAAGCTGGCTCTCCATGCACTTTCTGCATGCTGCTGTTCATGGCACATGAATTATACAGAGACTCTGGTCACAGGCCATGCAGAGGGCCACTGCTGACAGTCTCCAACCCAGCCCCTCCATCCAGGAATGCTGGCACCCACACCTGAGGCACCAGGTGGATCCACTCTCACACTGCCAATGCTTGCCTATTAGAAGACCGGTAGTAAACAAGGCAACTGCTCACCCACTTCTGCCGGCGTCTGTGACTGGCGTTAGTTCTGCGTGGGATGAGCCTCGGGCACACTATTCTTGGCTTGAACCTCTCTACCCTAGCTCAGTTTTTTCTGTGCCCCCAGCCCTCACTGTCTCTCAGTTCCAAGTGAAAGCAGCTCTTGCTCAGGTTAGTGTGGAAAGCAGAATATTCCATTCTCTGTCTTATTTCCTTCAGAGTGGATTATATATTCAGCCACCTTTTCACCCAATCGTACCTTTGTTTGATGTATGTGTATTTCAGATGCTCCTGGAATTGTTTTTCTGTCTCTAGTTGTTGAATTTGTTGAAATTTCAGGGAGAGGTCTCAGGAGCACCTCTCACAGCACCATTTCTCTGATGTCACCTCCCAAAAGAATTCTTAACATCTATTTAATCATAAGCCAATAAAACCTAGAAGTTTGGGTCTATTGTATGTTGTTTCTCACAAACAAAAGCAATTTGTAGGCTGGAAACAAGTTGTGGTGCATTGGTTGCTTGAATAAATTTCAGAAACAATAGTCCAAGGTTCACATTGGAAGTTATCAGTGCTTTTTTTATGTTAAAGGCAGTGAAAACTATTACATTTGTGTCATTTTAACCACTTTCAAGTAGTGCTCTGAAGCACTTCGTTCTCACTTTGCAGGAAGCCCTGAAGACATTGTTTTGCTTCTAAAAGATTTGTTTTTGCCATATTGTTTGGTAAATTTTTATTTACTGCAATAATGAACTAAGGAGATTCTAAAGTGTGTTTTAAAGGAAAGAATTGTACATTGCTTAATTTCCAAATCAAACAGTAAAAAAAAAAACTAAAAAAAAAAAAAACAACCCTCAGAAATGTTAAATTTTTATCTATCCCTGAGAACTTTGCAATTAAAATGGATAATTGTTATTAAAAATTAAATCTCACCCTGGCCGGTTGGCTCAGCGGTAGAGCGTCGGCCTGGCGTGAGGGGACCCGGGTTCGATTCCCGGCCAGGGCACATAGGAGAAGCGCCCATTTGCTTCTCCACCCCCCCTCCTTCCTCTCTGTCTCTCTCTTCCCCTCCCGCAGCCAAGGCTCCATTGAAGCAAAGATGGCCCAGGTGCTGGGGATGTCTCCTTGGCCTCTGCCCCAGGCTCTAGAGTGGCTCTGGTCCCAGCAGAGTGACGCCCCGGAGGGGCAGAGCATCGCCCCCTGGTGGACAGAGCGTCGCCCCTGGTGGGCGTGCCGGGTGGATCCCGGTCGGACGCATGAGGGAGTCTGTCTGACTGTCTCTCCCCGTTTCCAGCTTCAGAAAAATACAAAAAAAAAATTTTAAATCTCTTCAGGTCAAATACAATTTTTAAGATAAAAAATTTGCTTCTAATTTTGTAAATAACAGTAAAAATATAAACTGGCCCATGTAACAGTGATGACTGTCTATAATACAATGCAGATAATAATACCTCCAAAATTGTGTAATTAAAAATAACTCTGATCCCTTTGAATCAGGACTAAAAATAATCATTTTAATTATTTCTAAAACATAATCATCTCAGTGAAAGACTTGGCATTGGTTCCCAAGAAAATTAAAGATATAACTTAGATGTAGCAAAACAAAGTTCAGAAAAAAATGTTTTATTGGTTGCTTTAGGCTTTATGAAGTACCAATAAAGGGTTAAAGGTATCAGAGTAAGGTTTCCTTTCTCTAAGGTCACATGAATGTATTCAAGAAATTGTTGAATTTTTAGATCAGAATTACCTGGCAGGAACTCTAAACTCAGTAGCTTCTTGAATATAACCTAGAGAAAATTCAATTTATTTGAGTCTCAAAAATGTTTGTAGATTAAATAGTAATGATCCTGCTTTAGGAGCTTCTGAGAGGGTTGAGATATAAAGTATTACATTATATAATATTTTGTAACATGTAGCTCCAGAAAAATTATTCAGAGACATCTTGTTCTTCTTCTGTGCACTCTGATGCATCTTAACTCATATTTTTAGAGCATTTTAAATATATTTTTATTAATTATACACCTATCAAATATGTAAATAAATGCATCAAGTAAGTGAATAATTAAAATTAAAATTGGTTTGATTTTTAACATAAAAAGACCTTAGAAATATGTGGTGTAGTAATTATTACATTTATATTTGCTTTTGTTAAACCTTCAAACGACCATAACAAAAAATCCAACTAGGATCTAGTATCACAAAAAGTACATTTTGCGTTGAATATGTTTGTGTTACTATAGACATTCAATAATGCTTACTAACTTAAAAAAAATACCAAGAAACCTGACCTGTGTTGGCGCAGTGAATCAAGCGTTGACCTGGAATGTTGAGGTCACCAGTTCAAAACCCTGGGTTTGCCTGGTAAAGGCACATATGGGAGTTGATGTTTCCTACTCTTCCCTCCCCTTCTCTCTCTCTCTCTCTCTCTCCCTCTCTTCTCTAAAATGAATAAATAAATTTTTAAAAAGTTTAAAAAAATAAAAGCAGATGCTCATTCTATACTATTTATGTGTTCCAAACAATGAAAATGGCTGACTTAGCCAAGCTATTAGAGTCAAGAGATGTTAAATCCCTTTGCTTTTTTTCACACAGGTAATTAATGGCAGAGCCAGGAACTGGTTCCCAGCTTCCTGGCATCTAATCGGGTGCATTATTCCTTAGAGTGTTCTACTTTCTCATTTGCACTATTCTCTGGATTAGAGCAAACACAAAGATGAAGAATGAATGGGACTGGGATTGTTGATTGTCAGAGTTTCAGTGAATAACCTAGGGCTTTAAAGCTTTCAGAACAGTTCTGGTGAACATTCCCTGAAAGTTAATGACCTGTTATTTTGTTCCTTTATAAATCATTGAAATGTCAGCATACAATAGTCAAGAGCTTAGTTACAAGCACATAATGTAGATGTAGTTATAATAAGGTAAGACGATTATAACTAAAAGAGCTAAGTGTGACCAGTTTAAAAACCAATGCACAGCAAAAGTAGTAATGTTGAGTGTTTATTTTTAAACTTCTGAATATTATGAAAAGCAACACAAAACAATTTCAGTAAAACAATGAGAAAGAAATTAAATATCTTTGTCAATAAATTTCAAGATCAAATGGTAAAATCTACAGCAAAAATTTTTTGATAGAATTGTATTGCAGCACATAAAGCTAAATAAGAATTTACTTGTGTCCTTAAATTGTTTACTATTTAGGAGGAGAATTAATATATGATAATACAGAGTGGGGAAAAAGTAAATTTATAGTTGTGAGTATGCAAAACACAGTTTATTGTATTATTATTTATTAATTATTATATTATTTTCTATATAAACAACTGTAAATGTATTCTTGCCCCACCCTGTATTTAACATATTGTCAGAGATTATTATGTATTTAGTAATAATCTAAGTGTTTTGTAAATAATATGACTTTTAATTCTTACAATAACCCAATGAAGTAGCTGCTGTTATTATTTCCACTTTTTACATGGGGGACTTAACAATTAAGTAAATTATCCACAGTGTCATAGATAATCATTGACCTTAATGAGATTCACATTGGTTAGTCTGACTTCAGGGAAGTACTGACTACACATTATGCTTTACTGCCTTTGAATGACTATGCAATATACTCTGTGAAGATACTAAGTCAGCATGAGAGAAGAGAAACCATGTTGTAAAACATACAGAAATAAAATAGTAAAGGAACACAAGAAAGTGTCAGTTATTTTTAACTGGAAATAGTGAAAGCTTAACTAAATTAGTGACACTGAAAATTGGCTTAAGACATCTACAGGCAACAAAAAGAGAAAGAAAAATATATTGCATGAACAAATACATAAAAAAGTAATTATCAATAAACTACATAGATCCACATTATAGCCACAGAATAGCTTCTACAGATTCCCTTTTATTTTATTTTATTTTTTCATTTTTCCGAAGCTGGAAACAGGGAGGCGGTCAGACAGACTCCCGCATGCGCCTGATCGGGATCCACCCGGCATGCCCACCAGGGGGTGATGCTCTGCCCCTCTGGGGCGTCGTTCTGTTGCATCCAGAGCCATTCTAGCACCTGAGGCAGAGGCCACAGAGCCATCCCCAGCGCCCGGGCCATCTTAGCTCCAATGGAGCCTCGCTGCAGGAGGGAAAGAGAGAGACAGAGAGGAAGGAGAGGGGGAGGGGTGGAGAAGCAAATAGGCCCCTCTCCTGTGTGCCTTGGCTGGGAATCGAACCCAGGACTCTTGCACGCCAGGCCGACGCTCTACCACTGAGCCAACCGGCCAGGGCCACAGATTCCCTTTTAAAGTTGACCTGCAAATTATTTTTGACTACCACCCACATGATTGAATATAACTACCCAATCATTCATTTATATACTCACCTCAAATAAGAAAAATTTATAGTATGTCCCAAGTCTAGCTCTAAGTAAATGAAAAACAAAAACCAAGATGTAGTTTTTGCTAACCCAAAGTACTCAGTGCTGGTAAGATGCAACTGGTATGTATATAGTACATACATATATGGTATCTGATAAAAGTAAACCCAAGAGTTTAGAAAAATCCAAACAAGTCTACTAAGTTTTATGAAAATATTCCTATCAAAAATGATGCTGAAGCTAATACTGGAATATGTACTGCTCACAAAAATTAGGGGATATTTTAAAATGAATATGAACAATTAAAAAAGGCATTTTATTTTTTTTATTAAACAAGAACATCAAAAAAACAAACAAGTCAAAGAAAGTTGTTCAATTATGCAAATGAGATGCAAAATCAACTTTTATTTCATTGGTGAAAATGCACTATACAAATGGCTGAAAATACTGGAGTATCTGCGCAGTCCTTGATCCCCTAATTTTTGTGAGTAGGAAATTAAGAGAGATTAAACTACAACAAAAAATAGCAGTCTAGGTGAAGTGAGCAAATATAAATTATGGAGGAAAGAAAGACCATGAACCATTCCTTAAACAACATGAAATATTATTCAAAATAACCCTACTCTAGCTGTTCATGAGACAATGATTTTACAGAATGTAGGATCAACATCTGCTACTACTAATTGGATCTTTCACCTGTTAGTTCTTCTTATCTACAATTTTTAAAAAGACATATCTCTGCAAGAAGCATCAGCATGACCCAGAATAGCCTGCCATACTATATTTTAAAAACTCTACAAAAAAAAAAAAAAGCACAAAATGATCTGTGAGCAAATCAAATACTGAAATAAATGGAAATAAATGTATCCTATATCATTTACCTTTCTAAACAAAGAGGAACATAATCAAAAGTGACATGCTTGTATATTGAGAAAAAGATAACTCTTGGGAGACAATGTAGTTGGTAAGCTAGCCAAGGTAACCTTGCCACCTGATTAAATGTTGCAATTTGCATACAGGAGGTCAATTACCAATATAAAAAATATTCCAGTTAAAAGTAAAGTGATGCTGTGAAAAATGCTTTGCTCTTCTTACAAAGCTTTCTTCAATTCACTCAGCCAGAATAAGTTGCTAATTTTTTCATGCTCTCTTAACACTTTGTACATGTAACGACTATAGCTCTTAGTAAATTTAATCACAAATTCTGTTTATTTCTTTTCTTTATACACTATTTTGAACTATTTCAATGAATCATCAATAAATTATTAACTAACCATTATTTTGAAATTGACTAATTTAGAAGAAGAAACTAACTCAAATTTTTTTATAAAATATTTTATTTATTTATCTTCTTTTTTGGCAGAGACAGAGAGAGTCAGAGAGAGGGACAGATACGGACAGACAGACAGGAAGGGAGAGAGATGAGAAACATCAATTATTTTTTGCAGTTCCTTAGTTCTTTGATTGATTTCGCATATGTGCTTTGATCAGGGGGCTACAGCAGACCGAGTGACCCCTTGCTCAAGCACTGACCTTGGGCTCAAGCTGGTGAGCATTGCTCAAACCAAATAAGCCAGCAATCAAGCCATCGACCTAGAGGTCTTGAACCTAGGTCTTCCACATCCCAGTCTGATGCTCTCTGCACTGCTCCACTGCCTGGTCAGGCTATAAAATATTTTTAAAAAATCATTTAGAAATATTGAAAATAAGTTTGAAGGAAAGAAATAGGCTTGCAAAATTTTTATCTTTGATATCTAAAGTTTTTTAATGACATATCCAGTGAGTTTATTTTAATGTACAATTAATTTTCCATGTAAAATACACCAGAATATGCATTTATTTAAAATATTACATTTTCAGAGTAATGGCGGAGTAGGAAGCGATACCGATAAATCTCCCCCAAAACTCAACAAGATCTTCAACCAGAAACAGAAAAACCTATACTTGGAGCCTCCAGATGCTTCACAATACACCCGAAGGTATGGTCGAGTGAAAAATTGGCTAAATATATAACCAAATCCTGAAGGAAATAGGGAGTAAGAAATGTTCCGCCTTCCTCACTAACCTAAACAGGGCGGCTTTCTCTGGTAACTGTGAATATAGAAACTGAGGCGGGCAAAGGGGGTGAATACATCCAGGCCGCGCACAAAAGGCCAAACCAGGCTGTGGCACGGAGATCCTAGCGGAGGAAAAACTGTTCCTGTGTGTAAAGCCAGAAGCCACGGCCAGAGCCACCATCACAGCAGCTCGGCCCATGCAGGTTCGCATTGGATTCGGACAGTCGGTAAAGAAACAACGGAGCCACAAACTGGTGGGCCATAGCCTTTAATCTAGCTTGCACCTGGCGGGCAAGTAAAAATACACACTGGGCTCCAAAACCCAGTCACACTCAGTGCTCACAAAGCTACTGACTTATCCGAGTTTCCTAGAATCAAAGGTTTCTAGCTCACCAGACTTATTCTCCTCTGTTTCCCCTCTCCTTCCTTATCCCAGATACAAACTCTACACAAACTGGCATCTCACTCAGCACTCCGCCATCTTGGCTGCCTTTCCTGGCCTTCTCCACGTGGCCTCCTCCCGCTGCTGGCTCTATTCTCTCTGCTCTCTCATGCTAACCTCAGGAACCAAGAGCCACAAACTCCTGCTCCGTTCCCATTTTATAGTGTAGAAATCCAAACCCTTAATCCAATATACATAATAGGGAAGTCTCTAATACAAAGTCACTTCTCCCAGGCATGATTGGATTGTACCACCCCACATCAAAAAGGGTGGGAAAGGCTTAATCCCAAAACCAAGCCCCAGGCTACAAGGATCCCCAACACACATTAATATCACCTGGGTGAGGGCATCTTTAACAAAGTGAGCATAATACATTTTATCTGCCCAACACTGTGGCAAGCCGGGCAATACAAGCTAACACTCGCGCCAAACCCAAACAAAGAAAGACAAGCGGAGCGGCCATTTTACCTGTTCTCCTGGTTGGTGCGCAGTTAGTGGGCGAGAGATCTCTTCCTAAGCCCCAGAAGTGGGTGTCCCTGTTGCCCCACAGAGAGGCAGGGTCAGAGGCCTTTCTGTGGGCCGAAAGCAGAATCTCTGGGCAGCCCCAGCGCCCTGGGAAAGCCGCACACGGGAGGGAGCGAGAACTAATTCCAACGGTGGAAATTTTCCGTGCTGGTGAGGGTTTCACTCAGGAAAACGCGGCCGGCCTCATATCCTGGTGTGCGCGCGCAGATAGGTAGTGAGTGATTCCTCCGAGTGCCTCGGCAGTGCGCGCCCGTGTTATCGCACAGAGGGGCAGAGTCAGGGGCCTTTGTGTGGGCAAAAGCGGAATCTCGGGCCGCCCCAGCGCCTTGCAAAAGCCGCGCACGGGGACGGAGCGAGAGCGAATTCCAGCGCTGCAAATTTCCATGCGGTTGGGGGTTTCACTCAGAGCGTGAGACTACTGGCCGGATATCCTGGTCTGCGCGTGCAGATAGTGAATGAGAGTTTCCTCCAAGCACCCCGGAAGTGGGTGCCCGCCTGTGTTACCAGACAGAGTGGCAGAGCCAGAGGTCTTTGAGTGGGTGGAAAGCCGGCCTGATTATGCTAGCAGCTCTGACTGACTGAGCCTTACCCAGAGCCCTGTGCTGAGTGGGAATAGAGTGGGGAGTTGCCAGCTCTTTGAACCTCTTACTATCCAGGCAGAGGCAGCAACAACCCCATAGCTGGATTATCAGGCTACTAATTGAGGAAGGAAAGACTAGGAGAAAGGCTCCAGGAACACGGACTCTCTCACTGTCGGAGCCTATGAATGCTAATGAGCCTTGACTCCCAACGAGACTAAAGCACAATACATGACATTGCCATAGAGACTTATCAACTGCAAACCTCTACCTGAGCGTGCCAAAGGGGCAGAACCTGGGGTACAGAGTCACCGACCAGGAAGAGGGAGAGAAAAGAAAAAACAAGAAGATAACCTCTCAAAATCAAGAATAATCTGCAGACTTTATAACCTATCCCATTTTATTATATTTGTTCGTTTGTTTCTCTTATCTTCATTCTTGATACTTTTTTTTCCTCCTCCAATTTGGCCGATTAACCCTCTGCCGGTCTTACTCTCTCCTCTCCTTGAACTACACTACCCATAAGTGTTACATCTCCCATTATCTTTTTTCTCCTCTTCCTTTCTCTCTATGAGGGTTGCACTCCAAAACCCTTAACTCTCTCTCTCTCCTTTCTTTTTTCTTCTTTTACTGGTTCCCGCTTTTTTTCTCTCTCTCTCTTTCTTTTCTCCCTCTATATTAGTTTCTTCCTTTCTCCTTTACATCTCCTCTCATTCAAACATCAATAACAAACAAATTATCTTATCTGGGACTCAAACTTATGTTTGTGGCATTTTGGGGGTTTTTACTTCACCTTTTTAACTTACTAGCAGTGCTCCCATCCCTGGCTCTCCATTTTATCTAGTTCTTGTTCCACTAAATACACTAGTATTTTTTTAATTTGTCCCCCCATTTTTCTGTTCTCCTCTTATTCCTCTCATCACAACTCTTAGACAACCAACACCTAAAAGCAAATCATTTTATTCTTTACACAAATTTTTTCCTTATTTGCTATTTGTGGGTCCATACCGCCCCCCTTTTTCTTTTTTTTTTTTTTTTTTTGCCCCTTTATTACTTTTCCCCAATTCAGGACCTCCATCACAGGCATTATTTGTTATAATTCACAGTTCACCACAAGATTTTCTCAAGAAAAAGGGGAGAGGAGAGGAAAAAAAAGGAGGGGGGGAATAATTTCCTTTTTTTAAAAATTATTATTTTATTTTTTGTTTATTTCATTATTAATTTTTTTAAAAAAAAACAACTCTTTTTGATTTTTTATTTTTTTTAACTTTTTATTCTTTATTAAATCTCATTAATACTATCAACAAAACCACCCTCAGATGCCATTAAGGAAGAGAAAATCAAATATCATGGATACAAAAGAAAGAGAGGTAACACAGCTAGATGAGGAAAAATCTATGGAGAAAAAATTTAATATATTGGAAACCTTGGAGCTAAATGACAGAGAATTCAAGATAGAAATCCTAAAAATCCTCTGAGATATACAAGAAAACACCGAAAGGCAATGTAGGGAGCTCAGAAAACAACTCAATGAACACAAAGAATATATGTCCAAAGAAATTGAAACTATAAAAACAAATCAAACAGAGATGAAAAACTCAATTCACGAGCTGGAAAACAAAGTAACAAGCTTAGCTAATAGAACAGGTCAGATAGAAGAGAGGATTAGTGAAATAGAAGACAAGCAACTTGAGGCACAACAGAGAGAAGAAGAAAGAGACTCAAAAATTAAAAAAAATGAGATAGCCCTACAAGAATTATCTGACTCCATCAAAAAGAATAACATAAGAATAATAGGTATATCAGAGGGAGAAGAGAGAGAAAATGGAATGGAGAACATACTCAAACAAATAATAGATGAGAACTTCCCAAGCCTGTGAAAAGAACTAAAGCCTCAAATTCAAGAAGCAAACAGAACACCGAGTTTTCTTAACCCCAACAAACCTACTCCAAGGCATATCATAATGAAATTGACACAAACCAACAGCAAAGAAAAAATTCTCAAGGCAGCCAGGGAAAAGAAGAATACAACATATAAAGGAAGGCCCATTAGATTATCATCAGATTTCTCAGTAGAAACTCTACAAGCTAGAAGAGAGTGGACCCCAATATTTAAAGTCCTGAAAGAGAGAAACTTTCAGCCACGAATTCTATATCCATCAAAGCTATCCTTCAAATATGAAGGAGAAATAAAAACATTCACAGATACAGAAAAGATGAGGGAATTTATCATCAGAAAACCCCCACTCCAGGAATTACTAAAGGGGGTTCTCCAATCAGATACAAAGAACAAAAAAAAAATAAAGCCACAAGTAAAAGCTCCAAGAAGAACACAATAAAACCAAATTTAAACTGTGACTACAACAAAAAGAAAGAGGGGGAGAAGATGGAGATTAACAGTAGCAAAGGACGACGGAGTGCAAAAGTACTCACAAAATAGTTCGCTACAATGAACAGGGTAGGGACCCTTTTCATTACTCAAAGGTAACCACCATTGAAAAAACCACCACAGAAGCACATGAGATAAAAAAGATAGCAACAGAGGAAAGATGTATGGAATACAACCAAATAAAAACAAAAGATACAAAAACGAAAGAGAAGGATCAAACAAGACACAAAACTAACAGAAAGCAAGATATAAAATGGCAATAGGGAACTCACAAGTATCAATAATTACACTAAATGTAAACGGATTAAACTCACCAATAAAAAGGCACAGAGTAGCAGAATGGATTAAAAAGGAAAATCCAACTGTATGCTGCCTACAGGAAACTCATCTAAGTAACAAGGATAAAAACAAATTCAAAATGAAAGGCTGGAAAACAATACTCCAAGCAAATAACATCCAAAAAAAAGCAGGTGTAGCAATACTCATATCGGATAATGCTGACTACAAGACAGGAAAAGTACTCAGAGACAAAAATGGCCATTTCATAATGGCTAAGGGGACACTGAATCAAGAAGACATAACAATTCTTAATATATATGCACCAAACCAAGGAGCACCAAAATATATAAGACAGCTACTTATTGACCTTAAAACAAAAACTGACAAAAATACAATCATACTTGGAGACCTCAATACACCGCTGACGGCTCTAGATCGGTCATCCAAACAGAGAATCAACAAAGACATAGTGGCCTTAAACAAAACACTAGAGCACCTGGATATGATAGACATCTACAGGACATTTCATCCCAAAGTGACTGAGTATACATTTTTCTCCAGTGTACATGGATCATTCTCAAGAATTGACCATATGTTGGGCCACAAAAACAACATCAGCAAATTCAGAAAAATTGAAGTTGTACCAAGCATATTTTCTGATCATAAAGCCTTGAAACTAGAATTCAACTGCAAAAGAGAGGAAAAAAATCCCACAAAAATGTGGAAACTAAACAACATACTTTTAAAAAATGAATGGGTCAAAGAAGAAATAAGTGCAGAGATCAAAAGATTTATACAGACTAATGAAAATGACAATACGACATATCAGAATCTATGGGATGCAGCAAAAGCAGTGATAAGAGGGAAGTTCATATCACTTCAGGCATATATGAACAAACAAGAGAGAGCCCAAGTGAACCACTTAACTTCCCACCTTAATGAACTAGAAAAAGAAGAACAAAGACAACCCAAAAGCAGCCGAAGAAAGGAGATAATAAAAATCAGAGCAGAAATAAATGAATTAGAGAACAGAAAAACTATAGAAAAAATTAATAGAACAAGGAGCTGGTTCTTTGAAAAGATCAATAAAATTGAGAAACCCTTGGCAAGACTTACCAAGGAAAAAAGAGAAAGAACTCATATAAACAAAATCCAAAATGAAAGAGGAGAAATCACCACGGACACCATAGATATACAAAGAATTATTGTAGAATACTATGAAAAACTTTATGCCACTAAATTCAACAACCTAGAAGAAATGGATAAATTCCTAGAACAATACAACCTTCCTAGACTGAGTCAAGAAGAATCAGAAAGCCTAAACAGACCTATCAGTAGAGAAGAAATAGAAAAAATCATTAAAAACCTCCCCAAAAATAAAAGTCCAGGACCTGACGGCTATACCAGCGAATTTTATCAAACATTCAAAGAAGACTTGGTTCCTATTCTACTCAAAGTCTTCCAAAAAATTGAAGAAGAAGCAATACTTCCAAACACATTTTATGAGGCCAACATAACCCTCATACCAAAACCAGGCAAGGATGGCACAAAAAAAGAAAACTACAGACCAATATCTCTAATGAATACAGATGCTAAAATACTAAACAAAATACTAGCAAATCGAATACAACAACATATTAAAAAAATAATACATCATGATCAAGTGGGATTCATCCCAGAATCTCAAGGATGGTTCAACATACGTAAAACGGTTAACGTAATACACCATATCAACAAAACAAAGAACAAAAACCACATGATCTTATCAATAGATGTAGAAAAGGCTTTCGATAAAATACAACACAATTTTATGTTTAAGACTCTCAACAAAATGGGTATAGAAGGAAAATACCTCAACATGATAAAGGCTATATATGATAAACCATCAGCTAACATCATGTTAAATGGCACTAAACTGAAGGCTTTCCCCCTTAAATCAGGAACAAGACAGGGTTGTCCACTCTCTCCACTCTTATTTAATGTGGTACTAGAGGTTCTCGCCACAGCAATCAGACAAGACAAAGAAATAAAAGGCATCCATATCGGAAAAGAAGAAGTAAAGGTATCACTTTTTGCAGATGATATGATCCTATACATCGAAAACCCCAAAGAATCCACAAAAAGACTACTAGAAACAATAAGCCAATACAGTAAGGTCGCAGGATACAAAATTAACATTCAGAACTCAATAGCCTTTCTATATGCCAACAATGAAACAACTGAGAAGGAACTCAAAAGAATAATCCCCTTCACGATTGCAACAAAAAAAATAAAATACTTAGGAATAAACATAACAAAGAATGTAAAGGACTTATATAATGAAAACTATAAATCATTTTTAAGGGAAATTGAAAAAGATATAATGAGATGTAAGAATATACCTTGTTCTTGGCTAGGAAGAATAAATATAATCAAGATGGCTATATTACCCAAAGCAATATACAAATTCAATGCAATTCCCATCAAACTTCCAATGACGTTTTTTAAAGAAATAGAGCAAAAAATCATCAGATTTGTATGGAACTATAAAAAACCCCGAATAGCCAAAGCAATCCTAAAGAAAAAGAATGAAGCTGGGGGCATTATAATACCTGACTTCAAACTCTACTATAGGGCCAGGACAATCAAAACAGCATGGTATTGGCAGAAAAATAGACACTCAGACCAATGGAACAGAATAGAAAGTCCAGAAATAAAACTACATATATATAGTCAAATAATTTTTGATAAAGGGGCCAAGAACACACAATGGAGAAAAGAAAGCCTCTTCAATAAATGGTGCTGGGAAAACTGGAAAGCCACATGCAAAAGAATGAAACTGGACTACAGTCTCTACCCCTGTACAAAAATTAACTCAAAATGGATCAAAGATCTAAACATAAGACCTGAAACAATTAAGTACATAGAAGAAGACATAGGTACTCAACTCATGGACCTGGGTTTTAAAGAGCATTTTATGAATCTGACTCCAATGGCAAGAGAAGTGAAGGCAAAAATTAATGAATGG
The DNA here is from genome assembly GCF_036850765.1 of Saccopteryx bilineata. Lineage (NCBI taxonomy): Eukaryota > Metazoa > Chordata > Mammalia > Chiroptera > Emballonuridae > Saccopteryx > Saccopteryx bilineata. Next base: position 65,572,479 of record NC_089495.1, on the reverse strand, counting down.
GACTACATCAGACTAAGAAGTTTTTGCTCAGCAAGAGAAACTGATAACAAAATAAACAGAAAGCCAACTAAATGGGAAATGATATTTTCAAACAACAGCTCAGATAAGGGCCTAATATCCAAAATATACAAAGAACTCATAAAACTCAACAACAAACAAACAAACAATCCCATAAAAAAATGGGAAGAGGATATGAACAGACACTTCTCCCAGGAAGAAATACAAATGGCCAACAGATATATGAAAAGATGCTCATCTTCTTTAGCTATTAGAGAAATGCAAATCAAAACGGCAATGAGATACCACCTCACACCTGTTCGATTAGCTATTATCAACAAGACGGGTAATAACAAATGTTGGAGAGGCTGTGGAGAAAAATGAACCCTCATACACTGTTGGTGGGAATGTAAAGTAGTACAACCATTATGGAAGAAAGTATGGTGGTTCCTCAAAAAACTGAAAATAGAACTACCTTATGACCCAGCAATCCCTCTACTGGGTATATATCCCCAAAACTCAGAAACATTGATACGTAAAGACACATGCAGCCCCATGTTTATTGCAGCATTGTTCACAGTGGCCAGGACATGGAAACAACCAAAAAGCCCATCAATAGATGACTGGATAAAGAAGATGTGGCACATATACACTATGGAATACTACTCAGCCATAAGAAATGATGACATCGGAACATTTACAGCAAAATGGTGGGATCTTGATAACATGATACGAAGCGAAATAAGTAAATCAGAAAAAACCAGGAACTGCATTATTCCATACGTAGGTGGGACATAAAAGTGAAACTAAGAGACATTGATAAGGGTGTGGTGGTTACGGGGGGGAGGGGGGAATGGGGGAGGGAAAGGGTGAGGGTGAGGGGCACAAAGAAAACAAGATAGAAGGTGACAGAGGACAATCTGACTTTGGGTGATGGGTATGCATCATAATTGAACGACAGGATACCCTGGACTTGTTATCTTTGAATATATGTATCCTGATTTATTGATGTCACCCCATTAAAAAAATAAAATTATTTAAAAAAAATTACATTTTAAATTAAATTTATTAAGGTAACATTGGTTAATGAAATTATATATGTTTCAAGAGTACAATTTTATGCTACATCCTCTGTAGATTGCATGTGTACCTACCACTTTTGATATTTTAAATTCAAATTAAAGAACAGGCATTCATATTTATTTTTTCATATGAACTAAAATGATATTATAATAATATATTATACTAATATACTTTATACATGTAATTTTATATTCTTAATTTAGAATATTTAAATATATGCTAATATATGTACAACACATCTAATTATTATTATTTTAATTTTGTTAAAAGCCATTATTTTCCAAGAAAATGACCTAACATGGTACATGCTGGTATAAATTGTCATCCTACATGTATATATCAAGGCATTTTTTCATAACAAATAAATTACTCAAAAATTAAGTACTGAGATCTTTCTGTTAAGAGTGCCAAGATTTTAGGGACATAATGAGCTAGACTATCATACAGCACATATTCTAGTTCAGAATTTTGTCAGTAATTAAACCTTTGTCATTTATCTTCCAATCTACTCCTTTATATTTTACTTTGCAATACTTAGACCAGGAATCTTCAAACTATATTTTATCTTTGTCAACTGCCTTCTCTTATTTACGGCCAAATGACCACACTGTAGAAGATAAGGATGAAAAACGATAGGTATACTTTTTCTTTTCCCTCTGATTGTTATTCCAGTTGTTGTCCTACATCATTGGCTCTTCAAAGAACCTTGGAAACATGTGATTGTTTTCTACTAATTGAAACCAATTTTTCATATTTCCTCTGAACTATCGTTGCTATCCAGAGAGTAATCCCAACACAGAGCTAAGCTCTATGAGGCCCCTATTATCACTCTTGAGGTATCAGCACCAGCCAGGAAGCATCCCCTCTTTGAGGTCTGACCACAGCTTAACAGCGACTCTTTCTTTGTGTGTCCACCTTGGATAATCTAAATATTATCTGTTGTTTTGACTGTGTTCTTTTTGTTGTTTTTGTTTAGCTATTTCTTACTGATTGATTTTTAGAGAGGAAAGAGAAACAAAGATAGAAAGAGAGAGAGAAAACCTCAATTTGTTGTTCCATTTATTCATGCCATAACTCATTAATTCTAGTATGTGCCCTAACCATGGATTGAACCCACAACACTAGCATGTTGGGACAACCTGGCCAGAACTTCTTGAGTGATTTCATTTTGTCTTTCCAGACATCACAAAATTATATAATCAATGTCCAATATTAAAATTTCTCTCCTGGAATATTTAGCACAGTTTTAGATTCAGTACTTAATATTAAAAGTGACCCAAGGAAACAAAACTGTAAAGTTTTGTCTTAAAAAAATTAATTAGTTCCTTAAGAATGAAAAAATAGAATATTAGTAGATTTTCCTGATGATAAAATTTATTAAATTCATACCTGCTATTGAGTATCAAGTAATAATTACTGAAGCAAGTGCACAGCGGCAGGGAGCAAGAGGCTGTTGTACATAATCATTATGTTTGCAATGATGACTACAGAATTAGTGAGATGAAATATTTAATTGCAAATGCCCGAAAGACCTTATGTAAAGAAAATTACAAGCTTACAACTTCACGTTTTTAGCTCACATAACAGAGAACCAGAGAGCTTCTATGAAAGATTTAAAAGAACTACCTAACCATCTCATATTTCTATAGCTGTAGGGCAGAGCTCACTGAATATCAAATCCAAAATGTAACTATATAGCTTTCAAAATTACAGCATATGTTTAATTCATGGATTTATCCAGTCTTTTAGGTGAAGCATTGATTTTGAAAGAGTAAGACCCTAAGAGTATAGGCACATAGATAAAATCAGATGAAGCTGAGAATATTGAATCCTTAAATTTTTCTGAGCTATCCTTGCTTGCAGAGAAGTCTGCCCTAAGGCTATCAATGCCCTCCAATATCTAAGGAGATAAATTTTACCTTCCTTGAAGACCCTTTATTAATGTCATCCCAGGCAGCTGACATGCAAAGGGCTACTTGTTTCTGTTTAACACATCTCAACCTCAATTTTTTTGCTTTTTTGTATTTTTCCTAAGTGAGAAGCAGAGGGCGACAGATAGACTCCCGCATGCGCCCGACCAGGATCCACCAGGCATGCCTACCAGGGGGTGATGCTCTGCCCATCTGGGGCGTTGTCCAGAAGCAAATGGAACCATTCTAGTGCCTGAGGTGGAGGCCATAGATTCATCCTCAATACCCAGGCTGACTTTGCTTCCATAGAGTCTTGGCTGAAGGAGGGGAATAGATAGATAGAGAGAAAGGAGAATAGTAAGGGTAGAGAAGCAAATGGTTGCTTCTCCTGTGTGTTCTGGCCTGGAATTGAACCCAGGATTTCCACATGCTGGGTCAACGCTCTACCACTGAGCCAACAGGCCAGGGCCTCAACCTCTTTTTGTATGTTCTAAAACAAAAAATAGTTATATCTGAGAGGAATAAATACATTACCTGACTCAATGTAGATAGGCTATCCTGCAAAACCGTTCCAATATTACCCTATTTTTATAATATAAAATACATGTGAATATGTTTGGGGATTCTAATAGTGGTAGAGTAAGAAGAATAAAATAAAATTTTATAGTGAGCCAAATTTATATAAGTGCACTTATCATATATGGATTTAAGATACTAGTTTACACAGCACTGGTTGTACAAATTTGTCTGATTGTTTGACTGAGACTTGGACTCACTGTTGGTTTACATTTAATGAGAAAAGGAGGTCAGTGCTCTTCAGGAATAATATAAGGAAAAACAATTCAAAGCCTTAGGGCGTTCAAAATTTGTGGTACATTTATCTTATGTTATGTCTTCTCATTCACTCATTCTATACTTTAATCAAGTGAATGAACCCTGTGTCACTCTTCACAAAGGCATTAAGAACTGTTTCTGTGAGGAGATTTCCAGCACATGAAAACCTCTGTGGCAGCTGTCCTTGAAGGCTGGATGTGGAGGAGAGTGATTCTGTCCTTAACATGGGCTTCAGAATTGCAATAACATCAGAGATAGTAAGTCAGAATAATAAGGTTGAGTAGAAGCACATAATGGCAAGAGTTAAGATGGATATAGTATCTTTAATGATCAGTAATAAAAATTGGTTAAGATTTTTGACAGTTAAAGGTAATACTTCATCTATTTCTAATAAGATTAAAACGATTACTGTTACCATCAAATATTTGAAAATTCTGGATTGGTAATCATATCTCAATTTAAACTCATTTGTTGTGGCTTGCACAGAGACAGATGAAGCTTAGGAAAATATTGTGAACCTATATATTTTATTAACCAATGTCACCCCAATAAATTCAAGTAAAAGCACATAAATAAAAAAACTATAAATTTTACGTTTATTATAAGATATCTGTACAACTATTAATCAATAAAATGCTTTATTATTTTTCTCAATATATAAAGTCTATCAGAAGCATATTGCTATTGTCTGGAAGGTACAATTATATACCTTTATGATCTGTTTTCAAGGTTATATCAATTTTTCTACTTTTGTCATAATCTAGTCTGCAAGAATCTCACAATATTGACAAAATACAGAACAATTTATAGTGTTCAACTATATTGACAAGACCTTGCTTGTTAAATATAACATGTATGAAATAACATTGGCCATAAAATGCTCATAAGAGTGTGACCCAGAGGTTCAAGTCAAACTCCATAAAATATGCCTTGCCATCTTAATAAATATTTTGGGTATTCATTGGTCTAAAGTATGTAACTATAACCCCTCCAGTGGCACTTTGATCTTTTATCAAAAAAGTGTTTAACATATTAAGTGTAACTAATAAGATTTAGTGTTGAATGAATACAGCCAAGAACAAGAGAAAGCTCTTTAGGAAGTTCAGTCTTTAATAAAGCTCTGATGTTCATGAACTTTCTGCATAGCAGTTCCATTTGTTTGTAAACTGTAGCAAAATAAAGAAAAAAGGATGCTTTATAAAATGTTTGGCAAAGCTCAATAGACTATGGAGAATTTCTAAGAGTGTTTCAAAGCAACATCTTGTCCTCTTATGCATATAATATTTATTTTTATTTCCTTATAAGAAATGCTTTTTGGCTTGCTTCTGGGTCCTGTATAAATTGAAAGTCGTCAAAGTCATAGAGGAATCATGCAGCTTGACCTGACAGTTTGGATTGGGTGTCTTCTGACCTAACAATTCTTAAAGCAGGACAAGCACAGAAGCCACTGATAATTCTATGTAAATGAAGAATAAGATATTCTTATTCTTCAAACAGGTAAATGAGGTACAAAGAAGATAAATAAGCAGGTGTTTCATATCATTTTAGTATCATCTCTTGAATAATCACCACTCCTCCTATTATGGCTTCTTTCAGAGTTCCTTCCGATAAAATTACTGAAGAGTATCTTAGGACCTTTTTTTATATAATGTATCCAACCATATAGAGACTACTTATAGTAATGATCCTTAATCAGAAATATGTCCTTGAAAGACAATTAAGAATAGAAATCATCTCCGTGGGTAGAACATCAATATAGAATATATTTTGTATTTAATTTGTATCTAGAAATAGGCAATAGATCTATATTAATTATGGGAAGTAGTTAATTGTTTGGCTGTATTATCAGAAACATGGAAAATGACTGAAAAAAAGAATTAGAAAATTAGTGTCAGTGGGTTTAGAAGAATATATCAATAAACCTTTGAAATGAGAATAATATGAATAATATAAAGTTATTTGTCAACCATTGAATGCTTATCTAACAAAAGTTTATTTAATTTAGAGAAGGCTTTTATTGTTATTTTCTTTTATAAAATTTATTAATCTTAGAGAGAGAAGAAGAGAGAGAGAGAGAGAGAAACATTAATTTGTTGTTCCATCTATCCATGCATTCACTGGTTGATTCTTGTACGTGCCCTTACTGGGACAGAACCCTTAACTTTGATACATCAGGATAACGTTCCAACCAACTACCCAGCCAGGGTGCAAAAGCGACATGTAATAATTAGCTAGACAACATGACCTCTCCTTTTGGTGTCAGTCATCCTCTTTCTACTGATACCTTGATGCTTACTCAGAGACTTACTTATAAATTGAACATGCAAAAAAGGATAGGGAATCTGCTTGGGTGAAACTATGTGAAATTTCCTTTCTAAGACTTATTTTGCTATCTCCCATGTTGAGTTATTAACATTAAAACGTGAAAGAACAATTTTGAGGCCCTGATATAACACCATTCTCAGGATTATTTTATTATATTTGTTCTCACTGGTATAGAAAGATACTTATTTGCCTTTCTTGCACATATTATTTTTTTTAACATCACCATGTATGGACTTATTGTTTCTGAACAAGGAAATTATTTTGTAACAAATAAATGAAGAACAGCACATATGCCATAAAATCCACAGGTTTTTCAATGTACTCTATCATCCCAAGCTGCTGCCTTGATAGAAATGAAAAATAATCTACTCTAAGCTCAGTTATTGTGCCAGAGAGAAATGATACCATGAATGTTTATTATTCTATCTTATAGAACATGATTTATGCTTTAAGTTAGGTATCAAAATATGAGCTATATTTTTTCATTGTCAGAAAAAAATATATCTTGGAATCAAGGAGTGAAATAAGGAAGGATAAAATCATTATAGCCTCAGTTTTCTATTGCTGCCATAACAAATTGTCACAAACTCAAACATTCACTAAAAATGCATTGATTTATTGTCTTAAGAATTCTGTTGGTCAGAAGAGTCTGATGCGTTTCAATAGTTTCTTAGCTTAGCATCTAACAAGACTGAAACCAGTGTCAGCAATCACAATTTTTGGAAGCTCTGGAGCCCAATTCACTTCCTAGTTTATGCCAAATTTTATGTCAGAGTTCAGTTCCATGTGACTCTAGGACTAAGGTTTCTATTCCCTACTGCTGTCATCCAGGGTTTCTTTGTATTTTCTATAGATCACTGCCTTGCTCTCTTTCACGGTATTCATTTTACATCTCAAAACCAGCAAGGGTGCATTGAATTTTTGTTCATCATGTTTCTCTGACCTTCACTTCTGCATCATTTCCCCTCTGCTATTTTTTTTTTTTTGGCAACTTCACCTCTCTGAATGACCCTTCTTGTCTTCATTTTCTGTTTTTAGTGGCTCATGTGAATACATTCAACTCACCAGGGTAAACCAAGATAATGCCATCTTAAGATCAGCTGATTACTAATGTAACATTAATTTTATCACCAAAGTCCCTTCACAAAAGTATCTAGATTAATTTTTGTTGAATAACTAGGGGATGAGCATCTTGGTAAGGACAGACATTTGTAGAATTATGCCTACTTCACTATTTTAACTAATAGTTCATTTAGAAAGCATTTTCTATATAAAATATGTTGATTCTGTTCTTTCCACTGGGTTACAGAAACATGGACCATTGAATTGGAGGTTGAAGTCATCATTTTGCATTTTTATTCCCTCATTTCACTTAATAGATAAAGAATGGTATAGTTATGAACTGGTTTGATTTTTTATAACTATGAGGTAAGTGTGTTGCTTATTCACAAATAGGGAGGAGTGGATTTAGAACCCATAGATTTATCTGGGGTGTCACCTAACACTTTGTTTACTATATGTAAACATTAATTAAAAACTACAAAACCCAATGAAAACAGGACTGCTAATGTGTTAACCTTTAAAAAATAAAGTTTGAGTTCATCTATAAAATTAAAAATTCCAACCTGCTTAAAGCAAAGAATTGGAAATATATATATATATATATATATATATATATATATATATATTAACAGGGACATAGAGAGAGTCAGAGAGAGGGATAGATAGGGACAGACAGACAGGAATGGAGAGAGATGAGAAGCATCAATTATCGGTTTTTTATTATGACACCTTAGTTGTTCATTGATTATTTTCTCATATGTGCCTTGACCAGGGGCCTTCAGCAGACCAAGAAACCCCTTGCTCGAGCTAGCGACCTTGGGTCCAAGCTGGTGAGCTTTTCCCTCAAGCCAGATGAGCCTGCACTCAAGTTGGCAACCTTGGGGTTCTCGAACCTGGGCCCTTCCGCATTCCAGTACGATGCTCTATCCACTGCACCACCTCCTGATCAGGCTGGAAAAAGAAATTTTAAAATTGATATTTTAAAATTGAAAGGCCATGGACATTGAAAGGCCTTTGGTTGTGGCCATGCAGATTCACATTGAATTTGGGCAGACAATAAAGAAACTGTACAGCCAGAAAATGGTGGGCCATTCCATTTATTAGAGTCTTGTAGCAGTGGACTAGAAAGCAGGCAGGGAAAACTGCTTCTCTCTCTCTGGGCTGATGAGCAAACAGACCAGGGGAAAAACACCTTTTCTGGCAAACAATAGCAGAAAATGTCCCCTCTCAATGGCAACAGGCAATCCGCAATCTGCAGTCTGCCACGCTGAGGGCAATCACCTGCAGCCTTACATAGACTGTATGCACATAGTGCTGCCCCGTGCTCATGCAGCAATCAGGCAAAGTACAAGCAGATAAGACTAACACACTTGTTTGCCCAACAGAAATATTTAGAGAAAAAAAGATTTTGGTAAGTATACATATTCCATTTCTCTGTTACACACACATACACACAAACACACACTGGTTTATATACAAATTTCTTTGTTCCTATGCCCTACTTTATTTTTATTACTGTATAGATAGGAAGTTGTCAGCTAGGGATTATCTATGCATGTAGCCTTTATAACACAATATATTCATGTGTGGTGGGTTATAACACCAGTGGACTAATTAAAATAAAGCAGAGATGAATAATATGGTATTGTTGAGAGTTCGATAAAATGAGTCTTAGCAGCTTGTGCTCATTTTTTAGAGAGGGTTATAATTTCTCTGCATAAAATAATGGAATCATGTTAGGCAAAAGTATAAAGTTGTAATAATTATTATATGGAAGTCTATTATAGTAAGTACATATGTGGATATGATATATAAAAGGGATGCAATATGTTGATTATTAAACTTTTGTCTCTCTGTTGAAGCACAGGATTTGCTCCCCAGCTTCTTTAACCTCAGCCAGAGAGCATCCCATGCTTAGCAGTCTAAGTCCAATTGTCATGGGCTCTATTTTTCCAAGTTCTTAAAACACTAGCAATAGTCATTTAGTGCCTTCCTCAGAATTTTGAACTCATTTTCCAAAGCTGTCCTATGCACTTTTAGGTTCTTACAATCTCTGCCTCTTCTATTATTTCTGTCAGCTATAGGGGTAGTAGCTGATATTATTTCAGTGTTTTCTGCTTTTGTTAATTCTGCAATACCTGTGAAATAATTTCCTATATTGAATTTTATGTTGGAATACCCATTATGAAATTTGTTTATCTTTCTTTATTTTATTTTTTCTAAGTTAGTGGAGGGGAGATTGACAGACTCTAGCATGCACCTTGACTGGGATCCACACAGCAACTCCCATCTTGGGCTGTCACTCCGAACAATTGAGCCACTGGCTGAGTGAAGGGAAAGGAAAGAGAATAAAGAGAGGAAGAAAAAGAGAAACAGATGGTCTCTTATCATGTGTGCCCTGACTGGGCTTTGAACCCAGGACATCTGCACACCAAGTTAACATTCTACCTACTGAGTCAACTGGCCAAAATCAGTTTTGTTTTTCTTAAAGTACTCCTCAGAGAAAGGAAATGATAGAACAAACAATAAAACAATATAAAATAAAATATTATAAAGTGAATGAAAGAGAGACAGAGAGAGATATGGGTAGAGACAGAGAAAAAGAAGGTAGGAAGGAAGTTAGAATTTTGAAGGGAGGGATGGAAGGAATGTCATAGAGTAGAATTATGAAAGCAATAAAACATGGTAATAGGGAAGAAACTGACCCTGTTAAGCAGTGAAATTTTATAGAGTGTGATCAGGAAGCACTCTAGGAACAGGACACTAGAGCGAACACTATACAAGTGAAGAAGACTCAGGAGCAAGAGATCATAGAGAGAACCTTTCATAAAGAAGCAATGAGTATAAAGCAGTCTAAGCAAGAATACAATTGCCATTATAAATGGCTGCGGAGCATTTACATACAGAGAACAACAAATAAAATGAAAATGTAGAAGATAAATCTGAAGAAGTATGCAGGAGGAAGATCAGATATGCCTCAGAGACGATCTTCTGAAGTATTTATTAACTAAAATATATCTAAGGGATTGAAGCACACGCACACACAGTGTTTCTAAATTTTAAAAAATAGGCATTTTGTTCTAAATTTAAGGAAAATATAGACAATGCATACCAACTGAATGATTATTGGCTACTCTGACATTACTAGTATGTTTTCTATACCAATACAACTGTTTGTTTAAATATGACCTTAATCCAACAAATATAAAATATATTTTAATAGATGAGACCATTTTCTTTAATCTGCAGTGAAGAGCAAAGTAAATGCTTGAGAATTATTTATTTAATTTAATTTGGTCCTTTAAAATTTGGGATTGTAATTTATATATAGCATATATTAGTGCATTTAATTCCAAATAGGAAGATTAATATGTTACCTGAATCACAGCAAAATGCAAACATGACTCAAAGCTCATTTTTCCTGCTCTCTAAATCAAACCTCTGGCTAAAAGTCAGAAGCAAAAAAATAATACAATCTCTTTCCTTATGACAGAAAAGCTTGAAAAAGTAATATCATGTAGTAGCCAGTTATGATACTGATTTTGTTACAGTAATTTTATAATTAGTTTATAGACACATTTTCAGCATAAAGCATAACAAAATGCAACTTACACTACAAAGTAAAATTAGTATGAGGATTTGAGCACTGGAAGAGCTGTTATGGAAGTGCTGAATTCCCCATTCAAAGTTTAAAGCCTAAATTTTGTTGAAATCCAGATGGCTGATTTAAAGCATATCACAAAGAACTATGAAAAGTCATTAAAGTGTTGTAACGTAATTAAAGTGTCATCTGATTTTTCATTTGCAAGGAAAGCAGTGTTTCATGATATTTTTATTTTTTTATGTAAAAAAAAGACTAAAAAACATTTCTTAGTAGAACCAGAGGCTGAGTAATGGGACAGAACTTGTGAAGCAATAACAGTCAAATTGAAAAGTCATTTTCCAGACAAAAAAGAATAACAAAATACGATAGAAAAGAGATCTAGCAAAATAATGTTTCTTCACTGTGAAAGTAACTTGTTCTGTGAAGTTTAATTCTCTGCTGTGTATTAATACACATAATTTTGTAGTGCCTCTTACACACATGCTTCATTCTGTCAATGCAACCGTAGCATTTTTGAATAATATAATAGATAGATGATACAGTTAATGATATTAGCAGTAGTAGCAGAGAAGTAAAAAAAAAAAAAAATGAGCCTGACCAAGCAGTGGTGTAGTGGATAGAGCTTTGGACTGGGATACAGAAAACCCAGGTTTGAAACCCAAGGTCACTGGCTTGAGCTTGAGCTCATCTGGCTTGATTGTGGGCTCATCAGCTTGAATGTGGGGTCACTTGCTTGAGCATGGAATCATAGACATGACACCATGGTTGCTGGCTTAAGTCCAAGGTCGCTGGCTTGAGCAAGGAATCACTAGCTCTGCTTTGATCAGACCCCAGTCAAGGCACATATAAGAAAGCAATCAATAAACAATTAAGGTGCTGCAACAAAGAATTGATGCTTCTCCTCTCTTTCTCTTCCTGTCTGTCCCTATCTGTTTCTCTCTCTGGATCCCTCTCTGTCTCTGTCAAAAAAAATAATAATAATAATAAGAGCAAACAACGAATTCCTATCTGTTTTAGCATCTATTGATAAATATTACTTTATTGGAAAGTTAACAAGTGAAAAAAATTGGAAAAGCATTGAAAGTAATAGTTACAATTAAGAAAACATGCAATTTTAATGGCTGTCTTTGTTTTAAATATATAGCAATTTAAGTAATCACTATGACATTGGATATATATACTGTTGTTATACAGTACATGAAAGTAATTACAAATTGTAATTGATTTCTGAGATAGCTGTTTGACTTCAAAGTTATATCAATTTAAGCATCTAAAATATTGATAGTTCAGTACTGGAGCATTGGCCCCAGGTTGCGAGATAGAACCTGGTCAGGATGCACGTGGGCATCCGGCTCACTATCTCCCCACTCCTTACCTAAAAAAAAACAAAACAAAAAAAACAAAACAAAACAAAAAAAAAAGAATAATAGAGCAGTAATAAAAACCAAAACTGTTAAGGTTTTAATTTTTTAAGTGAGGAAAAAAGGCAGAAATTCAAAAATAATAATAGAAATGATTACATTGTTTTAAATACACATTTTCTTGATAAATGTGTATACTTAATGAATAAGTCAATAAATGTACTTTCTTGCTGAATCTATGTGCTAGGTTAATGAAATAGTTATGACCTTTGACACCATAATAAGCCAGGTAAGCAAGCTATTATCTCTATCACTTAAGTATAATTGAACCCTGAGAAAAATCTTACCCTCTCAACTGAAGTTGCTGAAAAATTCAGATAATAATATTTCTCTTAAAAATATAATCATATAAAAGGTTAACAACAAAAAAATTTTTAAAAGAAGCAGAATAAAAGCAGTTATAATTGTATAAGATGTTAACAACAACAACAAAAATCTTAAAAGAAGCAAAAGAAAATCAGTTAGAAGTAGGTAACTAACTGCTCTTGACTGTCAACTGATTTATCAACAGAAACTTTGCAAGCCAGAAGGGAATGGCAAGAAATATTCAAAATAATAAAAAGTAAGTGTCTACAACCAAGATTACTCTACCCAGCAAAACTGTCATTTAGAATCAAAGTACAGGCCTGACCAGGCGGTGGTGCAGTGGAATAGAGCATCGGACTGGGATGTTAGAGGACCCAGGTTCGAGACCCCGAGGTCGCCAGCTTGAGTGTGGGCTCACCTGGTTTGAGCAAAAGCTCACCAGCTTGGACCCAAGATTGCTGGCTCGAGCAAGGAGTTACTCGGTCTGCTGTAGCCCCATGGTCAAGGCACATATGAGAAAGCAATCAATGATCAACTAAGGTGTCATAACAAAAAACTAATGATTGATGCTTCTCATCTCTATTCGTTCCTGTCTGTCTGTCCCTATCTATCCCTCTCTCTAATTCTCTCTCTGTCTCTGTAAAAAAATAAAAAATAAAAAAATAGAATCAAAGGACAGATAGCAATTGAATCTGAAATACAAAATAAACAAATAAACAGAAACATATGCATAAATACAGGGAACATTTTGATGTTTCCAAAATGGGAAAAGAATTAGGGAGATAGGTGAAATAGGTGAGGGAATTAAGAAGTACAAATTGGTTGTTAGAAAATAGTCATGGAGATGTAAAGTACAGCATAGGGAATATAGTTAATAACATTCTAATATCTAAGCATGGTATGAGATGGGTAAGAGATTTATTCAAATGATAACTTAATAGGGTATATAATGCCTAATCACTGAAACTAACATAATATGTATGCCAACTGTAATTGAAAATAAAAAATGATAATATATATAATCATATAACTTCTTTAATATAGTCACAAAATAATCACATAAAATTACTAAACTAAAAGGTTTTATGAAAAGTAATATTGTGATTGTATTATTGTCCTAAAATAATTTAATTTAAATTATTATTTTGTAAAACTGAGGCTATGGAGATAGATATTAGTGAAGTGGTTATCAGGAAAAGGGGATTGTGTGGGAAAAGGTGGGAGGAAGGTAAATATACAGTAATGGAAAATGATTTCACTTTGGGTGGTGGATACAGAGTGTAATCAACAGTTCAAATACTATAGAAATCTTTAACTGAAATCTATGACTAATTAATCAATGTCACCCATTTAAATTTAATTTTTGAAATAAAATGTTTAATACTTTTTATTTTGGTGATTTTAATAAATAATTTTGTTTATATTTAATATATATGTCAATATTAAAGTCACTGATGATAAAATTTACTCTCAAATAGAAAAACCATTCATAGGTTGATTCTTTTTAAATATTTGTTATAATTTAAAAGCTTATACTGATTTATTATTAACTAGAAATTACATATATATATATATATATATATATATATAATTTTTTTTTGGTATCTTTCTGAAGTTGGAAACGGGGAGGCAGTCAGACAGACTCCTGCATATGCCCGACCGGGATCCACCCAGCATGCCCACCAGGTGGTGATGCTCTGCCCATCTGGGGCGTTCGTTGCTCTGCCGTGACCAGAGCCATTCGCCCGGCCATCCTTGCTCCAATGGAGCCTCGCTGCGGGAGGGGAAGAGAGAGACAGAGAGGAAGGAGAGGGGGAGGGGTGGAGAAGCAGATGGGCGCTTCTCCTATGTGCCCTGGCTGGGAATCGAACCTGGGACTCCTGCATGCCTGGCCGATGCTCTACCACTGAGCCAACCGGCCAGGGCAAAATATACTTTTTCATATTTCCGTATAAAATAGAACTTTAGAGATGTAAGTGACATGTGTCAATTAAATATTTTATAAAGCCCTTTATCAACACACTAAATATGTATTTATATTAAACTTAGATTAAAAATTAAATATTTTGGCTCAGCGGTAGAGCGTCGGCCTGGCATGCGGGGCACCCGGGTTCGATTCCCGGCCAAGGCACATAGGAGAAGCGCCCATTTGCTTCTCCACCCCCCCTCCTTCCTCTCTGTCTCTCTCTTCCCCTCCCGCAGCCAAGGCTCCATTGGAGCAAAGATGGCCCGGGCGCTGGAGATGGCTCCTTGGCCTCTGCCCCAGGCGCTAGAGTGGCTCTGGTTGCGGCAGAGCGACGCCCCAGAGGGGCAAAGCATCCCCCCCTGGTGGGCAGAGCATTGTCCCTGGTGGGCGTGCCGGGTGGATCCCCGTCGGGCGCATGCGGGAGTCTGTCTGACTGTCTCTCTCCATTTCCAGCTTCAGAAAAATACAAAAAAAAATAAAATAAAATAAAATAAAAAATAAATAAATATTTTGCCAAAACTAATATCTTTATTTTAGATAATTTAAAATAATTATAAATTAAAGATTTTAAAATAAAGATCATAGCATAGCATGAATACTTTCAGTCCTGTATATGTGGATTTTATTTTTTCCTGAATAATTATTATTCTTATTGAATACTACATAATGTATTTTGTAAAAGAATACTTATGTATATACAGTGTACTCTCTACTTGTCATAATTAGATAGCTATAACGTATTTTTAATCCCTTTTAGTGCATTAATGTGGAGAGATATACATTCTTCTTTAAAATTATGAAAAAATAGTATTTAATAACTTATAAGCTGAGATAGCTTTGTAAAGGTATTTATAAACACTGGCTTAATGTCAGGATAATGAACCACCAAGTTAACTAAAATGTAGTTTTAAATGATACCCATTATATTTTATTCTATTACATAAAGGAGCTCCCAATCACTAAGACAATACAGAATAAAACCCTTTATTACAATGCCATTCTGATAAAAAAAAATTTATTCAATCATTTTCAAGTGCTTTATAAGTACTACAGAAAATACAGAGATGAGTAATACATGCTTCCTTAATATCAAGGTGTTCATTAGTGACAAAAACGCTAACCAAACCTATTCTATTGCAGAGAAGAATTATGTAAATGTTATGAGAAATATAAAACATCTGTACAGCAGCAGAGAAATGCAAACAATTAATCTCACATGGAGAAAAATCAAGCATCCAGTTTCAAGATTGAAAACTCAGTTATAGAATGAATTGGAAAATAACTAGATATTTTCAGCTAACCTTATTAAAATTAGTTAGTAAAAGTATTTTTAGAACCTGTTGCAGATATGCAATGGTCTTTAGCTTCATTAGTTTTTTTTGTTTGTTTGTTTGGGTTTTGTTTGTTTGTTTGTTTGTGACAGAGACACACACAGAGAGGAAGAGAGAGACAGACAGATAGATAGGGACAGACAGACAGACAGACTGACTGACAGGAAGGGAGAGAGATGAGAAGCATCAATTCTACATTGTGGCAACTTAGTTGTTCATTGATTGTTTTCTCATATGTGCCTTGACTGGGAGGGCTACAGCAGACTGATTCATCAGTACTTTGACTACTTTTTTGTGTGTCTCTAGGAAGACTTCTGTGTATACCTGAAGAAGCCTCAAGTATTCTTAGCCTGATGCCATTTTAAAGTTACATTTGCTGCAAAAAAAAAAAAAATTACATTTGCTATTTTATAAAAAATATATATATATTAATGAAATCCTTTCTCCTCTTCAGTTGACCATATTCCTTCCATATTTTATTTACCTGATTAAATGATAAAATGGTATTCATATCAAATATATACTATAGACTTATTGATGGATCTATTTATTTTCTCTGATTTCTTAATTCTTGTTTTTTCCACTGTTTCTATTTCATTTTGGCACAATGACAGTGTCCTCTGCAAGAAGACAGTTTGCATTATTGTGGGATGGTAATTCTGGTCAGTGTGTAGAACTGAACCATCACCTGCACCACCATCTCCCACACACAAACACATACAGGTGCTGACTCAAATGTGAGAAAAAAAAGTCTTAGATATTTATTAAATAAATCTTGATACCAAAACAGGGGAATAAATATCCAAAACAAAATATTAGATTTAAATTTACATAGAAGAGATTAATTACATAGAAGAATTAATTAAAAGTAGATGTTTGTCATAACAAATGGGAACTGATGGGTCTCTGACACCTACAAAAAGCCAAGAGTAAAATTTCCATTGCCACCTTTTTCTCTTAGTCAAGGAATAGTACTTCTAATTGTCCACAAGTACCTTCCTGCTATATTTTTTCACCCACACTATTTAGTAATCCAACATATTGTATTCCTACTACTTGTCAAATATTCCTACTGCCTGCTCTCCATTCATTGTTAATTTTCTTTCTTCTGTTACTGCTTTTCAATCATATCCTAACATCTACAGGTTAGATATCTTCAGAATTTTCGGCTTTGCTATCATAATAATATTCTTATAACATAAATCTGAAAATAATTCAGTGCTTTCTCTTTTCTTGTATTTTTTGGCTCTGTATTACCTTTAAATAAATCCCCCACCTTTATCTGACACATAAGCATCATTTGCAATGGTATCTCTTCATACTTCTCCAGCATTATTGTGTTCTTCTGTTTTCTTTCCAATTTTGTCCATATGCTGTGATTTACAACTATATATATATAATATATATATTTCTCTCAGTACTCTATTTATAAATATTTTGGTGACTCTATCACCATTAGAATGCTCACTCTCATGTTTTTTCTGTGTACCTGTGTCCTTTGACTATAGGATTTACCAAGTATTCCATGTCCAAGGAAGTTTTCTCCCTTTCCAATCAACTCTCCGTTACTGCTTCTGTAATGTGTTTTCTTTTTTTACTATGGAGCATACATGATTATTAAAGAAGTTATAAAGTTGATTCACAATTGCCTAATATCATGGTTTTCTCCCTCATTCTATTTATACATTTATCTTGTAGTGTAGATATTCTTTTTATGTTTGATGAATTAGTAGGTGAATTACATTGCTCTAGGCTGTATTGGGAGGGAAAAGTCTTTGAGACATTTATCAATTTATTTAATCTGCCTGGGCTTCAGTTTATTAATAAGATAATTATGGGAAATTACAGGAATTAATCCTTAAGGCTCTTGTACAGCCCTTGAAATGACATACAAATTCTATGAAGGTTTGATCTAGTCATCTCTCTGACTTCATTCTCTATTCATCTTTCTATCTTAACCATGTTGGCTTTTCTTTTTCTTTCTTTTCAATTAAAGATAGAGAAGGGAAGTTAGAAAGACAGACTCCTACATGCATCCTGGCTGAGATCCAACTGGCAACCGCCAACTTGGACCTATGCTCTGCCTATCTAAAGCCATGCTTGCAATCGGCTATTTTTAGCACCAGAGACGGAGGCTCCATGGTGCCATCCTAAGTGCCTGGACCCAACGCGCTTGAGTCAATTGAGTCATGACTGCAGAATGGGGAGAGAGATAGAGATGGGGTAGAAGGAGGGATGGAGAAGCAGATGGTTGCTTCTTCTGTGTGCCCTGGCTAGGAATCAAACCTGGGACTTCCACATGGTGGGTCGATGCTCTACGACTGAAACAACTGACCAACACCTTAGTCTCTTTTCTGCTCCCAAATGCCTACAGAAATGCGTCCAATTTTGAAGAGTTGTATTATGTAATTTTTCAGAACTATATGCTTCCCCATTAGCCACATAGCTAACTTCTTATTTTCTTCAAGGCCTTCTCATTAAACTCAACTGTGAAACTAATATACTTTATAAATAACATAAAGAATAGAATATCTTTGTTAGAGACCCTAGTTTTGATTTCTTTTCTCTATGTCACTTTTTCTTTGTAACATATTTTATTTTTTATTTTTTATAATTCTTAATTATTGCATAACATATACTGCTGGTATGTCAACTTTTTGAGGGCAGAAAACTTTTTTTTTTTTTTTCTTCTTTCTTTTTTTTTTTGTATTTTTCTAAAGCTGGAAACGGGGAGAGACAGTCAGACAGACTCCCGCATGCACCCGACCGGGATCCACCCGGCACGCCCACCAGGGGCAACACTCTGCCGCGACCAGAGCCACTCTAGCGCCTGGGGCAGAGGCCAAGGAGCCATCCCCAGTGCCCGGGCCATCTTTGCTCCAATGGAGCCTCAGCTGCGGGAGGGGAAGAGAGAGACAGAGAGGAAGGAGAGGGGGAGGGGTGGAGAAGCAAATGGGCGCTTCTCCTGTGTGCCCTGGCCGGGAATCGCACCCAGGACTTCTGCACGCCAGGCCGACGCTCTACCACTGAGCCAACCAGCCAGGGCCCAAGGGCAGAAAACTTTAGACAAGAGTGTATTTTAAGTATGTAGAAAATTTCTTATTATATCAATAATTATTTATTGGCTACATGAATATAGGCAATATTTAGTTTTATGAATAAAGTCAAAATTTTAGGATGCATTTAAGAAATTTATAATCAGTATGATACCCATTTTTCAGCCTTATTTATAGTACTTCATTTAAATACATGGGTTTTTTTTCACCATACTCTCTAGCATTACAAGAGGTATAAATAAAAAAATATAATCACTGCTTTTAAAAATATTTTTATATAGTATGACTATTGTGTCTGAATTTCCTCAACTTGTCTACCTAGAAGTCCTTTTCCCTTAAATTCGATGTAAAATAAGTCAGACAGAAAAAAAAAAATTCTGCATGATTTCCCTCTTAGGTAAATTAAAAAAAAATGAAACAAACAAACAAAGCAAAACAAAAACAGACTCATAGAAACAAAGAACAAACTTAGGGTTGTCAGAAGGAAAGGGAATGGAGAAATGATTGAAAAGGTGAAGGTCAATATTGTTAATAATAGTTTAATAACTTATCAAGGTGACAGATGTTTACTAGAATTAGCACAGTGTTTACAACAGAAGATATATAAATGTTGAATCACTGTTGTATACTCAAAAATAATATATTATACCAACTACACTTTAATAAAAGTAAATAAACATAATAAACACATCTTACCCATTCATTAAGTTTGTAGAATTCTACATCAAATTTAAATTAATAAAAAAAATCTAATTTTAAGTGATGTTTTTCCATACTAAGCTACTGAAGCATTTATTAGTGCTATTTATTTGACTTTTAATAATTAAAACTAATATATTATTATTTTGTGTGATTATAGCTTATTTTATTAACTAAATTACAACTTTTCCATGATTAGTTTATACATATGTATTTATTTAACATTATATATGCATATGTATATATATAATTTTTGTTTTTGTTTTTCACAATGAACACACAAAAATAAACATTACCTATATGAAAGTGAGTTAAATGCATTATGTAAAAGATAATAAATACCATTTAACCCACAAGGAAGAATATTTTTATCATTTTTGTAGTTCTTTAAATTATAAAATAAAAATGTAATTTGTTTTTCTTTATGAGATAGAAAGAATAAAAAAAATATTACTTGAAATGAGTTAAATATAATTAAAATGCTGCTATGTATATTCTATTTTAATAACTACCAATCAAAGATTCACTGTAGCTCAGTAAGTTCATGTAGAAAGTAAATGGCTAGAGAAATTAACTCAATTTATTTCATAATTCGAGCTATAAAGTCATAGGAATTTTTTTCATCCTCTGTTGATTGAAAAGCAAATGTTTTAGTAACAATTCTTATAGCATATTAATGATACAATGAACTGAGAACAAATAATTATATTGCAAAATTGCAGCTAGCAAGTTCTCATATTTAACAATTATATAATGTATTAACAAAAATAATTCTTTTTTTTTTTTTTTTTTGTATTTTTCCGAAGCTGGAAAAGGGGAGAGACAGTCAGACTCCTGCATGGACCGGGATCCACCTGGCACGCCCACCAGGGGGCGACGCTCTGCCCACTAGGGGGCGATGCTCTGCCCCTCTGGGGCGTCGCTGTATTGCGACCAGAGCCACTCTAGCGCCTGGGGCAAAGGCCAAGGAGCCATCCTCAGCCACCGGGACTATCTTTGCTCCAATGGAGCCTCGCTGCGGGAGGGGAAGAGAGAGACAGAGAGGAAGGAGAGGGGGAGGGGTGGAGAAGCAAATGGGCGCTTCTCCTGTGTGCCTTGGCAGGGAATCGAACCCGGGACCCCTTGCATGCCAGGCTGACGCTCTACCACTGAGCCAACCTGCCAGGGCCAACAAAAATAATTCTAATCACATTCATCTAAGCATTCTATTGAAACAGAGCACATCAGTTGTCTTAAAGAGATATGTGCCTAACATGTTGTCTACTTACTTTCCTAATTAAAAAAAATCCATATTTACCTCAGATCAACCATGCTATTCAAATTGATTTCATATTAAATGCTAGTTGTTATTATTTCTTATATCCTATTGTTATCCATTAAAAGCTTAGGCAAGTTTATATGCTTTAACAAAAATTGAGATTTTCGTCTCTCAAGTTATTGTTTAGGAAAGATCTCTTACCTCCTTCGTTGCAATTTTTTGATAAGTATTTTTTGTTTGTTTTTGATGCTACTGTAAATATGATTTTTTAAATTATTTTTTCACATGGTTTCTTCTTAGGCTATAGAAACACAACTGATTATTGTAAGCTGATTTTTTTTTTAATTGCCATCCCCTATCTTTTACCTTTAAACAACCATAAATTTGTTTTCCATAACTATGGATATTTTTGTTTATTTATTTATTTATTTATTTAGTTTTCTTAGATTCCACATATAAATGAGATCATATGGTATGGTATTTTGTCTTTGTTGCTTATTTCACTTAGAATATTAATCTCTAGGTTTATCCATGTTGTCACAAGTAACAAGATTTTATTCTTTTTTATTACTAAACAATGTTCCACAGGGTTTGTTTGAGGGTGGGGTGTGTGGGTGTGTATACCACATTTTCTTCATTTATCTGTTGATAAATATAGATACCTAGATTGCTTTCATATCTTGGCTATTATTAATAATGCTGCAATGAACACAAAGATGAGTATATATTTTTTTAAATTACTGTTCTTGATTTTTTCAGGCAAATACCCAGAAGTGGAATTCTTGGATTGTATGGCAGTGCTATTTTAAAATTATGGCAGCATTGTTCACAGTCCAAGTGTTCGTCAGTGGACAAGTGGATTAAAAAGCTTTGGTATATATATACTATGGAATACTACTCAACCATAAGAAATGATGACATTGGGTCATTTACAACAACATGGATGGACCTTGATAACATTATACTGAGCGAAATACGTAAATCAGAAAAAACTAAGAACTATATGATTCCATACATAGGTGGGACATAAAAATGAGACACAGAGTCATGGACAAGAGTGTGGTGGTTACGGGGGGGGGGGGTGGTAAGGAGAGGGAGGTGGTTGGGAGTGGGGAGGGGCACAAAGAAAACCAGTAGCAGGTGATGGAAGACAATCAGACTTTGGGTGATGGGAATGCAGCATAATCAAATGTCAAAATAACCTAGAGATGTTTTCTCTGAACATATGTACCCTGATTTATCAATGTCACCCCATTAAAATTAATAAAATTTTTTTGAAGTTTCCATATAATTTTCCATAGTGCTGGCCTTAATTTACAGTCCCATCGACATTGTTCAAGGTTTCCCTTTTTTCTACATTGTCATCAGCGTTTATTATTTGTTGATTTATAGAGGATAGCCATTCTGAAAGGTGTGAGGTAATATTTTATTGTGGTTTTAATTTGCATTTCCCTGATGATTAGTAATGTTGAGCATATTTTATGTCTATTGGAAATCCTTATATACTCTTGGGAAAAATGTCTATTTAGATTCTTAGCTCATTTTTTAATTAGATTGTTTGTTTTGGGGGGAGTTAATCTGTATGGATTCTTTTTTTTTTTTTCAGAGACAGAGTGAGAGTCAGAGAGAGGGATAGATAGGGACAGACAGACAGGAATGGACAGAGATGAGAAGCATCAATCATCAGTTTTTTGTTGTAGCACCTTAGTTGTTCATTGATTGCTTTCTCATATGTGCCTTGACTGTGGACCTTCAGCAGATTGAGCAACTCCTTGCCAAACCAGCGACATTGGATCCACGCTGGTGAGCCTGCGCTTAAGCTAGCGACCTCGGGGTCTCGAACCTGGGTCTTCTGCATCTCAGTCCAATGCTCTATCCACTGTGTCACCGCCTGGTCAGGCTAAACTGTATGGATTCTTTATGTATTTTGGATATTAACCCCTTATTTGGTGTATCATTTGCAAATATCTGCTCTCATTCAGTAGAATGTTTTTTTTTATTTTGTTGATTGTTTCCTTTACTGTGCAAAATCTTTTAAGTTTGCTGTAATTCCATTTATTTTTTTCTTTGTTGCCTTCACTCAAGAAGATACATCCAAAAATGATATTGTTGAGTAATGTCAAGCAGTTTCCAGTCTATGTTTACTTCCTATAATTTTTTAGTTTTAAGTCCAACATTCAAGTCTTCAAACCATTTTTAGTTTATTTTGATATATTGTGTAAGAAAGTAGTCCAGTTTTATTTATTTATTGCATGTATTTATCTAGTTTTCCAAAACTACTTACTGAAGAGACTGCTTTTATCCCATTGTATATTCTTGATTACTTTGTTGTAAATAAATTGGCCCTATAACTGATCATTTGTTTCTGGGCTCTTTTTTCTATTTCACTGATCTATATATCTGTTTTTTATGCCAGTATCATACTGAATGATTATTATAACTTAATAGTATAGTTTGATATTAGGGAATGGATACCTCCCACTTTGTTTCTTCTCAATATTGCTTTGGTTATTTAGGGTCTTTTGTAGTACTATATAAATTTTAAGGTTAATTATTCTAATGCTGAGAATAATACCATTGGTATTTTCATAAGGATAACATTCAGTTTATATACTGCTCTAGGTATTAAAAATATTTTAATAATATTAATCTTTCTAATCCATAAGCAAGGTATATTCTTTTTTTTATTTGTATCTTGTTCAAAAATTTTTCTCAAGTTTAACAGTTTTTAGAGAACAAGTCTTTCACCTCTTTATATAAATTTATTCCTAGGTATTTTACATATTTTTAATTCAATTATAAGTGGAATCATTTTCTTAATTTCTTCTTCTGATTGTTTGGTATTGGTTATGAAATGCAATTGATATTTGTATATTGGGTTTGTATCCAACAACTTAAGTCATATATTAGTTTTAATAGCTTTTCATAGAATCTTTAAGGTTTTCTATATATATTATCATGTCATCTGCAAATAATAATAGATTTTTCCCTTATTTATAATTCAGATAGATCATCCAGAAAGAAAATTAGTAAATAAATAATGTCCTTATATGTCATATTAAATGAGATCAAATAATTTGACATTTTAGATAATTTCATCAAAAACTACAAAATACACATTTTTTTCAAGTGCACATAGAACATTTTCCAGATAGACTACATTTTAGGCCATATGACAAGCCTTAATAAACTTAAGAAGATTAAAATCATATCAAGTATCTTTTCCTGATCTGAACAGTATGAAAGTAGAAATTAACTGTAGGAGGAAAACTGAAAAACTATATGTGGAGAATAAACAACATGCTACTAAACAATCAATAGGTCAAAGAAGAAATCAAAATTATCTTGAAACAAATGAAAATTAAAACACAACTTTTCAAAAGTTATGAGATGTAACAAAAGCAGTTCTAAAAAGAAAGGCCATAGCTAAACAGGCTTTCTCAAGAAAAAAGGAAAATCCCAAATAAACACTCTAACTGTACATCTAAAGGAACTAGAAGCAGAAACGCAAACAAAATTCAATGTATGGGAACTTTGGATCCTGCCAATTTACTGAATGTGTTTATTAATCTTTGGTAAAATTGTAGGATTTTATATATAACTTTATTTTATCTGCAAACAGAGACAATTTTACTTCTTCCTTTCAATTTAGGTATCTATCTATCTATCTATCTATAGTTCATCTATCTATCATTTATCTATCATATCATCATATAGGCTAGGATTTACAACAATATGTTGAATAAGAATGATGAGGGTGGGCTACAGGCTTGTCACATATTATGTCAAGGTACATTCCCTCCACACTGTTAGTTGAGAGTTTTTATCATTAAAAAATGTTGAGTTTTGTCAAATGTTTTCTTCTCAGCTATTGAGATAATCATTGAATTTTTATCTTTTATTTTATTAATGTAGTATATTACATCTATTGATTCATGTATATTGAAACATCCTTTTATCCCAGGAATATATCCCATTTGATCATAATACATTATCTTTTTAATGTGCTGTTAAACTTGGTTTGTTTGTATTTTGTTGGTAATTTTTGCATTTATATTCAATAGGAATATTAGCTTGGATTTTTTTCTGTAGTGTTCTTATTTGGATTTATTATTAGGTGAATATTGGCTTTGGAAAATAGTTTGAAAATATTCCTTCGCCTTCAGTGGTATAAAAAGTTTGAGAAGTATTGGTAGTAATTATTCTTTCAGTGTCACTATCAGAGTTCTCTGTTAAAGTAAGCTCCATGGTAGATGCTCTGCAATTGGGTGGGTTACTGGATGGACTGACTGCTGTGTGAGGCCAGAGGCTTTGTTCTTATAGTCAAGTAAGGCCTTTTGTTGGCTCTTCTCCTGGGAGGAATTTTTGGGTAGCCTTTGTGGCTGAGAAATAAGTTAGGTTGGGCTCCAAAGCTGCTTCAGACACTGTTCAGACTCTATGACTATGCAAGAGCAGAGGCTATGCTCAATCGTTGAAAAGCAATACTATCTTGGCTCTTTGCTAGAGGAGGGTATGCTTGAGAATGTCAGACATCTGTGATCAGGCTTTCCTGTCAGTTGGGTCAGGACTGGAGGCTATGATCAGCAGTTGATTGGGAATGCAAATTTGCTTTTCTATTCAGGCCCATAGAAAGTGCTCAATAGCCAGTATGTTCTGTTGGCTGGGTATCCAAATCAGACAGAACTGCCAAGCAAGCACTATGGAGATACAGAGCCAAAAGACTGGAGAGTAAGGGCAGAGCCACTGACTGGGATTCCTGCTCCAGTGCTGCTATGAGCGAGAATAAAGTTTGCCAATATCTGAGAGCTCTTTGCTCCAAGTCCCACAACCTTTCTCTATTTCTTTCTGATTTTTATTGTTCAAGCCTCAGAGATTCTTCCAGTAATCCTTGTGAGGTGAGACTCTGGTGGGCCTGCTGGAAAGCATTCCACAATGTTGAGGAAGCTGGATGTCCACATATCCACATTTTCTCACTGGAGAATCCCTAGGCCTATGGAGTTTTTTATTACAGTACTTTGCTAGCCTTTGTGTGGAGCAATATAGTCAAAGCATAGCTGCTTTTCTTCTCTAACATAATCCTTATTGGTTTCTGAGCTCAGGGAGCTGCGTCAGCCTCACCCCTGGGTTCTAGGATTCCCTCAATAGTGTTTTGCCTGTAGAGAGTTGCTAGTGGTTATTCTACTGAGACAGACTAAAGTTGGAAACAACTTATGCTGCCATCTTGACAATGTCACTACCTTGCACCATACTAATTTTAATGTGTGATGAAGTCCTACCAATTCTGATTCAGAAAGTGTCTTAATGAGTACCAAGAATAGTTCCTATTCACATTGAATTACAAGAAACACTTATTTAGGTGTGGTGGATAAATAGCATTTTACATGAAGAGAATGAGAAGAAACATTTAGAAAACTAGAAAACTATGAAACAGTGCCATGAAAATAATAAAGAACTAATGAAAGAAAACAAGTGCCATGAAAATAATAAAGAACTAATAAGGTTGTATGTTACAGAGATCTCAGCAAATATAAAAATCAATTGGAAATAGATAATGGATGTAGCATGGTACAGCTGTAGAATTTGCAAATGCTACGTGTACACACTTTGTGTATCAACAAAATTTATGTTATATAAAGTCAAAATATGATAAAATATTTTAATAAAAGGAAAATAATTTTGGATGTAATACACACATGGCACTTGATATTTCAAGGACTTTGAGGAGTGGTAAGAATAGAGAGAAGATTTATATAAATATAAATTTTTAGTATTTATATAAATATAAATACACCACCAAAAATTTTATCAAATACTATTTGAGAATATATACAAAGTCTTAATGCCTGGAGGCTACCATATTAATGAGAAAATCAGAGGCACAGAGCAGGATGATATGTGGACTGGCAGCCAAAAATTTTATATTCTTGAAGGTGGTTTTTATTCCTAAAAATAGAATTTTGTTTTCTATTATTTTGAAATATAAA
Source organism: Saccopteryx bilineata (assembly GCF_036850765.1). Taxonomy (NCBI): domain Eukaryota; kingdom Metazoa; phylum Chordata; class Mammalia; order Chiroptera; family Emballonuridae; genus Saccopteryx; species Saccopteryx bilineata. Next base: position 65,545,643 of record NC_089495.1, on the reverse strand, counting down.
ATATGCACAATTTGTTTTTTAAACACACAAAATAGTAATCTCAAAGCTTTCTATTACAAATCTAAATATGACCAGTGTCAAAGGATGTTTCTCCATAGGAAAATAATTAATAATGACCTGAGTCAAGCAAGGATTAGCTTCTCTTCTGACACATTGAGGTTACAAATCATTGAGTGTAAAGAGTTCTGCATGAGATAGGGATCTTTTTTCATACTCATGACAATGATGATGCACTCTGAACCACTGAGCCCAATTTAAAATAGTTATAGTAAGGATGCATTTACTTAAAAATAAAATGATCTGGTCACATGCTCTGTAGCTTCTAAGGTTACAAGCACTATATAATTCTAAAATCTCATTTAGTTAATATAGCACAATTTATGTTGTATCACTTAATTCAGTTTTGTTAATATATTATTTGCCTTATTTTATATTCATTTTTTTCTCTACTAGAACCACACCTAAAAAGAAATTTCAATAATATATAATTCAATTCTGAATATTTAAATGCTATATATATTCTGTTTTAAGCCTTTTCAAGCAGAAAAACATGAATGAAATAAGCTATGTAAAAAGTTAAACTACTACTAAAGTTAAATGTTCTATGTATAATTTGTAAATTAAATCTTATGTAATTCTGATTCAGGAATTCATGCACAAAGTTTATGGTAGTGTAGATGTATCTTGTAAACATTATTCAGAGATTTATACTTACTGGAAACATATAAATTTTTAATTTTCTTGACTCTGACTCAACAACAAAGCTTCTATAAAAATGCTAAGCAGACATTTTAAAATTCTGTGTTTTGATTAAGGCTTTAATAAAATTACATAATTAATAAAATGTAAGAGAGTATTTAGTATATTCTTTTACTTTCACTTTATCGTTGTAAATGAATGCTGAATTATACATTTTCATTAACAATATAAACATTTTTTTTCTTTTTCTTTTTTTAATTAAATTTATTGGGGTGACACAGGTTAACATAATTATACAGGTTTCAGGTGCGCATCCTACAACACATCTCTGTATACCATACAGTAAACACTATTTCTAAATAAATGCTACTTAGGTAAACATAATTGATTGCAGTCATTGTATATGTTATTTAAACATTTATGTTAATATGATAAAAAAAACTAAAGACCTTCAAGAGAAAAAGTTTAAAGAAACCCAAATATTTAGAATTCTTTCAGAGAAATTGAAAAAAATAAAAGAATCAGAGCCATTAAACATTAATTTTTTGAGAAACCAGGCATGGTGAAGACACAGTGAGTATCAAGTTCCTGTGGACCCACAGTGATTTACTAAAATAATTGTAAACACAGAAGTGCTGAGATCCATTTGGTACTGTGACTGACTAAAATAAGTGTATAATAAAATGCAGCTAAAATTAAACCTCAGAAATTTTGTTAACAAAGAAAAGCATATTAAAAATGGTTACTTTTAAAAAACATTCTGAGTCAGCAAATTGTTATAATTGTTATAATTCACAAGAAGCTAATTTTTAAAAACACATAACAAAATGAGTCGGTAATTGAAGGAGCTCCAGATGGTCTTACTGAAGTCTGAGTAGTTAGGGGATTCCACAGATGGAAGTCTTTTGGTAATATAGATATTTCAAAATGCTTATTGTAAAGTGCCCTGTTCATTGTATATTGCACAATGCTAGTGACACTTATTTACAACAAAGATTCAATTGTTCTGGCACACTGTCAACATGTGATGAAGTACATGTTTGACCATCACTGGAAGATAATATACATGAAGTCAAACATGTTATAAGTGTTTTATGATGTAATTTCTTGGTTTAGAAAGGTGTCTAAAGCAAAGAGATACTTAAAAATGTTTCTTGAGTGAAACTGCCAGATACTGTCAAATTGATTTTTAGAGTAATAACTCAGTATATGTACACCTACTGTATAAAATTATCTATATTCATATTACACTTATCTATATTTTGCATTATAAAACTTATTTATTTTTCTGGAAATTGGAAACTAGAAAAACATTATTACATTAATTATATTTCATTAAATTATGAGGTATGTTGAGCATATTTCTATTTTATCTTTTGCTGTAGCTATTTGCTCATTTTTTGCCCATATTAGACCAATTTTTTTCTTCTTATTGACATTTTTTGTACATAAAATGTTTTTTAATTTTATTTAGAAGATTAAATTTAACAGAGTGACATTGATCACTAAGAGTACATGGGCTTCATTTCTATACATTTGAACTGTTGATTATGTTGTATATCCATTACCCAAAGTCAAATTATTTTTCATCACCGTATCTTTGTCCCTCTTTTATCCCTTTTCCCCACCTGTTCCTTACATCTCCCTCCTAGTGGTAAACACTTCACTTTTATCTATGCCCATGAGTCTCAGTTTTATATTCCACTCATGTATAAAATCATATAGTCCTCAGTTTTTTTATTTACTTATTTCACTTAGTATAATGTTCTCAAGGTCCATTCATGTTGTTGTTAATGGCAGTACTCATCATTTCTTATGGCGGATTAGTATTCCAGTGTGTGTGTGTGTGTGTGTGTGTGTGTGTGTGTGTGTGTGTATAATCACATCATTTTAATCCAATTCTCTATCTAAGGGCACTTTGGTTGTTTCCATGTCTTGGCCATTGTAAATAATGCTGTGATGAACATGGGGCTACAAGTGTCTTAATGTACCAATGTTTTTGAGTTTTGGGGGTAGATACCCAGTAGAGGGATTGCTGGGTTGTATGGTAGTTTTATTATTAGTTTTTTGAGGAACCACCATGCTTTTTTTCATAATAGCTATACTACTTTGCAGTCTTACCAGCAGTGAATGAGGGTTCCTTTTTTTCCACAGCCTCATCAACACTTGTTATTACCTCTTTTATTGATAATAGCCAATCTAACAGGTATAAGGTGGTATCTCATTGTAGTTTTAATTTGTATTTTTTTAAAAGCTACTGAGGATGAACATTTTTTCATATATCTGTTGACCACTTAGTGTCTTTGGGGAAAAGTGTATATTCGGGTCCTCTTCCTATTTTTCAATTGGATTGTTTGTTTGTTGCTAAGCTTTGTGAGTTCTTTATATATTTTGGATATTAACTCCTTATAAGAGCTGTTGTTTGCAAATACCATCTCTCATTTAGTTGGTGGCCTATTTTTTTTTTTTTTTTTGCTATCAGTTTCTTCTGCTGTGCATAAGCTTTGTAGTTTGATATAGTCCTATTTATTTATTTTTACTTTTACTTCCTTTGACTCTGAGGTCAAATTGATTTTTAAGAATTTCTAACATATTTAGAAAATTGGCATTTTGGCTGTGGGTTTTATTGCTCATATTCTTCAATTTTTATTTATTTGTGCATTATTTTTAATTAATTTGCTGTTATTTTTCTGTATTTAATTTGTCCTTATTTATTTTATGAGTTGTGTAATGTGTTTTAAACATAGAAAGAATTCTTTTAAAATTAAATATTAAGCTAGAGAGGAAAAAGTTTATTAAAAAATAAACACAAATATCAAAGCAGCATTATTCACAGTGGCCAAGATATGGAAATAAAGTTTTCCTCAGTAGAGGACTGAATAAAGATGTGATCAAGATATACAATAGGATATTACTTGACCGTAAGAAAAAATGAAATACTGACATTTGTTTTAATGTGGATGTACCTTGAAAGCATTATGTAACCAAAATAAGTCAGTCAGGAAAATCTAAGAATTATATGATTTCATTCATTTGTGGGATATAAAACTGAAACTCATAGATATAGACAAAAGTACGGTGGTTACCAGAGGAAGGGGAAGTGGGAGGATAAAGGGGGTCAAATATATGGCGACTGAAGGTGAATTAACTTTGGGTGATGGACACACAACATTATGTCTCATGGAGATGTACAACAAAACTTGTGTGTTCTTATGAACCAATGCCACCACATTAAATTTATTTATTTATTTTTTTGTATTTTTCTGAAGCTGGAAACGGGGAGGCAGTCAGACAGACTCCCACATGCGCCCAATGGGGATCCACCTGGCATGCCCACCAGGGGGCAATGCTCTGCCCCTCCGGGGCGTCGCTCTGTTGCAACCAGAGCCACTCTAGCGCCTGAGGCAGAGGCCAAGGAGCCATCCCCAGCGCCCGGGCCATCTTTGCTCCAATGGAGCCTCGCTGCAGGAGGGGAAGAGAGAGACAGAGAGGAAGGAGAGGGGGAGGGGTGGAGAAGCAGATGGGCACCTCTCCTGTGTGCCCTGGCCGGGAATCGAACCCGGGACTTCTGCACGCCAGGCTGACACTCTACCACTGAGCAAACCGGCCAGGGCCACACATTAAATTTCTAAATAAAAAAATAAAGTAACAGGCACTGGCCAGTTTGCTCAGTGGTAGAGAATCAGCCTGATGTATGGAAGTCCCAGGTTCAATTCCTGGTCAGGGCACACAGGGGAAGCATACATCTGCTTCTCTAACATTCCCCCTTTCCTTTCTCTCTCTTCCTTTCCCTCAGCCAAGGCTCAACTGGAGTAAAGTTGGCCCGGGTGCTCAGAATAGCTCTATGGCCTCTACCTCATGCACTAGAATGGCTTCAGTTGAAATGGAGCAATGCCCCAGATGGGCAAAGCATCATCCCCTGATGGGCATGCCCGGTGGATCCCAGTCCGGCGCATGTGCAAGTCTGTCTGACTGCCTACCTGCTTCTAACTTCAAAAAAATACCAAAAAATCGATTTTCATGAAAGGGCTTTGGGGGCAGCTGTGAGGCTGCTGTGTTAGCTACAGGAAGTTGCAGACTGGCAAATTTCATTCAAATATAAACCTCTAAATTTGGGCACCTGGCATTGCAGGATCCTGTTGTTTGAAGTATGCAAAATAAAATTTATATATCATCTCACTTGGTCAAAAGTTATGGGCTCGAGACATCCCAGATGGCAGCGGAGTAGGCGGATGCACAGACACCCAGCTCTCAACACCAAACTGGAATACAAATCAATTTAGAAAAAATCAGCATGAAAAACCAACACTGAACTGCAAGAACAGCTCTCAAAAACCAAGGAGCAAAGAGGAAGCAACAATAATCCTGGTAAGGAGTGCCTGAATCTCCTCTGCTTACAGGAAGGGAAGGAGGGGGGTGAGGCTGAGAGCCCAGAGAGGATTTCACAGAGGAAAAAGAGCAGAAACTACTGCTCACAGCCACTTACCTGGCGACCAGGGAGCAAGGTGGGTTGAAAAGACCAGCTTATCTCCCAAGTGGAAAAGACAGGGAGAGGGACAGACTGTGAGGGGCTAAGGTATGCAAGAAACAAAATAAAAAAGCTGACTCATTCGTTCTGGAGGCGGCCATTGCTGGGGGAGGGACTGAACCTTTCACAAAACAGAGCTGAAGTGCTTCCGGATCAGAGATGTCCGGACATCTATCCAGCTCCAATCAGCACAACAAGACACAGCTGAAAACAAGAAGTGGGGAGGAGGGGCAGTAACTCAGGTCTCCATGGAGATCTGAGATACACCTCCCCCTACTGAAGCTGAGAGAAAAAACCCTGCCCCCAGTGAGATTAGTTGGAGGAAGAGACCTTCAGCGTCTCAGGTTACACCCACAGCATTCCTGGATACAGTTTCAAGGAAGCCCCCTGCTGAGATCAGTTAACAAGACTATCACCTGTTAAGAAAACAAATAAATCAAGACTTCAAAGCTGCCCAAATCCGAAAGTGGATTACAAATAATAGCTGATACCAACCCACGAAGACCTAAAAATAACACAACTGAAAACTGGAGGCAGACAACACCGAGCCTAGACTCAGTCAACTCTACAAATAAAAAAAAGAAGAAGATGAGAAAACAAAGGAGTGCAATCCAAATGAAACCACAAGAGACACTTTCGAGAGATGAACTGAGTGATATGGAAATAATTAAACTTCCAGATGCGGAGTTCAAAATAATGATTGTAAGGATGCTTAGGGATCTTAGAACAACAATGGAGGGGGAGTTTGAAAACCTAAATAAAGAAATAGCAAGTATAAAAAAGAATCAGTTGGAGATGACAAATACAATATCAGAAATAAAGACCACAATGGAAGGAATTAAAAACAGGATAGATAGAGCAGAGGATCGAATCAGCGAGTTAGAAGACAACTGGAATGAAGGCATGAAAGAAGAGAAGAAAAGAGAAAAAAGACTCAAAAAGTCAGAGGAAACTCTTAGAGAGCTCTGTGACAACATGAAGAGAAATAACATCCGCATCATAGGGGTTCCTGAAGAAGAAGAAAAAGAACAAGGGATAGAGACTTTGTTCAATCATATCATAGCTGAAAACTTCCCTAAATTAATGCAAGAGAAACTCTCACAAATCCAAGAAGCACAGAGGACTCCATTAAAGAGAAACCCAAAGAAACCTACACCAAGACACATCATAATTAAAATACCAAAGCTAAGCGATAAAGAGAAAATATTAAAAGCTGCAAGAGAAAAAAAAGTTATCACCTACAAAGGAGCCCCCATAAGGATGACATCTGACTTCTCAACAGAAACACTTGAGGCCAGAAGGGAATGGCAAGAAATATTCAAAGTAATGCAGAACAAGAACCTACAACCAAGACTACTTTATCCAGCAAGGCTATCGTTTAAAATTGAAGGAGAAATAAAAAGCTTCCCAGACAAAGAACAACTCAAGGAATTCATTACAACCAAACCAATGCTGCAGGAAATATTAAGGGGCCTGATGTAAACAGATAAAGTGGGAAAAGAATACAGAAAAAAAAAAAGAAAAAGGAATACACCTTTAAAGAAGAAAATGGCAATAAACAACTACATATCAATAATAACCTTAAATGTAAATGGATTAAATGATCCAATCAAAAGACATAGGGTAGCTGCGTGGATAAGAAAACAGGACCCATACATATGCTGTCTATAAGAGACACACCTTAGAACAAAAGACACACACAGATTGAAGGTAAAAGGATGGAAAAAAATGTTTCATGCAAATGGAAATGAAAAAAAAGCTGGGGGAGCAATACTTATATCAGACAAATTGGACTTTAAAACAAAGGATATAGTAAGAGATAAAGAAGGCCACTACATAATGATAAAGGGAGTAATCCAACAGGAAGATATAACTATTATAAATATCTATGCACCTAATATAGGAGCACCCAAATATATAAAACAGACTTTGATGGATTTAAAGGGCGAGATCAATAGCAATACTATAATAGTAGGGGATTTCAATACCCCACTAACTTCACTAGATAGATCCTCAAGAAAGAAAATTAACAAAGAAACAGCAGACTTATTGGAAACACTAGATCAACTCGATTTAATAGATATCTTCAGAACCTTTCACCCTAAAGCAGCAGAATATACATTCTTTTCAAGTGCTCATGGTACATTCTCTAAAATAGACCACATGTTAGGGCACAAAAGTGCTCTCAACAAATTTAAGAAGACTGAAATCATATCAAGCACTTTCTCCGATCACAACGGCATGAAACTAGAAATGAATCACAGCAGAAAAGCTCAAAAATTCTCAAACACATGGAAACTAAATAGCAGGGTGTTAAATAATGAATGGATTAAGAATGAGATCAAAGAAGAAATAAAGAAATTCCTAGAAACGAATGACAATGAGCATACAACAACTCAAAATTTATGGGACACAGCGAAAGCAGTGCTGAGAGGGAAGTTCATAGCACTACAGGCACACTTTCAGAAGCTAGAAAAAGCTCAAATAAACAACTTAACCCTGCATCTAAAAGAATTAGAAAAAGAACAGCAAGTAAAGCCCAAATGTAGTAGAAGGAAGGAAATAATAAAGATCAGAGCAGAAATAAATGACATAGAGGCTAAAGAAACAATACAGAGGATCAATGAAACTAGGAGCTGGTTCTTTGAAAAGGTAAACAAGATTGATGCACCTTTAAGTAGATTCACCAAGAAAAAGAGAGAGAGGACTCAAATAAATAAAATTAGAAATGAGAGAGGAGAAATAACAACTGACACAACAGAAATACAAAATATTGTAAGAAAATACTATGAAGAACTGTATGCCAAAAAACTAGACAACCTAGATGAAATGGACAAATTCCTTGAAACGTACAATCTTCCAAAAATCAATCTGGAAGAATCAGAAAACTTAAACAGACCAATTACACCAAAGAAGATCGAAACAGTTATCAAAAAACTCCCACCAAAGAAAAGTCCGGGGCCCGATGGCTTCACAACGGAATTCTACCAAATATTCAAAGAAGAACTAACTCCTATCCTTCTCAAACTATTTCAAAAAATTCAAGAGGAAGGAAGACTTCCAAACTCCTTTTATGAGGCGAGCATAATTCTGATTCCAAAACCAGGCAAAGACCACACAAAGAAAGAAAATTATAGGCCAATATCTCTGATGAATATAGATGCTAAAATCCTCAACAAAATATTAGCAAACCGGATCCAACAATATATGGAAAAAATCATACACCATGATCAAGTGGGATTTATTCTGGGGAGGCAAGGCTGGTACAATATTCGTAAATCAATCAATGTGATTCATCACATAAACAAAAAGAAGGAGAAAAACCATATGATAATTTCAATAGATGCAGAAAAAGCATTTGATAAAATCCAGCACCCATTCATGATCAAAACTCTCAGCAAAGTGGGAATACAGGGAACATACCTCAACATGATAAAAGCCATCTATGAGAAACCCACAGCCAACATCATACTCAATGGGAAAAAATTAAAAGCAATACCCTTAAGATCAGGAACAAGGCAGGGGTGCCCCCTTTCACTACTCTTATTTAACATAGTCCTGGAATTCCTAGCCACAGCAATCAGACAAGAAGAAGAAATAAAAGGCATTCAAGTTGGAAAAGAAGAAGTAAAACTATCATTATTTGCAGATGATATGATATTGTATATAGAAAACCCTAAAGTCTCAGTCAAAAAACTACTGGACCTGATAAATAAATTCAGCAAAGTGGCAGGATATAAAATCAATACTCAGAAATCAGAAGCATTTTTATACACCAACAATGAACAGTCAGAAAGAGAAATTAAGGAAACAATCCCCTTCACAATTACAACCAAAAAAATAAAGTACCTAGGAGTAAACTTAACCAAGGAGACTAAAGACTTGTACTTGGAAAATTACAAAACATTGATAAAAGAAATCAAGGAAGATACTAACAAGTGGAAGCATATACCGTGCTCATGGTTAGGAAGAATAAACATCATTAAAATGTCTATATTACCCAAAGCAATTTATAAATTCAATGCAATACCAATTAAAATACCAATGACATACTTCAAAGATATAGAACACATATTCCAAAAATTTATATGGAAACAAAAAAGGACACGAATAGCCTCAGCAATCTTAAAAAAGAAGAATAAAGTGGGAAGTATCACACTTCCTGATATCAAGTTATACTACAAGGCCATTGTACTCAAAACAGCCTGGTACTGGCATAAGAACAGGCATATAGATCAATGGAATAGAACAGAGAACCCAGAAATAAACCCACAGTTCTATGGACAACTGATATTTGACAAAGGAGGTAAGGAAATACAATGGAGTAAAGACAGCCTCTTTAACAAATGGTGTTGGGAAAATTGGACAGCTACCTGCAAAAAAATGAAACTAGATCACCAGCTTACACCACTCACAAAAATAAACTCAAAATGGATAAAAGACTTGAATGTAGGCCGTGAAACCATAAGCATCTTAGAAGAAAACATAGGCAGTAAGCTCTCCGACATCTCTCGGAGCAATATATTTGCTGATTTATCTCCACGGGGAAGTGAAATAAAAGACAGGATAAACAAATGGGACTATATCAAACTAAAAAGCTTTTGCACAGCTAAAGACAACAAGAACAGAATAAAAAGACAAACTACACAATGGGAGAACATATTTGACAATACGTCTGATAAGGGGTTAATAACCAAAATTTATAAAGAACTTGTAAAACTCAACACCAGGAAGACAAACAACCCAATCCAAAAATGGGCAAAAGAGATGAATAGACACTTCTCCAAAGAGGACATACAGATGGCCAATAGGCATATGAAAAAATGCTCAACATCACTAATCATTAGAGAAATGCAAATTAAAACCACAATGAGATATCACCTTACACCAGTCAGAATGGCGCTTATCAACAAAACAACACAGAATAAGTGCTGGCGAGGATGTGGAGAAAAGGGGACCCTCCTGCACTGCTGGTGGGAATGCAGACTGGTGCAGCCACTGTGGAAAACAGTATGGAGATTCCTCAAAAAACTGAAAATCGAACCGCCTTTTGACCCAGCTATCCCACTTTTAGGAATATACCCCAAGGACACCATAGAACGGCTCGAAAAGGAGAAATGCACCCGCATGTTTGTGGCAGCATTGTTCACAATAGCGAAGATCTGGAAACAGCCCAAGTGTCCGTCAGAGGACGAGTGGATTAAAAAACTTTGGTACATATATACTATGGAATACTACTCAGCCATAAGAAATGATGACATCGGATCATTTACAATAACATGGATGGACCTTGATAACATTATACGGAGTGAAATAAGTAAATCAGAAAAAAAACTGAGATGAATCCATACATAGAAGGGACATAAAAATGAGACTCAGAGACATGAACAAGAATGTGATGGCAACAGGGGCGGGGGGGGTTGGGGGAGGGGGGAGGGGGTGAAGAAGGAGAGAGGGGTTAGGGGAGGGGAGGGGCACAAAGAAAACCAGATAGAAGGTGACAGAAGACAATTTAACTTTGCGGGAGGGGTATACAGCACAATCAAATGTCAAAATAATCTAGAGATATTTTCTCTCAACATATGTACCCTGATTTATCAATGTCACTGCATTAAATTTAATAAAAAAATATTAATATTTAAAAAAAAATACCAAAAAATCCCCCCCAAAAAACCACAAAACACAAATAAATTGTGCTGAATCATATTCAGTTAACTTCACAGTTAAAATATGTACAATGACTTTGGCTGGTTAGCTCAGTCAGTGAGAGCATCCACTCAAAACAACCGAGTTGTGGCTTTGATCTCCGTCAGGGTGCATATGTGAAGCAACCAATGAATGCTTTGCCTAAGTAGAACAAAAAATAAATAACTGTTTCTCTTTCTTCCTCTCTAAAAGCAATCAATTTAAAAAATAAATAAATAACATAAAATGTATATGACCAAAGACAATTTGTAAATAACTAGCTATATTATCTCTTCACTAGGGAATTTGAGTTAATCATATAAACTGGTGTAAGAAAAATGTCTATTCTGTTGCTTTATAATTATCTTTTCAAAAATTTTTTTTAAATATTAGTTAGTTTTCTGATAAGTAGCTACATTGTTCACACTGATGATTATATTATATACTTTTTCCTGAGTGTTTATGGGTAAAATAATTACAGAAAAATATTTCATCATTTATGTGTATATTTGTTAACATATTATAGTTTGAACAGTTGTTAAATTTAAATCAATGAAGTATATATACCATTAGAATTTTATTTTAGGAAAGTCTCTGCTTGCTTTTGTATTTTGCAAATATTGGGACTGCTTGCTTATAGGGATGAAAACATCTTCTCTTCTACCCTACCATTTTACAAATGTAAGCACCTTTGGGACCACCATTGATATGGGAAATAATTCTAGATTGAATTTTTCTATAAATTCAGACATTTAATATCAGAAACTTGTTGAAGAATTTGTGTTTGATAGTGTATGTATAAGCATTACATTTTTATAAATGATGCAATGTTTAACTGATTCAGGGATTTATTCAATATTACAATGCTAAACCATTATAAAGTAGTCAAATAATACTTGAACTGCTGCTTCATAATTAAAAAAAAGAAATTCTTTCAGCATTTCATGTTTTGGGAGCTAAAACCTGTTAAAATACAATGACCCAATTCTATTATTTGTGTGTGGATGACAAATTTCTTCTCACTTGAATATAATCAGAATACAAAAACTGAGATCTATGTGATCACAACAAGGCTGCTATGTAAGAATTGCATTTTAACTTTCCAAACAAAATAAGAAAGAAATTTAATCTGATAATGAATTGATATAATGAAATAAAAGAGTAAGGCCAATAAGGCAAAAGAGGTACAAATGGAGTGTACTTATGGGTAGAAGTAAATGGTATTATAAGAAAACAGAGAAGATGACAGAAGCCAGATATTGTAGTCATTGCCATTTAGTTTATATATTTGCTTTTTAAAACTTTAATTAGTTTGCAGCTATAAACACACTTAATAATTGTAAATTCTTACAAGAATGATTGTAATACAAATCTTTAGAAACACCAAAGTCATTGGGCTGGAATGAAATAACCTATGAAAATATTCTTTAGCTTTGTATTTGATTCAATATAATAATAAAAAAAACAGCTGAGTGCTGTATTTTGATAAAGTTACTTCTCAAATTGTCTATAATATCATTAAGGGTATAATAAATGTATAATTGTATCAATTTATCATTAGCATGTTATTAAAGCTGTTTGAAGATTTTGAAATATTTATTGCATATAGCAGTAGGGATGGATAATAATTTATACAACAAGGAGATTTTATAAATAGTAAACTGATAAATTGTATTATTGTTTTGCTGTAGCACTCTGAATTTTATAATTAAAAAACAACATATTTTCATTATGAAAGACAAGTTACTATCACTTAGTGACTTCTTATAAATTTGTAATTTCAGTGCTAATTTAAAATGACTCCATTGTCCTACTATAACGGGAAGAGGCAAATAAATGAGTCACCTTGTTACAAAATGTGAGGAAGTGTCATCTTTGAAATGATTAGTCTCTGCATTGTGTCAGGCAAGCTGATTTTATGTGCTTGAGCAAAACACATGGCTCATAAACTCAACAGAGGTGAGTGAGTTATGATAGTCTTGAAAATACGTTAATGAAATTCTTCAAACATCAGTACGGTACATTAGTCTTCATCACATTTGGCTTTATTAAACACACAGATAGATGGGAGGTTGTCATGTATGCCAATTGTTTTCCTTTTGCAAAATGACCTAAGGAAAGATGAAAGGTTTTTTGTTTGTTTGTTTTTTTCAGCTATTTTAACATCCATGTCAATGATGAAATTTCATAGTTTGGTATTTAAAGAATGAGACAGTTTAGGATTTTGTCATCGCCATGATTTAATATTCATCTAGGAACTATAATAGGCTGGACACCACAGGGAGAAAAAAGCACACTGCAAAGACACAATCTCTGCCCTTAATTTATGTTTGCTTATTTTCTCTAAAGACTAGAGACAATATAATATTTGCCTCAGAGTATATATATTGAAAGCTAAAGTTTGCCATCAGAACTAATGAGGCATAAACCACAGGAAAGACTAGATTGATCTGTTTCATTTTGAGGCAAAATATACATTAAAATGAAAGTTATACCAACTAGTAATACAATTCTGATGTTAAGCTCACTAAAGGAAAATCCTGCTCTATAGACCTAATTATGTGAATGCTCAGTTTTGAATTAAAATTTAAAAGCAATTTACAACCAGCATTTTTTTTTCTTTGGGGAATACATAACAGATTGTTTAATCAATTTCAATTTTGAAAAAAAAAAGGGTCAGACATTTTCAAAATAGGATGTAATATGTACCCTAAAACATTTCATCAAATTTATTCTATCTGCATACTTAAAACCTGTGACACCTTTAATGTATGCTTTATATGATTTTCAGAGTGGAGTATCTCAAGCACCAAATTTATTTTCACTTTTAAGCATAATTTTTATGTTGCTCCAGTGTTTAGTCTTACTTGTATTTCCATTGAATTTATATATATGTATTTATATGTAATGTTATCTTTTGTCTAATTTGCTTCTCCCATATATGGCAGGTAAAGATTATGTTAGACCGCTAGTGCCTTTAGAACAGCACATTACACAGGTTCTTCGGGGCAAACTCTCTTTTGTTTTAGTTTTTTATTCAGTTTATGATCATGATGATTATTTTTATGATTGTTATTGTTAATTTTGATAGCTCTTATTTCCAGTCAAATGTAATTCTGTTATTCGCTAACACTCAGTGTTATCAGAGGTCTATATAAAACTTTTCTATTTCTGTGTTTATCTTTCTAACTAGCTACACATATGCACAGATAAATATATGTATATATATATGTGCATGTATACATATGTACATGCACATATATATGTATATATGTTATAGTGACATATTTAAAATTTTCAATATTTAAAATTTTTAAAATCAAAGGAATAAACATATCAAGAAGATTTAAGTGCAATAAAAAACAATGATTCTTAAAATGTAATATGAGCTACTCAAGATTATTGAAAAATATATCCACAATTTGAAAACTTCAGATATATTGTTAGCTCAGACTTATTAGTATATGAACTGTAAATCCTTACTCTGTCTTCCTTGCTGGGTTGGGAACCTGTGATCTACATTATAACAACAGATGGACCTCTTTAAGGCTTATTTTCTGATATGTGAAATATGATGTCATTAAGGGAAAATGATATTCTGGAAATCACGGTAGCAGAGGTGTTGTGCTCTTTAGAAGTAGTCATGGTAATTTTCTGTTATTCAATATCTAGATGACAAACATGAGGACAATGCTTTCTGTATATTGATTGTTGCACTAAATAGCTTCAGTATTTGATTCTCTGGCTATCTGGAAGATTCCGTAAGACACCTAAGTTCTATTAAAAAAAAAATTCCTCTTTAACTATCAAGAATGAATTTTAATACTTGCCAATATTTATTCTAGAAAAAGATAATGATTAAGGGAACTATTGAAATTAATTAATGCTAAAGAATGTGCTGATCTTTCATTGTTTATCTGATCTAGTGCAAATCCCAAACTACAGAACAGGACATTGGAAGTCAAGAGCATCCAGTGCTGAATATGATTCAAATTCGCACATTTGTTCATGTGGATCATAGTGCCTATGCAAGGCAGAATTTTGACAAACTAAAGTTTACTGCATATTGCAGCAAAGTTTTAAATGATAAAATATAGCACACTATTTTTAAATTCTTAACTCAAGACAGCCACAGTGCTGGTAATATAATAATCAAATGCATAGTCTGATTCTCAAAATTCTTGAATTATAAAATTGATTGAAGTTTTTAGATTTTCATGTCTCTTGTGTGAAATTTTGGATTAATTGGAAATAAAGGTGGCCAGAGAATTTAGGAAAAAGTTGAAAATGTGAAAGCCACAGAAAATTTCTCACTAAGAGAAGCAACTTCTCTTCTGCTTATTGAGCTTAAAGACTTTGTAGCTATTTTAGCTGAGAAAGTTGCCTAATAATGGTATGGGTGATCTCTTCATACCCTACCCCAAATACCAGTCATTATCCATAAATCCAAACTGACTTACATCCCACAAAATTAATTGAAAAAGAAAATTTGAGACAAGGAGGCTTACAAGCCAAAAGAATGAAAGTTTTTGCAATTACACCTATGAAAAAACTTAGATGTAGGTGTAAAAAATACTTTTGTGGTGCTAGAGGAATCAAAGAGAAATATATATTTTGTATATTAAATTTATAAATAAGCATTTACTTACAGAGATTTTTGAATTTCATGTTATCCCATGTATATGATAGTAACTGATTACTCAGTAAAGGTTGACAGTAACCTGACTCAATGGGGTTCCACACAAAATAAAATGGAGATGTCAGAAATTTCTTGCCAAAATGGAGAGGTAAGATTCCATGTCATTTAAAGATAGAAATGTTAGACAAGATTTATATTGCCTGCTGTGCTTATTTACCATTTATGTGTATTCTGGATAAGACCAGAACTCAATCATTTTAACAGGCTTGAGAATTTTTTTACTGAGAAGAGAGCAAGCATCTTATAAAAATATTCTTTTGAATATTTTCTAAAGATCAGAGTTAGGTGATATATGCTGTGAATAAAATGTGTTGTTGATTTCAGAATGGATGATAAGATATTGGTGTTGCAGGATTCTAGTGCTGGTACTAAACCACCAGAAGTAACCTTCATAATACCTAGGTCTTGTCTCTAATCAAAGTAGAATGATCTGCAAGATGAACTGGTAGTAATTAATTAACCATTGGTTCCTATGACAATATAATTTGGTATAAGATTTATAATTATGCAGGTAGGACTGTATAATTAAAAATATATATTCTAGGCCCTGGACAGTTTGCTCAGTGAGAGAGCATCAGCCCAGCGTGTGGAAATCTTGGGTTCAATTCTTGGCCAGGGCACACAAAAGAAGTGGCCATCTGCTTCTCCACCCTTTTCCTTCTCCTTTTTCTCTATCTCTTTCTTCCCTTTCCGCAGCCAAGGCTCCATTGGAGCAACGTTGGCCCAGGCGTTGAAGATGGTTCCATGGCCTCCGCCTAAGACGTGAGAATGGCTTCGATTGCAATGGCAGAGCATTGCCCCCTAGTGGGAATGCCAGGTGGATCTCGGTAAGGCACATGCAAGAGTTTGTCTCTCTGCCTCCCCACTTCTCACTTCAGAAAAAAAAAATTTTTTTTCTATAGGCCTTGCAAACTATGCCTTGATTTGAGTCATTATAAATTTACTACCCTTGACTCAACTTCTACCTTAAATTAATTCATACCTTATGATTGTCCATTGAATATCCTTGAATGACGAAAGGAGATTTGACTTTGAGTAATGAACACACAATGTGATATAGAGGTGATGTATCATAGAATTATACACTTGAAGCCAATATATATTTTTGTTTACCAGTGTCACCTCATTAAATTTAATTTTAAAAATAGTTTTATGGTCTGATCTCTGGCAGCACAGTTGATAAAGCCTCAACCTGGAACATTGAAGTCACCATTTTGAAAACCCAGGCTTGCCCAGTCAAGGCAAATATAAAAGTTGATGCTTCCTTCCCCCCTTCTCTCTCAATCTCTCTCTCTCTCTTTTCTCCTTCTCTAAAATAAGTAGGTAAAATCTTTGAAAAAATAGTTTTATTGTAAAAAAGAGTTAACACGAGATCTATTATCTTAATGTAGTACATATTTTAATTGTCTAAGACAATTTTGTACAGTACAATGTACAATTAATTTCACAACTTATTCATATTTCATAACTAAAATTTTATAGCCATTGATTAACAACTTTTTTATCTTTCCTCCCACCATGGATACCACAGCTCTATTCTTGGCTTTCATGAGTTTTACTTCTTTAGATAATTCATATAAGTAGAATCATGCTTCTGTGACTGGTATACTTCGCTTAGCATATTTTCTTTTAAGTTCATTCATTTATTTGCATATTTAGGATTTCCTTATTTTTTAAGGCTGAATTAATATCCCACTGAATGAATATACTTTTAATTTTTTATTTATTCACCAGTATACATTTAAGTAGTTTCTACATATTGGTCATTGTGAATTATGTGGCAAGGAACATGAGAAGGCTAACATCTCTTCCAAATCCCAATTTCAATTATACCACATTACAATGTACAAATGATGTTTTGTTGAGTTTATCTCAGATGATAATTGAAATGAGTGAATATTTATTGCTAGCTCATAAAGATCAAGGTGTGGCATATTTAAGAAAGCTAAGCCTAATTTTCTAAAAATCTTAACTGCCTTAATAATCTTTAGAAAATCTCAATTACTAATTGAGGATAATAGCCTCTTAGATATACAGGTAGGTCAAATCTGAACACAGGGCTCTTAAAAGTATAGAAACCTTCTAGGGTGTGGTCAGAAGAAAATATGACAATGAAAGAAGTTAAATTAGATAAAAATGGAAGATCAGTTAAACATATGTATGGATTTTCTTCTGGCCTCTCTAATCTTTTTTATTGGTTTGTATAGCTGTGTTCACACAGTATTATAATGTTTTATTTATTTATTTATTTATTTATTTATTTATTTATTTATTTATTTTTCTTAAGTGAGGAGGGAGGAGGAGAGAGACAGATTCCCACATGTACCCCAACCAGGATGCACCCAGCAAGCACCCTATGGGGCAATGTTGTGCCCACCTGGGGCCGTTAGTTTATTGTTCTGCAACCAAGTCATTTTAGTGCCTGAGATGAGGCCATGGAGATAGAGATAGAGAAAGAAGATGGGGAAGGGTGGAGAAGCAGACAGTCACTTTTCCTGTGTGCCCAAACTGGGAATTGAACCCGGGACATCCACACATCGGGCCAAAGCTCTACCGCCAAGCCAACTGGCTAGGACTGGCTCATAATATTTTAATAACTGTAGCATTGGAATATATTAATATATTAGGAATGTGATTTTACAGCTTTGTTTTTTCTTCATTGAATTAAAATTGGTAACTGCTTTGGCAGAAGAAAAATCTGTAACAAAATATTGAAAGTGCAACTTGAATATATTTTATAAATAAATCAAACTAATTTTCCAAGGAAAGAAAAGTGAAGTAATCAATTAAATAAAGTTTAAAATAATATAATTAAGTTTTATGGAACTATGGAAGTGAATGAAGATAGGCATGATAAATGATTTAGTGACTGACTTTGATACAATGTTTAAATATTAATAGGTCAGGAAACAGTTAAGGAAAATTGGGGAAATTAATAATGCAACAATTCTGGACTTGGAATCAAGTGAAGAATATGTTTGAAGGAGGAGTTGAACAGACCATTTCAAATGCTACTCACAGCCCATGAATTTGTCATATGGTTGTCATCCCTAACCTTAACTACAAATAATTTT
Organism: Saccopteryx bilineata; assembly: GCF_036850765.1. Taxonomy (NCBI): domain Eukaryota; kingdom Metazoa; phylum Chordata; class Mammalia; order Chiroptera; family Emballonuridae; genus Saccopteryx; species Saccopteryx bilineata. Next base: position 65,526,958 of record NC_089495.1, on the reverse strand, counting down.
GGGGTGAGGTGCAAACAAAATTCTGATTGGAGTGGTAACAAGAAAAAAATATGAGAAATACTGAAATACTGGTTCAAATGTAGATGGTGCAAACGAGTTATTTTCATTTTTTGTATATAATGATGTCTTAACCAAGTTTTTAGTCACTGACTAAAGACCCATCAATTACCCTTCTTAGTAGCTGAATAAATTCATACCCCAGAACTTCCCTTATCTCTCCCCTCTCATATTCTGGGATAACCATGCACTTACATTAATCAGCCTAAAGCTAGATGCTAGACAACAAGGGGCAACCTTTGTCCCCCAGAACTCTCAAAATTATTCAAATTAGCCAATTCACTAACCTCATCTCTTATATATATATAAGCTGTGCCTACAGCTCAGCTTACAGGGGACCTTCTCTCTGTCCTGATATGCAAACTCTTTTGTTGCCCTGAGTAACAACCTTCTCTTCCTTAAAACTGAAAGTAACAGAAAGTTTGGCTTTTTATCTATTTGATTAAAGTTAGTGTTGCTGTGCTGTCTTACCATCAATAGAATCTTCAAATTATAAAACAAGTATCTTGTTGGGGTTATAGGAAGATTTGAGAGAAAGGTATGTATTTTTTTCTTTCTCTTTACTTGGCAGACTAACATATTTGAATGCTGATTAGAATAATTTAATAAGGAGGAAAGCACTATTGGTTTTAAGAAAAGATGAGATAAGACAATTAAAGAACCAATAATTTTTTAGCAAACCATTCATACTGGTTGATTGATGTGATGATAAGAGCAAAGAAAATTTACAATAAATATGTTACTTCTAAAATAGAAACAAAAATATAAATACTTGGTGAAAGTAATATTAAGCTTAGGCCTTGATACCAATGTATACAGGCTCCTAAGAGAATACATTTCAGCAAAACACAGTTAAAACTTCAAAACATTGATGTCTTGTGTTATGGATCAAGGAGTTTCCTCTAGAGTGTGCAAATCTGGCTTCTCATTACATTAAAAAATCATGCTGCAAGAATTGCTGAGCTCTGCATTTCTCGATGGAAATTAACCAATTTAAACAAACAAAAAGCACTGAAATGTGATTCACTCACAATTAAGAATAACTCAGTATATTCAGCATCAACATACAATTTTTCTTTGGATTACCATTGTCCCCAGAGTCTTCAGTAAGGATATAAAGAGTCAAGCTTATTAAATTATTAAATTTCCTACTGGAAAGCTGCTGCTTAACCAATATCTTTTCTCAGTGATATTGCAGCAATGACAAAAGTGTGGGTGTTTGGTTTTATGCATATGTATATTCTCAGCATATCCAATTTAAAAAGCTGAATCAAAAATCTGTGCTTGACATTTATTTATAGTAAATTTTTCTTTAGTTCAATAAATGCATTATATTTCCAACCTTAGATATTGGTCTTGCACACTTTACACATCTTTATTTTAATATTATCTTTTGTTGTGAAGGTGATAAATAGGCTTTGAATTCTCTCTAATCAAATTCATTTTATTTTCTTATTTATTGTTTGTATAACAAGTACTCTAATAATAATTCTTACTGTAAAATAGAGTTAATAAATGAAGATTTGCAAAAATAAAAGAGTTTCAGGGTAAAATATTAAACTATCATTTTGTTGAGTTTATTAACAAGTGACTGAAGGAAACAAATATTTCCCCTTAAGAAGCAAATTTTAAAACATTCAGTGTATTCTCAAATATTGTGATAATCCAATTAGTTGTCTTTAATATTTATTTACATTTTGGATGTATCATTAAATGTTAATGAACTGGCTCATTATTTAATCTTTCTAACAATGTATTACAAACAAATCAAATGGATTGATCAGAATTCTTAAAACTGAGATTTTCTTTAGTTGATTATCTGTTGATTATGAAAATATCCAATATACAGTGAAAATTATGTTACTTACCTATGTGAAAATAACTTTTGTGCTAACAGTGTTAATGGTTTAATTATAATGTTACTAGAAAAAAATAGTAAAATTATGTAAAATTTTGTTTATTTTATAAGGATTCCATTTCAGATATTATTACTGAAATAATTTTCATTATAAAGTCTACTAAGTTCACTAAATAATATATACTGCTCACAAAAATTAGAGGATATTTCAAAATGAATAGGAAGTGATAAAATATCCCCTAATTTTTGTGAGCAATGTATATCAAAGTATTAGTTTTACATAATACATAAAATTCATGTAAATAGAATATATTTTATCTTTTATAACATAAGCTCTTAAAAATTTTAGCCTCTCAAATTAGACATTTATTGTAGAGTACGAGACATTTATTGTAGAGCGGCTCGATTGGTTTGAGAATCAGACCCCAGGCATTGAGGATAGCTTGGTTGTTCCAGGTGTCAGCCTAAAGAAGTGAGATATAGCTTGATTCATTCCAGCGTCAGCCCCAGACAGGGTTTGCTGGGTGGATGCTGGTTGGGTATATGTGGGAGTCTGTCTCTCCATTATGCTTCCTCTCACTTAAAATAAATAAATAAATAAATAAATAAATAAATAAATAAATAAATAATAAATAAGCAAGCGAATAAATAAATAAAGATAAAGAAACCATGGTGTGTTGTATTGCAAAACTTTTAAACTGACTCTTTTAGAGTTTAAATTAGATTACCAAACTATGTTGAAAAATGAGCTAGTGACTCATTTATATACTGCATATGTAAAGATTGTTATATGCCAATACATATTTTCTTTAAAATAATTTAATTTGGTCCCATTAATAAAACACTAAAGATATTATTATATTTCTGTTTCAATCAGGTTGAATGGTAGATAAACACAAACTTAGTAAAAAACAGATGAGAAAGCCAGATTGTTTAAATACAAGACTCAACTTGATTTACTGGCAATAAGAACCTAGATTTTCACTACAAAGATGCAACAACCTACATGTTACAGGCTTTGATTAGTTGGCATAAATGTATGTAATGTAAGTAACATATGCTTTCTTAAAGAAATTTTTTTTGTTTGTTTTTTGTTTGTTTGTTTGTTTTTATTTTTCCGAAGCTGGAAACGGGGAGAGACAGTCAGACAGATTCCCGCATGCGCCCGACCGGGATCCACCCGGCACGCCCACCAGGGGCGGACGCTCTGCCCACCAGGGGGCGATGCTCTGCCCCTCCAGGGCGTCGCTCTGCCGCAACCAGAGCTACTCTAGCGCCTGGGGCAGAGGCCAAAGAGCCATCCCCAGCGCCCGGGCCATCCTTGCTCCAATGGAGCCTTGGCTGCGGGAGGGGAAGAGAGAGACAGAGAGGAAGGAGGGTGGGGGTGGAGAAGCAAATGGGCGCTTCTCCTATGTGCCCTGGCCGGGAATCGAACCCGGGTCCCCCGCACGCCAGGCCGACGCTCTACCGCTGAGCCAACCAGCCACGGCCTTAAAGAAATGTTTTTTAATTAAACATATTCTTGCTAGAAAACTTGGGTTACTTAACAATGACACTGACTGTTGAGTGAGAATTTAGAATAATATTTCATGGGGACTTTGTGTTTGTTTGTTTCCATTGTTTCTTTAAAAGATAAAGAGCCTGACCAGGTGGTGGAGCAGTAGATAGTGCATCAGATTGGGATGAGGAGGGCCCAGGTTCGAGACCCTCGAGGTCGCCAGCTTGAGCACGGGCTCATCTGGTTTGAGCAAAGCTCACAAGCTTGGACCCAAGGTTGCTGGCTTGAGCAAAGGGTTCCTCGGTCTGCTGAAGGCCCATGGTCAAGGCATATATGAGAACGTAATCAATGAACAACTAAGGCAGCGGTTCTCAACCTGTGGGTCACATTTAAAGTTATAAATGCAAGTTCTCTTTTACAGAGACCGAGAGAGAGTCAGAGAGAGGGATAGATAGGTACAGACAGACAGGAACGGAGAGATGAAAAGCATCAATCATTAGTTTTTCATTGCACATTGCAACACCTTAATTGTTGATTGATTGCTTTCTCATACGTGCCTTGACTGTGGGCCTTCAGCAGACCGAGTAACCCCTTGCTTGAGCCAGCAAGCTTGGGCTCAAGCTGGTGAGCTTTTTGCTCAAACCAGATGAGCCATCACTCAAGCTGGCGACCTCGTGGTCTAGAACCTGGGTTTTCCACATCCCAGTCTGATGCTCTATCCCCTGCGCCATCACCTGGTCAGGCTATATACTTGTTTTATTTCTCTTTTTTTGTATTAGTCATTGTGTTGATTATATGTCTTAATACTAGTAACATTTTATAACTCTAATATTTCTATACTTTTATTTCTTGATATTAAAAGACAAAAAATTAAAATCTGCACAGAAAAATGCTGCTTAAATTTATACAAAAATGAAAGAAATTGAATTTCTATAGATGAATAAACGAATACATTTCCTAGAATATGATTTGAGATAATAATGTTAAAAAAATGTTAAAAATATTTTGTTTTATATAATCATGGGTACCGAATGGATGAAAGTTATCTTTGACCCAGATAGAAAACATTTTTGTGAAAACTTACATCTATCTATGAAATAGCATTTGAGATATTGTTTATAAGCAACAAGATTTCTAAATGCCAGACACTTACAAACAAAATTGATAAATGCAAATACAGATGGCTTAGAATGTTTTACCTAAGTGCAGAAAGAAAGGACTAGAAAAAGCCCTAGAAGTTCAGCTCCACTGTGATATTATTCTGATTTTTGTTTCTTTGGCATACTTTTATTATGAATTGAGCACATCCTACTTTTTTCTAACAAGCTTAAAATGCATTCTGCTTTACAATCTATTTACTAAATACAGAAATATGTAGAGATAGAAAGAGATCAGATTTTATACTTTTTCCTGGTAGGTGCTAAAAATTCTCTTCTGAAAATGTTCTTGATATTTTAACTCCTGATTTATGACTTTGATTTATTCTTTGAATGTAACATCATTTTTTCTGTCCCAGTGGTCTTATAAAAACATGGTTGTATTCAATGCAATGGTTATTCACAAAGTCTCAAATCAAAGAGTTATTATGCCAAGGAACAAATGGAAACAAGAAAAGCTTGCCTGTCGGATACCATAGATTATTGAGGGAAAGGTTTGTTTTCAGGAGAAGATGACAGGCTGTTCAACTAAGCTTTGGGTCAGGCTCTTCAGTGATTTAGGTCTAGAGCAGTAAGCTACAGCAGGGAAGGTCAAGCAAATCCTGTAAATCTTGACATGCAGAATGCCAAATGCTGTAGAACTCAGGTTATATACATTTCAGGACATGTAAAGTAAGTCAGAAGTAGTAGGACTGTGATATACCCATGATTCTGAACTGTGGGTATAGCAAGATGGGCCAGATCACAAAAATCAAGTTGGGATAAAAACTTGATGAGAATGATGGCTCAATTTAAGGCTTTGCAAACAAGCAATACAGTGAGTATGTCTGAGAATTTATAACAGACACCCAAAAGGATAGAAGCAAATCTGAAAATCTTGTATTGGTTCACACAAAAATACACCAGAATTTTAGTGCTTCAGTGCAACTCACATGAAATAAAAAATGTATTCAGGTCATTGAAGCTCAGGGCTGGATTTTGACATGAAGATGCATGAGGGACCTCAGCCTCAGCAGTCTAGCCATTCTGATGAGGAAATTATTTACATTGCTGTACTTACATACTATGTTGTATTCTCACTAAACATACAAATATATATTAATAAACATATAAATATTATGTATAAATATTTACAAATATAGGTATATATATATATATATATATATATATATATATATATGATAGATACAAGATCTTTGCTTGCTTTGCAGCTTTGATTCCGATCATATGTTTGCTAGGAACTAATTCAGCAATCTGTTACCACAAAGAGGTCCTTAAAAAAAAACACCTAAAACTTTAAGAATTCAAAATTATTCAGATTTCTATAAATATGTACTTAGTATCAACCAATGTAATCCATAGAAAACAATTCTTATTTCTTTATTCATTAAACTAACAAAATGTGTGCCTGTAATTGAAAAAAGTGAGCATGGAGGAAGGACAGGGAAGATATAACTTCTTTAATAGATCTTATTTTAATTCCCAAGTATGTAAATGTTTCACAGAGGATAAAAACCAAATTTTATTTAAAACATTTTACAAATCTGCTGGTGCATATTAAGTGTTCAAAGTTCTGCCACTGATGATGATAATAACGAAGATGGTTATGTATGCTAAATATTTTAACAAGCCTGGATATATCATCAAGAAAACACAAGTGATTTCTTTCTCATAAAGTGCAAGACACTAGAATACAATAAAGATGATATAGATATCAAGATTAGAAGACTGGGAAAATACATTTTAATTCTGATGATATCTCCATATGACTTTTGGTCAAACTTAGCATTTTAAACATAAACATTTAGTACACTCCTTTAAGATAAAAGACAAAATTGTATGCAGCTATTGGTATAAATGAAAAGGGACATGAGACAGAAACATTGAAGAGTGTTTAACATATTTAGAAAATATACATGTCTATGGAGGTGTTTTAGCTGATATAACAGGGTAATAAGCTTAGATGTAAGTGCTTATAGTAAGTGGTTACTTTTTGTCATAACATAACCATACAGGCTAAGATGGGTTAGGCAATAAACATAACGAAACAAAGAAAAGTAATGAATCATGCTGTAAACAAGCTAGAATATTTCACTGTAATTTAAAAAAATTTATACACATACACACATATATATACATATATATACAGAATCATAAATAGAAGAAAATAATAGATCATAAATAAAATATCAAGAATAAAAGATAAACTGCAATTCTTTATGGAAGTAAGTGTGATAACAATGCAAAACATTCTCATTCTTAGAGAAAATGTTTCTCAACATGGTATTTTAATCTAGAGATAAGTTATTCATATGTGAAAATATTTTCTAATATGTAAAATGTATCCCTTTTTTTCCCTCATACAGAAAATTATTAAAAGATGCATTTCAACAAAATGTGAGAACAAGTTAAAATTTCTGAGGACATGATAGTGTTGTACAGAGTTTACACAGTGATGATGAAATACCACTGAAGCCCTGGCCGGTTGGCTCAGTGGCAGAGCGTTGGCCTGGCGTGCAGGAGTCCCGGATTCGATTTCCAGCCAGGGTTCATAGGAGAAGCACCCATCTGCTTCTCCACCCCTCCCCCTCTCCTTCCTCTCTGTCTCTCTCTTCCCCTCCCGCAGCCAAGGCTCCATTGGAGCAAAGTTGGCCCGGGTGCTGAGGATGGCTCTATGGCCTCTGCCTCAGGTGCTAGAATGGCACTGGTCACAACAGAGCATCACCCCCTGGTGGGCATGCCGGGTAGATCCCGGTCGGGCGCATGTGGGAGTCTGTCTGACTGCCTCCCCGTTTCCAGCTTCAGAAAAATACAAAAAAAAAAAAAAAGAAATACCACTGAAGGTCAGTTGTGTACCTGGAAAAAATGAAATGATATAAAAATAAATCAATTATTATTTATTTTTTAAAAAATAAGTAAGAAAAATATAATTTTACTTTATGTTTATTGGTGATAAATATTTACATAATTATATGAATCTAAACCCTGAATGGTGATTTGATGCAAAAGCATTATTGCTTTATAGCAATAATAGTTTAGAAGATGGAACACTGAAGAGTTTGTGTGGGAAAGAAATACTCCCTGAAAGATAAATACTTATTCTACTCATTAGAAAATTCTTAAGTTATATCTAGAATTGTGAATTGAGATAGGAATATGAACATAAATATTTCTAAAATATTTATATAAAGGTTAATGCAAGAAAAAAAATGAAAATAGTTAACTCTGGGAAATGAGATTAGAGCAGTACAAAAGAACTTAAATGTTGAGTTTTTAAGCTTTTATTTTGAAATATTTAAACTGAAATTTAAACCTTTTTTCTAACTATATAGCTGTATTATTTTGGTAAATATATAAGTTTATTTTAAAATGGCTGTTGGAGAGAAAGGGAGCAAGGGGACTGAATGAAAGAAGGTGAAGGAATTAGCTAAAAAGCTTACATATGTAACATATCATGTAACACAGAAGTTCAAGACCAGTTATATCTACCCGTCTCACAGATATTCCAAAAAAAACCACAGGGAGGACCTGATGGAGCAGACATAGGTTTGATCACTCAAGTTTCAGAGGAAGCCAATGGCAGCCTGTCGGGCAAGCATGATTTAAACTGGCCACATAGGTAGTCTTGCTTGTAAAACAATAGACAATAGTGGCACAAAGCCAAAGGCAGGCAGTGTACATGCTGAGACTCTCGGAATGAAAGTCTTCTTCAAGGCCTGTTTGTTCCTTGGCAGAATATGATGCGCATTCAAGAACTGATGAGCTTGGGCCCTGGTCCATCTGCGAGGAGGTGTGAAAGGGTCATGTCCAGCATTAACCTTATACATAGATACAGACAACAGGGTGGCAATACCCAAAGGGAAGGAGAGAGCGGAGGCAGAGAGAGGAGGGCTTAGGAAGGGAATAGGTAGGGACAAAGAAAAACTTTGCTTGGGGCACAGGGAGCACAGTGTGGTATGTAGATGGTGTTATATTGAGTTGTACACGTGAAAACTATATGGTTTGGTGAACCATGTCATCCCAATGAATTAAAAAATGAATTAAAAATAAAATAAAATGAAATAAGAAAGAAAAGGAGATATATTTTTAAGATAAACATACTTAGAGTTAGTGAAAGAATAAAAGAATGCATTTAGGAAATAAAATATATCAAGGAAAATTTAGCTTTCATTGTCCTTATTACCTATTCCTCTAAAGTTATTTTAGAAATAGTAATCATAAATATAAATACAAGTTATATTTATGTTTAAAAAGGAATAAATAAAAGTCAAATCAATAAAAATGTTTAACATTTTTATAAGTGGAGTTGCCTGATCCTGACTTTGTTTCTCAGCATTGTACCAGAGTCAAGGATGGGGAATGTTCCAGGCAAAGATAAAAGAAGAAGAAATACAATGACCTACAGAAAACTAAGATTTCAGAAATAACCCTATTTCAAATTCAAATGGGATACTTAGACCCTTAATCCAAGGCAAAAATGTGGCATCTGGGTAAATGTGATCTTTTAGAAATTTTGAACTAAGAAAATTCTCAGAATGCAAATCTAGCCATGTATTTATGATCTGATGTATCTGGGAGCTTATTCCAAACAGCTTTAGAAGCAAGAACTGAATTTTATCCTTTTCCAATCACCTCCAGTCCACATTTTCAAATGCATTTGATTTAAAATTTTCCTAGATAATTTACAGTGGGTATTATGCCATAGACACTTGGTTCTTATATTTTCAAGGCCTTATTTTTCAAATATCTCTTGAATTCTGTGATGTATACAGTAACCTACATTAATGTCCATTTTACTTACATCAGTCATGGTCATTTCTGTGGTTAAAAAAAGAATACACAATGGTTATACACAAATGGCAGTAGTTACTGATATATGGAATTGGGGTAATAATGATTGATAGCCACTGGTGATTAAATAGATGAAGGAAGTGGGTAAGTACACTGAAGTTCATTCATTCACAAGCAAACATTGTTAGTTCATAACAAAGCAGATGGTCAGGCCTGTTATATTCTTCCCTATTTCTTTCAGTTTTAAGAAGTTTCAATTAAGGTGCCCTCAAACTCCAACACAGATTTGAGATTTTGATACAGATTTACAAGAAAAGTACCCAATTTCCTGAAAAAAAAAAAAATATATATATATATATATATATTTTTTTTTTTTGTGACAGAGACAGATAGGGACAGAAAGATAGGAAGGGAGAGAGATGAGAAGCATCAATTCTTTGTTGCAACACATTAGTTGTTCGTTAATTAATTTCTTATATGTGCCTTGACCAGGGAGGCTACAGCAGACCAGACTGAGTGATGCCTTGCTCAAGCCAGTGATTTTGGGCTCAAGCTGGTGAGCCTTGCTCAAACCAGATGAGTCTGTGCTCAAGCTGGTAACCTCAGGGTTTCGAACCTTTCTTCTTTGCATCCTGGTCCAATTGTCTATCTACTGCACCCCCTCCTGGTGAGGCCTGAACATATATTTTTTTATTCAAGTAATGAAATGTTATTCATGTAAACACATAAGTATTTTTAGAGTATTAATTTTAATACTGGGAGAGACCATTAGGAATTCTTTGGGATACAGTGAGCAGTTTAAGGCATCTACATATGAAGTTTCTGCCATAAATATTTTGTATCACATAAAGAGAGATTTCTGGAGACTAAAGAGCATTTAAGCAATATGAAATAATAGTAGGGAGATAGAATCAGAATGTTACTTAAACATCTGCATCTACCTTTGTCTAAGGGCAGAATACTTTATTGCTTTCATTTACATAAATCAACACATTTTTCTTTCTTTTTTTCCTTTATTCCTCACCACCCTCATTTTTGTTTGTTTGTTTGTTTTAAAATAATTTAAAGTGTGTTTGGCCACTTACAATCAAAAGATAATTGCTAAAAATCCTTATTAATACATTTCTAAAAAGGATAGAGCTGGAAAATAGAATTTAATAACCAAGCTGAGAACCTTATTATTATAGCCCTCTCAGCAGTGGAGGGATTCAAATAGTTTAACAACTGGTTCTCTTCCCTAACGACTATTTTAAATATTTTAAATATATATATATATATATATATATATATATATATATATAAATTATTCTGAAAGATAGTTTACTATTCTATGTATTTAATACTTCAACAGAACAATAAAAGAGGTACACAAAACTAGATTATATGAAAGTTTTAAAATATTAATGAAAAAATGTTAAATAATACCTGACAAAAACAATAAAACTGTTATTTAAGATATTTCCATGTTGCTTCTTGATTAGTGTCCTCACTTGCAATTTTCTTTGCTTTTATCTGAGCATCACTGGCTGTGTGATTTATCCTTAACCAGTGTAAGGCTGGTGGTTGAGGCTAGGCAGATTCACATTGAATCATTGAATTCAGGCAGACAGTAGAGAAACTGTGGAGCAGGAAAGTGTTGGGCGATAACTATTGTATTTATTGGAAACAAAGAAAGACCTGCTTTTCACAGTGGAGGGCAAGGGATCAGGAAAACCGCCAGTGAGGAAGACAGCTGTGTTAGGCTTGCGAGCACTTTGTACAATTAGTGCATGAGCACATGGCAGCACCATGCATGTATGGTCTGTAATAAGACTAAGGGTGGTGCTCTCTCAGTGGCAATTCTCCCAGATCACTCTCCTGCCACTGCAAAGTGCAATTTTCCTGCTCCTTTGCCCTTCACTGGAAAAGCAGGTTATCCCTTGTTTATTACCACTTTTCCATTTATTTATTTATTTATTTATTTATTTATTTATTTATTTATTTATTTTTGCTCACTTGTCTTTGTGAGCCTCCAAATAAATGGATCTGGCCAGATGTTTTCTGACTCCACGGTTCCTATACCTTCTGCCCAAATTCAATAAGAACGTACCTGTCCTCAACTACCAGCATTACACCACCCCTCACAGTGATGGCTAAGGGTACCAGGGAACTGCACCTTGCAGTGGCAGGAGAGTAATCTGGAAGAATTGCCCTTGAGGCAAACTACCTATGGCTTTTCTTAGAGACACACACGTGGCTTTCTGCCATGTGCTCACATATTGATTGTGCAAAGTACTTGCAGCCAGTAAGCCAGAGAGCAAGCCTAACACAGCTGTTTTCCTTACAACCATCTTAGAGTAGAATCCCATTCCTTCACCTATGCATGGAATGAACATTATTAAGGGTGCTTAAAATATGCTGTTGCACAGATGAAGAGGAAGGAATGTAAATTTGTGATTTTCACATTGGGTGGCTGCTCAAATGCCCACCTTAGAGAGTACCCAGATTACAAGTGTCATTTTAACAACCAGTTCGCTGAACTCAACAAAAAATTAAGTATTAATTTTAAGAAACCAGTGTGAATTGGCTGAATCCCTCTACTGCCTCTCAGATATTTAAGCATTTATCTCCTGTAATGAGAGAAGTAAATTTACAGCATTGACTATGTTACTATAGCACAGAAACTCATTCTTATTATGAAAAAAGCAAATGGCTGATTTATTTAGAACTTCAATCAGAAATCTGAGTTTGGAGGTATTGTACTAGCCTCTCTGGTGTTATCTTTTAGGAAGATATCTTTACAAATAACTCTTGTGAATTAATCAAAAATGGTAAGGCCTAACTCTTCTTTCCCAAGGATAATCTTCCACTCTCATTTCAGTCATCCTTGTCAAAATGCTTCATTATTTATACCTGATTTTAAGTGTTTTCAATCACTGTCTCTCCACGGGCTTTCCTCTTAAACATAAACATGCTCAGGTTTTTACATCTTAAATTATGTAGTTATCACTCAGACTGTCACTTCTGTTAGACTACTTTCTATACATTTGAGCAAAACATAGGGCTGAATTTAAATAAACATACCGTAAAACATACATGTAAATATGTCTTTTTAGTGTTAAAGTTCTGACAAGACACAGTGGACATAGTGGGACAATGTGTGATAAGAGGTTTTTTTATATAAAAAAAGTTCGTTTTATTTCAACAGTGTTGCCGTTTGTGTTCCTCATGAGTTGTAAAGAACAGAAGATGAAGTTCAGAGTCCAATAATATTAAAACCCAATAGGATCAGCAAAAATGATAAAGAACTTCAGAAAATATTGTCTAATACAAATCAACAAAAACAAAAGAGGTTGGCGAAAAATATCAGAATTAACTTTTTCAGAATTTTCAGAATTAACCAAAGATTTTTGATAATTCTGGAGAAGCTTATTCAAGAAAAGTTAAATCAATCTTCATAGAAAAAATATATTGTAAGGGTGTTTTAACTTATTTCCATCCACCACTCTGTGTATCATTAGTTGCCTTCAATCCAACAGTTGTAATTACAGTAACACTCAGCACCCTGGCAGCCACTGAGGTGACAAACAAGGCTGGAATTTTATGTTTACTCATTTCCAGAGAATATCATTATTTCATCAGCTTGATTTTTCCCACTTTCACTAGGAATATTGCCATTTTTTTACTCAAAGCTCATCCAGGGTGAAGAGTCTTTTTCCTGGGAATGTTGATCAAAACTAATGAAAAAAATTAAAATTGCAGCTGCTTAAGATAATAGATAATAGTTGTAGCTATAAATAAAAATATAGAGAATAACAAGTATTGGCAAAAATATGAAAAAATTGGAACACGAATCCATTGCTAGTAGAAGTTTTAAATGATAAAAATTTAAGCCTGACCAGGTGATGGCACAGTGGAGAGAGCATTGGACTGCGATGAGGAGGACCCAGGTTCTAAACCCTGAGGTTGTCAGTTTAAGCTTGGGCTCATCTGGTTTGAGTAAGGCTCACCAGCTTGAGACAAAGGTTGGTAGCTTGAGCAAGGAGTCACTTGGTCTGCTGTAGCCCCTGAGTTAAGGCACATATGAGAAAGCAATCAATGAACAACTAAGGTGCTTCAACAAAGAATTGATGCTTCTTATCTCTTTCCCTTCCTGTATATCTGTACCTATCTATCCATCTCTCTGTCTCTGTCTCAAAAAAAAAAAAGAAAAAAAAATGCCCTGGCCGGTTGGCTCAGCAGTAAAGCATTGGAGTCCCAGGTTCAATTCCCAGCCAGGGCACACAGGAGAAGCAGCCATCTGCTTCTCCACCCCTACCCCTCTCCTTCCTCACTATCTCTCTCTTCCTCTCCTACAGCCAAGGCTCCATTGGAGCAAAGTTTGCCTTGGAACTGAGGATGGCTCCATGGCCTCGACCTCAGACACTAGAACGCCTCCAGTTGCAACAGAGCAATGACCCAGAAGGGCAGAGCATTGCCCCCTAGTGGGCATGCCAGGTACATCCGGGTCAGGTAAATATGGCAGCCTGTCTCTCTGCCTCCCCTCATCTCACTTCAGAAAATTACAAAAAAAAAAATAATAATAATTTTAAATGCAGCCACTTGTCAATACCTCAGAAGTAGAACATACCAAATTCTACAGGAGTATAAAGTAGTATATGACTCAAAAAACAATTTTACATTGTCTGATAGTGCTAACAATGTTTGTATTTAAATTCATAACCTATTATATTAGTTTATTATATTTGCTCACATATCTACTCAGCTTTGCAAATTGTAAATACACAGCTATTTTAACACTAATGTCTTAACATTTCAAAACAACCATACTTAGTTTTAAAAAATAATTTTTTTCTTATTTATACATATTAAAATTTTATAATAAAATTATTGAAGGCTGTTGAGATTTTTTTTTTGCCTTTGAATTATGACTTAATTACATCACTGTGACTACTACGTGGAATAACTAAACCATATGGAGTATTGTAAAGTCTCTATCATATTATGTCACCATTGTTTAACAATAGAAATGTCCTTAATTTAAATTACTTCTAATAAGTGATTTTTTAAAGATAGTGTATGTATAGATACAGCGTTCTTAAAAAAATAGGTGATGGAGTGACTTTGAAATGGATTTCATGTACATTGAAAAGGAAATGTAAAAGGAAATTACAGTAAAACATTTGCTGATAATGTAGTCATTTTAAACTATTCTATAATGGTGTCATTATCTGTGAATTTTATTTAAAAAGTAAAGGTTTTTCATTGTTACATATGAACAATTTGTAGTGTCCATATTGCTACTGACAAACACGGTGTGGAACAGGTCTGTCTCTCACATACTTTTAAAAGGAAATCTTACATTTCACAAGACTGTACTATTTAATTTTCATTCAGGTATAGCATTGATCTAAAAGACCTTGCACTGAGTAGCTTCAGAGCAATTAATTTTCTGATGAATTAAAAGACTCTGTAACTGAGAATAAACATGCTATATTACTAAAGTTCTGATATTAGTCTTATTAGTAATAAAACAAAGCTAAATAAGAATGTACTAACAAAGTAAGCTCATTAAATAATTTTTGTAGCCTTACCTGTGGTGGCACAGTGGATAAAGTGTCAACCTGGAACACTGAGGTCTCCGGTTTAAAATCCTGGGCTTGCCTGGTCAAGGCACATATGGGAGTTGATGCTTCCTGCTCCTCCCCCTTCTCTCTCGTTCTCTATTCCTCTTTCCCTCTCTCTCTCTCTCCTCTCTGAAAAATTAATAAAGTCCTTAAACAAAAGTTATAAAAAATAATTTTGTAAAATTAAAATGTTAAGCTTAGTTTGTTGCTCTTATAACCAAGATTCAATTTTATTAGTAATCAGAGTCATGTTTTGTAACAAATCAATAGTTCATAATCAACCCCAGACTTTTATCTCTCTATTAGTTCTTGTTACAGTTGAAACTATTCTTCTCTGGCTGCCCCACATCAATGGTTAACATCCAAGGACAAAGAATAACTTCTCCTTACCTGCTCCACACTGAGGCTTGAAATTATGATTTTGGGTCAAGACCAAGAGGACAGCCTGACTGTGGGAATCTGTGGACATTTGTTATATGAAACAAAAAATCTTCATTTATAAGTTACTTGCTAACTTCAGTTCCTGTGTAAACAGAATGAACTCCGACCTTCAGATGTGCCGACTCTGAGAGATACTGGTACTTCATCCACTTATCTGAACAAATTGTGCTGACTCCCCTCAGCAAAAACCCTCGACCCCCTCCCTTTGATTCCTTGAATATATTTCCCATGCATATAATCTGACAAAGGATTTGTAATCAGTGTGTATAAAGAAACTTTATAACTTGATAAGACAATCAATTTAAAAAATAGCAAAAATATAAGAAAGTAAGATAATCAGAATATATATCAAAAGAAAATATAGAAATGACCAGTAAGCGCATGAAATAATGGTCATTATTATTCATGAGCAAAGAATGCAAGTTAAAAACACAGTGAAATACTGCCACACAGTCACTATAATGGACAAAATTAAAAAGATATACACCACCAAATATAGATGAGGGTGTGAAATGTGACATTGGAATAAAAGCTATAAAATATATCAATAGGCTTTAGAAATAACTTCAAAGGAACTAGTCCAGTAAACAGGTGAGCCCAGACTCCCAGGATGGCTAGGAACTGAAGAGTCCTTGAGATAGAGAAGTCGTTAGACTCCCAGAATGGTTAGGAGCTGAGGAGTCCTTGAGATAAGGAAGTCACAAGAACTCCTAAGACAGTAAATGTAACCACATCCTAGGGGATAGATAGGGATATTTCCAGCTGGGGCTTTCAACTGTATGACTGGTTACTAAGGCACGTGACTAGAATTTAATTTGGGGGAGCCAATTGCTAAATGCCAAATTTGCTTCTGTATGAACTGCTTGCTTGCTACGCTATAAAAACCCCTAGACTGTAGGCGCTCGGTGTGGCTCTTATTACTACCACTAGAGTCCACCCCTGCGCAGGTTTGTTTTGTTTTGCTTTGTTTTCTTTTTCTCTTGGCCATAAAGGTTTGTCTTAAACTCTCCAAGCGTCTCCAGTGTCTGTTTTACCCGGCGAGTGCTACATTTTATGGGGGCGCGCCCGGGATTGCCCATTACGGGTATCTTGACTGGAGACAGGCGGAACAGCTGTTTAAGCTGGTGAGTATTTTGTTGTAGAATTTCTTGGTTTTGTATTCTGGCTCCGGAGCTCTTACAGTCTGTGGTGGCAGACAGGACGCTGTCAGTGACCCGCCCAGACACTCGGGCCAAAGGGCAGGACGCTGCCGGCCGAAGTTTCTGTTTCTGTCTGAAATCGATCGATCGTTTCAAAGTAGTGAGCTCACTCGCGCTGCGCCGCGCTGCTGTCTGGTTGTCTGTTTAGCCTGAATGACTGTGTGGGAAATTTTGTGTATTGCCCTCCTGGGATTTGCTGCATTGTTGTGTTTAGTGTTAATTTGTTTGCCAGTACAGTGTGATCAGCGCTCATCTATTTGGATCACCCTGCTTATAGGGTGGGGAATCCTGTGTGTTGTCTTTGTAGGACTAGAAGCATACCTGGCTGAGAAGAACAAGCACCGCGAGATGGGACAGCAAGAATCTACTCTTAAGTCCCTTCTTGATTGCATTTTAAGTAACTTCTCTGATTTTCAGAAGAGGGCTCAGGGTTATGGGGGACCTCCACCCGATCGAGAAACTCTCCGGACCTTAAGCCAAGTAGAGTGGCCATCTCTTAAGGTTGGATGGCCATCTGAAGGAACTTTTGATCTGCCCATAGTTTTTGCAGTAAGAGCTATTATATATCAGGTACCTCACCCAGACCAATATGTGTATATAGATGTTTGGATAGATATAGCTACAGATAAACCTGGGTACATTAAGAGGTGCATAAAAGCAAATCAAAAGGTTAAGAGAGCTATTTGTGTGAGCGCTGTGGACATTAAGCCTCGCCCTCCCTCCGCTCCACCTGCACCTGAAAAAGAGCATCCCAAATCATATCCGGTCCTTTCTGATGTTACTAAGGATATAGCAGACCCTGTAAATTATCCTCCTCCTTATCAGAAGCCCAGGGAGCCAGATTCAACTGTGCCCGAGAATGTCCAGAGTCCTCCCCACACCCGGGGGGGAACTCCTTATGCTCAACCTTCCTTTGCCGGAGGTGCCCCAATGTTACCTCTTAGGGAGGTGTTGCCCCCACTAGATGAAGGATTACATGCACCGTCCCGAATGATTTATATTCCTTTTTCTACTAGTGACATTTATAATTGGAAACATCAGACCCCGCCATTTTCAGAGAAACCTCAGGGGTTAATTTCTTTGCTTGAGACTGTTTTCAGGACCCATCAACCAACTTGGGATGATTGTCAGCAGCTTTTGCACACTTTGTTTACAACGGAAGAAAGAACCCGTATCAGCCAAGAAGCTGAAAAAGTATTTAGGGAAGAAGGGGGCACTGAAAAGGACCTAGAGAGGACTCTCCCCAGGAGCCCCCCCAGTTGGGATCCAAACAATGACAGGGATAGGGAATCGCTTACCCAATATCGCCAGGCTCTATTATGGGGAATAAGGGCAGCTGCTAAGAAACCAACCAACTTTAGTAAGGTAGGTGAGGTAACTCAGGGGAGGGATGAGTCCCCTGCTGCATATTTAGAGCGGCTAATGGAGGCCTACCGGGTTTATACCCCTATTGATCCTGAGGCAGAGGAAAATCGCAAGCTAATAAACATAACCTTCATCACTCAGGCAGCCCCAGACATTAGAAAGAAGCTCCAGAAATTAGAAAAATTTAAGGAAAAGAATAGGAGTAAATTATTAAAAATAGCACAGAGAGTCTATGTCAATCGTGATGACCCTGAGTTAGGGAGAGCAGCCGTAAAACTACTTTTGGCACAGCAATCAAAAGGGAAACAGCAGCCCTTTAAGGGAAAGAAGGGAACTTTCCCACAGAAGCAACTAGATAAAGCAGGAAATGTTTGCCTTTGAGTGGAATGATCCCGAGAATGGACTTTCAGGCCAATACACTTGGACCAGTCTCCCCCAGGGTTTTAAGAATTCACTAACCATATTTAATGAGGCTTTGTGCAAAGACTTACAGGAGTTTCAAGCCAGCCACTCTTCAATTGTACTACTGCAGTATGTGGACAATCTCCTTATCGCAGCCCCAAACCAGGAGAGTTGCCAGGAAGCTACGTTAGAACTACTCCAAGAATTGCAACGGATGGGCTACCAAGTATCTGCTAAGAAGGCCCAAATTGTCACCCAAACCGTGAGTTACTTGGGGTATGACTTGAGGGGAGGACAACGTAGTTTGTCTAGCCAAAGAATTCAGACCATATTACAGATTCCTGAGCCTGTCAGTAAAAGACAAGTGCGAGAATTTTTAGGTGCTGTGGGATATTGCAGACTTTGGATACTGGGATTTGCAGAACTGGCCAAACCTTTGCATGAGTTAACACGGGGAAAAGAGGAACAATTTGTATGGACAGAGGAGGCACAAGAGTCTTTTCAAAAACTTAAGGAAGCCCTAGTTGCAGCCCCGGCATTAACTCTGCCAGACTTGTCTAAGTCCTTTCAACTATTTGTGACTGAGAAAAAGGGCATTACTCTAGGGGTCCTCTGTCAAGAACTGGGACCTTAGAAGAGACCAATAGCCTATCTGTCCAGAGGACTAGATCCCGTGTCATCAGGATGGCCCAATTGTTTGAGAGCACTTTGCTGATCGAGCGGCACGGAATGCAGCAGAAGAGGAGGAACACGTTAACCAACTGCTACTCATCCCACCCCCTACTTTGCAAATAGAACCGAGGTATGAGCCTAAAGAAGAAGAGAAAGGTGAGCAACTAGGGGGTAAGAAAAGTAAACAGGAATGAATAGAATCACCAGACAACAGAATATACCTACCACAAGGAGTGTTAAGACAAATAATTCAAGAAATACATAGCAGCTCCCACTTAGGACAACAAAAACTAGAACATCTAGTAAGAAAATATTATAAGGGAGCAGAAATCAGAGATATCATACACTCTGTTGTGTCTAGGTGTCAAGCCTGTGCCAAAGTAAATGCTGTCAATAAGAAATTACCTCCTTTCATCAGGCACCGAGGAAAAGCTCCTGGAGAGCTGTAGGAAGTAGACTTTACCGAAATGACTCCAGGGAAATTAGGCTACAAATATTTGCTTGTTCTAATAGACACCTTTACTGGATGGACTGAGGCTTTTCCTACAAAAGGAGAGACTGCTTCAACAGTTTGTAAAATACTTTTAAGAGAAATCATTTCACGATATGGCATTCCCATTGCTGTAGGGTCAGATAATAGACCTGCCTTTGTGTCCAAAGTATCACAAGAATTGGCAAAAAGATTAGGGATCAATTAGAAATTACACTGCATTTATCAGCCTCAAAGTTCAGGGCAAGTCGAGAGAATGAATAGGACCCTTAAAGAGACTATAATTAAGTTAAGAGAGAAGACTGGCGAAAACTGGGTAGAGCTACTCCCTTTTGCATTATATAGGGTTTGAAACACACCTTATACAGGAAAATAGACTCCTTATGAGTTAATGTATGGGCAACCAACTCCTTTGGTTCCACAAATAACAAGAGAAGAAATTGAGGGTTCTAATCAAAGTTTTCTAAAGTCCTTACAGGCATTACAACTGATACGTGCAGAAGTACGGGCGCTTAGAGACCAGCAGAAGGACCAACTCAAAGGACTTCCACTGCCAACTCCACCGGAGCCAGGACAATGGGTATGGATTCTTAACCACCGTCGCGGGAACCTTGACGCTCGGTGGCAAGGACCGTTCCAGGTACTGTTCAGCACGCCCACGGCTGTGAGAATAGCTGAAAAACCTTACTGGATTCATCTATCACATGTAAAGTTAGCTCAAGAACCGAGCTTGAAGGAAGCAAAATGGAAAGTCGAAGCGGATCCCCACAATCCCTTAAAAGTGCGGTTCTTACCCGAATTGTAGCAATAGTTTTCTTTTGTATGTTGTTCAGTATTAAACCAGTGCCTGCTTTCCAGGAAAACCCTGAATCATCCAGAGAATTTATGGGTGGCTTTAGCACGCACCCTAAATGTCTCATCATTTTGCCTTGAACAGGATAGTCATACTCATTTCATGCTAGGAAAATGTCTACGCCCGGTATGTAAACCGGCAGCTGATAGTTAAGGATTTAACTAGGACAAAGAAGAGGAGGAAATGTGACATTGGAATAAAATCTATAAAATATATCAATAGGCTTTAGAAATAACTTCAAAGGAACTAGTCCAGTAAACAGGTGAGCCCAGACTCCCAGGATGGCTAGGAACTGAAGAGTCCTTGAGATAGAGAAGTCGTTAGACTCCCAGAATGGTTAGGAGCTGAGGAGTCCTTGAGATAAGGAAGTCACAAGAACTCCTAAGACAGTAAATGTAACCACATCCTAGGGGATAGATAGGGATATTTCCAGCTGGGGCTTTCAACTGTATGACTGGTTACTAAGGCACGTGACTAGAATTTAATTTGGGGGAGCCAATTGCTAAATGCCAAATTTGCTTCTGTATGAACTGCTTGCTTGCTACGCTATAAAAACCCCTAGACTGTAGGCGCTCGGTGTGGCTCTTATTACTACCACTAGAGTCCACCCCTGCGCAGGTTTGTTTTGTTTTGCTTTGTTTTCTTTTTCTCTTGGCCATAAAGGTTTGTCTTAAACTCTCCAAGCGTCTCCAGTGTCTGTTTTACCCGGCGAGTGCTACATGAAACATATTTTTAGTGGGAGTATAAAAGGTTACAATTGCTTTGGAAAAAGTTAAGACTATTTTTTAAAATTTCAGTATGCACTTACCCTACAAGCTAAAAATTCAACAAGTAGGTATTTATGCATCAGTAAAGTTTACTTATTTATTTATTTTTAGTTACAAGAAAGACTGGCAATACCAAGTGCTGCCAGATGTGGAGCAACCAGAACTGTAAAATACACAACCACTTTTTGTGATTTCTTACAAAGTTATCACCCCACAATCAATTCATAAGGATTTACTCCAAGATTATTGAAAGTAGATATTTATACAAACACTTGGACACAAATGCTCTTGATGGCTTTATTTTTTTTAATTTTATTTTTCAATTACAGTTGACATTCAGTATTGTTTTGTATTAGTTTCAGGTGTACTGCATATTGGTTAGACAGTCACATATTTACCTGGTAGGGAAAACAAGATAATGATATTGGTTTATTTTTTATTCTTTGTGTGTGTGTATGTGTGTGTGTGTGTGTGTGTGTGTGTGTGTGTGATGGTTTATTCCTAATAGTCTTTAAATGAAATCCAAATTTTCAACAATAGACAAATGGATAGTGGTGTATCCTAATACTCTGCTAATACTCAGCAATTAAAAGTGACAAACTATGATGCCTACAACATAAAAAACTCAAAAATTTTTTGCTGAGCAAAGCAAGCCAGATGCAAAAGAGTATGTACTGTGTAACTTTGTAATTTGAAACTACAGTAAAAACAAAACTAAATTATGGTGATAGAAAGCAGAACACGTTATTTGGGGTTAGAAACAGGAGTTAGACATTGCGAAGAAGCACAAGGAAATTTTTTCTGGTGATATGAATGTTCTATTTCTGGATTGTTGTGGTAGGTACATAAATGTATAAATTCATTAAAACTCATTAAAATGTACATGATTTTATTGTGCATAACTTGCCTCCATAAATCTATTTTAAAAGCAAAATAAGTAAATAAATAATAAAAGAATGATTGTACTAAAGCAGGTAACAAATCCTCTGAAGTCTAGTATTTTTTTAGTCAATGGCAGAGGACAAAAAGCTCTTATAAAAAATGAGAACAAATCGACAGGGGAAATCACATGCTAAAAAACATATATTTCTATTAGGACAAATATTGTAATACCTTATTTACATTTAAATTGTTTTAATTAGTTTTAGAAGCACAATGTTGACATTATCATTAATATATACTTACCTTTATAATTAAGTTAAAACTAATGAAAAATTGCTGATAAGTAGGTCTACAACTTTAAGCACTGTAATATAAATCACAAAGTTAATGATGCCATTTATTTCTTAAATTCTGTTGTGGACCATAAATGGCTAAAAGCTTTTGTAAATTCAAGGCTTAGCAAAAGGCTAAGTTCTCCCCCCTCCACCTCCATATTGGCTATGATGCTAAGTATTTGCACCCACTTCACTTGCTTAGTTAAGTTGTTGAAAGCAATTTACATGCCCTTCCTCTTACTCTTTTGTTCAGATGTTGGTTGATTTCACTTATGCATGGTATGGGGATTCCTGTTTACGCCTGGGGAGAGTTCCTGTTTTAACCTCAGATGTGTAACTTTGTATCAAGGTCTTCCTTGATTTGCATATGGCTATATAATAAAGCAAACTGGGGCTATGGGGCACTCGGATATTAACATCAGCATTGAAGAGTCCTCCCAATCCCATCCATTTTTCTTAGTAAATCTGTTTTCTTAATTCCACACCATTCTCACTGAAAACCCAGAATTAGGAGCCGCACTGGTCCACGGCAAAATTTAATAATATTATTATTTCAATTATTTTTTTCTAACTAGTTTTAACTAACAACAAAAATACACCTTTCTTTCCTCAAACTACAATAGTCATCCATCTATAAAAAATTATAGAGTAATAATATACTAGAATGTTTTATACTTACAAGAACTTGAAAAATAATGTATGTTTCTGTGTGTATTTTATATGTATATTGCTCCAGAGAAATTTTAGCACTCCTAAAATTTACAGACATTCTTGTCAGTGGCAGCTGTTTAAAATAAACAGTCTTGCTTCAATGATGTTAAAATCGCTCTCCTCCTCATCCAGTGATAATTCTCTCATTTAAAAAATATTTTGTTTCTTTTAACCCCCAGAGAATATATATTTATGCACTACTTTCACATTTTATATTTCTGAATAAAATACAAAATAAAAAAGGCACACCTATGGCATTTACTCGTGCCCCGCTCAGAGTTATGTTTATAAAAATACCAGTAACACTTAAAATAAAAATAAAAATTTAAAGATGGTGTTTCACAGAGGTCATTTGCTCAGCTAAATTTAAATTATCTAAATTTAAGCAATATAATTAATCCTTAACACAATGCAGATTATTTTAGTTAGTTATTGATATACCAGAATTACTTTCTAAAAGTTATTGAGGCATAGCATACATATCATAAAATTAAACTATTTAAAGTGAACAGTTTAAAGGTTTTGAGAAAAGTTGTTATTTTATAAAACAAAACTCAATTTTATCACATTTTTATCACTTTACTCAAATCTCTCATACCAATTTACTCTTTGTTGCCACAACTACCTCAAACAACCAATAATTTATTTTCTATTTCTATAGATTAGCCTTTTTCAGGACATTTTACACACAAAAAAATTATATATTATGTTGTATATTGAGCTTCTTTTATTTTAACCACCCTCAAGCTAGCACATAACCTACTGACTGTCTTGTAATCCAATCACAATTTAACTTTCTCCAGCCTCCATGTAATCATTCTTATCTTCCTTTCTTAATTCCAAATGCATAATGGAAACTGTCAAACTGCCATTCTTGAAAGCATTTGAGATCTTGCTTCCTGGCATTGTTATCAGTTTGACTAAAATAAGATTTTATAAAAATTCTTTACAGGTTTGGATGTCCTTATGTTGGCACAAAGTAATGAAAATATTTTTAGTAACAATGAAAACATATATTAAAAAGGCTAAATTATAAAAATTTATTAAAATTATGTTATGGAAGTATCTTAAGTAGTGTATTTTGTCTTCATCATGTTGCTTATATATAAACATCTTAACAAATGATTTCATGGATAACAAGTTATCAGGGTATCAACTGGAATAGAATTTGTGCTTTGAGATACCTCTTGGATTATATAAAGCACAAAGACTCTGATCAAACTATTAGTATATATCAGGGGTCCCCAAACTACGGCCCGTGGGCCACATGCGGCCCCCTGAGGCCATTTATCCGGCCCCCGCCGCACTTCTGGAAGGGCACCTCTTTCATTGGTGGTCAGTGAGAGGAGCATAGTTCCCATTGAAATATTGGTCAGTTTGTTGATTTAAATTTATTTGTTCTTTATTTTAAATATTGTATTTGTTCCCATTTTGTTTTTTTACTTTAAAATAAGATATGTGCAATGTGCATAGGTGTAGAGCCAGGAGCCAAGGCCAGGGCCACTATCAGAGCAGCCCGGCTCATGCAGGTTCTCATTGGATTTGGACAGTCGGTAAAGAAACAACAGAGCCACAAACTGGTGGGCCATAGTCTTTAATCCTAGCTTGCACCTGGCGGGCAAGTAAAAATACACACTGGGCTCCAAAACCCACTCACATTCAGTGCTCACAAAGCCACTGACTTATCCGAGTTTCCTAGAATCAAAGGTTTCTAGCTCACCAGCCTTATTCACCTCTGTTCCCCATCTCCTTCCTTCTCCAGCGTCAAACTGCACAAACTGGCTTCTCACTCAGCACTCCGCCATCTTGGCTGCTTCTCCTGGCCACAGGGCCTCTTTCTGCTCTCTGCTCTGCTCCCTCTGCTCTCTCATGCTAATCATCCCAGGAACCAAGAGCTCAAACTCTCCTTCTGCCCCCATTTTATATTGTAGCTTCACAACCTCTAATCCAATATACAAAACAGGGAAGTCTCCAATACAAAGTCACTTCTCTGAGGCATGACTGGATTGTACCACCCCACATCAAAAAGGGTGGGAAAGGTTTAATCCCAAAACCAAGCCCCAGGCTACAAGGATTCTCAATACACATTAATATCACCTGGGCGACGGCCTCATGTGGGCAGCGCCATTTTTAACAAAGTGAGCATAATACATTTTATCTGCCCAACAATAGGGATTTGTTCATAGTTTTTTTTTTTATAGTCTGGCCCTCCAACGGTCTGAGGGACAGTGAACTGGCCCCTTGTGTAAAAATGTTTGGGGACCCCTGGTATATATAAAGCTAAGCTTATATTTGTTAGGGCTAAATGTATCCTCAGGGATCAAAACTGGCTCCTCCCAACCCTTCCTCAGTCAGTATGTGATTGACTATATGTACTTAACCTTTAAGATGATCAAACAGGAGCCTATTACAAAGGAGCCTGTTACCAACAAAGGCAGGAGAGGAAATAGCAGAAGCAGCCTATAACCAATGCAGGCAGAAACTGAAAGCACAGAAGAATACCACAAACCCAGGCTGAATACCTGGTAACCAAACCATAATCAACAGAAACTACCAGAAGGAGGCAGCAGAGTATAAACTAACCTTCTCACTCCTGCTACTGGCTGACTCCCTTATTGGACTCAGTCTGCTTGCATACAGGTGCTTACAATAAATTATCTTTTCTACACTTTGGGTTCTGCATTATTGATGTGATTCCTGCCAGGTCTGAGACCTTTCAATATTAATATTAATGGTAAGTACTACCAGAATTACAGAGTAAGAAATTCCATGTCCCCATCAAAATAAGAACAATGGCAAAAATTTCCAAAAATAAAAAGAACTTGGGATATCAACCAAAATTTTGAAACAATTTGAAAAGGGTTAAAAAAAATGGATTGTTGGGCAGATAAAATATATTATTCACACTATGTTAAAGATGGTGCTGCCCACATGGAAGCCCGTCGCCCAGGTGATAATATTAGTTGCCCTTCATGCTTGGGATGGGTTTGATTATGTTAATATGTGTTGGAAGAGGGCTTTTGCACCAAATGGATTTAAAAGGAAAAGAGAACACATTATTCCGAAGGAAGAGTGATTACGTTCTAGGAGGAGCCCATGCTGTAGGAAAGCAGAGTAAGGCCACATGGAGGAGGACAGGAGAAGCAGCCAAGATGGTGGAGTGCTGAGAGGGAAGCCAGTTTGTGCAGAGTTTGCAGAGAGAAAGAGATGGGGAACAGAGGTAAATAAAGCTGATGAGCTAGAAACTTTTGATTCTAGGAAACTTGGATAAGTCAGTGGCTTTGGGAGCCCTGAATGGAAAGAGAAGTGTTTTCCCACTGTGTGTATTTCTTGCCTGCTGAGTGTGAGCTAGGATTAAAGCTAATGGCCCACCAGTTCTTGGCTCCATTGTTTCATTATTGTCTGTCCGAATCCTATGCCAACCTGCATGGGCCAGGCTGCTGTGATGCTGGCCGTGGCTACTGGCTTTACATAGATGAATCTCAGTAAGAACAGCATGTTTTGTAGCATTTTGATATGCTTGATCTCCATACCTTCTTACTTTAGTCTCATAATACAGTAGCTGTACTAGAAGCAACTTGAGCAGAACGCAGAACTAGTTTGGGGTTACCCAAATATGCCATCCTAGAGAATTATCATTATTTCAAATATCCCATCGATAAAGCCAGTTCCCATTTGATTCATACAGATGGTAAAGAAACAACGGAGACAAGAACTGGTGAGTCATTACCTTTAATACTAGCTCACACCCGGCAGGCAAGAAATACACACAGTGGGAAAACACTGCTCTTTCTGTTCAGGGCTCCCAAGCCACTGACTCATCCGAGTATTCCTAGAATCAAAGGTCTCTAGCTCACTAGCCTTATTCATATCTGTTCCCCATCTCCTTCTCTCTGCACAAACTAGGTTCTCCTTTAGCAGTCCGCTTTCTTAGCTGCCTCTCCTCTGCAATGCTGATGGCAGGATCTGAGCAAGAGAGCCGCAGGTCTGCCCCATTTTATAGTGTAGAAATTAAAGTCTTTAAGCCAATATACAAATAAGGAAGTCTCTAATACAAAGCCACTTATCTGAGGCATAAATGTGATTCCTCATAAGAGTGCACCACCCCACATCATGCAAGAGTCAAGGATGTGGAGAAAAGCTTAGTGTTGAAAATGTCTTAGTATTTAAAGAGTGGGAAAGGCTTAGTCATAAAACTAAGCCTTAGGCCAGTGGTTCTCAAACTTTTTGAAGTCGGGGCACATTTAAAATCTTACAAATAATTGTAGGTGCACTATATACAAATTTCTTAGAAATATGTCATAATAATTAAGTCAAATATTAAAGAAAAAAATATAAAGTCTAAGCATGCTTTTATGGTAAACAAAATAAATATGACAATTAAATATACTCTGACATTAAAAAACATTTTTATGTTACATTTCTTGAGTTATGCTTTTTAGAATTTGTAAAAAGGAGGGGTTAAAAAATAAAAAAAAACAACAAAAATTATTATATATATATATATATATATATATATATATATATATATAGATAGATACATTCTTAGTAAATTTAGTAAATTCTAAATTTAGTAGATTCAGCAGGTCTTGGCACAAATGTGTTAAGTTTTTTCATACTTGTTTTTATGAGAAACATGAGCCTGATGTGTCCTAGCAATTTCTTCAATGTTTGGGCATATATTTGAAAGGCAAACTCTCATTCCCTCATCAATACATTGAAGAATTCCTCTCTTTTTTCTCTTAATTGTGTTGAGGGTAGAAAATCCTAACTCATGTAAATAGGATGTTGAAAATTGTAGTAAAATGTTCAAAGCTTTTTTAGATATTGCCACATATTCTTCTTTTATAGAAATCCAAAAGGCTCACCTGACCAGGTGGTGGTTCAGTGGATAGAGCATCAGACTGGGATGCAGAGGACCCAGGTTCAAGACCCTGAGGTCGCCAGCTTGAGCACAGGCTCATCTGGTTTGAGCAAAGCTCACCAGCTTGAGCTTTAGGTCACTGGCTCGAGCAAGGGATTACTCGGTCTGCTGAAGGCCCACGGTCAATGCACATATGAGAAAGCAATCAATGAACAACTAAGGTGTTGCAATGAAAAACTGATGAATGATCCTTCTCATCTCTCTCCGTTCTTGCCTGTCTGTACCTATCTATCCCTCTCTCTGTCTCTGTAAAAAAAACAAAAAACAAAAAAAAAAAACACAAAAAAACCCAAAAGGTTTCAAGAGACAATTTTTTTATGTTTAATCACCAATCCACAATCAGTGGATTTAGCTGCCAGTTCCTCTTTTGTTAATGTTAAACCGAAATTACTTGAAGCTTCCATGAATGGTTTTTTAATCCAATCGTATTGTTCATTGTTAAGTGATGGAAAATGGTATAAATTAAATTCTACCTGTCAGCCTTCAAGTACTATTTTATTAACACTTAACTTCTGCTCACTTCCAGAATCAGATTCTTCAATATCACGCTTCTTTTCGAGAAATCTATCCATTTTATTTGGGTGCATTTATCGAAAAATCATATAATAATGTGTTAATAACAAATATAATGATGTGTGAACAAAAAGAGCAGTATTTCTGTAATGAAATGGTATAATAGAGTAACTATATTTATTTTTATATCTGTGCACATGCCATAAATCAGTGCAGCTAGTAATTCCACGTCTCAAGTGGGAATGGTGCAGATTTAAGAAAATACACAGAATTAAGGGAATACGGGGTCAGGAGGGCCCTGTAATTGCTGCTGGCAAGAACAAAGCACAGCCAAATACCACATTTTGCTTTATTTATAGGGCAAAGTGAGGCCATTAGCAAACCTTAACTATACACCAAAAAAAGAATAGAAAAAACTTGCCTCCAGTCTTTCTGGGGAACATGGGGGGTAGTGTAAACAATCCAGCACCACAGCTTAACAGCCTTTTGCAACCTAATCAGTTAAGTGAGGTGGGAGGTTGGGCAGACTGTCAGTTTACAGCCAATTCCCAACACCTCTGACCCCCAAAAATTTAAACTCCAAAAATGCTGTTGGATTTTTGGTCCCCAACAGGCACATATTTCTCTGTAATACCATAGGGTGCACCTGGAGATCTTCTAGGACACACCATGCTCCCTGGCAAACACTTTGAGAACCACTGCCTCAGGCTATAAGGACCTTGCCAACTTAAAGCCTGTCTCCCACACCCAATGCAAACTATAAATGAGCCAACATATATATCATATTTGCAAACATATTTGACCTATACCATCCTAGAAAATTATCATTATTTTACCTGTTCAGAAGCTCCCTGTGAAGTTTATTCTCAGGGTTTATGTTTAACCTGATACAAATGATTGTCTGTGTAAACATACCTACCTCTAGGGCAATAGTCATAAACTATCAGTGGTAAGAATTTAAGAAATGAGATGAATGGGATAATAAAACCTATTAAGTGTAGCAAGAGGTTGTTAAAAATATAAATAAAGGAAAAACAGGGTTATACAATATTTATAGCAGAATTTAAATCTCGTTGTAGGAGTTTGGAATGAGTCACCTTAAAATATGCCTTTGAGGTTTGTAGATTTTTTGAGCTATAGGCAATGAAGAACTGCAGACTCAAAATAAACTTCTGATACCCTTAACTACCCAGAATAATTTTTTTAAGTAAGGGGAGGGAAGACAGTAAGGCAGACACCTGCATGCACCCCAATGAGATCCACCTGGCAACACCATCTGGGCTGATGCTCAAATACCAAGCTATTTTTAGCACCTGAAGTTGACAGGCTTGCCTCAACCAAGCTATCCTCAGCACCCAGGGCCACACTTGAAACAAATGAGCCACTGGCTATGGGAGAAACAGATGGAAAGAAGGGGATGAGGGTGGTGGGAAGAAGCAGATGGTTGCTTCTCCACTGAGCCCTGATAGGGAATCAAATTCAGGACGTCCATATGCCAGCTCAGTGCTCTATCCACTGATCCACTGGCCAGGGCCAAGAATTTAAGAATTATTCAGGGCCTTGTCCATAATAAGAATAATAAAAATTACCAAATAAACTTATTTATTCGTATTTTTTTATTGATTTCAGTGAGAGGAAGAGAGCGAGAAAGAGGCAGAAACATCGAGTTGTTCCTGTATTTGCCTTGATTGGGGATTGAATTGGGAACCTCTGAACTTTTTTACAATGCTCTAACCAACCAAGCTATCTGACCAGGGCCAAAATAACATTTTTTAAAACCTATTTATAGGGCAGGGCAAACTTCTAATGACTAAACATCTGTTCTTTTTGTTCTGAAATAACCTTCTTCTCCTCTGAAGCCCCAAGGTAATTCTTAGCATAGAATGTCATATATACCTCATTTTTCCTTTCTGTCTCTGAACCTCATATGTGTGTATGGTTTCTGACTCTCATGTATGCATGGTACTTATTATACATATGTATGTAATTAAATTTGGTCATTTTCTCTTGTTAATCTATATCATATATATTTGCTTATTAGAATAGCTTGAAGAACTGTGAGTGTAGAGATAAATTTCTTTCTCACCCACATCTTTAACTTATTCTGGAGAATCTATAAAGACACCCTGATGATCAAAGATGTTCATATACCAAGAAAAAAAAAAAACAGAGAAGACCATAATCTCTAACTTCTGGCTGACTTTGCAACCTCCCTTAGCAGAAAATGAAGTCTAAAATAAAAATTAACAAAATCAGGAATGAAACAGGACATAAATCTGAACTTAAAAAATAAAAAATAATATTTACTGAGTAATATAAAGAAATTACACCAAAACATTTAGTAAACCTAGATAAAATGGACATATTTTTTTAAAGATACAAACTATCAATACTGATTCAGAAAGACATAAAAATATGACTAGCACTATAAAAAAGGAAGAAGGTGAAGAAAAAAAAAAATGAAACAAAAACTGAAGCCTGGATGACATAACTCATAAACTCTACCAAACATTTAAAAAATTAACACCAATTTTTTCTGAACATCAAACTATAAAAAAGGAAATCACATTTTTCTACTCATTCTATAATTACAGTCTAAGAAGTTCCAACAGGAATTAAAACATATGAGAAAAAAAAACAAACTACAGAGCAATAGCCCATATAAAAGATGGAAAAATCCTCAACAAAATGGTAGCAACTGGATTTAGCAACCTTTGTATAAAAAAAAAATCATATACAAATTTCAATTGAGATGTATCTGAGGGATGCAATGTTGGTTTAATATGCAAAAAAAAATTAATGTAACTTGCCATGTTAGTAAAGAGAATGGACACCACATGATTTCCTGAATAAATGCAAAAATAATATTTAAAATAATCAAACATCCTTTTATAATCAAAATATTCATACTCTTCAGAATATAAATAAACTTTCTCAACCTAATAATGGGCATCTATGAAGAACCAAATGTGAATCATATCTCAAAATAATGTTGCCCTGGCCAGTTGGCTCAGTGGTAGAGCGTCAGCCTGGCGTGCAGAAGTCCCAGGTTCAATTCCCGGCCAGGGCACACAGGAGAAGCGCCCATCTGCTTCTCCACCCCTCCCCCTCTCCTTCCCGTCTGTCTCTCTCTTCCCCTCCCGCAGCGAGGCTCCATTGGAGCAAAAGATGGCCCGGGCACTGGGGATGGCTCTTTGGCCTCTGCCCCAGGCACTAGAGTGGCTCTGGTCGCAACAGAGCGATGCCCCAGGGGGGCAGAGCATCGCCCCCTGGTGGGCAGAGCGTCGCCCCATAGTGGGCGTGCCGGGTGGATCCCGGTCGGGCGCATGCGGGAGTCTGTCTGTCTCTCCCCATTTCCAGCTTCAGAAAAAAAAATAATAATAATGTTATAAGAAGAAAGCAAAGCCCTGCCTCAATAGCTCGGCTGGTTAAAGCATCACCCCAAAGCTCAGGTTGTTGCTAGTTAATCCCTGGTCAGGGCACAGACAGGAAGAGATTGATGTTCCTGTCTCTCTCTCTTTCCCCTCTATTCTCTCTAAAATCAGTAAAATAAATATTAAAAAAATAAGAAAGTAAAATTTCTCAAAAATAAAGAGCAAGGTGTAAAGTATTCTCTGTGCAATTTGTATTTATATATCATTTGATTTGCTTATCTATGGAGAAGAATAAAAATAATAAACATCCAGCATGTTTGTATTTACTCTGTGTAATCAGGCATATCTATAAAATATAAAATGAAGCATTCATTATAGACATCTGAATATTCTGGTATACCTGTGCACTAGCACAGAGGTTTAATGTCACAAGAATTTTTATTTATATATTTTTTATTTTATTATTTTATTTTTTACTAATTGAGAGGAGGGAAGGCAAAGACATACTCCCACATGTGCCCCAACCAGGCTCCACCCAGGAAGTCCACTATAGGATGATGCTTTGCCTATATGGGGCATCAGTTCATTGCTCAGCAACTGAGCTCTTCTCAGCACCTGAGGCAGAGGCCATGGAACCATTCTCAGTGCCCAGGGCCAGCTTGTTCCAATCAAGCCATAGCTGCAGGAGGATAAGAGAGAGAAAGAGAAAAGTGAGAGCAGGAAGGATAGAGAAGCAGATGGGCACTTCCCCTGTGCCTTCCTGGGAATCAAACCCAGGATATCCATCCGTATGCCGGGCCGACACGCTACCACTGAGCCAACGGCCAGGGCCTGAAGTAACTATGAATGAAGAAAATATAGATATGGTATCAGAAAAACAACACCATATGTTATTTCTTATTATTGGATTAGTGTATATCATTAATTTTAGGAACCAAGGAATCTCAAAATATCCAAAACTTTGGTGATTTCACTTCTTATCCCAATAGTATAAATTATTTTGTAATCTTGCACATGACATAATTTGGACAGCATAATTGTACAGTGAGAAAATTATGGGAGCATGAGTATGTTTGTATACTCCTAGCTACGTTTGGTAAGAGATGTAAAATTAGAGAAAGAAAAAATAGGTAATGTTATTTTTGACATGGTAATGGTAATATATGACTATTTATTATGATAAAAATATGTAAGTCAGATATTTATTATAATAAAAATGATCACTTCCACCCTATATCAATTAGATTCCTTAATTTTTTTTTCAGGGACAGAGAGAGAGTCAAAGAGAGGGATAGATAGGGACAGACAGACAGGAACGGAGAGAGAGATGAGAAGCATCAATCATCAGTTTTTCGTTGCGACACCTTAGTTGTTCATTGATTGCTTTCTCATATGTGCCTTGACCATGGGCCTTCAGTAGACTGAGTAACCCCTTGCTTGAGCCAGTGACCTTGGGTCCAAGCTGGTGAGCTTCTTTGCTCAAGCCAGATGAGCCCGCTCTCAAGCTGGCAACCTCGGGGGTCTCAAACCTGGGTCCTCCGCATCTCAGTCTGACGCTCTATCCACTGCGCCACCACCTGGTCAGGCATTCCCTTAAAGGGGTCACTTAACAAAAACAAAAACAGAACCAAAAACAACAAAAACAAAAACAAAAAATGACCAGCATGATGTCCTTTTACTTTACCTGCCATGTTTTCTTTTAATTATAAAAATTATTATTCTCTTGGTATATTCTAGTATAAATAAAAAAATGAGAAAACATTAAATAAGAAATTGAGACTGCTTTAAAAGTATAGACTCTTTTTAATAGACTACATTATATAAAAGAACTGTATTTCTAAAAGAACACATGAAAAACGGGAATACTAAGAAAAAATATTGATGAGACAAATCTGATTATAGAAGAAAGATAAAGAAAGTGATTTTAGTTATAGAAATCAAAGCAGCTGACAAAAAATTTAAAATAAATTTTATTTTAATCTGTTCTTTTCAAGAAAGGAGACAAATCGAAAGACATTATGCAAGCAGAATTAGTATGTTATATATTTTAAACAATTGTGGTGCCAGCAAAAGAAGAATAGCAAAAAATTGAATATCTTGATTATGTAGCTTTTCTTCATATACTCTTCTTCCAAACATACTGATAACAAGATTATCACTTTAAGGTAATTTGTATTTTTTTTTCATAAAACCCACCTGACCATAAGACACACCTAGGATTTTAAGGAGGAAAATAAGAAAAAAAATATTGGTGTGTTAAAATATTTAATAAGGCCCTGGCCGGGTTGGCTCAGCGGTAGAGCGTCGGCCTAGCGTGCAGAGGACCCGGGTTCGATTCCCGGCCAGGGCACACAGGAGAAGCGCCCATTTGCTTCTCCACCCCTCCGCTGCGCTTTCCTCTCTGTCTCTCTCTTCCCCTCCCGCAGCCAAGGCTCCATTGGAGCAAAGATGGCCCGGGTGCTGGGGATGGCTCTGTGGCCTCTGCCCCAGGGGCTACAGTGGCTCTGGTCGCAACATGGCGACGCCCAGGGTGGGCAGAGCATCGCCCCCTGGTGGGCAGAGCGTCGCCCCTGGTGGGCGTGCCGGGTGGATCTCGGTCGGGCGCATGCGGGAGTCTGTCTGACTGTCTCTCCCTGTTTCCAGCTTCAGAAAAATGAAAAGAAAAAAAATATATATTTAATAAAATATGGCATTTTTAATCCATAAGACACATGGACAAAATTTCCCCTCCTCTTTTTTGGAGAAAAAAGTGTGTATTATGGAGTGAAAAATACAGTAACTCATGCAAAAGTGGTAATAGTAATTAGGAATTAGTATCAATTTTCAGAGGACAGTTGAAACTGTTTTTATACAATTTAAATTTTACCTCTGAAAGGGTTGACTCACAATTTAAGGCAGTGGTTTTCAAAGTGTGCACCAGGGCACATTGGTGCACCCTAAAAGATTTCCAGGTGCACTCAAAGAAATATGTGCCTGTTGGGGACCAAAAAACCAACAGGGATTTTGGAGTTTAGATTTTTGGGGAACAGAGGTGTGGGGAATTGGCTGTAAGCTGACAGTCTACCTAACTCCCCACCTCAGTTGCTTGATTAGTTTGCAAAAGGCTGTTAAGCTGTGGTGCTTGATTGTTTCCACTACCCACCACGTTTCCTGGAAACACTAGAGGCAAGTTTCTTCTATTCTTTGTTTGGTGTAAAGTTAGATGATATATATGCTGGGGGTTTTCTGCACTCAACACAATTAAGAGTAAAAAGAGAAAAAATCTTTAATGTATTGATGAGGAAATGAGAGCTTGCTTTTCAAATATTGCCCAAACATTGAAGAATTCACTAGAATACATCAGGCTCATGTTTCGCATAAACACAAGAATGAATAAACTTAACACATTTGCAACAGGACCTGCCGAATTTACTAAATCTTACTAAGAATGTATCTATATATATAAAAGATAAATTTTTGTCTTTTTTATTTTTTAATTCCTCTTTTTTATAAATTCTAAAAAGCATAACTCAAAAAATGTAACATAACAATGTTTTTAAAGTCAGAATAAGTTTAATTTTGTCATATTTTATTTGTTTAATTACCATAGAAGCACGCTTGGACTTTATATTTTTTTCTTTAATATTTGACTTAATTATTATAACACATTTCTCAGAAATTTGTATATAGTGCACCTACAATTATTTGTAGGATTTTAAATGTACCCTGACTTCAAAAAGTTTGAGAAACACTGGTCTAAGGAGAAGCTGAGGACTGGTTTGTTTCACAAATGCAATGTCGTAAAGGGTAAATCTATAATGCATTAGAAAGGATTAACTTGAGCTGGCCTGCTGAAAACGTAGCTCCCAGGAAGAGAAAAATGTTCCCTCCCCTTTTGGCATTAGTTGTAAGTAATAAATCCATTAGTTATTTACCCAAGTTGGCTTGGCTATTCTAGTTCAGTGTAACTCCATACAATGAAAGGAAACTATACATTACAGTATTGCTAAATCATCATTCTCCTTATGCTGTATGTTGAGATGCAGAGCCATCTAGCAGCCTTTTGTTTCGATAGCTATGCTTGCAAATCCATTATTTACACAGATGCAGTAGTAAGAATGTGATCAACATTTTTATTGATATAAATAAGATAAATATTTATACATAGCTATAATTTATATATATGACTATGAAGATATTCTTACTCTCTAGTTTTATATTCGTTATTTTTACAAATAAAAAATGATATGAAATGTTTTTAATAAATTGTTAGCATTGTTTAAATGAGATGACATTGAAAGGAACATATTTATTTTTATGTCTCATGTTATTAAAGTAAACATTTTTATTTAAGAACTTTTGCTGAATCAATTGTAATTAATAGACTTACTTTATTTTTATGTCTCATTTTAAAGCTAAACATTTTTATTTAATAATTTTGTTGAGTCAATTGTAGGTAATAGAAATTAGCTTTTTCCTTTCTTCCACTTGTTGGGTTATGTGTCACTGAGAGAATAATTAGTTAATGAAGAAAACTAATGGCTGATACGGTTTTCTAAAACAGGAATACTGCATAAAAATGTAACAGAAAAATCAAATAAGCGATGTGGTGATGAATAATCCCAGTTTAAACAAGCATTACCTTCGATGCTTACTTTGGTGCCTAAACTGTTCGAAAGTTTAAAAAATACAAATAACTTCATATGCTTACATTTTCCAAGGGAGTAATATACTTATTTACAATGTATTTATTTAATAAAATTTTATGGTATAAAATAATTTATCTGTAAATTCATATGTCTTATGATCACACAATAGCAGAGGCTTTATATGCCTCTCTGCTTCTCACTTCAGAAAAATTTAAAAATAAATAAATAAAATTTTCAGGAATCAAATGTACAAATTGGTGTTATTTTAAACACCTGAAAAAAATATTAAACTTTATGCCATACTTTTTATTACTCTTCTTTCCCTATTGCTCTGACCAAGAAAGATTGGTAGGTAAAATCGGATTGGTAATTTTTTAAATTGATAGTATATCACATTAATTAATAAGTCCTGAATCTTCTGTTTTTCTATTTCCTGTATTAAAATTGTCACAAGAATTTGTTAGAAATGTTTCTTGAAAAGGTAAAAGTTGTCTTGTGAATGCCTAGCTTTTTATTTTTTTATTAAATATAATAAAACATTTTTATTATATTAACTAACATATTTTATATATTATGCATTTTAATTGTTAGTTATTTTATTCAAAACTATATACCATTTTTATCTTACAGTACTATGCAAAAATATTTTGTTTTCGATTTTAATAGTTCATTACAAAACAAATACAAGCTCACAAACCAAGTAAAACGATTAAACTTCATAACTTCACTATGCAATTATTGTTCACTATTGCTTCAGAATTAGAATGCTTTTGTGTTTAATACACTGTCTAGATACTCAATAACCAGTGTCTGTTCTGTTTTCAAATTGACTTAGTCACTCCTCCAATTATATACATATATATATTTTTTCAAAAGCAAAATATTTTTAAATGCTTAATGTATTCTTACATAGAATTTGTTGAGAGGTTATTTTAAGTAATCCTGTGGTAGCTGATAAATTTTCTATAAAATTTAGCTAATTACACTTAGTGTCTTCTATCTTCTTTTATAATTTTAGTCATGTAACTATAGTAACAGCATTTCCTTGTGCTGTGTTCAGCTTGTTTTTAAACTACTCACAATTCATTTAAAAAAAATGCCTTCCCCATTCCTTTATATGACATTATGCCTTGTTGCCTAAATTCCCGAGGGGTTCATAGCAAAGACTATAAGAATAAACACTACAACTTCAGTAACTGTAACATTTTATAGCCTTTTATTTATCCTTAAGGCTCAACATAGTTATTACCTATCAATTTAATATTTTGAATTTCTATTAGTTAAACAATCCAATGTAATAAGTCAGCTTATCATTTAGGATTATTTAAAAAAATAGTTTGTCTCTCTTTTTTTCTATAGCTAGCAGATAAACCAAGGCAGTTAATGACTTGGATGTTTTCCAGCTGGTGTTAGCCTTTAGGGTACCATGCAGGGTTTAGGTCTGCAGAGCAACAACAACAACAACAACAACAAAACACCCAGAAAGTTTTTTATAAATCAAAACTTGATAAAAAGAAATGATTTTGTGACATATATACTGACCTAGTATGCTCAGATTTGTTAAGTAACTTTTCTGATATCTTATTTTAAATTATTAACCAAATGAAATTAAAATCTTGAACTGATTTCAAAATTCACAACATACTAATTGAATATCTTTTTGCTAGACACAGAAACTATGTCTTTAATTGACCTATTCTTTTTAAGGCTTATTTTATTTTATTTTTTTTTGCATTTTTCTGAAGCTGGAAACAGGGAGAGACAAGTCAGACAGACTCCCGCATGTGCCTGACCGGGATCCACCTGACACGCCCACCAGGGGGCGACGCTCTGCCCACCAGGGGGCGATGCTCTGCCCATCCTGGGCGTCGCCATGTTGCGACCCTCCTGGGTGTCGCCATGTTGCGACCAGAGCCACTCTAGCGCCTGGGGCAGAGGCCACAGAGCCATCCCCAGCGCCCGGGCCATCTTTGCTCCAATGGAGCCTTGGCTGCGGGAGGGGAAGAGAGAGACAGAGAGGAAGGCGCGGCGGAGGGGTGGAGAAGCAAATGGGCGCTTCTCCTGTGTGCCCTGGCCGGGAATCGAACCCGGGTCCTCCACACGCTAGGCCGACGCTCTACCGCTGAGCCAACCGGCCAGGGCCTAAGGCTTATTTTTAAAGACTCAGAATGCTTTAAAATTCACCCTCAACTAACTTTTTTGCATGGCCTTTAGGGAATAATTATTCATTGGTCCTGAAACGTCCATTACTAATTATGTCGGTATGAATTTCATTGGCAATAGTTTGGTCTGGCAATTATCTACAAAGCATAATATAGAGAACAGACTAACAACTGTCCTGGGAGATAAAGGTTGGGGTTGGATGAAAAAGGTGAAGGGATTAAGCAAAGAAAAACCTTATAGTTACAGATACCAAAATTATGATTATAAAAGAGAAGGGGGGGAAGTAGAAGAGGAGAAAGGGGGATTAAATGGTGATAGAAAGAGACTTCACTTGGAGTAGTGAACACACAGTGTAATGTACAGATGAAGTATTACAGAATTATATAACTAAATCCTATATAAGTTTATTAACCAATGTCACCCCAATAAATCCAATTATAAATTATTTTTTAAAGAAATCATAATCTAGTCAGATTTTTATTAGAAACATTCAACATAATCCATATCTTACAATCTTCAAATAAATCAGTCATTCAATTACCAATCATATTTTTGGAAAAGTTATGAATCAGGCCTATGGTAGCTGGTAAGTCTTTTCTAAAGTAAATTTTACTTAATGCCTGATATCTTCTTTATTTTAGGAATGTTTCTTCTGCTTTTATATATTTTTTTCTTTGCGCTTGTTTTGTTCGGCCATTAACTAGTGTCCCATTTTACGTTAGCACAGGGAGCCAGAGAGACAGACTCTGCACACGCCCCAATCGGTATCCACCTGATGAACCCCCTATGGGCCAGTGCTCTACCCATTTGGGGCCATCACTCTGTTGGTCAGCAACCAAGCTATTTTAGAGCCTGAGTTGAGGCCATGAAGCCATTCTCAGCTCCCAGGGCCAACTTGCTCCTATTTAGCCATGGTTGCGGGAAGGGAAGAGAGATAGTGAGAGAGAAGGGAGTGGTGGAGAGATGGAGAAGCAGATGACTGTTTATCCTGTGTTCTCTGACTGGGAATTGAACCCAGGACATCCACACACTGGGCCAACACTCTACCACTGAACCAAACAGCCAGGGCCCTGCTTTTACATTTTAAAGGCATACAGCATTAATAATTCCACGTGTTTTTTATTCACATAGTTTGAAAGCTACTTTTAATACTTTCATATAAAATACCTTCCACATTCTTCACAAAACACAAATATAGAACATTTTAAAAATTAAAATATTATATAAGAATTTACATTATCATCAAAACAGAAAAAATTAAATTGTATTAAACATTCTGAATTTTCAAGACTAATCTCTTTATCTTCATGTGTTCTATTTAAATATTAGACATTTTAAAAAGTAAATATAAAATATGAATTTTACACACAAGATGTAACCCATCCTGTTCCCAAAGCCAATGTCCCATATAAGTTAAGTAATAGATTGTACTTCCCCAGACAAGTCTTAACAATTTTATTTTACTTTTACATTTAATCAAACTGAAATTCTTTCTTGGACTAACATATCCCACCATGTTACCAAATGAGCCCACACTCTACTGCTTTCATGAAGAGGTTTCAAATCATTATAGTACTTAGCATTATTATTTGATATTTGCTTACATAAATTGTATATTAAAAGTAAAACTACTTTTTATTCTTTCTCATGTTTACATATATTAATTTGATAAATTATTTAAATAAATAAAAATTTATTCTTAGTTATTTGAAAATAAATTGTTTCAAATTTGTATCCTGTCAAGTATGAGAAATGAGACAGGTTGACTTGGTATAATACAGTCGTCAATACTGTACAAAAATTAATTTTATTTTTTTCTTTAAATTTTATGATTTAAATTATTTGGAGTGTTTTGAGAGAAAAATGTGAATATTAAAATTGTTTATAAATGATTATTGCAATCTATTTTTAGTAGAAGATATCTGAGATTTGTTTATATTAAATTGTTGAAATATATTTATATTAAGTTCTAAGTGTGTCTTAACACAGTAGCCACATAGGGGAGCTCTAACCTAACAAAAAGTGTAAATCATCTCTTAAAATGAGAAACCATAACAATTTTTCCTTTTTTACAATAAAATTCATGAAAATTTTTAGTCATTTGTACATTATTCCAATTAAAGCTATTTTTGCCTCTCAGAAATATTTGCTTGAAGTTTATGTAATCGTATTTAAAGATTTACAGCAAAAGGCAGATTTTTTTGGGTTTTGGTTTTTGAGTTTCTTTGCACTTGTTTAGCTTGACCATTAACTAATGTCCCATTTTACATTAGCACAAAATTACATTGAAATTGCTGGAGATTGTACTTCAAAACAATTGTATTTGAGTAAAATGACTGGGAATTCAAGAAGCTGCATTGGTAGCTTACAGTAATTAAGGGGAAAAAAAGTGCCTGGAAATTTATGTAAAGATGACAGTAACACAACCTATCTTAATACTACATATTTAATTGCCTTGGTAAGATGGCTTAATTTTTTTAACTCTGTCTTATATGGAGTATATATTTCAACATTCCTTGCCTATGTAACAATTTAAAGTAAATTAGAATATATTTTTATTATAAAATAAAACAAAGTGACAGATTTAACATCACATATGTAAAATATATGTTATTTTAATTTTCCCATTGACTTGATAGAGAGAGGAAGGAAGGGGGGAGGGCGAAGCATCAGCTAGTTGTTCTACTTAGTTGTGTACTCATTGGTTTTGTCTCATATGTGCCCTAACCATGGATGGACCTACAATCTCAGCCCACTGTGATGATGTTTATCAATTGAACCACCTGACCATGGCCTAAAATATGTTATTTAAAATGAATGAAAATCATCTTTAAATAGCACAGAACTCTTAATATTTGCTATTTTTAACTCATTTTAGTTCATGAACATTTCTATATTATTTCAGCAAAAAATAGAGAAAGGTAAGCTATTAGAGATTACTTTCTGAATGGCAGTGTGAGAAACTCCACATACCTACTCCAAAAGAAATCAACCATAACTGGTAAATATTATTAAAAATAAATGAATGAATGAATGAATGAAATGCTTTTGGAATTGTCTTAAAAGCATGCAACAAATGAAGAAACATTTATTCAAACAATTATAATAAATTTGATAAGAACAGTAAGAGGCCCTTGCCATTTGACTTAGCAGTAAAGTGTCAGCCCAGCTTGTGTATGTCCCGAGTTCAATTCCCAGTCAGGGCACACAGGAGAAGAGTCCTTTTGGTTCTCCACCCCTTTCCCCTAACTTCTGTGTGTGTGTGTGTGTGTGTCTCCCTCTCTCTCTGCCTCCTGCAGCCATTGCTCAATTGAAGAGAATAGACCCTGTGGACTGAGGATGGCTCCATAGCTTCCACCTCAGGTGCTAAGAAGAGTTTAGTTGCTGAGCAATGGAGCAACACCCCAGATGGGCAGAGCATCGCTCCTTAGCAGGCTTGCTGGGTTGATGACTGTTGGGGCTCATATGGGGTTTGCCTCTCTGCCTCCCTTCCTCTCACTGAATAAAAATATAAATAAATAAATAAACAAACAAACAGTAAGAGTCTGTGGCATTAAGCTATGGCTCATAGTTATTCTCAGACAGACATGAATAAAACTCCATTCAGGCTAGATGTGGCTAAGAAAACATGGCTTATCTCCCTGCCTTATTATAGTCAAGGGTTATAGTATTTAAATGAGCAGAGGAGAGAGCACCATGATTTCTCATAACCTCAATTCTATGTTTCAGAAGCTAATTCCAGGAGGTTGCACCCAAGAGGTTGGTGGCTTTCTTCTACCCAATTCCAATTTGTAGGGACAAGGCTCTTGCTAAGGTGTAGTATTGTTGCCTTAATTTTTATTGTCTCTATTCACTCAAAATGCAGATACTCAATGCCAAAAGAGAAAATTCAAGAAGACAGTGGCTACAGATAACTAAGAGAATGACAACAAAAAGCCTCAGAAAGAGTGGAGATCAGTATTTAGATTTGATATATTACTTAACTTTTCTAATTTTAAGCACCACCACCAACAATAATTATGTGACCTGCAAAGAAAGGAAAGTGACCATTGACATGAAAAAACAGGAAAAAGAAAAATAACCTATGTTAGGGTTGATATGCAGAAATTAGAAGACTATAGTTTGAAAAAATCTATATTGATAATTTCAAAGAAGCAAAGAAATTTATGCATTAAAAAAATGAAAAAATGACATAAAAAAGTA
The DNA here is from genome assembly GCF_036850765.1 of Saccopteryx bilineata. Taxonomy (NCBI): domain Eukaryota; kingdom Metazoa; phylum Chordata; class Mammalia; order Chiroptera; family Emballonuridae; genus Saccopteryx; species Saccopteryx bilineata. Next base: position 65,484,069 of record NC_089495.1, on the reverse strand, counting down.
AAGAATACAATTAAATCAGTATTCACAGAGTAATTTATAATTTTAAATGTCTGTATTAAGAAAAAAGATGTGCTTATGATTAATTATATGGAATTATATACTTGAAATTTACTGAGAGTAAATCTTAAAAGTTCTCACTACATACACACAAAAAAAGACAACTATGTGAGATGATGGATGTATTAATTAACTTGGTTTTGGTAATCATTTCACAATATATACAAATATCATATATATCATATAATAACTTAAACCACTTTATACTATTTTAATATATAATATATACATATATATAATTTATGAATCTAATCTTTTATAAAAATATGGGGTCATTCATTTGCTTCCACTTGGCTCTGCTTACACAGTTGCGTGTGCTATGTATGGAGGAGGCTGGCACCTTAAAAAAAAAACAGATTTTAGTGCCAATTGGAGTCATAAGTTTCAACTAATGGGAAGACCTGTAAAGAATGTTAAACATCAGAGAAGGGGAAAAGCCAGGCATTTCTCATTTTGTTTTTTCTTAGAATTGCTGTTCCAGCAGCAGAAGACATATACGGGCTACAACCTCATAAACAACTTCAGAACCTGTGTTGTGCAGCCACTTTCTAAGAATCAGTAGCAGAACCCTTGTCCCAATTCTACTGTGCAACCCCCAAGTGCTGTTTTCAGCAGTAGCAGCAAGGTAGCCACTCTGGATTTCTATCATTCCCTTTTCTGAGATTCCAGCCAAGCCTCAGCCACCTCCTCTTGACATTAACAGAGCCTATGTGGTATAAATAGGAAAGTTCCTGAACTTTTATACACAAAATTCTTTTTTGTGTCCCTAGAACCAAAGCTATAACTGCTTCTTGTGGTTATGAAAATCTAGTTACCTTATGTTCCTTTCTTTGCTCTTTCAGCTCAGGGGATACTAGGCCAATACAAGATTCTCTGTGCTGAATTGCTTCTGTTTGGCATACTTAGACTGTATGCTTTGATTTTCCATGACTTGATGCAGGACTAAAATTTGACAGGCCATTTTATAAGTAATAATGATTAGAAAAGCACAAAATATCTCTTTTTTGATATATAATTTTTAAGAGAATCAGGTACAGAACAATAAGTACTTGATATAAAATTGATAATTGATATTCAGAAATATGAACATGTTAAATTTTTATGATTTATGTGGATTTTCTTGATTTGGCAGGTTTTTAATGCTTGCTATAAAGCTTTTATAGTATGTATACTTATTAAGATTACATTGGTTACATTTAGAATGACAGGGCTACATATAAAAATATATTGAATATAATTGTAATTAAAAATACAATTTAAAAATATATTTATTAATATTTGCCTTAGTGTGCAAGTTATTTTAAAATTTAAAATAATTCAATTTAATCTATTAATATTTGAATAATGTGTAAATCAGAGTAATATTATTTTTGTAAATCTTTTAAACGCATCTGTACATTAGAATATATACTCAAACATGTTCATATTTATAACAATATATATATTTTAAAGATTTTATTTATTCCATTTTTAGAGAGGAGAGAGAGAAAGAGAGAGAGGAGGAAATATCAACTGCATAAGTGCCTTGACCAGGCAAGCCCAAGGTTTCGAGCCGGCAACCTCAGCATTCCAGGTTGACGCTTTATCCCATTGAGCCACCACAGGTCAGGCAATATATAATATATTTTTAACTGACAATTATAAACAGAATTATTGTCTATCAACAATAATCTCTGTCAATATAGTGGTGATTAAACATGCATAATTTTCTATCTCTCAAATAATATATAAATATCTTAATAGTTTGTAATATTAATTTATCCATCTATTTATGTTTCTAGAATGATGATTAAACAAAGAAGGGATATTATTCACATTAATATTTATAGTTCAGTACTGTTTGTTGAGCCAAAGTTAGTTGATCTTACCAAGATAACTTAGAAAACGATGTTAAAAATGTAAGCAATAAAGGGTTTTAGAAGTAGCTTAATTATGGTTTCCAGTGGGAAATTGTGTTACTCGGGGTGTTAAATTACATATTAAAATGGATTAAATAAAATGGATCTTACTTTTTGGGGGCCAGTCATTGAAAATAATACACTATTTAGTCTATTTCTAAGATATAAATATTCTTTCCTAAGAACTGTAACAAACCTTTATAGTCAAGAGAAAGTTATTTCTTTGCTACTGTTCTTCATGGAATCGAATCACATTTGATGGAGATCAGTGTTCTATTGGTACTATTAAACCATATTCTCCTCATGTGAAGAAATTGAACACTGGATTTGCTAAGGTACTTAATGTATCAAGAAAAACTTTTATCTACACTGTTTTATGAGTCACAGACTCTATCAGTCTCACAAGACAGAAAATCACTGAAACAAAAATGCTTACTATCCTGCAATAGCAATAAAATGCACATTTAACCTGAACCAATACATCCATTGTCTTGTAACCTTAGGGAATGTAAGAGAGAGATAAATTGAGACTGCAAGACTCCTCACCCTAAGTTATTGGTTTAGTATTTTCCAGTGATATAATTTAAAATTGACAAAGATAAAGATATTTTAACCTTGTTATTCATCATTCTAGAATTGTTTATTCAAAATTTTCTTTGAGCTCAAATAAAAGATAAATTATATTCTATATGCCACATTGTTTGGCATATATATATTATAATTTAAATATCAATAAAAATTTAAAAATTGTATTTTCAATATATAAGGAAATACAAATGTTTATTCAAAAACAATATTGGTAGCATAATATATGAGATAACAGTTTTGTAAAAATAAATGTAGTCTTCATAATAAATTTAAATTTTTAGTTAGAATATCAGCATGGTGTTTTCATAGACCAAGAATAGATTCAAATTAGCTTAAGTTACAGTAGCCAAATTCTGCTTTTGATTCAGTTCTAGCTGCAATCTGGGAAGAAACCTTCATGTTTAATATTTTAAAGTACTATCAATTGATATATAAATGCATATCTCTTGTTGCAAGTAAACTTTGATAATTATCAAGAGCACTAGTAGTTTTATGATTAAAATATTAAGAACTTCCAATAGCTACATAAGTATGAAAAAAGACTGTTCCTTTTACTTCTGCCACTTCAAACTGTGCACCTGCAAGAAGATAATGGAATTATTAATCTACACCTTGTTTGTTAGACATTTCTTCCCACACACCAAGGTTAACTGCCTTTTAGTTCTAATAAGTATTTCTATCTGAGCATATATCTGTGTTTTCAATGAAGTCCCTAAGACAGAAATTAGTATTTGATTTATTTGATCTAATAAATATTTATAACATTTACATAATAGTGGGAAGCATCAACTTGTAGTAGTTGCTTTTTGTATGTGCCTAGACAGGGCAAGCCCAGGGTTTTGAACAGGGGACCTCAGTGTGTTCTAGGCCGATGCCTTATCTACTGCGCCACCATAAGCCAGGATGACTCATGTTTTCTAATTTATTCTTTCATGTCTTTCTATTTTCATAACATTTTATTTTTATTAAGTGAGAGGCAGGGAGGCAGGCAGACAGACAGACTCCCGCATGTGCTCGGACCCAGGACCTACTCTGCCCGTCTGGGGCCAGTGCTCTTTTGCTCTGGTGACTGAGCTATTTTAGTGCTTCAAGTAAGGCCATAGAGCCATCCTCAGCCAGCTTGCTTGAACCATTTGAGCCATGGCTGCGGGAGCGGAAGACAGAGAGAGGGGGGAGGGGGAGGATTGGAGAATCTTTTCCTGTGTGCCCTGACCAGGAATTGAACCTGGGTCTTCAACACATCAAGCTGACATTCTACCACTGAGCCTACCAGCCAGGGCTTACCAATCTGTCTTTCAATAGTGTGTTTAAACCACATGTATTTAGGATAATTATGGATAGATTTGGGCTAAATTTGTTAGTTTATTTTTCATTTTGTATTCTCTCTGGTTTTCATATTTTTACTTAATTCTACATAAATGTGGGTTAATTGAACATTTCTATCATTGTATTTTAATATACATATATGGATTATACAAATATTACATTATAGATTTTAGAGGTTATTCTAGGTATTACATTATACTAATTTGAGAAAAGTATAGAAACTTTATATCTCTTTATGTCCCTTTAACTCCCCACATTTATGATATCCTTGTTTTTTATTTTTCTCCTGATATTTAAACCTATATAAGAAAATGTTATAATTTTGTTTTCAGCCATCAAGTATAATTGAGAAAATTCAATAGAATAAAGAAAATGGATTTGACTCAAACACATGTTTATTTTTTATATTGCTTTTCTTTCCCAATAGTCTTATTCTTTTATAATTTCCTTTAGTTTCATAAAAATTATTATTTGAACAATTTCTTTTAGTTTTCCTTTTTTGTATTTGGTTTTGTAAACTGTTTCTTCCTGATCTACATCAGTATACTTAAAATTTACATTTTAAAGAGAAAGATTTATTGCTTTTAAACTTAAAAAAAACATATATTAGTATACATTCATAATTCTTTGGTATTTTAAATAAAATTACTATGTTTTTATTTAGCCAGAATCTAGGATGCCCCTAATGGTTCTAGGACTCTAATATTTATACTTTTATCTATTCTTTTCCCACACAAAATAGGGCTGTCCTCATGTAATGAATAGAATTTCAAAAAAGTGACAATATATGTGATCACTTAGACTGCATCTTAAAAAACATTATAATTTCCAAGTTGGTCTCTTGGATCATTTGTTCTGAAAATAGTTAGCCACTATATTGTTATATCACTTTTTGTTAGAATAAATTAACAAAAAGATAAATATCCCAAGAGAAAGATGTAAATCTAGAAGTACTAAGACCACTAGCCCACAATACACACTAGTTTGCAGCTATGAGGAATAAATCCTCTAGTTCCCATTCAAGCCTTCAGATGACTGTGGTCCCAGCTGTTATCTAACTACGAATTCACGACAGACCCAAAACAAGAATCATAATTATATAACTGATGTATGAAGAAAAACATTTATTAAGCTCTTTATTGAGCAATAATATATGCCGAGTCTCCTTTAGGGAGAAGACACTTCTATTCTGAAAGTTTAAGATTAATTGTTAATTTATCATATGCCATCTTCTGTAATAATGCTAATTAGTTTCTTAGTGGCTGTACAATTATCCTCAGAGCTGTCTTCTTATCAGTTGACAAAAATATTGTGATATTTTAATGTTTTTTTAGTGCAACACTACAGAAGACATAGTAAAGAGAAAGACCGCGAAATGGCAATTAGCAATGATGAACCCAAAATTTTTCTTCTGTTCCATTAAAATCCTTGATATACTTATCTATAAAAAAATATTTTGTAATTAGAAGTTAGATTAAGGCATAGACATATAAGAGCAAGTAGTACAATCATTTGAAATAAATAATTAGCAATTTTATGTAGTTTATAGCTATATTTATAACATAATTATTACTATGAACTAAGTGGAATACATACTAAATTAAAATCTAATATATTTAGTGTTTGATGGGAATCCATATACTGAGCTAGACACATAATAATTACTCTATTTTCTAACATTAAGTCCTTCCATATATATATATACACATATATATATACATATATATATATATATATATATATATACTTTATTTATTTTTTGGTGGCAGAGACAGAGAGATACAGAGGGACAGACAGACAGGAAGAGAGAGAGACAAGACGCATCAATTCTTTTTTGTAGCATCTTAGTTGTTCATTGGTTCCTTTCTCATATATGCCTTGATTGTGGGGCTAATGCAGACTAAGTGACTCCTTGCTCAAGCCAGTGACCTTGGGCTCAATCAAGCTGGTTAGCCTTGCTCAAATCAGATGAACCCGTGCTCAAGCTTGCTACCTTGGGGTTTCGAACCTGGGTCATCTGCATCCCAATCTGATGTTCTATCCACTGAGCCATAGCCTGGTCAAGCAAATCTTTCCATATATATTTAAGTACATATGTTATTTTATTTTAAGTCATCCATCTATATATTTATGTCCATATAATTCAATTATTGTCTTAAAAAATATTTTTCACTTGGTATATTTTATACATGCACACAAACATATACTGAACCTAAATTTTTATATTCTATAATATTATAAGAGAGAGAAATTAAAAGATTTAATTATCAGAATAATATTAACTTAGTAATGTCTACATTCCTATAAATGAATTGATAGATTTTAAATTTAAGTACTTTTTCCTAAACACTGAATAAAATATATAATTTATTGTTTATTTCCAAATAAATTTATTTTTTAATAAATTCTGCTGAAGTGAGCACTAAACCACTTTTTTAATATTTGGTAATTGAATATATTGAATTATGTAGAATAATAACCTTCAAATGTACTAAGTTTATATTTGTGACCTCTACCTACCTCTGTTTATTTCTTTTATTAAATATGTGATTGTTCTTTATTTATGTAAATGATAAATAATGTTTGCTTTTAAAATTCCTATGACAGAGAGAAAGGGGATGAGTATATGGGATCAGAGAAGGGAAAGAGATTGGTGAAATTATATATACATAACGTAGTGTTATAGAGAGCAGAAAAGCAAATCCTGGAGGGAAGGGAAGAGGGCGTTGGGGGGAAGAAGGCAAGGGGGATGTTGAGGGGAACATGGGGGTGAGGGGATGTATACAGTGGGACACTTGAATCTATGTAAACACAATAAATTAAAATCAATAAAGTATGCAATTAAAAAAATCCTATGAATGAATAACATTTGTTATTTTATTGCTATTATGGAAGGTAGGCTTCCCCCTCGCTCCTCTAAGGGAGGATTCAGTCTCTTCCAGCCCTACTCGAGCCACCTGTGACCTAACCTTGCCCAGAATGCTGGGGTTTGCCACTGACCGCTGAAGGTGCCCAGGGCCGTCGGCCCCATCTACGACACTGTGGACGAGCCTAGGGTATTTCTTCCAAGAAGCAGGTAAACTGATCTCATTTGCACAAGGGCCACTTAACTATGTCTTGCCTGAATAGTCAGGGTTTTTTTTCTTCCCTCGAAGATCTTTGTTGTGGGTGTTGATAGTACTATTTTCTGCTGCTTTGTTTAATATATAGTGTTTCCCTTTTTTCCTCCTAGCTCAATGTTCCTCATATTTCAGGCTGGGACCTACTCCTAATTAGAGCTCTCTTTCCCCCTTTTGCCAACTTCTATTATGAATCTACCTTTGCCACCCAGCTTAGTGTATCCCAAGGTTCTCTTTACCAAGCCACAGTTGCAGAGCTCCAGGGAAAAGCAACCCGGTCTCATCTCTCCAGGCAGAGAACAGAAGCTCCATCTCCACACATGCTGCAGATGGCTTTTCCAGTCTCCCTGAATCATTACCAGCTAGAAGCAGTGGTCATTGGGACTTGGACGTGAGCTGCAAAGTATAGAATTTTGACAATAATTCCAGTGCCATGTGGACTTTTCCTGGATGTGGACTTTTCCTGGACTCCTGCTCCTTGGGACAGCTCCTAACAGACTGAACTGGGGTTGGATTGCATTTATTAGGGACTTGGCATGGTGTTGGGGCCAACTTGGACTTGGTGAACTTGTTAAGGACATTACTCTTTTATGGATTCTTGCTGTATTAGCCAAGAGTTTGCTTAAAGGCTTTAATCACTGTAAAAAAAAATAGAAGACTGGATAAAGAAGATGGGGCACATATATACCATGGTATACTATTCAGCCATAAGAAATGATGACATCGGATCACTTACAACAAAATGGTGGGATCTTGATAACATTATACGGAGTGAAATAAGTAAATCAGAAAAAACTAAGAACTGCAGGATTCCACACATTGGTGGGATATAAAAACAAGACTAAGAGACATGGACAAGAGTGTGGTGGTTACAGGGGACAGGGGGAAGGAAGGAGGGAGAGGGGGAGAGGGAGTGGCACAAAGAAAACTAGATAGAAGGTGACGGAGGACAATCTGACTTTGGGTGATGGGTATGCAATATAATTGAATGACAAGATAACCTGGACATGTTTTCTTTGAATATATGTACCCTGATTTATTGATGTCACCCCATTAAAATTAATAAAAATTTATTTATTAAAAAAATACCAAGGTATCCAACACAGATATAACACTCTTGACATAGTTTATTTACAACATTTGCATATAATTACATAAAAAATACATTTATTAATTATAACAGTTATATATAAATTTTAAAGGAATTACCTTTACACAGTTATAAAAATTGATTAGTCTTTGCTCTAATGCCATTGCCTTTGTGTCAGATATTAGAGCTTTAAGTGCGCAGGCAGTAAGGAGAGAAAGAGAAATAGATGCTATGATGAGGAAAAGCAAAAAACTGAAGCTCACAAGCAGAAGTCTAAACCCGTGAGGATAAACTAAAACCTACATCAATTCTTGTGTTCCTGACATCAACAAAATAAGTATTCTGCAGAAGCAAGGACTTTGTCATGGAAGTGAAACACATGTACTTGACCCCAGTGTAGAGGTCAAGAATAAGCTAAGAAAAGATAGAACAGTTAGAGGCCCAGTGTAGACCAAAGAGGTAAGCCTGAAATTAAAGGGCAATATGTTTAAAATACAAAGTGGCCCCTCTTTTAATTATTGTTCTATGTCCTAAAAAAATGATCTTAGTGATTATCCCAACCATTTATATAATACTAACTAGTTACTGCATATAGCATATTCAAGCTATGATAACTTAATCAGTAGTGCATATAGCACTGAATACCTAATTTTTATGAAACATGGTCACTATCTATTTCTTTCATATAAGCATATAAACTTTTATGTGAGAAACATCTATTTATGTGGTAAATTGAAAACTCAGAAAATTTGAAAATATTGAATTTTAGAACTGATAAAGATTGTTTGAATTTTACACTAGATAAGATTAAAATAATGTGTCAAAATTCCATGAAGGATGGTCCAGACAGAATATACACACCTGAGAATCTCTTAAGTTTTGTTTTTCTATATTTCACAAATTCAAGTCATTTTCCTACAATTATTTTTATTGGGGTATAATTTACATTCATTAAAATTTACCAATTTTTTTAGGTTTTATAAATATATACAGTTGTATACACCATAAAATCATTCTGTAGATTTCCATATCCCTACCAAGTTCTCTCAAGTCTCTTGGCAGTCAATTTCATCTTGCCATCCACCCGCAAGAAGCATCCACTGATTTGCTTACATTCACAATATTTCTACTATTTTAAAATTTAATGTATATCCTACATTATGTAAATTCAACAGTATGTAATCTTTTTTGTCAAACTTTTTTATTATATATAATGCATTTGAGATATATTTATTCTGAAATTTTTATACCTATGGGTTTAAAATTTTCATTAACTTAGAAATAATTTAGCTAATTTTTTAAATTCAGTGGATGTGTAAAAATATCATAGAAATTCTTTATTGTGTTTTCAGTCTTATATGTGTGTTTTATTTTCAAATTTACTGATTATTTTTCTAAATAATCAGTTATTTTCTAAATAATAGTTATTTAGTTATTTTCTAAATAAGAAATTATTATTTTCTAAATAATAAGTTAATGCATTAACTAATGTGGTATTTATTTCATCTATTATTTTTTTATTTTAAACATTTTATTTTTTATTTATCTCTAGAATTTTAATTTGAGAATATTGCATATATTTATTTTTATCAAGCCTATTTTAAAATGTATTAAACATATAAAGTATAATTGTAATACATGCTTTAATATCTTTTTTTTCTATTTCCATTACTACTGCCACTTTTGTGTTTCTAATATATTTATTTGTATAGGTCATATTATCTAATGTGTCACATTATCTTGTTGCTTTATGTGCCTGATAGTTCTACATTACATGCTAGGGATTGTCTATTTTAAATTGTCAGATGCTAAATTTTGTTATATTCCTTTAAATAATGTCACACATTTTATATTATACATAGTTATTTGAACGATTTTTTCATGATTTCCTTTTAGGATTCATTACTGTGAAGTCTTAAAAATCTTAGCTTGCGGGATTTTAGTCCCATATCCTAGCTGAGACACATTGGAATCCTTACCATACTCTCTGTGTGTTGCATGGTCTTGAATTTTAAAATCACCATCTCTTACAAGACCTACAAAATTTCTTACTGGTTTCCATTGATTTTTGTGCCTGACTTCCTGAAGTTTCCTCTTACACATGCATATATATACACACATCTACCTTGGCTTTTCTGATACCTATCCCGTCCCTTCGATTCAGTGGCACTGACAACTCTTTCCTTGCACTGTAGCCTTGAACATATATTGCTAGACTTGAGCAAACATAGAGATAATTTAATTTGCTTTTTTCTCTCTCATGGATTATTGTCATGTGTTGCTTGGCATACAATATGTAATGACATTGATTTATAATTTTTCCTGCTACAGGAAAAGAAGTTAAGGCAAGAGATGAAATCTTACCTCATTTATTCTATGATGGCTGGATGTGGAAATCAAAATAATACATATTAAACATGTATTTGTTTTCTAATTGTATGGTTCAATAATTCAAATACAGTATATTTTTATGAGTGTAATATTCTATCAGAATAAGAAATGTTATATTCTGGCACATGATATTATTGATTATCTTAATCTGGTTTCTAAAAATCAATGTGATCTTTAAATGAGACTATTTTAAATTTTTTTCAAGTCTTGCTGAATGAAAACCATCCCTTTACTAATTCTAATTTGAGACAGCAACATGATTTTCTGACTTAGAAACTGAGATAGCAGTTGTGTAACCTGAAAATAAAGCGGGACTGTGGCTACCCTTGATCCCTTTTGCCAATTAAAAGAGAGATGAGGACCAAGTAGGTAAAAGGTGTGTCTTTATCAAAGAAACTAATAGCCATGAGAAGGCAGGAGAATTCTGAACATGAAGCTGCTTTAACATGCTCCTGGTGCTACCAGATTTTATAGGGTTCAGGGGCTGTTAGCAATGGTGTAGGGGCAAAAGAAAAAAAAAGTCTGTGCAGTTATCCTTGTATCAATATACAGGAAATGGGAGTTCAGCTGCAGGAATGTTTCCTCTGCAAAATTTTTGTTTTTTATGTAACACAGGAACACTCAGCATGGTTCTATCTGCTGTACTTGGTAAATCTTCAAGGCAATGGAGACAGGTGTCTCCCAAGAACAGCAGGGATCTGGCACCTCTGAATTGTCTTTGAAAAAAGTCCCTGCTTTCTTAGCATACAAATAAAAAGATTAAAGATTGGTGAACTAAATTTCTAATTAATCTATAGGTCTTGACTTTTCACAGTATATCTTGTGTCCAGGATTTTATAAAAAACTATTGTGACTTAAACTGGTCTAATTATCAGTTTCCTCCCAATGTAAGCTTTCTCCAATATTTTTTCAAAGGTAAACTTTTTGTTACATTTCAAAATAAGGGCCACAAAGTCATTAAGAAAGAATGGCAAGCAGATTAACGATTTTCTAACCCTTACATATTTTCTATCCATTACAAATAAAAGTTACTATAACTGAAGGCAAATTTCTAATATTTGGGCTCCCTTATCAGTTGCTTACTACTTTTTGCATCTCTATCATTTTCCAAAAATATCTAAAATTTAACTTGATAGTGTGCCAACACTATTTAAAAATACATTAATTATCTTGTAGAAATATTTTCTGCAATTGAAGAATGACTGTTTCAATTTACTAACTTTCTAAGAGTTTGCTATCTTTCCAACTGGTTCATATGCATAGTAACACTTTTATAATTCATGCTTATGATTATCGACATATGATTTAATAAGCTTTCTGTATTATAGTCATTTGGACCATCTCTTTATGTTACTGCAGCCTTTTTAGAGTTCACCATCTGTGACTTGAATATTTGCATTCCTACTGAATGTCCTGAATTATCCAATTTAATTTTTATTATTCTTATATATTAGATTATCATTTCTATTGTCAGTATTTTTATTTATTATTTTATTATTCATTCCAATCACTCATGTTTCCAGTTTTAATAATATTTTATTCAATTTTAAAATAATACTGTATAATGTACAATTCTTTTTTTTCATTTTTATTTCATTGGTATATATTGTTTTATTCAGTTTATTACTTTTTATTTTTATCCTCTCAATTTTCTTTTAAGTTTCCCCTTGTGAACTCATTTTGATTTGTTTATTGGTTTCCATAATAAAGCTAATGATACCTTTCTATAGCTACATGGAAAGAGAAAAATCTAAGTTAGCCCCCCAAACATGTTTCTCACATAAGTGAAGGGGGTTTTAAATTCAGGATGGTAATATAAATCCTGTCATTCCATTGAATCCAGGCCTCAGGTTATCTCCAAGACAACACAAATCAGTTGTAAATCGTTTTCTTGTTTTTAAGTGCAACTATCCTCTTAATCAGGGGTCCCCAAAATACGGCCCGTGGGCCGCATGCGGCCCCCTGAGGCCATTTATCCGGCCCCCGCCGCACTTCCGGAAGGGGCACCTCTTTCATTGGTGGTCAGCGAGAGGAGCATAGTTCCCATTGAAATACTGGTCAGTTTGTTGATTTAAATTTACTTGTTCTTTATTTTAAATATTGTATTTGTTTCCGTTTTGGTTTTTTACTTTAAAATAAGATATGTGCAGTGTGCATAGGGATTTGTTCATAGTTTTTTTTATAGTCTGGCCCTCCAACAGTCTGAGGGACAGTGAACTGGCCCCCTGTGAAAAAAGTTTGGGGACCTCTGCTCTTAATAATTGTCTATAACAAGGCTATAGTAAAAGAGAGCTCAGAGGTCTGCAGTCTAGCCACCTGCAAGCTCTTGGCCGCTCAACCTAGTACGAGACCAACATCCACTTAATATTATCTTCTTACCTTTTGGTTCTACTGCTTTTCTGCTTTCTTGACATAAATGAAACTAAGAAGATTCTAGGATTACAAGATTGGACTGGTGGTACATAATAATGAAATACACTCTTATTCATTATATTATTTTATAAAGTTTGTGGGCAACATAACATACTTACTGGCTTAAAAATGTGAACTATGCCTGACCAGGTGGTGGCGCAGTGGATAGAGTGTCGGACTGGGATGCAGAGGACCCAGGTTCGAGACTCCAAGGTCCCAGCTTGAGCACAGGCTCATCTGGTTTGAGCAAAAGCCCACCAGCTTGAACCCAAGGTCGCTGGCTCAAGCAAGGGGTTACTTGGTCTGCTGAAGGCCCGCAGTCAAGGCACATATGAGGAAGCAATCAATGAACAACTAAGGTGTTGCAATGCGCAATGAAAAACTGATGATTGATGCTTCTCATCTCTCTCCGTTCCTGTCTGTCTGTCCCTGTCTATCCCTCTCTCTGACTCACTCTCTGTCTCTATGTAAAAAAAAAAAAAATGTGAACTAACATTTCTGAGAACAACTGCAACAATTATCCAGCTTTGACTTCATTATTATTTTGTCATATTTCTAGTTTCAGGGTTTTAGAGTCACAAACATGAAGGACAAAAAAGAAAAAGTCTAGACTTTTCTTCCTCAGACTATTCCTAGCAATCGATTTCCTAGCAGTTTCCAGCCATGAGATTCCATTTCTTCCAGTTGTGACCTAGATATTCTTTGATTGTACAGGGTTGTTTTTTGTTTGTTTGTTTTTTATGTTCATCAGAGTGCATATATATATATATATATATATATATATATATATATATATATATTTCAAGGGCTTTACTCAGCAATTAGAGTCACTAAATATTTTTATGTGCTATTGCTTTTATTACAATAAACATTTCAATTCTCATATAATTAAGGAATAACTCAGCCCATGCAAAGAATTAAATCGCATTCTAGGGGATTCCAATATGGTGACTGAGTAGGTGGACACTGCAACTGCCAATTCCTAGGACCAAATTGGCTTACAACTTAAGAACAATCATCTTGAAAACCCAACTCTGGACTAAACAAAGAGGACTCTATAAACAAGGATCACAGAAAAAGCCACACTGAGACTGGTAGGAAGGGCAGAAATATGGAAAGGGCTGCCCCACTCCCAGGATTAGTGTTGCCCTAAGAGGTGTGATTGCTCATCCCCCAGGCTTGGAGCCTCAGAGCCTAGAACAGGCATCTAGACAGACTTTGGTGATGAAACAAGCCAGGATTCTGTCTGTGAGAAAGAGATAGCTTTCTGAGACACAGACTCCATCATAAAGGACCCGTGCAGAAAATCTCATTCACATCCACTTACCCAGGGCTCCGGGGGAGGGAGCGCTGACAGGACTGGAGTTGCATGAGGAGAGTATAAATTTGGAGGCCCAGGGAGACACAGTAGGGGATGACCACCAGAACCCCAGGGCTGAGTCATTTTCCAGTACCACAGTTGCTATCTTTTTTGGGTGGAGCAATCCCCTTTGAATGGCATCAGGCTGAGGAAAAGAAAATGATCTGCCCTTGGGAGTCTGTCCTGCTCCAGTCATGGAGAAGGGTCATTCTGAGAGTCCAGGAAGCAGGGGGTGTGTCAGTGTCTCAATTTTCTGATGCTGAGGCCAGGGTTACCCCCACCATGCTTCTGAGTCTAAGATTAGTGCTTCCATCTCATGGGAGATTCAATTGAAACTGTGGACACACCTCTGGATTTCAGGAAGATCACACCTCTGGATCTCAGGGTCCTCACCCACCACACTCCTGTGGCCACACCCTACTGAGGTACATGAAAAAACTCTGGAAAAACTGACATCTGGGGCCAAGCGGCAGAGCCACCCACCACCCTTCCTAATCCCTAAATATCTGAAGGATCTAGACTTTAGCAGAGATTTATTCAGTAGCTGAGACCAACAAGCAACCAGCAAACAAAGGTCACAGAAGAATGTACTCAAGGAATCTTGGACTTTTAAACAGACTTTCCTCCAGGCCCAGTGTGGGTAAAAGCCAGCATAGGTTTGTAGTTGGTATTTTCATGTGCACCTGGGCCCAGAAGAGGTAGCTACAAACTCTGAATTGCTTATAGCTCCATAAAGGTTGCTGAGGGCTAGTCACAGGCAGTATCTCCCAATGGTCTGTGCCAGGTTTCTGCCAGGGAGGTTGAGAGCTGCCACATCTAGTGGCCAACTGACAACAGAGAGCATTGGTTCAAGACCAAACAACCCTTGTTAGAGTGGTATCCTAGGGAAAGGCTCTTCACACCTGGTCCAGCTGAGGTAAGTTCCACTCTCTGTGATCAGCACCAGCACAGGGTCGAACTTCACAGTCAACCAGCCTCAGTGCTGGATACCCTACTCTGCTGGGATATACTTCAGAGGGGGGAAGAAGAGAAACATGGAACATGGACATTCAAAGTGTGAGTCCCTGTGAGCCTATTGTTGGATCTGGTTGAGGGGTTTAGACACTTTTTTGTGACTCTCTCCAGTCAGCCCCAGGAGAGAACTCTCACAATCTTCCTCCTTGAAACCAGTGTCTCACCAGCTGTAAAAACTTCCACAGTGCAGATGATCTGAACCTGCTGTTCACCTTGTTAGAGAGCAATAAAATTTGAGTATCCAGCAGTGGCTGAGGGTTTAGGCTCTGCAGTAGGAGCAACAATCCCTATACTGAGTTGCTGCCCAAGAGACCCTTGAAGTAGAGGTCCCACTAATGTTGTATTCCTAATGTCAGCTGCCCTAACACAAAAATCTTGCAACATATAGAGGGATCAGTTGGATGAAGCCAGTTTGGGCCCACACTACAGTCTTTCTACAGAGGACTCTGAGAAGAGTTGCAAGAGGAAGTGGAGCAACTGAAAAATGGAGTCAAATCTTATGGATATTTGGGTTTTTACAAAGCTGCTGTCAGCTCTAAGCAGGAGGAAGCTGATTCTTATACACAAGTTGGCCCCTTCCACACTACCCAGGCACAGAAAACTCAGACACAAACAGCAAAAAGTGCAGTAGCTGCAGACAAGTAGCCCACAGCAGGTTACAAACAACAGCTGACACCAAGCTAAGAAGATCTAGAACCAACACAACTAGTAGCTAGTGGCAAACAACACCAATGCTAGACTCAGTGAGCTACACAAGCAGCATGCCCAAAGGAGGCATCTATACACAGGCAAAATGGGTAGACAAAGAAATATGACCAAAATGAATCAACAAGTGAAATCCCTAGAAAAAGAACTAAATGAAATGCAAGTAAACAAACTACCAGATGTAATATTTAAATAATGATTTTAAGGATGCTCAAGTATCTCAGAGAAAAAATAGATGGACATAATGAGCACCTAAATAAAGAGAGAGCAAGTATCAAAAAGGACATTGAAATCATAAAAAAAAAAAAAAAAAACAGTCAGAAATGACAAAAGCAATATCAGAAATGAAGACTGCACTGGAAGGAATCAACAGCAGGCTGAATCAAGCAGAGGATCAAATCAGCGATTTAGAGGACAAGATAAACATAAGCACAGAAGTAGAGCACCAAAATAAAAAGAGGTTCAAAAAGACTGAGGAAACTCTAAGACACCTCTGTGACAACATGAAGAGAAATAATGTCTGCATCATAGGGATTCCTGAAGAAGAAGAGAATGAACAAGGGATACAGAACCTGTTTGAAAAAATCATAGCTGAAAATTTCCCTAAATTGATGGAAAAAAAAGTCACACAACCTCAAGAAGCACAGAGAGTACCATTAAAGAGAAAACCAAGGAGACCTACACCAATACACATCATAATTAATGTGTCAAAGTTAAGAGACAAAGAAAGAATATTAAAAGCTGCAAGAGAAAATCAGTTAATTATATACAGAGAAGCTCCCATAAGGATGACATCTGACTTCTCAACAGAAACACTTGAGGCCAGAGGGATTGGCAAGAAATATTCAAAGTGATGCAAAACAAAAGCCTACAACCATGACTTCTTTATCCAAAAAGTTTCCCAGATAAAAAATGGACTCAAGAAATTCATTAAGACCAAACCAGTGCTGTAAGTAATGTTAAGGGGCCTGCTGTAAAGAGGACAAAGAAAAAAAAAAAAGATAAGAAATCTTCAAAAAGAGAACCAGATTTAAAGAATAAAATGGCAATAAATAAGTACATGTCAGTAATAACCTTAAATGTTAATGGATTAAATGCTCCAGTCAAAAGACATAGGGTAGCTGAATGGATAAGAAAACAGGACCCATACATATGCTGTCTACAAATAACGCACTTCAGAAAAAAAGATACACATAGACTGAAAATGAAAGGATGGAAAAGAGTTTTTCACGCAATGAAAATGAAAAAAGGCTGTGGTAGCAATACTTATATCTAAGAAAATCTACTTTAAAACAAAGGCTATAGTAAGGAATAAAGAAGATCACTACACAATGATAAAGGGAGAAATCCAAAAGGAGACTATAACCACTGTAAATATTTATGCACCTAATATAGGAGCACCTAATATATAAAGCAAATTTTGATGGACATAAAGAGTGAGATTGACAGCAATACTATAATAGTAGGGGATTTTAATACCCCACTAACACCAATGAATAGATCTTCCAGACAGAAAATTAACAAAGAATCGCCGGTCTTAAATGACACATTAGATCAATTTGATTGAATTGGTATCTTTCAGAACATTTTACCCCAAAGCAGCAGAATACACATTCTTTTCAAGTACTCCTGGTACATTCTCTAGGATAGACAACATGTTAGGGCACAAAAAGAGTCTCAATAAATTTAAAAAGATTAATATCATACCAAGCATCTTCTCTGATCACAAGGCATAAAACTAGAAATGAAATACAATAAAAAAAATTGAGGCCCTGGCTGGTTGGCTCAGTGGTAGAGCATTGGCCTGGTGTGCAGGAGTCCCAGGTTCGATTTCCAGCCAGGGCACACAGGAGATATGCCCATCTGCTTCTCCACCCCTCCCCCTCTCCTTCCTCTCTGTCTCTCTCTTCCCCTCCCGCAGCCAAGGCTCCATTGGAGAAAAGATGGCCCGGGCACTGAGGATGGCTCTATGGCCTCTGCCTCAGGCACTAGGATGGCTCTGGATGCAACAGATCGACGGCCCAGAGGGGCAGAGCACCACCCCCTGGTGGGCATGCCAGGTGGATCCCGGTCGGGCGCATGCGGGAGTCTGTCTGACTGCCTCTCCATTTCCAGCTTCGGAAAAATGCAAAGAAAAAAATTGAAAAGCATTCAATTATTTGGAGGCTAAATCACATATTATTAAAAACCAAATGGGTTAACAACAAGATCAAGGAAGAAATAAAAATTTCCTTAAAACAAATAGAATTGAATATACAATAACACAAAATTTATGGGACAAAGCAAAAGCAATCTTGAGAAGGAAGTTTTTAGCATCATAAGCATACCTTAAGAAGCAAGGAAAAGCTCAAATAAACAACTTAACCCTGCATCTAAAAGAACTAGAAAAAGAAAAATAAATAAAGCCCACAGGAAGTAAAAGGAAGAAAATAATAAAGATCAGAGTGGAAATAAATGACATAGAGGCCCTCAGGCTCTAGTTGCAACAGAGAAATACCCCAGATGAACAGTGCATGGCCCCCTGGTTGGCATACCAGGTGGATCTCGGTTGGGTGCATGCGGGAATCTGTCTGACTTGCCTCCCTGCTTCTCACCTCAGAAAAATACTAAAAATAAAAAAATAATTAAAAAACAATACAAACAATAATGAAACCAAGAACTAATTCTTTGATAAAGTAAACAAGATTGATGAACCTTTAACCAGACTCATCAAGAAAAAAAGATAGAGATCTCAAATAAATAAAATTAGAAATGAAAGTGTAGAAATAAAAACTGACACTGCAGAAGTACAAAAAATTGTAAAAAAACACTACAAAAATTTCTATGCTAAAAAATTGGACAACCTAGCTGAAATGGATAAATTCCTAGAAACACACAATCTTCCAAAACTCAATCTAGAAGAATCAAAAAACCTAAAGAGATGGATTACAACAAATGAAATTGAAACAGTTATCAAAGAACTCCCAGCAAACAAAAGTCCTGAACCAGATGGGTTCTCAGGCAAATTTTACCAAATATTCAAAGAAAACTAATATGTGTCCTTCTCAAGCTATTTCAAAAACCCAAGAGGAGGGCAGACTTCCAAGCTCCTTTTATGAGGTAAGCATTATCCTCATTCCAAACCCATGTAAAGACACTACAAAGAAAGAAAGCTCTAGGCCAGTGGTTCTCAACCTGTGGGTCGTGAACCCGGCGGGGGTGGACCGACCAAAACACAGGGTCGCCTAAAGCCATCAGAAATATAATAAATATGTATTTTTCGATGGCTTTAGGCGACCCCTGTGTTTTGGTCATTCCACCCCTACCGGGGTCGCGACCCACAGGTTGAGAACCACTGCTCTAGGCAAATATCCCTGATGAACTTAGATGCTAAAATACTGAACAAAATATTAGCAAACTGGATCTATAATACCTTAAAAAAATCATACATCATGATCAAGTGGGATTTATTCTGTGAGGTAAGGTTGGTACAATATTTGCAAATCAATCAATGTAATTCATCACATAAACAAAAGGAAGGATAAAAATTGCATGATTATATCAATAGATATGGAAAAAGCATTTGATAAAATCCAGCACCCATTTATAATAATAAAAAAAAACCTCTCAGCAAAGTGGGAAAATAAGAAACATACCTCAATATAATAAAGGCCATTTAGAACAAACCAACAGCCAACATTATACTCAATGGGTAAAAATTAAAAGCGATCTCACTTAAGATCAGGCACAAAGCAAGGGTGCCCCTTTTCAACAGTCTTATTCAACATAGTTCTGGAAGTCTTAGTCACAGCAATCAGACAAAAAAGAAAATAAAAGGCATCTAAATTGGAAAAGAAGAAGTAAAGCTATCATTATTTGCTGAAAACATGATACTGTACATCAAAAACCCTAAAGTTTCAGTCAAAAAACTACTAGATCTGATAAATGAATTTGACAAGATGGCAGGATATAAAAATATTCAGAAATCATTGGCATTTTTATGCACCAACAATAAATTGTCTGAAAGAGAAGTTAAGGAAACAACCCCCTTCATTATTCCAACAAAAAAAATAAGGTACCTAGGAATAAATTTAACCAAGGCACATGTACACAATGAAATACTACACAGCTTTGAAAAAGAAGGAAATCTTACCTTTTGCAAGGTCATGAATGGACCTGGAGACAATTATGCTAAGTGAAATAAGCCAGGCAGAAAAAGACAAATATCATATGATCTAACTTATATATGGATTCTAAGAAACAAATTGAACTGAGAAATGAAATAGAGGCAGAGGCGGGGTCACAGGAACCAGAGGGACAGCTGTCACAAGGAAGTGAGATGAGGGGATGGGATCAGAGAAGGTGGAGAGATTAGTTAAATTATATATTCATAACACAGAGATATAGATCACAGGACAGCAAATCCTAGAGGGAAGGGGGTGGGAGTTAATGTGAGGGGTAAAAGGGGTGCAAATAGGAACACAAGTGAAAAGGTGAGGGTGTTATATTCAGTGGGACACTTGAATCCATGTTAACACAATAAATTAAAATTAATAAAAAATTAACTAATTAATTAAAAAAGAATAAATAAATCACACTCTAAAAATGTATATCAATCATGCTTAATATATCATTATATTTTACACCAGTGTATTTTCTTCCACTAAAACTCAGTAACTGATGGCCTCTGGAGCTGTCATGCACTATCAGGTCCTGCTTAAATTTTCTCTGAGACAAATTTTTCACATTTTTTCTTCTATCTTAATTAAATGTGTATGATTGAATTTCTCATCCTTATTCTTATTTTTTCTTTTATTACCTACCCCTTCTTAAAAGGTATTTCACTGAGAATAATGTTTTTACCTCTAAGACAAATGGATGGAGTCTTATGGAATATATTTATATTATTCATTTATGAAGTTCAAAAAAATAATAAGGCCCATACCTGTTATATTGTTCACTTGGTTCCAAACTGTTAATATTCTTCAACATATTGATCTAATTTTTAGTCTAAGATTGGGTAGATGTCTTTCTAAGAATTATTTGTTCATTAAAATAAATTTATGTTGCTCTTAGTAATTTTTATGGTTTTTTGGATTAATGTAATTTAAGTAGAACTGACCTACTTCATGGATTTCATGGAAGAAGAACAAGAGAAAATAAATATGTGTAAGTCATGATACTAAAGGAATATCAGTATCGAGAATAATAAGTTAAATAAAAGTTGATTAGAACACCCTGGCCAGTTGGCTCAGTGGTAGAGCGTCAGCCTGGCGTGCAAGGGGTCCCGAGTTCGATTCCCGGCCAGGGCACACAGGGGAAGTGCCCATCTGCTTCTCCACCCCTCCCCCTCTCCTTCCTCTCTGTCTCTCTCTTCCCTTCCCACAGCCGAGGCTCCATTGGAGCAAAGATGGCCCGGGTGCTGGGGATGGCTCCTTGGCCTCTGCCCCAGGCGCTAGAGTGGCTCTGGTCACGATAGAGTGACCCCCCGGAGGGGCAGAGCATCGCCCCCTGGTGGGCAAAGCGTCGCCCCCTGGTGGGTGTGCCGGGTGGATCCTGGTCCCGTGCATGCAGGAGTCTGTCTGACTGTCTCTCCCCGTTTCCAGCTTCGGAAAAATACAAAAAAAAAAAAAAAGTTGATTAGAACAGTGGAAAATGATGTTTATATATTAGTGATGTCTATACATTAAAACAACTAAAATTTACAATGAACCTTATGTGATTTAACATTAACCTGTGAACCTAGGACTTTTGGGTTGACATAATGTCCATCAATGTGTTGCAGCTTTCAAAAATTTATTTGATTTTTCATCTTCACTCAATGTGTATAATGAGGAAGCTTATGATTCAACTTTAGTTTGTTCCATTCTGTGTAGTATTCTTATAAAGCATATTGTTTCATAGGTAGTGAAGATCAAAGGCTCTGTCTGAAAGTAGAAAATTGGAATAAATGAAATTTAGCACAGAGAAGGAAAATCATGTAAAAATAGTGCTTTTTTAAAAATACATAAAATACCATTTGGTAACAATGATTTTTGATTCTTCAGAGGAAATAATTAGCTTACAATATGTGAAAATAAATATCAACATTAGACGAGATTCTGGAAAAGAAATAACCAAATCAGGTGATCAAACTTAGGAAATGAGATAACAAGGGAAGACATATTTAGAAATCAGGCATAGACATTTTCATGATAAAATAAATCAGTAGCCCAGATACTACCTTTGATAAGGACAAATAAAAATATATATATAAATGTATGAATCTATTGGTTATTAATGGGCATTGCTTTCAGCAGTCAAAATTTGGAAGTTTTAAATTTAATTTGTGTCACCAAAAAGGAAAAATAATCTGAGACATGTGGGTCATGAATATAGGAAAACAGACTTAAGATCTATGTAAATGATGCTTTATTTCTTCATTACAGCAGTCAGGAAATTTCATTGATCATCTTAGATGTTTGTGAATTCTTCATGCCTTGGTGGTGGGGAAGCAAGGAGAACAAGATTTTCAGCACTACTCTGCTTCAGATCTTCACGCCTTTAGACACCAAGAGAGCGCAGTCTGCCATAGAAACTTCTGTAATATACTGCCTTTTTTTTTTTTTTTTTGTATTTTGCCAAAGCTGGAAACGGGGGAGGAAGTCAGACAGACTCCCGCATGCACCCAGCCGGGATCCACCCAGCATGCCCACCAGGGGGCGATGCTCTGCTCATCTGGGACGTTGCTCTGTTGCAACCAGAGCCATTCTAGCGCCTGAGGCAGAGGCCATGGAGCCATCCTCAGCGCCCGGGCCAACTTTGCTCCAATGGAGCCTTGGCTGCCAGAGGGGAAGAGAGAGACAGAGAGGAAGGAAAGGGGGAGGGGTGGAGAAGCAGATGGGCGCTTCTCCTGTGTGCCCTAGCCGGGAATCGAACCGGGGACTCCTGCACGCCAGGCTGACACTCTACCACTGAGCCAACCAGCCAGGGCCTATACTGCTTTTTGTTTTTGTTTTGTTTTTTAAATATAAGTGAGGGAAATGATAAGAAACTAAAAACAAGTATTGATTTTAAGGCTATTATTAAAAGCAAACTGACAACTATTAGAGGGAAAAGGGGACTAGAAAGCTGGGTAAGAAAAGATAAGAGACTAAACTAAGAAAAAATAACAAAAAATAAAAAACAAGAAAACCCCAGAAAAATCCCATAGACACAGACAACATATGATGATTATCAGAGGAAAAATGGGTAGGGGAAATAGAAGAGGGTAAAGGGATGACAAATGGTGATAGAAGAAGTCTTGACTTGGGGTGGTGAACACAGAGTACAATATACAGATGATGTTTTATAAAATTTTGCACCTGAAGCCTACATAATTTTATTGACCAACATTACTCCAATAAATTCAATAACAATAAAATAAAACACTCTGTAAAATTGAAACATTTTTGTAGTGACAATAATCTATTAGCTCTATCACACTTATGGTTACTTCTCCAAAAAAAATTAGTTTGGGCTCCTGAATGACACTTTTATTATAATTGATTAACTTGTCATTATCCTTTATGATGTCAAGAATTGAAGTTATCCTATTAAACATGGTTCCACAAATTCTTAAGATATTTTTGCAACAATTTCACTCTATTTTACTTTAATTTCATATCCCATTGCCACCCCAATATATTGTCATTACAGAAATATACAACCTCTGAAATCTTAAACTGCAATACAATATTCTACTTGGTTTAATAGTAATCTTTTCTCACTCAAGATTTTATATTTTTTCCTTTACTATACTTACTTTATGTTTTTAGTAATAATAATTTAAAGTGTAATAACAAACTCAAGCACATAAGAAGTAGCATGTATGTATGTTTTATCTCTAGCATTTTATATGTGCATATATATCTTGTATAAATGTATTTTATATATTTAATGTATATTAAAACAATATATAAATAATATATATATATTATGTATACTTGTCTGTGTATATATGTGTGTATGTACATGTGTGTGTGTTTCAAAACAAAACCAGGATTTTGAAATTCTACAATGTGTTTTTTTTTTCTCTTTTCTTCTTTTTTTTTAGCCAGAGACAAAAAGGGACAGATAGACAGGAAGGGAGAGACATGAGAAGCATCACTCGCAGTTGTGGCACCTTAATTTTTCGTTGATTGTTTTCTCATGTGTGCCTTGACCAGGGGGACTTCAGCAGTTACCCATGTTCAAGCTGGTGAGCCTGCACTGAAGCCAAATAAGCCTGCACTTCAGCCAGCAACAATGAGGTTTTTTGTTTGTCTGTTTGTTTTTGTATTTTTCTGAAGTGAGAAGCAGGGAAGCAGAGAGACAATCTCTCGCATGTGCCTGACCAGGATCCACCCGGCATGCCCACTAGGGGACAATGCTCTGCCCATCTGAGCTGGTCTTCCATTGCAACCAGAGCCATTCTAGTGCCTGAGATGGAGACCGCGGAGCCATCATCAGTGTCCAGGCCACTGGACACTGCTCTAATGCAACCTTAGCTGTGGGAGGAGAAGAGAGAAACAGAGAGAAAGAAGAGAAAGAAGGGTAGAGAAGCAGATGAGCGCTTCTCCTGTTGTGCCCTGGTCAGGAGTCAAAACCCACACCTCCACACGCTGGTGCGACGCTCTACTGCTGAGCCAACTGGCCAGGGCTGACCTTGAGGTTTTGAATCTGTGTCCTCAGTGTCCTAGGCCAATGCTCTATCCCCTGCACTATATCGCTTAGTCAGGTGGTATGTTTTAAATAACAATTTAAAAAATCAATGTGTTTTCAGTTTCCTGTCATTTTCCTTAACCTTATTTTTATATTTTTATCTTCATATCTCTGGTGTTTTAGAAACAACCATATACTTATGCTTAATGCGTATCTTTCCCAACTGATAAATGCTAATTTACACAGTACTTTCTATATTATAATCACTATCTGGACCCAAAGGGGACGAACAATTATCAGTAGAAAAATTGAAGATGTTCTTTGCCTTTGTTGATCTTTCATTATAATGTGTACTTTCAGAGCATGAAAAAACATAAAACAATTACATAATGTATATTGTTTGCTTATTGATTATGAGTACTATGCAGAAAGAATAAGTAGTGTCATTACAGACATTGCCAGTCATGACAGGCACCTTTTATTGTTATTCAGAATGACTTCACTATGAAAGAGTAATGTTCACTTCTACTTGTTTCATTAGTTAAACAAAACAATTTGATTACCCTAATTTCACAATGATTCTCTTATGCACAAAATTAGAGAACTGGATATTTATGAATAATATTTCCACGTTAAATTGTTACTACATATAAAATATGAACACCTAAAACTGCAGGAAAATCACAGATATATTAAACACTAAGAACATTATTAGGTAAATTATGCTATATATAATAGACAATTATTAATAAGATAAGAAAGAAAAATGTTTGCAATATAAAATGATAGGCACCGTACCAAATAGAATTTGAACATATTTTTCTCAATAGGAGATAAGAATTGAGACTGAAAGAGAGACAGCCAAAATAATTTGCTGTAAATTTTTTTACCCAATTAAACTTTTGTATATGCTCTGTTTATACCAATTGTTACAGTAATATAATGTTACAGTAATAAAATACATAAAAATATAGAAAAATATGTAAGATATATAAAAATAATCAGGATATAATATTCAAAGCAATTAAGGAAATTAAATAAAGTTATGCCATCTGGATAGGAATTAATATAGTATATTCAGATAGGATAAATAGACTGCCTTTTGTGCAGGGCCCAGTTAGTGTGTGTATGAAGTTATATATAGGTAAAAAGCGGCTTGATGTCATAACTCTGTAAATTAACATAAACAAGAAGATTCCCTAGGAACACCTTAAAAGTGACTTGATGTAACATTTCAGTAGATTAACATAAAAAGGACACCCTGAGAAGAACTCCTAAGAAGGTGGTTTGAGGTGATAATCCTGTAGATTGACACTTGTTAGAAAGTGGGTTGAGATGATAATCTTGTAGATTGATACCTGTTAGAAGGGCCCGTTGGACAGAAAAGGTACTAAAGCCAAGTCCCGTCCCCCCCCCCCCCCGCTTTGGTATTTGCCCAGACTCCAACGTTGATGTGGACTGTCTCCATGCTGCTTTGACCAAAGACAGCCAAGAGAAGCATGCCAACAAGGCCTTTTTAAACTGTATCCAAGCACGTCAAAAGGATTTGTTGAGTAATAAACTGCCTGTGAGATTCTTGCAACTAACTTGTGTGTCAGTCATATCTTTCCTCCAGTGGCAGTTTGTCTCATCACTGATAAGTAACCTCATAGCTGCCTCAAGAATAGTCTTGAAGAAGCTGCCAGCCCTGCTGTTAAGCGGGAATGCCCCACTGCATGGGGAAGTCCAATCAGAGACGTCTGATTGATGTAGAGCTTGGGTTCTACTGGGACACCAATCATATTTAATTATTTGATTACTAGTTTTTCTTATCTAGGCATTATGAGTATTTTTGTAGGTACAAAATCTAATTAGTATTATTCCTAAAATGTAGCAAACAATGCATTTCAGGTATTAAATTGGTAGATAAACATTGATGATATCAGTGACAGCAGGCTTTTAAAGGACAATCTTTTTTCACATTTAATTGTGAAATGATGCAAAGTTATTAATTTTTATTTGTGTGTATACCTGAGAGAAAGACAAAAAAATTCAAAACTATTTCTATTTTCTCTAGACATTAACTCTGGAGGTAAAAAGACAACTTTACTCCTTTTATATGTGTTTTATGAATTCTTTAAAAGATTATTCAAATAGTAGGGTAATGATTTTTGTTTAGAATTTATACTTTCTCTTTTAGACCTTTGAGTCTTCAGGGGATTTAAGCCAAAGAAACTTGCCACAATTCACTAGTAAAAAATAAGTAAATAAATAGAAGGTATAAAAAACCTGCTTAGCTTTGACTTCTAAGCAAAAATTGCTCTGACCACTCAGTGACTCAAAATGCAATGCAATTGCTGAAACATTAACCATAAGAAAGGCAGCTGAGAAAGTTACTAGAGTGGACATTCACAAAATGTTTTTCCAGTCCATTAGACCACTGCACATATAGCTAGAATTTAACAGATGTTCTGAGTCTTCTGTAAAATATTAATATGCTCTGTAATTCGATCATAACATCTCCACTGACAAAAAGGACTCGATTTATTGTACTTTTTTTAGCTAATACCAAAGGTCTATTGAAGGAGTAGTGAAAGCACAAAGAGGCCCAGGACAGCTCGTTTTTTTGGCTTAGGGCCAGCATCTACTAGCCTGCCACTTGCTGTTCTTGTGATGCAAATGCCTGGAAGCCAGGCGCTCACTGCATCTAATTAAATAGAGAAGGAAGAGATGTGATGAAAAAACACAGCAAACAAAAACAAAAACAAAGGCCAGCAGAATCACCAGTAAAAAACAAATATTGACATTTTAATGACATTTTGAGCCTCTAAATAAAAAAAAGGAAATTGATTTATTCAGCAGTACAAATGAAAAAAAAAATTGAAAGAATAAAAATAATCTGTATTTCTCCCTCATTCAAATAGCTAACTTTGCAAAGCTTTTTTTGAAAAATAAAAGTTAATTAAAATTTTTAAATGATAAAAGAATTAAAACTATATTGGTGAGATGTATTTCAAAACACAATAACTAAGCAAATAAAGATAGGAACTATTGATAAAAGATATCAATTATTTAAAAAAGTTTTTATTACTATATTCTAGATAAATTAAACACCATTAATATACAAAAACTTGCAATTGACCAAGATTAATTTTACATCTCAAAAGAAAATATATAATAATTTATTATTTTTAAAATTTCTAAGATTAGCTTGACCTATGATGGCACAGTGGATAAAGCATTGATCTGGAATGCTGACATTACTGGTTTAGAACCTCAGGCTTGCCTGGTCAGCACATACGAGATGGAACTACTATGAGTTGATACTTTCCACTCTTGCCCCCATTTCTCTCTTTCTCTCTCTTTCTCTTCTCTCTAAAATCAATAATAATTTTTTTAAAGAATATAAATTTTTTTTTCCTAATATTGTCTTCTGAACTTTACGATCTATAACAAAAATAAAACCTCTGTAAATGTACAACTTTTGACTAAGGACTCAAAATAATACAAATAAATTAAATTTGAAAAAGCTCTATTAAAAAGTTATAATGAAAAATTATGTGTAATTGTTAAGCCTAATCTGGAGGGACCCGAAACATTGAAGACACGATTGTGTTACATTGATTACACACCAAAGCTTTATTGTCTAGATTGGCCAAGTGTTGGGAACTCCGACAGAAATCTGAAGGAGAGCACACTGGCCCTTTGTTTTACTTAGTTTTTATAGTTTTGTAAGTGGGAAGTACAGAAGCAAAAGTTGTAATTAGGAGCCCTTTACCACTATTGGTTATAGTCATATGTCCTTTAACATGATAGGACCATGTTCAATTTGCAAGCAATACATCCTTTTGGAGAAAAGGATTTGGAAAAATTACAAATCAACACAATGGTAGAAATATATCTCTTTAGATATTAAAAAGCCTTCCTATATTTTCTAGTGTTTATCCACCGTCTCTCTGTCCAGAGTCAGATGTATTAACCACATGCATTTACATAAGAGAGGTAGTTTCCATGGGGACAAATGCCCGCAAATGGCTCACAGTTATAAGAAAAGGTTTATTTTGGCTTTTCTCTCCCTGCACCTGGCTAGCCATTCACCCTTTTCCCCACAGGTGTGGTGGAATGTCTGGGGATCCATGTTTCCCTCCCCTTTGCATTTACAATACAATGCCAAGGGCCATCCTGGTTATGCCAATCACACAGTACAGAGACTATTCTCACAATTTCTCTGCACACCTTAACCCAAATTAATAAAATGTTCTCCAAGCCTCTTAAAATATTAATATTAATTCTGTAGTTTTTGGTACCTTACACCACCTGTGGGTGAAGTGGCTCAGTGGCTCTTCATCATCATAAAGATATACTGAATAAAGTTTAGACTTCTCTCTATTCTTTATGTATAGATCTTCATATTTTCCTTTGTGCTATTTATATACAATTTGTTAGACATAAATTTTGTTCAATCCAGATTTCTAGGTCATCTCTTCATCAAGGCATATGATGAAACTGTTCCTCTGTCCCTTTGAAGTTAGGAATGAAGCTATGATTTGCATGGCCAATGATGTAATAGTATGAGTGACAATAGACCTCTAAGCAGAAGATTGAAAAACGACACTATAGATCTTGCCATAGTGATCTTGGAAACATAGTCAAGATAAGTTGGTCTGTGTCCTCTAGGAAAGCAAATACTGAGCAAAGCAGCTCATGCTGAAAAAGTAAGATGAACACAGAATAAAGTCTCACTAAATCACCAAAATGTACAAGTATTTTGGCATTCAGCATAAGGGACTTTATCCCAATATGAACAGAAATAAGCAGTAATAAAGAAGATGCTGCTTTTACAAGTAACTACAAATGGAACATATTTGAAAAGTTCTAAAATGAGTAGAAAATGAGGGAATCTATTATTGTAAAGAAAAAGAATGATTTAAGCAGGAGTGACACCAAAACTGATAAAATGGTTACTTCTGATAACATGGAGGACAGATCATGAATGTGATGTTATCTCTTCAATAACAAGTTGGAAAACAAAATTCTAGTAGAGTGTGTGACTCTACTAGAGTCAAAGTATTGCAGTCACTATTGACTGCAAAGAAAAGGTTAGATATTAATTTTCAAGTTTGTTAATGATAATGAAAAGGGAAATAGGGTATAAAAGCTTGGAGATGTAAAGAAGCAGGTGTTTCTCACAGCCAACTTTTAAAATATAAAATGAGAAAAGTAATGGCCACAAAATATTTAGAACATATAATTATACTTTTCATAAAATCAATTATATGTGTATAATACTTATTATTCAAACCTCTATATACACTGAGAGATCTCAGACTAAAAGATTAATAGTGTAATTCTTTCAACTGGACAAAAATACTTCAAGAAAAAGTGGCTAATTATTTTTCCCAGTCTAAAATTGTTGGCTCAAGATACCCAAGATTAAACCTAAATGAAGGCACAAAGATGAAAAAGCAAAAATTTCTATAAATATGCAAAGTAGTTTGTAAGACCAGTAGCCACCATTGCCATCGCTGCCAGGCAGGTGCAGGTTCCCATCAGATTCAGGCAGATGGTAAAGAAACTGCAGAGCCCAAAACTGGTGGGTCATTCCTTAATTCTAGCCTCACACCTGGCCAGTGAGTAAAAACACACAGGGCTCCAAAACCAACTCATTCAGAGCTCACAAAGCTACTGACACATCTGGGTTTTCCTAGAATCAAAGGCCACCCACCAGTCTCAGCCACCTCTGGTTCCCCATCTGCCAACATGGCTTCTTGCTTTGCAAAACAGCCTGCTCTCTCCTTCCCTTCCAGCTTGGCTTCTTCTTCTTCTCCTTCTTTCTCTTTCTTAAAAACTGCTTGGGCCCACAAAAACCCCTCCTCTAGCACACATTAGCATAACAAAGCCCCTTCCCTAGCAGGAAGGTAATTAGCAATTTCAGACCAGGGCCATTTTTAACAATAAAAGTGAGCAAATTCAGAAAACACAGATTTTACAAACTCATTTGCCCAGCATAGTTTATGAAAATTATCATGAGTATAGATATTGCCTTAGACTTTCATCTATAAACAAATAAACATAAAAGCCAATTAAGTTTAAGGAGCATTATACTAACCACTCTGCATTAATTAAAGGGAAACTTTAAAGCTGCCTTGGTGACCACCATAATCTACTGGTAAAAACTTGGATGAACATATTTTTTCCCTACCAAGTTACTAAGGCCAAAAGAACAATGTAAATAAAGGATTTTCCAATAACTGGAAACAAGATTTTGGAGAATAATGGACTTGTAAGCTTCTTCCATGGAGCAGAACTAAGGTCTCCTCAAGGATTTCCCTTCTCTCACAAATATGCAAAGTGTCAACAAGAGAGTTTGGACTTTTGAGTTCAAACTCATAACTGTATAGGGATTTTTGTCTCAAGAACCTCAGAAAGAGGTACAGTTTATGTGTAAAACAGATTAAACTAAATACTTACTGGCTAAGAGGGAAGTCTGTGATAGTTATTATAATAAATTATATAATTATATGAGATATAAAATATAAATTATAATGGGTTAAAAGTAAGGGAAAAGAGACAAGAAGAGTTAATCAGATAACAATTTCCAGCAGAAACCAGCAAAAGCCTGTTCATATTTCAGAATATATGATAATATTCTAGTTCTCTTCTTTTTGTATACATGATAGGAATGTACTTTTCTATCATCTTCAATAGATGCCAGTTCACAGGATTCATTTAGTCAACAAAATGTGTCATGAGTGGACAGAAGTACTAATGAGAACTCAGTTCTCTTCCCTCAGTTATGATGTGATTTGAAGCATATATTGAAAAGGAACATTCATCAGCGAAGATCTTGGATTGACTACTACAAACAGAGGCCTTTGACAATCTGCCTGCACTAGTACAATAAATTAAAATTATTCTCTTAGTTATGTTACATTACTGTGATATGGTAGTTGCTATATTCTA
Organism: Saccopteryx bilineata; assembly: GCF_036850765.1. Lineage (NCBI taxonomy): Eukaryota > Metazoa > Chordata > Mammalia > Chiroptera > Emballonuridae > Saccopteryx > Saccopteryx bilineata. Next base: position 65,452,527 of record NC_089495.1, on the reverse strand, counting down.
TTTTATCCTAGTCAAACTACAAATCTAGTCTATAATGAGTACAGAACAAATAATCTTTAGTTTTATATTTAAAAAAATAATAAAGATAAAATATATGTTCTATATAAACTGTTATTGTATAAATGAAATAATGATCAAAGCAAAAGCATAAATTATAATGTTAGGCACATTAAATTGACCTTTAATTCAACACATGAATTTATGTAATAAAGTTGCATTAGCCTGCTTTCTCTCTGACCTTTTACTATAGATCATGACAAAAGGACTGTAAAATTTAGTTAATGAATAATAAAAATATATTATGATAAAAGTATTCAACGTGTCATTGTGAGACACAGAGTCCTGTTTCCGTTTCTAACAACAAAACGAAACAGCTAATCTGAAATCCCTTTTGTTAAGAAAAATTACCTAAAATCTGGAGGTGAAATATCCAGTATAGTCTTAATTATATAGATTAGCTTGCAAAAAAAGTAAATAAATAAAATAAAGAAGAATCCTTAAAATAAAGCAAAATGTAAGCTTCGAATAATAATTTCATGATATGACACCTAAAACAGTTGAGCATGCTGAATATCTATAATATGTGTATGCAGGGAAATGTGATGCAAGGCAGAAGATAAAGTCTTGGGAGATTGACTTCTGTAACTGAGTTTGGGAATTATAAGAAGTAATATACCTCTCAAAGAAAGATTAGTCTAAGGAAAGATAACTTTCCCTGTCTGTCCTAACTCCATGTGGAAAAACAAATTTCATCTGAAAAGTCATGTCCTTGAGCATACATGTCCATTCATAATCTTGGCAATGAGCAATTAACATGTATCCTAATGATGAGATTTATGTATCCGACAGAAGGGGTCACAGAAAGTTCTTAAGTAAAATACCAAGAAACTTGTGATACGAGAATAAATCTAAGCAAAAGTTAGTAGAATAAATAAAAATAAATGCAAAAGTAAATAAAATAAAGTAAAACAACAGATTTAGATGTCCAAGGAGTAAAATTTGTATATTTAAAATATTTAAATTTATAAAAGAATAAAATTAAAAACCAAAGAGCCTCTGTAAAACAAATAACATATAGATTTTAAAAAGAACCAAATTGAATTTAAACATGCAACACTGGACTAAATAGCAAATCAACTATAATTTAATAGAGAATTGGTTAAATAGTACAGAAATATTAGAAACATTAAGAAATAAGAAATATAAAGAAAAGATATGAAACATGTAGGGTATAATAAAAGTTTCATCAAAAGAAGGAGTGAAACTAAGTATTTAAATTGATAATGCTAATCATATTCCAGATAAGATGAAAAATATATTCTGACTAGAAGAAAAATTCTAAATTGTCTTAAATTAAATTATAGCAGGCTAAAAAGTGAGGGGGGGGGAAGACAATGAGAATCAATCAGATAATTTCCACCAGAAAGCAAAAAAAAACCCCAAAACAAAAACTGTTCACATTTCAGAGTGTATAATAAAACTTTAAATAAACATATAGATGGCTACTTTAGCTCTTATCTAGAGAGAATATCTGAATACCATATGCCACTGAATCCTGTTTATGTATGAACTTTCCAGACTGTTGTCCACAACCAATCCATAAGCAGCAAAGTCTTCTTCTTACAGACTCTGCACCTATCCTGGAACTAATGCCTCCTCACCTTCTTTTAGTTATAACTAAATTCAATGTAAATTATTTCAAAGCAACTTACATTTTTCTTCTCCGAACTCATCATAAAACACCACCACCAACAACATAAACACATCAACTCAGGATAGCAGACATGTTTGTCTTCTCTCCATCTAGCTAGCTCTGCTGCTGGTAGCTTAGATTTCATGCTATAAGAACTAGCTTTTATTCTGGCTCACTAAACTAAAGCCTTTGTTTTATGAAAACTTCTGGTCTTGCCCTGGCGGGATAGTTAATTTGGTTAAGGCATCGTCCTGAAGCATAGAGATTGCCGATTTGATTCCTAGTCAGGTCACATACAGGAACAGACCAATCTCTCTCTCTCTCTCTCTCTCTCTCTCTCTCTTTCTCTGTCTCTTCCTTCCTCTTCATAAAAATGAATAAATAAATGTTAAAAAAAATAAGCAACAACAACAATAAAAACATTTGCTTCAAAAGTTACTGTTTACTATTTCAAAACCTAGAAACACCTGGAGAATTTTGCATGATAATAAAAATAAAACAGTACCTATGCATCATCATAATTAAATTACAGAAGCCCAAAAGACATAAAAAAATCAAAAAGATTTTTAACGTTTTATAAATTTTATATAACAAATTTTAAAATATATCTTAAAAATACAAGATTTAAAATAATGAAAATTTGGCTGATACCTTCTTTAACAGCAAGAAAGATAAGACACTAGAATACGATAAAAAAAATTTTCAAATTCCTGGGGGAAGAAAATTTACTGCTATGTCATATTATTTCTCTATGAGAAAAAAAACTTAAAGATAACATGTAAAATAATATTAATATTAAAATAAAAATTAGCACATGATAAACTGTAATTTTGAGAACCACTAAAATATATGTACACAGAAAAAGAAGTAAGGGGTAAATAAAATTAGTAAGGGGTAAATCTTCCTTCAAAAGTAACAGTTGAGGTGGTGTATGAATAAAAGATTAGGTTAGCCAAGAGAAAATAAAATTAGGCATAGAGTAGGCATGAAAGAAACTATTCTTTAGATGTATGAAAGGTTATCCTGTAGTTCAAGAATGGGATCAGAGGGCAGATCTAGAGGATATATGTAGAATAAGTATCAAAAGATCATAACAGCCATGTTACAATGTCTTATGTGTTAATCTACAAAGGTATACTATTATTACTCAGGCAATGTGGAGGTAAGGGAAATCTTAAGTAAATTTCTGACATTCAGATTGTACTACCAAAATACCAGATATTGTAGCAGTTGCATGGGTATAGTGCAAGGGGAGGCAAAAAAAAAATACATAAAAAGAGAACTTTTGAACAAGTCTTAAGAAAAATGGAATGTGAATAAAAATTTTTTAAAGTTGGAAATGCAAAGTTTTGTGAATTATAGTGGGTTTTTTGCTTATTTTTTTTTTTTATTTACAGTGGTACTTTGAGATACAAGCTGACCAACATACGAAGTTTTTAAGAAACAAGCTGTGACTCAGTCCATTATTTTGTTCGAGATTGGAGTGAAATTCCAAGATACGAGTCGTGATTCGGGGACCTGCCGCTAGTTGGTACGTTGGCACATGGGTCCAGTATCTAATTCTTTCTCATGTGTTACCCACAGAATCAAGTTGAATCTCATGTACTGTACTTGTTCTTGCATCATTTTTGCATTTTTTTATTAACTTTTTTGTGTGCTATCATGGGGCCAAAGAACGTGAGTGTAAGGGACAGTGGTGAGAAGACGAGAATGATGTTGATAGAAGTGAAGTAAGAAATAGTAGAAAAACATGAACGTGGTGTACAAGTGATTGAACTGGCAAGGCTGTACGACCACAGTACATCTCAATTTCTACCATCTTTAAACAAAAAGATGCCATCAAAAGTACAAATCCAGGGAAAGGAACTACAATTCTGTCCCAATTAAGGACAAATATCCATGAAGAAATGGAGTAGCTTCTGCTGGTGTGGGTGAAAGAGAAAAAGCTGGCAGGAGATAGTGATGAATACTGTAATATGCAAAAAGGCACATATTATTTACGGCGACTTGAAGAAGAAAGAACCATCAACCTCAAAAGAGGCAGTAGAAAATATGTTTAAGGCAAGTCACAACTGTTTTGAAAATTTCAAGAGATCTGGCATCCACTCGGTGGTGAGGCATGGTGAAGCAGTGAGTGCTGACATTAAGGCAGCTGAGGAGTACATCACACATTTTGCTGCGCTTATTGCAAAGGAAGGCTACATTCCCAACAAGTGTTCAACTGTGACAAAACAGGATTGTTTTGGAAAAAAATGCCCAGGAGGACTTTCATCACCACAGAAGAGAAGAAGCTGCCAGGCCATAAACCCATGAAGGACCTTCTGACTCTTGCATTGTGTGCAAATGCTAGTGGTAACTGTAAAGTAAAGCCACTGCTAGTGTATCATTCCAAAAATCCTTGAGCCTTTAAGATTCACAAGATTCTAAAAGAAAAACTGCAGGTTATGTGGCACAACAATGCTAGGGAATGGGTTACATGGCAGTTTTTTATAGAATGGGTAAATCTCGTCTTTGGTCCTGCAGTTGAAGAAATATCTTCAAGAAAATAAATTTCTGATTAAGGCATTACTAATCCCTGCAAATGCTCCAACCAACCCACCTGGTCTTGAAGATGACATTCTCGATGAGTTCAAATTCATGGAAGTTCTCTACCTCCCACCCAACACGACCTCAATCTTGCAGCCTATGGATCAGCAGGTCATTTCCAACTGTAAAAAGCTTTACACAAAGCACTTGTTCTGCCGCTGCTTTGAGGTGACTGAGAATACAAATCTAACCCTTCAAGAGTTTTGGAAAGATTACTACAACATTGTGATATATTTACATATTATTGATTTGGCTTGGCAAGAGGTTACAAGAAGAACTTTGAACTCAGCATGGAAAAAGTTATGGCCTGATGTTCTTGCAGACAGGGACTTTGAAGGATTCGAACCAGAGACTGAGACTGAGGTAGAAGCATTGGAGGAGATTGTGTCCCTCAGAAAGTCAACGGGTCTGGAGGTAGATGAGGGTGACATAAATGAGCTCGTGGAGGAACATGAGGAGGAACTCTCAACTGAGGAGTTGAAGGAGCTACAGATGATGCAACATATGGAGCTTCTGCAAGAGATTAGTAGTGAGGAGGAGATAGAGTCAGAGGAAGTGATTTCTACAAGTGAAATTAAAGACATGCTGGCAATGTGGAAGAAGCTTTTAAGTTTCATTGAAAAGAAACACCTAGAACATGTTTCAACTGGTCTTTCTTCAGCACTTTTTAATGACACTTGTTTGTCACATTTCTGTAACATTTTAAAAAGCAGGCAAAAACAAACCTCTTTGGATAGATTTTTATTCAAAAATCCTTCAAATGAAAGTGCCAAAAGTGCAGCCAAAAAGGCAAAAATAGGTGATGATTAAATAAAAAATATGTAATGTTAAGCTTAGGTTAAGTTTAAAGTTAAGAAAGTGCATTATTTCACAATTAAGATCTTGTGGTTTCATTTTATGTAAAGAAAGTGCAGTTTTAGTTTTGTTTAAAGTAAAGAAAATGCAGTTTTAGTTTACATTTAGTGTTAAGAAAGTGCAGTTTTAGTTTACATGTCTACAGTACCTGCATCCCTTCCTCCCTCCCTCCCTCCTCCACCATTCACCTCTGTTAGCCTCACTCGTCTGTCTCCAAAGTAAGAATACAGTACTCAATAATACTTTTTTCTTTTATTTCATATACTTTGTTATGCATTGATAAAGTATGCATGTGTGTTTCTTAATTAAAAACATGTCCTTTTTTATAATTTATAATAGAATGGTTTGGGGATGTTTCACAGGGCTGGTATGGATTAAATCTGTTTCAGTTATTTTAAATGGGAGAAATTTTTTTGATATACGAGTTGACTGATTTATGAGCTCAGTTACAGAACGAATTAAACTCATATCTCAAAGTACCACTGTATTATTATTTTTTTAATTGATGGTCTGGGAGAATATTGATCAAATATATTGTGGCAAGAATTAACCAAAGGGCAAAAATGAGGGCTAATAAATATGAATAGAGAAAATGTTTAACTGTTTTAAAAGATAAGTACATAAAAATGAATAATAAAATCTTTTAATTTTCATTAAAAATTTCATAAATACAAGTTCTTATACTGTAAGATAAAAGGCTAATTATTTTATATAAAAAGAGCAATGAGAGCAAGAGATAGTGAATCTGAATAGTGATGTTTGACAAAAGGATGCCACATTAGATTTGTGTTCTTGTTAAAAATATCAAGAAAACTGTTTTTTATTCTTTCATATGTACAATCACAACATAGTCTAAACTTAGTGATTATACTTTTGTCTTATTATTGAAATTTATATTTTAGTTAGGGCAAGATATATTTCATATATCAAGGTAACAATTTAAGAGACTATTTTTTTCTGCATAGCTAATCCATGGGAAAAATAGTTTTTAAAATAATTTGCTTAGGCCTGACCTGTGGTGGTGCAGTGGATAAAGCATCGACCTGGAAATGCTGAGGTCGCTGGTTCAAAACCCTGGGCTTGCCTGGTCAAGGCACATATGGGAGTTGATGCTTCCTGCTCCTCCCCCCTTCTCTCTATATCTCTCTCCTCTCTCTCTCTCTCCCTCTCTCTCTCCTTTCTAAAATGAATAAATGAAATAAAAAAATAATAATTTTCTTAGGATTATTGAAAAGAATTCAACCATACAAACCATGAAGGGAAAACAATTTAATATTTTGGTAGCTGTGTGTGTACCTAGGTTACCACTTCCTTGCAAAGTTTGAAGGTGCTAATTCCATGTCCTAGGTAGAGACAACAGAAATAAAAGACTTATTTAGTTTGTCATGTTCCTGTTTGCAGCCTCTACATTATATGCACTGAGTGGCGCTCAAGTATTTACAAATACTTTGTAATAGAGGTCTCCAGATCTGCTGGATTTAATTTGGCTGGGCTTACTCTTATTGAGGTATACATACTGCTAAGCAAATATACATTTCTTTTTGGGCTATATTCAAAATGAAAAAGTTGTGTGGCATCTCTCTGTAAGGGAAATGACACATGGGCAGTGTAATTATAAGCTCTAAGAGTAGATGCTGTTGTTCCAGTTAGGTTGTGCTGAGAAGAAAGACCAAATGTGTTGATAGAACAATTTAATGGGGCATCTGCATACAGATGGGCTGAGACCCTAAGTGGCATCAGCTGCAGAGGAAGAAAAGCCCTAGTCTATTTGGTATTTCCCACCGTAGGGCAAAAACTTCTGTGATCCATGGGAGTTAAACGATGGAGGAATGGTAGCCAAAAACTTGATTCCAAGGAAACAGGGATCAAAATCAGAGGCCAGCTTCCAACGCTGTGGGAAGTTTGCTTTCTCCTAACCGGACCAGCCTTACAGTCCTCAGTCCTTAGCCACTTCCATAGTCTGTCTTTCATCTTTCAGCTCTGTTAAGGTTGCATAACAGCAACTCAGGTTTCCTTCTCTAAAGAATTGAGTACATCCCACTCATATTTCAGGCTGGGACCTACTCCTAATTTAGAGCTCTCTTTCCCCCTTTTGCCAACTTCTATTATGAATCTACTTTTGCCACCCAGCTTAGTGTATCCCAAGGTTCTCTTTACCATGCCACAGTCGCAGAGCTCCAGGGAAAAGCTACCTGGTCTCATCTCTCCAGGCAGAGGAGAACAGAAGCTCCATATCCACGCGTGCTGCAAATGGCTTCTCCAGTCTACCTGAATCATTACCATCTAGAAGCAGCGGTCACTGGGACTTGGACATGAGCTGCAAAGTATAGAATGGTGACAATTCCAGTGCCATGCGGACTTTTCCTGGATGTGGACTTTTCCTGGACTCCTGCTCCCTGTGACAGATCCTAACAGACTGAACTGCGGTTGGGTTGCATTTTTCAGGGATTTGGCATGGTGATGGGGCCAACTTGGACTTGGTGAACATGTTAAGGACACTACTCTTTTATGAATTCTTGCTGTATTGGCCAAGAGTTTGCTTAAAGGCTTTTAATCACTGTAAAAAAAAATAGAAGGCTGGATAAAGAAGATGGGGCACATATACACCATGGTATACTAGTCAGCTAGAAGAAATGATGACATCGGATCACTTACAGCAGATTGGTGAAATCTTGATAACATTATGTGGAGTGAAATAAGCAAATCAGAAAAAAAACAAGAACTGCAGGATTCCATACATTGGTGGGACATAAAAGTGAGACTAAGAGACATGGACAGGAGTGTGGTGGTTACGGGGGGGTGGGGGTAGGGAAGGAGGAAGGGGGAGGGGGAAGGGTACAAAGAAAACTGAATAGAGGGTGGCGGAGGATGATCTCTCTTTGGGGGATGGGTATGCAACAGAACTAAATGACAAAATAACCTGGAAATGTTTTCTTTGAATATATGTACCCTGATTTATTGATGTCACTCCATTTAAATAGAAATTTATTTATTAAAAAAAAAAAAAGAATTGAGTACAGCCAAATGGGAGGTACTTTACCCAGGCCTCTACAAACACGGAGCTAACATGAGTACACCGAAGGCCAGGTCCAGCCAGTCTCTTGCTTATAGGTGGAAAAATGATTCAATTTGCGCTCAACAATTTGTCAGGTTTTATAGCTGAGACTACATTTTTGCTTAGCTTTTCTCTTTTATCCTTTCCTGCTTCCTCAAGTCCCCTTCCCAAAAAAACAGCCCCTATCTCTTGAACAAAATTTCCCACCTCAGGATCAAGTCCAAGAGAATGACTGACCTAAGTCAGCATTTTTTTTTAAAGTGGGTAGTCTTATTCAACATTATTATTTTAATTAGAAGTCCTTCTAGAGAAAGAAACCAGAACTTTTTCTGGGTTAAAGCTTTTTGTATTTTCTTCTTTATCCTCTTTCATAGGGAGTTAGATTTTCCTAAATTGCTGCCACTTCCTTTAGGGAAATAAAAGTAGGCATTGGTGTATGATGGTTCAGAGTTATAGCAACAGTTGAGTCTCTCTGAAGAACAAATATTAAAAAAAGACATAATCTATATGCAAGCTAAACTAAGCCCATTTATATATACAATTATATAATAGACTATAATAGTCTATTGGAATAGCTAGTGCAATGAGGAATTTTTGTAATGACCATTACACTTTTTTATTGGTATAAAATTATCTTGGATTAATTTAATGATGGATATAAAATCCATTATTGATTAGAAAACTAAGTGTTAGTCAATAATGTATAATAAAGAATTTGACAAAATCCAATACCTATTTATCTTAAAAAAACTCAGTAAATTCTTTCCACAACTTGATAAAGAATATCTCCAAAAACCTACAGCTAACATCAAGCATAGTGGTGAGACATTCAAAGCTTTCTCACTAAAATCAGGAACAATGTAGCAATGTCCCATTTCCCTACTTTATTTTAACCTCATATTAGAAGTTTTTGCAACAAATACCACTGGAACAACTGAACAATGACATGCAGAAAAATGAAACGACTTAGATTTACACACTTCACAAAATTTAACTCCAATGGTTCACGGACCTAAATGAAAAACACAAAACTCTAAAATTCCTAAAAGATATGAGAAACCCTAGATGGCCTTGGTTTATGGTGATGGCTTTTAATATTTTATTTATTGATTTTTAGACAGAAGGGAGAGAGAGAGAGAGAGAGAGAGAAGTGGGAAGAGCAGAAAGCATCAACTCCCATATGTGCCTTGACCAGGCAAACCCAAGGTTTCGAACTGGCAACCTCAGGGTTCCAGGTCGACGCTTTATCCCACTGCACCACCACAGGTCAGGCCTATGGTGATGGCTTTTAAAATATATCATCAAATACATAAACTATTAAAGAAAGAACTGATAAGCATGAATTTATTAAACTTAACAACTCTGCTTTGCAAAAAAAAAAAAGTGAGAAAACAATTTTTTTCAAACAATAGAAAATATTTGAAAGAGACATATCTGATAAAGAACTAGTATTCAAAATATATTTTAAAAAACACAAAAAACTCAACCTCTTTACAAAAATGTGCCAAAGCCCTTAATAAACACCTCAGAAAAGAAACTATACAGATTGCAAATAACCATATAAAAAGATATTCTGCACCATATGTTATCAGACAAATGCAAATTAAAAGAATCATAAGATACCACTACATACTTATTAGAACAAACCACACTCCAGAACACTAACAACATGAAATGCTGGCAAGGATGTGGAACAACAGAAACACTTACTCATTGCTAGTGGGAATGCAAAATGTTATAGCCACTTTGGAAAACAGATGGTAGTTTCTTATAAAACTAAATATACATCGACTATAGATCTATCTACTGAACTTCTTGGTATTAACCCAAAGGGTTTAAAACTTATGTTTGCATAAAGCTTACACATAGATGTTTATAGAAGCTTTATCTATTATTATCAAAACTTGGAAGCAACCTAGATATCCTTCAGTAGGTAAATAGATAAATTGTGGTACATCCAGAAAGTGGAATATTATTTATAACTGAAGAAATGGTCTATCAAGCCATGAAATGACATAAGAAACTTAAATTCATGTTAATAAATGGGAGAATAGAAAAGACTACATACAGCATGTTTCTAATTATTTTGCATTCTGGAAAAAAGAAAATGATGGAGACAGTAAAAAGATCAATGATTCTCAGAAACTGAATGGGGATAAACAATGAATGGCTGGAGCTCAGAGAATTCTTATGGCAGTGAAAATACTCTGTATATCCCAGAATAAAAGATTTATGTTTAAATGTATATACATAGTCATATAGTATACAAAACCAAGACTTGCCCTGGCCGGTTGGCTCAGTGGTAGAGCGTCGGCCTGGCGTGCAGAGGTCCCGGGTTCAATTCCCGGCCAGGGCACACAGGAGAGACGCCCATCTGCTTCTCCACCCCTCCCCCTCTCCTTCCTCTCTGTCTCTCTCTTCCCCTCACGCAGCCGAGGCTCCACTGGAGCAAAGATGGCCTGGGCACTGGGGATGACTCCTCGGCCTCTGCCCCAGGCGCTGGAGTGGCTCTGGTCACAACGAAGCGACGCCCCGGAGGGGCAGAGCATCGCCCCCTGGTGGGCAGAGCGTCGCCCCCTGGTGGGCGTGCCGGGTGGATCCCGGTTGGGCGCATGCGGGAATCTGTCTGACTGTCTCTCCCCGTTTCCGGCTTCAAGAAAAATACAGAAAAAAATAAAATTAAATTAAATTAAAAAAAAACAAACAAGACTTAATTTTGAGTTATAATGATGTGTTAATATAGGTTCATCACTGATAACAAATGTACCACCCTGGTGAAGGATGTTGATAATGGAGGAGACAGTGCATCTGTGATCAGGAGGTATATGGGAAATCTCTATTACCACATCTTAATATTACTGTGAACCTAAAACTGCTCCAAAATATATTCTATTAAAAATAAGTGGAAAGAGTATATACAAGGAAGAAGCTCAGTTTCTTAGAACACTGTAAGTTCATATGTTGAGGAGGCATAAAGGAAACTATATAGAATGTGTTTTTAAATATCCAGTGTAGAAAGAAGATAATTGAAGAGAAAATGGTTATCACAGAAAACCAATTTAATGTCAAATGTTTTTAATATCTTTAATGTATTGAAGAATAAAAATTGTCATTAGATTAACATATGAAGAATCTTGGACTTCCTTTTACTCTGTGATGGGTACAAGGGTCTGACTGGCTTGGATTTAAGAGAGTTAAAGAGGAGAACAATAAAAACAGAACACTCTTTCAATGATTTACTACAGAGCTGTGGAGAAATGTGGTAACTGGAGGAAGATGTTAAGGGTATTAAGGTTCATTGTTTTGCAGTGAAATATATTATGTTGTTTTCTAATGTTGATAAATATTGCTTTTCATGAAGAAAAGGGAAACTTGCAAATAAGAATTCATTGTATGATATATGAGATTCAGTGCACACATGAAGTGCTTGGCATTGGATAGAAGCATTTCAAATTTATTCATTACAATGAAGGAAAGAGAATAAGTTTTATATATCTGGCATTGCATAGATATGCAAAATCTCTTCTGATTTTTGAATTAGCTCAGTGGTGTAAGAAAAAAAATTGTCACCTGACTAAAGACTGGGAAGATGGCATGGACAATTAGTTGTATACAAAAGTAGGAAAAATGAATTGATGTAAGTGGTATAGTAGTACCCACATGAGAGTTATATTGATTAATGGAATATGAAATGAAAGTGTGTGTGTGTGTGTGTGTCTGTGTGTCTTCATGTGTGAATGTATCCCAGCTATATTTACATGCTACATTACAGGCAGAATATGTAATTCTAGTACGATTTTAATCCACACTCTCAAGAGTTTAATCAGGGGAGCGAGAGCAATTATGAGGATAAATGCAAAAAGATAATTATAAATGTGGAAAACTGGTTCTAAGCAGTGGATAAAAAAGTGAGGATGTAAGGGATTGATGACAAATGAAAAGATCAGTTATACAATGTATATAGGTTATGAAAAGGTCTATAAAACTTTTAGAATAAAGTTATTTGAATAATTGAACTACAAAGATAGAAGATTGTGGTTAGACCAAAGGATATCTGAAATTGAGATGAGAAAGATGGTTCAACTATATTTAATTAAATATTTAGGTGTGATTATTTGAAAGTGGGAAGTGAGGTGGAAGAAAAAAATTATTAGAGAGGAAAAAGATAAGAAACTATGGAGAATAGATAATATATATATATACATATATATATATATATTTTGTGTGTGTGTGTGTGTGTATTTTTCTGAAGTTGGAAACGGGGAGGCAGTCAGACAGACTCCCGCATGCGCCCGACCGGGATCCACCCGGCATGCCCACCAGAGGGTGATGCTCTGCCCATCTTGGGGCGTTGCTCTGCCACAATCAGAGCCATTCTAGCGCCTGAGGCAGAGGCCACAGAGCCATCCTCAGCGCCCCGGCCAACTTTGCTCCAGTGGAGCCTTGGCTGCGGGAAGGGAAGAGAGAGACAGAGAGGAAGGAGAGGGGGAGGGGTGGAGAAGCAGATGGACGCTTCTCCTGTGTGCCCTGGCCGGGAATCGAACCCAGGACTCCTGCATGCTAGGCCGACGCTCTACCACTGAGCCAACCGGCCAGGGCCTGATAATATATTTATATTAAAATCATGAATGATGAAATATATAGTGAAATACAATAAAATACAACAAATTTTTTTAAATGAGGGGAATTACAGAAGGAAGTAGATGACTGTAAAGAGTTTAATTATTCAAGGATCTAGATGTTATAAAATTTGGAGGAGGTTAAGTTGTTTGCAGGGTCTAAGCTAGAATGTTAAGTTATCCAACGTAAAGAGAAGAGCTCTGACGCAAATTAGGGAGCTAGTCAGGACAATAGTGCAAGTTTAGGAAGCTATGCTAATTATAGTCTCATTTATGAGACTGGAATGTTAGGCAGGAAATTTGAGATTGGAAGGAAAGAAAAATGGAAGATGTCTCAGGAGGAATATAAGGAGCTCTGCAGGTTTTATTTTAACCATTCTATCTTACTACAATATTTGCATGTGTGCAAGAAACAGAAAGCCTCATAGTTCTTTTTTTTTTTTTTTTTTTTTTTTTTTTTTAGAGAGGAGAGACAGAGAGGAGAGACGGGGGAGGAGCTGGAAGCATCAACTCCCATATGTGCCTTGACCAGGCAAGCCCAGGGTTTCGAACCGGCGACCTCAGCATTTCCAGGTCTACGCTTTATCCACTGCAGAAAGCCTCATAGTTAAAACCCAGATGAAAACACCATTGGGGCTGAGGGACAGCACAAGTCATCCTGCCAATTACTTAACAGAGCAAAGCTTACTGATAAATCTTTCATAAACCAGTCTGGTATATCACATACTGTTGACCATTGTATTCTTGTTAATAATAATTTTTTAATATTTTAATAACTTTTATATTTGTTTATTATTTTATGAATATTCTGATGGCAAAAATATGTTTCAGTGGGTGGAAACTAAACAAGTGAAAATATAAAAAAAATTCAAAATTCTTAAAACATTCATAAATAAAGAACTGAGATTATCAAATATTTTTATTGTCTATGAAAGTTTTTATTTTTTTTTACCGGGACAGAGAGAGAGTCAGAGAGAGGGACAGACAGACAGGAACGGAGAGAGATGAGAAGCATCAATCATCTGTTTTTCATTGCGACACCTTAGTTGTTCATTGATTACTTTCTCATATGTGCCTTGACCGTGGGCCTTCAGCAGACCGAGTAACACCTTGCTTGAACCAGTGACCTTAGGTCCAAGATGGTGAGCTTTTCGCTCAAGCCAGATGAGCCCACGATCAAGCTGCCAACCTCGGGGTCTCGAACCTGGGTCCTTCCACATCCCATTCCGACGCTCTATCAACTGCGCCACCCCTTGGTCAGGTTATGAAAGTATTTTTTGCAGTTACTTATAATCTCTGTATACGTCTTAAATACCTGAACAAATATTAAAACAAGCATCTATTTGTTTTATTTCTTTGTTAAAGAGTTTCAAAATTATTATTGAGATTATTATTGCCTTAGTGTAAGTACAACAAGATATTTTATCAGATAAACATTTGATCATTAAAAAAGTAGTTGAAATATTCAATATTTATTATATATATCATTCAAGTACCTATTTTAAATAATATTTATTATGTATATATGTTTTGCAAAAAAGAAAACAATAGATATTTTGCCAAAGTCACAATTTATCTAAAAATCATCAAAATGCCTTGCTGTAAAATTAATTGTGTTGAAAATATTAAAACAGACTGTTCTTGCTGGAATAAAAACAGTTACTACTTTGACTATGACAGGAATATGATATTTTAACTTTTGCAGATATTATAAATTTTTCATTCATACTTTACTTTTGGAAACAGAAGACTAAGGTTGTATGAAAATTTTACAAAGTGTAAAATATAAGAAAAAACAGAACTCAGATGAAATATCAGTTAAAATTAAGTTTCAATATAAGTAAATATTATTAAAGTTATCTTTTATTATATTAGTATTATAGCTTTTGCTATGTAAGTAACAGTATAAAACAGGAAGATTTCAACATGTCTGGAAGGAAACAAGGTGAAGTAAGCATGAATCAATATTATAATAATAATGACTATTACCATGTTTTCCTAATTTAAAATATTGTTGATTGTATATCTTTTTTACAAACTTTGCAATATTGGGGTATAGGAACCAAAATATATTATCTTACCTTATTCAGTTTTGGGGTTCACGTTAGCTATTTTTAATATAAAAAAGTGTTTATTGATCAAGAAGAAAAGTAGTTTTTCAAACAACATCGTGTTATTGTATTTTACAATAATATATTATTAAAATTGTGTATAATAATATTATTTTACTATTACTAGAATCATAAATTATTCCAGAAATGGAAATATAAAAAATTTTGTTCTTGCATGGATTAGTTTTATAAAATATAGAACTGATTGAGTTGTTTTGAAAAATCACTCAGGCCTGAGCAAGCGGTGGTGCAGTGGATAGAGCATCAGACAAGACCCAGGTTTGAGACCCCGAGGTCGCCAGCTTGAATGCGGGCTCATTTGGTTTGAGCAAAAAAGCTCACCAGCTTGGACCCAAGGTCACTGGCTCAAACAAGGGGATACTCAGTCTGCTGAAGACCCACGGTCAAGGTACATATGAGGAAGCAATCAATGAACAACTAAGGTGTCGCAATGAAAAACTAATGATTGATGCTTCTCATCTCTCTCCATTCCTGTCTGTCTGTCCCTATCTTTGACTCTCTTTCTGTCCCTGTTAAAAAAAAATCACTTCAGGCTCTGGCCGGTTGGCTTAGTGGTAGAGCATAAGTCCCAGTATGTGAAAGTCCCAGGTTCAATTCCCAGCCAGGGCACACAGAAGGAGCGCCTGTCTGCTTCTCCACCCTTCTCCCTCTCCTTTCTTTCTATCTTTTTCCCTCCCACAGCCAAGGCTCTGTTGGAGCAAAATTGGACCTGGCGATGAGGATGTCTCCACGACCTCTGCATTAGGCACTGGAATGGCTCTGGTTGCAAGTGCCCTGATGGGCAGAGCATCACCCCCCCAGTGGAAATGCTGGGTGGATCCATGTCAGGCACATCTATCTCTTTGCCTCTCTGCTTCTCACTTCAGAAAAATGCAAAAAAAAAAAAATTCAGCCTGACTAGGCAGTGGCTTAGTGGATAGAAGCTTGAATTGGGATGCAGAGGACTGATTTTGAAACCTGAGGTTGCTGTGGTCACTGTTTGAGCATGAGCTCACGAGCTTGAGCATGGTGTTGCCAGCTTGAGTGGCTTGAGTGTAGGATCATAGACATGACCCCATGGTCTCTAGCTTGGACCCAGAGGTCATTGGCATGAAGCCCAAAGTCACTGGCTCTGCTGTAGCCCCCAGTCAAGGCTATTATGAGAAGCAATCAATGAACAACAAGTGCCACAATGTAGAATTGATGCTTCTCATCTTTCTCCCTTCATGTTTTTGTTCCTATCTGTCCCTTTCTCGGACTCTCTCTTGGTCTTTGTCAAAAAGAAATCATGTTATTGTCTGATTTTATTTCAAAAAGTCTTTGTACTGAGAAGGTTAGGGACTCAAGAAACACACATCTCAATACACACAGTCTTGCATAAGTCTTTATATTGTAAACTCTTTGAATTCCTATGTTTTTGGAAAGTTACTTGTCAGGGTTTCATTAGTACAAACCATACCAAGTTGTAACTTCTAGACTTTAACTCTATTTCTTGCTTCGCTAGTTATCAAATTTGTCAACTCAGACAGCTTATTACATTCTGAACATACATTTTTATAGCAGGGATAAAAACTATGCCTACATTAAGTGCATATTGTGATTATTTATGATTATTTAATGAGAGCTTGGAAATGGCCTATGGTAGAGAAAAACAAGAAAATATTTTAGCACAGTGGTACCTTGAGATACGAACAGACCAACATATGGAAAAAAATTAATATACGAGCTGTGACTTGGTTCGTATTTTTGTTCAAGATTTGAGCAAAATTCCAATATATGAGTCATGATTGGGAAGCTGCACTAGTTTTTGTGGTTTCATTTTAAATAAATAAAGTGCAATTTTAGTTTTGTTTAAACTAAAGAAAATGCAGTTTTAGTTTACATTTAGTGTTGAGAAAGTGCAATTTTAGTTTACATGTCTACAGTGCCTGCATCCCTTCCTCCCTCCCGCCTCCTCCACCATTCACCTCCGTTAGCCGCACTTGTCTCTCTCCAAGGTAAGAATACAGTACTAAATAACACTTTTTTCTTTTATTTCATATATTTTGTTATGCATTGGTAAAGTATACATGTGTGTTTCTTAATTAAAAATGTCTTTTTCATAATTCAGGATGGTTTGGGGCTGTTTATTTTAAATGGGAGAAATTCGTTTGATATACATGTTGACTGACTTACGAGCTCAGTTACAGAATGAATTAAACATGTATCTCAAGGTACCACTGTAATTATAAAAGACAATAGAAGTCCCCAAAATAGATTTTTGCCTTGTCTTGAAATTTCTGGATTTCTCTAGAAAGTATTATTAATTTCCCATAAGACAGACATTTAAGTTTTATGTTAAGCATTGTGGTAACCATAAAACAATAACCTATATTCACAGGCTCTATATGAAATTGTTCTGGGTTCCTGTCCTAAATTAAAGAAAAACTTTCACAGTGTCTGAAGTTCTTAAGGAGAGCGCAATGTCATCAAATTCCTTGCAGCTGGATATTACTTAGGTGGCATCAACTTCGACTTCCAAAAGGAACAATAAAACGAAAGTGTTAATATCATACCTCATAAATCTGAACAGGACTTTGGAGAAGCATCTACTGGTAGCTCATGCCATTGTTGCCATTGAAAACCTAGCTGATTTAGTCAGAGAGACTGACCACTTTTTCTTTGATGTCAAATGAAAAATGTTGAAAATCGCTTACCTATATATATATTTATGGTCCATAACAGGGCATTCACACCATGACATCATGTGTGGCCTGAACTTTTCGTAGGACTGTCATTATTTTTTGGTATTGCATCTGTCCTCAGTAAAGAGTTTCCTAAAAGTTATTAACTCTCTGCTAAGTATTCTTCTGTCAGCAAATCAAATTATTTTAGACCTTTGTGCTTTCTCATAATTTCTGAGATAGATGGAAGACAAAGGTGAGAACTAAATAAGTATTTATATACAAAGAAAACTCTAAGTAGCTCTAAGTAGAAACATATTGCACATAAACCAATTAACCAAGTATTAAGTCACCTGCAAAGTGATGTTTGAACTCAGAAATCTCATTGGCCCCTAGAAGTTAAAGGATACACATTTTTTCTTACATCTTCCTCTTTTAAAAAATAATCTTAAGCAATGACTATATTAGAAATAACTGTTTTAATCTTTCACATAGGGATCTGAAAGATGAAGGAATAAGAAAGACACAGGTAATTTGAAATTTTATCCAATCATGTTATATCCTTAAATGCACTTAAGAGAAAATCTAAGTTTATCAAAACTTCTCTATTTTTTATTGATTTGAGAGAGATAATGAGAGAGAAAGGGATAGGTTGGGGAGAGAGAAGCATCAACTCATTGTTTCATTTAGTTCTGCACTCACCAAATACTTCTTGTACGTGCCTTAGAGACCATCAACCTTGGAATTTTGATGCTCTGTGACAATGTCCTATCCACTGAACATCCCATTCATGGTCAAAAATTCTTTGTTGTACTGAAAAGGAGAAGATAAAACTAAAATTCCCTGAAAAATTAATTAAAATTTTAAGACTCCAAGAACACCAAAACCTTTTTTCTTTTTTTAAGTTAAGACTGTTCTACTGGGAATCAAATCAAAAGACACACATATAAATTTTAGAGCTGGAAAAAACTATTCAGATATCTATTTTGACATTAAACAATTATATACATAGATTATTTTTTACATCTCTATTTTTCATTAATGAATTGAGTAAGATAGCAACCAAATTGAGTTAAGATAGCAAATCAAAGAATTATTGTTTTAATTTGTGTTAAATTGATGTGTTCTTTTATATTATTGAAGCAACCAACATTGTTTAGGATAATTCACTTGTAAAACTCATTTAATAAAACCTTGACTGAGATAAATATGCTACTTGACCTAATTTTAATGTCCATTGATGGTTACAGATTATAAGATTTTTTTTATATAGAGTTATTTACCAGTATTTTATTTAACTACAATTTCGGAACATTTTCAATTTAGTACATTAGACTAATGTACTAATTAGACTGGATTGTTTCATAATGTATATTATTTATTTTCAAAACTATTATATTTATACCAAGCTAAATATTATGTTCATTTTATGAGGAAAATGATGGCTTTGAGAGTATAAGTTTAATGTCTATAATTTTCAAAAAGTCAAAATATCACCAGATCAAAACAAAGAATATTGGACTGTGTTCTAAAAAGAGTATTTAATTCTGCACAGACCATTACATGAGCACACAGTAGATTTGATTAAGAAAGAAAAAGATAATATGCTATCAAATCAACTTTATTTGTTTAAGTATAAAATTTAACTACTTGAGATTTAAAGACCCTCTTCTAAAGTTTTCAGAAACCTTTATTGTTCACAGTGCCTGAGTTTAAATTTGATGTGAACTCTTGACTTTTATTAACTGAAGCATTTCTATTACTATTCTAATTGCATCAACCACACAATCTGTTATTTTGTACTTATTATTTTCATATAGATTTCATTTAAAATTAGGGTCTAATTTACATCTTACAGGAGTTTCCAGACATGACATTTAGACTTTTGAAATCAAAGTTGCATTCTTTTTAGTGTTGTAACCATATTGGATATGTGTATGCCTCTTGTCTTTTAAGTCTGAAGTTCATTTTTTAATATGTGCATTTTAACTAAGATAAACATTGAATTCTAAAAAGAGTTTGTGTTAGTGAAGAATAACTGAGCCATAGACATAGCTTTCAAATTTTAATAGAATGCAGATTATACTTAGTTTAAAAAGCAAAGCTTTTATTTCATAAATTGAATTTAAAAGTGGTTGAAAATATTTATAACTGATTAAAAGTAAGTCAGTTGGAAAAGTCACATCTAAGAATCTCTCCTGAAGGAAAGTATCTATTGCAAGTTTTGGGAGGAAAGCATTTACTCTTTCATCACCAGTGATGTTAACTGTAGGTTTTTAATAATAGTCCCATGGCTGTGGAGTAAGTTCAATTATTTTTGTAATTTCTAGAAAGATTTTAGTAGGAACAGTTCTTGCATTTGTCAAATCCTTGTCCTGCAAGTTTTTTTGGTTTTTTACTTGTTTTATTGTTAATTGTTTTGTCCTTTATTTTACTATAATAGAATACATAATAATTTGTATATCATTAAATAATCTAACAATCTTTTCTTGGAGAAACTTAATTTGACCATGTTATTGAATATATAGGTTTCCACATGTTGCTGGATTCAGTTTGTTCATATTTTTAAAGGATTGTTGTGCGTATGTATTCATGGTGGGTATTGGTCTGTAGTTTTAATTTCTCTTGACACCTGAAAAACTCAATGCTGAGGTAATCCAGCCCTAATAAAATGAGTTGAAAAAAAAACCCTCTAATTTTTAAGAGTTTCTCCCTACAAGAAGTAGTCTCACTATTTTTATGGCCATTTTGATATTAATGACAATCCACACTCCATTCCTAATATTCTCCCTATTATCTCATGTGATAATATCTATGTATAGCATGTGATATATTGTAATATGTAATATCAGGTAGTGTTTCTCAAACTGCAATTCCTTAAGAAACTTTAAATCCATAAAGATCTCAAACCATCTTCGGTAGTTTTGGGTGATTCTAATGTAGATTGTCTTGAATAATATAGACATATGTTCCAAGAAGGCTATATAACACTGATGTGTATGCAAATGAACTCAGTGTTTACTTTTATTATTGGTCCAGAGTAAAAACTGTCCATTAAACCATAATTTGCATGGTAACAAATGTTTAATTAATATTATTTGATATAACATCAAAATCTGGTTAACTTTAATCTTATCTTTATAAACATCATGTACAGTAGTTTACTGTTATGTAGTTCTTGAAGTAATATTAAAATTTTGTAGAAAAATAGAGACATTTTCAATGTGATCTGATATTTAAATGACTACAGCAGGACAGTATAATTTTCAAGATAAAAGCATGCCTGTCTTGATACATGTGCTTTCTATCATGTATAAACTTTAATGACTGTCAAATATTTATACACTTCAAAGCAAGCTTTGTTTCATTCAATCTTTGGACCATATTATACACAAATATATGTTCAATTTTTAAAATGTCATTTCTATAAGTTGATGTGCAAAAACTATGTTTTTGTTTTGTTTATTTTTAGTTGATCTTGAGCCAGAAAATATATGTACATTTCTCATATTTATCAATAAAAGTTAATTTTGGAAGTAATCATTAAGACTCTAACAGCTTGAACAGGCAGTGGCGCAGTGGATAGAGCATCAGACTGGGATGTGGAGGAACTAGGTTTGAAACCCTGAGGTCACCAGCTTGAGCGTGGGCTCATCTGGTTTGAGCAAAAGCTCACCAGCTTTGACCCAAGGTCACTGGCTTGAGCAAGGGGTTACTCTGTCTGCTGAAGGCTCGCAGCCAAGGCACATAGGAGAAAGCAGTCAATGAACAACTAAGGTGTCACAATGAAAAACTAATTATTGATGCTTCTCATCTCTCTCCGTTCCTGTCTGTCTGTCCCTGTCTATCCCTCTCTCTGACTCTCTGTCTCTGTAAAAAAAAAAGACTCTAATAATATTACTATGAAAATAATAATGACTCAACATTTCTAATTGTAAAATATATGTCAAACAAAAACAGTACCTTTTTTTAAATAGCCAAACCACTTGATATAACATGACAGAGATGATAATCAGCATAATATCACCAACCAATTATACCCTTATCCTCAAAACTTGTGAATATGTTAACTTACACAATATAAGGTGCTTTGAAGATGTGATTAATTTGAGATTATCTAAGTGTGTTTTATGTAATCACAAGTGTTCTTAAAAGTAAAAGAGACAATAGAAAGTAGAAAGAAGGAAATGGGACTCTTTAAGAGCCTGGACAAAGAGTGGAATGTTATTGGCTTTGATGATGAAGAGGCTGCAAGTGAGAAATCAAGCAACCAATGGGAGGTATACAAGATAAGAAAACAGATTCTACTCAAAGCCTCTGAAATAAAGGCAGTCCAGCAAACACCTTGGTTCTAACCCAGTGAAATTTTAACTGGAGATTTGGTCTGTAGAATTGAAATAAAATAAATTTGTGTTTTATTAAGCCACTAAATTTGTGATATTTTTTTCACAGCAGCAATAAAACACTAATGCAACTTGAGTAAATATGATTAATGTGAACCTCCAGTGATCCACAGACCAAACATTGTGAAACATTTAAATAGATTGTAAATTTTGGCAACAATTAAAACCATTAAGAAACAGGCATTTGAGCATGATCAAATGAAATAAAAATAAGGAAATTACTAAAATTCAAAAATTTTTGAGTCAATCCATTTAAGTCTATAAAATTATCACATTTATATTTACTCATCATTATTACACTAAAGGCAAAAGGGAACACTAATGAAAAGAAAATTTTTATATCCCTATTTACACGATTCCTTTTTTTTAAGCAAAAGGAAGGAAAATAGAGTTAATCTCCTGCATGCTCCCCAAGCAGGATCCACCTGGCAACCTCTATCTAGGGTTGATGCTCAAATTGCCCAAGCTATCTATACTCAGTGCCCATGGTCTATGGTCAAACCAATTGAGCCACTGGCTGTGGGAGAAAAAGAGGGAAAGAAGGGGGAGAGGGAAGAGATGAGAAGTAGATGGTACTGAGAATCAAACCCAAGACATCCACATGCCAGGCTGATGTTATATCCACTGAACCAACCAATCAGGGCCCTTAAAAGTGATTGTTATTAGTGATACATTCTAGTCATTTAACTTTAGATATAAATATGTATCAAGTAAGAAAGTGCATAATTGATTGTGGTATTTATCTTTTATTTTAAATACATTATATTTAAAATGAATACATTGGTAGAATGTTATATTCACCAACAAATCACATTGCTAGATTTTTTAAGCCTTCTATGACATGTGAAGTATGCAATTACTTTTTTTAGTCATTTCTTTTTAAGAATTACCTAACTTAATCTTTGTAAAAGCACTATGAGATAAATTATGTGATTCCCATTTTAGGCATAGAAAAGCTGAGGTTGAATGCTTTAGTGACTGCCACATATTCATTTTTGCTAAGCCTCACAGTTGTAATCAAATCTGAGTAATTCCTTTTCTTAAATCTGTACATTACATACAAACCCCGATTTCATTTTCTGTGTTGAATCTCTAATTCTCCTCTGTATACCACATTTTCCTCCATTTATATGTCTAGGTGTAGGTAGACAATTTTGTTTCACTTAATGTAAATATTTAATGACCTTTTGCATTACTTCTTGTTAAAATCGAATTTTAATGTCCTGAGTGCCTATGAAGCTGCAAAGGAAATAAGACTAGGGAATTGGATCATGCAGAGGAGCAAGAAAATAAAAATGTATAATGTAAGTTTAATCACAACTAAAATATTTAACATATATATATAGACATATAACTTTGTACATTGTAATACTCTTTTAATAGAAAAGTATTCTGAACATCACAAAAGTTTTATTTAATGCAGAACACATCACTGTCATTCTATTTCAAACAAGTAATTTCCCATGTTTTCCAGCAGATGGAAGCACAATGTCACTATTTAAATTTCACTCTACACTTTACAATAAACAAAACTCAATGGCAAAAACACAAGAATACAGACTATTTTGCAATCATTTTTGTTGGGTGTAAAACTTCTTTAATCATGTATGTGTATTACCAGTAATTATAACAAAATTTTGTATTTACTTATAATTGTAAATTATATATATTTAACTATGGGAAAATTAAAATTAAATATATGGTTAGTTACCCTTCAAATGATAACTTTTCCTGGAATCACTTTTAGTGTCTTGAATAAAATTATTTGTGAAAAAATATTACTGTTTAATAAATTTAAAATAAAATAAAATATGCTTTAAAATATTTTGCCTTAATTAATGAGATATTTATTATTTATTGTACATAATCCTAAAAAAAGTATTTGAGTATTAAATGAATTCAAAGACTAAGACCTAACATTGCAACTCTTTCTAGAACATCTAATTCTGTGTAGTATAGGGAAAATATATAATCTCCAAACTAGCTTTTTTTCCTCTTTTCCATAGCTTACTGACATTATTGTCCAATATACTGATTTTTATCAATCCAGTAAACTCAATTTGCTCAAGCTGGCTATCTCCCTTTACTTTATTCTATACATCAACTCTTATTCTGTCTTAACAATTTTACCACTTAAATATTTATGGGATCTGTTCAATTCTTTCAATCCTGCTGTCACTTCCCTGATCTGAACTGCCACATCACCTAGATAACATCACCAGCCTCAGGATTTCACTCTTACTATGTGTCAGTGTGAGAGAAATTTCTAAAACACAAATCGTTTCATACCATTTTTGTTTTAAGATTCATTTAGAGATTTCTTGTGTTTCCAAGGATATATTTAACAACATCTACACAACCAATTAAGACAATTTTGTTAGATACTTGAGACTAAGTAATAAATAAAAGAAAACTTGAACCCAACTATAGAGTTTAAATGATTCAGGAGAAATAAATAAGAAATAAATATAATATTAATATTATAATTTAACAATGTTGGAGAAATTCAGAATGTTAAAGGAGCATAAAATAAAAGGTAAAAATATTTTCTCTGAGACATGACATTTACGTTGAGAGAGATAATGACATAGAGGTGAGAGAGAAGAAAGATTGGGAAAATAAGATATTTGGAGGCCATGGTGCAGACTTGAGGCTACAATCTTCATGCAGCTGGAGTGGCACACTGAAGAGTTCAAGGCAATTTGAATTTTGTTGTTACTGAAGAATTCATGCACAAGGAAGTCCCTGATCAGATCTGTATATTAGAAACACAAATCGCATAACAAGAATGATTCATAGCTAAGCATGGAAATAATAAAAGAGAAAGCAGGAAACTGAGTAAGTAGTCTAATTTTCTGAGAAAATAGTTTTTAAAGCCAGACTTAATCTCCTTTCTCATTATTGTTCTATTGATATTTTTCTATTTCTTTATGATTCAGTGTTGGTAGGTTATATGTAGATATGCATGTAGGTGTGTAAATACATATATATATATATATATATGGATTTTTCTATTTTTTCTATATAATTTGTTGGCATTTAATTGTCCATAGTACTTTTTTATTGATTCCTGGTTTCTCTGTGGTATCAGTTGTGATGTCTCCATTTCCTTTTATACACTATGTATTTTGTTTGCCTCATATAAAATTATGAGAAAATTTCTTATAGTTGTTATTTTAGCCTACTTTCAATATCTAATATGATCCTTGAACCCAGACTCCACCAAACATACATACCATAGACATGAATTAGTGTATAATAATGTGATAAATCAAAGGCAACAATGGGGCAGCAGCAACTATATACAGATGCTATAGCTGCAATTGTAGCTGCTTGAGTGACAGCATGAAAGCCCTCTGTTTGTGGAGGCTGTGATGTAATCTGTATTGTCTGTCCCATTGGAAATGAGAAGAAGAATAACAAAGCAAAGAGAACCCCAGAGTGTAGATAACACGCACTGGCAATATCTTGCTAATATTTCTTGTACCTTATATATGCTCCAGGTTATTTCTATCAGCCAGTATGTACAGCCCTGATAATGAAGGTCCCTTTGCCTCGGGTTTTTAGAAAGATTAACTTCCTACACAGTTTTGGCAATGGAACATACATGTGAAGAAATTATAGCACCCAGGGCATGACCTTCCATCAATGATGATTTTCTATGAGTAAAGTAAAATGGAAATATGCATTTTCATTATTTTCTGAAGAGAAGCACTTTATGGTAGCTGGCTTAATACCATATTAATCTTTATAGTTAATTCTTCCCTTATTAATTCTTTATTTCTTTAATAATTTTATTTTTATACTATAAAATTTTACTTAAATTATGGACTCTGAGTTTTTTTTCTCATTAATGCATATTAAGACATGGAATTAATGTTTATGATGCTAGGTCAGATAATATATCTTAAAAAAAAACACAGTCATTTTATATATATAGTAAGGACCATGAAAGACCCAGATTTCTTAAGAATAAAGATATAAATTACTTTACATACCAAAAACTCAACAGTTGAATTGTTTGGTTGAAGTTATAAGATGAATGGTGTGAGCACCCTCATAGAGAAAACCAGGAGGTGAGCTCTGGTTCTCATGAGAAACTGCAGGCAGCACCAGCTCTCCTGTGCTGGGCAGCCTCTCAGGTGCCTGCTCCCCTGCATATTTGGGCTAGATTAACTTTGGTTTTTCCCGGCATTTCTAGGTCAGGCACCCAGAAAATTGCCTTTTAACTCATGGGCTAGTTAACACAGCATATTACATCACCACACTGATGTAATGTTTGTGCCTAGCCATTACTGTCTGTAAGCCCTATGTATACCTGTACCTGCACTGGTAACCTAGGAGCAGCAGAATGAAGCCAGAATAAAGATTTGAAATATGCACCACTTGCCCTTGGCTCCTCGGGCTTTTTCACCTTGTAGAGTTCATGCCCAACATCATCCCTGGCAGAACATATGTGTTCTGACAACTGGCATAGCCAACACGATCCGGTGAGTATCCCCTTGACTTTTGCAACCCTCGAGCGTGGGGGTGACATGTAGTTACCGACTAGTTACTAGCACACGTTGGTGGTGGTCCTGTTGACATGGGTGGCTCTCATGGACTGGGAGGATTTGGAACCCACACCTGAGGCCACGAGGAAGGCCTTAGAGGTGTTGGAGTGGAACCTCTCAAACATGCCTCAGGTGGCTGCAGGACATGTGTCCTGGTTCCTTTTGACTTTAATACAGAAGCTGCCCTCCAACACTTGGAACATATGACACATGTCACACAGCTTCAGCTGTCAGAGGAGGTCCTGGTGGAGCACATGCAGGCCCTCAAATAGTTGCATGTGTTGGAGAATGCCTTGGAAAGGTGGTTGATAACTGTGGTGGCAGTCCTCCATGAGAGGACAAAATCGCTGACAGATTTCCTCTCAGTCTCAAGTCTCCCTTTTTCAGTGTCACAAGCTCATCCACAGATCAAGAGGCAGATAGAGCTTAATCAGCCCCTAGCACCAGGAGCAGGCACTGTCAGGCCCATGAATGTCACCCAGCACACAATCTATATGCAGTATACTCCTGTGGAGCTCCAGGATCTGTGTCAGCAGTATCGTCAGTGGGTTGGGGCAGCTGTGTGTCTGTGGGATGATAGCACAGACAGCACAAAGCTAGCATCTGATGAGATGGCCCAATTGTTGGCAATAAAGGTGACATCCTCTTTGCGGCAGCACATTCAGAACTCCAAAGCTTGGCTGCCAATCAAGGGAACAAAACTGAGATCAATTGGCTCATGTCACTGCCCCAACTGGTGTAGAAAAACTTGTGAGAGCTACCAGAAACTGAGTAAGTGGAACACGTACATGAACTCGGTGAAGATCATATGGAAAATGGGCGTGAAGCAGATGTTGTTCAAGGACAAGTATGGAGGTCCTGACGAGGAAGTATTTACTACTTCTATGAAAGATTTGATGCTTACAACAGGTTCATGTAGCACTTTTGTGTCCATAGCAACCCGCTAACCCCATTTGGATGCCATGTTATTACTGAGTTGATCTCCTCCATGGACAATCTGGAGATGTAGAAGTCCAGCAGAAAGGCGGGTTGGGAGTGCATGCTTCAGCTCCTGCAACCCCCTTGAAGAGGGAAAAGTCGAAGGTGCAGGCCTCTGGGGGGCCAGTGAAGGTGTTTAGACAGTGGATGTGGATTGATTTGGTAGATGCAGAGGTGGCCCTATAGAAGATAGATGGGGAGCCAAATGAAATCTTGCTGGCTTTATGGCCGTAGCGGTGTCCAGAGAAGCGTTTTGGGACACTCACTAAGCAGCATGCCTGGAAACAGGCCAAAGAGTCAAAGAATACCCAGGAAGTAAGACTTCAAGGATTTGTGAATCAGATTCACTGCTGGACTGAGGTGCTGGCCGAGACACCAGGTTGGCGGAGTGTGCCTGGTGACTGGAGGCCATATGTGGAAGTGATGATCCACTGGTCTCTCCCCCACACTCCCGGTTCACACTGTTCAGCCTGTCCTGGCCCTGGTGGACACTGGAGTTGACTGCATCCTTCCTTATGGTAACCCAGAATGTTTTGAAGCTCTGATTTCATATATTAAGTTGTATAGAGGCCAACAGATCAGAGTACCCAGGATTACGTTGTTCTTGGGTATTGACCAGTTGCCCCCTTGAGCTTATGTTGTATATACTTCTTTCTTGCCGAAGTATATTCAGGGCATTGATATTATGCATGGCCTTACAGTCACTACCTAACAGGGAGAGTCCCGGTTGCATGTGTGGGTTGTAAAGACTGCTGTGTGAGGGCATCCACACCACGCCCCAGTAGTGATTCTGCAATCTCACCTCATTGTGCAGACCTGGCAATACTGGCTACCAGAAGGAAACGAGGAGATTGGGCAGACGATCTTGAAATTGGAAGAAGCAGGTATCATCCGACCAACCCAGAGCCCTTTCAACTCCCCAGTATGGCCAATATGGAAGCCAGACAGAACATGGTGCATGACAGTTGACTATTGAAATTTGAACAAGGTCATGCCACTGTTGCATGTAGTAGTGCCCTATATTTACACCTGATGAACAAACACAGTGTGACCCTGGGAATTTACCACTATGTAGTGGATCTAACAAATGCTTTTTCTCCATAGACATTGCTCCAGAAAGCCAGGAACACCTAGCCTTCATTTGGGAAGGTCGCCAATGGACTTTTGTTGTCTTGCTGAAGGGCTATTTGCATAGCCCAACCATTTGTCATGGTCTGGTGGCCAAGGACTTAGCTATCTGGGAGAAACCCCTTACGGTGTCCTTGTTCCATTATATTGATTACTTGATCCTAATCTCTGATTCTTTTGCAGACCTAGAAGCAGCTGTGACCAGGTTGTGGAAAGTGCTGCAAGAATGTGGATTGACATACATTGATGTCACAATGGTGCTAAGGTCCAGGGGCCTGGATCGTCTGTCAAATTCTTGTGAGTTGTCTGTACAGATCCCTGATGCTGTAACAGATAAGGTTTAAGCCTTCCCTTGAACTCAGATGGTCAAACAGTTGCAGACTTTTGTAGATCTTTTGGGGTAATGGCATGTGTTAATTCCCCATCAAGCCAGATAATTTGCCCTCTGCATCAGCTGTGCAGGAGAGAGGCAGTATGGGATTGGTCTGAAGAAGCAGAACAGGCCTTTGAAGATGTCAAGCAGGCAGTGGCCCAGGCACAGACCCTTGGAGTGGTTGGTGCCACTAAGCCTTTCCAATTGGATGTTACTGTAACCCCTGATGGGTTTGAATGGAGCCTATGGCAGAAGTTGGAGCAGAGACATACCCTGATAAGCTTCTGGTCCCAGCTGTAGAAAGGTGCTGACGTCCACTACTCTTTGGTGTAGAAACAGCTAGCAGCTGTCTATGTGACTTTGCAGGCCTGTGAGCCTATTACATTGCAAAGGCAGGTGCAGGTCCACACTGCCTAATCAATTGCAGAATGGGGTGCACTTGTGGGTTTCCACGCGCAAGTCGGGCATAGCACAAATCCTGACTTTGGCTAAGTGGGGTGCCTATCTGGAACAGAGGGCTGTGGTGAGTTCTAGCCCTTTGACTCAAGACCTATAGTAGGTATGAGGTCACATTACGTTTGCTGAGTTGCCAGACTCTATGTAGGGGGTTAATATCCTAGTCCTTATTGTAAAAGGATGCTTCCCATATCACCAATTGCTTGGTATACAGGTAGATCCAGTTGAGGAAACCCTCCCACCTGAACTGCAGTGGGAGTCTGGATGGACACAGATGAATTGTGGTTTGAGACAGGGCTAGGCCAGAGTAGCCAGTCGGTGGAACTCTGGGCTGTCTGGCTAGTCCTGATGCACGAGCAAGGCCAAGCACATGTTTGTACAAAGATCTGGGCCATCTATCATGGCCTTACTTTGTGGCTTCCTCACTGGGCTATAATGGATTGTTGGGGGCTGACCACTATGGGGTCGACCCATGCGGGAAGAGTTCTGGGAAAGAAGGTAGAAGAAGAGGATGCTGATATACCATGTGCCTGGCACTGCACTTTGCAGACTCTAGGAAATGATGAGGCAGATGCCTTAATTAGAATGAAGAGTCTTGTCCTTTCTAGGGGTGATCAAGCTGTGTGGTTGCATAAGAAAACAGGTCATGCATGGCCTCAAACCATGCAGGCCTTGGCTGAGCACTGGTGTTTGATCCTCGGTACAGCTGACCCATGGGTTGCTAGGCATGGATGTGAGCATTTCCTGCACCACTGGAGACGGCTGCTTGTGCTGGGGACAGGTGGAGAAGGGGTTAAGACTCTTACAGCATTGGCAAGGTAATTACGAGTTACATTGGCCCCTGCCTGCTGTGTGAAAGTATAAGTATATTTTTACTGCTGTTGACACTCCTACAGGTCTAAGTTATGCTCGCCCTAATCAGAAAGTCAACCAGGCCAATATTATTCATGCCCTGGAGAATTTGTGTGATACCTATGGGAGATCTCTCATGGTTAGTAGTGATTGAGGAACTTACTTTGCAGGGCACAGGGTATAGACTTGGGCTCAGGAATAAGATATAGAATGGAGACTACAGGTCCCATACCAGCCACAGGGGGCAAGAATGAGAGAGTGATATAACAGCCTGCTGAAAGAGAAGCTGTGACCCAGCAGTCCCATGCTCAGTTGGACTGAATAGGCTACCCACTTCACCTTAGCTTTCAGGTTGTTGAATGAGCAGACCCAGAAACCATATGGTTACCATTAGAGCACCTGGTGCAAGGATATCCTCATGTCCTTTGAGTGTGCATATCAGCAGGTGAGGTCTTGAAGGAACAGTCATCTCTATCTAAGCAGAGTGGACTCTTGTTACCTGTAGTTAAGGTCTTTGCTGAATGACAATTTCCATGGACCTGGCCATGGAAATTGCAAGCAGAGTCCCCCTGGATGTTCCTGTTAGAGCCTTGGGTTCTAGAGGTGGAGAAACAAGTGACTGTACAGCCACACGCTTGTTGTTGGCCGGAACTGCTCACCATTACCTTACCCTCTGATGGAAAGGGAAGCATTTTACGAGGGATGCCACTCATATGCCTGTGGCCTCTATCCTTGCTAACGATACCAGAGATCCCTCCACACTCATCTCTGACACTAGGAGAAAATGTTTGGTACCATAGGCCCGGAGCAACACCGCACTCAGCAACCTTTTTGCCCCAGGATGGGAAAGTGCCATGTATACTCCCAGATGGGACTAATTTACCTCTAATGGTTTCACTATCTCTCTTTTCTCTCCAACCAACTTGAGTATCAGAAATAGTTTGTTGTCCTGGGCCAATACCTTCGCTTGTGTACACAACATTGTTGTGCATTTTTGAGTATGCACTGAGTTTCCCATTGAAGTTGTGGCGGGACTGCCATAGCTAATTGCTCCAGCCCCTTTAACCAGTTAGACTGTTTTTGAAGCACTGGGATCAGACCAGCCAAAATGGAACCAGCAGCAATGGGCTGTGGAAGCTCTTCTCCAGTGTGATCATCATAATCCCCCACCACTCCTGGGGTATGCCATTTTAACAACTGAGAATGCTTGGTTGAGGAACATGTGGAATTATTAGAGCATGTGCCTTTCTATATAGCGCAACACGATCCCAACCCCAACCAAATGGTTGGCTGGACCCCTCAAAAACTGTGTCTTGCCATGAACCAGTGTGGCTAGTAATTGTCCAGGTCCTGAGTGAGAATGGTGCAGAGTGAACAAAAAGACTCAAGGAGAAAAAGTATGGGAACGGGAGGTCTCTGCACAGCCCATAGCTTGCAAGAGCAAAAAGCAAAGCCCCTGATTTACTTTATTATATAGTGTAGAGACATATGCAGATAAGGAAGTCTCTGATACAAAGTCACTCATCTGAAGCATAAACGGAAATCCTCATAAGAGCGCACCACCCCTCCACCTTGCAACAGTCAATGGTGTGGGGAAAAACTTAGTCTTAAAAAGGGTGTTGAGAAAATCTTAGTCCTAAACTAAGCTCTAGGCTATAAGGACTTCCTCAGCTTACAGCTTGTCTCCCACATATACATCTTTTTTTAAATTTTTTAATTTTAGCTCATGTGCTGAGATTTACACTCATCTGATTTGCCAGATTCCAATTCAGAGGCAGATTGAAAAAATACAAAATAAACATAAAATTAGTATAGCCAATGTTAACAGATACCAAAACAAGTGTCTTAATACATTAAAGGGATTAAAGCTTTTTAGATCATTAAGAAATTCTTAGCCAATATAGCAGGATCTATAATAGAGTCTTTAATAGAGTCTTTTTCTGTTTTGAATGTCCTTAATATGTTCACCAACTCAATGCTGACACATCACCATTCCACATTCCCTGCAAATGCAACCCAACCCCATTTTAATCCTATTGAAAGCTGTCACAAGGAGCAGGAATCACACACATCCAGGAAAAGTCCACATGGCACTGGAACTGTTGTCACATTTCCAAACTTTGCAGCTAGCCTTCAAG
Source organism: Saccopteryx bilineata (assembly GCF_036850765.1). Classification (NCBI taxonomy): domain Eukaryota; kingdom Metazoa; phylum Chordata; class Mammalia; order Chiroptera; family Emballonuridae; genus Saccopteryx; species Saccopteryx bilineata. The sequence continues at coordinate 65,420,064 of NC_089495.1, read as the reverse complement.
CCCCATGACCACTGTTTCCAGCACATTAAGCTTTTGTTTCAAGCTTAATGTTACTTCTGGGTTTCTGGTGATGATTCGGGTAGACTGGAAGGGCCATCTGTAAGTATGTGTGGAGATGGAGCTTTTCTTTTTTTAACCTGTAGAGATGAAACTAGGAAGCCTTTTGCTGAAGTTTTTCAGCCTTGGGAGTGATGAGGAGAACCTTGTGATTCATTATGCTGTATGGTAGAGGTCAATTTGTAACAGAAGTGGGCAAATCTGGCTGGCTGAGAGTAGCAACAAGGCTGATTCTGAGGACAGGAGGTAAAAGGAGAGAAAGGCTGTGAATTTGGAGAGTAGGTCTTGGCCTGAAATAGGGTTGGGGCACTGAGGCAGGAGGAGAAAAAGAGTGTGTAAAGGAGACACCATTGTTTGGCAAATAAGTTTGTAAACTGTGATTTTTACACTCACTTTGTTAAAGATGGTGCTGCCCATGTGAATGGCCATCACCCAGGTGATAATATTAGTTACCTTCCTGTTTGGGAAGGGTCTTGGTTATGCTAATGTGTGCTAGAGGAGGGGTTGTCCCTGGGAAAAGTTTTAAAAGGAGGAGAAGACCACGTTGTCACAGAGAGAGGAGACCATGTTGCCGCAAGGCAGAGAGGCCATGTGTTTGCAGAAAGAGAAGCCAGCAAGATGGAGGTGTGCCGATGGGGAAAAGGAGGTGGCTGAGCCTAGTGGGCCTTTGATTCTAGAAAAAACTGGAAAGATTCTTTTGGTTGTGGAACAGGAGAACACGTTTTGGAAGCTGATCAACAACTGCTGGTTGACACAATCACAGCAAAGAAAAGGTGCAATGATACTTCCCCCTTTAACTTTTTGAAATAATTTGTTTTTTTATCTCCCCTTTTCTGGGTGTGTGTGCTATCATTTATGGCACAGGGATAATAGCACCATGCTTTCCCTGCATATTTGTAGTAATTTCTTTGGAAATGAGACAGAGAGAGTGAGTTCCACAGAAAAACCTGTAAGCACCTTTACCTGGGCTCATAGACAAAAGAGGCTGGCTATGATATCCCTCAAAAAGGATTAAGTTTATAGGATAATTCCCTTCTATAAATCATGTTAGGAAAAATTAGATTGTGACTTATGAATAGGTAGGAAACAGTAACTATACACAGAAGCACCTTTCAACGTTTACTTCATTCTTTACCTCCCTAGCCTTTTCATGTGGTAGAGTAGAAAAACTTTCCTTTCTTCTTGCATACCTGACCTGCAGGTGGTGGAACACTCTGAGAAAAATAAAGTTAGAACTTAACTAGTATATAAATATAATAAAATTTGTAGGCAAATAAAATTTGACTACACAATAGGACATTAGGTAAGGTAGAGTTATTAATCAATACTGACCTTTTATAAGTTTGTGCCAATATTGTTATTGCTGCTCAAGTTATTGTATAACTATACTTAGAATGACTTATCACCTGATTTATAGCTTATAGAAATGAATCAACCGTTGCCTAGAAATATGTAAATACAATGAAACAAAAACAATTATTAATCAATATATTCTGTATACCATGTGATTGTAACTTAGTGTGTGTGTATAAAAATAAAGCTAGACTAGCCATTGGCGGAGATGCCTGGTAGTAAATGCTAAAAGAATTCGGCTCTCTCACTCATTTTATGCCAGCACCGTCTCTTCCTGTGGGACCCCTGGATTCCCCCCGGGGCTGGACCCTGGCACATGTGAGTGGGTTTCTGTGTCCCATGTGTTTGTTTTTTATGCGTTGGCTGGTACTAGTCTAGAATAAAGAAAAATGGCCCACCATTTCTTGGCTTCATTGATTCATTATTGTCTGTCTGAATTAAATGGAAACCTGTATGGGCCAGGTGGCTGTGATGGTGGCCACAACTACTGGACTTACAGCCATGTATTAGATAAAGCAGTGGATCTGTGGCAAGCAAGGATGAAAAAATAAGACCATCAACAGCTACAAAAGAGAACTGTGAAGGATGAGCATGATCTGAATAATCAGGCTATGCAGAGTAAGTGGCCCCCCATGTCAATAAGAAATTAGATCGGCTTACGTGCTACTTGGATGGTCACCCTAGGCTCATCAATGACAATGTGAGATGGGGTCATCAGCCTTGGGCATTTTTAGTCTTCAGTGGTGAGTCCCAGCAGGCTGGGCAAGGTTAGGTCAGATGTGGCTGAGTAGGGCTGGAAGAGACTGAACCCTCCTTGGAGGAGAACGGGGGGCAGTCTACCTCCCAGTGTCCCTTTTTCCCAGAGCAAGGGAATGGTCTTGGTGGGGCCCAAGGAACCAGAAAGGCTTTTGCCCCATGACCTTTCTTTATACACTTGAAGCAGGGCCCTGATGGAGTCTTATGAGGCCCTTAGGGGCATTGGAGCCTTTACGGGTGGCTGCCAAGAGCTGGCATTTTGCCTGATCTCTTTGGGCTCTGTCTTCCTTCTCATGTTCCTTTTTGTCATTATAGACCTTAAAAGCCATACTCAGGAAATCTCATTGAGGGGTTTGAGGGCCCTCCTCTGTCTATTTAAACATTGTCTTTATATCGGGCTGACTGGAAGAAGACAGAGGGACAGCACAATTTGAAGGAGAAGAAGGTTTAGGCTGTGCTAAGAGGATTTGATAGGTGGAACAGGTTTAACAGAGAGAGGAATGAAAACAGAGTAAAATAAGCCTTATACAATTGTTCTTGTGATGTAAGTCTCTCTTGGCTCATGGAGTCTCAACAAACATTCAGGAACCCACCGAGGAGCCTCAGCAAACCTAGGAAAAACACAAACATATCCTCAGCCCCATAAGAGAGAAGAGGGTCTGTCCCTTGCCAGATTCCTGTGAGTGGGTCCTTCCATCACACTTCAGGGAAAGCTTTCCTTGTTGGATTTCAGCATTTCTAAGCCATTGAATGGCCCTGTATATCAGCATTCAATTTTTTTTTTAAGTAAAAAGAGTATGATAAAAAAGATTTGCAGAAGTTCCAGGGTAAGACTCCTCCTTTTTTATTTTTTCTAATTGACTTTTAAGTGCTTTATGGTCATGCTCTAAATCTGATTAATCCTAATACCTGAGTTGCTATTTTGCTTTCAACTCAGAAAATAAAGAATAAATCTTACAAAGCACCCACTAAATTAGTAAGTCTTTAGGATCTACATTCCATTCTATTTAAATTTAAATGAATGCTCCTTACATGTTCCAATTTTAAAGCAAAAATGTAGATATGAAACTATTTTATTTTTTCAATATAGGAGCTGACATTTTCAATTTTTGGCATGCAAGAACTTAATTTAGGCCTTAAAAGTCACATTTTAGACAACATCAGACAAAAACTAAACAGAAACTAGAATTAGACAAACTAGAGAGAAACCCTGGATTTCAGAACACAACCAGAAAAGAAAGATGCCTACCTGATCCAGTCAGGGCATTTTCTGACAGAGGTATTAAAGGATGGGACTAAACAAAATTTCCCCAACACTCTACCACTGAGCCAACTGGCAAGGGCCAATCAATATATTTCTTCTTTAAAAAGTAAAAGTGAATCTGCCCTGGCCATTTTGCTCAGTGGTAGAACATCGGCCAGGCGTGTGGAAATCTCAGGTTCAATTTTCAGTCATGGCACACAAGAGAAGTGCCCATCTGCTGCTCTACCCTTATCCCTCTCCTTTCTCTCTCTCTTTCTTTTCCCTTCCTGCAGCCAAGGCTCCAATGGAGGAAAGTTGGCCTGGGCACTGAGGATGGCTCCATGGCCTCCACTTCAGGTGCTAGAATGTCTCCAGTTGCAATGTAGCAATGCCCCAGATAAGCAGAGCATCACCCCCTATTGGGTATACCAGGTGGATCCTCATCGGGTGCATTTTGGAGTCTGTCTCTCTGCTTCCCTGCTTCTCACTTCAGAAAAATAAAAAAAAGTAAAAATAAAGGTACAATTATACTGATATTAGTCAAAAGTGATGATGTTGACTATTATGACTATTTGCTCTTCAGTAAATTATGCCACACATACAGAGGTAAGCAAAAGTAGGTTTACAATTAGAAAATAATACAATAATTAATAAATAATACAAGAATAAACTGTTTTGTGTACTCACAACTATAAACCTACTTTTCTCACTCCTGTATATTTGGGGATCTTTTCTGCTATGAAAAAAATCCCTGCTTCAAACAACAAAATTTGAAATTTTGTCTTTTTTCTTTCCAAATCTTTTTTGCAGGTAACATGTGTGCTTAGAAATTGGAACCCATAAATATGATGCACCTATGTGAGACTTATGACCATGGTCATAAATCAGTAGGTTCTATATTCAGTTTTCAAGATTAGCAATTGCAACAGTTCACATGAGGCCATTCTGAATAAAGAACATGATGAGGTCAGTGTTGTTCACAGTGTCTGGGCTACTGGCAGTGGCAGTAAAATTTTTACCAACTAGTTCTATACTAGACTGTGATCATTCTTTCTGGCCATACTTAAGTGTCCAAGGCAGCTTCTCTAGCCTTCCTAGAGATTCTGTGAGCTATCCAATAACTTTTAATAATACCATTGCTCATTTCTATAATTATCAGACAGAATAACATTTCTTTTAACAAATAATTTGTAGTAATGAACAGGTTTTTTTATTGTCATGAATTTAATCTACTTTACTCAAAGATAGTTATATTTTAAAAGAAATAAATTAAAATATGGCTAAATAAGAATGTAACAACACATTATGATTTCTAATGGAAACTTAACATTTGCTAATGTAACATATGCTAATGAGAAATATTTTCACTGGAGCATGAATCTTACTTTCTTCAAACTACATTATGTGCACAGTAGTATCCCATGGCCACTAATTTATGTTTCTAATGTTTCTAAATGTACTCAAAATGTTTAACATATATAGATATTTTTTTTCTGATGGTCTTAGCAAAAGTATTTCCATTTATTAGTATCTCAGATAAAATATAAAGAATTCTCTCATCTTTTATTCTGTTATTTTTTATATAAGAGTCAGAGTTAAAATACCTGAAATAAATAACCCAGTTTTGAAAAGTAACCGAACAACCGGAATTTTCAACTGCTACACTATGTGAAAAAGTATATAGGTTTGGATGTTGCAGTCAATTTTTTCTTTGGGTTGGAATAAATTGACAAAGCCAGTTTTAGTTATGGACTCTTGTCATCTATCAAGTAGCAGCAGAAATTCAGGAAGAAGTAAGTAGGCCATTATTATGATAATAATTTATCACTATAGGAAAACTCTCTTTCCCTGGCTCCTTCTATTCACCCTACTGATCTCATGTCTATCTGAACTCAAAACAAGGGATGAAATGTGAAACTAACATACAACATACATAACAGACACATTTTTATTGAATGCTATTTTTTTGAAACAGTTCACTCTACATTTCTGTTAGTGAGCATGGTTTTAACCATAGTGAAAATAAATGTTACAGCTGTCAGCCTTCCTACTTCTATCCTCATCCCAGGTAACAATGTTTGTGGAATTAGTCTTTTATTGAATCTTAAAAAAGTCTACTACTTTCTCTGACTAGAAAGTGTGTGAAAAAGGAACAAGGATGACCCAAGTGAGAATAAATGTCATCACTCAATACAGATACACTGGAACACTTTAGACTCTTTGGCAAAAGTTTGACAAATATCTAATAGCATTCTTGTATCTTTCTGTATTTATCCCACTCATAATAGGATAAATAAAAAAATTATTAACATTTTTAAACTTCTTGCCCCATAGATTTAACCCATCTGCCTACATTATATTAAAATCATTTGGGTTATGACTGTAGTATTTATCTTTTCTCAGCAGAAAAAAACTTTAGTTGTTTCTGAGTTGTATTTGTTTCTTTTTTGCTGTGTTTAACGAGTCTGTATTACATATACTACAGCTGGGGATTTTTTTCTTTCTGTTTTTCTTCTCCAAATGTTTAAGAAACTTATTTTTATCTCCAACAATCGTAAATTTTGTTATGATATTCCTTGAGGGAAATATTTTGTATTTTTTTTCTAGCACTCTGTAAGTCTGAGAACTGAAGAGAAATGAATTCAATACTAGAAGATGACTGTAATCAAGAGAGATATTGCACAGTATAAAATCAGACATAAGATTCAAAACTGGAGACATTTACAAAGAAAAAATGGAATTTTATTTTGAAATCGGGAATGAGGGAGAAAATGTGTCTGTACCATATTCTGAGCTCATTTGTACAAGTACTAGGAGAAAAGAAAATAGCTGTTGTGATTAAAATTTAGAGGAAGCACTGTTCTTGGACTCTTAGTAGACCTGACTGTTCAGGGAAGAGTTTATAATTTAGAAATTTTTCTTTCTTTTTTTTTTTTTTTTAGTGAGTAAAGGGGAAGCAGAGACAGACTCCTGCATGTGCTTTGACTGGGATCCACTCTGCTAGCCCACTAGGGGGCGATGCTCTGTATATCTGGGGCCCTTGCTCCATTGCAATGGATCCAGTTTTTAGCATCTGAGTCAGAGGCCATAGGGGCATTCTCAGTGTCCTGGGCCAACATTCTTCAATTGAGCCATGGCAGCAGAAGGGGCAGGGGAGAAAGAGAGAGAGAGAGAAGCAAAAGGAGGAGGCATGGAGAAACAGATGGGTACTTCTCCTTTGTGCTCTGACTGAAAATCAAACCCAGAACATCCACATATCGGACTGATGCTCTTCCACTGAGCCAAACAACCAGGGCATAGAAATTTTTTTAATGATGGATGTTGAGTTACAAAGTATATGTTGTAAGAGTTTTTTGTTAGAGAACAAGAGATATAAAGAAATAAAATCTGTACAGATTATTAAAAGTGTAGAAAATGATGAGGAAGTAGAAGATAAGCAGAGACCCAGAGTTTAACTCTCAAGTGATTTACATAAAAAAGAATAAAGAGCAAATGATATTAGCATGTTGCCCTTAAGAATTATAATAGTGATACTACTGTTGCTTTTTTTGTTGTTTTCCTTTAAAATAACTTTGTTTCCTTTGGGAAAAATGTAGTCATGATAGTGAAGAAAAGTAACTGTATTAAATTGTTATCTATAACGCATGAAAATATATAACTTTTTTTATCCATCTCCACTCAAGATAAATATTAATAGTTATACTAGGTATTATTTTATGTAAACATTGAGATTTAAAAGTGAGTAAAATAAACTGTCTTTTAACAGGCTTAGAATTTTGTATGTATTTCTTTCCTAAAAAAATATAGTCACAATTCAAAATACTAGTTTTGTGAATATCAGTTTCCTTCTGTGTTTCAATGGAAGACCAGACATTTGACATTTCTAGGGAAGTGTATCTTTATCTACATTCTTTGGTGTGGTGCTAGGTTAGGGAAAAAGCCTGCTTTAATATGGAAAACAGTCTTCTTTTTCTTTATCTCATCTTTGAAAATAGAACAAAATACACACTCATTATTCTCAGGTGTCTAAACTATCAAACAGATAAAAGGATTTTGGTGGTTTGTTTTTGGCACTTTAGTGATGAAAATGGCAGGCAATAGATATGAGAATTATGCAGTGCCTGCTTTTAAAGTTTATGTTTGTCTTTCTAAGGTTGCTAAAAAAAAATAAACCCAACTTTATAGACTTAAGCCAAATCAAAAAGGTCCAATATGCTAACTGTGAATGGAGAATGTATTGATATATAGTTTATTCACATCAATTTTTAGTGCTGGGCAATTGTTTATTTCTACTTTATCATTACCAAAATAACAAATCTTTCAACATCTCCAGGATGGGATATACCTATACAATACCAACAATTGGCTTTATGTTACATAAGCATTTCCTAAGATTTTTGTCATCTAAGTCATTCCTTTGCTCTGCATCATTACTATATATTTTTTCTTGTTGATTACTTGCTGAGGTCTTATACATAAATTCTTCATGTTTCTAACTATGGTGAATAGAGGCACATGACCCTCTTTAAGTTCCTAAATTATGGTGTTTATTAGCTTTAGTATTTAACAACAACAACAACAAAAATTCATTCTGCCCATCCCTCTCTTCCAAGGCCTATCATCATGTTACAGAAAGCAACCAGCCTACCTTCCACTGTTAGTTTACCTGAAACCACATCTCACATAGTATAGTTCACATTCCACTGCAGCTAGAGGTATCCTCCTCTTCCCAGTGCCCTGTATGGTTTAGAGTATATGCATTTTAACTAACTGTTTTTAGTTTCCAAAGAACATGAATGTTTAACAGTTCACAAAAATGGGCCATACCAAAAAGAATGCCACACATACAAGTTGAAATTTCTACCCTAAAAATAAATTTCATAACTTGATTAAATTTAATGTCCAGACTTCTATGGGAATCCATCTAAACATTCATAAATATTTTGCAAAGAAATGAAGACAGGTTATGTTAGAAGGCTCCAGATAATATTTAAACTTTATGCTCAGTATACAATATCCCTTTTCTTGACAAGGATCTTATTTTAGTTCTGTGACCATGGCTGTTTCTGAACAAAGTTTTTAAATTCAAACTTCTTTTGGGTTTCTTTCAATGCTTATTTAGATTGTGATTTAGGAAACCTATGTTCTCTTCTCTCTATTGGCCTGTCATGTGTCTTGAAAAAAATATGTTCAAATTCTCTTTTGTGTTCTATCTCACAGGATAAGATTTTGTTTTTCTTTTCTAAATGCAGAAAGAATGTTAATTCAAAGACAGAAGAAATTTTTTTCCTACTAAGTTACTGGCTATGGATCAGCAAAAGCAATCAGTTTAGTAATTCCTAACATGGTGCATAGTTAAGCATCCTGAACTATTTGGCTTTGTGTTGTCAAGATTAAACATTCAAGGGTTTTATTAGAGAAAAGACTAGAGCTATCTTCTGAGGGAAAGTGGGCAGGAGACTGATAAGGCTCAGAAATCCATCATGATGCCATGGAGTTTTTATATCGAGTGAATGGGAGAAAATAGAAATGCATGTGAAAGAATTCTAATTTTCTTTTTTTTGTATTTTTCTGAAGCTGGAAATGGGGAGAGACAGTCAGACAGACTCCCTCATGCGCCCGACCAGGATCCACCCGGCACGCCCACCAGGGGCGATGCTCTGCCCACCAGGGGGCGATGCTCTGCCCCTCCAGGGTTTCGCTCTGCTGAGACCAGAGCCACTCTAACGCCTGGGGCAGAGGCCAAGGAGCCATCCCCAGCGCCCGGGCCAACTTTGCTCCAATGGAGCCTTGGCTGCGGGAGGGGAAGAGAGAGACAGAGAGGAAGGAGGGGGGGGTGGAGAAGCAAATGGGCGCTTCTCCTATGTGCCCTGGCCGGGAATCAAACCCGGGTCCCCTGCACGCCTGGCCGATGCTCTACCGCTGAGCCAACCGGCCAGGGCTAATTTTTTAAAGTCTAAAAAATGTTTAACAGGGAGATTGGATAGTACTAGAGCCAAAGCTGACCACCAGAGAAGCCCTGTGTCTTCCAAGAATAGGCCAGCTCATATCCTTGCCACTCTCATTCATTAGCTAGGAGCAGTTAGTGAAAATCTTGGCATCAGGGCAAATATGACTGATGGGTTTCAGAACATTGGAGTTGGGGCTCTTGGTGAATTATGCTCCCACTCTCATGGCTACCAGAGTAATACAGATCAGTTCTCCACACGGATTTAGGAAATAGCTCTTCTGTGGTTCTGTGGGGTTCATTTTCTTAAAAAAAACTTTAAAAAATGTTATTTTTATAAACTTTAGCTTTCATTGATGCAAATGATTTTGAAGCTACAACTGATGATACTGTCTCCAACACCATTGTCCATTCTAAATTCCTTCCAATCTCAATCATCACTTCAGAGGCCTTGCTGATTTACTTAGTACTGTGATCTAAAACTTCATTCCTGATGGGTCTGATCTATTGGTAGTCATATTCTTCTTCTCAGTCCAGTGTGTTACCTATGTCTATTACCAGGTAAAGTGATTCAAGGAAGTACCAATTAGACAGAGGCTACCTAAGTAGATCACCTGGGTTATAGAAGTATTTCTTTCTCTCCCATTGTCTAAGAACAGTTAGTTTTTCCTTCTATTAATCAAGGTCAGTTACCTCTGACATTAAAGACTCTTTTTTTTTTGTCTTCTAATACTTAGGCACACAGATTTTAAAGTAAACTGTTGGCAGCCATAGCTTCAAATTAAATGAGATCCCTGTGTCCTCATTTCATGTGCTATTCTGTGTGGGATTTCAAGCTGGTGGATTAAGCATTAAATACACTTCTATGTGATGATGCTGGCTGAAGTATTTTTGTGCAACAAAAGCAAACCAATATCTAGAATAAGTATCTGTCATTATGACAAATGATTTTTAGTCCTTCCAAGAACTCACTTTAGAATGTTCCAAAAAGTAGGTACCAAATGGGATTAAGTGTGATAAAATATGTAAGCATTTTATTAAGGAAAATGCTCATGAGAAAAAACAAATGGGGTGAGGTCTGGGAGTTGGAAGAATCAGAGAGAAAAATTAAATTGTAATTCAAGTCAGACTCCAATGAAATATGGAAAGAAAAGAAGGTAGGTGGAACTTTCTAAACGGCAGCAAAATCTAAGGAAAGCTCATCAAGGCTCTGAAGGAGTTCTTGAGTCAAAGATGACTGTTAGAGTGTTATATCTCCCAGTAATGGGCCTGGCATTATATTCATACAGTCATTGTCTGGGGAGAGATTGTTCAAACTCTGGCCTTGAAGCAAACAAACAAACAAACAAAAATGGATTTCATGGCATAACAACTAAAACTTTTCAATTATGATCTCACATTTATAAAGTGAGCCACTGTATTCTTATTATACATCACACTTCTGTCTTTATTCATTAATATGATAATTCATAAAGGGTGATTAGCACTTATTCTTTGAACTATAAATAATAAAATCAATTTAATTAAAATTCTTGCAAAGGTATTTGAAGTTGTCACATTAGAACTGCCTGTAAAATTCAGTTATAAAATGTTAAATAAACCCATAATTTTATTTTATAGTGACTTAAACTTTTACTTTAAAAAACATTATCCGGCTCTTATAAAACTTCTATTACCAGGACAGTTTTAAAATGTACTTTATTGTTTTAAAGAATTTACTCACAGTGGATGATCTATTTTCATAATTGATGATGTTCAAATTAATTGTTATATAAAATATGGGTTTGTGAGGAAATACACATTCTATACATCGATGAACTTTATTTTATAATGATAGGAAATTAATAAGAGTATTGAGGTATGATATTCAGATAACTCTGTTATTTTAATATTTCTAACATTTTAATATTTACTATTTTAGAAAAAGGCAGGGATTATTTTATAAACTCCCATAAAATTTATTATGACAGTTTACATAAACAACCTACATTTCACACAAGACCAACAAATAATATTATAAAACATATTAGTGACATTTTTTGAATAAAAAAAATTTTTGACGTACATTTGTGTATACTCTCATTCCTCTCTTTTCCTTAACTTGAGAATGATTTTGATCACACTTTAATTTCCAATATTGTGATTAGCTTTCTTTATATAATATTTTCCTAATATCAAATAAACACCTGCTTAAAGAACAACCCCTTGTTTATAATTACATGTATGTTTGGTTAGAAAGAGGTAATTTTTCTGATTGAATAAACACTTTAATATAAATACATAAATTTAAAAATGTAATATATGTAAACAAGTTTATGTAATATAACATTTTATTTATTGACATATTTCTTGGAGAAAATGAAATGTATTTAATAATGCACAAACAACAAAAAATCTATTTGTAGAATTGTTCTGATTAATTTATTGCACAGTTAGTTCCTTTAACTTTCACTAGATGGTGCTATGTGTTAAATATAATGCATTTTATGTTTAATAATAAACAGTTTCTTGTAAATGAACTATCCTTTTTATTATTATTTTATTACATTTATGACTATAAAACAGGAAACTGGTCTCATTTATGGAGAGACATAAATGGCACAAATGTTGAGAAGGCAAAATGAAAAAGTGCAATGCCTTCCCCCTAACACTACTTCCGAGACTGTTTAATAGCGTGTGAGAGATTATCCAATTTGACATGGCTCATACTCACCTTCTGTGTTTTCATATTTCTTCTTTGATGGCGGATTGAATTATAATTTATAATGCCATATATTTTTTCTAGACTGTGTACTAATTATTGATATACATTTATTGAGCATTCAGAATGATGTGAAAATCCAAAAAATGCAGGCTTTTATTTTGAAATTACATATTACAGGTGTTATCAGGCATAGTTTACTAAGATTTGTCAAAGAAGTTCAAATAAAACATTTTGAAAATGACAGAAGCATATTTTTTATCTTCTAAACATAAGTCTACTTTTGACCTATGTCATAAAATCATTCATTTCTGATAAATCCAAATAAGAAAAGTTTTAGGATTCTGGCTAATATATTATTACATAGCAAAAATTTTCAATTATTTTACTCAGCATTTAAACACCATTAGTAACTGAATTGCAGTGTTTCCTAAGAAAATCAAGGCTATTGTTGACTTATGAAATAAAAGCAAGTCTCTTGAATTAAAAATATTTCAATTTTCCCTGAGGATTTAGCTCTGGAAGTTATTTTTAAATAATATATAAAGAAAAATAGCTTTGCCCTTCATCATACCCTTATATTATGATTCTCTGACTGTAAATCTAACTTTTCCATTTTCCCAAGAGGGCCTAGTTCTCTCTGGTATGGCCAAATAACCTGAACTCACCTGTTTTCATTTTTGCATGTTCACATTGAGTCCACTGTAGCCTGGTCCAATTTTTGATAGTTCTAGAATGATTATCAATGTTATATGTGCTTTTCCTTATTTGTACCAGATGTTTTCTCTGCTCAGGAAACTTACCTTAGATGACCTCATAATTTTACTATTTATTTGTTATTTATTGCCATGTTTTACTAGTATTTAAACTCCAAAAGAGAACATGTTTTTTTCTAAAGACATGTTTCCTGAATTTAGAATATTCAAAATTAAATACTTGTTTGTGGTTGAAAGAATACATTAACTAACACCAAAGGAGCTTAACAAATAATGTATTCAAGTGAATTTAAATGAGGAAATATTGTTAAAAGTGTATTTGTGTCTATGTAAATAGTGTGTTGTTTTTTCCAAGCAGGTTTTTTGAGAGGAATTTATTTTCTCATTTGAACCAGGATATCAAATCTTATTTTCATACTCTAGCGAGTTTCAATAGCAGCCTAAGTTTAATGTTTTTTATTTTATTTATGCCTGTATGTGTGTTTGGGAGGATGGTTTTTATTAGAGGAAGACAGGGAGACAGTGAGACAGTGAGATAAATACAGTAGGAAATGGGGAGGAGGGAGAGCAGAAAAAAAGAATACAATTTTTTATTTTGTATTTTTTTAAATATAAAATGCAATCTTCTGTGGATTTTTTGTGTGTGTTTTATTTTTTATTGTAACTAACTTTTTAAATCATCTTTAGTTTAACCCATGATGTCCAAAGAAAGGGATATTTTGATTTAAATGTTAATATAGTATCAGTATTGCAATTAATAATAAGGCAAAATATGGCTTTGAAAAAGTATAAACAAAGAATTATGAAAATGTTAGTATCTGAATGGATAATATCATATTTCTTGGTTTACTGATTCAGAAGTGATTATAATTATGGATATAAAGGCACTATAATTCGAGTCTAAACTGATTTGATCTGCAAAAACCTTCAGAAGTTAATCAAGTGGAGTATGGAAAAACTGCATGTATAGGTTGTTACCTTTAGCAGCCTTTAGATACAAAGAGTGATTGCACTTTTTTATTTTTTCTAAAATCAAATTGTAAATGCATGAGCCCTTGTTAGACCCTTTAGTTCCACTTGAAGTGTCTGTTACCTGTTTTCTGCAAATGACTTTGATAAAGCTGACCTCTGATTGGACTAGTAATCATTTACTGTGACCTTGTCAAATAATGCACTCTGACATTGGAAAGATGTTTCTTCTTCTCAATGCTACCTAGTGAGAACAAAATTTGAAATCACCATTGGAATAGTTAAGTAGTTAAATTGCTGCTTTAGGTATTCACCTCTGAAATTCATGCTGACTGGTTATGGAGAATGTTGCTGATGTATACTGTTACCAATATAAAGAAATAACTTAGCATTGCTATTTCTCACATGCTACCTTTACTTTTTCACGATAATTTATCACATCTTCAATACTATCATCAATATCAAAATAATTTTTCTAATTTCCCTATTTGTCAGAATCTGATCTCCAAAGGAAAAAGGAAATACCAGTATTTTTAGATCAGCCTTTTATTCCAATGTGACAAAGTGAAAACATCTACTGTATCATGTGAAAATCAGTAACAACATATATATATCTTTATATAGAAACAAGTCTGAAATATTTATAAATTAAAATGTTTCTAAACAACTCATGGGGCAATGAATAAGTTACAAAGAAAATAGATTTAACTCAGTGGTTCTCAACCTGTGGGTCGCGACCTGGCGGGGGTTGAACGACCAAAACACAGGGGTCACCTAAAGCCATCGGAAAATACATATTTCTGATAGCTTTAGTTGCTGAGAAGCCGCGCTACCATCTGCAGCAGCACTATTCAGCTTGAACGCACGCCGTTATGGATGTGCGTTCCAAATTGAATGCCTGCGGTCATGCGCAGACGTGATTGCATCATCCATCTGGGGCCCAAGGGGCGGGGGCAGCGGGGGGGGGGGGCAGGGTCAACGCTCCACAGTCCATAGCAGCGCACCTGTTCGTCCATAGCAGCGCATTACGTGTGTCCTGTGCTTGATGACGTCATCAGTGGGCGGGTGCAGCAAGCGCAGGAGGCCAGAAGCCTAGGAGGCAGAGAGGCAATGAGAATACATAACGCATATCAGGTATTTACATTCCGAATCATAACTGTAGCAAAATTACAGTTATGAAGTAGCCACCAAAATTATTTTTTGGTTTGGGGTCACCACAACTTGAGGAACTGTATTGCGGGGTCATGGCATTAGAAAGGTTGAGAACCACTGATTTAACTAAATAAAAATCTAACATATAAAATTTGTGGAATGAATTGAAATATGCTTAAAACAGAAACTTAAAACATTAAGTTTAATTTATACTAGTGGGTCATGTCTCAATTAAATAATCTAAGTTTTATTATAGGAAATAGATTAAAAAATAAATTTAGTTTATAACAAACAGATAAAAGAAATAATAAATATGAGAACAGAAATCATTTTAATTGGAAACAGACCAGTTAGAGAAAAGCTGGGAAACAAAATTGGCTGTTTTAAAAATTATTAGATTTGTAACAAAAATGAACACAGAATTCCCCCAAACAAAAATTATTTATATAAGGAATGAAGGGAGAATATCCCTGTGTATCATATAGACATTAATAGGAAAAAAAGCAAATACTATGAAAACTCTCACGGCCATAAATTTGTTAACTTACAGGGATAGGCAAAAGTAAGTTTACAGTAGTTCATGTGGAAAGTAATACAATAAGTAATAAGTAGTAATACAAGAATAAACTCGTGTTTTGTGTATTCACAACGGTAAACACACTTTAGCCCACCCCTATAGTTGACTTAGATGAAAGCCACAAACTACCAAAACATAATCAGGAAAAGTATGTAACATAATAATCCAAAATATTTATGTAAATTGAATTCTTAGTCAAAATCTTCTTATAGAGAAAATTCAAGGCCCAGAGAGTTCCACGTTACATTTCACAGATATTTAAGAAATCATGAACTCAGCATTTTTTATACTAAACCAGATATTATAAGTAACAAAAAACACAAAACAATGTGAATCTACAAAAATCCAATAGATAGCATCATACTAAACCATAACATTAAACTGTTTCCTTGAAATATTAGGAGCAAATAAAGGATGTCCACTTTCACCAGTTCCAATGACCAATATACTGGAGCTCCTAACCATTGCAATAAAGTAGATAAGAAGGGAAAAATAAAAATTTCTCTAATTAAAGACAACTTGATCATCTATGTAAATATCCAAAGATACATAAAACTTCCTAGAAATAATGAGTTCAGAAATGTTTCTGGATACAAAGTCTGTATACAGATATCAAATGGATTTCTATTTAATAAAAAAAAATTCAAATTCTTTTCCAAAGTAACTGCATCATCTTACTTTTCCACCAACAAATTATGAGAGATCAAGCCAGTCTTAAATTATTCTAGAATTTTACATTTTAATATTTTTTTATTTTAGCTACTATAACAGATATGTAGCAGAATCTGATCATCATCAATCAGTTGAGTGTTCTTTAAAGTATTTCTTTGCTATTTTTCCAACTCCTTTAAATAAGTTGTGTCTATTGTATTCTCTTCACCATTTTTAAAATTATATTGTTTTCTTACTGTTGAGTCTATAGTTATTTATATACTAAGGACACACATACTTTAACAAATATAAAATTTGCAAATATATATTTTTGGCAAATTCATCCACATCATAGATATTTTCCTAGAGCAGAAAATTTAATTTTGAAAATAAAATCAATTTATCAATCTTTTTTATTTGTGGACTTTTTGTTTTCTTTTGTCATGTCTAAGAACTCTTTGCTAACTGTAGGTCATGCACATTTTCTTGTATTAGCATACCAATCCAGATTTTGCTAGATTTATACCTAATTATGTCAAAACTTTAAGCCAATATTTATGATATTTCAAAAAAAATTTAGTTCCCAATTTTATATTGTTCTTATAAAGAACCATAATTGATTAATTGCATGTTGACTTTTTATCTTGTGACCTTATTATTTTTTTTTAATTTTATTTATTCATTTTTTAGAGAGGAGAGAGAGAAAGGGAGAGAGAGAGACAAAGAGGGAGAGAGAGAGGAGAGAGAGAGGAAGGAGACAGAGAGAGAAGGTGGGGAGGAGCTGGAAGCATCAATTCCCATATGTGCCTTGACCAGGCAAGCCCAGGGTTTCAAACCGGTGACCTCCACATTTCCAGGTCGACACTTTATCCACTGCACCACCACAGGTCAGGCTCTTGTGACCTTATTAAATTCAGTTATTTAAATAAATTTTCAGTTTAGTTTTCCTAGGATATTCTCCATATATAACTGTATTCTATGAATAATTAATAAGGGAATATTTTTTTTAAATTTCTTTCCAATCTTGGTGCCATTTTTATCCTTGGTCTATTACATTCATTAAGAGCTACCAGTACTATGCTGAATGGGAATTTATAAAGTGAAGATCCTTGCCATGATATCAATATTAGAAGAAAAAATATCCAGTCTTTCACAGTTCTGTATTATGACAAGTGTAGGATTTTGCAGGTGCTTTTCAAAAGATTAAGAAAATTCTAATATATTCTTGAGTGAAAGTTTTATCAAAAATAGGTGTTGAATTTTGACACATACTTATTCTACATCATCTATATAATCATGCGGTTTTACTTCTCTATAAACTTATTGTAGAGTCCTAGAATTATTTTTTTTTAAACAGAAAATAGAGGAAACTTTATTTTTTAGTAACAGAAGTACAGTTGACTAATAACATTTTTGATCATAAAATAGGTACCAGGTTGTGTTTTCTTTTGGAAGCAGTTCCATTCTTTCAGTCTCCTTATTGACTTCTATGTCTGTCTTGGTTATTTAAAACAAAAGTGTGAAATCCCACTAAATAAAGCTTAGGAAATTAATTTATGTAATACTTAATTATTTGTTTTTAAAATGGTCATGATTTAGAAATAGCCCAAGTGTCCATCGGTGGATGAACATATTAAAGCTGTATATATACACAATGAAATACTATGCAACTGTGAAAAAGAAGGAACCATCTTACCTTTTGTGATGGCATGAATGGACCTAGAGATTATTGTGTTAGGTGAAATAAGCCAGACAGAGAAAGACAAATATCATATGATCTCACTTATATGTGTAATCTAATGAACACAGTGAACTAAGGAATGGAATAGATGCACAGGCAGGGTTATAGGGAGCAGTGGGACAGCTGTCAGAGGGAAAGAGGATGAGGGGATGGGATCAGAGAAGATGAAGGAATTAGTAAATTATATATACACGTAACACGGAGATACAGATAACGAGACAGCAAATCCTCGAGGGAAGGGGGGGATTTAGGTGAAGGGGGACAAAAGGGCTATAAATAGAGACATGGAATGGGGGGGTGAGGGTGTTATATTCGGTGGGACACTTGAATCTATGTAAACACAATAAATTAAAATTAATAGAAAATCTAAAAAATGTTCTTGATTGAATTCTGTCTTTTGTAATTATACATATTTCATTTTAAAATTTAGTGGAGGATATCAATTAACATAAACTTAATAAAATATTTTTTTTGTATTTTTCTGAAGTTGGAAACGGGGAGGCAGTCAGACAGACTCCCATATGTGCCTGACTGGGATCCACCTGGCATGCCCACCAGGGGGCGATGCTCTGCCCATCTGAGGCATTGCTCTGTTGCAACCAGAGCCATTCTAGTGCCTGAGGCAGAGGCCATGAAGCCATCCTCAGTGCCTGGGCCAACTTTGCTCCAATGGAGCCTTGGCTGTGGGAGGGGAAGAGAGAGACAGAGAGGAAGGAGAGGGGGAGGGGTGGAGAAGCAGATGGGCGCTTCTCCTGTGTGCTGTGGCCAGAAATCGAACCCAGGACTCCTGCACACCAGGTCAACGTTCTACCACTGAGCCAACCAGCCAGGGCCTCAATGTTTCCTAATTTTTATATAAAAATTACTAAAACAGTTTTAAAATGGTTGTTTACTTTTATAATTTGTTATTGTTTTGATTCATTTTGAGAATCAGTCTAAATTTAAGAAATCATAAGAAGAGGGAACACATGTATATATATTTTTTAATCTGGGTAAAATATCATGTAAAGACAATGTATGCATATATTTAAGATTTTGTAGTTTTTATTTGAATGAAGCTCAACTAATGAGGAATAGAAAAGATCTAGTTATGTATGAATGTGGTCACATAGATTTCTTGTATTTTACCTAAATATACAGATTATTATTTGGTGTGAAATGCTATTTGTCACAATTTATGAATTTATGAACAATTTATGAATTTAAAAACATAGAAGAATTTTCAAAGATCTGAACAATGCTTACATTCTGTACACATTCATTCTGAAGACAAAGCAGTAAAGCCTGACTTTTCTTTTCATGAATTTTACCATTACTCGTCAACACATATATAAAATTACCTTTCAGAATCTGATGGTTTCTTAGTTCCTATCCAATAGCCTTAAATTTAAGTTGAAACTTTCAAGAGGGCAAGTGAAATAAATAGTATGTGTATGTATTACAAATACCATGGATTTAGTACTTCCTGGCTTCTTTTTATACAGTGCTGAGCTAATACGTTGTTTATAAACATTTTGAGAATCTCTAAAAACATCCTGTTCTACATTTGCTGTGGAAAAGCTGAGCAAAAGCTGACATTTTTTAAACGTGCTAAATATAAAGATAATAGATTTATAGAAGTACTTTCATAACTTTTACAGTAATCCAGGGACTGTGGTACAAAATAAGGATTTCTTCATTGGAATTAATAATAATAGTCTTACAGTAACTCATTAATGCTATTAATTTTAATACTGATGTTAACTTAATAATGTAAAGTCTCCAGTCTCAAATCCAGAAGGCACTGTGGCCTAATGATGTTCTAGGTAATGTTACATAATGTAAATACATAATTTTGTATTTAGATTTATCATGGACCTTTGAAAACAACAATAATTTACTTAGATCTTTCCTTTTTTGGAGTATTTTTTTTTTTGAAATAAGGACTGTGGTTTTGTATATGTGGATCTCTAGCAGCTATTCTGTATCTCAGACATAAAATATTTAATAAATAAGAGGAGAGCCATCTTTGGTAGGCATTTACAGCTTCCGTTGGGAGTAAATGATTTAAAGAAATGTAACTGGCACTATATGCCTAATTTATCTCAATGTAAGTAGAAAAACTTGATTGAGTAAATTTTGTATAGTTTCTTTTACTTAAACCTTTGTCATTTTCATGCTTCTCTTTATATGAATCCAAATATCACCAAGCACAAATATATCAACTAGGTAACACTGGTCTTAGATTACCAGAGAAGAAATGGCTATTATTAATAAAAGGCAAAACTTACCTTAATAATGCAAAGAATTAAATATATTTATTTATTACTCACAAAAAGTTCTTGCCTTATTTTTCTTTAAAAGCATTTAAGTAGAAAATTATGAAGATTGAGATGAGCCATCTCTGATTTTTATAAATGTCAAAATTCATAGTTTTCTTCCTAATTTTAGAGTTGATTCAACATCATTTCCATCACTTTAACTACCCCATAAAAACATACTTAACAGAGACACACATTTCAACATATATGATGAGGGTTAAAAGTAGCTTAAAACTACAGAGGACAAGACCATGAATTTAATCAGTTGATACTTGCTATATTCTCTTGACTTCAATTTGTTCTTAATGTTCAAAACAGTTTAAGTTTTTGTTTGTTAACTTATAAAATTTACAACGAATGAATTTGAAATAATTTTAATAATTTATAACTGTTATTCTGAATTTTTATTTTAAAAATTAGTCATTATTATTATTAAAGAAAAATATTAAAATACTCATTTAGCTTAGAGACATTTAAACATAATAATTTTGATATTATTTTCCCCTAAGGTAGCCATATTTAATGAGAAATGATGATTCTCACAAAATTAAAAAATTTGAGTTATATAAGTGAGCAAAAGTAATCTAATCAGTGTGAGATAATCAATGCTATATTGTTAAACTGTAAGTACATTAAATGAAGATCAATTAATTTTCAAGTGGATTGCAAAACCTAGAATTTTGTGTGTGGGATGCTTAATCCTCTTCAGCCTTTATTAATTTTCATCTGATAAAAGGTTTAGAAACTTGTATTAAAATTTTAATGTTAAAATCTTCTCAAAATTAGTCAATGATTATTATTGTTTTTTAATCAATCAACTTATGTTAAGTTTTGTTGTTTACTACTACATTAAATTAAAATTATAGTTATCTCTGATAGCTTTATTGTGGCAACAAAAGATTTAGGAATATAGCCTAAGAACAAACTATGAAAGTGGAAAGAATATGTTAATCAATTATTTAATGCCACTTTTTCTAATGCCAAGAACAGAAATGTCTGCAAAAACAGCTAAGTAGACATTCAGAAAAGTGCTTTCTCCTGTTATATGCAAGTAGAAATCATACATGAAGTCCACTTGCAACCAGCAAATTATAATTGCAAAAGTCTGATTTTAAAACCTTCTTGAGACCTTGGCCGGTTGGCTCAATGGTAGAGCATCAGCCTGGAGTGTGGAAGTCCCCAGTTTGATTCCTAGCCAGGGCACACAGGAGAAGCGCCCATCTACTTCTCCACCCCTCCCCCTCTCCTTTCTCTTTATCTCTCTCTTCCCCTCCTGCAGCCAAGACTCCATTGAAGCAAAGTTAGCCTGGGTGCTGAGGATGGCTCCATGGCTTATGCCTCAGGGCCTAGAATGGCTCCAATTGCAGCAGAGCAATGCCCCAGAGGGGCTGAGCATTGCCCCTTAGTGGGCATGCCAGGTAGATTCTGGTCGGGCACATGCCAGAGTCTGTTTGTCTGCCTCCCCCTTGCTTCTCAATTCTGAAAAATATAAAAAATAAAATAAATAAATAAAAACTTCTTGAATATGAGTTACCACTTACATAATTTTCTGGTTGAGATTTATTTATACAGTAACCTAGAAGCATGCTTGTTCAATGAATTATTAGTGGACAGTAGGGATAGTTCAAAACCTATCTTTTTCACATCACAGAAAGGTAAAACACAATAACGTTTATAGGCATGTAGACTGTTATATACAAACTTCTTGTTCTATAAGTTTTTGGTTGACATCACTGTTACAATATATGCCATTCTAGCTCTTAACTCTTGTATCAGAGTGAATACCAGTGCTTTCTTTTGTAATTTACTTTTAATAGAATATCTTACCTCTGGATGCAATAGCAGTTTATTTATTTATTTGTTTGTTTTCTTTGTTCAAGAAACAATTGCTTTGTTCTAAAATCCTGACAAAATAACATGCTGCTAAAGATACACTGGCAGCGTTTAAATTATTTGTCACTTAACTACACACACTTTTAACTAAATTTGGGTTAGTTTTGTAATGCAAAGTAAGTAAAAGCAAAACAAAAATTTAGTTGATGGGCAGTAATGGCATGGTCTAAATTGAGTAAGAAAGATTTTTGGAGATTAACTTGACAAACTTCAAATGCATTGTATTCTTATGTACTTATTATGTAGATCAGTGATCCCCAAACTTTTTTGGGCCACGGACTGGTTTAATGTCAGAAAATATTTTCACGGACCGGCCTTTAGGGTTGGACAGATAAATGCACAAAATAAAATTGTGTGACCGGCGTAAAAACTGTGGTATTTTTAAATATAATTGTCGAACTTACGATTTTTATTGGGCTAAGTTAAAGGAGGAATGAGCATGTCCTTATTATTCAAGCTGTATTTAAATTAGTTATTCTGACAATGTTTCATGTCTGACATCAATATGTAATATGATAGGTTCAGGCTCGCTACCAATCACGAACCTATGACAATAAAAATAAACATGAATTTCCTGTGTACTCATATGCAACTTTATTAGAAGCGTCCTCTTAAATCGCACCAATAACATAAGTATCATCTTCTCTGCCTCAAAACACTTTCCAGTCACACAGTAACGTTTAAATATGCCTTAAAAGTAAGATACAACACAAAAACAAATATAAAGTGCATGAAAAGTACAACTCACCATTGTTATGAATATTGTAAATTAAGGGTTATTTATTATAATGTTTATATAGAATGAGAGATAGTAGCCTATCTCTAAACAACCATAATGCTAAATCAGTGGGAGCCCTGAGCTTGTTTCTCTGAACAAGACAGTCCCATCTAAGGGTAATGGGAGACAATGACACCCGAAGTGTGTTGCTTATGTCCAGTCTATTCCGTAATTTTGTTTTGGTTGCTGTCACTACAGAAAATGCCGCTTCACACAAACAGGATATCGGAAATGACAACAGGGTTTTTAGTGCTTTTGTAGCAATCTCGGGGTATTCTGCCATGACTTTAATCCAGAACACCGGCAGAGTTGTAGTCTCAAACATATTTTTAAGGCCGTCATCATTTGCAATCTCCAGTAGTTGATCTCTTCTTGCATAGACACACTGGATCCACCTGGTTTGTTGACAAATGGATCTCAGATCCATTCCTTGGCAATTTTTTGGTTGAGAAGTAGCATTCAAACTCTTTTAAAAGCAAATACATGTGATCGTGCACCAGTTGGAGCAAAGAAGGCTTGAGCTCAGTCTCTTCCAAAATTCCCACAAATGTTTGAAACATGTCAAATATACCCCTGTTCATGCGTTGTCCCCACAAATCCAGTTTGGCCTTAAATGCAGCTACTTTAACTGCCAACTTGAAGACAGTTGTCATTTTTCCCTGAAGTAACAAATTGAGTTCATTAAGGAGGTTAAATATGTCGCACAAGTAAGCGAGTTTTGCGACCCATTCCTCGTCAGTGAAATGTGCTGCTAGCAGTGACTTATTTTCTGAGAGAAATCTCTGCAGCAGCTCTTGTAATTCAAACACTCTGGCCAGGGACCTCCCTTGGAATAACCATCTTATTTCTGTGTATAAGAGAAGGTGTCTGTGCTCCACGTTCATTTCCTCACAAAGCTGCTCGAACAGGCGCGAGTGAAGGGCAAGTGCTTTGATGTGGTTAATAACTTTAATGAGGCCCTGGCCAGTTTGCTCAGTGGTAGAGCATTGACCTGGCGTGCAGGAGTCCCGGGTTCAATTCCTGGCCAGGACACACAAGAAAAGCACCCATCTGCTTCTCCACCCCTCCCCCTCTTCTTCCTCTCTGTCTCTCTCTTCCCCTCCCGCAGCCAAGGCTCCATTGGAGCAAAAAGTTGGTCCGGGCACTGAGGATGGCTCCATGACCTCTGCCTCAGGCACTAGAATGGCTCTGGTTGCAACAGAGCAACACCCCAGATGGGCAGAGCATTGCCCCCTGGTGGGCATGCCGGGTGGATTCTGGTCAGGCGCATGCAGGAGTCTATCTGACTGCTCCCGTTTCAAACTTCAGAGAAATACAATAAATAAATAAATAAATAAATAAATAAATAAATAAATAGATAAAATAACTTTAATGACATCATTTTAATACCCTGTTAAGTTCTGGTGGTATATTTTGGTTAGCAAGCATTTCCCTGTGAATGACACAATGAGTAGACTCGCATTCAGGTGCAACCTCCTTAATCCGAATAGTTAAACCAGACATCCTTCCGGTCATGGCAGCAGCTCCATCTGTGCATATGCCAACACAAAAAGACCATTTCAGTTTTCCTGATATATAGTCATCCAGCGATTTAAATAGTTCTGTGGCTATGGTTTTGGTTGGCAATGATAGTGCACATAACATATCCTCATGCACATCCTCTTGATAAAGATAACGCACATAAACAAGTAGCATTGCCTTGTTGTCAATATCCGTAGATTCATCAACCTGGAGAGCATACCACGGTGATTTATTAATCCTTTCCAACAATTGAGATTTAATGTCTTCTGCTATTTCCTCAATGCACCGTGTGACGGTGGTAGCCCAAAGAGATATCTGTGCTATCTTTTTAACCGCAGCCTCTTCTAGAAGTTCACAACAAATGTCTTTAGTGGCTGGAAGGATCAATTCTTCACCAATGGTGAATGGCTTTTTAGTCTTAGCAATACGATTAGCCACCAAGTATGATGCTCTCAGTGCACTCACATTTATTGATGTAGTGGCCACCAGTAATTGTTTCTGTCCTTCTTGTTCATGTTTTTTTTTCTTTTGAAATACTCAGAAGGCTTGTCTTTTAAAGTAGGGTGCTTGGTCTCCAAGTGGCGAAACACTTTTGAAGGCATCATTGCCTCATTACTTAGCCGGTCACCACATATTATGCAGAGTGGCCTTAGTGTGTGAGAATCACCAGTTGCTATAAATCCATACTTCAAGTAGGACTCCTGGTATTGTCTGTTAAATGAAGCCTTCTTTTTCTTCAAGGTCATAGGTTCTTCTTCTGTCTCCTCACTGGCCCTTTCCCACTTCACAAAAAAACTTTTGATGGAATTTTGTTTTTCACTCATTTTGCTAGTTTATGGGTTTAATTTTAGCGGCAACGTGTCACGTGACCGAGACAAGCATCAAGAGTGAGTCTTAGACAGATGTAACAGAGGGAATCTGGTCATTTTTTAAAAATAAAACATCGTTCAGACTTAAATATAAATAAAACGGAAATAATGTAAGTTACTTATTCTTTCTTTGCAGACCAGTACCAAATGGCCCATGGACCGGTACTGGTCCGTGGCCTGGGGGTTGGAGACCACTGATGTAGATTACTATAATTTGTGTAAAATTCTGTTTAAAGAAAGTGAAAGTCACTGACATTACATTTATAGAATTTACCAGGATTTGAAAAGTGTTTATAAAATGACAAATTTCTCCTTTAATTCTTGCTTAGATTTGTTTATTGAATAATAATAAGAATTTATAAAAGAAACAGGAAGAAACAGAGAAGATCTGAGGTCATTCTGTCCTTAAATATTCCTCCCTTCCTTCCTTGTATATTGCTTATTTGCCTGAGTAAAATAGAAAATGTCACCTACTTTGCATCCAGTAATTAAAATAATCTTAGTGCGAAAGAGGTGACAAGTTTCTATCCTTTTGATACAGGCAATAAAGGAAAAAGAACAAAGTACCTGCTTATACTCAAATATTGAATTAAAATATGATAAGATATTCATAATCTAAAGTGAATGACAGCCTGGGAAAATTTTCTTAAAAGACATATACTGAAGTGTGTATTTTAAAATTAATATTGTTAAAATTTTGCTTATCTGAAGTCAGTACAATAATTGAAAATATCAATAAAAATTTTGAATGAAAATTTATACAATCATTACAAATTTTGTGAAAAATTAAAAAGGCAGGATATCTTTTTTTGTGACAGAGAGAGATAGCTAGAGGTACATTTAGGGACAGACTGACAGGAAGAAAGAGAGATGAGTAGCAACAACTCTTCCTTGTGACACCTTAGTTGTTCATTGATTGCTTCCTCAAATGAGCTTTGACCTGGGGCGGGGGACTACAGCAGAACAAGTGACAACTTCCTCAAGCCAGCAACCTTGGGCTCAATCCAGCGACCTTGCGCTTCCAGTCAGCAACCTTTGGGCTCAAGTCAGTGACTATGGGGTCATGTCTATAATCCCACGGTCCAGCTAGTGACCTCGCACTCAGGCTGGTGAGCCTGTGCTCAAACTGAATGAGCTGTGCCACACGCAAGCCAGCAACCTTGGGATTTTAAACCTGGGTCCTCTGCATCCCAGTTTAATGCTCTATCTACTGCACCACTGCCTGGTCAGGCAAAGGCAGGATCTCTTAATGTAGGCATAATAATATGGAATAACATGTTAAGAAATTTAAATAGAAGTAAAATATATACCATAGATATATTTAGAATGATAAAATTAATAAGCTTATATTTTTTTTTCTTTGTTTCCTTTATCTTTTCAGAAAATTTTAATTAATAGCTTTATTGTGATAATCCACATATCATAAAATGTGAACATTTCATTGAGTTTTAGTATATTCATAGGGTTGTGCAGACATCACTATTAGTTAATTTTGAACATTTCATTTACCCCAAAAGAAACTGTATACACATTAGCAGTAATTTCTCATTCATTCCATCTCTGTCCACAACACCTGGAAAACATTAATACTTTTTTCATCTTTATTAATTAGATAATCTGTACATTTAATATTAGGGGAATTATACAATATGTGACTTTGTTGTGTCTGGTTTCTGTCACTTACATAGGTTTTCAAGGTTTATCATTATTACACGTATTAACATTTCATTATTTTATTGCCAAATAATATTTCATTGTATGGATTAACATTTCATTTACCCATTCATTAAATTATGTACATTTAGATTTTTTTATCTTTTAACTATTGATAATAAAGTTTATTTATTATTCTTTATATATCTTCTCATGAAGATATATGTTCTCTTTCTCTTGGGTATTAGTGGTGAATTTTAAGTGTTTGCAACTAATCACATTGATAATTTTATAAATCAATATTATCTTGACAAAACATTGGTAAGCTAGAGCACAACTCTACATTTTTAGAGCATTTATATTTTAAGAAAAAATAAAATATTAAATCATACATAAGCATAGAAAATTATATAAGTGTACAAAACTTATATGAGTATAACATATTTACATAAGTAGATAAATCAACAAAAATTTACCAGGTTTTCAAACATTTACATACTTGCTCTTTTATTTAGTAGCTGATGTTCAATGCAAACAGAATCCTTTATTTTATTATAGAAAAAATATTTTATTACTAATTTCAGTTGCTACTTATCTAATTTGATAAAAATATATTTTAGAATTCATTAACATTTTGCTACTGCAAAAACTCTCTTTGTACTATAGATTTTTTCTGTACCTAGTTGAAATTAAGAGCAATTGATACAATTCTGTTATGTACTTAATAAAAGTAACATATTTTCTTAATGTAGTATCTTTGGAAAAATATGAAGTATGCACTCTAACTCAAGTATAACACTCATTTGACTAAAAGTCCAAGAATATTAGAAAGATCATA
Organism: Saccopteryx bilineata; assembly: GCF_036850765.1. NCBI lineage: Eukaryota > Metazoa > Chordata > Mammalia > Chiroptera > Emballonuridae > Saccopteryx > Saccopteryx bilineata. The sequence continues at coordinate 65,392,349 of NC_089495.1, read as the reverse complement.
AGAACAATAGAGCTTCAAGCATCCTGTTTTAAATCTACGTGCTATCAACCTTATACCAAACTTCTCTCTCACTATTTTAGTATTTTTCAGAATTAAAGGTATAATTAAAGAATATTTAAAACTTCTAGAGTGCTCATAATGTCTTGCATTCCTACTCAGACATTTGTTGTAAGTTGCCATTGTTCATTTTACTTTACAAAAAAGATCAGATCTTGTTTGTTTGCTTTCCTCAATTGTTTTTTAAAATATTGACTAGATGAATTATAGCTTTTTCAGGCATCCACAGTTGTTTCCACATTAAATGGCTTCCAAACTCTATGATAGCTTTGCTTCGACTTGTTCTAAGTGCCAAGTATCTAGTTTAAACCATTCTTCCCACCTGACTAGCAGTGGTGCAGTGAATAGAGCAGGGGTCCCAAAACTTTTTACACAGGGGGCTAGTTCACTGTCCCTCAGACCATTGCAGGGCCGGACTATAAAAAAAAAAACTATGAAAATCCCTATGCACACTGCACATATCTTATTTTAAAGTAAAAAAAAAAAGGAACAAATATAATATTTAAAATAAAGAACAAGTAAATTTAAATCAACAAACTGACCAGTATTTCAGTGGGAACTATGCTCCTCTCACTGACACCAACGAAAGAGGTGCCCCTTCCAGAAGTACAGTGGGGGCCGGTTAAATGGCCTCAGGGGGCCACATGCAGCCCATGGGCCGTAGTTTGGGGACCCCTAGAATAGAGCATTGGACTGGGATGTAGAGGTCCCAATTTTGAAACCCTGAGGTCGACAGCTTGAGCGTGGGCTCAAAAACTTGAGGGCAGAGTTGTTAGCTTGAGTGTGGTATTGTAGACATGACACCATGGTCACTGGCTTGAGCCCAAAGGTCAGTGGCTTCAAATCCAAGGTTGCTAGTTTGAGCAAGGGGTCACTTGGTCTGCTTGTAGCCCCCTGACAAGGCACATATGAGAAATCAATCAATGAACAACTAAGGTGCTGCAACAAAGAATTGATGGTTCTCATCTCTCTCCCTTCTTGTCTATCTTTCCCTACCTGTCCCTCTCTCTGACTCTCTCTGTCTCTGTCAAATAAATAAATAAATAATCCATTGTTCCCATCCCAAAATTTAATTCTTCATAATTCTTGACACTTAGCCAATGGTGAATTTATTTCCAGGAGATCTATTTTTTATTCTTCTTATAAATTCTATTACATATGTCACCTAAAATCAACAGTACATGTCAATACTTGAATGAAAATGAGATACTCTATTCTTAGGAATCTTTGCTTTTGTGACAGTTGTTGAAACTATACCTGTCTGGATAGGGGGAAAATGATAGTTGTCTAATATTACATAATGTATATATATGCATGTCAACTGTAGGTCAGTTTTCATTTAAATACCTCAATTTGGCTGTATTAAATAGTATTTTTTTTAATGATTTTTTTTGTGTGGCTCAGACAGAGAGAGACAGATAGAGGTATAGATAAGGACAGACAGACAGGAAGAAAGAGAGATGAGAAGCATCAACTCTTTGTTGTGACACCTTAGTTGATCATTGATTGCTTTCTCATATGTGCCTTGATCGAGGGCACCTCCTTCCCCAGGCAGCGACCCTGGGCTCAAGCTGGTGAGCCTTGCTCAGACTGATGAGCCTTCACTCAAGCCAGCAAACTTGGGATTTCTGATCTGGGTCTTCCCAGTCCCATTCCAATGCTTTATCCACTGCACCATTGCCTGGTCAGGCGGCTATATTAAATAGTATTATTTTTAATTCTATTCAGGGATCTTAAGATGTTCAAAAGGAAAAAAATGCCTAACTTTAAATTCTGACTATAGTATAATTTGTTTAATAACTTGTTCAAAATTTTACATAACTTTTAATATTGCCATAGTGAATAATAGTTTAATGTTCTTGTACATAAAATGTAGAAATATAGTAAATGTCGTTAGGATTGACGATTTACAGGATCCCAGTGTACAAGTAACCAATAAAGAATCAGAAAGCTTTAAGTAATGGTGTATTTAGAGTTACCTGTTTTCACATTCTTGCTAAAATTTTATATGTAAAAACCGTATGAGCCCTGGCCGGTTGTCTCAGTGGTAGAGCATTGGCCTGGCATGTGGATGTCCAAGGTTCAATTCCCAGTTGACCATCTGCTTTTCTACCTCTTCCCATCTTCTCTCTCTCTCTCTCTCTCTCTCTCTCTCTCTCTCTCTTCCCTTCCCGAAGCCTTGACTTAGTTGGATCAAGTTGGCCTCAGGCACAGAGGATGGCTCCGTGGCTTCACTTCTGGAGCTAAAGTATGTCAGCTGTCAAGCAACAGAGCAATGGTCCTAGATGGGCCAAGGATCACCTGGTAGGGCGCTTGCCAGGTGGATTTCTGTTGGGAACATGTGGTAGTCAGTCTCTCTGCCTCCCTGCTTCTCATTTAAGGAAAAAGAGAAAAAAAATATGAGATTTTATTATATCATTTTATGATTGCCATTACATTTGGATATCTTATTTTTTATTTATTGACTATTATTTTTTTCTATAACTTTTTTATCTTCAATTCTTCTCATTGCACTTCACACTAATCTCTCCATTCTTTTCTGCTGCATTTTTGTAGTTTATGTCTATATAACATAGATTTTTATTGTCTATAATATATAAATAAAATTATGTTTTTTAGCACTTCTAAAATAAATTTTAATTTTGGTATTATATCTAGGGGGTCACAGCATACCTAAATTTTTTTTTTCCTCTGCTGCTGTTTCTCAGCCTCTTTCCATAGTGTTCTCTCCCAGTTCCTTAGAGTCATTGACCTTTGAATCCTAATGAAGAGGCTAAATCATTTCCTGAAATTTACAAAATAAAATACTGAAGTAATGCTTTTGCAATAATTATGCAAGATGATTATATATTTGCTTTATTCCTAAAGTATGTTTTTCAATAATCAATTAAGTGTCTTTTTTTCTTAATATATTTAAGAGTTCTATTTTACTATTCCTTGATGTTTGACATAATTTTTCCTATCAATTTTTTGGTGCATTAGCTTCACTTAGTTATTCTTTTCTCTAATAAGATAGTTATTCTAAGTTTCCTTTGTTGACTCTTCCTCTTTTATGTACCTCTAAATATTGAAGAGTCCTAAACTGTGAGTCACATCCTCTATATTTCTGTATCTGCATTTATTATCCTGATTTGTTAGCCCAGATGTATAAATGTCATTTATGCTGACATTTTCTTCATTTTGTATCATTATTATTATTATTTTAAGAGAGAGAAATTTGCAAGAGAGAGACAGGGAGACAGAGACACAAAAAAATTAAGCTGCTCCTACCAGGGAATTGAACCAGCAAGTCTGTGTTCCGTGACAATGTTCCAGAGTTATCTGGCCAGGGCTTAACTTTTATTAATTTTTAGAGAGACAGGGAGAGGAAAGGAAAGAGAAGGAGAAGGCAATCACTTGTTGTTCCACTCAGTTGTGCATTTTTTGGTTGCTTCCCATGTATGCCCTGACCTGGGATCAAACCCACAATTTTGTTGTTTCGAGACAATGTTCTTAACTGATTGAGCTAACTGGCCATGGCCTTCATTTGTATTTCTAACCCTGATTTCTCTGTTGCCTTAAAAAATTAGGTCAAATGCCCTAAAAAGTGAGCCATATAGGGGGATTTATGTTCAAGGAACTTAGAAGTAAATGTTGTCACAGGTAATCTAAAAGAGCCTAAGGAGATAGAATAGGAAAAAAAAAAAAAAAAAAGAAGCCCAGCAAAGAATTGTTTGCAGATAAGTCTAGCCTTAGACGATGAAAATGAAAATTGAACCACAGAGTTTGTCCCACCTGGAGTAAAGGAAGATTGTCTTCAGTTATTTATTTGTTATGCCACAGAAGAAATACTTTAATATGAGGCGGTGCCAATAGCCTTAGACCAATGTCTGAGCAGGTATGGGCAGCAGTGCAAGCAATGCACGTCGTGGTTGGGGGCTTAGTAACACTACAGTAACCAACATTCTAGGACCTTTCAGTGGTTCGCCAAAAGCGTCTGTTCCAATGTCAAACTGCTAACTTGTTATCTCCTCTTTAATATGCAAATGTCACCTGACTAAAACAATTTTAAAATAGAATTTTGCTTTTTTCTAATCAACTCTTGTAGTATAATAATAGCCCTGTTTTCCCTTATTTGTAAGTGGCACAACCTTTTACTCAGTGACCCAGACCATAAACCTAGGAGACCTCTTTCATTAATTTATTTTTCTCATGTCCTATATTCAAGGTTAATATAAGAACTGTCACTTCATATTCAAAACTTTTCCTGATTGTCAGTTTGTTTAATGACCTGAGCGGAAGAGGGGCTAAGCATATTAAAATATATATAATTTTCTGTCAATCCATGCAACTATATTGTCATCTTCTGATTATAATTATATACTGCAGAAGTAGTTGGACAAGGCAAAATATTGAAAGTAAAGTGGTAAATTGAGAATAAATGTTAGCTAGTTAGACTAGCTTGTCGATTTTATCTACTTACTGTCATGTTCCTGATTAGATAATAGAATTCTTGTTTGTGTAGCAAAGAAAAACACTTAACGAAAATGGGAACCTAAGAAAATATATTTTTTCTTATATATTTAAAAGTTTTTATTGCTTTATTTTCCTTATTGAGTCATCTTTCAGAGTTGTTCGATAAAGTGTTCTGAGGAGATCAAAGGTTTCCAATCAAAGTCTGTAAGTTTTGTTGATTTAGGTCCTATGATTTCATCATATTCAATGCAGTAAATTCGTACAAATCAAAGGTTACTTTTCAAATTTTACAGTAAATGACTGGATTTCCACAGTTCTGCTTGTATTTAAGAGAAATTATGCTGCTTCCCTCACTCATCCCAATTCTTTATCTGACTCTCATAGTTAGGACATAAAGGTAATCCAAGCCTTTTATTCATTGAACCAAACACTGTAAATTAATTAAAATGTGAAACAATCACTATAATAGCATAAATTTAACCAATTGTAAATCTAGATATCTATTCAGAAACTTATTAAATGTGGTGATATATATATATTAGCTCTAAATGTGTATTTTTACTTAAAGAGGACAAAAAAAGGCGTTCAGCTGGTTTTATCCTTGGTTGCGTTTTACTTTCTTTAGAAGTAGGACATAAATTCCCTTAGACTTTTACTCAGTTAGATTTTTCAAAGTAGCCTATTTATTTTTAATGATTTGATATACTCTCTGAACTGCCTTTTACAAGGTTAAATTACTTCTATACTATTAAAAATACTGTTCAACTTAAAGTACCAAATTCTCAAAACCGGCACATAGCACATGCAGGCAGAATTAATGACTGACAAATGATTCTTCATTTAATCTACCCAAAATGCAGAGTACTGCTTTAGCTTTTAACTGTTGTTACTACTATTGCTATCATGGAGTCTGCACAAATTTCCCACTTGGTAGATCTCAGCAGATTGATAAAAATGTATGTTCTTTGTTAGAAACTAAGGTTTGGAAAACCTTTAATATAAAGACTGAAAAATGAACACTTCTTTCAGTCTCTGGGGTTGGTAAAATTCTGATTTATAGAAAAAAAAACCATTAAAATGTGAATAATGCACAAATAGAATATCTACTTCCAAACCATATGTCATTAAATAAACATACTGAAAATTTGGCTATTTATGCAGTTTTTCTACTTAAGATATCAATAATAGCATAAAAGTAATATCTATTTTTACTGAGTTTATTGGAGTACAGGCTTCAGGTGACAGCTCAATAAAACATCATCTGCACACTGTATCCTGCACCCATTGCCTTAAGCAAAGTCTCTTTCTCCTCATTTCCTCATTTGCCCACCTCCATCTATATTCCAGTCCCACTTTCCCTCTATCACCACACCATTGTCTGTGTCTATGTGTTACATATATGTATATGTTTTTTAGGGTTTTTTTGCATAATCCTTTCACACTTAGTCATGCAGTCATGACTTCCTCTCTTTTGACAGATGTCCTGTTTAATGTATCCATGCCTTTGTTTTTATTTTATTTTTTAGTCTAATTTGTTAATTTATTTAATATATAAGACATATCATGTAGTAACTTTTTTCTCTGACTGGCAAATAAGCCACTTAACATAATAATCTCCACATCCACCCATGCTATGGCAAAAGGTAAAATTTTTGCATATTTTTATATGCTATAAAGTTTTTCAGTGAGTTCTTAATTTCTGTACATAAACTTTTATCTAAATCTTAGAGGTTGGTTATCTTTTAATTTATATATTTGGTTACTAAATACCATCTATTATGTTAAATTATTTTTTCAATATGTTGTTGCATCTATTGCATGAATAAAAATGTCATCAGAATCCAATGTTCTAAAGTCATTATGGAATATGTTGCTTAATTTTAAAATAAATTATTTATCTTAGAAATAAAGACTAAGGAGATGATAGATAGCACTAGTATAGAAAAGATATTGATGTGGTAGATTATTTCTGCATTTATTACTTCTTAGTTCAGTTTAGTTAAATGCATTTGGGTAATCATTGGCCCTGACCAGTTTGCTCAGGTGGTTAAGAGCATTGCCCTGAAATGAGATTTTGGGTCCAATCTCCAGTCAAAACACAAATAGAAAGCATACAATGAATGCATGAATGAGTGTAACAATAAATGCTTCCCTTTCCTCTCCCCTCTCTCTCCCAGGTTCTCTGTCTCTCTAAAATATATAAAAGTTAAGCCCAGTCAGATAGCTCAGTTGGTTGGAATGTTGTCCTTGAGCACAGAGGTTACTGGTTTGATTCCCCAGTCAGGACACATACAGAATAATTTATATTTATTGCACACACAGAGTTCTGATAATGTTCTAATAAAATAACAACAAATACGTTTTAAGAATTTGGGTTTTATTTCCACTATTTATTAAAATTTTATTTTTGTCTCAGGGAAGAAGAAGAAGAAGAAGAAGAAGAAGAAGAAGAAGAAGAAGAAGAAGAAGAAGAAGAAGAAGAAGAAGAAGAAAGAAAACACTGTAAGAGATAAAGCAATTATAGAAAAAATAGTTTCTTAATTATGAAATAGAATCTTGAAGATAGTAGTTTTCAGTTATGGTGTACTTCATCTTAACACTCTCTTATTTCCTTTTGGTGTAGTAGATAGCCACATCAAACAGCAATATTTGCTCATATATTCTTGTTTTAATTAGATTTAGATCTATATTGCCTATAATAAAATTTGCCCTTTTAAATGTACAGTTATATGATATTTAAATAACAAATAGATTTGTGTAACTGCAACCACAGTCAAGATATATTATAACCTGACCAAGTGGTGGCACAGTAGATAGAGCATTGGCCTGGGATGAGGAAGAACCAGGTTTGAAACAATGAGGTTGCCAGCTTGAGCGCACGCTCATCTGGTTTGAGCAGGGCTCACCAGCATGAGCCCAAGGTTGCTGGCTTGAGCAATGGGTCACTCACTCTGCTGTAGCCCCCAGTCAAGGCACATATAAGAAAGCAATCAATGAAGTAAAGTGCCACAACAAAGAATTGATGCTTCTCATTTCCTCATCTCTCTCCCTTCCTATCTGTCTGTCCCAATCTGTCTCTGTCTCTGTCACACACACACATGAAAAGATATAGTATAAAACCATCATGACCCAAAATTTACTCATATTCTCAAATAACCTTTTGCCCTCATTTTATCTCCTGGAAACTCATGATCTGACTTCTATCAATATAAATTTTACTTAATCAAGAAAGTCATTAAAATTGGTACATAAAATATGAAGACTTTTGTGTTTGTCTTTCTTTACTTAACATTATGAATGTGGGACTAATCTCAGATAATGCCAGTATCAATAATTTATTGCTTTTATACTGTTGAGTAGTATCCCATTGTATGAATGTACAATTGATTCTTTTTGTTGTTTTTATTTTTTTATTTTAATTTACTGTGTTGACATGATTTAAAGTCCCACTCATATATACTCTCCACACACTGCTTCATGCCTCTCATGCCCCATGCATAGTCTCTTTCTATCCCCACACCCCTCTTTGCTCCCCTCCCCCTAACTCCATCTCCACTTTTCCTCTGACTATTGCTACTTTATCGTTTGTATATATGTGTTATGAATATATAATTTTGGCTAATGCCTTCATCTTCTTTGATCTCACACCCTCCTCTTCCCTCTAACAGCTGTTCATCTGTTTCCTGTAACCTTTCCTCTGATTCTATTTTTTTCCTGTTTATTGTGTGCATAGGATTTTTCATATAAATGAAATCATATAGTATTTGTCTCTCTCTGCCTGGTTTATTTCACTTAACTTAATATTCTCCAGTTCCATCCATGCTGTTATAGAAGGTAAGGTTTCCTTCTTTTTTATGGCCATGTAGTATTTCATTGTGTGAATATATCACCACTTTTTTATCCATTCGTCCAACTGATGGGCTGTTTCCCGATCTTAGCTATTGCAACCAATGCTGCAACAAACGTAGGGGTGAATATCTTCTTTCAAATTAGTGTTTTGAGATTCTGAAAATATATTCTTAAAAGTGGAATAGCTGGGTCATAAGGCAGTTCCATTTTCAAATTTTTGAGGAAATGCCATACTGTTTTCTATAGTGGCTACACAAGTCTGCATTCCCACCAACAATGTAGGATTCTTCTCCCCCCACCCACCCCCTTTTGGCAACTTTTGTTTGTTGATTTGTTAATGAAAGCCATTCTTGTGCTGTAAGGTGATCACTTATGGTTTTAATTTGAATTTCTCTGATCATTAGTGATGTTGAGCATTTTAAAAATGTTTATTGGCTATCTCTATACCCTTTTTAGAGAAGTATGTATTTAGGTCTTTTGTCAGTTTTTAAATTGGATTCTTTTTTGTCCTGGTATTGAGTCCTATTATAAGTTCTTTATAAAACAATTGAATCTTTACCGATTCTAAGATGAACTATTTCCAGTTTATAGTAGTTTTGAATAAAATTGCTATAAATATTCCTGAGGTATATATGAATAAATTTAATATTCATGTCTTTAGGTATATACCTAGAAATAGAATTGCCAGATCATAGAATAAATGTACATTAAATTCACAAGTAACAGAGTCAAACTGTTTTACATAGTTGACTGCACAGTGTTGCCTTTTCAGCAAAAATGTATCAGTTTCATTTCCTTCACTTCTTTATTTACTCTTCTTTTTATTTTGTGGCAGAGACAGAGAGAGTCAGAGAGAGGGAAAGACAGACAGGAAGGGAGAGAGATGAAAAACATCAATTCTTCATTGCGGTTCCGTAGTTGTTCATTGATTACTTTCTCATATGTGCCTTAACCAGGGGGCTACAGCAGACTGAGTGATCCCTTGCTCGAGCCAGCAACCTTGGGTTAAGCTGGTGAGCCTTGCTCAAACTAGATGAGCCCACGCTCAAGCTGGCGACCTCAGGGTCTTGATCCTGGGTCCTCCGCGTCCCAGCCCGACACTCTATCCACTGAGCCATCGCCTGGTCAGACCCTCGTTTACTCTTAATATTGACAAGACTAGGATTTTAGCTATTCTAAAAATTGTTTTGTGGTTTCTCACTTTGTTTTTAAATTGATTTCACTATTGTCTAATGATATCGAACATTTTTTCGTAGTTTAATTTACCATTTATTTATTTTTATTTGTTTCTTTAAAAATTTTAAATTATTTTGTATACTAATTGAGTTTTAAGAGTTGTTTATATATTCTATGTGGAGGTCTTTTGTTAACCATTTATTTTTGGAATGCTTTATAATTGCTTTTGCTTACTGTTTTGTCACTTTACAGTATCTTTCAAAGAGCACAAGTTTTTAATTTGATTATATCCAACTTATCATGCTTTTCTTTTATAATTTATGTTTTTTGAAAATTTTATGTGACCTAAGATAATTTTTCTATAATTTTACAAAAATTAATATTCAGTAGTCACATATAGTTAAATAAAAATTTGTCTGTGTTCACCTTTGAAGTGTTTTGTGTGTTTAGATGATATGACAATAGATTGTGGTTCAGCCATTCTGCATGTGAATGTTCAATTACTTTAGTCCATTCTATCTTAAAAGAAAAAAATGTCTCAAGTCAATTATCTGAATACCAGATTTTTACACAAAAAATAACACCAGAGAAAACATTTCTTTTTTTTCTATATAAAATATGTGTATTTTGACCTTGGTTGGTTGGCTCAGTGATAGAGCATCAGCCTGGCATATGGATGTCCTGGGTTTGATTCTTGGTCAGGGAACACAGAAGAAACAACCATATGCTTTGCCATCCCTCCTTTTCTCCCTTCTCTCTCTTTCTTTCTCTTCCCTTCTCACAACAATGGCTTGATTGGTTCAAATTCATCAACCTTGATACTGAGGATGGCTCCATGGAGCCTCTGTCTCAGGTGCTAGAAATACCTGGGTTGTGACCATGGCCCAAGATAGGCAGAGAATTGGCCCCAAATGGAGTTAGCTAGATCCAAGTTGGAGCACATGTGGGAATCTTTCTCTCTCTCTCCCCTCCTTTCACTTGGAACAGAAGAAAAATAAAAGCACATATGCATTTTGTGCTCAATATTATAAGCTATTTCTTTGTGTCTGTGTGTTTTCTCTTTTTTTGTTTGTGTATATCCATCCATACGTGTGTGTGTGTGTGTGCATGTGTGTGTATGTTGGAGATAGTACCAATGATTAGTAACCACATATGTGAGCTCACACTAAGGTTTCTTGGTAATATTTAAAATTGGTGAATTTTTTCTTCATGTAAAAATTTATTCACAACTGTATTTTAAAATGTTTTAAGATTTATTAGAATAATTTTATAGATCACCAATGATTATAAAATAGAAAGTATGACATGTACACAATAGAAATTAACTGTCTAATAATATGTTTAAAACGTTGACTGAGCAATTTTTATTTCCTCTTGTGCTTTATGCATGCTCTGATTAATATTTTTAATATTATTATATGTTCAACAACAGGAAGTATATAGTCATTCTTTAAAAGTAACACAAATTCTGGATATAGCAGTTATTGATACAATTTGTTTTAATTTTAATAAAAAATACATACACTTTGACTTCCATTTTTAAAGTAGGTACTGAGTGCAGTCAAAGTAGAATTCTAATGACCATTCATTTACTTTTATTTAAATTTCTTTACAGATAGGCTTGTAAATAGGGATTATAAATACTGTAATGTAAAACTATGAGACACTGTGAATATACAGTTCTATACTAAGCTAAAACTGGAAAATTAATTACATGGATGTGAAAAGCAGATTCATTTTACAATAGAATGTGAAATAAAAAAAAATTCTTGTGGCAGTATGTTCCAATATATCATCTGAAGTAGCAGCGGCCATCATCACAGCCGCCTGGCTCGTGCAGATTTGCATATGATTCGGGCAGATGGTAATGAAGCAACAGAGCCAAAAACTGGTGGGCCATTTTCCTTTATTCTAGACTCGTACAGGCCAACGAGTAAAAACAAACACACGGGGCACCAAAACCCACTCACATGTTCTCCTATTCCACAGCCAGGAGAATCTTTCCAGTTTTATCTAGAATCAAAGTCTCCATCAGCCTCACTCAGTTCCCTCTGCTTGCTTCCATTTTTGCCTCCTCCTCTGCACCTTGTGGCTTTCCTGCCCTGCTATACGTGGTCTCCTTCTCTCTCCAAAATGGCCTCCTACATCCTCCTTTTAAAACTTTTCGGAGCTAAAGTCCCTCCTCAGCAAACATTAGCATAACCAAGCCCCTTCTAAAGCAGGAAGGTAATTAATATTTTCACCTAGGCAATGGCCATCCACATGGGCAGCACCATCTTTAATAAAGTGAGCATAAAATTATAATTTACAAACTTATCTGCTCAACAGAGCTATAAATGCCCTATATCCTATTATATTAAAATGAAAGATTGAGTGCTTTGGTCTGTGAAGGCAACAATATCTAGAAGTTAAAAATTAGGAACTATTCCTAATGTAAGAAAAAATATAAAATATTAAATAAAAATATTTCAAAGTTCCATACATGGTAAAAATAGATTTTGATTTACAATAAGCCTATAGTTCTACCCATGTGGATAATCTACCTCTTTAATTTTTGTGACATGTTGTGTCACATTTTTATTTCTCTTTGGATTACTAGTAATGAAGAACAATATAATAAATAGTCATTTTATTAGTTATATTCAGCATTCTACACCTGTCATTATAAACAAATGATTAATATGATAGAAGCAGCTCACTTCATCATAGGATGGCATTTTCATTTGCTGTAACACTTCATTGTGTCAGTCATCTCCAAACATAAGGTCACAGCTATTCTGTGACATTTTTACAAAATAGAAAATCAGCATGTTTTATAGAGAAATAAAAAAGAAACTAAATAATCTGGTATTTAGAAGTAGAAAAAACATTTCATAGACTGGTAATTTTACATAGATCTTATGTGAAAACAACATTGGTGTTAAAGAAATAAAAAAGAAAACATTATAGTCCAATTATAAGACTTAAACTTAACAAGGCCCTCCCTGCAAATCATTTTTTCCAGGGAGAGAGACTGACTAGCTTGTGAAACCTTTTCAGCAATCTACATCCACACAAACCTCTTCAGTTTCTATGTTGTATAAGGAAAATTATCATTCACTTATGTTTTAAAAGTGCTTTTATAACTTCATGTACACATTTACTTTAATGCTTCAATAATGCATACATTTTTATCTTAAATTACATACAGTATTTTAGTTGCAATAAAATTTAATGAATATTATAATAATGTTGGAAATAATTCTATTATCGTTTAGCTCCTTTGTAATACTGACCATTATCTAAAAGTATTTTAATACATTTTTTGTCTTTCTTCTTAATAAGATATTTTCTTTGAGGGTAAGAATTTAATTTATTCAATACACTGAATCATTAAACTCCAATATAATTTCAGGATTATAGCAGCTATTCAATAAATATTTCTTGAGTTTCTGAGATTCACTAAAAGTTTGTTTTCCAACAAAATTCATAAGTTGAAATCCTATTCTCAAAGTGATTGTATTCATAGATAAGACCTTTTAGTAGTAGTAAGGTAATAATGGTGGATCCTTTGTGATGGGATTAGTGTCCTTATAAAAAGAGACTGGAGAAAAGGTGGTTTGGGAATATGGTAAAGGTTAAATGAGATCAAATATATAGTGACAGAAGAAGTGTTGACTTTGGGTGATGGATACACAGTGCAATAAACTGATTATGTATAATAGAATTGTGCACTTGAAGCTTATTTATTTTTATTGACCAATACCACCCCAATAAATTTACTTTTAAGAAAGAGACTGGTGATTAGTTGCTTTCTCTGTCATACAATAAAACCAGGAATAAGGCCCTCACTAAACCTGACCAGATTGGCAAACCTATTTGTGGGCTTTCAGACTCTATAATGGTGCAAAATAAAAATAAATAAAAATAAATATTGTTATTTATGCTACTCAATCTGTGGTGTTTGTTCCAGAAACCCAAGGAGATTAAAACACTTGCCAGGTTCTTTTCTAAGTAGAGACAAGAATATTTTAAAAGACATTTCAGGATAATTATTGTGACATTCAATCTATATAAACAATTGCACATATTTTCTGATATATTTTCCTGTCTACTTGATTATTAATTATTTTATTCACATGGAATTGATTTTTCTAATTTATCAAATAGTTACATTAACCATGCTCTGTGTATTTGAAAATACTAAGATGAAATAATCACTTTTCATTTATCTACTCATTCATGAATTCAGCATTGTTTATGCAGTATCCACTATAATCCAGACAGTGTCCAGGGTATCCAGAGTACTGTCTGCATGAATCTACTGCTCAAGGTCAGAGAGAAACTCAATAAATACAGAAATAAATATATTAATGTAGCAAATGAGGTATAAATTATGGGTAAAATTAAGACAGGTAAATTCTAAGGCAATAATTACATATAGTATGGAAAAGTATTTGTTGACAAGATGAAATTTGAATACTGACTCAAGAAACTGATCAATGACCCACTAGATAATTTCAGATGAAACATGCACAACATAAAGAAAAACAAATGACCTGAATATAGTTGTTACATTTCAAGAAAAACAAAGATTCCAATGTTGATGGCCCCCAAAAAAGCTTATGATTTTGTTTGTTTTTAGTGAGATAGATATTTATTTGAAGATGTTTATGCAGAGGACTCATATATTATGATATATAACTTATTTTTATTTATATTTTCCTTTTTTATTGAATTTATTGGGTTGATTGGTCAATAAAATTATATGTTTCAGGTGTGCTATTCTATAATATATTACGTCTGTACTGTACTTATGTGTTCACCACCCAGGTCGAGTCTCCTTCAATCATCATAAATTCCTCTGTGTCTTCTTCTACCTATTACCATCCTACATTCTCTCTGGTAATCTCTAGACTGTAGTCTGTGTCTGAGGTTTTTGTTTGTTTTATTAATCCTTTTACCTTTTTGCCCCATTTCCTTAACCCCCATCCCCTCTGACAGCTGTCAGTCTGTTCTCTATAACTCTGTTTCTACTTTGTTAGTTTATAAGGTTCACTATCACTTTTGTTTTCACATATATATATATATACACACACACACACAAATACACACACATACATACACACAGAGATTGATGAAACTAGTTGAAACCATCAAGGATTAAATGTAGCGAGAGAACAAAACACTTCCCAAGTAAGACCCAGGGATTATTGAAATTTAAAAGTGGTTTAACTCTTGAGGGAACATCAAAAGAAACTGATATTACTCAGGGAATATAGAAGGAAAATGAGCAGAAAGTGGTAGTGTTTAGAAAGCTAGTTAAAGATGTGTTTCATGAATGAGAGTGTAAAAATGAGACTTCTGTTTCTGATCATGTTAGAGTGAGTGGCATGGAATTGATTATTCTGCTGAGAACAACCATTAAACTAGACATAAGGAATGAAGCAAGTTATTTCAAGCATTGTGCAGGTTGAGAGAAGCAA
This sequence comes from Saccopteryx bilineata, assembly GCF_036850765.1. Classification (NCBI taxonomy): domain Eukaryota; kingdom Metazoa; phylum Chordata; class Mammalia; order Chiroptera; family Emballonuridae; genus Saccopteryx; species Saccopteryx bilineata. Next base: position 65,377,347 of record NC_089495.1, on the reverse strand, counting down.
AATCATAAGGCGAGTCACATAATCAACCTGAAATCACCTCACTATTGTCTGGGTGTGAAATTCCACTTTCAGTTTAGGTGCCCTTACAGCAATTATATATATATATATTTGCCACCTAAAACAGCTAAGAAATGGATATACATGTTTATAAAAAGTCTTAAAATTTTGGGCATTACATGATGAATAATATGTAATGATGTATCCAGTGGTGGGATTCAGCCTGTTCGTATCAGTTCAGTAGAACCAATACTTAATTTTTTTTTAGTTCAAAGAACTGGTTATTAAAATGGCATTTGTAATCAGGGTTATCTCTATGGTGAGTGCCTGGGCAGCTGCTCAATGTAGAAATCACAAATGTACATTCCTTATTCTTTTTTTAACATTCATCTGTGCAACAGCGTATTCTAAGTCCATGTAATAATGTTCATTCAGTTCATAAGTGAAAAAAATTGCAAGTGAGGACACTGATCAAGAAGCAATATGGAAATATCTTACATAACAGTTTTATTGTTTTCTTTTTGTCTGGTATTATTTAATATTCTTTCATTAATATTTTAAAACTCTTATAATCTAGTTTTGTGTACCTCCTTCAACGTTCTTATTTAAGTATTAAATGCATGAAATAATAAACTGTCTTTTGGTATACTGATTTTTTATATATATACCTAAAATGGTCAATAGGGCAGAGAACTAGTTGTTAAATTATTTGAATCCCACCACTGTGTTTATCAAATTCAGGAAACTCATCAAGTAAACCTTACAGTTACCCAAGTTTTCTGTCTGGAGAATGTTCCCAGGAGCAAAGGGAAGGAGAACTCAAACATAACTGTCAGTCTCCTTGAATTGAGAAAATACTGGGAATCTGGAATAAATACGGTGGTTAAAATTCGCAGGACTGAAGAGTAGTAATGGGAGACCTGCACAGACACAGAACTCTGAATAACTATGGAAGATCCCTTGAGTTGGAGAGGACTGATCAGCACATGCATTTGAGAAAACTTCCTAAAGAAGGAAAATGAACCACTCAAAGAATTAGAGAGAATAGTGTTAGAGCTCACACAGAACCAGGAAGAATGCCTTTTCCAAAAACCAAGATAGAAACTTTCGTGACACATGAATGTCATTTAGAATACTAAGGAAGATGCTGACACAATACTGGGGAAAATGAATCTTAAATAAAACAGATTTGTTTATATATAACAAACATTAAAAACAAATTCAACATGATCAAAGTAACTTAACCATATCTGAGGAAAAAACTCAAAAAAATTCATAGGAATTTAAAGCCATCCTATACAAAACAAGGAAGAATAATAACTTTAAAAAATTAAAAAAAATAGTACCTCTAAAAACTAATAAAGGATAGCTATAAGAATCCTCTTGCTGGAATCATACAAACAAAACTATTTGAAGTGGTGATGAGTTCAACATAGAAAAGAATACAAAAAATCAATCTAATAATTCATTCTATTTCCACACATTGGTGATAAACAATTGAATGTTGAGATTTGTGAACTAGGATATATATGACTAAACATGTTAAAAGTTTGCACATGTGCTTTGAAGGTTAGTTCAACAATCCTGGAATTGACCTGAATAATTTTTCTAAATTACCTGCAAGATCTGACCTTCATCAATTCATGAAACTGAATAAACAATTATGCTGCTTTAAACTATGGGTCTGAATGATGTGGAGTGTTTTGTACAAAGTTGTTGCATTGTTTATTAACAATAGGAAAATAGATCATTTCTACTCTTTCTTAGTGATATGTCCAGAGTATTCTACTGTTGGAGCTGCACGCATAGCAAACACATATGTGCATATGTGTAGTATGAGAATCCTCAGTTCAAACTGCATTTTGGGCACTCAGCTTCTTATGCGTCTGTATGTATGTCAGTAGTTTCTAACCTGAGATAAGTACACCCTGAAATAGTATGTAAAAAGACAATTGGAGTTCAACTTTCATCTCACTGGGTCTTATGCTTTGAGAGAGATTGGGGTTTTCACATGTGTGATGTGTCTTTTACTTGCATATTATTTGTTTTCCTGAAAAAATCTGTAGTTTTGTAAACAATCTCATTGTGGCTGTTATGGGTCCCCTTTGGCAATTAAACCTTAATTATTAGTGCATCACCCAATTTTAGTGCAAACTCATTTTAATGCAGTACAAAAAACTTCAAAACATTGCAGAAGGAAATTTAAAAAGATGTGCATAACTGAAGAAATACACTGTGCATATGGATCTGGAGGTTTAATATTGATAAGATACCGTATTTTCCCATTATAAGACTCTTCTATGAATAAGACACACCTTAATTTGGGGGCTTGAAATTAAAAAAAAAATATGTATATTACATAAAGCTATTGAACTCAAGTTTTATTCATCGTAAAATTCATACTATTCCTCATCACTGTCAAAACTCCCATTCATTAGCTTGTCCTCATCTGTGTCTGATGACAAATCACTGTCTTCATAGATTGCCTTATCCTTAGTTCCTTCTATGACCTTTGAAATGCCACAACCACTGTATAAGACATGCCCAGGTTTTAGACCCCAAATTTTTCAAAAAAGGGTGCACCTTATACATGGGGAAATATGGTATATATATGTTCCCAAATTGATTTAGAGGGTCAATTAAATTCTATAAAAATATCATTTGTTTATACAAACAAACAAGGATACTTAAAAGTCACATTAAAATGAAAAAGACCTAGTATATCTAAAACACATTAGAACAGATCTTTAAGACTTTTTATCAATCTTATTAAAAGCTTTATTAATCAAGAAAGTATAAGATTAGGTCAAGGCAAATAAATATTTAGATCAGTGCAAAATAAGACATTTCAGAAATAAACCCACACATTTTGATCAGTTGATTTTTTTTTACAAAGTTGCTACAGCAATGTAATAGAGAATGTATTCTCTATTAAGGATAGTTTTTACAATAAATGATCTAAATAAAATTGGATACTCATATGTGAATAAATGAATTTCAACCATGTACAAAAATTAGCTCAAAAGGAGCATTTGTTTAAATTCACAGATCTTTTGTTTTAAAGAATCTATATGTGAACATGAGTAAAAAATGCTGTGATCTTTTCCCCTCCCAATCAATGTCCTCTCTTACTTCTGATTGTGATGTTATTCTGCTCTCTCAGTTCAACTTTACTTCACATTGTTTGAAGAAAGACATTCCTGGTCTGAAAGGGACCAGTCTTTTCACTTTGCCAAGGAAATGTCCTTTATCTAGCCTCATTGCTAAGGTAGTATGTTGACGATATGGGCATGATCAACACTGAAAGACACCACAATCCAAATCAGAACCTAAAAGCTTCAAAAAACAAACTGCATATCTGTAAATATGTTCTACATGTTTTACACAATAAAACTTTTAACACAAGTTTACTAGTACTAGAAAATGAATAATTGTACCCATTTGCCAGAGTGTTCTGGTGAGACTTCCTGGGTGACCACCATCAATGGAGCATATTAACAATGTTTGAGAGAGACCTTCAGGGCCAGTATTCATGGGTGGTACATTGCATGATGCATTTTTATGAGAAATGGTGCAGCCAGCAATAAATAGATGGTGATATAAAGCAACAGAGGTTCATAATCTGTATTGGTTCAGTGTATACTGGTTCTAATGGTCCACAGTAATGTAAATAATAACAGTCATTACCATTTTATTTATATACATGTGAAGACATGAAAACAGTCAAGAATGGCACTTATAATAATTAAACAGATAAAGACATGAGTCTTAAACTTGACCAGGAGAAAATGGTTTTTTGATACTATAAGGAATCATCACATCTGCTGATTGAACAATAAATAAATTCTCTATATTATTTGATTTGTATTTGTGGCGGAGTAGCAAGAGACATCAACATATAGGTGCCTTCTGTATGTACTTTGATCAGGCAAGGCCGGGGTTTTGAACCAGTGACTTCAACACTGTAGGTCAACGTGTATTCCACTGCATCATCACAGGTGAGGCTTTATTTATTTATTTATTATTTTTATTTTATTTTATTTTTTTAGAGAGAGAGAAGTGGGGGAGGAGCAGGAAGCATAAACTCCCATTTGTGCCTTGACCAGGCAAGCCCAGGGTTTTGAAGCGGAGACCTCAGCGTTCCAGGTCTTGCTTTATCCACTGTGCCACCACAGTTCAGGCGAGGCTATATTATTATTTTAAACAATCATTAAATCATTAGAAAAACCACTAGATTTTCTAATACATTATAAAATAAGTTGCATAGACATGAAGTAGCTCTAAAATATTTCTCTTTAGTCTTATAGAACTAAGAGCAGCTCTGATATCAACAAATTTTCTGATTATGGAAATGTATTGCTATATAACAAAATATTATTTTGGAAAAATATACATAAAAATATTAGGAATAAAGGGCTCAATGTCTGACATTTACTACCAAATGATTCAGAAAAATACACAGACACACAGTTTTCAATGTTTTTGTGTGTGTGTGTGTGACAGAGACAGAGGGACAGACAGACAGGAAGGGGGAGAGATGAGAAGCATCAGTTTTTTGTTGTTGCACCTTAGTTCATTGACTGCTTTCTCATCTGTGCCCTGACAGAGGGGAAAGGCCTACAGCAGAACGAGTGACCCCTTGCGCAAGCCAGCGACCTTGGGCTCAAGCTGGTGAGCCTTGCTCAAACAGATGAGCTGCACTCAGACCAACAAACTTGGGGTTTTGAACCTGGGTCCTCTGTATCCCAGTTCAATGCTCTATCTACTACGCCACCGCTTGGTCAGGCATATTTACTTAATTCTTCAGTTCTTTATTAAATTTGAATTTATAAAGATGTAAGGTATAATAAAGAGCTGCTTTTCAACAATGTTAAAGTAATTTGAAGATAACATATGTTCAATGTTATAAATTAACGTTATTCTGTTTAACTTCAATGTACACTATTGTAAATTATTTTTATCTCCCATGATAATCTCTATGAATCAGGAGTATGTGGCAAACCTTGGCTACATGAAAGAAGCTTTATTTGCCTTTATAAAGACATGGATTTCTAAGTATACTGCTAAAATTATATATTGGTTTAAAAGACCAGACATAATTAATTATTGTATATAAATTAATAGGTCTCTATTTGTTATTTTAATATTTCTCTGGTTGGTAAAAAATATATATTAACATAATGTATATCTCTTCATTTTATTTATAGCTGCACTCTGATTATTATTCATATCACCTGGAATGATATGAAGCTGGAAATAGCATGTAGGAAAAAGATATTATAGCAAGATGAATCTGAAACAAGTGCAGGCTTAAGAGACTGAGAGGAAGTGACCCTTGTTAATATTACATGATCATGGACAAGAATAAAAAAGTATTGAGATACTCAAACTAAATAATTAATAAATAATTTTTACCTCCAAATTGCTCAAAAAGTAAAATCATGTTTCTGATAATTCCCATAAGCACTGCTCAATCACCAGTAATAGTGATTGCCACAGTGCATGCTATTCATTAAAATGCCAGGAACTTAACAGAGTCAGTAGTAACAAAGTGGTCAGTTACATTTCTTCCTAGTGACCCATTAAATTTATATGTCAGTGGCTGTAATAGAAAGCAAAAATTTGAAAAATTAAAACGCATATATGATTTGCATTTGTAGTTTCACCTTTCAAGACTATACTTTCAGGGATCATTTCTATAGTTTGTAGTTTCACCTTTCTTTTCCCCCTCTGGGCAGAAGAATATATTACTATTATTTCTATTAATTTGAGATTAAAATAAAAATGTAGCCAAATGACTTTTTTTTTTACATAAGAGAAAAATCAAAATTTGATAAATCCTATAAATTAGAGCTCTTTGTTCTCTAAAAGTTTTTTTTTTTTTCTGTATGGTCCATTTGCAGGTAAGCAATACTATGAATCTGTCAAATTTGCATTTGCAAAAATAGACAAAAGGTGAAATTCATTTATTTGTGACTGCCATATTGTTCTTAAGTATTTAGAGACATTAGAATTTGAATTTACTATGCATTTACCACTTTAAAATATATATTTTTGAATTTAGGCATATTTTAACAGTATTTCCAATTAATGTTTTGCCATTCATTCTGATGTTTTAAAGACTTAAGAAGATTTCAGACCATGATCTTATAACTCAAGAACTCTATTTACTCTTTCTTTAATAGTTCCACTGCATAGGTTCAGGGCTTAATTTCTTACTGATAAGGTGAACACTCAATATATGTATTATATTTATTTAGTTTTAATGATGAGATGTATATGATAATTTAAAATAACTAACAGTCTTCTTTTATGGAGATGTTACACATTTATAACTAATACAGCTTTTTAAATCTTTGACATCTTTTTGATTTATCTAAAGGATCTAAGCTGCTTCTTGAAAAAAAAATGGTGTCAGAATATACCTGGTTCATGTTCAAGAATGTCTCCTTTCTCTTTTGTTGATTCTGGGCTTTTGTCCTGTTTCTGGTCATTTCAGAATTTGTGACTTTTATAAAACTTTCTTGCCTGACCAGGCAGTGATGCAGTGGATAGAGAGTCAGACTGGGATGCAGAGGACCCAGGGTCGAGACCCTGAGATCGTCAGCTTGACCGTGGGCTCATCTGGTTTGAGCAAAAGCTCATCAGCTTGGACCCAAGGTCGCTGGCTCGAGCAAGGAGATACTCTGTCTGCTGAAGGCCCACGGTCAAGGCACATGTGAGAAAGCAATCAATGAACAACTAAGGTGTCGCAACAAAAAACTGATGATTGATGCTTCTCATCTCTCTCTGTTCCTGTCTGTCTCTATCTATCCCTCTCTCTGTCTCTCTCTATCTCTGTAAAAAAAAACAACAACAAATATCAACAAAAAAACAAAAAAAAACCCAACAACTTTTTTTTTCTTTGGTTATAAGTTTCAATGTTTTGCTCTACCTTAATTTTCCAATGGCCACAGGTAAAATTATTGTGAAAATAAAAAATGTACTTTTTATTTGCTATCATTATCTGTGTCCTCCCTAGCTTTGATTTTTAATAATTTATTTAAAATGAACCTAGCTATCAGCCCTAAAAGGCTTGGCCTTTTCACTAGTTTTTTTTGCTGTGTTTCCCTTTATTCAGTAAAACGAAAATGTATTGGCATGATGTTCAAACTCTAGAGTCATCTACGTTACTGGAGACTTTGATAAAAACACATGGCTTTAGGACACATTCTCCAAATCTTTTGATTTTATATATCTTAAGCAGGACATGCTAATTTGTTCTTCTAACATGTCCTCCTCTGATGTCAATGTTTCTTTTCTGGGAATCATACTTTGAGAAACACTGATCTAGTTGAAGAACTTCCCACATCACCATAATGAACTAGAAATATTGTTTCTTTTCTATCATAAGCATAGAAGAACATCTACTGAAAGGTTTTAGTTCTTCTGGTGTTTAATGTATTCCATCCTAAAATTGTTTTGATTAAAGCTTTTCAGCATCAGTGATACAAAACTTAATTTAAAACCTGTGAAGGCTGGTTGTAACAACAAAGAAATTACCAGTCCAATAGCTATCCAAGACCAAACTTTACACTCCAAAATTACCTGGTGTATTTTCTCCTTTGCACACACATCTACAGTTTCAATCTCTCCTCAGAGAAGTCTGCTGATGGCATACCGGAACGATACATCTATTTTTTGCCAGATGACTAATAATATCAGATGTTTTTCAGAAAATATTTTGTTGGTCTCATTTTTGATAATGTGTGTTAGTTTTATGTGTTTCCTAACAAATTATAAAAACCTTTGCAACATAAAATAATACACATTTGTTATCTCGCCAGTACTAAAGGTCAGACTTCCAAGCTTAGATTAGATAGGTCGTTACTTAATCTCTCACAAGGTTGAAATCAAGTTGTCTCTTCCAGGGCTGGTTTATAATATGGAGGCTCAACCAGAGAAGACTACTTCTTACCTCTACCTCCCTTAAACTGTTGAAAGAATTCATATCTTTCCAGCTGTAAGAATACTGGCAGTTATCTTTTTTAAAGCCCACCACACACAGGTGGATACTAGGATGAGTTAGCTAGCAAAATAGAGTCTTATATAATGCAATCAAAGGAGCTGCATACCTTCAGTGCCATATTCCATGGTAAAAGCAAGTCACAGGTCTCTTTGCAAAGTAAAGGGCATAGGATCACTCAAAAGCATGAACAACAAAACACTGCTTTAATAACTAATTGTTGATTCCAGAAATCTTCTTTTAGTTTTTCTCTCTCAATGTGTAAGTTTAAAACTGAGGGTATGATAATGAATCTACAGTATTCGTAGAATAGTTGTAACTGAAGTACAATAATAATAACTATTTTTATTATAAATGTTTTTGCACTTATTATATTATTAAAAGTAGTATTACTATTATAAATCTATCTACTCCTGATTGAAGAGAAACATAGTTGATTTCTGTTTTGCTCTATATTGCATTTTTCTTTAAAATTCTTACTATATTTGCATTTTGTTATGTCATAAATACAAAACAAAATAAATTTTTTATGGTGAAAAGTTCAGGACAAGTATAGTGTTCTTTGTTATTCTAAAATGGCAATATAGAATTCTTCTTGCTTACATAAAAATCTAGCTTAGTCATTAACATCATTCCAAAGGAAATCTTTAAATTAATATTTCAAAACTATACACTCTTTTTGAAATACTATATTTCACATGCCATTAAATATAAAAGGTTTCTGATGTTTCATAATTTCAAACAAATATTGCACATTATATATTAATTTCAGCTTGTTAATTGATATAGGCTTTAAACAATGTCAACATAAATTAGAAAGAATTATCTAAAGATCCATACAGCTACTTTTTATTTAAATGTAATTGTTCATTCATCATTATTATATCTTTTGTATTTTTCAGAAAATATTTATTTCCTCTATCTCTCAAATATAACTATATATATAATAGAAATTATATTTTTGACTTTTGATTATAATACATGGAAGGAATTTTAAATAGTTTTATTCTCTGCAAAGATTATAAATGCTAATAAAAATCATTGAACTTTTATTTATGTAATTTTAGCAAATATTGGAAAATCAAAAAAGTTTTAATATTTTAACAAACATAGAGGTGAACACACCCACATGCCTATGTTAGGAGATGATTAATCATTAGGTATCATGCAGTGATTACTATTCTCATTTTTATCTAACACGTTCTCCCTGTTTGTGTGGTTAAATTACATTTTGACAATTTCATATTTTTTATCTTTCTCAAAAAGTATTTTATTATAAAATTTTCCATTTTATTTGTTTGATAGGGCTAAGAATTATATTCTCAATATAAATCTAATTGCATGTGGATCTTACTTTAGTATTATCTTGCAAATAAATTAATGTGACCTGTATTTCACTCTTTAAAAGATAAGATGTTCATTAAGGTGGCCAAATAATTTATTACATATATTACTGTACTAGTTTTAAAGACAGCTAAATTTAATGTTCTTAACTAAAGTCATAACTCACTAGAATTATAAGGTTGAATGTTTAATTAATATTTGGCTTCTCTTTTTTTTTTATAAATATTTGGTAGTGAGCTTTACCTATAAAAGAAAAATGATCCAGTTTTAGATGAAGTAAAAATGAATCTCAATACATCATACACATATACTTTAGATTATTTTAAATAAAGCAATATAATTATCTTATGCCTAAAGTTTACTATATCTATTTTCAGACAAGCTGAAGGAAATAATGTTCAGTAAGAAGCATAGCACAGGAAAATTTAAAAAAAAAGTAATCGCAAACAAGTGATTTTTCTATTTATGATTTTAGAACAAATCAAAGAAATTGCTCTTTGAGGAAAATATAATAAAGAGAAAAATAGAAATATAAAGATAAATATTATATATGAAATGGTTTAAAATAAAAATTAAAAAATGACTTTTTTCTAAGCTAGTTATATCTGATTAAGTATCTTTAAATTTAATCAACCCTTCCACTACCCATTTTTACTCATTCACAAGAAACTGTGCAGTTTGTTGACACTTTGGATAGCTTTTTATGCCAGTTAAACATTCCAAAATTTAATAAATTGTTTAATTCATAATCTTTTAAGAACAAACTGTTCTTAAATTCATTAACATAGTTTATTGGTTGATTTCATTAATTCATTAGTATGTTCTTTAACTTTAAAATACACTATTGTTCATTAATATGTTCTTTAACTTTAAAATACATAGTAATATATTTAAAAGAGCTGGAAAAAAGAAAACGCAAAATACATTTCTCATTTGATTCTTATAAGTGGTATCGAAATAATCATGTTTTTAGATTTTTTATTTATTTATTATGGTTGATACACAAAATAGAATGGCAAAATCAATGGTGGTTTATGTATCATCAGGCCTCAACTATTATCAAAATATAGAAAATTTTTTTTCATTTATACCTCTCTCTGTATACTTTCTATCAGATAAATTTCAAGGTCATTCTTCACACAACGTCATTGCATTTTAGGAAGTATTTTTATTGAAGATTTTTCTCAACTATTGACACAATAACATGCTGCATCTAAAATTACTTAACATAGAGCCCTTCCTGTCATTTTATGTGTAGTCATTGGTGCAATAAAAAAAAGAAGACTATAAATTTTAATTGATTGTTTTGGATTCTTCAGTATCTTTAGTTTTTTATAGGTTTTCTCATTCATATATTTTTCTTACATGTGTGTTTATGGGAGAATTTATTTTCTTTTAATGATTTCTGCAGTCTGGCTGTTGATGTTTGGATTTCAATGGTGCTACTGTAAATGTTCTTACCTTCCCCTGAATATCCTATAAATTAATAATTAAACCCAGTGTTTATATACATTCAGGATCAATATTTTAGCAATAATTCCTCAAGGATGCTTTTATGTACAGTACCTCGATTATGTCTATCATAATGTTTGCTCCTTTCTCTTTTTGTGATATTGGAAACCACTAATGATTAATTCCTTGTTTCATTAGTTCATAAGAGGTTGCAAAATGTTAGTATTCCATTTTACTAGGATGTTTTTATATTTCTGTTTTTATAAAGAAGGGAGAAAGTTTGCTCCTCTATTACATCTTTTAATTATTTTTTCCTTATATATTCCAGTAATTTTTTTAAATTTTTAAATGTTTATTTTATAGTATTATTTTATTAAAACCTTTAACTTTTCTGTTGATCATTTTGGGTTTCCCGGGTATGTAACCAGGTCATGGTTAGTATTTTTTAATTGAATTATTGGGGTGACACTGGTTAACATAATATATTTAAAAGAGCTAGGGAAACATAATCACACAGGTTTCAGGTGTCCAACTTCACAACACATCTATGAACCCCATATTGTGTGTTTACCTTCCCCAAGTCAGTCTTCATCCATCACCTTTTACCCATCCCCATGCATTTTGTTGTTTTCTTGTAGGAAGTAGAATTTTGGCTTTTTTATTTATATGTATTGATAATATTACTTTACAGATTGGCTCTCTGATTTCTTTTTACACAAGTACTTCTGATAATTCACAGAACCTTTATTGTTGCATTATAAATTTTTTATCAAAATGATAACTTACTTTTTTATGTTCTTTGCTTATTCAGAGTGTATATGACAGTGTTTTCATAACACCATACGAACATAATCTTTAAGAAATTAAAAAAAAACATTTTCTAGGGAATTGCTTTCTCATTTAAATCAGCAAGTTTGGAGTGCAGTAAAAATAACTCCAGTGTTGTCAATAGGTAGAAAGGTAGTGAACATAAGTTTGGAGAACAGGTACGTGTTAGAAACAAGATTAAGGTCTGGGCTAACTCAATAATTGGGTCTGTTGTTCAAGTTGAATTAACAACTTAACTAATGAACAAAATTTGCCATATTTTATTAACTGAATGGAGAACAATTTGAGTTGCTGGTGTGAAAATTATACAATAAAAAAGGGCCAATAAATGCTATTTTTACAATTATATGTTTTGATAAAATTTACTTTCTTTTTCATTAAGAGATATGAAATCAATTTCTAGGTTTTGGAAGTAATTCAGATATTTAATATTTTTTAACATTTTAGATATATTCTGTGAACAGCTACAAATATTACACTCATATCCTTACTTGGTTCTTAAATGAACTGAGAACTTCATTTATCAATTTCAATAACATTCATGATGATTTTTATAAATGTTCTAAGCTATTATTCTTTACTAGTTTGATTGATGTAACAGAAAATTTTTAAAAATTCCAAGACTTATTTTATGCTTTTGAATTTTACTATTGTTTAATGTAAATGTGGTTAAATACATACACCTTTTTTTTTTTTTTTGTATTTTTCTGAAATTGGAAACGGGGAGGCAGTCAGACAGACTCCCACATGCGCCTGACCGGGATCCACCCGGCATGCCCACCAGGGGGCATGTTCTGCCCATCTGGGGCGTCGCTCTGCTGCAACCAGAGCCATTCTAGCACCTGAGGCAGAGGCCACAGAGCTATCTCAGTGCCCGGGCCAACTTTGCTCCAGTGGAGCCTCGGCTGCGGGAAGGGAAGAGAGAGACAGAGAGGAAGGAGAGGGGGAGGGGTGGAGAAGCAGATGGTTCCTTCTCCTGTGTGCCCTGGCCGGGAATCAAACCCAGGACTTCTGCACGCCAGGCCGACACTCTACCACTGAGCCAACCGGCCAGGGCTAAATACATACATCTTTATATCTAATGCAGTTTATAAAATTTATAAGCTGAACTCAGTAAATTGTTTTACTGAGTTTTTAAATCCATATTTTCTGTTTTTGTATTCTTAGTATAAACAAGACAGAAATTTTTATCTATATTGTGGATTTTACTCAAGCTGACTTTTAAAACTATTTATTATATTCTCTTATGCCCCTTTCTCTTTTGCCTCATGATTATATTTGTCTTCATATCAAATCTTTAAGTTGCAGTAAT